>NW_026692132.1:5850000-8775000 GCF_021218885.2 Marmota monax
GAGGCTAATTCATAGTGGGGTTGAGAGGGGGAGCATGGGAGGAATGGAGGAACTTTAGATGGGGCAAAGTAGAGGGAGGGGAAGGGAGCGGGGATGGGGTTAGGAAAGATGGTAGAATGAGATGGACATCATTACCCTAAGTACATGCATGAAGACAGGAATGGTGTGAATATACTTTGTATACAATCAGAGATATGAATAATTGTGCTCTGTGTGTCATATGAATTGTAATGCAGTCTGCTATCATATATAACAAATTAGAATAAAAAAGAAAAAAAATGTTGCCAAAACCAGGCGCAGTGACATAAGCTTGTAATCCCAGCAACTCGGGAGGCTGAGGCAGGAGGATCTTGAGATCAAAGCCAGCCTCAACAAAAGCAATGTGCTAAGCAACTCAATGAGACCCTGTCTCTAAATAAAATACAAAAAATAATAATAATAAAATAGGGTCTAGGATGTGGCTCAGTGGTAAGTGCCGTTGGGTTCAATCCCAGGTACCCAAAAACAAAACAAAAGTTGCCGAATCATCACTGATCCAGAAGCTGCACTGAGCTCGCTGGTGCTTAAAAAGCATCTCTATGCCTCTAGTGGCCTAGGACAGCTGAGGCAGGAGCCCTGTTTGGGACAAGCATGCAGGCATTGTGATTGACAGACACAGACACACAGAAAAAAACAAACATGACCACAATATCCCAAAAAGCATATATACTCTACTTAGGCTGGGCCTGAAGGAACCTGAGTAAAACAGGTGGGGTGTGGACCTTACCCAGGGGGGATTCAACTGGAAGACAAAGGTGAGTCCCACTCACTTCTCCTTTGTGTCTGGCAGCACTCATGTGACCAGCTAAAGCTGGGCAGAAGTCTGAGCAATTGAGTGTGAACACACTCATGGACTAACCCTGCGATGACTGTGCTTGTGAGCAGCAGTGAGTGGAGGACTGGCTCCCCGTGTTCCAGATTGATTTCTAAGGCTTCTGAGAACCAGACCAGCATAAGAGGCCAGCTACTGTCTAGCCCTAGGGGCAGGGTGATCTACTCTCTCCAAGGCAGGCACTGTCTAAGAAAGCCCCTGAGGCCTGATTAGATAATAGCCCTACCTTTGGCAACTCCCTTCTCAGAACTCCACAGAAGCTTTACATTGGGAGTACACCAAACTGGTCCAAAAGGACAAAATATCAACTGACAGTTTGTCATAACCCATCCCACTTTATACAGGTGAGAAAGGAAGCTGGAATCTTATATCAAATGGCCTCCATCTTAGAGTGGTCCAACTGGCAACTCAGAGAGCAATACAAAAACAGGAAGGGGTTAATACTCTCACTCCCTGCTTTGTTAGTACATAACTCAGGAAGAATTGGAAGAATTGGAAAAAAAAAAAAATGTTGGACAGAGACCTCCCAATCTGGTCAACTATTTTGACTACTTCAGGGGAGATGGTTCCTTCATTATTAAGATTTGGGGTTTTTAAAATTCTTATTTTGAAATCTTATACTCCAATAAAATAGAAGACATTAAAGGCATCAACAAATTTCTTAAGTCATATGATTTGCCCAGATTGAGTCAGGAAGATATACACAATTTAAACAGATGAATATCAAGTGAGGAAATAGAAAAAATCATCAAAAGCTTACCAACCAAGAAAAGCCCAGAACAGGATGGATATACAGTCGAGTTCTACCTTTAAAGAAGAACTAACACCAATACTCTTCAATTTATTTCAGGAAATAGAAAAAGAGGCAGCACTTCCAACTCATTCTATGAGGCCAATAACATCCTGATTCCAAAAATAGGCAAAGACACATCAACGAAAGAAAACTTCAGACTAATATATCTAATGAACATAGATGCAAAAATTCTCAATAAAATTCTGGCAAATTGAATACAAAAACAGATCAAAAAGATTGTGCACCATGATCAAGTGGGATTCATCCCAGGGATGCAAGGTTGGCTGAACATATGGAAATCAATAAATGTAATTCATCACATCAATAGACTTAAACATAAGAATCATATGATCATCTCAATAGATGCAGAAAAAGCATTTGATAAAATACAGTACCCCTTTATGTTACAAACACTAGAAAAACTAGGGGTAACAGGAACGTATCTCAACATTGTAAAGGCTATCTACGCTTAGCCTCAGGCCAACATAATTCTAAATGGAGAAAAATTGAAGGCATTCCCTCTAAAAACTGGAACAAGACAGGGATGCCCTCTTTCACCAATTCTATTCAACATAGTTCTTGAAACACTGGCCAGAGCAATTAGACAGATGAAAGAAATCAAAGGGATATGTATAGGAAAAGAAGAACTTAAATTAGCACTATTTGCTGGCAATATGATTCTATACCTAGAAGACCCAAAAAACTCCATGAGAAAACTGCTACAACTAGTAAATAAATTCAGCAAAGTAGGAGGATATAAAATCAACACCCATAAATCAAAGGCATTTCTGTATGTCAGTGACAAAGCCTCTGAGAAGGAAATGAGGAAAACTACCCCATTCACAATAACCTCAAAAAAAATAAGATACTTGGGAATCAACTTAACGAAAAAGGTGAAAGATCTATTCAATGAAAACTACAGAACCCTAAAGAAAAAAATCAAAGAAGACCTTAGAAGATGAAAAGATCTACCTTGCTCCTGGATAGGCAGAATTAATATTATCATACTAATGACCATACTACCAAAAACACTACACAGATTTAATGCAATTCTGATCAAAATTCCAATGTCATTCCTCATAGAAATAGAAAAGGCAATCATAAACTTCATCTGGAAAAAGAAGAGACCCAGAATAGTTAAAGCAATCCTTAGCAGGAAGAGTAAAGCAGGTGGCATCACTATACCAGACCTTAAACTATACTACAAAGGAATAGTAATAGTTTAAGCATGGTATTGGCACCAAAACAGACTGGTAGACCAATGGTACAGAATAGAGGACACAGAGACTAACCCACAAAATTACAACTATCTTATATTAGACAAAGGTGCCAAAAATATGCACTGGAGAAAAGATAGCCTCTTCAACAAATGGTGCTGGGAAACTTGGAAATCCATATGCAACAAAATGAAATAAAACCCATCTCTCTCACCATACACAAACTTAACTCAAAATGGGTCAAGCACCTAGGAATTAAACCAGAGACTCTGCATCTAATAGAAGAAAAAGTAGGCCCTAATCTTCATCATGTGGGATTAGGCCCCAACTTCCTTAATAAGACTCTGATACTGCAAGAATTAAAACCAAGAATCAATAAATGGGATGGATTCAAACTAAAAAGTTTCTTCTCAACAAAAGAAACAATCTGTGAGGTGAAAGAGAGCCTACATCCTGGGAGCAAATTTTTACCCCTCACACATCAGATACAGCACTAATCTCTAGCGTAGATAAAGAACTCAAAAAACTAAGCACCGAAAAAACTAATAACCCAATCAACAAATGGGCCAAGGACCTGAACAGACACTGCTCATAAGAGAATATACAATCAAATCAACAAATATATGAAAAAACACTCATCATGTCTAGCAATCAGAGAAACGCAAATCAAAACTACTCTAAGATATCATCTCACTCTAATCAAAATGGCAGCTATTATGAAGACAAACAACAATTAGTGTTGGTGAGGATGTGGGGAAAAAGGTACACTCATACTTTGCTGGTGGGACTGCAAATTGGTGCAGCCAATTTGGAAAGCAGTATGGAGATTCCTTGTAAAACTGGGAATGGAACCACCATTTCACACAGGTATCCCTCTCCTCGGACTATACCCAAAGGACTTAAAAACAACACACTATAGTGACACAGCCATATCAATGTTTATAGCAGCACAATTCACAACAGCTAAACTGTGGAGCCAACCTAGATGTCCTTCAGTGGATGAATGGATGAAAAAAAAATGTGGCATATATACACAATGGAATTTTATACAGCAATAAAATAGAATAAAATCATGGCATTTTCAGGTAAATAGATGAAGTTAGAAAAGATAATGCTCAGTGAAGTTAGCCAATCCCCAAAAAACAAATGCCAAATGTTTTCTCTGATATAAGGAGGCTGACTCATAGTGGGGTAAAGAGGGGGAACATGGGACGAGTAGATGAATTCTAGATAGGGATGAGGGGAGGGAGGGAAAGAGAGGAGGTAGGGGATTAGCAAGGATGGTGGAATGTGATGGACATCACTATCCAAAGAACATGTATGAAGACTTAAATTGGGTGTCAACCTACTTATACACAAACAGAGATATGAAAAATTGTGGTATGTATGTGTAATAAGAATTGTAATGCAAAAAAGAAAAAAAAAAACAAGTACATGTTTTGCCCTCTCTCCCAATACTTTGCTTCTATTTTTTCCTTCCTTCTGTATAAACATCACCTGCTACATCTCTTCTACATTCTCTCCATTCACTTTTTGAACTTTTAAACTGTCTTCTAACTTTCTAACACATTTTCTTTTCCTTAATAAACTGTATTTTTGAGAACTAATTGGCTTATATAAATCCTGTCCCCACCATTAATGCTAATACAGTCACTGCTGCTGTGCAAGATATAGTTGGCACCTACTCTTCAATTTAAAGCCAGATCTAGTTCAGGGTTATTATTTTTACTATTGACAACTGCTGAACCGACCATTCCTGAATACTGGTCTGAATTAATGTTGGAGATATTAGGAACTGGGTATTTACTTTAATGCTGTGTATTATTTGCAACGGTTGTTACTATTGTTTATTTCTCCTCCTTCTGTGAGGTCCTTTGAAACTACAGGGACAATAAATGTTCACAGTTTAGAGTCTACAGCTGAACAAAGCATTCTCTGACCTTACTCCAATGCAAAGAAGTGGGGAGACAAAAGCCCCAAACCAACAACAAGGACACAAAAAGTACAATCAAAGAGGGAACTCAGGTCCCACCTCTTGGGCATGTACTCCTACATCAAAAACAGAGAAGTCCCAAAACAAATAAGATAATTACACACAAAAAGACACACACAAAAGGAGGGAGTAGGAAATCCATCTCACTTGATGTTCAAGTCCAAGATCTCAAGGCAAACAACACCCCACCTCCCCAAATCCACAATCAGCCAATAAAGGATCCCATGGATAGTGAGGTGGATGAAAGCCCAGAAAAAGAGTATAAAAAACTGATTATTAAAATGTTCAATTAACTATAAGAAAATCTAAAGAAGGAATTAAAAGAGCAATGACAGGAGATTAAAAGACCATTTTAATAAAGAAATAGTAATAGTGAGGAGACCAGCGGCTCAGGAGGCTGAGGCAAGAGGATGACAAGTTCAAAGCCAGCTTCAATGACTAAGTAGGCCCTAAGCAATTCAGCAAGACCCTGTCTCAACATAAAATATAAAAAAAGGTTGAAGATGTGGCTCAGTTGTTGAGCACACCTAGGTTCAATTCCCGGTACAAAAAAAAAAAAAAAAAAATAGAAGAAACCAATAACTCCTAGAAAAGAAAGACAGACACAACCAATCAAATTAAAAATTCACTTGAAGGCATCAGTAACAAATAAGAATGCATTGATAAAAAAAACCTCAGCCCTAGAAGACAGAACTTCAGGTCTGGAACAGGCTATATGATCTTAAGTACACAGAAGGCAGTAAAGGGAAAAAATTATGGCACATGATCAGAATATACAAGAACTCTGCAAGAACATTAAATGACCAAACCTAAGAATTATTGGGATAGAAGAGAACATGGAGATACAAACTAAAGGTATAAAGAACATTTATATCGTAATGTTCACAGAATCAATGCAATAAAAAGTTGGTTCTTTGAAAAGATTTTGTTTAGCCAAACTAAACAAAAGAACAAAAGATATGCAGACAAAAGAAACAGTGAGAAGATACAAATCACTATGATCAGAGATGAAAAGAAGATATCACCACAGACCGTTCTGAAATCCAGAGGATTATCAGAACATTTTTAGAAAATTTATACTCCTAGTTTATTAACTTAAAAATCTTGAAGACAATGATAAATTTCTAGATGCATACAACCTGCACAAATTCAATCAGGAAGATACAGAAAATCTAAACAAACCAATATCAAGTAACAAAATTGAAACAGCAATTAAAGCCTTCCAAAAAAGAAACGTCCAAGACCTGACAGATTCTCAGCTGCGTTCTACCAAACTATTATAGAAGAACCACCACTAATTTTTCTCAAATTATTCCTTGAAACTGAAAAGGAGGGAACACTCCCAAATAAATTTTATGAAATGGGTATAACCATGATTCCAAAGCTGACAAAGACATATCAAGGAAAGAAAACTATGGACCAATACCCCTGATGAATATAGATGCAAAAATCCTTAATAAAATTAGCAAATGCATTAAAAAAAAAAAAAAACACATCAAAAAGGGGGGAAAAAAGATAATACATCATGATCAAGTAGTTTCATTCCAGGGATACAAGGTTGGTTCAACATAATAATGTAATTCACCACTTAATGAATTAAGACAAAAATCACATGATCATCTCAATAGATGCAGAAAAGGTCTTTTGATAAAATCCAGCAACCATTCATATAAAATACATTGGAGAAGCTAGGGAGGGATAAAAGGAACTTTACCTCAACACTGTAAAGGTCATCTATGACAAACCCAAATCCAACATCATAGTAAATGAGAAAAACTAAGAACATTTCCTCTAAGATCAGGAACAAGACAAGACTGTCCATTCTCACCACTCTTATTCAATACAGTCCTTGAAACATTAGCCAAAGTGATGAGGCAAGAAAAAGAAATCAAAGGCATACAAATAGAAAAGAAGTTGTTAAACTATCTCTGTTAGCCAATGATATGATCCTATATCTAGAAAACCCAAAAACACTCTACCAGAGCCTTTAAATGAATTTAGCAAAGTAGCAGGATACAAGATCAACACCCATAAATCAATAGCCTAACTATACTCCAACAGTGATTCAGCTAAGGAAGAAATCAGAAAAACCATCCCCTTCACAAACAAACAAATACTTAGGAATTAATCTAACTAAGGAGGTATATGTGATCCACAGCGAAAATTATAAAACATTGAAGAAGGAAAACAAACTGAAAACGACCTTAGAAGATGGAAAGACATCCCATATTCTCAAACAGGCAGCATCAATATTGTCAAAATAGCCATACTATCAAAAGCAACATACAGATTCAACACAATCTCCAACAAAATATCAACAATATATATGCGTGTGTGTGTGTGTGTGAATGACATTCCTCACAGAATTAAGAAAAACAATTCTTAAATTCATTTGGAAGAATAAGACACCCAGGATAGGCAAAACAATACTAAGCAAGAAAAGTAAAGTGAAGCAGGAGACATCACAACACCTGAACTGATATACTACACAGCTGTAATAACTAAAACAGCATGGTATTGGCACCAAATAGACATGAAGACCAATGGAACAGAATAGAGGACACAGAGACAAACCCACATACCTACAGCTGTCTGATATTCAACAAAAATAATGCTGGGAATACTGGATGAACCATATGTAGAAAAATTAAACTAGACCCCTGTATCTCACCCTGAACAAACACTCAAATTGAAATGAATCAAAGATTTAGGAATTAGACCAAAAATCTGACAACTGCTACAAGAAAACACAGGGTCAATACTCCATCATGTAAGTGCGGGCACCAACTTCCTTAACAAGACCCATAAAGTGCAAGAAATAAAACCAAAAATCAGTAAGTGGGATGTCATCAAACTACAAAACTTCTGCACAACAGAGAAAACGATCAAGAGTGTGAAGTGAGAGCTTAGAGAATGGGAGAAAATCTTGGCCAGCTACACTTCCACTAGAGGATTAATATTCAGAATATATAAAGAACTCAAAGCTTAACACCAAAAAACTCCAAATAACCCAATGAATAAATGGACAAGGAACTAAAACAGAAACTTCTCAAAAAAAGAAACAAATGGCCAACAAATATATTTTAAAAAAATACTCAACATCTCTAGCAATCAAGGAAATGAAAACCAAAACTACATTAATATTTCACCTCACTCCAATGATCAAAAATATAAATAACAAATGCTGGTGAGGTTGTGGGGAAAAAGGTACACTTGTACATTGTTGGTGGGACTGCAGCCTAGTACAACCACTCTGGAAAGAAGTATGGAGGTTCTTCAAAAAACTAGGGGTGGAACCAGCTTATGACCCAGCTATCCCACTCCTTGGTATTTTCCCAAAAGATTTAAACTCAGCATACTATAGCGATACAGCCAACTAAATGTTTATAGCAGTACAATTCACTATAGCTAAATTATGGAATCAACCCAGATGCCCATCAATAAATGAACAGATTAAGAAACTGGGGTATATCTCTACAATGGAATTCTACTCAGCCATAATAAAGAATGAAACTATGGCATCTGCCAGTAAATGGATGGAAATGAAGAATATCATGCTAAGTGAAATAAGCCAAACTCAGAAACTCAAAGGTCAAATATTAAGATACAGTGAAATAAAGGAAAGGAAGAGAACCAATCAAATAAAAATTAATAGCCGAGTAAAAGAAAGTCTAGTAGAGTAGACGAAGGAGAATGGGAGAGGGGAGGAAAGAGAGGTGGGAAAAGGCGGAGGAAAAAGCAGAGAATCATGCTGAAAATCAATATCCCAATGGTGTATATAGTGGGAACTGAAGGTTGGCTAAATATTTGAAAAATCCATCATTTTAAGTCATCAGACTAACAACAACAACAACAACAAAAACCTTAGATAATCATATCAATAAATACTTTTCCTTGTTTTTTTAAAAAACTGAACATCCATTCATAATTTTAAAAAATACTAGCAGTAACAATGAATAGAAAGAACTATCCTCAACCTGTATTGATAGCTAATAGCTTGCTTATTGGTCTAACCCAGAATGGTTTCCCTAAGATCAGAGGAAGGCAAATTTGTCTATTCTTATTGCTGTTATTCAATATCATGCTGGTGGTAAAGCTATTAAACAAAAAACTTTGGGGACAAAACAAAGGGGAAGAGTTTCATAACACTAGGCTATAGATTTGGCAATGATTTCTCTGATAGAACAAAAGAAAAAATAAATTGGGCTTCATCTCATTAAAAAGTTTTTGTGCATCAAAAGACACTATCAACAATGAAAAAGCAACCCCTGGAACAAGAGAAAATATTTGCAAACTATACATCTGGTAAGAAATTAATATCTATAATATATTTTTAAAAACTCCTACAACAAAAACAAACCTGACAAAAAATAAGCAAAGGATAGGAAATGTTGATAATGGAAGAGACTAAGAACTAGGGTTGTGGAGAATATATGAGAGATCTATAAATTCTCAACTTTGCTGTGAACCTAAAATTACTAAAAAATAAATAAATAAAAATAATAAAAAAGGACAAAGAACTTCAATATTTCTCTATAAGAATACAAACTGACAATAAACATGAAAAGTTCAACATCACTAGTCATTAAGAAAATGCAAATGAAACACCATTTTACTTTATCATTCAAAAAACAGAGAAAATAAGTGGTGAAAATGTGAAGAAATTTAAACCCTTGTCCATGTAAAATGGAGCAGCCTCTGAGGAAAACATATCTTGGTTCCTCAAAAATTAAATATAGAATTATCATATCAGCAATTTCACTTCTGAATATAAATCTGAAAAAATGAAAGCAGGAAACCCAAGAGATATTTGTACACAGCAGTATTCTTCATAATAACCAAAAAGTAGAAACCTAAGTGTCCATCAATGAATAAGCAAAATGTGACATTTTGTTCAGAATATTGTTGAGTCTTAAAAGTGAAGGAAAGTCTGATCTGCTGCTACAAGATGGATGAGCATCAATGACATTTGGTAAGTGTCATAAGCCAATTGCAAAGGACAAATATTGCTTTTGCCTGCTTTGTTCAGGTTGCTATTAACTATCTATCATATATCGGCTTATAAACAACAGAAATTTATTTCTCACATTTCTGGGGAATGGAAGTGTGAAATCAGGGTGCAGGTATGGTCCACTTCTGGTAATCCTCTTTTGCATTGCAAACTGCTGACTTCTACCTGTATTCTCATATGGCAGAAAGAGAGAAAGCTAGCTGTCTGGTCTCATGACCTAACAACTTCACAAATGCCACAATTCCAAATATCCTCACATTAGGGAATTACACTTTAACACAAATTTTGTGGTAACACAAGCATCTAGTCCATAACAATGAATAATCTAGAACTTCAAATTCAAAGTTGAATAGTATTAAGAACTGTAATGCAAAATAAATAAATAAATAAAAACATTTTAGAAAACAAGTTGAATAGTAGCTGTCAGGAGCCAGTGGGAATAGCAAATAGAGAATTACTATTCGATGGTGTTATGAGTTCATCTCCTGTTACTATAATGAAACACCTGAAGCCAAATAACTTTATAAAAAGAGGTTTATTGAGCTCACAGTTCTGGAGGTTGGGGTCTGATGATGGTCTCAAGGCAGATGGAACCTCAATGGTGGGAATGCATGTGAGAGGGGGTTGGGTGGGGGGAAGAGCTAACATATAGTCAGAGGAAGCCAGAGATTCAGGGGTCAAGCTCAGGCTTTTAATAACCCCTTGTGTTTTCAGGAGCTAAATGAAGATCCCAGGAACTATGTTAAATCCCTCCCAAGGGCATGCCTCCCATAATCTAACACTAGACTTTAGTTCTACACAGCCATATTAAGAACCAAGTCTCCAACACATGAACCATGGTGTGGATGAACTCAACCCATATCCAAACCATAGCAAATGAATAGAGAAAAAATGTTCTGGAGATAGAAGGGATAGTTACACAAGAATGTTAGGAATTTTTTTTGTGTGTGTGTGTATGTGTGTGTGTGATGTTACTGGGGCCCCAACCCTGGTTATACAACAATGTGAATGTGCTTAATGCTACTGAACTATATGTTTAAAAATGGTTAAAAATCATAAATTTTCTTAAACTTATTTCACCGTGGGGTGGAAAATACTGATGATTCTAGCCAGATTAGAAAAAAATAAAAGCCACATGGTTCAGAAAGAAGAAAAAAATTACTACTTGCAGGTGTCATGATTATCTACGCAGAAAAATCACACACACACACACAAAAAAGCCTTACAAGTAACAGAAGATTTTAACAAAGTGCTGGGATACAGTGGCCCACACCTGTGATCCCAGTGGCTCAGGAGGCTGACATGGATGGATCTCAAGTTCAAAGCCAGCCTCAGCAACAGCGAGGCACCAAACAACTCAGTGAGACTCTGTCTCTAAATAAAATATAAAATAGGGCTGGGAATGTGGTTCAGTGGCTGAATGCTCCCAAGTTCAATCCCCAATAACCAAAAAATAAATAAAAATTTAAAATTTTTTTTAAAAAGATACAAAAATCAATTGTACATCAGTATAATAGCACTGAATGACTTGGAAAATGAAACTTCAAAAACAGTGCAATTTAACTATCAAGAATATGAGCCACAATAAGTGTCAGTGAGAATGTAGGGAAAAAGGTACACTCAGACACTGCTGGTGGGACTGCAAATTGGTGCAACCACTATGGAATGCAGTATGGAGATTACTCAGAAAACTTAGAATGGAACCACCATTTTACTCAGTTATCCCAGTCCTCAGTTTATACCCAAAGAACTTAAAATCTGCAAACTACAGTGACACAGCCACATCAATGTTTCTAGCAGCTCAATTCACAATAGCTAAACTATGGAACCAACTTAGATGCCCTTCAACAGATAAATGGGTAAAAAAAATGTGATACATACACACAGTAGAGTATTACTCAGCCTTAAAAAAATGAAAGTATGGCATTTGCAGGTAAATGAAGCTGGAAAATATCATGCTAACTGAAATAAGCCAAACCCTCAAATCCAAAGGCTGAATGTATGATTATACTACCAATGTGAGTCTGCACTATGTTCAGCCAGAGAAGAAGTTTTGCTCCATTTGTGTACAATGTGTCTAAATGCATTCTACTGTCATGTATAACTAATCACAACAAATTAAAAAATTTTTTTTTTAAATTTATTAACCAATTAATTTAAAAAACAGTGCAATTTACAAACTACTGCAGTATACAAATCTAACAAAACATGTATAAAATCTGTCTGGTGACAGTAATAGGACACTAATGAAAAATATCAAAAGACCTAAATAAATGGAGATATCATATTCATGGATTGAATGACTCCACATTGTTAAGATGGCTACACATTCTTAATTGTTCAATAAACAAAATATCTATGAAAATTTCAGCATGATATTTTGTAGAAATCAATAAGCTAATTCCAAAATTTATATGGAGATGACGGCTCAGTCTTAGGGTATGTTGTCATCTCATTCTAAATTCTCCCCATAAAAAAATATCATAACCATGGCTTAAATTACTACTTCTACCAAACACATTTTGAGCATAGACTTCACTTTTTGAACAGTCCTCAATCAAGAAGCAAGCCAGAGAAAAGGGAAAATAAGACTGATAATAAGAAGTAACACTAGTTTTTTAAAGAACAAAAAGGTTAGACAACAAATGATATGGAAGAATCATACCAAAGAGACTGAGGGAAGGACTGCCCTGTTACAGTATAATCAGTCGTAAGCAATAATCTAAAGTTCCCAAATATACAAAATATGATTAGACCGCTCTGGTGAGACATTTGGCTGAGAATGGTAGGTCATTGGCTTACTTGAGTCCATTGTTTGATGGAACAGCAACAGCCCAAATAACTCACAAGAAATTACTGCAACTATTGAGAATTCCTTAATTCATTTGGAAAAGTAGAATAATGCAGAAGTGAGGGCACTACTTCATGGCTTTGTAGTTCATATACATCTCATTTTGAAATCATAAAATTAACAATAAATATAGGTAAATGTCTTTTAATTTAGTTAACAAAAATCAGCCTTAATATTTTTTAATGAAAAAGCCTTAAGTTTCTAAATTTTCAGAGCTAGTGGATTCGTAGACTTTAACATCTGGCTTAAAATCACCTCGATAATGGCAAATCCCACTTTAATCCATTAAATTCTCTTAGAATTGTTCCACTTTTAAAATCAATGAACTGAAATATTTCATATTCTGACCATAATTTCCTTTTTCCATGATCATTGAATACCTCTGATCAATAAACAAGAAACACTAGATTCTTGCCTAACACCCATTCTATCTATTTAGTAAATCACTGGATCTTGTATATTTCATTCTAATACACTGATTTCCATTATCTTACTAGGAACCTGTTAATTCCCTAATCCAATTGATACTTCTATATCTTGTCCTTTCCATAACATTAGTGGACTTAATACTTCAGAAAGTATGTAGTAAATGAAAATTAAGGACATTTTGTTTAAAATTAAAAAGCAAATATTACAGAATATACAAGATGGTAGAATCACATCAAAAGACTGATACTCAATTTCTTTCACTAAAGTACTATGAAAGTGTGAGGTCATTTGGGCGATACAGATACACTATGAATGCTTTTATTGGTGAAAGTCCTGTCATGAGGAAAAAAATCACAAATAGCAACCTTCAAAACATACCTAGCCACTGTTGCTGTGATATTTCACACCAGTATTTTCTCACTGAAAGAATGTCTTTGAGTAGTATGTTGCTACAATCAGCTCCATAAATAACACCATTGGATGAATCTTTCACTGTATCCATGATATAATTCAAGAGTTCATGACATTTTAGTCTGGGTGCTCCTATTTAAAAATAAAACAAAGAAACATATAAAAATATTTCTCTCATCAATAAACTGGCAGCAACATTAGATTCTTCTCTAGCACATACTGTATCTGTATAGTAAATCACTAGATTTAAAATCTTAAATTAAGAACACTTGTGCTGGATGTAATAGCACACACTTGTAATCCCAGTTACTTGAGAGGCTGAGGCAGGAGCAATCATAAATTCAAAGTCAGCCTCAGTACTTAGCAAGGCCCTAAGCACTGAGGGAGACCCTGTCTCTAAATAAAAAAATAAATAAATAAAAAGGGCTGGGGATATGGCTCTGTGGTTAAATACAACTGGATTCAATCCCTGATACAAAAAAAAAAAAAAAAAACTTGGAATGAAAAAAACTTAAATAACAACATTTGGGACATTAATCTCTCCTTTTCACAGAAAAAGGATTAAAAAATATGGCCCAAGGGCTGGGGTGGTAGCTCATGGTTGAGTGATTGCCTTGCATGTGTGAGGCACTGGGTTCGATCTTCAGCACCACATTAAAAAAATGAATAAAATAAAGATATTGTGTCCATCTACAAAAAAACAAACAAAAAAACACCTATGACCCAAGAGCAAAGTCAGCCAGTTGTCTGTTTTTGTAAATAAGTTTTTTTAAAAAAAATATTTACTTTTGAGGTGTAGTCGAACACAATACCTTTATTTTATTTATTTATTTTTATGTGGTACTCCGGATTGAACCCAGGGCCTCGAACATGCTAGGCGAGCGCTCTACCACTGAGCCCCATAATAAAGTTTTATTCGAATAGAGTCACATGCATACCCATTGTGTACAGCTGCTTTCAGGCCAAAACAACAGAGTAATTAAGGCAAAGAACACCTGGTCTGTAAAGTCAAAATATTTACTATCTAATCCATCTACAGATGAAGTTTGTCAAGCCCTGCAGGAATATACAGCAAAATCAATAATTATTCTATCCTTACTAATTCACATTCACATTTCTAGCATTAGACTTAAAATGATGCAAAATTCCTTCCCACTTTTATAAAGAATGAATTTATTAGAATAACAAGATTACAAGAAGGCTCTTTACACTGAAAAATAAACATTCTTCCAAGTTCTACAATAGATATACAAACGTTGTACAAATATGTAAGGCGTAATTTTAATAGCATATTATTTGAGATTCTGAAAATTCAGCATTAATATATATTCTTAAAGGTATAAAAACTATATTTAAAAATAACTATTTTAGTAATTCATATTGACGTCATAGCTCAAATGTTATCATAATTTCAATAATGACTTATACACTGATATACCTTATTCCGTAAGTATTTCATAATTTTAAGCACCTGACCAAGATGAACTGTACTACCACATGAACCTTTTTTTTTTTTTTTTGATACTGAGGATTGAACACAAGGGTGCTTTATCCTGAGCTACATCCCCAGTCCTTTTTATTTTTAGACAGTGTCTTGCTAAGTTGCTTACAGTCTTGTTAAGCTGAGGGTGGCCTTTATCTTGCAATCTTCCTGCTTCAACCTCCCAAGTCACTGGGATTACAGGCATGTGCCACTGTGCCTGGCCCCCATATATTCTTGACATCATGTGCATCTCTCCTCTACAAAAATGTTTTATCATCTATGTCTTTTGTTTTATCAAATCCTTAGGGAAGGGAATTAATCTTTATATCCCCATAAATAGCTATGTAAACTAATATTAGGCTGAAATCATATTTTTCAATGTTGTTTATTCCAATATATTCTGTTCTCTGCCAAATTGGAGAAGTGTTTCAAGAATTATACTAAAAAAAATCATGCTGACATATTTTTTTTCCCTAAAAATAAAAACTGTCTTATATCAGGGGAGTAGCTTAGTGGTAGAGCAATTGCTTATATAGAGCAGTTTTTATGACAAAAAAAAAAAAAAATCTGTCTTAAAAAGACCTAAGGTGCTTACAGAAACTTCATGGAAGCTCGTGGAACTAAACATTTCTCACAGGTTGGTTTCTTGTTTTCTATGCTGTCTGCTTTGTGCAGATGCAGACAAATGCTAACATAAAGGAATGAAAAATACTTCCTTATTTGTTCTTTCCCAGCTGCCTTTCCCTTGTTTTTCCCCCCTAATGTCTTGTTTCTATCATACCATTTATGGATACCAATGCTAACCAAGTTTGTCAAAATCTGGACATGTGGGGCTGGGGTTGTGGCTCAGTGGTAGAGTGCTTGTCTAGCACTTTCGAGGCCCTGGGTTTGATCCTCAGCACCACATAAAAATAAACAAAATAAAACTATTGTGTCCAACTAAAAAATAAATATTAAAAAAAGTGTTTAAATATTTACAAACATCTGAGTTTTCTGATTCATAAAGTTGCTACCAAAATCATATCCTTAACTGCAAGGACTACAGAGTCTGAGCCCAGAAGTCCCTAAACAAATGTTTCTTCTTCAGCACTGAGTAAATGCCCATTTCCTTACAAAAGCTTACCTATATTTTGATTAAAAAATACAACTGTACAAGTTCAGCTCTACAATATGGGAGATATACTGCTTATCAGTAGCTAAAAAGACCTGGGTTTTGTTGCTGTCATTTTTCTTAAGTGATAGTAAACACAACATTAGCTGAGGATGGGCTTTGCTTGCCAAAGAAATTAATGTGATCTCAGAAAGAATCAGTAAAAATATACTATAAAAAATATGCAAATCCTGTTCTATCTGTACTCATCAGAATATACCCAAAAAATTGATCACCACACCTCGGGAGATATAATTAAACTAAAGAATATTCAGGGGGGCTGGGATTGTGGCTCAGTACAGTGCTCGCCTAGCACATGCAAGGCCCTGGGTTCAAACTTCAGCACTACCTAAAAATAAATAAATAAAGGTACTGTGTCCATCTACAACTAAAAAAATAAAAGAGTATTTAAAAAGAAAAGAGTATTCAGAAGAGAGTGAAATAAAAACTAAAACATATGAGCTAAATATACCTAAATATACCTCTTAGGTATATTTACCTAAGAGGACTCAAGGGAAATACTATGGCTATCTTCAAATACCCCAAAGGATCTCATGATAAAAACATGATTAAGTAGGTATTTTTGTGTATTCTTAGAAGCACTAACAAAAAACAGACAGGGTTTAAATAAAGCTGTTCAAAGATAGAAAAGAAAGTTGAAATGGTATATTCAGTCATTTACACAGTATTTGTATCTGAGTGCTTGGGATGTAGAGGGGGATACAAGAATGAGGAATTGAAATAATTTTTAATCCTTTTAATTCTAAGATTTTATCATTTTAAGCTTGAATAAATTCTCCAAAATATTTGAACCTACACTATTAAAATTCATTATATATGCTAGAAGCTATAATTAACATACTTATGTTACCATATTCAGATCAAACTTTTGTATGGTAGCCTATTAAACCATTTATTTCAAATAAATAATGTTGCTTACTTTTATTTGCACATTTGATGAAGTATCTGACCAAACTACTGATTTCTTGCATCTTTTTCTGTCTGGAGGTTTGTGTCGAGGCTGATACATTTGGTTTTGCTGTCCTCAGACATTCTGTTTCTTTCTGAATGTATTTCTGCAAAAATCTTCAAGAAAATGAAATAGAATTCCAGAAAAAAAATTATGCTTAAATATTTATAATTTTAAAATGTTCTTAATGTCATCACAAAGAACATCTTTTAAAACCACATTGCTTTGCTCAATGTACCTGCTAACTGAAACAAATCCCTTTTTCGAGGCCTAACCTCTACAACACCAATATAGAGTCTGGCCTGCAATGTTCTCAATCTATAGCCTTCCTAACTTTTTATTTTATTACTTGCTTTCTCATTTTGTCATTAAAAGTTCACAATATTACTGATGGCTTTCAACCCTCTCTTCCTCCTTCCTAACTACCTGATCATACCTATAGCCTTTAAGTGAAGCTCTACCTTCATGACTAGCCAGTAGTATCAGGTGCCAATTTGGCCTACCTAATCAGCTAACACAAAAAAGTACTCACCTTTATGTAATGACTGTATTAGTGGTATCTAAAATAAACCAAATAACCAGAGAACAAGGAACATGCATTTTTCATGTCACATTTATTCAAATCTGTAACAGTATAGTACCAAATAAGAGCTAAAAAATTGTTTATCTGTTCTAAATACTAAAAGACAACTAAATATTCCTATTTCCTCTTGATGGCAAATATTGTTTCAAGTTATTCAATGCCCTCAATATTCTACATTAACTTTAAATACTTCATCTTTCCTAAGCCTTACAAACTGCTACAAATGGACTTTATGACTGAAAATCATGTCTCAATGTAAAAACCAATCAATCCTGTTTGCCACTTCTTTCTATCCAAGGATATCTTTTCATTGCCTAAGACTTTATTTTTTAACTGTATTCATCTCAAAGTATCCTAATATTTCTTTCACTTGTTTTACTATAACTTAACCCATGGCAGCTGCTTATAATTCCAGTAATAAAGATGTCAAAATAACAAGTATTTGTTATAACTTCAAATTTCTCCTCTAATTTGCAATGAATTCTTACAAACTAATCCATATGAAAGGAATTCTTTCTCAATATCAGTGGGACATGTATAAGACATTTTGTGGAACACTGATTTAATACTTTAAGTATTCCGTATAATAAGCATCCTTTAAATATAATGCTTTGGATAATCATTAAGTGCTAACTTCATATGCAAGGCACAATAAAACACAGGTAGCAAAGCCTTACAAAAATAGTATCTCAACAGAAATAAAACTGAAAGACAAAGCAAAGACAATTTTAAATGTACAATACCTAAAAACAGCATCCCAATTCAAATATTTTCCTTGTTTGGAATCTGAATGCCTATCTAAATGTTGAACTGTTTCAGGATCCCGAATCAGGCGTTTAAATTTCTCAATTTCTTTCTGAAAACAAAAATGAACATGATAATGTATTACCGATCACATTCAATTTCAAGGAAAAATTAAATCTAAGCCATTTACTACCTACCCTTCGTTCTGTAGCTCTATCATGTTCTAGTTGCCGGCAGCAAATAAGCAGATCATTAAGTGCTAAACTCATGGTTCAGGATTTCAAAACATTCTTATCTGTAAAAAAAAAAAATATATATATATATATATATATATATATATATTAATAACAGTAATAATAATTATGTAATCGTTTACTTCATTTATATATTTTTCTCATGCTAGGGACTGATCCCAGGGCCTTACAAATGCTAAGCACATGCTCTACCATTGAATTACACTTCCATCCTTTACATAACTTAGACTGTGTTATTAACAAGCACATTGTCACCAAAGGCACAGTGGTTTTTCTTAATATCTGCATGTTCCAATAGCAGTTAAATTTAAAATACTTAAATTTAAAATATTTCTTAGAACATATCAAAACAATGTTCCAATACTCAAATCTATTCTTTGTTTACAGTAGCAGGATAAAGTCTAATTTTCTTGTGAAAAAAAAAGCAGTTCAGTATTATCTTCATAAACAGAAGATGTTCATTCATTGATACGTGAAACAATATTTCCTTCACACCTACTATGTTCAAAGTACTATGTTAGGGATAGCTAACCTCCCCCACAACAAAAAAAGAACTAAACTAACACAAATCCTACCCTTAATGGAGATATAAGTGGGGAAGAGGAAAATAAACAAGTAAAATGATAAAACCATGGGTAATTCCAATATGCCTTCAAGGCAACAAAAACACAAAAGAAAATAACAATACCGACGATGGTGTTAGATAAACTGTCAGGGAACATATCTCAAAGGAAGTTATCATAAAGTCAAGACCTGAATGAAGTGATGCCAATTACATAAGGAGCTAGAAGACCAACACTGCAGGGAAAGAGACTAGTATAACCAAAGAGTCCCGAGAAGAGTGTGGTATGTTGGAGAAACTAAAGATTCCACTCCCAATATTCAACTGAAATAATACAGATTTCTAAGTAACAGCCTTTGAATTGATAAATCCAATGTTCCTTTTCAGATTTTAATCAAGTTAATCTCTTTGAAGACTTTCACAAAGACTACATCCTGTCTTCTGAGAAATAAAGATGGCTTGACATGCCATTCTTGTCTATTGGTTAAGAGCATGTGAACTCTATAGTAAGATTGTATTGGTTAAAATCCTGATCCAGTCACATAAAAACTCTACAATATAGACAAAGTTTGTTCATTAATCTCTCCAAATCCGTTTTCTCAATAACAAAACAAAAAGCAATACTCATATATAGCTCAAAGGAGTGTCATAAAGATTCATGTTTAACACAGTGCCTTGAAAACAGTTCATGTTAGTAATTATCATATTCCCCTTTTTATGACAGTTTAATATGTCTCTTTGATGGTTCTTCCTCTCACACCTCAAATAAAGTGTTTGTCTCCTTGCTCTCATTCGTTGCTGTCTTCAATGTGTTGAAGACTCCAAATCTTATTCAATGCCAGACCTCGCTCTTGGGCTTTAGGAACTTGCTACACGCATTTCCCCGTCTGGAAAGCTACTACCACCCTCCAGAACAATTTACACAGTCATTTCCAGGTCAAACTGATTCTCCCAGGTTGCATTTCCACAGAACCTGTTGCTCTACCACTACAGTACTCTTTTATAACATTATCACCATGAATTGTAGTTGTCTACTTATCTGTCTCTAGGAAAAAACATTAACAGCTAAGGCTCACTTATCTTCACTTCTTTAAGCAAAAAGTCACACAGCTTAAAATCATTATTCAAACTCTGGTACTGTGGTTCCAGGGCCCATGATCTTAACCACGAGGCTGAAGTTTAAATCTCAATAAACGGTCGCTGTCTGAAAGTATCAATTACGAGTGAAAAAAAAAAAATGACTTTGTCAAGCCACTTAAATTTGAACCGTAAGGTAACAGGGTTCAACTTAAGAGTATGCATGCATATTAGACACACACACACACACACACACTGCTCCCCTTCCTGGCTATTGAATCCCGAGGGATTCCACCTCTACAACCCCTTTTTTATTTTTTGATACAGGGTCTAGCTAGGCTGGCCTTGAACTTAAGACACTTCTGCCAGGGCGCCGGAAGCAGTTGGGATTACACGCATGCACCAGCAAATTTAAAGTCCGCTAGGGGCCGAGAACAAGGACAGGAGAAAGAATAATGAGGACCGGCGGCCGGAAACAAGGGGTGAAGACAGGAGGCTAGGGCAGCTCGGAAGCAATGTATGGGACTGCGCTCCGGGGCAAGAGGACCGACTGGGACCACGCTAATACTCCCACGCACAAGCCACTGCGTTGACCCCCCGTCCCTACCGCCGCGCTCTGACCGCCAAAGTAGTATATCTGGAGGCGGCAGGAGGCTGCAGCCCAAATCCACGCTCCTCTGGCCTCCTCCCCACCACAGCTTCGCAACCCGTTATCCACGGTCTTTCCCGCTTCCGGCTCAAATGCAGCGTGGCGGCGGAGCTTCAGTCCCGGGAGAAAGAGGCTGGCAGAGCGGCAGCGCACAGTATGCTCATGCGCAGGAACATCACGCGCTCTAAGCTCAAAACACTAGGTCCTCCAAAACATTCGCCTGGTCGGAGAAGGCGCGCCTGCGCCCTGCCCACCAATAGCGAGCTACCTTAGCCTAGGACTCGCCCAGAGGCTCCGACACCCTACCTCCTCACCCTCTTCGGCCCCACCCCTCCAACTCTGCGGACGGAAATGACGACGGCGCCAAGGAGCTCGGAGGCGGGTTGCATTTCGGCGCCTTTCTTTGCCTTGCGGAAGCGATTGGTTGTTGTCGGGCGAGAGAGGCGGGACAAATTGTCGCGGGTTCAGTGCCGCCAGTGGAACCGGGAGATGCGGCGCAGGAGCTGTCGCTGTGTTTGCCTTCACCTGAGTCTCGTCTCTTATTCTGGCTCCTTCTGCGACTCGGATCATGTTGTTACCTTCAGACGTGGCCCGACTGGTATTAGGTAAGCGCGGGCACCGGAGGAAGGGTTGCTAGACCAGGCGAAGCAAGACGGAAGGACCTTAGCGGCCAGAGGCTTTCCTTGGGTGGGGAAGCTTTGGGGGTTTGCCGCCTCGCTTACAAGTTCATATCTGGTGATAATTCTCCGTCCTTTGGAGGCTCCGGGAAGTTTAAGCCTCTTTGTAGGCGGACGCTCCTCTCCTCAGGGGCTGCGTGGCGAGGGCAGGCTCCGGGTGGAACACCTGGAGCCTGGATTCCGAAGAAAGTCGGGCCTGCGCGCTTAATTGCGACCCCTGGTAGAGAGTTGTCTACGTGACAGGCTGTGTGTTCGTTAACCTTTCCCTTGTCAGAGCTGAGACCAAAATAGGACTTCTCAGGCATCCCGCTTTGGAAAAAGGCCTTTCGGACGCCCTTCTCATATCCTGGCCTTAGAATTTAGGATTTGGGGACTGATGGGGGTACTCTTTCTCCATACTCCCCGCAGTACGTCGCCCAGCGTAGAGGTTTGAAATGCCAGTTGCATGTTTTAAAACAGTCGTAATTCCAATTCCTTTTGAACAAAAAAATTCAGGGAGGAAATGCCTTTTAGTTACACATTTTATAGCCCTAGTTTTTCCCCCATTGCAAGAGTGGTTAGTGGGCTACTTGTTTGTCTGAATGTATTGTCTGTGTAGGAGAATTTTTTTGTCCTTGTTTGCCCCCTGAAAGAATAAAAAGGATTGTAACGAGAGCCATGGACCACATAAAGCTCAAAAGCTAAGCCAATGATTTACAAATATCATGAGTCGTCCCTAAAAGTAAATGGTAAACATATGTGATGAAACCTCCCGTAGTTTCAGCAACCATTATTGTACTACCATTTTTTTATTGTTCGAAAACCCCAATTGTTTTGTGCCTTTAAAAATACTCAGCCCGTTCCTATATATGGTATTTGTGCAGGGCTCATAATAAGCACATTTGTGAGAAACCTGGGGGTGGGGGAGAATGGTTCCACCATTCATTTTTGGAAAAAACTAATGACTGAACACAAAAATTTTGTTAATGTTTAATCTTTTCCTCACTTTTTCAAAACTGATTATCTATAGATCTACTCCATACGTTCGATTAAAAAGCTGGATGCCTTGAAATCATTATATTTATTAGGCTTACCTATAAATTATAGGTAAGTCAGTGAAAAGTGGACTTTCATAATATGCATTGATAAACCTTATGTTTTTCCTCTATATTTGCTTAAGAATTTTGTCTTTTAGTAGTTAGATGATCCAATTGAACTTCAGTACTCATAGTCTTAAAAATGGTGTTTCAACCTCAGCATTATTGACATTTTAGAGTGGATAGTTTTTTATAATAGGTAGTTGTCCTATGCTCGAATTTTGTAGGATGTTTTAACAGCAGCTGTTCTTTTGTCTTTTTCCTCTCCTTTTTTTAAAAAATTTATTTTCTAGTTGTAGTTGGACAAAATACCTTTATTTTACTTACTTATTTTTATATGATGCTGAGGATCAAACCCAGGGCCTCTCACATGCTAGGCGAGCGCTCTACTGCTGAGCCACAACCCCAGCCCCTCCGCTTCTTTTAGTGGATAAAAACTTAAAAGTCATTTGGGGCTTTTTGTCCTTAATGTCTTCACATTACAGTTACTGCCACCAATCCCAGCAATATACCTCCTCTTACTTCTATTTTAGACTTTTGTCATGGCTTCCTAAATAAGTCTTTTTTCAGTGTTGGGGTGGAACCCAGGATGCTTTACCACTGAGCCACATCCCCAGCCCTTTTTATTTTTGAGACAGGGTCTCACTAAGTTACTGAGGCTGGCCTAGAACTTGTGGTCCCTCAGCCTCAAACTCCCCAGTCCCTGGGATTATAGGCATGTGCTACTGTTCCCAGCTTTCCTTGTAGTCTTCTTGTAATTCATCTTATTTGCTATTATAAATCTTCCATGCACACCAGGCCAACTATTCTAAAAGTTGAAATAGTTATGCACTTAATGAGTGTACAAAAAGAGCAGGCCTTCCCCATTCTCAGCTCTTGATTTTGTTATTTAACATTATAAATCTTAAAATTATATACATATATATATCAGAACTACCATTTTATTAGCTCTTGATTCTTATGTCATACACTCTCCACATCTGTAGCCCCTTCTGTATTAAACCCTTTTTTCCCGTGTTTTTTTGTGTGCCTAATAAATTCCAAATGCTGTACCAATTTCTAAGAATTAAAAATCAAGTTTTCCCCCTTTACATTTATATGATTAGGGTTTTTACCCTTAAACATATACAACAAAACCACTTTCCTTAATTTCATCTTACTCTTTTTATACACTCCGTCAAATTTATTCACATAACAATTTAGTTGCTTTACTTCATCTCCTTTGCATTCTTCAGCAAATTATACTGACTTCTGCACCTCATTACTCACTTGAACAGCTCTGGTTATCAGTGATATTTATTGCCTTTGGACACCACTTTGGTTTTTATCAGCATATCAGGTGAGGTGCTCTGTTGAACTGATCCTACTTACCTCTCTTACTTGATCTCGTCTTAACATTTGCCTTACGTTGCAGCAAATGTTTCAGGGCAAACTACTTGAAGTATCTCCCCATATTCTTATATATTCTGCCTTTCCTTGTCTAATATGCTTGTATTCAAGATTCAAGTAAGTTCGAAATCCCAGGGGCTCAGGAGGTCAAGGGAGGAGGATCCCAAGTTCAAAGCCGGCCTCAGCAACTACGTGAGACCCTGCCTCAAAATAAAACATAAAAAAGGGCTGGGGATGTGGCTTGGTGGTAAGCATTCCTGGGTTTAATCCTTATTCCCGCCCCCCAAAAAAAAAAAAATTCAGTTCAAACATGATCTCTGAAATCTCTCCCAACAATTACAGTTAGTGCTTTCTGCCTAAAGGTATTATTGTAGCTGTGATTTTTTTTTTTTTTTTTTTTTTTTTTTTTGGTAAGTCTACCATTTTTGCTATTTTAAGTATGCAGTTCTGTGGTATTAAGCACATTTACTATGCTCTGCAACTGTCAGCATCATCCTTCTCTATACTGAAACTTACTTTTTGTCCATCTCAGTATTTATATATATATTTACATATATATATTATATATGTAAGTTGTAGGTGGACACAATACCTTTTTTTTTATATACAATGTGCTGAGGATCGAACCCTGTGCTTTACACATGCAAGGAAAGCTCTAACACTGAGCCCCAGTTTCAGTATTCTTAATCTTGGATTAATGAACAAGCTTCTGAAGTTCTGTGAGCCTCCAAAACTATCTGTAAAAGTTTATATGCATCCGGCATTTTTATAGATGAAGGGTCCTGAATTTTCTTCAGTTTCCCAAATGGGTTTGTTACTTTCTATATGGGTCAGCATCTAATCAGAAGTAAAAGGAGTCAATGTATTTAACATAGAAGTATTTAATGAGGGAATTGGCTACACTGGTGATAGAAGAACTAAGAATCCAAACAGCTCACTCAAGGCTACTCAGAGGTTACCATAGCAGGAAGCCATACACTAATCAAGAGGACAAGGAGAGAGAAAGCAAACCAGAGGCAACTGTAGAAGATGGAAGATAGACTTTTATTTGTAAGAGGGCACTAGTGATAGAGGAGATTCTATTGAGGCGGTGATAAAATGGGAGCAAAATACACAGCCTCTTCCTCCTGTCCTCTGGTCTTACATTAGCGCTTCCCATTTAGCAAAGCCAGCCAAAGCTAGCTGACATGAGCCTGGGAAACCTTGCCAGTATGGAATAGGCTTCCTGTCATACAGAAGAATGAAGAATGGATTTGAGGGCATGCAGGACAAGAACAGGCACACCCCCAACAGATCAAGAGCCACTCGTTCTATTCACCTTTATATCACAAAAACATAAAAGATATTTGATAAGCATTTACAGAAGTGCAACTGTGAGTATGATATTCCCCTTTGTCTACAGAATAATACCTGTACTCATAACTGACATTTACAGTTTTTCATGGTCCTTAACTATTTTTTTGGTTGTATCTCCAACTAACTGTTCCTTTTCATATACTTTGTGGTGCATCCAAACTGGGCCTTTTCCCAAAATAAGCTCTGCATATACACTTCATATCATCGTATTCAGGACCCTTCACCCTTCAGGATTCACCTCTTCTTTGAAGCATTGCATAGTTTTCCCCCAAGCCTGGTAATAATTTCCCTAACCCTTATCTTCTCATAAAGTAATTCAGCCCTATTTTCTTGTTGCTTTTGCTTTGCATTGCACTTTTATGTGGTGCTGAGGATCGAACCCAGGGCCTCACACGCGCTGGGCAAGCGCTCTCTACTGCTGAGCCACAATCCCAGCCCGTGCATTACACTTCCTTGTGTATGTAACTTCTGGCTTCTTATGGATCATAACATTTATAGATTAAGACCTGTCTCTCTTTTTTGCAGATCTAGTAGTACAAGGCACTATTAAGTCTCAAGAATTATTTACATTTTCAAGAACATAAAACCACCAATTTCCCTGGGGAATTTTTATAGTATGTGAAGGAGATATTTTTACATATATGGCTTTACTATTTTTTCCTTTGGACTCCTCTCTTTTTATCTTTCCCTCTTTACAAATAGGAAGAAGTCCAACTCTTGGCATTCCGATTCCTTAAATCCCTGATACAGTTAATATTTTTCTTTCCATCACCTGTTTGAGAATTGGTTGCAATCAGTTACTTGATAAATAAGCATACTTTAGGCACATAAACTTGTCATTTAAGTGTAATGACTATGAATTTCAACTATTTCCTGAATTATTTTGGAACCTGTAGAACAAAAATAAAATATATCACATATAATCTAAAATGGAAGATTGAGGTTGCTGATAGTTGGGCGTGTTATTAAGAGAAGACCACATAAAAACAAACTAATATATTCACCTAACGCTAAAGATACATAAAGAAATAAATATTTTTTTAAAAAAAAGAGAAGATAGGGGCTGGGGGTATAGCTCAGTTGGTAGAATACTTGGCTCGAAAGCCCAAGGCCCTGAGTTCAATCCCAGCACCAAAAAAAAAAAAAAAAAAGAGAGAGAGAAGTAGTAATCTAGCCTTTTAGCAGCTTTTTCTCAAGTGTGTGCTATACAGGCTTGTACTGTCTTATGATATACCATGAATTATCTGATCTGTGATTATTCTTTTCCCAACATTTACTGGTCAAGTGACCATGTTTTCCTGTAAATATGGCTAACTATATCACTGTGTTCTGTATAGGATTTGTTTCTCAAACTGTTTCACTATAACAGCCCATAAGGATTAATATTATTAGACTTTTTTCAACAATTCCCCCTCCCCACATGAAGTTTTAATGTTATGACTATATTGTATATCTGTTCATACAGTTTATAAATATGATTTATGCATAAAAACAAAATTTTTCTTATTCCTTCCCCCCCTAGAATCAGTTTTCACCCCATTAGGGTGATATCACTCTTTGAGAATGCCTGGTCTTGGGGAAAGAAAATTTATTTAATTAGATTTTATACTACCACCTGTCGGATGTAGTAAGTAACCAGATACATCTGGGGTGATAAGTGCTTTTGGAACTTTCCACCATGGGGGGGAAAAAACTGTTTATTTGGCATTTTCAATCTAAATCTTGAAACATGAAGAGAATGTTCCAACTGCCCTAATTCCAGGGTGATTCCAGTGGTTTGTAGATACTTTAAATTTCTATGTTCATGAAATTCTAGTAGCAACTGACTCATTTAGTCCAAATAATATACCTGGCAGAATGCCATTCACAACTAACTATATTTCAAAAATCAAAAGGAAAGTACCAACTACACCTGACTATCGTTTCACAAAAAGGAAAAAATACCAATTTGTGGGGTTTTTTTTCTCCTTTAGTTGTTGATAGACCTTTATTTTATTTATTTATGTGCGGTGCTGAGAACCAAACCCAGTGCTTCATACATGCCAGGCAAGTGCACTACTGCTGAGCCTCAGCCCCAGCCCCAAAATTTTTATTTAATTTATGTAATTTTACATCTGCCTTGTGATCTTCAACCATGGGTGTATTAAAGTAATCATACCTGAAATAAATGTTTCTTCAGGTTTCATGCTCCGAAGCACATTGTCTTCAGGCTTTTATTTGTATATTTGTTTCTCCTTATAGCATTAGTTAGAGGAAAATCTGATTCATCAACTACAAGTAGAAAGTGGTGAGTTGAGTCTCAAGTCAGTTAGGGCAGTGCCTAAAATGGGATGCCTTTTCTTTGCCCTTTCCTTTTTAAAACCCTCATGTGTAATGACTTTGTAGCCATCTTATTAGGTTTGTTTTTTTTTGTTTTTTTTTTTTTTTTACGACTATGACAAGATTAAAAATATAGTTTCAGGTGAAGAGAACAGAACCTGATAATTTTTTTTTCACAATAACTTTTTTATGTAGTGCTGAGTGAGATCAAACCCAGTGCTTCATACACATTAGACAAGTGCTGTACCACTGAGCCATAACCCTTCTTTAAAGTTGAAAGAAACCTTAGAAATATTTTCTTTAGTAGCTAATAAAAACGTGTTGACTTTTATAACAACACTGAAAAAAGTTTCCTACAAAGACAAGTACAATATTTGCCAACCATAGCTAGTCATAGTTTCACAAATAAAAAGAATGAAAAATACCAGTTATCTTTAATTCATGTAATTTCATATCTACATTGTGATCTTCAATGATGGAAATGCTAACGTAGTGGTATCTGAAATATAGGTTTCTTCAGGTAAAGAATGATCATGTATTAAAAAGATCAATTTGGCTGGACATGGTTGCACAGCCTATAATCCCAGAGGCTCAGGAGGATCACAAGTTCAAAGCCAGACTCAGCAACCTAGGAAGGCCCTAAAGCAACTTAGGCTCTGTCTCTAAATAAAATATTTCAAAAAGGGCTGGGGATGTGCTCCCTGGTTAGTTCAATCCCCTGTACCAAAAATAAAATAAAATATATGTGTGTGTGTCTGAAAGAGATGGGACAGCAAGACTTATATAAGGCCAAAGAGGAAATTAGGAAGTAAAGCTTCATACAGCATATTAAGAATTTAGAATTCTATTTTTCATTTGGATATATAATTCACTTTAAACAAAATGGAAAACAACAATCACCACTAATTTCAAAACATTTCCATAACTCCAAAAAGAAACCCCACACTGCTAATAGTCACTCCTAATTTCCCCCTTTTGCCTTTTGTTATTCTCTGGCAAACACTAACCTGCTTTCTGTATATATATATATGGATTTGTTGTTTCTGGACAGTGCATCTAAGTGAAATGTAATATGTGGCTATTTGTGTCTGACATCTATCTCTTGGCATGTTTTCAAGATTGCTCTGTTGTTACAGGTGCTAGTACTTTGTCCTAGTATATATAAATTGATAACTCTGGTTGTGGTTTTGATTTTGTTGTCCCACTAACAATTGAGCATCTTTTCATGTGCTTATTCACAATTCAAGTATCTTTGGAGAAAGATCCTTATTCAAATCTTTTGTCCACTTCTTAATTAAATTATCTTTTTATCATTGTCCTGTCAGTTCACCATATATTTGGTTTCTAGTCACTTGTTAGATAATATGATAATATAATCTGCTAATACTTTCTTCCTTTTTATCAGTTGTCTTTTCACTTTCTTGATAAAATTCTTGGAAGCAGAAGTTTTAAATTATAAGATTTTTTTTTCCTTTTGTTGCTGTGTTTTAGTTGTATGTAAACAACAACTAAAATGATTGGGAAATCATTGCCCAATACAAGTTACAGAAATTTTACCTTTTTTTTCTTAAGAGTTTTAGGTTTTATGTTTAGCTCTTTGGTTCATTTTGAGTTAAATTTTGAATAAGGGATAAGGTAAAGGTCCAAATTCATTCTTTTGCATATGGATATATAATTGTTCTGGTGCCAGTTGTTAACTTCTATTTATTTTTTCCCCTAATATCTTGGCACCCT
Source organism: Marmota monax (assembly GCF_021218885.2). Classification (NCBI taxonomy): domain Eukaryota; kingdom Metazoa; phylum Chordata; class Mammalia; order Rodentia; family Sciuridae; genus Marmota; species Marmota monax. The sequence goes on from NW_026692132.1 coordinate 5,879,600, forward strand.
TTTTAAAAATCAATTAATCATTTATGTCTGAATTCTCAATTCTGTTCTATTAACTATATGTCTATTCTTATACTATTACCACATTATCTTGACCAGTGTAATTTTGTAGTAAGTTTTGATACAGGTAACTGAGTGCTTCACCTTTTTGCTAGTTTACAATATTATTTGGGTCCCTTGTATTTCCTAGTGTATTTTAGGATCAACTTGTCCATTTCTGTACAAAAGGGATTTGAAGTTTCAATATGAATTATGTTGGATGTATAGATTAATTTTGCAAGTATTGACTTTTTAACACTATTAAGTTTTACAATCCATTAACATATCCTTTGATTTGGGGCTTCTTTAATTGCTTTCAGTGTTTTTTAATCTTTAGTATACAAGTCTTATACTCCTTTTGTTCAGTTTATTGCTAAGGCTCGTATACTTTTTGATGCTATAATAAATTAAATTCTTTGATTTATTGTTCATTGCAAGCATACAGAAATATAGTTTTTTTTTTATATATTCATTTTGTATACTACAACTTGATTGAAGTTGTCATCTCTAATTGTGCTGGTTCTTTAGGATTTTTCCACATAAAACATCAGGGGGCGCACACCTGTAATCCCAGTGGCTTGGGAGGTGGAGACAGGAGGATTGGGAGTTCAAAGCCAGCTTCAGCAACGGCGAGACACTAAGCAACTCAGTGAGACCCTATCTCTAAATAAAATACAAAATAGGGCTGGGGATGTGGCTCAGTGATTAAGCGCCCCTGAGTTCAATCCTCTATAGCAAAAAAAAAAAAAATCGAGTCGTCTGCAGATAGGGATAGCTTGACTTTGTCTTTTCAAATCAAGATTTTTTTTTTTTTTTTTTTTTTTTTTAGTTATCGGCGGGCACAACATCTTTGTTTGTAGGTGGTGCTGAGGATCGAACCCCGGCCGCAAGCATTCCAGGCGAGCGCACTACCGCTTGAGCCACATCCCCAGCCCAAGATTTTTTTTTTTAATTTCAATTTCTTTACTATTTATCCTAAATAGCTAGAACTTCCAATATAATGTTGTATATAAATATCTAGAGTGGACTTCATTGTCTTGTCCCTGATCTTACAGGAAAACTTAGGATTTTTTTTTTTTTTTTAATTAGTTGTTCATGGACCTTTATTTATAAGAATCAAACCTAGTGCCTCATACATGCTAGGCGAGTACTCTACCACTAAGCCACAACCCCAGCCCAAGTTTTGGTTCTTTACCATTGAATATGTTAGGTGTGAGTTTTTCATAGATTCCTCTATCAAGTTGAGGAAATTTCCTTCTATTCCTACTGTTTTATCATGAAAGGGTGTTAAATTTTGTCAAATTGTTTTTCTGCATATATTGGAGGAGTAACTTAGTTTAATTTGTGAAGGATTAATGTTAATTCCTATTTTAGTGTTTCATAGAATTCACCAACAAGGTCATTTGTTTCTGGGTTTTGTGAGCGTTTTCTTTATTACAAATTCTTGTTATAGGTCTGTTCAGATTTTCTGCTTTTTGATTAAGTGTCAGTAGGTTATGTATTTCTAGGAATTATCCATTTCACCTAATTGTCTAAAGCGTTGGCATACAATTTTATAATATTCCTTTGCAATCTTATTTATTTCCAAAATGTAGTATATGTCTGTATTCCCCTTTTACATTCCTGATCTTAGTAATTTGAGTTGTCTCTCTTTTTTTGTGTGAATCTAGCTAAAGATTTTTAAATTTTATTTTAGTTTCACATAACCAGCTTTTAAGTTCATTGACTTTTTTTTCTGTTTTTCTTACATCCATTTATTTCTACTCTAGTATTTCCTATTTCCTTCCTTCTGCTTGCTATGGGTTTATTTTGCTGTTTTTCTAATTTACTAAGGTATAAGATTAGCTTATTAGTATTTTTCATCTTTTTTCATACAGGTGCTTACATTTATAAATTTTCTACCACCCACTGCATGTCTAAGTTTTGGTACATTGTGTTTTTCTTTTATCTCAAAATATTTTGCACTTCCCTTTTCATTTCTTCTCTGACCTTTTATTAGAAGGATATTGTTTACTTTCTACATATTTGTGAATTTTGATAATTGGTTTCTAATTTTATTCCATTGTGGTCAGAGAGCATATTCTGTATGACTTTTTAAATTAGGACAAAGAGATAGTCCTAATATGTGGTCCATCCTGGATGTTGCATGTGCACATGAGAAAAGAGGTGTTTTGTGTTATTATTAATAAGTGTTCTATATATATTAATGAGGTCTGGTTAATTTACAGTGTTGTTCTCTTTCCTTGCTGATCTTCTGCCTATTTCTAATTACTATTAAAAGCATGCTATAGTGAAATCTCCAACTTGTATTGTTTAATTGTGTCTTTCTCCTACCACTTTTGTCAATTCTTGCTTTATGCTTTGTGTGTATGTGTGTGGGGGGGGTGTCCTGTTAAGTACATGTGTGTTTGCAATTGTAAATTTTTGATGGATTGACCCATTTATCATTGTCTTAGTAATAGTATTTGTCTTGATTTACTCTTTGATATTAACATAATTTATCCAGTTCTTATTTGGTTACTGTCTAGATGGTATATTCCCCCACTCCAGTGCTTGGGATTGAACACAAAGCTTTATGCATGCTACCCATATGCTCTACCACTGAGCTATATCTCTAGATCTCCATCTTTTTACTTTGAACCTATGTGTTATTGCATCTAAAGTATATGTTATCCGCAGCATATAAAGTTAGATCATGTTTTTCATCCATTTTGTCAATTTCTGCTTTTTTGTTCTTTCTTCTTGGGATTGAACCCAGGGACTTTGACCACTGAACTAAATCCCCAACCCTTTTTATTTTTTGAGACAGAGTCTTGCTAAGTTGCTTAGGACCTTGCCATGTTCTGAGGCTGCTGTCAAACTTGAAATTCTCCTGTCTCCCAAAACACTGGGATTATAGGCATGTGCTCTTGTGCCCGGCAATCTCTTGGTTGAAGTGTTTAAATTTAAAATTTATTGTGGGCTGGGGATATGGCTCAAGTGGTAGCGTGCTCAAATGGCATGCATGAAGCACTGGGTAAAGTAAAAATGAAGTAAAGATGTTGTGTCCACCTAAAGCTAAAGAATAAATATTTTTAAAAAATTCATTGTAATTACTGATAAGGGATGATTATGTCAGCCATTTTGCTATTTGTTGTCTGTGACCTATGTCTTTGTTATTTTATTCCTTTATTAAGGCCTGTTTGTCAAATAAGTACTTTCAATTTACTATTTTAATTCCTTATTTTTTTAAGTTCTTTTAGTTGTTGCCTTGGGGATTATAATTAATATTATGTTAAAACCAACTTTATTTTAAAGTTATGAGCATTTGTGTGTGTGTGTGTGTGTGTTGCAATCATTTATTTTTAAGCCAATTTGGTACCACATAATACACAGATACACACAAACATACATAAAAATACAGACAGAACAGATTTTATAGCTTTCATCTAGATGTACCATTTGCCAAGTTACTTTTAAAAACTTATTTGTTGATATGATGACTATAGTCCTAAACAGTCTTCAGTCTTAAATCTATACTTAAAAATTGCATCTCAGAAACAGAGAAATTAATTTAAACATCACTGAGGAAATATTAGGCAAGTGAAAGCCAAAGTATTAATGGTAGGGCTGGTTATTCATAGTTAAATATGTTTTCCTCTTTTAAGAGCTCATCAATACAGGTAGAGACCCTTATAAATGGAAATTTCTTTTATAAAGAATTAGGGAAAAAAGCACCAGTGGGCTAGATAACCAAGAAACAGAAAAGAAAGTGTCTCTCATAGTGAGAGCAATAAAGACAAGTTCTCTTGTTAGAGTTTGCATAGACCAGGTATTTGGCACCTATCCGGAGGGGATAAAAATGTTAAAGCCGTCCATTAAACCAAGTGAACACCATATTTAGAATTTTAGAAACCAAAATTTGTCTGTCACAAATGTCTTTGTGTGGCAATGAGCAGTAGATTGAGGACATAGACCCAGGGGAAGCCTATACAGTTGGGGATGTTTAGTTGGCCACTTTTCCAACCATGAGGTAGATCTGTGTCAACCATTACCACTGTTATCTCTTTCCTTTCCCAGTGTATTTGAGAGTTAATCCTTGATTAGTTGGGCTTTGAGTAAAAATAGTAAGAACAAAAGGGAGAGGGGCTCTGGTTGAATAAAACAAAATCAAAACAAAATTAATTTAGTTGCATAGGAACAGAGATAGATTTTCCAGAAAAACCATGAGTTGGGGGCAGGGGTGTTAAAATAAATATGATTGTTCTGGTAAAGGAACACATGTAATATCTATCAGAGGAGTGTACTTTGGATTAGATTACAGTCAGTCCGGATATTTAAAGAATGTGGGAGCCCATGATGTCCAGGGAGAGGGTGGACCTCAGGAAAAGGTTCTCAAGAAAAAGAAAAACTTGTAAAACAGCCATTTATATTCCACAGTAGCTTGGATTTAGAGGTAATCTGGTGTCAAATCTGTTTGGTGCAGTTTCTTACCCAGCTTACATTCCAGACACAAGCCTTGGAGGGTGAGTTTATCAGGCAGGCAGCTGAGGAATGAGGAAAACTGCCATTTTGAGCATGGGAGGCAAAGGGTATTAAATAGAGCATTTTGACCCAGAGATGGAGGGTACCTTAGTTATGTTTTAGAGTTCCCACCAAATTGAGCCTTATATGAGGTTCCATGAAGTTTTGTTAGTCCGGAGATAAAGATGAGATAGTAAGAGGAAGAGATAGAGGTCTTTACCCTAATGGGTGCTGGCCTTTAATTTCTAAAAGGGTGTTATCCATCTTAAAAAATCTTCTAATTTCGAGTTAATGAGTTTTATCCCCCAAAGACCAAGAATGAAAGCCTCAATCTTAGTCCAAAGGGCTATAGCATCTGAGTTCCAATCAGGAGATCTTTGGTATTTACTGGAGTGTGTTCTAGCTAAAAGCTAATCGATTACCTCAAGATATTTTTTTCTGTAGTCACCAAGAATGTGAGGTGAATAGAAGGTCAGGAAAGGCTGAACAGAGAAAGTAACCAGAAAAGAATTGGGGTTACCAAAAAGAACTGGGTGTTGGACACAAATGTTACAGGGCAGAGGCCCACCATGAAGTTGAAGACACCACTGTAAGTATGTTGTGGGTCAGGATGTATGGAGAAGGGTTGGTGAACTATTTCCTCTGGTGGGCAATATTGAGGGGTTGTTGATGTTCCCCTTGAGAGACATGAGAATGGTTTAACAATGAGTCATCTAAATATCTGGGTTTGGAATGTTTACCTTGTAGGCTCCTTATGAGGTCTTGTTTTTGCATAGGATTAGATTTTGATATAAGGCTATGAAGGCTTGGACATGGGGTACTGCTGACAACTTGTTTTATTTCCTGCAGATGAGGTCTATATGCAAGATGGTATCACAATATTTGGGTTCTGTTTAGGGGCTTCGTATATTTAGTTGTAGATGGACATAATATCTTTATTTATTTATTTTCATGTGGTACTGAGGATCAAATCCAGTGCCTCACTTGTTGGAGGCGGGCACTATACCAGTACTGAACTATAGCTCCAGCCCCAGGGGCTATTGTTTTAAATCCCCTAAATTATGTTGGAGCTTGGGGGTATTACAATAGAAAATGACTCTTTGTCCCTCAGAATGTGAGGGCCAAAGAGTTCCTAGTGATAATGGATATTGCTGAGCAGAGTCTTATGGAACAGAGGTGGTCCCTACCATGTAGGCTCTTTTGAAAAAGAGAAGAGTTTTAGGTCCTGGAATTAGAACCCTAAATTCTGCCTCAGGCATCCCTCTTGCGAATTAAGAACCTTGTGTTTTGATATTTCCCATGCATTCCTATAGAAATCCTACAATTGACCTTTGTGGCCAGATTATCTCTGACCCCTATGTTGAGCTTACTCCATTTCTTTTGAGTTGCTATGAGCAGGACCTAGAGCCTGTTAACCAATTTGGGGATACATTTTGGAGTATACCTCTCTCCACTTTAGTTTTGTTCCCTTCCAAGGGCTGTATCCTCTGAATCCAAAGGAACTCCTGGATGTTTTCCTCTGCTTTTTGGAAATTCTGTCTTTCCCTGTGATATTTAGTCTCCCTACTCATAAAACCAAAAAAGAACCCATACAGCCCTATCTGTGAGGTACTGTCTGTTCAATAGCATTTTAGTTACCTAGATCCTGTTTTTGTAGTCTAATTAAACCCAAAAAGGAGAAGACTGGTTTAGCCTCTGTTTATTTTGGCTGATGGTCGAAGACATTAGTAATAACCACAGTAACAGACCCCATCCCTCACAGGGAGGGAGTTTTGGACAAACATTGCAAAAAGGACAGTAGGTGTTTTAGAGGAGGTGAAGCCCACAGGTGGTAGGAGGAGAAAACCAAGAATGGAGAACTGTTGGAATGCCTACAAAGCAGAGAAACATTCAATAACATTGAACTCTCGTCTAGTTAATTTCCTTTTGTAGAAGCCAAAGAGTTGGGTGTAATTGGATGATTGATTATACAATGTGCCTGCATTGGTGAGCTTTGTCTGTGTCTGGCACAAACTAAGTCTAATTGCAGTTCACTACCAGATTATCCTGTCATGGGAGTCTTCAAGTAGCAGAAGTCCTAGTGACTTTTAACAACCCAACATGTTCCTACTACTAGTAGGAGCTTGTAGAGTGAGAGCTCTGACATGACATTATGAGCAAGTAATGTGATTGAGAAATGAAGAATACACAGGCTCATCAGGAAGTACAAAACAAACAATGAAACCAAAAGTCCCAGCTTGCTGATTACAGATTTGTGCCACCATACCCAGCCTGGGTAGAGAATTTTTCAGTTTTTTTCTATCATGCTTTTAAATATCATCTCACTATCTATGGCCTATGTGGTTTCTGATGAAAACTCAACTGTTAAAAATCAACTGTTAATCATATTAGGATACCTTGTATGTGAAAAGTCATACTGTCTTCTTTCAAGATTTTCTTTCTTTTTATGTTCATACTTTATTTGTCTAGGTAGAGATTTCTTTGAAGTTATCTTATTTGGAATTTGTTGAGCATCCTTTATGTGGAGATTGTTTTTCCTCATATTTGGGAAGTTTGGGAAGTTATTTCTTCAAATATTCTTTTTACACTTTCTGTCACTTCTCTCATTCTGAATTTATTAATATGCTTATATTGGTACACTTTATGGTGTCCCACAGGTCTCTGAGACTCTATACAGTTTTCATCATTCTTTTTTTTATTTCCATTCCATAGACCAGATAATTGCAATTAATTTATGCATAAGCATTTTGTTTCTTACATATTCTAAAATCTGCTGTTGTGCCTCTTCGCATGTATTTTTCATTTGTTATACTTTTCAACTCCAGATAAGTGTTTTTGTTTGTTTGTTTTGTGTGGTGCTGGGGATCAAACACGGGACCTTTCACATGTGAGGCAAGCACTCTACCAACTGAGCTACATCCCCAGCCCCTATTTCGTTCTTTTTTACAATATATATTTCTTCATTGATATTTACTGTTCGATAAGATAGTATTCTCAAATTTCCTAAGCATGGTTTCTGAAACTATTTGAAAATGACTCAATGTCTTAAGTCCCATATCTGGGCTTCCTTGGCTGCTGTTTTTATTAACTGCTTTTTTTAAAATTTGCTTATTTATGTAAGTTTTCATTCTTCTGATTGTACATGATGTAGAATCATACCAGTCATGTAAAGATATATGCACCTAGGGTATTAATTATTAATGTCCGATTTCTTCTACTATCCTTCTTACCTCCATACTCCCTCCCCTCCCTTTACTTCCTTCTCTCTACTCTAAAGTACCTTTATTCTTCCCTAGCCCCCCCTACACACACCCCTTATTGTGAATTAGCATCTGCATATCAGAAAACATTCAGCCTTTAGTTTTGGGGGATTGGCTTATTTTGCTTAGCATGATATTCTCTAGCTCCATCCATTTACTGGCAAATGCCATAATTTCATTATTCTTTAAGGCTGAGTAATATTCCATTGGATATCATTAGGCAGAGAGTGAAGCATATAGTTAAATAGTTTTGACAAAAAGTAAAAGATGACATTTTTTTATCCATTCATCTGTTGAAGGGCACCTAGATTGTTTCCATAGTTTAGCTATTATTAACTTTTTATTAGACATTGATTTTCTTAAATGTTGGGAACAGATAACTTCCATTGTTCCTAAGGGGGTGTCCGTGTGTGTTTTGGGGCCATGTTTATTAAAAATACATGTATATTAAAAATACAGCCCAGCACTTGACAACTCTTAGCCTTTATGTGTTACAGATCTTGTAACTTGTGAGGCTTTCAGTCCCAAAATGTATAAATTAAAAGTTGGGGCTGGGGTTGTGGCTCAGTGGTAGAGTGCTCGTTTACCTAACACACATGAGGCACTGGGTTCAAACCTCAGCACCATGGAAAAATTAAATAAAGATATTATGTCCACCTACAACTAAAAAAATAAATATTAAAAAAAGTTTAAGGATTTTCTGTCTGATCTTTCATGAAGAGTAGATAAGTCTTCTGTTTGCTTTTTCAGTTAAATCATTAGGCAGAGAGTGAAACATACTTAAGCAATTTTGACAGAATGTAGGTGTTTTTATAATATAGCAAGTGAATTGTATATCATCTCCTGGCCTAGGTGTTATAAAGTAGAAGAACTTATTTAAAATTTCTGCATTGGATTTCCTAGATTCCTAACTGTGAAGTAATTACACTTTGTCAGGCACCTCATTTTACAAGCTTAGCTAAAATTGTTCCTATAAAAAAAAGCTACCAGGGGCTGGGGATGTGGCTTAAGCGGTAGCGTGCTCGCCTGGCATGCGTAAGGCCCGGGTTGGATCCTCAGCACCACATACAAACAAAGATGTTGTGTCTGCCGAAAAACTAAAAAAAAATAAATATTTAAAAAAAAAAAAACTACCAATATGGTCTATCAGCTACACTTTGTATTATAGCACAACATAGTGTTTCCAGGCAAGTCTGCAGAATACCAGCACATTCTACCTCACTCCTTTTATGTATTGGTACTTACTCTGGTGTTTTCAATAATAGCATTTTTACCAAAAGTACAGAATGTATTGAAAGTACCTAAAGTTTTATTTTTTTATTTAGGTTACTTACAACAAGAAAACCTCACTTCTACCTGCCAGACCTTTATTTTGGAAAGTTCAAATTTAAAAGAATATGCAGAACACTGTACAGATGAAGGTTTTATCCCAGCCTGCTTACTGGTGAGTTACTTGTTCCTTAATGGAAATATTTCTTCCTTGACCAACATGAGAGACGATAAACACAGTCTTTCAGCTCTTCAAAGTCAGGTGCCATGACACACAAATATAGTCCCAGGTACTGGGGAGGTTGCTGCAGGAAGATCATTGGAGCTCAGGAGTTCATGGCCAGCCTAGGCAACATAGTGAGACACCTGTCTCAATTTTTGAAAGATTTAAAAATCAGCAAAGTGAGAATTGGCAGAAATTAAATAGTTTATATTCATCTGGGACTGATAAGAACCAGAAAAGTTCAACTGTTCTTTTTACACATTTATGCTAACGTGTTCAAGGAATTACATCTTCGCCTTTGAGAATCAGTTCAGAATGACACTCTTATATCTGATTAGTTTCACTGCTGTTTTTCTCAGCTTATTTTTATTGGTGTTGGCTTATTTATCTGTCAGCTTACTTTAGACAAATATAAAACAGGTATTTTGGTATCTTGATGTTTTGTAAATATTACTATACCAACAGAGCACCATTTATCATTAGAATGGATAAATTCTAGAACTATGTTATTTCATGTGGCATTTGTCCTTCTGTTTTATACTCCTTAGAGACATAATTTTCTGTGTAGGAAACCTAAAAGAATCTACAAAAATTGCAGTCTGTCTGGGGCTGAGGATATAGCTCAGGCGGTAGAGTGTTTGCCTCACATGCACAAGGCACTGGATTCAATCCCCAGCACCACCAAAAAAAATAAAAGCAATCTATCAAGGTAATGGGATACAAAATATATATAAAAGTCCATGGTATTTCTACATATATGCAGTAAAAAATAGAGATTTGAAATCTTTCTAAATAACCATTTATACTAGCAATAAATAAACAAAATGCTTTGATAATCTAACAAATCTGTATGATAAAACTGCATGAACGGGTTCTGGGGCTGTAGCTCAGTGGTAGAGTGCCTGCCCTGCACATGTGAGGCACTGGGTTTGATCCTCAGCACCACATAAAAATAAATAAAGATATTGAGTTCATCTACAATTAAAAAATATTTTTTTAAAAAAAACTGCATGAGCCACTTTCTCAGTAGGACTAGAAAGTACAGGAAATAATGCCAAGAGTAATTAAATGGGATGACATCAAATTAAAAAGCTTCTGCATAACAAAATAATTATGAATGTGAAGAGAGAACCTACAGAATGGGAGAAAATCTTGGCTAGGTACTCTTCTGACAGAGGATTAATATCTAGAATATATAAAGAGATAAAACTTTACACCAAAAAATTAAATAACCCAGTTAAGAAATGGACAAATGTGGGGCTAGGGTTGTGGCTCGGTGGTAGAGTGCTTGCCTGGCACGCATGAGGCACTGGGTTCAATCCTCAGCACCACATAAAAAAGTAATATAAAGATATTGTGTACACCTAGAACTAAAGAAAATAAATATTTTTTAAAAAGAAATGGGCAAATGAATTAAATAGACACTTCTCAAAATAGGAAATACCGAGCCTGGGGTTGTGGCTCAGTGGTAGAGCACTTGCCTATTATGTGTGAGACACTGAGTTTGATCCCCAACACCATATAAAAATGAAAACAAATAAAATATAGGCATTGTGTCCATCTACAACTACAAAACGTTTAAAAAAAGAAATACTAAGGGCCAAGAAATATATTTTTTAAAAAGTCCAACATTGTTAGCAATTAAGGAATACAAATCAAAACTACACTGAGATCTCATTTCACTCCAGTTAGAATGGCATTCATCAAGAATACAAACAATTATAAACACTGGAGAGGAGGGAGAAAAAGAAATACTTATGTTATTGATGGATTTTTTTTTTTTTAAATACTTGAGATCTACTCTTTTTGTTGTTGTTTTGTTTTTAGTTTAAGATGGACACAGTCAATATCTTTATTTTATTTATGGTTCTGAGGATTGAACCCAGTGCCTCACGTGTGCTAGGTGAGTGTTCTAGCACTGAGTTACAACCCCAGCCTGGGATTGTTAATCGGTACAACCACTATGGAAACCAGTGGTGAGGTTCCTCAAAAAACTAGGCATGGAACCACCATATAACTAGCTAGCTATACCACTCCTTGGTGTTTATCCCAAAGATTTAAAGTCATCTTCCTACAGTACTGTGTACATACCCATGTTTATAGCAACACAATTCACAATAACGAAACTAGGGAACCAGTGTAGATATCTATCAATCTATCTATTCTTTATCAATGAATGGATAAAGAAAGTGTGGTAATATATACACTATGGGATTTGATTTGACCATAAAGAAAAGTGAAGTCATGCTAGGAAAATGAATGGAAGTAGAGACTGTCATGTTAAGTGGAATAAGTCAAACTCAGAAGGTCAAGGATCTTGTTTTCTTTCATATGTAGAAGCCAGAGTGGATAAAAGAAAAGAAGGTAGGGGTGGATCTCCTAAAAATCTAGGGGAGATCAGTAGAGGAAAGGGACCAAGGGATGGAAAGCAGGGAAGGAGGGGGGAAGTGCTGTAGAGTTATATTGGCCAAATTATATTGCTATATTGTGTGTGTGTATGAATACATAACAATAAATCCAATCAATATGTACAACTATAGAGCACCAATTAAAAAGTGGAAAAAATTAATACAAAAATAAAATTGAATTTTGTATAAACAATAAATAATTTATTTTAAGTATGTTCCAATACAAAGAGCTGCATGAAAGAAACCTGAGATATAAATAAAAGGAAAATGATACTATGTTCACGGATTGAGATAGTATCATTAAGAATTTAATTATCCCAATTTGATTTATAGATTTATCATAGTCAGAATTCCCACATGCAATTTGTATATTGAAACATATTACATTTTAAATTTTCCATGGAAAGGGATGAGAAAAGCCCAAACAATTCTGAAAAAGACAACTTGGAGGACTACCATTTCAAAAGCAAGATTAAGAAAAGCAAAGAAAGACTGAGAACCGCACAGATAAGAGGAATCTAAGGAGTGATATCTAAATGCAACCTGGCATCCTAGATTGGATCTTGAAACAGAAAAAAGACATCAGTGGAAAAACTCGAAAAAAATGTGTAGGGTAGTTAATAGTAATTTAAACTGTTATTTCTTAGTATTGATTGAAGTCCAATGCTTATATAAGATCTTAAAATAATAATATGCTGATTGAAGGCTATTATGGGAACTCTAAAATATCTTTAGATTTATTTGTCCCACATATAGTAAGTGTTGAATTTGAAACAAAAACTGTGAGCTCAAAAATCCTTGTTCTTCCCTATAATCTCAAACTTGAAGTTATAGAAGCCTGCTGTGGTCATAGTGGGAACCAGTGGGGGGGGGGGGTCATGAATAAATAAGTGGGCTAATGATATTGAGGACAAGAATATACTGATTCTGGGTGGGATTGTGGCTCAGCGGTAGAGTGCTTGTGTAGCACGGGCGGGGCCGGGGTTCGATCCTCAGCACCACATTAAAAAAATAAATAAAAGGTATTGTGTTGTGTCCATCTACACCTAAAAAAAAAAAAAAAAGAATATACTGATTCTTAGGAAAATTATCTCTTACACACTCAATTTTTTCATTTGTTCTACTGTAGGTTCACATGGCTTTTAGGATAGTATGTAGCCAGAGCAGATTAGGATTAGATCCCTATTGTTTTGTTTTGTGGCAATGAGGATTGAATCCAGGGGCACTCTGTCACTAGGCTACATTCCCAGTCCCCACCACCGTCTTGTTTTTAATGTCGAGACACGGTTTTGCTAATGTTTGGGGGCTGTTCTTGAACTTGACATCCTCCTGTCTCAGCCTCCCTAATCTTCTGATATTACAGTCATGCACCACCACGCTTGACAGTTTTTATTTATTTGTTTATTTATTTTTGTGGTGCTGAGGATGGAACCCAGGGCCCTGCACATACTAGGCGAGGGCTCCACTACTGAGCCACAACCCCAGCCCCAGTCTGACAATTTTTAAGCAGTTGTTTGATTGAATCTCTCCTCCCACCTAAAACCTGCTTTTCTGTCCTAGGACTGTCTTAGCTAAAGAAATACATAGTCACAATGTCCTATTGAATTAGGCAAGATTCTTTATTTTCAGAAGATTTCATCAAACCCATAACTTGAGTGGTTTTTTTCATTTTTGATGATGTCCTTTTTAGCCTTTCATCATCAGCTCTTTTGCAATATGGATCTTTTATTAACTTTTGAATGATGAAATCAGAGTGAGAAATTAATTGGTAGTAAATTATTTTGGTAATGTTTGATTCTTTTTTTTCAGTCCTTATTTGGAAAAAACTTGACAACAATTTTGAATGAATATGTAGCTATGAAAGCAAAAGGTAAGAACTCGGGTTCAGGGATTTTTATATTGATGTATACAGCATTTATTGATTAATTAGAAATAATTTTTTAAAGATATTTCTGTAAAAAAACTCTTGAAAACTTTTCTCAATTGTGATGAGATAAATTTTATTGGTGAACATCTAATTTATTTGTTTATATGGAGTACTTCATAAATTTCAAAATTCTGAATGTTAACAAATATAGCTCAAACTTAATCATTTAAAAAAGTCATAAAACTAATACTTGCCTAAATTAATGGTAAGTTAGAAGAAAGTTCTGATTGTTTATTATCTAATATTAATTATTTCCATAACTTACAACATTAACAAATAATTATTAAGGAATTAATTATCATAAAGTGATAACACAAAAGAAATATAATAACTACTGTCAGTAAGTATTGTACTAGATGCTTTCATGGTTTATCTCATTTAGTCTTGAACCCTAAAACGTATTTTTGAGGCCTATTTTTAAGCATAAGGAAATAGAGAATTATATTTCCACAGTCACAAAGAATGAGCATAACCTTTATGATAATTATTTGTCATAAAGTAAATTGTTTTAACTCACTTTTGAATGTCAGATGAAATCAGATAGAGGGAAGATCAAAAATAGTTTGTCATCTTTTAATTCAAAATGATAAAAGAATAATTAGCCAAAGGATGTGGCTGAGTTTACATAAATTTCCACTTCTACTCATATTGTGTTTCATATTCAAAGACTTAAAAAAACAAGGCAGCCTCACTATACCTTTGTTCAGACCATTTTACAAACAGGTTTATTTTCTCAGTTCCCAACATCATGTCAATAGTTGAGAGAGGTTTTTTTATTTGTTTTCTTTGTTCAAATTGAATGATGAATTTTCTCCAACTTGGTTTATTTCCCTTTTGTTTTAGAAACATCAAATGATGTCCCAGCAATAATGTCATCTTTGTGGAAGAAGTTAGACCACACACTTTCCCAGATCAGGTACTAAGCTTATTAAAGTGTTCATAATGATATGTTTGGAATACAAACATATTTTGAGTTTTAAAATTCTTTAAGACGTGTATGATACACTTATAACATTTACCTAATTTTGAAATTATTTAGAGATTATTGATATTTCTTTGTCTTTAGATGGAATAATTTGAAATAAATTGTGGACTTTTAATAAAATGTTTACAGATGAAGAAATTGAGTTATATAGAACTTTGAAGACAGTGTCTCAAGTTTTTGTAGCAATTTAGAGACAGATCTTGGGCTAGAATATAAGTCTCCTAATTCCAGTCCATTGTCAATTCCCTAAGAAAACACTCTTCATAACATATTCAGAGAATTAATATATTAAATGTCCAGTTTGGTTCTTCCCTTGTAAAGAAACAAGCCTGATGAATAATGCTACATCTAGACTCTTTTACCTTTAGAATTTTCTTATGGTATTATGTATACAGTGTATTCTGTATAGTGTTCACAGCCTGGAAATGCTAGATTCATTGTCCTTGGAAAGATGCCAGCCCTACTGGTATCAATTTTGTAATATCTGTTATTTTGACAATTGGTTGTGAAAAGTCATAGTCTATTACCCTCTTTCATAGAGTTAAAAGTAAAAACCCCATCTAACTTCAGCAGAGTCCTGATTTTCTTTATTAGCTTCAACTTGGAAAATAGCTCCAAATGCTTTCATCCTAACTCTGGATTATATCTTATTTGATGATCTTATCTATTTACTTTTCCTGGCACATCTTTTCTACAAATTATCTTCAAAGACATTCACAATTGTATCTAAAGTTTTATGGCTCTTGTGGATGGAGTCTTATCTGATGCAATTTCTGTAGTGTTTGTGACTGCTTACCAAATACATGGGTGGAGTAACTACGATTCATAGTAAATGGATTAGCTTGTACTGTGAGTTTTCCTATGTTTTTCTCCTTTAGAAGTAAAATAAATCCTTAAGTCATAAACTTATTAGAAGTAAGATATCCTTTGACATAAATTTTGGAATTTTGAAGTATTAATGTATGTGAAATCAGAATTTCTTCTTGGGAAAGCATCCCTATAATTGTGAACTATAATTTAAATAATAATATATTTTGAATATAGCTTACTTAAATATATATAGAGTTCCTAAAATTTTGTCAAACTGTACTCTTAATATCAAAGCATTCTGATGCATGTTGAATTGAATAATCTGTTGTGCGAATGTATTTATATGTCACTGTCTTTCTCCCAAAGCAAATCAGAGTTGCTTACTCAAAAAATTTGTTAAACCAGGCTCGGGTTGTGGCCCAGTGGTAGAGTGATCACTTAGCACAGGAGGCACTGGGTTCGATCCTCAGCACCACATAAAAAATAAATAAATAAAATTTTAAAGATATTGTGTTCGTCTATAACTAAAAATATATATTTTTTTAATTGTTAGGTTTTGGGGGGGGTTGGGGGTTTTGTTTGTTTGTTTGTTTTTGTCTGAGAGACATCTATCACAATTAGCTTCAGGTCTGACTATAACTAAACCAGAGTATATCTGAGCAACAAAAATTTTTAGTGAATAACCACTTTGTTTTATTTGTTAGGAGCATGCAAAGTTCCCCAGGATTTGCTGCCAATCAGAGAGGTTAGTATAAAACTTTAAACAGCATTCAGCATTACTTCAAACACCATCTATCTAATGAATGTTTTAATTAACAGTACATATGTGCTAAGTATATGTTTGTTTGTTTTTTAATTTATATATGACAGCGGAATGCATTACAATTCTTATTACACATATAGAGCACAATTTTTCATATCTCTGGTTGTATACAAAGTATATTCATACCAATTCGTGTCTTCATACATGTACTTTGCATAATATTGCTCACCATATTCCACCATCATTTATAACTCCATGCCCCCCTCCCTTCCCCCTACCCCTTCTACCCTATCTAGAATTCATCTATTCCTCCCATGCTCCCAAGTAGGGTTATCATATTAGGAAGTACTTTATCTGTGTGTGTGTGTGTGTGTGTGTGTATTTCAAAGGAAAAATTCCTGCATTTTTCCATTGACTCCCAGGTAGTAGTAGCATTTTTTTATTCTCATTCTATAATTTTGAATTTCTTAATTTGTGAGGATGAGTTTTTGCAGAACAAATGTACTTTGGGATTTATAAAGTATAAATGTTTATTTTTTTGTTTCTTAAGAAATTAATGTACTTCATATGTTTAAGGGCCATCTTTGAATCTGTACATTTTACATGTTATATAGTATATATAGGTCATTTTGACTTTTAAAATTCCAGAATTACTAACATTAATTTTTTTTAATGCTCGTGTGTTTTAGCCCGAACAAGAAATGGAATTGCAGAAATCAAACGACAGAGAAGGCTTGCCTCTCAAACAGCTCCCGTCAGTTCAGAGTTACTGACTTTACCGTATGTTTCAGGACAATTTACCACTTCTCCCTTGACAGCTACACAAGCTGGTAGACCAGCTAGCCAAATTTCAACTCCAATGAGGTCAAATTTTGTAGTGGTCAACCATTCACAGTCACAAGATACTGTAACTAGTAAGTTTAAATTTTGTTCTCTTAATTTTGTTGTTAATTAAGTTGTTAATCAATGAGATGGTCTACTAATGTCTCTATACTCATAGTACAGAATTATGGTCAAATAAAAAGATGAGAGGCTAGAAGTGGAATAGACTTTACGTGACTTTGCTACAAAATAAGCATATAAAATCTAGGGGCTGGGGTTGTGACTCAGTGGTAGAGCAGTTACCTAGGATGTGTGAGGCACTAGATTTGATTTCTCAGCACCACATAGAAGTAAATAAATGTCCATCAACAACTAAATTTTTTTTAAAAAATATAGGAATCATTTTAGTCCTGGGTTCTTCCTAAACTTTAACAGAAGCCAACCTTCAGTTCTCTTCTAATCCTAATTTTAGGCATTAATAGAAAAGACTCTTGTATTTTTATTTAAAACAGAATAAATATTGTATTTAATCAACTCCTAACCTTTATTTATGGCAGTTTGCCCTCCTGGAATAAGAAATATCTTTCTATCTCCCCTCTTTCTCTGTTAAAAACCTTTCATGTTCTCAGCTAAATCTTTTTTTTTTTTTTTTAAGTTGTTGATGGACACAAACCTTTATTTATTTATTTGTTTTTTTATGTGGTGCTGAGGATCAAACCCAGTGCCTCACATATGCCAGATGAGCATTCCACCACTGAGCCACAACCCCAATTCATCTTGGCTGAATCTCAAGAGCTAGAAATAAACTTAGAAATGATTTGGTACACCTTGCTTGTTGTGTGCTTGTTATATAGTGAAAGTGCATGATAACAGGAAGGAAGAAGTAAGTTTATAATGTAGTTGGAATTAGAATTTCAAGGTCAGTTCTCTCAGTTCCCAGTCCAGTAGTCTTCTGTGCAACTAAAGTTTTTTACCATCCATTAAGATCTTCCTCATTTCTGTCTTTTCTCCAAATCCTTTTCTATACTCAGAACACTTTGTTTATACTTCACACTTTTTTGTTCTGCAGTGTTTTTTGTTGTGATTATATTGTACTTTGTATTTTACTGTAGAACCTTAAGGCATAAGGACGAGGTTTACAGAACTTAATATAAAATAAAAATCAATATTTAATGTTTCTTATCCCATTTCAGGTTTAGAAAAGTTTAGTCTCCCTAGCTTATTGGGGTTTTTGTTTGTTTTGTTTTGTTGTTTAAATACAGCTGGAGAGGCTCTAAACATCATTCCTGGCCCTCAGGAAAGGAAAACTCATGCCAGTTTAATGTCTCCTGGTAGACGTAAAAGGTAAATACTTTTATGAAGCGTATATCGAAACAAAGAATTACAGCAAGATATTTCTATTGTATATAAAGTAGCAAGACTATTAAGTTCTTGGGACTGGGTACTACTGTATCCGTTCTAAAACATGTTGCCTTTTCTCACATTCTAAATTTATTGAACTTAAGTTGCATCCTTTAATCAATGCCATATTATTGTTTCATTGGAGTTTTTTTGTTTTGTTTTTTGGTAGTGGTATGTTAAATAATGATATGTCTTATAGTTGATGTTATCTCAGATTTTTTTTGAAACAAGTGCTTTTTAGATGAATATAAACAATGCAATATGTTTATCTACAAACAGAGAACTTTAAGTCAGTTAATGGAATCTTTTCAGGTACAAGTTTCAAGAAAAGTTCTTTATTGCCTAGCCTGTGTCTCTTTGAAGAATATTTCAGAAAAAAAGAAGACCCCCCCCCCCCCCCGGTTTCTCACCTGCCCATCAATGGGTATTTTTCTTGTTATCTCTAATTCAAGATTTACTTTATCACAAGCTTCCTTTATTGCTAGGCTTATTTACTATAAGCTCTCTCACTTAACCACATAAAATAATAACTATTTCTAAGAGAGAAAACTTGGCTTTTTTTAAATGAAGTCTACACATATAATTTACTTCATTTCATTTTTCTGTAAATCCAATGATGTAGTTGGTCTTAACTTCAGTATAAAGTGGGTGAGAGGATAAGAGCTTATTTCATGCTTAAGATTATGTAGATAGTAAATGGTGAAGCAAGGCCTCAAAATTTATTTCTTCTGAGTTCAAGTGTGATAATGCCCTTTATACTTTGCTGCTTTTTGTTTCTATATAAAGAGAGAAAATGTGTTCTACCATGATGATCTTAAAATTTATGTCTATTCATATAATTATTAAACCTGTCAGACACAGTAGTTAAAAGACAAGCTTTTGAAATGTGTTGCAGTGAATCTCAAAGGAAAAGTGTCACTTTGTCAGGGCCTCATTCAACGATACGGAATTTCCAGGATCCAAATGCATTTGCAGTAGAAAAAGTAAGTGATCTTCCCAATTTTTGCATCTTGAATTATTCCTGAATTTAAAAATTCTGATGTGTATACAAATGTGTATAAAGAGATATATGCAAATATGTGTATGAGTATATATGCCTATGTATGAACATACACATAGTATCCATGAGTATAAAATACAGTATTTCGGGGGCTGGGGTTGTGGTTCAGTGGTACAGCACGCGCCTTGCACGTGTGAGGCACCAGGTTCAATCCTCAGCACCACATAAAAAATAAAGGTATTGTAAGGTATTGTGTCCATCTACAAAAAAATAAATTAAAATACAGTATTTTTATAAGAGTGCACTATAAGACTGCAGTGGAATTGTCTTGGGATAGGAAGCAATAAGTTCAGAATAGATAGCATAGGCAAGTGCTCCAAATAAGAAATGTTGGTATGTTTAATAATTGTAAATTCTTTTAAAATCATGCAGTATAATACTGCATTTTCTGAGATCAAGTTATTCTTCATATGATAAAGACTATGAAACTGTATCCTGTAAGCAGTGAAGAAAGATAGTGAGAGATCTGTAAAAATACACAAATTATTGCATGTTATGTTAATATGAAGGGATCCACCACAAATCCTGAGTTTCCATTTAGGTGTATTAAAACAACCCAGCTTCCAATGATTAGTGTTTTGTTCTACATTTTGTTCGAGAGAGTCTTGCTATGTTGCCCAGATTGATTTAAAACTCCTGAGCTTAATTGCTCTTTCTGCCTCAGCCCTCTCAGTAGCCAGAACTATAAGCATACACCAGCATGCCTAGTTCCAGTGATTAGTTTTTTAAAATAAGTAAGACAATACTCCTTACTATCCTTTATTAATGCAGACTTTTTTTCCCTCAGCAAATGGTTATTGAAAATGCACGAGAAAAAATATTAAGCAACAAATCTCTTCAAGAAAAGCTAGCAGAAAACATTAATAAGTTTTTGACCAAGTAAGTTTTTACCAGTTAAAATCCTTAATAGTTTTTGCCTAATTGCATAACTGCTGTGCTAGTCAGCTTTTTATGACTGTGGCATAATACCTGAGAAAAACAAATAAGGAAAGTTTATTTAGCTCTGTTTTAGAGGGTTAAGTCCATGTTCAGCTGGCTCCATTGTTTCTGGTCCCATAGTGGGATAGTACATTCTGGTGGAAGGGCGTGGCAAAACAGAGTTGCTCACCTCTTCATGGCCATTAAGCAGAAAGAAAGGGACTGGGACAAAATTGCCTCCAAGGACATACCCCCAAGGACTTTTCTCTCCAACTAGGTTCTACCTCCTATGATTTCCAACCCCTCCCACTAGTCCATTCAGCTGAGCATCCCTGAATGAATTAATCCATTGATGAGATCAGAAAATAGCATGCTATTTTCAATGTGAGGAGATAAGCAAAAATTATTCAACATTTGAATAATCACTTCCACAGATTCCCCGCCTCTGACCATTACTATATTAGGGACCAAGCCTTCTACATATGAGACTTTGGGGGGGCATTCCAAATCCAAACCATAACATATGCTCAATATTTTCTGTTTTTCAGTGATAATATTGCTCAAGTACCTAAGCCAACAGATAGCAACCCTACTGAACCAGAGACTTCAATTGATGAACTCCTGGGACTTCCGGTATGAGTAGATACAGAGCGTGTGCGTGTGTGTGTGTGTGTGTGTGTGTAGTAGTAGTAGTAGTGTCAGACCCACTGACAATCTGTAATTCCTGGTACAGCAGAGATGCTTAAGAAAGACATACGTACACACACGCATTCAGTAGAAAATTAGCACCGTCTTTACTTTTTTCTCTCCTTCTTTTATACAGCATTGTTAATTAAAACAAGGGGAAAGAAAAAACATCCTTTCAGCAGCTTAATCCTTACAAGCATGGATAAACATTCTCAGGAAAACTTTGTTTATGGTCACAGTGCTCCGTATTTCTTATCAATTAACTTGTGGTTAGTTATTCCCAGGCAAACATACATACATCTATGTATATATATGTATGTATATGTGTGTGTGTGTGTATATATATATATATATAAATTTTACACTTGGCAGATAATTCTTTTATCTTCTTAAGACAGCAACAAGGACACAGTTCAAAGAGTTTATAGTTTCTCACAGAACTCCTTGTTTTGCTAAGCACAGCAAAACTTAGCTGTGTGCGTGAGCACATGTAGTGGTAGTAGTAGTAGTACATACATTCATAGTTAAAATTGATAGTATTTTATTACCAAAAGATTACATATAAAAAAAATCTTTTAAAATTAAGATATAGCTTTATTACCCAAATAAAATGTGTCTGAACACATTTGGGTAGTGAATTTTCAGAGTGAGTTTATATTT
This sequence comes from Marmota monax, assembly GCF_021218885.2. Classification (NCBI taxonomy): domain Eukaryota; kingdom Metazoa; phylum Chordata; class Mammalia; order Rodentia; family Sciuridae; genus Marmota; species Marmota monax. The sequence continues at coordinate 5,901,332 of NW_026692132.1, forward strand.
ATATTTTATTACTTAAGTAATAAAAGTAATAATATATTTCTAACCCATCTAGTAGCTAACCAACTTTACCAGATACCAGTAAAACACTCTTAAGCACATAAAACAAAATCAATGTTGGATTTTTAAGTATCTAATACTTAAAAATTTACTAGTATTTATTTATCTTTGTGTTTAATACTTGTTTATTACATTTACTATATGGTGTTTGTTACATTTCTAATGATTTAAAGAAACAGTGAGGGTAGTGTGTTAAAGTTAAATAATGGATACAAGTATGAAACACTTTTTAAAAAATAAATGTACTAACCAGATGAATAGTTGTGTGATGCTTATTGCTAATAGAAGAAATAGAGGGTCTGCAGTCACTGTTACTATTCAGTGATGGTGAAATAAAAAGATGAGTTGGTAAAGGAGGAATTTTATAGTAAATATTGTAAAACTTGTTCATGTGGGAATGTGCTCTCTGAAGAGGCAATTGAGACACGTGCTTTTACTTGTAATATTGGACAATGTAAAGATTTTTATTGACTTCCCTGTGTGAGTTTGTTATAACAGGTCTTCTTTCAGTTAGTGAATTCTGGGTAAAACCATTGATGCACCACCACCACCACACCACCCATGTCGGTTCTATCACTACTTCTTAAAAATCCTCTTCTATCTTAACATTTAACATATATCCTCTTTATTTTTTTTTTAATATGGAACTCTTCACATATATGCATGTCATCCTTGTGTAGAGGCCATTCAAATTTTCTCTGTATTGTTCCCATTTTAGTATATGTGCTGTTGATTTATTTTATTTTCTTATGTGGTGCTGAGGATCAAACCCAGTGCCCTCTGCCACAGAGCTACAACCCTAGCCCTGTTTTAAATTTTTATAGTCTCCAAATCTTTACTATTTTCTCCACCAGTACATCAGATACTTACCCATATTCATGACTGTTACATACTATGAGGGATAATGAAGTGAAGACACACATCCAGCCACTGTGGTGCATACCTGTAATTGCTGCTGGGAAAGCTGAGGCAGGAGGATTACAAGTTCAAATCCAGTCTGGGCCACTTAAGTCTCTGTCTCAACATTAAAAAAAAAAAAAAAGAGTAAAGTGCCCCTGGGTTCAAAGCCCAGTACCAAAAAAAAGAAACACGATCCTCAGTTTTTGGTCGTTCATAATATTGCATATTTGTGAAAACTTTAAAATTTAGATTTAAATTATTTATTTTGAACTAATAGAGGAATTTTTTTTTTAAACCCAAGGACAAAAGACAAAACAGAAAAACAGTTGTTAGAAGCTAAAGTGGACATGTGGTACCTGACTTAATAGACCCAGGGTTCTCAATAAAGACAAAGCTCAGAAAAAAGCATATTTACAACCTAGAAATCCCAGGAGGTTCAAGAAGTAGCAGCAGCCCCTCTGAAAGTAAATGTAAATGTGAAACTACAAACAGGAAGATGAGGTGCAAAATCTAGGAAATAAAACTCCTTATCTCCGTTCCTTGCTCTCTTCCAGAAATACTAATGCTAGTCATAAATTCTCCATCAAAATATCTTGACTAACTAGCTGGCCATGGTGATACATGCCTGTAATCCCAGTGACTAGGGAGGCTGAAGCAGGAGGATCGTAAGTTCAAAGCCAGACTCAACAATTTTTCAAGGCCTTCAGCAACTTAGTAAGACCCTGTCTCAAAAAGGGCTGGGGATGTGGCTCAGTGGTTAAGCGCCACTGGATTTAATCCCCAGTACTAAAAACAAACTTGAACTAAAAATACAGGTATTTTTGTAAGATTAATTTACAGCTTAGATTATAGTTGAGAAGTTTATACCACAGCCTCACCCTTTTGGCACAGAGATTGCAGGTGACTTCTGGCATGCTATTTTCAATGTGAGGAGGTAAGCAAAGATTGTTCAACATTTGAATAAAACATTTAATATGAAGAGACCAAAGTAGACAAAAGGAGTGAGATTTGTTATGAAGAACCTATAAAGTTTATAGTAAATTGATGTGAAGGAAACAAATTACAAAATATTATTATTTGATTTTATTTTTCTTTTTACATAGTTATGTTCATTTTATGTTGATGTTCAGGAATATATTCTCCAAAGAGATTAACTAGGAAAAAGAATTAAAGAACATTGACCTTCTATTTTCTAGTCTTGTTTCATTTCAAGTGAGCATATTATTACAATTAGATTTTCTTGAAAGGGAATGCTTCTACATAAAACAGCAAGATATCAGATGTCTGCTAAGTATCTTTCTGGTATTAATTCATATTATTCAATTAAGATCATGCCTTCATTCTTTTTTGCAGAGTGAAATCCATATGTCTGAAGAAGCTATACAGGATATATTAGAACAGACAGAATCAGACCCAGCATTTCAGGCACTCTTTGATCTCTTTGACTATGGTAAGTAGAAAATTTTTTCAAGACAGAAGGATAAAAAATTTCTCTTGTTTCTTTGGTAATTCCAGTGAAGAAACATTACACAGAGCATTTGAAAAAGTTACTGTTTCATTAAAGCAAGCATTGCATGGATATGTAAAGGGGTTTCTGTTGTCTTTTGTTTATAGTTGAAAAAATTTCAGCTAGAAATCTGAATTTTTGTGGGTATTTTGGCTAGTCAAGAGGGAAAGTGTTGAGGGCTGCTACAATACAGATAAATACAACTGAAAAATACAAAAGGAATACAAAATATCAACCATTGCTCTGAATCCTATGATCTAGAGCAATAATTCTCAAAGTGAAATCCTCCAAACTAGTAGTATCAACATTATCTAAGAACTTGTAAAATATGCAAATTTGGAGGCCTCCCAGAAGATCTTGATCTAAAGTTTAAGAACTTACCAGTCCTAGCCAGGTGCTCTTGGCTATACTTCAATAGGTGCTTGGTTATACTTCTGGCAAATGCAGGCTGAAGCGGGAGGACTCCTTGAGACCAGCCTAGGCAAAATAGTGAGATCCTGTGTCCAAAAAAAAAAATCTCATGGGAAAATATTTTTTACATACTACGTTTTACATATTAAAGTGCAAAATGTTAAAAACTTCCAAAACAACTATAATTAAAATCAGAGTTAAACATTTGACTACACTCAAATGGTACTAATTCATGTTTGTTTTATTTTTGTCATTAATTATTTCCTTGTCCTTTTTTAACAGGTAAAATAAAGACTAATAAAAGTATATCACAGAGTATTACAAATCAGCATATAGAAACCAATTCCAATATAGTTTTAACAGAAGAAACTAATCTAGCAGTTAAAAGTTCATTTGAAACAGAATCTGGTAAGAACTAATTGATTAAAATCAAAATGTTAATATTAGTCTCAAAATTCAAGGGCAGAAAATATTGTTTATGTTAGAAGTTGTTCAAATGACCACATAAGTCATTTTTGTATTAATAGTTTTTTCTTCGTTCAGAAAATTTACTCCCAAATCCTTAGTATTTGATTAAAAGGTGAATTTTTAGTATTCATTCTTTTATAATGCGGTAGATTTTTGGCATACACAATTTAGTATTAGTAGTGTTGACAAAAGTCTATAACAAATAATTTCAGTAAGCCACAAATTCTAATCCTTAATCTGCAAAGTTTATATATGATAGAAGTTCTTCAGCCTCATAAGTGAGTTAGCTGATGGCTTCAGCATATGTATCTCATTTGTGTAGAGGAGATTATATATTATGGTGACAGTTTTGAATCGTTGATGTTTTAGTTTATATTCCTACTATATTCTTTTTTTTAAGTTTTTTGGTTTTGTTTAATTTTTTTTTTTTTTTTTTTAGTTGTTGACGAACCTTTATTTTATTTATTTGTATGTGGTGCTGAGACTCGAACCCAGTGCATGCTAGGCAAGGGCGCTACCACTGAGCCAGAACCCCAGCCCATTCCTACTATATTCTCATGGATTATGAATGTCACACAACCCACAGTAACCACTTACTGAATGAAGAAAGACTAAAAATAAGCCCATCTTAGATTTTCTAAAAAATTTTTATATACCAATTATTGTAAAATGCAATGCATATTTAGAACTACACAACAAAAATGAATGACTTATTCAGTTATCAAATGCAATCAATTAAATCTCTCCTGAGTAAAGAAATTATAGAACACTGACAACACCACAAAAAAAAAAAATACTTTTTGTGCATCTTCTCAATCACTACTCTCCACAGCACTATTCCTGAGACGATCATTACTTTATGCCTTTTTAGTGCTGCCTCTGTTCTATTTTTCAGCAAACTATGCTAAATCATCTTTTCTGTTCACCTGCTTTTTAAATGTTGTCACCCCTTCCCATTCCCTATAAACCTAATGGCTTTTAATTTTCACATCTTGTCTTCCAAAAACTAGTTTTGGATCATTTCAGACTACATTCCTCCTTTGAATTCTCTGCCAACGCCAAAGGTGCCGTCTTTCCCATTTCTTCTTAGGCTGAGCTCTATGGGCTGTGTCTCACTGTATATTAAGTCTAGAAGATTGTATACCATGTGAACTTCATTCTTTACAAAACAAAACTTGAAATCTTATTTTCTCAGAAAGTCCTCCAATTCATTAAGAAACTACTTCCCCTGAATTTATGGCAATAACAATGTCATTTTACTTGTGTCACCAATTATGATAGTTGGCATAGGTTTTTCAGAGTTTTACCTGTATGTTCATATTTGTTGATGTTAATATTTTCTGTCCTAAATCGTGAATTCTATTAAGTATATCAGTGTTGTGTTGTTTTCTGAAACATCATTTGCTCGGACTCCATCTTATCATACTTCCCTTATTTTTCAAGATCACTTCATACAGTGCCTCCTTTATAACATGACTTCTTGTTCCACTGGCAGAAAGATTGTCTTTTCTTCCTACACTGTTACACTTTTTTCCATGCTTTATTATGACTTTATGTTCTGTATTGTATTCTAATAACCATGCATTTGGGTGGTCTTTAGTCAATATGTGAATGTTAAATAAAATATTGATCATGCAGGTGTTTGGCTCCCTTTAGCCTTTAAAAATATATCAGATAAATGTGGTCAGTAGAAATGGCGGAAAGTTAAAAAGTCAATGTGGTGAAACAACACCACCATCCACCGCTTCTACTACTAATGATAGTTGGAGCCAATTGTTTTTGTTTTACCTACTAGTAAATATTAGATGTTCTTAAACCTATACACTTTTTCCTTCGTTGTTACCTGTTTTCCAAGCACAGAAAACAGACATTTGCTTAAAGAGGCATCAATAATTAGAAAAGTAGTTGCAGATTTTTTGATATTCAGAAAATGGGAGGCTATATAAATATAAAATATGAGACATCTACTTACTAGTATGCCAAAAATTAGTATTTCCTTGGCAAAATAGGTTTACAGTACAGTTGACTAATACAGAAGCTAAATATACTCAGCATATCTGTTCAACATCCTTGTATTTTACAGATGGTCAACCTGGTCAGCCCCCATTTTGTACATCCTATCAAAATGAAGATGCATTAAATGCTTTGAAGAATGGCAGCAACCATGATGTGCTTAGACAGGAAGCCCAGGAAAATTTTTCCCAAATAGGCTCTAGCATCCAGAAAAAGCCCTTTAAAACTGCTGTACCTACTGAACAGAAATGTAACCTTGACATTACCTTTGAGTCTGTGCCTAATTTGAATGACTTTAACCAAAGAGCAAATTCTGATGGTGAATGTAATCAACATTGTGCTGAATTATATACAAGTCAGATGCCCAATGAAACTGAAATGGTTATAGAAGCTGAAAAGAATTCTTTGTCTCCAAGTGTTACGAATGAATCTCAATTACAGTCTGATCAACCCAATATACCCATAACTCCATTTGTTTCACTTGCTAGTGAAACTAACAATGAAAACTTAATTCTCTCGGGGAAAAGTTCTCAACTTTTGTCCCAAAATACCCCAATAACTGGAAAACCATCTAAAAAAAGTCAGTTTTGTGAAGGTTCTAACAATACAGTAAAACTTAAAACTAATTTCCATGGTTCCAAGTCACCAGATTCTAGTGAAATTCACAAAAGTAGAATTGAAATCAGTAATGTAGCAGTGATTTCACAACTATCAGATTGCCAAGATAATGCTTCACTTCAAAGTAAAATATTACCTGTGTCTGTTGAAAGTTCAGGTTTAAATGTATCTGGACAACAAGTAGAAATTTGTCTTGAAGATTCTATCTCCTCAATTAAACAACCATCTAATGATTCAACATCTATTGAATTAAATCATCTAGAAGGTGAAACTAAGTCACACAAGTCTGAGAAAGTTATTTTGGATTCAGAAGAGCCTTCATCTTCTGTGAAAGAAGATGGAGATGCTGTTTTTCTCTCTTTGGGTGGAAATAACTGTGAAGAAGTTGCACTGATGCCTCCAGAAGGTAATCCTATAAAAAATAGTCAGTCTCTTCCTTTAGAATCTGGATGTTCTTCAGTGGGTGATTCTCACCCTGAATCTCAAGATACTGATGATAAACCTTCTAATGACAGCTCGACAGAGATGGATGCATCAAATATCGTGTCTCTCAAAATTATTATTAGTGATGATCCATTTGTTTCCTCAGATACTGAACTGAACAGTGCTGTATCCAGTATCAGTGGTGAAAACTTGCCAACTATAATTTTGTCTTCTCCTGCTAAATCCCCTGCCAAAAATGCAGAATTAGTTAAATGTCTATCTTCAGAAGAAACTGCAGGTGCTATTGTATCTGCTGAAGCAGGAGATTCAGCCTCAACAGAACAAAGCCTTTCAGCAGTCAAACCTGAGGACTCTATAGTAAATAACACTCAGAATGAAGATGGTATTGCCTTTTCAACTAATGTTACACAGTGTGTTTCCAAGGATGGAGGATACATACAGTTGATGCCAGCCACAAGCACAACTTTTGGCAACTCAAATAACATTCTGATAGCTACATGTGTGACTGATCCAACAACAGCCTTGGGAACAACTGTTAGTCAGGCTAATGTAATGGTATTGCCTGGAAATTCTGCACCTATAACTGCCCAACCTCCACCACCTCAGTTACAGACACCACCAAGGTCAAACAGTGTATTTGCTGTCAACCAAGCTGTGTCACCAAACTTTTCACAAGGTAATTTAAAAAACATACTTCATTTCTTCTATCTTGGAATCTAATTTCTCTTTGTATGAAGTCATTGAGGAGAAGATGATAAATTATGAATGGATTATTTGAGAAATGCTCTATAATTTGTGATTATGCCTTCTTTTTGTGCTAGCTGATTAATCCAATTAAGCCTTTTTTAAATCTGGTAAGCCATGAATTTAAGTTTAATTTTTTTTCTTTCTACAATTATTATTCAATCCATGTTCTAATAAACTATGAGAATGAGAAAAGAAAGACACATACACCTATAATACCAGTATATCTCCTAACTTAATGTTGTAGGACTTTTTTTTAATGGCTATTGTAGTCATTTTGAGGGAATTTATCATCTATTGGAGAAATTTTCAAGAACAAGTTGAATTTCTCCCTAGATAAAACTCGAGTTCTTCACTGTCTTCCACCCTCTCGAACTGATTCTCATCTTTAGAATTCTTTATTCAGAGGGGTTTCTCGACATTTATTACATGCTGTTTTATATATATGATTCACATGCCTGTCATGGGTCGTTCTTGATTGCATTCCTTGAAATTAGAGAGCTTGATTCGTTGGTCTATTTTTCCATGTGTTCCAGTTCTCTAGCTCATCTCCCCCCTATTTTATTTTTTAAAAATATCTTATTTAGACATCGATGGGCCTTTATTTTATTCATTTATTCATATGTGGTGCTGAGAATCAAACCCAATGCCTCACTGCTGGGCAAGCTCTTTACCACTGAACCACAACCCCAGCCCTTATACTTTTTTTTTTAATTAGAGCATTGTATTTATATACAGGCCCCCCTTTTTATATTATAAGCATACTATGAAATTTGGTTGAATATTGCCAATTAAGTAAACTTGATGGGTCTTTTCAGTGCTATTTTAGAGGAGATAAAGAAGAGGTCAGAATTGGTAAAGAATATTGAGCTTGAACTAAAGCTTATAGAAATAAGGTGTAGAGTTTGGAACTAAGGGAAGAAAATCTTTCATAGCTAAGGGAAGCAGCATAAACATGCATAGGTATTTGAGAGACTATAGTAGTATGCATGAAAGTGAGATCACCCTGATAGGAGTAGTGAATGTTTTAGGAAAAAGCTCATTTACAGGGCAGAGCTAAATTATGATAGCTATAGACTCTGGCTGACTTCCCCACAATGGTTTTGTCTGATTATGCACTTATCCTGAAACTTTTCTGACCAATACCATTAAGATATAATACGTTGAGGTTATGAGCATAGTCTCGGGCTAAAAACATTTAGCTGGGATCATAATTTTCTGCTCCGTTGTTCAAACTTGGAACATTAACCACTCATTTTCTAATTAGTTTCACTATTCTTTCTAGAGGAGTCAAGATGTATTTGTAATATGATCTCCTAGTTACGGAGCTTTATGCTTGTTCTTTTTGATTTAACGTAGCTAAATGACTTAACAACTTAATATTCAAATTGATTTTTTTCTTGTTAGCCTTTCTGTTCTTAAACCAGTTTTTTTTAAAGGAGAGTAGATTATAAGAAAAGTTGTTCATAGAATTTATTTCAAAATACTAAATACTTTGATTTATGCCAAAAATTTTGAGAAATTATATGAGAAATTTTTTTAGGTTCTGCCATCATAATTGCTTCTCCAGTCCAGCCTGTACTCCAAGGAATGGTGGGAATGATCCCTGTATCTGTGGTTGGACAGAATGGAAATACCTTTTCCACTTCTCCTCAACAGGTAAGATTTTTTTTAAACTAAAAATTGTGTAGTGAAGCTTTTCAAACATAACATAATTAATGGCTTCTTCTCTTCTAGGTCCTTCATATGCCTTTAGCAGCACCTGTATGCAATAGAAGTATTCCTCAATTCCCTGTTCCTCCAAAATCTCAGAAGACTCAAGGACTAAGAAACAAGCCTTGTATAGGTACCATTTTTTAAAGTTAATTTTGTGATTTTATATTCATTTGTTTGCAGAAATACCTGAGGGTTGTTTGGTTTGTGTGTTTGTTTTTTTACTTCCTATACCATTCCTAACATGTGATTATCCTACATTTGCATAATGTTTGGTAGTAATAGATATCACAAGGCAGCCAACTCAGTTGATGTACAGCTTTGGTTCTGATAAAATTGTTTACTATGTTGAGTCTTTTAGCCTTTGCTGCTGGTTCTTGGTTTGTTCTTTGTTGCTACCTAACATGAGCACAACCTCTGTTTTTCCTGACAACTTTTAAAGTGATTAATAAATGCCTGGTATATTTGTATGAGACTTCAGAGCAGTGCCTCTCAAATTTGTGTGTATGAACTTCCTGGGGATCTTATTAAATGCAGATGCTGAATTAATAGGCTGGTTCAGAGCCAATCCTTTTTAAAATAAGTTTCCTTATTTCTAACAAGCTATAAGAATGCCATGCTCCTGGTATTAGAGCATATTTGAGTAGCAACAAGTCTGAAGTTTGCAAATCATCTTGCCTTGTTTCCTATTTTAGTCAATGACCCAACCATCTATCTATCTACCCATGTCAAAAACCTTGGAGTCATTCTTAAAACACATTTCTCTTAAATAAAATGTTGATCATTTTTCATCTAAGTTGTATCAGTGGTGTATTATCCTGATCTGCCTTCTTGGGTTTTGTTTTTTTTTTTAAACATTTATTTATTCATTTATTTATTTTTATGTGGTGGATCCAGTGCCTCACACATGCTAAGCAAGCACTCCAACCACACTGAGCCACAACCCCAGCCCTCCCTTCTTTTGTTTTTCCAATTCATCCCATATCCATTGTCTTAAGTGACTTTTTCACCTTGTATGCAAATCTGAATGTAGTGCTTCCCTACATCAAATCTTTCAGCAGCTCCCTGTTGCCCACAGGATAAAACTGAAATTCTTCAGGATGCCATTCATACACACTGGTCAACCCCTCCATTCTCATCTCTTACTCCATTCCAACATGGTCTCTATACATACCAACCATATTTATTGCTCACCTTATACTTGATGGTCTTTCTTGTCCCTTTACCCATGTTATTTCCTCTACTTAAAATTCTCTCTCTTCACCCATCACCGTCAGTCTGTTTCTTATACTTCAAACTTGAAACTATTTTTAATAAGCAGTGGATAAAATGAGTATTTTGATTTTTTCTCTCATGCCTATACTACAGCATTTAACACATTACAGTTTTAAGGGCAGTGATCATACAAAAGACTCACTACATACTGTGATCAGTTTAGCCTTTCCTTAAGCTAACAGGAATACATCTAGTAATGTATGTTATTGGCACCCTGTTAAACTTTGTCACATTGTTGCTATTATGTAATATTTTTAGTTCCTTCTGTCATCTATTTCATTCCATTTAATGACCATTGGGAATCCATTATTTACATAAACTTACTTTATTTATTTAACCCCTATTGATGGACTTTTTTTGTGGGGAGGCATAGAGTACTAGGGATTGAACACAGGGCACATTACCACTGAGCAACATCCCCAACTCTTTTTGTTTTTTTGAGACAGGGTCTCACTAAGTTGATGAAGCTGGCCTCTAACTTAAGACAGTCCTCCTGCCTCCGCCTCCCATCTGAGTCACTGGAATTACAGGCATGTACCACCATGCCAGATCAATGAATGTTTAAGATGTTTCCAAGATATTATTATCTGACAAATAATGATGTGATGAACATCTCTGTAGAAACCTTTGCATGGACCCATATAAGGGTTCTATTGGGGCATATACCCAGAAGTAGCATTTCTGAGTCAGAGAAGAGAGTTTACAGTTCCATTATTTTCTCTATTTTCCTCACAACTTTGCCAGTGCTTGATACCATGTAATATTTTAACTTTTGTCACTGTGATGTGAAGTAGTATTGTAGTATCTCTCATCATTCTTACACTAATGAGATTCAGAATCATCTCTTTTTTTTAATATTTCTAGTTGTAGATGGACATAATAATATCATTTTGTTTATTTAGTTTTATATGGTGCTGGGGATTGAACCCAGGGCCTCACACTTGCTAGGCAAGTGCTCTACCACTAAGCCACATCCTCAGCTCAGAATAATCTCTTATGCAAATAATAGTTCTCCTTCTGTGGATTGCTTGTCGTATTCCTTTTTTTTTGCTTCTCTATTAGATTGCCTGTGTAATGAGGTGTTAATCCTTTATTGGTAACACATCACAAATATCTTCTTGGTCTGACACTTTTTGTTTTGTTTTGTTTTGTTTGTTTTGTCCTAGAGATTGGACCCTGGGGCGCTTAACCACCGAGCCATGTCCCCAGCCCTTTTATTTTTATTTTAGACAGGGTCTCACTAGGTTGCTTACAGTCTCGCTAAATTGCTAAAGCTGGCTGTGAACCTGTGATCCTCCTGTCTCAGCCTCCCAAGCCACTGGAAGTGTGCCACTGCACCTGGCTTCTGATACTTTTTATCCCATTAACTAGTTAATACCAGAAAAAAATTTAGTAAAATTCAGCATCTATTTATGATAAAAGTTCTTAAAGGCTATCTGTAGTAAACATCATGGGCTTCCTTTAAAATTGGGAACAAAAAAAAAAAATGCTCATTCTCATCTTTCTACATAGTTAAGCCAGTATTTCCAACACCAATAAATTATTTATTCCATTTTTTTTCTCACTGACATCTGATTCTACCTTTACCATATGAAAGTTCCCATATGAAGTCCCATATGTAGTCTTAGACAATACATAAGCAAATAGGTATGAAGATTTGAAGAAAGAGAATGAAACTGTTGTGACAAATGGCATGATTTTTACACAGAAAGCCAAGGGAATCAACTAAAACTAGTAAGAATTCAACAGGTTTTCCAAGTATGATTAATTTACCAAAATTTTGGTTTTATATACCAGCAACAAGAAATTATTAAATGTAATAGAAAATAAGGTACCACTTGTAATGACCTCAGAAATAATAAAATACAGAAATAACCTAACCAAAAATATTACAAATGCAATTTGAAATCTTTCAAAGTATTATAGGAAGTCCTACAAATAGAAGAGAATCATGCTCATAGATTGGAAGATTTAACCATGTTAAAGATGTCAGCTCCCAGTTGAATCAAAAATTCTGTGTAATCTAGTTTAAAATGCCATTCGAATATTTTGGGGAGCTGGGGCTGTAGCTCAGTGGCAGAGCGCTTGCCTAGCATGCATGAGACACTAGGTCTGATTCCAGGCACCACATAAAAATAAACAAAATAAAGGCAGAATGTCCATCAACAACTATAAAAAAATTTTTTTAAATATTTTGGGAAATGGGAAAATAATTTTTAAAATCTGTAAGGAAGAATTAAGTTCATGGATAGCTAAAACAGAAGAGCAGAGGACAAACCTCACTGCTAGATAATTACCATGGCTCTTGCTATATTTTATTAAAACAAACAAAAAAGACAAATGGAACAAAATAGAGTTTAGGAAGACACCATGCACAGTATATATTAAAGGTAACATGAAAAGACAGGGAGAACAAGATGGATTATTTAATGAGAGCTACTAGCCATATATATAAATACATTAAAAATTAGATCCCTTCCTTATATAGAGATGAACTCCAAGATGATTAAAAATCTAAAAAGTCAAACACGGATCAGCTAAGTGATAGAAAAATGCGTAAGAATATATTTATGACATTAGGGTAAAGATTTTTTAATGAGAGAATCATAATTTAGAAGTAGAAAAATCACTACAAAATTAAAGATTTGTGTTCAACAAAAGGCATTATACACAAAGTATCAGGAGATTTTTATTCAGTGCCTTGATGACTATGACACACAATTCTCAGGCTTATTTATCTTAAATTTTCCATTACAATGAATGACAAAGGTGGTTGCAGTTGTGATCCCAAGACTATGGGTTCAGTCTCCAGTACCAAAATGTGTGTTTGTAAATAATAATGACAAATGCCCATGTAGTGAACCTTTTCAGAATATTCTAGCCTCATGGTTTTTTGATCCTTTCTACTCCTGAGATTTTCTTTCGTATCTTACTAGGTTTATAAGATTGTTAAAGACCAATAACCTCTTTCAAAATACTCTCATTTCCACATAACCATCAAATTGATCTTCAGCCAGTCATATTTTGTGTTATTTGTCCTCACTTTTCAAACCTGAATTTTCATCATCTTTCTAAATTTACCTAGACCCCCCCCCCAGTCTTCCACAATAGCCACTTTTGCCAGTACTCTTAAAACCTGCCTATGCACATTCTTCTCCATACCCACTGGCTACTCTGCAGTCCTTGATCTGTCCAGCCATCTCTGCTTTTACACCTGGGCTTTTCAAAGAAGCATTGCCATTCCATACTACATAAAACTTTCTTACTTACCTGCCACGCACGTAGCAATTATTTTAAATATCTACCTATGGGCTTTCTCTCCTATTCCCTTGTTTTTGTTTGTTTGTTTGTTTGTTTGTTTTGATGGTGGTGGTGGTGCTGGAGGATTAACCCAGGGCCTTCCACATGCTAGGCAAGCACTTTATCAGTGAGCCACATCCCAGCCCCATTTCCCCTTTGATACTATTCCAGTCTTAATTGTTCTCAAATCTGTCTAATCCCTGGCTTTTCACTCTCCGGCTATGATTTCAACTTCCAATTATCTGTAAATTTCATTTTTGATTATCACTCCCCTTTAGTGTGTACCTTCTTTCAAAGTCATCCATTCTTTTCCCATCTTTCTTAAAGGAATAATGACCTTCTGTTTTTTCTAAGGTTAATAGTCTACCTGTTCTCTAGATTCTGTCTTCTGTTAAATATCTTTCAGCTATTTAACAAATTGAACCTAGATGCACTGTACCACTGGTGGGTTGGATTACATCTTCTACTCTTTCTTTGTTTTTGTTTTTTTTTTTTTTACTTTGAGAGAGGGTTTTTCTCTAACTTGTTCAGGATGGCCTGGAACTTGGGATACTCCTGCCTGAGTCTCTTAAGTAGCTGTAATTACACCTGTACCCAGCTCAGTATTTTCTTTTTTTACTTCCTTTTCTGACTGTAAATTTACTTAGTTTTATTGTCTTTTCTCATGTTTCCGCTAAAACTGTTTAACACTGAAGTCATCAGTGCCTAAGATTGCCATGTACTTTGGTCTTTTTCCATTTTTACCTTACTTTACTTTGCTATAACTGTAAATAATAGTGGTGGCTTCTGGAGCCATCACTCAATATAATGCTTTTCCCTTGCTAATTTAATAAAACTTTTCAAACTCTAGATAAGTCTCTCTTCTTCTAATACCTCCATTGCCTACTTTTTCCCTTTGGTTAATGTTACCATTGATTCTTCATTTACGCTTCTTATTTATGTGAATTCCCACTTTTGTTTCAAAGATGTTCATCATCTCTTATCTGGAATAGAGACCACTTACTAGAATTCTATTTCACCTTTTTTTTTTTTTTTTTTAGTTGTAGATAGACATAATACTTTTATTTTTATGTGGTGCTGAAGATGGAACCCAGAGCCTCACAAATGTGAGACAAGCACTCTACCATTTAGCCACAACCCCATCCCTCTATTCCATCTTTTACATCATTGCCAGATTAATCTTCTATACATAAATATTTTTTTTAGAATACTTAGTCGTATTTTTTTTTAATATTTTTTGGTTTTAGGTGGACACAATATCTGTTTTATTTTTATGTGGTGCTGAGGATCGAACCCAGTGCCTCACAGGTGCTAAGCGAACACTCTACCATTGAGCCACAACCCCAGCTCCTTTTATGCATAAATCTATTGGTGCATCTTTCCTATTTACATCTCTTGAAGGTTGTCTCTGAAATAACTTCTGCATAATGCACAAGGCTCATCATGATCTCATCTTTGTGACCCTTTTAAGCATTTATATCTTCTTTCCCACATAAATTCTGAAACCTGTAGATTAAAATATAGCTATTATGAGTGTGTGATTTGAGTGACACAGCTTGCAAACATGACAGTTATATGGGCAAAAATTTTTAAATAGGTATAACATATTGCTTTCTTTAAATATGTTGGGCGCCAATTCCACCATGCGGCCTGCGCAATGGTTTCATTAATGAGGTTCTTGGCATAAAGTTAGTTAGAAGAGATGGAAATAAAACACACAGACTCAGTTACCTTATTTCTATTGCCAGGTCCTAGACAGCTCCCCTCTCTGGCTCCGACCTCTAACCGCCCAGCAGGGCAGCAAGGATTACTCAGGGCTAGCAGGAGAGAGAGAGAGTGAACACGCCAGGGAGTAGCCTTTTATTGGGGAACAAGAAATTCAGGGGATAATTCCATCCAATGAAGGTTGAGGGGGGACTGCACTCCAAGGTCAGGGTCAGTGATTGGGCCCCCGGGGTCAGTGGTCAGTCACACCCCCACACGGACGGGTTCTCTCATCAGGAAAGGGCCGGGAAAATTCCGACACAGCCAGAAGCCTCAGACCCTTAACGGGAATCGCCCAGTCACGTGTCAGGATGGCTTCCCACATATATAAATAACTGGTTCCCCGCCCACACACACTGGTCATAGAGTCTCCTATATACATACAGCAATCATAATGTCTATTCTGTTCTGCTGCCCTTCCTATCCTCCTCCCATAATTTCTCTCTATCCAATCTAATGTGACACACTTTTTTTTTTTCTCATCACAACATCATACATGTATTCTGTATAGCAATGAGGGTCTTTTTCCATCTTCCGTGCAACTCCCTTTCTCCCTCCCTTTCCCTCCCACCTCTCTTCCCTATTTAGTGGTAGTCTTCTTCTTATGCTCTTCCTCTCTATCCCATTTTGAGTCACCCCCCTTATATCAGAGAAGACATTCGGCATTTGTTTTTTAGGGATTGGCTAACTTCACTTAGCATAATCTGCTCTAATGCCATCCATTTCCCTGCAAATACCATGATCTTGTTATTTTTTAGTGCTGAGTAATATTCCACTGTGTATAAATGCCACATTTTTTTAATCCAGTTATTTTTTTAGTAAATGTTTTGATCTTAGTTCATTTGGCCCTCCTTATCAGTGGGTTCAACGTCTGCAGTTTGAACCAACCACAGGTAGAAAGTTTTCAGTGGGGAAAAATTATATCTGAAAATGCAGGCTTTTATTATTCCTTAAATAATATGCTATAATAACTCTTTACATGGCATTTACATTGTATTAGTAGTATTATAGAGATGATTTAAAGGATTGCCTAAGTTATAGACAATACTGTGCCATTTTATATAAGGAACTTGAGCATCTGCAGATTTTGGTATCCATTGGGGTCATAGAACCATTTCCCCACAGGTACTGGTAAACAAGTGTAGTACATTAAGTACTATATGGAGCATACATAGATCCAAAGACTGGGTTCATAATATTTGCCTGGAGTTGAAGCAAGTCATTTGTTCCATATCTAGATTTCCTCTTTAGAATTAGAATGGGTAAGTGGCCATATTTGTATATATTACAAAACTTCTTTTTAAAAGCCAATATGAGAAAGTATTTTATTTGTACATTAGCTATCATTTGGAACTTTTTCTCATGGTATATATAATATTACTTGTTCCATCCTCTTTCTGGGGAATATCTTGTTTCTCTCAAGAATAAACATTCTCTTTCTAATTAATTCATTTGTAATTCCAGGAAAACCGGGAAATAATTTGGCAGATTCATCAACTCATTCAGTTGGATGTCATGTACAAAGGTGAGGATAAAGTAGTTTTTATTATAGATTATCTGAATGCTCAAATTAAAACAGAATTTCATTAGGTTACTAGAAATAATTTGGTTTTGTTTTTGTTTTGGTAGAATTGAAGTTTCTGACAAGAATACAGCCACAGAACTTGGGAAAAAATTGGAAGAAACCACAGTTCCCTTCTCAGTTGAGAGTGTAGTTCCAAGTAGCAAACCTTTTGAAAGCCACAGACGTGTGCTCTGTTTTGATAGTGCTGCTTCTCCTATGGCAAATACACAGGGGCCTAATCATAAGTTGGTATCCCAAGACAAAGAAAGGAATGAAACTTCCTTTCCTCATCTTGACTTACCCATTGTATCCTCTACCTTAAAACCCCCTTCTAATAATGCTACCAAAAAAGAGAGAGAGAAAACTCCTATGCCCAAGATTTTATCTAAATCAGAAACTGCTGTTAGCCGGCATACCACCATAAGAGAAATTCAGTCAGAAAAGAAAGTTACACCAACAGAGATGGTACTTGAATCTTTCCATAAAGCTACAGCTAATAAGGAGAATGAATTATGCAGTGATGTAGAGAGGCAGAAAAATCTAGAAACATCAAAACTATCTGTTGGACAGCAAAATGGGAGTTTACGGAATGAGAAAACTATAGCTTCTTTGCAAGAATTGACCAAAAAACAAGCTACATCCACAAATAATAAAAATGTCATTTCAGTGGGTACAGCTGTAAAGGATCTGAAACAAGAACAAACTAAATCTGCCTGTTCCTTGATTACTGCAGAAATATTACAGGATGTTCAGTTGCACAGCCCAGTAAATAGGCTAGCTGATACTAGTGATTTGCCTGTACCCCGGACACCTGGCTCAGGAACAGGGGAAAAGCATAAAGAAGAACCTACAGATGGTATCAAAGCCCCCTCTAACAGGCGTTTTGGTGAAGACAGTAGCATACCCAAAGTAATGATCCCTCCTGTAACTCCAGACTTGCCTGCTTGCAGCCCTGCCAGTGAAACAGGCAGTGAGAACAGCGTAAACATGGCTGCTCACACACTAATGATTCTCTCTAGAGCAGCCATCTCTAGGACTACTTCTGCAACTCCTTTGAAAGATAACACACAACAATTTAGAACATCTTCAAGAAGCACCACAAAAAAGCGGAAAATTGAAGAATTAGATGAGCGTGAGCGAAATTCTCGTCCTTCTAGTAAAAATCTTACAAATTCATCAATACCAATGAAAAAGAAGAAAATTAAGGCAAGTTTGAAAGTTTTAATTTCAAAACCATACTTTTCCCTTCCTTCAGTACTGAGATTAGGTAATTTAACATTTTTTGCAACTACTACCTGACTTGAGTCAGGACAATGTGGAGTCTTGACTGATAAAATACATTTATATAGCGGTTTTTCTTAGTCATTGTAAGAAATTATAAAGATGAAAGAGCATTTTACAGAAAAATTAGTAAGGCGTTAAACTATAAATGTTTTCCTTGGGAAAAGCAAGTGTTTTAGTCAGGTAGGACCCAAGTTTTTTCATGAGAATGACATAAGGCATGAAATATTGGAAAACTGCTATTATATGAAATTACCAAGTAAAACACCACTGTGTTCATGTCTTCTTTTCCATAACTCTTAAAGATGTTAATGTGGTGGACCATTGGAAAAATTAAATTTATCTTTTTTTCTTGAACCATGGTTGTCTACAGGAAGATATTGCCAGATCATTAATCTTAGTGGTGAAATCTATTTATTTTAAAATTGTTTAGCTATTTTTTTTAGTAGCTGGGTTGAATAGAAAGAAAGTGATTAAAATGAAGTATAGCTTCAGGAAAAGAATCTGGATTTGAATCCTGTATTTGCTGTTAATAAATAGGCTTTTTTACTGACCATGTTTAAGTCTAGCTTCTCTGACTCTCAGCCTCATCCTTTTAACATGTTATTACCATATATATTACCTTGTGGTCTCAGAACATAAAATTTGAGTATATAAAGTACCTGGTATATATTCAGTATTTGGAATTTGTTACTCTTAGTATCTGTTAGAGCTTTCTGAGATTTTTGGAATGACAGTAATGATCACCTTATAGAAAGCACATTCTATCTTGTGTCATTCAGCATTCAGACACTAGGATTTGTTTATTGCCTTTTGCCCAAAACTAATGTTGAAGTATCATTAAAACATTTAATTAACTTTGGGTTTATAAAACTTGCCTCTGTTTCTCTGTAGAAGTAAAATTGTGTGTGTGTGTGTGTGTGTGTGTGTGTGTGTGTGTGTGTTTTGCTGGGGATTGAACCCAGAGCCTTGTAATTGCGAGGCAAGCATTCTACCAACCGAGCTATATCCCCAGCCCCCTAAAATTCTAATAGACTAAATAATTTTGGCAATTTTAGTAGTGTATGGAAGAACCCAATATAATGTTTTAGATGACTTTTTAAGAAAACTGACTTCATTTGAATTTATTTTTTCTTTTTTTTCTTTTTCTTTTTTTTTTTTTTTGACAGAAAAAGAAGCTACCTTGTTCCTTTCCAGCAGGAATGGATGTGGACAAATTTTTATTATCATTGCATTATGATGAGTAAACATCCCAAAAATGTAAGAACTAAAGTAGCTGTTTAAAACTTGTATCCCTTAAACTCTGAGTGTAGGGAATGGGATATTGACAGAATCTGAAAGCATGACCTGCACTTTTATTGTACTGAAATTTCACTTTATATCTAAATTATGCTGTTTTTGAAACAGCTTTCTAGTTTGTAAATAGACTTCCTTGGTATATTTTTATTTTAGAAAAAACATTTGCAGAAATGTAAGTAAAGCCAATCTGCAAAACTGTATAGCTTTGACTGTTGCATATTGTAAATATTATGTAAATCTTGTTAAAATAGCCTAATGTTCTTACACTGTGTTTTTGACTTCTTATGATCCCTCACTGAGGCTTATTCATCTGGAATAGTTTCTTATTTCTTTTGGGGGAAATGATGCTTATTCTTATAAATTGCCCTCATTAATTGTTCAACAGGACATAGCCACTCAGCACATAAAATGATAACCACCTCAACTGGTAGTAAAGTATCTAATCAAAAATCAATAGTTTGATGGATTTTTTTTTCTACAGTCAGTACTTTACCACCTCTTATCATTATTGCAGTTAAAACTATATTACCAAGATTTTATACTTTTTTTCTTCTAGTCATTCTGTTCTCTTTGTTTTAAAGAGAGAATTTTGAAAACCATTTATTGGGTGTTCTGATCTTTCATTTATAATTTCTAAGATCTTTTTCAGAACATTATAAGTGGTTACACTATTGAGCCATAAAAAGTTGAGTTTTGTAGTAGTTGAGATTTCTTGGCATATATAAACTTTTCCCCTAAGCACTGGGGATATAAAGAATTGCACTAATTCATGTAATTCTCCACATACTAGTGACCAATGCACATTTTAATTTAAATCTTGTATTCTATGTTAAAGTTTGTGTGGAGGTTTATCTTCTGGTGTCCTTTTAGAAAGTCATACCCATCATAAGATGTAAAAAGAGAAATCATAGTTTTATATTTTAATTTAGTTTCTCCCAAAATGGGGTGTGTCAAATAACTATATCTATACTGAGATATAGTGCATTGTCTGTGTGTTCCTTATAAAATATTATAAAGAGTTACTCTCAAAAGGTCCTTAAGGAGAGTGAAAGAGGTGCCTTCTCTGTATTGGACTTACACAACAGTCAAGTTGAAGAACTGGTTTAAACTTTTAAGTGATAACAGAACTTATACTTAATACCTAACCAACTGTGCCTAGATATTAAAGTATGTTCTCTTAAGTGCTTTCTGTTTAATTATCAGTATATTAGGATTTCTTTCCTATAGGTGTATATTTTGTTAAAAAGTCACTTTACTCAACCATTTTTTTGTACTGGACCTTTAAAAAATAAATCCATCTTACTTTAACATAATAGTTTTCAATGTAGAAATCATGTCTTAACTTTACTGGACTTTAATGCAGAAATTTGTTTTGTAACAAATTTTTATGATAACAATGGTTTATTCCTAAAGAAGAAATATCATACAGTTAATGTTTATCTAACTCAACTTGATACTGTACTACAGTTAGGTTTAAATAAATAATTTCATTAACTTCACAAGTTTGAATTACTTTATGACAGTCCTTTTTAGAATTCTATTGGCAGTCCTAGTTAGAAACTTTTAAGTTTTTTGCAAATCAGTTCATTCTCGCTTATTCTTTTTGAGGAATTTATATAATACTGGAAATTACAGATTTTCTTCTCATTTAACTAATATTTATATGTGCTAGGTACTGAGAAATACATATGCGAATAAGATAACTTTCTTCAATCTTTTAGTTAACTACCCAGGAGCCACTAGATATAGTCCAAAGACAACTTGAACATTTTTATGTTTAAAAGCTAAAGCATGATGCTCATTTTACCTTTAAAAGTCTAAATGTTCTTGACTTTTACTCTTGTATCTGGTAGCCTGTTTTAACAGTCAGATGCCCAGAGACTGATGTATGACACAAATGGCAATGTGTGGCTATTTTTACAACTACCTGTAAGGATCCAGTTGGTAAATTGGACAATTCTTAATTGTTAATATAATCAGTGTGTGCAAAGTCTGAGAATTCTTGTAATAGGACTATTTTATTATTTTGGTCCTGAACATTGTTAGAGCCTTATAATATTGTGAAACTGCACATGAAAAATTAAACCTCAGCATTCAGGCAAAAGTTAGATATCGATATCATGACTATTAGGGAAATAAAGATTGGTGTTTTGATAAGGAATAATTTCAAAAGCATATTAGTATATATGCTTCATTTATTCTTTACCAAGCCACTGTCTTACAGGCACAGGCCTACCTTCTTGAAGTTATGTATCAAGTTTGACCTTATTATTATTATGTTTCCTTTTTATTAATATTCATTACCACTGCAGTATACTTTAGTCTTTTTTTTTTTTAGAAAATTTTCACTATGTTGAACATATATTATAAACATAACTTCCTAATATGTTTTAAAGGATTTTCTAGTTTGGGCTATTATATTCAAAAACAACAATGGGCCTTTTTTCTTTTTTTTCTTTTGTGGTGGTTCTGGGGATGGAACTCAGGACCTCATGCATTTAAGAAACATTTTAGAGAGTATAATTACCCAATCAAAAAGTGTATTTTTGAGGAATATTAACACATTTTGCCAAATTCTATCCCTAAACATTATATCAGTTGATATTCCTGCCAGAAAATTGTTATTTCTTCCATAGCATATGTTTGTTCCTTGTCAGAGGTATATTCGAGGCTTTTATTTCTTTAATTTGTTAAAATTAGGAGGTAGTTTCTAATCCACATATATTGTTTGGTTACCTAGAGTGAAAAAAGAATCAAAGTTGTTGATGGACCTTAATTTTTTTTTTTTAATTTTTTATTGTTGGCTGTTCAAAACATTACATAGTTCTTGATATATCATATTTCACAATTTGATTCAAGTGGGTTATGAGCTCCCATTTTTACCCCATATACAGATTG
The DNA here is from genome assembly GCF_021218885.2 of Marmota monax. NCBI lineage: Eukaryota > Metazoa > Chordata > Mammalia > Rodentia > Sciuridae > Marmota > Marmota monax. Next base: position 5,923,588 of record NW_026692132.1, read on the forward strand.
CAGAATCACATCAGTTACACATCCATTGATTTACATATTGCCATACTAGTGTCTGTTGTATTCTGCTGCCTTTCCTATCCTCTACTATCCCCCCTCCCCTCCCTCCCTCCCTCCCCTCCCCTCCCCTCCCCTCCCCTCTTCTCTCTCTGCTCCCTCTACTGACATTCGTTTGTCCCCCTTATATTATTTTTCCCCTTCCCCTCACTTCCTCTTGTATGTACTTTTGTATAACTCTGAGGGTCTCCTTCCATTTCCATGCATTGACAAAATCATAGAATTTACAGGGAAATGGATGGCATTAGAGCAGATTATGCTAAGTGAAGCTAGCCCCCTAAAAAACAAATGCCAAATGTCTTCTTTGATATAAGGAGAGTAACTAAGAACAGAGTAGGGTCGAAGAGCATGAGAAGAAGATTAACATTAAACAGGGATGAGAGGTGGGAGGGAAAGGGAGAGATGGACCTTAATTTTATTTACTTGTATGTGGTGCCGAGAATCAAACCCAGCACCTCATGAATGCCAGGCAAATGCGCTACCACTGAGCCACAACCCTAGCCCCTCCCCTAAATAATTTAACCACTTAGTGTAATGTGTTAAAATAACATTTCCCTTTCTGTAATCATTTATTTATAATGTCTTCGTCGTATAGTGATTCACAATCTCTTATTTACAATTCTAAATCCAAAAGGTTTCTGACAACCAATTTTCTTTCCCCTTAACATCAGAACTCATTATGGCAAATTACATGGCAAAACCTAACCTGAAATGACATGAAACTACAATCTTTATTTCTTTTGGTATGAGTTTTCATATTCTACTATAAAAATGGTAGTGTGTTTAATTAGAATGCTATTCTAGCCTTAAATGGAGCATGTGATTACATACATTGAGTTACTATTTAGAAATAAATTCTGAATTATGAAATCCAGCTAAGTCTACAGATTTATGATCAAGGGGCTGGGGTTGTGGCTCAGTGGTAGAGCACTTGCCTAGCAAGTGCAAGGCCCTGGGTTCTATCCTCAGCACCACATAAAAATAACTAAATAAAATAAAAGATATTGTGTCCAACTACAATAAAACAAATATTAAAAAATAAGAGATTTATGATTAAGAATTTTGAAAGCATATTAAATTTATACACAGATACACATTATACTTTAATGTATAGAGTATTTTATGTTATTATATTGATTGGTTAACATAAAATACTTTGGCAGTCCAAAGACTGCTTTTTGATTGAATCATTATAGTTTTTTAATCCATTATTACTATTCTTGTTTTTTGCAAATATTGACTTTTCTACTTCCAAAGTAACTTTTTTGTTGTTGCGCTTTTAGACACACATGATAGTAGGGTGTATTTTGACATATTATACATACATAGGGCACAACCCATTACTTTTTTCTTTTGTTGATGGACCTTTACCTTTTTATTTATTTTTATGTGGTGCTAAGAATCGAACCCAGTGCCTCACACATGCTAGGCAAGTGCTCTACCACTGAGCCATAACCCCAGCCCAACCCATTACAGTTTTGATCCCTGTTCTTAAACATGATGTGTAGTTAGTTACACTGGTTGTGTTTTCATATATGAGCATAGGAAAAGTATGTCTGATTCATTCTACTGTCTTTGCTATTCCCATCTCTCTTCCAAATTAGCTTTAGGATCACTTGTATTAGTTTAAATTAAAATTCTACTGGAATATTGATTTTAGAAGTATATTAATGTTTCTGGGCAGGGTGGCATTTACCTGTAATCCCAGTGTCTGAATAGAGGTAGAAGGATCACAGATTCAAAGGCAGCCTCAGCAGCTTAGCAAGAGCTTCTCAAAATAAAAAATAAAAGGCTGCGGATGTGACTTAGTGGTTAAGTGCCCCGGGGTTCAATCCATGGTACCCCCCAAAAAAAGTACATTAATGTTGTAAGTTAATTGATACTGAAAGAAGCAAATGGCAAGTTATTATGGTAAGTATCATTAAAGTTTTTTAGTTATCCTGTCCACATAAATTTTTAGGTAAAGTGGTTGTTTCTTATTAGCTGCTACTTGTAGAGAAGCTCTTCATTCCACAACCATTTTAAACTGGTAATAGCAGTTATGTAAGGATGTTATTCCTTTATTAATGTAAATTTTTTAAAATATTCTTAGGTGGACATAATATCTTTATTTTACATTTATGTGGTGCTGAGGGTTGAACCCAGTGCCTCGTGCATGCTTCACAAGCACTCTACCACTGAGCCACAACCCCAGCCCCTAATGTAAACTTTTAACAGGGGCATAACATGTAAACAGAAAAGAACTATTAAGTTCATACTCTTCAATGAATTTCTCAAGGTAAACACACATAATCACCAGATCAAGACTGGAACTTTAGCCATTCTGGCGTACACCTGAATCCCAGCTATTCAGGAAGTTAAAGCAGGAAAATTATAAATTCAAGCCTCATCTGGCATTTTGGTGAGACTCTTAACTATATAAGTGAATTCTTCCACTGTATATTTTTAATAATTATTCATGTTTTGTAGAATTCATTCTCAATGCTGTATATATATTTCGATGTGGTAAATCACACTTAATCCATTTTTATAGATGATAAACATTGAATTATTTCTTGGCATATTATGAATAGAACTGCTGTCGATATTCTTGCACGTGTTTGGGGGGATATATTTTCAGCTAGACATAAACTTAGAGTGGGATGCTAAGTCACAGTTGTATTTTCCAAAGTTATTCAAATTTTTCCATTTTCTAAAGTAATTGTTCTACTGTATTCAACAGTGTAAAGAGTTTCACTTATTCTACACTATTGCCAGTGCTTAATATTTTCATTTTAGCCATTTTGGTGGAACTTGGTTTTTCCTGCCTAGTAAACGTTTTTTTCCAATATTTATTGATTATTATAGGCTGTCCATATCTTTTACTCTTTTTTGTATTAGTTGTCTGCCATTTTCTTAGTGATTTGTAGGTGTTCTATAATCTAGATAGAAGTTCTTTATCAAATATCTGAGTATTTTCCATTTTTTTCTTATAAAAACTTTTTGGGTGGGTGGGTACTGGGGATTGAACTTGGGGGGTACTCAACTACTGAGCCACATCCCCAGACTATTTTGTATTTTATTTAGAGACATTCTGAGTTGCTTAGTGCTTCCCTTTTACTGAGGCCAACTTTGAACTTGCGATCCTTCTGTCTTAGCCTCCTGAGCTGCTGGGATTACAGGCATGAGCCACCATACCCAGCTCTAAAATCATTTGTTCTCATATTTTGATTGGTTATCCATCTGGAATTAATTTTCCATGTGAATATCCAGTTTAACCCAGCACCCTTTATTAAAAATACTATCCCAACAACTGCATTGTCCTTTTCCTCTATCATAGTTGGTAAACTGTTTATGTGTATGTTTCTGAACCCCAGATTATTCCATTGGTCTTTTCTTATAAGTTTTGCCTATAACAGACTGTCTTAATTACTATAGGAAACCTGTGTTATGTTCCAGTTTCCATTTATATAACTAAGTGAACTCTGTTAGCACTCATGGGTTTTCTAGTTTATTTATTTATTCAGGACCTATCTTCTGTAAATTATTTTCCAATTTTATTTCTTACTGCACTATTAGCATTGCCAGTACAATTAATAATGATCAAAATAGGCTTCATTGTCTTGTTCTTTGTTTTGTTTTATTTTATTTATTTATTTATTCTACTAACAGGATTGAACCCAGGGACACTTAATCACTGAGTAACATCCCCAGCCCTTATATATTTTTTTTAATTTTGAGACAGGGTCTTGTTTAGGGTCTCGCTAAATTGCTGAAGCTGGGTTTGAACTTGCAATCCTCCTGCCTAAGCCTTCCAAGCTGCTAGGATTAAGATGTACACCACCATGCCCAACTTGTTCCTTATTTTAATGGGAATGTTAAGTGTAATGTTGACTTTCATTTGTAGTATTTTGTTTTGTTTTCTTTTGCAGTATTGGGGATGGAACCCAAGGTTTGAACATGGTGGCCATTGTTTGTAGTATTTTAATAAATTACATCAAGAGTATGTGTTGAGCTTAATTAGGTGCTTTTCTAATGTCAATTAAAATGTTTGCATTAAACCTATGAATTTATTTGGACATTAATCCTAATATTATATACTTGGTGATCTTAGTGAATGATTCTTGAACTAAATTTGATTTGTGGACACTTGTTTAAATGTTTGCTTTTAATGAGATTGGTTTAAAACTGATACTAATTTTTAAATGATTTTGAAATTTTTCCTTCTCTTATAGTTTATCTCAGTACTGGGGATCATAAATAGAACCTGTCTTAAGGTTGGTGTGAAGTCTAAATAAGACTATATGTAAAACTATTTAGATCAGTGCTTAGAACATAAAAAACACTTTTTTGTGGAGGTTGGGAGTCAATGGGGTTTGAACCCAGGGGTGATCTACCACTTACCACTGAGCTGTATCTCTATCCCATTTTAAGTTGCTGAGGCTGGTCTTGAACTTAAGATCCTGTTGCCTTGGCCTCCCTAGTGGCCTCCCTCCCCAGCCTAAAGAGCACTTTAAAAGAATTAGCTGCTAGGGGCTGGGGTTGTGGCTCAGTGGTAAAGCGCTTGCCTAGCATGTGTGAGGCCCTGGGTTTGATTTCAACACTACATACAAATAAATAAAAATAAAGGTCCATTGGTAACTGGAAAAAAAAAAAAAGAATTAGCTGCTAAAGATCAGTAGAGTAGAGGGAGTGGGGAGGGGTAAAGTGCTGGGGATTAAATTAGAGCAAATTACATTTCATGCTTTTGTGATTATGTCAAAATATATCCAAATGTTATAACTAAAAAGAATATATATATAACTAAAAAGAATCAATTAAAAAAAACATTTAGCTGATATCATAGCTGATGGTGTTCTATGTTTCTTTTTTCTGCAGTTTATCTAAAATAGCAAATAGCTTTTCTTAGGATTAAGTCATCCAAAGCTGTAGTATTTTGCTTAAAGTGTTCCAATTTCTTTTCTCTGAAATTTCTGGCAGGCCGATTTATCCATTCAGGCTTTGAACTTAATTAGTCAGAAACCACATTTTTTCCTCTGATTTTTATATGTGTTATTTAAGTTGATTTTTTTTTAACAAAAACACCATTCTTAGATTTAACATTTTTTTTAAGAGAGAGAGAGTGTGTGTGTGTGTGTGTGTATTTTAACAGCATTACTGCACTATTAGCATTGCCAGTACAATTAATTGAACCCAGGGCACTTTACCACTGAGCTACATCCCCAGCTCTTTTTATTTTTTTATTTTGAGACAGGATATGACTACATTGCTAGGGCTGTCCTCAAACTTGCAATCCTCCTGCCTCAGCTTCCCAAGTAGCTAGGATTACAGACATGCACAAATATACCCAGCTAGTTGTATCCTTGTTGATTAATTTCTTCTTTATCCTTTGTGCTTCCTGTTTTTATCAGTGTACTTTTTGCATGTTTACTTGTTAAACTACATAAAATTATCTTTTTTAACCATGAAAACATTTAACATTATGACTTTACTTCTGATTTCAACTTTCAACATCAAATATGGAAGGTGGGGTAAGTAGTATGATTTTTTATTTATTTTATTTTTTACTTAGAATTGGTTATTATGCTCTCTGGTATAAAAAATTGTATTACTGTAATTAAAGGATGGTTTGTGTGTGTGTTGCTGGAGATTGAACCCACTGAGCTATATCCCAAGTCCAGGTTAAAATCTGTATAAATGTTACATAGGTGCTTACTATAATGTGTGTAAGTGTTCCCAAAGGCCCATGTTCACCAGCCTGTGGCCTACTGGGAGGTGGTGGAACCTTTAGGAGATGGGACCTAGTACTAGGAAGTTAGGTCACTGGAGGAATGCCCTTAAAAGGAATTTAGCCCCTTTGTCTTCCTCTGTTTGCTTCCCAGCCTCTCTTAGGTGAAGAGGGTTCTCCACCATGCACTCCCTAACCATGTTGCACTGCCTTGACATATAGGCCCAAAGCAACAGGGCCAATTGATCATGTGCTAGAACATTCAAAGCTGAGCCAAAGTAAACTTTTCTTTTTTATGTAAATTATTTTGTTACAGAAATGGAAAGCTGACAGTGCTTAAAAGTATTCTGTTTATAAAGGTGCAAAATTGAATGTTTACTTAATCTTATTATTTGGACAATGTCTTATTTTGCCTTTAACCCTTTTTTATAAATATTTAATTTCCCATTATAATTACCTTACCATTGTTTCTGCTTTCATTATTTTGGTGTTATTATCACTCCTAGTCTACATCCATCATAACTTCATTTTGAACAATCCTTATATAAAATAGTTTTTCATATTTTAACACATTTTGTCTTCACTTCTGATTGGTAATATATGGTACTCTTTTTACTATATAATTGAATATTTTTATCTTTTTTGGAGTAACTTAAGGGGTAGGCCTTGTTTGTACTGGTTTTTTATTCAGCAGGTATATATTTTTCCCATATTTCATTACTGTCTCCTCCTTTTTTCCCAGCAATCCTAAATTCATAATTGTTCTTTCCGTGAGCTAGTCTAAACCTTTGTCATTTTGAGAAGAAACATCAGATTGCTCTGTTTTCTAAGCTTTTACATTGCTGATACTTTCTAGTATCTTATCACTTCATTCCATTAAACACATACATATAGACTGGGGGTGTAGCTTAGTGGTAGAGTACATGCTTTGCATGCATAAGCCCCCAAGTTTGACTTTCAGCACTTCCCCCGCAAAATAACAGTGTAGGTGATAGTCATTTGTCTCATGGCATTTAACATAAGAGAAATAAGAAAGCTGTTTTTCTACTTCATTTTCCTTTTCTCAGTATTGGGGACTGAGCCTAGGGGCACTCTACCACTGACCTACATCCCAGCCCTTTTTATTTTTTATTTTTAAGATAGATGGACCTCAAACTTGGAATCCTTGTGTCTCGGGCATGTGCCACACACAGGCATGTGACCAGCTTTTCCATACATTTTGAAGAATTTCTTTTTTATGTTTTCTTCAAATTCATAGTATGATTCTCTACTAAATAATTTTGCAGATGAAACATACCCTTAAGTTTGTTCTGTTTGTTTTCTATTATGTTCAATTATTGCATCAGCATCCCATTTATTTTAAGAAACAACATTTACTTATTGGCTCTATATTTTTCTCTCTTCCTCTCCAGTTTTTCCCAGTGGATGCAGTTGTGTGTTCTGCTTTTCTGGTTTTATTATAAGTGTTTTATAAGTTCAGGCAAATACTTATTGAGTATATTGAAAGGTGATTCAAATAAAACATGGCAAGATATGGGCTTTGGAGCCAGACAAAATTGGATTTGAACCCTTGCTCTGTACTTTCCAAGCTGTTTGGCCTTGGAATTTATTTATCCATCTCTGCATTTGTGGGCAAGGATAACAGTACCTACCTTATAGTTTTTTGTGAGGATTAAAGGAATTAGCAGAAATAAAGTCTTAAACATAGCACATAAAGAGCCTCAAAAGTTAATTGTGGCACTGGGGCTGTAGCTAAGTGGCAAGAGCACTTGCCTAGTGTGTGTGAGGCACTGGGTTCAGTCCTTAGAACTACATAAAAATAAAAGCAATTCTCTCCATCTACATATAGAAAAATAAAAATAAAAAAGTTAATTGTGATTACTCTATAGATGATTTTAAAATGTTCTTCCTCTGAATCTATTTTTAATATGAAAAAGTTTATTAGCTTGATTTTCTGCAAATGTTATTATTCTTAATATGATAGTTTGAATCTTAAGAATAGTTTTTCTCCCATATAACATCTTTTTGTCCCTTCAAAAATAAGAATTCACAAGAATAATTTGCTAACAGATATTGTCTACACAGAGACCTTTGCTGAACTCTCCTTCCCCACTGAATGGGAATTTCTCCTTTTCAAAGCTATAGTTGGAAGTCGATGTGCTTAGGGCATGCCTACGATGTTTGTTTTGTTTTGTTTCCCCTCCAGGTAAAATGCAATTCATGATACTCATGCTATGATCTATCTTGCTTAAGAACATGCATTGTGGGGGTGGGGATGTGGCTCAAGCGGTAGCACACTCGCCTGGCATGCGTGCGGCCTGGGTTCGAACCTCAGCACCACATACAAACAAAGACGCGTCCGCCGAAAACTAAAAAATAAATATTAAAAAAAAAAATGCATTGTGGCAGATTAGAAGTGGCACTCTCTTCCCTTCTTTATAAATCTGTTCAGCAAACACATTTCCGCCTTTTTTCTTACTCTCTTATGTTATTGTCATAATTCAGAAGCGAAACCCAGGATCTTCTCAGATAGATCTTATGGATCCCCAGCCCTGAATGCTGATTATAAAAATCTGCCCCTACTCTAGACTTGAGCAAGTGGGCTTCTCTTTTGTTTTTAGTACTACTATGCATGCTATTATCTGTAGGTTTGCCCAGAATAGTCAGCTCTCACTTTAAAGTTTGCTAAATTTAAATTATCTACAAATAACATTCAGTTGACCTAAGTGGAGGCTTCTAGCAACTTATGTAAATCCCTAGCAATTATAGACTTCAGATACTAGAGTTAATAATATAGAAATGTGACAATTTTTTTTAAGATTACCACAATTAAAGAAAAAGATTTATTTATTATTTCAAAAGTTTTCGGGATGTGATTATGTTTCGTATTTCCTAGAAAAAAAAATAAAATAGAAAAGAATAAAAAATGAAATAGCTTATTTTCAGTATAAGCTGACCCAACGGAGTTGCACTAATTTAATTTCAGCAGGCTTTCCGGTGACACAGGGTGTCTGCTTTAACAGCAGAGGATGTCTACAACTTCTGAATCAGCATGGCAGAAGCACCTCCTCCTCCATTGCAAATACTGGCAAGACCATATTCTCCTTGCTTCAAGGCATGAGCCAAATGAACAACAATCCTGGCTCCAGACATCCTAGGATTAAAAAATTATTTGGTTCTTTAATGAAGAACAGAGTTTATGACTAACCAAAAAATGTTTCTATTCAAAAACCTTATTAGCTACTACTTATAGCTGAATTCATTACTTTTCTTAAATTTAGGAGATTTGTTACAAAAAGGGTGTCATCTCCTCTAAAAGCCTGAATATAGACATTCATCTTTAGTTTCTTCTTTAGCATGAAATACTGTTGTGTCATATCTGTTGTTACTGATCTGTTTTCACTGTTGGATACTCTCTCAGGAATGGTATTTGTCTTATGAAGGATGGATTGGGAGGATTTTGTTCAACCAACAGCAATAGGAATTATGAAGTAGCTGAAGTTTGTACAGCCAGATATTAACCTGGGTATAGTTTTAATATTTTACTTACCCAATAGGATGTCCCAGAGAAACAGCTCCTCCATTGATATTCACTTTTTGGGGATCAATCTCCAGCATTTTAATGTTTGCTAGTACAACCAGACTAAAGGCTTCATTTACTTCCCACATTGTAATGTCTTCTTTTTTCAGTCCTGCATCTTTAAGAACCTAAAAATTTTTAAGAGAAAGATGTTCAAATAATTAGCAGTGAAAACTTATTTTCATTGTTTTCTTGAGATTTTATAATTTTGGTTCTTATTTTCCTTTGATGTAAGTTATTCAAGTATGAAGATTTTTAATTTTGAAAGAATCCTTTTATTTTTGAAATTTTTAATTTTTTCATCTAAGTCCATTAAAATCAAAGTCTTGTTTGCATTATCTTGTGTCTACTTTGGGGAGACGGAGAAAATTTGATTTTCTTCAACATCCCACAAATGCTTAAAAAGGTTTATTCATTTTTTTATTAATAAAAAAATGTTTATATATTCTTAAAATCTATCTTACTCATCATATATTCTTGGTCTGTCAAGTGAAGCGTAATACTTTGTCATGTTTATTTTTCCTTGTATCCCCTGCAGTTTGTTGTGGAGTTATATGAGACCTAGGTATTTATGTTTTGTAAAGCCTTACGTAATATGGTCCTGCTATGTTCATCCTTCAGCCATGTAGGAAGGCATTTTTCTGCTGGTGATTATCCTCTTGTTAAGAAATGTATCATTATGCTTTTTAATCTGATGCATTCCCTTTCAGAAGTTGTAATTTTCCTTTCTAACATCTGCCACTTCTGGTCAGACTCATCATTCTCCTACCTACTACTGTTTCAGATCCTTTTCTATTCTTACTCCTTCTAATTTCTACTTCCTTGGTTTTTGGGGGGGGGGGGGTTTGGGGTTTTTTTGTTGTTGTTGTTTTTCTGGTACCACGGATTGAACCCAGGGACACTTACCACTGGGCCACACCTCCAGCCCTTATTTTTTTTTTTTTTTTTTTTAATTTAGAGACAGGGTCTTGCTAAGTTGCTGAGGCTGGCCTGAAATTTGTAATCCTCCTGCCTTGGCCTCCTGACCACTGGAGTTACAGGTATGTGTCACCATGCCCAGCTGTGCTTCCTTTTTTTCGTTTCTGGGTGCTGTTCTCAGAAGTGCACTTTCAAGGTGAGTCCCTCTAGGAAGGGAATATTTGTTGGAGGCTTCTGAGATCTCTGAATCCCTAATAGTTCTCAGAACTCGTTGTTTACTTATGACCCCTTAGTACTTTTCCACAGGGGCTTGGTGATTTCTGCTTTGATAGCATGTAACAACAATTTGAAATATGTTTTTTGTATCTAGTTTTATTCTTTCAGTCCTGATACCAGTAGTTTCCTTTCAGGATGAAGACACCTCCTTTTGGGAGTGACTGTTTGCTTTGAATTCTAATTCCAGGACTATTAGCATTCCCTTTTCTTTGCCACAACTTCCCCATTTGTGGTTACTATACCAGGTATGTGCATGTAGCATTATACTTACAAGTTATTTAGTTATGTAGTTTTTATGTATTCTGCTGAAGATGTAGATTGTGTGTTACTCTGGATTTTTTTGTTTTGTTATCCTTATTGTTGTTTTCAGAAGTGGAAAGATTTGAAACCACACTCTCTGCTTTTGCAAATGATGAACATCTTTTTAAATAAAATTTTTAAAAAAATATTTTTAGTTGTAGTTGGACATAATAACTTTATTTTATTTATTTATTTTTATATGGTGCTGAGGATTGAACCCAGTGCGTCACACATGCTAGGCAAGCACTCTCTTAACACTGAGCCACTACCCCAGCCCTGCAAATGATTAACATTTTAAAGTCTAAAAACTGTGATCTTTCTATGAGCAAACCAGAAGCTGGCATAATGAAGTACAGACCCTTACTTTTTTTTCTCACCTTAGGTACAGCATATGCAGGTGCAACTGGAAAATCAATAGGGTCTACAGCAGCGTCAGCAAATGCTATTAATGGGGAGGGGGAAGATTGTTAAAATCTTGGTCACATCACCCAAAGCCTTTTACCTAACCCCTATAATATATGTAAATATATTTTTCTAGTATTCTACACTATAATGTTATTCCATTCATGTAAGACGTTGATTTTTTTTTTAATTATAGTTGGGTGCACAATCTTTCGAACCTAGCGCCTCGAACATGCTAGGCAAAGGCTCTACTGCTGAGCCACAACCCCACCCCAAGACATTGATTTTTATGGAGAGTAAGTTAGGGGTAATTTGCCTCTAGGGACATTGGCACTGGTTATCACAACAGGTAGGACGTTATTCCAACAGCCAAGGATGCTGCTAAACAGACTAAAATGCAAAGAATAGTCCCCACAACTTAGTGAAAAGTATCATTAATACTGAGGTTAAGAAAACCTAGGGGTTTGGGTGAAGCATAACCTAGCAGTTGGAATGTAGCTCGGTGATAGAGCACATACTGGGTTCAATCCCAGTACCACAAAAGAAAAACACCATGATCTAAACTAAGGAAGTTCCAAGATTATTTTGTAAACGAAGTAACATCTTTCAAGTCCTAATGAAGACAGCAAGGCCAATTTCCCCTCCTCAGTAGAGGGATAACACTTGGGGCCGGGCACGTAATGTCTCTAGCCAAGGCAGATTTTAAAGATGGGCCTAGAGAGATTGAGGACTCAACCATAGCCATACAGACAATAAGTGCCAGAACATCTAGATTTCTTATTTCTAGACTTCTAATCCCCTGTTTTTTATTCTACCTGGCTGCCACTCCAGGTAAAACATGTACCTGGTTTTCTCCTTGTCTTACAGGATAGGAAAGGGTTTTATTTAAGTGTACTCTTATATAAAGCAAATTATAACAAAACTATTAAAAGGAGTTTCATATTCAACTGAAATATGTATCAGTTAAATTGTATTACAAATTATAACTATAGACAAAAATAAGTAACTACTGTGTATCACCAACAGGGAAACCTGATTTCATGAAGAACTTAAGAGAAATTTTAGGAATAAACAAGGTTAGACCATCTACCTGCTATTCTTGCCAGTGGTTTCACATTGAGCCTCTGGGCTGCATCTGCAGTCATCAGAACCACAGCAGCTGCTCCGTCGTTCAGTGTGCTGGCATTGGCAGCTGTTACTGTGCCTGAAAGCAACCATGAGCATTGAAGTAAAAATATTCCTTCACATTGAATTCATTTGATTCAATCTAACCAATACAGGAATATTTCTGGGTTGTTAAATGTTTGAAGAGATTACTAATATGGCTGGAGATTAACCCTACCCTCAGGAAACATATACAAAGCTAAGTATAAAAGAGTGCCTTCTTAAAGCCAACTTAGGTAAATGCTGGTGAACAACCCTTCAAAGATAGGAACCAGTTCATATTTTTCTACCTAGCATCTTCCTTTATCCAAAATTTAGCAGATATTGCTATATATTTTCCAAATCAGTGTCAAAATTAGTTCTTCTAGAATCACTTAAAAAGTCAATGAACGCTAAAGACCACAGAACTGCACTTTTTTTTTTTTTTTTTTTTTGTCTGTACTAGGGATCAAACCCAGAGCCTTGTGCATACTAGGCAGGCACTCCACCACTGAAACCTGACCCCAGAACTGTACATTCTGAACAAGAATTTTATGATATGTGAACTGTCAATGGGACTGGGTTTGTAACTCAGTAGTAGAGCACTTGTGTCCATGTACAACTAAAAATGTTGGGTTTTTTTGTTTTGTTTTTACTGTCAAAAAAGTTCTTTAAAAAAAAAAATGTCAACAGTCAAGCACATGCCTGTAATACTAGGGGCTGAAGCAAGAGGATACCAAGTTCAAGGCCAGCCTGAGCAACTTAGCAAGACCCTGTCACAAGATTGAAAAATAAAAAGAACTGGGATGGGGGAGCTGGGACTGCAGCTCAGTGGTAGAGCACTTGCCTTGCATGTGTGAGGTACTGGGTTTGATCCTCAGCACCATATAAAACTAAATAAATAAAGATATTGTACCAACTCAACTAAAAAATTTTTTAAAAAAAAGACTGGGAGGGCTGCAGTTGTGGCTCAGTGGTAGAGCGCTCGCCTATCAAGTGCAAGGCCGCAGGTTCAATCCTCAGCACCACATAAAATAAATAAAATGGCGTTATTTTAAAAAAAAAAAAAGGGGGGGGGGTGGACTAGGAATGTGACTCAGTGGTAAAGTGTCCCTGGGAATACTTTGATACTTGGAACTCAGAAATTCAATCAGGAAAGAGGAAAAATTAATTTCAGATCGTTATCACAACTGTATACATTCCAACTTTAAAGCAAAAGAATGGATCATGTGTATGTGTGTATTGTAGATAAAAATAAATATAATAAAGGTATTATGTCTATGTGCTGCTGAGGATTGAGCTCAGCGCCTCACATGTGCCAGGCAAGCACTCTACACTGCGCCACAACCCTGGCCCCTTGATCTTTCCTTAAAAACTTTTAAAACAATTTGGGAACTTGGTGTGGTGGCACACACCTGTAATCCCAGCCATTAGGCAGGTTGAGGCAAGAGGACAGAAAGTTCAAGGATAGCCTCAGCAACTTAGGAAAAGCCTGTCTGAAAAAATAAAATGGGTTGGGATATAGCTCAGTAGTAAAATGCTTATCCTTCATGTAACCCAAGGCTTACATGAAGCCTTGGGTTTGATCACTAGCACCACTAAGAAAAAATGGTATTTAAAACACTGAGATCCCATTTGCACCACATTCAACAATTACTTACGAAGGACCTCTAAATGCCAGGCACTGATGATATTAATGAACAATACTATTATTATTTCAGTCCTTAAGGAGTTTACAGACACTTGCAAACCTGACTTTCAGTTCATAGAACTTTCAAGATGAACTATGAAAAATAATTCTATAGTCATGTTGCACAATGTCTTCTCTAGGATTTATGTATTAAAGGTATTAACAAGCAATTTAAAATATACTTTGAATTAATACTGTTTTATTACTTTAGTCTGATAAACTAAAAAATGTTAACATTCAGTCTGGGGATGTAGTTCAGTGGTAGAACAGTTGCCTAGCATATGCAAGGCCTTGGATTCCATACCAAGCACCCCCCACCCAAAAAAAATTAACATCTAGATGTCTCCTAGAATTACTCTTTAATAATCCTTAAAGAATAAATATAGTATATTGATTCCATTTATTCTTAGGTTTGATTTCTTACTAACCATTTTCTTTTTGGAAAACTGTCTTCAGCTTTGGAACTTTACTAAAATCCACACGTTTATATTCTTCATCTTCTTTCACAACTACATCTGGTTTACCTAAAACAAAAATATTTTAAGTAAACTCAAAACAAATAGTCATTCAGCAAGAAACTGTTGTATAAGGTCCCTAGTGATCCAAGCCTCCCTTTATATTCCTGCATGTCTTAAACCAGCCTGAGAAAATGCTCATCTAGAGCATTATAACCTCCATTATATTAGTGTCATAAAGAGAAGTTTAAGTAGCTTCATGCAATTTAATTTCTATACATCCACATCCCATTATCTTCTCAGCTCCCTTCTACGATTATTGATTCCAGGGGTAGATTCCTGGCCAACAGAGGACAAACTCTAGTATTATCCAGAACACAATAATCATTTCTGGAGTAGATATGTAACCTAAAATAAGTTAATGAGTCTGTACCATGGGTTTGTTTTCCTGGAGTTGGAGAAAGGGTCTTTTTCTACTTTGAGAGCCCTACAGATGTGATTCTAGAGATGGAGGCAGCACCTTCAGAAAGCCTGAAAGAATAGAGCATGCCAAAATAAGAAGCAAGAAGTTGTCCTAAAAGTACTGAAAGTCCAGGGGTTTTCTTTGTTTTATTTTATAGTACAAATGTCTAGTTGCAATCTCTGAAGCTCCCAGAGCAGACTGGTTGCTGTCATTCATCTCTCAATTCTAGGAAGTACCCCCACACCTAGTAGTCATCTAATATAAATCCCCTCCTTTCTTTTAAACATCAAGCTAATATGTTGTCACACAAGAAAGAGTTCTAGTAAATACATTTCTCAAATTAAAAATAGTCTCGGGCTGGGGTTGTAATTCAGTGGTAGTGTCTAGCATGTATGTGGTCCTGGATTTGATCCCCAGTACCACAAACAATGCTTAGGGGATCTTATCATTAGATTGAAATCTGACATTAAATTGGGTTGACATATGTTATATCTAAAGTGGAAGCCCCTCCCTTTAACCAGAACCAGAAGTATTGGTATACCTAAATTAAAAGGATGATAATACTAATTTAAAATGTAAACATAAATCCAGCAAAATGTAAAAGAAAAAAAATAGTTTAAAAATTAATCTACTTTGGAGCATTATCCCTCTACCTTTTACTGTAATTGTGACAGGAATAACTTCATTTCCAAATTTTCCAGCTTCCCATGCAGCTTTACTTCTGGTGTAAGAGTTAATAGCATAAGTATCCTGTTCATCACGTGCAATATTCAGCTTCTTTGCAGTATTCTCAGCACAGTTACCCTGATAAATGTGCAATTTTTAAAAACTAATTAAGTTTGTGTAAGTTAGAAAATATCTGTTAACTTTACCTAACTAGATAACAGTGATTACCAGTTAAATTTAGTTTCTTAAAATATACTTCTGTACTAGATAACTTTTCACAGATGCATTATCTTCAAATACTTCATATTGACCCAGAAGTTGCTTTTTTGGAGGAAAATGCCCTATGCAAGTGTGAGGCAATAGAAAAACTGAGCCATGTTGATACAATGGGTATAGAAAAATATTGTCCTAAAACAAATGGCTAAAAAAAAAAATCAGTATTTACAGTACCCATCTTTTAATTCAGTTTTTTAAATACATAAGGAAAAATTAGGTACTGTATATTAAATGGTATTCCTTATTTAAAAAGCAGTATTTACCATATGAATTTTATTGTAGACATCAGTCAGCCCATCTTTTACAATCAAATCTTCAAGCTTTACTCCACCGTATGGTGTTGCTCCTCTGTTCATTACATATGGAACATTGGACATGCTCTCCATCCCACCTGCCACCATCACATCCTGCTCAGCAACACAAAACAATGTCACTTCACAGTGTTACAAGTCTATGAGTTAAATATACTCTTTATACATCCATCAACAGATGAGTATTTAACATGGGTTTATTAACCATTTGTTACATAGTGAGTGCTTTTTTTTTTTTTTTTTTTTGGTACTGTGGATTGAACCAGAGGTGCTTTACCATGGAACCACATGCTCAGCCTTTTTTATTTTGGGTCAGCATTTCACTAAGTTGCTTAGGGCCTTGCTAATTGCTGAGGCTGGCCTCAATTACAGTCCTGCCGCCTCAGCCTCTCAATTCTCTGGGATTACAGGTATGTGCCACCACACCTGGTCTTGAATACCCTTAATCACTTGATCCTGATAAAAAACAAATGGTTTTAAATATAAGATTAGAATCAGACATTAATAAGAATTCCATTCCAGGTACAGTGATGCACACTTGTAATCCCAGTGGCTCAGGAGGCTGAGGCAAGAGGATTGCAAGTTCAAAGCCAGCCTCAGCAACTTAGCCAGACCCTGACTCAAAATAAATATAAAAGGGCTGGGGATGTGGTTCAGTAGTTAAGCACAAAATATAAAATTTAAAAACAAAAATGCTAAAATATCTTTCATGTACAGATCATCTTATGAAATTCTTACCTTCTAACCATTTCATTGACACTGCTAAAAATTTAATGTCTTCTAAAAGATTAGAAACCACCTCAGTTCATGGAAATAATCCTGCTTCCTTCACTCAAATCAACTCCTCTGGTAGAGCTGTAATAAGTTTCCACTTGATCTTCTGACATGCAGCCTTTCTGTGCACCAAGGCATCATCTACTCTTACCTGAGTCGTTCTGGCTAGAATCCATATCTGATCATTTCACGTTTTAAATAACTCTTAGTACCAATCTATCTTCTCCCTCCCTTGTCAGTCCATTGCCTGAACCTACACATCAAGTCCACAGAACTAATTAAAGCTTTCCACAGATACCATGCTCATACGCACACACCTCAACTTGCTGACCAATCCAGCAATATGTAAAATGCATGCATTTCCTTAAAACCGGCCACTTACATTTTCCCTCTATACCTTCTGGAACAGTTTCTCTATTGTATTTTTCCCAATTTATCCAAGCAGTACTATTCCTATTCCAAGACCAAGAAGCAATGGAAGACCTGCATGGAATTCATCCAGCACCACCTGTCTGATTGGTGACCAGCTATCATTCCCTCTCTATAGTCTGAGCCAACCACCTCTTCCTAGGTTACAGTTACAGAAAAGACCTAGACAAGGGCTGGGGTTGTAGCTCAGTTGTTAGAGCATTTGCCTAGCATGTGTGAGGCACTGGGTTCAATCCTGAGCACCACATAAAAATACATAAATAAAATAAAGGTTGAAACTGTCTACAACTCAAAAGACATTTTAAAAAAAAGACAAGGTGATGGTGATGGCTGATGGGTTGAAGTATAAGACCTACCATAGCTCACTCCCAGAAATTAAATTAATGAAAAAGCACCAAAAATAAGTTAGAAGATTATCACATTTTCATCATTTGCTACAGGCTGCTGTGATGAATTTGACCACAGTATCTCTTAAGACTTGGTATTAACTAACATAAAGAGGCAACTGGAATGAAAAGGAATCTGTCTAGCTTTTTAAGAGTCTTTGTTCTTCCAGTAGCTATCACTATAAAATTATGCATGGACATTTATGTACTTATAAACAGTACACTATAAGATGATTTCATCAACATTATATAACCCAAAACTTTGTTTTAAAAGACTCAGTGATAGAGTGTTTGCCTAGCATGTGTGAGGCACTGGGTTCGACTCTCAGCACTGCATATAAATAATAAAGATCCATCAACATCTAAAAAATTTTTAAAATAAAGGTTGATGTAATAATGTCAGGTAATGGATTTTATAGTTTGGATTTTTCAACAATGTACCTTTAAGTATGTGGCAGGGTATTTCAGTATAATACAAATAGTATTTGCTAGAGAACCACAATAAATCAAGATTATACTTGAAACAGATTTGGAACATCTAGACAATTTCATGATCATTTTTCATCCATTATTTTGACAAGGATATAGGCAAACAGGCTCACACAACTTTTAGAAATTATAACTGGATTAACTTTTTTGTAGAGCCTTGAAATTATCAAAATACTAAAATCCTCTGACTCAGCATTTTTCTAACATTTGCACATGAAGAAATTTTTTAAATCTTTTTTAAATCATCTCAAGTGCTGTCAGAATAGATGCTCAGCTAATAAGGGACAGAACTAGGATTTAAAGTTACTCAAGCTCCAGATTTTGCACTTATAACCACTAACCTGTACTGTATCAGTGGTGTTAAAAGTAAGTACACAAATATATCTGGGCACAGTGGTGTACACCTGAATTCCAGGCTGAGGCTAGAGGATCACAAGTTCAAGGCCAGCCTGGGAAACTTAACAGGACCTCAAAATTTTAAAAGATTGGGGATGTAGCTTAGTTGTAGTATGCTTGCCTTTGCCTAGAATGCATGAGGCCCTGGGTTCTAACCGCAATAACAAAGAAATCAAAAGTTCACAGATGTATTTGTATCCTAAGGCATTATTTCAAACAGTAAAGAACTGGAGACAACCTAAATGTCCACTCAGTAAGAGCCATAGAACATAATATAGTTATTCAGTTGAATAGAATTTGACCCAGTTATCCTACTCCTCAATATATGTCCAAAGGATTTAAAATCAGCATACCAAAGTGACACAGCCACATCAGTGTTTATAGTTGCACAATTTGCAATAACAGCTATGGCACCAACCTGCATGCCCATCAACGGATAAATGGATAAAGAAATTCTGTTATATCATGCTAAGTGAAACAAGCCACCTCAAAAAAATCAAAGGATGTATGTTTTCTCTGATATGTGGAAGCTAATCCACAATAAGGGTGGTGGGGAGACAGTGAAAAGACTCTGACATAACTTTTGTAAGTATACATATGAATACACCCCACAGTGAGTCTCCACCATCATGAACATCCACAAGGCTGGGTCCCTAATCAGAATAAGATAAATTCCGTGCATGAATAATTTTATCAAAGTGGATTCTACTCTCATGTATAACTAAAAAAAAATCAATTAAAAAAAAAAAGCATACATTGCATGTGCTAACACATCTCTAAGACATTAAGTGGGCCAAAAAGAGGTTAAGCAACTTGTCCACAGTTATTCTGACCAGCAGCAGAATAAACAAACTGATGATACTCAGAGGTCATGGGTGAGAAAAAAGAAGAGTTATTCTTCAGTTTATGTCATCTGAGGTTGTTTTGTGTGTCTCTATCTTTCATAAGGAAGTATCTAGTACAGTAGTTCAGATATCACTCCATCTTTTTCCCCCTTCTCTTTGGCTTGCTTTCTAATTGGAAACAAAGCAAAACATGTTTAACACAACAAAGGGCACACACAATTATGGTTCTTGTATATGTGAGAAAATAATTTTCAGATTTCACAACTGATGTTTGCCCTGGTTGTGTTATACCTTGGTAGGCTAGAATACGCTAGGTAGGAATACCAGTTTTCTTTCTCCAGCCCTGTAACTTTGTATTTGTGGATCTCAGGCTCACACTGGTTATCTGAAAAATGAAGGCTTGAATCTGATAAAAATTCTGTGTGTCTAAATCTAGACTCCTAACATCATAGCATTTATTTGCTTAGCAGCCTAGCTCCTGTTTAATGAGATAAAGACAATATCTCAACAAAGCAAATGGAAAGCCTACAAATTTAACCAGTGAATTCAGGCACTATAGGAAACTACAAGTTAGTCAACAATCCTGGACTCAATGACTGGTTCCCAAGTCAGCCTCTTGATCTTTGTATTTGTCAGAATAAGGGCTAGAATTGATTTAAAAAAAAAAAAAAAAATCAATTGCACAAGAGTTTGCATAGGATGCCCAATACCTTGGGTTCAATCCCTAGCACTGCAAAAAAAAAAAAAAAGGTTAAATCATTTAGAATCTCTAAGCCTCTTAAGAGTCATACCCAGGGCTGGGGTTGTAGCTCAGTGATACAGTACTCGCCTCGCACGTATGCAGCCCTGGGTTCGATCCTCAGCACCACATAAAAATAAATAAATAAAATGAAGGTATTGGGTCCAACTACAACTAAAAAAATAAATATTAAAAAAAAAAAAGTCATTCCCAGTCTAAGATGCCGTGGCTGAAAACTGTGTTTTTTTTTTGTTTTTTTGTTTTGTTTTGTTTTGTTTTTTTAATTTTTTATTGGTTGTTCAAAACATTACATAGTTGAAAACTGTGTTTTAACAAACACTTAAGCTATCATTTTGACCTGTATGTCAGTGGAGTTGCAAATCCACACACTCCTTCCTGAGTGTTTGAGATACCATATCAACTTTACTCATAATAAAAATCTCTTTGTTTTGTTTTTATGGTATTAGGGATCAAACCTAGGCCCTCATACATACTGGGCAATACCCTACAACTGGGATTTCATTTCTAAAGCATAAATGTGTTTAGATTTTTAGTGTCTCTTAGAACAATGTTATTTTAATTAATAGATTAAAAAAGACGATTCTTGCCAGGTGCAGTGGCATGCCTATAATCCCAGTAGCTTGGGAGGCTGAGGTAGGTGGATTGCAAGTTCAAAGCCAGCCTCAGCTACTTAATGAGGCCCAAGCAACTCAGGGAGACCCTGTCTCTAAATAAAACAAAAAATAGTGCTGGGGATGTGGCTCAGTGGTCGAGTACCTGAGTTCATTCCCTAATATCCACCCCCACAAAAAAAAAAAAAAAAAGATGATTCTTACCTGATGTCCACACATAAGATTTTGAGAGGCCATCATGATGGCTTTCATTCCTGAAGCACAGACCTTGTTTACAGTGGTACATGGAGTAGATACAGGTAGACCTAAAACCAAAATAAGTAATATTTAAGAAAAAAACAGAGATACTCACTTTTCAAATACAATTACAGAAGTAAAAGTAATAGAGCATGTTAATTCAACATGCAAAATTTCTCATACCATAAATGTCTATAAATATTATGCATTTAAGATGAAGTGACCTCCATTTTGACATTTTGAATATTTTAAGTATAAAAGCAAAAATATATTACTGATACCTGCACCCAATACTGCTTGCCTCGTAGGGGCTTGTCCTTCACCTCCTTGTAGAACGTTACCCATGTATGCTTCTTTCACTACTTCTTTTGGAATCCCTTTTTAAAAAAACACCAAAAATACACTTCATATTGTATTCAGTTTAATAATTAGTGATTACTTAATAAGGTTCATGACATCACACAGTGGGAATGGTTTCTTTTTATTATCAGTTTTTATTTTTATTCCTAACTCTACAGTATAAGGGAATTCAGAAATGTAGGCATTATTGCATTTCTTATAGCTATGTATGTAGTAAGTGCAAAATAAATTCCACTGAATCATTCTTCCCCCACACCACAAAAAGAAAAGCAACTACTGACCTGCCTTTTCGATGGCTCCCTGAATTGCAATGGAACCAAGTTTAGTGGCTGGCAGTGAGGAAAGGCTGCCTAGGAAGGATCCAATGGGTGTTCTTGTAGCACTTACTATAACCACTTCCTGGAAAGACAGAAGATGGCAAAAAACTACTGGAGGTCTTTTACCTAAATCACCTTTCATTAAGCTAAATAATTTAAATATGATCTAAGAAACAGACTATTTTGGTGAATAAGCAATTAATCTCCAAAGATTAAGATAACTTCAATATTTGAACAGCTGTAAAACTATACTTTGATGCTAACACTGTATGATTTAAGACCTAATAGAAAACTTAACACAAACTTTAAAATGGACATAAAGATTCTTCCCAGTTCTCTCCAGGAGGTTTGAGGGCAGAAGCTTAAGTTTAGATTCTACTCCTCAGTAAAAACTTTAAGATATCTTCACTTTACCTATGTTAACTATAATAATAATCCTAGCTGAAAAGCACCCTTACTAAAGAAAACTCTGGACTAGGAACCAAGACCTGTAGTCTAGATGGGGCAACACCACCTAACTAGGACAGAGCCAGATTGTCATTTATTTATTTGTTTGTTTGTTTATTATGGTATGGGGGATTGAACTCTGGGGTGCTTAACCATTGAGATACATCACCAGCTCTTTTTATTTTTTGAGACAGGGTCTTATTAAATTGCCTACATTGGCCTGGAAATTGCAATGCTCCTGCCTCAGGTTCCCAAGTTGCTGGGATTACAGGCATGTGCCAACACAAGGCAAGCTGTAATTTTTTTAAATTTTTTTATTTTTTGTAGATGGACATATACCTTTATTTTACTTATGTTTATGTAGTGCTGAAGATTGAACCCAGTGCCCCACATGTGCCAGCAAAGTGCCCCACCACTGAACTATAAACCCAGCCTCTAATTTTTTAATAATAAGAAAAAGTGCTTGCCTTGCATGCACAAGCCCCTGGGTTCAATCCCCAACACCACAAAAAAAAAGAAGAAGAAGAAGAAGAAAAGAAAAAGTATATAAAAAAGCTCTCTTAAATTCTATAAAACCCCACTGTAACAACTCTCTCCTCACACTTGTCTTCCTCAATCTCTTATTACACTCCTAGATAAAAAGATACTAAGTCACATTAGGAACCATATCAAACAGAGAGCCCCTCAGAAAATGCTAACTAGGTGATGAACTTTCCACCCTTGTCCAATCCCCAGCTGATCCAGCCTCTCTCTTATGAATCTTCCATGTGGCCTCTACATTGTGCCAAGTACAATTCAATGAGTATCCCTGAGAATAAAGGAAGTACACTACCCATTTTCAAGGGAAAATCTGTTTTGTAGTAGATTATGGAAAAATACCAAAAATTACAGACTGAAATTTTTTATCATAATCTAGGAGTTTAATATTTGAATAGCTGGCTATTCTAACTACTGCAGAATCCTATGTTGACCTTCAAATATACTCAAGTTATAAATATATGCATTTTAATTGACTATATTTCCTTTAAATTCTTGAAATTTTAAGGCACAATTCATACTTACATTCAAAGTTGGTTTTGATACATAATTTCGCTCCATATATCTTATTTCCTGTAATATAAATATTTGTTATATAAAATTAATCTACATAATTTTATAATTCACAATGATACGAGTTATTTCTTTCTACCTCATTATGATTTTATTTCAGAGTTTTCTACATTCTGCATATAAATGCTACTATGCTGATTAGCTGTTCACTGGAAATACATATTTTAACTTCTGATGAGTTTATCACCTTAAAACTTCTAAGTCTTATTAAGTACAATCTTTCAAAAACACAGTTGAGTCAAATCTGAAATGCAGTCCTGAGTCAAATCTGTTTTAAATTATGTAATCTTGGAATTCCACAAGAAAATATTTTCATTGCTTAAAGAAATATTTTGTAAGTAAAACTTGCTATCTTTCCCTTTCTACTTCCAACAAATGCCTCCAATTTATATGAGACAAACACACCTCATATAAACATGGTCTATATTACTAGATAATTGTTTTTGTACAGGGATTGAACCAGGGGTTCTTTTTCAATGAGCCACATCCCCAGCCCTTTTTTCAATTTTTTATTTAGAAGCAGGGTCTCGCTAAGTAGCTGAGGCTGGCTTTGAACTCACGATCCTCCTGCCTCAGCCTACTGAGCTGCTCAGATTAT
Organism: Marmota monax; assembly: GCF_021218885.2. Taxonomy (NCBI): domain Eukaryota; kingdom Metazoa; phylum Chordata; class Mammalia; order Rodentia; family Sciuridae; genus Marmota; species Marmota monax. The sequence continues at coordinate 5,947,588 of NW_026692132.1, forward strand.
AGGCATAAACCCCTTCGCCCAGCAGATAAATTCTTTAATTGAAAAAGTAAAAAAGGGTTAGGTGCATCCCAGGGCTAGAATGGATGCTTAGCATTCGTGAGGTCCTGGGTTCTATCCCATGACAAAAAAAAAAAAAAAGTATGATCTAAATTCTTTCTACGTTGTTCTTAGGAACAAATTCCAACAAGAAAACTCCTGAAAAAATAGGACAGAGTTCAGAGACCTAACTAACTGAAATTGGACTATGCACAGGACAAAGAACAAATAATAAAATTTTCTTCCATGTGAAGTCGGAAGCATAACAAATCTTCAAAAATGATAGCTTATTTTTAGAATAATCTTATAGTTGGCAGTTAAAATGGGCAATAATATTTCACAGAGTAATAAGCAAATCAACAAATATGTAAACTTTCAAGTGACCCCAGAATTTAACTTTTCATACATTAAACATGCTTTGTCCTGACTGGATGCAAAATTAAAACTTTTAATTTTTTTTCAATTTTTTCAAACACAGAACAGACAAAAAGTAGATTTGGCAAGTAGGAATTATGAACAGGAATAGCCACATATCTCAAGGTACCTCCCCAAATTGGTTTTCATAAAGTGTTTGGATGAGAATATGTACACATACATGGCATCTTAAAGACAGCATAGCATGTTCTTCTAGGCAGTGGGAGAACAGAATTTCCCCACTTTTATTTGGAAACTTGATGTAAACAACTTTGCTATAAGAAATAATTTTGTCTTAAAATGTCATCATTACAAATATTCAATGTATCCTTTATTACAAAGAGGGTCTTTGTGTTTCAGCAATAGATGACTGACCTGCATAGAACTATTTAATCCTTCACCTGCTTAACAGACATTTTGGGATCACTTACCTTATGAAGGCATTATGGTGATTTTGAGATCTGTAAAATATGGCCCTTACACTCAAGCAGCATTATAGTCTTCTGGAGAAGAAACATCAACATTACCTGTACATATTCCTTGGACAGAATTTCGTAAGAACTACCAGAATAACATAATAATAAGCAAGTTATCCCCAGGGTTCAGGGGAGAAAGATTCTTTGATACTGGCAGTGACCTTCAAATCCTGGGGTTTATTGTATTTAAATTTCATGTTAACACAATACAGGCTACTTCCTGTTATTAAACTGTTTGTTTGAGATCCTGAAATAAATAAAATGTCAGTTATCTCAGTCTATAATATTTGTTTGTTGTTTGTTTGAAGTGCTGGGGATCAAAGCTTGGGCCTTGCACATGCAAGTACTCTACCACTGAGCTCCATTCCCAGACCCTAAATTTGTACTTCATAAAGTTTGTCATGAGATTAGAAAGGTTTGTTTTACTCTACGGAGCTTTACACGTTAACTCAAGTGACAGTATGCACTACTCTCCCCAGGCAGCAGACATGTCTATGCTCAAGTAGGTAAGGCCTAAGAGCATCGCTCAACAGAGGTACTTGTCAGTATCAGCTGTGCAAAAACAAGCCTACCCTTCACATATCATATAATTTGGGCTACTGCATATATATAAAACCTACTTATCTAAGGGATACTAGTTTATTATCTGTGATCTAACTTTGATAAAAAGTTCCTATATGTAGTAAATGTGCCAGTCATTTCATTGCCTCTCCAACCATACTCCTTTCTCAAAGCGATCCAGAAGCAGGGACACTAAGACTCTATAAGGCAACTCCCTTAGCTATCTCTGGCCAGAGCTCACAGGACTAAGAATGAATTGTACGGCCCCTCACTGGCACCCTCAGACACTGGGTTAGCTAGATGATGGTGGATCCATAAAGTGATTAGTCACAAGGGACTGGAGCTAGTGAGCACTGCAAATGGCAAATGCCATGTAAAAGTAGATGTAGATAGAGCACAGTGCAAATTGAACATTCATAATCAGAGAACAGGAAAGCACGGCACACTACAAAAGTTTCTTTGGTTAGATATCTTCTACTTTAGGTTCTGGCAAGACCAGCCACACCTGATTTCATAATCTTTGACATCTAAGAGTTGGCCTATTATATCTCTTCAAAAATGTCCTTTCTAGGCTGAGGGATAATGATAGTGTGTACTCCAAGCATGTGCAAGGCACAGCATCCACCCACCCACCCACCCCCAAAAAAAAACAACCTTTGCTGGTGTGAAGTAGAATATTGTTTCTTATTCATTAAGCCACTTTTCTTTCAAGTTGGTGGTTCGGTTTTTTTGTCTGTTTTTTGGTTTGGGAGTTGGTTGGTTGGTTTGTACCATGGATTGAACACAGGGGCTCTTAACCACTAAGAAACATCCCCAGCCTTTTTTATTTCTTATTTTTTGAGACAGGGTCTCACCAAGTTGCTTAGGGCCTCAATAAATTGCTGAGAGACTAGCCTTGAACTTGTGATCCTCCTGCTTCAGCCTCAGTGTCCTTTCCTTTTCTACACCATTTTTCCTTTTACCTTGATTCCATAAAGCATGCAAATGGGCTAATTCCTTCCAACTAAAAACAAAGTAAAAACAAATATCCCTTGATCCACATTTACAGTAAACTTTCACCTGATTTCTTAGCTCCCTTTTACAAGAAAGATTTGTCAACACCTCTGTTTACTGTTCAACCCAGTCAGCAAGGGGGATTGAACTCAGAGCCTCATATATGTTGGGCAAGTGCTCCACCAATGAGCTGAGCTACATCCCCAGCCCAAGGTCAACAATGTCAGTATAGCAAAGTCAAATACTTCACAGACTTTGGACCGGCAGCTTTAGAAAGTTTAGAGCTGTCTCTAAGGTCATCAAGGCTAGACTGAGAACAACATAACCTCCCCACAAAAACTACTGGATAAATATCTACCTACATGTGAACACAAAGGTATTTGTAGGAAACATATGTAAGTACACATATAACCAGAAATTAGTGTACACAAACAAGCTCTCCTCACCATTCTGGGTGCTTCACCATACCAAATAGAAGAAAAGCCATCAATACAACTTTTTATGGAATTAGGTACATATACTGGCACAAATACATATTTATGATTAATAAAAAATAGATACCTATAAAGTAAATCAAAAATAAAAATACACATTTTACTATGATTATTGGGCTCATTTTACCTTTGTTTTCTCAAATACTCTCCACGAGTTGTTTTCAGAATGTAAAGAGGTGATATATATATAATCGCCATACACATACACGCACATATATATTTTTTGTTTTGTTTTGTTTGGTACCAGGCATTAAACCTAGTGGCACTTTACTTCTGAGTCACATCCCCAGCCTTTTTTTTTTTTTTTTTTTGCTTTTTATTTTGAGACAGGGTCTTGCCATATTGCTTAGGGCTTCACTAAGTTGCTGAGGCTAGCTCGAACTCGTGATCCTCCCGCCTTGACCTCCCAAGTTGCTGGAAACAGGCATGCACCACCACACCTGGCTTAATTAGTTATATTTTTATCACTGCCTTTACCATCTCACCTTCCCCTTCTGTCCTCTTAAGTGCTCCAGTGCCCCAAGGACTTTGTTCCAAGCCCTTTTACTACAAATTATATTTGTAGTCATTGTTTAAGGGGCTCCTGGGTAGGATTTTTTTTTTTTTTTTTTTGTATGGGGGATTGAACTCAGGGGCACTGGACCACTGAGCCACATCCCAGCCCTATTTTGTATTTTATTTAGAGACAAGATCTCAATGAGTTGCTTAGCGCCTCACTTTTTGCTGAGGCTGGCTTAACACTCCGCGATCCTCCTTCCTCAGCCTCCGGATTAAGGGCATGCACCACCGCTCCCAGCTGGAATATCTTTTTAATATCACAATGCCAATGTAATTGTAAGACCAATGATTTTATATTTTGTGAGAAAAAGAAAAGAAAACCTCTCTATGGACCATAATGCTCACACACGATTTTAACGAAAATCTCGGAAACATATTCTGCAAAGAGGCTCATCTCTCTGCAGTCTACACGTCAGGCTCGGTGGGAGCCAACGCGGGGCCTTCCTGCCAGCACAAATCCATACTCGCTGGTTAACACATTAGTACAGTCACAGCAATCACGCGGAGATCCTGGCCAAGGCAGCGCGTTGTCGGTGCCCTTCTATGGCTTTGGGGGCAACACGCCCCTTGACTAGCTCCCTCCGGACGTACTCTTAAGGCTGCACCCCGCCCGCGGGAGCCGCCGGAAGGAACCTTTACAGGCAGGAACCTTATGAGGCGGAGAACTGGCTCCCTGAATCCTGGGTCAGGGCACGGTGGGGCCTAGGACTACCCGAAGGACGCGCCTACCTCACCTGCATCAGCCTCCGAAGCAGAGGGCTGCGCCCACGGACGCTGCCGTGCAGAATTGCCGCCAATACAGTCATGGTCAGAAGAGAGCAAGGAAAGGTTTCAAGGGCAAAGACGGACCGCGGACCACTGTCAGTCTATGCGACCCGTAGACCCCGCCCCCTGGAGCAGGCACCGCCCCGACCTCGTTTCCTCCAATAGCAGCCTGGGACCGGCAGCCAAGGGCGGGGCGGGGCCGGGAGCTGGGAACGGCCTTAGCCTGAGCCTGGATAAGGTTGACTTGTGACCTGCCTGGCTCCAGGCTCTGGCGGCTGAGCCAACTGGCACCCAACACGCTCCTGGTTCCCTCGTTCATCTCCTTCTAACCTTCTGAGTCCAGTGGTTTATGTGTAATCGAAGCTTTCCATTCACTGAGCCTGCCTTTCTCATTCTCACCCATACAAAGGAAATTCATGATTAGCTTGCAAGCGACCTAATTAGCTTTTTAAAAAATAATAACTTTTGTTATTTCTTTTGGTACTTTATTAACAATTAGCTTTTAAGTTATGTTGAGAGGATTTTTTAAGTATTTTTCAGTAGGAGGAGGAAGAGAAAGGATAGAATACAAATTAATAGCACATTATTAGTCTGGCATGGCTGCCAGACCTATAATCCAGCGCCTCGGGAGGCTGAGGCAGGAGGATTGGCAGTTCAAAGCCAACCCCAGCAATTTATCAAGGCCCCAAGCAAGTTAATGAGACCCAGTCTCTAAATTTAATATGTGTGTGTGTGTGTGTGTGTGTGTATCTCACTGGTTAAGCGCCCCTGGATTCAATCCCTGGTACAAAAAAAAAAAAAATCACATTAATAAGGATTATATTAAACTTAACAAAAATTCCATGAATTAGCTGCTACTATTGACTACCCTTCAACTAAGGAGGTAACTGAAATACCAAGTTAACTTGGATTTTTGTTGTTGTTTGTCCATGATTGCACAGAAAGTGGTAGATTTGAAGTATGAATTAATATCATTATATTGCATTGATTTCCTCCTGTACCATTTCCTGGAGAACAGTATAAATGCTAGCTACTGTTCTAACGTTTGGGGAACTCATTACTTAAATGTTGACCTTCAGCTGGGGACAGTAAATCATTGTGACTTTGAAACATTAGTGTGCTTTACATTTATTGTCATGTAAAAGATAAAAGGAGCAACAGCATACAAATTGAACACTTCAATTTACACCAAGTCAAATCCATGTGTTTTTTTAAAAGAAAGTAAAATACCCACCTTACTTACGTTTTGTTAAACATGATGTTTTGTTGGTAGCTGTAGAAAGCTGTGTTTTTTGAAGAAGGCCACTCCTTTAGTAATTTCATCCCACAAAGCTCTTTTTTCAATGTGACTGATGCTCACTCTTCCCACTAGAGATGGGAATCTATATTCCCTCCCCTTGATTCTGTCTGGGTGAAGAGTGCTAACTGTTTGGGTCTGGGTCAATGGAATATGTCAGAAGTCATATTATGTGACTCCCTGGGCTATGTGCAGAAGGAGGAAATATCACGTATTAAAAAGGCCTTTGATGATTTTTTTTTTCTTTTTTTAAAGATAGAGACAGAGAGAGAGAGTCAGAATTTCAACATTTATTTTTAGTTTTCAGCGGACACACATTCTTGTTTCGAACCCTGGGCCTCATGCATGCCAGGCGAGCACCCTACCGCTTCAGCCACATCCCCAGCCCAGGGCTTTGATGATTTCTGTCTCCAGTCTTCAACTCTTCCAGCTGAGACTCCAGACTACAGACATGGAGCAGAGATAAGCTGTCTTCACAATATTCTGTCTTTATTCATGATCCACAGAAACAACGAGGGAAAGTAAATGATAATGGGATTTTTTTTAGTTTTTTCATTTCAAATGGTTGTGAATTTTAAACCACTATGTTTGAGGGGAATTTTTTAATATTGCAATGGATAAATACAGAACCCCCATCTTTAATTTCCCAGTTTCCCCAGTTTGGTCCCTTATACACTTTGGTGAGCCCTGCACCTCTGTACCAAAACCTTCCATGTTCAATAGATAGATCACTAAATTCTGCCTGACCTTTTTTTTTTTTTTTAAGGTGCTCATTTAAACTAAGGACCTGGAGCATACTAGGCCACTGTTCAAATGCTGAGATACACCCCCAGCTCTCACTTTCCTCCTTTGAATGTCATCCTCATACCTTCTGTCCTGCTGATCCTAACTTAGGCCATGAACAAATATTTTCACACCTGTATTGCTCCAATAGATATTGAAAAGAAGTTATTACAATATATGTCTGTGTTTATGCTTTGTGTTGGTGTGAATTGCATAGCATATATTTTTCTAACTGAAAAAGTTATATATTTTTGTACTATGATTGAGCCCAGGATCACTCTACCACTTTGTTACATCCCTTGCCCTTTTTTATTTTTTATTTTGAGACTGAGTCTTGTTAAGTTGACCAGGATAGCCTCAAATTTGTGATCCTCCTGCCTCAGCCTTCTGAATAGCTGGGATTATAAGGGTGCAGCATTGTACCTGACAAAAGTTGAATTTAAAAATAAATAAATAACTCAAAAAAAAAAAAACCCTCAAAAACTTAAATAGCTTGTCTGGCCTAATAGTGATGACTTGTTTTAAGAGGCCAAGGCTGATAACTACACTAGGGTATCAAACAATAAAAGATGACTGGTTATAACAAAAGCTCATATAGTTGTTTTTTGCTTTTTAAATAATTTTTTTAGTTGTAGATGGACACAGTACCTTTATTTATTATGTGGTGCTGAGGATTGAACCCAGGGCCTCATACATGCTGGGCGAACGCTCTACCACCAAGCCACAACCCCAGCCCTCATATAGTTCTTTTCTTTTCTTTTTTTTGTCCCAGGGATTGAACCCAGCAGTGCTTAACCACTGAGCTACATCCCCAGCCCTTTTTTAACAATATTTTATTTAGAAACAGGGTCTCACTGAGTTGTTTAGGGCCTTGGTAAGTGACTGAGGCTGGCTTTGAATTCATGATCCTCCTGCCTCAGCCTCCTGAGCCACTGCCTGGCCCTCATACGGTTCTTAATATGTGCCATACATGTCACAGTTTAATTCATTTAATACTCACAAAAACTCATTGAATTAAGGAATATAATTATACACATTTTATAGGTGAAAAAAAAAAAACTCTCACAGAAGTTTGTCCAAGGTGCAGATCTAGTAGTTAGTGACACACCTATAATTTGATCTCAGGCAATGGAGTTGCCAGATCTAGTCTCTTAACCACTCACTACACTAATTTTGCCTTAAGGGAGACCTGCCTTAGGAACACTGGGTAACTGTGATTGGCAATTCTGCCATTGAAGACACTACCTGGAAATATTGCCACTAGTTGGTCAGGGCAGTTTCTAGAGGACTTGAGAGAGATATAGGAACATTTTGGGGAGAAGGGCAACAAATTTACTTAGAGTTTTAGCAGGCAAGCTGCTATTCAATCTAAACTTAAAAAAATAATAAGAGGGCACAGCATCATGCCTGTAGTCCCAGGTACTCTGGAACCTGAGGTAAGGAGCGGGGGGTTCTACTGCCAAATTCCCCTGAGACTGGGCTGCAGTAGGAACAGGGTTTGGGACCTTGTTTTAGGGACACTCATCAATAGACAGACACTCACAATAAATTTAGTTCTCTGATTCAAGTCAACTTGTTTGAAAAGTAGCCCACATAAGCATTAGAGGTTAAATATGAATATGAAGGGGCCTAAGAAAGTCTCATGAACATCCCACAAAGTTAAATAGGAGCTGGTGGTGTAGCTCAATGACAGAGGGCACACTTAGCATGCACAAGGCCCTAGTTCAAACCCCAGCACTAGAAACAAAAAATAAGTTAAATGGGTGATTTTTCTCTTGTGGCTATAAAGAATACAAAAAGATAGCTGAGCTGGAGCAGGCAAGAGGCCCCAAAGCTACACCCAGGAAAATGGACATCCCAAACAAGTCAGTGTGGAGGAGCAGCCATGCACAGGTATGTGCCATCCATGATGATCCAAATGCTAAGGACAGAAAGTGCAAAAAGAACTATCCTGAGAGTGACAGGCCTTGAACCTAAAATTTATGAAGAGATAACAAGTTTGACTGAGCATAGGTAAAAGTGACTAAATTAACATTTCTTCTGAGGTAGAAATGAAATAATGTGATAAAAATCAAGTCAAATTAAAACAGAATGAAGGGGCTTGGGTTGTGGTTCAGTGGCAGAGCGCTTGCCTAGCAAGTGTGAGGCACTGGGTTAGATCCTCAGCACCACATAAAAATAAACAAAATAAAGCCATGCTGTCCATCTACAACTGCAACAAAACAAAAATAAAAACAGAATGAAACAATCTTTACATATCTGAATTTGATAATCTGGTTTTGGATTATCATTTCTGCCACAGTAGATAACACAATGTCTGGATATAATTTTCTTTTTTATACTGGGGATAGAATCCAGGGCCTCCCACATGCTAGACAAATGCTTTATCACTGAGCTATTTCCTCAGCCTTTTAACCCTTTTTATTTTATTTTGAGACAGGATTTCCTTAAATTCATGAGGCTGGCTTTGAACTTGTGATCCTCCTATCTCAGCCTCCTGAGTCTCTGAGATTACAGGCATATGCCACTTTGCCTGGCTCATAAATTTTAAATAATAATAATAATGATGCATTTTTTAACCCAGGGCATCACACATGCTAGGCCAGATTTCTGCCACTAAACTATATATACCACTAGCCCCCATAAATTTATTAATAAAATGCTCAATCTCTCAAATTCATCTTGGATTCTGAGTTGACATTTGTCAAGGAAATCTAACTATGGCTCCATCTAGTGGCAAAATTTTAAGTGGAGACTTGGGTCTTGCCAAGTATAGTAGAAATCTCTTCGTTTGTTCTGCAGTGCTGGGGGTGGAAACCAAGGCCTGCTGCATGCTAGGAAAGCACCCTAACAACTGAACTACAACACCAGCCCTAGTACAAGTCTCATTAACATAAAAAAATTTCTTCCTTCCTGTAAATGCCCATAAGGCCCAAAGTGGTTTCCTAGAAGTAGAAGTTAGTATTAGGAATATTAGAACAACATTTTCACAGCAAGAACCAAAAGGGAAAATAAAAAAGTTTAAAAGAAATTAAAAAAATTTTGTGGGTATTAGACTCATAAATGATATTCTGTGCACTTTTTTGGGGGAGGGCAGTACTGGGGATTGAACCCAGGTGCGCATTACCACAGACCTACATCCTCCCCAGCACTTATTTATTAAATTTTTAAACTCTTTTTTTTAGGTATAGATGGCCATGATATTTTTATTTTATTTTATTTATTTTTATGTGGTGCTGAGGATTGAACCCAGTGCTTCACTCGTGCAAGGCAAGCACTCTACCACTGAGCCACAACACCAGCCCCTCTTTTTTTATTTTTTGAGACAGGGTCTTACTAAGTGGCCTAGGGCCTCACTAATTTACTGAGTCTGGCTTTGAACTTTCAATCCTCATGCCTCATCATATTCACTTCTTTTTTAAAAAAAAATATTGATTTTTTAAGTTATAGATAGACACAATATCTTTATTTTCATGTGACGATCAAACCCAGTGCCTCATGCATGCTAGGCAAGCGCTTTACCTCTGAGCCACAACCCCAGCCCCATATTCATTTCTAATTAAGTTCTTCTATAACAAGCAGCTTCTATCAAAATTAGACTATTGGAATAACTCATTGTAAATTAAATGTTGTCCCCCAATAATATGTTTAAGTCTTCAACTTCAGTGCCTATGAATGTGGCTTTATTTGGATATAAGGATTTTGCAGATATAATCAAGCCAAGGTGAAGTAAGTCATGCTAGATTAGGGTGGCCCTAAATTCAATGATTGGCAGCCTTAAAACAAAAGAGAATGCACACACATGCAGACACAGAGACACACACACACAGGGAGGATGTCATGTGGAGACAGATGTAGAGACTGGAGTGATACATCTACAAACCAAGGCACAACAAGGATTTCTGCTAAACATCAGAAGGAAGGAAAGAGGAATGGAAAAGATTCTTCCTCAGAACCTTCAGAAGGAACTAATCCTGCTGGTGCTTAAATTGCAGACTTCCAGCCTCCAGAGTTGTGAGGGAATAAATTTCTGTTGTTTTAAGCCACTCAGTTTGTGGCAATTTGGTACAGTAAGGTGAGGAAACAAACATTTGGTACTGGGAAGTGGAATGCCACCATAACACAACATAAAAATATGGAAGTAGCTATGGAAATTCAGCAATGGGCATAGGAATAGTTTTGAATAAACCCAGATTATCTTAAGAGACAATCAGTAGAAGAAATGTGAACAGTAAAGGTGATTCTGGTGAGGTATCAGAAAGAAACAAGCACCATTTTATTGGACACTAGAAGAAAGGTGATCCTTGTTATAAAGTGGTATAAAACTTGGCCAAAGTGTGTTCTAGTGTTGGATGGATATTTAGCTGCAATTTCCAAGCAAAATGTTTGAGGCAAAACCTGGTTTCTCCTTCCAGTTTATATTAAAAGGCAAGAGAAAAGAAATAAATTGGGGTAGGGATTGTTAAACAGCAGCAGCAACAACAAAATCAGAACTTGATCACTTAAAATATTCTCAGCCTCACAACACACTGCAAAAGATGAGAAGGTACTGGCACAATGGTTCATGCCTGTAATCCCAGTGGCTCAGGAGGCTGAGACAGGAGGATCAGGAGTTCAAAGTCAGCCTCAGCAAAAGTGAGGCACTAAGCAACTCAGTGAAACTCTGTCTCTAAATAAAATACAAAATAGGGCTGGGGATGTATCTCAGTGGTCAAGTGCCCCTGAGTTCAAACCCCTGTACCTCCCAAATAAAATAAAATAAAATAAAAAGGGCTAGGGATGTGGCTCTATCGTTAAGCACCCCTGAGTTCAATCCTTGGAACTGAAGGGAAAAAAAAGAAAGAAAAGAAAAAAGAAAGAAAAAGAAAAAGAGAAGAACAGAAAAAAAAATCGGAAGGTTGCTCTGAAGAGAATCCCAAGCATATCTGGACAATAAATTGCCAGAGATGAGGCATGTGATTATGGATCCAATCAACCATCTCAGCAGATGCCAGGAACAGAGATGGGGTTAGTTATCAAGGGAGGACTTGGGGAATACTGTCAAGTCCAATGGCATGGATCCCCTTGACATACCTGGAAGACAATATTTTTGAGAATGGTGTACAAGTAGAATCACTGTCAGCCTGGATGGAGAGAGAAAAATGATGAGATTCTGGATGATAATTAATGCTGAAATAAGATTTTTGAGGATATTGGGAAGGGATAAGTGTATTTTGCACATGTAATAGATGTGAATTTGGGGCAGAGAAAGTATTCTGAATTGAAGAAGTTTCCACCCCAAATTCATATCTACTCACAGCATCAGAATGTGGCCTTATTGGAAACAGAATCCTGGAAAATGAGGTCATAATGGAGTAGGCTAGGACTTAAATGCAGTAAGACTGGATGTGCTTGTTGCAGAAGATAGCCTTGGGAAGGAGAAGGCAGAAATTGGAGTGCTGCAGCAACGAGTCAAGGAATGCCAAGGCTGCTGGCAACTGTCAAAAGCTAGAAAGAGGCAAGGAAGGATCCTTCTCCAGATCCCTCAGGAGGAGCAGCATGGCCTGCCAACATCTAGAGTTCAGACTTCTAGACTCGGGTTGTGCAACAGTGGGTTTCTGATGTTTTAAGCCACCTAGTTTGTGGTACTTTGTTACAACAGTTCTACAACACTTATCCTGGGTGGACAGACTTGCTTATACCAGGCATTATCTTTTTGTTACTCCCACAAAAATGCCTAAAATAAACAACTTAAACAAGGAAAGATGTATTTTGGCCCATGGTTTCAGATGTTTCAGTTCATAGTCACTGCCACATTGCTTTGGGTATTTGGCGAGGCAGAATATCAAGGCTCACCTCATGAGGCCTAGAAGACAAAGGAGGGGAAGAGGAGGAGAGAGAGAGGGGTGTGTTGGGGGGAAGTGTCCAGGGACAAAATATATCCTTCCAAAACACTCCCCAGTGACCCACCTCTTCCAACTAGGCTTTACTTTCTAAACTTTCTATCACCTCCCACCAGCTAGAGCCTGAACCTTCTACACGTGAATCTTTGGGGGACATTCTTGATTCAAGCTAAAACAGGCCACATCCTTATATTTTCTAGTGTACACCCCCTAAAACATCTCCTTTATTGGCATCCTAAGAAATATACAGTGCCAACAGAGCTTCTATAGCAGAAATGGGGCAGTGTTTGCATTGTATGTATCCAAATAACATGATTAGCCCAGCCTGGTGCAGTGGTGCATGCCTTTAATCCCAGCGGCTTGGGAGGCTGAGGCAGGAGGATCATGAGTTCAAAGCCAGCCTCAGCAAAAAGCAAGATGCTAAGCAACTCAGTGAGAACTTGACTCTAAATAAAATATAAAATCGGGCTGGGGATGTGGCTCAGTGGTCAAGTGCCCCCTGAGTTCAATCCCTGGTACTCCCCTCCAAAAAAAAGGAGGTAACAGGATTATAATATAAAGAGGTACACGCAAGATAATAGAAGAGTTCCTAAAAATAACTTTTATATGATTTATCTTGGATTCTGAAACAAAATGGTCTAAGAAGGCATAGTAGGACATTCTTTATAAGACAGTAGTCTTATTTGTCCAGAGAATACCTTTGGGCTTCTTATATACAGTCTGGTAAACAGTGGTTCCCATACCTATCAATTCAACTTAACACATAGAAGGCCCCTAATTGAGTAAAGAGCTACACTAATAATTTTACTGACATTATCACTCTACATTGAAGATAATGGGCTTCAAACTATAGGCCAAGAAGCAACCCTGCAGCCAGTCAAGGTGTATTCTTACCTACCTCAGATGGCATAAACAGACTGAAGTTTTCTTATTCAGTGAATATAGAAGTACTAGCAAACAAAAGCCAGACTTCGGTGATAGCAGAGAAGAGTCAATGGTGGTGTGAAGAGAAAAGCAACAGAGAATTACATCAAAGGTGCTAACCTTGGAGACTGAGGTAATTACATGGATCAAGTGACAGAGAGGTCATGTTGACTTTAGGAGAGGTCACCAGGGTGGTTCAGGGACAAAATAAACCCTCCAAAAAAGGCTGCAGCGATCAATGTCTTCCAACCAGGCTCCTCTACTAGAGCAGCAATATACAGATTGTGCTGAAGCCAGGGAGATGAACTCACCCAGAGGCAGCATGTAGCTTGGCAAGAGAGGAGAATCACATGAATTCCTGGACATGCAAGCAGAAGAGCCAGAGAATAAAACTGAGAAAGCTCAGAGAGACGGAAGAGAGAATAGTGTCTGCAAAGTCAAAATATGAAACAAAACTAGTCAATAACTAGGAGTGTTTCAAGGTTTAAATGACATAAAGACGTCAAGTTAAAAGATTGAAAATACAGGGCTGGGGCTGGGGCTCAGTGGCAGAGCACTTGCCTAGCATATGTGAGGTACTGGGTTCGATCCTTAGCACCACATAAAAATAAATAAAATAAAGGCATGCTGTCCACCTACAACTACAAAAAAAAAAGAATATTCTAAAAAAAAAAGATTGAAACTATACTTCTAATTATGCACTAGAGAGGTCTCTGATGACCTTGGCAAGAGAAGTACTAGGGACAAAGTCAATGAGTACCAAGTTGAAGAAATAGAGACAGAGAGACTGTGGACTACTCTTCCAAGATGTTTAGCTGAAAATTAGGCTCATAGCATGACCAGGGTTGGGGGAGATGAAAATTTTTTTAAAGTGGTGAATGAGAATGTTTATAGTTCAGTAGCTTTTCAAACTTTAAGTGTCTGTCAACATCACCTGGAGGGCTTGTTGAAATTCAGATTGCTAGAAACCACCTGAAGTGATGGTGGAAGGTGATGGACATCATTATACAAAGTACATATATGAAAACTTGAATTGGGTGACAATATACTTTATATACAGATATATAAAAAGTGTGGTATTTATGTGTATTAAGAATTGTAATGCAAATAAAATGTTAGATTAGGTAGAGGGAAGTGAAAGGAGGGGAAGGCATGGGATGTGGGGATAAGAAAAATAGTAGAATGAAACAGACATTATTACTGTATGTATGTATGTGACTGTATGACCAATGTGATTCTACAATATGTATACTCAGAAAAATGAGAAATTATATCCCATCTATGTATGATACATCAAAGTATATAAGTGCATTCTACTGTCATGTATAACTAATTAAAACAAATAAAAAATTAAATGTTATCTCTGAACAATGAAAAATAAAAAAAATAAAAAAAAATTTTTTTGAAGTTTTTTTGGATTCAGTAGGTCTGGGGTGGATCTCAAAAACTTACACTTCCAACAAACTACCAAGTGACAATAAACTTTCTGTGGGCTGAAACTGAGAATCACAGTTGTAGGGTAAGGAGGAAATAACCAAAATGATATGTGAAAGTCTTGGGAGATGTCGATATTTATGAAGCAAAACACAGGAGGCAAGAGTGGATGGGCTTCAGAAAAAAGGTGAATTGTTGACCTTGAGAAAGAAGTAAGGTATCTCACTGGGCATGAAAGCACATGCTATAATCCCAGCTACTCAAGTTGGAGGCAGTAAGATTCCAAGTTCAAAGCTAACCTGGGCAATTTAGCAAGAACTAGTCCTAATTACGGGGGATTGAACTCAGTGAACTTTTATTACTGAGCTACATACCCAATCCGTTAAACATTTGAGACAGGGTCTCGTTAAATTGCCCTGTTGTGGCATGTTTGAAATAAATCACCGGGTCAGTCTTAAAGCAGAAAATAAAATTTTATTTGTAGGTGAGTTGGAAGGACAGCAGGCAAGTCACCTCTGCAACCTTCAACCACTTCCAGAAGGTAGTTTTTATGGCCAAAACCCACAAGTTACCATTAAGTCCAAATGATAGCAACATAGGAAGTGGGAATGACCCAGTTCAGGATACAGTACACTGCCCAAGAAAAATGGGAACTAAATGGAGAACATCTTACAAATGCATTTCTAAATAATACATTATATAAGAATAACAAACATTTTTTAACTGCCATGCATTGGCAAACAGGGTGTGCTTAGCAGGAGGTGTCAGAGGCGGGTTTTTCTCATGGGAGAAGCACTTCTTATATGAAATGAAGTCTCGGGATAAAATGGAGTTTGTCTGTTCAAGGCACATATAGTTTGGTCGCTCACAGCCCAGACTGCCTTAAACTTGGGATCCTCCTGCCCCATTCTCCCAATTACAGGCATGCACCACCACACCCAGCCAGAGATCCTATCTTAAAGTACAAAATGCAAAGATCTGGAGATGTAGCTTAGTTGTAAAGTGCCCCTGGGTTCAAACCCCAGTATCACAAATAAAGAAATGAGGGACCTCTTTCTCTGAGACAGGTAAGCAGGTGAAGATGTACATTAATAGAGGTAAATTTGGAGGTGCAAGGAAAACAAATTATGAAATTTCATACCAAAGGCCTTATTTTTCCAAAGCAAGACTGTCTGTTCGGAATGAAGGAGTTAAGGTAGAGCAGGGAAAAGAAAATTAAATTATACATTTAGCAGCTCAGAAAAAGAACAATGTGAAGGAATTCCCAAGCCTCACTGTTAC
Source organism: Marmota monax (assembly GCF_021218885.2). NCBI lineage: Eukaryota > Metazoa > Chordata > Mammalia > Rodentia > Sciuridae > Marmota > Marmota monax. Next base: position 5,963,486 of record NW_026692132.1, read on the forward strand.
TGCCATAAGTGTCAGTCTCTCAACAAAGAGTGTTAACTTTCAAATCTAGCTCTGTGTAAAGTTGGCCCATTCTTCAGATTTTGGCCTTCCTGGTTTCTACTGCTGGTTTTCAACCATCAATTGCTGTTGAAGAAAAATCTAAATAATATCTGTCTGCTTCAATAATCATGGTAAGAGAAAGTTTATGTACATTGTTTGTTTTATTTAGGGTATTAGGAATTGAACCCAGAGGTATTTTACTACTGAGCTACATCTGTAGCCCTTTTCAGGCTTGAACTTGTGATCCTCTTGCTTTAGACTCCCTAGCTGCTGGAATCACAGGCATGTGCCATTGCACTGGCTTGTGTTATTATTAAATAAAAATAGCAAAATCACTTAACATCCATGGAAATTTTCTGTCATTCTCTAGATTAGTAAGAAGTGGAAAAAAAATCTTAAGTTTGAATTAGCACTCCAGATATTAGGCCACGGTAAATTCACAGAGCAAGGTGCCACTTGCTTTACTCACCCTAGAACCTATCATCTCTGTGTGTGTGTGTGTGTGTGTGTGTGTGTTTGGTACTGGGGATTGAATTCTGGGGCACTCTACAACACTGAGCTACATCTCCAGTCCTTTGCATTTTTTGAGGCAGGTTTTGCTAAATTGCTGAGGCTGGCCTTGAACTTGAGAACCTCCTGTCTCAGCCTCTTGAGTTGCTGGGATTACAGGCATGCACTATACCTGACTTGGACCTCCTTACTATGGAAGATTTTTAACCTTGGTTGTGTGAGCTCTTCAAATTTATAGAGAACTTAAATGTTTATATGCATGTCTTATGCTTTAATCAGTTGTTCAGAAAAACCTGGAAATCCTCAACAGTCTTAGACCCCTGTTCCAAACTGTTCACTGATAAAAACAACAACAACAACAAAAAAAAAAAAAAAACAGGTGTTCAGTGACACAGAAAGTCCATTTTGGTTACATAGTATAAAGTCTCCCCATTTAGAACTTAAAATATTTAACTCTAGGCTGGGTGCAGTGGTGCACATCTGTAGTCCCAGCAACTTGAGAGGCTGAGGCATGAAGATTGCAAGTTCAAGGCTGGCCTGGAGAACTTAGCAAAGCCCTGTCTATAGATAGATAGATAGATAGATAAAACCAGCCAGCCAGCCAGGGATGTGTCTCATTATAGAGTGTTCCTGGGTTAAATCCGTATTATTGAAAAAATATGTAAATATTGCAATCTGTTCTCAGGTACACATGCTCTCAATCAATCCGGCTATTAGGTTCTTTTTGCATTCAGTCTTAGAGCTGGATCCAATTTGATATTTTAGAGCCTGGCATGGTGGCGCATGCCTGTAATCCCAGTGGCTCGGGAGGCTGAAGCAGAAATTCAGTGAGACCCAGTCTCTAAATGAAATACAAAATAGGGGGTGTGGCTCAGTGGTTGAATGCCCCTGAGTTCAATCCCCAGTACTAAAACAAAAAGATATTTTGGGACCCTCTTTTTTTGATGGAGAGTACCGGGGATTGAATTCTGAGACACTCAACCACTGAACCACATCCCTAGCCCTATTTTGTATTCTATTTAGAGACAGGGTCTCAGTGAGTTGCTTAGCACCTCAATGTTGCTGAGGCTGGCTTTGAATATGCAATTCTTCTGCCTCAGCCTCTTGAACCATTGGGATTACTGGTGTGTGCCCACTGTCCCCAGCTCGGGACCCTCTTTAAGAAAAACAGTACAGCCAGACCCAGTGACTCAGGAAGCTGAAATAAAAGAACATGTTTGAAGCTAGTATGTGTAATTTAGAGAGACTCTCTCAAAAGTTTAAAATATACTAGGTGCAGAGGCACATGCCTGTATTACCAGCAACCTGCAATGCTGGGGCAGGAGCATTATATGTTTGAGGCCAGCCTCAGCAACTTAGCAAGAGCGTCTTTCAAAATAAAGAAAAACAAAAACAAAACTGGGGATGGAGCTCAGTGGTAAAGAACCCATGGGTTCAATCCCAGTACCAAAAAAAAAAAAAAAAAATACAAAAACAAACAAAAAACCCTAAACCAAAACCCAACAACAACAACAACAACAACAAAAAACAATACAAAATTACAAATACAGGTTGAATATCCCTTATCCAAAAAGCTTGAGACCAGAAGTGTTCCAGATTTTGGAATATTTGCATATACATAATAGGGTATCTTGGGGATGGGACCCAAGTCTAAACATTAGATTCAATTGTTTCATATATAATTTTATACATGTTGCCTGAAGTTTTATTTTTCTTTTTGTTTTGCTGGTGACCAAAACTCAGGATCTCACACATGCTGGGCAAGTGCTCTACCATTGAGTTATATTCCCTACCCTTTATATGGTATGTTTAGTATGTATGCATTTTGGTTTTGACTAGTCATGTGTGAAATTTTCTACTTGTACTGTCACATTGATGCTCAAAAAGTTTCATGTTTTGGAGCATTTTGGATTTCAGATTAGGGATGCTCAATCTATACAAAATTTCTTGAGCCCCAATCAGGGAGTTGAGAAGCACCCATGTGAGAAGGGTCTCCTGAAAGTTTAAGCTTAATGATAAATGTCTCTTTGTTTAGGTTAATATTACACCGAGACCAAACTTTTCTCTAGCTTCATTTCCAAGTGAACCCATCTCCTTCAACTCCCCTAGATCTCACTCACTGAAAGTCCAAAGCTGAGTTTAGGGGTCATTATGAAGTCAACTGTGTTTGTCCAGCCCAACTGCCTGTAAATATTTATTTCACAACTACTACAGTAGAAATAAATGAATTCTCAATTTAAAGAGATCTTTTAAACTTATTTGAAATTTAGTTAGTTTGTGCAAATATGTAAATATACCTGCTATATATTTTTTTTCTTTGAGACAAGGTCTTATTATGTTGCACATGCTGGCCTGAAATTCCTGAATTCATGTGATTCTCCTGCTTCAGCCTCCCAAGTAGCTAGGACTACAAGGGCACCACTACACCCATCTAAAAATTTTAATTAAACTCTTAGAAACTATTTTATAGTAGAAAAATCAAAATTTGGGGGATAAGTGAAAGCTTTTATATTACATTTTTATTTTGCAAGAAAATAAATTATACAACTTAAAAAATAAAATCCAAAAATTAAGCAGTTCATCAAAATATTTCAGCCTACTGCATACAGAAACTGCTACCATTTAAAATTGTACAGCATTATCATCTCAGTATGTAGTGGCACACATTCAAAATCGTATAGACCATATGAGGATAGATTACACCTTAGAAACTCAAAATTTGTTCAACACTCCAAAAGACATTAGTGTAGATGACAAGAAAGCTCTCATGTAATGTTTTTATCTCACAAACATGACCTTGGAAGAATTTATAAGACAGCATCCCAGTCATTCACATGAAAATAGAAAAACCAGCTTGAGTTTATGATAGCAAATCTTTCTTTAAAACTAGCAAATCTTTTACCCAAACTGAATTTTAAAAATTTGCCCTTTGAGCAGGACTAATGACATCGTACTGCAAATAATGCAAAATCCTTTCTTAACAACTAAGGTCATGTTTTGTATTAAATTTAATAAAAAGTAAGAAGAGAGCTAACATTTCATTTTAGGAAACTTTAACATTTATGCACAAAATAAGATCAAGGGACTTAAATAAACAGATTGAAAGAACTTGGGGACCCCTCCAATAAATGTAAAAATTGGAAGACTTCAGAATTTATTTCAAGATCCTCATCAAATCATTGGAACAGTAATGTTCTAATATTTATTATATCATTGTAAGCAACAAAATTGTCGTATATTTTTACTTCGTAAATTGTTTCATATCTTACTCTGGCAATGAGGTGGCAACAAAGGTTAACATTTTCAGACGGCTCTATCTTTAAAATCAGAAGATGAGTGGTCAAAACTTAACCTGAGGTGCCCTCTTGCCATGCTACTCATAAAAAAACTTAATTATATTTTGGTGGTGAAGTTGGTGACTGGGTTTTCTTTTTCCTTAACTATGTTAGGTTTCATTTCTGCTCAGATAGCACTAAGTGTTCATTGGAGAAAAGAACCTGATAAAGGTACACAGTTACAACTAGTATACTTTAACAAATTGCTGATAAAATTTTCTCTTCAGATTCTATTTTTTAAAATTAGCAAATCTATTGTCAAAACATATTTAAAGAAAATTCAACAATGGTATAGGCACCATGTCAACTAAATGGTTTTCATAAACACCAAAAAGTAGTTAAATTTTTGTATATATAACCCAAAAAAAAAAAAAGATGAAAACTTAAGTGTACAGTATTTGTTGCTGTTTAATCCCCAAAATACAATCAGGACATAATTAGCTTTAAAAAATCTATTAAAAAATTTAATAGAAAACTTTGCTATGGATTTAATCTTACTCACTTTGCATTAAATTTGCCTTTAGAAATCAAAACATTATGGCTCTCATTCTTAAATTAAATGATCAAAAATGTTAGAAATTCCAAAGAAATTCTGAGAACAATTATGGTTTAAAACAATAAAATTTAAATATAAAAAAAAGGCCTAAAATTTTTCTCCCTTAGTTTCTTCTTTTGTTATTCTTCTATTGGGACAAGCAAATCTGCAATACCAAAATATTTGTTAAACCTAAGGGTCACAGTTATTAAAAAATTATTTCTTCTAAATTTCAAATTTAATTAGAGAAAACAATGAACACTAATTTTAAATTTAATTCTTCACAATATCTTGGTCTAATGATTGACATATGCTATCTTAGAGCTGAAGTATATTTTAAATTCTAAACAAAATTCAAATTTCCTATGAGTTTCAGAACAGGCATTTGATTATAATCAGCAAACCATAAATGTTTTAAATTGACTTTCCTTCTTTGCATTGGGGAGCTCATAAAGCTTCTTGGGATAGGGAAGATTCCATGAAATGCTCTTAAAAGCTCTCTGCTATAATATAATACTGGATGCCTTTCAGCACTCCATTTCCTACCATTTTCAAAACCATACTTTTAAATATTACTGAACATCAAAAAGATATAAAATAATTTATAAGAAAATTCGAAACGTGCACCACAATGAATAAAAATCCATGTTGAGCCATTTTTTCCCCAATGGAAATAGTTTTGTTCTTCTCAGTTGTTCAAGTCCTCAAGTCCTAAAATTTGCACTGCTCTGGGTATTCAGTTGCCAGCAACTAATAAGTTGCTGCTTTGGATTGACTGAAAATAAAAAGGTAAGTGTTGCCTTCTGAACATTTTAAAAATGTTTATTTTTAAAATATATAAATATATATGTACATATTTGGCAAGTATACTGCTCATATTAAGACTGGAATAACTTTGCTTATGCTTTTCAGGTCTTATGTTTTTTCTTCTCCTCCTAGATGACTGATATTACTTTTTAAAAGAGAAGTCTTTCTTTCCAGAAACCTGAGGCTGTAAAAATCCCTAATCATGAGACTTTAAGATACCAAAATAGTTCTATGCTACAGATTGAGAGATCCGTTCCATAACTGTATTATATCACAGCAGGAGATTTCTGCATTGTGTTCAATAAATTTAGATATGGCATAATAAATACTAGGTATATAAATATTAAGTGTGTTAGTGACAGACACACTTAATGTTTGTTTTGCTGTACTGACCCTGTAGTCATAATGACCTACCTCTCTCCATAAATTTCTTTTGTACAACTGAAGCAACAATATAAGCTTCATTTTTTTCAAAACAAACTCTCCAGCCATATAAGATTTTTCAAAATTCCTTATCATTTAACAAACAACTAAAACAGCAGTCTCCTGCTTAAAGAACACCAACATTTGTAAGTTGGAAATATTTAATATCTTTTTTTAGGTCACCATTAAAATCCAGTTATCATACCAAAGCAGTGTTTGAACTAATAATTTGAAACTATGAAATACTTATCTTCTCACCTACATCTGCCCTCTCCCAATGTTGTATTGACCAGCTCACTCTCATCAAAAGAGGCCAAGAGTGCTACTTCTAGTTTTAATTGCATTTTTTTAAAAACAAAAGATAACAGCATTTTTCAGTGCATGAATATCTGAATATCCTTCCTTGTGCAAGTACATTTTTTTAAGAGAGGAAAAAAGCAACAAGAACCCCGCCCTCTCCCTTCCCAACTATATTTCTTCTGGTGGGTAAAAATCAAATTTACTTTTAAAAGTTCATAATGGGCTCTTCATGAATGCAAGTTTCTCCACAAAACAGCATGCTGTTACAGAGTGCGCAACATGAAGGGAATGCCATCATGCTAACTAATGTGAGTGGCAAAATAGAGTCACTTTATAAGGTAAGGCAGAGATTTTCATATTTATGTAATCAAAGTCCAAATAAACCTTTCTCCAGCTCAAACTTGTAACTTTCTGCCCAAGCACTCCAAAATCTGGGTTCTTAATAATGTCCATGATATTCAAAATTATGCCATATAAATGAAAGTGTTGATATCGGATTCATCTCTTCTGATGTATTTGTGCTCTATAAGCCATTCTATTTGCTCTTTTATCATTTTCTTTTGTGGCAAGAACATGTTTTTCAAAATTTCTACTAATTCAGTCTGAAGTTGGGCATTACTAATTTTCTTTCTCATTTTCATTATTTGTATGATAGCTTCCTAAAAGAAAAAAGAAAAAAAAAGTTAATATATTAAGTAAAGCAAAATGAAAAATGATTTTTTATATATATTTCATCCTCTATCCAACATCTATCAGAATGCACAGCAACTATTAAGGGATTAATCTTCTTTTAAAAATTTATATATGTGTGTGTGGGTATTAGTTGTTGATAGACCTTTATTTTATTCATTTATTTATATGTGGTGCTGAGAATTGAACCCTTGCCTCATATATGCTAGGCAAGTGCTATACCACTGAACCACAAACCCAGTCCATAAGGGATTAATCTTAAGACCAATATTTATTTACAAAAAGTAAATTAGGGGCTGGGGTTGTGGCTCAGAGGTACAGCACTTGGCAAGCACGTGTGAGGCACTAGGTTCAATCCTTAACACCACATACAAAACATAAAACAAAAGGTATTGTGTCAACCTACAACTAAAAAATAAATGTTAAAAAAAAAAAAAAAAGTAAATTAGCCAGGCACTGTGAAACATGCCTGTAATCCCAGTAACTTGGGAGATCAAAGCAGGAAGATCATAAGTTCCAGGCCAGCCTCAGCAACTTAGTGAGGCTGTAAGCAAGCAACTTAGCGAGACCCTGTCTCAAAAAATAAAAAGGACTAGGGATGTAGCTCTGTGATAGAGCGCTCCTGTACCAAAAAAAACCAAAAAATATGCAAACAATAAAAAAGCCATGTAAATTTATTTACTTAATAAAACACTTTTTTCACTGCTTATAAAATAAAATTTTATTAAAGAGATTTTGAAAATAAAAGCAAAATTACCCATAATCTCTTGGCTGAAAGAAATACGCATCACATCTATTTTTTAAATATATATTTTTTTAGTTGTAGATGGACACAATAACTTTATTTTATTTATTTATTTTTATGAGGTGCTGAGGATCCAACCCCGTGCCTCACACATCCCAGATGAGTGCGCTATCATTGAGCTACAACCCCAGCCCCATATCACATATTTTAATATATTTCCTTTCACTTCTTTAAATACATTTTTAAAATTTATCTTACCTGCGAACACAATATGTATATAAACTGATATTGTGTTTAACATCAATTATGATAAAAATCTGTATGTACAAATTTTCCCCTGTACTCAAAAGTTATTTCTTTGTGTGATAGTACTGTTATAAAATCAGTAAGTACTATTCTTTATATTTACCTAATTAATAAGCTACATTTATTATAAATATTACTTTTAATTTGAATTAATTCCATTAAATGTTTTAGCTTTCCTTTCTCTAGCTCTAACTGGTAACTTTCTGCTCAGGCACTCCAAAACTTGGGTTAATAGTGTCCATGATATTCAAAATTGTGGCATGTATATGAACGTGTTGGGCTTCATCTCTTCTGATGTATTTGTGCTCTAGAAGCCACTCTATTTCCTCTTTCATCATTTTCTTTTGTGGCAAGTACATGTTTTTTATATTCATGGAAAAATAAGTATTTTTTCATATAGGTAAATTTCATCAATATTTTTAATTTTGTTTTTATTTGTTCTTTTTAGATGTATAACAATAGAGTGTATTTTGACATATTATACATACATGTAGTATAACTTCCCATTCTTGAGGTTGTACATAATGTGGAGTTACACTGGTTGTGTATTCATATATGAACACAGGAAAGTTATGTCTGATTCATTCTACTATTTTTCCTATTCTCACTCCCCTTCCTTCATCAATATTTTTCTTGGCAATTTCTTTAATTATTATTAAGCTCGTTATTAAATGTTATCTGAAAATTATTAAATATTCTTTTCCTTTTACCTTTTCCAGTATAAGCATCCTATCTATCTTAGTGGAGATTAGAATTTGTTATAAAGGAAATGTGAAAAGAGAAAAAAGAAGAAATACATTTGGCCCTTTGTGTCTATAGGTTCCACATCCAGAGATTCAACCAACCTTATAGTCAGTTGTGCACCACTGCACCCAGCCAATTGAGTCTTTTAATTCATTGTTTTTCTGTGCTACTTTGTCATATTATATGATCTGTAAGTAATCAGATCATATTATACGATCTATAAGTAATTCTTCCTCTTGCTTGACATTTTATTACACTGACCAGAAGATTTAAATAATATTAAATAAAAAATAATAAACGTGGAACAATTTGGCTTTAAAAAATATTTCAAAGTTAAAATTATCATGTTAGTTTAAAATGGGTACTTTTTTAGTTGTAGCTGAATACAATATTTTTATTTAAAAAAATTGAAATCCTTATTTTTTTAATTGTAGTTAGATACCTTTATTTCATTTGTTTATTTTTATGTGGTGCTGAGGATCAAACCCAGTGCCTTGCATGTGCTAGGTGAGCGCTCTACTGCTGAGCCACAACCCCAGCTCCAAAATGGGTATTCTTTATCATGTTCAAAAGTATCATATTCTGAATAAATAAAAATGTCCCCTGGCACTGGGGATTGAATCCAGCGATGTTTTACCACTGAGCTACACTCCTAGCCTTTTGAATTTTTTATCTAGAGACAAGGTCTTAAATTTATGATCTGACCTTAAATTTATGATCCTCGTGTCAGACTCCAACTAGTTGAGATTACAGGTGTGTACTGTTAACCCCTCTAGTTTGAAGATTTCAATAAACTACCCCAAGACTTAATTTACATGTTTTATCATAATATCACAAACCTGGGTTCTTAATATTCTTAGTTGCACTATTCCTTCATTCTCCTCTTCTCTCATCCTTTCTGTAGTGAGCTGCAAGCGTCCAATCAAGTTGATTTTTCCTCTTTTCTGAACTTTTGCATTTTTTCTGTAAAAAACACTGCTCAGTGAAAGGGTTTTCAAACACTGTATTATAGCAACAATATCTGAGAGAAAAGATTTAGAAATATTCTAAAAATTAAAATCTAGAACTATTTAAAGGAGAAATAACAAATAACATATACCTTTATTTAAAACAAACCCTATTCTTCTCAATGATTTCTTATAACAAGCTTGATAATTTATACTGCCATAAAAATAATTAGATAATTGAACAGACATGGGTTGTGATTCAACTTTACCTAATTGAGCTTCAGGGAAAAATGCTCTGCCTAGATAAAATTGCTTTAGAGCACACAAAAAAGTTTACTTTTAAGATGAATATAGTATAATGTCAGACAGCAAAAATGTGTCCATATAAATATGGTAAAGAAGTAAACATCTTTACAGTTCATTAATATATTTTTTTTCCAGAGGCCCCCATCCTCCTGAGCCCTCTGGCCCCCTAATAGTTTTAATAAAAAACTAAATGACATTAAATTTAGATTGATGGTAATATATAGTTATTGTTATAAATATCATGTAAATAAAAGTTATTTTGCTTAAAAAAATAACAAACTAAAACTCAAACAAGGCATTTTTATTTTAAATTGACCAACATAAACCTTACATTAAACTGAACTCCTGGTTCACTGAGAAGAGGGTACCTTCTGTAAAGTCTTTGGGTGAATTCACTTGAGGTTCGTACAATAAAACTTGCCGTTTGAGCTTTGGGAAAGCTACTAAAGACTGAAAAATAAAGGAGAAAACAATTAGTATTTATAAGCAGTATGGGATATTAAGATCAATTCCCCAACACAACCAATATAAATAAGAAAGGATTATAAACACAAATTTACAATCCAAACTTGTATTTGGTATCTCTATGAATATAACAATTTAAATGTATGAAGCAGAAAAACAGGAAAAAAGAGTTGGTTATAAGGAAGAAATAAATATTCCCTTTATGGGAAAATAAAAAATTAGAATTGGTCACATAGGACAGTAGCAAATACCACTTAACAGTTATATACCAGCTCTTTCCATCATAGCAAATAATTACTCTGAAACTTTAAGTTGCTTATGGAGTAAGGACAGAAAGTAGTTACAAAGCAAAAAGCTAAAGAGAAAATTTTATAAATTCTGAAAAGATCTAAAGTGTTCTCTTAGATATTTAGTCATCATAAATTCTTTGTACACACTCTTGGTATAAAAATTAACATTAATATATGTATGTTTTTGGGAAGACTCCCACAGGCAAAAAATACCAATTCAATCTTTCTCCTTTTTTTTTGCCTTTCTCTGTCTTGGTAACTTGCCTCTTTTCAATTCATTTTTTCCAGAATACCTCATTTTTGTATTTTTCTTGGTTAAATGTCATTTTGAGAGTGTTATAAATTAAAAAATTCATCAGGGTCAGGGTTAGCTCAGTGGTAGGGTGTGTTGTGTGCCTGGCATGTGGGAGGCCTTGGATTTGATCAGCACCATCACCAAAAAACAAAAAAACCACCACCAACAAAAATAATCACAAATTTCCAGAATATAATTTGATAAACAAAATAAATAAACCAACCCATAAAGTCCTTCTAAGTTCAGCATCAGGGAGTTCAGTTGCAAGTTTTAGATTTTCAAAGCTGATTTTCTCTCTAGGTCTTTGGTTCCATGCAAACAACACAGCCAGCTGAAACGTGGTAACCTCCAAATCATATTGACCAACTTCATTCTTAAATGTTATCTATAACAGATAAGATAAATTTCAATAAGAAGCTCTTCATAATGATTACCATCTACCTAATAAAACATCTGTTACATGAGATTTTATGTGAAAATACTGTTACGTGTCTTCCAATATCCATTATTCCTTTCTTACAGGCTATGTAATTTTAAGCAAAGTTTAATGACTCATCTTCTGGCTTTCCCTATAACAGATAATGGCCATGTGACTGAGATCTGTTCAATGTGATACAAGTGGAAATGATGGAGGAAACTTCTAGAAGTCACCCTTAAATGAAGGTACACCTTCTCCTTTCTTTTTTGTTGGTAGGAAGATATACAAAGTGGGGATCATACTGGGTTATGCTGATAAGGGCAATACTAGAAGCATGATGGTGCAATCAGAAGACTAAGTTACTAACAATTTCATGGAACAGATCCACTATTCCTGTGAAAATTTTTATCTGTGAGAGAAGCAGAAAATCTGTTTTGTTTAAGTAACTCTTATTTGGAGTTCTTCCACTTTCACCCAAATAGAAAACTATATCATAACTTACAATTCCATTTGACATGAGATGATGCCAATGTAGTTTTCTACCACTATGATTTTTTTTGTAAAATTCTTCTACTTCAGGTATCAAATCCTCCAGTTCAGTAGGAAGCGAGACAAAGACTTTTTCAGAGCTTCTTGACCAGGCACCAGCATTCAGAATTTTTATATTAACTGAATCAGCTAAAGGGCAGAATATCAGAAAATATAAAACAATCTTGAGAATAGATAAAATTTACAAAATAAAATAAAAATTAAAATAATACAGGTTAAATTCTGGTAAAAAATAAACACGACTCTAAAGATTTTGTTAAAAAATTCTTTTGTTTCAAAAACTGGATTCACAAATCTACCATTCTGCTTTGACAGATGTCTCCAGGAATGTGAACATCATAACATTTCTGGGTCTATTACTGCTATTTAACTTTAATTACCACAAACACAGATATTCTTTTTTAAAAGTTTGAAATAGGGCTGGGGCTATAGCTCAGTGGCAGAGTGCTTGCCTAGTGTGTGTGAGACACTGGATTCGATCCTTAGCACCACATAAAGAAGAATAAATAAAATAAAGGCATTCTGTCCATCTACAACTACAATAAATAAATAAAGCTTAAAACATATACACACATATGTAATTATAAAGTAAAATACCTGGTAAAGCCAATTTATTATTTTTGTGCATTTCCTTAAAAGCTTGGTTCAAATCTTCAGATACTTTTATGTCCTGAAACATTCTAGCAAGTTTGTTTACATAATCTGCTGGCATACCAACTTCCTACAAAAACCAAAGACAGAAGAGACAAATGTATATAATCTAATATATTACCAGAATAAAAAATTTAACAGAAAGCTATCTTAGATACTTTAACAAAAATTTTTTTTCCCTTGACTCTTAGAAAAAAATAGGATAGTGAGGGTAGTCCTTGCTTTACACAATTTCAGTCTGCACAAATTTTACAGAATAGTTTTACCATCAGTTCTAAACAACACAGCTCAACCTCAGTTGCTACTATATAATAAATGTACTTGCATAAAGTACAAAACTTCACTTCTAACTCCTCAATCCATAAGTTATGACAAAAATAACAGAAACACAGGCCTGGGTGTGTAGCTTAGTGGTAGAGAGCTCACCTAGCATATTCATGGCCCTGGGCTTGATCTCCAGCACTCAAAATACAAACAAACAAACAAAACTTAGCAGAAACATAACATCAGCTAACAAACACAATACTTTATTAAAAATCTATCAGTCACTTGTTTATTCAGTTCACCCAACAGAGAGCAAAGTGTATTGTTTTTGCTGGCATCCTTGCCTTATAGTGATAAAACCACATATTTTACATAAATGGGTAATCAAAAGGCGCTTGGCCAACAAAGATGATAAAAATACATTAGAAAATTAACATACGTTGCTGGGTGCAGTGGCAAATGCCTGTAATTCCAGGGAGGGTGAGAGGAGGAGGATGGAAAGTTCTAGGCTAGTTTTGGCAACACAGTCTCAAAATAAGATAGCAAAAAGACCTCTAGCTCAGAGGTACAGTGTTTCTTCAATCCCCAGTACTGCCAAAAAAATAAAAGTAATAATGCTGGAAGTGAAAAAAAAAAGAACATAGAGTTGTAGAACAAAACTGACTGTGGAACTATAGTTGTAATGTTAATAACGCCAATGCTGAACATTCATTATATACAGAGGTATAAAAACTTAGTGAAACAAAGTTGTTGACATAAATGAGAAAAGTGGTAAGTTGCATGCTAGAAATGGATCCAAACTTAAATGGGTATGCCATCTCTTCAAGGCACAGAAAAGATGTTTATTGTACTGGAAGAGAGTAAGCAACTGCTATTAAACTATCTTCATTTTAATGATAGCTTTACTGAGACACATAAATCACCTCCCATAAGATTCATACTTTTAAAATGTAGCGGATTTTAGTATATTTATAGAGTTGAGCAACCATTACCTCAAATCTTAAGAACATTTAATTACTCTAAAAACAGGCCCCACGTTTATTCAGAGTCACTTCTCATTTCTACTTCTGGCCCCAATTTCTGCAAACCACTGAAAGTACTTTTTTTGTCTTTGTAGATTTGCCTACCCTCACATCTCATTTTACTGGAACCATATGACATATGGTTTGTGACTGGCCTCTTTCACTTCAGCATTATAATATTTCCTAAGTACATCCAAATTCTAGCATGTGTCAGTACTTCAATTCTTTTATTGAAAAGTCATATTCCACTGTTTGAGTAAACAACATTTTGTTCCTTCCTCAGCTTATTAACATTTGTCATTATTTCTAAATAATAATATAAGGAACATCCATATACAAAAATTTACATGGATATGTGTATATGTCCTCATATCTATTGAGTAGAATTACCTAGCAGTGAAATTGCTTCATCAAGTCTGTTTAACTTTTTGAGGAACTATCAAACAGTTTTCCAAAGTGGCTGCCCCATTTTAAATCCCACCAGCAACTTACCAGAGTTCTAATTTCTCTTCTTTCTCAACATTTGTTATCACCTCTATTTTTTATTTTAGCTATTATAGTAGGGATAAAGTGATATATCCAGTGATTTTGATTAGCATTTCACTAATGATTACTAATGCTGAGCATGTTTGTGTGCACTATTGCCCATTTATTTATCTTCTATAAAGCAATGTCTATTCACAATCCCAGATACTTGGTTTGCTAAGGCTGGAAATAGCCAAATTTGAGGCCAGCAAAAGGGCCTGAGGATATAGTTCAGTGGTAAGATGCCCTTGAGTTCAATCCCCTGTGCTGAGAAAAAAGAAACAAAAATCTATTCAAATTCTTTGCCCATTTTTAATTGGGTTATTTGACATTTTGTTGTTATATTTTAAGAGTGCTTAAAATATTCTAGATACAGTATCAAGAGATAAATTATAAAATATTTTCCTAATTACACTTGATGAATTTTTAAAATAACTTTATTTTGTTTATTTAGGTTTTTTTTTTTTTTTTTTTTAATGTGGTGCTGGGGATCGAACTCAGTACCTCACATATGCGAGGCAAGTGTTCTACCACTGAGCCACAACTCCAGCCCTGATAAGCTTTTTACAAAGAAAACAAATACTTCAATATAAAAAGTTTCTTGTGTTTTAAATTGGTGTACTAAAAACATATTAGTTTTGCTATTTTTCATCTTCCTATATGACAATAAGAGTTTTGACAAAAAATTTTTAAAAGTCACAGAACAATCATTATTTTTCCATCTATGCTCTTTCACTTAGTATGTTGCTACTTATTTACAAACAGCTCTATAATTAAGCATTTAGCATTAAAAATACCTTAAAAATGAAATAATTTACTGGGTGTGGTGGTATATGCCTGTGGTCCCAGCTACTCTGGAAGCTGAAGCAGGAGGATTACATGTTCAAAGCCCTGTCTCAAAATAAAAAAAGGCTGGGGAGGTAACTCTATGGTAGAGCCCTTGCACAGCATGCACAAAGCTTGGGGTTTAATCCCAGGTATCACAAAGAAAGAAATTATTTGTCCTGTGGTCTATTTAATAAGGTAATTTTTAGCAAGAGTGTATACAAAAGGGAATAAAACAGTAGAAACAAGGGTGCTTTACTAACTTCATTAAGAAAATGTACTTTAGTAGGTATCACTTTATTTTACAAGATATTCTGTTCTTACTAAAAGATCACTATTTCTTTAACATTACCAATATCACCACAGATATGAACCATGTGCGATATTAAAAACCAAATATTTAAAAAAATTTACTTACTCTTAGCCACTCTACCATATTTTCTTCAATTTCACTATCGGCAGAGATGTCTAATATGAGACGTCGTGTCAAGTGAGCTTTGTGATACCTCATAAAAACATCTTTGTTTTGTACGTATTTAAGTACCAAGAGCTGCACAGAAAGCAAAGATACTTTCAATTCTTATATATTCTTAGCCATCTGTCTCATTTAGGCCTTTCCATATCCCCTAAATGTCAAAATTCTGAAATCTATATAAGCACATAAAAATAGAAGCCTACTAAATTATTTCTCTGAAAAATCAGTTCTGATATACGTCACTGATTCAAAAGTCAGCAAATTTGAGACTAATAAAATAACCTCTTAGTCTTAAGAAATACCAGTTTTTCAGACTTTACATAAAATGCAACAATATTTTTTCACATGAAAATCAATGGTTCTTTCCCAATTTTCTTTTCTACTTATCTTTAGCCTTCCCCTTTTTTTTTTTCTGACACTAGCCATCTCTGTGATCCTTTTTATCTATACTTGTCCTCTAGCTTCACTTCTTTGCTCCCTGGCTTATTACAATTATGCTAAGCAGATAATAAAAGAATGAAAGCAACTAGCTATCAGAAATAGAAAAAATTTATATACCACTTCTTTAAGCTTTGCTTCAATCTCTTCAGAAGTTAGTTTTTTGCTTAATGGCGTTTTTCTTAGCAACATGTCACAGTAATTGGCAAGCAACTCAGGGCATTTTGATTCCGGTTGAGTTTTCAATCCCACTCTGAAAAACAAAAGCAGATGATGAAAAATGATTAATATTTGCAAAGTTTTTTTTCTAAAGTCAATTTTTTCAGAAACTAATTTTTTATGTTGAACAGCAAAATTCTTATGTGCAATAATCTAGGGATCAGGACTGGGGTTAAGGTGAGCAAGATATCTACAGTGCATAATTTAAGGAGGCATTCACTCTTGGGGTCCTGTAAATGCCACCCAACTCCTACAGGACCCTGAGAACAAGAAATTCCTTAAATTTTACCCTCTCAGTACCTGTTTGTTTAACCCTAATTTGGGCTTGCAATGATCTTTATTCAGATACTTTTATTTATATAGATACAAAGATTTATTCATATATCTGCTAAAATAGGAAAAACCATGTAAGTTCTTGGATAATTATAACCTAACATTCAAATTTTTTCATTATTAATGTTAAGATAAATCCATTACTTTCCTTTTTGAAATATATCTGTATTCTGTAGTGATGTGATAGCTACCAAAAACCATTTTAAATATTTGCCAAGTTTTTTTCTAAAGCCAATTTTTCTAAAGCCAAATTTCTCCTAAACAATGAAAAATTTATATATTTCCCTTTTCTGAGGAAATTTGAAAACCAGTATCATACTTTCATGCTTGAAGTCTTGCATTTATTCTTTTTTTAAAAAAAATATTTATTTATTTGTAGATAAAAATAAGTAAAGATACTGTGTGTTTGTGGTACTGAGGCTCAAACCCAGTGCCTTACACATGTGAGGCAAGCACTTTACCACTGAGCTACAGCTCCAGCCTTGCATTTATTCTTTATTCTACTTCTTAAACAACATTTGTAAGTAAACAAATTCAACATTTTAAAATTTCTCGTGCATACAAAATTCAAGTGTTATTTTCAAGGATTGAGTGATCTATATTATTATCAGTATATATATATCATCAAAAACCAAAATTATATTGTGTGTACATAAACATAAAATGTATGCAAATGTCTATTTTTACTGGATACATCAACTCTTTTAATTTTTTTTAATTAAAAGAAATATTTTGCCTGTAATCCCAGTGACTCAGGAGGCTGAGGCAGGTGGATCGTCGCACTTCAAGGGCAGCCTCAGCAACTTAGTGAGGCCCTATCTCAAAATAAAAAAATAAGGGGTGAAGATGTAGCTTGGTAGGAAAGCTCCCTGGAGAATGTGGGGAATGAAACTCAGGGCCTCATACATGCTGGGCAAGAGTTGTATCACTCAGATATATCCTTAGTCCCTGGATAAGCAGACTTTTTTTTTTTTAATAATTTTTTTTAGTTGTCAATGGACCAACTGATCGATCGATCTATCTATCTATCTCTGTATAGTGCGGAGGATCAAACCCAAAATAAATTTTTTTAGTTGTCAATGGATCTTTTTATGTAGCTTTATTTTTATTTATTTTTTATTTACTTACTTATATGCAGTGCTAAGGATCAAACCCAGGGCCTCACCCAGGAAAGTGCTCTATCACTGAGCCACAACACTAGCCTCCCTTTTAATTTGATGAATTAAATTGTTTCTTCTCCCAATTATGCCTTTTTTGTGGGTGGGGGAATGATGGGGATTGAACCCAGGCCCATGGGTGTTCTATCACCAAGCCACACCTCCAGACCTTTTTAATTTTTTTGAAACAGGGTCTCACTCATTTACTGAAGCTGGCCTCGAACTTGTGTTTCTCCTATGTCAGCTTCCCCTATCATTGGGATTACAGGTCTATGTCACCACGCCCAGCTTTTTCTTACCAATTATGAATCAGCATCAATTCTATTTCTACTTATTTTAATAATGTCTTTGTTCTGAAAAATCTTCATCATGTAAGTAAGCAGATGGGACTAGAATAAATTTTTCTTATGACATCAATTTTTTCCTCAGTCATTTGCTTAAAAAACTAATGTTGACCTAACATTAAAATTTAATTTTAACAATTCATATTTTCAATAATGACTAATTATAAACTACCCAACTTGCAAAGGCTCTGATAGCTAACTCATTAGAAATTCATTTTCTATACATCAGTACCACATGGCAAATACCTTCTTAGGCAATCTGGAGGCTTTTCTATCCACAGGCAAAACACTATGGTATGAAGGACAAGAGGTATTCCTTTCTTTACAAAGTATGGAGGGCTAATTGTGGAACAAGTAGAAAAGAAAAACTGCTATATGATAGTTCCATCAGAGCTCAGTTTTAGAAAAAAGTTGACACAGAAGTTCAAGATTAGGAACTGATTTCCTTGAAAGTATCCACACATAATATATTCATTCTCTAGGAAAATCTTTCTGTAATCCTCAACATAGGCATATCCCACTAATAATATGATAATTGGATTTCCATCTTTTCAAATCTTTTGCAGTGCAGATGCCAAGGTCAGGCATGAACTCCTGTGATAATCCAACTGCTATGGGAAGGGGGTGACCACTTTAATCCAGTTAGGAACAGGGCTGGTTCAAGGTCGGGTTGCAGTTCCTGCTAACAATCTGTCTACCTCTGGTTAGCCCCTGAATTTAAGGAATGTTCCTCCTTGGTTTTCAATTAAGGTTCCACCAGGTTTTGTCTCTTCAGTCCTGTGTGACCACCAAATCTCTCTATTGCCCTCCAGAAGCATTGCTCAGTCTGGGCCAAACCTTCATTTCCACGTACTATTTCTCTTTAAGGAAACAGTTCAAATTCTCAGTTAACCTCTAACAGGTTTTCTTACCTTCTGTTAAATTTCAATCCTTTCATCATAGCTGCTTCTGCAGCTCTTTGATAACATTAAAATTACTATTTTCTGTATTTACGTAATCATTCTAGTTGTTATCAGTGGCAGCACTGGTTTTTCACTTCTCAGAAGTGAGTCACCCAAATAACTTGAAAGCTAGTAAAAGTTTATTCTCCTAGAACATCACCTCCCCTACCTCTGAAAGCCACAATACCTATGTTCCGCTATCTGGGTCAGCTACTGATATTCATTTTGTTCCACAGAAATTTTTTACTTTAATCTGGAGCTAAAAGATATGGTAATCTCAGAATCTGAAAATACAGAGAATTCAGCAATCCTCACTTTTGGGAAACTATCTTGAAGACACAGGTTCACATATGTAAAATGACAACTGTACAATATTATTCCTCTGTTGCACTAAAGGTAGCAGCAAACCATTAGAAATAGGTGCAGGATTACTTAAATAAACAAGGGCACACCCACCAGACAGAATGCCATGGTACTATTAAAAATAATGAGATTATAAAAAAACTTACAGCTTATATCATAATGGTGAGCACAACTGAGAACAAATCCCCTAAAACCAAGAAAAAGATAAGGATACCTGAATTCACCATTGACATTCATCGCTGTACCAGAATTTCTAGTAAGAGCAATTGAGCAAGAAAAAGAAACAGAAGACATCTGAATTGGAAAGGAAGTGGTTAAAGTACCTATTTTCAGATGTCATGACCTTGTGTATAGAAAATCTAAAAGAACCCATAAAAAAGCCATTAGGGCTAATAAATGAATTTAGGAAAACTGTATAGTACAAAATAACATTTAAATCATTTATATTTTTATATACCAGCAACAAATAATCTGAAAGAAATAAAAGAAGACCTAAATAAACAAAATGACATCACATTTTCATGGTCTGAGAGACATAAAATTAAGATGTTAACAGTACCCAACATAAGCTACCAATTCAATGCATTTCCTATCAAAATTCCAGGAGCCTTTTTTTTTTTCCCCTACAAAATGGAAAAACCAATCCACAAATTCATGTGGAATTGAAAGAGAACTCAAATAGCCAAAACATTTGGGGGTGGGGAAGGTGGAGCATTCACATGTCCTGATTTAAAAGCTTACTAACAATGCTATAGTAACAAAACAGAGTGGTACCAGCATAAGGACAGACATATAGACTATAGGAATTAAATTAAGCATCCAGAAACAAACATAAATCCATGGCAAACTGATTCATGGTAATAGGGCTAAGACCATTCAATGGATGCAGGGACAACTTAATATCCACATGCAAAATAAAGAGGATATATATATATATATATATATATATATATATATACACACACACACACACACACACACACACACACACACACACATACATAGATAGATCTATATCAATATATATAATATTTATTTCTCTCTCTACCACTGCCACCCGCTGCTTTGGTACCATGGATTGAACCCAGGAGTGCTTAACCACTTAGCCATATCCTCAGTTTTCTTTTTTTATGTTTTTGAGACAGAGTCTCACTATGATGCTTTAGGCCTCATTAAATTACTGATGCTGGCCTTGAACTTGGCAATCCTTCCACCTCAGTCTCCTGAGTCGCTGGAATTACAGGAGTGCACCACCACACTTGGCTAGACCTAAACCAAAAAAATCTTAGAAATGTAAAGATGAATCTTCATAAACCTGGATTTAGGAATGAACTCTTAGATATGAAAGCATAAGCAAAAGCAACAAAAAAAAATTGTACAGTAGAAAATAGGATTTCATTGAAAGCTTTTGTACAACAGGCTGATGGTGTAGCTCAGCAGATTATTTGCCCACCATGAATAAAGTCCTGGGTTCAATATCCAGCACAGAGAAAAGGAAGATGAAAGAAAAGCTTTTGTGCAGGAAAAGACAATTAACTATAGAATCCAAAAAAATATTTGCAAATTATCTATCAATAAGGATTTGATGCCAAAATACCTACAAGCACATAAAAAGATGCTTAAAATCATTAGTTGGTATTAGGGAAATGCAATTCTAACCACCAGACTCCTTATACATTACTGATAGGAATGTTTAAACAGTTCAGTCACTATGAAAAACAGTATGGCAGTTCCTCAAAAAGTTAAATATAGAATTCCCATATGAACTCATTAATTCCACTCAGAGATATATACCCAACAGAAGTATTCAAGAAGTGCATGTACACGATACTCATGTTTCTAAGCAACATTACTCAAAATTCACAGAAGGGGAAAACACCCCAAATATCCATGGGATAGGAGGAAAAAAAATTATGGTCTAAACCATGTTATAAACATACCACAATATTATTTAGTCAAACAAGGGAATGAAGTACCAATACATGTTTGGAGGGAGAGCTCTTGAAAACAATGATACGGGGCTGGGATGTGGCTCAGCAGTAGAGCACTTGCTTAGCATGCTCAGGACCCTGGGTTCGATCCTCAGCACCGCATAAAAATAAGTGAATGAAATAAAGGTACTGGGTCCAACTACAACTAAAAAAAATAAATATAAAAAAAAAACCAAATGATAAATGAAAGAAGCTAGACACAAGGTCACATATTGTGTAACTTCATTTACACAAAATATCCATAGAGACAGAATGCAGATCAGTGGTTTCCAGGGGCTGGTATGACGGCAGAATGGAAGAAATTGCTCCGGAAAGTGTTTTACTTGAGAGTGTTAGAAATATTTTGGAACTAAATAGAGATGATGGTTGTACAATATTGTGATTGTACTAAATGCCACAAAATTGTTCAGTTTAAAACTTAAAATGTCTATTTTTAACTTGTTCAAAGTTGCTTCAATAAATTTTTAAAAAGAACAAGGAAAAAGTCCAACTTGAGAATGAGCAGAAAACTTGCATTATACCAATCTTCCTCCAGGAAGCAATTATAAACTCTGGAGATTTTTTTTTTTTTTCCAATAAACAACTGCCATGAAGACAGTGAATAGTGATCCACTATAGGTAAATCTCTAAATAAAGTTACACTTTGAAGAAAGTAATGGTACTGGTTAAATTTCCAAAAAGTAGACAATTTTGCTTTGAGGAAATCCTATCAATGCCACCTGCAGGGAAGCTAAAATTCAGATTGAAATCTGCACTTTCTGGCAGAACAATCAGGACAGTTCAAACAACCTAACAGGAACCATTCTGTGCAACATATCATTACACATTCAGGATAAAATCCAACACTTCCAAAGATGCAAAGATACATGGAAATGTTATGTATATATAAGAAAGGCAGTCAACAGAAATCTAGGATAATTTGAAAATCCAAATACAGGGCCATCAATTGTAATCCACTGAACAAAATAGGAAATAAGTCCCTACTGATATGATAAATCACTGTACAAATGAAAAATCTGATGAGGAATGGAATCTTTTATTTTGGTTTGTATATTTTTTTTATTTGTTCTAGTTAGTCATATATGACAGGAGAATGTATTTTGACACATCATACATAAATGGAGTATAACTTCTCATTCTTCTGGTTGTTTATGATGTAGAGTTATACAGGTTGTGTAATCATATATGCACATAGGGTAATAATGTCCAATTCATTAATGCTACCATCATTCCTTTATCCATTGCTCCTCCCCGCCCTTCAGTCCCCTCTGTCTAATCCATAGTACCTCTAAGGAATGGAATCTTTACATAGTTTTAAAGTACTACCCAAAAATATAAAGAGAAAAAAAGAGTACCTTTGCAGCAGGAAGATCCAATACATATCAACTTAATGAAGTGACCAAAGTAAAGTCCAGTAGTAGAGTAAAACAAATCATGTTCCTTCAGATAAGAACAAAGTTTCACTTTTTTTTTTTTGTTTGTTTGGGTATTAGAGATTTAACCCAGGGGTGCTTCACCACTGAGTCACATCCGCACATCCCTAGCTTTTTAAACTTTGAAACAGGGTCTCACTAAGTTGCTTAGGGCCTTGTAAGTTACTGAGGCTGGAGTCAAACTTGAGATCCTCTTGCCTTGGCCTTCTGAGTCTCTGGGATTACAGAGATGCACTACTATGCCTGGCACAAAATTTTACTTCTGCCAAAGATGCAAACCTGAATCTCATTTATAGGAACCATCAGATTAACATAACCTAAGGAACACTATAAAAAACTGGCCTGTATTCTTCAAAAGGATAAGGTTACAAGAGTCAAAGAAAGAGCTGGTTTCTGACCAAGAAAGATCAAAGAAATATGACAACATAAAAACAACACATAATTCTGTATTGAATATCTTTGCTGAAAAAACATTTATGGTCAATTCATGAAATTTAAATGGGTCTGACGATTACACTGCAGTATGTATCATAATTTCCTGATTCTGGAAGTTGTTTTGTGATTATGTTTACACTAATATACTGAATGATAAACAATTTACTCTCAAATGATTCTAGAAACAGTATTTTCAGTATTTGCTATGAGAAACAGATAATAAGGGCACAGTAGTTATGACTTTATGCATATATACACAGTTGACAACTAGGAAGAAATGAGTAAATTCCCTGAAAATCTAACTTAACCAAATAACTAGATTAACTGCAAAATCTGAAGACCTTTTATCTACTAAAGAAATTGAACTCATATTAAAAAAAACTTTCCACTAGAAAACTTCAGGCCCCAATGGTTTTACTTACGAATTCTACCAGACATTTAAGGAAGAAATAATACCAATTACACTAACTCTTTCAGAACATACAGGAGAGAGTAACTTCCAATCCTTATGAGGCCAACATAATGATACCAGATATTATAAACATTATTAAAAAGTAAACCATAAAAGCTACAAAGACCAGAAAGAAAGGCAAATCCTTCATGAATTGGGAATGAATTGGGGTGGGGGGAGAAAAAAATTATACCACCTAGATTCAAGATTTACTATAGAACTATACTAATCATGATTATGTGATAATAGCCTAAAGAACCCAAATAAATCACTGGAACTGAACAGAAAGCCCAGAAATGGATGACCATTTTAAAGTCACCTAAGGTTTTTATGGAAAGGTAATGTATTGGGGAATGGAAAGTCTTTTCAATAAATGGTCTGAAGCCTCTTTTCAATAAATGGTCTGAAGCCACTTACTAACCATATGGTAAACAAAAAGTAAACAAAAGAAATTTAATCTCCAACTTACAACATACACAACTATTAATTTAAGATAGATCTTAGATGTAACTGTAAAAGCTAAATTATAAAGTTCCTAGAAGAAAACAAAGAACATCTTCATGTCCTAGGGTTGAAGCAGAAAAAGATTTCCAAGATACAGAAAGCAACAACAACAACAACAACAAAAAGAAACACACACACACACACACAAAATTGCTTAACATCAGTAACATGAGGGAGAGGGGTATCAAAACTATAATGAGGGCTGAGGCTGTAGCTCATTGGTCGAGCACCTACCTCACAAGTGTAAGGCACTGGGTTGGATCCTCAGCACCACATAAAAATAAATAGATATTGTGTCCAACTACAACTGAAAACCAAAATTTTAAAAATGTGAAAAAAAAATCTATAATGAGATACAACCACATACATCTGGAATGACTAAGATTAAAATGACATTATCAAAACACTGATGAGAATGAGGATCAAATGGCACTTTCACACTTCGTTGGTGAAAGTGTAAAACAGTACAATCTCTTTGGAAAACAAACTGTTACATTCAAAAATGGAAAAATCTCAGACAATGCTGAATGAAAGAAGTTTTTTTTTTTTTTTTAAAATATTTATTTATTTATTTATTTATTTTAGTTCTCGGCGGACACAACATCTTTGTTTGTATGTGGTGCTGAGGATCGAACCCGGGCCGCACGCATGCCAGGCGAGCGCGCTACTGCTTGAGCCACATCCCCAGCCCCTGAATGAAAGAAGTTTTATATACACAAAGCACATATTGTATGATTCCATTTATATGAAGTCTTATATTAGACAAAACCTATCTATACTGAAATAATTAGACCAACAGCTGCCTCTGAGAGGAAGTAGGGTGAGACTTACAGGGAATAGATATGAGGCAATGATCTAAGATGATGGAGATACTGTATATCTTAATAGGAGTATGCATTTGTTAAATTTGGCCCAATTATACACTTAAGATGTATGCAAATGTCTATGTAAATTTTACCTCAAAACAAATTTCAATTTTTTTTTAATTTTTTATTGTTGGCTGTTCAAAACATTACATAGTTCTTGATATATCATATTTCACAATTTGATTCAAGTGGGTTATGAGCTCCCATTTTTACCCCATATACAGATTGCAGAATCACATCAGTTACACATCCATTGATTTACATATTGCCATACTAGTGTCTGTTGTATTCTGCTGCCTTTCCTATCCTCTACTATCCCCCCTCCCCTCCCCTGCCCTCCCCTCCCCTCTTCTCTCTGCCCCCTCTACTGACATTCGTTTGTCCCCCTTATATTATTTTTCCCCTTCCCCTCACTTCCTCTTGTATGTACTTTTGTATAACTCTGAGGGTCTCCTTCCATTTCCATGCATTTTCCCTTCTCTCTCCCTTTCCCTCCCACCTCTCATCCCTGTTTAATGTTAATCTTCTTCTCATGCTCTTCGACCCTACTCTGTTCTTAGTTACTCTCCTTATATCAAAGAAGACATTTGGCATTTGTTTTTTAGGGATTGGCTAGCTTCACTTAGCATAATCTGCTCTAATGCCATCCATTTCCCTGTAAATTCTATGATTTTGTCATTTTTTAATGCAGAGTAATACTCCATTGTGTATAAATGCCACATTTTTTTTATCCATTCATCCATTGAAGGGCATCTAGGTTGGTTCCACAGTCTAGCTATTGTGAATTGTGCTGCTATGAACATCGATGTAGCAGTGTCCCTGTAGCATGCTCTTTTTAGGTCTTTAGGGAATAGACCAAGAAGGGGAATAGCTGGGTCAAATGGTGGCTCCATTCCCAGCTTTCCAAGAAATCTCCATACTGCTTTCCAAATTGGCTGCACCAATTTGCAGTCCCACCAGCAATGTACAAGTGTACCCTTTTCCCCACATCCTCGCCAGCACTTGTTGTTGTTTGACTTCATAATGGCTGCCAATCTAACTGGAGTGAGATGGTATCTTAGGGTGGTTTTGATTTGCATTTCTCTGACTGCTAGAGATGGTGAGCATTTTTTCATGTACTTGTTGATTGATTGTATGTCCTCCTCTGAGAAGTGTCTGTTCAGGTCCTTGGCCCATTTGTTGATTGGGTTGTTTGTTCTCTTATTGTCTAATTTTTTGAGTTCTTTGTATACTCTGGATATTAGGGCTCTATCTGAAGTGTGAGGAGTAAAGATTTGTTCCCAGGATGTAGGTTCCCTATTTACCTCTCTTATTGTTTCTTTTGCTGAGAAAAAACTTTTTAGTTTGAGTAAGTCCCATTTGTTGATTCTAGTTATTAACTTTTGTGCTATGGGTGTCCTATTGAGGAATTTGGAGCCCGACCCCACAGTATGTAGATCGTAGCCAACTTTTTCTTCTATCAGACGGCGTGTCTCTGATTTGATATCAAGCTCCTTGATCCATTTTGAGTTAACTTTTGTGCATGGCGAGAGAAAGGGATTCAGTTTCATTTTGTTGCATATGGATTTCCAGTTTTCCCAGCACCATTTGTTGAAGATGCTATCCTTCCTCCATTGCATGCTTTTAGCCCCTTTATCAAATATAAGATAGTTGTAGTTTTGTGGATTGGTTTCTGTGTCCTCTATTCTGTACCATTGGTCCACTTGCCTGTTTTGATACCAGTACCATGCTGTTTTTGTTACTATTGCTCTGTAGTATAGTTTGAAGTCTGGTATCGCTATACCGCCTGATTCACACTTCCTGCTTAGCATTGTTTTTGCTATTCAGGGTCTTTTATTTTTCCATATGAATTTCATGATTGCTTTCTCCATTTCTACAAGAAATGCCATTGGGATTTTGATTGGCATTGCATTAAACCTATAGAGAACTTTGGGTAATATCGCCATTTTGATGATGTTAGTTCTGCCTATCCATGAACAGGGTATATTTTTCCATCTTCTAAGATCTTCTTCTATTTCTCTCTTTAGGGTTCTGTAGTTTTCATTGTATAAGTCTTTCACCTCTTTTGTTAGGTTGATTCCCAAGTATTTTATTTTTTTTGAAGATATTGTGAATGGAGTGGTTGTCCTCATTTCCATTTCAGAGGGTTTGTTGCTGATATACAGGAATGCCTTTGATTTATGCGTGTCGATTTTATATCCTGCCACTTTGCTGAATTCATTTATTAGCTCTAATAGTTTCTTTGTAGACCCTTTTGGGTCTGCTAGGTATAGAATCATGTCATCTGCAAATAGTGATAATTTAAGTTCTTCTTTTCCTATTTTTATGCCTTTAATTTCTTTCGTCTGTCTAAATGCTCTGGCCAGTGTTTTGAGAACTATGTTGAACAGAATTGGAGAGAGAGGGCATCCCTGGCTTGTTCCAGATTTTAGAGGGAATGCCTTCAATTTTTCTCCATTCAGAATGATGCTAGCCTGAGGCTTAGCATAGATTGCTTTTACAATATTGAGGTATGTTCCTGTTATCCCTAGTTTTTCTAGAGTTTTGAACATAAAGGGATGCTGTACTTTGTCGAATGCTTTTTCCGCATCTATCGAGATGATCATATGGTTCTTATTTTTAAGTCTATTGATGTGGTGAATAACATTTATTGATTTCCGTATATTGAACTAGCCTTGCATCCCAGGGATGAATCCTACTTGATCATGGTGCACAATTTTTTTGATATGTTTTTGTATCCGATTCGCCAGAATTTATTGAGGATTTTTGCATCTAGGTTCATTAGAGATATTGGTCTGTAGTTTTCTTTCTTTGAAGTGTCTTTGTCTGGTTTAGGTATCAGGGTGATGTTGGCCTCGTAGAATGAATTTGGAAGTTCTCCCTCTTTTTCTATTTCCTGAAGTAGCTTGAAAAGTATTGGTATTAGTTCCTCTTTAAAGGTTTTGTAAAACTCTGCTGTATACCCATCCGGTCCTGGGCTTTTCTTAGTTGGTAGTCTTTTGATGGTTTCTTCTATTTCCTCAATTGATATTGGTCTGTTTAGGTTGTCTATGTCCTCCTGACTCAATCTGGGCAGATCATATGACTTAAGAAATTTATCGATGCCTTCACTATCTTCTAATTTATTGGAGTATAAGGATTCAAAATAATTTCTGATTATCTTCTGTATTTCTGAAGTGTCTGTTGTGATATTGCCTTTTTCATCCCGTATGCTAGTAATTTGAGTTCTCTCTCTTCTTCTCTTCGCTAGCATGGCTAAGGGTCTGTCGATTTTGTTTATTTTTTCAAAGAACCAACTTTTAGTTTTGTCAATTTTTTCAATTGTTTCTTTTGTTTCGATTTCATTAATTTCAGCTCTGATTTTAATTATTTCTTGCCTTCTACTTCTTTTGCTGTTGTTTTGCTCTTCTTTTTCTAGGATTTTGAGATGAAGTATGAGATCATTTATTTGTTGGTTTTTTCTTTTTTTAAGGAATGAACTCCAAGCAATGAATTTTCCTCTTAGAACTGCTTTCAATGTGTCCCATAGATTCCGATATGTTGTGTCTGTGTTTTCATTAATCTCTAAGAATTTTTTAATTTCTTCCTTGATGTCTTCTATAACCCATTGATCGTTCAGTAACCTATTGTTCATTCTCCAAGTGATGTATTCTTTTCCCTTCCTTCTTTTATCATTGATTTTCAGTTCCATTCCATTATGATCAGATAGGATGCATGGTATTATCTCTACTCCTTTATATTGTCTAAGAGTTTCCCTGTGACATAATATATGATCTATTTTTGAGAAGGATCCATGTGCTGCTGAGAAAAAAGTGTAACTGCTTGATGTTGGGTGGTATATTCTATATATGTCAATTAAGTCTAGGTTATTGTGTTATTGAGTTCTATAGTTTCCTTATTCAACTTTTGTTTGGAAGATCTGTCCAGTGGTGATAGAGGTGTGTTGAAGTCTCCCATGATTATTGTATGGTGGTCTATTAGACTCTTGAACTTGAGAAGAGTTTGTTTGATGAACATAGCTGCACCATTGTTTGGGGCATATATATTTATGATTGTTATGTCTTGTTGGTGTATGGTTCCCTTAAGCAGTATGTAGGCGGACACAACGTCTTTGTATGTGGTGCTGAGGGTCGAACCCGGGCCGCACGCATGCCAGGCGAGCGCGCTACCGCTTGAGCCACATCCCCAGCCCACAAATATCAAATTTAATTAATGAGTTCATGCTAATGTGTTCAAGGAATAAGATTATCAATGTATGAAACTTCTTTAGAAATTCATTTAAGAAGTTGTCTGATGGAGGGCAGGGGTTGTAGCTCAATGGTAGAGCACTTGCCTAGCACATATGAGGTACTGGGTTTGATCCTCAGCACCACATAAAAATAAATAAATAAAACAAAAGTATTGTGTCCATATACAACTTAAAAAAAAAAAAAAGAAGTTGACTGATGGATGTATGTAGGGAGATATATATTTGGTAAAGCAATTATAGTAACTTTACTCTGAGTTTGAATCTTTCACAAAAAAACACTTGAGTATAGGAGAGTAAGGAAAATCTATATAATCACACATAGTTATCACAAAGATGTAGTATAATGTTTCATATATTTCATAATTGCTAAAAGAGAATGTGACCTATGCCCTTCACATGTCAATTACTATCATACAACAAATGACTCAGATGTCTTCGGTTGTTTTTTGGGGTTGTTTTTTGGTTTGTTTTGGTACTGGGGATTGAACCCAGGGGCACTTTATCATGGAGTCATATCACCAGCCCTTTTTATATCTTTTGAGACAGGGCCCTTACTAAGTTGCTGAGGCTGCCCTCAAACATGATCATCCTGCCTCTCAGCCTTTCAGATTGTTGGGATTACAGTTGTGTACCACTGCACCTGGCTCAGATGTCTTCTACTGTAATACTATTCAACCTATGTAGATCAAAAAAGTAAAAAATGAAAAGATTAAAATAAAAAAATCTCTAATTACTTTTCCTTAAAAAAATGTTATTTTTCAGGGCTGTAGTTGTGGCTCAGTGGTAGAGTGCTTGCCTAGCATGTAAGGCCCTGGGTTCAATCCTCAGCACTACATAAAAATAAATAAAATAAAGATATTGTGTCCATCTACAACTAAAATAAAAAATAAAAATAAATAAAAAATGGTACTTTTAAAATATTTTGGCATTATATATACATTTTCTTTAAGATAGTAATTAGCATCTAGAAAGTGTATCAAAATTTTTTAACCTTTATTGCAACTTAGTACTATACTCTGAAGGGAGTATAACTAGTTCATGGAGTAATATTTCATAAATTTCAATTCTCAGATGTTCTGAAATTATACATAGCATATGTAAATTCATCTTAGCAAAGTATTTGTGTGTGTGTGTGTGTGTGTGCGCGCGCGCGCGCTCTGGGGATCAAATCCAGAGCCTCATGCATACCAGGCAAGTGCTCTATCAAAGAGATCAAATTTTAAAAATGATAATACAACCTACAGTAAAATGATTTTCTGGGTGGGAGAGGAAGGGAGGAAGCATGGGGGTAGGAAAGATGGTAGAATGACTTGGACACCATTACCCTAAGTACACATATGAAGACTCGAATGGTGTGAATATACTTTGTATACAACCAGAGATATTAAAAAATATGTTCTTTATATGTAATATTAATTGTAATGCATTCTGCTGTCATATATAATAAATTAGAATAAATTAAAAAAATGACTTCTCTTTTAATTTTTATTTATTTATTTTATTTGGTACCAGGGATTGAATCCAGGGGCGCTTAACCACTGAGCCATATCCCCAACCCTTTTATTTTCAGACAGGGTCTTACTAAGTTGCTTAATGTTGCTAAGCCAGTCTTCGCTTTGAACTGGCAATTCACCTGCTTCAGCCTCCTGAGTTGCTGGGATTATAGTCATGCACCATCATGCCTGGCTTGATTTCCCTTTTTATATCATTATAGTGAATCCTCATTTTCTGGGTTTTCCATGTAATAGAATACCTTTAGCGACTAACAAAGGGAAAATAATCAAGTAGAGATTCTAAAAGATTAGGAACAACATTTTCTACTTCAAAAGATAAAGACAATATATTTTGGTCATAAAAGAAGAAGAAGAAGAAAAATATAAATTGAAGAGTTTTAATAACCAAGGACAACAAGAATCCTAAGAGAAACAACAATAAAAACAAACCTAATAGGGAAGTAGAGTACTCTGCTGACCTAGTAACAATACAGTCCAAGCAATTTAAATATTTTTAAATATGGTTTTTAAAAGCTTACCCTTTTTGCTTCAAAGGTAATTCAAGTTTAAATATAGTAGCATCATTTACAACTGCTTTATACGCCTGCAAAAAATAATTTGAAATGGAATATGAGCATTATTTTGAAGATCTGAGTAAACAGATAAATCAATACACTATTAAAAACATAAAAATACAAGTCAGGTGGTTTTTGTCATTTTGTTTTGTTGTGGTGCTGAGGAAAGAATAGAAGGACTCACAGATCTACATCCTCAGCCCATTTTTTTGTTATTTTAGTTCGGCTTTTTTTGTGGTAGTTGGGATTGAACCCAGGGCCTCTCCCATGCAAAGCAAGCACTCTACCTCTGAACTACACCCCAGCCCCAGCCCAGTTTTTACTTTTAATGGTATGTCTGGACTCAGAGAATATGTTTTCATAGACTTTGTTCAAAACTGAAATGCACTCTGGCATGCTATAACTATGAATATTCTCAAGTGAGGTATTAAAGCTGCCTGACAAATAATTCACTGTTTTCTCTCATCCTTCTAGAGGGTTTTGTACCATTTCCTTTCTCCTCAAACCTCCAATGGTTTCTTCTTCATGAATGCTCTCAACAAATAACGTAGCTTTCTATTTTACTGATAAAACTTAATCAGAATTTCCTCTTTTTACTCGTTAATTTTTCCCTTTCCATTGTTCCTCTAGTCTTAGCATACTGCATATTGTTATGCTCAACTCCTATAGAATAATTAAATTACCATCTCTAATTTCTTTCTGGCTTTTTTTTTTTTTTTTTGTACCAGGGATTGAACCCAGAGGTGCTTTACTACTGAGCCATATCCCAGCCCCTTTTTTTTTTTTTTTGAGACAGGGTCTAAGTTCCTGAGAACTTAGGACCTCTCTAAGTTTCTATGGCTGACTCTGAACTTATGATCCTCCTGCCTCAGAAGCTGAGCTGCTGGGATTACAAGTATATGCCACCACACGAGGCTTTCTTTTCTGCATTCTTATTGAAAACCACTAATCAGGCTTTCAGACCACCAGTCCACTCAACTACTCTTGTAAAAGTCACTCACAACCTCAATGTTGATAAAGACAATAATTAACAATTTCCATTAATTCTACCTATCAGTAGCGTTTTAAAATAGCATGTTACACTCCCCCCCCCCACCCTTTTCAAGCACACTACACTCTCCTGGTCATTCTCCTTCCTCCTGCATAAATGATGGTTCTTCATTTTTCTAACAACTAAATATCAGAATGCCATATTCTCTTTTCAATCTTCACTCATTACTTTGGTGACTGTAGGCAGTATTAATTATTTAAAAATCGCCTACATACTGGAGCTGCAAAAAATTATTTTTCCAATTCTGCTCTCTCCCTTAAACTCAAAATTTCCACATGGATGCTTAACAGACATTTCAAAGTTAATTTGTTCAAAACTGACTGTCTGATTTCTCTGCAACCATATCCCCAAAACTTATTTCTCTGAAAGTCTTACCCATCATATTATGTTATTTTAAATATTCAGATTAATGAATCTGAATGCCATGCTTTAATGGTCTCTATCACCTTACACATTTAATTCATTAGCAAGTCCTGTAGAGTCTTTTATCATAATATGATCTTAATCCCAGTGATCCCTTCTCTGGGAATATACTCAAAGGAAATAAAATCACTATTTTATTAATTTATTTTTTTACATCACCACTTTATAAAGATATCTGCACTCCTTTGCTATTTGTAGCATTATTCACAATTGCCAAGAGATAAAAACAACCAACCTAAGTGTCCACTGAAGGATAAATGGATAAAGAAACTATAGTACATATATAAAATGGAATATTATTCAGCCCTAAAAAGAGTGACATCTTGTCATTTGCTACAACATGAACAAACCTGGAAAATACATGCTAAGTGAAATAAGCCAGACAAAGAAAAAAATCTTGCATGATCTTACGTATATGTAGAATAAAAGCAAATTAAAAAATACAAAGGTACAGAACAAACAATGGTTATCAGAGATGGGAATGGGGAGTAGAGCAGGGAGGAAATGGGGAAATGCAGGTTAGAGAATACAAAGCAGTGGATATACAGGATAAGCAAGTTTAGAGACCTAACAATGTACAACATAAGGATCACAACTAATAACATATTACTGTATATAGGACTCAGGCTAATTAATTCATTTTAGCTGCCTTTGCTACTAAAAAATTAAAACATGTGACACAGTGGATGTTAACTGAACTTCACTCAGCAACTTTTTACTGTCTATATGTAGCCCACAATGTCATGTTTAAACTTAAATATACACAACTAAAAAATGAGAGGAAGGAAGGTGGGGAGGGAGGAAAGGAGGGAGAAAAGGAGGAGGATGGAAGAAGAGAGACATTAAATTTGAGAACTCAATAGGATGTTAGAGTTAGTAAGACGACAATGGCCTGGCATAACATCAGTGTGGACAGAGATTAGCACTCTAAGAACATGATTTAAAGACATGCTTTTGGGGGGTGGGGGTCAGCCAAAGCATCTCTGAGAAGTCACTTTTAGAGGCTATTGTCCCTTTTATCGTTAAGTCCCAAGCCACACAGCTAGTGAAACACATTTTGCCAATTCTCTTTGACATTCCCAGACTTTTTCCATTGTTCATACCTGTATCTGTACCTTAAAGGTGTTTTTTCTAAAACTGGAAATATGTGCAGATTAGAAAATGCCAGAAAATCAACACTTTCTTGGTGGGGTAATTTGAACAGTTTTTAAAAACTTTCACAAAGTTTCCTTGCAGGATTAAGCTATAGTAGCTCATTGCAGATATGACAAAAAAGAAAAAATTTGACAAAAAATATGACAAAAAAGAAAAAATTTTGTTGGCTACAGTTCCTTCTATCATCTTCTGTTTTCACCTGTGCTCCCTCAATTTTCCAAATAAATTACTTGCATTAAAAAAAAAAAAATTAACCACTTTTGACCACCTCTCCATCACTGTAAGTCTCCAACATCATTTATTTGATTATCTCGTGTTCTTGCTGCTTCTATTGACTTTCTTCACTTTTTAAAAAATTTCCCCAGTAGTCCTGTTAATATGTAAGCCAGGTCCTATGACTCTCTTCAAAATCTTTTGATGACTTCCCATCCTACTCACAGTAAAAACCAAACTCCTTACAAGATCTGGGATCCTGTGTGACTTCATTTCCTACTATTCTCGCCTTCACTCCCATCTACTCTGGCCACAATGACTTCTGCTGTTCCTGGATTATGATAGGTTATTTTCCTTCTTAAAGCCCTTGCATCTACTGTTTAATCTGGCTGCAACACTCGCCCCTTGGTCAGTCCCATAAACTTATTCCTTTCAGTCTCAATTTAAAGCTCACCACAAAAGCCTCTGTAGAGTACTTAAGACTTTAAATCACCTCATCACCTTCATATTCCATTAATTATTTCCTTAATTATGTTCTTAATTATCTAAAACAAACAAAGAGTGAGGGAAAAAGTCAACTAGAGAAAGCTGATTGTCCTTTCAGAGTCACAGGAAAAAAGTCAAATTTGGAAAGTAATAAAAGGTAGTTGAAGAGGGGACAAAACAAATGGCAACTTTTCATGATAGGTTTATGACATTTAAAAAGTATTCTCAGGACAATATGATGTTTCATTATCTTTGCCCCACGCTAGTGAGGATGGGAAAAGATGGTTCATTATGCAAATTCTTCCCTGGGAAGCAAAGACAAAGGTGACATTACTCTGGAAGGAGTCTTAGAGGACAAAGAATGGAAGAATCAACTCTGCATGTAATGAGCTGGAGACAGGTGGGGTATAACAAGGAAGTTCCAGATGAAGTATACATTGAATTAAGTCTTTGGAAAGATGAATAGGAATTCAATAATCAGTAATATTCAAAAACAGGACAACATTCCTGGGAAAAATGAAGAAGAGAATAATTTTTAAGCTAAGTTCTTGTTCAGAAGGATATCCAATGCTTACCAAAAAATCACCAAACCAAATATAATAAATACACTATGTTCACTAAAGAAAAAAATAGAGTTGCTAGGTTTTTAGTTTGAGATTTAATAGCATGATAATTAATGCTTATTATGCCAGGCACAGTGGTGCATGCCTATAATCCCTCAGCTCGGGAGGCTGAGGATCGTAAGTTCAAAGCCAGCCTTAACAATTTAGTGAGGTCCTGAGCAACTTAATTAAAATAAAAAATGTTTTTAAAAAACGGGTCTGGGATGTGGTTCAGTGGTTAATTATCCCTGGGTTTAATCCCTGGTAACAAAAAGCGAAACAAAACAAAACAAAGCAGTAATTAAAACAGAAGCACTTTTAATATAAAATGTCAATATACACAAATGGATACCTTATCTCTTGCAGTAAGAAATCGTGGATCATCCTGAAAAGCTTCTTTGACAAGTTTACTAAATCTATTGAATAGCGTAAGCAACTGTTCAACATATTTCTCAGAGTCCTGAAAAAAAAAAAATGTTTTACATTTAACTGAGTTTAATAATGGGATTCACTGTGACATTTTTGTACATGCATATACTGTACATTGTTCATGTCCCTCTATCCTAATTATGTTATCCTAATTACTCTCTCCCCAACTTCTTTCTATTCCCAATTTTTCTAGTCTTTTCCCAGTCCTTAAGTCTCCTTTCTACTTTCTGGCCTTCTTTTTAAAATTGAGTTTTAAAAGGAAAATAATTATACAAAAATGAGAAAATATAATTTTAATATAAGACTATAGTCTTAAAACTAGGGAAATTTTTTTCTTAAAAATAAAAGGTGTTCCAATATTACTATTTTGCCATTTCAATTATTATTTTAAATACTTGATCCTGCATTTAAAAAATAATCTTGATATACTTCTATCATTGCCACTGGAGAAAACTTACAGTAGTAATAGTTTCAGCAGCTGCTACCATATCTGCCAATCCAGCACTAATGATATGTTCTTCCAAGTCTTTCAACATTGGCTCTATCCCATTAGGAACTTTGTCCATCAATGAAAACATTAAATGTAACTCTGAAAGGACAGAACATACTCATATAATTATTTTATTCACTAGAATAAATTTTCTCTCTGATTTACATAATGAAATGCCTGTGGTAATAAGAATTTGGAGAGATATTAATTAGAAGTTTATAAAGGTAATAGTATTGTGTGAGTACAATTAGTTAGGAGTTGTAATTATAACTTCCTGATCTATCTTCTCAGTTTGACAAAAATTATTTTTAAAAAATATAATTAAACATTATTACCCTATGTACATATGTAACTATATGACTGATGTGATTCTACACCATGTACAACCAGAAGAATGAGAAATTATACTCCATTATATATGATGTATTAAAGTGCATTCTACTGTCATGTATAAATAATTAAAACAAATTAAAAAATATCTAATTAAAAGTGATCACAAACTGTAAAACCCAATTCCCATTTGACCTCCCATGACATTTTTTTTTTTTTTTTTTTTTGGTGGTGGTGCTGGAGATTGAACTCAGGGCCTCACACATGCTAGGCAAGCACTTTACCACTGAGCCACATCCCCAACCTGAGATAAAATATTTTTTATTTTAGAAAGCATAAAAGTACCAAAGTTTAGACAGAAGACTAGTACATTTCATAAAGTAGTTGTATTACTACATATATAGCCATATAATTAAAGGGTTAAAAAATTACAAGTAGTAAAAATTATAAAAGAAATATGGTAGAGATAATAAAAAACTGTATTCATAATTTTTCAATTCACAAAGCACTTTTTCCTGTTATATATCACTTAATTGACACAAAAACCTTAACAGTACTGATTAACACTAAGTATAAATCCTTTATTATAGAGAGTTCAACATGGATCACACCTACTTTACTTATACTGGCATATAAAATTCAAACATTTCACTTGTGCCAATGAGTAGCTTTCTCCCTACCCACATCTCCAGTATTGGGGATTGAACTCAGGGGCTTTCTACCACTGAGCTACAAACCTGCCTTTTTAGTTTTTGAGACAGGTTCTCACTAAATTGCCAAATCTGATCTCAAATTTGAGATCCTCCTGTCTCAGCCTCCCAAGTAGCTGGGATTATAGGCATGTGCCATAGCACCTGACTGAACTGCAACTAAAGATTAAAGGGGACCTTGCAGTTAAACACAATAAAACCTAGAAAATACACCAAAATGTTAAAAGTGGTTCTCTAAGGGTAAAAAGGATATGAACAATTTTTTTTTGTTTTATTAAAATACTTGCTGCCTACCAAAATACCTTTCTTTAAAAAATTTTCAATTGGAAGGAGGTAAGAGAATAAAAATTATTAACACAAAGTATTTCATTACTTTCTAAAAATATTTACCACAAGGTTCCACAAAAAAAGTCAAATACCAGGGCTGGGGTTACGGTGCAGTGGTAGAGCGCTCGCCTAGAGTGTGTGAGGCACTGGGTTGGATTCTCAGCACCACATATAAATAAATTAATTAAATAAAGGTCCATTAACATCTAAAAAATATTTATTAAAAAAAGTCAAATACCTAGTCCTATCCTATACTGTAAATTTACAATTTAAATTGGTCTTTAAATGCAGAGTTCAACTTTTGAGAAAAAAATGGGAAATTCACCACATACACCTAAAGAAATGAAATGCTTACAAATGAAATTTGCAAACTCCTTAATAGTCTTTCTGTCTTAAATATTTTACCATTTTCTTTAAGCTTAGGTTATGCTAACAAATATGCCTATGTGTAAAAGAATAATCTAACAGCAATTTATTTAGTGACCTGCTTCAAAGACACTCTTAAAACAGAAAAGTTTTATGTGATGTTTTACCTACTTTCAGTTTCATTTCGCTTGATCATGCCTTGGCACTCTGCTAAGATAGTCTCTTTAAATGACGTCACCAGGGCATTTACACAGCATTCCATGAGCTGAAACACAGTAAAAATTAGTCATGGCTACTCTAATTTTCATAGCACTAATCTATCCAACACACAAAATAAACCATGTTATTCAATAGAAAAAAATTAAGTAAACTAAAATAGATTTTACTTACCTTTATTATAGGATTATTGAGGATGGATACTTTATCCTAGTTTACCAAAGTATATTTCTCTCTAAGAATAATGCTATAGAACTTAGGTTCTCTTTAGAAATTTTAACAAAAGTCCCCAAGGAGGGGAGAAAAAACTAAAAATATACAAAAACAAAATAAAAAAAACCTTTGATTAATTTATCCTATTTGGAGAGAACCTATACTAGAATTAGATTCTAAAATATAGTGACATTCATTTAACAAACTATTACTGGATACCTACCACATGAGTGGGCATCAAAGATATGTTTAGAAGACACAAAAGAGTAAGATATAACCCCTGTTCTGGAACAGATCACTATCTAATTGAAGGTGAAAAGGAAAACCTAAAGTGCTCCCACAGGATAATATCTAAATTGGATCTTGAAAAATTAGTATAAGTCCTAAAATTAACTGCGAATTCTAGGGAAAAGAAGGTGCACATGGAAGGGAAGACACAGTAGAAGTCGGGAAAGGAGGGAGGGAACCACAAACATTAACAAAAACCTATGGTTTGGGATTTTATTCTACAGCTAGGAAAGAAAGAACCAAGAAAGGTTTAAACAGAGGATAAAAATAATGAGATTCTCATCTCCTCAAGTCACTGTTACAGATCCGTGTCACAAGAGGAAGGCAGGTGGTATGCAGTAGGTGCAAAAGACTGGTAAAATACTTCAAGTAAGATGGTGTCTAGAATTCTCGGAGGCCATCAGGAAAAATCCCCTAAAGGGAGCAAAAGATATCCACACTATTCCTGCTCCTTCCTTGTTATGCAATTACTTATTCCTCTTGAAGGGATCAAATAAAATAGGCTGTGAGTTCTGAAGTAAGATATCTTAAGGCTGATTATCTGTTTTTCAGAAGAGATACATCTATCTGTATTGGGGGGGGGGGTAGTATTTTTGTCTTAAAATTCTTTGTTAAAAATTCCTCTCTTGGGGCTGGGGTTGTGGCTCAAGCGGTAGCGCGCTCGCCTGGCATGCGTGTGGCCCGGGTTTGATCCTCAGCACCACATACAAACAACGATGTTGTGTCCGACGAAAACTAAAAAAAAAATAAATATTGAAAAATTCTCTTTCTCTCTCTCTTTCTCTCTCAAAAAATTCCTCTTGGAATCGATATAATGTTGATAATTACTTAATTTGAATTTAATTAATAAGTCATAATTACACTATTCTTCCTATTTTAAAAAATGTTTTAAAATTTTCCTTTAATAAAAAAGCTTTTTTCCTTCAAGGTTCTCTAATCCATGTATCTATCTCATTTCTGTCCTACCAAAAAATATAGACTTGAAATGGTTGAGAAATTCTTGCCTTGTAATGTGGGAAGCTCCTCCAGTCTATATTAGCTCTGGAATATACACAAGTGAACACTCCTACCCTTCTGCAGAAAAACCTGAATGAGAACGGGCAAAGCTAACTGTATGTAACTACTGGAGGACAAAGAAAAATTGCAATTTAAATAAATTTTAGGCCTCAGTCTCTGATCTGTTTTCTATTTCACTGAAAATTTTCACCTTGCATATTATCCTGGTCAGTCCAAATTTTTCAGATTCCAAAAATGTCGACCACTGTTTCAAACTGTTTGCTGTGGAATCATGCTTTCTTTCTTTCTTTCTTTTTTTTTTTTTTTTTTTGTGGTGGTGCTGAGAATTGGCCCATAGCTCAGAACATGCTAGGCAAGCACTCTACCACTGATCTATACTCCCAGCCCTTTTTATTCATTCATTTTGTTTTTTAGAGACAGATCTTACTAAGTTGCTCAAGCTGGCCTTGAACTTGGGAAACTTTTTCCCCAGCCTCCTCACAAAAGAAATACAAACAGTGCCTCAGAAGTATGCCACTATGCCCAGCATGAAATCAGTTTCAATGGCTGTAACCAGTTTATTTACTTTTATTTATTTAAATGATACAGAACAGGAAAAAAAAAAAAATAGAACACATCACACATTGTAACAACAAAACTTTTGTTTCAGATTATGTGCAAATGAACAAAGAACAGTAACCTGAAGTACAAAATGTATTTCTTATTGTGGATTACAATGAGGATTAAAAGAATAGACTAAACTGACAAAATATTGAAGAAAAATACACAGAACTTGGTAACTGTTTAGATAAAAGGCATTAGGGAAATAAAAGGTGTTGAAGTAGTTTTCAGCTTGAAGGGTTAAATAATTATTATAGGTAGGTTTATGAGTGCTTACTATACACTAGGCATAAGGCTAAATTCTTTACATCTATTATCTAATTTAACAAGCACGACCACCTTGTGAAACAGCTATTTAATTTATGTAGACATAGGCTTAGAGTGGCTAAATAACTTGCAAACTTTACACACTTAGTTCATAAGGACTAGAGCTATAATTTGAGGTTGGGTATGTAAGAAAAGCCTTCAACTTCTTTTTTTTTAACGACACCAATAGAGTATGTATGTATTTAGTAATGCCTACATGTTCAGAACTGAGTTAAGTGTTTCAAGGATTTCAGAAATAGAAAAAAAAAACAAAACGGTTCACACCCTCTATGATTCTATAGTCCAGTTGGGAACATATAATTTGGGGAGGTTAGATGAGTACTGGAAATTGAACTCAAGGCCTTGGGATGCTAGGCAAGCACTCTACCACGGAGTTACACTGTCAATTCAGGAACATATAGTTACATACCTGAAAACGTGCTTCATATATACTGATGAAAAGAAGTTCAATTTTACTAACAAGCAAAGAAGCAGAAATAGATGCATTATCATTACACCACAAATTCACAAGGACAGAGACCATACTCCATTCACAGCTATATAGTCATGGCCTTGCAAATCGTTGGTGCTTGATAAATAACACAACAAAACAGTCTATAATTTGCTACTAAATCTAGTGCAGAAACAACAGATACTGCGGGAATTCAAGTAAGAGGAAAGTGATAAATGCTGAAGAATCTGGGATACTTTATTACAAGTGGGTTATAAAGATACTATTAACATGAGTCTAAGAAAAATAATATAGAATGAGTTATATCAATGAGTAAATATTCCTCACCGAGTACAGTGACTCTTGCTGGACAGAATTAAATTAGAAAAACAGGTTAGGGCAAAATTCTGAAGAGTCTTGAAAATCAGTGTAAGAAATAATGATACTATGATTTTTAAACAAAAAAGTAAAATAGTAAAAATGATGTTGTAAAAGATCAGTTTAACTCAAAAGAAATACAAATGGTCAATAAGAACAAATATGCCCAGCCTCATTAGTCATTTTTAAATGCACATAAAATCATTTTTAATCTATGATTCTGGGAGACTGGCAAACATATACTGACAAAACCCTAATCAGCAGATATATGGATACAGAGGTACACTCTTGATGGGAGTAAAAATTACAAGATTCCTCAAAGTCATTCTGGTATTACAGAGAAATTTATAAATGGCTGATATCCTTTGTTCAGTAATCTCATTTTCAGGAGATTCCATTCCAAGAGAATGCCAAGTATGAGGAAAGAGGCATACATAGAGATATTAAAAAAGAAATAGACATATAAAGATATTCCAGGAAGTAGTACTTATAAGAAATAAATTATAAACAATGAAAATTGCCATTATTTAGGTATATTACAGTGTGGATAGACTGTAATAGAATTGTGTGGTGTAAAAATGCACAATGTCATATATTTCTGTTAAAATGCTAGAACAAGGAAGGAAGGAAAACAAATATTTTAGAGGGAAGAAAGTAAGAAAAAAAGAAAGAAGAAAAAACATAAGCCAAACAAGTATGACACAATGATACTACTGGTAGAATCTGGAGGCTGGGTATGGGTGGGTAAGGTTCACTATACTATTTTATCCCCTATGTAAATATTTGAAATCTTTCACAACAAAGCTTTTTTTAAAAACATAGAATAATTATAGTATAGATTCCTGTATATTGAAAAATCCTTCAGAAGACTATTTTATCTATGCAAAAAGAAGAAAGGGATACTACTAGATAGGGTTCTTTCCTTATTTCAAATGAGTTTTGTCCTAAATAGTGTTGGTTCCTTGAATTAAATTCTTCAAGGAGGACAGAGAACATGTTAATACTCTTCTAAATGTCTTCCCCATCATTTACCAAATTACTATATACATAGACTCGAACCTAAATATATACTTGTTATTTGAAAAACACATCTTGTATGGAAAGGATAGTGATAAACCATCTCTCTCACCTTGTATTCCCTTTCTGTCTCCTTTTGCTAGCTTCCGTGAAGAAAAAAACTTTTTGCCATATGCCATCAACTCCTGTACTTGTTTGCCTGAGATGAGCACAACTTCTAAATCCATAGCAATCTCTCCCCAGAGGTCTGCAAGGTGAAACACTTTAACTATCAATGTGCTTGATGTTTTACTCTCTGCTACAGCAAGACTATAAACTCTTCAAAGATGTGCCATAAACACAGCAGGCACTCGATAACTATTTGTTCAATGATGAATTCACAGGTCTTTGAAGATGAAAGGCAGGCTATGTGATATGGTAGATTCTTCTTTTGGTGGTATTCAGTTTGCACAATTAATTCTATTTCATTGAAATTTAGTAAAAAGCAACAAGAATAGTTCCGACTACCATTAATTATAGAAGTTTTTGTGAATAATAATTTGCCTTGCCTCAGCTATAAAATTGAGTTGAGCTAAAAATTATCTAAGTTTTTTCTACTTTAAGACAACTATCATCAGGCCCTTAACAATACAAGGATATCTGTACCATATTCAAGGGTTAATTTATTCTATGTGTGGTAGGCTATTCTCAAAATTAATTTCTCTTGACCTTTCTACCTTGGTTGAGATTCTTTTTCTATCAATATAACTGGTGGTCCTTGTTTCATTTCTAAACTATAAAAATAACCCTTTATAATAAGCAATTAAGAATGACTCCTGACTTTTAAAAAAATATTTTTTAGTTGCAGACAGACATAATGCCTTTATTTCATTCATTTTTATATTTATTTTTATATTTATTTTTTATATTTATTTCTTTTTTAGTTGTAGCTGAACACAATACCTTTATTTTATTTATTTATTTTTATGTCATGCTGAGGATCAAACCCAGGGCCTCGAACGTGCTAAAGGAGCGCTCTACTGCTGAGCCACAACCCTAGCCCTTTATTCATTTATTTTTATGTGGTGCTGAGGATCAAACCCAGTGCCTCACACATGATAGGTAAGTACTCTACCACTGAGCCACAATCCCAGCCCTCTTTTTAACTTTTGGGATACTGTCCTTAACATGCCAAAATACTGAAGGTTAACAAATA
The DNA here is from genome assembly GCF_021218885.2 of Marmota monax. Classification (NCBI taxonomy): domain Eukaryota; kingdom Metazoa; phylum Chordata; class Mammalia; order Rodentia; family Sciuridae; genus Marmota; species Marmota monax. Next base: position 6,007,007 of record NW_026692132.1, read on the forward strand.
TTTATTGTTATTTAATAATTTATAACTTGTGACCTACGTGATTTTTTTTTTTTTTTGGTAGGAGGTATTGAACCCAGGGGTGCTTTGCCACTGAGCCATATCCCCAGTCCTTTTTATTTTTAATTTTGAGACAGAATCTCACTAAGTTGTAGATGCCAGCTTTGAATTTGTAATTCTCCTGCCTCAGCCTCCCCAGTCGCTTGGATTACAGGTGTGTGACACTGTACCCAATACTTATTCAGTTTTTAAAGTCAGTTTTGCATATAGATAAGATAGTGAAACAGTTTCTACTCTTAGAATTGGTAAGCAATTTTCTTCAAAGTAGAACCTAATAATATAAGCTATCATTTAGGCACAGTCCTACATGTTTAATATACCATGTATTTTATTTAATTCTGACAAGAATGGGTATTATTCCATTTTATAGTTACGAAAACAGGGATACAAAAGTTGAATAACTTGCCAAACACAGACAGCTATAAAATAATAAGAGCGGAATTCAAATCTTTATTTGATTTTAACATACGTGCTTTTAACCATTATAATACACTGCCTCCTTATCTGTGCCCTGGTCATTCTAAAGAGATGAAGGCTTATACTAACAATACACTTTTTCATTACACTACTGTATAAATAATTCATTTGCCTTTGGCATCTTCCTAAAAATAGAGACTAGATTTATCTTATCATTCCCAAAAACCACAAGGCCTGGCACTATAGGTTCATAATAAATTCTAACTGAATTCCTTTAGGAAATGACCATCACCTAAAAACTAACAACCACAGATAAATTTTAAAAGTAATTTTGGTTTATTTTTTTTCCTCACTCTTTTTTGAAGTTGTATCACATTTTGCTGCCAATATGCCTGTTCAGCAGCACAGCTCTAGGGCCACTTAACCTTGTTTTACTAATATACCACTGCTCATTTGTTATAGACTCACATTCTGATAATCAAGTTTATCAGAGTTTTTATAAATTTGGACCCGAGAAGGGCTTAGTGGCTATCCCTTAAATAAAAGTTAACAGTGGGACTTCCAGACATCTAGTGCAATACTCAAATGCTCAGAACTCTTGGTTTATTTTCTAGATTCCCCACTAAATTGCAAATAAATAGCTAAACTTACTAAAAGGACTGTCCTCTGGATACATGAAGTACTACTATATTACACATACAAACGGAGACTCAAGTATGCTTATATACACGTGCAAAGACACACACTCAAACACATAGCATTTGATTCAAATTTGGGTACTTGATCCAAGCTGGGCCAATTAGAAATGTACTAACTGAAACCAGGAAGAGAAGATTTATCACCTTGGATCACAAATTAGAATAGGCTGGTAGATTTCATATTACCAACTTCAACAAAAAGCCTATCAATTGTAGGAAATAATAAAGTAGATGAGCAGAAAAAGACATTCTAAAAAGTCCTGACAGAATTCCAAGTTTGCATTTTGCTGTTGGTTTTTCCTTTTTCTTTGCAGTACTGGGGATTGAGCCCAGGGTTGCTCTACCACTGATCTACCTCCCCAGCCCTTTTTATTTTTCATTTTTTTGAGTCAGGGTCTCACTCAGTTGCCCAGGCCGGTCTCAAACTTGAGATCCTTTTTCCTTAGCTTCCTGAGTTGTGTGCACCATCTCCTGGCCAGAGTTCCCAAATTTCTGAACCCAGATGTCCTTCCTTTTGGTCTTCCCCTAGCCCTTTCCATGGTGGATTTTCCATGAACCAACACATTCACCTTTCTTCTCTATCCTTACCTTGTATCGCTCTCCTCCCCTCACCTACCATGTTCTTGACATACTAACCTTTTTTTTTTTCATTTGAGATGGGTTCTTGTACTAAGAGTGTTACATGTGATCATACACACACACACACACACACACACACACACAGTCTCTATGGCACAGCAGACACAGGTGATGCAATATGAGCAGAACACTATCTTTACTCTTCTAATGAAGGTAAACAGATAGGGCAAGTAAACAAACAAGTGAGAAGTAATTATTTATGATATGGAGTAATGCTACAGAGATTGAATGTGTGTGTGCATACATCCAAATTATTTACCAAACTATTTACCTTTTCTTTATATACTCCAAAGTACCTAACATTACCCTTAGGAACTCAAGATCTAATATTAAACTGAACCCCAGATTCACCATTCCCTAGTTATGGAGTGAGGTCCAATTCCTGAACATCTCTAAATTTCAGTTTCCTTGTTTGTAAAATAGAAAGAACAGCACTTACTTACTAGTTATACTTTCAAAATATATCATGAATCCATGTACTTATATATCCACCTCCACTGCCATCAACATCTCACACCTAGATTACCAGTCTGTAATTTAAATACCACACTGCCACCCAAATACTATTTTGTAGTATGGAGATCAAATCCATTCCCTGCTTAAAACCCTTGAATGGCTTTTCACTGCTCCTGCTTTCTTCTCTATCCTTATCTTGTATTGTTCTCCTCCCCTCACCTACCATGTTCTTGCCACACTAACCTTTCTCTATTCCTATAATAAATTAAACTCATGACTGCTTTAAAGTCTTTATACTAGCTCTTCCCTCTGCCCATAATGTTTTTGTCTCAGATCTTTAACAGGTCAGCTCTATACCATTTGGGTCTAACCTCCAATATCACTCCCTCTTATTTTTATTTTTTATTGGTACTGGGGATTGAACCCAGGGGTGCTTTACAACTGAGCCACATCCCCAGCTGTTTTTATTTTATTTTTTGCTCATATTGTATCCCCTCTGTCTGCTGTGCTGTGGAGGCTAAATAAATATTACAGAGCAATTGAGTACTCAATAAAGACAGGTAAAATGATATAATGAAAAACTGAATTAAATCAAGGAGACACAAAGAAAAACGAACGACAAAATTAAACCCTATAATTTTTACCCACATCCCTTCAGAACATCATACTATAAGAAAGGCAGTTCAGGGGCCGGGGTTGTGGCTCAGAGATAGAGCACTCGCCTAATATGCATGAGGCACTGGGATCAATCCTCAGCACCACATAAAGATAAAATAAAGATATTGTGTCCACCTATAACTAAAAAAGAATAATAAATTAATTAAAAAAAAAAAAAAAAAAAAAAAGAAAAGCAGTCCAGTGGGAAAAAGACTAGCTTGGAGCCAGGCAATTAAAGCCATAATTCATCAATACTATATAACGTTGAAAATGATGATTTTTCATTATTTTTCTAACCACACTGTATGAGTAAGACAATTACTTACACATGCTCCCCTCCCAAACTTATTTTTAAAAGAATATACAATCTGGCCAGGCAAGGTGGTGCATACCCATAATCCAAGTAGTTTAGGAGGCAGAGCCAGGAGGATTACAAATTCAAGGCCAGGCTCTACAAATTCAAATTAGTGAGGCCCTAAGCAACTTCACAAGACTCTATCTCAAATAAAAATATAAAAAGAGTTGAGGATGTGACTCAGTGTTTAAGCGACCCTGGGCTCAATTCCCAGTACCACAATAAAAATGAAAGAATTACCGGTGTATTATTAAAATGAAAAGAATTCACAGTATATTATTACATATCTAATGCTGAGGAGTTTTAGACCCTCCCCAAAATTTTAAGTTAAAATTCATTAGGATTCCTTAAGTTCTTTCAATTAATTATTTAAAAACTGGCAAGGCTCTCAAAATTCACTCCCTTTGACTCTACTCAGATTCATCAAATAACTTAAGCAATCTTTCAATCATTTTGAACAATCCTTTAAACCATTAAAATATCTACTGATTCTTCTTCAAAATGCTTTTCATATCCTTTCCTCTCCATTCCTTTGTCATCACTTATCTAGTTGGAAACTTTATTATATCATTGAAGACAGCTATAAACAAGTTTCTTACCTCTCTATAGACACTGAGATACACTCCAGGACAGATGAATCCTCCAGACTCTGCATCATCAATTCAATGGTTCTCAAAACTATCAAACCCACACTTTCTTACATAGCAAATATTAAAATGTGTTATATCATTTCAGAAACACCCACATAATTCTTTAATTATAATATACAGGAGAAATCAAAGGAAAAAAAACTTTATAAGAAGCCAATATATATTTCAACCTATAAATATTTGGCAACAACTAAAGTAGAAGAGATCATAAAGTAGTCCAATATCTGAACCTATAAGCAGCACAAATGGGAATGTGAAAACTACAAATGAATCTCACACACGTACACTGCTAACTTAATACCATAAGCAGTTTCATTGCAGGTAATATAAATTTCTTCTAGTGAAAAAAATTTTAAGATTCCAAACAAAACACCTTTCCTCAATTTATACAATAACATCATCCCTAGAACAGCAGATTAATATCATGTAAAAAATAATTTTTTTAAATTTACAAATAAAAATAAGTTCTGTTTTCCAAGAAGTAAAAATGATATTTCCACTTAGACGAGTGGCCAGTGGGACATTTTAAGGTCATTTGGCCTGTGGGGTAATTCTTGTTTCTGTGGGACACCATACTTTTTGAAAAGTAATGAAAAATCATTGGTCTCAGTATTATGTATGTACTGATGAGTTACACATTTGATTGCCCGACTCCAAGCCTTGTTTATATAAGACTGTGAGACACGTGGCATTCACAAATCCTTATTTACACTCCTAGACCCCTATCTTCTAACTATCCAATCATTTTAATAATCACAAATTGCCTCCATACATTTTTATAATGCTCCCCGGAGGTAAATACTACCCACACCGAAAACTTCTGACTTAAGAGATTTCAATCCAAAGATATTAGCCTTAAATTCAAAATGTCCTTTATAATGAGATCAAAATCTATCTCCTACTTTTTTACATTCACTTTCACAATGTTCCAACATAGTCTAGGCTTGAGAGAAAATAATTTATCTTCTCACCACTCTAACCCTATCTTTTGCTTGCTTTCATGTTTATGATGTCTAAACAACATATAGCATAACTAACTTTCCACTGATTCATCTGTCAGAACCTGCTATACTAAACATAAGCAAAAGAAAATAAAAGTTCATTAGGATAAACTTATAAAAGAATTCTAAAATATGATTCTGGGTACATAATTATATGTAAAATAATATCTAAAAATTTTACATACATAAAATTAGAGTGTTTTGTTTTGTGATGCTGGAAATTAAACCCCAGGGCCTTTCACATATTAGGCAAGTGCTCTAGCACTGAGCTATATCCCCACCCCAAAGGAGTAACTTTTACTGGCTAGATAGAATATGTCAAAATCCCTTTAGAGTGTAAATTTTTATCCATTAAAAATGTGATTTTCGGGGCTGGGGTTGTGGTTCAGCGGTAGGGCACTTGCCTCGCACATGCGAAACCCTGGGTTTGATCCTCAGCACCACATAAAAATAAATAAGTGAAATAAAGGTATTGTGTCCAACTACAACTAAAAAAATAAATATTTTTAAAAAATGTGATTTTGCGGGGCTGGGGTTGTAGCTCAGTAGTAAAGTGCTTGCCTCACATGTGTGAGACACTGTGTTCAATTCTCAGCACTGCATATAAATAAATGAATAAAATAAAGGTCCATCAACAACTGAAAAAAATTTTTTTAAATGTGATTTTGGGTTGTGGTTGTGGCTTAATGGTAGAGCACTTGCCTAGCATGTGTGAGGCACTGGGTTCAATTGTCAGCACTGCATATAAACTAATAAAATAAAGGTCCATTGACAACTAAAATAAATAAATAAAAATAAATGTGAGTTTTGTGAACACTCCTAAAGTAGAACAATGGTTTAATGTTAGGGATTCTGTTAATATGATTTGAAAAATTCATTCAATAAGGAAAATACCATATGGTAATCTCCGGTGATGCCTTCAAATAAAAGATGGCATTCTTCATAATATTCTTTATTTTTTAAACTTTCTATTTTGATTAAATGATTACAGAAAACTTGCAATAGCACAGAGAATGCTCATACCTCGATCACTCTACTTTTCCTAACATTAATATCTTACATAACTATAGCATAACAATCAAAATCACAAAAAATCATTGATACAATGTTATACTTGAAAATTGACTTTTTTTTTTAAACTAATGTCCTTTTCCTGTTGTAGAATCCAATCCTCAAGCACACATTTCATTTAATTGTTATATTTGCAGTCTGTTCCAATCTGACAGTTCTTTTGTCCTTTGTTTGGTCTGTTATGACATTTTTTTTGGACATTTTTAAAGAATATTAGTTATTCAGTAGGACATCCAGGGATACATAATGTCGATGTGTCCTATTACTAGTGATGTTAACTATAATTACTTGATTAACTATTTTAAGTTTGAAGCTTTTAATTCTGGGAATATTTCAATGAAATTGGCTCAGGTACATTAAAATAGGTTGGAAATCATAATCTAGAGCTTATAAGTGTGTTTGTGTATGTGTGTGTATAAACAAATATCACAATACTATAATAATTCTTATAATTATATTATTATTATATAATTATAGTATATTATATAATTGTGTATTATATAATATACTTAAGTTTTTAAAGGTGTTCCACATCTGGGACAATGAGTTAAGATGGTATTTTTAAGGTTTTTCCATTGTAAAGTTATTATTTTTCTTTTAGTAAATATCTTGGGGAAGATCTTGGAAACAATGAAAATAAACCTATTTTATTTCAAACTTTTGGTCACTAATTTTTGTATGCATTTGGTGGAGCTTGCCTACAACAATTATTACTGTGAAATCTGCCTAACAGCGATTATTTACTTCCTTTTACTCTATTTATAGAGTGGAACTCTTCTGTAAGAATGAGTTTTAAGGCTGGGCACAATGGTGGACACCTATAATCCCACTGCCTTGGGAGGCTGAGGCAGAATTGCAAGTTCAAAGCCAGCCTCAGCAACTCAGCAAGGCCTTAAGCAACTCAGTGAGAGCCAGTCTCATTTTCTTACTCTTAGTTGGACCTTTATAGTTGAATGGCCATAAGTCTAATGTATATAATACAGCTAAACTTGAAACACTGGGGTATTAAGATCAGAACAATTCCACCTTGTAAAATGGTAACACTCCCACTCAGATGCCACAGGAATATAAACCTATAAGAGAACTCAAATTTCCAAAACTGAACTCATCTTTATAAGACTAATTTTCATATGGAATCTCTCTGTGGCAACACTATTCTCCTGAGCTGAAACCTTTGAAACACTATTGGCTTGATTCTCTGCAATATATAGCTGCATACATGACATAATTTTCCACCTGTGGCAAGTCTTCTTCTGTACCTTCATCCTTTCCAACCCTATTATTATAACCCTATGTGGTTCTCCTAATGCCTTGCTTATTATTGCAATGTTAACATTGAGTAGTTATTAAATGGTAGATAAATGGTTATATGTTCTCATGAGCACTTTTAAGACAAAATCCTTCTCCATAAAAAATTAATTCTCCTTAGTAATTAATCTTTACTATCACCAGATTAAATTCCTGAGAGACAACTCAGTTCATGACACACATATTTAAAAACATTCAATGGCCCTGCCTTCTGCATAAAGCCCAAATCTAGCTTTAAATTTCAACAAATAATTTATACAACAACCACTAAGTTAGCTCCCAACGCTCGCCTTTCTTTGCCAGTATTAAAATGATTTTAATCATTGAAAGGACATATATTGCCAGTTATGAACAAGCAACCACCCCCCAAAATAAACACAACTATCAGTCAAGACAGATGAAAAAAAAATTTTAAAAGCCAGAAGTAAAATAAAACAAAACAAAATAAAAACATTTCTAAATCTCATCTATAGTTGCGAAATGGTTTGGTCATAGGCAAATTGAAATGTTAGTCTTGTCAATGTAAATTTAAATCTTGTTCACAGGTTCCAAATACTGAAAGGAATTGGAGGAAATACTACTGTTATTTGAGCGGATTCCAAGACTCTCCCAAACTTGATTACTACCTTCATTATTAAAGCAATACTAACATGAATTCTTTTTTTTTAATGAATTCTTGTATTAAAAACAAAACAAAACCCTTGACCAACCTCATTTAAATGAAGAACTTATTATATAATATAAAATAATAAATAAAGGTCGATGTTCCTACATCAAATAACAAAAAGAAATGCCTCCAAGGGGTAATAAGTGATTCAATAATGACTAATTCAGTTTTTGCAGCCACTTTACAGAATATATCTACTGAAAATAATGAGAATCATCTCAAGGACAGAGTGTGTGTGTTTATTAATATTTTTTAGTTGTAAATGGGCACAATATCTTTATTTATCTTTATGTGGTGCTGAGGATTGAACCTAGGGCTTCACACATGCTAGGCAAGTGTTCTACCACTGAGCCTCAATCCCAGCCCCCAAAAGTATATTTTACTTGCAACATGAAAAATCACTAAAATGATTGCCTTTAGAAATGTATAGAAAGAGGAAGTTGATTAAAAATTAAGTAGTGTACACTAAATACAGTAAAATTTAGAGCAGGGATGGCAAATAGGCTTTATTTTGCACACCAGCTCTGAGGAACAATGTGTTCTGAATAAGGTGCTTTTTTGGAACTTTGCTTTTACTTACTGGGAAACAATTAGTAATGCTGTAACCAATTAGTAAAGTTGGTCAGAGACATGAGAAAGGATAATGTCATTATATAAAGGATAGATAGTGTCATGTATTTGCCATCCCTATGCAATTGTACTTCAAATAATCTCATAAAATGTACAATTACAAAAATTACTTACTGCTTCAACAGAGTTGCATTCTCGTCTTGTTTCTAAATAACGTAGTGCTCGTTTTTCTTCTTCTTTTAATTTAGCATCTGCCTGTCCAGAAGCAAAATAGCAATCATTTTAAGACTATCAAGAATATCAAGATAACATTTCAAATTACCAAATGTATGAAGTTCTGACTTACATATTTCATATAATTCTGTACACCATTTTGTTGTAAATATGAGGGTGCCTGTGTTCTATAAAATCTCTCTGTTGAATCCAAATATGCCTTCTCAAAATTGTCCCTATAAATCTGAAGTTTATCTTCAGGATTAGAACAAAGGTTAACTGAAAAATAGAAAATAAAATTTTACTTTATATTGAGGAGTTATTATATGGAAGATGACAGTGTTCGTGAGAACATATAATTGTTTAAGACAAAAATCCTTTATAAGACAAAAATCTCCATAAAAAACTTAAAAAGATCAAAGCAGTTAAGTAACAAATACAAGAAAGAATATGAACTACTTTGTTTTGGAATAGTAAAGACACTGATTTCTAAATCAATGATCAAGAAATCATTTGCAGAACAGATGAGATTTAAATTGAATTTAAAAAAATAAATAAGAATTTGCATAGACAGATTAGTAAGATAATATTCGGAAGCAGAAAAGCACAAGCTATAATGATTAGGTGGTCTAAGTCAACTATAAGGTTAATAGAAAATAAGGAAGAATGGTAAATTAGGAATGGCTAAGGAAAGTCACAAATCTCAAACTATGTAGTCTGTATTCAGGATGCTGTTGGTAAAAACAAAAAACAAACAAAAAAAACAATAAAATAATACTAAAGAAATATGGGAGCAAAAGGGAAAAACCAGTCAAAAACACCCTAAAGGTTCACTAATACTGGGGGGAACAATACTGACCAAATTATATTGTTATATCATGTGCATGTATGAATACGTAACAACGAATCCCACTATTATATGCAATTACAATGCAAGAGTAAGAAATGAAAAAAAAAAAACAAAACAAAACAAAAAAGAAATGAAGGTTCATTAATTCAACAAATGCTTGTTGAGAGTGATTTTCTGTCAGGCATTCTACAGAAAGATACAGGGTCAACAAAATACTTAGTATTATTCTAGGGAGACACAGATACTATGAAACATGAAGTGATAGGATCTAACCTAGTGTGTGAATTAGGAAAGGCCTCCACGAGGAAACAAAGTATAAAAAGGAATCAGAAGATGAAGAGAGTATTCTAAGTCAGAGGAAACAATATACATGATTGAAAATACAAATGAAAATACTGCCAGAAGCTGAGAGGTAGAGAAAATGTTCAGGGTGAAGTAAGTTCCTGAAAACAAACACAAAAGCAGTTACCTTTTATGACTCACATCCAAATTTACATTCAAAATTTATGTATTTAAAAAATACATCCAAATTGTCATTTCTTTAATTTAGGTCACTAAAAAGATTTGTTAGCAACCAAGTGTGGTGATGCAAGCCCATAATCCCAGTGACTCAGGAGGCTAATGCAGGAGGATCTCAAGTTCCAGGCTAGCCACAGCAACTTAGTGAGACCCCGTCTCAAAAATAAAAAATAAAAAGGTTGGGGGTATAGTGGTAGAGTGTCTCTGGTTTTAATTTCTAGTACTAATAAATACATACATAAATTAACAGTCAAGAAATTAATGATATGGAGGAAATATGACAGACACATCAATATGATTTTTTGCAGGTTTCTTAAAAGTACAATAAGCGTACAATCAGAGATATGAAAAATTGTGCTCTATGTGTGTAACAAGAATTGTAACTCATTCCACTGTCACATATAAATAAAAAAAATTTAAAAATTTTTTTAAAAAGAAACTCTAAAAACAAGTATAATGAATACCATTTGTGTACTATTAAAAGCATCTGGAACAAAAAAAAATGTCAATTTATATGCTGATAAACATAACTCTGACAAAACTATAATTGTCCTGGAATTTTTATGACAAAGAATTAAGAATTTAGAACATACCATAGGATTCTCTTACTCCAATGACCAGCTGAGAATCAAAAGCTTCTCCCAGTCTTTCAGCATGTACCAGCTTCATTGCACTATCTTGAAGTCTGTTTTTTATATTTGAAAAAATTGACTCATTCCATGTATCAAGCATGAGCTAGGAAAACAAGAACAAAATATGGAATTATTTTCAACTATTAACATAATGAGTATACCACCTCCAAACAAACACATATTTTAGTATGAACACTAAAAGAAATAAAATTCTTAGGCACACATTTAGCATTCTTCAGGACAGTAGTATAATGGTAAAAAAAAGTATTTCAGAATCAGACATAACTGAATTTGAATCCCAGTTCTGTTTATAAAAATATACATTAGTGAATATGTTTTAATGCTTGGAGTAATAGTCAGGTGTAGAATAAATGTTAGTGATGGCAGCAACAACATAAAGAACTCACAAGGCATTAATATTCATTACATATCTGAGACTGCTCTAGGTACTTTCCATGTATAACTCAACCTTCATCATCTTGATATAGGTACACTCTTATCCCCTCTCTAGATATGTGGAACAAGGGACAGAGAGAGCAAGGCCACAGTCATGCAGTTTGCAGTTGCAACACTGGGATCTGAATCCAATTCTGGTTCTCAGAATTGATGCTCTTAAGGGATGCCACTTCCCACAATGCATATAGAATTGCAAAAAATAAAGGAATAACAGAAAAATAAAAGAGGATAAGATTATAGAATTACAAATTAAATAGCATCTGAATGTGTCTTTCTTTTCTGTGCAAATTAAGAAAATTTTAAGAGTGGGATGAGGTAAGAATGCCTAGACCATGATATTATTATTACTTTTTTTTAGACCATGCTATTTTAATGCCTGAGTTTTAATAATCATCACAGCAAACAGTAGGTTATTTAAAGTTCAAATGGCATTTTTAACTTTTCAGTTCTCTGGTTGGGATTTAGGATGTAACTCAGTGGTAAAGTGAGGGCTTAGTATGTGTGAGGCCCTGAATTCAATCCCTAGCACCCCCTCACCCCTGAAATATACCTCTAGTTACTTTTGATTCTCACAAGTAGGAAGATACTTGGTAAAAGAAGACAAAAAGTTGAAGAGTGATTTAGAGTTCCAAGGGAAACCTTTATCACTTTCCAGATTGAGTTCTTTCCATTAAATCATGACGAGCTACTGGGCATGTGCTTTTAATTAGAATCCATGCAAAATATAAAAGTATGATACATACTGAGTTTATAAGATTATAAAGATGATAGCAGTTTATCAAAAATTAAACACAAACTTATTAGAAAGCAAGCTAATAAAAGGATTACTAAAAACAATAACTTACAGAAAAATAAAAGGACAAAAAAAGAACAGGAAAATTAAGTACTGAAGATAATAAAAAAAGTTGAAAGTAAAAAGGAAAAGCAAACGAGATGTTTTATTTTTTTTAGTTGTAGATGGACCAATACCTTTATTTATTTATTTATTTATTTTTATGTGGTGCTGACGATCAAACCCAATATCTCACACATGCTAGGCAAGCTCTCTTAACACTACAACCCCAGCCCAAAGGAGATAATGTTTGAAGACAAAGATCTATAGTTTAAGACCAAATAAAAAGATGAAAGAGAACTAAAGTTAAAGATAGATAAAAGAAAAAAATTAAAAATATTATTCAATAAAATACAACAAGAGGTAAAAAGGAATTTATATGTGAAACAGAAAAACTCACTTAAAGTCTGCATTATTTTGAAATGCCTTCAAACAACGCTTTCTAAAGAGTACCAGAAAAACGATAGGAAAAACTGACTTACCTTTCGAACAATACTATCTTCCACATTTGACTTTTTATTGCTGCCCTGTTTACCCATTAAAGTAATCTCTAGTTGACAAAAAGGTTTCGGTAAAATATCACATTGTGTAAAGAATTTTCTCCATTCAACAATATATGCTTTTAGCAAAGCTGTGTCATCTTGATGGCTCAGTACTCGCTGGAAAAAAGAATCATACCAATTTGAAATAAACATAGTGTGCTTTGAAAAATAAGAACAAAACATATTCAAGTCATAATTTTAAAATGTTTTATTTATTGCACAAACTGTATTATATCCAAGGGCAATTAAAGCATGTTCCCAAAAGTCTTGTACACAAATGTTCATAGCAGCACTATTCATAATAGACAAGAAGAAACATCCATCAACTGATGAATGGATAAACTATATGTGGTAGAGCCACATGATGAAATACTACTATTCATCCAGAAAAAGTAAAAAATACTGATCAATATTACAACATAAAATGAATCTTGAAAAGATTTTCCCAAGTGAAAATGTGATCATAAAAGGTCACATATTATACGATGATATTTTATAGGAAATATCAAGAACAGGCAAATCTGCAGAGGCAGAAAACAAGAAATGGTTTAGTGGTAAGGAGGTGTACTAGGAAGTGACTGTTAACAGGTACAGCCTTTTGTTTTAGGGAGATGAAAATACGTGGCAATTAGTGGATGATGTATCCAACTTTGTGACCATAATAAAGCTCATTTGAATGACAAGCTTTTAAGACACTGAATTTTATGATATGTGAATTATATCTCAATTTGCAGGGTAGGGGAGGAGTGGATGTGCTAGGGATCAAACCTAGGGGCTTGCACATGCTGGGCAATATATCTCAATATTTTAAGAAGCTGGGATGGAGTCAATTTGACCACTGCTTGTGGTTAGGCTGGTCTGGTAAACTGCTATGACCAACAAAATGTCAAAGTAGTAAAACGAGATTTCCAAGCCTAGACATGAAGAAGTTTTATAGATCCTTATCTCACCTTTAAGGGTGATTTCTTTGAAAAATGAGAAATTACATGGTGAAAGAGAAAACCAGCATCAAACACTAGTAGGCCCTCTTGGGCCACCTGGTTCTGCAGAGCCAACAACCAACTACTGCTGAATTAAGAAGCTTGGGTGAAATCAGTTGAGTCAGCCCAAATAACTAAATCACAAAATTATGAACAAAATAATTATCTTTGGCTGGAACAATAATCCAGTGCTATAGTACTTGCCTAGCATGTGCAAGGCCCTGGGTTCAATGCCCAGGATTGAAAAATAAAATAAAGTCATTATGCTAATCTAAAAAAAGAAAAAACCAATTTCCTAATGATTTCTCAAATATTGTTTGCTTTTGTTGTCTTGCTTTGAGATAGGTGGTTTCACTAAGTTGCCTAGGTTGGTCTTTAACTCCTAGCACCCCCTCACCCCCACAAATATACCTCTGGTAATCTACCAGTGAGCTATCCAGACCCTTTTTTGCATCATTTTAAATAATGCCATAAACATTTTAATGCATAGTACCTTTCTTATTTGGGAAATATGGTTCTTCCTAACAAGGTAAGTTCTAATGAATCAGAAAGCTAGATATTCTTGAGTTAAAAAATCTTTTAAAATTATATACTCATGTCTGCCATTGATATTCCTACAGTTTTAACTGCTCTGTATCAGTGGTCTTAAGTTCTTTTCAAAATTTTTGGGGGGCAGGGGCACATAACTGGGGATTAAACCTAGAGATGTTCAACCACTGAGCCAAGTCCCTACCCCTTTTTATTTCTTATTTAGAGTCAGGGTCTTGCTAAATTGCTTAAGGACTCACTAAATTACTAAGGCTGGACTTGAACGTGGCATCTTTCTGCCTCAGCCTCCCCAGTCACTGGGATTATAGGCATGCAACACCGAGTCCGGCCCTTCCTCAGATACATATTCTAGACTTTATCGGGTCATGTTACAGTGAAATTCTTACATATTTTGTTTGCTAGTATTAAGTAACTACATTTTTAAACAACTGTTAACAATATCTAAGAAGATTTTGTTTGTTTGTTTTTCATACTAGAGATTGAACCCAGTAGCACTTTACCACTAAGCTACATCCCCAGCCATTTTTGTTTTTTAATTTTGGAATAAATATTTTTTTAAAATATTTCTTTAGTCATTGGTGGGTGGACCTTTATTTATTTATTTGTATGTGGTGCTGAGAACTGAACCCAGGGGCCTCACACATACCAGACACGTGCTCTACCACTGAGGCACAACCACAGCCCATTGAGAATAAATGTTTTATCACTAAATTGCTGAGGGTCTTGCTAAATTGTCCAGGTTGGCCTCAAACATGGCATCCTTCTGCCTCAGTCTCCCTAGTCACTAGGATTATAAGTATATCACACCTAATTTAAGATGAGTCTTTATTAGCCTATTTCCAGAAACTAACAAAACTATCAATTTGAAATAAACATAATTTATCTTTACCAAAAGTTATAAACAGAAAAGCTCATGTTTTCTAATCCAAATGGAAAAGGTATTTCTAAGTCAGTTTTATGCATAGTTTTAATTAAATTGATTTGAAACATTTAATTTCATTAAGTAAAGCTTAAAAACAGGATTTATTTTCATTAAAAGATCATTTCCTATAAAACTATAATCCTAAAAAACTTATTTATATTATCACTAAAACAATTTTGTAAATAATACCCATCATTCTTATCCTATCATGGCAGTGGCTACCAGCAGAATTAAATATACACCAGTCATATACTTGATTTGAATATCTTCCTTTGAGTTCTATATAGAAAAACTCATTTTTAATTTTGAATTGCTAAGCAGCTATTAGTATTTAACATTTTTAACAAACAACATTTACAAATGTTGTACAAGACAAAGATTTACCTAGAGAATAAGAAATTCTAGCCCTCTAGTTTTCATTTTATACAAAAGAAAAATTTCATGTTCTTAGGCCACTTCTCAAAGTGGTAAGGGATTCATTCATTTTGCTAATGTTGTTTCAAAATAATACATTACTTCTGCATTCACTTTTCCAAAAAAAACAAAGGTGTCAATGAAAACAAAACTAATGCTTGTATAATGAACCAATGGCCTAAATGACCTTTGTCCTCATTTAAGTAAAATTAAAATTTTACTCATAATACCAACACAAGAATGCTGACTTCAGGCAGCAACAGCAAAACAAAGGACACTCCCAGGATTTTTTATTCAGAGAAGTATCTAGAATTGAAGAAAATTACTATCCACCTGAAAGAGGTCATGAGATGAAAAAAAGATTTATGTGGCTTAACCTAGGGCCAAAAAATAATGACAATGGAGACTTCTTAAAAAATGTATAAAAAACTAAATTCCTTATAGCATCTTTTAATTAGAGATAATAGACAGAAATTATCACAATAAGAGGTAAACATCCAACAAATGACAATCATTTCATTTTTAAATAAACAGATGTGTCAGAAGTCAATATAATATTTTAAATTACTTCAGAAAGTCTTACTTTATTTTTTGGGAGGTACCAGGGATTGAATTCAGGGGCACTGAACCACTGAGCCACATCCCCAGCCCTATTTTGTATTTCATTTAGAGACAGAGTCTCACTGAGTTGCTTTTACTGAGGCTGGCTTTGAACTCATGATCCTCTTGTCTCAGCCTCCAAAGCTGCTGGGATTAAGGAATTCTTACTTTCAAAATCACAAAATATAATATTGTCTGTGTAGTTGTATAACCAATCTGAGGCTGGGATATAGCTCAGCAGTAGAGTATATGCTTAGCATCTGTGAGAGGCCCTAGGTTCAAATCCCAGCACCAAAAAAAAAAAAAAAAAAGATACAGAACTTACTGCCTGTGCTTGCTTAATAAACTCAAGGATATCTTCCTTTAAAGCCTGATGAATTTTTGCTGGGCCTTTATCATCCCAGAGACAGACTGCATGCACATCCCTGTTAAAAATAATAAAGTAAACAGACATTATTAATGGAACAAGAACAGAAAAAAAAATTCATCTTAAGATCTGTATAGGCCAGCTTCCATGGACCGTGGTACATTAAGCTAATGGTGCTTGAATTCATTCCCAAGAATCAAGCACTCTAAGTTGCCTCACACAAATACATCTGTTTTTATTTGCATTTTCCTTCTTAATTCTCTTTTTTACTATATAAAATTTCATTATAAAGGCATATCTTCATATCTCAATCTCACTCCCCAAAGCCAACTTACTAACATTTTCTTGTGCAAAAACAAGTATGTCCTTACAACAGATATAAACTATCTTTTTAAGAAAATTAGATATTAAAACCCATTAAAGCATATATCTCAGCTTCTCCTGTCTATTCATTACAGGGACAACTGTCTCCTTAATTTAAACCAAAAATAAAAACAACAAAAAGCTATCATAAATTAGTACATAAAAACTTTGCCAGGCGTGGTGGCACCCACCTATAATCCCAGCAACTTGGGAGGCTCAGATAGAAGGATCACAAGTTCAAAGTCTGCCTCAGCAACTTATCAAGGCCCTAAGCAACTTAGTGAGACCCTGTCTCAAAATAAATACAAAGGGCTGGGGATGTGGCTCAGAGGTAAAGTGGCCCTGGTTTCAATCCTTGGTACCAAAAAAACAAAAAAAAACTGAACTTATAAAGCTGACATTTTATCAGAAGGCAAATTATTTGGTTATTAACATATAATTCTGGAGATATTTTGGGGTTTTTTTTTGGGATAATCTTTATATCAAAGCTTCCATTATCTATTGACTGCATCCCTGGAAAATGAAAAAAAAAAAAAAAATATATATATATATATATATACACACACACCCGTGTGTGTGTGTGTGTGTGTGTGTGTGTGTATGTGTGTCTCTACATTTTTTTTTTTTTTGGGTGGTGGTGGTGTTGGGGATTGAACCCAGGGCCTTGTCCATTCTAGGCAAGCACTCTACCAACTGAATTATATCCCCAGCCCCCTATATATATTTTTTTAATTAAATGAATCCTCAACCTAAGATCCTTCCCCCAACCCACCATACTAGTGGGGATTGAACCCTGAAGCATTTAACCACTGAGCTCCATCTCCGGTCCTTTTTATATTTTATTTTTGAGACAAAAATCTTGCTAAATTGCTGAGGCTGGCTTTGAACCTGTGGTCATCCTTCCTCAGCCTTTGGAGTAGCTGAGATTAGAGATTTGTGAAACTGTGCTTGGCAAACTATTTTGTTCTAAGTTTCCCTGCTCTATAATGTGGTAATTAAGAAATTAATTTTCTGAACATGTACTCGTATTAAATATATTTCTATATTGTACCTATCTCCTAAATATCCGATTTGGACATGTCCAATACCACAGTTACCATTATCTGTTATTTAGTTTTCCATAACAATATTAATACACACAGTCCTGGCTTACTATATGCTAGGCAGTTCACACTGACTCCTGCATTAGTTTAGATCTTTCAAGAAGCAGATAGGATGAGAAATATGAGATACATTGAGGGAATGAATGACTTGAAGGCGCATGGAAAGTGAGCAAGAAAATGTAGGTCTGATCTCTGTAAGGGTAAAGAAAGGTAGATGGGCAGCAAGAGTCCTAGACTGCAGTGCAGTTGTAACAAGGTTGATTAAAGCTGGTGAAGGGTTCTGGAGCCAAAGTCACCCATCAAAGGAGTCCTGTGCCTACCCCATACAGGCCTATCTTAGTATCCCTGACATACTCAAACCAATGCCGGGTATATGTCAAAGGGCTTAACTGTGACTTGAGTTTCATAAGAAAAGAGGAATGGTGCGGTAAAAAAGATGGGGTTGGAGAGCTTCCTAGAAATTTTACCTAAGTGGGTTGGGGGGGTGAAGAAATCTTACCTAACAAACTTTTGAGTGATCAGGTACATTTTCCCTAGTTCTTTTTTCTCAACCTCCAAGTTATTCTTTGCTTCAACAGGGAGGAAGGTTTCTCAATGTACACTTTTTTTTTTTTTTCCCAAAAACACATAACAGAGCATGGTGAATTTCCTGGTCAATGTTTATACACATTTTAAGTAATGTTCTATATTCAAGGAATGTATTATATGATATCCATAAAGTTCTTTATGTTCCTTTTCCTGTTCTTACCCTCCTCCCTACCTCCCAAGAAATAAACAAGTAGAACTTTTTCCCCCTCAAGTTTTACCAAGTATTATGAGAATTTTTTAACTTTATGGAAATCTTCTTATCAAATAACAACTTTTTCAGATAATTTTTCCACTCAGCATTGCTTCTGATATTTATCCATATAGGTGTATGCACTGTTATATCAAAGATTATAATTCAAGATAAAAGGGAAGATGCAATAGTGAGCAACAAATACATGAAGCTAGGCCATAACGAATAAGAACATACTCTTTGGAATATATAGCCAAAATGCTTTTAAAAAAAAAGGATATGCTATAAGGAAAGTTGTTTGTAAATGCTGAACTATATCAGAAAAATCTTGGAGTTGAGGAACTGGAGAAGAAGGAAATAATTGCTTTTCAAAGATTTTAAAGGAATAAAGAGATGGAGCAGGTGAAAAGGAAAAGCAAAAGATGAAAAGTATTCCAAAGATTTTAATTTCCTTGGAGAGAAAAGAACTAAAATAGTAACATAAAAATAATAAGATGTTGCTTCCAATCAATAATAACACTATGGGATGCTTCTGAGAGTAAGAAACAGGAAGATAACTATTCATAGAAGTAAACTTTTCAAATTAACAAAAACAAGGAAAAGAAGACTAAAGAAAGGGGGGAGGGTGGATGATGGGAAAGGCAGCGGAGCACAACAGACACTAGTATGGCAATTTGTAAATCAATGGATGTGTAACTGATGTGAATCTGCAATCTGTGTATGGGGTGAAGGTGGGAGTTCATAACCCACTAGAATCAAAGTGTGGAATATGATATGTCAAGAAATTTGTAATGTTTTGAACAACCCACAATAAAAAATTAAAAAAATAAATAAATAAATAAATAAATAAATAAAAAAAAAAAAAAAAAAAAAAAAAAAAAGACTAAAGAAAATATAATACCTCATAAATGCTAGAGTGATAAAAGTAATAAAAACAAGAACATCAGACATAATATTAAACTTGAACTGAAATAAATGATCCATTAAAAGACACAGCATGCAGTGCTGGAAACAGCTCAGCAGCACTTGACTAACATGTTCAAAGCCTAGGTTGGATCCACAGTGCTGCCCAAAAAAAGACAGAAAGGGAGGGAGGGACGGAAGGATGGAATGCAGACTGGTAGAGTGTATGCTTAGCTTGCTAAAGGCCCTAGGTCCAATCCCCAACCCCCTCCACCACACAAAAAGGAATATGTTTCTCAAAGTACAAATACTGTATGATTCTGCTTACAGCAGTTCCCCTTGACTCTCGAAAAACATGATCCAAGACCTCCCTGTCAATGTCTGAAATGCCAAATAGCACTATGTTTTTTTCCCCCATACAGGCATACTTATGATGTAGTCTAATTAAGGAAACACTTAACAGCTTCTCTTTCACATATCTGAATTACCAGCACCACTGCTCATGTGCTTTGGGGACATTATTAAGTAAAGTAAGAGTTATCTAAACACTGGGATGCAACTACCTTCAACTACTAATCAAGAAGCCTACTGGGTGCCTAACAGAGTAGCATATATAGTATGGATATTCTGGATAGAGGGATGATTTATGACCCAGGCAAGATGATGTGGGACAGCACATCATGCTACTCAAAAAAGCACACAATTTAAAACTTATGAAGTGTTTATTTCTGGAACTTTCCACTTAATATTTTCAGACCAGAGCTGATAATAGGTAACTGAAACCACAGAAAGTGAAACTGTGGATAAGAAGGACTAGTATTTATGAAATACCTAGTTAGGTAAATTCATAACAGAAAGTAGAATGGAGTTTACCAGGGATACGGGGCTGGGGGAAGAAGAGTTGTTTTTGTTTTTGTTTTTACAGTACTGGGGATTGAACCCAGGGTACTCTGCCACTGAGCTAAAAAATAAAATCCAGCCCTTTTTATTTTTAGACAGGATCTTGCTAAATTGTTCATGGCCTTGAACTTAGGATTCTCCTACCTCACTACCACCCCAGTTAGTTGGGATTATAGGTATGTGTCACTTTGTCTGGAAGAGTTAATTGTTTAATGGGTACGGAGCTTCTGTTTAATATAATAAAGAAGTTCTGAGAATGTACAGTGTTGATATTTGCACAACACTGTGAATATAATTAATGCCACTGAATTGTACAATTATAAAGCTAATAAGGTTTGTGTGCATTTTATCATAAAAGCGTATGTATATATACACACATATACCTCAAAACAGTTTATTTTATAAAACACCAAACACAAATAAAAAAAAAAAAAAAGCAAGACTGGAAATATTGATATCACCCAAAGAGGAATATCCACCACCACCCCACCACTCCACTACCCTTCAGGTACTAGTGATTAAATCAGGAGCACTTTAGCCCTGAGCTATATCCCCAACCTTTAAAATTTTTATTTTGAAATAGAGTCTTACTAAATTGCTCAGCCTAGCCTTGAACTTGAGCTCCTCCTGCCTCAGCTTCCCAAGTAACTGGGGTTACAGGTATACAGTACAGTGTCTGGCCCAAAGAGAAATTTACAGTTAAAAGTAGTAGTAAGAAGAAATATTATAATTGATAAAAGCATTATTTAGAAGATATGTCAATCTATTTATATGTACACACATGTACATATAAATAGAAAGCCAAAAACAATTATAAATGTAAGAGCTTGGAAAAAAAAAAGCCCACATTGACACAAACACATAGGAATACTTTACACATCCTTTTATCAGTTAAAATGCATTTGGCTAGTTAAGTGCAGTATTGCTCATCTATAATCTGAGTGAGGCTGAGGAGGGAGGATCCCAAGTTGAAAGCCAGCCTCAGCAACTTAATAAAGCCTTAAGCAACTTAGCGAGATCCTGTATCAAAATAAAATAAAAAGGACTGGGGATGTAACTCAATGGTGGAGTGCCTCTGGGTTCAATCCCTGGTTTAAAAAAAAAAAAAAAAAAAGATGCCTTTGGCTAAAACCAAATAAACTCAATTAATAGCAACTTAAACCATTAAGATGGTATTTTTCTCACATAGCAAGAAGTCTAGAAGTAGGCAATTATTAGTGTCTGTTCAGAGACTCACCAGGACCTTTTTCTTTCCACTCTGCCATCTTAGTATGTTAGCCTCTTATCTCCGTGACTACAAAGGGAAGAAAGGGAGGACAGTGCTACGCACATTAATTTAGCTCATCTTGGAAAGCAAAAAACTTTCCTACAAGTCTCCTGGAGTAGTTCCAGCACTGTCACAGAGCAACCCAAGCATCAAGGAGGGCCAAAGAAGTAAACAGGAAGTAACCAGCCTCTGTAGTGGAAGGTATACAAGTAAAAAGAGAACTGGGAATGGGTGTTGGCTTAACTAAGGAACAGCATCTATCACAAACTCTCTACATTTGAAAATCTAGTAGAAAAAGTTAAAGACGTAAGAGAATTTAGAAATATAATTAATACACATGATTTAATAGGTAGCTATTCTGGCAACCCTCAAAAAGTAAAATGTTTCCTAAGAGACTATGCACACAGGACTTGAAGTAGTCTCTGAGATGCCCTCCCCCAATGATACATGCCTCCTGGTGTTCATACACTTGTTTAGTTTCCCACCACAGTGTACAAGGATTTGTCTGCATAATCAAGAGCACAGAGTAGAAGTAATGGCTTGTCATGTCCAAAATTATGTTCTAAAATACCATAGCTTAGGTCTTAAGAGCACTCTTTTCAGATTATACTTAAGCACCAGAGAATGTTTCAATGAGAGTCACATATACAGCAGTGCCCCATAAGATTATTATGGAGCTGAAATATTCCTATCACCTAGTGATATCATAGTCATCATCATGTCATATCTTCATGTCACAGCACAGGTATAACTCATGTTAGTGATGCTGGTATAAACACATCTACTGCACTGCCAGGTATATAAAGGTATACCACATACAATTATGTACAGTATGCAATACTTAATAATGCTAATGAATGACATTATTGGCTTATGAGTTTACTATATTTTTATTAAGAATGTACTCCTGGGGGCTGGAGTTGTGGCTCAGCGGTAGAGCGCTTGCCTAGCACGTGCGAGACCCTAGGTTCGATCCTCAGCACCACATAAAAATAAATAAAATAAAGATATTGTGTCCAACTACAACTAAAAAAATTAATATATTTAAAAAAAAAGAGTGTACTCCTGGGCTAGGGTTAAATTTTTAGCACCACATAAAAAGTAAATGAATAAAATAAAGCTATTTAAAAAAGTCACCTCACTAAAAAAGAGTATAATCCTTCTACTTATTAAAAAATAAAGTTTATTGTAAAACGGTATGTCATGTTGTGCTGGCAGTGGTCTCAATCATCTCACGTTAATTGCGTTTTTCTTGATTTTATCAAGAAGATACCTTGAGTGATTGATCTATACTATGTAGGCTGTGAAAAGTACATTCCATGATGTTCACAGAATGAGGAAATCATCCGATGATACGTTTTTCAGAATGTAGTCTTATTGTTAAAGGATATACAACTGGACTTTCTCTAGGGAAATCAAGCTATAAACAGCCGTATGGAAGGACTGAAGTCTTCAGTCAAGGGCACATGAAGATCTGAGCCCTGCTAAGATCATGTGAGTGAGCTTGGAAGATTATTCAGCCCTGTTTGAATTAGGCATAAATCTTTTGCTAAAAGCTTGACTGTGACCTCATGAGAGATGCTGAGTCAGTGAAACCATTACCATTCCTAACTCAGAAATTCTGAAATAATAAACATTTGTGGGTTTAGTTGCTAAGTTTTAGAGTAATTTGTTATGCAGCAATTAATATACAGAGGCAAAAAAAAAAAAAAAAAAAAAAACACCTGGAATGAAGTTCAATTCAAGAGATATTTAATAAAAATCTATAATACCTAGTAATCAACTAGACATAAAGGAATAAAAATCAGGATATTCAAAGATAGTCTGAACCAAAAATCTGGAAGCTATGAAAAACATTTTTATCATTCTGAATTTGAAGTACATATGGAAACAGATTTATGCAGGAAGTAAGTGGCCACATGGGTTGAAAAGTTCAACCCTGGAGAATAATCTGGACTGCTTATGTAGACATGAGTATTCAGGTAAAAGAAGAAAATGGAGCTCTGGAAGAAATAAACATTTGAGGGGCACACAAAGATGAGTTGGCTAAGACAACTGAGATGAGATAAACAGGGAAACGAGAAAATGACATTATAAAAACCAACTTAGTAACGAAAGAAACATCTTTCATAACTGAATAATAAACTGGGCATGATGGAACATGCCTGTAATACCAGCAGCTTGGGAGGCTGAGGCAGGAGGATCACAAGTTCAAAACCAGCCTCAGCAACTTAGTGAGGCCCTATCTCAAAAATAAAAAGGGCTGGGGGGCTGGGGATGTGGCTCAAGCAGTAGCGCGCTTGGCAGGCGTGCGAGGGGCGCTGGGTTCGATCCTCAGCACCATATAAAAATAAAATAAAGACATTGTGTCCACTGAAAACTAAAAAATAAATATTAAAAAATTCTCTCTCTTAAAAAAATAAAATAAAAAATAAATAAAAAGGGCTGGGAATGTAGCTCAGTGATAAGAGTCACCTAACACCACAGATCTTGAACAGCAGTTCTCAATGGAAGGAGCTATCACTTCCCCAAAAGGATATGCAGAAACACATGAAAATTTCTGTTTGTTTCATTAATGGGGGTAGGGAGGCACACAGGGAATATCCACTACTGGAGACCGACAAAGGTAAAAACCAGAGCTGATAAATATTGCACAATATTCAGGACATGCTCTTATGCTACCCACCCAAAACACCAATAGCACTCGACACAGATTATGAGAAAGGGGGAAGAAATTTCCAATAATCAATATAGTTAATATTAACACATTGTATTAGTTGATCAGACATAGAAAGATAAAGGGCAACCTAAATTTTAATGATTAATCTAATCAAAATATGGCTAAATTTTTAGAAGAGTCTTAATTATTGTCACATAACTTTGATGATGCCATGATAAGATATACACAATCATTTTATCTGAAAGGATTATATAATGAGGTATTTTAAGGTATGAAGGTGCTTTAAGGTACTCCAAGAAGATCAAGGCCACCAACTATGGCAGGTACAAGATTATTATTTCTGCTTAGAAAAATACTTTAAGCAGGGAATATCACCATTCTATGCTTTTTTCCTCCACTGAGGGGTATTCAGAAAACATTACCCTAGATGATAAATCATATTAACAAAGAGCACCCAATAATAAAATCAAAGAATATCCAATCAACAGGTAGAGTCAACGTATTATTTATAAGATTACCAAATAATTTAAGAAAAATGTATGTATACATGAATGCTATAAACTGATTTTTTTTTCTTTTCTTTCTTTTTTTTTTTTTTTTTTGCAGTACTGGGGATTGAATCCAGGGGCATCTTACCATTGAGCTACTTTCCCAACTTTTGTTTCAAGACAGGATCTCACTAAAGTTGCCCAGGCTGGCCTCAGACTGTGATCTTCCTGAGTTGCTGGAATCACAGGCATGAGCCACTGTGACCAGTGAATGCTATTAAAAAAAAACCCAAACCTTGGGGCTGGAGTTGTAGCTCAGTGGTAGAACACTTGCCTCTCATGCGTGAGGCATTGGCTTCAATCCTCAACACTTCATAAAAATAAATAAATAAAATAAAGGTATTTAAAAAAAAAATCTAGCCAAGATCTTTGTGTTTATTTAAACAACAACAAAACCTTTTCAAGGCCTCAGCTGTTTCTTATTCAACTATAATTTATCAAAGGGCAGATATATGGATACAAATTAATTGTTGTGCAATAAGTTCTTGTTATTAAGAAATTAGTATTCTGCCACGTGATAAAGCATATAACACTTTAATCTGCATAGGTTATGCAGTCACAAATCTATAATTCATTGATATAGTACTTTACTAGTATGCAGAAAAAAAATTATGATAGCAGGCCTGAGATTAATATCCTTATAAAGACCTGTCTGCAAGACTGGCCTGTGGCTAGCACCTAGAAATTTCAATTTAGGGAGGGTTTCTACCATTTCTTGACAAGAATGCCCCATGCTGCCTAAACTGTTTAAACAAAAAAATGTGATTTACATTGGACACTTGCTTTCCTTGTGGGAGTCTAGAATTTTGGTATGTTCCAAGCAAAGGCAGTTATGAGACTAGCCCTCAATAAAAACAATGAGTACTAAGTCTCTAAGGAACTTCGCTGGTACCCAGCATTTCTTATGTGTTGTCAAAATTAGTTGCTGAAAGAGTTAAGTCATCCTGTGTATCTTCTCTGGGACATGACATTTTGGAAGCTTATACCTGGTTTCCCCCAGACTTTGCCACATATACCTTTTCCCTTTGTTGATTTTGCTTTGTATCCTTCACTGGAATAAACCATTGCCATGAATATAACTACATGGTGAATCCTATGAGTCTTGTCAGCAACTGCTGAACCTAGGATGATCTCGGGACTGCTGACATGGTTAGTGTCAGGAGTCACAAGGCAGGATGAAGCCAGCAGGTTGACACTCTTGCTGAGTGGCTATGAAATCAACCATGATTTGAAATAGCAGCTGAGCTTCTAGGTGTTGTGAGAGGTAAAAGTTATCTATGAAATTTCAAAAGGACAGATCTAACCCCAGGGGAATTGACCCTCTCAATTGTCTTTGGGTTTTGTTCTTAAGGGGGGGGGTCCCCCCAAAGCTCCCAAAAGTGAATTCTGGATGAACTAAAAATGTTTAAAAAACATTTATTTATTTATTTATTTTTCCCCCCTCTAAGTATGAGCAAATAATAGTTAAATCAGAGACTGGTGCAAAGCTTTACACAGCCTAGTCTCTTTTTATTCCATGCATTTCAGTCAGGATCTCCCAGCAACTATAATATTAATCCTATGAATGCTGATTTACAAGTAGGGGTTTAATTAAATGTGTAATGAGGATAAAAGCGGGGAGATGGTGAAAGATGGCTTTGTATTTTGTTGCTATTATACCTAGATATATGATAAAAACTGATGTACTATGTTTGTCATTTCACAGAAGTGGTAGAGCTTGCCTAGCATACCTAAGACCCTGAATCCAATCCCCAACATCACAAAAATACATATATACATACATACTAGATGGATCACCTCAATCAAGAAAAGTTACCAAAAAAAGTAGTCTATAACTTGTTTTTTTTTTCCCCTGCTAGTGAAGAAACTGGTATTTTAAAACTCTGAGCACTAGAAAGAGAATAAATTTCTATATAAAATTTATTGTAGATGATATCAACAATGATTTTTTAATCTATTGGGGGTCTCTAGAAAAAGGGATACAAACAAAGAAACAAAGGAAATTGCAAGATGGAATTACAATTTGGGAGGGTTTTTGTTTTGCTTTTTCAGTTTGGTAGTTTTAAAAAGCAGTTTTGCATTACTACTAAGCTCTTGTGAAATCAGATGTCTGACTGATTAGAGGCTGATGATTTTTCAAGCTTAGTGCATATATTTGAGTGGATCAATTGGGACTCCAAGACTAGACAAGATATAATAGGCTTAGGATATGCTTGCTTGTCATCTGGACTTAGAACATGTTTGTGAAGGCTGCAACATCTTAGCTTTGCCATTGTCAAAGAAAAGCCAAAGGCTTTTCTGAAGTCCTGAACTCACATATCTTAATTGCCTGGATCCAACTCCAGGCTGAAACCCGATTCTGAGCTTGGGCTATTTCAATCTCAACACAAGCTGTGCTAAACTGGAAGCAGGAATATGCTCCATAAACATGACTGTGCCTTGAAGATGTTTAATATTTAAAAGGTGCTCTTCTGCTGGACATGGTGGTGGCACACCTGTAATCCCAGCAATTTGGAAGACTGACGGAGATCAAGGCCAGTTCAAGGCCAGCCTCAACAACTTAGTGAGACTCTGTCTCAAAAAACTGAAAGGATTGGGGATGTAGCTGAGTGGGTAGAGTACCCTGGGTTTAATCCCAAGTACTATAAATAAATACATAACACTCTTTTGTGGATCCATAACCTATGAAAACATCATGGATTCTAATTGGACTGTCTCAATCGCTTACAGATGTCCAGAGAGAAGGACTTATTCTTTGACAAGACCATCCAAAAATCAAGTGGCTAATTGGCTCTAAATACTAATATAGAGACTAACAACTGCACTCCTCACTGTGGTTCCTGCTAAATGTTACAAACTGAGATAAGGCAAACCACAAAATGTTAATCCTTTACCCACTCATTACAGATTGGACTCCTGACCCAGTCTTGAGATCACACTGCTACTGACTTGTGTTTAGCTTTCCAGATTAGCTACAGTTTGCAACAGATTAATAACTTAACTCTATTTCTCTTCCCTTCTCCTCACCCCTCCTGGTAAACATACATTATTAAGGCTGTTTTAGCTATTAAATACAGCTGCCCACAGAAAGAAATATCTTTTCTAGGCTGTTTAATAGATGAATGAACAAGGAAAATAGTGTAGGAGGTAACATAAGCCCATCTTGAAAAGTTTTTAAAACCCCAGTTTCTTCCTTTACTTTCTTTTTAAATATTTTTTAGTTGTAGATGGACACAACACCTTTATTTTATTCATTTATTTTTATGCAGTGCTGAAGATCGAACCCAGTGCCTCACATGTGTGAGGCAAGTGCTCTACCACTGAACCACAACCTCAGCCCCTCAAGCCCCAGTTTCTGTACTTCCATGTAAAACACCTCCAGATACTGTTCACACTAGTGAGGCAAATGAACTATTGTGACAGATAAGCAAAAACTGACATCAGGCAAGCCATCAGAAACCAACGCCTGAACTGAATTAAACATATTGTACTACTGGCCTTGGAACCCTAAGGTGAAAGGTCCCACAATAGGAGGCAACAGTGGGGGCCTTGTTAATCTGTACTACCTGACTAAGGTATGTTTTACTTAGGGAACACTAACAATTGAAAACTTGTTTCCAAGAATTTCACATTTGTCCTCTAAGATTACATTTGTGTGTGCGCTCTGGCCATCATCACCTTGATATAATCCTGGAAAGCTTTCAGGTTTGCTTCAACTTACTGGCTCTTTGCCTAAATTGATGCCTCAGACCATCTTCTTTTTTTTTTTTTTTTTTTAAGATTCACTGGATGTGGTGGCACAAGTCTATAATCCCAGCTACTCAGGAGGCTAAAGCAGGAGGATCACAAGTTCAAGGCTAGCCTAAGCAACTTAGCAAGACTGTTTAAAACACACACACACAAAACAAAAATGGTTCATACAGAAACTGAAGAAGGAAAATCACTTGGTCTTCTAAGGTAAACTTTATGGCTAATGGAATTTGTTTTGGCTTGCTAAATCCAGTGTCATACACTGGATGACACAGTATTTGTGTATTACCTAGATATACTTTATTTATTTTTGGTACCAGGGATTGAACTCAGGGGCACTCAACAACTGAGTCACATCACCAGCCTATTTGTATTTTATTTAGAAACAGGGTCTCACTGAGTTGCTAAGTGCCTCTATGTTGCTGAAGTTGGCTCTGAACTCAGGACCCTCCTGTCTCAGCCTCTGGAGCTGCTGGGATTATAGGCATAAGCCATAGTGCTGGCTAGATACACTTTAAATAAGGGATCTGGGGATGTAGATCAGTAGAGCACTTGCGTAGCATGCATGAGGCCTTGGGTTTGTCCCCCAATACTGCAGAAAAAAAACTTTAAATAATCTCTAGATTACTCATAATAACTATGTAAATAGTTGTTATACTGTATTGTTTAGGAAATGACAAGAAAAAAGTCTGTGCATGATTAAAGTTGGTATAATTTAAAAAATACATTTTTGATCCATAGTTGGTTGAATCTACAGATACAGAACTGTGGGCCCTCTAAAAGGTAGGGGAAAAATATGTGTGTGTGTGTGTGTGTGTGTGTGTGTACACTAAGGGTCAAAACCAGGACCTCACACATGCAAGGCAAGAATTCTATCCCTGAGCCACATCCCCAGCTCTCCTGGCAAAAGGTATAATTGAGATCAATACTACATGTTGGTCTTATCCTGCTACCTGGAGGCCTACTAACAATAATTTTGCTATAAAGACATTTTACTCAAAGGACAAAAGTTAACACAGCAAAGCCCACACTGAATTCCTTAGAAATGCCTGCTTGTAAGGTTATCCTTTGGTTGGCAGTGGAGAACGTAAGTAGTCAACAATTTCCTACACTTTCCTGAGAATAGTGGCCCACTGTACCTAAATTGTTTATATAAACAATTTGGTTTACACTGAACACCTGCTGTCTTTCAGGTAGTCTAGAATTTTGGTACGTGCCAGGCACATACTATGTAATCAGTTCCTATAAAAACCCTGGACACTGAGTCTCTATCAAGTTTCTCTGGTAGACAACATATCACAAGTT
Organism: Marmota monax; assembly: GCF_021218885.2. NCBI lineage: Eukaryota > Metazoa > Chordata > Mammalia > Rodentia > Sciuridae > Marmota > Marmota monax. The sequence continues at coordinate 6,037,026 of NW_026692132.1, forward strand.
GTTAATCTTGTTGCTGGGGAAATTTATTGTGCCCTGTGTAACTCCCCTGGGAGAGGTCTCTTAGAAACTTGTGCTTGTTGCCTTCCTCCCCTCCCCCAACTTCACTGCATGTGCCCTTTCCCTTTGCCGATTTTCATTTGTATCCTTTTACTATAATAAGTCATAGCCATGAGTATGACTTTATGTTCCATCCTGTGAGTCCTTAATGAACCTAAGGAAAGTCTTGGGGACCCCCAACAAAACTAGTAATAACTTTAAACAGGTAAACAGACCATCCTGAATAACACATTCCATTTGGGTACAGAAAGATATCAAAATCAGCTTTATGGTAGCAACAGAATTAATAAATTACTTACGAAAACAGATCAAACCACTGTTGTTTTGTAACAGATTCTTGGCGTAAAAGCTTCAAAACAATCGGACGCATGAAATCCCACTTGTCTTCAAACTGAAGAGAACCTTTATTCTTTAAAAAAAAAAAAAAAAGTACTTTAATTTAAATGCAATTATATCAAAAGTGTCTTGTAGCTTTTGTCTTTTAAGGGCTACCTAGAGAAATGCAAAGCTCAAATTTAAAAGAGCCAGTTTTCCATAATGGAATCCCTCTAGGCTTATATCAAGAAGTCATAGGAAGAAAACTATAAAAGAGAAAAACTGGAGATGGGGATATAGCTTAATGGTAGCACTTCAGCCTAGCATGCATGAAGCCCTGGATTCAATCCCCAGCATCACAGACATTTAGGGGTGGGTGGAAGATGGGGGCTGAAGGAGGGGGCGGACAGATAAGAGAGAGAGAAAAAAGATGGAGGCTGAAATTTTAAGAGAAAAACTGGGGTAGGGGTACAGCTTAATGGTAGACCATTTGTCTATCATACATGAGACTCTGGATTCAATTTTCAGCACTGCACAAAGGGGATGAGGAGGAGAGGTTGATAGGTTGATTAGCATACTGTCACATTCTGATGCCAGAAGAAAAATGTGTGCTGACTACATAGGAAGAGGACATCAGAAGTTCTGTGTTTGAATCCCTCCTAGACTGCCCTGTTCTTCTCTTCCTTTGGCAGATCTTAATCTGAATCCTTTCCCTATAATGAATAGTAACTAAGATTACAACAGCTTTCAGTAAATTCTAGGAGCTTTTCTACTCAGTGTCAGCAGTAAGGGCTGCCCTGAGCTTCATAAAAAGAACAGTTGTTCCCTGGTATCCACAGTGACTGCTTCCAGGACTTCACATGGATACCAAAAGCTTCAGAGGCTCAAGTCCCTTACATACAATGATATAGTGCTTGCATATTACCTACATATACTTTAAATCATCTCTTGATTACTTATATTACCTAATGTCAATGCTATGTAAATAGTTGTTATACTGTATTATTGGGAAATAACAAGAAAAACGTGTATACATGTTTAAAGGTCTGTACAATATTTTCCTGAATACTTTCAACCCATGGTTGGTTGAATCCACAGATGTGGAACTGTGGAGAGGGTTACCTGTATGTTGGAAATCTACATAAGCTCTCAAAATTGGGGGATGAAAACATGGAAAGGTACTCATCCATTTTATAATGCCAACAAAACCTTGACACCAAATGGAGAACAAAAGAAATAAAACTCTAAGCTAATTTTACTACAGAACACAGATGCAAAGATCTAAACAAATACTAGCAGCCAGGTGTGATGGCACACACTTGTCATTCCAGTGGCTCAGGGGGCTGAGATCACAAGTTTAAGGTCAGCTTCAACAACTTGGCAAGACCCTAAGCAATTCAGAGAAACCCTGTCTCAAAATAAAAAGGGCTAGGGATGTGGTTCAGTGGTAAAATGTCCCTGGGTTAAATTCCCAGTATCAAAAACCAAAATAAATAAATAAATAATAAAAACAAAGCCCAAATACAACCAAACCAAACAAGTGGTATACCAGAACAATGATTCCTCATAACCATACATAGTTTATCCCAGGACTGTGAAAATGGTTCAACATTAGGAGAAAAAGAGCCCATTAATTCATTACATTACCAAAAAAGAAAGGGAGAAAGACTTCATGTGTATTAATCACTAGTTCTGTTCCTTTTCAAGTTAAATGTATCTGCCCATGTGACTTGTTTTGGCTAATATATTAACAAAAGTCATTAATTTTCTAATATACCAGCACAAAACACCTTATGGAATTCATAATGTTTTTTTAATACAAATGTTGTTGAGGACATTGCTCACTAATCACAGGTTCTTTTTTCCCCCCACTTACAGGTGCTGGTGATTGAACCCAACAGGGCCATTTACATGCTAGGTAAGTGCTCTATCACTGAGCTATACCCCCAAGAAAACATTTTTTGTTCCGTCTCATGAAATATACAAGATCAACTACAAAACCACTTTCTCCTAATATTCAAGTAAAGGAAGAATTTAATAACTGAATGCTTTCATTAAAACAGATTCCAAAAATGATGCAATTTTTGACCTATTCTCTATTAAATTAAGAGTAAATCAAATTCTTAACCTGAGCTTGATGTCCTGACTGCAAGTTTCCTGAAATTATAATCCTGAAACAGTTTCTCAAAACATGGTCTGACAATAACCCACATCAAAATCACCTGGGGTGGTGAGTCTACATATAAACTCCTAAAGCCTACCACACACCTACTGGATCAGAATCTCTTGAGTAAGATCAAACTACATAAATATGTTTGAAAGTCTATGATCCCAAAAGGTTAAAAACTACTAAAATCTTACAAGAGTGAAAACAAGTGATGCTTCTTATATTCACACAGCTCCTCCTCCTGTCTTGCCCCAAGTGAATGTTTCTAACATATCCAACACACAGTATTCTGTATAAGGGCTGATAGAAGATATTCACTCAAAACTTAGTACCAGAATTAGTTGTTCTTCTTCCTTCAGTAACTAGTTTGCTTTTATCTTAAGAACTTAAGTTAATTACATAGGTAACTTTGCTCCTCTTATAATGAGAAATTCAGTCAGATTTGTGAGCCTGTGATAATATGTTACTAATCTTATGTTTAGCTTCATGTTACTTTTTCTACTATTGTTATTTTCCTGTTAACTTCACTTCTTCATTTACTTTTCCCTCTTGAAAAAGAGTGTGCAAATAAACATATATGAAAGAATCACGAAAAGAGCATACAAGTTTCAAGAATTTAATCCCCAGTACTGCCCAAAAAATTGTTTTTCCTTGACTTTGGCAGGGAAAATCATAATATCCTCCTAATAAGAGAATACTCTCTAATTTCAACTAAGTCTATTTCCATAAGCACTTTTGGTAATTTATAAAATTAAACATAGTAGTATCAATTTCCATGCATATATGAGTTTGCCGTGATGAACCTAACTATTATGTATAATTATAAAGCTCTAGTAAAGAAAAAAGTTGAACGTAGTATAAATCCTGCAATTCAAAATCAAAATGGTGCAGAGGACTAGAATAGCAGGTACTTCAAATAAATTAAATACTGGTTATGATCTGAAATCCAATAGATTTGGCAAGAAAATATTTTTTGTTCCGTCTCATGAAATATACATGATCAACTACAAAACCATTTTCTCCTAATATTCAAGTAAAGGAAGAATTTAATAACTGAATGCTTTCTATTAAAACAGATTCCAAAAATGATGCAAGCAATTTTTGACCTATTCTCTATTAAATTAAGAGTAAATCATTAAATCATAACTAAGCAATAGGATACCAAACCTCCTATCTACAAAAGGAAATGCCTCATCAATAAGCATTGAAAGTCAGGTATGGTGGCACATGCCCATAATCCTAGTAATTCAGGAAGCTGAAGCAGGAGGATTGCAAGTTCAAAACCAGCCTCAGCACTTAGTGAGGTCCTAAGCAACTCAGCGAGACCCTGTCTCTAAATAAAACACAAAAAAGGGCCAGTGATGTGGCTCAGTGGTTAAGTGCCCTGGGTTCAATCCCCAGTACCCCCCTCCCCCCAAAAAAAGCAAAGGAATCTTCAAATCATGAACCCTGAGTTAGTAATGTTTCCACTGACTGAAGGCTGCTTCCTCTCTATTAACTTGCTACAAAATCTCTTCTGCTTTCTTTCACTACTACTCCGAATAGCAAGTGGGAAGGCATTCGAATTGTTAATAAATCTAGGATCATCTCACACACTAGCTTTTTTACCAAGAACTTCCATATTTGCCAAAAGCATATTGAAGGGAGTGATTATAATGATTGAAAAAGAGAATTAATACTGGATAAGGAGGTGGAAAAGGACATTAAGATAATGAGAAATACACTTCAACTATGATGGGATAACAGGCCAGATTTCCCCTTCCACCTAAACAACTAGAAAGCCAAAAGGCAGTCCAGGACAGTACTTCCTGAGAAGAGAAAAACAAGAGACAAGCCCCACGAATTCCCAAACAAACTGCCTAGAGAACTTCCAGGCCTCAGAATAGGAGTGGAAACTCAAACAGAGCCTTGGTGATTTTATGATGCGGAAAAGACAGGGTTAGGAGAAGTGAGGTGATGGGAATTTGTGCTGCAGAAATAGCAGGGGAAAAAAAAGGAAAGGGATCTGTAAAGGGGGCCCCTCAAGTCTTTGATATTTAACTTTCCAATAATCTTCAATAGAGATGTGAAAATCATTCCATCACTCTGATCATTTTACTTCACAATTATATGTCAGCTAGTATACTATTCTAAATACAAGTTACTAATTCACTTAATCTTTACAACTACCCTTTGTGGTAAGTGATACCATTATTCCTGCTATATAGATGAAAAAACTGTACACCTTAATCTGAAATTAAGTTAGATTATTTGCACAAAACTAAAAGCAATGAGTGGCAGAGCGGGAATTCAAATTTAAGCAGTTTAGCTCTGTTAAAGCCACGTTCTTAAGTATTACCTGATTCTTTCCTGGATAAAAATAGAGGGACTTCTAACCTATGTGCCAGAACCAGTCCTTGGTTTAATTGCATCAGACTTGTAAACCACAAAAAACCAAAACCAAAAAACTGATTATAAAAATTTAGTGATAATTATCTAGAAACAATAAGATGGAAACATCACTACATAAAAGACATTTCTTTTTAAAATATAGTCCTCCACCTCTTCCCAAGTTATATGGGTGGAGGGAGATGAGGGGAAGGACTCTATTTTCTAAAGTTAAATATTTCTTTCCAGTAAAAAAAAAAATTCATACTATGTTCCATTTAAATTTTTAGGGTTTTTCTTTTTTTAGCTGTTGATAGAATTTTTTTTTAGTATGTGGCGCTGAGAATCGAATCCATTGCTCTACCACTAAGCTATAACCCCAGCCCCTCAGTTGATTTAAAAGAAAAAAAAAAAAAATTAAAGCAAATTCTACACAAGGCCCTAGGTTCTATCCCCAGTACCCACCCTCCCCCCACAAAAAAATCCCAATAATGTTTGTATTTTTTGAAACCCAACCAATTTTAAGGAAAACCTAAAAATAGTACTGATGAAAAACTTTATACTTATTTTGGGAGGATTCCTTGTCATTTGTTTACTACATTTATTTATTCACTGGACAGAGTTAAGTGTCTATTATGCATTGAGACACAAATGAAAGGTCCTCAAGGAACTCACATTCTAGTATAGTGTTTTTAAAACAGTGGTCCATGAACTCTTGAAGGGTTCCAGAAAAAATTCTTGAAAAACTTTTCATTTTTATTTTGTTTTGAAAAGTTCAGTCAAATATCAACACAAGTAGATTCTGGACCATCTGTATCACCCTGAAACCAAGCACTACATAAAGAGAAAAAAAAAAAAAAGCTGATAAATTGACTATATTAAAGATAAGGGCCAAGTGTGGTGGCAACATGTCTGTTATCCCAGCAACTCAGGAGGCTGAGGTAGGAGAATCACAAGTTAGAGGCCAGGCTTATCAACTTAGCAAAACTCATCTCAAAAGTTTAAGAAATAAATAAATAAAAATAAAAAAGGGCAGGAGATGTTGCTTAGTGTTAAAGTGCCTCTGGGCTTGATACTCAGTACTGGGGGAGAAAAATTAAGAACTTTAGTTCATTACAAGATACCACTGAAATAAAAGACAACCCAGAGTAGAAGATATTTCTATTATGTAATCCAAGAGAGGCTCTTATCCAGAAGATGTATAGAACTTCTTAAAAAAAAAAAAAAAGCAAAAGAAAGACAACTTAATTTTAAAAGTGGATAAAAACTTAAACAGACCTTCACAAATGATATATAAATGGTGAATAAACATAATAAAAGGTACCCATCATTATTAATTATCAGGGGAATACACATTAAAACCACAATGAAATATCACTATTCACCACCTAAAAGCTAAAATAGAAAAGAATGGTAATACCAAATATTGGATTCTAACCAAAAGACACTTAAGAAAGTTGATATCTTCATTCTCAGTAGTAAAAAAAAAATGGAAACAACCTAAATGTCCGTCAATGGTAAAACTGATAAACTGTGGAAGACTCACAACAATGGAATACTACATAGCAATAAAAATTAGCATAAAGATGAATCTCACAATGTAGAACAAGGAAGTCAGAATGCACACTATGTTCATGAAGAGATAAACATATCTACTGGGATTAGAAGTCAGATGTGATTATCTTAAGCAGTTTGCAAGTTAGAAACTGGAGTACAAGAGAAGAGCAGTTTTTCAGCATATTGTTAATATTTCTAGATCAGGATGCTGATTATGCAGTTGTTTTTACTTTATTAAAATGTATCTAATGCCACACTTAGGATTTGTGTGCATTTCTGTATGTAGACCATACTTTAATAAAATTTACTTTTAAAACTGTCATGCTAATATTATTCACTAATTCTTGAGTTTTTAGTGTTTATTTAATAAGTAAATCTATTTTTTCAACCATAAAAGAATTATGAGCTTTAGGAATTTATAGTTAACTTGACACCTGTAAATGTTAAGAATGTTATATTAGCCTCTCAACTTCCACCCTTCCATCCTTCCTTCTTGAATATTTAATTCAGTCTAAAAACCAGGATTCTAGCTGTGAAAGAAGTTATATATGTGGAAAAGGATGATAGAATAAACCTTGTGGTGTTGGAATGGAATTGGAGGGATTGGGGTAAACTAACTTTTTTTTTTTTTATAACAGAGACAAAAAAATAAGTATAGGGGTGTGCTTGTGTATATATATATATATATATATATATATATATATATATATATATATATGCATATGTGCTTCACCGTCTGTGTCCTAGCTCAGCCACTGAGGGCCTGGAAGGAGCAACACTACAATAGCAATGAGCATACTGAGAAAACATACCTGGGTTTTAGGATACCACACTCACAAAAAGGACTCCTCAGAGAAAATGCTAATTCCAAGGTTGGGACAGAGATGATTCTGGAACACTCTTTTTGTGCCAGAAAGTAAGAAAGCAGTCAATCAATCTAAGCAAAATAAGCAACAATAACAGATTTTAATGCATTAAATAAGATATTTCTTTAAATTGGGAGAGGGATAGCCAGTGGCTATTAATGAATTTATAGGTGACTTCTCTATATTAAACTCATAGAAAAGTCACCTATAAATTCACTAAATAAAAAACTGAAAGGGAGTTGAACAAAAAACTACTGAGATAGTTCACAAGAGCAATACATGATGAAACAATAAACTTAAGGCACTGAAATAGGAAGATGCAGATATAAGATATTCACAAAGCAACTTTATAATAATAGAACTATGGCTTAGCTACTTGCCAGCTGTGTAAACTTAAAGCAAATTACTTAAACTCTGTACTTCAATTACATCTACTTAAAATGGATTTAATAAAGTATCTACCTGAAAGGACTGTTGGAAGAATTTTATATGTGAAATCTTCAGAGAAGTGTCTAAAGGTTGGCTATCAATATTACATTAGTCCTCCAAGTATAACTACTACTTCTACAATAATATAATTTGCTGTTAATTGTGAAAGAGAGAAAGAACTTTGAAAATGACTCAACATATTAAGGCTGAGGCTTTCAAATGACAATACTTCCTCCCTCCACTCAATATAATTCACAGTACAAATGATACTAAACTTAAAATAATAGGCCATAAGCCCAAAAGTTTTAAGAAAATTATATAAAAGACAACCCCACATACAACATTTTTTCCTCACTTTTTCTATGGTGGTGATGGGTTATCCTAAACATGGGCTTTTCCTTCCTCTTAAATTATATAAAATGGCTCTCAGATTTCTTACTCGAATGAACAAGTAGCAGAATCACTGACCAAACAAGAAATGCCAGGGAAAGAATACATGGAATTGGATGGTTTAGAAAAGGTGATGAATGCAGTTTGGGACCTGTCATAGTTTAAGCAGATACTGAGGTTGTAACTCTGATCTTCATTTCTTTTTCTCTGTATTCTCCTGCTTTTGTTTTAAATAAGTTTATTTATTACTAAGTTACTTTTTACTTAATGACTTCCTCTCAAGGCTGAGGAAAAAATATCCGCATAAAGTTTTTCACAAGTAATTAGGAGAAATAGGATGAAAACAATATTTAATAAAAAAGGGGAAAAAAGTGAACAAAGGTTGAGTTCCCCTTCCCTGACTTAATAAATATAAAGAAATAAAGATCTCTTAATATAACTTGGTTGTCCAGACCCAAACAAAATACATTCAGCTTTATCTGAAAAGTCTCTAATGGAAGAAATCAGTTATAAAACTGATTGCCAGTACAGTCCTAGACTCTTAGCCTGTAGCCATGATAGTGTTTCAAAGAAAAGCAACCATACATTAGAAAGTAGACTGCAGAAGAATATGACAGTTTAATTTTTTAAAAATGTGTTCAAGGTGGGCGAAGGTGTTATAGGCCAGAAATTAAAGATACCAAATAGTTCTTTTAGAATATTATCACTTTAAAAATCTTCACATATCCCACTGAAATTCAAAAGTGCTTTTATAAGCACTTACTTTACAACAAAATAATTCAAATATTTACATACTGGTTTGCCCTGAAATATCCAGAAATCCCTAAATAACATATAAGACAAAACATGCCCCTCTGAATTATAAGATCAATATTACTACAATATTTTATGATGTCATATTGTATTTAAAAGAACACAAAGAATGTAATTATTGTTATATATTTCTTTTTCTTTTTAATATTCTTTAGTTGTTGACGAACCTTTATTTTACTTATTTATATGTAGTGCTGAGAATCAAACTCAGTGCCTCACACATGCTAGGCAAGCACTGTTCCCTGAGCTGCAATGCCAGCCCACTGTTATATATTTCTTGCTATATCTTCGTCAATGTTAACAAAAGTACAAGAAAAGTTAGGGTGAAAGGACAAGTTGAAGGGAAGATCAAAACCAAAACAAAACAAACAAAAAACACCTCACAGCATCCACACAACTGAAAGCAATTTGTTTTTTTCACTATGCTCTTGCCCAGAATATACTGAACACAATACAAGCTTAGTGGTTTTTTTTTTTTTAATCTGTTTTTTGTTTCTTTCAGGGAGTCATGAAGGTATTTATTATGGATTATATCCAGGATGGCATTCTAATAACTCCCAAAACAAATTCAAGTTGCATGTTTTAGATCTTTCATGTATATTATAAAGTTAGTTGGCTATTTGAATGTGCAGGTTCCCACTAATGTTCTTAGTTACATGATTTTAAATCACATTTGCCAATCCCCATCTAAAAAAAGAACCACAAAACTCAGTATATATTTGAATGCTGGCTATTCTTAGTATTTTCTAGCCACACTAGCCTTTTAAAATACCTTCAAATACGCTAAACTCATTAGTGCATTTCAAGACCTTTGCCTTAGAATGCAGATCATTCAGGTTTCAGTTCCAATGTCACCTCAGAGAGGTCTTCCCAAACCACCCTGTGTTTCTCTCTATACATCCAGAGCCAACTTTTTGAGCTGGTAAAAGAAACATTTTGATTGGCTATGAGACTGAAATTTTAATTCAGATTACTAGGACTAAGGTGTTTTGTTCTGTTTTGTTTGTAAATGTTCAATGTCACTATTTTATTTTTGTGTTTCTGCAATACTGGGGATTGAACCCAGAACCTCAAGCATACAAGGCAAGTGTTTTATCACCAAGCTACACCCCCTGGCCCAAGAGAACTTTTTTTCTTTTTTAACTTTTAAAAACGTTTTTAGTTATAAATGGACATAATATCTTTATTTTGTTTCTTTATTTTTATGTGGTGCTGAGGATTGAACCCAGTGCCTCACACATGCTAGGCAAGCACTCTGCCACTGAGCCACAACCCCAGCTCCCAAAAGGACTTTTTAAAAAGACCAGAAAGCTATAAAATCTCACTGAAATGCCATCAATCAGCAAGAAAGGAAAACCAACAGAACAGAGTTAAAAAGCAGAATTTGAGGAAAAAACAAAAATTATTTTCTGCCACTTGTAAACAAGTAAAATAGTAGCCCCCTCTTCTGAACACACACACACACACACACACACACACTCTCTCTCTCTCTCTCTCTCTAGAGAGAGAGAGAGAGAGAGAGAGTTGTAGTTGACACAATAACTTTATTTTATTTATTTATTCATATGTGGTGCTGAGGATCGAACCCAGGGCCTCACACATGCTAGGCGAGCGCTCTACCACTGAGCCACAACCCCAGCCCTGAACACTCTTAATATAGTGTTTTCATCATAGCCTTCATTACTGGCAAAAACTAAGCAGTGTATTATTTCTGTAGTGTTAGCATTTTCCCTCCAAAGACTAAGGACCCTGTCTGTCATATTCATTACTGTATCAGACACTCAGCATAATATCCTGCCAAGTAGTTATTCAGACATTTATGGAATGAACAAACCCCAGTTACACAGATCAATTACCCTTGACATTATTTGTATGTACTGTTCATCTATGTTTTAACCTGAGTTGTACCCTGCTATGTTTGCAGAGCATATCTGGCACCTATTTATTCTACCTACTATACCAAAGGCAAGAGCCAGATGGCTTTTAGTGACACTAACTAGGTTCATCAGAGCCTTAAAGCAAAATATCTAATAAGAAAAACCTGACTATTTTTCCACACTTCTAAACTAGATTGATAATTGGTGGGATTTTTTTTTTTTTTTTTTTGGTGGGGTGGGGTACTGGGAATTGAACGGGGGGGGGGGGCACTTTACACTGAGCTACATCCCCAGCTCTCTTTATTCTTTATGCTAAGACTGGGTCTTGCTACACTGCTGACGTTGCCCTCAAACTTATGATCCTCCTGACTCAGTCTCCCAGGTCACTTCGTGATCACAGGCATGACTAGTGTGTTCTTGATACTTTCTAGTATTCTAAAATCTCCCTCTTTAAATCCATTGATAAATGACTGATCGCTCAAAGTTTAAATGTCACTTCCTTTTAGTAGCTTTAATTAACATACATCACCTCTAGCTTATCAAAACTGAGTAAACATTTGTTTTCACAAAGCACAAAAGGTTTTCCCATTTATAATTATCACAGTTTATTACTGATTTAGTCCACCATTCCCATTCCCATTCTTACATATCCCTAAATTCGTTTCCCTCTAGGCTGTGTCATAGGCATTCACATTTCTAGGCAGGACACTGAAATGAGGAAAAGCATCCCAAAGGCTCAACGCCCCTCTTTGATGACCAATTCAAAATAGCAATTCTTAACAATCTAGCAAAAAATTGACAAGCTAAGTTAATTAGCCTTTCTTTTATGTTCAACTAGACACATTAAAAAGCATAATCTAGTTATGGCTGGGTATGGTGCACACCTGTAATCCCAGCTACTTGGGAAGGTGAGTCAGGAGGATGGTAAGTCTGAAACCAGCCTGGTCAATACAGCAAGACCCTATCTCAAAATAAATTTTTTTAAAAAGGGTTGAGGCTGTATTTCTGAGGTAGAACACTCCTGGGTTCAATCCCCAGTTATGTATCTTAACCACATTCACTGAAAACATTCATTCAAATCTTGGTATCACATCCATATTCCCTACCAAACTCGATCCTGACTCAGTAAATTGCACTTGCTATTCCCTAAATACAGAACTCCTCTCCTAAACATGTATGGTTGCTCCCATGCTTCATAAAGGTCCTGCCTCAAATATCATCCACCTCCTCAGAGGTCTTCCTTGATCATTTTGTCAAAAATAACACCTTCATTCTCTATTCTTTACTGTTTTCCTTCAAAGTATTTATCACAATATGACTTATACTACATATTTATTTGCTTATGTTTATTGTTTCTTTTCCCCACAAAAATGTAAGTTACGCAAGGGCAGGAGTGAATCTGCCTGGTTCACCATCATGTAGTTAGAATTAGAAAAATGTCAATTTCTTGTTCAATTATTAAATTTATTTCCTGTAGAGTTAATGACTCATTATGTTTTTTTTTTTTTTTTTTTGGCTTCAACAGCAGAACTTTATTTTCTCACAGTTCTGGAAGCTGAAAATCTGAGACCAAGAAGTGGGAGGTTTGGTTCTTCTGAGGTCTCTCTGTTTGACAGGCAAATGGGTGGCTGTGTTCTCCCTGTGTCCTCATGTGGGCTTCTAGGCACTTCTGTGTCCTGGTATGCTCTTATAAAGACATTGACTCATTATGGTTTTAACGAACATATCTTTAGTACAAATACTCCTCATCCACAGCTATCCCACAAATGAGATTTTGAGTGCACATAAAATATAAGTAAAATTTTGTGTGTAAGAGCCAAAATAGGTTGAAAGTTTGACAAATCTCTGCTCACATATTTTCCAAATATTCCCCATTATCTATGGAAATTTATTTCAAACCCACTTACTTATGTAGCATCAAAGGCCCTTCACTATCTGACTCTTTCTTTTTACTTTTCTATCCTGCTGTTTACCTATATTCTGTGCTACTATGCTCCAATTCTAAGGAGCACCTACCATACAGGATGCAACAAGTCCTGCTTATACTGCAGCCAAACTGATCTAGTCTCTATTCTTACCAAATTTTCTTCTAATCACCACGTACAGAAAAAGTACTCATTCTTCAAAATCCACCTCCAATGCTTTCTCCACAAAACTTACCTTGATCATCCCCTGAGAAATTACTACTTCAATCTGAGGGACCACACAGCAGGTGGTACTACACCTGAAATTCTTCCTTATAGTAAAATCATTAGTACCATTCAATCTTCTTTAGTATACGACAAATTCCCAAAGAGCATGGACATTGCTATATGTATAGCTCTGTATTCTTCCTGGTGTCCTGCATATAGGTATCTAATAAAATTATTTAATAACGAATAAATTCTGTAGACACTTTGAATCACTGCTATTTCCAATTTTTTTCTTCTCAAAGGATAAAATTTTTCACTGAGAAAAATTGTGCTTCACATTTCACTTTCAAATTTGGATCCTCTCGTGAATTGATTGTATACCACTCACCTCATCAGTTTGTCTCTCTACATCTAATTAGGAGAAAGGTAGAGTTAGTTATAGGAAAAAAGACAATCTCTAAAATGCTAGTGAGTCAACAAGTAACCATCAAGGTAGCAGTGTGTCAGTGAGACAGATAATTAAGGAGAAGACACAACTGGAAAGAGCTCAAAGAATTTGAACCATCAATGGTATCTAAGCAGGAAAGTGATATGGTCAGAACTGTGTTTTGGTCTAGAGCTCAGATCAGCTCTACGAGATAAAAATAGTGGAATCATGAGAGTTAAGACTGTCCCAGAAAAAAAGTACCCAGATAGGAAAGGGCTAAAGATTAAATTCTGAGAAATAATTATGTTGGGGGGAAGAGAGGGAGGTCAGTGAAAAACACAAGTGATTTGAGAGACAGTGGACCAAGCAGAGTATTCTCTCTCTCTCTCTCTCTCTCTCTCTCACACACACACACACACACACACAAAGAAAAAAAAAGAAAAGAAAGGAAAAAAAAACAAAAGACAAAAGAAAAGCAGAGGAAGTGAGCAATAAAATCATAAGATAGAATGAACATTATCAAAGAAGAATCTCTTGGCAATCATAAGGTTGCTGGCACACTGAAGACTTGGCAGCTTCAACATAATTGGGTGGGGGAAATTAAGGAAAAAGGTGAAGAATAATAAAGGCAGCAAATGGGAGCTGCTTTTTCAAGAATTGTGACAGTGAATAAAGAGAAAGAGCAAAAGTTTGAGACAGAAGCAGAACACACATTATATTTATATAAAGAAATACGTGAACTTTTCTTATTGGCATAGAAGTGGGGGAAAAATTGGGGGAACATGCCATCAAGTTCAGGGGGTAAAACTAGGACCAAGCTAGGACAGAGGGAAAGCAGCAATTTAGGAGGTGGCATGGAAAAACAGCAGTATACAGGGAACACTAGAAAAATTTGTGGTATTGACCAACGTAATTAAGGACATTCCCAATAGCTACATAAAGTAATGGGCAAGAATTCAGAAAAGTAAGGATCAGAAGAAGAAAAAAAAGAGGTTTGAAAGATTGCTTTTTGAAGTAGGATAATTAACTAGACATGAAGAAAATGAGCACTGAGGGCCCAGATAACTGCAAAAGAAAAGGAACAATTATGTTAGAATTAGACACAAGTAATCTAAAACACAAGGTAAAACTATCAGATTACTATAAATGTTCTATAAAACAACGAAAGAAAAAAACAAGATGAAGTAGCAATATGGAAAAGGTTTTGTAAATATAAGCCTCTCTGAGCAGTTGATAATTGTATGTCAAAATGTACTACACAAATCTTTGTATAACCAAAAGAATTCTCAGATTCAGCAATAGTCCATTTGCTTTAAAAAGAATAAAATTATTTTAATCAACTTCCAATATTAAAAAATTTGGTGTTTTTTATCGCACTGGGCTCTAACAAGTTTCACGTCAAGAAAGTTCTGAATATTATCTTTCAAAACATTAGCTATTCCTTTAACTTCTTCTGTCACCCACAAACTCAATAAACTTGATTTCATCAAAGTTACTGGTAAATAACTAAAGAATGTATACTTTCAGTAGGACACTAAAGTACTCCCTTTAGGGTTGATGACTGTTTATTATTCATCGTTTTCCAGGTAAAGTTGTTTAATTTATAATCAACTCTTATTTAGCTCACATATCTCTATTTTGACCACTAGACATGATCAATTTGTCAAATGTGCCATGGTGAAATCTAATTGCACAATGTCAACAGCATCTCACTAATAAACCAGTCAACTAATCCTGTTAAAAAAGGAAATGAAGGCTGGGGATATGGCTCAGTTGGTAGAGTGCATGATTTTGCATGCACAGGCCCTGGGTTCAATCCCCAATGCCAAAAAAAAAAAAAAGGGGGGGGGAAATGAGGCTAATTTGGTCACTCCGCAGTCAGCCCTGTCTCTATTCAAGGTACCTACAGCCTTGCATTTAAATGATGCTACAAATTATGTTCTAGACGTGGTAGGTTCTCACTATATTTCTTCCAGAAGATAAACTTCCATTTTCCCACTCTATAATTACTACTTTTTAATGTAGGAGTATGAGGCAATCCTCCCACTTCCCAATAACATGAAGAAAAAAAAAAGTTTTCTGGCCAACTTGAATACATAAACTTTTGTTAATAGATAACAGAACCAAATGTCTATTTGTAAAGCCACTATATAACATAAGTTATACATATTTAAAATCACATGCTATATAATATTCATTTAGAAATGCTGCCTTTTCCCATAGTTAACATTTCATAAAATAATTTTATTGAAATTTTTCCAAAGTATTTTTTGGCATCTGTCTTCAAGTTTACTAATATAATGGAGTCACTCATTTTCAATGCATTATCGCCTTCCTTTTATTTATGAAAGTTATTTAAACATTTTTTAAGCACTTAAAAAAAAAAAAAAAGGCACTAGCAGAGATTTATTTAAGAAACTCAGGTTTACACATGAGAAGGAAAAGAGAGAGTAAGGGCTATTTTGAAAGTAAGATGCTCCTAATTTCCTCGTGATCTTTTTACCCTAACCCTAAGTGCCCATTTTCTATAATGCCTGGCAGGTTTTGTTTGTTTGGTCCCACTCTTTGGTGTATGTTGTAGATACAGGCTCATAATCTTTACAAGGTAACCACTTGACTTGCAATTGATGGAAGTAGCTTTAGGTTTATACCTCTTCCAAAAAAATCCTTTGTGAGGCTTTGTACAGAGAGTAGCAACTTGCTATTTTCTATAGAGAATTTAGAGGGTGGGAGAGGAGACTTTGCTTCATATCCAAGTAATCAATGAGTCAAAAACTCACAAAGAATAAGGAGCCAAATCATTTCTTAAAACTATTTCTAGTAACAAAAAATACTGCCCACATAAAACATGGATACACTAATTTCAAAAGTTAAATTTTCTTTCTGAACTAATATATTAAAACTTTCCTATATTGTTACAAAAGAAAGAATGAGTTAATTCCTATGGATTAGTTTTCTTAAAGAAACAGGAACATTAGTCCTAGTAATTTACTGTATTGTATACTAATTAAGTGCCAGGCACAGTTACAAGAACTTTACATTAATTCACTTAATTACAGTGCTTGCTCAAAATAGGTGTTATTGCTCATTTCATTTTACTGATGAGGAAACATGGGCACAAGAAATTAGGAAACTTGTCACACAGCTCTTAAGTGGCAGAAATTCAGAGTCTAGTTCTAGGCCCTTGTAAAAGGTGATATATTTCTCTTAGTAAAATTTGATTATTTTATAAGACTTCAATTGGGCAGCTAATTTAGTGGCTTAAAAAAGATATGAAAATGAGGTTTCAGTACACTTTAATATATTTTCTTATTTGTTTTAATTAGTTATACATGATAATAGAATGCACTTTGCGCTTTAATATATTTTCTATTCTATTATTTTTAATAACCATTCACCCTGCCTGAGGGGATAATGATGGCTCTGAGAGAGAGGTAATCACTACTCCCATTTCAGACAGTACTGTTAAGGCAAAAGATACTAAAGAGCAGAATAGTTCATGTCTTCCTCATTCTCCTCCAAACTTTTAAACTTATAATGGAGAATCTGTCCCTCTGGGCCTATATCTCTTTTGCGATAAAAAACTTGAAATGTTTTATTTGATAAGAACTTTCCTAAAACGATGGATATAATATCAGCACTTATTCACTGTCATTTGGTAGTGTCCTCTAACGGGGGTGAAGGTTGGGGAACAGCCTCTTAAGGAAAAGAAAGGGGATAGGAAGTCAAAGAATGAGAGAATAGGAAGGAAGGTGTAGCATGCAGAAAAGGGAGAAGGAGGATGGAGTGGGAGGCACTGCTGTCTGACTCGCATTGCGTGCAGACAGTATGAGAACAGAAATTGAGGAGCTGTGGTAGAGTCATTGAAACCTGTTAGGCAGAATTTTCTTGGATTTCCCTTTTATGCGTCCTAGACTCTTGCTTCAGAATGAACAGAACCTAAGAGGAATAATGGCCCAATGGTAGGGGCACAGCGACTATTCATCTCTCGTTCCCAGCCAGAGCTGGTCCCTAGAAAACACTGCTCCCCGCCAGCCCTCGGCAGGGCTTCTCACACACCCGTCAGCCAGAGAGAGGGGAGGGACCACCAAAGCCTCTCGACCCCAAGGCCAGGGAACGGCGTCCCGGTCCTCGGCGCAGCCACCGCGGCTTCCCTTCCAGCAGACAACCCCGGAGCACTGCCGCATTTCGCCACTGAACTTGAACCAAGCCGTTCTCGAAGAGCTGAACCCGGAGGCTATGGAGTAAAAAGCAAGCTGGAGTAAGGGTCTTACCTTTAACAGATTAGACGTCGCCATGTTCCTTCAACTTAGACTCTCGCGAGACGAGGCGAGAATTCGTGGCGCTCCGTGCCAGGCCACAACAGGAGGCCGGAGTTCCCACCAGGGCCCACGGGCCCAGTGGCCCGTACCCGGGGTGTTCAGGGCGCTCGGGCGGCGTGCCGGCAGCGTTGACCTCGTCCTAGGCACCGGAGCTTTCTCGCTTTTTTCCCCTACATGGTCACTGGAGCTTCCCCACGCGAAAGAGCTCATGCAAAAGCTCAGAGAGACAGGAGCAACGAATGGTGAGACGGTAACAGGAGCCGACCTGACTTCGAGGAGGAAGCATCGACTCTAACGGACTCCCCCACTCCTTCGGATTAGCCTTTGTGGTTGCACCCACAGCGGCCACCGGCAACGAATTTAACTCAGCTTAGGCCCTGCAGCTCAGGTTCCGTGGCCGCATCACGTGATGCGGCGGACGGGGGCGCGCTCGGGAGCGAGCATGGGAGCCTAGAAGCCTACTGAGTCCGGAGGGCTGGGGCGCGCCCTCTGCTGGCGAGACTGGAAGTTCCCCTCACCCTCACCCCTTGCCCTTAGTAGCTTGCCAGCTCACCCCAGACCTGGGGACTTCGGGTTAGAGGAGATGAGATACATTATCATGCAGGGATCATGACAGCTGTATTAAATAACTGGCTCAGAGAAGGAACCCGTAAATGTCTGTTGAATGAGTGAATGCACAAACGTGTTAACTATTGACATTTCTGATCAGGAGTGACTGGTACTTAAATATTCTATTAAAGCTTAAGTGGTCAGGGCTGGGGCTGTAGCTGAGTGGTAGAGCACTTGCCTAGCATGTGTAAGGCATTGGGTTTGATCCTCAGCACCCACATAATAAGTAAATAAAGATATTGTGTCCATTAACAACTAAAAATATATTTTAAAAAAGATTAGGGGATGAGTATTAATTGGATTCCTTGAAGGAACACTAGCCTAGAATATCCTAAACCATAGCCCGCTAATTTTATCCCTTCAAACTACAAATCACTGGCCTAAGGAAGGGAACATTATTTATACCGAGTTTACAGGATACCTGGTATTGTATTATGCAAGTTTTAAAACAGTATTTGTTCACACCCTCATAATATGTAGAAGTAAATAAGCTCTGGAGTAAAGCAAAACAAAGAGGTAAGGCTACCTAAGGACTCCAATTCTTTATGTGGTAGGTGCTGGAAATACAGGATTAAATAAAACAGAAAACCTCTGCCTTCTTGGAATTTATGAAGGGAACCAAATATTAAGCATAGTTACTCAAATACATTTGACCCTCCAAATCCGTGAGTTCCATGTATGTGAATTCAAACAACCACAGGTGAAAAATAATTGGGAAAAAATTTTATGTGTAACTGACTTTTTTATCCCTTATCATTATTGGCTAAACAATACAGTAAAACAATTATTTACATAGTACTTACATTATTAACATGTATTATAATAATGTAGAGATGATTTAAACTATACAGGAGTATGTGTGTATATTATATGCAAATACTACACCATCTTATATAAGACATGGGCATACAAGGATTTTGGTATCCTTGCAATCCCCTGTGGACTGGGAGAGTTAGCTAAATTACTTATAGTGTTGGAGTACTAAATGTTACAAGGGAAAAATATACTGTGCACTTGAGACATGGTAGAAAGAAGAACTAATATCTTAATCTTCATTCATACAAGCCACACATTCCTTATGAATGGACCCTTATGAATGAACCTTAATGACTACTTTTGAAAACTCCATTCCAACATCCCACTGTCTAGCCAAAAGAGTTGTCTGGTAACACCACCACTACAACTCTTTAACATCAATGAGTCCATTCCATTGTCATATATCACTTCCTTGTCATGTATCACCTCCTCCTGTTTTTGTTTTGTTTCTCATCTAATTTAGACTCAATGATCCATCATTATAAAAATGTGTGTGTGTGTGTGTGTGTGTGTGTATATGTATGTATATATATATATATATATATATATGTATGTTACATTTTTTTCCAATGCTGAGGATTGAACCCTGCAGCACTCTACTAATGATATACATTCCCAACACTTTTTTTAATTTTTTTAAATTATGAGACAGGACCTAAGTTGCCCAGGCTGGCCTTGAACTTGAGATTCTCCTGCCTCACCCTACTAAATCATTGGGATTACAGGTATATGCCATCATGCCTGGCTAAAAAAGTCTAAATATTTAAGATATTTAAATATTTACTTTTAAAATAGAGAACACAAGCATATGGCACAAAATTCTAAAGATGCTAAAAGCAATGCAATCAAAAGTAGGCCTTCTTCTGTTTTCTGTTTGTTTGGTTTTTTTTTTTTTTTTTTTTTACAGTATTGTGATAGAGATTAGGGTTATTCTGATTTATGCATTTGTCAAAATTCAGCCAATGTATCCTTAATATGGATACATTTCATTCAAAAGAAAATATGGTAAACACAATTTGAAATTCAGTTAATCATGTCCATTATCTAGAATGTAGGGGTTAAGTGAAGTTATATTTACAATTTATTTTTCAGTGTATCAAAAACTAAGGTAGATTGATGGTTGAGTAGAAAGATTAATAAAGCAAATATAGTTAATGACAAAGTCTGGGTGGCAAATACTAGTGTTCCCTATGGGTAATTCTTTCAGCTTGTCTATATGTTTGAAATGTTTTATGATTAAACATTGGGGGAATTAAGAAATAAATAAGCCTCCCTTTCTCCATAACCTCCAGCATCTATTCTTCCTTCTTGGAGACAACCACAGATACTATGAACCCCTAGGATGTTCTGTACTTATATAAGCATTCCTATATACATTCTTTTTATTCTCCCCCCCCCAAATGATGGCATACTACTTATACTTTGTAACATCCTTTCTTTTTTTAAGAAAATATATTTTTAGTTGTAATTGGACACAATATCTTTATTTATTTTTATGTGGTGCTGCCGATTGAACCCAGTGCTTCACACATGCGAGGCGGGCACTCTACCAGTGAGCTACAGCCCCAGCCCTCACATCCTTTCTTTTCACTTAGCAGTGTGACATAAATTAATGAAAAACATTTTTGTGCTTTTTTTTTCACTTACAGAAAGTCAAACAATTATTGATCTAATGCATGCATTGTGTCCAGGATGTTTAGGATTATTACTTCCAAAATAGGCTCTTGAAATCCATTTGATGAACAATAGTTATAAAGTTAAAGTTTTTATTTCTGAGGCCATAAACATTAAAAATATTTGCACTTATCAAGAGAGTATGCAAAGTTTAATCAGTAAACTATGTATTTATGAGAAAATTGGTGAAAAAACCTAGATGAGGCACCAAGAGTTCACAGGATTTTGGAGAACAAGGAGCAAAACAGACCCAAGAGTTGGAGGAAGATGTATATCAGAGCCTCCTGAGCCTCTCAGTACCACAGGGAGAAAGAGTCCACCTTAAAAGACTGAACCACTGTCTATTATCAGAAAGACCTATAGGGGTGAACCCTAAATCTAACCTAACTGGAATTTTACAGTATACTTATATCAATTTCTATTTTTTAAAAATTGTTCTAATTAGTTATACATGGCAGTAGAATGCATTTTGACATGTTGTACTTAAATGGATCACAACACATTCCTCTGTACATAGTGGAGAGTCACATCAATAGTGTAATCATATACATATATAGGACAAATGTCCATCTTATTCCACTGTCCTTCCTACCCCTACACCCCTCCCTTCCCTCCCTCCCCTCTGCCCAATCCAAAGTTCCTTCATTCTTCCCTACCTGCTCCCATTATGGATCAGCATACACTTATCAGAGAAAACACCCAGCCTTTGGTTTTCTGCGTTTGACTTATTTCACTTAGCATGATATTCTCCAGCTCCATCCATTTACCTGCAAATACTGTAATTTCATTCTTCTTTAAGGCTGAGTAATATTTTGTTGTGTATATATACCACCTTTTATGTATCCATTCATCTACTGAAGGGCATCTAGGTTGCTTCCACAGTTTAGCTATTGTGAATTGTGCTGCTATAAACATTGATGTGGCTGCGTCACTATAGTACATTGATTTTTAAGTCCTTTGGATATAGACCAAGGAGTGGGATAGCTGGGTCAAATGGTGGTTTCATTCCAAGTTTTCTAAGGATTCACCATACTGCTTTCCAGATTTGTTGCCCCAATTTGCAGTCCCACCAGCAATATAAGAGTATGATTTTTCTCCCATATGCTCACAAACACTTATTGTTGCTTGTATTCTTTTGGGGGGAGGGGGTTACCAGGGATTCAACTCAGGGTCACACAACCACTGAGCCACATCCCTAGCCATATTTTATTAGAGACAGGGTCTCACTGAGTTGCTTAGCGCCTCGCTAAATTGCTGAAGCTGGCTTTGAACTCTGGATCCTCCTGCCTTCACCTCCTGAGCTGCTGCTTTTATTCTTAATAACTGTTATTCTGAACTGGAGTGAGATGAAATCTTAGAGTAGTTTTGCTTTGCATTTCTCTAATTGCTAGAGATGATGAACGGTTTTTCATATATTTGCCGATCAATTATATTTCTTCTTCTGTGATGTGTCTGTTCAATTCCTTAGCCCATTTATTGATGGGGTTATTTGTTTTTTTGGTGTTAAGTTTTTTTGAGTTCTTTATTATATCCTGGAGATTAGTGCTCTATCTGAGATGAGTGTGGTAAAGATTTTCTCCCAAACTGTAGGTTCTCTCTTCACATTGTTGATTGTTTCCTTTGCTGAGAAGAAGCTTTTTAGTTTGAAACCATCCTATCTATTGATTCCTGATTTTTTTAATATTTACTTTTTAGTTTTAGGTGGACACAATGTCTTTATTTTTTATTTTTATGTGGTGTTGAGGATCGAACCCAGTGCACCGCACATGCCAGGCAAGCGTGCTACCACTTGAGCCACATCCCCAGCCCCTGATTCTTGATTTTACTTCTTACACTTTAGGAGTCTTGTAGAGAAGTTTGGTCCTAAGCCAACATGATGAAGATTTGAGCCTATTTTTTCTTCTACTAGTTGTAGGGGCTCTGTTCTAGTATCTAAGTCTTTGATCCACTCTGAGTTGATTTTTTAAAAAATATTTATTTTTTTTTAGTTGTAGTTGAACACAATACCTTTTTTATGTGGTGCTGAGGATTGAACCCAGGGCCTGGCATGTGCTAGGCAAGTGCTCTACCACTGAGCCACAACCCTAGCTCTTGAGCTGATTTTTGTGCAGGGTGAGAGAGACAGGGTTGTAATTTTATTGTGCTATATGTGGATTTCCAGTTTTCCCAGCACCATTTGTTGAATAGGCTATCTTTTCTAAAGAAAAGATAGAATGTATTTTTTGGCACCTTTGTCTATTATGAGATAAATATATTTATGTGTGTTTGCCTCTGTGTCTTCTGTTCTGTACCATTGGTCTATATGTCTATTTTGGTGCCAATACCATGTTGTTTTTGTTACTATAGCTTTGTAATACAGTTTAAGGTCTGGTATTGTGATGCCTCCTGCTTCACTCTTCTTGCTAAGGATTGCTTTGGCTATTCTGGGTCTCTTATTTTCCCAAATGAATTTCATAATTGCTTTTTCTAGTTCTATGAAGAATGTCATTGGGATTCTAATAGGAGTTGCATTAAATTTGTACAACAGTTTTGGTAGTATAACCATTTTGACAATATTAATTCTGCCTATCCAAGAGCATGGGAGATCTTTCTGTTTTCTTCAATTCTTTTTTTAGTGTTCTGTAGTTTTCGTTGTAGAGGTCAATTTCTATTCTTACTGCTCAATCAGATCCTTCCTTACTATGCCATGGAGTACTATGCATTGCCTGTGCTGAGGGGTATATTACTTGTGTTTCTTGGAAGAGTGCATCTTAGCAGTAAGTGCCTTCTCCATATTGCCTACAAGACAATCATCTGCACCTTAAGTCTTTGCTCAGGCCATTGGGACTACTCTATTTGGATGACTGTCTCATGGCTCCAAACACTTTTAAGCTCCACCATCACCTCCAGAAAGTAGAATCCACTACAGATGAGGGTCCTACCAGTCCAATTTACTTATTACATAATCATTTCTTACAAATGTGTTCAACACCTAACCTCTTTTCTCCTCTGTCATACACTTAGTAATAAAATCACAAACTTGAGTTAACCCTTGTTTCTTCTCTATGCCTATACCCAAGTAGCTATACATTGCTAGAGAAAAGCCTCAAACACAGTTGAGTGGGTTCTCAGTAAATGATAAACTCAGAACTTGTGTGGGCACTTAACACTATCCATACAATCCTGCCATGTTTTTCTCTGGTGAGCTTGCTGTTTCACTTCATTCCCTAGTATACATACTTTGTTTAGTAACCTCTTATATACATAATTACATAGTGAAATGCTCAGAATATGATATGTGAAAATCATATGTAAAATGTGAAATCCTATTTACATTATGATTCCAACTTTGCAAAAAACAAAACAAAACAACTTCCTGGTCTGAATAGGGAGAAACTTGAAAAAATATTAAAAATGTTAGCAATGTGTTATTGTTTGGATATGAGATGTCCCCCAAAAGCTCTTATGTTAATGACAGTGGTAAAATTACTAGGATTATGGGAGCTATAACCTAATCGTAAATTAATCCACTTCATGCATTAGTAATTTGAAAGGACTGCTGTACTGGATGGTAGCTGTAGTCAGGTGAGGTGTGGCTGGAGAAGGTGGGTCACTGGGGGCATGCCCTTTGGGAATATAACTTGTCCCTCTGGCTCTTGCTTCTTTCTCCTTGCTTCTTGGCTACTGTGAGGTGAGCAGCTTTCCTCCATCCAGTCCTTCTGCCATAATACTTTGCCTCATCTTGGACCCAGAGCAATGGAGTCAGCCAACCAAGGACTGGATGTGTGATCTGAAAATAAACTTTTCCACCTCTGAATTGTTCTAGTCAGATATTTTAGCCACAATGATGAAAACCTAAACTAAATCATAATGGTAGAAAGTGGGATAATTTTTACTTTTTATTTATTTAGAAAATGTAAGTCCCCTATAATCTAATCTCTTCTATCTTGTAAAATATCTACTGTTAACTGGTTGCCTGTTTTTTCTCCTTTGTTTTCTGTGTATACATGAAAGGATATATAAAGGAGTTTCTCAAATGTGGTCACAACATCACTTCATCAAAATAAACTAGGATGCTTTTTATAAAAGCAGATTTCCAAACTCCATCCTCTGAAGATTGTGATTTCATAGATCAGGAGTTAGGTTCAAATCTGCCTTTTTCAAAAGCATCTTAGGCAGTACTAATAGCCAAGAACCCCTTGTATAGTGCTTAAGAGTATGTGCTTTAAAATCAATCATGACCCTCCACTTAGGAGCTGAGACCTTGGGTGCATTACTTAACATTATTGAGTCTTAGTGTCCTCATCTGTATAATTAGGATAAAAGTAGCATCTATGGCATAGAGTTATTGTAAGAATTAAATATGACAATATATGTAAAGCATAATAGAGCTAACATGTATAATGCCTATTATATGTCAGGCATGGTTCTATGCACTTTATGTAAATTAATACATTTGATGCTATGTTTTAGCCTCTCCTTGTCCAGACTATTATTTGAACTTCACATGTAAGAAAAGTCAGAAGTACTGTTAGAAATGATCCAGTAGAAGGGTCTGGGAATGTAGTTCAGTGGTAGGGTGCTTGCTTAGCATGCAAGAGTCCCTGGATTCAATCCCCAGAAACACTCTCCCCCACCATCAAAGAGCCAGTAGAAAGAAAAAAAAAGATTTTGCAGATATATAAGGGTGGGGAAATTTGCTAGGACCCTGTCCTTGATATAGAAAGAGGATGGTATTTAGTGTACAAGTGAAAAGAGATTCATATTTACTAGAACCACTGAGTCACACAAAATAGTAAGGATGGACACAAGACAGTAGATGGGCTATTGGAAGTGAATATTTCTCTCTCTCTCTCTCTCTCTCTCCCTCTCTCTCTCTCTCTCTCTCTCTGTCTCTCTCTACCCTTCCTTCTCTCCCTCCTCCTCTCCCTCCATAGATACTGTAAAGCTTTTATTTATAGAATTTAATGTTAAGATGGGTTTGGTGGCATATGCCTGTAATCCAGCATCTTGGGAAGCTGAGTCAGGAGGATTGTGAGTTCAAAGCCAGCCTCAGCAACTTAGTGAGACCCTGTCTCAAAAAAAAAAAAAAAAAGTGAGAACCAAAACAAACAAACAAACAAACAACAACAACAACAACAACAACAACAAAAACCCACCACTCCAAACAGGCTGGGGATGTGGCTCCATGGTTAAGCACCTCTGGTTCAATCCCTAATTACCCCCTCCCCTTCCCAAAAAAAATAAGGTCAAAGTTTTAACATAAAGACTGCATGCATGGTTCCAACTTATCTTTGTTGAAACTAGTGATTGCATTTCACCTGCTTCTGGAGTTTTAATAGGTTCTAGGTTTGAAAGAATTTCTTTCTTGACATCAGTCCCATCTCCATATATATTTCCTCTCTGCCTGAGCCAGACTGGCTTATCGTCAAGCCCTTGAACCTCAGGTGCTGCTTCATTTTCTCTCTTGACCTGGTATAATATCCTGATTTTTTCATTTGGTAGCTCTTGTTGAGCTTGTTCACTGGGCTTCAGAAAAACCCAGTCTCAACAGAATAGGAGGACTCTTGACTACCTTCTTGTCTTTGTAGATTTGGGTTTGATCTTGCTTTTGAACTTATAGTTCACATGGCTGAATCTCAGTGAGAAAGAATTAAAATGCAGGAATACCACCTCACCTGGCACAGTTCTGTGTGTAGAAAGCAGACAAGGTGCATCAAAAGTTTTTTTTTTTTTTTGTGCTGGGAATGGAACCCAGGGCCTCATGCATACCAGGCAGGACCTCTACCACCGAGCTCCATCCCCAGCACAAAAGTTCTTTGATTGAAGATCAAAGATAATGAGGATGTTGCAAGGTTTAAGAACAAAGGGAAAAAGGAGAAAATAGTAAATTGTTATCTACAATTGTGGGAGAGTAAAGGGACTGGAGAAATGTATTGTGATTCTTGTGCTGTTCTAAGTGCCAACTTGAGCCTAGTTGTTCCAAATTATAATTGAGACCATTCGACATAGATAAGAAAACTAAGATTCAGTAGTTTAATAATATTTCTAAGATCTTACAACTTGTAAGTGGTAGGACCTATTTAATTCTGAAGTCATATCCAGCCACCCAAGTGCAGGCACCAGATATGTATAGAATAGGATGTACTTAACAAGGTTGAGGTTTTGTTGAGGGAAAAAGATGAAGGTAGTTGAGCATATATACAAGGGGAGTCAGGATGATGACTCACCATCAGAGTTAAGCTGAATTAGGAGAGTGAAGAACTATAAAAAGATGCTAGGATCAAAGTACTTTATATGCAGGTAAGGATCTAAGGATTGTTGGAGTCATGAAACAAGAAGGACAGGGTGGGAAATATAGATGGGTAAAATGGAGCATAGGCTGTTAATTGGTGGCAGCCATTGGTAATGACTAAGGGCTAAGCTATGATCAAGGAAGAGAATAGTTGAGGTAGGGTAAAGAACAGAAACTTGGAAATGAGGAGATCAGGGAACTGAGAAGCTAGGCATTTCATGTTCCTTTGGTGTAGAGTCATACTTCTTGACCTGCTTCTGATTTCAACAGAAGTTTTAGTGAGTATTCTATATTAGTGCAGTCTCCTTAGCTTCCCACTTAAAAATGGAACCTCTCCTTTCTGCCTTCCCCTTAGAGTCTTCTCCAAAGCCCAGGAGGCTTTGAGGTTCATAGGCAAGTACAGCAAAACAACAAGAAGAAAATGTTTCAGGGAACATCCCTCAAGCAGTAGGGTGAAAAAACAGTGAGTAAGGGCCCTAGTCTTTAGTCTTTGATAGATAATATTGTGAGGCACTCAAATGATTCCCAAAGGTCTCAGTGTACTCATGTCCCCTTTGTCCATGGTATGACCCTGATGGTACTCCATTACAGAGACCTTTTCTCCTTCCCTATCTTACTCTCCTTCCTTACTGCTTCCTGGATTATCTTCCAAATAAGCCACTGGTACCCAAATCCTTGTCTCAAACTCTGCTTTCAAGAGAAACCTTACTATATAACAAGCATGTTAATAATCCTCTACACAGATATTGAAATCACTAACAATTATATCAGAAATAGTGTTGGAAGAAAATGATAATGGAGTCAGGACCTACCTAAATTCATTAAATAATAAGGGCATGTGATCTAGAGAGTTAGTATGTGTCTGAAACTAGGAGGGTTAACAGATGGTTATTCCATTAACAAAGACTCAAGATGAATGTTTTTAGTGAAGCAGGGAGGATGATGTGGAAATGGCAGTGGGAGCAAAGACACATGAACTCCAGACCCAGTGCTACATAGGCCATCGTGTGTGTGTGTGTGTGTGTGTGTGTGTGTGAGAGAGAGAGAGAGAGAGAGAGAGAGAGAGAACAGAGACTTTAGGGGGAAACAAATTTTACTTACAACAAGAAAGTAAAAGGATGTTAATAAGAGTTAACAAAGATAGAGTATTTACTACCTGTCCAGAGGCACAGAAATTATGAAAGCATAGATGAAGTCAGAAGGGAGAATGTGCTTAGGTGAACCTGAATGAAGGTGTCCTAAGGGTAATCTAGTCTTCTTTGGAGACTGATACAACAAGGATAAGGACATAATGAGTTTTGCCTAACATTGGAAAAGTAGGTAGGGGTGTGTGTGTGTGTGTGAGAGAGAGTTGTAGCAGGGAGGGTTGCTCATCTCACAAGAAAAGAACTGAGTTTTCTACAATGAAAACTATGCTAAATAAAGAAATCAAAGAAGACCTTAGAAGATGGAAAGATCTACCTTGCTCTTGGACAGGCAGAAATAATATCGTCAAAATGACCCATACTACCAAAAGCACGATACTAATTTAATGCAATTCCAATCAAAATCCCAATGGCATTCCTCATAGAACTAGAAAAAGCAGTCATGAAATTCATCTGGAAAAATAAGAGACCCAGAATAGATAAATCAATCCTCAGCAAGAAGAGTGAAGCAGGTGGCATCACTATACCAGAACTTAAACTATACTACAGACCAATAGTAACAAAAACATCATGGTATTGGCACCAAAATAGACTTGTAGATCAATGGTACAGAATAGAGGACACAAGAGACTAACCTACATAATTATAGTTATCTTATATTAGACAAAGGTGCCAAAAACATACATTGGAGAAAAGATAACCTCATCAACAAATGGTGCTGGGAAAACTGGAAATCCATATGCAACAAAATTAAATTAAACCCCTATCTCTCACCATGCATAAAACTCAAAGTGGATTAAGGACCTAGGAATGAAACCAGAGACACTATGCTAATAGAAGCAAAAGTAGACCTCAATCTCCATCATGTGGAATTAGGCCCTGACTTCCTTATAAAGAATCCTATAGCTCAAGAATTAAAATCAAATATCAACAAATGGGATGGTTTCAAACTCAAAAGCTTCTTCTCAGCAAAAGAAACAATCAGTGAGGTGAATAGAGAGCCTACATTTGGGGAGCAAATTTTTACCACACGCACATCAGATAGCACTAATCTCTACAATATACAAAGAACTCAAAAATCTTAACACCAAAACAACAAATAATCCAATCAATAAATGGGCCAAGGAATTGAACAGACACTTCTCAGAAGATGATATACAATGAAGCAACAAATATATGAAAAAATGTTCAACATCTCTAGCAATTAGAGAAATGCAAATCAAAACTAAGATTTCATCTCACTACAGTCAGAATGGCAGCTATTAAAAATACAAACAATAAATGTTGGCGAGGATGTGGGGGGAAATGCACACTCATACATTGCTAATGGGACTACAAATTGGCCAATTTGTAGTATGGAGATTCCTTAGAAAATTGGGAATGGAACCACCATTTGACCCAGCTATCCCACTCCTTGGTCTATACCCAAAGGACTTAAAAACAGCATACTACAGGAACACTGCCACATCAATGTTCATAGCAGCATAATTCACAATAGCTAAACTGTGGAAGCAATCTAGATGCCCTTCAGTAGATTAATGGATAAAGAAAATGTGGTATATATACACGGTGGAATATTACTCAGCAATAAAAGAGAATAAAATCATGGCATTTTGCAGGTAAATGGATGGAGTTGGAGAATATAATGCCAAGTAAAATTAGCCAATCCCAAAAATATAAATGCCGAATGTTTTCTCTGACATAAGGATGTTGATTCGTGATGGGTTGGGCAGAGAGCATTGGAAGAGTAGATGAACAATAGATAGGGCATAGGGATAGGAGGGGAAGGGAGGAGGCATGGGGGTAGGAAAGATGGTGGAATGAGATGGACATCACCACCCTAAGTACATGTATGAAGACACAAATGGTGTAACTCTACTTTGTGTACCACAAGAGATATGAAAAATTGAACTCTATGTGAGTAATATGAATTGTACTGCATTCTGCTGTCATATATAACAAATTAGAATAAATAAAAATTAAAAAAAAAAACACTGAGTTCTAGGGTCCCCTCTTCTTTGCTGCAGCCAAAAGTGTGAAAGCTGGAAAAGGCACTCTTTTTTAAACAATTTTTATATATTTTATTGGTGCATTATAGTTGTACATAATGGTGGGATTTGTGTGACATATTCATATATTCACACAATATAACAATAGAATTTGATCAATATCATTCCCCAATATTTCCCCTTTCTGGGAAGGATACTATTACTCCAAAATTCACAGGTTTCTTGGATTTCTCCTGATCCTCGCTAGATGAGGAAACCCAGTGAGAGCATATTCTTGTTTGGAATACTGAGAGTTCTGTGGAACAAATTTTAATGACTAGCTTAGGGTTAGGCTTTTCAAAGTAACCGTTGGATAGTCATCCATTCTTTAAAGGTTCCTCATTAACAACTGTTAACCAATGCCCAAAGCTGATGCTTCAATTACATTTTCTAGACAAGGATGAATTTAATAATGTAGACCTTATAATATTCTCTTTATATAACAGGAAACAACCCCCAAATGCTGAAAAGTGGCACAAGTACCTAAAGATTGAAAATATTACAAAACAACATCTTCATACACCAACATTATCAATTCTTCAAAAACCAGTTATTAGGTATATAATTTTTAAAACAAACATTTTAAACAACCTATTGGGTTGGATTGACCACCTTGCACCTATAAACCTCCTTGTTGTCCAATTATCTTCCACAATAGTGTGGTCAACTGACAGAACTGAGACTAGATACAGGCTTTTTTTATATAATTTTAATATTTATTTTTTAGTTTTCGGCAGACATAACATCTTTGTTTGTATGTGGTGCCGAGGATCAAACCCGGGCCGCACACATGCCAGACCAGCACGTTACCGCTTGATCCGCATCCCCAGCCCTAGATATGGGCTTTCTTAATTATGACTGAATGCTCATCTCGTTTGAAGGATGGTTTCAGAGAAAAACATCAAAGGAAACAAAAGCAAAAAGGCTCTGGGCATGATTCTCTTCTCCTGCCAGGCAGAACTGTCTCTTTCAGACCTGATTCTTCTGATCTCCTCTGTGACTTCTTCACCAAAGACAGACTCTGGTTCCTCTCTGTCCTTTGTCCACAACTGTGGACCTCCCCTGCTTTACTCTCAAGATGTACCCTAATTCTCTTCCCATGGGAGAGGAGTGGTTAAACTTGAGATGGTTCTAGGTTGTCTGATATTTCTTTTGGACGTCTTTGTTTATCCTTTGACCTATTTGCTTCAGTGCCTAAATCAGGCTTACCCCTCGTCCTTTCCTGGTACAGTAAATAAATTATCAAGCAGCTAGAACTTCTCCACAGAAAGAGGAGGCAAGGCATAGATTTTAAGGCCATGTTCTTTACCCTTTCCACATCCTCCAGTGGCCATTCATGGGTTTGCAGCAGCTGAGATGAAGGATGTTTAAACTCTCAATTTCTCCCTCATTGGTGTAACAAGTCCAGCAGCAGGAGCTGCCTTGTGAGGTCACGTTGACTTGGTCTAAAGGGGATTTCAGACAGATTCACACACACACACCACTTCTAATACTTGTTTCATTATCCATAATTGCACAAATAATTATTCAATTTTCCAATACCAGAGAAAAACAAACAACATTAACTTGTCTAATTAGCACTAAGTAAACACACACACACTCACACACACACACACACACACAAATTGGCATCTGTTGATCAATTACAACACTATTCATGCTATCATTTGGAGACTTTGTCTAATTAGAATTTTCTTTTAAAATTCTATAATAATTTTATGCAAGCTACTATCATTTAAAAGCTTTATCTAA
Source organism: Marmota monax (assembly GCF_021218885.2). Taxonomy (NCBI): domain Eukaryota; kingdom Metazoa; phylum Chordata; class Mammalia; order Rodentia; family Sciuridae; genus Marmota; species Marmota monax. The sequence continues at coordinate 6,069,063 of NW_026692132.1, forward strand.
TTTTCAAATTCAGTTCAGACGATTTACAAGGATGGACTATATGAAAATAATATTTCAGTAATAGGATTTAGAGATTTACTTTCTAAATGAAACTCAATTTCTCCATTGAATTAAATCTGAAGTAAATTCTATGAGGTCTTTTTACTGTGCCAAAGCTATCCAGTAGTTATAGTACAAAGAATGTATCCTGTGTTTTTTGCTTAGTAAACTATTTATTACTTATAAAATTAAAACTTTCCCAGGCTTCACAAGTGTAGGCAATGAGGTCACATCGACGTTAATAGCTAAATGTTCCCACTTCTTGCGAGCTTCCACTTTGGCTCCCTCACTTTTTATATTGGTTTGTTAATCTCTAGAACCTGCTTCAATTTTGAAGCAGGATCAGTTCTGCTTGTGTTCTTCAGCTCCATTAAGCTTCATCATTTAGCCAGCTATATACAATGTATTGCTGATTTCAGAGAATATAATTAGAAATGCTAATTATAAGCCAATTGAGAACAAGCTTAAGAGAACAAATAGGGCTTAAAATATTTACATTGAAGTAGTAAAGCCATATAAGAGAATATATCTTGAAAGGGAAGCCAGGTGGTCAATTTTTCTCTCTCATTAAACTTGCTCACTGTGTCATGAGTAGGACTGCAAGAGAAAACAGACTTCCCTTCCACTCCTGCAGTTTAGAAGGGGCCATAACTTGAACCTGACTACTAGACACACAAAAAAAAATCAGCTCCAACAACAGGAACATCCCGTTGCACTTACCTTTGATACTTCTTCCAAATTAATCAGTGTATTCAATAAAATTCCAACAAAATACTTTGATAATCTTCTTCTTCTTCTTCTTCAGAAAGTGATGAGTCAATTAAAAATGCATTTGGGAGGTACAATGTGGAAGAACAACAAAAAATAATATTTTAGGGCTGGGGATGTGGCTCAAGCGGTAGCGCGCTCGCCTGGCATGTGTGCGGCCCGGGTTCGATCCTCAGCACCACATGCAAACAAAGATGTTGTGCCCGCCGAAAAAACTAAAAAAAATAAATAAATAAATATTAAAAAATTCTCTCTCTCTCTCTCTCTTTAAAATAATAATAATAATATTTTAAAAAAGGACTTGCCCAACTACAAGCCAACCCATACTGCCAGCTTCAGCAATTTAGTGAAGACCAAAGCAACTTAGTGAGACCTTGTCACACAAAAAAAGTGTGGGGTGGGGGTGGGAGGAATGGGGATATCGCTCTGTGAAAGACTGCTCCTGGGTTCAATCCCCAGTACCAAAAAAGAAAAAAAAAAAAAAAGATCTGGACTGGATAAGGGAGGAAAGAGACTGTAATCTAAAAGGAGTGCCAAGACTGTCCACATGTGCCGGTAGATTACACATGACATGGATTTCTGAAGGTGCTTGACCAGCAGGACAATGTATAAGTTTGAATAAGGGAAAATTTTATTGATTTGGGAACATTCTCAGAAATATTAGATTTAACACTCTGGCAAGAACCCCAGAAGACAGCACCAACTTTCTCCCAGCATGCCTTCTGACAACATAGAAACCAGGTGTCCACATTAAAATGAACTTGTAATGCTAGAACTGCTATGATGAATAGCAGAAAACAGTTAAAAAGTAAGAAAAGTGAGCATGGTAAATGGATATACATGTAAAGTGGAAATTTTCCAGATTACGTATTGCAGAAAGGCCTAGAGGATACATCATTTACCTGGACAATAAGGAATGTCCTGGTAAGGGAAGTATCTGTATCATTCATCAAGGCAGTCAGTTGTGGCTTTCCTCTGTAGGTGAGAGCTTATGATAGGACAGGTCATGATAGAATTGGGCTTTCTGATAGGAAATGCAAAAAACAAAACAAAACAAAAAACCAAGCTAGGTGGCAACACATAAATCATAATGTATGTCAAGGTCAGGGGGCATCAGAGGTGATGAATCTGCAGTTATGGAGATCATTGAATGTGGCATCTGTATGGCTAGTTTTGAAAAATTGAATATTGACAAATTATATGTATGTATGGAGTAAAAAATGATGCTACATGTATTAAAATATGGATTGACTGAACCAAGGTAATCAACACACACATCACTTCAAATACTTCTCATTTATTCCTTCTAACTGAAACATTGTATCTTTTACCAACATCTTTCCATTTCCCCAACCCCTAACCTCTGGTAACCATCATTCCTTGCTTGGTTTCTATGGGTTTTATTGTTTTAGATTTCACATATAAGAAGAATATGCAGTATTTGTCATTCTGTGTCTGTTGTATTTCACTTAGCATGATGTCTTCCAGGGTTATGTGATGGATAATTTTATGTGCAGCTTGGCTGGGCCACGAGGTGCCTGAATGTTTAGTCAATCATTATTCTGGGTGTTTCTGTGAGAGTGTCTTTGGATGAGATTAACATTTAAATTGGTGTACTTTGAGTAAAGCAGATTACCCTCCGTAATGTGAATGGGCCTCATCCAAGCAGTTGAAGACCTGAATAGGACAAAATGACTTCCTTCCCAGAGAACGAGGGAATTCTCCAGAAGACTACCTTTGGACTTTATTTGCAACACTGACTCTTTTTGTTTTAATGGCAAATAGCCTTTGGAGTCTGGCTGCAGCATCAGTTCTCTTGGTCTACTGTGTGCCAACCCACCTTGAAGATTTTGGACTTGTCAGCCCCCATGTGAAAGTTGAAGTTTCAATTAGTTCATATGAGCCAATCCCAATAATACATATCTTTATATATAAACATTCTATTGGCTCTGCGTTTCTGAAGAACCCTGTCTGTATTGTATCTTTTATAAAATAGGTGGGCAGCCAAACTGGCATACTCAATCTATATCATCTAAAGAAATCAAGAATGTATGATCAGAAATGTATTAGTTTTCTGTTGCTATAAAAAATACCTGAGATAATTAACTTAGAAAATGTTTATTTTGGCTCACAATTTTGGAGGTTCTAGTCTAAGATCAGACAGACCTATTGCTTTGGGACTCCTGTGGGCATTCCAGATGGTAAAAGAAAGGAGTGCATGGCAGAAGTTATTTCATGGTCAGGAAGCAAGAGAGAGAAGAGTCAGGCGGCCAGCATGGTGGTGAACTCCTGTAATCCTAATGGCTTGGAAGGCTGAGGAAGGATGATTGCAAGCTCAAAGCCAGCCTCAGCAACCTAGTGAGGTCCTAAAGCAACTTTTTTACATTACAAAATGTAAAAAAGATATGGGAATGTGGCTCACTGGTTAAGCACCACTGGGCTCAATCCCTGGTATTAAAAAAAAAAAAAAAGAAAATCTGATATCCCATAATACCCTTCAAAGTCTTGTCCCCAGTAGCATAAAGACCTCCTCCTATGTAGGGGTTCTGTGTTTGGGATTGGGGTCTCTGATAAACTTCATGATTGTGGCATGCTTGGTGGCTAGGAAGTTTCTGTGCAAAGGCACAGAATGCCTGGCTGCTGGGAAACTTGTGTGTAAAGACACAGGATGCCTGGCTGCTGTAGGGATGTCCCTCACCAGGAAGCTCTGTTTTAAAAGAGTTTTATCAGCTTCACCTTCAGCTCAGGCACACAGCTCCTGGGAATATTAGAAAACCACAATGTTTCACTGAACCTAAATCTGTCCACATAATAGTAACTTTATACAATGGACTTTCTTGAGAGCTACACAAAGCTCCTAACATTGCATATTGCAAGTTAGTATGTAACTGAGGAATATGCTGCATAATGTTGCTAAGTCTGTAACCTGTCCAGTAATACAATGAACAATATGTACTAATGATGCCAATGACCTAAGTAACCTTTTAAAAATATTTTTTAAATTTCTGATGGACCTGTATTTTATTCATTTATTCATATGTTGTGCTGAGAATCAAACCCAGTGCCTCACACATGCTAGCAAGTGACCTATCACTAGGCCACAACCCAATAAAGCTTGGCAGCTTGGCTTCTCTGCCATTCTGCCATCTTTCTTTCCTGCCTCTGCATCTGGTCTCTGTGTCTCCCTTTTTATTTTTCCTTACCCTCCTAAGTTTCCCAATAGCATCACCTGGGAACCAAGGCTTTAAAACGTGGGCCTTTGGGGAACACACAACATCCAAACTGTAGCAAGGAGATTGACAACAGTCATCAATTTCTTTGCAATTAAACTAGTTTTCAGATCCAGAGCCCATGGACTTTTAGAAAAGATTGGGTCCCCAGGAGGGAAAACCTTACGATACCTCAGCAAATATACTATTATGATGGAAGTCTTCATAAAGACACATATACTTCAGAAACAAACATTCAGGAACTCCCACAAGAGTAAAAATTTTAGGGATCAAGTGATCAGGTGCATGCTGCAGGATATTCTATCTAAAGTAAAGAGTTAATTGTTGTATCCTATACTTCCCATCATGAGTTCTGAAGGCAAACTAATCTACACTAGATGACACTGCTCTGACCTGTGTACCAGGCTTCTTGAAAAGGAAAGGGATTGGTAAGGAAGTTCATTCAGATTGTGGTGGAAGTGGCCTTGCTGCTTGGACCAAACAATCAGCATTTGATGTATTGGTGGTGAGAAAAACCCTTGTGGAGTTAATGGCAAGACCCAGGGGAAGAATCACAAGTAACCCCAGGTTTATGGGTCGTAGTCATTCCAGCTGTAGTGGGGAATTATGTACCTTTTTATAAACAATTTCTGACATGCCATTAGACACTGGTAGAGGTAAAGAGCCTGATGATGAAGCACTAAATGACCATATGGCAATTGCCCTTCATGAGTTGGTTTCCATTGGTGCCACCAAACACACAACACTTTCATGAGATGAAATTAATACATTCGGGATCACAAGCCACACCAGAATCACAAGCAAGCTGTGTATTCGGGAAACTTGGATCACAATAGTGTTGAATGTACCTTCTTCCTTATATACTTGTGGCCACATGACCAACTGATGAAGGAGAACAAAGCCAAGCTTGATTCATAACGGTTTGACTCTGTGTGTGTACAAGCTAAATAGAACAGCAGTTGCACCAAAGCCTTGAAAGGCAATGGTCAAGAGTGATCTGATCTGCCCAATGGACAGAGCTTTGTGTGGTGTGTTTGACAATGTTTCTCTCCTTGCCCAAGTCCTCTGAGCCAGACTAGATTCCATCTTGAACACATCCTAGAGTCCAGTTTTAGTAAGAAGCCTGCCAAGTCAGTATGAACATAATCCCTCAATGCAACCTTGATTTCTGATCACTCTCCATATCTTCTCATACTTCTCATGCTCCATCATCCCCCTGGTGCTGTCAAGCCTTAAGCAGAATCTTCCCAAATGCCTGGTATTTTTGTTAGTAATTTTCCATTCATTGTCACCCTGTCCCCTGATCCTCAGATATAAATTCATACTTTTTCTTACAGAATTTGAAATTAAGCCTACTTCTACAGGGAGGTTTCTATTCTCGTATTGCAATATTTCCTGAGTAAAATCTGTTTTTACCAGTTTACTGCCCAGCTCTGGTTTTTCTTTGACATCTTGGTCATTCATTTTGTGGGGGAAAGAGAAATGGCATAAAGTTAGAATATACATTATTTCATAATGGGAAAAAGTTTTATTAAAATGCTACTGCTACTTTGAAAACATTATATGAATGAAAAGAAGCTAGTCACAAAAGGCCACATATTATATGATTCCATTTATCTGGAATGTTCACATAGGCAAACATGCAAATACAGAAAATAGTAGTAGTTGATTAGGACGCAGTTGTTGTTGGGGAAGGGGTATTGAATGATAACTAAAGGGCACAGAGATTTCTTTTTCAGGTAATAATAATGTTCTAAAATTGTGGTGATAGCTTGCATAACGGAATATAGTAAAAAACATTGAATTGTACATTCTAAATGGTTGAATTTTATGACATGTAACTTATGTCAATAAAGCTGTTACCAAAAAAATCTTTTAAAAAACAAGGCTATTGATAATAATTTTATGTAAATTAAAAAGTCTCATCCTGTGACCCACAGTCCTCACTACCTTAGGTTCATGCACACTCTTCCTGGTGGTGACTATTTACAGCACTGCTGTTGGGACATGCCACATTCATTCTAGCACCTGTCCCATTGCTCAGATGCTGTTGTTGATCATCAGCAATCCCCTAAAAGTGTATCATCTTCTCTGTGTGCTTTAAGGCACACAGAGATATGTGATAAATATTAGATAAATATTAGACCGTTTCAAAGAGTCATGACCATTTGAAATGAACTAGCAAGATAGCCATTACCAACAATTCTGCCTAACCATGGAGATGAAAACTGGCTTCTTGACAACTTGATAGTTATATTATTATTAAAAAACAGAAGAAAAATAAGAGGACATTTATCAAGTGCTTACTATGTATCAAGCACTAATGGTAAATAAATATTTACATGTGTAACTAGTTTTATGTGCAGGAGTATGAACATTTCCTGTGTGATTTAACAGTTTGATTTAAAATTTAATTAGCTTCTGTTATGTGTAAAGCTGAAGCATAACAAAGATGAACCAACTAGAGATCACAAATTTAAAAATATCTGTTAGTTCAAGGCCATCATCCTTTTTTGCAATTCAAAATCCAAAATGCTCTAATTTTTTTGTAACTCATTTGACAGCAAAAATCTGACCTGACCTGATGATAGATTACTTATAAACTTATCTCTTCTAGTGTGAATACTAGCCATTTTGCTGTGTAAATATTGTTTGATAATGGGGCTCTGCCACATACATACCATTGAATAATGCAATATATATGAAATTGCAAATTTTGAATTGATTCTCATTTGTATTTCATTTGTGAACACACATACACAAGTGCAACTGCAGTTAAAGTAGTTGCTTCTGTTTTAAAATACTATTGTAGGTGAATTGCTAAGGATGAATAATGTAACAATCTTACTCTCATTCTTCTTATTCATAATTTAAAGTCAAATAAGATTAATAACACACTTCAAAAGTTTATGCCAAATCTTACTTCTCCTGGCTGTCATCCTGAAAAAAAAAATGCCAAGAAATGATGATAGCAAAACATGTTTATTCCCCCATGGAATGTATAAATTAAAATCAAGTATGTGGAACTCACATTTAATAGGATTAATTCAACACATTAACCATCAATTAGCAATCACTGAATGTTACATAATAAGACAATGTATTAGGCACTACTTTTTAAAAAGACAAAAAATTTACCCAGAGAGATAACAAGGTACACTTATTTTTAATATATCTTTCAAATTTCTTCTCATAATTTTCTACCATGGTTATGTGCAATAAATGAACTAGACTGTGTAATGATTGATATAGATTGTCACAGCTCATCACTCGTGTGTCTACTTGCATCAGTTATTAACTTTATAGAAATAACAGGTCATGCAGCAGTTCACTCAGGTTCGGGAAAAATAGTGCTAGGTATTTCAAGACCAGGTGAAGATCAATTGTTCAGGAGTTTGGTGAAAACATTGGAAATGTATTCTACTATTTTAAAATACAAAGGATCTAACTCTAAAGGCTTTACAGTCTTATATTTCTTTCCCTAAAGATTATATATTTCCTTTGCATTTCCAAGCTAAATCTTTCCAGGCAGTTAGTGGTAAACAAATGAATATGCTTACAAAATGGTTGTTTAGTCTTCCTAGTCCTCCTCACTGTAACAGACTTAAATTACTGAAATTCAGTGCACTCTTTGAAGTTAATGGAAGTTTTGTTCTTAATTGAGTAAAGGGCAGTATAAAAACAGATTAAAATATTAAAATACTCTCAAAATGATTTTAGTAATCCATAGATTCATTTTTTAATGATGAAAAGATTGCTAAAAAGACTTTGTTCTAGTAAAGTTATCTTAACCATAATATAAAAGATGGTTTTTCAGTTGCCACACACAAAAAAAAATCATGGAGTGCTTCAGACTTCTAGAATCCTAAACTCCATCTTCTAGGCTCAAGAAATCTTGTTTGCTACTATTATGCATATAAAGGCCACATTTAAAAGCATTCTGATTACTTAAACATTTTGGTTTAAAGCTTACTATTTAATGAATCATCACATCACTACATGCACTCAAGGTGTTAATGCAGCTCAAGATGAGTAATTTCTATTATGGAAAAGGTTACTATACAATTAGATAGTTTTTCATTTCTTTTTAAAAATTACTATTTAGTAATTAGTTACATCATTAGCTTTAAATTTTAAATGAGCTAAAAGTTAATTTTAAATGAAGTAATTTTAACATAAATCAAGAATAAGATTACTAAGAAACTTAGTCAAAATGTTTTGCCTAGAGCAAAAATTTTTACTATTTTTGGAATTATTATCCATATTTTCCACAGTAATGTATAAAAAATAGGTCAGCTATTATATATATATATATATATATATATATATATATATATATATATATATATATATATATATATATAAATGAATAAAGATATCTGGCTAAGGGTATACAGGTGTTTGGCAATCTTGTTTAAGAACTCAGATCTTTGCAGTCATTATTCGCTGTACTATGGTTTTATCACAAACAGCTTCTCTAAAATATAAAAATGATTTAACCCAAATTTAGAATTTTGTTGATTCCATCTGATTATACTTCCCCTTTCCTCACATTCCTCAACAACCAGCCATGTGCACATGCATGCTCATGTGAGTACATGCATGCAGGCATGTGTACACACACACACACACACACACAAACACACACACACACACACTCACACAATAACTCACCCCCCCCAAGCATGGTAATCAAGATGTTAGGAGACCAGAGTGCTAGGCTTGCTTCTACTTATTCAAGTATTAAATTTTGGGGTTCTGCTTTCCCAATTGTTTCTCCTAGTTTCTTAATTCTGTTCTAAATCTTGGAACACATCAAATCCTTCAGCCTGAATAATTAGTCTCATCCAACATAAATATTATAAAGGGTGTCCACTGAAAGTTAAGTCACATTTTATATTATAGCTGTTTAACTTTACAAGTAGGCACAGGTGACTATACTTTAAATTGCTGTTAGATACCTAGTAGTTGAGCTTATGCCATTTTGGACTGATGATTTTTAAGATTTAAAATTGTAATAGTAAAAATAGTCTACTTCACATTTTGGGCGACAAATATTTCTCATCTGGTCAATTATGGTATGAATTCACTCATGTGAAATTAATTTAATAATATAAAAAAAGTTGACAATGTAAATATTCAAAATTTTATAGTGACATAATTTATATTCTTCTATTCATAAACACTATTGAAAATACTTACAAGAACCTAGAAAATGTACAAGTATTTGAAAATACAATTAAATATCCACTTCAAAGATACACAAAAAACACATTCAAATGTGACTTTTGATTGAATTAATTCTCTGGGGACTTCCTTCCCTATCATTTCTTCTTTGGAGGAATAGTGGTTCAGGGTAAAAGGGCAGAGGATAAGCTTCAACCCAGAAATCCCCCAGGTCCATGAAAACATGTACCTTCTTTTGCCCCTTCTGAACACACATGAAAGATAAAAAATTCTCATCCACTGTAAATATGTATGCCCATGAGAAGTCAATATCAACCTCACATTTGTGAATGCTTTCTCTATTTACAAGCTTTTTATTTTCATGATTCACTTGATTCTTAAAATAATTCCATGAAACTCAATAAATGAGGTTATTAGTCTTTTTTTTTTATGGTGTTGGGGGTTAAACCCAGATACCCCTAGACCTTTTCATTTTTTATTTTGGGATAGGGTCTCACTAAATTGCTTATGGCCTTGATAAATTGCTGAGGCTGGGTTTGAACTTGTGATCCTCCTGCCTCAGCATCCCAAATTGCTGGGATTACAAGTGTGTACCAACATGCCCAGCACTAGCCTTGTTTTATAAATGAGAAAAATGATGCTTAAAGAGATCAAATGACTTCCTTATGGTCAAATATTGGTAAGCAAAGGCAAGTTTAGAACCAAGTTTTTCGATTTCTTGCTAAAATATTCTTTCTGTTATACCATTTTGGTTTTCAAACAAATGAAGAAACTATAGTTCAGTGGTAAAAATTTTATGCTTCTAGAAAGGCAGCTTCATTTGGTAACTCTTTGTAATAAGAACAGTTTACAGAACAAAATGGACATGTATGTCATATAAAATATTTGATAGTATGCTCAAAATGTCCTAAGAGAGAAAGTTTAATCAATAAATTCAAAATTAGAAAAGTTGAAAGTCATTTTATATTCTTAACTGATTCTCATCCATTTTGTCTATCTTTACTTGTACTGGGGAGATTGTAAAATGCAATTTGAATGCTAAATTTATCAAGCATCTAACCCATTTTCCTTGTCCAGAAAAGTCTTTTTTCTACACTTCTATTGTATTGAAATGGGAAAATTTGGAAATTTACTTGGACAAAAATGCTGTTACTAAAAACATTCTTGTGTCTATATGGAAAATTTTGAAAGTGGTTCAAAGTTAATTCCTTTTTTCATGGAAAATGTCAGTATATAAATAAATTTTGTATTTTCTTGTCTAAATCCAGACAGTATACTACAACATCAAAATATCTGCGATTGAGTGGTCCTTCATTTTTGTTTTTATAAATATTTGCTTAAAATATTTTGTCTGAGGGCTGGGGATGTGGCTCAAGCGGTAGCACGCTCTCCTGGCATGCGTGCGGCCCGGGTTTGATCCTCAGCACCACATACAAACAAAGACGTTGTGTCTGCCGAAAACTAAAAAATAAATATTAAAAAAAATTCTCTCTCTCTCTCTAAAAAAAAGTATATATATATATATATATATATATATATATATATATATATATATAGTCTGAATCCTTATACATCTTATAAAATAAAATTTTCAAGAGCAATAAATCAAGCAAAAAATGAGTATAAAACTTATTTTCCCACTTTCAGGCAAAAATAAGGGAGGATAAGTACTTCTGAGAATCGTAAAAAATCTGGGATCTTAAACAAGGAACAGCTACTTTTGTCCTAGTCAATATTTTTGAGGGCTGGGTTGTAGCTCAGTGGTAGAGTGCTTGTCTACCTTGGGTGAGGTCCTGGGTTCAATCCTCAGCACCACACTAAAAAAAAAAAAAAAAAAAAAAAAAAAAATTAAAAAAAGTTAAATTCTTAAAAAATACTTCTGAGACTGTTTACTTTGCAATTGAACAGCATACTTTTGAATGCACTTTAATATTCAATATTAATTAACTCAAGGTAATATAACTCCTAATAAAATCTTCAATTAGACAAAAAAATCCATTTTGGACTGTCAAGAAAAGTGCATAATACTGACATATCTGGACACTAAGGTCAGCTATATGCTAACAAGGTAAGAAGTATGAATGGAGGGAATTATGTAGATACTCCAGTTTCAAAAAGTTGTCTGCCTCGCCTGATAATTTAGCAAAATACCCAATCTTGTAGTGTAACAAGCATAGTGCTCTGAATCAAATAGCTTACAAAATAGTATTAGTATAGGCCTAACTTTTTAAAATGCTATCATTGCATCCTTCTGCCATTAATGTTGATATTTATCCTGAAGTGACACCCAAACTGTTCTTGTTCTTTGGCATGTTTGAAGTCAGCAAAAGCACTCCTTCCTGGGCTTTACTGCTTCCTCGGAAGAATGCACAGTATTTGGAACAAAACCACTTTTGACTCCTTCCCAGCCATCCTGAATACAAATTTCTCCCTTTTTAATAAGTTCATATATGTCTCTTGTCAAGATTGTGAAGGATTCCTCTACATTTGTAGCATCTTTTGCTGAGGTTTCTATATACTTCATTCCACAGTCTGCTGACAGTTTTTCAGCTTCTTCCCTTGTCACTTGACGTTGTGAAGCTAAATCACACTTATGTCCCACCAGTAGAAATACAATCTGAAATGGCTGTACGTGCATTTTTGCTTCTTCTAGCCAATCTTTTACATGTTCAAAAGATCGTCGGTTAGTAATGTCAAATACTAAAAATCCACCAACTGAGTTGCGGTAATAGGATCGAGTTATTGATCTGAAAAATAAAGAGAAAAGGGGTTGTATAAGACAATGTATTATCTTCCTCTCCTTCAAACAATGTAATACCATAAATAAAATTTGAAGATATTTTAATGTGATTTAACTAGAATTTACAAATCAAATATAAAGTGTCTCAAGTGAACAAAAGTATTCTATAAGACTAACATGCAAACCTGTTTCATACACTGACAGAACATTAATATTTTTAGATGGATATGGTATGTCATCTCACATGATCTATGATTATGTTTTTAAATATCTGATAGCATAATTATTGCATCATTATAGGTAAAAACAGTCATATAAAAAGACTAGAGAGCGTCGGAGTTGTGGCTCAGTGCTTGCCTAGCTTGCATGAGACACTGGGTTCGATCCCAGGAACCACATAAAAATTAACAAATAAAATAAAGATATATATAAGACTAGAGAAGGACAGAGGTTGCACAGCAAGGTGAATCCTAAGAATCTCAGCCTGTCATGTAATTCAACAACTCCCTCCACCAAAAGTTTGGAAAAAAGAAAAAAGAGCAGTATTATGGACTGAATGTTGTGTTCCCTTCCCCCAATCTTTATGTTGAAATCCCAATCCTGATTGTGTTGATGTTAGGAGGTAGGCCTTTGGGATATAATTTAGGTTATGAGGAAGGACCCTTATGAATGGGATCAATGCTCTTATAAAAGAGACCTCAAAACTCTCTAGTCTTCTTTCTACCATGCGAGGCTACCACAAAAAGATGGCTGTCTACAAGCCAGAAAAGAGTCATCACCAGAACCAGACCATGCTGGTACTCTGATCTTGGGCTTCTAGCCACCAAAACTGAGAAATACAATTCTGTTGGTCAAGTCTCCCATTCTATGGACACTTGTACTAAAACAGAAAACGTGTTCCAATATTAGCTACAAGTATATGCCTCTGCTATACCTATTCAAGAAACAGGAAGTTATTTGGACCTGGGATATGAATCTGAGGTGTGCTAGTGATTCTCAGTTTGCCCCTCCAAGGATTCGTCTCTACTCTTTTCTCGGCTTTAGGAATCTGGCCTTTGGGGAAAGATCTCCAAATGGAGGTCAGCCAATGGGGGATGCTAGATGGGGACTGGAGGAAAGGGAAATAAGGATATCTATTCCTTCCTTTGTCTCTGTTGGGCATGGCACAGCAGTGGTTGTATTCCTCTGCTTCTGGTAAAGTTCCTTTTGGGTAGTCCCTTTCCCATGGCTACAGCTGTCATCAAGTTTTGATAGTACCATTCTATCAAATATTTCTTCCAGCCAGGTAGTTAATGGCCTCACACTGTTGCTATTCCCTAGATGCTTCAACATCCTTTGTTACTGCCCTTGACTTTGACATCTATGGAAATAGTCACTTTATTCAGCTCTTTTCAGTTAACCTACTATTGTGCCACCTGTTTCCTGGCTGAATTATGAGGTAACGTGGCAAGACAGCACTGTTGTTTTTTGTTGTTGTTTGTTTCTTGCCCTTACCTATGTTATTTTCTCTACCTATCATGCCTTGTAGCCCTTTTCTGTCTAGCAAACTCCTATATCTCCTTCAATAGTCAGCTCAGGAATTATATCACCTGGAAGGCCTTCCCTGCCACTGACTCTTAGGCTCTGTCTTAGGCACTCCTTCTCTTATTTCCACTGAACTGTTGTTGCCTCACTGCCCTCATGATTATATCAAATTTCACAATGTGCTGACTGGATTTACTGGTATGTCTCCTACTCAATTCCAAGTTCCTTGAAGGTCAAAAAATAATTTTTTAAAATGTGTGTACCTAATAATCATGTTGCCTGGCAAATACAGATGTTATTAAATGTTTGTTATACTGGATTAGTGAATCATCTTGGAGAGGGAAAGAGCTAATTGTTCTGAGTCAGGGATCCTGTGTGTGTGAGTGTGTGTGTTTCTAAGTTGCCAATGCTTCTCATAAAACTACCTATTTGCCTGAGGCACAAAGATTTTTGTGAAGTGCCAGTGGATTGTCTGGTGCTCTCCTATTCTCCATCTTTCATACATCTTCATTATCCTTATTGCTAAAGCTACAGCTCAGTTCAATGACCCAATACCACAAATACTTTTGTTGTCAGAATGTGAAGAAAGTATTTTACCTCGCTTTTCTACTTCTCCTGCCTCCCAGTTTCTCCTCATAATTTCTAATAGGTTCTTGAATGACTATTTCTAAAACACTATTCTTGAGGATTACATTACTGCACAGTAATTGCCAATAAGAAAAATCTCCCACAATCTTTAGCAGGCTATAAATAATGCCGTTCATTTAAGTTGTTGCTGTTTTTTTTTTTTTAATTTTCACAGGATAGTTAATTTGTTATTGTTTTGCCACTTTATCTTTATATGTTTGAATTTAGGCAGATGTGCAGTGTCGTAAGAGAAACTTAATTAAGGCTGTCTTGTTAGACTGAAAGCTTTAATTTATTCAGGCACCAAGTTTTCATTATTTTACCCTCTCCCAAATTTAATTTGCCATTACTATAATTTTTTACAATGTGCCTTTTGTGGTTGAAAAGTCAATATTGAAATGCTTATGTAGTACACTGAGGCATGTCTTACACATGTAGGAAATACCATGTTTTCTAGTCCCTGGTATTTAATTTTGGAAATCAAATTTGGAATACAGTTGGAAAATCATCCTATAGCAAAGTATTTGTAATACACTCTACAAAACTATCCTTATTAATAGTTGGAATAAAGGTCTCAATATGACATCTGACATTTTCTATGTAATAACCGGATCTCCAAATTCTGTGTGTGAGTCTAGATATTATGTTTAGAACTCTGACCTGTGAGAGCTGGAGATGTAGCTCAGGGGTCAAGTGCTTACCTAACCCAAATTCAATCTTCAATCCCCAGTACTGCCAAAAAAAAAAAAAAGAAAGAAAGAAAAAGAAAAAGAAAAGAAAGTAGAATTCTGACCTCATTAGGCTTGGCTTCAGATTTATATATAGTTGTCCATGGGATACGGTTTTTCCTGAAACAATAGGTATCCATGCTGTCAGTTAGGGAAAGGGCAGGCCTTCAGATAGAAAACTTGAACTTGAAAGGGAGGTCTTACAGGTAATGATGTAATGAGGAAATTTTTTCTCTGGACCTTCCTCCTTTAGGTCTTTAGAAGTTTTTGAAGTTATTATGAAGAGGTAGGGAACAGAACTCAAAAGAACTACATAGGTGGTTCTCCCACTAAGGAA
The DNA here is from genome assembly GCF_021218885.2 of Marmota monax. Taxonomy (NCBI): domain Eukaryota; kingdom Metazoa; phylum Chordata; class Mammalia; order Rodentia; family Sciuridae; genus Marmota; species Marmota monax. The sequence goes on from NW_026692132.1 coordinate 6,084,243, forward strand.
CTTAAGAATTCATGATAAGTAACAATTCTTTAAAAGCAACAATACTTTTTTTTCCATATTACTTTATATTTATTTCCTTCTGGGATTTGAAAGCCTCACTGAATGAATGGATGACTTAAAGGAAAAAAACAGAGGAAAGGCAAGAAGAACAGAAGGAAGAAAGGGAGAGAGTAATCCATAAATGGATTGTAAACTGGTCTCATGTGTATAAAGGTGGAATTAAGAGCTGTGAGACCATCCTCTGGCAAGAATGATAAAGGGGTTATAATGATGTGATATGATAGGAAAGGTGAGTTATAGAGGGCAGGGATCAGGGCTACAAGCTCTTAGTAGCTCCTTGTCCTTCCCAAGAACATTTTTTTTTTCTGGTTCTGGGAACTGGACCCAGGACTTCACATGCTAAGCATACACTCTGCTATAGAGCCACACTACTATTCCCTGGTTTTGATTATAAAAGAAATCTGCTTGTTTTATACTCTGAAGGCTGTACTGTCAGCATATATTATTTCATTTCCTGAGGAACAGTTTCCTCAGAATGTTTTATCCAACTCCTGAAACTTGCTTTCTCTGCAGCACATTCCTGTTGCTTATTCTGTAGGATCAGGAGGTGCTGGCTTATGTTTCCTCAATACCACATCCAGATAGTTATTCCCTCCCAACCCTTATTGTAAAAAAAAAAATCCTCCTCTCCTGAGAGGCTTACGCCATCTGGCTTGTCATCTGCCAACTGCTTGGTCATTTTCCATGTATTCAAGATTTTAGCAGTTTACTTTGTTTTTCTTTTTCAATTCCTGTCCTTTTGCCTACTGATTTCAACATCAATTTGTATGTGTTTTCCAATGTCATCTCCTAGTCTCTTGAATTCCACTCATAAACTTTCTCCTACATTCTTCCTTTCTTCTTTTATCATCAGCAGAAACATTCACCATCTCCAAGTCTGCAAATTCACAAAGTCCATTTTTTAATCAAACTCTCACTGCCTGCCTGCATATTTTTACCACAATAATTCTTTAATTTCTTCAAGATTTGTAATCCACTGATCAACTCTATCACCTATCTGTACCTTTTTCCATATCTTAGATTCTGTCATCATTATCACTGTATGGAAACAGCTACAATCCCAAGCCTTTCTCCCTCTAACATATTCATCTGGGAAAACTCTATTTCTTGATCAGTCCATCATGCAACTGAAAGTTTCTGGGGAATATCACTCAATCAGGCAGACTGGTGTCAGTATGAATTAATTATAGATAATCCCAAGTGGGTATTTGTCAGGAGCTGCCCTGGATGCAGATGCCTTTAAGTCCTGATACACGGGGTTCTGAACAATTATTGCATTCAGTCTGGTGCGATAGTGTCAGGTCTCAGTAACTTGGGTGTTACCCCAGCTTGGATAACAAGGCGTGGCTCCAGGAGTAGGTGTCACCTGCTGGGGTTGAGTTACACTCACCTATTCCTTTGTAATCCTACACCTTTGCCCTTTTTGGGATAGAATATTCCATGGAACCTCCTCTTGTGTGTCCCCTATATAAGAATAAAGAATTACAGTGGCTCTCTCTATTTCCCTGACCCTTAAGGTTGGAGAGCTGTCTCAGATTTTGAAAAGGTACTTCTGTGTGTTTGAGTGCTTCGTTGTTGTTTTCTTAAGTTATTGGAATAGTCAGATTTTGTGAACCCAGCATGGGTTGCCAGCTAGGATAGATGGCAATAGGTTCAATACTGCTGAGGAATACTTCTAGTATTAAGAGAAATTCTTCTCCCTCTTTTCTCACATTTAGATTTCTGCCCCAGGAAGAAATGGAATTTCCATTAAACTGTTCTTTACACAAATGAGAACTGGAGGAACACTTTAGCCCTTTTATGAATTCCTCTATAGAAGGACAAATGGCTGCTCTGCTTGGTTAGAGTCTAATTCTCAGGTCAGGGGACAGGGTCAATGTGTGTTCAAAAACTTTCAGCTGCATCATGGACTCTGGCAAAACATCTTTTCTCCTTCCTTTCCATTTTCTGCATCCATGCTACTGGCTTCTTATGTGACAGGCATGCAGGTGCCATGTTTAGTTTGCTCACTGGTGAATACCCAGTGGTTTACAAGTGCCTGGCACATGAAGGGTACTCAATCTATCTTAGTGAGTTAATGAATAGTTGATTTCAGAGTCATATACATAGCTGTTGGGGAAATAGGAAAAATGACAGAGTAAGGAAATTTGAGGGAAAAGGATAACAGCAGTACAAAAAAGAAAGTTGTTCAATAGTAGATCCATTAGTAGTGTGGTCTTATATTCTCACACCAAGGTCACTGAATTGCTATGAGAATATCATGTAAGAGGTAAATCAAATATTCAGAAACACACGCCCCATGAAAATATACTAGCCAGCAATCTCTGCTGTTTCTTGAGTGAAGTGGTTCTTTAATCAGGAGCAGATTGAAGAAAACAAAAAGATAAGTTTAATATATTATGTTCCCTACAATAAGAAAGGTACATAATACCTGGTGAACCTTTTTGAATTTTGAAGGTAATTTGTATAGTAAAATGTGCTTCTCTGACCCATTAAGTGGGCAACCCAAAAGGCTACCCACTTTAAGAAGACTGAAAATGTGAAGTTCCTTTGGTTGGTCTAAACTATACTGAAAGCAATTCGCTATTTGGGTCATGGGCCATCAGATCTAATGGTAGCTGTATATAGTGCCTACAGCAGACTGGGATGTTCAATTAAGCCCATGGAAACCTCTACTGGACAATTGTAGGAGTGGCATTTTGGAATAAAGTTATGCTTTTTGTCAAAGGCTATTATACTTTTGAAAAATAGCTCTTGGTTTATAACCTGGCTTTGATAAAGAGTAAATGCCTGGCTACAGAACACCCAAAGACCTTGCAATCTGAGTGCTCACCAGGAGCTGAGTGTTCTGTGATTTACCAGACTGGAGCTTCATCACCAAGCAGAAGTCATATATACAGGCAGGAGTATAGGGTGGGACCTGAACAAACCTGGAGCAACAAGACTTATACATCACCCTCTGAACCCACAGCCATATCTATATTTCCCTATATTTAAAGAAGAAATATGTAAATACGTCTCACAAAATGGCTCTAAAAATATATATTAGCATCAGCCAGCTCCCCTCTATGGTGAACTTGAAGATTAATGGAAAAGAGAAACTCTCCAACTTGTGGGGCTTCTAGTGGTGCAACTCATTGCCTACTTTTTCCAGGAGGGATGGAGGCATACAGGTAAAGATCGACACCAAACCATGAGCAGAGGCTAATAGGATTGATAGGTTTAAAAGCAAAACCCCCAAACCAAACTAAACCAAAACAACAACAACAAAACATAATTGGAGGACTGGTAATTGGAGATTTGGGGAAGATGCATGAGTCTAGAGTATATCAATACTTGTATCTTATGTGAATGCTTACCAAAAGCTGCCTCATGGAGTTCTTATCATTAGTAGAACAGAATGGACCTATAGTTATTAGTATTGTCACTCCAGTTTGAACTCAAAGTAATCATGGTACAGAGAGGGAGGCTGTGCCTGAGCTCAGTAGAGACTTTCTCTTTCCTAGGCTGGCCTAGACTATCATTGCTTACTACCCAGTTTTCCGGTAGCTACTGACAACTTGGATGCGGTGCCTTACTCATGGAGTGGATGCTGACATGTCCTCATTGTAAGGTATTTAATCTGGAATCAGGCTGTGCTAGTAATACTATCCATGAATTTAGGAATGCATTATATACGGTTATGATGTTCTACATGTTGCTAACAACTAAAGAATTCATTTAATAGTAGCAGAGACAGGAAAAAGGGCTGATGACAAGGGACTCATTGATCTTATCATGTCACTAACACCTAGAGACATACGGCCCTATAAAACTGGGTTAATAGGACTGATTTATGTCCATGTCCAAGTTATGACACCTTGTAAGATTTTGGCCCAATCCTTCAGGATATACACATTCTAAAGTAGATCAAAACAGTAAGTGGAGTTTTCCCTCATAAACAGAAGCTGTAGTATGGGAAGCAAAGGGTGAAAATTGGGTGATGGTGCCTCTCACAATTGCACTTAATGAGTCACTAAAATTTTTTGTTGCATCTAATCCCTGTGACTCTGAACTATGCTGATATAACAGTTTTAGTATTCAAGGGTGTTTTAGTCAGCTTTTTTGTTGCTCTGACCAAAAGACCCAACAAGAACAATTTAGAGGAGAAAAAGTTTATTGTGTCTCATGGTTTCAGAGGTCCACTCTATGGTTGGTTAACTCTGTAGCTATGTGCCCGAGGTGAGGCAGAACATCAAGGCAAAAGGGTGTGGCAGAGGAAAGTAGCTCAGGATGTGGGAACCAGGAAGCAGAGAGAGAGAGAGCTCTGCTCACTAGAGTCACTAGAGACAAAAATATAAAACCCCAAAGTCATGCCCCAGTGACCTACTTCCTCTAGCCACTCCAGATGTCCAGTTAGCATCAGTTAATCCATATTAATGGATTAATTGACTAATTAGGTTATAACTTTCAAAATCCAACCATTCTACCCCTGAACATTCCAGCATGGAGTCACACCTGAGCTTTTTGGGTGGGACACTGCATATCCAAACCATAAGAAAGGGAGAAATACGTTCATTGGAGGACCCTGTTGAATTAGCAGCTGAGGTTGCCAACTGGCCATGTGGGACTTCTTTTTTTTTAAAATATATTTTTTAGACATTGATGGGCCTTTATTTTATTCATTTACTTATATGCAGTGCTGACAATCAAACCCAGTACCTCACACCTGCTAGGCAAGCACTCTACCATGAGTCACAATCCCAGCCCCCATGTGGGGCTTCTTATGGTAGTGAGTAGGCAGAAAAGGAGCAATTGCATCATGAGGACCACACAGACTTCCTGTGGTTCTGATGCTCAGAATTCATGGGATCTTTTGGTTCATTTTAAGCCTGATCCTCTAGCTTTCTTACAAGTTTCTGTGACTCAGACATGTTTCTTGTTTCCTATCTACCAAAGATCTAACTGATAAAGTCAGCATAGATTTTTTTTTTTTTTTTTTTAGTTTTTAGATGGACACAATATCTTTATTTTCTTTATTTATTTTTATGTGGTGCTGAGGATGGAACCCAGTTGCCTCACATGTACGAGGCGAGCACTCTACCACTCAGCCACAGCCACGCCTCCATAGTTAATTCTTTTTTTTTTTTTTAAACTGTGACTACAGGTAATGGTAATGTACTATATATTTCAAAAATCAAAATAAAGGGTTTTAAATGTTTTCACCATAAAGAAATTCAAATGTGGAGCTGGCTATGTAGATCAGGGGTAGAGTGCTTACATAGTCATGCACAAGACTCTGGGTTTGATCCCCAGCACCACATGAAAGAAAGAAATGTGGGTGATGACATCCTCCTGGGCCTTGGCAGGGCTAGGAATGAACAGCACACAAAGAACCCTGGATAAATAAAATTTAAAAAATAAAAAAAGAAATACAAATATTTGAGAACATAGATATGTTTAATCTAATTTAAACATGTACAATATATACACATATCAAAATATCACATGGTACCCGATAAATATGTACAATTTTTTGTTTATGAATCAGCTTGAAGTTAATTTAAAAATTGTGAAAAACACAGTGAGATCTATCCACTTAACAATTTTTAAGTGTACAGTATCATAGTGTTAACTATAAGCACTGTGTTATACAGCAGATCACTATCAGTTCCTCATTTTGCATGACTAAAACTTTATATCCACTGAACAGAAACTCTTCCTCTTCCCCCTCCCCTGTCCTTTGACAATCATCATTCTACTTTGCTTTTTTAAAGGTAAATAAGTATTTACCTCGTATAAGTGGAATTATGCAGTATTTGTCCTTCTTTAAGTGGCTTATTTCACTAAACATAATGTCCTGAAGGTTCATCCACGTTTAGTGTATGACAGTGTTGCCTTCTTTTTATGGCTGAATAATATTCCATTGTGTGTATGTAGCATATTTTCTTTATTCATCCACAAAGTTCATTTTCTTTCTTTCTTTCTTTCTTTCTTTTTTTTTTTTTTTGTGTGTGTGTGGTGCTAGGGATTGAACCCAGGGCATTGTGCATGCGAAGCAAACACTCTACAACTGAGCTATATTCCCAGCCCCCACAAAGTTCATTTTTACATATGTATTGCTTCAGAATAACAGAGAAGAAAAATGGTTGTCTTGTTCATGTAAAAAGTTTTAGTTGTTTAAGTTCCCTCTCTTTAATTTTTTCCCCTGAAATAATATATAGACAAGTGATTATGAAACAGCACCAGAGTTTGCTTACATTTTGTTAAAAGTGGTCCACTTTATGCTTTAAATATAAACCTTGCTGCTTTGCCACTGCAACTTATTTTTATTTTTTTTAATATTTATTTTTTAGTTACAGGTGGACACAATATCTTTATTTTTTATTTTATGTGGTGCTGAGGATCGAAACCAGTGACTCATACATGCTAGGCAAGCACTCTACCTCCAAGCCACAATCCCAGCCTTGCAACTTATTTTTTATGTTTTTTCTCTTCCTCTCTCCCTGCTCCTCCCTAATCTCCCCCCTTCCCTAATGTCAAGGGAATAAGGATTACTTTTCTTCCCCATTTTAGGCAGATTTATCCGTCCCTAAGTAGACACCTACCATAGGAATGAAGTAATCCAGACGTTGAGGATGGCACCAGAAGATCTCAGAAATGACTATCTCCCAAATGAACAAGTGAATTACATCTCCAGACAGAGAACAAGTGTAATGTAATAAGTCACCTCTTAAAAACTTCCTGGGGCTGGGGTTGTGGCTCAGTGGTAGAGCGCTCGCCTAGTATCTGCGAGGCACTGGGTTCAATCCTCAGCACCACGTAAAAATAAATAAAGATATTATGTCCAACTACAACTAAAAAAACCCAAAAAACAAACAAACAAACAAAAACAAAACACAACTTCCTGTTCCTGTTGATGGGCAGAATCACAGTCTTTGGGACAGGAGTCCCCAGTGTTTCTCCTTGCTAGCAAAGTAATAAACCTTCTCCTTTCTTTTTCTCAAAACTGTGTCCTCATTATTGGATTGGCATCAGGGACAAGGACCAAGCTTTCAGCAACACATTTACAAAGAATTACTTAATATATGATTAATTCGATCAAGTGTGAATGACAAATACCTTAGCAAATTTGTAATCTTTTCTTTTACTGGGGATTGAACCCAGGGCACTTTATCACTGAGCCACATTCCCAACCCTTTTTATTTTTTTATTTTGAGACAGGGTCTCACTAAGTTGATTAGGCACTAAGTTGCTGAGGCTGGCCTTGAACTTCTGACCCTCCTGCCTCAGTCTCCCAAGTCACTAGGATTATATGTGTGCACCAGCACACTCAGCAGGGAATTTATAATCTTTTTGACACAAATGATATGATTATTGAGATTCTAAAAAATGTAAATGATATCTCAGACAAGTTATCTATTTTCCTGGTAGGCACAGAAAACAAGATGCTATTGTCACATGAAAGACAAATTCTATAGGCATCTGAATGCTCAAGATTATATTTAATTTTTCCCCTGAAATAATATATAGACAAGTGATTGAGACAGCATAATTTTATAAGTTACTTATAAGTAAAATTTTAAATGTAAGTGGCAAGGTTTTATATATATTATGTACTATCTATATCTATATATCTCTCTTTATATCTTGTATGTTATTATGAGCTTTGCTATGGACATAGAACTCTTTAAAAGAGCCACAAAATATTGAGCACTTGCTGACTTAGATAAAAAATGAACCAGATGTTTCATCCTGGAAATGCCCTTCTTGTGGTTTGGCCAACTTTAAAATAGGCATTTAGAGAATGCCGAAGGCTGTTGGCAGCTAGTAGCCTATGAGCACATTAGCCTCGTGAGTGCCTCTTATTCACCATGACATTATATTCCTTCTGTCCTTCTGGGAATAGTCACTGTGTTGATGTTTTATTTACCTGCTTCTCTTGCCTTGTAAAGCTGGCCCTCAGAACTGATTTCCAAAGACTAAAATACAAGTCTCCCATACCTTTTATTACTACTGATTACTATTGACTAATCCCTGCCCCTGCCTAAGATCCTGAAACCTGGCACTTTACACTTAGGGTAATTCTTTTTTTTTTGATACTGGGATTGAACCCAGGGGCACTTAACCAATGGGCCACATCCCTAGCCTTTTTTTGTATTTTATTTAGAGACAGGGTCTCACTGAGTTGCTAAGTACCGCGTTGTTGCTGAGGCTGGCTTTGAACACAAAATCCTCCTGCCTTATCCTCCCGAGTCACTGAGATTACAAGAGGGCGCTATCATCCAAACAAACATCAGAACTCTTTTTGTTGGTATAATTCCAGGGTCTTTTTATCAAAAACCTGGTCTATGATTATAGAAGTTCTATATAATACTGACAAGACCTAATGGACCATATGATCATCATTCATTCCATCTCTAAAATTATCCAGCTTTTATTTCCAAGTCAATTGAATAGATGGGGTTCTTTGTCTTCTAGTTTCTCTCTTTTATTAGGTTTGTTTTCAAAGTTACCTGTGTACTTATCACTACCTGTTTCCCACTCTTGAACTTAACAATATTGTTATACCATAATTTTGGTAAGATCATTTCTTAACGTTTATGTTATACTATCCATATAAATTTGGTAAATTCTTTATTCTTTATTGTTTAATGGTGCTTCTTACCAACCCAGCAGTCTCTATTTGCCTTTTATACTTTATTATTCTTTGTTATGATTAACATATTCTGACATCCTATAATTTTTCCAGCTTATTTGTTTATAACCTGACTCCTCCCATTAGAAGACAACTCAGAATAAAGGACTTTTTTTGGTGAGGGATACTCTTTCCCTAGTGCTTGAAACTGAACTGTATATGCAAGTGTACTACTAATATTTGTAAATAAATAAACAAACAATTGAATTAGTAAATTCATACCCTATTAGGTTGAGGAAATTGGAGAATAAAGAGTGAAATACAAAAAAATCTCACCTCCTTTTGATACTGAAAGTAAGGTCAAAGGGGGTCATAGATTGAATAACTGCACACACCATAAACTTATAGTTGAAATTGTCCACATTTTCTAAAGAACTATCAAATTGTCCTTTTTAGTGGATTCTGGAAGGTAGAACAACTTATGTGTAAAAACTGAAAGTTTATCTGGAAATTAATGAGAAAGGTTTCTAGTTTCACTGTCTTCTAGGTGAAAAAAATGAGTATTTTCTATTTGGAAAGGCACTTATCCCAATGCTTTCTGATTTTCTGTTTCCATAACAATAATGAGATGTCTAGCTTCTCAAGGTTACTTTATTTTCTATATAACATAGAGAGGATTATATGATCTAACATAAGGGGTATGTTTTCTTGGGTTATAATTCTCCTACCATTTCTGTGACTGCTGTCTGCTTCTATATGGATTTCTCCATACTGCTTTGTTTCATGACTTCCTATATCTCTCTATATCCGAGAATTTACAATTGATGTTTATCCTTTTCTCACTTCATTCCATCTCTAAAATTATCCAGCTTTTATTTCCAAGTCAATTGAATAGATGAGGTTCTTTGCCTTCTAGTTTCTCTCTTTTATTAGGTTTGTGTTTTTATCAAAGTTACCTGTGTACATTTCCCACTCCTTGAACTTAACAATATTGTTATACCATAATTTTGGTAAGATCATTTCTTTTTTTTTTTTTTAAGAAGGCAGTTTCAGTCACTGTCAAATCTTTTTTTTTTTTTTTAAGAGAGAGTGAGAGAGACAGAGAGAGAGAGATTTTTTTTTAATATTTATTTTTTTTTTTAGTTTTCGGCGGACACAACATCTTTGTTTGTATGTGGTGCTGAGGATCGAACCCTGGCTGCACGCATGCCAGGCGAGCATGCTACTGCTTGAGCCACATCCCCAGCCCCAAGATCATTTCTTAACATTTATGTTATACTACCCATATAAATTTGGTAAATTATTTATTGTTTTGATTTCTCCCCTCTGTTTTTTTCTGATCTCTTTTTATGGAATGCCTAATACTTGTACACTGAACTTTTTGGACTGACTCTCTTATTTAATATAAACAATTTTTCCCCTCTGCCTTTGTCTTTTGTCCTTTTTTTTTTTTTTTTAGAGATTTTCTCAACTTCTTTTTTTTAAATTTTTAGTTGTAGATGATTGATGTACACAATATCTTTATTTTTTTTAATGTGTTGCTGAGAATTGAACCCAGTGCCTCACATGTGCTAGGCAAGTGCTCTACCACTGAGCTACAACCCCAGCCCCTCAACTTTTTTAAATATTTTTTTTCAGTTGTAATTGAACATAATACCTTTATTTTATTTATTTATTTTTATGTGGTGCTGAAGATTGAACCCAGGGCCTCCCACATGCTAAGCAAATGCTCTACCACTGAGCCACAACCCCAGCTCCCCCTCAACTTCTTTTTTTAATGGTAGTTTCAAAAGCTCTTTTGTTCTTAGAATATTCTTTTTTAGTATCCTGTTCCTTTTTAACGATTGCAATTTTTTTCCGTTTATTATCTCTGAGGAAATTAAAGACAATTTTTGTTTAGTTTTTAAATATTCCCATCTCCTTTATTAAGTTTTTGTTTCTCTAGTTGTTTCCTGTTGGTTTGTCTCAAGGTTTCACATTAAAGATTTTCTATTATTTCTTATAATTTTCCATTGAGACTAAAGGCCTCATTATAAGATGATTAGTCGGGATTATTTAGTTGGTGGAAACTCTAATATTGGTATCTTTAAGACTTTCCTTGTGGCTTGGTCAGATTCGTCAGAACTGACTTCACCAATGTCCTGTCTGAAGGGTGAAGGCTTGACTACTAGCATTCTGGGAGCTATGTCCGGGAAGAGGGCAGAGGGCATCTACCATGCATATATTCCCTTAAAGGTCTTACTTTTTAACAAGGGACCACGACCCCAATCATTTCTGGTGCTTTCATCCAAAGGCCTTATGTTTAATTCTTTTCAAGAATTAGTTTTCAGTTTTTTGACAACATGGGAGAAGAAGTCCCTTGGTGTGTAGAGGATGTAAGGGGATGTGAAGATCCAATCTTTCTTTAAACAGACTGATAGTGATCCATCCTTTAGCACTCCTACTTCCAGAACTATCTGGTGCCACCATTTTGTGAGTCTTTGGAGGATTCAATGGTATGCATCAAGTGGGTTTTGGATTTTTTTCAACCATTAGTTTAGAAATCATTGAAAAAAATTTTTTTTCAGTGCTCAAGATTGAACTCAGTGCCTCATGCGTATATATTCTACCACTGAACTACACAGCCCCATAATTCAGTTATCTTGAGTCTGACCATTCATTTATCATGCCCCAACAGTTTTCCTTCTTCTCAAATTTTGTTGCTGTTATCTCTTTGTTCAGGAGGGTTTACGGTTTAAAAAAATCATTATTGTGATTTTAGCAATTTCAGGAAAAAAAAAAAAACAACTAAAGTAGATATAGCTGTTCAGTCTGCTATCTTTACTAGAAGCCAGGTCTTTTTCTATTGTTATTGTTTCCTACTGTTTTCCATTTATTACAGACATATCCATCATGTCCCAGCATCAAGCACCACCTTTTTTGGGATACATCTTCTGAAACTGGCCTTCACTCTAAACACAAATGGCAATTTCTCCTTCTATTTTGCCACTGAAATTTATTTTAGTACTTACTATCCCTTACTGTAATTATTTGATTATTTTTCTTTATTAAAATCTGCAAGAGGGCTAGGGTTGCAGCTTGGTGTTAAAGTGCTTGCCTAGCATATGTGAAGTACTGGGTCCAATCTTCAGTACCACACAGAAATAAATTAAATAAAAGTATATATTTTTTAAAAGTCTGTAAGAAGGACTATCCTAACTGTCCCCCAGAATCTGTTCTACTATTTTCCTTTAGTAACAAAACCCCAAAAGTTTTAGCTGGTACTCAGAAACCCATTTAGAAATTATGTTCCTTTGTGTTTCTTGCAGTTATTTGTGGTCATGGCACTACTTTGAGTCACAGGATCTGATAAGTAATGTGTGCAGTCTAACTAAGGTTCATCTACTTGAAGAAGAAGCCATTTGTAAAGACATCCTTTGCCTGTTCTTGCCTGCTAAGCAATGGCAATGTTGGAGATTCCTGGAAACTGATGTTGAGGCAAAGCCACTCTAATTAACCAGGAGTGCTCATTCTATAATATATGATTCTATTATAGGAGAGAGTAATTAGGCTCTATGTTATTATTTAAGTTGCCATATTTTGGTGGTTTCTGTAATAGCAGTACAGCCTGTTTTCTATCTACTACAGACACTACAAGGACTTTAAATGTGAAACAGTATTATTTTTATACCTCTAGTGACTGGTATGTAGTTAAGCTAAATAAATGTATATATTTCCACAATTAAATTACTATCTTGGTTAATTTTGCTTCTAAGCAAGCAAGCAAGCAAGCATTTAAGGATTGGAAAGCTATTTCACTATACTTATAAAACTTTAGAACACTATATCCAGTATTTGCTCTCCAACACCTCTCCTTGTCTAATGAGGCAAATACCTCATGTAAGTTTCTTCACTTCAGTGTCAGTGTTCATTATCAGTACTGCTACTAATATGTAAAGCTATTTTCCCTTTTGTTTTTTGAATACAGCAATAAACTCAAGGTTTGGGTTTATGGGGATAAGGAGTTGGGTTGTATGCAAACAGAAATACTTTCAGGATAGAAATTGCACAGCACTCATTCAAATCATTTCAACCATAACAAGAAGTCTAGTATAGTAGAAAGAGCACTGAACACAACATTAGGAGAACTGGGCTCTTGTGCAAACTACCAACAAGCTATGAGGCCTTGGGTAAGTCAAAGGTTCTCTGGATATTAACCATATTATTTTAAAAAATGATACTTTTATATCAGATCATCTCTATGTCCCTGGCAGATTCTGTGGCTATAGTTGCTTTTCTACCAAAAAAAAAAAAAAAAAAAAAAAAAAAAACCAAAATGTTGAGCACAGTGTAGCTGATCTCTGTAGTTTCTTTCATATTTTTTCCTCCTCACTTTCTTGGACTTTGTTTTTAATTCTTCTCTAATTTTCTTCACCTTCAATAATTCTCTGCTATAGTATTAATTATACCTTCTCTTCTACTTTTGATTCTCTTTTCAGTGTGTAGCCATCTGTTCTCTAAAATTTTTCTTAAATTTCAGCTATTTACTTCATTAACTTTAAAATTTTTTTTTATCAGTGTATTATTGTTATACATAATAGTGGGGTTAGTTTTGACATAATGACATATGCATGGAATATAATTTTTTTTCATTTCAATTCCCAGTACGTCCACCTTCAAACCTCCCCTCCTTCCCCCGATCATCTTCCTCTACCCCACTGATCTCCCTTCTATTTTTATGGGATCTCCCCGCCACCCCTACTTTTTATTTTCTTCTAGCTTCCACATAGCTTTATTAACTTATGTTTTCCTACTCCCAAAGCCTTTCTGTAGTAATTTTATATCTAAAATATCTAGTTATGAATGTTTAACTATTTGCTTCTTTATATTCCAGGTTTTCTAGTGGTTTTTATTTGAAGGCTTTGTGCTTAAAACAAATACTAATGATTTTTATGATCTGTGTAAAAGTTTGACAAGTGGCTAAAAGTCAGACAAGAACATAAATCTTTTAGTTTTGAATGAAGGACAAAAATCAAAGGACTCTTGAGAGCTTCTAGAAGTCTCCCTAACATATAGTAAATCAAGTATTTAAAAAGGAAGCCTTGATGATATCCCCTAGAAACACTAGTAAAAGTGACAGAGAATCATGAGAGAAGAAAGGAACTGCCTACACTTTAAAGCGGTTCCAAAAGTGCATTCTGTAGAACGTTATTATAGCAAAATCCTCTCTGTAAAAGCACTCTGGACTGGGAGACACTATATCTACCTCAGGGGGTCACAACATATACTAGTATATTAAATGACCCGAGAAAGGCTCAGGGGTGCAGCTCAGTGATAAGAGTGCTTGCCTACCATGTATGAGGCCCTGGGTTCAATCCCTAGCGTCAGAGTGGTAGTGGTGGGGATCTCTGAAAAGTACTGCAATGACCTGGCATTTCCAAAGTTATGAGATCAAGAAAGGCTTCTCTCATATGACACCTATTAACATCACTTTGAAAAATGCAAGCCCAAAGAAAAATGATAGGCAATGCCTATAATTTGAGAATCTATAATTTTTCTTCAGATGGCTTTCTCTTATAGCTAGGATGTTCTTAGTATCTACTAACTCCGTTTTATGGCATTCTCTCTTGATCTCTTTGCAGAGAAGAGGTTTCAGTTGGGCCATTCACTATTCTTTTATATGTCTGTCACCAAGGCTATACTTCAGTTTTATCTATTTGAGGACATCCCACCCTAAGTCCTGTGAAAAGGAAATACTTTTTGAGAAGCTAAAGAATCAGAAGAAAAGCCATTTTTCACATTCTGGGTAGAAAAAGATAATTTTAAAACATTATGACCAATCATACAAAAAGTAGGAAAAAAAATAGGCACAGTGCTCACAGTTTGTCAAGAAAAGTCTTTGATGACCTTTTGGATGTACTATGATAGAGAGCTTTCTCATTTGACTTCTGATGCACTCAGCTAAGAGAAGTCTCCATTTCCTTATCTCAATATTTTTGGCACTGAGATATTTTTTATGGTGCCCTAACTATTGATCAGCATATAGTCTTAAAGACTTTCTGTCAATAGTGTGATCATTTGCCTTAGCAAGATGTCCCTAAATTAAAAATCAGTCATTACCATAAGAAGGAAAATAGAAATAATCACTATATTTCAAGAATGTTTAAGAGAATACTGTTATGACTTTAAATCAAACTAAGATAATATGCCAGCTAGCTACCAACACTTAACCAGTAATATATATCTACAAAACTACTATCTGCACTTTGGTGGGGTTGGGTGGGGTTACCAGCGATTGAACCCAGGGGTACTCTACTGGAGCTACGTCTCCAGCCATTTTTATTTTTTATTTTGAAATAAAGTCTCACTGTGTTGCTCAGGCTGGTCTCAGATTTGTAATCCTCTTGCCTTAGCCTCCTGAGTAGCTGGGATTATAGGCGTGTGCTACCATGTCCAGCTACTATCTGTATTTCAAAACTCTTTTATAGCTTAAACTAAAGGAATAATTTTAAATTTAAAACATACTTTTGTCTTCTACATCACATTTTTCTGGAGTTCCTGTAGGCAAGTACAGAAATTAACCACATGTTTTGTAATAGGCGAGGAAGACTGTGTGAGGTAGCAAATTTTAAAGTGAATGTCCCTGAATCATATATTGTCAGAATTGATTACAAGTTACTGACACTTAGAGGTAGATTTATTAAAATCATAAAGTATAGGCTTTATAGGTATTTTGTTTTAGAAAGAATTAAAGAATACATATATTTTTCTTTTCTTTTTTTTTTTTTGGAGGGGGGCAGTACTGGGGATTGAACTAGGGGCTCTCAACCACTGAGCCACATCCCCAGCCCTTTTTAAAAATTTTTATTTAGAGACAGGGTCTCACTGAGTTGCTTAATGCATCAGCAAAAGCAAGGCACTGGCTTTGAACTCGAGATCCTCCTTCCTCAGCCTTCAGAGCCACTGGGATTACAGGCATGTGCCACCACCGTGCTTGGCACTGAAAATAATCTTGAGAGTATAAAAATGTTTGGCTACATGGATCATCTTTTCACATTCTGTTACACTTGTTAAAAATGATGTTGCCTTATTCTTACATACATTTTACTCTGAAACACCACAAAATAGTCACTTTGGGAGGAGACTGCTCACTTTCCTCCTCTGTCAATTTTTCTTTCCAAAAAAGTGTACCATTACAGACACATTGCATTATGTGACTCATAATGCCTACAAAGAGTATTTATATTACAATATAATATTGTATTATATGTGAGTGTATCTCAATAATCTGATGCAGGGGAACTGATTCACTGGCTAAACACCCAATTAGATTATCTCCTTCAATAATTTCAATAAGAGGCTCAGAGGCAGAGAACTGGGAGCCAACAAAATTCAAGAATAGAAATAGACTAGTGGGGAAATCCATTTGGAATTTTCATACTTCCAAACACATAGATGTTTGGGAACTAAAGAAAGAGTTAAGAAATATGGTAAAGAAAGCAGAAGAGGAGTTGAAGGAAAGGAGATGAAGAAGCATGTGGTTGTGTAGAGAGAAGCCCAGTAGATCAAGTGGTATTGGAAACCATCCCAGGTTTTTTTTGGTGGGAGGGTACAAATAAAGGGCTGTCTCTTACGTAACAGGTACTATCTATACCACTTTGCCAAGTTAATTAGCTATCTAATTAATGTATGCATGTCTTCCATTGCTCCAAACTTTAAATATGTAGTAATTCTGCCCTCCCACCACCCCCAAGTGACTAAAGCAATTCATCATCAGAGGGAGCTTTTCCCAAATGACAGTCCTTAGAACACTGTCATCATAGATTTTCATATTTTGAAAATAGTCCCTCAAATAAATTTGGGAAATGGAGTTTAATCAAAGTTAAGCAGGTTTCTTTGCTGCAATTCTTAGAGCTTAGATATGAATTTTAAAGGAAATGTTATATGGAATACAGAAATGTCCAAACTTATATGATCACAGAACTCATCTTTCAAAAAGAATCACAATGGATATGATCTGCAGAAAATACCCTGCAAGCACTGCAGGAGGAGGACATTATTCTCTGACCTTTATATTCAGTGGCTATAACTACAACACCCCAAGACCACAGACAATGTGGAAAAAAGGCCAAATCTGTCTTGAATCCTGGAGATTTCATATTCCTATCATCAACATTGCTACTTCCTTATTCCACTTTATGTATTAGTTCATTTTCTGTTACTATAATAAAATATCAGAGGTTTTATAAAGAAAAGAGGTTTATTTAGTTTACTTTTGGAGGCAAAAAGTCCCAACTACATGGCTCTGGGAATGGTGAGGCTCTCCTTGACTACATTATGTCATAGGGGATGGTATCATGGTGGAAACGTGTAAAAGGGAGAGATCACATGTCAAGATAGGAAGCCAGAGAGCAGAGAGGAACCAGACTAACTCTTTAATAATAGTTCACTCTTGTGGAACTAACTGGGGTCCCATAAGAATTACTTAATTCTTTTCAAAGGTGATACCCATAATAACCCCAAAATTACCTTATACTAGGGCCCACTTCTTAAAGGTCCCACTATTTCCTAATACTGCCATGTAGGGAACCAAGCTTCCATACATGAATCTTTGGGAAACAAACCACATCCAAATCATAAAACTTTATATTTTTATTACTTTAAATGTTTTTTATGGAAAAAGTTCAAAATTTATATTCTTATATTTAATGCTTTCCATATTTCCAGCCTACTACTATACTTATCCTTATTAGCACTGTATTAAACATTATTCTTATTTTCTTTACTGTGACACTTCTCCTGTGATTAAAATTTTTTAAAAAGTGATGCTAGGTGTAGCGATACATGCCTATAATCCTAGCAACTCCAAGGCTAAGACAAGAAAATTTTAAGATTAAGGTCAGCCTGGACAACTCAGTAAGATCTTGCCTCAAAATTTAAAAAATATTTTTAAAAAGTGGTAGGGCAGTCAGGGTTCAATTCCCAGTATTGGAGGTGAGAAAGAGAAGAAAAAGAAAAAAAAAATATTAAAAGTGGTGATTGATAGTGTTCCCAACAACAATGCCAAACATCTTCCCTACCTCCTGGGCACATGGTGGCCTAGTCTGTGTGGCCTTGTAACTAAAGTTCTCTTTAAGGAAGTGACAGTCTAAATGGTCTGTACCATGTTGTCCTAATTTTTTCAAAAGGAACATCACTTGGTTTAGATCTCTTTCCCTTTGCTCTGAGCCTACATGGTGTGCCTGCAATCCAATTTTTGTGCATGCAGATGATGAAAATGTCCTAGGGATGGCAGAAAACTAAAAGATAAGGTATCTGAATGATACCTAGAGCAGAATTACTACACAAACTTGAACCACTTACCTTGAGATTATTATGATTATATTATTATTACATAAGATATGGGGCCTAGGTATTATATGAGAGAAAAATAAACTTCTATTTTTATTGAAGGCACGGTAATTCTGAGTTTCCCTAACACAGAAATTTAACATTTTCCTTCATTAAAGAAATGTTAATAACAGAAAATTAATATCTAAGTTTATATTATAGTTTAGAATATGGTCACATATACACTTTTTTTTTTCACATATACACTTGTTTGAAAACTTTTTTCACTTTGAGTTTGTTCCTTTTTATGTCATATAGGTAGTTATCATTTACTAGAATACGTTAATCTAAAGACTGAAAACAAGCTAATCATGATCATAATTATCAGCTGTTCTATTGTTCTGAGCCATATTTTTTATTTGTTTATTTTTATTTATATATGACAGCAGAATGCATTACAATTCTTATTACATATATAGAGCATAATTTTTCATATCTTTGGTTGTATACATAGTATATTCACACCAATTTGTGTCTTCATACCTGTACTTTGGATAATAATGATCATCACATTCCACCATCATTAATTACCGCATGCCCCTTCCCTTTCCCTCCAACCCCTCTACCCTATCTAGAGTTCATCTATTCCTTCCATGCTCCCTCTCTCTATCCCACTATGAATCAGCCTCCTTGAGATTGGCTAACTTCACTTAGCATTACCTTCTCTAACTCCATCCATTTACCTGTAAATGCCATGATTTTATTCTCTTTTATTGCTGAGTAATATTCCATATTTTTATGTTAAGCTACTCCATAAGTTTCTAAAGTAGGATCCTTTTGTAAGTTTATGTCTAACCACCAATAAACCTCCAAATACAGTTTTTTTTTTTACTATTTTTTTTAGTTGTACATGGACATACAATATCTTTATTTATTTTAATGTGGTACTGAGGATCGAATCCAGTGCCTCACACATAGGAGTCAAACATTCTACCACTGAGTTATAGCCCAGTCCCCCAAATACAGTGTTTACCAAAAATTTCTCATGGTGTGATTATGAGAAATCACAGGAATGTATCTTCAAGTATCATTTTCTATGAAATAAAATGTGCAAGAATATCTATTATTCAAAGTAAGTATATTTTTCTGGATAAAGATACAAGATGATTTAATAGTAATCACTTTAAATGCAATTTTACAGTAAAACATTCTGCTACATGATAGAAAAGCTAAGCATTTGGACATAGCTACTGAAATATGTATTTGTGAATATATCTTTGGTAAAGAGCCAAACAAAATAAAGTATGACTCATTGTCAGTAAACATTCCCTAAATGTCCTTGCATTACAATGAAAGAGTTACTGTGTGCTTTTAATAATGTATATAAAATGAATTACTATTTACATTCTTCTCAGAAGCATTAAAACCCAATCATCTATTTAGCAAAAAGGTCTTTAAAGTCAAACAAATTAATTATCCTTTACTTTCTTGTCAAAAAGTTGAGGAGTCACTTACTTATAAGCAAACAATTAGACACAGTAAGATTTTATTACCTATGTTTCTTGTAGTTGTAACTCCTAGAAGTTACTTGAAGTTGAAGGCACAAATGTCATGTTTTTATTGTACTGTTTAGAGGACAGAGAAAGAGTTACTTAATAAAAGTTTTTTTCTACACCTGAAACATTTCAAAGTTCATCTCTGATTGAGATCACAGAAAAATTTACAACCAACCTGAGAGTTAAAACTGGGAAGAAATCTTTGAGATCATAATGACACCTGCCTTTCACAGATGAATGACAAGTTTGAAAAGCTATTTTAATTAAAGAAGACTTCTTGAAAAAGAAACAGAATTTCTTCATGGAATCTCAAGTATTGTATAAATCAAATCAATAAGTTTTCACACCTGTCAGAAGATAGGCCTTACCAACTTTCCATTTCATACACAAGAAAACTAATGTATAAGCAAGCTAAGCAGTTCCCTTATTATCTCTATGAATCAGTGTCACAGCTGGGAATGAAAGCCAAAATTCTGAATATTGGACATTCTCAAGATGTAGGCTGATCTCATTCGGATGGATGCTGGCTGGGGGTAAGGGGAAGCCATGTTTGGGAAGTCCCCTCAAGGAACACTATTTCACGAACAGAGTATTTGCTGAGGAACACAAAATGCTTGCTTAAATGAGATTCAAATGATAATGTGATCATTAAGAACCAAAACACTATAAGATATCGGCTTTCTTACTTTCCTTTAAAATAAAGTGTCCTTGAATCATAGGACTTGAAAATGTGCTTTAAATTTGGATCAATCTCAAATATCCAAGAAATGCGCAGAGTTTCGTTTACTATTTAGTTACATGAGCTGCCTTTGTGAAATCCTTTAGACTCCCAGTGAACCTTTAGAATGAGACTATTTGGGTCCCTCTTTCTCTATTTAGAAATCTATTTTCTGTTCTATTATCACCCTGGTACATTAAGAAGCGATCATAAGTGAAATAAAGAAGCTCCTGACAAATTTCTTTCCCCCCCCCCGCCCCCGCCTCTCTGTAAGTAGATAGATATATCCCCACACCCCATCAACGAACCAATGGTGACAAACTTCTAAAGACAATTCGAACCTTTAAACACCCCCTACCCCCACCTCACACACTCACACAACTTCAGCAGTGCCAATGTCCCTGATGTTGCACGTAGTTGTCCTATAAACCATTCCCACGGGTCATGGCCCAGTATTTTCTGATGACCACATTCGGTGCTGTGAGGTGTTCAAACCATTACCGCATCCATCTCCCCGTGAACCATGCCCAGTGAGCTCATGCAGTAGCCTGGGTTGGGACTCTGCTTGCTGTCAAGCTTAAGGATCAATCACGAATCAGGGAACACTACTTCACAGTTCTCCCCGGCCGCGTAGACAGGGCGCCTCTTGGTTAGGGCACGAAAAGGGGCACTTGGAGGAAGATGATCGGATCGTAGAGTGCTCAGACTGGAAGCCGGGCAGGGGAGAAAACAGCGGCGGAGCCCAAGGGGATCAAAATGCCATCAGGGGCAGAAAGAGTTGGGGAAGAAGGGAACGCGAGGGTGACCCTGATTCAGGCGGGAAAGGAGAAATAGAAAGGGGGCGCAGGAAGTGGGCGCCAAAGAAAGAAGTGAGAAATTGCGGAGGAGGAAGTCGTCCCTGGAAGAGGAGGGGCAAAGGGGAAGCAAGAATGGAGTGTTTGCACTTTCAGGAGGGAAGGGCCAAAGCCTCTCCGGACCAGGGCTGGCGGGGCCGGCGCTTGGGGAGGGGCCGTTTGGGCAGGCGGGGTGGCTGCCCGCCCTCTGGGTCCCCGTGGTCTCGGCGCAGGCGGCCCTACCTGAACCGCTCCTGTCCCGCCGTGTCCCAGAGCTGCAGCTTTATCCTTTTGCCCGGCTCGATCTCCAGCAGGCGGGAGAAGAAGTCCACGCCGACCGTGGGGTCGCAGGCAGGGGAGCGCAGCCCGGGGAAGCGGCCCTGGGTGAAGCGGTGCAAGAGGCACGACTTGCCCACGGTGGAGTCCCCGATCACGATGAGGCGGAACTGGTAAATCCAGATGGTCTCCATGGCTCACGTGCCCCACCGGCTCCGGGCCGCCCCACCCGCGCTCGGCCGGGCAAGTTCGGCGCGGGAACTGTCCCTTCAGCACCTCCCGGGCGCCAGCCTGCCGGCTTCCAGCATATTCCTGCGGCTGTGGCCGCCGCCTGGTCCCCGCCCTCTTGGGAGGGAGAGGCGGGGCCCGGCTGGGCGGGGGCGGGGCCTCAGGCTGGGGGGCGGGGCGGGGACCGCGGCGCCCGAGAGGGGGAGACACGCTTGCGGCACGCCAGTTCCCGCCCCTGACCGCTGTAAATCACTTTACTCCAAAGCTCACTGGGCGCTGACGCGAAAGTGGGAGTGGCGAAAGGACGTGACGGCAGCAACAACCAATGAAAATAAATCAAGGTCTCAACTCCGAGAGGGTCAGCCAATGAAAAGTGAGAGTGATTATCTTACGGGCGTCCCGGCGGGCTTGTCAGATTAGGGCTCTGATTTTGGAAGAGCAGGAGGCCATAGCTTTATTCTGTTCTCCTGCTTTTTCTTTAATCGGTTTGTTACATTCCGCCCTTCTGAAGGTCCCGCTTGGCGGCTTTCTATTGTCTAGTCTTGTTGAGCGCCACCTCCTAAGTGTTCTAAGGCAAAGGAGTTGAAAACATGATCAAAATAAATTTGCGGAACTACTTCTGAATGCTTCTAATAAGGACTACCCATTGCTGTTTGCCACCGTGGTGTGGTCTCTTCACTGTCTTTTGAGAAAAATATCGCGTATTTCCTTCATGTCCTTTGGGGCCCACGACCTTGGAGAAGGAAGGGAGAAAAAAAGTGAAATGTTTAGATGCTCATAAAAGTTCCAGCTCTTCTCTATAATGGGGGTGGGGGGGTGGGGGGAGCGGGGAGTCTACAGTTAGTCTCGGATTGTTTGGTCAACCATCTAAGAAAATAAAGCAAAACTAAATTCTAGAGAGAATTTACTACCTTCTCATGCCTTTCCTCAAATTAAATAGTAGTGAATCCAAAACGTATTCTTAAAAAGTTAAATCTAAGTTAAACGACTTTTTTTTTTTAAATGAAATTATGGTGTTGCTGGTAAATGGATGGAAATGGAGAATATGCTAAGTGGAATTAGCCAAACCCAAAGATCCTATGTTTTCTCTCATATGCGGAAGCTAGAGTAAGATAAAGAAGAAGGGGAGGGAAGGATAAGATTAAATGAAGAAACAATCAAATGCAAATTAATAGGTGAAAGAGAGTCTAGTAGAAGAGGAGGAAGGGGGATCATGAACTGAAACCGATTATCACGCATGTATGAGTTTGTTGGGATGACCAACTACTATGTATAACCATAAAGTGCTAATAAAAAAATAAAGAAACCTAAAAAAATGGTTTTAAAGTTCATGCTTACTGAAACAAAATTTTCAACAATTCCACTTTTTTTTTTTTTTCTTAGATACATCTAACTGCTACCACTACTGTTGTTTGTCCTTACTTCCTTTCTTGATTTGGAGTAAGAGGTTTTACTTTTAAGAATGCCTTGTCATTTATCTTTTTGGGCTTTCCCCTAACAGTTGACCTTTATTTTATGCCTTTTATACCTCAACTCTCTGGCTCTCCATTTGTTCCTATCTCTCAGCCTATAAACGTAATACAATTATCCACAATCTTAAAACCAAGCAAAACACCTCTTCATTATGCCTTTCCTTCAGATTTTTGCTTTCTCTATTAATTCTCCTTTTCACACATCAGAAAGAACCATCTATTTTCATTACTCACCTACTAATTTGTCTTCAGTAAGTCTAGTATAACCCTAATATACTTTCTATGCCTACTATACCCATGAAACAATTGCTTTAGATAAGGTTGCTAGGAACTTTGTAATTATTAAATCCAACTCCCCACCTTCACTATCCTCACTTCCCACACCACTATCATCTATCTTTAGCTATCATTCTCCTTGACCTCCTACCATTCCTTCAGTTATGGATAACCAAGTGACGGAGTTCTGACCATTGAGGTGTGTGTGTGTGTGTGTGTGTGTGTGTGTTTGTGTAGTGTCGTGTCTTGTAAAGTTCTTCTTTTTGTAAGGACATGGCACCCTTCACTTTTTCTTCTTTCTTACTCCCTGGAAGGTGTAACAACCATCTTGTGCCATGAAGATGGTAGGAGAAGGAATTAGGGTCCCTGATGACTTTGCTTATGTGTTATACCAGTTCTGTACAGCCCATTGAGACAAATAAATTAACACCCGTTGCAACTATTAGTGGCTCCGTTTTCTGTAGTACAACCTAAACACTTATATTTCTTGGTTTCCACAAAATCATTTTTCCTGGTTTTCTGTTCTTTTTAAACTTCTTCACTGACTCCTCTTTCTGTGATCCATATCTTAAATATTGAAGATTCTTTGATCTTCATCCTTCATCTCTTCCCCCTTTTTACTTCATCTCTTTACACCTTTATGAAGAACTTCATCTACTCCAGTGATTTCAGTTACTCCCTTACCCAAACCATACACTCTCCTACAACTTCTGCTTTAAGTTTAGACTTGTATTTCCAACTACTCTCCTCTTAGAAGTTCACATTTTATACTCAATACATCTGTGTTGTTTAGGATTCTTTGAAACAAACTCCAGTGAGGGTAATATAAAAAGCTGAGTGCACTTGTCCTAAGGATGTAGACATGTTTTTATAGAATTCACAAGCAGAAAAGCTGCTGGCATCAGAAAGGTATTGGGACAAAAAAAAAAAAGAAAAGAAAGAAAGAAAAAGAAAACTACACTACAGAACCCATATCTCTCCATCTCTCTCATCTTTACTTCCTTCTAACATCTGCTTATTTTTTTCTGTGCTGCATAGTCTATAGGGAAGACTATAGCTGCTGCATTAATTTTGTGTTAGATATTTAGACACATACAGAGTTTAATTTCTGTTCCTCTATAGAGACAGTTTTGTTGGTTCAGTTTGGAAAAGGTGTTCATACCGGCTATAAGTTGTACCTTAAATGTTCCCCAAAGGTTGTGTTAAAGGCTTGGTCAGCAGCTTGGCACTATTCAGAGGTGGTGGACCTTTAAGAAGTGGGATCTAGTGGGTGGAAGTATTTAGATCACTGGGAGGTGTGTCTTCAAAGGGGATTGTGGGACCCAGTCTCCTTCCTCTCTCTCTTTCACTTCCCAGCTATGCAGTAAGTGGCTTGACTCTACCATATGCTTCTGCCATGATGTGCTGCCACAGGCTTAAAACTATAGGGCCAACCACTCATGGACTGAAACCTCTAAAACTATTCGCTGGAGTTAACCTTTCCTCTTTATAAATTGATTATTTCAGTTATCTGTTATAGTGATAGAAAGCTGAATACACATGTTAAAATATCTGGTCATTTGGATAGGAACATGTACTAGACCATCTGCTTTGATTGGATGTATGAAGTAGTTGTAGTCTTGAGGAAAGTGGGGTCAATGTCTTGCCTTTGTGGGGGGAAAAAGTACCTATTCTGTACAATGTCCAAAGGTGAACTCAGTATCATTCTTCACATGTTTTCTTTTTCTGTGTTTTACAGATTGGTTCATGGCTTAAGTATCTATTTTAGCTCTCTAGATAAGTGAGAGCTTGTAGTATTAAATCTGAGCTGTAACGGGGTGGGGGTTGTGCTGTATATAGTGAAGAGACAGAATTGATCTAAAGGTGAAAGAATTCATAGCTAAGAATAATTTCATAGATAACATTCAGGACAAAACTCAAATGGGAAAAAAGTGGGCAGGTCAACTAAAGTCTCTTAAAGGGACTGGATATAAAGAACAGGATATTGTAAAGATATTATAAACCAACATAATGAAAAATGGAATTCTAGCCCAAAGAAAGGTTTGAATAAGAGGTCAGAAGCATAGCTTGATTTGTTAACACTATCCAGGGGAAGTAGTAAGGGGATATTTATAAGATCCCTGGCCTTGGGAGAAATGTAATAAAGACACCAAAGTAGTTTAGACACCACTTAAGGTTGATTAAGATAGGAAAAAAGCTTCTTCTATCTTGGACTCCTCCTTCTTCTTTGGCATATTCAGTCCATCACTAAGCCCCCTTCCTTCCTTCTTTCCTTCCTCCCTCCCTCTCTCCCTTCCTTCCTTTCTTTCTTCCATTCCCTCTTCTTCCTTCTGGAGATGGGGGGAGTCTCATGACATTATCCAGGCTTGCCTTGAATTCCTGAGCTCAGGTGTTCTACTTGCCTCAGCCTCCCGAGTAGCTGGGTTTACAGGTGACTGCCACCACACCTAGCACTCTTGTTTCTTTTACCTCATTAATGTCTTTTAGATTCATGACTTTTTATGAACAGCACAGATTATGGTTTGGATGTAAGGTGTATCCTCAAAAGCTCCTGTTAATGCAGGAATATTCAGAGGCAAAATGATTGGGTTGTAAGAGCCATCCTAGGTTGAATGAACTTACTAGGGGCAGGTAATTGTAGGCTGATAACTGTAGGCAGGTCCAGTGTGGTGGGGGCATGCCCTGGAAGGGTTCATGTACCCTGCAGCCACTTCCCCTCCCTCTTGGCTTCCTGGTTCCCATGAGGGGAGCAATGCTCCTCTACCATGCCCTTCCACTATAAAGTTTGGCTCCACCCACCCTGACCCAGAGCAGTGGAGTCAGCTGACCATGGACTGAATCTCTGAAACTGTGAGCCTAAATAAATGTCTCCTTTTCTGTGTTGTTCTTGTCAGGTATTTTGGTCACAGCGACAAAAAGCTGACTAACATATCTCACTGTCACTGTTTATATCCAATTTCTGTTCACTTTAAACTATATCACTCAATATACTTTGCATTAATTTCCTAAGTTTGCTGTAATGGAATATAAAAAAAGGAACAAAGTGGCTTAAAATAGTAGAAACTTAGTGTGTGTGTGTGTGTGTGTGTGTTTCCCCCTGAGAGTAGGGACTACTGAGAATTTAACCCAGAAGCATTTACCATTGAGCTATATTCTCGGTCATTTTTTTTTTTTAATTTTGAAACAGGGTCTTACTGAGTTGCTTAGGCCCTGGATAAGTTGCTAAGGCTGGCCTTGAACTTGTGATCCTTCTGCCTCAGTTTCCCAAATTGTTGGGATTACAGGCATGCTCCACCATGCCCCACCACAAACTTACCATCTTATGGTTCTGGAGGCTATAAATCCAGAATGTGTCAACAGGGTTGCTTTCTTCTGTAGAGAAGAATCTGTTTCATGCCTCTTGCCTAATTTCTGGTGGTTTTCTAGCCATCTTGGAATTCCTTGGCTTGTACATGTATCCCTCCTACCCTCCACCTCCAGTAGGATTATCGTCGCAGTCTCTGCATGTCTCTGCATGTCCATTTACCCTTTCTGTAAGTACACCAGTCATACTGAATTAGGACTCACCCAACTGGCTTTATCTTGACAACATCTGTAAAGACTGTTTTCAACTATGTCACATTCTGAGGGATTAGGGGTTAGGACTTAAACATGTATATCTTTTATGGGGGACACAGTCCAACCCATTACAGCCTCTCATTTAGTTTCTACAGTGCTTCTAGAATTGCTTTATTAAACAGCTTTGCTGACTCACCTAGGAAAGAGTCTAAATATTTGATTACGTACAACCAATCATTGGTATCCCCGATCTAATGAGGTGATTCCTCTATGTGACATGCTATTTATGCTATATGTTTTTTTCTTTCTTTTTTTTCATGCTTTTCCTTCCCCTTATAACCCTTTCACTCTTCAACTGGATAGTAAATTTCTCTTCATCTTTCAAAGCCTAGAACAAATATGACCTCCCTTTTGAGTATTTCTGAACCATCTATAGCTTCCAGGGGAACTGATTTTCCCCTCATCTGTGTACCTTCAGCATTTAAGCAAAGAGTATTCTTTGCTCTTGACCATCTATAATAAATCTCATATTAAGTTATGGTTTTAGTTGAACTCTCTCTCCTGCTAGATTGTAAGTTCTTGAAAGCCAGAAGAATGCATTCATTCCCTGTTATTTTGCCAGCACAACACAATTAGCACATAGTAGATGCACTATAAATGTTCATGGAGTTGAGGTGGATATATTAACCATAATTCTGTATTAATCTGAACTTCAATGTGTGTGCAGTGTAAAATCTCATGAGCTTTATGATGAATTAAAATTTGATATAATTTTATGATTATTGAAATTTACCTTTGAATACTCTGTGAATGACTTTAGTTTTAAGTATATTTGGATGACAAATATTATAATGTTTGTGTTTATAAAAGTTTCAGTTTTGTAAATAAAACTAGTAAGTAGGGCACCTTTTAGAAAGCTAATGAGGGTGTTTCTCAGGAAATTCTGTTTTAATATAAATACTTTTAAAAGAAAGTAAAAAAAAAAAAAAAGGAAGTGCTAGAAAGGAGGTTCTGGCTTCTTTTTGTTGTGGGAAACCCTGGACCAGGTGTCAAAAGGACTGGTTCTAGTTCCAGCATTGCTGTGAAATCTGGGGAACATTTGAAAAACCATTTGATTTCTTGGTCTGTTCCTCCATTTGGACAAAGAGAAAGTTCAGCTACAACATTGTTTTTCAAATTGAAAACAGGATTTGAATTGAAACAAAACATCAAAGTACACCATACATAATCAAGATGCTTGTTCTGTGAAATATGTTTCAGTGATACTCGTGTATGCATGTGTGGGTGCGCTTAAGTAGATGCATGTATAAATGTGTGTACTTGGCCAAGACGTAAAAATTTGTTTATTTATTTTGGATAAAAGTAAAACATTTCAAAAGCCAATGAACTAGGGCTAAGGTTGTTGCTCAGTGGTAGGGCACCTGCCTAGTACATGAGGCACTGGGTTCAATCCCTGGTACCACATAAAAAGAAAACAAAATAAAAGTACTCTGTGCCGCAGTCCGGCTGCAACAAAATAACCGGGAGGTGACGAGCAACTTGTGTACATTGATACAGCAGGAGTAGAGCCGTTTATTGTAGGACCAGAGGGGTATATATACATTCCACACAGCTTATCTAAATTAACATAAACTAGATACAGCAGTCAACCAATAAGGAATCTCCACACTTAGTAGAGGATAGGAAAGGTAGCAGAATACAACAGTTACTAGTATGGCATTATGTAAAAATGTGGATGTGTAACTGATGTGATTCTGCAATCTGTATTTGGGGTAAAAATGGGAGTTCATAACCCACTTGAATCTAATGTATGAAATATGATATGTCAAGAGCTTTGTAATGTTTTGAACAACCAATAAAAATTAAATAAAAAAAAAAAGGAATCTCCACACTTAATGCTCGCTGGCGCCACCTCACAAACCACTCCCTCTGCAAAATGCCAGGCGCCATCCCGACTTGTTTACAGACCCTAACACTCTGTCCATCAACTAAAAAAAAAAAAAAAAAAAAAATTTACAAAAAAGCCAGTGAGCTAGATGGTCTCTAATGCATATTCTGGTTCTGAGATTCACTTAAAATGCTAAGAAGTTCCCCCATGTACTGTTTATGATTGTTAGGTTGAATTCTAAGAAGTGCTTTATATGCTCCTTGTGGGTGCCGTGATGTGCAGATGAGAAAACATCTGAAAGAACCCGCTCTTCTCTTAGTCTTCATCTCCTTAGTAAATAGAAGCACTTTTCTTCTAGTTGCTCAGGCCAATAATCTCAGCCTTAACTATTCTTTCTTATTTCCCCCCCCCTAAGTATTCCATCAGCAAAATCTGTAGACCATATAGTCAACATATCCGTATTCCATCCATTTCTCTTACCTCTTCCACCTCAGCCACATGGTCCAAGACACCATTATCTCTAGTCTCTTTTGTAAATAATAGTTTCTACTTAGACTTTGTCCTCTATTACTACTGCTAATTTCAACCTAGCAGCCAGAATAAGCCTGTGAACAAGTCAGATCAGATTCTTTGCTCAAGTCCTCTAATGTCTTCTCTTACCTCTTGGGTCCCATCTTCTACTTTCCCCTTACAGTCTCCATAACAACCATACTGGCTTCCTTGATGATCCTCCAACATTCTAGGAGGCTGCTCTCCGAGAGCCTTTGCAGTTGCTGGTCCCTCTGGCATAGTTCTTTCCCTTCATCTTTATCTGTATTTTTAAACCTTTGCCTCATTCAGTTTTTGCTCTAAAATCCATGAAGTTTTCTGTGTTGCTCAGCTTTTCCGTCACTGTGACCAAAATACCTGACAAGAACAACTTAGGAGAGGAAAAGTTTATTTTGGCTCATGGTTTCAGTCCATGGTCGGCTGACTCCCCTGCTCTGGGACTAGGGTGAAGCAGAACACTGTGGCAGAAGGGCACGTACAGAAACATTTCTCCCCCGCCAAGGAAGCCAGGAAGGAAGGGAAGGGATGGGAGGGAAGGTGCACCCCTCCAGAGTAGCCCCCAGTGATCTACCTCCTATAGCCATACCCCACCTACCTAGAGTTACCACCCAATCAGCCCGTTTGAAGTAGGATGGACTGATTAGGTCTTGAGATCCAATCATTTCATCTCTGAACACTCCTGTATTGACACAGGAGGGATATCTCATATCCAGATGTACACCTTCCCTTCCTACTCTGTTAAAGTACACCCACATGCCCTTCTCTGTTTTACTTTCCTTCCTAGCATTTATCACCATGTACCATATATTTTACTTATTGACTCTGTTTATTGTCTGCCTCCCCAAAGATAATATGAGCTCCATGAGTGTAAGGATTTTTGTTTTGTTCTGTGTTATTTACAGCCATACCCAAATATGGTACCTGAAATATATAGACACCAAATAAATATATATTGTATAAATTTAAAGTTTCCAAAGATTTTGACTCTAGAAGTCAAAATCAGGGTTACTCATCTTTAAATAAAAAGATAGCCATCACATGATGGTACATGCCTATAATCCCAGCAATTTGGGAGGCTGAGGCAGGAGGATCACAAGTTTGAGTCCAGCCTCAGCAATTTAGTGAGGTCGTCAGCAACTTAGTGAGACCTTGCCTCAAAATAAAAAACAAAAAGGGCTGAGGATATTGCTCAGTGATAGAGTGCCCCTGAGTTCAATTCCCAGTACCCACCAAAAAAAGATAATAGTATTTTATTTCTGATATAAAGATAGAAGACTTTGGATGAAAATTAAAAAAAAAAAGAAATTTCTGTTTTTGGAGAGTGAAGACAGGATGTTACCAGTTGTAATTTCACATTTATGAACAGAGTGTTTCATAACCTTTTCCAACCAAAGATAAATTTTGATAATAAATTTTATATCAGAACTAATATTTTCCTAGTGACTCCACCTGAGAATCATGAGATAGACTATGGAGGGGTCCATATGAAGTGATTAATACCTTCACTATTTTTAATATCTGGTTCTCACAATCCGAGACTGCTTAAGCTGGAACCAAAGTTCTAATTTGAACTGATTAGTTAGTCTCATCTATCTACTTGGAGTGTTTGAGACAGAATTTTTCCAGGGTTTATGAATAGAATGAACTGAAATTATTTCATAAAATTAGAAGTTAGGTTTTGAAATATATGTTCATGTAATTCTCAATACTCTAAAAAATTACCCAAATCTCTTTTTATTTCTTTCCTTCCTTCCTTCTTTCTTTCTCTCTCTTCGTTTCTTCCTTCCTTCTTTTCTTTATTTTCTCCTTCCTTCCTCTCTCCCTCTTTCCCTTCCTCCCTCTCTTTCCTTCTTTCTTTCTTGATACGGAGGATCATAATCATTTTCTGAATAGGAAAAACAATCAGAAATGAACAGAAAAGAGTACACTGAATCAGAAACCAATTTATACTTTAAAATGCAGTAATAGTTTTCTATCCTGTGTAGCTCTTATATTATTGTATTATATTTGCAGTTATGAGTATATTAGTGAGATACTCCTCTGCACTTTAAAATTAAGATTCTCTGGTGATTATAGCACAGTCAGCAACTTAGCAAGACCCCAAGCAATTTCGTGAGAGCCTGTCTCAAAATAAAAATGCTGGGGATGTAGCTCATTGGTCAAGTGCCCCAGGTTCAATCCTCAATTCCTAAAACAAACAAACAAAATTAAGACTTTATAGCCATTGTATTAGTGAAGGACTTTATTATCTCTAACCTGAGCTTATATGCAGTTTCGCTCCCCACCTTCAATCCAATGAGCTCATATAAACATCCAGGTATATAAATAACCTGAAAAATATGGGGATGGGGAAAATTCCTGAATTGAAAGTTTAACTTTATCTGGGCGTGGTGGCCCATGCCTGTAATCCCAACCGCTAGGGAGGCTGGGGATAGAGTTCAAAGCCAGCCTCAGCAACAGCCAGGCATTAAGCAACTCAGTGAGACTCTGTCTCTAAATAAAATACAAAAAAGGGCTGGGGATGTGGCTTAGTGGTTGAGTGCTCCTGAGTTCAATCACTGGCACCCCACCCTGTCCCCCCCACCACCAAAAAAAGGAAAAGAAAGTTTAACTTTATAATAATTATGAAAAATATCTTAAATAACCACAGTGTATCATCAGGTGGAGTGAAGGCTCAAGATGAAGACTAAATTGAGCTGTAGAAAGATAAAGTTTCAGTTCATTTCCATGCCTGAGTGAGTAGATTGAAAATATCTTGCTTGATATGAGAGGAAGAACTGATCCATATTATACCTGACATGTAAGAATCATTTAAATTTCTGTACACTCCACTAAAACTATGCACATTTATTCAGACCTAATGTGCATGTGAATCTCAGAACTTTCATGAGAACTCTGTATGGCGGTGGTAAATGACTCATCTTTAGCTTGGGTTGCTGCATTTTTTCAGGTCATCTCTCTGGAATGCCATTTCTAATATCAGCTGTTGGTAGTCTTGTAATTATGCCCATCTATTACTTCTGAATTCATTTAGGTTGATCCCATTCTGGTCAATTCTACTTGTACATATCTTTCCAACTTATCTTCTCTTTGCCTTTCCAACATTGTTGTCCTGATTTTGACCTTCATTGTTTCTTTCGAGAGTTGTTCCTCTAGTCTTGCTCACCTCCAAAACCCATCCATCATATCACTTGAAGAATCTTTCTAACTTAAAATAGTCTAATAATATTACTCCTAGCTCAAAATGCTCCAAATCCCTTCTCTGTGTGCCCACACACTGCTGAAAGGATAAAATTTAAATTGATTGGAATGGCATAAAGACAGACTTTGATCATCACTGATTTTCTTTCACCTTCAACTTCCTTCTTTTTGTTCTCACATTATTATGCTATATGGTCAGGTCCTAGATTCCCCTCTGGATATATTTTGGGATTCACTACAGCATGCAGATGAAAGGGCCTTCCAGACCCAAAGTTATATATAGCAGAGTATAACTTTAGTCACTTAAACTGAGAAACTAAATCCCTATCTCACCCATTAAAAGTGAAATACCTGTGGGTAACCCAATGGGTAAAATTGTGTAAGTTTATAATTGATAGGCAAGTTAAACTTTAGTGTCTGTCTTTCAAATGTAAGAATTTATTTTCAGAACTGTTGACTCTTTAGATGCATTTCTTATTTGAAAATAGAGAATTGCAGCCAATTTGGAAAACAGTATGGAGATTCCTGGGAAAACTGGGAATGGAACCACCATTTGACCCAGCTATTCCTCTTCTCGGACTATACCCAAAGGACCTAAAAACAGCATATTACAGGGACACAGCCTCATCAATGTTTATAGCAGCACAATTCACAATAGTTAAACTATGGAGCCAACCTAGATGTCCTTCAGTGGATGAATGGATTAAAAAAGTGGCATTTATACACAATGAAATATTACTCAGCAATAAAAAAGAATAAGATCATGGCATTTGCAGGGAAATGGATGGCATTAGAGAAGATTATGTTAAGTGAAGTTAGCCAATCCCAAAAAAACAAATGCCAAATGTCTTCTCTGATATAAGGGGAGTGACTCAAAATGGGTTTGGGAGGGAGAGCAAGGGAGGAAGATTACCTCTAGATAGGAAATAGGGGTGGGAGAGAAAGAGAGGGAGAAGGGGAATAGTATGGATGGTGAAAGGAGACCCTCATCATTATTCAAAATACATGTATGAAGATGTGAATTTGGTGTCAACATACCTTATATATAATCAGAGATATGATAAATTATGATATAATGGTGTATTAAGAATTATAATGCAAAAATAAATAAGTAAACAAATAAGTAAATAAAAATGAAAGACATAGGGAAAAAAAGAAAATAGAGAATTGTTCAATGATAGCAGAAACATTAATAGTGATTCATGTTTAAGATTAAGGCTGATTTCTTGTTTTTGTTTGTTTGTTTGTTTTACGGCCAGGGGCCAGTGATGTATTCATCCAAAGCAGTGTCATGTCATTAAAGTGCAAATTTAAAAAAAAAAAGAGGAGCAAGGACACAATTTTTCTGGAAATTGATATCTGATTTATTAAAAAATTATTTCTACCTGTGAACAGCTTATTTACAAATAAAGACATACAAATGGCTATTAAGGACTAAAAAGTGTCCAACCTAACTAGTAATCTAAGGAATGCAAATTTAAATCAATGATACATAATTTTTACTTATCAAATTGAGTTTTACTGAAGATGACTAATTTGATGATTGATCATTCCTAGTTTTTCCTTACCTCATTTTTCCCATCACTGGAAATTAAATGCTTCAAAGGTTAAGGTATAAATCATTGCAATGGATTTCAAGATCGTTAAGGAAAGCAATTTTGTGGGAATTTCTGAACTGTGAATATAGATGCAAATTTTACTCTAGTCCCAAATCTAAATCATTCAGAAAATTTTACTTTACAAAGATGCTCAGAAATTGATATTATTAGCTGGGCATGGTGGTGCTCACTGTAATCCCAGTGGCTAGGGAGGCTGAGGCAGGAGGATCGAGAGTTCAAAGCCAGCCTCATCAAGACCAAGGCGCTAAGCAATTCAGTGAGACCCTGTCTCTAAATAAAATATAAAATAGGACTGAGGATGTGATTCAGTGGTTGAGTGTCCCTGAGGTTCAAGTCCCTGTACCCCAAAACAAAAAAATTGATATTATTAGAGGAGAGAAAAGAAATTCTAAGCCCTCTCAGATGCCAATTATTTCTGATAGAAAGTCTCTCAAAGAGTGTTTCAAACATACTCACCCTATCGGAGCTAAATTGTAGAGCTCTTAAGAAATAATTTGGCTTTAGGACACACTTTCCACCAGCTCAGCTGGCATCTCCAGCCTCCCCAGGGTCCCAAAGGACCCCAACAGCTCCTGTGCCATTAGTAGCTCCTGTATCTGTGTCAGCTCCTGCAAGTGCAGAGTGCAAATGCACCTTCTGTAAGAAGAGCTGCTACTTCTGCTGGCCTAAGTGCTAAGTGTGACCAGGATGCCTATACAAAGGAGGGTTGGAAAAGTGCAGCTGCGGTGTCTGATTTGGAAGAGAACTGCTCCGAGGTGTAGATACAGTGAAGTGTATAAATGTGGATTTTTTTTTTCATATAACCCTGACCATTTGTTGTGTCGTAAAAGTTGTTCACTTAAAAAGAGAAGGTTTGGGCTGGGATTGTGGCTTAGCAGTAGAGCGCTTGTCTATCGCATTCGA
Organism: Marmota monax; assembly: GCF_021218885.2. Taxonomy (NCBI): domain Eukaryota; kingdom Metazoa; phylum Chordata; class Mammalia; order Rodentia; family Sciuridae; genus Marmota; species Marmota monax. The sequence goes on from NW_026692132.1 coordinate 6,119,306, forward strand.
GGCCCTGGGTTCGATGCCTAGCACCACATACAAATAAATAAATAAATAAATAAATAAATAAATAAAGGTATTGTGTCAAACTCCAACTAAAAACAGTAAATTAAAAGAAAAGAAAAGATATGGCTTTTACTACATTTTTCTATCTAGTAAGATTTCATTAAGAATGGGCAACCTGGGTGTAGCATTCATTTTTCAATAATTAATTCATGGAATTAGTGCAAAAGAGTGCCTATTTATTTTTTTATAAAAACAGAGACCTGGTATATTATCAGTGTCACTATAATAGTCCTCCTTATAGTTAAATATATTAAATCATATTTCACTAACATCTTAAAGATCCCAAAATGAAGAAGAAGAAAAATGTTATTTGTTTTTCCAAACCACTTTCTTCTGATTTTTTCAGGTGTCTGGTCTGTAATTTTTTTGGTCTTAAGTGGTCATCCTTTCAGCTAACTCCTCCTCATCCTCCAAAGCATTCAGGGAAAGTCAATAGGGAGCATGGCCAGAGGCTGTGCCCATCCATCCTTGATCACAACTTGTCACACACATGTATTTTTTCCCTGCACCTCTCTATGTGACCACCATAAGCATTTTACCCTTCTTTTCAACTACCCCCATATAATTCAGTTTATAGGGTTTGCAAGAGACCTTAAAGATGATGTAATCTGAAAGTCCGTGATTTTTATTTGTGTCAGAGTGTGCCAACATAATGGAAGTTTCAACTGAATCCCCTGCTCAACAGAAAACATATTACAAAGTAAGTACTTGATCCAAGATACAAAAATGTCAGAGGGGCACACACTAGACTGGCCATTCAATTCATAAACTCCTACCTGTATGGAGAATATAAAGAGCCATGGGTTGCTGGTAATTGAGAGGGTTTTGGAGAGGGCTGGTAGTGTTCTGTGAGTTCCTCCTGTCCTCATCGCAAGTCCAGGGAAAGAGCCTCAACAGATGCTTGCCAAGCTCAGTAGATATCCCTTGCAGTTTAGGGAATGTCTAATTTCACCTGAGAAATCCAAAGAGTGAGGACCTGGCTGGCTGCTTCTTCCAATGAAGATCGAAGTAGAGATTGTACTACCAAGTTGCTGCTACATCTGCCTCATTAGGAAGCTGGTGAATCATGAAATCACCTTACAATTGGTAATGAGTTGGTATTATCCTGCCTTTCTTGTTCATTAGGGGAAAAGATGACTAAGGATTTTATGTGACCCCAAAGAAAGTTGGGAAAGCCAGCATGGAACTATCTTGAATTCCATGCATGAGAACACCCTGTAGTTGTACTACTGACTGCCTGCGACTTCAGAAGGAGTCAGACAACTAGCCAGAACACAGATGCAGGTACACATGGCAAGGGACTTGCACATGAAAGCTTCCTGGTAGTGTATCATTTATGAAACCTGCCACAAAATCTACCAAAGAGCCCCTGAAATAAAGATCAGGTTTAAAATCTGTAAGTCCAGAGACTATAGATGCCACATGATCATGACACGGCCAGTTAGGCAAGAATTTTTTCTGTTCTTTGTTATTCTGATATTTATTTTTGAATGGAATGTGCATTGTGTAACTAAAGTGACTAAAAGGACTTTTTATTACCTAAGAAAGGCCTGAAAAATCTGAGCACCAGTCTGAGTTTTATCCAGGGATGGGAGAAAATGAATACCACAGGTTGGATTCAAAGGGACTGTGGAGAAAAAGTAACCTGAAACTCTTGGATTCTTTTTTTTTTTTTTTAAATCCAATTTTGTTAGAAACAGTAATCTCATTCCACAGCCCTTGTATTTCTTCACTACATTATACTCTGCCATAGCTTCAACTGCTGAGTCCACCAAAGACATGCCTACAAAAGACACTTCATGCTGGCATGCCTGTAATCCCAGCTACTTGGGAGGCTGAAACAGAAGGATTGCAAGTTTGAGACCAGCCTCAAAAAAAAAAAAGGTCTGAGGATGTAAGCTGGTGGTTCAATCTATAATACTGCAAACAGAATGAAACAAAAGAGAGGGGTTGGGAATGTATCTCAGTGGTAGCATGCTTGCCTAGCATGCACAAGGTCTGTGTTCAATCCCCAGTATTGAAAAAAAGAGATCCTTTTTTCAGTTCACACATATGACATTGAAAGTAACTTTGCCACCAAGTAGCATGGATCATCAGCATCCTATCTTTTAATTGTGATGAATCTCCACTCCTTTCATATTAATCCAGACCACATAATCCCAGGTTCTTATCCATGAATGTCTGATATCTATAACCACTTCTGAAATAGACAACAGAAACCACTCCAGATATTTCAAGCAGAAAAGTATTTAATATAGGGATTCAGTGTCAAAAATAGCTGCTGAAAGGATCAGAGAAGAAACTGGGGCCTATAAAAATGACTCTCAAAACAAGACTACTACCAAGTTGCTGCTACATATGCCCTCATTAGGATGTTGGTGAATCATCAAATCACCTTACAACTCTTGTCTCCAGAAATACCCTTTGATAGACGAATCAGTAAGCTGCCACTATAGTTGTTGACTACAAATCCATGCCAGCAAAATCCAGATGCCATCCATGCATGCCATATTCTCATACTTCACTTAGCCTAGTTCTTGATTCAAGTCCTGTGTGCATGCATCTGAATAACAAAGTGAAGTCTTCAATTCAAAAGCATTGGGAAAAATGTTGTTTTAAGATTTCTGGCCTCTAGCTAGGCGTGGAGGTGCACTTCTGTAATCCCAGTGGTTTGGGAGGCTGATGCAGGAGGATTGTGAGTTGAATGCCAGCCTCAGCAACTTAGTGAGGCTCTAAGAAACTTAGTAAAACCATGTCTCTAAATAAAATATAAAACGGGCTGGGGATGTAGCTCTGTGGTTGAGTGCCCCCGAGTTCAATCCCCAATAACCCCTGCTCCCGTCAAAAAAAGATTTCTAGCCTCTATTCCAGAAATACACACTAAGAGGAGGTTAGAATCTTTTAATGAGTTAATCCCCTGCATCTGTCATACCACATTTCCTTTCTTTATATACTTTTCAATTTGGCAGATCACATTTTCCAGGTTTCCCAAAAAAGAGTGTATAGCAAGTAATTCTTTTGAGAACTTTCATGTCTATCTTCCCTCATACTTAATGTTTTCCCCAGATAAAGTTAGATAGTTTTAAATAATTTTGAAGTCATTCTCTTATAATCTCCTAGATTCCAGTGTTGTAATTGAGAAGTTCAATGCCATTCTCATTCCTATTATGTTTGTGCATAATCTTCTTACATTTTTCCTCTCTGGAAGTTTTTAGGACACTTTCTCTATTTCTGTTTTTATAAGATTTTTACAGTGATGTGCTTTTTTGTTGTTATAGGCCCTTTCATTCTCACTTTTCAAGGATTTTTTTTTTCTGTGAGAATTTCCTTTTCTATATTTTTTTGCTTTCTTTCCCAAATGTTTAAAAATTGGAGGTAATATCTTTTGAATATATTGTCTGATTTCCTCAATGTTTATCCCATATTTTCTATCTTTTTGCATTTTTAGTTCATTTTTTTGCAAATCCCCTCAACTTTATCTTTCGATCCTTCTGTTGAATTTTTATTTTTGCTCTCATACTTCAATTTCTAAGAGTTTTTAATTGTTTTCTTTTTATGTGTGTGCGCGCATGTGTTTCTCTGTATGTGTATGTATAGTACTGGGGATTAGGCAAGTGCTCTGCCACTGAGCTATATTCTCAGCCCAATATATGTTTAATACGCTATTTTAAGATAATTTTCATTTGATAGGTGAGGAACTAATATCCAGGGGAGTGAGGTGCTTTGCCCAAAACTAGTGTATGACAAAAGCCAAGGTAAATCTAAATTCTGATTTAAAATTCAGGACTTTTTTTTAGTACTGGGGGTTGAACCTGTGAGCCAGGTCTCAGCACTTTAAAACGCAGGGCCTTGTGCATGTAAGGCAAGCACTCTACCAACTGAGCTATATTCCCAGCTATATTTTATCTTGAGACAGAGTCTTGCTAAGTTGTTTAAAGCCTTGCTAAATTGCTGAGGCTGGCTTTAAACTAGCAATCCTCCACTCTCAGCCTCTCAAGCTGCTGGGATTTCAGGCGTGCGCCACTGCACCTCTCAAAACGATTACCAATTTCTGCTTTCCCACTCTTTCTCTCCAATCATCAACACTTACGATGATTTCATATTCTCCTATGTGTTGTCTCATTTCCCTACCCCCTCTTCACTACTGTGTACATACAGTGCTTGGACAGTGCCTGTCATGAATTAAGATCTTCATACTTAATTGTTAAATGATTGAAAGAATGAAAAGGTAGGTGACATGCATCTTAGATTTCCCCTCAGATTATACTTTTGGGGAAGATGATTTCTCTGGGTGATGGCTGATGAAAGACATGCACACATTTTGACTTGCCTAATGTTCTTTATTGAAAGCAGAAAATAGGGTAATTAAGAGCTTGTCATTTAAAGACAGAGGTGGACTTTGTACCTGGGTTAGAATTCTAGCTACTTCACTTAAAACCCTGTGCAACCTCTTTCTCCTTTTCAAGTCTCAGAAGGTAAGAGAATCTGACGTATAAAGCCTCAGATCATCCAAGTGTGGTTAAATTTGCCTATAATTCCATGACTCAGGAGGCAGAGGCATGGGGATCGCAAATTCAAGGCCAGCCTCGTCAACTTAGCAAGTCCCTAACAACTTACTGAGACTCTGTCTCAAAATAAAAAAACCTGTGCTATCTACCTGAGTCAATTAGCTAATTGCATTTTTTCCCCCAGTAAATTGACTAAGCTAATTGAATTAGCATGTTGAATTGTCTTAGAATTATGTGGGCTGGAGATGTGGCTTAATGGCAAAGCCCCCCTGGATTCAATTCCCAGTACCCCCCACCCCACTCCACAAAAAACACTCAGATCAGTGTATTTTCCTCATTTCTCCCTGCCATTCCCTCCTTAGAATCCTTTTCTCCCTTTGGAGTTTTGTGTTTTTTAAAAATATTTATTTCTAGTTTTCGGCGGACACAACATCTTTGTTTGTATGTGGTGCTGAGGACCGAACCTGGGCCACACGCATGCCAGGCGAGCGCGCTACCGCTTGAGCCACATCCCCAGCCCCGCTTTGTGGTGTTTTTGAAGAAGGGAGGCATTTCTTCTATTTGCATAGGTAAGTAACAACAATATTTTGTAGAATGTGTGTGAATCTAATCCCCTAAAGGTTAAAAATTCATTTTTCATTGTCTTGGTGTTTTCCTGTAAATTTTCAGACTATAATTCTTAAAAGTGCTTTTATTTTTATTAACACTAGCTAAAAATTAAGATTTTTAGCACTTTTGACTAAAAATCATGGGAAAATAATATAACAAGTAATTACATTTTACTTTTAATCCTTATATGTATTTGGTGCATTTCTTTTTGGTAACTTAATGAAGCTTAAAATATAGTCCTTTCAGATTATTGAATATTGTCTTATGTCACACAAAAGTATTATTGTGAGAAGTACCAGACTATGGTGGAACTCCCAAAAAGATTCCTTAAAGATTACATAAACTAAGAATCCATTGGATTACTCTGGCCACCAAGTGTTTGAATATGTATAATGCTGCCTAAAACAGTGCAGTACATGACGTAATTTTTATTCTGCTGTTGCAACTTGGATACACATGGAGGCAGTACAGTCTAGTGGATAGAGTCCAAGTTTGGGTGTCAATCTGGCATTCACAAGGCAGCATCTGTTGGTGACTAGGTGTAGGATTATGGACACTGGTGTAGCTATTAAATCTATGCTTTTGTTTCTCCATATGTAAAAGGATGTTTTGTGAATAAAGGAATATTCACTCAATATTAGCAGATACTAAGAAATCCCTTCTGAGTAACTTTTTTTTTTTTTTTTACCACTTTGTTGTGCATCTCCATCATGATGTCTTAGAAGCATCCCAAACAGGAAGAGTCCAATGTAAAATTCATGATTTTCCATTTCAGACCTACTCATCTTCTTAGAGTCTTTAAATGGAACAAATCATTTTCTATGCAGTTGCCTTAGTCAAAGGGCAGGGACTTAGCTAGACTTTTCTACCCTTTGACCCATGACATTCAATCAGTGCCAAACCTCGTAGATTCTACTTCCTAAGTGTGTTCAAACTCTATCCCCTCCACTCTACCCTTAGTTTGGGCTTTTATTATCCTTTGTCTGGATTATTACAATTGCTTCCAAACTAGTGGTTCTGTCCCATCCTGTGTATCACGCTCATTAGCGACAGAGTGATCCTGACATTCTCATGCTTCCTGGTGCTTCGACTTTCCAGGAAGTATGGAGTCCTCTGTGGCATGGAGTCCTGGATGAACTTTCTGACCTCATTTTTTACTACATTTTTTCTGTGCCTTTTGTGAACCAAGCAGCCATACTTTGTGTTTGAATTTTTGTGTGTGTGCTAGAGATTGAACCTAGGGCCTTGTGCATGCAAAGCACTCTATCACTGAATTACTGAGTTACATCCCCAGCCCTAATTTCCTCTTATTTTTTAAAAGTTTTTTTTTTTTTTTTTTTTTTTTTAAAGGGGGATAGGAAGGGGATAGGAAAGGCAGCAGAATACAACAGACACTAGTATGGCAGTATGTATAAACGCGGATGTATAACCAGTGTGATCCTGCAATCTGTACACGTGGTAAAAATAAGAATTCATACCCCACTTGAATCAAATGTATGAAATATGATGTCAAGATCATTGTAATGTTTTGAGCAACAAATATATATATATATATATTTTAGTTGTAGATGAACACAATACCTTAAGTTATTTTATTTATTTATTTGTGGTGCTGGGGATTGAGCCCAGGGCCTTATGCATGCAAGGCAAGCTCACTCCAACTGAGCTATATCGCCAGCCCTATTTTATTTATTTTTTATGTGGTGCTCAGGATCGACCCCTATGCCCCACACATGCCAGGCAAACACTCCACCATTGAGCCACAGCCACAGCCCTTTCCTCTAATTTTTTTATTTAAAAATTTTTAAAATTTGTTTTAATTAGTTATATCTTCCTCTTTTTTTTTTTTTTTAAACCATAATGTCCTTTCTATCACCTTAACTGTCTACCAAATTTCTACTTTTTTGGTGGTGCTGGGGATCAAACCCAGGGCCTTGCATATATTAGAGAAGTGATTTACCACCAAGCTACATCCCTGCACTCCAATTCTCTGCTTTTTCTACTTTGTCAGCAAACTCATTCTTTTTTTTTTCTTTTAAAATTTTTTATTTGCTCTTTTTAGTTATACACAACAGTGGGATGTATTTTGACATATTATAAATACATAAAGTATAACTTTCCATTCCTGTGGTTGTGCATGATGTGGAAGCAAACTTATTTGTGATTCCTTTTCACCTTTTCTGTGCTATCTCTTGCCTTTCTGCATCAAGAAGTGCTTCCTTTCTACTTCCATTGCACCTTTTAATCAAAACTCTATATGAAGACTGTGTACATCTGTGTTTAAGAGCCCAGATTCTGCAGTCAGCAAATCTGGGTTTGATTTTATCCCTTAGTAACTAACTATGTGACATTGAACAATTTATATGACCTCTCTATGCTTCAGTTTCTTATTCTATGAAATGGAGACTATATTTAACATATGGTAAGCACCTAATAATAATAATATATATTTTTATTTTTGCTTTATTTTATTAGAGATTTATATACCTAGTTTGCTCTGCTATCCAATAGCATCTGAGGTCAGAACTTCATTAACAAATTATTCAGCATTAATTAATTAAGCACTTAATGCACATATATCAACTCATGTAATGCAATTCTTTTTAATGTTCTTAGTCTAAATTTGCCTATCAAACCTGTGCTATTTTACTATCCAGCCTCCTGGTTTTAATATTATTAGATAAGGATATTTACTGTTTTTAAATTCTTCCAATAATTTGGTGGTTCCATAAAAATATTCCCAACAACAGTCTTTTTTTTTTTTAATTTTTTTATTGTTGGCTGTTCAAAACATTACATAGTTCTTGATATATCATATTTCACAATTTGATTCAAGTGGGTTATGAGCTCCCATTTTTACCCCATATACAGATTGCAGAATCACATCAGTTACACATCCATTGATTTACATATTGCCATACTAGTGTCTGTTGTATTCTGCTGCCTTTCCTATCCTCTACTATCCCCCCTCCCCTCCCCTCCCCTCCCCTCCCCTCCCCTCCCCTCTTCTCTCTCTGCTCCCTCTACTGACATTCGTTTGTCCCCCTTATATTATTTTTCCCCTTCCCCTCACTTCCTCTTGTATGTACTTTTGTATAACTCTGAGGGTCTCCTTCCATTTCCATGCATTTTCCCTTCTCTCTCCCTTTCCCTCCCACCTCTCATCCCTGTTTAATGTTAATCTTCTTCTCATGCTCTTCGACCCTACTCTGTTCTTAGTTACTCTCCTTATATCAAAGAAGACATTTGGCATTTGTTTTTTAGGGATTGGCTAGCTTCACTTAGCATAATCTGCTCTAATGCCATCCATTTCCCTGTAAATTCTATGATTTTGTCATTTTTTAATGCAGAGTAATACTCCATTGTGTATAAATGCCACATTTTTTTTTATCCATTCATCCATTGAAGGGCATCTAGGTTGGTTCCACAGTCTAGCTATTGTGAATTGTGCTGCTATGAACATCGATGTAGCAGTGTCCCTGTAGCATGCTCTTTTTAGGTCTTTAGGGAATAGACCAAGAAGGGGAATAGCTGGGTCAAATGGTGGCTCCATTCCCAGCTTTCCAAGAAATCTCCATACTGCTTTCCAAATTGGCTGCACCAATTTGCAGTCCCACCAGCAATGTACAAGTGTACCCTTTTCCCCACATCCTCGCCAGCACTTGTTGTTGTTTGACTTCATAATGGCTGCCAATCTAACTGGAGTGAGATGGTATCTTAGGGTGGTTTTGATTTGCATTTCTCTGACTGCTAGAGATGGTGAGCATTTTTTCATGTACTTGTTGATTGATTGTATGTCCTCCTCTGAGAAGTGTCTGTTCAGGTCCTTGGCCCATTTGTTGATTGGGTTGTTTGTTCTCTTATTGTCTAATTTTTTGAGTTCTTTGTATACTCTGGATATTAGGGCTCTATCTGAAGTGTGAGGAGTAAAGATTTGTCCCCAGGATGTAGGCTCCCTATTTACCTCTCTTATTGTATCTTTTGCTGAGAAAAAACTTTTTAGTTTGAGTAAGTCCCATTTGTTGATTCTAGTTATTAACTTTTGTGCTATGGGTGTCCTATTGAGGAATTTGGAGCCCGACCCCACAGTATGTAGATCGTAGCCAACTTTTTCTTCTATCAGACGGCGTGTCTCTGATTTGATATCAAGCTCCTTGATCCATTTTGAATTCACTTTTGTGCATGGCGAGAGAAAGGGATTCAGTTTCATTTTGTTGCATATGGATTTCCAGTTTTCCCAGCACCATTTGTTGAAGATGCTATCCTTCCTCCATTGCATGCTTTTAGCCCCTTTATCAAATATAAGGTAGTTGTAGTTTTGTGGATTGGTTTCTGTGTCCTCTATTCTGTACCATTGGTCCACCCGCCTGTTTTGGTACCAGTACCATGCTGTTTTTGTTACTATTGCTCTGTAGTATAGTTTGAAGTCTGGTATCGCTATACCGCCTGATTCACACTTCCTGCTTAGCATTGTTTTTGCTATTCTGGGTCTTTTGTTTTTCCATATGAATTTCATGATTGCTTTCTCTATTTCTACAAGAAATGCCATTGGGATTTTGATTGGCATTGCATTAAACCTATAGAGAACTTTTGGTAATATCGCCATTTTGATGATGTTAGTTCTGCCTATCCATGAACAGGGTATATTTTTCCATCTTCTAAGATCTTCTTCTATTTCTCTCTTTAGGGTTCTGTAGTTTTCATTGTATAAGTCTTTCACCTCTTTTGTTAGGTTGATTCCCAAGTATTTTTATTTTTTTTGAAGATATTGTGAATGGAGTGGTTGTCCTCATTTCCATTTCAGAGGATTTGTCGCTGATATACAGGAATGCCTTTGATTTATGCGTGTCGATTTTATATCCTGCCACTTTGCTGAATTCATTTATTAGCTCTAATAGTTTCTTTGTAGACCCTTTTGGGTCTGCTAGGTATAGAATCATGTCATCTGCAAATAGTGATAATTTAAGTTCTTCTTTTCCTATTTTGATGCCTTTAATTTCTTTCGTCTGTCTAATTGCTCTGGCCAGTGTTTCGAGAACTATGTTGAACAGAAGTGGTGAGAGAGGGCATCCCTGTCTTGTTCCAGATTTTAGAGGGAATGCCTCCAATTTTTCTCCATTCAGAATGATGCTAGCCTGAGGCTTAGCATAGATTGCTTTTACAATATTGAGGTATGTTCCTGTTATCCCTAGTTTTTCTAGAGTTTTGAACATAAAGGGATGCTGTACTTTGTCGAATGCTTTTTCCGCATCTATCGAGATGATCATATGATTCTTATTTTTAAGTCTATTGATGTGGTGAATAACATTTATTGATTTCCGTATATTGAACCAGCCTTGCATCCCAGGGATGAATCCTACTTGATCATGGTGCACAATTTTTTTGATAAGTTTTTGTATCCGAGTGGCCAGAATTTTATTGAGGATTTTTGCATCTAGGTTCATTAGAGATATTGGTCTGTAGTTTTCTTTCTTTGAAGTGTCTTTGTCTGGTTTAGGTATCAGGGTGATGTTGGCCTCGTAGAATGAATTTGGAAGTTCTCCCTCTTTTTCTATTTCCCGAAGTAGCTTGAAAAGTATTGGTATTAGTTCCTCTTTAAAGGTTTTGTAAAACTCTGCTGTATACCCATCCGGTCCTGGGCTTTTCTTAGTTGGTAGTCTTTTGATGGTTTCTTCTATTTCCTCAATTGATATTGGTCTGTTTAGGTTGTCTATATCCTCCTGACTCAATCTGGGCAGATCATATGACTTAAGAAATTTATCTATGCCTTCACTATCTTCTAATTTATTGGAGTATAAGGATTCAAAATAATTTTTGATTATCTTCTGTATTTCTGAAGTGTCTGTTGTGATATTGCCTCTTTCATCCCGTATGTTAGTAATTTGAGTTCTCTCTCTTCTTCTCTTCGCTAGCATGGCTAAGGGTCTGTCGATTTTGTTTATTTTTTCAAAGAACCAACTTTTAGTTTTGTCAATTTTTTCAATTGTTTCTTTTGTTTCGATTTCATTAATTTCAGCTCTGATTTTAATTATTTCTTGCCTTCTACTTCTTTTGCTGTTGTTTTGCTCTTCTTTTTCTAGGATTTTGAGATGAAGTATGAGATCATTTATTTGTTGTTTTTTTCTTTTTTTAAGGAATGAACTCCAAGCAATGAATTTTCCTCTTAGAACTGCTTTTAATGTGTCCCATAGATTCCGATATGTTGTGTCTGTGTTTTCATTAATCTCTAAGAATTTTTTAATTTCTTCCTTGATGTCTTCTATAACCCATTGATCGTTCAGTAACCTATTGTTCATTCTCCAAGTGATTTATTCTTTTCCCTTCCTTCTTTTATCATTGATTTTCAGTTCCATTCCATTATGATCAGATAGGATGCATGGTATTATCTCTACTCCTTTATATTGTCTAAGAGTTTCCCTGTGACATAATATATGATCTATTTTTGAGAAGGATCCATGTGCTGCTGAGAAAAAAGTGTAACTGCTTGATGTTGGGTGGTATATTCTATATATGTCAATTAAGTCTAGGTTATTATTGTGTTATTGAGTTCTATAGTTTCCTTATTCAACTTTTGTTTGGAAGATCTGTCCAGTGGTGATAGAGGTGTGTTGAAGTCTCCCATGATTATTGTATGGTGGTCTATTAGACTCTTGAACTTGAGAAGAGTTTGTTTGATGAACATAGCTGCACCATTTTTGGGGGCATATATATTTATGATTGTTATGTCTTGTTGGTGTATGGTTCCCTTGAGCAGTATGTAGTGTCCCTCTTTATCCCTTTTGATTAACTTTGGCTTGAAATCTATTTTATTTGATATGAGTATGGATACTCCTGCTTGTTTCCGAAGTCCATATGAGTGATATGATTTTTCCCAACCTTTCACCTTCAGCCTATGTATGTCTTTTCCTATCAAATGCGTCTCCTGTAGGCAGCATATTGTTGGGTCTTGTTTTGTGATCCATTCTACTAGCCTGTGTCTCTTGATTGGTGAGTTTAAGCCATTAACATTTAGGGTTATTATTGAGATATGGGTTGTTCTTCCAGCCATATTTGTTTATTTATGTTACTAAACATGGTTTGTTTTCCTCTTTGATTATTTTCCCCCCTTTAGTGTCCTACCTCCCACTGTTGGTTTTCATTGTTATTTTCCATTTCCTCTTCCTGTAATGTTTTGCCAAGGATGTTTTGAAGAGATGGTTTTCTAGCTGCAAATTCTTTTAACTTTTGTTTATCGTGGATGGTTTTAATTTCATCTTCCATCCTGAAGCTTAATTTCGCTGGAAACACAATTCTTGGTTGGAACCCATTTTCTTTCAGTGTTTGAAATACGTTATTCCAGGATCTTCTAGCTTTCAGAGTCTGTGTTGAAAGATCAGCTGTTATCCTGATTGGCTTACCCCTAAATGTGATCTGCTTCCTTTCTCTTGTAGCTTTTAAAATTCTCTCCTTATTCTGTATGTTGGGCATCTTCATTATAATGTGTCTAGGTGTGGGTCTCTTATGATTTTGCACATTCGGCGTCCTGTAGGCTTCTAGGATTTGGGGTTCTGTCTCATTCTTCAAGTCTGGGAAGTTTTCTCGTATTATTTCATTGAATAGATTGCTCATTCCTTTGGTTTGAAACTCTGTCCCTTCCTGTATCCCAATGACTCTTAAATTTGGTCTCTTGATGTTATCCCATATTTCTTGGATGTTCTGCTCATGGTTTCTTAACAGTCTTGCTGAGCTGTCTATGTTCTTTTCAAGTTGAAATACTTTATCTTCATTGTCTGATATTCTGTCTTCTAAGTGTTCTACTCTGCTGGTAGTATTCTCAATTGAGTTTTTAAGTTGGCTTATTGCTTCCTGCATTTCTAGGATTTCTGTTTGTTTGTTTTTTATAACCTCTATTTCCCTGTATAGTTGATCTTTTGCTTCTTGGATTTGTTTATGTAATTCATTGTTGAAGTGATCTTTCATTGTCTGATTTTGCTGTCTGATGTCTTCCTTGAGACTCCAGATCATCTGAAGCATGTATATCCTGAATTCTTTATCTGACATTCCATCTGCTGCAGCTATTACCTCTTCTAACGTTCAGTTGACCTGCAATGCTTGTGGTCCTTTCTTTCCTTGTCTCTTCATACTGTTCGCGTTCCTTTCTACTTGGTGAAACTGTTGTGCTATTGAATTTTCCCCCTATATATTTATATTGGTCTTGTATAGTTGCAAAGTCTCCCTCGCAGGCGCGGGCGGCGGCTCTGTCCCTCTGCGGGCCGCTAGGCTTGTTCTGTCGGTGGTCACAGTTCTGTCTACTTTGCAGGCGCAGGCAGCGGCACTGCCCCTCTGCAGGCCTCTGGGGCTGTGCTGCCAGTGGGTCGCAGGTCCGCCTACCTTGCAGGCGCGGGGGGGGGGGGCGGCTCTACCCTTCCTCAGGCCACTGGGCCTGTTCTGTCTCTCGGTTGCAGGTCTGGCCTGTTCTGATGGTGGTCACAGTTCCGTCTACCTTGCAGGCGCGGGGGGGAGGGGGCGGCTCTGCCTCTCAGCAGGCCGCTGCTCCTCTTCTGCCGGTGGGTCGCAGGCCCGCCTACCTTGCAGGAGTGATTGGAAGCTCTGTCCCGCTGCGGGCCACTGGGCCTTTTCTGTCGGTGGTCACAGTTCCCCTACCTGGCAGGCGCGGGGGGGTGTGGGGCGGCTCTGCCCCTCAGCAGGCCGCTGGGCCTGCTCTGTGCATGGTCACAGTTCCCTCTACTTTGCCGGCACAGGGGGAGGGGGCAGCTCAGCCTCTCAGCAGGCTGCTGCTCCTCTTCTGCCGGTGGGTCGCAGGCCCGCCTACCTTGCAGGAGTGATTGGAAGCTCTGTCCCACCGCGGGCCACTGGGCCTTTTCTGTCGGTGGTCACCTGGCAGGCGCGGGGGGTGGGGGGTGGCTCTGCCCCTCAGCAGGCCGCTGGGCCTGCTCTGTGCGTGGTCACAGTTCCCTCTACCTTGCCGGTGCAGGGGGAGGGGGCGGCTCTGCCTCTCAGCAGGTCGCTGCTCCTCTTCTCCCAACAACAGTCTTATGCTTATATAATGCAATTATTCACAAACATAATTATTGCTTGACATAATGCATAAATGGGACAAACCCATTCAGAATTCAAAGACTCAATGATTGAGTTGGTTTGAGGATTATCTGTACTAAGTGAATTATTAGAAATTTACTATGCTCTATTTGAATGTTTGGTTTTGTCCATGTGACCACATAATTCTAAGACAATCCAACATGCTAATTCAATTAGCTTAGTCAATTTACTGAAAAAAAAGATGCAATGAGCTAATTGACTCAGGTAGGTAGCACAGGTGATTTACTGATTGTGAATAATTTTATCTTATTCTTCCTAGAATTTCATATAAACTTAAATATTTGTATACATATACTTTATTAACCTTCATCTCACCCAAATGAGTGATATACATTAACTTAAAAATACTGCAACTTTATCTATCTCTGTCTCTTAACATATCATATTTTCTGTTGGTCTAATTCCTAAAAATTTGGTGTCACTCTTCCTTTTTTGTTATCCTTTAGTAAATTTTCAATATCTTATAGTTTCTTGAATAACATTGAGGGACAAACTTCTAAAATAATAGTCATTGTCATCATTAATGTTACATATTTTTATTTTATAATTTAATTATTAAATTATAATTTAATAAAGTATTAAATGTTTTGGCTTCATGATGGCCTTTCTTCCTCTTCCTATCTTCTTGTTGCTGAAAGCTCGGTCCTAGTCTCAGATGCCAATCCAATAATAAGAACTCAGTTTTGAGAAAAAGGAAAAAAGATGGTTTATTGCTTTGCTAGCAAAGGAGAAACACAGGGACTCCTGTCCCAAAGGCTGTGATTCTGCTCATCAGCAGGAACAGGGGTCTTTTACAGAGGTGATTTAGAGAAAATGAGATTAGGATGGAGAAGATCAAGGAAAACAAGTTCAGAGAGGAGAAGTTCAGGGAAAAGATCAGGGAGGAGAAGATCAGGAAGGAGAAAGTTAGGGAAAATAAGATCAGGGAGGAGACATCAGGGAGAAGAATGTTGGGAAAAAGAAAAAAAAATATGAAAGTTTCAAAGCCACAAGGGATATAGTCAAAGCTTCAAGTGAACCCCTGTTACATTGTGAGTAAGGGCATTTTCTAGGTTTGGTTATGTCTTTTTCAATTTGTATTCTTATTTTCAGATAATTTAGTAGTTTCATTGGCTTAACCATCCTTTTTAGGCAAATGAATCCCAATTTTTTTCTCTCTAGTGTTATCTTTTTAGGCCCAGACCTGACTCCTTGAAAGCTTAAGTGCTCCTTAAAATACAACATGCTTCAAAATCAAACTCATTCTTTTATTCACAAATTGACTCCTGATTTCTCTTTTTCTGTCCCTTGTACATTCTCTCAGTTACTTAAAACCTTCAGGTTTATTGGGAGCAGTGATGCATACCTGTAATCCCAACTGGCTTCTCGGAGGCTGAGGAAGGAAGGATACAAGTTCAAGGCCAACCTGGACAATTTAGGGAGACTCGGTCTCAAAATTTTAAAAGTTTCAGGCCAGCCTTGGTAACTTAGTGAGACCCTGGGGATGTAGTTCAGTGGTAAAGTTTCCTTGGGTTCAATCCCCAGTACCACAAAAACAAAAACAAACACACACACACACACACACACACAAAAAAAAAAAAAACAAAAACAAAAACAAAACAAAACAAAAAAACCCTTCAGGTTGGGTATATTACATTTTGTCTATGGACATTTAGCTTGTGTCCACATTTTGATTATTATGAATAGTGCTGCAATGCATGAAGGTTTGTTAATATCTCTTTGAGGTCCATATTTTAATTCTTTTGGATAAATTCCCAGAAATGGGATTGTTGGATTACGTGAGTTTTCTTTTTAATTTTTGAGGAACGTCTGTATTGTTTTCCATAGTGGCTGCACCATTTTTGCATTTCCCTCAACAGTGTTGAAGGATCCTGATTTCTCCACATCCTCATCAACATTTGCTTTCTTTTTGATAATAGCCGTCCTGATAGATGCAAGGTGACATCTCATTGTGATTTTGACTTGCCTTTCCTTGATGACTGGTGACTTTGAGCATAGTTTTATATGTTGGACATTTGTGTGTCTCCTTTGTAAAAACTTGAAACACAATAAACAAAACAATGTAATTCGTGAAACCAAAAAGTGGAATGGTGGTTGCTGGGGGTTTGGGGGAGAGGGAAGTAGGAAGATGCTAATCAACAGACATAGAATTTCAAATAAGCAAGATGAATAAACTCTAGAGACCCACAGCGTAACCATGCACCTATAGTCAACAAAATAAAGTATTGTACACTTAAAAAGATGCTAAGGTAGCTAGGCACAATGACATATACCTGTAATCCGAGCAACTAGGGTTGCTGAGGCAGAAGGATAGTAAGTTTGAGGCCAGTCTGGACAATTTAGTGAGACCCTATCTCAATGAATGAATGAATGAATGAATGAACAAATAAAGTGATGGGGTTGTAGCACAATGGTAGAGCACCCTTGGGTTCCATCCCCAGTACTTAAAAAAATTGCTAGGATAGATCTCACATTATGTTTCTTACCATAATAAACAAAATAAATATATCCTCTGTGTTATCTTTCATCTTTCATCTCTTCCTTTTGCTTGCCAAGAAATCACCAGTTCTATAGATTCTGTAGAAACTTCTTTTGCTTTGGTTCCTTCTTTAGTACTCCTATTACCATGACTCTATTGTCTATAGAATGAAACAGAAATTTCTAGATTTATAATCTGAAATCTTTCACAATTCAGTCCCAGCTTATCTTTTTTTCTTTTTTTTTTTCTTCTTCAGTGTCCTATCATTGAAACCCCTTCCTTCCACCAAGCTGTTTTGCTTATTCTTCCATGTTAGATAATGCACTCCACTTTTTCCCTGGCTTCCAAATTCTCTCTTACTCATCACCTATCTATGTCCTAAACAGCATTTAAAGCTCAGAGAAAGGAACTACCCACCCCTCAAGCTTTCTCTGATTTAATCCAGAGCCATCTTGTCTAGCTCTAAATCTGTATAATTTACAGCACTTCACATTTAGTACCTTACTTTGTCAGTTAATTTGTAATGCATATGCCTTATTTCTCTAATAAATTTCTTATTTCTTGACACCAAGAACATATATTCATACACCTTATAATACATTTAACAGTGGTAGAGCTCATGCTTAGCATTCACTGTTCCTGGGTTTAATCCCCAGTACTCATTAAAAAAACAGAGAGAAAAAATACACATGTTTTCAAGCCCAGGGACTGTATATATTTTCAAAAAGTTTGAATATATGTTCTGTGAAAACTTTTCTGTACTCAGGAGAACACAGGGCTACCATTTGATTTGGGGTACTTGTAACTTGTGGAAAATCCACCCAAGTTTCATGACCAGTTTTTAAGTCCCTTTTGTCAATATTTTAAAGTTCGTTTCTAAAATGTTTTGTAGAGCAATAAAGATGGTATTATCTGGCATATATGAATGGAAGATTTAACAGTTTTTAAAATTATATCTGATTTAATGAGAAAACAAGTAAATCAAAGTATGAAAATAAAATACATTAAACCTCAGTATATTCTTAGCTGATTTATTTTGACAAGTGTTTAAATTATTTAGCTTTTCTGAATTTATTTGATTTTAATTATTTATAACAATACACTGTAGTGCATTAGTAAATGTCTTGAAGAGTGTTTTGTAAAAGTAGGCAGCATCCCAGTAATAATATTGCTATAACTCTGCCATTTAATTTTTGCTGACAAGTGGCCTGAGCTTGTGAGGATAATTGTAAGAAACATTAAGGGACAGTGCTTATGCAATGGATGTAGGATGGCACTGTATTTGCCTTTCCAATTCTGTGTTCTACTATAGTTTTTCAATAATTTTAAAAACTATCAGCAGTTCAATAAGACTTTTAGCTCATTCTTGAGTTTAAAATATCTTTATGTGCACTCCATGAAATATGTCCAAATTTCTCAAGTGCTTACCTATTTCTTTTTTTAACAACAGCGCTTTTAGATGATGTTTCATTATATCCCCAAAGTACAAACCTCTTCTCTTTTAACTGCTTGGAACGTTTTTAAAAGCACTTAAGTATTTGAATAATAATGCAACAATAATAATATCTCTAACATAGATTTCACATGCAACAACTCTAGGTAATGAGACTTGTTTTGTTGTGCATTTTTCCCCTGAATTTCTTTCCTTTGACATTTTCAATTAGGCTATTTAGTTATTCCTCAATGAGAAGAAGATTTGTAAAGAGGGTTATGGTAAGGTGTTCTCAGCGTTTGTTGGCCTTGAGAGCAAATCTGAAAAGACTAAAGAACTAAATGCATTAATGAATGAATGAATTGTGGATATCAGCTCCAAGAGTATCCACTCTAAGATTTATTGCTAATAAACTCTGGGACTACGATGTAATTCTGGAACTGATAAAATAACCTTAACGATGTGAATTCCAAGCATTATCTAAGGGAGACACTGTATTTTACAGATACAAATATCCCAGTTACTAGAGAGAGAGAATTCATGTGGGACAGGGCCTTTCTAATTTATATGTCATCTGTATGTGTTTTATTTGTGTGATGATGTGATGCCTTAGCACTTGATGTCCATCCAATTTCTTCCTAGTATCCCTTCCTCAGTTGCAAAGGCTGGAAAGCTAAAAATTAAATTTCCCACACTCCTTTGTGGCTTTATGTCTTTTTTAATTAAAATTTTTAATTTGTAAAAAAAAATTTTTTTTTAATTTGTTCTTTTTAATTTTATGTCATTAAAAAAACTTTTTAGTATGGACATTTTTAAACAACCACTTACAAAAGTAGAAAGAATAGTATAATAAACTCCACATAGAGCAAAAGATTTAAAATAAAGTCAAATGAGTGTACTGAAAGAAATCAGCTCTCAATCTTGTTTTATTTATGATATTTTTATTTATTTTCCTTATTGTTTACTTTTTAAAAAATATTTATTTTTTAGTTATAGGTGGACACAATACCTTTATTTTATTTATTTAATTTTTATGTGGTGCTGAGGATCCAACTCAATGTCTCTTACGTGCTAGACAAGCACTTACCACTGAGCCACAACCCCAGCCCGGGAGCCTAAATTTTGTTCTGAATACAACAGGCAGCATCGACTGCTTATGAAGTTTATTTCACAGATAACTTGGATAACGGGTTGTAGAAATCCAAGAATGGATTTAGTAAGAAGATAAACTGCAGTGGTCTTGTTACTGGATTCAAATGTCTGGGCTGCCCTCTGCTTTAGTACCATATTTGGGAGGGAAAAGTTTTATGTGAGAGGGGAGTAGGCAGTGAGGTTGCAGGCTGGGCAGGGTTTTCCTCTGCAAGGACTTGTGTCTTCTCCAGGATATCATAGTTAATTTGATCTCCTGCACCAGTTACTGAGGAAGGTGTTACAAATGCCATCTGGGTTCAGAGGATCTAAAGCCTCTACCTGGACTGTTCTTCAGCCAAAAGATAAGAGAGGGATGGAAGGGCAAAAGGAAAGGGGAGCACCAAACAATTTCAAGGGAGCCACTGTTATAGTCTAAGATAGAAATTTTTTTGTGATTTGGTTTATGGTGGTAAAGATGGAGTGAGTAAATAAAGATTTTGAAAGCAAAAAATAAAATATTGTCTATTGGATTGAGTAGGGTAGACGAAGAGAAAAGGAGGAATAAAGTATGATCCTTAGATGCTTAGCTTGGGAACTGACAGATTAAAGAGCTATATACTAGGATGTGAGTAAGGTGGAAAAATCAAGAAATGAGGGAATATATAGTTTTGTTAGGGTCATATTTGAGATGCCTTTAAGACTTCCTAGAAGTCAGGCGTGGTGCACAAATCTGTAATCCCAGCAACTCAGAAGGCTGAAGCAGGAGAATTGCAGGTTCTAGGCTGGCCTCAGCAGTTTAGCAAGGCCCTAAGCAATTTAGTGAGAACCTGTCTCAAAAATAAAAATAAATAAAATTAATAAGGGCTGGGGATGTGGCTCAGTTGTTAAGCATCCCTGGATTCAATTCCTGGTACCTGCCTCCCAAAGACTTCCAAGAGTAAATATCAAGAAGCAAGTAGGGATGGGCGTGGTGGCGCAGGCCTGTAATCCCAGCGGCTCAGAAGACTGAGGCAGGAGGTTCATGAGTTCAAAGCCAGCCTTAGTAATAGCAAGCGAGGCACTAAGCAACCCAGTGAGACTCTACCTCTAAATATAATACAAAATAGGGCTGGGGATGTGGCTCAGTGGTCAAGTACCCTGAGTTTAATCCCCAGTACCAAAAAAAAAAAAAGAAGCAGCAGCAGCAACTAAGACCCCTTACAGCTCAGGAAATAATGCCAAGAGTTAATAAATGGAAGGCATCAAATTAAAAAGATTCTGCCCAGCAAAGGAAACAGGAATGTGAAGAGAGAACCTACAGAATGGGAGAAAAATCTTTGACAGCTACTCTTCTGAGAGAGGATTAATAACTAGAATATATAAAGAACTCAAAAAACCCAACACTAAAAAAGTAAAATAACCTGATTAATAAACAAGCAAATGAATTAAACAAACACTTCTCAAAAGGAATACAAAGGGCAAAAAATATATGAAAAAAATGTTCAACACCTTAAGCAATTAAGGAAATACAAATCAAAACTACACTGCTAATCTCTGGTATCATCTCATACCAGTCAGAATGACAGTCATCAAGAATATAAATAATAATAAATGCTGAAGAGGATGTGGAGAAAAAGGAACACTTTTACCCTACTGGTAGGATTGCAAATTAGTACAAGGTTATGGAGATCAGTATGGAGGTTCCTTGAAAGATTAGGCATGGAAGCACCATATGACCCCTTGGTTTACCAAAAGAATTAAAGTCAGCATACTATAGTGATATATGCACACCTATGTTTATAGTCACATGATTAAAAATAGCCAAAGTGTCCATAAACAGATGAATAGATAAGGAAAATGTGGTATCTATACATAATGGAGTTTTATTCAGCCATAAAGAAAAATGAAACATGTCATTTGCAGAAAAATGGATGGAACTGCAGTCCATCATGTTAATAAAAGTAAGCCAAACTCCAAAAGACAAGGGTCATATGTTTTCTCTCATATATAGAAGCTAGAAAGGAAAAAGGAGGAAAAGGTGAGAGGTGATCACATGAAAAGCAAAGGGAGATCAGTAGAATAGAGGAAAGGGACCAGAGGGTGGAAAATACTGGGGAGGAATATTGACCAAATCATGTTATCATATTGTGTGCATGTATGGATATGCAACAACAAATCCCACCATTATTAAAAAAAAAGAAAGAAAGTCATTCATAATCTCAAAACAAAAGAAAAGCCAGGTGCAGTGGCACATGCCTATAATCCTAGCAGCTCAGGAGGCTGAGGCAGGAAGATTGCGAGTTCAAAGCCTGCCTCTGAAACATCGAGGCACTAAGCAACTCAATGTGGCCCTATCTCTAAATAAAATACAAAATAGGGCTGAGCCTTAGTGGCTCAGTGGTTGAGTGCTCCTGAGTTCAATCCCTGGTACCTTCCCACTAAAAAAAAAAAAAAAAAAAAGAAGCAGTTAGATATATGAATTTGGGAGTCATCAGTCAATCGTTGGTATTTAAAGATATTAACTTACACAAGGGACAGGTATGGTTAATTACAAAATTTAAAACTTCTTCAGATGACTTTTGACTTTCCCCCCTTATTTTTTGGTGACTTTTTGCACAAACTATGTCTATTTCCTTTTCATTATCTCTTCAGTACTTATATCAGAGGTTGACTGCCTCAGGAAAAATGATTAGGGCAATGGGATCTGGAAAAGAGGTGAACAGAAGAGAAGTCTTTCAGGACTGGGCAAAAAAGAAGGGATGAGGGTGGGAGGGGGCATCGGGGTAGGAGAGATGATGGAATGAGATGGACATCATTAACCTGGGTACATGTATGACTGCACTATGGTGGGATGCCACATCGTACACAATCAGAGAATAAACACATTGTGCTGCAATTGTGTACAATGAATCAAAATGCATTCTGCTGTCATATATACCTTATATATATGTGTGTGTGTATATATATATTCATATACATATATATACCTTATATATATTTGAATATATATATATATATACCCCATACATACCTAATGTGATATTTATTAAAATAAATAAATTAATTTAAAAAAGAAGGGGTGAAGTGAGAGCTGGCAGGCTGTAAGGAATAATCAGTAAAGAGCTCATTTATTGGAGTCTTTTCTTCTTAAGTATATAGTGAGATTGTTAGCTGGGTATGGCGGTGTGCCCCTGTAATCCCAGTGACTTAATGACTTTATTTTTTCAAAATAAAAAGGACTTGGGATATAGCTCAGTGGTAGAACACTACTAGGTTCAATCCCTAGTATGGTGTAGGAATAGGGAGAAAAAAGATAGTAAGATCATTTAGTGTGTATACAAATCATTTCTTTTCCTATTTTGAGGGCAAGAACTAAGTTTGATTTATTCTTACATTCTTTCTGCTACTTAGCATGGGGCCCTTAATATAGTACATGTTCTAAAACTGTGTTTTGGGGGGCAAGGAAAAATGGGTAAAAGCATATTTCATAAGCAGACATGGATCATGCCTATAATTCCAGTGACTGAGGTAGCAGGACCACAAGTTCAAGACCAGTCTGTATGATTTAATGAGACCCTGTCTCAAAATTTTACAAAGTGGCTGAGTATGTAGCTCAGTGGTAGCATGCCTCTTGGTTCAATCCTCAGTAACACACACACACACACACACACACACCACCTTTCATATCTTGAACATCACAGATTACATCTAGAACTGCAGTCTGCACATAATTTGCATTAAACCAATATCCAGTTGATTGATTTGCAGCATGTCCTACGGTGAGATAATGGTAAAATGTGAAGTCTTCAAACAAAGTTGCCATCTAAGCACAGAGTTCTATTGATTCACTCTGCTTAATAACAAATAATTCTGACATTTTCATTTGTTTGATACTTTGTGTACTTTTTCCTATTCAAATTGAAGACAGATTGGCACTGACTAGGATTCTCAGAACACCTCTGAAAGAGAAAATAAGGAGGCTAAGCTGGAATAAGACAGATATTTGTCTTTGTGAGCTCTAAGGGTATTGGCAGTAAATATATTTAGTAGGATGACACAGATAGGATCTTTTAAAACAAAACTTTTAAATGAGTCTTCAATATGAATTTTAAATACAGCTCACATTTAGAAAGTTCACATTAACCATTTATAAAAATAACTACCTAAAACAATGGTTGCAGAAAAAAAGTCACAAATTTTTACTTTATTCATTTTAACTGGTGCATAAAACATAAAATTGTACATATTAATGGGGTACCATATACTGTTTTGATACACTTAATACATTGTGTAATATTTAAATCAGGTTAAACATATTTATCTCCTCAAATATTTATCATTTATGGTAAAAATTTTCAAAATACTTTCCTCCAGTTTTTTGAATTGTACAGTACATAATCTCTCTAACTTCTTGCTCCTTAGCTTGGCATAGTGGTACACACTTGTAATCCCAGCTACTCCAGAGGCTGAGGCAGGAGGATTACAAGTTTGAGGCAAGCCCTGGGCAATTTAGCAAGACCTTGTCTCAAAAATTTTAAAAAAGGCTGGGGATGTAGCTCTGGGAAGAGTGCTTGCCTAGCATGTGCAAGACCCAGGGTTCAATCCCCAGGACTGTAAAATAAAATAAAATGAACTCTTTTACTCCTATCGAATTGTAAATTCACATCCATGGATCAAGCTTCCCTCATCCTCACCCACCACTACTCCTCCCCACTACTACTCTCCCTGGCTTATATAATGGCTATACAACTTTCAAATTTCATGGATCAATTGTGTGTGTGTGTGTGTGTGTGTGTGTGTGTGTGTGTGTGATTGGAGATTAAATCCAGCATGCCATGAAAGTGTTCTACTTCTGAGCTACATTACCCACCTTTTTTAAATTTTATTTTGAGACAGGGTCCCTCAAAGTTTTGTCAGCTAGCCTTGAATTTACTATTTTCTTGCCTCAGTCTTCCAAGTAACTGGGATTATAGGCATGCACCATCAAGCCCATTTATGGATCAACTTTTTTAGATTCCACATGAGTGATATCAGTTGGTACTTGTCCTTCTGTACCTGGTTTATTTCATTTAACATAATGATCTCCAGTTCCACCCACGTGGTCACACATGACAAGATTTCATCTATAAGAAAAAAAAAGTCTGAATAGGATTCCATAGTGTATATGTACAATATATCCTTTTCCTTTCTTTTTTCTTTTCTTGTGTGAGGCTGGAGATTGAATCTGGGACTTTGCAAATGCTAGGCAAGAGCTCTACCACTAAGCTACATCTCTAGTCCTTTATCTTTACATTAGTTGATGGACACTTCAGCTGTTTCTCTCTTGGACACTGTGAAAAGTGCTTCAAGGAACAGTGGAATGCAGATATCTTTTGACATATTGATTTCATTCCTTTGGATATATACCAAGTGATAGGATTGCTGGATCATATGTTAGTTCCATTTTTAATTTTTAAAGAAACATCTGTATTTTTTTCAATAATGGCTGTACTAATTTACATTCCCACTGATAGTGTGCAGAAGTTACATTTTCTCCACACCCTCACCAACATTTATTATCTTTAGTCTTTTAATAGTAACAGTTCTTTACTGGGGTATGGTTTTGATTTGCATTTATTTCCCTGATGATTAGTGATGCTTGGCACTTTTTCATATACCTGTTGTCCATCTGTATGTATTCTTTTTGAGGAAATATCTATTTAGATATATTGCTCATTTTCATTTTTTTATATTTAGGTTTAGGTGGACATAATATCTTTTATTTTACATTTATGTGGTGCTGAGGATTGAAACTTGTGCCTCAACCTAGTGCTTCGAGCACTCTATCGCTGAGCCACAACCCCAGCCCCAAAGTTAGTGTTTCTTGACTTCAAGATCCTGGAAGATGGCGGCGAGGGGAGTGCATTGCCCCCGTGTGCCGTGTCACTGTATGGGAGAATGACGAGTCAGGATGGCTAAAGGCTATCTTGTTAGGAATTTCCAGCAATAGTGGGGTGCTCCGGAACCTGGAGGAAGGATTTCCATCGCACGAGGATGGGCTACGGGAACTCAAACGCGAGAGATTTGTCGCACGGAGGGTAACACTGCTTATTCAGCAAATCGCCCCGCGGCTAGAGTCTGCGGCGCGCGCTGGGAAACGAGGAGATAGCGACGCAGGGATACAGCGCTGCAGTTTCTGCCAGCCTTGCAAGCACCGAACTCAGTGCTGAATTCTGGGTTCGAGACAGGGGAAGGAAGCGGTCCAATTCAGTTCTCCACACCGGTCAGACCACAGAGGAGGCCAGCGGCCACCATCTTGGAGAGCTGACGTCACCATCCCTGTTTTCGACTGACCGCAGCTCATTCAGCCATAGAACAGGTAATTTCAGGCTGCCATTCGCCTGCGGCTTGCAGACAAATTACTCAGGCTCAGTGCTAAATAACCCGCGGAAACTGCTTCTTGGAGCCTGCTCTTATCAGAGCATACACTGAGCACGGAGCGGCCGAGTTCCGGCTCCTGGAACTGCTCTGGCCCAGGGCTAAGGAGCTTCTCGGTCCGGGTCCTACTGAGTACTGTGGAGGTAAATACCAACCGAGCCTTCGTGGGCAGTGGCAACGGGACTGAGACGGGGCTTGTGAGGGCCGGTCAGGACTCACCCGTTGCTTTGGTCACCCAGCAAAGGGAACGAAATGCTGCCATTCGCATAGGATACCAACATGGCAGAGATCTGATGTCATCAGAAAGCGGCGGAGGAGAGAACTTCATCAATACCAGCGGCGACAGAAACAGTTGGTCTCCTGGTAGGGAGGGTGAGTCACAGACACCCGAGTCTCTCTCGCTTTGTCATGGAGCCAGAGGGGAGGAGCTGGGCCGCCGCCCGCGCCCGGAGCAGGCCCAGCGGCTCCCCGGCGTGGTGGTCGCGTGACCCCAATTGGAGAGGGGGCGGAGTGGAGCCGCCACCCGCGCCCGCAAGGTGGGCAGACCTGCGACCGACCGACAGAACAGGCCCAGTGGTACGCGGGCGTGGTAGGAGGGGCAGGGCAGAGCCGCCGCCCGCGCCTGCAAGGTAAGCAGACCTGCGACAGACTGGCGGGTCAGGCCCAGCGGCCTGCCGGCGTGGTACACAAGTCACCCCAACTGGAGTAGGGGCAGAGCAGAGCCTTCACCCGAGCCCGGATCAGGCCCCGCCGGTGTGGTGGTCACATGACCCCAATTGGAGTGGGGGCGGAGCGGAACAGCCACCCGTGCCCGCAGGGTGGGCAGACCTGCGACCAACCTGCAGATCAGGCCCAGCGGTCCGCGGACGTGGTAGGAGGGGCAGGGCAGAGCCCCCGCCCGCGCCTGCAAGGTAGGCAGACCTGCGACAGACCGGCGGATCAGGCCCAGCGGCCTGCCGGCGTGGTACAAACATCACCCCAATTGGAGTAGGGGCAGAGCAGAGCCGCCGCCCGCGCCAGGAACAGGCCCAGCGACCTGCCGGCGTGGTAGTCACGACACCCCAATTGGAGTAGGGGCAGAGCAGAGCCGCCACCCGTGCCCGAAAGGTGGGCAGACCTGCGACCGACCAGTGGAAGAGGCCCAGCGGCCAGCCGGTGTAGTAGGCACGCCACCCCAATTGGAGTAGGAGCAGAGCAGAGCCTTCGCCCGCGCCAGGAACAGGCCCAGCGGTCCGCAGGTGTGGTAGACAAGTCACACCAATTGGAGGGGGGGCAGAGCAGAGCCGCTGCCCGCACCTGCAGGGTAGGCAGACCTGCAACCGACCAGCGGATCAGGCCTGGTGGCCTGCGGGCGTGATACACACGTCACCCCAATTGGAGTAGGGGCAGAGCAGAGCCGCCGCCCGCGTCCGGAACAGGCCCAGTGACCTGCTGGCGTGGTAGTCACAACACCCCAGTTGGAGTAAGGGCAGAGCAGAGCCACCTCCCACGCCCGGAATAAGCCAAGCGACCCGCCGGCGTGGTAGACACGTCACTCCAATTGGAGTAAGGGCAGAGCAGAGCCGCCGCCCGCACCTGCAAGGTAGGCAGACCACCGCCCGACCCTGCAAGGGAGACTTTTCAACTATACAAGAGCAATATAAATATATAGGGGGAAAAAATTTTCAAAAACACAACAGTTTCACCAAGCAGAAAGAAACGCAAGCAGTATGAAAAGACAAGGAAAGAAAGGACCACAAGCAATGCAGGTCAACTCAACTTTAGAAGAGGTAACAGCTGCAGCAGATGGAATGTCAGATAAAGAATTCAGTATATACATGCTTCAGATGATCTGGAGTCTCAAGGAAGACATTAGACAGCAAAATCAGACAATGAAAGATCACTTCGACAATGAATTACACAAACAAATCCGGAAGCAAAGGATCAACTATACAGGGAGATAGAGGTTATAAAAAACAAACAAACAGAAATCCTAGAAATGCAGGAAGCAATAAGCCAACTTAAAAACTCAATGGAGAATACTACCAGCAGAGTAGAACACTTAGAAGACAGAATATCAGACAATGAAGATAAAGTATTTCAACTTGAAAAGAACATAGACAGCTCAGCAAGACTGTTAAGAAACCATGAGCAGAACATCCAAGAAATATGGGATAACATCAAGAGACCAAACTTAAGAGTCATTGGGATACAGGAAGGTACAGAGTTCCAAACCAAAGGAATGAGCAATCTATTCAATGAAATAATACGAGAAAACTTCCCAGACTTGAAGAATGAGACAGAATCCCAAATCCTAGAAGCCTACAGGACGCCGAATGTGCAAAATCATAAGAGATCCACACCTAGACACATTATAATGAAGATGCCCAACATACAGAATAAGGAGAGAATTTTAAAAGCTACAAGAGAAAGGAAGCAGATCACATTTAGGGGTAAGCCAATCAGGATAACAGCTGATCTTTCAACACAGACTCTGAAAGCTAGAAGATCCTGGAATAACATATTTCAAACACTGAAAGAAAATGGGTTCCAACCAAGAATTGTGTATCCAGCGAAATTAAGCTTCAGGATGGAAGATGAAATTAAAACCTTCCACGATAAACAAAAGTTAAAAGAATTTGCAGCTAGAAAACCATCTCTTCAAAACATCCTTGGCAAAACATTACAGGAAGAGGAAATGGAAAATAATAATGAAAACCAACAGTGGGAGGTAGGACAGTAAAGGGGGGGGGGAAATAATCAAAGAGGAAAACAAACCATGTTTAGTAACATAAATAAACAAATATGGCTGGAAGAACAATCCATATCTCAATAATAACCCTAAATGTTAATGGCTTAAACTCACCAATTAAGAGACACAGGCTAGTAGAATGGATCACAAAACAAGACCCAACAATATGCTGCCTACAGGAGACGCATTTGATAGGAAAAGACATACATAGGCTGAAGGTGAAAGGTTGGGAAAAATCATATCACTCATATGGACTTCGGAAACAAGCAGGAGTGTCCATACTCATATCAAATAAAATAGATTTCAAGCCAAAGTTAATCAAAAGGGATAAAGAGGGACACTACATACTGCTTAAGGGAACCATACACCAACAAGACATAACAATCATAAATATATATGCCCCAAACAATGGTGCAGCTATGTTCATCAAACAAACTCTTCTCAAGTTCAAGAGTCTAATAGACCACCATACAATAATCATGGGAGAGTTCAACACACCTCTCTCGCCACTGGACAGATCTTCCAAACAAAAGTTGAATAAGGAAACTATAGAACTCAATAACACAATTAATAACCTAGACTTAATTGACATATATAGAATATACCACCCAACATCAAGCAGTTACACTTTTTTCTCAGCAGCACATGGATCCTTCTCAAAAATAGATCATATATTATGTCACAGGGCAACTCTTAGACAATATAACGGAGTAGAGATAATACCATGCATCTTATCTGATCATAATGGAATGAAACTGAAAATCAACGATAAAAGAAGGAAGGAAAAAGCATACATCACTTGGAGAATGAACAATAGGTTACTGAATGATCAATGGGTTATAGAAGACATCAAGGAGGAAATTAAAAAATTCTTAGAGATAAATGAAAACACAGACACAACATATCGGAATCTATGGGACACATTGAAAGCAGTTCTAAGAGGAAAATTCATTGCTTGGAGTTCATTCCTTAAAAAAAGAAAAAACCAACAAATAAATGATCTCATACTTCATCTCAAAATCCTTGAAAAAGAAGAGCAAAACAACAGCAAAAGAAGTAGAAGGCAAGAAATAATTAAAATCAGAGCTGAAATTAATGAAATCGAAACAAAAGAAACAATTGAAAAAATTGACAAAACTAAAAGTTGGTTCTTTGAAAAAATAAACAAAATCGACAGACCCTTAGCCATGCTAGCGAAGAGAAGAAGAGAGAGAACTCAAATTACTAGCATACGGGATGAAAAAGGCAATATCACAACAGACACTTCAGAAATACAGAAGATAATCAAAAACTATTTTGAATCCTTATACTCCAATAAATTAGAAGATAGTGAAGGCATCGATAAATTTCTTAAGTCATATGATCTGCCCAGATTGAGTCAGGAGGATATAGACAACCTAAACAGACCAATATCAATTGAGGAAATAGAAGAAACCATCAAAAGACTACCAACTAAGAAAAGCCCAGGACCGGATGGGTATACAGCAGAGTTTTACAAAACCTTTAAAGAGGAACTAATACCAATACTTTTCAAGCTACTTCAGGAAATAGAAAAAGAGGGAGAACTTCCAAATTCATTCTACGAGGCCAACATCACCCTGATACCTAAACCAGACAAAGACACTTCAAAGAAAGAAAACTACAGACCAATATCTCTAATGAACCTAGATGCAAAAATCCTCAATAAAATTCTGGCGAATCGGATACAAAAACATATCAAAAAAATTGTGCATCATGATCAAGTAGGATTCATCCCTGGGATGCAAGGCTGGTTCAATATACGGAAATCAATAAATGTTATTCACCACATCAATAGACTTAAAAATAAGAACCATATGATCATCTCGATAGATGCGGAAAAAGCATTCGACAAAGTACAGCATCCCTTTATGTTCAAAACTCTAGAAAAACTAGGGATAACAGGAACATACCTCAATATTGTAAAAGCAATCTATGCTAAGCCTCAGGCTAGCATCATTCTGAATGGAGAAAAATTGAAGGCATTCCCTCTAAAATCTGGAACAAGCCAGGGATGCCCTCTCTCTCCAATTCTGTTCAACATAGTTCTCAAAACACTGGCCAGAGCAATTAGACAGACGAAAGAAATTAAAGGCATAAAAATAGGAAAAGAAGAACTTAAATTATCACTATTTGCAGATGACATGATTCTATACCTAGCAGACCCAAAAGGGTCTACAAAGAAACTATTAGAGCTAATAAATGAATTCAGCAAAGTGGCAGGATATAAAATCGACACGCATAAATCAAAGGCATTCCTGTATATCAGCGACAAACCCTCTGAAATGGAAATGAGGACAACCACTCCATTCACAATATCTTCAAAAAAAATAAAATACTTGGGAATCAACCTAACAAAAGAGGTGAAAGACTTATACAATGAAAACTACAGAACCCTAAAGAGAGAAATAGAAGAAGATCTTAGAAGATGGAAAAATATACCCTGTTCATGGATAGGCAGAACTAACATCATCAAAATGGCCATATTACCCAAAGTTCTCTATAGGTTTAATGCAATGCCAATCAAAATCCCAATGGCATTTCTTGTAGAAATAGAGAAAGCAATCATGAAATTCATATGGAAAAATAAAAGACCCTGAATAGCAAAAACAATGCTAAGCAGGAAGTGTGAATCAGGCGGTACAGCGATACCAGACTTCAAACTATACTACAGAGCAATAGTAACAAAAACAGCATGGTACTGGTACCAAAACAGGCGGGTGGACCAATGGTACAGAATAGAGGACACAGAAACCAATCCACAAAACTACAACTATCTTATATTTGATAAAGGGGCTAAAAGCATGCAATGGAGGAAGGATAGCATCTTCAACAAATGGTGCTGGGAAAACTGGAAATCCATATGCAACAAAATGAAACTGAATCCCTTTCTCTCGCCATGCACAAAAGTTAATTCAAAATGGATCAAGGAGCTTGATATCAAATCAGAGTCACGCCGTCTGATAGAAGAAAAAGTTGGCTACGATCTACATACTGTGGGGTCGGGCTCCAAATTCCTCAATAGGACACCCATAGCACAAAAGTTAATAACTAGAATCAACAAATGGGACTTACTCAAACTAAAAAGTTTTTTCTCAGCAAAAGAAACAATAAGAGAGGTAAATAGGGAACCTACATCCTGGGAACAAATCTTTACTCCTCACACTTCAGATAGAGCCCTAATATCCAGAGTATACAAAGAACTCAAAAAATTAGACAATAAGAGAACAAACAACCCAATCAACAAATGGGCCAAGGACCTGAACAGACACTTCTCAGAGGAGGACATACAATCAATCAACAAGTACATGAAAAAATGCTCACCATCTCTAGCAGTCAGAGAAATGCAAATCAAAACCACCCTAAGATACCATCTCACTCCAGTAAGATTGGCAGCCATTATGAAGTCAAACAACAACAAGTGCTGGCGAGGATGTGGGGAAAAGGGTACACTTGTACATTGCTGGTGGGACTGCAAATTGGTGCAGCCAATTTGGAAAGCAGTATGGAGATTTCTTGGAAAGCTGGGAATGGAGCCACCATTTGACCCAGCTATTCCCCTTCTTGGTCTATTCCCTAAAGACCTAAAAAGAGCATGCTACAGGGACACTGCTACATCGATGTTCATAGCAGCACAATTCACAATAGCAAGACTGTGGAACCAACCTAGATGCCCTTCAATAGACGAATGGATAAAAAAAAATGTGGCATTTATACACAATGGAGTATTACTCTGCATTAAAAAATGACAAAATCATAGAATTTGCAGGGAAATGGATGGCATTAGAGCAGATTATGCTAAGTGAAGCTAGCCAATCCCTAAAAAACAAATGCCAAATGTCTTCTTTGATATAAGGAGAGTAACTAAGAACAGAGTAGGGACAAAGAGCAGGAGAAGAAGATTAACATTAAACAGGGGGGCTGGGGATGTGGCTCAAGCAGTAGCGTGCTCGCCTGGCATGCACACGGCCCTGGGTTCGATCCTCAGCACCACATACAAATAAAGATGTTGTGTCCGCCAAAAACTAAAAAATTAAATATTAAATCTCTCTCTCTCTCTCTCTCTAAAAAAAAAAAAAAAAAAACATTAAACAGGGATGAGAGGTGGGAGGGAAAGGGAGAGAGAAGGGAAATTGCATGGAAATGGAAGGAGACCCTCAGGGTTATACAAAAGTACATACAAGAGGAAGTGAGGGGAAAGGGAAAAATAATACAAGGGGGAGAAATGAATGACAGTAGAGGGGGTAGAGAGAGAAGAGGGGAGGGGAGGGGAGGGGAGGGGGGATAGTAGAGGATAGGAAAGGCAGCAGAACACAACAGACACTAGTATGGCAATATGTAAATCAATGGATGTGTAACTGATGTGATTCTGCAATCTGTATATGGGGTAAAAATGGGAGTTCATAACCCACTTGAATCAAAGTGTGAAATATGATATATCAAGAAATATGTAATGTTTTGAACAATCAACAATAAAAATTAAAAAAAAAAGAAAAAAAAAGTTAGTGTTTCTTGGGATCTCAGGAAGATTCTTTTTTTTTTTTTTTTTTTTTTTTTTTGTGGTGCTGGGGATTGAACCCAGGGCCTTAGAGAATGCAAGGCAAGCACCCTACCAGCTGAGCTATATCCCCAGCCTGCTCATTTTTAAATAAGGCTACTCATTATTTTGCTATTGAGTTTTTGGACTTCCTTCTATATTCTGGATTGGCAGATGTATCGTTTATGAATATTTTCTCCTATTCTATAGGTTGTCTGTATATCCTGTTGATTATTTACTTTTTTGTAAGAAACTTTTTAGTTTGATAAAATCCCCATTTATCTATTTTATTTTCTATGCTTTTGGAATCTTTTCCAAAACATTATTGCCCATTCCAATGTCCCAAAACATTTCTCCTATGTTTTCATCTACTGATTTCATATTTCAGGTCTTACATTAAGTCTTTAATATATTTTGAGTTGATTTTTGTAACTAGTGAGAGAAAGGGCCTAATTTCACTTTTCTGCATGTGGCTATCCAATTTTCCTAGCACCATTTATTGAAAAGACCAGCCTTCCTCCAAAGCATGTTATTAGCATCTTTGTTGAAATCAGTTGGCTGTAGCTATATAATTTTACTTCCAGATTCCCTATTCTGTTCCATTGGTCTCTGTTGTTATGACAATACCATGCTATTCAGGTAATATAATACCTTCTGTTTTGTTCTTTTTGCTCAAGATGGTTTTTGCTATTCAGGTTTTTTTTTTTTTTTTTGGTTGTTGTTCCATATACATTTTAGGATTTTTTTCTAGTTCTATGAAGAATGTCATTGATATTTTGATAGAGATTGCATTGAATCTGTAAATCACTTTATGTAGTATGGGTATTTTAACAATATTAATTCTTCCAATCCCTGAACATGGAATGTCTTTCTACTTTTATTGTGTCATCTTCAATTTCTTTCATCAGTGTTTAATAATTTTCACTGTAGAGATCTTCCATCTCTGGCTGAGCATGGTGGTGCACACCTGTAATCCGGCAGCTC
Source organism: Marmota monax (assembly GCF_021218885.2). Classification (NCBI taxonomy): domain Eukaryota; kingdom Metazoa; phylum Chordata; class Mammalia; order Rodentia; family Sciuridae; genus Marmota; species Marmota monax. The sequence goes on from NW_026692132.1 coordinate 6,153,287, forward strand.
AGGAGGCTGAGGAGGATCACAGGTTCAAAGATAGCCTAGCAATTTAGTGAGGCCCTAAGCAACTACTTAGTGAGACCCTGTTGAGAGAGAGAGAGAGAGAGAGAGAGAGAGAGAGAGAGAGAGAGAGAGCACTAGATCATCCACCTTGGTTAAATTTATTCATAAATATTTTATTATGTATTTTTGTATTTATTGTAAATGTAATGTTCTCTCTCTCTCTCTCTCTCTCTCTCTCTCTCTCTCTCTCATCCCCGCAAGATTGAATTTATAATCTTGCACATTGGGAAAGGGCTCTACTATTGCGCGACATCTCCAGCCCTTTAAAAATGTTTTTTTTTTTTCTTTTTGTTTTGAGACAGGGTCTCATTAAGTTGCCTAGTCCGAACTTGAACATATAATCTATCTGTCTCAGCCTTCTAAGTAGCTTGGATTAGAGGCATGTGCTACCATACCCAGATGTTTTCTTGATTTCTTTCATTCCTTCTTACCTTCTGTCATTCCCTCTTTCCTCCCTCCTTTGCTGTTCTTTCTTTCCTTTTCTTGTGATACTAGAAATTAAACTCAGGGCCTTGCACATACTAGGTAAGTGCTCTACAACTGAGGTACATCATTATGTGTTTAATTTTTTTAAAATTTTGAAATAGGGTCTCACTAAATTGCACAAACTGGTCTTGAACTTGTAATCATCCTCTGCCTCAGCCTCCTTAATCTCTGGAATTATAGGCATGCACCACCATATTTGGCTTAAAATTCACTTGTGTGTGTATGTGTGTGTATGTGTGTGTGTGTGTGTGTGTGTGTTGCTGGGAAACAAACTCAGAGTTTTGTACATGCAGGACAAACATTCTACCCCAAAGCTATACCCTATTCTTGTCTTCTTGATTTCTATTTCAGATAATTTGCTATTGGTACATATCAATGCTACCAATTTTGTATGTTGATTTTGTATTCTGAAACTTTGTTGAACTCATTTATTATTCACTTATTCCAACAGTTTTTTTTTTTTTGGTGTCTTTTTTTGGGGGGGAGGGTTCACATATAAGATCATGCCATCTGCAAAAAAATGACAATTTGATTTCTTCTTTCCTAATTTGGATATATTTTCTTTCTTTCTCTTACCTGATTGTCTGGGCTAGGATTTCCAGAATGAGGTTGAATAAAAATGGAAAAGTTGTCTATTTCAGATATTAGAGAGAAAGCTTTGAGCTCTTCTTCATGCAGTATAATGTTAGCTGATGTCTTATTATAAATGGCTTTTACTATGTTAAAGATATGAATCTTCTAATATTGACTTATTTAGCGTTTTTATCATGAAGGATGTTGAATTTTATTAAATGCATTTCCACATTTGTTGAGATGTTTATATGATTTTTGTCCTTCATTATGTTGATAAATTGTATCATATTTACTGATGTACATTTATCAAACTATCCTTGCATCTATGGTGAATTCCACTTGATCATGGTAAATAACCTTTTTAATATGCTGTTGAATTTGGTTTTCTAGCATTTTGTTGTGGATTCTTTTACATCTATGTACCTCAAGGGTATTTGCCTTCAGTTTTCTTTTCTTTCTTTCATGTGTGTTCTATCTGGTTTAGATATCAGGGTAATGTTGGTGGTGTAGAATGTGTTTGGAAGAATTTCTCCTTTCTTTTTTCCTATTTTTTGGAACAACTTAAGTGGTGTTGGTATTAGTTTTTAAGTGTTTGGGTGAATTTTAGTGAATTTGGATGAAACAGATCTTTATTTTATTCATTTTTTTTCTCCATTTCATTTATTTTTATTTTTGGTCTGCTCTTTATTATTTCTTTTCTCATGCTTATTTTGGATTTGACTTGTTCTTATTTTTCTAGTTCCTTGAGATGAAGAAATAGATTATTTATTTTAAAATTTTCTATTTTAAAAAAATTTATTTTATTTTATTTTATTTATTAAGAAAGGGTCTTACTTAATTGCCCAAGCTAGCCTCAAACATGTAATGCTCCTGCCTCAGCCTTTCAAGCAGCTGGAATCACAGGCATGTGCCACCCTGTCTTTCTACTTTTTTCATGTGGACATTGATTCCTATAAAAATCTCCCTTAGTATTGCTTTTGTTGCATCACATAGGTTTTGGTATCACCATTTTTGCTTGTTTCAAGAAATTTTTAAAATTCCATTTTGATTTCGTCTCTGATTCATTGGTTGCTCAAAAATAAGTTGTTTAATTTCCATGGATTTCTATAGTTTCCAAAGCTTTTCTTGTTATTGAATTCTAGTTTTGTTGCAATGTATTTAGAAATGATGCTTGACATGATTCCAGTCTTTTAAATGTTGTTGAGACTTGTTTTGTGGTCTATCATATGACCTATCCTAGAGAATGTTCCATGTACTCATGAGAAAAATATGCATTCAACAGCTATTGGATGAATTGTTCTGTAGATGTGTTTTAGGTCCATTTGGCCCAGAGTGCAATTTAATGCTGTTGTTTCTTTATTGATTTTCTATCTGAATGATCTTCCCATTTCTGAAAGTGGGGTATTAAAGTACCTATTGATATTTGCTTTATATAATTGGGTGCTCCATTGGATGGAGATATATATATATATATATATATATATATATATATATAATAAAATTAATATATTATATAATAAGGTAAATATATATGTTTATTTTGCAGTGCTGGATTGAACCAAGGGCCTTGTGATTGAACCAAGGGCCTTGTGCATGCAAAGCAATCACTTTACCAACTGAGTTATATCCACAATCCCTCCCTATCCCTTTTTAAACTGTATTTTGAGATCAGGTCTTGCTAAATTGTTCCAGCTGGCCTTGAACTTTTGATCCCTTTGTCTTGGCCTCCTCAGTAGCTGTGATTTACAGGTTTGCACCATGCCAGACTATATATTAATGTAGAATTGATATTTCCTCTTAGTGAATTAATACTTTCATCATTGTGTAATGACCTTTCTTGACTCTTCTTTTACTGTTGATTTAAAGTTTATTTTATATAAGCATGGCTACTCCTGCTTTCTTTGGGTTCCATTTGCATGAAATATCTTATTCCATCCATTCAGTTTAAGTCTCTTTGTTCTTAGAGGTGAAGTTTCTTGTAAGGAATACAGTTTGGTCTTAATTTTTAATTCATTCAGTCACTCTATGTTTTTTTAATTGGAGTATTTAATCCATTTACATTCAAGGTAATTATTGATAGGTAAGCTTTTACTACATCCATTATGTAACTTACTTTCTAGTTTTATTATAGTTTTTTTCCTTCTTTTTTTCCTTACTACCTCCCTCCCTCCTCCCTTCTTTCTTCCTCTTACAGTCTTCCTTTGTAGTTAAGTGAGTTACTCTAGTAGTGTGTTTTGATTCCTAGCTTATTAGTTTTGGTTTGTTTTATGTTTTGGATCTTAAATGTCCCTAATCTTGTGTGTTATAGATTTGTCCCCAATGTAGTCATCTGCAGAAGTGGAGCCTGTAGGAGGTGAGTGGATGATGAGGGCTCTGACCTCATCAATGTATTCATTCATTAATGGATTAATAACTTAATGGGCTATTGGGAAGTGGTGGAAACTTCCCAATAGGAAGTTAGGAGATGGGGCATAGTTGGAGAAAGTAGGTCATTGGGGGTATGTCCTTGAAGATCATGTTTTTTTTTTTTTTTTTGGTTCTGGGGATTGAACTCAGGGACACTTGACCACTGAGACACATCCCCAGCCCTATTTTGTATTTTATTTAGAGACAGGGTCTCATTGAGTTGCTTAGCGCTTTGCTTTTGCTGAGGCTGGCTTTGAACTTTCGATCCTCCTGCCTCAACCTCCTGAGCCACTGTGATTACAGGCGTGAGCCACCGTGCCCGGCTTGAAGAGAGTATTTTATGTCCATCCCTTCCTATCTCACTGCCTCTTGCCCACTGCAAGATGAATAGCTTTGCTCCATCATGTGCTCCCTGTCATAATGTTTTATCTCACCACAGTCTCAGAAACAACAGAGACAAGTGATCATGAATTAAAAACCTCTGAAACTTGAGCCAAAATATTTTTTATTTAAGTTGATTTTCTCAGATATTTTGTCACAGGGATGGAAAGCTAGCAGTTTGCCTATTGTAGATTTTTGCTTTGTTATCATGAGGCTTACAAAAACATAATTTGGTCATAAAAAGCTATTTTGAAATGATAGCAACTTAATGTGATGGTAAAGAAAAAGAACAGCAATAATCAAACAAATAAAAGAATAAGTGGAGAAGTACCCATAAGAAAACTCTCCAATTGCATTCCATTTTTCTCTGCATTTTGTATTTTATTATCCCATTTACATCTTTTATTATAAAAAATAACTTTTTATCCCTTTCACATCCTCAACTAATGTGTTAGGTCTTAACACATTAATGTAGCTCCATTCCATCCTTCTTTTTTTTTTTTTTTTTTTTTTTTAGTGGTACTGGTGTTGAATTCAGAGTCTTTTACGTGTTAATCATGCCCTCTACCACTGAGCAACACCCAGTCTCCCTTCTCCCCTTTGAGACCCGTATCTCATTGTATTGCCCAGGCTGGTCCAGAACTCTTGGGCTCCAGTGATGCTCCTGCTTTGGTGTGTCAAGTAGCTGGGACTAGAGACTAATGCCACCAAATTCTGCTAATGTAGTTATTACTATTTAATTTTTTATTGTAGTACTGTGACTTGAACTTGAGCCTTATGCATATCAGACAAGTGTTCTGCCATTGAACTATGTCCCCAGCATTTTTTAGATGTTTATTTGGAGACAAGGTCTTGCTAAGTTGCCGAGGCTTCAAACTTGCAACCTTTCTTCCTTAGTTTACTGAGTAGCTGGATTACAGGTATGTACCACTACACCCTGCTGTTATTTTTTACTTACTTATTGTACTGGGGATTGCACACAGGGGTGCTTTATCACTGAACTACATCTCCAGATCTTTAAAAAAAAATTGTTTTTGAGACAGGATCTTGCTCAATTGCCCGGGTTAGCTTTGAACTTGTGATTCTCCTGCCTTAGCCTCCTGATTAGTTGGAATTACATGTGTGTACCACCATACCTACTGTTATTTTTAATTGTTTTATTGTTTAGTCTTCAAACTAAATATGAATGGTTTATGCACTATGCTTGTAATATTATAGCCTTCTGAATTTGTTCATATAATTTCTCTTACCAGTGAGTTTTTTATATATATATATTTAGTTGTAGATGGACACAATACATTTTTTTATTTTTATGTAGTGCTGAGGATCGAACCTAGTGCCTCATATATGAGAAGCAAGGGCTCTGCCACTGAGCCACAATCCCAGCCCCATTACCAGTGAGTTTTATACCTTTCTATGTTTTCTTCTTACTCATTAATGCCCCTTTCTTTTAGTTTGAAAAACTTCCTTTAGCATTTCTTATAGTTCAGATCTAGTAGAAATCTATTCTCTCAGCTTTTGTTTGAGATTTTTTTTTTTTTAATCTCTTCTCCACTTCTAAAGGATAGCTTTGCTGGGGACAGGATTCTTGGTTGTTTTTTCCTTCAGTACTGTGAAAATCTCATGCCACTCTCTCTTGGCCTATAAGATTTCTGCTGAGAAGTCTGCAGTCAGGTAAATTAGGGCACTCTTATGTCCTAATATTTGTTCCTTTTCTCTTGCAGTCTTGAAAATCTTCTCTTTATCTTTTTCCTTTAAAAGCTTGTGAAATTTTATCTCTCTCTCTCTCTCTCTCTCTCTCTCTCTCTCTTTCTCTCTGTGTGTGTGTGTGTGTGTGTGTGTGTATTAGTTACTTGGGATTAAACCCAGGGGCACTCTAGCACTGTACTACATCCTTATTCCTTTTTATTTTTTATTTTGAGGCAGGATCTTGCTAAGTTGACAAGGCTAGCCTTGATCCTGCTATCCTTCTGCCTCAGCTTCCAAAGTCACTGGGATTACAGGCATGTGCCACTGTGCCAGGTTTATAAAATATCTTTTGGTACACTTGGTTGAGTAAAATTTGGTGATGTTTGACATTCCTGTACCTTAATATTCATATCCTTCTCTAGGTTTGGCAAGTGTCCTGAGGTGATGATGATGATGATGATGATGATGAAGAAGAAGAAGAAGTAGTAGTAGTAGTAGTAGTAGTAGTAGTAGTACTGGGGATCCCATGGGTATTTTACCACTGAGCCACATCCTCAGCCCTTTTGTAATTTTATTTTGAGATAGGATTTCACTAACTTGCCAAGGCTGGCCTAGAACAATTCAGACACTTGAGTTTTTGGGATTACAGGCATGTATCACTATGGTTGGCTATCATTATTATGTTTAAAAATAACTTTATCCCTTTCGCATCCTCAAGTCCTTAAGCTGCAATAATCTGAATATTTGGTCTTTTAAAACTATCTAAACATTCCCATAACTTTCTTCATTCCTCTTCATTCTTTTTCTTTTTTCCTCTCCCAACAGTGTATTTTCAAATAGTTTGTCTTTAAGCTGATTCTTTCCTCTGTTTGGCCTATCCTACTATTGATGCCTTCATGTTTAAAAAAAAATTTTTTTTTTGGTGGTAGATGGATACAATATCTTTATTTATTTATTTTTATGTGGTGCTGAGGATTGAACCCCGTGCCTCACACACTCAAGGCAAGTGCTCTACCACTGAGCTACAATCCCAGCCGGCCTTCATGTTTTTAATTTTTCCAAATGCATTTTTTAGCCTCAAAATTTCTGTTTTAATTGCTTTTCTCTGTTTGTAAGTTTCTGTGTTAGAGTATTGAAATATTTCTCTTCATTTTCCTCAATCTCATTGAGTTTCCTTAAAATAGTTCTTTTATATTCTCTGAAAATTTTCCCATACTAATTATGGCTTGTTCAGTTTCTGATACCTTATTAGGTGAAGTTGTGATTTCCTGAAACCTCTCAATGCTTGTTGATGAGACATTGTTGGGGCATTGAAGGGTTAGGTCTTCCTAAGTTCACTTTGTTTGTGCCTGTCTTTCTAGAAATAAGAAAGCCAGCTTATTTTCTCTGAGCCTGTGGTCACTTCCACTGTTTTAGCAATGGATTATGCCCAGGTTAATTTTCCAGGAGTCTGCTATTGATTTGTTATTCATAGTACTAGAGGGCAATCCAAGCCCAGGTTTGTCCCAATACACGGTTGGTGTGTTGTTCAAAAAAGAACTAGGAGAGTCCCTAGAAAGAGTAGTCTGTTCCCACAAGCCTTTCCCTGGCTTGTGTAAGGTTGAGTAGGCCTATATACCAACTATGGTCAGTCACTGTGGGATTCTGCCTGGCTCTGGGTAGAGGACCATGGATGGACCAGCTCCAGGCTTCTATGTGACACCTGTAGCCATCAATAACCCCCAAGCTGTGTCACACCCTGAGCTCCCAGCCTGCCAAGACCAGCATAACACTGGGAGTAAGACTAAGACTCATACAGATATTAGCTACCTATTGTTGTGGTAGACTCCTGACTCAAGATGGCTGCAATCAGCCACAGGGGATGCTAGCTGCAACAGAAGTCTGACAGGCTGGGGCCATGTATCTTCCCCTGGCATTGGAGCTTATTCCAGTTGTTCCATCCTCAGACAGACCTGGGTATGGGGGCCATTAGGAGGCCATTATTGTATTGTTTTTCACTAACTTAGCACTAAGTTCCAGGGTAAAGTCTGTCCCACCTTTGGCAAATGGGATCTTACACTATATTATGTTGCCCAAGGTTGGGAGAGTTCTGGTGAAGGCAGTCCTTTGGCAGATGCTAAGCTGAGTCATGCTTGAGTCTCACAGTTGCAAGGATATACATGGTTTCAAGGTACATCAAAGCCCACACCAAAGGTGGCAGAGATGCAGGCTGAAACAGGGTTATATCCCATTGGTGCACAGGACTCTGCCTGTTACCTGGGCAGTTCTAATGACCCATCTCTCAGTACTAGCCTAGAGATAGATAGCTGTGCTGCTCAAGGTAGGGAACAGGTGGTAGAGACAGTACCTTGACAACTAAGGCTGTCACAAAGGTCCCTTATGTCTCACAGTCACAGTGTCCTGCACAATTTCAGGATGAGGGTGGGTGTTCTCTAAGCCATTTCAAAGCTAGAAATGATGCAGACCAAAACTTGAGTCTGTTTCACTGGTGTGCATGTCTCTGCCTAATGCCAAAGCCTATCTAGAGGAACCATCTATAAGTTCTGGCCTGTGTACAGGGATTTCGAATTCTACCAGATGGTGGATCTTATCTTGGTGAGCCTGGCACTTGGCTCCAGGGAAAACCCCTGTGTTAGTTTTCCTGCTTGCTCTCCAGTGGATGGAGTCTTGATGCCTATCTACCGCCTGAGTTGAAAGGAGTTGTGTTGAGGAAAAGTTCTAGCAGCTCATTCTGCAGGTATGCCATGGGGCACTGGGTTTCACTGTGGTGAATCTGGTACTAGGCTTCAAGTCCAAGGTCTAGACTCCATTCTTTTTTCCTTCCCCAAGCAGGATGCCTCTTTCTCTACACTGGGTGCTTAGAGTTGGGGCAGGAGTGATGTAGGGAACTCTATCTTTTCCTGCCTTCTTCAATGAATGTCTTCATTTCCTTGTACTAAAAGCAGGCACTATGGTCTCTCACCTGATTTTTTTTAGGGCTTGTAAAGGTAGTTTGGTGCATAAATAGCTGTTCAACTTTGTGTTTTTGTAGGGACAATTACCAGAGGATCTTAATTGTCTGCCATCTTGCTCCTCCCATCCTATATGGTCCATATCCACTGGGGATTGGATCCAGGATTTCCCCCCTCCCACAGTACCATAATTCAAGGGTGCTCCATTGTATAAAGTGGAATAATGGCTGGGCATGGTGATATAAGCCTGTAATCCTAGTAATTTAGGAAGCAGAGACAGGAGGATCCCAAGATCAAGGCCACAATCAATAACCTAGTGAGATCATGTGTTAAAATAAAAAATAAACAGGGCTGGAGATATAGATTAGTTGTAAAGTTCCCCTGGGTTCAATCCCCAGTATCAGAGAAACAAACAAACAAATAAATTAAAATAATAGCTTGGTGTAGTTATATAAACCTGTAATCCCAGTAATTCAAGAAGCAGAGGCAGGAGGATCCCAAGATGGAGGCAAGCATCAGTAACCTAGGGAGACCCTGTGTCAAAATAAAAAATAAAAAATGTTGGAGACATAGCTCAGTAGTAAAGTGCCCCTGGATTTAATCTCCAGTACCAGAAAAACAAACAACCAAACAAACAAACAAATAAATACAATGGAATAAGCTGGGTGTGGTGATGCATGCCTGTAATTCCAGAAACTCAGGAGAGTGAGGTAGGAGGATTGCAAGTTTAAGATCAGCCTGAGCAACTTGGTGAGATCCATCTCAAAAAAAAAAAAAAAAAAAAAGAGCTGGAAAATATTTGCCCAGGCTACTATCAAACTTGTGGGCTCAAACCATGCTTCAGCCTCAGCCTCCTGAGCAGCTGGGACCACAAGCATGTACTACTATGTCTGGCTTCCTCCAGTATACATTAAGTCATCTCTAGATTACTTATAATTACTAACACAATGTGATATGCAATAGTTGTTGTACTGCATTGTTTAGGGAATGATGACAAGGAAAAAAAATCTGGCTGGGTAGGGTGGCACAAACCTGTAATTCCAGCAACTTGGGAGGCTAAGGCAGGAGGATTGCAAGTTGAAGACCAGTCTTAGCAACTTAGTGAGACCCTGTCTCAACATAAAAAAGTAAAAAAAGGGTTGGGGACTTATCTCAGTGCTAAAGCCCCTGGATCCAATCCCCAGTACACACACACACACGGCTGTAACTCTTCAAACACAATTTAAAAAATAGTATTTGTAAACTGGATACAGTGATGCAGGACTGTAATCCCAGAGACTTGGGAGGTTGAGGAGTATGGCAAATTCTAGGCCAGCCTCAGCAACTTAGAGAGACCCTGTCTCAAAAAAGGGCTGGGGATATAGTTCAGTGATAAACCACCCCTGGATTCAATCTTCAGTACCCGCACCTCCATCCCACTCCAAAAAAAGTATTTGTGATCTGAGGTTGGTGAAGCCAAGGATGTGGAACTAATGGATGCAGTTGTGGGCTCACTATACCAGGTTCTTTCTAATACCTTCTAAGACATCCATCGTTCCTTTATGCTGTGTATTCTTTCTTACTCTAAGGAGTAATAAATTCAACTTGTCTAACTACATATATATTCATGAACATCTAAACCATATTTTAATCTTATATATTTATACAAAAGCACACACTTCATAAAGGGACTATGTCATGCTTGCTGGAGTTGTTTTTTGTTTTTTAGGTAAAGTTTTTTTTTTTTTTTTTTTTTTTTTTGTCTTGCCTTTTGCATCTCCACCCTCTTTATGGTTACTTCTATTGACCTGTATCCTATGCTTTCTTCCTTGCTCACATAATCATATACATATGTTGTCAAATAAAAAACCATACAAATCCTACTTAGTAAGAAGAGACTTTCTGGTAGTCTTTGATAGGAGGATATTGACAATATGCTCTGCCTCTTTTCTCTTAGGACCCTTGTCTGTGGGGAGGGGCCAGCTACCAAGTAAGCTGACCAAATACCCTGATGTCACCAGGCTGTGAGAAAGTTCAAATTAGTCTACATGGAGGGTCCCTGAAACTAAGTGGCTACAGAGAGGTGCTGGTCAGGTGCTAGATTTTTCAACATTATTCTCATACGCTACCCCTGCCTTCTAACTTCAACTGCCTTCAAATGTAACTGCACTAGAAACCTCGAGCCAGAATTGCCTGGCCCATGCTTTCCTGAATTCCTGACCCACAGAAACCACAAGAGATAATAAAATGATTGTGTTTGAAGCCACAAAGATTTGGGGTTGTTTGACACACACAATGAATAAGTATCTGATATATGGTAGGTGCTCAGTAAGTGGTAGTTACTATTGTTGCTATTATTTTGACTTGTAAGAAGTAAGATTATTATGTGCAAAATTCCCAGCACCTAATTTTTTTTCCAGTACATTTCCTTGGACAAAAACTTGTGGATTGGTGCCAACAGATCGACTCAGTGTATTTTAATCCTGATACCAAAATAATGTAGACTGATCAATACTCCTCAGTAAGGGAATGAGCTCATTTTGTGCTAGAAAGTACTACTATTTGCTACTCTTTGAGGAGGACTTTGTATTTAGAAAATACATATAACTTTTTAACTTTAGAATCTGTACCAGTGGCTCCATCCTGGCTCCATCTTCCCCTGGAAGTGATACATTGAGCCTAACATGTTTTAAATTAAGATTAAAATGTGGTCTACTGAAAAATTCCCTAATTGAATTTTACTTTATTTTTCTGGTACTGGAGATTGAACCTATGGGTAATTTACCACTGAATTACACCCCCAGCCATTTTTCTTATTTTTAATTTTGAGACAGGTTTCAATAAGTTACTTAGGGTCTTGTTAAGTTACTGAGGCTGGCCTTGAGTTTGTGAACCTCCTGCCTCAGCCTCCCAGGTTGCTGAGACTACAGGCAAGCACCATTGCACTCACCCAGCTAAATGAATACTTTTTTAAATCACAAAATTAAAATATTAATTTCTAAAAATTGAAGCTATTTTAAAAACCAAAAAAAAAAAAAAAAGAAGAAGAAAGGTATGTGATAAGAAAATGAAGATACATAAGGCAGCTGGACACGGTGGCACATGCTGGTAATCCCAGGGACTCTGGTGAGCTTAGGCAGGAGGATTGCAAATTCAAGGCCAGTCTTGGCAATTTAGTGAGACCAGGTCTCAAAATTAAAAAAAAGAAAGAAAGAAAGAAAGAAACAAAGAAAAAGTGGATGCTGTGAATGTAATTCAAAGGTAAAGCACCCCTAAATTCAATCCCCAGTACTGGGGGGAAAAGATACATAAGACAATCTCTCTGTTACTGAAAGCTCAGCCCTTGTCCCTGATGCCAATTCAATAACAAGGATGAAGATATTTTTAAAAAATTTTTAAATACATGACAGCAGTGGAAAGCATTACAATTCTTATTACACATATAGGGCACAATTTTTCATATCTCTGTATATAAAGTATGTTCACACCAATTTATGCCTTTATACATGTACTTTGTTGTTCTTTTTTTTTGCATTATAATTCTTAATACACATATATACCACAATTTTTCATATCTCTGTTTATATATAAAGTTTGTTGACACCCAATTCAAGTCTTCATACATGGACTTTGTATAATGATATCCATCACATTCCACCATCCTTGCTAATCCCCTACTCCCTTCCTCCTGTCCCCCCATCTAGAATTAATCTATTCCTCCCATGCTCTCCCTCCCTACCCCACTATGAGTCAACCTCCTTATATCAGAGAAAACATTGGCATCTTTTTTATGGTTGATTGGCTGACTTTACTTAGTATTATCTTCTCCAACACCATCCATTTACCTGCAAATGCCATGATTTTGTTCTTTTTTAATGCTGAGTAAAATTCCACTGTGTATATATGCCACAATTTTTTAATCCATTCATCCACTGAAGGACATCTAGGTTGGCTCCACAGTTTAGCTATTGTGAATTGTGCTGCTATAAACATTGATGTGGCAGTGTCCCTGTAGTACGCTGTTTTTAAGTCCTTTGGGTATAGTCCGAGGAGAGGGATAGCTGGGTCAAATGGTGGTTCCATTCCCATATTTCCAAAGAATCTCCATACTGCTTTCCAAATTGACTGCACCAATTTGCAGTCCCACCAACAATGTATAAGGGTACCTTTTCCCCCACATCCTTGCCAACATTTATTGTTGTTTGTCTTCATAATAGCTGCCATTCTGACTGAAGTGAGGATATGGTTTTGAGAAAAAAGAAAAAGAAGTTTTATTGCTTTGCTAACAAAGGAGAAACACAGGGGACTCCTGTTCCAGAGGCTGTGATTTTGCACATTAAGGAGACTAGAGGACTTTTAAAGAGGTTATTCAAAGGCTATATTTCACATGTTCTGTCCAGAAGTTGTAATTCACTTGTTAATTTGGAAGACAGTCATTTCTGAGATTTTTTTGGTGCCATCCCCAAAGTCTGAATTACTTCATTCCTATAAAGGGACAGATAAATCTGCATAGGATGGAGAAGAAAGGTAATCTTGTTTCCCCTGAGATTAGGGAGAGAAAGAATTTAGGGAGGCACCGGGAGAGAGGAAGAAAAAGTAACATGTTCTTTACAAATCATTTAAAAAAATAAATTGCAGTGGCAGAACAAGGCCTATATTCAAAGCATAAAGTGGACCACTGTCACATCTCCTTATATCCAATTTCAATTCCTGATCACTCCCATGATTTAATCCTTATTAGTTACTTAATATGTATTCTTCCACACCCTACCTTTCTTGATCATGTAAGCGCAAGTGAGTATAAATATATTTATATGTGTGTGTATGTATTTGCAAAGATATTTTGCTATTTAATTGGTGGTTTTCATTAAAATGCATACACATTACACTAATACTCCACAACTTGCTTTCTTTTACTTGATAATATATTATCACCTTTATAAATTAGTATGTTTATATTTATGTTTGTTTCTTATGGCTACTGTAGCAAATTACCATCAATTTTTGTTTTTGTGTTTTTGGTACTAGGGTTCTAACCCAGGGCATTATACCACTGAGCTACAAACCCAGACCTTTGAATTTCTATTTTGAGGCAGGTTCCTGCTAAGCTGTTGAAGCTCTCACTAAATTGCTGAGACTGGCCTGCCTCCTGAATTCCTTAGATTACAGAGACTTTTCTTTTGCTCCTTCCTATGCTTCCTGCTCCTCCTCCTCCTTCTTCTTGCATAAGTATGTGGGTAGGTGTGTGTATGTGCATGCATGCACGCATGCGCATGCTTGCGCTGGGGGTTGAAGACAGTGGTACTCTATCACTGAGCTAAATCCACAACCCTTTTTAATTTTATTTTGAAATAGGGTGTTGCTAACTTGCTCAGACTGGCCTTGAACTTGAGATCCTCCTGCCTCAGCTTCTTGAGCAGCTAGGATTATGGGTGTGTGCTACCATACACAGCAGGTTCACTTTTTTTTTTTCATTTTTCATATCCACTTACCTTTTCTCCTTTTTCCCTCTTAAAGTTTTTCTTTTCTTTTTCAAATTTCTTTTCCCCCCCTCACCTCTCTCTCTCTCTTTTCTTGTACCTAGTGAAGGGAAAGTGAGGAGCAAGAGATGGGTAAGCAAGAAATGAAAGACGGAGACCAGACAGAGATACATACAAGAGTTTATTTGTCAGAGCTGACAAATGAAGGCCCTTTCTCTATAGCGCAGAGAGGCAAAACAGGCTTGGGTTCCGGGACTTTTATGGAGGAAGGCTCAGGAATGAGAGCTGGGCACATCCTAATGCAGGCGGTTAGGGCTTTGGTTGGTATGAGGGAATGGTGAGCCTTTCTCAGAAACGCTGTTGGGAGGGAAAGCGAAACTTTTTCCTTAAAATGACGGTTGTCACTTAAGATGGCTGTCCAGATGCTAAGCAAGGGCCTTATACCTAGGGCCTCATGTATGTTAAGTGTTCTCTCTTTACCCTTCAGGTTTTCTCACACATTCTTTTAAGGTTACTTGGTTACTTATTTTGACAAACATCCTATATTTTTCTCTGTGCTCAATAACCATATATATATTGTCAAATGAAAATATGACTTAGTAAGCAGAGACTTTATTTGAAAGAATTATTGCCTGGGGAGGGGTGGGGTTTACTGCAGTAGAAAGAGGGGGGCTAAGGGGTGGGGTTGGGGCTCAGTGGTAGAGTGCTTCCTAGCATGCATGAGGCACTGGGTTCCATTCTCAGCACCACATAAATATAAAGACATTGCGTCCACCTAAAACTAAAAAATAAATATTAAAAAAAAGAAAGAGGGCAGCTATTCCCTGAGTAGGTGGGGGGAATAAATGTAAGGGTGGCTTGATTGTTAGTAGATGAGAGAATGTTTTGCCCTGAGGTCAGCTTATAAGGAAGGGCCTTAAGGAGGGTTTACGTGTTTGCTCAGCCTTAGGGTACGTGAAAGTACAGAGGCCAGGAAAGGAAAGGAATTTTACCAAGAATTTTGTTTTGGTTGGTCAGTGGAGACAAACATTTCAGCCAATCATTTGTGAGATAAAAAATAGTAGAGGAAAGGGAAGAGAGGGAGGGAGGGAGGAGGTGGGGAAAAGGGAAGTACTGGGGATTGAATTGAAGTAAATTATATTCCATGCTTATATAATTATGTCAAAAGAACTCCAATGTGTGTGTGTGTGTGTGTGTGTGTATATATAAATTCATATATATATGATTTTAGAAGATCTGAGGCTCACCTTGTCCCAAAGGGACATTATGGGTCTTAGAAAAATCATATGGAGGACAGGGCTGGGGTTGCAGCTCAGTGGTAGAGGGCTTGCCAAGCATGTGTGAGGCACTGGGTTTGATCCTCAGCACCACATTAAAATAAATAAATAAATAAATGTATTTAAAAAACTCAGTCTTCATTAAAAAAAAAAAATTACATGGAGGTGTTTCTTTGTACTGTGTTGTTTACAGGAACTCAACAGTGTGGGAGATTTTTAAGCCATAACTATTTTCCAGGAGCACAGGGCTTGGGTAAAATTCAACATTGTCAATATACAGGATTTAATGCGCTGGGGCTTTAGAAAAATGAGATCCTATTAAATACAGTTCTGATGTCCTCATAATGCTTCATGATGTGGTTGTTTCATACCATTTAGTTAGTCCTTTATGGATGACTTAGTTTTCAGGGGTTTTTCCTCCATTTCACTTCAGCAATTTACACACACACACACACACACACACAGACACAGTGGAGGGCAGGGGGAACCCAGGGGCCTGGAACATGCTAGCAAGCACACTACCACTTACCTCCATTTCCATCTCTATTTTTATTTTGAGACTGAGTCTCACTAAGGTGCCCAGGCTGGTCTTGAATTCGGTCATTCTCTTGACTCATGTTCCAGAGTTCCTGGGATTATAGCAGTGCACCACCACACCAGGTTCACTTCAACAGTTTTTAAAATAAATCATTTCTTTTAAACTTTGGGGTTTCAGCTGGTCCCTGTGACACACCCAAGTAATCCTTGTGCATCCAGAGGCTGAGGTAGGAGGACCAAAAGTTCAAGGTCCTCCTCAGCAAGTGGGACCCTCAACAACTTAATGAAAACTTGTCTCAAAATAAAACATAAAAGGAGTTGGGATGTAGCTCAGTGGTAAATCTCCTCTGGGTTCAATCCCCAGTTTAAAAAAAAAAATCAAGCAATAGAAACAAGCAAACAAATAAACAAGCAAAATAAACTTCAGGGTTCCTGTAGTTGGTAAATTTGGAATTCCTGAAGCTACATTTCATCTTTCAAAACCTATTTTTTTTTTAAAAAGAATCTTTTTACAGAAAACTGCCCACTCATTTACACTTCTTAAATATATTGTTTTTTTTTTTTTTTTCTTGTCCTCCACCTCTCCCAAGGAAGGAGGTGGTGGGGTGGGTGTGGGGAGTGGGGAACAAACAGTACCAACACCTTTTCTTTTGTCTTCTTTTTTCCGGAAGCAAGGACTCCAGCAGACTTACTGATTTCCTTCTGTTTGGGAGAGCCTGGAACTTTCCCACCCTAGGCTTTAGTCTCTTTTAATCCTTAATCCTCCGGGGTCCTGGGGAAGCATCGGAAGGTGTGGCCCTGGCAGCGGCATCCTGGCTGAGCGCCAGGGGTCGGTAGCGTTTTCCTCCCTGGCACCCCCAAGACAGCTCCCAATGCTGCAAGGAAAACCTAACAAACCCGTAAAGAAAGAGACGTGCAGAGCTCCACGCCACAAAGACACATTTCCAGGATTTTTAAAGGATCTTACCGTTGCTTTGCAAGGAACACACACACACACACACACACACACACACCCCTGGAATGTCCCTTTAGTTCTTTCAAAGGGGCTGGCTATCTTCTATAAATCAGAGGGAGGAGACCGCGAGATAAAGGGAGAGGTCAGTCGGTCCTGCTAGTTAGCAAAGTTCAGGTAGTTACCGCCTCTCTGTTTTTAGTGAGGACACCTTGGAGCCAGTCACAATAACCTCGGATCACCCCATTTGCTGATTTGAAACAAGGAACCATAAAAACCTGAAAGGCCTATTAGGTGCCACAAAACACTGAGGCTCGACTGCCAAGGTGAAAAAAAAAAATCGCCCTTTCTCCTGCTGCTGCCCCCGTGGTGCCAGGTTGCAATCTGCAAATGTATTGTCTGGCCCTTGGGGCTTGACAGTTAATGATTTGTCGCGGAAGGAGCCCGACCGAGGAGCGAGAGGGAAGCGAGCGAGCCAGCCGGCGAGCGAGCTAAGGAGGTAGAGCCAGCGCAGGGCCCGAGCTCAGTCCCCGCCGGCTGCACAGGCGCCGCCTCCTGTCTTCCGGGCCCCGGCACTTCGTGGGGTTCCGGGCGCAGGACAAGTCAGGGGTCCCCATGAAGACAGACTGGCCGGCGAGTGACGGCACCCCGCTGCCCCGCGCGCTGGGAGAGGCGGGCGCGCTGGGTAGCCTGCTGCGCAGGATAAAAGGCAAACTCTTCACCTGGTGAGTGGAAGGAACGCGCGGTGGCGGGCCGGGGAGGCGGGAACCGGAGCGGAGCGCGGGCTAGACCGCCTGGCGACCGGCTCGCACGTGTCTGGCGAGCCGGGAGGCAGAGGTGGCGGCGGCATGGACTTTGGTTCTGGGCGCTCAACACGAGCATCAGGAAGTTGGCTTTCACCTGGCTTCCTTAGGTACTTCTAGCCCCTCCCTTGGCGCTCTCTTAGGTCGAGGCACTGCATTTCAGAGGATCTGGGTGACATTCACCCTACTGGCATTGTTAGGTCGGGTCCCCGGTGGCCTCCCGGCGGATGCTGTGGAGAAGGGGTACCCATCCTCGGGCTTGGCAGGTGGATGAGCTCCACTTCTGGCACGGCGCCCGCATTCCTTCTGCCTCTGATCCTGTCAGACTGGGGGCCGTGATTTGCACTGAGTTCACCCAAGTAACAAATCCAGGTTAAGTTTAGTACGGCAGAACAGAACCTGCCTCGTTCTTGGTGACATGGCCACCTCCGGGGCTGGAGTCCAGGGAAGCCTGTTTCTGGTGTCACTCCCGCTCTGAGGGAAGTAGGGAGAAATGTTCTTAAGGAGCTGGCAGTGACTCTGGGGAAAGCATTTCTGTGGTTACTGGAGGACTTGCATTCTGGAAATACAGATAACCTAGGACCTAAATAATGAAAGCCATTTATTGAGCATTCATTCTGCGCCAGGTATTGTGCATAGCAATTTGTATGGATAGTATCATCTCATTCTCCCCAGTAGGAGATAGTGCTATTGTTATACCCACTTTGCAGATGGAGAAACAAAGAAGGCTAAACAATTTGGCTAGGACCATTAGATCACCTGTAAGGAGAGGTGACCGTAAATTCTGATCTAAATTGTACCTTAACCTCTCCTGGCCAGGCATCTCCTAAAATGAACATTTGATTTTTATCTTTTCCCTTTGGAGATCCTGAAAGCTATATTCTGAAAAGCCATACTATTTCCAAAACTAGATCAATAAAGGTGTATGCATTCTTGTCATATAAATAAGTATAGTTTTAAATAGATGCACATGTTTAAAGGGGACATTTGGTTAAAAATCACCTTGTTTCCAGCTGGGCACTGTGGCGCATGTCTGTAATCCCGCAGCGCCTCAGGAGGCTGAGGCAGGAGGATCGTGAAGTCAAAGCCAGCCTCAGCAACAGCGAGGCGGCTAAGCAACTTAGCGAGACCCTGATTCTAAATAAAAAACAAAATAGAGCTGGGGATGTGGCTCATTGGTGAGTGCCCCTGAGTTCAATCCCCTGTGCCCCGCCCCCAATCACCTTGTCTCCTAAAAGTTGTGTATATCCTGATAATGCAGCTAAAATTGCTCAGCTCTTAAGTAGTATAATGTTATGGCCAAGGACACATATTCTGTATTCAAATCCTGGCTAGGTAGACTTGAGTAAGTCACTTAACTTCTCTGTGCTCCAGTTTTTTTTTTTTTTTTTTTAATTTGTAAAATGGAGATAATCATAGTAACTACAGAGGCTGGGAATGTAGCTCAGTAGTAAAGTGCATGCTTGGCCCATGCAAGTCCTTGGATTCAATCCCCAACACCAAAAATAAAATGTAGTAAAAACAAACAAAAAACAAAAACAAAACAAATCAAAACTAAAAACTAAACAAACCAAAAAAACAAAATTACCTCCCAACCTCAGGACAGTACTTACCTTGTAGGACTGTGTGAAGATTAGTTGGGGGACTATACATGGCTACACAGGAGTGGGCACACAGTCTGGTCATTTCAGTGCCTGCATAGGTTGTTGTCACCATTAGTTCTCTCCATTCCTGAGTGATGGAAATGTGGAGGTGATTGCTCCAGGAGATGCCTGTGGCCCTGAGGCTGGGCCAGATGATATAGCAGATTTCAGTTTAGCAAGATATAATAAATAGCAATAATTACATTAGCAATTCTCCTAATATTCTCACATTTTCAGAGTCCTGGTGTGTTTTATACTTAGAGGCTCTAGTAACCCATTTATTTATTTATTGTGGTCCTGGGGATTGAATCCAGGGCTTTGTACATGTTGGGTAAACGCTTTACCACTGAAATACACTCCCAGCCCTTTTAGTTTTATTTTGAGACAGGCCTTGCTAAGTTGTCCAGGCTGGCCTTGTGATCCTCCTGCCTCAGCCTCCTGAATAGGTGGGATTCAGGCATGTACCACTGCACCCGTCTAGTTACTTTTTAAATATGAGATTTCCTCTGTCTCCAAATGTACTTCCTTTTTTCTTTCTTTACTTTTTTTTTTAACTTTATTTTTTTACTTTTGTCTGGAGACTTTTTGCATTTCCAGTGGATAGAGTTCTTTAACAGCAGGAATCATATTATTTTCATTTTTATATCTCCTACAACCTTTAGCACACAAATGAATGAAAGAATGAATTGGAATTGTTCATTTAGGTTTTTGGTCTTACCTATGCCAAACATCTAGGCACTTCAATTCTGGATGGCAATTTTATCCAACCTAGTGACTAACTAGTTTAGTTTAGTGAATACCTATCTGTGGTGAGGGAACTATGGGGATGCAGAGCAGTTCGTGAATGGAGATGATGTGTTACCATCGTATGGATAGGATGCAAAGGGATTGGTTTGTAATTGCACAGCTCTTTTCTACTCCTTTTACCAAAAAGTGGTAAGAATAGCCCTTTTAGCAACTGGGTACCAAATACAGAACAAAGTTGGGGGCCTAGAATTCATTCTGTTTTTATCATGAGAAGCATGTATTCTAGGTGACCCCACCTCTTAGCTATCTGTCTCCCTAAGGTACAAACAGCTTTTCTCTTTGATTAAGAATTTCAGGTTGCTCATGAAGTTTATTGAGCACTTACTATGTGTTAGGATTCATGATAATGAGTGCCACATAGTCCCAAAAAAGTCTCTGCTCTTAATTTTTACTTACTTTTTTAAAAAAAAAATTTAACTTTTTTTAGTTGTAGTTGGACACAATACCTTTATTCCATTCATTTATTTTTATGTGGTGCTGAGGATGGAACACAGGGCCCTGCGCATGCTAGGTGAGTGCTCTACCTCTGAGCCACAATCCCAGCCCCTAATTTTTACTTTTTAAAAATATTTTTTAGGTGCTCGCTTTGGCAGCACATATACTAAAATTGGAACGATACAGAGAAGATTAGCATGGCCCCTGCGCAAGGATGACACGCAAATTCGTGAAGTGTTCCATATTTTAAAAAGTATATATATTTTTTAGTTGTCAACAGACCTTTATTTTATTTATTTATATGCATTGCTGAGAATTGAACCTAGTGCCTCACAGATTCCACCTAGTGCTCCACCACTGAGCCACCACCCCAGCCCTTAATTTTTACTTTTGTCATTTATCACTGTCAACTCAAATGACCAGTGCTGTAACAAAAGTCTGAGTGCCCAGAAGTACCTGAAGATGCTTATTATTTAATTGTATTCCATCAGGAGGTTTACATATTGTCCCACAGATTCTTTTATTTATTTATTTATTTTTGATTAGAGGAGAAAGAGGTTTTATTGTTGTTCTGGGTGTAGTGGCGGAGAGCTGATGGCCAGGCCTGGGTGAGTCCCTCCAGGTAACTTTACGTAGAGGGGAAGGGATGTACCCCAGGATGGAGAAATCGTGGATCACAGAACCCCTGTTGATTGCTGTTGTTCAGTGCACTTCCATTAGGCTGTTTTATCAGCTGCTTGGAATGAGGAGGCAACTTCTCTAGGTTGTAGCCCATTAGCCCAAGGAGCTTGGAGCAGGTGGGTGGAGGAATGATCGCTGGCTGGACAGCCTGACCTGTTTGGTTAATTTCTCAACCCTCTGGGGAGATGGAAAGGGGCAGGCAGTATCTCTCCCCACGAAATGTGAGTGGAATTTGAAAGTGTTCCTCTAGCGGGCCTTCCTCTAGGCCTCTGGTTGCTCCACCTCAGGCTGTAGTCCTCTCCCTCCTCCAGACCAGTTCTAGACAACCCCTGGATTCTTCCTGCTTTCCTTCATTCCTTTTTACATGTTGATTTGAAGGAAGCAGCAATGGCTGCCAGTGCTTATTCTCCGTTTTGACAACACTTCCAGAATATTCCCAGATTCCTTCTCCTTTTTCAATCCTTACCTTCACTACTTCAGTGCAAGCCTTTATCTTAATCTCTCACTTGGACTCTTATAGCAGCTTCCATTCACATGACCTGCCTTCCTCCTCCTCAGTCCCCTGACTTCCCAGGATCCAGAGTGATACCAGCTAAGAAGAAAGGGCACCAATAGCTGTCACTATGTGAGAATTCACCATGTATCAGCTGTCCTACTTACATTTCATCAATCCTGTGACACTCCTATAAAATATGTTTTGGGTTTTTTTTTTGCTTTTTTAAAATTTTTACTTTATTTGTTCTAATTAGTTATACATGTCAGTAGAATGCATTTGACATATTGTATACAAATGGAGCACAACTTCTCATTCCTCTGGGTATTCATGGTAAAATAGGTTTTTTAATCCCACTTGACAGAGTAGGTAAGTAACTTGCCTAGGACAAATGGCTGCTGCAAGGCAGAGCTGAGGGAGTGTCATTTGATTCCAAATGCAGACTGTCTCTACTATTTCCAGCATCTCACTTGTATCATATTCAAGTGGAAGCTTCTTAGATATTCCTCACATCACCTACACCAGTGATTTGCCAACTGATGGTGAGGCTCTTGGGGTTCCCTGGAGGTTCCTTAGGGTTTACCATGGGGGACCAATGGAAAATTAGGATTTGTATGCTTCTGGGAGGGCCTCTGGGGCTTCTACCAGATCTGCTGCTATTGTCAGTTTTATAGTTGGGCTTTTAATCTGTCCAATTGGGCTTTGATAACAGCAATACTATAGACTGGGTAGCTTATACACAACAGAAATTTATTTCTCATAGTTCCGAAATTTGGGATGTCCAAGATGAAGTCTCTGGCAAACTGGTGTCTGGTGGAGGCCCACTTCCTGCTTCATAAAAGGCTATTTTCTCACTGTGTCCTCATATAGCCCAAGGGGTCAGAGAACAATCTGGTGTCTTTTTTATGAGGGCACTAATCTTGATCATAAAGACTCCACCCTTACTGCCTAATTACCTCCCTGACCCTCTCCCACAGCTACCATCACACTGGGGATTAGGTTTCAACATGGATTCTGGGAAGACACAAACATTCAGTCCACAGCTGTGTTGTCTGAAGAATGATTTCTATAGCTAATAGGGGTCTGAAAGCCACTGGTTACTGGAAAGAGCTCAAGTTGGTGCTGTAGCTGCTGGCCCCTCCCCTCCTGCTGTCTCTTCTTTCTCCTTTACCTATTATTTTTTCATTTTTTTTCTTGAACTCGGAATTGAACCCAGAGGTGCTTTACCACCAAGTTGCATTTGCCAGCCTTTTTTTTTTTTTTTTTTTTTTAAAGACAGAGTCTCACTAAATTGCTGAGGCTTGCCTTGAATTTGTAATCCACCTGTCTCAGCATCCCGAGTTGCTGGGATTACAGGTGTGCTGCACTATGTCAGTTCATGTTTTTTTTTTAATTGTGATAAAATATATGTAATGTAAACTTTACTATTTTAGCTGCATTTATGTGTGCAATTCAGGGGCATTAAGTACCTTCACAGTGTTGTGCAACCATCACCAATGTGTATTTCCAGAACTTAGTCATCCTCCCACACTCCATAGCTGCCAAATAACTCTGTGTCACCTCCCTGCGCAGCCCCTGGTAACTCCTGTTCTACATTTCATGTCTGGGAATTTGATTTCTCTAGAAGCCTCACATCGATGGTGTCTCATCACATTTGTCCTCTTGTGAGAGCTTAAGCTTCTTGGTATGAACCACAAGGGCCCCATCACCAGCCCCTCCAGGCTCATATCTCAGAACCTGCGTTTCTCACTTGTGTTTGCTCCTGTGATTGCTCATGTGCATGCCGTGGTGGCTGCAGTTTTGCCCTGTGGTTCCCCTCCTGGATTGCTTTTGCTGTTTGACCTCTTCTCCTGGCATCCTAAAGAATCTTTGTAGACAGCATCAAATTGGGAAGTTGTCTTTGCTGAATTCTTTCAATTTCTCCTCACAGACATCTTCTTTGGGTGCCCCTCCTGTCAGGTACTATTCTTAACTCATCATTGCCCTTACCGTATTGCAGGGTGAAATGTAGTTCTCACCAGCCTGCCAGTGTACCTTCAGGTAGAGGCTGCCATTCATCTTGGAACTTCCTGCAATACTTTGTTCTTGGCACAGACCTCAAATGATAGCAGTTCTTTCCATTTTGGAGGTAGAATTGATTTCAAGGAACAGTAAAAACCTATTTGCAACTAGATTTGGTAAGTAAGATGTAAAAGTTAGGACTGAAGTAAGATTAGGCTATTTCTGGGGAGGAAATTTCAAAGCTGTTTCCAAGGTAAGCACATACATGGAAAATGGGCTTGTGTCTGTAAGTTTTGGTAAGTTTATTAAAGTACTCTACAACTTCCTTATGTTATTATTTACTGAGGATCATCAGGAGGAAATTATCATTTCACACAGGTGAATTTCCCAAATAACTTTAAATTTACTCTTCTAAGCATTAAAATTTACTTTTAAACCCAATTGAATGGCAGCATTTATGTAATGGATTTCTCACTTCTGCTAAATCATTTGTTCATAATTTATTTATTTATTTATTTTTGGCAGCAGCTCTCCAACACTTAATTGGTCTGTACTGAACAACTCTCCAGGGTAGGCCAAACCATTTAATTACTTAGTGGGTCCATTTGCAACAAATCCTAGAGATTTTGCCAAGAAAGAAAAAAATAAAGCATTATTTAAAATTCTTTATGGCATGTTTAAAATATATAGGAGTAGTCTTTTTCATAAATTGAACGTGATGCTGTCTCTTCTTGATTCAGGATCATCATGAACTTGATTCTGTTGAGCGGCAATAATATGCTCAGGTGCATTTAAGTGAATTACTTATTTTTTTCCAACTTTTTCTCCCAGCTTGTCAACATATGATGTGTGTGTTACTAAGCATATTTGCAGAAGCCTGTATTCTTTCTAAATTATGATTTCTAACCCATTAACACTATAAGAACCAGATAACTCAGTTCACTTGCTGTGAAAGTGTGAATAGGCTCTCTGAATAAAGACTTGAATGGTTTTCATTTTAATAAGTTATAGATGTTTTTAATCTGCAGATTTTGGGATGTTTATTTTGGATGGTTACAGAAGTCTATATTAATTGAAAGTCACCAGGAAAAGTGGTATGTCGCAAAAACCTGTGTTAGTTATTGATAACAGAGACAGATTTTATGAGACTTACATGAAAAATCCATTCCAAAACTTCTATCTAAGGCTCGGGTTGTAGCTCAGTTGTAGAGCAGTTACTTAGCATGTGTGAGGTACTGGGTTCCAGTCTCAGCACCACAAATAAATAAATAAAATAAAGGTCCATTGACAACTAAAAAATAAAAAAAATTAAAAAAAACCCCAAAACTTCTTTCTAAAATACGGGTGTATTTATAAAACAAATTGATTCAATTTCTTAAGTCCAAGTCCTTACTGCGAATTTAAGGCTGTTTTCATGCTGGGTGTAGTACGTCTTCCCAGAGAATTATTAAAACATTTCTGCTCTAGAAGAGCTTAGGATATACTTGGGGAGAACAGCATTTTCTAAGTTTTTCACAGTGGAATCAAGTGAGAGATAAAAATAATAATAAAAGTCAAACTTGATTAAATTGGACTTTGTGCACCTAGAGCACCCACACCATTTCAGGACTTTGGGGGTGGGAGAATTAACTCATGTAATCCTTCCGTTAACTTTCTGCAGTCAGCATTTTAATACTATAATTGCCAGCCCCATTTGACATATGTGGAAGCTGAGGCAGAGAGGTTAGATAATTTTCCCTAACAGGATAAGTCATACAGTAGTGAGGAATGCAACCTGTTTTCCCACCAGGTGGTTGGTCCCAGATTCTGTACTCAACACTGTTCTCCCTGTTTCTTGAGAGATGCACAGCAACAACAAAAAAACAAAAACCAAAACAGTTCTTGGGCAATCTTATCCCAGGCTTGCTCTGGGCTATTTGTGTCTCCAGTGGGACCAGAAAGATGTACATCACAGGATAAATAAAAGTATCTTCCTGGAACATCATTTGACTAATTTTTTAGCCTTCAGTGCCCTGAAGTGGATTAATCATAATTCCTGGCTCATGACACACTCCCATTGTTGACCCATGCATGGCTCAACTGGTTTTTTTAATGTAACAAGTTCCCATGTTCCTACCACCAGCCCTAAAACGAGGATTTTCAAGTTTTGCAAAACTAAATTTACATGCAGGTAATCCCTCTTCCAATCCCTTACTCTTCAACCACAGATCATCATCATCTGGAATCCTCTTTAGCTCTTATTTTCATATAGTTTTGTATTTCTATGTATCTCCACAAAGGGTTCCTGTCATGATTTTAAACTTTATAGAAAGGGTACCATGCTGTGTGTAATCTTGAGATCTCTCCTCTAAGTCACGTTGCTGAGATTACTCCATTTTGTTGCATGGTGCTGCAGAACAGTCACTTTTTCTCTGAATAATATTCTTTCTGTGAGCACATCATTCTCCAACCATTCTGTTTATAGGCATTTAGAAGTTTCCAGGTTTTTCACTCTTGTGAACAGGACACGCTTTTTGCACATTATATTTATATTAAACAGATCCCTCTATACACTTTTCTGTGAGTTTTAAAGACACCACCAGAGGGCTTGCAGCAGGTTTACCACCCAGGCTCTTTGGCTTCCCTTGGAGAGTGGAAGTTCACTGGGGAAGTTTGAGAGTATCAAGCGTTGGCTGGATGAAAGCAGTGGAAGCTGATGTAGGAGGAGGAGTGTGACAGTGTTTCGGGTCTGAGGCCTGTGGGGTGTTGAAAGGCTGGTAGGATAGGATGACTCACAGGAAATCTCCCCTCCGCCTCCGTTCCTCTCACTGGGCCAGGTCCCCAGGAGCTTTGTATAGGTCAGTTTTAGACTCTAGTTTTTTTCAGGAGCCTGGGTGGTGTTTGATGAGTGGATTAGGTCGGTTCTTCGAGAAATCCAGCTCACCACTGGCCTAGGAAAAAAAGAGCATTTATCGCTTTACAGGATCAGGAAAGGCCACACTGCCAAACCACAGGGAGACCAGGGAAGGAGATGGATCCTGGAGCCCAAACCACACCAGGGTTCTTTCTCTCTGTCTCTATTTGTTCTTCTCGTTCACTGTTGGCTTCATTCTCCCAAAGGCAGGCTAGTTGTTTTGTCTTCATTTGAATATTACATTTTGTAGTTTAAGTCACACAAAACAAAACAAAACAAAAAACAATGGAAAAGTCAAGTTTTGAAAACAATTTTTGCTTGGATAATCCATGAAGAAGTAAGTTTAGATGTTATGACAGTTAAACAGTCCTTCAAAACTTCTTATTCGGCCTCAATGGATAGACAGTATTAAGGATTTTCTGGGATACGGCTTCTTGGCTGCCTTTGAGAGCAGGGTTAGTCTGTTCTCAGTTCTTGTGCCAGATTGGGGTGGGTAGAGAGGGGGGAGTTGTGTCCGTCCCAAGGACATAAACACTTGTAATCCAGACTTGAAACAGCAGTGCACTTATGATTCAGTAACAATCCCACGCTTCCTAATCCTGCCCTCCTCACATCCCTACACCCACCTTTCCAGCCCCACTGGAGCTCCTGTGTGTCCACCTGGGTGCTTCTCTTGGAATTCACAGAGAGGAGTCTGGGGAGAGGGAATATTCTGGAAACAGAGGCAAAATCCTTCACATACTGCCCACAGCATAGGACTCCCCTCCCTGAATCTAGGATCTACAAAAATAGAAGGACAAAGAGAAGACTATCATAAATTGATTTTATGGGATCTGGAGCTGTAGCTAAGAGGCAGAGTGCTTGCCTAGCACTTGTGAGGCAAGTGCCTAGTACTAGGTTCGATCCTTAGCACCACATAAAAATAAACAAATAAAATGAAGGCATGCTGTCCACCTACAACTATAAAATAATTAAAAAAATAGATTTTATGGCTTCTTTCCTTCATTAACTTTGCAGTACTGGGGATTGAACCCAGGTCACTGAACCCAGCCCTTTTTATTTTTTATTTTGAAACAGGGTCTTCCTAAATTGCTGAGGCTCGCCTCAAACTTGTGATCCTCCTGCTTCAGACTTCTGAGTGGCTGGGATTATAGATGTGCTCCACCTGCCTGGCTTTCTCTCTTATTTTCATCAGAACACCCAATTTATTAAATAACTGTAGAACATATCATCAAATGGGTTGTGCTAATCAGTGCCCATTGTTAGAGATGCTGGAATAGGTTTATATCAGTTGATCTCCCTATGTAGTACAATAGTCCTCAATATTATATATTTACTATTATGAATATTATGAGAGAGACATTGTGTGGACTGGCAAAAATGTAGACTTACTAATTCTCTGACCTTGGGTAAGTTAATTCTCTGAACAACCAAACCTCACTTTCTCAACAGTGTAACTGTGCTAATCATCCCTATCTCATGAGAGTTTTTTTCTCCTTTGATACTCAGAATTGAACCCAGGGGTATTCTACCACTGAGCCATATTCCCCAGAACTTTTTATTTATTTATTTTTTATTTTGAGACAGGGTCTCTCTAAGCTTAGAGACTCACCTTGAACTTGTGATCCTCCTGCCTCGGCCTCCTCAGCTGGGATTACAGGCATGCTCCACTACGGCCAGCAAGTTTTTGTGAGATTGAAATGAAACATCATATATAAGCACTTAGTATGATCCTGGCACATAATTACTTTTATTAAGCCACCTCAGTTTTGTTGGGATAAGATGAAAGTGTTTTTGAATCCCTAATGGATGTAAGTAGTGTTCTTGCAATATAGCAGTGGTTATGAGCTCTAATGTCACACTTGGGTTGTTTTCCAGATTTTATCATTTGCCTGTTGTGTGATATTGGGTGAGTTGTTTAACATCTCTGTGTCTTGGTTTCTTTATCTATAGATAGCAACAATAAATGAATTAGGACTGTGAAATTGTTAGCATAGTGCTTGGAATATAGTGCACAATGACTATGAGATGTCATTATTATTATTATTATCATCATCATCATCACTATCCTCATTCTACTGTTACTAGATATTTTGTGTGGCTATGTGTATATGGGGAGAAGGGGTAAAAAATATTCCTGACACGGTTTCTTTATTTATAATCTGGTAAATCAAATGCAATATGTAAAACTTCACAGGCAGAATGTAGAAATGGGAAAAAAGGGTTATAACCAAAATGCCATAAGAATTTAGAGGTTATCATTCTAGTGCTATGCACCTTTTTCTTTAATATTTATTTTTTAGTTGTAGTTGGACACAATATCTTTATTTTACTTATTTATTTTTATGTGGTGCTGAGGGTTGAACCAGGGCCTTGTATGTGCTAGGTGAGTGCTCTACTGCTAAGCCACAACTCCAGCCCCTGCTATGCACTTTTATTACTTTTATTTATTTTATTTTCTTAGCATGGAAGAAGGGAAAGAACACAGGCTGTAGAATCATATTTAGATTTTGAACCTAGTGTTGCTACTTATTTGCCATATGAACTTGGTTAAGAAACATAAACTTTGGCAAAATGCTACCTAGTTTGTAGTATTATGTGAAAACACAGTAAGTTCATATGTGTAAGAGGTCAGCACAGTGGCTGGTACTTTCCCTTCTTCCTGTATAGGAGGTGGGAGAGCATTAACAGGTTTCCCTTATTCTTGACCATCTAAGAATCGTGCAGGCCATACTGTATATGAAGAAATCACTGGATTTATACTTTTATTTTTTTGGTCTGCATAAAAGTGGTTTAGTGCCACTTGATGGCATGGTTTTATCTTTTCCCTGGCAAACGATGAAAGTGCTCTTTAATCCAGGGTGACTCCTGATCAGCTTTGCATGCAGTTATTTAATGGACTTTTTATTTGATGGGATTATCTTACTAGTGAGGAAATTCACTGAGATGAATCTGAATGGGTCTAACATTATGATTCAAGTATCTCATACATTATTGACTTAGTGTGCTAGTTTTCTATTGCTTTCATAACAAATGCCTACAAATTTAGTGACTTAAAACAACACAGATTTGCTGGGTGTGGTGGTGCACATCTATAATCCCAGCTACTCAGGAGGCTGAGGCAGGAGGATCTCAAGTTGGAGGTCAGCCTCAGCAACTTAGTGAGACCCTGTATTCTGATAAAAATTTTTAAATAAAAATTAAAAAGTAGCTGGGGATGTGACTCAGGGTTAGAGTGCCCCTGGGTTGAATCCTTAGTACCACATACACACATCCAAAAAAAAAAAAGAACCCACACATTTATTATTTTATAGTTCTGTAGGTCAGAAGACCAACACAGGTCTCACTAGGCCAAAATCAAAATGTTGGTGGAGTTGCATTCTTTTTTAGAAAAGTTAGAGGAGAATCAATTTGTTTGAGTTTTTCTAACTGCTAGATGCTGCCTGCATTCCTTGGCTCATGGCTCCTTTAGATCTTCAAAGCCAGCAGCTCTCTGATTCTCTGACTACACTTGGAAAAGGTTCTTCCTTATAAGGTTCATGTGGTTAGATTGAGTTTACTTGGATAATCCAGGATGACCTCCCCATCTCAAGCTTCTTCACCTTAACCATATTTGCAAAGGACCCTTTGTCCTGTAAGTTATCCTATTTACAGGTTTGGGGAGAGGACTCGGCTGTTTTTGGAAGGCCAATATTCTCCCTCCTAGAATTAGTGATAAAACTTAAAATGGCTCCAATAAAAAAATAGCTTTAAAGCACAAAGAAAGAAGACTACCTGGATGTTGGTAAAAATGAAACAATAATTCATAAAATGTCAAGGAAACATTTTCTCAGATTTTTTAAACCCCAACTTTTCACGTTTGAAATAATCAACCAAGAATAATTGCTACTGACTCTGTTCAAGTTGTACCATAGGTTTGGAAAAAATTAGGAAACTCCTAATTCCTTTGGAAGAGCTGCATCTCCTTGCTTCGGTCATGCTGAGGACTGCTGCTCCAGCTGCTGGAATGACACTTCCCATATCTCTTCTCTTGACCTGAAAAACTTGTCCTCCACTACTTTCCCCTCTTTAGTTTTTCTTCTTCTCCTTCTCCTTCTTCTTCTCCTTTTTTCCCACTGTGGATGGAACCCAGAATCTCACACTTGCTAAGCAAGTGCTCTACCTCCCAGCTGCATCCTCATCCTTTTAAAAAAAATTTTATTTTGAGAGGGTCTCATTAAATTTCCTGGGCTGGACTTGAACTTGTGACTTCCTGCCTCAGCCTCTTGAATAGCTGGGATTGTAGGAGTGTACCACCATGCCTGATTTACTCTGTAAGTCACAGATGACGTATTACTTCATGAAATACTTCATGAAAATCTCCATGAAATCCCAGATTAGGTTGGATCCTATCCTACCCGCTCATCTCTTTGGGCACACTCTCCATATTTGTAATGATGCCTTTACTGTTCTTCTTCTCTGTTGTATTGTGAATTCCATGAAGACAGGTGCTTTATTTATCTCTATTCCCAGAGCCTGGCATAGTGTTAGCATTCCTCTAGGTATTAAGAAAGTATTGCTGAATTGAACTGGACATCATTAAAGAGATGACAATAAAAGTCACTGTGGGCATTTGAAGTTGCCTTCTCAGTTTGGACTGTTTCACTAAACAGACAAGGAAAATTCTCCCATATTCCAATCTCTCGGTAGAAGACTTGCAGTGAGTGCTATTGCAAAGGCCTCTTCTGAAAAAGTCCCAGGAACAACCTAGACTTGAGTGTTCCCGAAATAGTGCAGCTCTCAGATAAAACTGCATTTACCATATGTGCCCTGTCCATTCCACAGGTGCAGTTACCTCAAATACCTCCACTGGCTATTTGCTCTTTCTCCACCTCTCTCTCTCCATCTTTGTTTGCAAGTGTGTGTTTTTAAGGTTCAAGACATTGAATGGTTTAGTCCCTTCAACTAACATCTATTTGATTTTCTGTTTAACAGTAATTTTCTAGAGGATTTGATATTGATAGCTTCTGTCTTATTTTCATTGGGATGATATCGTGATGATTTAAAGTTGCCAGGGATTGCAGAAAGTTGAACATGTCAGTAGTGTGGGCAATATTTATTAAACTGATTAAAGTGTGTAAGTATATATATTTGCATGCAAAATTCAGATAATTATAATCTTATAATAACTGAGTCTGTAGTTATTATGAAATACATTATTATATACTATATGAAAAATATAATACCCAAGTAATGTTTAATGATCAGGTAAAAGGTCAGGCATTTATAAAAAGAGAAGAAATTAGTGTGATCCAGCCTGTATTTTTGCCCCTTCATTCATTTTTATCAGTTCTTTGGTTGGAGGAAACAAAAAAAGACAGATCCTTTAGTTTGGAGTTATTTTAATAGTTTCGTGTAGGAGGAATGTGGTTAGCAAAAGCACTCTACTTAGTGCCAGTGGATTTGAATTTTGTACCTGACACTTTCGAACAGTGTCAGATGATCCATTCAGCCGTTCTTAGCTTTAGTTTCCTTAGCAATCCTGCAGCATTGGTGGATGGATCAAAAATCAAATAAGGTAGGGTGTAGAAAAGTTTTTGTAAACTATGAAGCACTATAAAAAAACAAAGTATTCTGATGGGGTCCATTAGCATGAATGTGATAAATAAATAATACCTGATGATGATGGATGCCCTACTGGCAAATCCAGGGAGCTTTAAGTCAGCAGTTTGGAAACCTTGAATGTCAACAGAGGATCACAGGGTAGGAAGAGGTGGAGGGGAAACAAGAGGAAGGTGAGCTGTGAATCCAAGGATTCAAAGTGAGGAGTGAGGAGAAGTCTTCGAATGTTATAATACTGTTTTCTCCTGGTCCCTTTACTTTGCTAGTTTTTTTTTAAAAAAACAAAAAAACAAAGATTTAAAAAATAGATTTCTCCTTGTTAGAAAACTTGGTACACATAAAATGGATAAAGAAGACTTACCAGATTCTGTGGTTCTTTAAGATGCAATCAGGTAATTTGATCCATTCATCAGTTCATCGAAGTCATTGATCTCCTACCCTTTCTACTAGTATCCTTCAACTCTAAGCCTTCTCCTTTTTTGGAATGGGGGTGTTACTGAGGTATGAACTCAGGGGCATTTGACCACTGAGGCATATCCCCAGCCCTATTTGTATTTTATTTAGAGACAGAGTCTCACTGAGTTGCTTAGCACCTCGCTTTTGCTGAGACTGGCTTTGAACTCCCAATCCTACCTCAGCCTCCCGAGCCACTGAGATTTCAGGCAGGAGCCACCACTTCCAGCTCTAAGCCTGCACATTCAGAACAGAATGAAACAGTTCCAGGAACTAACAGAGTTGGGAAAGCCAAAGGTTGAAGATTGTTTTAATTGAGAACATCCTGAATTACAACTAAAGTGACTGGATGTAAATTCAGTGGGTGTCTTGCAGGATCTAGACCCACACTAGGCTTGCTCTTCTCTGCACTTTTGTTGTGTTGAGAAAAATGCTGCAAGACTGGTTCACTGTTTTCCCCTCTTCTAGTCTAAGAAGTACAGTATAATATGTTGTGAAGATTAGTAGAGAAAAGAAATTGCTGAAATCAGGCATGTCTTACTACATTATTCTATAGTCACAAATATAAGAAAATGTAACTGGCCTAACATATGGGATAGTTTTTAGAAAAGCTTGCTTTGTTGCTTCATTAGATGCTGGACTATGTGAATATGCTTCTAGAGTTGTAGATAAGGCCGACATCTCGATCTCAAGGATTCCTGTTCCTTGCTGGAATTTTTCCAGTTCTGTATGTTTGGAACATCAATTAGTTCACTTGAGAGTGACTAGGCTCTGGAGAAAGTGCTTGTGCTGTTCAGACTTACATTTATACTTGAAAACAAATGTACTAATTAAGGGAATCGACCCTGTTAAATTTGAAACTGGTCATAATAAGATCCTTCCAAATGAAAAGCCAACATAAGAAATGTAAGATCTGACACACACACATGCACACACAAATACACGCATGCACACATACAACACACACACATGAAATATGAGATCTGAAGTTTCTTGGTAAATCTAGAACAAGGACAAAATAAATTATATGACCTCCGCACTCCATGAAACCTTTTCTTCTACTCTTGATATCTTTCTTCCAAGAAGATGAGAAGTCTTGGTAGTGGAAAAGTACTCCACGACTCATCCTCATCCAGTTCCCCTTTTTTTTTTTTTTAATTCATATTACCCAACGTATCAGATCACTATCACTCTGTCCCATTTCACTATACACTATGACTTATTTTACATTTTATTTTTAATTTATTTTTATGGTGCTGGGGATTGATTCCAGGGCCTGGCCCATGCTAGGCAAGCTCTCCACCACTGATCTCTATCACTACCCCTACATTTTTAAGTTGAATGCTTTCTAATGGTCACGTATGGGTTGGCACATTTCTAAATTACACTGTGGAATGGTTTCTTCTTATAATCCATTATAATTTCTATTTATAATCCATTTGCTATAGATGGACTAATGGGCCTTCAGAAAGGCCGGCTTTCTCTGTTGGCCTTTTCTTAACCTTTGCAGCAATTCAGCCCATACTAATTCACATACAGGATGAACAGAGATGAATATAACATTGTTTCTGCCTTCCAGGAGCCTACAACCTTTCTTGGGGAGCCAAACACACATAGTAAGGAGAATTAGGGGAGATACTTTATAGTGGATCAGCAGTCTTCATGTTTTTCCTTCATCATAAACCTCATTTATTCTTTTTTTTGGGCGGCCAGAAATCCTGTTTTTTAAAAAATCTTAACACTTTGCTCCTATAATTGCATTTGTTAAGTACTAATGAATTAATGTTTCCCTCTGTCTCTTAACTAATCAGAAACTAGGACTTCTCATTAGCAAAAGAAAATGAGTGTTACCACACTCGTTGGTATAATTATAGCTGACAGTAAATATATGCGATGCTTCGGTGTGTCTGAAAAACCTTACCATTCAAATGTTTCCTTTAAAATTTTTTTTATTGTGGGAATGTTGAAATAAAAGTAGAGGCTGTTCCCTCTGATGTACTCATCACCCAGTTTCAATAAATGTCAGTAACCCATCTCGTGCCATTTATACCTCTGCACTTCCTCCTTCCTTGATGGTCTTAAAGTAAATCTAGGCATCAGATAATATTATGCGTAAGTATTTCCGTATTCATTTCTTAAAGATAAACACTTAAAGACATAATCGTAATTCTGCTATCGCATCTGAAAATTAACAATAATTCCTTAATAGCAAATAGCCAGTTCATATTCAAATTTCAGTTGTCTTTCGTTTTGTGGTACTGGGGATTGCATCCAGCACCCACCCCACATTGCCCTGCACTTTTTTTGAGGCATACTCTTGGTCTTGCTGCATAGCTGAGACTGGCCTTAAAAATTTATAATCCTGTTTCAGCCTCTCATGTTGCTGGGATTACAGGCCTGTTCCAACATGCCTCTGGCTCATATATTTTTTTTAATGGTGTGTTAAGTCAAGGTGCAAGTAAGCTCCACACATTGCAGTGGATTGTATTACCTATATATTTTTCTCTCTGGAGGCTTCCTCCTTCACTTTTTTGCTCTTCGTGTATTTTTGAAGAAACATTTTTTTTTTTTTTTTTTTGTTATACAGAGTTTTCTATATTATGGTTTTTGTTGATTGTGCCTTTCTGGTGGATTTACAGTATTTTTTTCTTTTTCACATTTTTAATGGGTTCATTATAGTTGTACATAATGATGAGATTTTTTGCTGCATTTTCATATATGCACACAATATAACAATATAATCTGGCCAGTATCACTCCCCAGCCCTTCCATGCTCCGTCCCCTCCCTCCAACCCCTGGTCCCTTTGTTCTAATGATCTTTGATTTACAAGAGAGATCTGTGACCTTTCTTTTCCCTTTTCCTCTCTAACTTCTGCATATGAGAGAAAACATACATCCCTTGACCTTTGAGTTTGGCTTATTTCACTTAACATAGTGGTCTCTAGTTCCATTCATTTTCCTGTAGTCATCTACATTCATAATTGAAGGAATTGTTAAATTTTCAGATCATGTTACTGAAAATCAGGATGTATTTTTTTCCTAATGAAGTATATGTTCCCCAGACTATTTTCATGGGCTTGGCTCATGCATGCCAGGTAAAAGCACTTGTGATTGTATTATTGGTGAGAATATTTCACAGGTATTGTGTACTGCCATTAGGAAGCACATAATTTCATTTTTCTTTATGGCTGAATAAAAACTCCATTGTGTATCTATAGCACACTGTCTTTATCCATTCCTCTGTTGATGGACACCTATGTTGGTTCCATAGTTAGGCTATTGTGAATTGTGCTGCTATAAACATGAGTATACACATGTCACTGTAGTATGCTGACTTTAATTATTTGGGATAAATACTGAGGAGTTGGTATAGCTGGGTCATATGGTGATTCTTTTGAGGAGCTTTCAGACTGATTTCCATAGTGGTTGTACTGATTTACAATCCCGCCAATAGTGTAAAGTGTCTGTATTTTCTTCATATCCTCTCCCTCATTTATTCCTCTCTGTATTCTTGATGACTGCCATTCTGACTGGTATGAGATAAAATTGGTGTAATTTTGATTTGCATTTTTCTAATTGCTAATGATTTTGAACTTTTTTTCATATGTTTTTTGGCCCTTTTTATTTTTTATTTTGAGAAGTCTCTTTAATTCACTTATTAATTGGATTATTTATTTATTTTTTTGGTGTAAAGCTTTTTGAGTTCTTTATGTATTTTAGATTTAATCCTCTGTCAGAGGAGTACTAGCAAAGATTTTCTCCCGTTCTGAAGGGTCTTTCTTCACATTCCTAATTGTTTCCTTTGCTGTGCAGAAGCTTTTTAATTTGATGCCATCCCATTTATTAACTCTTGGCATTATTTCCTGAGCCTCAGAGGTCCTATTAAGTAAGTCTTTGCCTGTGTCTATATGATGGAGTGTTGACCCTATGTTTTCTTCTAGGAGTTGTATAGTTTCTGGTCTAATTCCTAGGTCTTTGATCCATTTTGAGTTGATTTTTGTACAGGGTGAGAGATAAGGGTCTAGTTTCATTCTTCTACATATGAATAACCAGTTTTCCCAATACTGTTTGTTAAAAAATCTGTTTTTTCTCTAATTTATATTTTTGGAACAGTACTTTTTTCTTAGAATAAATATTTCCCACCTCAGTACTGGGATTAAACCCAGTACTGATTCAACCCAGATTGAATTTATTGAATTCAGAATATATCACTGATCTATATATTCCCAGCCCATCTCATTTTTTATTTTGAGACACGGTTTTGTTAAATTGCCAAGATTGACCTCAAACTTGTGATCTTCCTGCCTCAGCCTCTGAGTCACTGGAATTACAGACGTGTGTCATGCCTGGCTAATTCCTGAATTCTTTGGCAGCAAAGTCATAGATACTGTAGTAATACAGTAGTCATCTACATTCATAATTGAAGGAATTGTTAAATTTTCAGATCATGTTACTGAAAATCAGGATGTATTTTTTTCCTAATGAAGTATATGTTCCCCAGACTATTTTCATGGGCTTGGCTCATGCATGCCAGGTAAAAGCACTTGTGATTGTATTATTGGTGAGAATATTTCACAGGTATTGTGTACTGTCATTAGGAGGCACTTAGTGTTTGCTTTCTCTTTTTGTTATGTTAGTAGCTATTGACATTTATTATCCAAATCCATTTTTAAAAAATTAAGACTTATAGAGTGATATTCTATTTCTACCATTTCATAAGAATATTTCTACAAAGATTAAACTCGCTTTCATCAATTCTTTGAAATGTACAGGAAAAGGCAGGGTAAATGTTTCATCTTTCCCTTTATTTACTATCATTTATTTATTTATTTAGGGTACTGTAGACTTTTAACCCAGGGGTAATTTACCACTAAACTATATCACCAATCCTTTTTATCTTTCATTTTGAGATAGGGTCTCACTAAGTTGCTTAGGGCCTTGCTAAATTGCTGAACCTGGCCTTGAACTTGTGATCCTCCTACCTCAGTCTCCCAATTGGCTGAGATAACAGGCTTGTGCCTCCACACTTTTTACCACCATGCCTGGCTTATTTACTAGCTTTTAAAATAACGAATTGGTTCTTTAGCATTTTCCGAATTCCAGTGAGTTTTTTTTTTTTAAGTATTGCTATTACTAATAAAAAAAAGTATTGCTATTACTAACTAGTGGATTTAAACATATTTGAGGTGTGTGAGTCCATTGCAGTTATTCTTATCATACTCAGAATATCTTTTTGTCATGTATTTGGTAGTTTTCTTGTGCTTTGGTATTGATGGTCCAGGCTCGTTTTGTCACATTTCCTGCCCTAGGTCTGAAATCAGCTATTCTCAAAAGAACCCTACCTCTTTTTAGTGGGAGGTAGTACTTGGTCACCATAATATGGGTTCTATGGGTGTTCATAAGTCAGTGGGTTGGTGTTTGTTTCAGGGCTTTTCAGTGGACAGAGGTGGGAAATATGAATAATTATAGAATATCTCATGAGTTAATTCTAACTTTTAAGTTCAGAATTATAGGGTTTTAACCCAATCTTGTCAGTCTTAAATCTTCATCTCCTTTTTCCTTAACATTGGTACATCCATGTAATTTCTTATTTGTTTTATTCCACAGTATTCACACATAGTCTCATAATAATAGGAACACTATTGCCAAACAGTTTAAGATGTCTTACAGTTCTTTTTGTTCCTGTGATGTATATTCTGTTAGGAATGTACTGTTAAATTAGCATATGTTAAAGTCACTTGAAATAATTCCCCTATTTTTTTTTTTGGTATCTGAGATTGAATCCAGGGGTGTTTAACCACTGAGCCACATCCTCAGCCCTTTTAAAATATTTTAGTTAGACACAGGGTCTCACTGAGTTGCTTAGGGCCTTACTAAATTGCTGAGGCTGGCTTTGAACTCTTGATCCTCCTGTCTCAGCCTCTCGAGCTGCTGGGATTACAGGCCTGTGCCACTGCAGCTGGCCTCCATTTGGTTTTGCCACCACTTTAAAACATCAAATTCATTTTTAATTTAAGTTTTTAGTTAGATGTACCCTAAAAGTTTATTTTAGATAATTATATTGTTTTACAGTCTTTACATGGTTCCAAAGACAAATCTAGAAAACAAGATATATTTAGATATCTTTTACTTTGCTCCCTTCCAACCTTATGAATAACTTTAACTTTTAAATTTTAATTTTTTAATTTTAAAATATTAATAAGACAGGCCGGGTGCGGTGTTGCACGCCCACAATCCCAGTGGCTTGGGAGGCTGAGGCAGGAGGATTGTGAGTTCAAAGCCAGCCTCAGCAAAAGCGAGGTGCCAAACAACTCAGTGAGACCCTGTCTCTAAATAAAAAGAAAATAGGGCTGGGGATGTGGCTCAGTGGTTCAGTGCCCCTGAGTTCAATCCCCAGTACTCCCTCCCCCCTCCAAAAAAATAATAAGCCAGGTGTGGTGACACACACCTGTAATCCCAGTGACTCTGAAGCCTGAGGTAGGAGTAGCACAATTTTGAGACCAGCCTCAGTAACTTAGTGAGTTCCTAAGCAACTTAGTTAGACTGTCTCAAAAAAAAAAAAAAAAAAAAAATTAAAAGGGGGGTGGGCTGGGTTTGTGACTCAGAAGTAGAACACTCACCTAGCATGTGTGAGGCACTGGGTTCAATTCTCAGCACCACGTAAAAAAATAAAATAAAGATATTGTGTCTACCTCTAACTAAAAAATAAATATTTTTAAAAATAAAAATATAAATAAAAAAGGATGGGGATGTGGTTCAGTGGTTAAACATCCTAGAGTTCAGTCCCCAGAACCAAAAATAAGTAAATAAATACATAAATACAAAACTAGTAATGAATTATAGATAAATATTAGTTTTCTGTTTCCACTTAGCCCATATTTGCTTCTTTTATTTAAGTGCACCTGGCAGTTACTTTATAGCAGCGTATAGAAATTTTTGCCTTATTTCTTTTTCTTTTCTTTTGCCCTGTATCATATATCATAGCTGTACAGTACTGCTTTGTGTTTACTACTTCAGTCCCTTGTTGGACATTTAGGTTTCTTCTTTAGTCTTGCTATTACGGATTTGCAGTTAATAGCTTTGTATATATACCTTTTTGTGTTTTTGATGACATAGCTTTGGGATGGGTTCCTAGAGATAAAATAGCTCAAGATGCCAAAAATTGCCACTCCCTCCCTCTCTCTCTTTTTTTTTTTTTTTTTAAATCTTATTTTACCTTAACTTACTCCTCTTTATTTTATTTATTTTTTATGTGGTGCTGAGGATCGAACCCAGGGCCTCATGCATGCTAGGCGAGCGCTCTACCACTGAGCCACAACCCAGCCCCACCACTCCCTCCCTCTCAATAGAGATTGTTTCATTTTGCATTCTTACCAGCAATGGTCAGCAGTAGTTTTAGACTTCTTGAAGTTTTATAAAGATCCCCAATAGTACAAGGATTGCTGTCACTTCTTTCAAAGGGTGCTGGGTCTGAGGTCTCTCAACCTCAGTATTGGAAACATTGCTGTAAAGCCTTGCTACTCAAAGTGTGGTCCAGCGACTGGCCACATGGGCATCACCTGTGCACTCATTTGAAATACAGAATCTCAAGATTGTCTCCAAATGCATTGAGTCAGAAGTATGCAACTTAACAAGAGCTTTAGGTGATTCATATCACATTAACAATGGAGAGGTATTGGGCTAGAGCTGTGCTTTCTAGTACCAGAGCTAGTTGCCATCTGTAGTTATTTAAATAGAAATAAATAAAAATGAAAATAAGTGAAAAATTTAGTTGCTCATTCATACTAGCTACCTTTCAAATGCTTAATAGTTACTTCTTGAACATTCCCATTATTACAGTAACTTCTACTGTACAGTGCTCTCTTATAACTGCACCATTTAATTTGATACCAGTAGCTACATATGACTTTTAATTTACATTGTAGTTGAATAACATTAAAAATTCAGTTCCTCATCCACATTAGTGATATTTTAAGAGTTCTTTAGCTACACATGGCTCAGAGCAATGTATTTGATGGTGCATGTATTAGTCCATTTTGTGTTGCTAGAACAAAATCCCCAAGACTGTGTACTTTTAAAGAAAACAAACTTATTTGACTATTTCTGGTGGTTGGAAGGTCCAACCAGCATGGTTCCAGCATCCTGATGGGATTCCCCTATGTCACAACATGGTGGAGAAATGGAAAGGGAACCAGCTGTGTGCAGAAATGGGAGAGTGGCCGCATGGTGAGACAGGAAGCCAGAGAGGTTTAGGGGAGGTTTCAGCTTATTTATAACAGTCCTCTCTGGAAGAATGCACTTCCATGAGAAAAGCATCAGTTCCTCTCAAAAACTTAATCACCTCCCAAGAGGCTCCACCTCTTAGAGTTTGTACCACCTTTCAACATCACCACATTTGGGACCAAGCTTCTGGCACTTGAAACTTTGGGAGACACACTCAGACCATATACAAACCGTATCAGTGCACATATGAAATATTTTCATCATTAAAATTCTACTGGGCAGGTTACTGAAAGGATGGGCAAGGCAGAGGAAGGAAGGAAATAAAATTCAATGAGTGCATAAGGTGGGTGGGTGGTATAACATCCATTTAAAATAACAAGAACAACTATAATTTTAAAAGAATTTTCAAAGGGTAGAGTTAGGTCCTCTGTTTTGAAGTCTAGGATTCTTTGGTATATTCGGAAGGCATATTAGGCCACATCTCAGGAGCAATCACCCTCAGACTTCTAGAACAAGGCTTGATGCAAACCACTATTTTCACTTGCCTATACCTGTTTCTGTTCTCGTTCATGTTTCAAATTTAAATCTAGACCTCATTTATTTTTAAAAGTTATTTTATTTATTTACTTTTTGGGTGCTGGGGATTGAATCCAGGAGTGCTTTATCCCTGAGCTACATCTCTGGCCTGCAGAGATGGAAACAAAACAGGTCATTGAGGCTTCTTTTCACTATATAAAGAAAAAACTAAAAAAAAAAAAAAGAAAAAACTACTTATAATTAATTTTGAGCTTGTTTCCAATATTATTTAAAATGTTCTAGAAAACAACTGGATAATTTATGTGCTAAGTGTAAGGACTTGGCCTAAATGAATATTTCTTTATGGATATGTGATAAAATTTCTATAGATGTTATGGAAATTATTATTCTTTACCAGATATTTATAGGTGGTAGATGTGATGGATTTAAAAAATTATCCAAAATAGCTGTGCTTTATAGAAGTCTTTAATATTAAATCCTACCTTTAGCAGACCATGTGCAACCTAGCAGCAGATTTATTGAGACATAATGTGAAGGAAATATGTGATCTGCATCCAAACAATGCATTTTATCAATCATTTGAATGTTTCTCTCTCTCTCTCTCTCTTTTTGTAATATATTGAGGGAGTTGAACCCAGGGTGCTTTATCACTGAGCTACATTCCCAGGCCTTTTATTTTTTTATTTTGAAACAGGGTTTCACTAAGTTGCTGAGGCTGGCCTTGAACTTGTGATCTTCCTGCCTCAGTTTTCCAAGTCACTGGGATTCCACATGTGTGCCCCTGTGCCCAGCTTGGAACTCTTTTCTTTTCCCCATCAAATAAAAAGAAGAGAATAATTTGATGATTTGCTATCTTGATTGAATCTTAGACTCATCTAGGAGGCTTTTAAAATAGGCTGCTATTTTTGACCCTGCATCCTGAGAATCTGATTCCGTTGGTCTGAGCTGGGGTCTTGATGTCTAAGTAGAGGACTTCTCGTCTGACTTGAAGTTGCACATGAACAAGTGCTAAAGAAATGAATGAACTCCATCATTGTGTATCATGTATATATTATGTCCAACTAGTATTTGATTTAGGCAGAAATCAAGATTATAGGCTTTCCTGTGTTCTTGAATCTTCCTGGAAATCGTTCATCTTTCTAGTCTCTAATCAAGTATCTCCTCTCTGAACCTTCTCTAGGAGATCTTGACCCTTCTCGTCTTAGCTGCAAGCACTGCTTATTTTTAACTTTCCCATTTTATTGTCCTTCTGTGTTGTTAGGTCTGACTCTTTATCTAGACAGAAACTCCTTAAGATGTTCAACAATGGTAAATATCCCTCCCTGTGTGCCAGACACTGTGTTAGTCATAGAGGATGTAGGGTCCCTGTTCTCTTGGAGCTTGGGGTCTTAGTGGAAGAAGAGCCATGAGCCGTATCAGACCCACAGTGTGAGGCCCAGATTTGGGCTGGGGAGAAGAGAGAGGGTCTGGACTGGGAAATATGTGGGTCTTTTATTTTTATTTTTTTTAATGTTAATGACTTTTTAAAAAATATCTTTATTTTTTTTAATGTGGTGCTGCGGATCGAGCCCAGTGCCTCATGGATGCGAGGCGAGCACTCTTACTCTGAGCACAATCCCAGCCCCATATGTGGGTCTTTTAAATTCTAAATTCCTGGTGGGTGACGTGTATATATAATATACATATGTTAACATTCAATATATGACTGAAGAATTTACTGAAGGAGTAAGTGCATAAAAGAGGATATGGTTTCATTGGAAAGCATATGCATGAGTATGTGTTTTGGAGTAGAAGGGATATTAAGTTATGTACTTTAGGTTTTCTGGAAGAAAGAAGGGGGAAATAAAGTGCTTTAAGGACTGGGAATGTAGCTCAGTGGTAGAGCACTTGCCTAGTGTGCGGATGTTAGGTCCCCAGCACTACATACAGTCTTCTTCTTATTTTTTCATTCCGTAAATTCTTAGGTTCTTATCCAAACAATAAAGTAGTTGGAAGTGGCCTTACTCACATCTTTCCTACCTGTCTTCTGCTGCTGCCTCCAATGATCCATAGCTCTTTTGTTTGCTGTGCTTTCTGGTGGCCTGGCTCCCACAGCATGATGCCGCCTTGGGAAATACAGTTGGACCTTATCCTGCCATTGAAGTTCACTTCAGTAAAGGTTCCGTTTGAAAAACCATGACAGGATATATCCCATGGTCAGATGCACGTTGATTCTGGCAGCTTCCCTCAGACAGGAACAGGTTTTGTTCTGGTGTAGTGTCCCTCTGTTCAGAATTCACCCAAATTAGGACCTCATGGTAAAATGTAAATATGAAGGTTAGGTTATAAGCAACAAAACGTGTTTTGAAGCTGCTGCGTCTTTCATTACAAGTCTGAGTGTTTCCTTCTTTTTTCTTTAATTTCCATCCCCTCCAGGTTCTCCCTCTCTCTTGTTTGTATGCCCTCTCTTTCTCCCTCTCACTTGCTCACTTGATCTTGCTCTCTCTCTCCCCTGCTTTTCCATTATAGATGAGGTCATTATGATTTGGAGCCAAGAGAAGTGCATTCCTGTAACTTTAAATCTCCATACTCAATTTGTGACTCTTCTTTTTTTTCTAGAAGATGGTATACTTTATAGTTGGAGGGCAGCTTGCTTAATTGCACTATTTTAGAATGCAAATATGAGCTTACTGGAGAAATTCTGTTGGTTTGTGAATAGGACTTAGTGATGCCACACTTTTTCTCACTTATTTCAAATTTATAATTGTTTTCAGGTCCATTATAGGATGTGAGAAATAGTCTGAATATGATTAGGTTATCAGCCACTTGATTAGATTTACTGTGCCTTCTCGTTTGGAAATCTAGCTCCCCCATTATACACAGGGAGGCAGTGTTACTGAGGGGAGGGGAGAGACCAGGGGTGGCTCGCTCTTTCTTGACAGCAATGTGAGGTGCCAAGAATGTTTCGGAGAAGAGGTTTTCTGATATAGGCTGTGTTATGGAATCACAATAGAGAGGTTCAGGCGGCTGGGGAG
The DNA here is from genome assembly GCF_021218885.2 of Marmota monax. Lineage (NCBI taxonomy): Eukaryota > Metazoa > Chordata > Mammalia > Rodentia > Sciuridae > Marmota > Marmota monax. The sequence goes on from NW_026692132.1 coordinate 6,197,639, forward strand.
AGAGACATGAGGAAGGAGATTGAGGAGAAATGATGCAGAGAGGAGAAAGATACCCACTGTGAGGGATGACCTCACCTATTATCTCAAGACCATGTGCTGTAGGAGGCACAGCAGATGTTTAATGGTCAGGAGATTTGGGCATTGCATTTTTTTCCCTGTCTGTCCTTAGGCAGAATGAATCCCTCCTGTGGGTCCCAGTCTCCTCAATTTAAAGAGGTGGGCATTAGTACCAAACTTTGATAATTCTAAGATTTTCTTTCTGGGGAGGAGAGGAATTTTCCCTAACTCCCCCACCCTCTTAAAGGGAATTTGAACCTTCTGATTAGTTCAAAACAAAACAAAATGAAACTGATTTCTTCTGCCCTTGGCTAACTGGGTGAGTTACTGAACCATTCTGAGCTTCGTTTTGTCCATCTGTAGCTTGAGTGTAATGATACTTCTCTCGGGGTTATGGTGAGAATTGTGTTGGGAGTGTGTGCTACGATTATAGTCACTGCACAATGAGATATTGGGAGAATGAGAAATTGGGATAATTCCCTTTGCCAGGCACCCTGTCCTTCATGCTTACCAAGGGGAATATTCGGCTGGGAGAAGGACATGTAATGAACGAACACATAATGAATGACAGTAATGAATGAACTGTTCATCCTTTGGCTTTGTCCTCTTATTCCTTCAGACACTGAATGCACTATACAGGACCAAGTGGTGCATTTCTTTTGTCTAGGATAGACCCAATTACAGCCTGAGATCAAGGCCAACAGGCCCCTTTAGTAAGAAGTGAGCACAAAAGAAAGAGGCAGCAACCTCAGGATCTGGGTTACCACTTTAGCCTGTGGCTACAGCATCCCTAAAAACGTACCTCCCCTCCAAGAGCATGTCCTTAATATTTTGCTCATCTTGGTGAATTTTTTTTCAATAGCTTAGTCTTTGGATTTGGCAAGTTTCTGACATCATTCCTTCCTCTTGAAAGGTGGAAGTTCCTTCCTTTTGGAATGGACAGACTAAAACTACAGGGAAGAATATAACCCTTTGAACTGCAAAACTAGTAAAGTTGATGCTTATGCCCTAAGACCAATGACTCCACTCCAGATTAAATGATTGCTTTAAACTCTTAAGACACAATAGAAAGTCTTTATATTTTCAGTGCACTCTAAATTCACTGTTCCCAGAAGTAAAAGCAACTGACTGGAATCTCTCCAGATGCCTTAGATGGCCCCATCAGGCAGTCCTGAGTGCTGGGGAGATTACATTTTAAGTATATCTGTAATCCATTTGTACAGGTTTGTTAAAAACTAGAAAAATAGATATGTAAATCAGGAGACATACACTAGAATGTTTGTAGAGGCCTTGTTCACAAGAACAATAAAAAATTGGAAAACAATCTAAAAATCTAATACTGGGAGAATGAATAAAATATGATATATTTGTACAGTGGAATACTACATAGTAGTGAAAAGGAAGGGATGATACTCTCAAACAATGTTGATCAAAATAGCAAGTTGCAGAAGTATACATATACAGTACAATGCCATTTATATAAAATTTAACAACAAACAAAAGCAATGATATTTGCTTAGGGATACTCATGGTAATAAAAATGGATGAGAATAATAAATATCAAGTTCTGGAAAGTAGTTACCTCTCAAGAGGGCTCAGAGATTGGGGAGAATGCAAGAGAGGTTATGTTGTTGTTGTTAATTTTTATTTCTTAAGCCACCTGGTAGCTACATGGTACATATTGATTGTATATTAGATAATTGGTCTTATATCTGCAGGTTCTATATCTATAAATTCAACCAACCACATTTTGAAAATATTTGGGAAAAATTATGTCTGTACTGAAGACATACAGATTTCTTTTCTTGTCATTAATTCTTAAATAATACATACATTATAACACATACCTTACTTTTTTTTTCTTTTTGATGGTACTAGGAATCAAACCTAGCACATTCTAGGTTAGTTCTCTACCATTGAGCTATACCCTCAAGTCCCATATAAAGTACTTACGTTGTAGTAGGTATAATAAATACTCTAGAAGTGCTTTAAAATATACAGGAGTTTGGTTATATTTGAATACCACACCCTTTTATATACAGTATCGAGCATCTGTGGATTTTGATAAGTGTGGCAGATCCTAGAACTAGTCCCCCATGATACTTTTGTTATATTTTAAACAAAGGTATCGTGTTAAAAATTAAACAATCTGTGAAGGAGTAGTGCAAGATGAGGCTGGAGAGCGAGGCACAGGTCTATATCCAACTTAGTTCTTTCCCCAACTTCCAACTGCGTACTGGACATTTCTTCTTGGCTGTCTAGCAATTAAACAAAATCTAGTATGTCCAAAATAGAGTTATTTCCTTCTAAATGTGTCTTTTTCTCTTGCCTTTGGGATCTTGATTAAACATTGTTTTCTGGTCTAGGAATCCGGGTTTTGTTCTAGACTCCTTTGTCTCTGTTAACTTGTCTCTTTAATTGGTTTCTGTATTAGATAAGGTTTCCGGTGCTACGTGCTCTGACATATTTGGAATGACAATGCTAAGGGTTGACAATGTATTCTTTTCTCTGTAAGATTTGTTTCAGTAATTTGCCATTCACCTCAAACAAAGACAAAAAGAAGAAAAGTGAAGCTTGCTGGGTAAGACAACCCTAAGTACATTTGTAGAGCACCCACCATGTGCCAGGCCTTGGAGATGCAAAAATGGACAGGCACCCTCTGCCCTGAGAAGCTGGGTCTGCTGGGGATGGATGTCAAGAGTTCACCAGAGGGGCTGGTGTCGTGGCTCAGCGGTAGAGCACTTGCCTAGCATGTGTGAGGCACTGGGTTCGATTCTCAGTACCACATATAAATAAAGGTCCATCAACAACTAATAAAATATTAAAAAAAAAAAGAGTTCACCAGAGGAGGGCTGCAGCTTAGTGGCAGAGGATTTGCATAAAGCACATGGGAGGCCCTAGGTTTGATCCCTAGTGTCACACACACACAAAAAAAAATTCACTAGACTGACTCAGTAAGAAAAGGCATTCCCAGCAGAAGTGATATCAGATACCAAGGCACAGAGCCAGAAAACTGTGGCACATTCAGAGATTTCAAGTACATTGATGTAGGTACAGCACAGAGCATAAGGAAAAATGGCAACAGGTGAGGGTGGAAAAGTCAACCCAAAGCAGATCAAGAAGGGCTGAGGATGAAAAATGCTCTAATGTCAATGTCTTATCTTGCTGGTGGTGAAATCACTAAAATCTCCTAAATAGGAAGGAGGGGAGTGATCAGCAAGGCCGGAAGGGAGCATTCATTCACCAGCCCCTCTGGTGAACTCTTGACATCCATCCCCAGCAGACCCAGCTTCTCAGGGCAGAGGGTGCCTGTCCATTTTTGCATTTCCAAGGCCTGGCACATGGTGGGTGCTCTACAAATGTACTTAGGGTTGTCTTACCCAGCAAGCTTCACTTTTCTTCTTTTTGTCTTTGTTTGAGGTGAATGGCAAATTACTGACACAAATCTTACAGAGAAAAGAATACATTGTCAACGGTTAGATACTCTGTTTCCTCTTATTGCTTAGGAACTCTGGACAACAAGTACATGTTGAATGAAATAAAAGAAATGAACGAACAAGGAAAATATTTTAAAAAGTAAGACAGGGTGACAGTATAAGGTTCTGAAGCTAGAAGAAACACGAGAGAAAATAATTAGAGCTGGGTGTGGGGGTGCATCCCTATTATACCAGCTACTTGGGAGGCTGAGGTAAATTCAAGGCCAGCATGCCCAACTTAGCAAGACCCCTGTCTCAAAATTAAACAAAAAAAGGTTGGGGATGTAGCTCACTGGTAGAGCATCCCTGAGTTCAAGCCCCAGTACTGGAAAAGGAAGAAGAAATCACACATCCAGTAATTTAACAGAAATTCATAAATCACTGCAGCAAGGCTGGACTATATCAGGCTTTCTTGTGGCAGTTGGGTTGTTTTAGTAAAGCAAGAGAATAGCTAGTTGTGTTTAAAAGATGGCTCCTGGGGACTGGGGTTGTGGCCCAGTGGTAGAGCACTTGCCTAGCATGTGTGAGGCACTGGGTTTGATTCTCAGCACTGAATATAAATAAATAAATATAAATATATATATATATATATATATATATATAAAGTCTATTGACAACTAAGAAAATATCTAAACAACAACAACCACAACAAAGATGGCCCCTGGCACATAGTTTTAAAATTCTCTTTATTGGCTCTAGAAGATGGTGGTAGGAGCTGCCTCACAGTCCAGGAAAAAAAAAAAAAAAGGGAATATGGTCATGATTAGGGGCAGCCCTACCAGTGGCTGATGGAAAGGCCCATCTCAGTGGCATTAAAGTATGTAGGGGGCACTTGTGGCTCCTGCAGTTTCTACTTTTCTCAGATCCAAAGAGAACAATGCCTCGAGCTTTCAGCCTCACAGAGAGCCCAGCCTACTAAGGTGACATCAAAACCAGAGGTTTTTTTTTGGTTGTAAATAGACACAATATCTTTGCTTTATTTATTTATTTTTATTTATTTTACGTGGTGCTGAGGATCGACCCCAGCGCCTCACGCATGCGAGGCAAGTGCTCAACCACTAAGCTACAACCCCAGCCCCCAAACCAGAGGGTTTAAAAGGAGTTTTAAAAAGCCATGACATGCTTTGTTGAAATAAACATGCACATCCTCAACACAGATGACACGGTGAAGAGTCTTGGAATGTCTGTGAAGACTTATTGGGTTAAGCATAATTTCTCTGAAATGTTAAAAAGAAAAAAAAGGAAGAAATTCATAAATCAGATTGGATCCCTAAGGCACCTCATCTCCCCTGTGAACTTTCCTGTGGCAGCTGTAACAGGAGAAGGTTGAAGTGCATCTTCAGTCTCAACGTGGCTCCCTAAAAGCAGACCAATTCCTAGATTCCACTATAGAGATTGTCCAATAATTGGTTTGTTTGGGGGGCCAGGAAATCCGTATTTTATCCTATTTATTTGTTTGTTTTTTTGCCGTTGAAGATTGAATGCAGGACCTTGTGCATGCTAAAAATTCTCTCTGCCACTGGCTCCTTCCTGAGCCATAGGTACTTTTAAAACAGCTCTCCTGTTAATAGTAGTATGAGCCAGGGTGGAGAACCAGTGAGCTCTGAGGTTCACACGATAATGAATTCAAATTCTTATCTCTCTAAGTTCAAGGAAGCATTTCTATAGAGAATATTTTTGATAAAGGTTGTAGTGTTCTCAGCCCGGGTTCCTGACCCTTCCAAGAACTGTCTGTCTCCATCATCTCTTGATTTTCTTTCCTGTGGGTCTTAAGCTTTTACCCTTGCTGCCTTCGGTTGTTTACCTTCCAAACTTGTTTAAGTTTCCCTGATCCTTGGCAAGACAATGAAAACCCTGTCCTCAACACTGCTGCCTATTCTTTGAACTCTTTGCCCATCCCTGTTCTCCTTCCTTTCATCATTTTTTGAAACAGCGTTCTGTTTGGTGCACTCAATTGCAGGTCTTCTGTTCCCTCGGCCCATTGAAATCCACTTTGGATATTCCCACCAACAAAAAGTTTGCCTTCAAAAATCCAGCAGCTTCCAATGTACCAGTCATCCTGTTTCCTTAGCCATCCTGTCATTCTCTGCAGTTTCTGACACTCTGTATTGATGATCTCTTCCTTCTTAATGTGCTTTTTCTATCCTAACTTCTCTGTCATGGCATTCTCAGAATTTCTTACCTTTTTCTGACCATTGCAAACTATTGGGAAAATAGGGTATATTTGGACTGACAAGGACTGACAACCTATTTACATTCTTTCATTTAACAAATGAAAGAATTTATTTAGTGATTACAAAGGGCCAGTTATCTATGGCTACATAAGAAATTAGCATAATCTTCGTGGCTTAAAAACAACACATATCTATTATCTTACCGTTTTTGTGGATCAGAAATCTGAGCATTGCTTAGCTATACTTTCTGCTTCAGGGTCTTTCACGAGGCTGCATCATGGTGTTGGCCTGGGGTGGATTCTAATCTGAAGATTCAGCTGGGAAAGGATGCACTACCAAGCACCAAACTTCTAATGTGCAGGCAACATTGACAATCACTGCTTCTAGAAGGGCAGTTGAAGAAACAGAGTCTTCAGAGAGTGAAAAGATGACAAATTATCCAATGCTTACCGAACAGAGAGAATTTAACTAGAGTTAAAACTGAATTTAAAGAAGTCTCTCTCTCTCTCTCTCTCTCACACACACACACACACACACACACACACACACACACATTTCAAATAGCATATAACAGCTTAACTAAAGTGGTCACTGATTGGATGGTCAATTAAATGGGGAACATGTCTTCATGAGACTGAGGAGGGGTCAGAAATGTAAAAGAGAATAAAAATGTAGCCTCTTAAAATCCAGTAATTTAATTTTTGTGCACATGAAGTAAGCAATAAAATGAAATAAGGAACTACTTGCAAAAAATTTAGTATTTCCCTTTGTGTTTAGCAAGAGAGAGAGAGAGAGAGTGTGTGTGTGTGTGTGTGTGTGTTATGGATAGAACTTACTTGCAAGTTATTCTGATATCTTCTTTTATTTTCTAGGAATATTTTGAAAACCATTGCTCTGGGCCAGATGTTGTCCTTGTGTATATGTGGGACAGCCATCACCAGCCAGTATTTGACAGAAAAGTACAAAGTGAACACCCCCATGCTTCAGAGCTTTATCAACTATTGCTTACTGTTCCTAATTTATACAATGATGCTGGCATTTCAGTCAGGTAGGTCAAATGTGGAAATTACCTTTTCAATAAAATTATCTTCAAAAAGATGTTCTGCTTTTAGACGCTTAAAAAATAAAACAGTGCAAAACCAAGAAAGAAAACTGTAGCATTAGTTATAAAAGTTATTAGAAAAATATGACACTTTAAAAGTCTGAAAGTAGTGACTAGAAATTTATGCATAACTCTCTGAAGTTGTTGATTAAAATCAAGTATGTAGCACCAGCTATTTGTAACAGGGTAGAAGTTGTAAAAAAAAAAAGTGTAAATGTTAGATTTCATTTTTTTTTCTTCTTCTCTCCTCTGGTTGATAAAATTAAGAGCCAATATCAGAAACACTTGAAAAATCAAGAACTTTACTTTCCAAAATACCTAGTTCTAGCCAAGGGAAGAATGCTGCATACGTATGGATTACATGTGGATCAAGTCCATTTTGAGAGTGACAAAGATGAGAACTTGGCAAAGAATTAACATCATTATTGCTAGCACCATTAGAAAATTGTTGAATTATTGTTTCTAGCTAGTTACACAAAAATGGGAAAAGCTAGACATTTTTTTTTTTTTTTTTTGTGGTGTTGGAAATCAGACCCAGGGTGTTGGTCACATGAGGCTCACATTGAGCTCCACCAGAGCAATCATCATTTTGATTGCTTAACTCGTTTGTTATATATGGACTCATGGAAGCCTCATAGCTCAGGTGTTATGTTATCCTCATTTAACAGAAGAGGAAGCAGGTGTGTAGCACTTAGATCACTTGCTTTAGGTTATGTTGGTGGTAACTGGTAGAACCAGGAATTCAACCTAGGCAGCCTGTCCCAGATACCATGCTCCCATCACCTGTCTGTATTAGGGGCTGCTTGTTTTGCAGTCCTAAAGTCCTTCTCACAAGAAAAGAAGAACATGGTATCGCCAAATCAATTAAAAAAGATTCAGTTCAGGAGCATGAAGAAAATGGGCAACCCAGCTGACTGGGTTTCATCGTATTTAAAATTACCAGTGTGGCATTTGTTAATCCACTTTTAAAATGAATCTTAGTGCATTGGTGGTATTCCTATGTGTCAGGATCATGACTTTTTTTTTCCCTAAAGAAAATAGAAACTAGTTGTGAGAGGGGAAAACATGTTTGGGAGTGGGGGAACACCACATTTGGCAAGAGTTCTAGAAGTTGGAAGCAAAACCAGCACATGGTTTACAGACATAGACCTTGCTCTTTTCTGGAAGCCCTGGACTTCAGGAAGTCAATGTGATTCATAAGTGCATCATGAGGTCCTCCTAAGGAATGCTTGTTGTGTGCTTGCCATGGATCTTACATCTAGGAAGACTTACTCTGTTTTCAGGATATTCCTGCCAATTGGATTTTAATGATGTTTATTTGGTTATGATTCTCATTAGTTTTATTTCTTTTTAACAAAATCTTTTTAGTTATACCTGAACACAATATATTTATTTTGTTTATTTAGTTTTATGTGGTGCTGAGGATCAAACCCAGTGCGTCACACGTGTGAGGCAAGTGCTCTGCCACTGAACCACAACCGCAACCCACTAGTTTTATTTCTTCATGGGTTATCTTACCATAAAGCTTCCCCTATGCATGCCAACTCAATGTCTCCTGTGATGCTTGATTCTCCAGAGTATTGACTCTTTGTTAATATGAATAAACAAGATTTGGTGGAATAAAAGGTGTTTGTTTAGTTGTATGGCTGGGCCTTTTCCTAAGCTTATCACTGGCTTCCTTTCACTTAACAGTTCATCTTTTTCAAAAGAAAGACCACTTGCAGAGTTTCCTTTGAAGAAGCCCATGAATGGAGGTTAAATAACCAGTTAATTCACAGGAAAACATTTCATTTCCTAGAATAGTCTGTGGCTAGTCAGAAATAGTGACATCCACACTCATCTGGATATTGTACTTCTTTGACAACAGGAAAGAAAATTTAACCACTTTTCTCTCAGTTTCTTTCTGGTGTTTTCATTGACTACTTGGTCTATGGTGACACCTTAACTTGAGTATCATCTAGAAAAATACGACTCTGCTAAGGTGGTGCAGGAGTTTGGATTCTGGGTAATGAAACTTAGGTGGGACCACTTTCAAAATACACAATACAGAATACAGATCAGAGAGTCCTGGCTTGAACGCTCTGATCTCCAGATGAATATGTGTTTTATTATTTTCAAGTAACATGAACTAATCCAGCATTCTTTCAACCAGGCAGTGATAACCTTTTAGACATCTTGAAAAGGAAATGGTGGAAGTACATTCTGCTGGGACTGGCAGATGTGGAAGCGAATTACACGATCGTCAGAGCATACCAATACACCACTCTAACCAGTGTCCAGGTGAGAGGGAGCCTTCTGACCACTGTGGATTTTATAGCTTCAAGAGGAGAACATGTGCTTATGTGTGCTAACTAATTTTATTGAAATCTGTTCACTTGAAGAAATAACCTAAACACAGGTGGATGATATCTGTTTTCTAGTAGAGCACATGCAGTAATGAGTAATATTGCCTGGAATTAGTAAAAAAATGTATACATGTTAATCATTTCCTAAACCACTAATGCTAGAGCAGTTTAGAACAATTCCTACCAAAATAAGCACAAATATTTAGTTGGCAGTTGGTACTGTGATGTTGACAGGAGTTCTGTTTTATGCGTTGCTCAAACATGAAAGTGGATATATCTTTATACTACAGAAAAGTTGGAGGTTTGCAAGCAAAGGAACCTATTGAAGGAGTCTATTAAACATCTTGGGGAGAGAGGGTAGCCAAAGGTAGAACTCTCATCCCTATTTCTTTATTAGTTTTATTCTTGCAGGGTTGAAAGAAAAGTGCTCCTATATAGCATTAATTTCCAACTTTTTTGGAGTTGAGGAAGACTTAATTTCAGTTGTTTAAATGTTAGTGGGGATGCTATGTATTAATACCAACTCATCATTACTAGCAACAAAATGTATATGGAGATGGAAGTGAAATGGACTCCATGTTTAAACTTCGAAGTTCTATGAATTTATAACTTTTTGATATATTACTTTTCTCATTATGCAGTTTGTATTAGACCTACAAATTTTAGCAACTGTGGAAAAATTAAAGTGAAATTAAACTCATTTCACTGGAAAAGGTAAAGATTGACAAAAATTTATTTTTTCTATATGAACATACATTAAATGTTATTCCCAGAATATGTTTTATTAAATACTTTTTTCCCCCTATAAAATTGTGCTAAGCATCATCCTCAGCAAATCCTTTGGTTTTTTCACTGGTATAGCTTAAAATTCCCAGATAGGAAATGATTTGTTAAGACAGACATTGTTTTAGTCACCAAAATTCCTGACAAGAATAGTTAGAGGGGGAAAAGTTTATTTTGGCTTGCAGTTTTGGAGGTCTCAGTCCATAGATGACTAACTGCATAGCTCTGAGCCCAGGGTGAGGCAGAACTCTTGGCAGAGGAGCATGGTAGAGGAAAACAGCTCAGGGTGTGGTAACAGGAAGTAGAGAGAGCTCTCCTGGGACAAAATTCATACCCAAAGGCTGGCTCCCAGTAGCCTATGTACTCCAGCCACACCCTACCTGCCTACAGTCACCACTAGTTAATCCATATCAGTGGGATAAGCCATCCATCAAGTTACACTCATAACCTAATCATATCACCTCTGAACGTTCTTGGGTTATCTCACACATGAGCTTTCAGGGGACACCTTATATCTAAACTGTAAGCTGAACACCAGAGGAGGCACACAAAGAACCTAGAATTTCATAAAAATTATAAGCAGAGTTACGTAAAGGATGAAGTTTGTCACAAGGAGGCGTGAGTACATATAGAAAATGTCATTTTCTAGTCACATCTATCCTTATAATTTCAGATACCTTTTTTTTTTTTTTGGTGCTAGAGAGTGAACTCAGATACATTTTAATTACTTGATTTCAGTTTTCAGAAACTTTGATATCGGACTAGTAATGATGAACAGTTTTTTAATTGGTTCAAGGTCTACACACAGTTAAACAAAATACTTACCTTTGGATTTTCTTTAAGGGGGGGGTGGGGTACCAGGAAGTGAACCCAGGGGTGCTTGATCACTGAGCCACATCCACAGCCAGTTTTATTTTTTTATTTTGAGACAAGGATCTCCCTAAGTTACTTAAGTCCTTGCTACATTGCTGAGACTGACTTTGAACTTGTGATCCTCCTGCCTCAGCCTCCTTAGCTTCTGGGATTACAGGCTTGTACCAACATGCCCGGCTTACCTGTTGCAACTGAAGTTCATGCTTTTTCCTATTGAAAACAATTTCTTATATGCTAGCCCCTTAGAAAAACCTAAGCATTTGATTATCAAGTCACATACTTCTGGTCCTAGCAAAGAATATATTATTTCAGAAAAAGCATCTAACAACTAAAGCTCCTTCTAGCAGCAGAGATGCCTATGATTGGATTTATTCAAGTTGATTCTCTGTTAAAGTAAATCTCTGACAGGGGAAATCTGAAAATGTGGAAATTTGGATTAGAAAGTCTTTGTACCTCCTTCTTAAGGATTCCTTCAAAGATTCATAATTACAGGTAGTCAGACGGTGGTTCATTGAAGTTCATGGTGTGGCCTTGGGTTTCTACTCCTGTCTCTTCCCACTCTTCTGCCACATCTGCCCATCCCCTACCATATCTGCTCCTTCTCTCTTTTGCCACTCTATTTTTTTCTAGAACATAATCTAGAAATCTGTTTTGAAGTCCTCTCCCCTTTCTCTAAGGCTTACTTCAATGTGGCTATCTTTTCTATATGCTATTGTTCTTTTTTATTTTATTAAAATATATATTTATTTTGTTATATATGATGGCAGAATGCAATTCATTTCATATTACATGTATATTGCACAATTTTTCAAGTTTCTGGTTGTACACAAAGTATCTTCACACCATTCGTGTCTTCAAACATGTACTTAGGGTAATGATGTCTAACTCATTCCACCATCTTTCCTACCCCCAAACTCCCTCCCTTCCCCTCCCTCCCCTTTGCCCTATCCAAAGTTCCTCCATTCCTCCCATGCTCCCTCCCAATTGCCATTATGAGTCAACATCCTCATATCAAAGAAAACATTTGGTTTTTTTTGGATTGGCTTACATCACTTAGCATGATATTCTTCAACTCCATCCATTTACCTGCAAATGCCATTATTTTATTCTCTTTTAATGCTGAGTAATGTTCCATTGTGTATATATGCACCAAAGTTTCCCTATCTATTCATCTACTGAAGGGCATCTGGGTTGGTTCCACAATTTAGCTATTGTGAACTATGCTGCTATGAACATTGATGTGGCTGTGTCCCTGTAGTATACTGTTTTTAAGTCCTTTGGGTATAGACCAAGGAGAGGGATAACTGGGTCAAACAGTGGTTCCATTCCCAGTTTTACAAGGAACCTCCATACTGCTTTCCATATTGGCTGCACCAATTTGCACTCCCACCAGCAATGTATGAATGTGCCTTTCTCCCCACATCCTCACGAACACTTATTGTTGTTTGTATTCTTAATAGCTGCCATTCTGACTGGAGTGAGATGAAATCTTAGAGTAGTTTTGATTTGCATTTCTCTAATTGCTAGAGATGTTGAGCTTTTTTTATGTTTGTTGATTAATTGTATACCCTCTTCTGAGAAGTGTCTGTTCAGTTCCTTGGCCCAATTATTGATTGGGTTATTTGTTTGTTTGTTTGTTTGTTTTTTTTGGTGTAAAAGTTTTTGAGTTCTTTATATATCCTAGAGATTAGTGCTCTATCTGATGTGCTTGTGGTAAAGATTTGCTCCCATTCTGTAGACTCTCTATTCACTTCATTGATTGTTTCTTTTGCTGAGAAGAAGCTTTTGATTTTGAGTCCATCCCATTTATTGATTCTTGGTTTTAATTCTTGCACTATAGGAGTCTTATTAAGTAAGTTGAGGCCTAATCCGACATGATGGAGATTGGGGCATACTTTCTCTTCCATTAGGTGAAAGATCTCTGAATTGTTGAGTTGAGTTTTGTGCATGGTGAGAGATAGGGGTTTAACTTTATTTTGTTGCATATGGATTTCCAGTTTTCCCAGCACCATTTGTTGAAGAGGCTATCTTTTCTCCAATATATGTTTTTGGCACCTTTGTCTAATATGAGATAACTGTAATTATGTGGGTTAGTCTTTGTGTCCTCTATTCTGTACCATTGGTCTACAAGTCTATTTTAGTGCCAATAGCATGCTGTTTTTGTTACTATTGCTCTGTAGTATAGTTTAAGGTCTGGAATAGTAATGCCACCAGCTTCACTCTTCTTGCTAGGGATTGCTTTGGCTATTCTGGGTCTCTTATTTTTCCAGATGAATTTAATGATTACTTTTTCTATTTCTATGAGGAATGTCATTGGAATTTTGATTGTTGTTGCATTGAATCAGTATAGTGCTTTTGGTAGTATGATCATTTTGATAATACTAATTCTGCCTATCCAAGAACAAGGTAGATATTTCCATCTTTAAGGTCTTTTTAAATTTCTTTATTTAGCATTCTGTAGTTTTCGTTGTAGAGGTCTTTCACCTCTTTCATTAAGTTGATTCCCAAGTATTTTTTTTTTTTTGAGGCTATTGTAAATGAGGTAGTTTTCCTCATTTCTCTTTCAGAGGATTTGTCACTGATGTACAGAAATGCCTTTGATTTATGGGTATTGATTTTACATCCTGCTACTTTGATGAATTCATTTATTAGTTCTAGAAGATTTCTGATGTAATTTTGTCTTCTAGGTATAGAATCATATCGTCAGCAAATAGTGCTAATTTGAGTTCTTCTTTTCCTGTCCGTATCCCTTTAATTTTTTTTTCAACTGTCAAATTGCTGTGGCTAGAGTTTCAAGAATTATGTTAAATAGAAGTGGTAAAAGAGGGCATCCCTGCCTTGTTCCAGTTTTTAGAGGGAATGCTTTCAATTTTTCTCCATTTAGAATGATATTGTCCTGGGGCTTAGTATAAATAGCTTTTACAATGTTGATATGTTTCTGATATCTCTAGTTTTTCTAGTGTTTTGAACATGAAGCTGTGCTGTATGTTGTCAAATGCTTTCTCTGCATCTATTGAGATGATCATATGATTTTTATCTTTGAAGCTATTGATGTGATGCATTACATTTATTGATATCTGTATATTGAACCAACTTTGCATCCCTGAGATCAATTCTACTTGATTGTGGTGCACTATCTTTTTGATATGTTTTTGTATTCGATTTGCTAGAATTTTATTGAGAATTTTTGCATCTATATTCATTAGAGATATTGGTCTGAAGTTTTCTTTCTTTGATGTGTGTTTGTCTGGTTTTGGAATCAGGGTGATATTGGCCTCATAGAATGTGTTTGGAAGTGCTCCCTCTTTTTCTATTTCATGAAATAGTTTGAGGAGTATTGGTTGGTTAGTTAGTTCTTCTTTAAAGGTCTTGTAGAACTCAGCTGTGTATCATCCAGTCCTGGGCTTTTCTTGGTTGGTAGGCTTTTGATGGTGTCCTGTATTTCCTTGCTTGAACTTGATCTGTTTAAATTGTGTATATCATCCTGATTTAGTTTGGCATATCATATGCCTCCAGAAATTTGTTGACGCCTTTGATATTTTCTATTTTTTGGAGTACAGATTTTCAAAATAATTTCTAGTTATCTTCTGTATTTCTGTAGTGTCTGTCATGATTTTTCCCTTTTCATCACAGATATTAGTAATTTGAGTTTTCTCTCTCCTTCTCTTTATTAGCATGGCTAACGGCTTATCAATTTTATTTATTTTTTTCAAAGAACCAACTGTTTGTCAGTTTTTTCAGTTGTTTCATTTTCATTGATTTCAGCTCTTATTTTAATTATTTCCTGTCTTCTACTGCTTTGGGGGTTGATTTGTTCTTCTTTTTCTAAGGCTTTGAGATGTAATGTTAGGTCATATATTTTTTGACTTTTTCTTCTTTGAAGGAATGAACTCCACACAATGAAATTTCTCTTAGAACTGCCTTCATAGTGTCCCAGAGATTTCAATATGTTGTATCAGTGTTCTCATTTACCTCTAAAAATTTTTTAATTTCCTCCTTGATATCTTTTGCAACCCATTGTTCATTCAATAGCATAGTATTTAGTCTGCAGGTGTTGGAATAGCTTTTATTTTTTGTTTTAGCATTGATTTCTAATTTCATTCCATTATACTCTGATAAGAATGCAGGGTAGTATCTCTACTTTTTTGTATTTACTAAGAGTTGCTTTGTGGCATAATATATGGTCTATTTTAGAGAAGGATCCATGTGCTACTGAGAAGAAAATGTATTCGATCGTTGATAAATAAAATGTTTTATATATGTCTTAAGTCTAAGTTATTTATTGTATTATTTAGTTCTACAGTTTCTTTGTTTAGCTTTTGTTTGGAAGATCTATCCAGTGGTGAAAGAGGTGTGTTAAAGTCACCCAGAATTATTGTGTTGTAGTCTGTTTGATTCCTGAACTTGAGAAAATTTGATTGATGAACATAGATGCTCCATTGTTTGGGGCATACATATTTATAACTGTTATGTCTTGTTGATGTATGGTTCCCTCAAGTAGTATAAAATGTTCATCTTTATCCCTTTTGATTAACTTTGGCTTGAAGTCTACTTTATTTGATTTGAGGGTGGAAACCCCTGCTTGTTTACGTAGACCATGTAAATGGTGTATTTTATCCCAACCTTTCACCTTCAGTCTGTTGACATCTTTTCCTATGAGGTGAGTCTCTTGAAGGCAGCATATTGTTGGGTCTTTTTTTAATCCAATCTGCCAGTCTATGTCTTTTGATTGGTGAGTCTAGGCCATTAACATTCAGGGTTATTATTGAGACCTGATTTGTATTTTTGGTCATTTTGTTTATTTTTGGTATTTAACTTGACTTGGTTTCTCCTTTGGTTGGCTTTTCCTTTATTGTAGTTCTTCCCTTTGCAGATTTTCATTGTTGTTTTTTTATTTCCTCCTCCTGGAATATTTTGCCAAGAATGTTCTGTAGTGCAAGCTTTCTTGTTATGAATTCTTTTAGCTTTTGTTTAGAACAGAAGGTTTTTATTTCATTGTCAAATCTGAAGCTTAATTTTTCTGGATATAAGATTCTTAGTTGGTATCCATTATCTTTCAGAGCTTGGTGTATGTTGTTCCAGGATCTCTGGCTTTGAGAGTCTGGGTTGAAGAATCTGCTGAGACCTGAATTGGTCTTTCCTTATAGGTAATCTGATTTTTTTTCTCTTGTGGCCTTTAAAATTCTATCCTTATTCTGTATGCTAGGCATTTTTATTATAATGTGTCTTGTTGTAGATCTGTTGTTATTTTGTACATTTGGTGTCTTATAGGCCTCTTGTATTTGATTTTTCAATTCATTCTTCATGCTTGGGAAATTTTGTGATGTTATTTCATTGAAGAGACTGTGCATTCTTTTGGTTTGAATCTCTGAACCTTCCTCTATCCTAATAAATCTTAAATTTGGTGTTTTGATGCTATCCCATAATTCTTGAATGTTCTCTTCATTGTTTCTTACCATCTTCATTGTGAGGTCAGCTTTATTTTCAAGATTGTGTATTTTGTCTTCATTGTCTGAGGTCCTGTCTTCCAAGTGATCTAGTATGTTGGTGATGCTTTCTATTGAGTTTTTTATTTGGCTTATTGTTTCTTTCATTTCATGAATTTCTGTTGTTGTTGTTGTTGTTGTTTTTCCCCAGAATCTCTCTTTCTTGAAGTAATCTCTTGCTACCTGTCTTTGCTCTCTTATCTCTTTGTTGGTGTGATTGATGGTCGCCTGTATTTGTTCTCTTATCTCTTTGTTGGATTGATTGATTTTTGCCTGTATCTGCTCATTTAGGTCATTCTTTAATTCCCAGATCATTTTAGTTGTGAATATTCTGAACTCCTTCTCTGGCATTTCATCTACTGTGCTATCTATGGATTCTATTGTTGTAATATTTTGCTTTGTTTGGGGCACTTTCCTCCCTTGGTTTTTCATGATGTCTCTGTGTGTTCCTCTCTTGCAGTATAGATCTGAGGTATTACAGCTTTGCCCTATTGTCTTATAATGTCCCTGCAGGTTACCAATACCTCACCTTTAAGGGGGAGATTAACATTACAGCACTCAATGTACCCAATGTGCAACCATAGATCCGTTAGTTTCTATTTTTTTTTAAATTTTTCATTGTTGGTTGTTCAAAACATTACATAGTTCTTGATATATCGTATTTCACACTTTGATTCAAGTGGGTTATGAACTCCCATTTTTACTCCATATACAGATTGCAGAATCACATCAGTTACACATCCATTGATTTACATATTGCCATACTAGTGTCTGTTGTGTTCTGCTGCCTTTCCTATCCTCTACTATCCCCCCTCCCCTCCCCTCCCCTCCCCTCTTCTCTCTCTACCCCCTCTACTGTCATTCATTTCTCCCCCTTGTATTATTTTTCCCTTTCCCCTCACTTCCTCTTGTATGTACTTTTGTATAACCCTGAGGGTCTCCTTCCATTTCCATGCAATTTCCCTTCTCTCTCCCTTTCCCTCCCACCTCTCATCCCTGTTTAATGTTAATCTTCTTCTCATGCTCTTCGTCCCTACTCTGTTCTTAGTTACTCTCCTTATATCAAAGAAGACATTTGGCATTTGTTTTTTAGGGATTGGTTAGCTTCACTTAGCATAATCTGCTCTAATGCCATCCATTTCCCTGCAAATTCTATGATTTTGTCATGTTTTAATGCAGAGTAATACTCCATTGTGTATAAATGCCACATTTTTTTTATCCATTCGTCTATTGAAGGGCATCTAGGTTGGTTCCACAGTCTTGCTATTGTGAATTGTGCTGCTATGAACATCGATGTAGCAGTGTCCCTGTAGCATGCTCTTTTTAGGTCTTTAGGGAATAGACCAAGAAGGGGAATAGCTGGGTCAAATGGTGGCTCCATTCCCAGCTTTCCAAGAAATCTCCATACTGCTTTCCAAATTGGCTGCACCAATTTGCAGTCCCACCAGCAATGTACAAGTGTACCCTTTTCCCCACATCCTCGCCAGCACTTGTTGTTGTTTGACTTCATAATGGCTGCCAATCTTACTGGAGTGAGATGGTATCTTAGGGTGGTTTTGATTTGCATTTCTCTGACTGCTAGAGATGGTGAGCATTTTTTCATGTACTTGTTGATTGATTGTATGTCCTCCTCTGAGAAGTGTCTGTTCAGGTCCTTGGCCCATTTGTTGATTGGGTTGTTTGTTCTCTTATTGTCTAATTTTTTGAGTTCTTTGTATACTCTGGATATTAGGGCTCTATCTGAAGTGTGAGGAGTAAAGATTTGTTCCCAGGATGTAGGTTCCCTATTTACCTCTCTTATTGTTTCTTTTGCTGAGAAAAAACTTTTTAGTTTGAGTAAGTCCCATTTGTTGATTCTAGTTATTAACTTTTGTGCTATGGGAGTCCTATTGAGGAATTTGGAGCCCGACCCCACCGACTGTAGATCGTAGCCAACTTTTTCTTCTATCAGACGGCGTGTCTCTGATTTGATATCAAGCTCCTTGATCCATTTTGAATTAACTTTTGTGCATGGCGAGAGAAAGGGATTCAATTTCATTTTGTTGCATATGGATTTCCAGTTTTCCCAGCACCATTTGTTGAAGATGCTATCCTTCCTCCATTGCATGCTTTTAGCCCCTTTATCAAATATAAGGTAGTTGTAGTTTTGTGGATTGGTTTCTGTGTCCTCTATTCTGTACCATTGGTCCACCCGCCTGTTTTGGTACCAGTACCATGCTGTTTTTGTTACTGTTGCTCTGTAGTATAGTTTGAAGTCTGGTATCGCTATACCGCCTGATTCACACTTCCTGCTTAACATTGTTTTTGCTATTCAGGGTCTTTTAGTTTTCCATATGAATTTCATGATTGCTTTCATTAGTTTCTATTTTTACATTTACAGTTTTGTTGCTATAATCAGAAATGATGAGTTTGGTTATCTTCTACCATGTAGTTGATGGGTTTGCATAATGGTTTACAGTTTCTAATGGTAGAAGTGGTGGCTTGGGGGTGGGCTGAGATGTTTGTGAGGTAGGATGTTAGTAGGAGAAACAAGAGAGAGGCAACCCCATGCAAGACTCCCTGTTACTTTAGCAACAGGATAACTGTTAGCACCCCTAGTAAAGATACCTCTGGTGCAGCCAGACTCACAGGGACCTTGGTGACATCTTACCAGGTCCTTATTGTTGTCCCTTGATAGAAGCCATGATATGCCAGTTTTGTGGCAGTGGCAGCTTCAAGCCTGTATGTACCCTGATGTTGAGCCGTGGAGCCACACTTTGGTGAATAAGGAACCCCAGCTCAGGCTGGGCCTCTCTCTGGGTCACCAGGCCGCGTGGAGCTGCGGAGCTTCTAATATGATCTAACTCGTTTTTATATCTATGTCTCCCTACTCCTGTCCTCAGGGTCTCACTTAGTGCCCTCTTGTTGTGGCTCTATAATGCCTTTTAAAGATGAAGTGAGAATCTTGGAACTGAAGGCATCGAAGAAGACACCCGTCAGCAAGAATACATTTTGAAAATTTGGTTCATGTAGATAAATGACTGAAGGTGTTAGGTATCAGATGAGAAGTTATGGAATTTTAGAATAGGAGTGAACCTGAGATCATTTGGTCTGATCCCTTCATTCCATATTTTAACTCAGAAAGTGACTGGCTTGAGATCACAGAGTTAGCTGGTCCATGTCAGGGACAGAGCCGAAGCTTCTGAGGCTTTTCCCGTGACAGCAGCTTCCTCATAAGGTCATTTGTGGCTTACCGAAATTGCTACAGGTAGAGCATATTCAAGTTTGATTTTAAGATGCAGTTTTTGGATAGGGAGTCTTTTGTGACAGTTTCGAGTGAACTTTTTCTACTTTTTTTTTTGGTTTGAGAACTTTGTTAAGCTATGATGATGGGTTCTGCTGGTATCTTCCGGGACAGCCTGTTATCATTTGCATCATTTAATGGCTTGTTATTCAGGCAAACTCAATAAAGCACTTAGGAGATTAGAGAATTGCAGCTGGAATAAATAACAAGGCAAGGTGCCCATTTCTACATGGTGTGTTGGATGCCAGTGATGATACTGCAGTAAAAGGCAGATAGGATCAGACAGGCTGCTGGAGATTTAGAGATCTGCCTTGTCTATGACTAAACAGATTCAGAGAGAATCATGGACAAGAGTTAAACAAATAACCAAATCAAACCAAACTGACCAACCAAATAACAACAAAAAACAGGGTAATCCAAACCCAGCAGTTTTGGGATATTATTAGTGTAAGGCATATATATACTTGAAAGCATCATGAATTATCCTTATTTATATTTTATCCTTGAATTTACATAGTTTTGCAAAATTAAGAATTAAGTAAGTGCAATCTTTATTTTTCTTTCATTTTGCAAATAGTTTTGGATTTGTATAATTTTGACACCCTTAATGTCCCTGTCTTTGAGATGGGCAATATCAGGGTACAAGTGTTTTCCGGACCTAGGATTAACAGGTGATGGAGGAGCATGAGATGAAAACAAGCAAGAGTTTGAACAAACCATTGTCTCATGTCATGGGGTCACATACTCATCAGGGAGAGGGTTCTACTTGCTCTTTCAATGTGACCTTTACTTCTTTGTAGCACATTCCCCTTTTGCAGTTACTTATCTGGTTTTGTGATTATTTATTCCATATCTGTTAACCTTGTATAACTCCTGAGGACAGGCCTTGTATCTATCTTGTTCACCTCTGTATTCCCACCTCCTCTTACAGTGTCTTGCACATGTCAAGTGCTTAATAAATATTTGTTGACTGAGTAAAGAGATGAATGCAGGAAGGAAAGTTTGCCTTCTGGATTTTAGGATAAACGTAAGTGGGAGTATAGAGGTAAATTGCATATGCCTCCGAATAGAATTTTTGGGTTCAGCAACCAGCCATCCCACTTTGGACAATATGGTTTTGGGCAACTCTTTTCTTCTCTCTGTGCTTTTGTTTTCTCATGTATAAAATGTGATTATAATTCCAAGCTCACAGGGTTGTTGTAAGGATTTTTAAATGAGTTAGTCCAGGTAAAGCACTTAGCATACAGGACTGGCAATAATAAATGCCCAAGAAATACTGCTTCCTATTATTAGTAGCCGTTTTTTAGCTTATGAGAGACTTTTGAAGCTGTTTATTTTTCTTTCCTTGAAGCTTTTGGATTGCTTTGGGATTCCTGTGTTGATGGCTCTCTCGTGGTTTGTTCTTCGTGCAAGATACAGAGTGATCCACTTCATTGCTGTGTTTGTCTGTCTGTTGGGGGTAGGAACCATGGTTGGTGCAGACATCTTAGCTGGGAGGGACGACAACTCAGGTAAGAACTTGTGTGTTATTTCTTTGTGGTTCAGTCACAGAAAAGTTTTGCTCATGTTAGCACTTTTAGTTTTGCAAAGGTGCAGTCAAAGGCAGTAAACATGTCCTGGTTAACTATCTTTTACATTTTATTTTCAGCTGTACTTGTTTCTGGTGTTTTGTAACTGTTTTCACAAAACAATCTTCCTGTTCCTACTGGCCCACAGTCCTTCCCTGCTCTTTTTTTTTTTTCTTCTCAGTAAATAGTTTCTGGTTTTGTCTCATGAGAGAGTCGTTTCTTTGTATATTTGCAATCATCTTCTTTTGGTATGAACGTTTAGATTAGTTACTGAAAAATCTATTGTAGAGTCTTCTTGTTTTTCTGTTTTTATCAAAAATGAGACTTGGTGTTCTCTGGTGACATCTAAAGTCACTGTAGATGACTTTGGTGAAATTTAGACTTTGTGTCAGATTTAGACAAGAGCGTTTCCATGCTTCCTGACCTGTAGTTTTTAATATATCCCCTTCCACAAATTCCATGAGTTTGTCAAGTTATAGAATCACTTTCTGAGGCCTCATATTATGGAATATAATATTATTTTCCAGTTATTGAGGAGTAAAAATATGAAAACTTTGCCATATAGTGAGAATTGTATGAACTTCTAGAAACCAGGGTTAAATAAAAATCTTACTTAAATGAACAGGAATCAGGTAAACCCCTCGTTCACTTATTGACAATATATTCCTTTTTGTGTCTTGCCTGCCTGTAGGGAGTGACGTGCTGATTGGTGACCTCTTGGTCCTGCTTGGAGCTTCCCTCTATGCCGTTTCTAATGTGTGTGAAGAATACATTGTGAAGAAGCTGAGCAGACAGGAATTTTTAGGAATGGTGGGCTTATTTGGAACAATTATCAGTGGCATACAGCTGTAAGTGTCTGAGATTTTTCTTAAGAACAAACTAAGCAAATATATCAGAGATTGCTTTCTAACTACTAATATTCATTTGTTCGGTTAAGCCCAAATTCACTTCTGAAATAGAAAGCTGATAAAGATTTGTTAGAGGATTGTTAAACATCAATATTATTATGTTTTATTTTCTTATGCATGTGGGATTCCATAGGATTCCTGACTACAATGTTGTGGAGGCCTTGCCAGTAAGAACTTTTTCTTTTAAAATTATTTTCAAAAAAATGTTAACACATTAACTTTCTAATCTTGTTCAAGGGAAAGGAGTATGCCATGTTTTCCTTCTATAGCTGACTGCTGTTGAAGAACACTTGCAAGGGAGTCTCACATATCATTTTTTTTTGGTGGTGGTGGGGTACCAGGAATTGAACCCAGGGGTGCTTAACCACTGAGCCACATCCCCAGCCCTTTTTAATATTTTTATTTAGAGACAGGGCCTCACTGAGTTGCTTAGGGCCTTGCTAAGTTGCTGAGGCTGGCTTTGAACTCAAAATCCTCCTGCCTCAGCCTTTTGAGCAGCTGTGATTACAGGTGTGTGCCAATGTACCTGGCTGAGTCTGACATATCTTTTGGACTCCTTTGGTTTTATTCTTTGTCATTTTTATTGAAGATAATTATTTCCTACGAAAAATTCAAAAGTCAACATAATTCCTTACTTTTGCTGAAGTATAGCAACTAAACTACTTATGAAATAGTAAAAATTAATATGTGGCTCTCTCTGCAACCTCTTGTTTTTATCTTAGATTGATTGTGGAATATAAGGATATTGCCAGCATTCACTGGGACTGGAAAATTGGTATGTAAATAAATAATAATTTTGTTATCCGTGTTCTATCCCCAACTGACGAAAGGCACACCAAAAAACAAATGCTTCATTTTAATAATATTTATATGTCTTTGTAAAATCACACTGATGATAGAGATTTACATTGAGTTTTCTCTGAGAATTGGTAGATGAACCCTTATAAAATTAATTTTTAACTCCAGGAATAGCTTTAAAAAAAAAACAAACTATGAATTCTGAACAAGACTGATGACTGAACTTCGTCACACTAGCTTTCAATTAGATCTGTATTTAGGTCCTCCAACGTGTGAAGGTTGCCATCTGCTTGTTGTAATTTGTGAAGCATTAACTGGAAGCATCGAAGGTTGTGTAATCACTCACCACCTCTGGTTGCTCCTCTCATCTGACATTGCTAGGTGTCTGCACAAAAATAAAACTGAAGAAAATGTTAAGAGAGTGAAGAAAGATTTGAGCCGTATTTTTTTTTTTTATTGGTTGTTCAAAACATTACAAAGTCGAGCCGTATTTAATGATGGGTGGAAAGAAGTTAAACGTACATAAATGTCACTGAAGATTATGTACCATGCTTGAATAACTTGATTCAATTAAATAACAGAGAGAAAGAGAGAGAGAGAAAGAGAGAAAATGAATATATGTATATATTTGCACTGAGCTTAGCACAAGGTTAAAGAAGTAGATACAAAGCGGAAACATTGCTATTGTGACTAGCACTGTCCCAAAGAGGATAGTTATATCGTGCTGTCTTGGAGCATTTAATTTAATGTGATGTACAAAATACAAAGATCTCATATCTGTCTTGGATGTTCTAAAAATACTTTATTCTGAATCCAGTTATACAAACCATACCCTAGTGACCAAACAAATAAAAGGAACAAAAGATAATGAGTGATTTCTCTTGACACATGACATTGAGTCTGTTTTTATTGACTTTTTATCACAGAATCATTTGCCCTGGGAGGGTGGATAGGATAGCAGAGGGTGATAAGAACTGTTAACTCAGTCACACTATAAGCAAGATATTATGGTCTTCATCATCCAACACCCTATTAGATTTTTAAGGTTTGTCATCTACATCACAGTTTGGTATTTTGTTATTATTTTCCAGAGAACTTTGTAGTCGCATTTGCAGTACTACCATTAGGAGAAGCTTTGTAGATAGTGTGTTAAAGGATCAGGGAGTTTTATATGGCAGCCAAGCTTAAGCCACTTTGTCTTGTGATTTCTCCCCATAATATGAGATATTCCATTTTTCCACAGCCCTGCTATTTGTGGCATTTGCTCTCTGTATGTTTTGCCTATACAGCTTCATGCCATTGGTGATTAAAGTCACTAGTGCCACCTCTGTCAACTTGGGCATCCTGACAGCTGATCTCTACAGTCTTTTCTTTGGACTCTTTCTATTTGGTTATAAGGTAAGAAAATAGATCATGTTCAAATAAGAACACTTACCTGGTGGAAAAGAAGTTTCTTTAAGCAGGTTTCTTTAAACTCTCTATCCAAAAATAAAACCTCATCCTTTTGACAAGGATTTCACTGGACAAGCCTAACTCCTTTTGTTTCCAAATTAGAAAATCGGTCCAAATAAGAATCGCCCTTCTGGAGTTATTCTAAAGGGCGAAATGCAGTGCACTTTGTTTTTGATTTAGCCAAGAACACTAGGTTTTGGAAATGCTAATATGTGTTGCCAGGTGATAACCAAACAATCCGAGAGAGATGCTATTGACCTTGCAAACTAGACTGAGCACTTGGGGCTTTTCTCTTCACTCTTTGCCCAGATATAGAGTCTGCAACACCTGATGGAAAGGAAGGAGGAAAAGGTACATTATCACAAGTGTGTGATTGCAATGGGTTCCTCTTTGGCAGTAATCTTGTATCATAAGAGACCTAAAAGGTAGTTCAGTCCAGTGGTTTTTCAGATTTTTTTCTGTCTCCAGAGCATCACAGCACACCATAAGCATAACCCACTCCCATCATTAATAGTTTCTGCTAAATGCACTAATGATCAAGGGGAATAGGGTGGGAGGAAATAAATCAGCTTCCTCAGGGGAAGCAAGAGAATGAATATGCAATTTGAAAAAATTGTATCCTCAGTCTGGACCACCCTCTCTCGAGAATTACTGATTATATTATTTATTTTAGAGATGGGAAACAAAGGCCCAGGGAAGTTATATGTAGTTAAGTTGGTTAGCCTTAGTGAGCAAGGCTTTACCACTGGTTAGTGGTGAAGTCATGACCAAATCTTAAGTTGTCATCCTCTTCTTTCTCTTCTAGCAATCCAATTTTCTTTTCACTGAACTTCCTACCCCCCCTATTTTCATTTATAAAATGAGAATGTCAAGTTAATGAATTCATCATGTTGTCTCATACAACAGAGAGAACCAAATAAGTAAATATTTTTTCGACTTCACAGCCTATTTGAGAACTCTTAGGGCAGCATTTTCCATACTTTTTGATCTCAGGACACTTTGAAATGCTTAAAAATTGAGGGCTCAAGTCACTATTCCCTATTATTTATCATATTGGAAATTAAAGCTGAGAAATTTAAAAATATTCATTTATTAACACATTGAGAAAATAATAAACTCATATAGTACATAATAGCATAAATAATATTTTTATGAAAAATTATGTTGTCTAAGATTTTTAAAAAATTAAATTGATTTACATTTTTTGAAGATTAGTATATCTTATTTTTTAGTTGTAGATGGACACAATACCTTTATTTTATTTTTCATTTTTATGTATTTTTTATTCTAATTTGTTATATATGACAGCAGAATGCATTGCAATTTATATTACACAAATAGAGCACAATTTTTCATATCTCTGGTTGTATACAAAGTATATTCACACCATTCATGTCTTCATATGTGTAATTAGGATAATGATGTACATCTCATTCCACCATCTTTATTACCCCCATGACCCCTCCCTTCCTCTCCCATCTTTTTGCCGTATCTAGAATTTGTCTAATCATCCCATGCTCCCCCTCCCAACCCCACTATGAATCAGTCTCCTTACATAAAAAAAAAAAAAAAAAAAAAATTCTGCATTTGTTTTTTGGGGGGTTGGCTTACTTCACTTAGCATTGTATTCTCCAACTCCATCCTTTATCTGATTTTATTCTCTTATTGCCGAGTAATTACATTGTGAATATATACCACATTTTCTTTATCCATTCATCTACTGAAGGGCCTCTAAGTTGGTTCCACAATTTAGCTATTGTGAATTGTGCTGCTATAGACATTGATGTGGCTGTGTCCCTGTACTATGCTGTTTTTAAGTCCTTTGGATATAGACCAAGAAGTGGGATAGCTGGGTCAAATGCTGGTTCCATTCCCAGTTTTCCAAGGAATCTCTATACTGCTTTCCATTTTGGCTGCACCAATTTGCAGTCCCATCAGCAATGAACGAGTGTGCCTTTTCCCCCCACATCCTCACCAACACTTATTGTGGTTTATATTCTTAATAGCTGCCATTCTTACTGGAGTTGAAATCTTAGAGTAGTTTTGATTTGTATTTCTCTAATTGCTAGAGATGTTGAACATTTTTTCATATATTTGTTGATTAATTGTATATCCTCTTCTGAGAGGTGTCTGTTTAGTTCCTTGGCCCATTTATTGATTGGTGCTGAGGATTGAACCCAGTGCCTCACATGGGCTAGGCAAGCGCTCTACCACTGAGCTACAATCCCAGCCCTGATTTACTTTTCAAAGAATCTGTTTAATGTTCAGCTTAGTAGAAAACTGTTGGAATCTTGCATCTGCTTCTTCATTCAGCCTTGTGATTACATGTCATGTAGCCTCTGGAACATTCCACTGTGCACTTGTAAGACAGTGGAAGTGAAAAGGGCAGATATTATCTTAGTATCATTGTGAAAATAGTTTTGAATTTACAGATTCCCCTCAAGGGGTTCCCTCAAAGGTCTTTGGATCACACTTTGAGAACTGCTCTCTTAGAAGCTTTTTTTCCTCCATCATACCCACAATAGAGGCTGGTTGACCTGCTTGCTCTCTTTCTCCATAATCGTGGAGCAGATAGTTACCATGTTGGCTGTTACCTGATAATTTTAATTTCAGTAAGGGATAGCAGCTATATTTCTTTGTTATAGTAAATTTTGTATCCACATAGTAATCCTTTATGCTGGTGTGTGCTCTTTCCCAGGAACCAGCCATGAACTCACATACTTATCTGAACTGTTGATACATGAAGCTCACTGAGTTCTCGGAGATTGTTGCTTATGAACTGTAAACCTTTGTCTTGCAAAGCGATGGAGGACAGAAACCAGATTTTATCTTTGCAGACTTGGTTAAGATATTACTGAATTAAGACAGAAGGAGTATTTATAGTTTATTGGAAGCATCACAAAAAAGTAACAAATGTCAAAGTGAATCTGAGAAGTGGTCCTGACAGGCCCATCCCCGCCGCCCCCCCCCCCCCCCCCCCCCCCCCCCCCCGGCCCCATGAGAATTGTCAAGGGCTACAAAATACTTCTTAAGGTACTGAGCTGCTCCTTGGTTCTGTGGTTGCATTTCTCATGACTGCCACTAGGGGATGGTGGCATTTCCATACTGCCTTTCCAGGCCCATGATAGCTTCTGTACCCAAACAAAGCATTTGGGGGCAGAAGTAAAATTTATGACCTGTCTCACCAGTGCTGTTTAATTTTTTTTAACTAAACATATTGATTTATCTCTAGTAGTTTAACTTTTACTCTCATAAGTAAAATATTGTCCAAAAAGGAGCAAAGGTTAAAGAAATAACTTCTAGGGCTGGGGTTGTGGCTCAGTGGTAGAGCACTTGCCTAGCACGTGTAAGGCACTGGGTTCAAGCCTCAGCACCACATTAAAAAAATAAATAAATTTATTGTGTTCATCTACAACTAAAAAAAGAAAGAAAGAACTTCTAAGTGGAAGTTCCCTTGTCATTATCATAAACTCTTTATCTTAACAAATATGTCATTTAATAAACTCTTAATAATAAGTAATTAAGATTAGACCTTAAATATTTGCTCTTCAATCTCCCTTGAAAAAGCCCCTTTCTGTGTCATTTTTGGGGCACATGACTTTAAACTATTATTCTTAGAATGGGAACTTGCAGTCTATATATTCCTCTCCAGTTCTTTTGTTTTATGGTCCTTTGTCCCTGCTGGTCTAGTAGCTAACTCCTAACTCAGATTAGATTTTATTGTTTTTGTCCAAAGGCCATTTCAAGACTTACAGAGCAAAGAGCAGGACTGCAGTGATTTTTAGACTAAATTGTAGATGTAGTAAAAAGTTCAGGGAGTAATGAAAACACCTAGCATTTTAGACAGTTTTTAAAGGAAGCCCAGTATACCACCAATTTAAAAAATTGTATAGCCAAAATAACTTTGATTCTTTTGAAGAAGACAATTGAAAAGAGGTTTAAAAGTTTTACACTTGTCTGTTTCAGATCTTAAACACTCTGTTCCTCTGGAATCGACCTTAAGTAAATACCTGTTGAATAAAGTGGCTACCAGAAACTTCCTGTATAGATCCAGACTCAAAGGGTAGAATTGCATAAAGGAAAAAGGGTAATAACCTCTGTTTAGGAGACTTAACACACTCCCTCAGTCTCTATTCTAATAAAGGTGCCTCCATTTCATCACCCTTCTTCCTAAGAGTGATATAGTGTTTTTCTTTGGAACATTTGAAAACCACCAAACCCAATTGGGTATGTTTTGAACAAACTATATAGCTTTCCCCAGAGGGGTACCTCTGAACACTTTACAGGAGAGTGTGATTGCTTTTTATAATACTGACTTTAAAAGTTTAATGAGCTGGGTGCAGAGTTGTATGCCAGGTTCGTGGG
Source organism: Marmota monax (assembly GCF_021218885.2). Lineage (NCBI taxonomy): Eukaryota > Metazoa > Chordata > Mammalia > Rodentia > Sciuridae > Marmota > Marmota monax. Next base: position 6,226,309 of record NW_026692132.1, read on the forward strand.
AGGGTGAGTCAGGAGGATTTTTTCGAGTCTGTGAGTTCAAGACCAGCCTAGGCAACATAGTGGGACTCCATCTTAAAAAAAAAAAAATTAGGATATTCTGAATAGCTTTAACTTCCCCTAATAGTCTCTGAATCAATGTTCCCCCTACAAGCATCCGTTAGACACCAGCTATGTGTTGACACTGTGCTAAATGCTAGATATAAGAATTAAAGCCAGTGGTAAGAAGGTAACTCAACTGCTCAGCTTGATGTTGTCACTGGCTCTGAAACATCATTGAATCTGGTGAAGGCTGTCGGGCCTTGGGAGGAGAGCTGTGGCCTTTCTGTTCTTTATGAAGATTAATATTAAGAGGAAATAAGCGTCTTTGAAAATTAGCATGTCAAACCCAATGGTGTTCCATAGAAGGTCACTTATTTCACAAACCTACCTTTAGGGATGTGTCTTGCTTTCCTTTTCATCTCTTTCTGTAATCTTTCTCTTTCCTTTCCCTTGCCCATTCTGTTTTCTTACTGCTCTTTTTGTAATCCCCTTATTGAAACCCTTTTTTAATGGACATAATATAAAACCTAAGTTAATTCAATACATCTACTGACCTGAATAACATAACATGCCCTTCTACCCCCATTCTTCATTTTAAAATCAGTTTAACAGGACCATTCATGAACTGAATTTACTTCTATCAAGAAAAAAAAATCCTGGGTATTTAATTACGCATTACTTATGCTACATAGTTTCCATAATTTAAAAAAAAATATTCTGTTTTTGGTACAGGGATTGAACTCAAGGGCACTCGACCACTGAGCCACATTCCCAGCCCTATTTTGTATTTTATTTAGAGACAGGATCTTTCTGAGTTGCTTAGAGCCTGGATAAATTGCTGAGGCTGGCTTTGAGCTCATGATCCTCTTGCCTCAGCTTCCTGACCCACTGGGATTGCAGGCATGTGCCACCTCGCCTGCACGTAGTTTCCATAATTTTTACTTCACCATTCTTGATTAGTCTTCAGTAATTTTCTTTCTGTGCTTTATTTGTCATGCTAATATAAAAGCAAATACAGTGTGTTCCAAAACCTTCAGGGAGTACCTGAAACTGACTGAATGGCACTGAACCCTATATCTATCTATCTATCTATCTATTTATCTATAGATAAAGTTTATAAATTAGGCACAGTAACCCTAATGATGACTACTGACAACAATTATAATAATAAACTGTAATAAGAGTTATGTAAATGTGTCTTATTGTACTGTTCTTATCCTTGTTGCCTTGGGTAGTAGACACCAAGGAAGGTGAAATCATGGATAAGAGGGAACCACTTATATTGATTTTATTAATTTATTTAATACTTGAATTTTTGTATGGATCTTCAATTCATATAAGAGAACATTTACAAGGTACCTAATATAACTTGTTTAGATTTTGGGAGGTATGTCAGATGTCATTTTTGGAATATATACCCAATGAATTAGCTTTCTGTCTGTATTGCATTTTGCCCTGGGTAGATGTTTTTATTCCTAAAAAGGATCATTTGAAGAAGTCACCAAAACTGCTCTGCATTCTTATGGTGTGTCTGTCAGAATGGGCTCCTGTTCTATTGGTCCTTCTGGGAGCAGAGAGGGTAGCCAGTGTCTCCGCAGGTTCATTCTTGTGGCTGTCGTCACCCCACTCTCCTCTTTGGGCTTCAGACTCTTTTGAAAAATGGTGTCTTAATTACTTTCTAGCTCTAAAAATCTGAATCTGTGCAGTCCATAAATTTTACTATGTAATAATTTCCTACAGAAACAGGATAATTCATTCTAGTATAACAAAATGAAATTTATTGAAATAGCAAGATGTGTTAGTCAGCTTTTTATCCTTGTGACCAAAATACCTGACAAGAACAATTTATAGGAGAAAAATTTATTTTGGGATTATGGTTTCAGACATTCTGTCCATGGTTGGCTGGCTCCAGACTGGAAGGGGGAGGGGAGTGAGAGAGAGGGGAAAGAGGGAGGGAGAGAATACAAATGTGTACACATGAGCAAGAAAGAGCCCAAGATATAGTCCAAAGTCACACCCCCAGTAGCCTACTTCCTCTAGCCATGCCCCACTGCCTACAGTTGCCACCCAGTAGTCCATTCAAATTGTTATTCCATCAAATGGATTAATCCACTGGTGAGGTTACAGCTCTGATAATCTAATCATTTCACCTCTGAACATTCCTGCATTGACTAACACATGAGCTTTATGGAGGACACGAAAGATCCAAATTATGATACACAGACTGAGAAGTTATTGAGTAGATATGACATCTGTGCATCCATATTTTGTCTTAAGTTCTGTGTCCTGTTTTATAACAATATGGTAAACTGTGTCTAGGATCTGAAATGGGCTCTCTCATGGTATTCATCATGGCCTTTTATTTCCTCCACTTTGTTGGATTGGTTTCAGGGTGAGTTACATCTAAATTATCACAAAGCAAGGCAAGGTTCCATTTCCCTAAAGATGCAAGGCTGTAGTTGGCTGATGTGCCAGGTGTTTCGATAGCCCGTGCATTCACCAATATACATGGGAGGGTCTGGGGCATTTAGCTTCTTCTTACAGAACTTTCAGAAATAGGTAAAGAGAAGGTAACCTTCAAAGGACTATAGACAAAAGGTGTGTATATGCGGGAGTGCTTTGCATTGTTTGTTCTTTTCTTCTCCCAGTTTTCAGGACTCTACATCCTCTCCTTTACTGTCATCATGGTGGGGTTTATCCTGTACTGCTCCACCCCGACGCGCACAGCAGAGCCAGCGGAGAGCAATGTGCCCCCAGTCACCAGCATTGGAATCGACAACCTTGGACTGAAGCTTGAGGAGAGTGGTCTCCCAGAGACCCAATCTGCGGTCTTGTAGCTGGAGAGGATGGCACACACCTGTGCAGCACCAGGAGAAAGCAGAACCCACCGACTGCTGAGAGACACTTGGGGAAATTACAAGGCTCGGAATGAACCCTCTATAGCACTGGATTACACTCAGTGGTTAGATTTTAGAAAGGAACACTGAACAATGTATCAAAAATAGATATACCAAAATAGAGCAGAACCCAAGACCAGGACCTGTTTCTACTGTGTGTTAAGGACCAAAACCTTTGGGTGAGAGGGAGACAAGGTGTGGGCCCTGCTGCGGGTATCTCAAAGGTACATGTGAGAGAGCAGAATGGGGGAATACCCAGGAGTGAACCAGCCTTGGGCAGGGTCTGAAAGCAGGCTGTCCAGTCTGGGCCAAGTGCTCAGGAGTAGGGATGGTCCAGGGCGGTTCTGGAACAGGTTTCCTCTGTTGGAAACTTTGGGGTTTTGTCCTGCTGAGGCAGTTATCCACAGGCCTTGTGGCCTTTGGGCACAGATGAGTCCTGGCCACTGACTGCATATGGTGGGAAAATGGGTGGGGCAGCATTTGAGAGGTTCTGAGATAAAAGAATGAATAATATGGAAGCATGAAACTGGAATGTAGTAGCCTAGAACCCTCTCTCAATTGTAGGCTCTCTCTCTTTTTAAATATTTCTCCTCCATCATTCCCAGGTCCTCACTGGTCACATTTGTTCCTTCATTCCAGGTCCCAGAGCAGACTGTGATCTTAAAGTCTGTGACGGTGAACATCCCTTCTACATTTTCAGCTTCACACCATATGCCAAGATTTCTCAAACCTGAGCAAATATGTGGATACCATCCTTTAACAAAAATTCTCATGACTCCCAGAAATATTCCCTATTGATCTCATTTTATTGTTTCAGCTCAGAAAACTAAGTCTTACAGCAAATTATCACAGCAAGGAGAAAACTTTATTTGTATAACTGGTAAAGAAAATAGATTATCATCAAAATGAAAACATAAAATGAATGATTTTTCAGAGAATAGTATGCCCCAGAGCCTAGGAAGCCTTCATTAGTTGATAGAGAGCTCTACTCTACTTCCTACCAAAATGTTTGTAATGCCATGAGATTTTTATGATTCTTTTTCAATGTAAAGTGTTAACATGCAGCATCAGTATAATATCAACCACCAAAATGACACTTTCAGAAAACTTTGTTTGTAAAAAAATTTTTTTTATAAAAGTATAATACAACAATTGGGGCTAAATAAAGATTTTGAATTCACAAAATATAGTTATTGTGTGTTTTCTTAGGTTCACTGAATCCCCTGGTGGACAGTAAATGACTTCATATATTCAAGATCTTTTATATCCAAGTTTTTAGAATCATGTCTCCTGTGAGGTGAAGCAGACATACCTATTTGGGGGCTACTGTGGGATTGAGGGAAATTGATACTGAGCTTACAGGTCATTTGTAGGAATCTGAATGGCCACAATGGGATTTTTACTTTTTTGAATAAATATACTTTCATTCTCTGAAACCTATTAAAACTGTCTTCCCGAACTCTTCCCTCTCTCCCTTCCCCCTTTCTTTCTTTGTACAGGGGTTTGAGTCCAGGGTTTCATGCATGCCATGCTAGTGCTCTGTACTGAGTTATATCCCCAGACCTGCCTGTCCCCTTTAAAACATTTTTTTTTTTTTTTTTTTTTTGAGACAGGCTCTTGCTAAGTTGCCCAGACTGGTCTTGTACTTTTGATCCTCTTGGCTTAGTATCCTGAGTAGCTGGAATTATAGGTTCACACCACCATGCTAGATTTTTATGACAAAGTACTCATTGAGCAGGTTATAGTGGTGCATGCCTGTAATCTCAGTTATTCAGGAGGCTGATCCAGGAATATCTCAGGTTTGAGGATAGCCTTGGCAACCTGGCTAGACTTTGTCTCAAAATTTAAAAATTTAAAAAAGAGCTGGGGACATAGCTCAGTGGTAAAGCATGCCTGGGTGGTTCAATTACCAGCACTATAAATTACAAACAAACAAAAAATAAATAAATATTTAAATATGTGGTGATTCCTTTGAAAATCAAGAGCATATGCAGGCTTTTGAAACACCACATTCTTAAGCTGAGAGTCTTCTCTAAATTCTTTTTGCCTATTAGAACAATATTGATTTTTCACTAATTTTAATAGATATTCATGGCATTAAAAAAGACCCCTATGAATGACAGAGTTGCTAGAATGTTCCCTAGTGTTGTATAGATGTGATAAATTGGGCAACCGGACTGTGGTAGCACTTAAGAAGAGAGGACTTTGCCTATGCCATGTTCACTATTTGTATTTTGAAATTAGGTTTTCTTTGGTAACAGTCAGTTAACAATTCTAACCTGATGATAGCAGCATCTCATCCAATTGTTATGTATCAGTGGCCTTTCCAGCAGGTGGCGCTTTAACAATTGTAACAATCCAGAAATTGTGATATAAATAGCTGTCATTTTATAGCACCACCATGCTGTCCTGTTAGCGTATTTGATTTTTTTTTAATTTGTAGATGGAAATGATACCTTTTTATTTATTTATTTATTTATTTTTATGTGGTGCTAAGGATGGAATCAGTGCCTCACATATGTTAGGTAAGTGCTCTACCACTGAGCTACAACCCCAGACCCCAAGTGTATTTTTTTTCCTGCATCTTTTTTTTCCACGTCTATTTTCTTTTAAAAAAGGTTATTATAATGAATTTCCTCAGCAGAGATTGCTGTTGCTTAACAGTTGAAGAACTGGGGGTTCAGAAGAGTTGAAACACCTTTGGCAGCTCACACAGATTTGGGGGGCTAAGTAGAAAGAGGATGCAGATTTAAATTTTTTCAGTTTAGCCAGAATCTGGTTCCTGCTCAGTATATTCTCAGGGGTCATGGTTCCTGTGGGACTGCTGAGTCGGTGAATGCAAATGCTACTCTTTTGAGAGCTGTTGGGAAGATTTTTGTGGAAAAACTAGCTTGGTAGTGTTTTCTCTGCAACTCTGGAGCCTGCCCTTTAACTGTCTACTTTTGTCTCCACAAGGTGTTTTGCATGCCTAGTCACGATTCTCTTTTCTATCATAATTATGGTGATGTGCCATTTCATCCTCATTGAATCACTTAGTATCTGGACATATCCTCAGCCCTCAAAAGATATCAATAAATCAGGGAAATTCAGCAGATAGCCACTTAGCTGATTAAAAGGCAAGAGATTTATGAGCAAATTAGGTAATGCTGAACATGCAATTCTCCAGTAGTCATATAAAGGGAGTTTTGGAAACTCTGACGCTATATAAAAGGTATATCAGGGGAATAAAGCCTCTTCAAAACAGCAGAATGTAACCTGCCCTTCCATGTATGAACCTGTAGAATTTAATGCCCCAAGGTTTTTTCTCCCAGTGCTCAACAATTTTCACTATGTACTTTATTCCTTGATTTAAATAATGCCCTCTTCTAATAACCTAGGTCTGAAATGCAGACACTTTTGGAGAACGAAATTGAGGTTGAAGGAGGGTGGGTAGACCTGATACTGATATAAAAAGGTAGGCCTTTTGAACAATCATTGTCACTAACTGACCATAAACAAGCATTTAGATGTTTCCAGGCACTGGTCACTCAATCTGCTATTGCCACTCACTGCCTGCTCACTGAGGAGGCCAGAGTTTATACACAAGGTATGACACAGAGAGCTTGCAATCCTAGTAGCCACAGTTTCCTTGTGAATCCCACCTTTTCTGTGCTTTTCCACATTTGCCTGATTATTTTACATTCTTTCAGATTCATAATCTGACTTTGGCCTGTGATCCTCTGTAGATCCTACTAGTTCAGTGCATCCACCTTTAGAGATCACACACACACACACACACACACACACACACACACACACCATCACTAAAACAAACCTCACCAAGATCTACTTTCTTAGGAATTGCTATTCTCAATAAGATGGATTGTAGTAGTTTCAGGGACTCTGCCCCTGCCTCTGGCAACATCCAAAGGCCTTCCTAAAGAACTTTAATTTCCCCAGTCCCTCTGTTAGTTTGAATGTATTTGGTACCCATACTTGGACACAGTTGGTGTTCAGCAGTTTTTTGTTCTCTGTTGTCAATCTAGAGGATTACATAGGCCATGAAAGGGCCAAGGTTGGTCCCCTGATTTGCTAACTAGAGTGGGAGACATGCCAGAGCAGGCAGATTTGGCTCAGCAGAGAGGCTAATTTGGCTGGTGAGCCCAGTGCACTATCCTGGGTACTCTTGGTTATGATGTAGTAACATGGCTGAAGTCCATATCTCCTTGTGAGGGGCAGAGCAGGAGGACTCCAGGCTAGGCCAGCAAACGCTGTTGGGGAGATCTATCTGTGGATAACTGGGCACTCTCTTAACAGCCTGGAATTTAGTGACCACATGCCAGTCTCTTAGGGAGAAGGCTAGCTAGAGCATGGGAGGGTGCTTAAATAAGTCCCCAAGGTGGTATACCTGGCATGGGGAAAGAAACTGAGTAAGGTGAGACTTCTGGACACCTGGGGTGAAGATGAACTCAAGAAAGGTAACTGTGGGCGTTAAAGACAGACTGAACTCAGTCTGCTATTGGTTTAGCAATAGGCCTGTGTCCTTAGAATGTTCTTAAACTTCCTAATATGGAAATTCCTGAAGCTGACTATCCCATCATTGCCTCAAGCCCAGGAAATCAAATTGAAGCCTGTTGTGATTTCTATTCCCTTCTCATCTTCCGTCATCTCCTCTCACCTTTGAGTGTCCACTTCTGAATTCCATATTGCATTAGTTGCACTGTTCTAGTGTTGCTCAGATGCAAATCTTTGAAACTATATTAGGTTTTTTCTCACTCATTACATCCAACAGGCACCAACAGGCTATTCTTTGATGATAACTCTTACAACTGTCTTTCTTGTTATTTTCAGTTCTTTCATTAGTTCAAATTCTCATTACTTTTTTTCATACTCATCCTATAGCCTTCTGTATTAATCACTGTTCTCTAAAGAAACAGAACCATTAGGGCATATAGATAGAGATACAGAGAAAGATTTTTAATGAGTTTTTATTTATTTCTCATGCTTCACTGTTTATCTTTTAGAAAACGTAAATGTCAGATAACATACAAAATTTTATGTAACTGCATGTTTTGTTTCACAATACAATTTCAAATTTATTAATCATTTTTTGTTTCTAATAATTTTAATTTTTCCTAATTTCTATTTTATGGATTACTTATTTTACTGATTATTGATTTTACCTCTATACTACTCTCAGACATTTTCTTTTTAGATTTTGCATGTGTACACACATTTGTTTGTGGGCATGTACATGTGATTACATACATTAGATAAAGTATCAAAATGAATGCTTTGAGGAACCCTAACCTTCAAGAACTCTCTCAGAGATGACTGCCTATGAAGCAGACTACTATGACATTTTCTTCCTTTATGAACTTAACTGTGTCTTCCCAATATTCATATCTTGAAGACCTTACAAACAATGTGAAGAAATTTGGAGATAAAGTCTGCAAGGAGGTCATTAAAAATTAAATGAGATCATAAGGTTGGGGCCCTAATCCAAATTGACTGGTATATTCTCATAAGAAGGAGAGAGATACCAGGGATGCACACAGACAGCAGAAAGACCGTGTAAGGACAAAGCAAATGGTGGTTGTCTGGAAGCCAAGGAGAGAGGCCTTAGGAAAAGCTAAACTTGCTAACATTTTTATCTTGGGTTTCTAACTTTATAAATGTGAGAAATAAATTTTATTCATTCATACCATCCTGTCTGTGGTGTTTTATTATTGTAACCCTAGCAAACTTATATGTCCCACATATACATTTCCCATAGTCACTAGAATGGTCTACATTATGGATTATCACACAAAATAGAAACTAAAAAAATGGCTTCAGGTAGCCAAAATACTAAAACAGAAAGAGAGGGGAAAAAAAGAAAAAACTGGACTCCTGTTTTAGTCAGATTTTCATTGCTGTGACCAAAAGATCCAAGAGGAACAACATAGAGGAGGGAAAGTTTATTTGGAGCTCATGCTGTCATTGGCCTCAGTCCATAGATGGCCAACTTCATAGCTCTGGGCCTAAGGTGAGGCAGAACATCATGGCAGAAGGGCATGGTAAAGGAAAGCAGCTCAGGAAACTACAGGGCAGCCAGGTAGCTAAGAGAGCTCTGGTTATAGGGACAAAATGTAAACTCCAAAGATACACCCCCAGAGAACTACATTCTCCAGCCACACTCTACCTGCCTGTAGTTACCACCCACTTCATCCATATCCTTGGGCTAATCCACTGATTAGGCCATACCTCTCATAATCCAATAATTTCATCTCTAAAAATTCTTGCATTGTCTCACACCTGAGCTCTTGGGATACTCCTCTTATCTAAACCCTAACATTCTACCCCTGGCCTCCAAAAGCTTATGCCCATTTCACAATGTAAAATACACTTTGTCTATTTCCAGGAGTCCCCATAGTCTTAATTCCAGCATTGCCCCAAAGTCCAAGTCCAAAATCTCATCTGAGACTAAAGACAAACTTTTAGCTGTGACAGTAAAAATCAAAAAGCAAGTTATGCATTCCAATATATAATAGCAGAGTAAACATTTCCCTTCCACCAGGGAGAAACAGGAGCACAGAAGGAGGGGATGAAACTAAAGCAAGATTGAGATCTAGCTGGACAAACAAGTCCTGTAGCTCCACATCCAGTATCTAGGGCACATGGCATTATGATGTTCTCTCCAAAAGCCTTGTGTAGCTGCACCCCTGTGGCCTCGCCTGTTGCAGCCCACAGGGCCTCTCTCTTGACTTGTTTCTGCTTCATTCCTGCAGATTTCCTCAGAAGATGCCCTGTATTGCTGGCATCTCTTAATATTGGGACTTTCCACTATAGTTTTGGCATCCTCCTCACTTCTTCATGCATTGCCATCTCAGGGGCACCCCACAGGGACTCTGACCCTGCTACACTTTGACTGACTTCCCAGGCCTTCCTTTGAAATCTTGATGGAAACCTCCATGACTCCTTACCTCCATTATCCTGCATTCCTGCAGAACAAGCACCATGTGATTAATGCCAAGTTCTGCCACCATTTAAGGGTAGCCACACCTACCTGGGAACATGGCTGCAGCAGCCTCTGAGTACCTGGGCAGCTGAGCCTGGTGAAAATAACTTCTTAGATACCTCTGCAAACAGGGCACCCTAGTGGTCTCTTCTCAAAGGAATTTTGACTTTAACATCTTTGAACCTGAGATAGATATGGTTTTGCCAATTCGTGAATTTCCCTCAAGCCATCTTTTTTATTGTTCCTGGGTAAAGTACTTAGCATTCCTTTAATGGGTGTAATCTCTTTAACCACTACACCTTCTATGGTCATAGTTTTACTTACAATTTTCAAGCTGAATTGCCAAATTTTAAAATCTTTCTGCTCCTGATTATCACAGTAAACGTGACTAAAGTCCTCCAGCAATATCCATGTCACTGCTTGAATGCTATGCTGCCTAGAAATTTCTCCCACCAGATAATTATTCCATCTTCTTTAACTTCAGCCTCATGGAAAGTCTCAGCACATGGGGAAAATGTAGACAAATTCTTTGCCACAACATAACATGAATTGGCCCCTACTCTAATTTCCGGTAGAGTCCTCCTCCTCTGAAATGTCATGAGCCCAGTGTTTACTGTCCTCAGTTCTATTGGCCATTCTGGTCTTCTGAGTTCTCACCCCACTCATCCATTAAGCTCTGCTTACAACATTCTAAAGGTTTTCAAACTTGCTTCTTTAAACTTTTCCAAATTCCTCCCCCCTGTAAACCAACTCCAAATGCTTCTGAATCACATGGTCAGGTTAGTCACAGCAATGTCTCCACTTCTTGGCATCAATTGCTGTTTTAGTCAGTTTTTTTTTTTTTTTTTTGTCACTGTGACAAAAAGATCTGAGAACAATGTAGAGGAAGGAGCACTTATTTGGGGTCATGGTTTCAGAGATCTCAGTCCATAGATGACTGATCTATAGCTCTGAGCCCAACATGAGGCAGAATATCATGGCAGAATGGAATGGCAGAGGAAAGCAACCAGAAAGCAGAGTAGAAAGATTTATTAAGTGGGGTTGATTCCTGTGACTGTAGAGGCCAAGAAGTGCCACAAAATGCCATCTGAAAGCTGTGGAGGTCCAAGAAAACCAGTGGTGTAGTTTTAATTCAAGCTCCAAAACTTAAGAACCAGGGTGCCAGTGGTGTAAGTCCCAGTCCAAGTCTGAAGACCTGAGAACTGGGGGGTTGATGTCCAGGAACAGGATAGATGACTCAAACAAGAAGAGGGAATTTCACCTTCTTCTGTCTTTGTGCTCTAATTGGGTTTTCAAGAGTTTGGTTGATGCCCATCCACATTTGTGAGGGCAATCTGCTTTCCTTAGTCTACTGATTCAAAAGCTAATCTCTTCCAGAAACCCTTTCATTGACACACCCAGAAATGTTTTACCAGCTATTTGGGCATCTCTTAGCTGTCAAATTGACACGAAATTAATTATCATATCTTCTAATATCTTGAGTTTTTGTCTATAGTTTCTTTCTTTACACATTCCTATAATTCTTCAACCCTATGTATTCCTGCTAGAGGAAATTTTCTAAAGCATGCTCAATTGACCCAGAAACCTTCAATGCTCCTAATTACTCTTAGAATAAAATCTGAACCTAACTGATTCTGTTCTTACTTTCCAATCTTATATCTTGTTACTGATTTCTCACACAAATTCAATTAATAAGCCTCCTTCTTGTTCTATGCTCACATGCTTACTGCATTCTGTCTTCATATACTTTATAGGCAATTCTTCTTATGCATGATTTCTTCTTCCAATTCATCTTTGTGTATCTAATGTGTACTTCATTTTCCAAGTTTCAGCTCCAGTCCTCTTCCCTCTTCCTAGATGATGGAGTCCACAAGCTTGTCTCCCTCCTTAGGGTGTCAGTATTGCTTATTCTCTTGTAGCACTCAGCTGATACACATGGATCATTTTCTACCAGAATCATACTGCATTCCTTTAAATGTGAATAAAAGTTGAATAGGCAAGTCAAAACAATACATTTTCATGTTATAAAGGAAAAGGAGGTTCAATTCAATTCAAGACAGCCAAGAAATTTAGACTATCCAACTACAGCTCACATTTTATTTATTTTAATTTTTAAATTAGAGCTTTATAGTAACACTTAGTGGTTGGGTTCGTCTCAACAAAATCATACAAACATAGAAATTGATTTCAGTTCATGATCCCCGCTTTTCCCTCCTGCCCTCCCTCTTCTTTCCCATTCTTCTTCATCTACTATACTAGACTTCCAGTCACTCATCTGTTATTATATATTTGATTGGTTCTTTATGTTATCCTGTCCTTCCCACCCCTCTTTCCTTTATTTTACTCTAGCTTCTGCAAATGAGAGAAAACATTTGTCCTTTGAATTTCTGAGTTTGGCTTATTTCACTTAGCATGATATTCTACCCTTCCATCCATTTATTGGCAAAGACCACAATTTCATTCTTTTTATGACTGAGTAGAAGACCCTTGTAAATATATACCATAATTTCTTAACCCATTCATTTATTGATAGGCATCTGGGTTGATTCCATAATTTAACTACTATGAATTGTGCTGCTATAAATGAAGTGGCTTTATCACTGTAGTATTCTGATTTTAGATCTTTTGGGAAAATACCAAGGTATGGGATAGCTGGGTCAATATGATGATTCCAACCCTAGCTTTTGGAGTAATCTCCAAATCTCTGCTTTCCAGAGTGGTTGTACTAGTCTTCAGTCCCACCAACAATGTACAAATGTACCTTTCCCTTCTCAACCTCACAGAATTTATTGTTATTTGTATTTTTGATCATTGCCATTCCGACTGGAGTGAGATGAAATATTAGTGTAGTTTTGATTTGCATTTTCCTGATTGCTAGAGATGTTAAACATTTTTTCACATATTTTTTTGCCTATTTGTGTTTCCTTTTTTGAGAAGTTTCTGTTCAGTTCTTTTGCTCATTTATTGATTATCTATTTTTTTTGGTGTTAAGTTTTTTTGAGCTTTTTGTATATTCCATATATTAATCCGCTATTGGAAGAGTAGCTGCCCAAGATTTCATGGCATTCTGTAGGCTCTCTCTTCATATTCTTGATTCTTTCCTTTGTTTTGCAGGAGCTTTTTGGTTTGATGGCATCCCACTTACTGATTCTTGGTTTTATGTCTTGTGCTTTGGGGGTCTTGTCAAGGAAGTCAGTGCCAGCGCCTATATAATGGAGTGTTGACCCTATGTTTTCCTCTAGCAGTTATAAGTTTTCTGGTCTAATTCCTAAGTCTTTGATCCATTTTGATTTGAGTTTTGTGTAGGATGAGAATAGGGGTCTAATTACAACTCCCAGTTTAGACACATACTTAGGTTCTACATGTTCAGCATTTTGTGAGTGAGTATTTTATACTCAATCTTTATTGCTTCCTTCCTCCCTCATTTGAAAATCCAGTGAGGTTATGGATACACCACTTTCATTATTTCCACATTTTGGAAATGTAAACATTTGCCAGTTTTGTTCTATTATATTACATTTATAAGAATTACACTACTATATGGAACTAATATTATCATTCCTTTTTATAAAATAAGATGGGCAAGATGAGGTAAAATAGCCAAACAGTTACATAAATACCAATTGCTCAGTGGAAATAAATTGTTGGTTGGCGGCAGCATCAATCATTAATTCATTGAAAAATAAGCTTATTGAGCAACTGAGGGCTTTCAAAAGTTGGTCTGGGGTCTTTATATAGTATGGGATATTTGGGATTCTATGAACATGTTGAATTTGAGGTCTTGCATTGCTAATTTACTTAACAGTTTATGTTAATATATTATCTTCTTAATGAAATTATAAGATCCTTATGGACAGAAATTATGCCTTGCTATAGAGTGAATGTTTGTGTCTCTGTGAAATTCATATGTTAAAGCCTAATCCCTAAAGTAATGGTATTTGGAGGTGGGCTTTTGAGAGGTGATTATGGAATGAGGGCAGAGTCACTAGTGTCCTTATAAAAGAGCCACCAGAAAGCTTCCTTCTACTTCTGCATGTGAGCATACAGTGAAAAGATGGCCATCTATACACTGGACGGGAGGCTTCATCAGACAATCAGTAGCCACCCAGCTTCCAGAACTGTGAAAAATGAATTTCTGTTGTTTATAAACCACCCAGGTTTATAAACCACTTGATATTTGTGTTATAACAGCGTGAGCAGAGCAAAACATGCCTTATTTTAGTTTGTGGTATACTAAAATCTTAATGCAGTGAGAAAGGTTAGAAACTCTCTTTTTAATATTCAATATAACCAAACATCAACTCTTAAAAATAACAGAGACTGGTCTGGGGCTGTAGCTCAGTGGTAGAGTGCACGCCTGCACTTGTTAGGCACTGAGTTCAATCCTTAGCACCACACAAAAATAAGTAAATAAAATAAAGGTGTTCATCTACAACTAAAAATGTTAAAAAAAAATAACAGATTCAGGCATCCTGTGGTTTGCATTTGTTGGTTAATTATGTTTTTCCCATGTTCTATCAGACTCTAAACTTGTGAAATGCTATTTTAAGTTTGGGTAAGTAATAATAATTCTATGATTTAAGAACTAGAGGGTAATTTATTATTTAGGACATTGTCCAATGTTGTGGCTGATGTGGTTCCCATTAATTGGATTAATTTATTAATTATTAGTTTTATTAGTTGCATTAATCTCTCGCTGGAAATATTCTTAAAATCCTTTAAGATGGGACTGAATGATGAATTTTGGAAGATACTTGATGAGGAAATGCTACTCTGGTTTGGAAAAAATAAAGTCTAGGTCAGTAGACTTAATTTCCTACAATTAGACCTTGTTATTGAAAAATGACAAGCATATCAAATAGAAGGGAAATTTTGGTCATCACAGTGTTAATATGCATATTGGTGAAAATGACTACATTTGGAAGCCAGAATATGCATATTTGAATTAATGATTAACATTTTACAGACTCTCCAGATGACTGCTTGGGGAAAAGGAACTTGTTCTATTATTAAAAATCTAGATGATATAAGCTGATTTTTTGCTACTTTTCTCTTTCGTATCTCTTATTGATCTAGAAGTAGTATGTGAATGGAAGAGTACTAAGTTTTTAGAAACATGTCATCTGACTTAAACTTTATAACATCTTAAGCATGTTGTATTTATATAACAATTTTACAATTAGGAAACTGAGGTTTTTAATCAGTGAGGAAGGACTAGGTTATGCTGCTGTAACAAACAATGCCAAATATTGTATTGCCTAAAACAGCAAAGATTTAATTTTTAACCATACTACAGTTCTGTTTTGAGTGTGCCTCAAGTTGTCCCCACTCTGGGGCCCAGGCCAATGAGGCCACCATGGCAGAGGGACAGAGGAAAATTGAAAATTCTTTCTTGGCTCTTAATTACTACCTTGAAACAACATATATCACTTTCTATTATATTTCATTGGCCAAAGCAAATTAGATGGCCATATCTAAATTCAAAGGGACATACAAATGCAATTCTGCAATGTGCTGGGATGGGGAGAAACTTGGGTTATTTATGTGTATCCCTAAGACTGTAGAAAGACTTAAGGAAGTTAAATAAACATCAAATTTAGATTCTCCTTTGTCTAAGTCCAGGGTCTACATTTTTAGGCTCCATGATATAGTGCCATGGTATAATAACAATTCTTGTATTATCTATCATTGTTGAAGAGTAAAATCAATAATATGGGCAGAAAATTATGAATAAATTTCAAGGTATTGTTTTTAAATTAAAATATCATTATTATTTTGTTATTATTTAGATACATAGAGGTCTGATTATAACCAACATAATTGTTATCTTTAAACATTAACATCTCCTTGCACTTAATTAGTGATAACCAAATGCAACCATTTGAGAGTTGACTTGGTAGCGTGTAAGCCTGACAGAGAGTGTTCTTAGTTCCTGAGGATCTGAAAGTAAATTCTGAGCTTTAGATTTTGGCTGTTTTCCAGATACAGATAAGTCTGCTATCCAGGGAGCTATTGGAAAAGCCAGCCAGAATAACTAATGTGCTGCTATACTCAACCCTGTGAGAGATAGACTTCTTCATCTAAAACTTAAACAAACAAACAAACAAACAAAAAACCAACCTGGGTGAATTGGAGTTCACATATAGGTTGGTGTCTGCTGGGCTGAACAAAGATCTCTTCTGGCCTACCAGCCTTTAGAGTACAAAGCAGCTCCACACAGTGATTGTGAGTGGAAGTGGGTGCAATCCTGGCTCGCCTTTTGCTTAGTGAGCCTTGAGAAAGTGATGTGATTTACACTTTTTGGTCCTCAAAGTTCAACATAGTTCTCCACAGTTTGACAGAGGATGTTATTCCTTTTTTGTGTGAGGCCAGTGTTTATCCAGGTCTGCACAAATTGATGTGGTTCTTTGATGGAGAGTAAGTGATCCAAGCCTGTTGAAGTTTGGCCAGGCATGTTGCAGCATTTAATATTTAGCATTTTATTTTATATATAACTATCTCTTAAGTGTCATCTGGACTCAGATACTTAAGTAGGACTTGTTTAATGCCTGCTGACCAGAACTACTGACATATTTTCTTTAGCACTCAAGCAGTGTAAAAAGGTCCAATTCTCAAAACACAAAATCATTCTCACTCTCCCCACACACCAAACCACCAATCCTCCTCAAGATGCAACCCTTAGTTTTTTGAATGCCATAAAAATAATTTAGGAGAGATGCATTTTTAGGAGAGATGCCTCCAAGGAATTGAAATGACTCCACATAAGATTCTAGGGGTAGAGACTAATTTTAATGACTCTAAGCTATTCTCTCTCTTTCTGAATGGAAGATGCTCTCAGTGAATCTAGGGTGGTTGTCTGGTATCTTCCTTGCCAAAAAAAGAGAAATTCCCTACAAATTTGTTGTCTGGAAAGTAATTTCATTACAATAGCAGGATGATTTACACTTAAGAATAAATCATCAAGTTTGAAAAATCGGAATAGCTTTCTTTAAAAATATAGTACCCACCAGGAATCTTTTCTCTGATGGGAATTAATAACTATTTGTGCTTTATTGCCATTGCCATATAATTGTTGCCAACAGTATTCTTTCAATTCTTGTCCCATTGAAAAAAATTAGATATTTTTCTCAAAGCAATAAAATATATTTCAACAAATATGACTACACCTTTTATTGTATCTCTTCATGTTTCATATTTAGTTTCATGCTTTCTGCCTCTTGGTGTGGCCCCTTTCTGCCTCCTTTTCACTCTCCAGCCTTCATTAAGGATCTTGCAACTTGGTTTACAGTTCTTCTACCTAGCATCCTCTATCACACAGAGGGTCTGTACCCTTGTAGATGACCCCCACACACACTTGAACCTAACAATTTCTTTGTCTCCTTAATGCCAAACACTACTTAATTTCTCTCTGGTAATTTCTCTCATATTGTATTGAAAATTTGTCATCCCTCAGAAATGCTCTGCTTTGGTATCTTAAAATCCCATATTCTCTATTTTGAGTGCAATATTCTCAAACCCAGCACACCTACTTTTCAAGTTCTCCTGAGCTCTTATTCTATAATTACTTTAATGTTTCCCCTTCTGGAACATTTTTTCTCCTCTCTACTCTGCCTGTAGTCTGTGGTTGATTGCTTGGACTTATTCCATTTCACCTTAATACTTCATTTTTTTTTACATTCATATCCTGTCTAGCAAACCCTCATGCTGGATAAGTGGTATGATACAGCATTTTTTTATAATTTTCCCCCACCTGACATTCCTTCCTCACAACCTGGGCAGTTTTCAATCACCTGCTTAATATTATAGCTTGTCTAACATTGGAAATGCATGTTGGAGAGTCTGTGGGTTGGAGTTTCTGGGCCATCTTTTGTCCAGCCAGGGGAATCTATGACTCTGGATAAGGTATTAGAAGTTTTATAGTGGAAGTCTCCTCTCGGAGGAGCCCAAAGTCCATGTTCAGTGATCTCCAAACTGACAGCAAATGGAAAGTAGCACCAAGTACGGGAAGGATCACACCACCATGATAGGTCCTACCGGTAAGAGAAATGAATCACCCATCATATGTACGACTGTTACTGAATGCATAACAAGTAAATGCATTTCTCTACTCAGAATGTTCTACTGTATTTCTGTTACTTCTTCACCTTCTGGTAAGTCAAGGAAATATCAGATTTCAGGTACAACCATCCAAGTGGCATATGTACCAGATCTCCTCCTATTACATATATACTGTTCTATTGTGCTAAAGATGGGAGACAATTCCTGGTTTGCAGATAATGGAGGTCATCAGTACAGTGGTCTTCTATTAACAAGAATGCTTAATGTAGCTTTAAGTGTAAGGGTAAAAAAAATCGAAAATAATGCAAATGTTAATCAACAGAAAAATGGATAAACAAATTGAGACAAATTCACAAATTGAATATGTTATGGTTTGAATGTGAGGTGCTCCCAAAAGCTCATGAGTAAGAGACTGCAAGAAGGTTCAGAGGAGAAATGATTGGGTTAGGAGAGCCATAACCTAATCAGTGAATTAATCCCCTGATGGGATTAGCTGAGTGGTAACTGAAAGTTGGTAGAGTTTGGCTGGAGGAGGTGGATCACTGCGGGTGTGCCTTTGGAGTATATATTGTATCTGGTGAGTGAGTCTATCTCTGCTTTCTAATAATTATGTAACCCTCTTCCCTTTGCCACTCTCTTCTGCCATGAGGTTCTGCCTTACCTCAAGCCCTGAGGAATGGAGCCAGCTATCCATGGACTGAGGCTTATTGCCCACTTTCCTCTCAGGTGATGGGGTCTTTCCATGTGAATTAGGCTGGCAATGTAAACACCACATAAACATGGAGATACCTTTTGCAGGGGTCAGGGATGGCTCTTTGACCTCAGGAGTCAGCTCCCACCCTGGAGAGCAAGAGGAGCTAGGGAGGCAATAGAGAGTGAGCATACCCCGAACCTCTGTATTTATTAGGGAAAAGACATTCAATAGAATATACCACCCAAATAAGGCAAGGGATTGTGTTACAAGAAACAGGGAGGCATAGCCCAGTTCCAATGGGTGATGCACTTCCTTGCTGAGGGAAGGTAAGGCCCACTTGCTTTGCACTGCATGCGCTGCCAGTTCAATACCTTTATTACTCAATGAAGGGGGGCGTACTTAGCTCATGTTCAGGGTGGCCCAGACAGAGACCTCTGAAACTGTGAGCCCCCAAATAAACTTTTCCTCCTATACAACTGTTCTGGTCAGATCTTTTAGTCACAACAGCAAAAAAGCTGACTAAAACAGAATTGTACTTAGCAATAAAAGGAACGTATTATAGATACATATAAAATGTGACTGAATCTCAAAAACATATGTTTATGTTGAATGAAAGAAACAAAAAGCCAAAAGAATACATATTGTTTGATTCCATTTGTATGAAGTTCAGAACCAGGAAAACTAATCTATGGAACTAGAAATCAGAATGGTGGTGCTTTGGGGGTATATAAGTCACTGCAAAAGGGCAAGGGGGAGCTATCTTGGGTTTCTATATCTTGCCTGGGGTAATGGTTACATGGTTGTTCCATGACTTTTTAATGCCCATACTCCTTTTCTTTGAACCTGCCTTATCTTGCATTGTTCCTTGTTCCATATGACCTGCTCAGCTTCCATCTCCTCCCCTTCACCTGTAACTTACCTTGATACTTCCCTGAATGGAAAACTATAGGAAACAGTAAAGGAGATAGTTGCTCCATGTAGATCCTGGTCTGGTGGCAAATGGCATACAGTTCAGAAGGGTATGGGATATAACCTTCCAAGCTCAAAATTTCAGGAAGGTCAGGAGCCCTTTGCCAAAAAAATAAAGAAATTTGGATTTTCTCTCTGTGAAAGACAACTTCACACTCTAAATAGAAACCTCTCCTCCAAGTACTCATTTTTGATTTAATGAAGACAACTGAATGTAGGTACAAATCTTTAAAATTATAATCTGAAATAGGCAAAATCCCTAATAATCAGTATGCTAACTGTTAGGCAGAATAGCAAAGATGTCCATGTCCTTATCCTTGGAACCTATAAACATGCTGCTTTGCATAGTAAAAGGAATTTTGCAGATGTGATCAAGCTAAGCATCTTGAGATAGGGAGAGATCTTGGATTAGCAAGTGAGCCCAATACAACTACAAGAGCCCTAATAGGTGAAAGAGAGAGGAGAGAATGGCAGAGACAGAGGAGATGTGATGATGGAAAAGGTCAGAAATATAATGTGAAAAGGCTCAACTGGCCATGGCTGGCCTTGAAGATGAAGGAGCCATGAAACCAGGAACATGGGCAGCCTCTAGAAACTGGGAAAGGCAAGAAAACGGATTCTCCCCTTGAGCGGTCACCAAGGAACACAACTCTGCCCACAGCTTGATTTTAGTCCAGTGAGAACTACTTCAGATTTCTCATCACCAGTAAGATAATAAATTTGTGTTGTTTTAAGCTACCATGTTTATGGTAGTTTGTTCCAATAAAAGAGGAATACATTAGCCATTTGTGGTTAACATACTCTTGCATGTAGGTGAGTTCAGGTGTCAAGAAGAGTCTGGGAATGCCTGAGAATCAGTCATGCTGGATTCTAATCATATTGACTAGCTCAGGGATCATGGACAGTTATTGCATTCAAGTCTCTGGGTCCCAGATGTCTTCCGCAAAATGAGGACAACAGCAGCCTCATCTTCCATTTATTCATCTGAAATCCTTATCCTTATCTGAAATCCTTTTCTGCACTACCTTATGCCCAGGACAGCACGTGCGCACGAGAGAGAGAGAGAGAGAGAGAGAGAGAGAGAGAGAGAGAGAGAGAGAGAGAGAAGGCTTTGGAGTTAGTCAAACCTGTATTCAAAGGCCAGCCCTTTTATTTACTAGCTAATGTCTTGGGCAAGCTGCTTAACCTTTCTGAACTCTTTCTTCTTCTGCAAAATGAGAATGATAATTGTGCATGCTACTCATGGGGTTATTTGGAAGACTAAACAGTTCAATGCATATGAAGTTCTTAGAACAGGACCTGACACATAACTTGTGCTCAACACACTCAGTAATTTTGTTTCCCATCTCTGCGACTTCAGGAAAACTTGTACAAAGAACTTCGCCTGTAATGTGGTTGTATGCTACGATATATCACTTCATCGAGTATTGGTTAGGGAATAATGACTAACATCACTGAACATATTTTACTTCCTTTTCTATTGTGCTTGTGCACAATATGTGGTAATTTCTTAGACACGTGTCTAGAAGAAAGACTTGGATTTGAATGCCATATAATCTTTATGACTTTGAGAAAGTTACTTAACCTCTGTGAGCCAAAGTATTCTCACCTTTAGGATTTAGTAGTTTCACCTTTAGGATTATTTTATGATTTAGAACACAGTGATTAGTATATAGCATAACATAGCAAATATTCATTAAATGGTAGCTAATATGGTAGAGGGACATTGTCTGACTTTTTTGAAGATCAAAAGGATACATTTATGCATAATCACTCAATAAACATCAGTTGAATGTAATTACATTTAGAAAATAGTCCTTTTTGGATGAATTCTTATCTTGGGGGCTCATTTGGTCTTTTAAAAAGTTATGTCTTCTCTACGATTACTTAAATTATTGATTAGTGTTATGAAAAAATGAAGGACAGAAAAGAATAAGAAAATTTTGAAAATCCCCAAATTCTACCAACCAGAAATAATCATCAATAATAATTTAGAAAATGTTTCTAGACCTTTATGCAATAAAAAACACATGAAAAAATTTGTACAGATACAGATGCACATAAATAGTCCCATGTATGGATCCACATAATACATACCATTTTGTAATTTGATTTTTAAAATGTTTTAATATTTTATTTATTTATTTGTATTTGTTATTTTTGGATATACATGACAATAATAGAGTACATTTTGACATATTATACACACATGGAATATAACTTCCCATTCTTGTGGTTGTATGTGATATGGAGTTATATTGGCTGTGTATTCATACATGAACATAGGAAAGTTACATCTGATGTAACTTGCTCCCAACAATATGTCAGGACATTTTCTTAGGTAGAGAATATTGATCTTCCTAAGACTGAATAAATAGTATTCCCTTCTACAGATATTCTGAGGTTTGGTAAATCAGGGAACTGAACACTAGATGGCGGTGTTGAAATAAAAATTTTGGAAAATAAATACCTGCATTAACACGAGAACAAGAAGCCCCTGGGACTTTGTTCAGTTGAATCCTGTTATTGACTTTCCTGATAATTAATAACTGGTGAAAGAACATTTATCTGATTAAGATTGTATTACTTTGGAGGCTCCTTATTTCCCCAGGTTGAGCTGCAACATCAGCTCCCAAGACTGAAGGATTTGTAAAACTACATTCAGGCATCCAGGTCTGTTTCAGCATCCATCTGTGACACTGAGAATTTTCACTCCATGGAAGGCATACGGTGCTTGCCATCTCTTTCACACTCTTTCTCTGATGCTCATACCAGACATGGCAGATGGACTGACACTTCAATGCCTTCTGCCCCAAAAACCGAGTCTGATTTTTGTACCATGTTCATCACAGCACGGGAAGCCCTACTCTGTGATAGTTGGGTGAGAAATAGCTTCCTATCTGGTCCAAGGTACTCTGGGGCGGGGGTGGTGGTGGTGGTGGTGCTTCACTCTAGAATTCCAAATTCCAGAGACTTGGATCCTGGGAATGTGTATTCCACATAGTAACTGTGTGCACAGAGATGCCAGGTCAATCTCGACCTTCAGAATCCCAGTCTTCCTTGAGTCAGATTAAGTCACCTTGTGTTTTATAGATACTTTCCACCACTGTCCCAATACCTGCACACATTGTGTACACAACTAAGTATATGGGCAGTGTAATCTAGTGGAGAGCATGTAAGATGCAAGTCTAGAATTTCAGTTTAACTACTAACTAACCACATAATCTTGGTCAAACCCAATAGAGTGTCTATTGTCTTAGCAAAAACAATACTTGCCCCCATTCTGAGATTTCAAATATATACATCATACCTGTGCTTAGGGCTTTCTCAGATCCACCCATAAAAATTAAAAAAATATATTTTTAAGGAATTTGATAATTTCTATTTTTCAAACATTCATTTTGGAGAAAATCAGAAGTTTGTGAGTTGTTTTTCTTTACATTGTTTTTTATTTTGGACAATGGTGACTTCTAAAACCACTCCAGGGTAGAGGCTTCTAAACACGTAATGCTGTCAAAATATTCTGTGATTTAGAACGTGAGGGTATTTTCAGAGTCAGAGCTCAGTCGTGTCACGTTCCCTGATGGTTACCCCTGGGTCTATTATAGCACTGAGTCATGGGCAGAAAGTTCATCCTATGGGAAGCAGCAAGGGGAGGAGAAGCAGCTTTGCTCACACAAGCTCTGTGAAAAGCCAGGTGACGCTTGCTCTGGGAGCTGATTGTCCTGGCTTTAGCTGGACCAAATGGAGATATCTGTCTGAAACTGAACCTGAATAGGACGAGAGGTGGAGGAGATGGTTTAGGAGAAGTTACATTGTTGAAATTTTTTTTAATTCCAAATTTTGTATGTGTGTGTGTGTGTGTGTAAAAACACACACACACATGTATTTTTTAATTAGAGCTTTAGAGTTATATATAGTAGTTGGGTTCATCCTGACAATCTCATATATGCATGGAATTGGAATTCAGTTCATGATCCCCCTTATCCCTCCCTCTTTCCCCTCCCATCCTCCTTCCCCTCTCTTATTCACCTTCCTCTCTTCTATTGGACTTCCTTTTGCTCATTTATTTATTTATATGTGATTTTTTTCCCTACCTATGTATAAAGATGAGGTTCCCTGTGGCATATTTATACATGCACATAACATGAGTTTTAGAGAATTCACTCCACATTGCCTACTCTTACCCATCCCTCCACTCTGCCTCTAGATCTCTTTCTACATTATGGATCTTCCCTTTATCTTTGTTATCTTCCCCTTCTCCTTTCCTTTATTTTACTCTAGCTTCTGCATATGAGAGAAACCATTCAATCTTTGAGTTTCTGAGTTTAGTTTCTTTTTTAAAAGAATTGTTTTAGTTGTTGATGATATCTTTAATTAATTAATATATGGGGCCGAGAATCAAACCCAGTGCTTCCCACGTACTAGGCAAGCACTCCACCTCTGAGTTGCAATCCAGTCCCCAGAGTTTAGTTTCTAATTTCACTTAACATGATATTCTCCATTTCCATCCATTTCCTGGCAAATGACATAATTTCATTCTTTTTTTAATTGTTGAAAGTTTAAAATGACTCTAGCTCTCTTCCTGGTCTCAGGCAACCAACGAAACACTGTCAATTTGATAACCTTTGAGTGAATAGAAGAGGCAAACTCTCTACCTGTCTCTTTCATTTGTATTTCCTATATTTCTAAGATAAAAGGGAGAAATAGTCAACCATATATTCCAGAGAATTTTTTACCAGAGTAAAATAAGAGGTTATATCATAGTTTATCCAAATGGTCCCTTGGTGATGAAAATTTGTTTCTTTACAGCCTTTCACTGCAGTGAATTTCCTTGTTCAGTACTAATTTGTAACATCATGGAGGAGGTTCGTGTCAGTGCTAAGGGATAAGAAGTATAAGAAGGTGGGGTCGGTGTCTCAATCTCTTCAACATGGCAATATCTTAGAACTATTAAAAATACTTGGCAAAATTTCTGGATGCAAGATCAACTTATAAAAATAGACACCATTTCTCTCTAGGCCAGTAATAGCAAACTTGCAAATAAAATAGAAATAAGATTCTGTTGACAACAGTAATAACAACAGCAGAAAATGACTGACAATTAAAATATAGTGGATAGAGCCTGAATTAGAAGCTCTGCTGTATCTTAAAAGTGGTATATAAACAGATTTAAATGATATTTAAAGTACATGCACAACACCACGTTTCATGAGGATATGTGCTTATTTTATGAAATACATCCATTAGTGACTTTGGGGTCAAGAATGAAGAGAGAAAATAAATAGATAAAGCAAGAGAGATGCTTTTCATGGACTGAATATGATAATGTGCTAAGAATGAGGACATTGTATTTAATGAGACTATTCATCTAAGTTAGAGCAAAAAAAAAAAAAAAAAAAAAAAAAAAAAAAAAACAAAAAAAAACAAAGCCTCTTAAACAGACATCCCTGCAAATCCACAGGGACAAGGCTCACCTTACACAGAGCAAGTGAAGTTTACATAAATGGATCATTAGAAATTGCATGGCATGCTGAGAAGCCGTCTGACAGATTTTCCAAGCATGTAAACACTTTGTTGAAATAAATTCAACAATTTGTTAAATCAAGCCCTTTATGCCTTAACCGAAATGGCAGATGTGATACCCATGACATCTTGTTCCTCCTGAGAGCCAATCATAAGAAACTCACTGCATTTTTTCACATGGGACCTGGTCTGCAAAAAATAGTTTTCTATTATTATGTGGTGATCTTCACTCCATAGGATTTAAAGTGGGAAGCAACTGTCAGTAACCTTGAGTCACCAAGATTCATGGTTAGAATATTTCTGCCTGCTGGAACATTCAGCACCAGCACCACCTCCTGTTGATGGAATGCACATGGGGCCCCTCTCAGTGACAATATATAGAAGGTGCATAGTCCTACAGAAGGTTGAGTTTCAATTGGATTATTCCAATTGTCTCAAATAATGAGCTCTAGGTACTGTGGTCGAAGCAAAGGTATCCAAGGAAACTGTGTTCCTTTGACTCATAAAACATTATTTTTAGAAGGAGTATATTAAATGGTCATCCTGTCCAGTTCTCCATTTGATGCTTGGCTCTGCTTAGCAAGATTCTATTAATTACTCATTTGATTATGATTAAATATCCTTGTCTGGAATGCTTACTTCAACAACAGGGATAGTGTTACCTTTTTCGTACCTTGATGGATTCATTAGTTCAACAAATATTTATTACATATCAACAATGTATCAAGTACTAGGCGTACAAGGTTGAGCAAGAAAGATAAATTTCCCACTCTGGGTCTTTCTGGTGAAAGAAGAGTTAATTAACAGGTAAAGGATATGTTACTGAGTGATAAATGCATGATGATATTAAAAGAGAGGGGGTAATAGGGCAGGCAGTGGGATGGTTACTTAGGTGGGGGGGATGGAAAGATCTCTGAAGAGATTACATTTAAACTGAGAGATAAATAGCAAAGAGACAATTATAGGAAGTTTCAGGGAACAAATATTTAGGACTAAGGCAGTGGCTGGCACATACATAATGGTTAGAGTTGGAAAAGCTGGTATGTTGGAGGAAGAGAAAGACCTTGATTTGGGGGACAGGTATGTGCTGGTCATTTGGCGTTTCTCTTTTGTAAATCCCCTGTTCATAGTTCTTTACCAAGTGTGGATATCCTTTTTAAAATTTCTTATGTTTTCAGGTGGCCCTGGCATAAGGTGGGAATCCATTCCTTGTTGGCTTTTTATGTTATAAGTATATCCTAATCTGTCACCATATCATTTACAGGTATATGTGCTTTCTTGAACAGAAATCTGGGCTTTGATGTAGTCAAATTTCACCAACTTTTCTCCTTATGAATTTTTCCTTGTTTAAGAAATCCCTCACTGAGTTATAAGATATTTTCTTTCATTTTCCCCTTTTTATTTGCTTTACAAATTTACCTTTCATGTATCATTATTTAATCCACCTGGAATTTATCTTCATTTGTGGTATAAAGTGTGGATCCACATTAATTTTTTTTCCATATCATGAGACATTGTTTTTTCCAACACCATCTTTTCCTCTCATTTAACGATGCCACTCCTACTATGAACCAAACAAGACTGGGGCACCAGTGACTCTTCTTGTTACTGACATGTTTGTTTATTGTTGAAATTATGAGCTCATGCTAAGGCTCCAGTACCATTCAGCACAACAGATTTTCCTTTCTATCCTCCATTCCATCACTGTGTCTCCTTTCTTTCACAGTTCGAACCCTGGCTTCCTCAGACTTAATCACATTCACTCAGACTCACATCTACAATAAACACAAAATAGATTCAAAATTATTATATTTTTACCACTATGAAAAACAAAACTGCTAAAAAAAGTTTAGATTTGTTTGGTATTTCCTCACCTCCTACCTTGACTAGACTGATGACTGAGGATTATGGTCAAAATACTGTGTTCAAAAGTGATTATTATGTACAACTATAATGCACCAATAAAAAATGTGGGGAGCTGGTGTGGTGGCATATGCCTGTAATTCCAGTGGCTCAGAAAGCTGAGGCAGGAGGATCGCAAGTTCAAAGCCAGCCTCAGCAATTTAGGGGGGCCCTAAGCAACTCAGTGAGACCCTGTCTCTAAATAAAATACAAAATAGGGCTGGGGATGTGGCTCAAAATAGGGCTGAGGAGTCGTTGAGTGCCCCTGAGTTCAATCCAGAGTTCCTGCCCTACCGCAAAGAAAAGTGGGGAAAAGCGATCATTCACTCCTGCCATCCCCCGACCATGCGCCTTCAGTGTGATCATGTTATTTACTTATTTTTTATTTTATTTTTTAGAGGAATGAAAGTTTATTTTGGCTTGTGGTTCCAGAGGTTCAGTCCACAGAAGGCCAACTCCATTGCTCTGGGCCCTATGTGAGGCAGGACATCATGGCAGAAGAGTGTGGTGAAGGAACACTGTTCCATTCCTGGTGGCCAGGAAGTAGAGAGAGTGTTATTATTTATTTCAAATATAATTGGGTTCATTTGTTTTTTGTTTGTATTCAGTTTTAGATCCCCTCCCATTTTTGTTGATTCAACTTTATTATTTTTGTATGTAGAATATTAACATGCTTCCAAAAATTAACACTTCACTCAGAGAAGCATCACTTTCTCTTGCATTTATCTTTCTCATTCCCACTTGTAAGTGACCAATTTCATTGTCTTCTGGTTGCCCTTCCTGTATTTCTTTTTGCAAAAAGACAAAATAGTACAATTTATGCTTCTTGTCCCCCTATTTTTTTAAATCACAAAATGTAGCACACTATGTGAACTCTTTAGCATTTTACTTTTTTTTCACTTAACATATCTTGGAAATCACATTTTCTCAGCCTTGTCATCAATTAGATGTTATGATGATGGTATATATTTTATGCACTATGCTTTTTTTTTTTTTGCTATTTAGAAAGAATTTTTATTAGCACTTAGTTTTATAATTAGTTCTGATAGTTATCTTTGTTTTAAAATCATTTCCAATCCCCTTTTCCCCTTTCACTATCCACTGACTTTCAGTTGAAGACAGCGTCCATTTTCTGAATCTTTTTCTATTTCCCCTTTGTCTCTTCTCACCATTATTTTAGTTGCCTTGTTTCTGTTTTGTTCACATATTATTCTTCTTCCTTTTCCTAACCTTTATTTTATTCCCAGTTTTATGAATAAATATGTTAAATGTTCATTTTCAGTTCTCTTCCCATGTTTTTCTCAGTTATCCTGTGGTTAAAGAAAGCATTCCTCGTAGGTTCCCCTCTAGTGAGTACTAGAAGCAAGCTTGACTCCATATAAAATCCCTGGTTCTGTCTGAGACCTCTCACTGAAGCTGTTAACTGTTTCCTTCAGTTTCCCACAGACTTGAGATGTGCTGAGACAATCCCAATTAACAACATTTTGCTGCAGCATCAGACCTGTGTCAGATCACATATTGTACTTTGGGGTTCAATACATGGTCACCAAAGCTCTAAGCCTAGTATAGTTAAGAATTAGTGACAATGAGGTTTCAAGTTAAGGCTTTTGGCTTAAAATTGGGGAAAGGAAACAGTAGCAGGATGTCCAGACCCCATCACTGTACAAACTTCGTGTGGAAGCTGAATTTAGATAGAGTTCCCAGAGTATAAATAGATGGGACACTAATTGGGGAATGCCTGTGGGGTGAGGCTATGTGAAAAGAAGCAGCATTCACAGTTTAAAAAAAGGTTCCATGGCGTCTTGTAACAGCTGACAGTATATTTCTAGCTCCTTCCCAGAATTTACTCGAATGAAAGGTCACCTGTCTCTATGCTCTTCAAAGCCTTTGAGATTTCAAGGAGACTACGGTGTCAGGGCTGGAAGGGATCTTAGACTTGATAAAATCTACCTTTTCTTCCATTAACAGATTAGGAAGCTTGGAGAGTTAAGTCTGAAACATTTGAAACTTCCTTATGAAATGTCAAGCTTATTAAAAATGTTTTGAAAAGAAATTGTGTTGCAGAAATAAATTGGAGCTAAAATATTTTAAATTATTCAACTCAGATTTTTGAAAAAAAATTAAGAAAAATAAAGAGCTAGCAAAATTGGAGTTCTTATATTTCTCACTTCTATTTATTTTCCTCCGTTTCTAGAGGTAACAATTATCAGGAATTTGGTATATGTTCTCTCCATGCTTTTACACTTTTCATTTATGTATTAATAAATATTTTATAGTTATTCTAATTTATAGAAATGGTAACATAGTATATAACATTTCAAAATTTGTTTTATTTTCATTTTGGTGGCAAACAATATTTCAGTGAACCCCCTTGTACATACCTCTGTAAATATGTGTGAGTCATAGAAGATCATAAAGCATTTTTTAACTTCATTAGATATTGTCTGATTCACTCCTGAAGTGTAATTCTTTCTCATCCCATCTTTATCAATATTTACTCTTTTTAGACGTTAAAAGTTAATAAATCTGGGGTGAAAAGTTATCTTATTGCTTTAATGTGCACCTCAATTAATGATGAGTATTTTTCATATATACTTCCTTGGCCGTTAAGTTTACTATTTTTGTGAGTTGCTGGTTCATATCCTTTGCCCATTTTTCTATTAGATTATTAGTCTTTTTCTTATTACTTATAGGAATTCCTTGGATTTTTTTTTTTTTTTTGGTGGTTTTGATATGAAGTTGGTTTTTTTCTTTAACCAGTGGCTTATCTTTTAACTTGGTTTATAGAATCTTACTTTTATGGACACTTCACCATTTTATATAGCCAAAATTAACAATTTTTTTTTCACTTGTAACAAGGCTAATTTACAATTGGATACCAAATAAAGGCAAGAGTAAATAAATCCCTATGATTCCATCTCTCCCCAGGCTGTTGGCAAGTGAGGCATTCAGCACAAGTGTTCTGGTAATTGGGATGGCTATGAGTAATTAGCAGTGGTCTGTCCCTATGAGGTGTCAGAATGCGCTTGCATGTTGGATGAGGAGCCTTCTGTGGCTGGATCTACTCCTACAGTTGTGACTGGTAGAGAGCTGGGGCATGGCAGGAGGAACCCTGAGCAGACACCGGGAGACCGGACTTCCAGCTCTACTGCTAATTCCATCTGAACCTCATTTTCTGATCTGTAAAAAGGAATGATGTTGCTCCATGGGGCTGTTTGTTTCAGGTTGGATAACGATGAAAATACTTGGTAAGATGATGAATAAAAGCAAAATACTGTCACTATTAACCTCTGTGGACTTGAATGTCCTTATTTGTAGAACAAGAGGGATACAACTAGGCATTAGAGACCCCTGTCAGCTCTACAATAGTCTGTGATTCTATGACTGGGGGTAAAAACAGAGCCTACAAATAAGATGGGGTAGCAGGTGGCCTTTAGCAGTTACAGGGCTCTTGGTAAAGCCACATTCTGGAACAAAGCAAGAAAGATAATGTGGTATCGCCTGCTTCCTCTCTTCGTTGCTTCTTCTACCTTCTCCTTCCTCCCTTTCCTCCTTTCTTCCTTCCTCTTGTTTTCTTTCCTCCTCTCTCCTTCTTCCTTCTTTTTTCCATTCTCCAAAATGCTATTCTTTCTGGAGCACTCTTTAGCCTTTTCCTAGTTAACTTTCATTTAGTCTCAAGATATTCTTTTTTTTTTTTTTTTTTTATTTCTGGGAAGCATCCTCTAGGAGGCTTTTCCAGAGCCCTCCCATTTTCTTGCGTCCTTGTAGGAAGTCCTTCAAATGAGCCCTTCTCATTTGCTCCCATACTATGCTCACAACCTCCGTCATTGTACTTATCACATTTACTTGAATTATTTGCAATCCTTGATAGAATTTAAACTTGGGGGTAGGGAAGGTTCATGTCTTATTCACAAATGTATTTCCAGAGCTGTTCCAGGATACATACCTAGCAGTTGTTCAAATTCTGTCAAATACATTAATAATAATAATAATAATAATAATAATAATAATAATAATAATAATAATAAATAGGCACCATTCTAAGTGACATAGGTACAGAGATAAATAAAAGACACAGCCTTGGCCCTAGACAGGCAACCAAGTAACTGCAGTACTGTAGTATAAGAACAAGTGACAATAATCTGTTCAAATTGCAGATGTATGAAGAGAAAGATTTGGATGGGTCAAGGAAAAGTCTACATGAGATAGATGAACTAGATTTTTATTTTTTTAGGTACTGGGCATTTAATTCAGGGTCACTCAACCACTGAGCCACACCCCCAACCCTATTTGGTATTTTTATTTAGAGACCGGGTCTCACTGAATTGCTTAGCACCTTGCTTTTGCTGAGGCTGGGTAGGAACTCAGGATCCTCCTGCCTCAGCTCAGGAATCGCTAGGATTACAGGCCTGCACCACCGTTCCCAGCTATGATGAACTAGATCTTGATGGATGAACAGCAATGTGTCAATCTGAGAAAAGTAAAATGCATGACAGACAGAGAAGCGGCATGTTTATTCAATAATTTATTTAACAAACATTTATTGAACCCCTGCTCCGTGCCCAGTACTGTTGCAGGTGCTGAGCGTACAGCGTGCGAGTAGGAAACAGGCCTCCTGGAGCCCCTCCAGTTCCTTGCAGAGGTCCTCTTGACGGATGACTCATGTCATATGGTGCCGCTTCAACTCTTCTAGAACCTGGGTATCGGCTGCATAGGAAGTCTATGAGAAGTTGACATGCCTTTAATTGATCCAGGAAAATAGAGTCCTGGCTGGTTTTGTGCCAAGGAAGACGTGGAGGCTTGAGTTTCTCAGTGTTTTGATCAAAGGAACACAGCTGTTACATGAGAACACCGTGGAAATGTAATCTGATTGCCCCAAGGCGTGGACTGGGCCTCGCCATCTGTCTCAGGCTACAATTTGACCGAGAACTGTCTTTGACTGAACACCCTTGGCATGCATCTACCAAGGGAAATAACAAGATAAGAAGAAATAAAAATAGAATAAAGGCTGGAGGAAGTCTCATAAATCCACACACACACCATTACACAGAGCTTTTATGGAAAAGATCAGTAGAAAAAAAATACAGGGTTACATGAAGATGAAAAATAAATCATTTTAGGGGTCATTTTGTGGCAAAAGCAGAATTTCAACTTGCAGAAATTTTTGATTCATGTGGCATCCTAGAAAGGAAATGATTTTCTTTCTTGTCTGATTGGATTCTTTTATTTTATCTGAGTCAACCTGATATTTAAAATAATTTAAACATTCTTCTTCAGCTGACTAGCTGAAAGGGCTGTCATGAGATTTATAATTTGAGGAGAGGTGTGCCCTTAAATATTTCTTTCAGTTTTTAAGAAAATTTAGTGGTTTAGATTTTCCAATGATATGTGCAATAGTTTAAAGAGACCAATAGCTTTATAATAAACAGCAGCCATTTTCCACTCACTCAAATCTCTTACCCTGATGACCACCTTCTCCTCTTGGTTCATTCATTTCATGTGCCTTATATAATTGTTTTTGCTTATCATTTCATGTTTACAAATTAAAATGATTTTTTCAAAGAAACAAAGATTTATTCAGGAAAGCAGGGACACATTTAAGGGTGAATGTGGCCCATCTCCAGAGAGACAGAGAGAGACAGCTTTTATATGTTTTTAAATAAAATATTTGCATTAATTCTTGAATTTTAAGTTTTTGATTTCTCATTATGGTAAGAAGAAGCTATTTCTCTTTACTACTTTTCCCTTAAAATCCCAATAAAATAATATTTTAATTTTGTTTAGCTTATTATTCAGCATTTACTTTAGTAATATGAAAATGTTTTTCTTGGCTGAGCAGTATGATAAACTAGGCTTTCTTTTTCCTTTCCTGGAAAAATTGTGATTTTTCCCTGGGGATGAAAACTGCCATCATTCTGTTGGTTTGGTGACTTTTCTATGTACTTATCACTTATTCAATCCTGAACTCCACACACGCTTGAAAACACCCCTCAAGGTTTTGGATGCATCAGGTTTCTTAGTGGTTTGCATTTTCCTGAAGGCATCTCTTATAATCTTCTGATCTACTCTAATCTGCACTGGTTGCCCTTTGTTCCAGGTACATAGATGTCCATTTGCTATCATCTTGAGATTTCTTCTGCCTCTTCTGTTTCTTGGATCTCATGTCTATTTTCATGGCCAACTTCCTTGGGGGGCTGAAGCCGTTGGAGGTAAATTGTTTGAAACCAAGAGTACCTAAATCTTTATTTTGCCCTTCACTTGGGCATAGAATTCCAAGTTAGGTACAGTTGTCCTTCAGACTTTTGAAGTGATTTTTTCATTGCCTTGCATTTATCAATGTTGCTCACAAGAAGTTGGAAAGCAATCTGATTTCTTCCTCTTGCATGTTTTCTTCTCACTGTGTAGTTTCTATTTCTCACAAATTGCTTTCCTTCTCCTTATTTAGGACTTCCACACTTTATGCTAATATTTAAGTGTACAGGACTAAACATTTCTAAGACTCTCTAAGTTCACGAGTGAGGCTTAACTCTGTTTCTGTTTTTGATTAACTGTTGGGGCTGTTTCTTTGGGGGGAATGCCAGTGCTGGTATCTTCTCCCCTTGGGCTGCTCAGATTCCCCAGGGGAGGTTCTCCCAATCTTCTGCTTGTTGCCCAAGTGGAGGCCTAGCTTCCATTCTTCTGAGAATTGAGTGGGAGAAGAGGGCTGAGTGGAAGGTGGACTCACCACACACATATATACAGTCGCACATCACTTAACGATGGGGTTATATTCTGAGAAATGCATGGTCAGGATTCCATTGTTGTGCAAATACCATAGAGTCTACTTACACAAACCTAGGTGGTGTAGACTCGTCATTCTCTGTGGCCTCTTGATTGCATCAAGCAACTTGGTGTGATGAGCTATGAAGCTGCTGTTGGTGTAACATATCATATTGTTTTACAGTAATTTTTTATAAGTAGAAGAATCACACTCAAATAACAAAAATATAGCACCATAAATACATCATTCCATAACAGTTGTTTATCATCATCAAGTGTTATGTACTGTAAGTAATTATCTGATACACAGATATCACAGACTGGCAGTGCAGGAGGTTCGTCTATACCTGCATGTGAGTAATACCTTGTACTACAATGTTCCCTCAGCTTCTGCATCACTAGGCAATAGGGCATTTTCAGCTCCACTATCATCTTATGGGACCAGCATTGTGTGTATGGTCCCATGTTGACCAAAACATCAACATAGAGCGCACAACGTCACATTCTTTTAAAATCTCTTTTCAAAAGGACATTTCTGCCTTCAACTGTGCCTGGACAGTCCAGAGACTCTCTCCCAGGAGTAAAACTCCAGTCCTTTGCTTCTTAAAGCTAGGGTCAGAAAAGGGATCTTGGGATCTAACAATTTCTTCACGATTTTTCAATTACTTCTTATTTTAGTCCCTCATCTCTTCTCCCAAGTGCCACCAATTTAAGCAGTGTCAATGGGGTAGGCTCTCAGTTACCGAGCACCAGTTCTGGATGCAGCTGTCTTAGCTTTGCTAAATCAGTTACAACTGTCCTTTTGTTTTATTGCTTCCAGCATTTGTTTGCTGCTTTCTCTTTCAGTTCTCCTTGTTCTCATGGCATTTTTGCCTTTTAAAAAATCATCTACTGCCTGGCGTGGTGGTGCATGCCTGTAATCCCAGCAGTTTGGGAGGCTGAGGCAGGAGGATCACAAATTCAAAGCCATCCTCGCCAAGTTAGTGAGGCCCTTCAAATAAATAAATAAATAAATAAATAAATAAATAAATAAATAGGGGTGGGAATGTAGCTCCATGGTTAAGTGTCCCTGCCTGGGTCCAATCTGTGGCAACAACAACAACAACAACAACAACAAAAAAAAAAACCGAAAAAAAAAAAACCACAAAAAACCATTTATCATTTTAGGTGAGTTTTGAGGGTCTAAAATTAGAAATATTTGTTTAATATTAGCATACTAACTCAGAAGCTCAGAAAACTTTTGAGGGTAAAAAGAAACTATTCCTATTACTGAATCTCAAACTCAGATAACTAGGATATTAGCAAGCAATAGCAAGCAATAGCGAAAGTGTTCAGATCCTAGACCCTAGCATCAAACCTGAAGATTGAACTCTGTGTCTGTTATTTGCTATATGTTTTAGGCTATTTTGTGGTTGCTGTAACAAAATAGCTGAGGTTGGATACTCCATGAAGAAAGAGAGATATCTGGCTCACAGTTTTTGTGGCTGGAAGGTCCAAACAGCATGATGCTGGCATCTGGGGAGAGCCTTATGGCTGTGTCACAACAGGGCAGATGGCATCATGACAGGAACTTGTGTAAAAGATGAGTAGCATGTACAGAAGAGATCACATGGTGAGAGAAGAATCAAGAGACCAGGGAGGGGTTAGCTAACTCAATATAACAACCTGCTCTTGAGAGAACTAATTTATTCCTGAGAGAATTAACTCACTTCCTTCATGAGGTGGGCCATGACCCAGTCTCCTCCCTTTTAAAAATCCTATCTTTTTATAGGTGACTCTATGACCAGTGTGATTCTGCAATCTGTACAATTAGAAAAATGAGAAATTATACCCCAATGATACAAATGTATGAATTGCCAAGATCATTGTAATGTCATGTGTAGATAATAAAAAAAATGTAAAAAAAAAATCCTACCTTTTAAAAATCCTGCCACCTTTCAATACATTATATTGGGGACCAAACTTCCAGCATCTGAGCTTCTGGGGAACTAACCCTAACCAAATTATAGCACTAAATTTCTGATCTTTTGACATTTTCCCTCCTCTCTCAGGCTTAGTCTGAGACAGAGATAACAGTATAGCTAATCTATATGTTTAAAGTGCATAAACATATAAACCATGCTTCTTACATTGTCTAAATTTTAGAACACAGTAATTGCCAATAAATTGAGGTAACTTGGGTACCCATGAAAGGACGGTCAGTAAAGTGAATCAGTCAACATCTTTATGACCCTCTGGCTGCATGTTACCTAGCACCCATTGCACACCAGGCACTGTGCTAGGCACTGAGTTTTTTTTTTTCCCAACCTCCCTATGCTATCTTTTCCTTTCTTCTACAAAAAAGCCATTTGAAGATTGCACATATATGGCCAAACTGAGAACTGGCTTTAGTGGGCTCAAGTGAAGAACAGGATCCTGACAGTACATTAGGAGACAACCCCTAAATGACCACACTGAGAACAAGGCTTGATCCTGCATATGGAACATATCTTAGGCACTGAGTTTATAGTGGAGAATTGAACATGTAGAAGATTTGCCTTTAAGGACTTCAGGGTCTGGTGGGGGAGAAGACAATAGATAAGCAAAAAGTAATATATAATTAAAAATCATGGTGCATGCTGGAAAGGAAAGGAACAGAACACATATAAAAGGGAATAACAAGGGAGAATTAGTTTAAAGTTGTCTGTTGGGTAAAATCTCTTAATGAGAGAGAATACTGCATATGTCACATCCAGATTAATGTCAAAGTGTGTTGGTAAAATGCATACGCATTTTAACTACTCAAAGTAAATTAATATTAATATGTAACATTAAGGTCAAAGGGATTAGAGATGTGGCCTTGCTGTCTAGTTATGTAACTTGGTTTAACTTTCTCATCTATAAAATAGAAACTCAATTTCTATTTTATCTAGTAAAAAAAAAACTCAATTTCTATTTTTTCTAGTAATCTCAATTCACCTCCAGTGCTACAAATCTATGCAAATACAAGACAGTAAGAATAATTAACAAGGCTAAAAATAAAGAGAACAGATTTCTCCCCTGTAGTCCTCACTATATAGTTTTATTACTGAATTTAATTTTATTTAATAAAGCATAAATACAGTTTAGGAGTTACCAAGCCAGAAGTGAAACATCCTTCCTCCCCCTCCAACCTCTTTCCATAGGGACCACCATAACTAATTCTATGCCTTTTCCTCTGGTGTGCATTTTTTCATTTGTTCTGAGTATTAGGCATTATATTCTTAGAAATGAAAAGCATAAGTGTGTTTTGGAGACTGGAAGATAAGTGACAAAGTATTAATAATAGTTAACAATGCTATTTTCTCCTCAATTTTTCCTTCTAACATTTCTCCCTTTTTCCAGAATTTGCAAATATTACTTTTAAAGTAAAAGTTACTTTTAAAGTAAAAGTTCTATTTAAATAAAATGTTAGTTGTGATGAATAACAACAAAAGTATTTTATCTCTTATTTTTTTTTTTTTAAATATTAGTTGTCAATGAACCTTTATTTTATTTATTGATATGTGGTGCTGAGAATCGAACCCAGTGCCTCACACAAACTAGGCAAGTGCTCTGCCACTGAGCCACAACCCCAGCCCTGTCTTATTCTTAAAGACAGAATAAGAATAGACCTATTAATTTCATTAACAAATTTGCATGGAGATAGTTCTAGCTAGTTATTAAATTTACTCTGTTAGTTTTAAAAAATGTGATAGTAAGTCCATGTTTCCATCTCCAATAACAATGTGAAATATTCATAAAGACAATACTGGCCTCTGTCAGCAAAACATTCTTATGTAATGAGTTCAGGACAGGTTTGTTTGGGGGGGGGAAGCTTCTCTAATATCTTTCAGTAAGTAGTTGAATTGAGAATTTATCAGCCTTGGAGGAGGGATGGTCAAATCTCCATTATTGTCTCACACTTTTCTTCTTTTTAACTTAGTTTTATTTCAGAGTTATTATTTTCTAGAAGTTAAAAGAAGGCCAGTAGGATGTACTGGCCTTCCCACTAAATTATTCATTTTGGATTCTACCATAATCCAATTATATCAAGGATATTCTAGCCTTTGAGAAGTTCAAGGGGGAGTTTCATGATGTCATATTATTGATGAAATTTTAATGGACTGAAGCTATTCCATGAATGTCACAGATTGGGTCAATGCCTGGGTGTTACTGCTAAAGCTTGTGAATCCATATTCATACTAGTCACAATCTATAGACTGAACACATAACTTTTATTACTATTTCCCAAATATTTGTAGATAGGATTTAATAAATGTGAATTTATTTAGAACTATTATTATTTTTTTCTGTGTGTGTTTTTTCAATAAATATTTTCTAAAAGGTTGGGAACATTTAGTGAAATGAGCACTTGATTTGGAATCTGTTTTTTTTTTTAAGTACTGGAAAATGAATCCAGGGCTTCACACATTCTAGGTAAGCATTCTACCATTGAACTACATCCCCAGCCCAGGAATCTTTATTTTGAAAAGACCATAAATACTACTTTTATATATAAAAGGTAAAGTTCATTCTGGGTTGACCATTTAACTAGCTGTGTGGTGCATTTTCCTTTTCTTTTATTTGAAAAATTGAGATAATAATATAATCTGTATTTATTCCTATATGAATTTTGTGAGTCTTCAAGTGCTTTGAAGAAATCATGTTTTGAAAGTTTTAGATGTCTCTATGATGACAGTTATTATCACAATTATTTATATTGCAATATGAAGTATGCTCGAGGTCAGAAAAATCAGGTTTAATTTCCTGCTTTTTAAGTCCATGAAAGCGCATTTTTTGCTATTTCCTTCAATAACTCATTTTAAAAATATAAGTAGGAGGAGTCATGTCAAAAGAAATTCAGAAAAACCACCTTCAAGGTGGTACAGGCCTAAAATGGAACAAATTTGAGCAGCAGAAATAATTAATCAGGGGGCCGGGATTGTGGCTCAGAGTGAGAATGCTCGCCGCGCACGCGTGAGGCACTGGGTTCAATCCTCAGCACCACATAAAAATAAAGATATTTTTAAAAAGCCAATGGAAACCTTTAAAAAAAGAAATAATTAATCATCACTGATTAAAACAGCAAAAATAGAAGAATCTCTAGTTCATAAGCATATCCGTGAAATTTATTTGGTTTACAGGGCATTAACCACAGCCATGAACTTTGATATACAAAGGGGTTCCTGCCTTCCTGTCTGAACTATGTGTTTTGGATAACCCAACAGAATTTGATGAAGGAGACTGCTTTATGGAAGAATTTTAGTAAATAAAAATTTGGATATTATATCTACAGAAAGAATTAAAATGTTACTAGTTTGAAATCCCCACTAAATAATGTCAGGGCAACTGTTTATTATGGCTCCTAAAGCAATCAGAATTTACTAATCAGTCTTAGATATACTATAGCTGGGAAAACTAGACATCATCTGCCTTACAATTTTATGTCATAAAATGTATATTGCTGCAACAATGAAATATTCTTTCCAAAAAAAAAATTGAGCCTGAATCTATTCATCAGTTTAGATGAACTTAGATCTAACTAGCATTTTGTGGTAAATACAGAAGATAAAGGAATAAGTTAAATGACTTCACAAGGAGAGTGCAACCAATCTAGAATGTGGACACTACACAATATATTAGCCCTATTTATCTGAAAAATTAATAGTGCACATGCATGCGTGCTCAAGAGAGAAAGAGAGAGAGAGAACACTATTAGAGAATAAAGATATTAACCAAATACAATGTATGAATTTTGTTTGAATACTAATTTATACAAACTGGAAAAAACATTTTTGAGACAATCAGAGAAATTTGAATATAAATTCTTAAATAGAATTCAAAATACTATTAATTTTGTTAGTTAAGAAACTGGTGTGTGGCTGTGTTTAAAAATTTTGTTAATTAGAGATTCATATTTAATGATCATGATCACTGGGCTTTCCACTAAAACATTCTAGAAGAAGTCCAGTGCAGTGACACATACCTATAATCCCAGTGACTTGGGAGGCTGAGGCAGGAAAGGAAGATTGCAAGTTCAAGACCAGCCTCAGCAAATTAGCAAGACCTCTTAGCAACATAGTGAAACCTGTTTCAAAATAAAAAATGAAAAGGGCTGGGAATGTAGCTCATGGGTAAAGTGCCCCTCGATTTAATTCCCACTACCAAAAAAAAAAGTTCTGGAAGAAATAATGACAGAAGTAAAGAAAGAAAAGGGCGGCAGTTGGCGGGGGGGGGGGGAGTGTGAGGGTAAGGGTAAATGTAAATAAGTGTAACAAAGTGTGAGGGTAAGGATAAATGTTAATAAATGTAACAAGATTGGCAAAATTTTCATCATTATTAAAACTTGGGTTCATTATAATTTTCTTCAATTTTTGTGAGTTTAAAACTTCTATTATGGGGCTGGGGATGTGGCTCAAGCGGTAGCGCGCTCACCTGGCATGCATGTGGCCCGGGTTCGATCCTCAGCACCACACATAAAAAAAAACAAAGATGTTGTGTCCGCCGAAAGCTGAAAAATAAATATTAAAAAATTCTCTCTCTCTCTCTGTTCAAAAAAAAATCATTACTTTAAAAAAAACCCTTCTATTATGAAATATTTTAAAAAGGGGAACAGAAAAATAGATGAGAGATCTTTAAAATAGTGTCTAGGCAAATATAATGTAAAGTGATACCACTAATAAAATACAAAAAGATTGAATGGATAATTTTCTAGTAATATAATAAACGTCAGAGTTAACTTGAAAGGAAATAGGAAAACTACTCAATAAGACCTATAATCATGAAAAATCACGATGTAAGTAGTTAAAAATTTCCTTCAAAGCTCCAAAAAGGTCAGATCCCTCTATAGTTTAATGTTGTATAAAAACCAAAAACCAACCAAACAACAAACCAACCCCAAATCCTATTTTATAAAAACTATTTCAGAGAAGAAAGACTAAAACCTACCTCTCCAGCTAGCATAATCTGGATACTAGGTCTAAAAGGGTTAATTATAGAAAGTTGTATTGTGCCCCAAACTTATAACAGCTGGGGAAGCGTATCTGGGGAGGTGGAAGGAGCACAGAACCCCTGATTTAGTGGGCCCCTGCGTTTATCTAAAGTATTTTAATTCTTTTATTAAAGAAAGACTTGAAGCAATATGACAAAAATGTTAAGAACTACAATCGTGTATGGTTACAAACATTCTAATTAGTTTTTGCTTTTTTAAATTAAAACATTTTCTAAAAAAAGTAAAAAAATCCACAAAGAATTACACTGTTTGCTGCTCAACTTCAACAGCAGAGAAAACCAACACTTTAAAGCCTATTATGTGCCAACCAAGTAAACAGCTGTCAGGCCTGCTTGGTGGTAGGAAGCCCAGAATATGCTATTCTTAGATCAAGAAATTCTGGGTAGTTCAAGTTACTTACAGCTCTGGTAAACATCTGAACTTAAACCGATGAAAGGTTAGAACACTTCATTTTTAAAACCATTCACCGATATGGAAATAAAATTGCTACAACTCCCCAGAGTTTAAAAGTTATTAGTTAACCACTTTACATCCAAGTATTTATTTATCTAATGAATGCTATGGAGTTCCTACCTCATAGTGTGCACTATATGATTAGGCACTGAGTCCACAGGGGTGAGAGACACAATCCAGTTCATAAGGAGGGGTGATGGCAAGAAGGCCAAGGTTGACTACATGGTAAAACCAGTAGTGGATATGGCTCCATAGGTCATAGAGGCCTAGTTGTCCTTGCCTTGAGAGTTGGGGAATGTGGCACGTGAACTAAATGCATTTGTCAATCATCAACTCATCAAACAAGGTGGGAGCTGTTGAGGAAATGAAGGAAAATGTTCTGATAAGGGAGAGTAGTAAATGCAAATGGAGATGAAAGTTGAGGAACTCTTCAAGTTTGGAATTACCAGAGAGGAGGGCCAGGATTTTGCCTCAGAGGATTCAGAACTTAATCTGGGAGCTATAGAAACCATGGTGGGGTCGGAGGTGGGAGGTGGGGTGGGGGGTGGGGAGGGACACAAACAAACATGCTTTTTATCTGGAGTTCAGAGAAGCTACTTTATACTTGGACCCCAAGTTCATTGGTAGAGACCATGACAGGCCGCAGATTCTGTGCAGGGATATTATGTGGTAGGGCCTCAGCTGGAGTGCAAGGTGTGTCTAGTTGTATAGTTCCAGATTTGTCAGCAGATGTCTCACATACTAAGAGCAAGCCTGGGCGAAGTTGATATGCTTTGTGAACCTAGATGCCTCCTGAGAGAAGGAAAGTCATATCTATTCCTGCTGTGTAGTCCCTGGATGAACTTCCTTATGAACGAACTCCTGTGTGGGAAGATGCTGGAGTGAGCGTGAGGTAGTATTGCTTCGTTCTTGTGATGGTGAATTTTATGTGTCAGTTTGACTGGGTTCAGGGATACCCAGATAA
The DNA here is from genome assembly GCF_021218885.2 of Marmota monax. Lineage (NCBI taxonomy): Eukaryota > Metazoa > Chordata > Mammalia > Rodentia > Sciuridae > Marmota > Marmota monax. The sequence goes on from NW_026692132.1 coordinate 6,268,561, forward strand.
CTGGCAAAAGTTTTCTGGGTGAGTCTGTGGGAGTGTTTCTGGAAATGACTGGCCTTTGAATAGGTGGACTGAGTAAGAAGATCACCCTCGGGGATCCAACATGGCGGCGAGAGGGGAGGCAGCGCTTTCAGTACCTCCTCAACAATGGGATCAGAGAGACGCATGGATACGCTTAGATTCGACCTGCTGAGAAACTCCTAGCAAAATTCCACTAAAGAGAGACCGGCCGGGAATTGGAAGGATTTTTGGAGGTGACAGTCTGCGCTAGACGAGTGAATCTCCGCCACGCAGCGCAGAGGTCCAGACCCGCCAGCCGCTGCCCGCGCGACTCGGCGACTGTCGGCTGCCTGCACGCGGCCCCCGCGTCAGGGCGGATAGCCTCCGAGGTGCAGCGCAGCAGGAGCGGTGCAGGGACTCTAGGAAGAGGTCTCTCGCCAAGCCTTCATGAAATAGCAAACCGGGAGCTGAAACCAACCAGAGACAGACCAGTCCCACCCCTCCCTTCGGACACTCCGGCAAGGAGCCTGGGGCCCGCCATAGCAGAGTGGTGACATCACCAGAGTTCCGCCAACAGAATTCCTTCCCAGCGGAATCCACATTAGCAGGTGTGTGACTCCCACCCCCTCCAGATACAAGCAGCCAGGAAACCACCGGGGGCGTGTCTGTAGGGAAGCAGAGGGGATTCCAGATCCCCACCTCCCCTTAACACCAGCGGCGACACCCAAGATCTTAGCCGCCAGTTTCTGGGGGCGTGCCCACCAAAGGGGTCCGGAAAAATTAAACTGTTGGTTCCCAGATCACCCCACCACAGCACTGGGGCTTAATTGAATGACAGAGAGGGTGTTCATCGTTCGGGATATAGGACACGCGGTGGGGCTGCAAGTGTAATCAGATCCTTGGGGAACCGCCTCTTGTGAACAGGACCTGGCTGGCTGGCTGGGAGGAGGAACAGGGGGAGGGGCCGGATAAGTGAAAGGGCTCTGGACTAACAGGATTGAGAGACTCCCAGGAGCCACCGTACAGGGATTTCTGTCAGCACATAGAGGGCAGAAGCTCGGCTCAGAGGGCACAGCTCCGCCTATTGGAAGAGAAGAAAATGGGATTCAGCCATAGAACAGGGGATGCCAGCATGGCAGAGATCTGATGTCATCGGAGAGCGGCCGAGGAGAAAACTTCATCGGTGCCAGCGGTGACGGAAACAGTTGGTCCCCTGGTAGGGAGGGTGAGTCACAGATACCGAGTCTCTCTCGCTTTGTCGTCGAGCCAGAGGGGAGGAGCGGGGCCGCCGCCCGCGCCCGCAAGGTAGGCAGACCTGCGACCAACCTACAGATCAGGCCCAGCGGTCTGCAGGCGTGGTAGGAGGGGCAGGGCAGAGCCACCGCCCGCGCCGGCAAGGTAAGCAGACCTGCGACAGACCGGTGGATCAGGCCCAGCGGCCTGCCAGCGTGGTACACACTTCACCCCAACTGGAGTAGGGGCAGAGCAGAGCCTTCGCCCGCTCCCAGATCAGGCCCAGCGGCCCGCCTGTGTGGTGGTCAAGTGACCCCAATTGGAGTGGGGGCGGAGCGGAACTGACACCCGTGCCCGAAAGGTGGGCAGACCTGCGACCAACCTGCAGATCAGGCCTAGCGGTCCCCGGGCGTGGTAGGAGGGGCAGGGCAGAGCCTTCGCCCCCACCTGCAAGGTAGGCAGACCTGCGACAGAACGGCAGATCAGGCCCAGGGGTCCGTGGGCGTGGTAGACACCTCACACCAATTGGAGGAGGGGCAGAGCAGAGCCCCCGCCCGCACCTGCAAGGGAGACTTTTCAACTATACAAGAGCAATATAAATATATAGGAGGGAAAAAAATTTCAAAAACACAACAGTTTCACCAAGAAGAAAGAAACGCAAGCAGTATGAAAAGACAAGGAAAGAAAGGACTACAAGCAATGCAGGTCAGCTCAACTTTAGAAGAGGTAACAGCTGCAGCAGATGGAATGTCAGATAAAGAATTCAGGATATATATGCTTCAGATGATCTGGAGTATCAAGGAAGAAATTAGACAGCAAAATCAGACAATGAAAGATCACTTCGACAAGGTATTACACAAACAAATCCAGGAAGCAAAGGATCAACTATACAGGGAGATAGAGGTTATAAAAAACAAACAAACAGAAATCCTAGAAATGCAGGAAGCAATAAACCAACTTAAAAACTCAATTGAGAGTACTACCAGCAGAGTAGAACACTTAGAAGATAGAACATCAGACAATGAAGACAAAGTATTTCAACTGGAAAAGAACATAGACAGCTCAGCAAGACTGTTAAGAAACCATGAGCAGAACATCCAAGAAATATGGGATAACATTAAGAGACCAAACTTAAGAGTCATTGGGATACAGGAAGGTACAGAGCTCCAAACCAAAGGAATGAGCAGTCTATTCAATGAAATAATACTAGAAAACTTCCCAGACTTGAAGAATGAGACAGAATCCCAAATCCTAGAAGCCTACAGGATGCCGAATGTGCAAAATCATAAGAGATCCACACCTAGACACATTATAATGAAGATGCCCAACATACAGAATAAGGAGAGAATTTTAAAAGCTACAAGAGAAAGGAAGCAGATTACATTTAGGGGCAAGCCAATCAGGATAACAGCTGGTCTTTCAACACAGACTCTGAAAGCTAGAAGATCCTGGAATAACATATTTCAAACACTGAAAGAAAACGGGTTCCAACCAAGAATTGTGTATCCAGCGAAATTAAGCTTCAGGATGGAAGATGAAATTAAAACCTTCCACGACAAACAAAAGTTAAAAGAATATGCAGCTAGAAAACCATCTCTTCAAAACATCCTCGGCAAAACATTACAGGAAGAGGAAATGGAAAATAATAATGAAAACCAACAGTGGGAGGTAGGACAGTAAAGGGGGGGGGAATAATCAAAGAGGAAAACAAACCATGTTTAGTAACAGAAATAAACAAATATGGCTGGAAGAACAACCCATATCTCAATAATAACCCTAAATGTTAATGGCTTAAACTCACCAATTAAGAGACACAGGCTAGTAGAATGGATCTCAAAACAAGACCCAACAATATGCTGCCTACAGGAGACACATTTGATAGGAAAAGACATACATAGGCTGAAGGTGAAAGGTTGGGAAAAATCATATCACTCATATGGACTTCGGAAACAAGCAGGAGTGTCCATACTCATATCAAATAAAATAGATTTCAAGCCAAAGTTAATCACAAGGGATAAAGAGGGACACTACATACTGCTTAAGGGAACCATACACCAACAAGACATAACAATCATAAATATATATGCCCCAAACAATGGTGCAGCTATGTTCATCAAACAAACTCTTCTCAAGTTCAAGAGTCTAATAGACCACCATACAATAATCATGGGAGACTTCAACACACCTCTATCACCACTGGACAGATCTTCCAAACAAAAGTTGAATAAGGAAACTATAGAACTCAATAACACAATTAATAACCTAGACTTAATTGACATATATAGAATATACCACCCAACATCAAGCAGTTACACTTTTTTCTCAGCAGCACATGGATCCTTCTCAAAAATAGATCATATATTATGTCACAGGGCAACTCTTAGACAATATAAAGGAGTAGAGATAATACCATGCATCCTATCTGATCATAATGGAATGAAACTGAAAATCAACGATAAAAGAAGGAAGTAAAAAGCATACATCACTTGGAGAATGAACAATAGGTTACTGAATGATCAATGGGTTATAGACGACATCAAGGAGGAAATTAAAAAATTCTTAGAGATTAATGAAAACACAGACACAACATATCAGAATCTGTGGGACACATTGAAAGCAGTTCTAAGAGGAAAATTCATTGCTTGGAGTTCATTCCTTAAAAAAAGAAAAAACCAACAAATAAATGATCTCATGCTTCATCTCAAAATCCTAGAAAAAGAAGAGCAAAACAACAGCAAAAGAAGTAGAAGGCAAGAAATAATTAAAATCAGAGCTGAAATTAATGAAATCGAAACAAAAGAAACAATTGAAAAAATTGACAAAACTAAAAGTTGGTTCTTTGAAAAAATAAACAAAATCGACAGACCCTTAGCCATGCTAGCGAAGAGAAGAAGAGAGAGAACTCAAATTACTAGCATACGGGATGAAAAAGGCAATATCACAACAGACATTTCAGAAATACAGAAGATAATCAAAAATTATTTTGAATCCCTATACTCCAATAAATTAGAAGATAGTGAAGGCATCGATAAATTTCTGAAGTCATATGATCTGCCCAGATTGAGTCAGGAGGATATAGACAACCTAAACAGACCAATATCAATCGAGGAAATAGAAGAAACCATCAAAAGACTACCAACTAAGAAAAGCCCAGGACCGGATGGGTATACAGCAGAATTTTACAAAACCTTTAAAGAGGAACTAATACCAATACTTTTCAAGCTACTTCGGGAAATAGAAAAAGAGGGAGAACTTCCAAATTCATTCTACGAGGCCAACATCACCCTGATACCTAAACCAGACAAAGACACTTCAAAGAAAGAAAACTTCAGACCAATATCTCTAATGAACCTAGATGCAAAAATCCTCAATAAAATTCTGGCGAATCGGATACAAAAACATATCAAAAAAATTGTGCACCATGATCAAGTAGGATTCATCCCTGGGATGCAAGGCTGGTTCAATATACGGAAATCAATAAATGTTATTCACCACATCAATAGACTTAAAAATAAGAACCATATGATCATCTCGATAGATGCGGAAAAAGCATTCGACAAAGTACAGCATCCCTTTATGTTCAAAACTCTAGAAAAACTAGGGATAACAGGAACATACCTCAATATTGTAAAAGCAATCTATGCTAAGCCTCAGGCTAGCATCATTCTGAATGGAGAAAAACTGAAGGCATTCCCTCTAAAATCTGGAACAAGACAGGGATGCCCTCTCTCTCCACTTCTGTTCAACATAGTTCTCGAAACACTGGCCAGAGCAATTAGACAGACGAAAGAAATTAAAGGCATCAAAATAGGAAAAGAAGAACTTAAATTATCACTATTTGCAGATGATATGATTCTATACCTAGCAGACCCAAAAGGCTCTACAAAGAAACTATTAGAGCTAATAAATGAATTCAGCAAAGTGGCAGGATATAAAATCAACACGCATAAATCAAAGGCATTCCTGTATATCAGCGACAAATCCTCTGAAATGGAAATGAGGACAACCACTCCATTCACAATATCTTCAAAAAAAATAAAATACTTGGGAATCAACCTAACAAAAGAGGTGAAAGACTTATACAATGAAAACTACAGAACCCTAAAGAGAGAAATAGAAGAAGATCTTAGAAGATGGAAAAATATACCCTGTTCATGGATAGGCAGAACTAACATCATCAAAATGGCGATATTACCAAAAGTTCTCTATAGGTTTAATGCAATGCCAATCAAAATCCCAACGGCATTTCTTGTAGAAATAGAGAAAGCAATCATGAAATTCATATGGAAAAATAAAAGACCCTGAATAGCAAAAACAATGCTAAGCAGGAAGTGTGAATCAGGCGGTATAGCGATACCAGACTTTAAACTATACTACAGAGCAATAGTAACAAAAACAGCATGGTACTGGTACCAAAACAGGCGGGTGGACCAATGGTATAGAATAGAGGACACAGAAACCAATCCACAAAACTACAACTATCTTATATTTGATAAAGGGGCTAAAAGCATGCAATGGAGGAAGGATAGCATCTTCAACAAATGGTGCTGGGAAAACTGGAAATCCATATGCAACAAAATGAAACTGAATCCCTTTCTCTCGCCATGCACAAAAGTGAATTCAAAATGGATCAAAGAGCTTGATATCAAATCAGAGACACGCCGTCTGATAGAAGAAAAAGTTGGCTACGATCTACATACTGTGGGGTCGGGCTCCAAATTCCTCAATAGGACACCCATAGCACAAAAGTTAATAACTAGAATCAACAAATGGGACTTACTCAAACTAAAAAGTTTTTTCTCAGCTAAAGAAACAATAAGAGAGGTAAATAGAGAGCCTACATCCTGGGAACAAATCTTTACTCCTCACACTTCAGATAGAGCCCTAATATCCAGAGTATACAAAGAACTCCAAAAATTAGACAATAAGATAACAAACAACCCAATTAACAAATGGGCCAAGGACCTGAACAGACACTTCTCAGAGGAGGACATACAATCAATCAACAAGTACATGAAAAAATGCTCACCATCTCTAGCAGTCAGAGAAATGCAAATCAAAACCACCCTAAGATACCATCTCACTCCAGTAAGATTGGCAGCCATTAGGAAGTCAAACAACAACAAGTGCTGGCGAGGATGTGGGGAAAAGGGTACACTTGTACATTGCTGGTGGGACTGCAAATTGGTGCAGCCAATTTGGAAAGCAGTATGGAGATTTCTTGGAAAGCTGGGAATGGAGCCACCATTTGACCCAGCTATTCCCCTTCTTGGTCTATTCCCTAAAGACCTATAAAGAGCATGCTACAGTGACACTGCTACTTCGATGTTCATAGCAGCTCAATTCACAATAGCAAGACTGTGGAACCAACCCAGATGCCCTTCAATAGACGAATGGGTAAAAAAAATGTGGCATTTATACACAATGGAGTATTACTCTGCATTAAAAAATGACAAAATCATAGAATTTACAGGGAAATGGATGGCACTAGAGCAGATTATGCTAAGTGAAGCTAGCCAATCCCTAAAAAACAAATGCCAAATGTCTTCTTTGATATAAGGAGAGTAACTAAGAACAGAGTAGGGACGAAGAGCATGAGAAGAAGATTAACATTAAACAGAGATGAGAGGTGGGAGGGAAAGGGAGAGAAAAGGGAAATTGCATGGAAATGGAAGGAGACCCTCAGGGTTATACAAAAGTACATACAAGAGGAAGTGAGGGGAAAGGGAAAAATAATACAAGGGGGAGAAATGAATGACAGTAGAGGGGGTAGAGAGAGAAGAGGGGTGGGGAGGGGAGGGGAGGGGGGATAGTAGAGGATAGGAAAGGCAGCAGAACATGACAGTCACTAGTATGGCAATATGTAAATCAATGGATGTGTAATTGATGTGATTCTGCAATCTGTATATGGGCTAAAAATGGGAGTTCATAACCCACTTGAAGCAAAGTGTGAAAGATGATATATCAAGAACTATGTAATGTTTCGAACAACCAACAATAAAAAAAAAATAAAAAATAAAAAAAAAGAAGATCACCCTCATCAGTGTGAGTGGGCATCTAGAATCCACTGAGGACCTGAATAGAACAGAAAGGTACAGGAAGGGCAAATTCTCTCTTTCTCCTTGAGCTGGGGCCCCTGTCTTTTCCTGTGCTTGGGTATCCTAGTTCTCCAGCCTTGGGCTTCTGGGACTTACACCATTGGGTTTGTTGGCTCCCAGGTCTTTGGACTCAGACTGAATTACACCAACAGCTTTCCTGGTTCTCCAGTTGTGGATGGCATATTGTGAGATGTCTTGGCCTCCATAATCTTGTGAGCCAATTCCCCAAATAAATCCCCTCTTACACATCTATAGCTGTCCTATTGGTTCTGCTTCTCTGTAGAACCCTGATTAATGCGGTACTTCTCAGCAGAGTGAAACACATCCAAAAAGAGGCCTACTTCCCCACTCCCACCTCCCATTTTGCTCCAGAATTAAGAGTGTAAGTTTGGTATTTCCAATGGTCTAAAGCATGGAACCCAGCACAGGTGGTGTCAAAGGAAGGACACTTTGTAGGCATGGAAAATACCCCAGGCAAGTTATGGTGGTACTTGGCAGATGTAATCACATCCATAGAGGGTGCTGTGGGGAGGTGGTGTGCATGTGTTGGTCCTCAGTGGGAGTAGCAGGCCTGAAAGTTTGCTGTAAATGTCTGGGGAACAAAGTAACATCTAGAAAAGAAGGAGCAGAATAGAAGAAGAGGAAGAAAATTTGGCTAATTGAACTTTTATTAGCACAAAAAGTATGCCTCCAAGGATATAATTAGTGGCCTGAGTGTGTGGGGTTTTCTCTTCTATTCTGGCAAGTGGGGGCAAGAACCTGTGAAAATGTGAGCTAGAATAAGGCTGAACTACCTCTCCCTGATGAGGTGCCCAAATTCCCAGAATACTAGCCCCTAGCAACCTCACATTTGCTCTTACTGTAAAAGTGTAAAAGGTTAGGTTACTGTCCAACCTGTCGATCAAGTGCCAGATTGCCTTCTGAGATGGCACATCCTTAATCCCAAGGGAAACCAAGCCTCTAGCTTGCATCCAGCTAATTTTCCACATTTCTGCAACCAGGCAGTTCAGTTTTCTCATTACCTTCATGGACAGCAGAGATAGATTTTTGTGACTCTGCAAGACTCTGTTCTCTATGCATTAGTAGCCAAAGGCTAAAGTCAAATGAACTCCTTCACAGGGAACAACAAGCAATTTTGTCTGATCCTTACTATTGTTGCTGAAATAGCAATTGTGTTATTCTGACTGACAGATTCTCAGAAGAGATTCAGTGAAAATAATGTTGATCAAATTCACTAAAGAACAGAATGTTTCAAGTGGGCGTGTCTGGCTAGAATCTGACTGAACTGCTCAGTAATAGCACATCCCAGGACTGCTGAATTCTTACTTCCCATCAGAAAAAATAACTAAGCAATTGAAATCTGGGAGTGTTTTGAGGGCAGATGGTATTAGCCTAGTAGTAAACACATTTTTGGCTGCTTCTTCTACGCCCCTTCCCTGTAGCTATGTTTAATGTGCTGAGGGAAAGCCATTTGTATGCATAATCTTATTTTAGAGCAGAAATATACTTGTTCCAGAGAAAAGAAATTTAATTGGTTCCAAGTCAAATAATGTTAGCAGAGGTCACCTCACCAATCCAGGACTTAAGATGGGTTATTATAAATAGAAGAAACAAAAATTTCTGGCTCTCGCATACGTCTCTAACATTCCTCCTGATTATTTTCCAGCAACTTCAGAGGTGGCTCATGTGCGCTCATGTCAGTGCCTACTGTTTTCTTGCTCCTTAGCTCTGGCTCTTCTCAGCTGCTTATAGAGCTTAATATGCTGCAAGTAAGTACTGGTCAGTATCAATGCTTCTGCTAGGCTCTGTAACACTTCAACAGAAGGACAGCATGTTGCTGGTTGCATGGATATACAGTGATCTGCCAGAGGACATATGAAGGGAGAATGTCTCTCTCCAATTCATCATCATACACTGAGAGTTCTGGAGTTTTGACCCATAGTCCTCTCTCCTCCCAGCAGGGGAAGTTGAATGGGTAGCTTGTCATTCTGGAGACTGTGACCATGCACAGTTCAGATCCCACTGCATGGTAATCGAGGCGGGTCCACTGTGCTCTATCACCATCATGCTTGCACTGAGGCCACACTTCCAGCAGGATGCTCCCTGTTGACCATGCAGCACAGGAGGGATACTAAGGCTGACTCATCCCTGGGAGATATGGCACAGCTCTGACAGGTGATTGATTTGAGGTTTCTTGCCAGCTTGTCAAACTTTCCTAAGAGCTGCCTTGTGTTTAACCTGCTTCCACTGGACCTTCCTTCCCTTTTCTGTCTCCTCTTGGGGATGGATCTGCATTACTGTTTGATGACTCTCTGCTCCCCCTGGATTTTTGCTTAATCCCTAATACATTTTTTTGGGGGGGGATGCACAGTTAGTTCCATCTTGGCATCTGCTTCTCATAAGAGTGTCATGAAACTGTAAAATGTTTTCTTTTTTAAGAGCCTTGAGCCAGTCTTCCTTCTTAAAGTTAGAAAAAAAAAAAGAGGACAATTTTTATTTTCTCTGGTCAAGCTAAATACAATTCCTATTTTCATTTCTGTAATTATTAATTGACAATCTTCTTATCTTTGTTATTCTGTGTAATTTACAAGCTTGATATGCAGAACTATAGATTGCTTGATGGTCTACCAGATGTCCACCCTCACCAAGCAGTCTGAAAATTTTGATTTTACCAAGATGTGTGAAACTACCAGCAACTCCGCCACCCCATCCCCCTTCCCCTTTCCCTTCTGCAGCTCATAATCATGCTTGTTGGGGTAAGGTGGATTTGGCACCTCCCCTGCCTTCCCAGTGGTATCTTCTTGTTTGGTACCTTCTGGATTAGATTAATCTTTCTTTACTTTGACCTCCACTGTTCAGTGATTGCTGTGCATCTGGCATCGGAATTCGATTTTGGCATTCAGTACAGGACCTGGACTAACACAGAGCATTTCTGTAATGTGCTTTGGAATCCTTGTCTCGTCTCTCTGCTGCGGAGCCATGTGTATCTTCTTGATTCACTTCCTTTCAGAGGAGTTTTCCCTCCCCGGAGGTTTCTAGGTCCTTTCATGAGTAGATTTGATGTTGACCTCAACTTCTCCACTGGTATTTGCCAAGCATGCTCAGGCATGTCAGGATCTCAGCGGGGTGAGATGTGAGGGGGGCTTTTAGGTCTTTATTATGCATTTCAGAGCATCTATTTCACTTCTTTATTGATTCAGTGCACAGGTAGGAAATGAGAAATACAGGAATTGTCTCTGCCTTGGAAATTAAAATTCAGGTAGTGAGATAAAAATCACACATGTGCTACAAGTGGATAATGTAGATAATGGCATTTATTTTTCAAGAAAGATTAATTGATCACCTGTCATGATTCAGTGTATAACCACAGCTAAATTGTATGGAATTCATTTTTCAGTGCCATAGGTTATAGCATGTTTCCAAAACGGGGGGAAAATATTCTTCTGGTGTGAAAAAAACAAAAAATAAAATTTTTATTTCTCTTCCTTTTTAGAATGAATTCCATACAATTTAGCAAGAAATCTCATATTTAATAATGTTTATTTTGGTGGGCTGTAAAATACACACAAAATACTAGTATGGTAGCACCTACATGTAATTCATAAAAAGTAAACATATTTTCTGTTGGTGATCATACTAAATTTTTTATTAATAAAGTACACCATAAAAAGAGGTGGAGGTAGAGCTAGGTCTGTAGTTCAGTGGTACAGTGCTTGCCTAACATGCCTTAGGAACTGGTTCGATCCTCAGCACCACATAAAAATAAAAGTATTATGTCCATCCACAACTAAAAATATATTTAAAAAAAAAAGAGGTGGAGGTGTGGGAAGCCACTCCTGAGCTATTTGGCGTCTTTAGTGGGCGTTAAGCCAAGGAGATTTGGGTTTGGCATTGCAAGTCATTTTGTAGCTCCTCCCACTTAATAGAGTACTTAGTGCTCCTGACCTCAGTCTTCACTTGACTAGGAAGGCTGCTCTCCTAGTACCAGAATTGGACGTGACCCATTGGGCCTGGACAGCCTACCTGCTACCTTATTTGGCAAAAGAACATTCCATGGAAAACCTTTGAAGTTCCCTTGTATGAGTAAACCAAACATGGGCTCTTGTTCTCTCTCTCCCCAGTGTGGAAGCTCAACCCCTAAGGTCAAAGAGTCATCCCACCCCTGCTTTTAAAATTACTTTCTGTGTAGTGTGGTTTTTTGCTGCCTTCTTTTCTTAGCTTTATTTTGCAGCCAGCCCTTGTCACAGAGGAAACCTAAATTCCGCCGCCTGCCCACGGTGAATTTGGGTGAGATGGAGGATTTTGGGCTAGAGAATACTTTTATCACTGTACTGACTACATTATCATGTAGTGGTTAGATGTCCAGGGCAGGGTCCAAAGCTGTGTCTTTGAATCTCATCCATGCCATTTACTGACTCTTTGGACTTTTGTCTAGGTACAGAAATGTTATGCCCATCTCACAGAGATATTGTAGGGATTAAATAAGGCAATGCATATTTAGTGACTGCTAGTTGACATGATGATGATGATGATGATTTATTGTTATTCTAGCCTTAAATAATTTTGTTTTTCTCATTTGGAAGTTCAACTCAAGCCTTCTGGTTGATTGCCCATGAGTTTGCTTCATCTTTAGGACCTTATGTTTACTCTTTTAAGGAAGCTGCTCTGCTTTCTTATCATCTCAGGGGAAAGACATTTCTCTTGCTCTGGAATTCCTACAGATTTCTTGATTTTATTCTGGTTCCATTTATCTTGTACTGTCTTGTGTCCTATTGTGCACTTAATTTTTAAAAAAATCTTACTGTAAATGGACAACTTACAACTGTATATATTTATGAGGTACAGAGTGATATTGTTATGGAGCAATTGCAAAAATCACCCAGTCGATCTTAAAGCAGGAGATGGAAACTTTATTCACCAGTTGGCGGTCTGGATCCACCAGCTGGCGGGCCAAGGGGAAAGCTGCAAGTCTACACCCATCAACGCCCTCCTGGGGTTTGAGTACACCTATTATAGTCCAAAACCACATTAATCATAAGTGGCTGTTGCTATGATTCAAGACCATAAACAAACGTCATGAGATCTAAAATCATAAACAGAAAAAGGAGTGGGCCAAAATGTCCCTAGTTGAGTACAAGTGAAAGAATGGTTACCAGCATCTAGACAATCAATCTCTGAAAGGGCACATTGTCCAAGAAAAATGGGAACCAAAGAGAGAACACTTTTACATTGTATAAGAATTGCCATTTTGTGTTGCAGACATGCTATGCTAAGCAAGTATTCATGGGTACAGAGACAGGGCTTTCCCTGGGAGAAGCCTTTCTTACATGACATGGAGTCTCAGGGTAAGATGGAGTCGGTTTGGTCATTGCCTCTATAGCCTGAATAGAGTGCAAGCTAATTAACCAAGCTAACATATCTGTCACTCAAATACTAATTTTTTTTTTTTTGTGTTGAGAACATTCAAAATTTATTCTTATCAGTTTTGATAGATATACACACTATTAATTACTATACTTTCCACACTGTGCAAGAGATCAAATAACAACATTCACTCATCCTATAACCTTTGATCTTCATCTCCTCACTCCTCCCTTTGCCCCCATCCCCACTGCCCCTGGTCACCTCTGTAACCACCATGTACCCTCTGCTTCTATGAGTTCAGTTGTTTTGGATTCCACATGGAAGTGAGAACACGTTGAACTTGTCTATCTGTGACTGGCTGATTTCACTTGGCATAATGTTCTCCAGTTCCAGCCATGTTGTCACAAATGATAGGATTTCCTCCTTTTTAAAGGCTTAATAGTATTCCTTTGTGCATATACACCATATGTCCTTTGTCTGTTCATCTGTGACACTAAGGTTGATGCCATAACTTGGCTATTATGAGTGGTATGAACTTTTATTGGCTTTCTCCTTTCAGGGGCAATGGTCCTATTCAGGGTCATTATGACTTCCTGTGTGTCTAGAACACTGTTTTGTATGTGGTAGAGCTCCCTTGATACCAGTTGAACAATCACAGGAGCAAAGGTGGAGGTGGTGACTTTGGCCTTTTGCAGTAAACCTTTCCTACTCTTCAGGAATAGTGGGCAGTAAATGAGGGGCACATGGATGGCAAGAGGAAAAGTCAGGGAAGCCATGCCTGCTTCAACTCTGTATATAACCACCCCTTATGCTTTTGCTCCCTTCATCGGATTTTTACAATAAGTGACCCTCAACCTCTTCTCTTTTGATCCTAAATGAAAAGAGAAGTTTTGCACTTATGTTAGAGAAAGGTGTTCCTTGTCATTTGTTTATTTATGTGTATTTTAAACTGTTACAAATGAAAGAAAAGAAGTCCAGTGTGATTTAACTTATGGGCTAGGCAAATTCTATACTTTTTTGTTCTTTCTTTTTAATTTTTTTTTTTTTTTTTGGCACTGGGGATTGAACCCAGGGGTGCTCTACCACTGAGTTTTACTTTTTATTTTTTAGAGACAGGATTTTGCTAAATTGCTGAAGGTGTGAGGCTTGAACTTGAGCTTCCCCTACCTCAGCCTCTGGAGTTGCACTAAATCTTAGTAGTAGAAGGGAACAAGTGCTTTTACACACATTATCAGTTGGATTCTGATTGCATGCAAATGCTTTTAAAAACATTGTTAGTATTTTCATCTTATAGATGGGGAAATAGACCCAGAAAGGATAATTTTCTTAATGTCATTTAGTAAGTGGAACATTCAGAATATGGACATAGGTTTTTGTCACTCCAAGGTCCCAGTGCTTTCCACTTTACTACGTGGGACCCTACGGGGGCAGTTTTCTCCAAATGGTGTAGACAAAAAGGCTTGAGTTGGCAGTTCTGTGTAGACTCTGTGGCTGGTCACCCAAGCACCTTTGGTGGCCTTTTCTTGGATTTTTCCTTTACTCAGAAGGGCAGCCTTACACAATGATTGTAGATAGTGACATGGAGAGAGCTTCAAGAGATCAACCTCAGGCTGGGGATGTGGCTCAAGCAGTAGCATGCTCGCCTGGCATGCGTGGGGCCCGGGTTCAATCCTCAGCACCACGTACAGACAAAAATGTTGTGTTTGTTTTGTAACAAACAAAGATATTGTGTCCGCCGATGACTAAAAAATAAATATTAAAAAATTCTCTCTCTCTCTCTCTCTTAAAAAAAAAAGAGATCAAGCCTCTTTTTTCTCTGGACTTATCCTCATGTGTTTGGGACAGTGAAAGAGAAAAGCAGAAACCCACTTCATTCTTTTTTGAGCAGCTGGATGTGAAGACATGAGGTGAGAGGGCTCCATGATGATCAAACTCAGGACTGTGATGTTCAGAAAGCTTAGCACCTTACATCATGGCCTGGTGAACTGTCCTATCATGTCATGGACTACAGAATTCAGAGACTGACATAGGTATTTACTTTTTAGTTCTTAAAGTACAAAAGAGGATGGGAATGGAGAGTAAATTAAACAAGGAAATTCAACAACTACTCAAGCACAAGAGCTTATCACTGCATCTCAGGGGGTCTAATATTTTATACCTGAAAGTGCATATGGTGATGGTGGTGGGAAAGATAAATGTCAATCAGAGCATTGGTGCCACTGCCAATGTGCACTCTGTTTCCCTGACATTTGTGGCCCTTGGCTAAGTTGTAGATGAATAGGCACAGAAATAATGTCAAAGATTATTTAATATGTCCTCCTGCTGACAGGCAGAACGGCACCTTGAAAGAAAGTTGATATGGAACGAGCTTGGCTAAGTCATGGTAATTGCTCACAGGAAGGAAAGTATCAGCAGAATGAAGTAAGGTTAATGGAAAGGGATGGATTTGCTTTGGCACCGAGGTTTGAAGCATGGTCATTCTCAGCCTTTTACATGAACGCAAAAATGTTGATTTTTTTTTTTAATGGACTTGCAGATCCTGAGAGCTAAACTCTCCGTGAGGCCTTTGAATAGTTGTCAGGTGATTTTAGGTGGCCTGCATAATTTTCCCAATTCTAAGTCAAACGAGTGACAAGCTGAATTCTGAGTGTAATTCCACCAGAGAAACCACTGAAAGGCAGAAGTTTCTGAAGCCTGGGACTTTGTCAGTGTGCTGGGCACAGCAGTCCCTGTACAATCTAAGATACTCTTGAGCGAGATAAGCAGACAAAGTAGCTGACTCATCGATTCAGTGAAAAAACAAAAACAAAAAACCAAACACTTGGATGTTTCCTCCAAATTACATAGAAATTAACAATTTCAACTAAATTGACAGTATTGGCTAGCAGTTCCAGTGATGAATTAACATCTCTCATTGTCTCTTTAATATTTTCAACATTGTAGAGCTAATCAATTTTCCAACATGTACAAAATAGATGCCTGTCCTGTAAACCCAATACCAACACATGGTATAATATGAATAATTTGATTCTAAATGAGTCAAAAAGGAAAAAAAAAGTTATTCAAGTGTCAGATTCTTTTACTAAAAATAACCTGGGAATTTGAGAATTTTGTCTATACAGCTCAACACATATAAATAAAAAAATAATATAAAGCTTTTCCTTCTTGAGGTGGTGAGATAAGTGGAATTGGATATTTTTATATTTTTACATATTTTTGAATAGTCTACAATAAATGTTACTTTTTAATTGGACAAAAAAATAGTTTTGAGTGGTTAAAAAAAAAAAAAAAAAGGACAGAGGTATCTTGGTGACCAGGAAAACATTCCCAGTATTTGAAACAATCTGGCAAGAGGTTGGAAGCAAACGGCAGAAATCTGACTACACTCAAGGAGTTTGCCAGATGGCAACAAATGACTGCCAATGTTCAGTTGCACTATAATTGTTGTACACTATCTGTCACTTGGAGAGCTATCTTTTTACAAGACAAGTGGTGACAGAATGCTGTATTAAGATTACCCAAGAAATGAAAAAAAAATGAAATGGAAAGTCCTTCTTTTAGCAATGAGCCTGGGGTATGAGGACTTGTGGGAAAGGTTTGGCTGAACACAATTTACAGATAATTTTTTTAATGCCTTCTGAGATTGCATTATTTTGATTGACTCTAGTTGGGAATTCAGAGGGGAGATTTGTTCTTTTATCTATAGAGAAACTCCATATCTGGAGTCATGGTTAAAGGGTTAAATTAATCTCATTTCAAGTCCAGTTAAATGTTTCAGAGATTCCATTTACTTTCAAACATCTGATTTGTTGATTGCAAACTCATTTTATTCAGTTAGGGGTTATATTTGAAAATTACATATTTTATTTCTTTCAGATATATTCTATGTATCTCTATTAGAGTTTACATATCATGTCTTTACTATCTTGACCAGCTCCTCTTCGACCCCCAATCTACCCCAATGACTGGGTCTTGCTGTCTGATTTCACTCCTATGTTAGTGTACTGACAGAGATATTCAAACCAGGGCTTTCTCAGCTGTTTCAGATGAAACTGTAGATGAATGTGTAAACTTGGAGCGACCGGCTTAGCTGGGAAGTTATGTGTAGCAGGTGACGGGGGAGGACTTTCACTACCGGAATTGAAGTCAGTTTTCAAGGAGTGCCTATAGAATTCTTGTGTGTGGGGGAGACTGGCGGTGTGGGTGCAAGACAGAGACCTCTTCACATGTCAGATAGATAAAGATGTGGGTGGTGAAATGAAGTCACATTTCCACACCTTCACGTGCTGAGTGGGGAGAAGAGCCAAATGCAGCATCGATTGGTTAAAATTAGCTTATTGCTTTTGGTTTATGATGTTTTAAAGACATGCTAGAGATATTCATAAAGATGTAAAAGATAAATTTAAAATCCACATAAATTACACTAAAAGGTCACTGTGGGGTTAATACAAATTGGTAACCAAAGGAATAAGGTCTTAGTCAACACATTTCCATGTCCCCCTGAACACAAATAGCCTCAGACCTTCCGAGGGTGTTCCTTTGAGATGTTTCATCACTGACGTCATAGTGAGTGCCACCTCCCTCAGACTACTTTAGGCCCTGCCCAGAGTCGGGGAGTTCAGACAGCCTGGGAGAGGAACAGGAGTTGGGGCCTGAGTGGGAGAGAACAAGGAGAAGTCTACTCAGCCAGGGCGTGTCCTAGACCCTCTTCAGGTAACCCTGAACAGGATTTCCTGCTCAGCAGATGATGTGTGTTTGTGTGCACAAATTACTAATGAGGGAGACAGAGGAGAGCTTCTATATCTCAAAAATAGATGACGCTCCTTGTACATGGTATTTCTTAAGATGTAAAGTGAATATTATTGATTCTTGCTTTTCTTTGGTGTGCATTTTCTTTTTTTCATATCGTGGAAGAAAGTTTATCTTCCATCTTCTCAAAGTTTCTAATGAAAGAAAGCCAATGCCAAGCTTCTTGTACAATCTATTCATAGCCTTTTGGTGTTTGGCTCATCTATATGACAATCACTTCAGATCACAAGACATGAACTTGATGCTAGGGAAGGTTTAGAGTGAAGTCAAAGCTGTTTGGTGTATTAACAGCAGAAAAATAAAACACTGCTGATCTGAATTTCTAACTTTGGTCTGTTCTTCTTAAAGGGTGAAAAAAAAGTCTACACCTTACATTCAGCACAGACATTGATTGGATTGGGTTCCTTGAAAATTCTCACTTTAATTATTTATGTTTTGTTCATTTAAAAATACACAAAACAATAAATATTTAAAGAAGCCATTGAAGTGCAATAAATTGTAAGAGGTGAACCACAGTAGACACAGAAGTGTGATGGGTAACCTGGTAACCTGTCAATTCAGAGAAAATTGAAAAAAAACTTGTGGAGTCCATAAACATATGCAGTTTAAACAATAATTATAAGTTTCATCAAGAAACACATTTTTGCCAGCACCCAAGAAGTCCAATCCTGATCACCCCTCTTCTGCTCCTAAAATGTTAAGATTGTCTTGTCCCTGCTTTTCTTTAAAGTTTTACCATGTCTGTATTCCTATACTATATTTTAAATTCCCTATTTCTGATTTTGTCTAAATGGAGTCATATTCTATGTTCCCTTTGTAAATTCTTTTTTTGTTCAACAATCATGCTTGTGAGATCCATTTATCCTGTTGTGTGCAACTGTAGTAGTTCCTGTACTTTCTTTACTCTGTAGCATTCAAATATATGCACCACTGTACTGCTGATGAACATGGGAGATGTATCCTGTTTGTGAACATTGTGAACAATGTAGTGAACATTCTTGTGTTTGTACCTCAGCACGTGTGTGCTTGAGCATCTGGGGGTAGAAGGGAAATTGTTAGATATTAGGAAGAAAGCCTTTTACACTTTAATTTTTAAAATGTCAAATTATTTTCCATAGTGGTCGAAAATTCATACTAACTTTGTTTAGCCATGGCAGTTAATTGCAATAATAATTTGTTCTTGTAATACGTTGGTGGAGTGATCACAATTCTGATAACTAATTCTAGTCTCCCACTTTTAGCTCTGCTTCCTACTTTCTGAGAGTCATTACACAAGCAACTTCTCTCTAAAAGTCAATTTCTCAGCTGTAATTTTGGCAAAGACAAAAATCACAATAATACTTGCCCTAGTGTACAGGTAACATGAACAGAGCTGTTGGAACTGCTTTTAATAGCATCTTTCTCATTATCCAAGTATATTCCTGTTGGATCGCTATCCATAATTTCCTTATATAATAGCTTAATCTAATAAGCAGATTTGATGGGAAAGTTATTTTGCTTTCCCTAGATTGGATTGTTTTGATCACTATAAATAGGGTTTCATAATTTCTGCTTCTTCCCCCTGCCCACCTTTCTTCTCTCTCTCTCTCTCTCTCTCTCTCTCTCTATCTCTCTCTCTCTTTGGGGGGGGGTAAGGGGATGAACCCAGGGGTGCTTTACCACTGAGTCACATCCCAGTCCTATTTATTTATTTTGAGACAAGGTTTTGCCAAGTTGCTGAGGGTTTCCCTATGTTGCTGAGGCTGGCCTTGAACTTGTGCTCCTCCTTGAACTTGTTAGCCTGCTGCCTCAGCCTCCTGAGTTGCTTGGATTATAGGCACACACCATTATACCTGGCTGTATCGCTGCACTTCTTGAGAACTTAATCCCAAAGTAGGCATTTGGATCAGGGTTTGATTTCAATTAGTAAGTTCATAAGGAAGAGTCTGTCTTTGATTCTCATTCCTTTGCCTCCAGCCTCCTTGGCTGGATTCATTCTCTTCCTGCTCCCCTCTGCTCTTATGTGCATTCTTATATATTCTCTGTTATTTCTTTACCCATGAATCTTCTGTTTACTTTCCTTTCCAAGCAAATCTTTGTAAAGTTTTTCATTGGCAAATTACTATTTCCTTCATGCTGAAGGTCAAAAGATGGATAAAAATTAAATAGGAAATTAAACATAGATTCACCATTATTGGCCATTTTAAACCCCAACTCAACAGTCTACTGGTTGAAATAATCTGGTTTGAACCTATATGTCATATTAACATAATTTAAAATTTGATTATTCAGCTGAAATTTACACAGCTAATAATTTGGTCTATTGATGATATAATAAATATTATTAATAATTGAGTCAGGTTAGATGGTTAAAAATACCATTCAGGTCAAAACCTTGCTAACAAACCTCTCTGTCCCTTGCACTCCCATCCTTAGCAAATAGAATGTCCTTTCTGCCTAAACTTTTTCATTCTGTAGTAGAATTTGGTCCAAGATATCTAAAATATATGTATCTACATAAAATTATTTAACATAGAAATCTTCTATTTTATTGGGCTGGAGCTGTAGCTCAGTGGTAAAGTGCTTGCCTTGCATGTGTGAGGCACTGGGTTTGATATTCAGCACCACATAAAAATAAAATAAAAGATACTGTGTGTCCATCTACAACTAAAAAAAATTTTTAAAAAGAAATCTTATATTTTATTTATATTGCAAAACAAAAGCCGATTATAATATATCACTGAAGCTAATAATTTGATTGACTGCATTGTGTATGTTCTTCAAGTTTGATTTCCTGCAGGTACAATCTGTACACACTCTGAAGATACCATCCCTGCTCTTTGAAATGTTTACAATTTAGGCACATCCTGGGCCTAACTAAAAATAGCTGGCACAAGCATTTGTTGAAATAGGAATACCCATTAAGTTAACACTTGCTTCTTGGACTGAGTACCTGTTATGTGAGGGACTTTTGTTTGACCCCTGTAGGCTTTGTGCCCAGTGTAGGCTTATACAAAAACCATGCAGCTGTTGGAACTACTTTGTGCTTTCATCAGGGTTAGATAAAGACCTATAGCAGCCTGAAACCTGAAGGATTATGATATCCCACATCTAAATGTTACCCAAAACAAGAACAATACTAAATTGTAACTTTTTTTTTCTGTTTTGATGCTCCTACTTAGTGATATTCAGTTAGCAAAGTGAATACATGCATACACCCGCAGAAATTGAAGAGAGAAAAATGTAATATTTTATATTTTATTGAAAGCACCAATACAATCATCCAAGAAGAAAATCAGAACAAAAGTATTGGTGTTTATCACAGTGGGCAGAGAAACCAGGCTCTCTGTATTAGAGTTCTTCCGAGAAACAACTGTATGTGTGTGTGTGTGTGTGTGTGTGTGTTTAAGGAATTGGCTCCTGTGGTTGTGCAAACTGATAAGTTCAAAATCTTCAGGATAGGCTTGCAGGCTGGAGACCTAGAGAAGAGTGATGGTTCTAGTCAAAGAATCTGAGGCTACATGTTAGAAATCAGACAGTCGGCAGGGTTGGTTTCTTCTGATACTACTCTTTTTGGCTTGGTGATGTTCATTTTCCTGTGTTTTCACATTGTCTTCCCTCTGTATGAGTCTGTCCAAATCCCCTCTTCATATAAGGACACCAGTCATATTGGATTAGGGATTACATTAATGACCTTATTTTAACTCAATTACCTTTCAAAAGACCCAAATACAATCACATTCTTGGGTACTGGGGGTTAGGATCTCAACATACGAAATTAGAGGAAGACACAGTTCAGCCCCAAACCACCTCCTTTCCCACAATACTTCAATTTCCTTTGGAAAAGAATAAGCATCATCTTCCAGGAACACTTGTTCACCTCCCCATGTTTTCTTTGTCACTTTCTGTTAGGAGGTGAGGACAAGCCGGAGGTCTTGCTGTGCCCCCAGAAGTCTACCTGAAGGTCTCATCCAGCCACTCTGAGGATGGAGCTATCCACCCGGGAGCTGTTTCTCAACTTCACCATTGTCCTGATTACAGTCCTCCTCATGTGGCTCCTTGTGAGGTCCTATCAATACTGAGAGGCCATGCCTCACTCCTGGGACTGACTGAGATGCTCTGGAGCTGCCTGCTGCATACCCTGAGGTCCCACTGCTGTCACTGTCATGGGAGGCCATTCTGGACACCCCAATGCACCTCTGATCTGCACTCACAATGCCTGACATGCCCCAGCACTAGGATTGATTGTTTTCTCTAAGATGCTGCTCTCGCAGGCTGCCAAGTGCTTGCCAGTGAGTGTTAGATTTATTCCCCAGCTCTTACTGCAAATGTGTCAGACAAGCCTCAAGGTTAAAATTAAACGGGATTCATGATGATGTAGAATTATAACAAGCCCCTGATCTGTCTCACTGCACATCCCTCCAACCCACACTGTCTGCAACCAAACTCTAATTCAACCCTCCAGAAGAAATGTTAGAGGAAGTCTTTGTCAATCTCTCCAGCGATCATGTGAATAAAGTTAAGTCAACCACAAAAACAGATTTTAGAATTTATTTTAGTTACTAGGTGTGATACAGCATTTGACCCTTGGCTGGGATTGAAGTGACAAATGCTACAGTATTTCTAGCATTTGAGATAAGCCAAGATGCTCCAACTGCTGAGGATTTGAAACCAAGTCAAGTTAGAGTGTCACATTTCAAATAATCCCATTGGTTCAGAGCTCCTCAAACTTTTCCCTTAACTTGTCCAAGGACAGAAGGAGAGTAAGTTTATTCCACTATGAGATCTGGACCGGAACCTGAAGTGCCCACTAAAAGCACAAAATATCTTTGAAGTATTATGTTTTTTCCTTAGAATTCACAAGAAATGTGTATTCTACTCTGTAGCATCTCCACGTTTGCCTTAGTGTTTTAAAATATTTAGAATTCATTATCTATTATTATTATTAAATATTTAGAATTCAATACCCTATTTACCACTGAGTAAATCAAAGTCATTTCCCTAACAGCAGCATATTCGGGTTTATTGTTTGTATACAAAGGGAGCTAGTCAATAACTACCATTATAAAAGGAGGAAAATGGAAAATACACATTACTTATGTTTATGAAAGAGACATGAAATGGGCATTTCTTAAACATGTTGCTAGAATTAGATGTTCCTTGGGTCAGTTCTGAGGTGACATCGGGGACAGAGGAATGTGGTTAGGCCTCATCTTTCCTAGCACCTCTCATGGAGGCATTCCTTGCTATGAACTGGATCTATCCTGGGGAACTGCCTATGTAGCATTATGGTTCTCAGGCCTGGGAAAGTCAACAAAGAAAGTCAACAAATCTAGGGCTGAGTTTTCAAGATCCTGATGCTGGGTTCACTTCAGACCAACTAAATGCAAATATAAGGGGGCAGAACCCACACATAAGCTTCATTAAAAAAATACTCCCTGGGCTGGGGTTGTGGCTCAGTGGTAGAGTGCTTGCCTAGCATGTGTGAGGCACTGGGTTCGATTCTCAGCACCACATATCAATAAATGAATAAAATAAAGGTCCATCAACATATTAAAAAAAATGTCCAGAGGATTAAAAAAAATACTCCCTACCCCAAACCCCCAAAGTCCTCTAGATGATTACATTGTGTAGCTGAGTTGAGAGTCACCGATACCTACTAACCATTGCTTCTCAAACTGACGTGATTGTGAATCATCCTGAGATCTCATTTAAATGCAGATTCTGGTTCAGATCTGATTCTGATTGTCAGAGGTGGGTCCTGTGAGTCCACATCAAATATGCTCCTAAATAATGCCAGTGCTGCAGTTCCACAGGTCACTACACTTGAGTGGCACCTCAGAATCCCCTGAGAACCTTTGGAAAAACACCCAAGCTTGAGCTGTGTTCCTAGGAGTTTCTAATTTAATTGGTCTGGAGGTAAACCTTTTTTGAAGGGGTCCAGGTGATTCTAATGTGCAGCCAGCATTAAGAATCTGAATGCAGTTAGAGAAAAAAAATGGGTATTTTGAGAGGTTCTCAACAAAAGTTGGGAAATAACAGTGTATGGTCCTCAATGTCTTGGGCCTAATTTTGGAGTTAGACTACACACATGGATGTACAACTGTTAATGATTCATATACAACACACCTGCTCAGAGGCACGTGGCTTGAGGGCCCTTTTGAAGGTTAGTAGAATCTCCTGGTGTGTGTGTGTGTGTGTGTTTGAGAAGGTGAATGTGTGCTGGTGGGGAAGGGAATGGACAAGACAAGAGGAGTGACACATTCCCTCCAGACAGTGGACCATCTGATTTTTCCCTGAAGTCTCTGTCCTGGTGCCACATTTACAGGGGGCACCATTTCGTGAGTCCACTGTAGGTGAGCCCCGTGCTGGCCACTTTCCACATATCAGGCCATTTTGTGGATGTGGGAACTGAGGGTCAGACACCTGGCTAACCAGACATAGGTGGTGAAGTTAGGATGTCAAATAGTGTCATCTCATCATTGACGATTGTTTGATGATAGATCTCCAAACCATTTGACCATGTTTTAAGTTTTATTCTCATATGCTTTAGCTTTTGAATACATCAGCCTAATTAGGTAAAGGTAACAATTGTAATTCTCTGTTATTTCTCTTGGTTTATCAATCTTCATCTTTCTTTTCCTAATTTCCTGTGAGTAGATCTATTGATATTTTTAGGTCACATTGTGGTCATCTTTTCAGAGGTAGGATATCATTAACAATTTTCAGTTGTGGGTCTAGGAATCTATGTCTAATATCTTCCATATACAGGAGTCCTTGTCATTATGGCTAAATAATGACTGACTCAGAAATCTTTGATGCATAACCTTCCCTGGGACTTTGGGTACTCTGAATCATTGCAGTACTTTTCGCTGCCCTCTTGGCTCTGCCCACTCGAAAGGGGCCTGGTTACCCTAAACCAAATATTAGCTCTTCTCTAGAACCAGAGCTCTGAATCTTAGTTGTTAACTGAAGTTCTAGCCCATGAGCTTGAGCCTACCATGACTTCTCTCTCTTTTAGTTCATTCATTCATTCATTTAAGTACTTATTGTGAACTCATGTAGAGGGAATTGTGTTAGACACTGGGGATAAAATGGCTAATAAGACAGAACTGAAACAGGTGTTGTGGCACCTGCCTGTGATCCCAGAAGCTCTGGAGGCTGAGGCAGGAGGATCATCGAGTGATCAAAGCCAGCCTCAGCAACCTTGTCTCTAAATAAAATACAAAATGTGGCTCAGAGGTCGAGTGCCCCTGAGTTCAATCCCCAGTACCCCCAACCCACCAAAAAAAAAAAGAGACAGAGTTGAAACATAGAGCATCTCTCCAACAGCTGGCAGTAATGATGCTTTATGAGGGCCAGTCTCAAGACTCTGACCACATCTGTTTGACTTCCAAGTTGGACCACTGCTGAGATCCTTTGGCACCATGCTTCACACACTGGAAGGGACCTCATGCCACCAACAGTTGTTTGGACCATGATTATGTTTACAGAGAGTTTAGACACTGGGCCTTGGACCACCTGGCCACCTCTATTGACAGCAGCCAGACCGGTTCTCCCCAGTACCATCTCACCTGTGGAGCAGCTCCATGCTGGGTGATGTTCTCCTCTTTCTGTCATAAGTCCTGGGATGCCAATACACATCACATTATTGGTTTGTTTGTGCCTCCCATGTGTATTTCTTGTCTATGGGGACTCTTCAGTGTTTAATTTTTTGTTCCTAAAATTGTCTTGGAACTGAGTTGCCCACATTACAATGCCAACCAACTATTTGAATTAAAATAACATCTTTCAGAGCTGGTTTGGATTTTCCTTCCAGTATTCTCTAAACTCAAATAAATGGGACATTCTTAGAAACATCCTGTATTTTTCTAACTATTCTCTCACATTGAAATAAATAAACAAGCTTTTAAATCCATTTCTGGCAGTTCCGACACTATATCTGCCCCCAAATCTTCTCCCTGGGTCTAAAATATGGTTGTCTCCATAAGGTATAAAAATTATTCAAGTAATACCAATATTCTTCAAATTATTTTATGAAATAAAAAAAGGAGCACTTCCAAACTCATTGTGTGAGGCCAATATCATCCTGTTCAAAACCAGGCAAAAACACATCAAAGAAACAAAAATTCAGACCAATATCTCTAATGAACATAGATGCAAAAATTCTCAATAAAATTCTAGCAAATTGAATACAAACACATATCAAAATGACAGTGCACCACAATCTTGCAACCCAGGGATGCAAGGATGGTTCAACATAGGGAAATCAGTAATTGTAATTCATCACATCAATAGACTTAAAGATAAGAATCATATGATCATCTCAATAGATGCAGAAAAAGCATTTGACATCATACAGCACCCCTTCATGTTCAAAACACTAGAAAAACTAGGGACAACAAAACATATCTCAACATCATAAGAGTTATCTGTGCTAAGCCCCAGGATAACATCATTCTAAATGGAGAAAAGTTGAAAGCATTCCCTCTGAAAACTGAAACAAGACAGGAATGCCCTCTTTCACCACTTCTGTTTAACATAGTTCTTGAAACACTGCCCAGAGCAATTAGACAGATGAAAGAAATTAAAGGGATATGGATAACACTATTTACCGATGATATGATTCTATATCTAGAAGAACCAAAGAATTCCACCAGAAATTTTCTAGAACTGGTAAATGAACTCAGCAAAGTATCAGTTTATAAAATCAATACCCATAAGTCAAAGGTATTTCTGTACGTCAGTGACAAATCCTCTGGCACCATGCTTCACACACTGAAAAGGAAATGAGGAAAACTTCCTCATTTACAATAGCCTCAAAAAAAAATACTTGGGAATCAACTTAATGAAAGAGGTGAAAGACTTCTACAAGGAAAACTACAAAATGCTAAAGAAAAATTAAAGAAAGACCTTAGAAATGGAAAAATATACCTTGTTCTTGGATAGGCAGAATTAATATTGTCAAAATGATCATACTACCAAAAGCACTATACAGATTCAATGCAACACCAATCAAAATTCCAATGACACTCCTCATAAACAGAAAAAGCAATCATGAAATTCATCTGGAAAACTAAAAGGCCCAGAATAGCTAAAGCAATAAGAGTGAGGCACGTGTCATCACTATACCAGACCTTAAACTATACTACAGAGAAATAGTAACAAAAACAGCATGGTATTGGCACCAAAATAGACCTCTAGACCAATGGTATAGAATAGAGGACACAGAGACAAACCCACAAAATTACAGTTATCTTATATTAGACAAAGGTGCCAAAAACATACATTGAAGATAAGATAGCCTCTTCAACAAATGGTGCTGGGAAAACTGGAAATCCATATGCAATAAAATGAAATTAAACCCCTATCTCTCACCATGCACAAAACTCAACTCAAAGTGAATCAAGGACCTAGGAATTAAACCATAGACATTGAGCCTAATGGAAGAAAAAGTTGGCCCTAATATCTATCATGTGGGATTAGGCCCCAATTTACTTAATAAGAGTCCTATAGCTCAAAAATTAAAATTAAGAATCAATAAATGGGATGGATTCAAATTCAAAAGCTTCTCAGCAAAAGAAACAATCCGTGATGTGAATAGAGGGCCTACATTTTGTGAACAAATTTTTACCACATGCACATCAGATACAGCTCTAATCTCTAGGATATATAAAGAACTCAAAATCTTAACAACAAAAAATCAAATAACCCAATTAATAAATGGGCCAAGAATTGAACAGACACTTCTCAGAAGAGGATATACAATTAATCAACAAATATATAAAAAAGGTTCAACATCTCTAGCAATTAGAGAAATGCAAATCAAAACTACTCTAAGATTTCATCTCATTCCAGTCAGAATGGCAGCTGTTAAGAATACAACAACAATAAGTGTTGGCAAGGATGTGGGGGAAAAGGCACACTCATACATTGCTGGTGGGACTGCAAATTGGTGCAGCCAATATGGAAAGCAGTATGGAGATTCCTTGGAAAACTGGGAATGGAACCACCCAGCTATTCGTCTCCTCAGTTTATACCCAAAGAACTTAAAAACAGTATACTATAGAGACCCAGTCACATCAATGTTTATAGCAGTACAATTCATAATAGTTAAACTGGGGAACCAACCTAGATGCCCTTCAGTAGATGAATGGATAAAGAAAATGTGGTGTATATACACAATGAAATATTACTCAGTAATAAGAGAGAATAAAATCATGGCATTTGCAGGTAAATGGATGGAGTTAGAGAATATAATACTAAGTGAAGTTAGCCAATCCCAAAAAACCAAATGCCGAATGTTTTCTCTGATATAAGAATGATGATTCATAATGGGGTTTTGGGGGCACATGGGAGGATTAGAAGAACTCTAGATAGGGTAAAGGGATAAGAGATAGGGCAAAGGGGTGAGAGGGTAAGGGAGGGGCATCGAAGTAGAAAAGATGGTGGAATGAGATGGACATCATTACCTTATGTATATATATGCAGACTCAAATGGTGTGACTATACTTTGTATACAATCAGAGATATGAAAAATTGTGTTCTGTATGTGTAATATGAAATGTAATGCATTCTGATGTCATATATAACAAATTAAAATAAAAATTAATAAAAAATTATTCAGATAATTCATGTACTAATCCATGGCTCTAAGAAAAGAGTCCTGTGGTACTTCAATATAGAAAACAGGTTCCATAATTACATTTTTATCTTTGCCTCTCTGACTCAAACTAGGGGTGTATGAATATTGTCATAAAATTGTAAAGATTCCATTGTTCTCTAGACTAATTTGGGGCTCTCAATCAGTCTATAAGAAATCTCAAGGAGATAGTCCATTTTTTCATTCTGCTATTTCCTTAGCCCTCCACTGTCCCTTTTGTTCCCCTGGAACATAATTCTTTCTGCCATTCCTGGCTCCCTCCAAAGATGTTTTGGTGCATGATCCTTGCCATTTCTACCTGGCATCCCTAGAACCTTCCTCAGCAGGTGGATATGTCCATTCTCACCTTGAAATCCCAATCCCCAGAATCCTGTTTTGAATTCCTAGAGAACCCCAGAAAGCACAGAGACAAAATAAACTAACCATTTAGTTCTATTATCTTTTTCTCTGATGTTATCTAACATTTTATAACTTTCCTATTTTCAGACTCTGAAAATTTTTTTTTTTTTGGCACAGAAGACCCTTCTTAGCTGTGCCATGTTTACCTGTAACTTCTCTTTTGTTCACCTGTCCCATGTGCCCTCCTCTACTCTCATTTCCAAATATTTATCACTATTTGTAATTTTCAAGTATGGCCTGGTCTCCTCTGCTGTGGTTTCCTTGTAAGGCTATTCCTTTTCCTGAACTTACTACTTTTTATTTTCCTGGCTATCTCCTGATCATTTGCTAAGATTTCAAGTGTCCTTCCCTCTTAGAAGTTACCCCCAAATAATTCCCTTCTCTGGGCCTCATGCCTAAATGCTTCTAGAACTCACCACATTGTGTTGGTTTGTTTGTGCCTCCCATGTGTGCTTCTTGTCTATGGGGAGACTTTTCAATATTTAATTTTAGTTCCTAGCTCATCCATCATCATCACTGGATAAGTGTCTGTTGAACACATCAACGACTGGCCAGATATAAAAGCCTTTGGAATAGCCAGGTACCATTATCTATGGCTAGATCTGTGTCCAACACAGAAGGATTTAACAAGAGGCATTTAAAAGTTCTACTTCGAAAAGTTCCATTACATTAATGAGCAAACCAAACTTTTTAAAAACTTTAAGCTGTTGAAACAGCTTTTTCAAAGGCAGTTATGAAATATTCATGATGCTTACTTCTTTTTGATCTGTCTATATCAACCCCTGAACAATTTGACAATGTTTATGAATTACTCATCAAAGTACAATGTGTTCAGCATATTTTCAAGTTCATCCATCAACAGGGTGATACTGGAGAACTTTCCATTTTTCTAGCTGTGTTAAGTTAGAGTCAAAGTTCACAAATATTTACTGCATGCCTACTGTGTGTTAGAAAATTTCGTGTCCTATTTTATTTAATTCTCTTTTATCTTGTGAAGCATTCATTAATTTATTTTTTGAGATGGGGTCTCACTGTGTTGCCAAGGTTAGACTCAAAACCCTGGGCTCAAGAGATCCCTCTGACTCAGCCTACCAAATAGATGGAACTACAGGTTCACTATGGCTAGAGATAACAAAGTATTTTTGTTTATTCATAATTTAAAAGTGAGAAGACCGAGGCTCAGAAAGGACAAATGATCAGCCATAAAACAGAGAGTGTTAGGGTCGGTAAACAAGTCAAGATGGCGCCTGGCATTTTGCCAGAGGGAGTGGTTTGCGAAGTAACGCCATCGAGCCATTAAGATGACAGAGATTCCTTAATGACCGACTGCTATATCTAGTTTATGTTAATAAAGTTAAGCTGTGTGTAATCATTAAGATGATGATTCCTTATTGGTTAACCGCTATATCTAGTTTATGTTAATTAAGATAAGCTGTGTGTAATTAGTTATGTATATATACCCCTACTGTCCTACAATAAATGGCTCCCACTCCTGCTGTATCAATCTTCACAAGTTCCTCTTCACCCCTCGGTTAGTTTGCTGCAGCCAGACTGTGGCAAGAGAGATTAGAGGTAAATCTCATTTTCTCCACCTCTGAGATCAGCAAATGTACCTTTCTCTAATCATCAAGGCTGACCCTCTGCACTATAAGATAGGAAATTCTGGGAGGCAAGACATGTTCTCTTATTCTGGGCCAAAAATGTCAAAGAAATGGTGTATATCAGAGGCCTTCAGATATGTGGCTTACTGGCTCTATAGCTCAGTCATACAGGATGTACAACTTGTACAAATTTTTCTGTCCCAGGAGTTTAAAACAAGCCCTGGAAAAATCTTTTCTTGTCAGTCAAGTGAACACTAGATAATAAGAGAGGAGAATATTGATGGCTGATTAGCTATTTTCAGTGTGTCAGTGTTATCTACAGGGATTAAGTGGAAACGACAGTTCCATCTACAGCATTAACTGGTTATACACACTTGCAGAATTTTGTCAGATGGTAATTTTCATCTCCCACTCATTAGATTACTTGAAAATATTGCTTTGGAAAAAGCTTGGTCTTTTGGATTCACAGACTGAATTTTGCTTACTAATATGTGACCTCACACAAGTTGCTGAACTTTGATGGGCCTTAAATTCCTTAGTCGTAAAAATAGAAGAAACTGGTGTATAGATGAGTGGTAGAGTGTGTGTTTAACATGTGAGAAACTCTGGATTCAATCCTCAGCACCTCATCCCCAAAATGGAGAATAATACATTCTACATAGGGTCACTGAGTTAAATTAGATAATGTTTGCAAAGTGTTTAGCACAATGCATGCCAATTAGTAAATGCTTACAAATGATGGTTAATGTTATTACAAGTAAAGTGTTAACAATGCTTGGTACACAGTAGGCCCAAAAAGTGTTAAGTATTGGTAATATTGTGGCTACTGCTATTTCAAGAGGCAATAATGAAGCATTTTGTGAAAGTTTTTTTTTTTTTTTTTTTTGTGTGTGTGTGTGTGTGTTTAGCACTAGGAATAGAAGCCAGGGCCTCATGCATGCTAGGTAAGTGCTTTACACTAAACTATACAATTAGCCCCATTGAAAATACATTTTAAAATATTTTGTAGTTGTAGATGGACAGAATACCTTTGTTTTATTTGTTAATTTTTATGTGGTGCTAAGGATTGAACCAAGTGCCTCACATATGCAAGGCAAGTGTTCTGCCACTGAGCTCCACTCAGCCTGGAAATATATTTTTGAAGCAGGGGAAAGAGGTGAATTGGAGATTCCTTTGCTCTGAAAAGTACACCCTGTTTCTCAAAATGTGAGCATGATTGAATTAAAATATATGAAATACTTGTTTAATTGCAGCTTCCCGTACCAACCCCAGATCTACTGAAAGGGAATTTTTAAGAGTGGGTTCTGGATTGCCACATTTTAAACCAGCTCCCTGGTGATTATTAACTAAAGTTTAAGAACAATTAATGTACAGCATCCTAACATACCAGCTCTCAGGATTTGCACTTCTAATTATTATCAAGGATTTGGGCAGTGGTTGGACTGAGAAGGGCACACGTTTCTACTTTCTCAGAGGGATCACAGAATTCTTACTCCCATTCCTTTACATTCTTCCAGAGAAAGCTCTCTTTGCATCTTGTACCATTCTTCCTAGTCAGTTTCCACACTGGCTCTGTGGATTCCCTCCTAAACAAGTTTCTTTCTTTGCACCTGCATATTCAGACCAACTACAGCTCTACTTTTTAAAAAGTTAACATTTTTAAAACTGAGGTTATGTAATGTGTTAGCTTGTAGGTAAAAGTTCTATTTTGACATTTTCAAAGAAGATGCTGAAACTGTCATTCAAATTTTAATAGCTTTTAAACATTAAACATCAAAAGGTTTTTCCCATTTATGTCTCCCTTTGACCCTCACTGTTTTCCCTGCATGTCAGACAGGTAATGTGCTAACCTAAGCAATAAGGTCTGAAGGAAGCACATGCCACACCATGATGTGAAGACCTAATCATCATACTATGAACCACAGAAGGATCTGACTCTTATTTTATTCCTCCCAGCAGCTAGTCTACACCCAAGAATAAAAACAAACAAACAAAACAAAAACAAAACAACAAAAACTCAGCATAGAAGTCTTTACTTGAGACTCAGATTTTCAAAATTCAGAAATGTGTTAGCTTCTCAGTAGATGAGTAAAGTGAAAATAAATTTAATTAATTAATTTTTTTTAGTTATAGATAGACACAATACCTTTATTTAATTTATTTATTTCTATGTGGTGCTGAAGATTGAACCCAGTGCCTCATACATGCTAGGAAGTGCTCTACCACAGAGCAACAACCCTGGCCCTGAAAATGAATTTTCTCAGCAGCAGAAATTTCATTCTAGTCTGCATGATGTGACATCGTTTGGGGGACAGCGTTCACAGGCCTAGCCAATACTGTGGCCTATATCCTACTGTGAGTTGTCTCTTTTCCAACTGCTTACCCACTTTATATTCCTCTGACACAGCCTCAAAAAGGACAGAGAGAAAAGAGTATTTTCAACAGATGCTGAGTCTATAATGATGACATACATAGTGATACTCAACACCCAGGGATTCACATACACTTGCCAATCCAAAGCCAATTTTTCTTCATAATGGCAAACTTTTCAGATATCCAAAGGTTTCACGGTGATTATCAGACAATTCAACACAAAAGCTGCTCCTGTTCTTTGCTGCATCCCTATTGGGCTTTCCATTCATCCAGAATGACAATGTCATCATAGTGCTTTACAACCAATTTTAAGATTTCTCTTGAACATTAAAGTCACACTTGGAATCAGGTGACATTGCAAAACCCTTTTTGAAAGTCATTACTCCCATCCGACCCCACCCTGTCAGAATGACAGGGTTACATTCAGAATACAGACCAACACAGTAAGTGGGAAGTTGAACTTGTAGGATTTGATTTGGTCACATGATAATTTCAACAAATCTTGACTTTGGGAATGGGAGACAGCCATATGCAATTTGATAGACTGCCAATCTCAGATACATTATGCATTATACCGTATGTCACTGACTTCAAGGATGATTTTTGAACCAGTTCATTTTGAATGCCACTTATGAAAGATCACATCTTTGACATTTGATATGACTGATGATTAGTCTCTGAGCTATAAAGCATTCCATTCCAGAGAAAGATGTGTATAGTGAAATAAAAATCTTTCCCCTGAAGAACTCTGCTTGGTTCTATTTTTCCTTTTCCAAACTTTTCATGATATTTTCAGTGTCCCAGATATGCTTATTCTGACACAGTCTTGATTGACATAGACTTTCACCCAAGGTTCTATCTAATCTGCAAATAAATTCTCCAGAATCAAGGGACATATTTCTATCTACAGTGAAAAGTAAAGCAAACCCAGTTTTCAGACCTGTCTGTACAAACCGTATAGTTACTCACTTCCAGGGATGAGGATACAAGGATATCTCTGCTGGGAGAAAATGATGTATTAGTATCTGGCAAGCAGGACATATATTTTGATGGGCCCCATTTTATTTGCAATTCAAAACTGGCAAATGTTCTTTTAAATATTAGTTCTGATGACTTGAAAAAAAAGACGTCGGAATTTTTAAAAAAGATATCAGAAGCTGTGGGCCCTCCTTCCTCTAGTTTGAGTGTCAATCAGAAAAGAACTTTCTCCCAAAATATAAATTGCTCTAAGTTACTGTGCTGTTTTAATTACAAATGATTATAAACCATCATTATAATATTTTATATTTTCTGGGGAGAGACAAATCGATTAAATTGTATTTGGCATAGCCATATCTGTGTGATTAATTTTCATGGAGAAATAGGGAAAGAGAAGCAGTGTGGTCTATCATTGCCTATTTTCATGTGGTGGACCTTTGAACTTATGGAAAATGTGGAGTCATTTCAAATGAGTGCTTTACATGGACAGCACCCAGTGACAGTATTTATACCAGACCACCTGGTGTAGGCATAAATTGCAACAGAGAGGTAGAAGAAATAACACTGTAATAATTGGGGGTTAATTTCAAACACAGGAAATAATTGTTTCCTTGTCACAAGAACTCCAATAATGTTTCTGGGATATTTTTGCTAGAGGGATTTCAAAGATATTTAATTCAACAGTGAAATTTTATTGAGAGGAGACAGGCTGAGAGAAGTTATACAACTACTTATGATTTATTGATGGCAATGCTGGAGTGAGAAGCCAGATTCCTAGGTTTAGGCCAACATTTTCCCAACTGGCAGCTCTGAATAATTGGATTCCTCTACTGGAATCTGGCTTCACAGCTCTTAGGCGGGAAGAAAGGGAAAAATCTGGTTCCCTTAGGTTGTGTCCCAAAGATTGTATCCCATTCCACACATATGGTCAGAGGTGTGTGATTATGTAGTTACCCAAGACCATGTTTCTCTTGCAGTGGGCTGGAAGATGGGTTGACATTTGACCTGACTGGCTGGATATCCAGGCATCTGTACTGAAGATTCAGCTTTCTAATAGTTTGGTTACTTGAAAAAGGTGTGCACAGGGTGCTGGAATCAGAATCAAAGGACATATTCTTATGAATTTCTCAGAACCCTTTCTTATGGCTATTTAATAAGGGACATTTTAGTTGTCATTAGGATGAAAAGTGGAAAAGAAATTTAGCAAGGTTGAAATTAGCTGTGGGAAGAAATAAACAGCTCCCATGGCCTCTGAGAGTCCCATAGTAGGATGGTTTTCTTGAGAACTTTATTTACAACTCTCAGATGTTAAAACCAGCTGCTTACAAATATCTTTCATATCTTTCTCTACTCTCAAGGAACATGATCTAAATATGAATCATCACAGGCACTGAGATCTTGGCTAGAAAAATCTTCCTAGTGACACAGTATCCTGTTCCTTAAGAAGTGCCAGAGGAATTCTTTCCATTGCTTCTTCCTCAGAAGAGAGGCAATGGGGTGGAATGGAAAAAGCACAGGTTTTGGCGATAATTAGACTTGAGTTTTAATTTTGACTCAGCTGCTTAGTGATTGACCTGACAAGTAAATTAAACTCTTTGAGTCACAGTTTTCTCATCTAAAAATGGAGATAATGTTACCTACTTCAGAAGTTAGTGGCAAAAGTGGCAAAAGTGTTTATAAAAATATATGTGAAAGGTTGAGGTTGTGGCTCAGTGGTAGAGTGCCTAGCACCTGTGAGGCACTGGGTCCGATCTTCAGCACCATATAAAAAATAAAAAATAAATAAAATAAAGGTATTGTGTCCATCTACAACTAAAATAAAAATTAAAAATATGGGTGAAGTACCCAAACAGTAGATTCTGAATAAAGCATAACTTGCAACTATAAATTTTTTTTTTTAGGTTAGGCGTGGCTAACTAGAGCAGAGTACTGACTTCCTGTATCACAAAAGCTTTTGAGAGTTTATTGCCCTATGAATTCTTAACACTTGCCAGTGTTGGTATGTGTTGGGGGTGGAGGGCTGGATGAGAGCAGACAAAGCAAGACACTGGTTCTTATCTTTTTTACTAAAATTTTAGTACTTTGTAAAACCTTTTTCTTTCTCATTCCTTTGTTTCTCATTTGCCTTTTAATAGTATTTACTTTTCAAATAAAAATAATACATTAATACATTCTTGTTAGGAAATGTGAACAGAAGCACCCCTGTCATTCCTTTTTTCTGACTAGGGGTGAATCAAAATAGCTGCTGCTATAGAGATGAAATGCTAGCAAGTAAACAGTCAAGGCTGGCTCTTCCTGTGAGAAGTCAAAATTGTCTTAAGTATTCTTGTGGGTTCATTTTTCCATATGAAGGTTAGAAGCAGTTTTTCAAGTTTTGTCAAAAGTCCTTTGGGATTTTGATTTGAGTTACATCGAATTATAAGTTGATTTTAAGAGAATTAGCACCATTAAAATGTTGAATATTTTCCATTATAAGCAGTTTTTCTCCAAATTTTCTAGTTTGTTTTTATTAAAAAAGCTCTTCAGTAATTTTTTTGGTTTAATTTAAAAATTAAAATTAAATGTGAATATACATAAAGACCATGAGATTTTTTCCTATGTACTTTGTAGTTCTTTTGCTATTAGAAGTGGAATCATTATCTATTAATTTATAAATAAGATATTTTAAAAATAGCAAAATTAATTTTGATATTAACAGCTTTTTTATAATACTATGTTTACTTTATATCTAGCCACATGACTAAATTCTTTGTTAGTTCCAATAGTTTTATGGTTGTTGCTTAGGAATTTCTAGGTGGGCAAACACACTGGGCAAATGGGGCAGATTATTTCTTCCATTCAAAGTTGTATACCTTGTGTCTTCTTTTGTTGTGGTTCCTGTGGTGTTGGCCAGATTTTCCAGTAGTAGGTTGATGAACAGTGATATAGATCCTTCTTACTTTATTATTCTTAATTTATTATTCAGTAATTCTTCCTTACTTTAGTGAGAATGCTTCTGTTTTTCCCCACTAGGTATCATTTCAACATAAATTTCTAGTAGATAATTTTTATGTGATAAGAAAAGTTTTTTTCTGTTCTGAATTTGTGAATTTTAAAAAATCAGGTTGTGCTTTTACCTTTATTAAATGTTTTCCCAGCATCTATTGAGATCGCCATGAATTGTCCTCATCTGACCTGGTAACCATCCTACTTACATTCATGGGATACATCCTATTTGATCACACTATACTCTGTGTACTGTCAGAGTCAACTAATATCTTATTTTGGATGTTTGGTCTTGTTCCCATCCCCAAGATATCTATTATATATTTGTGAATATTCTAAAATCTGAAAAATCCCAAATCTAAAACTTTGAGATATAATTCACCTTCTACTTAGGGCTAATATTTGACAATTCAAATGGGAAATAAAGGGAGGCCCCTTTATCCTCCTTTCTTTACATTTGCATTGTTTTATGTATATTTCATCTACATAATTAACACCACCGCAGGCAATGTAATGGTTTTTCTTCCCATAGTCACACGTTTTAAGCAATGTAAGAGGAAAAAATAGTCTACTTACCTAGATATTTATATTCTTTATTCATCCACACATTCCCTTGGTGTGTGTCATGTGTGTCATTCTCCTTCCACCTGAAGAATTTCATTTAGTGTTATTTAAAGATAGGTAGGCTACCAACAACTTCCCTTAGTTTCCTGTCTCAAAATGTCTTTATTTGCCTTCATCTTCAAAAGGTGTTTTCATGAAATATGGAATTCTGGGTAGTCTATCGTTTTCTCCCAGCACTTTATTCATCTGTCTTGTGCCCTATACCTAAAGTTTTATTTGTCTCTGGTTGATCGCAAGCTGTATTTATCGAGCTTGCTCCTTTTCATGATTTCCCTGACATTCTCTGACTCTCAAGGGCCCCCTTTTCGTGGTCTTTTGATAGGAAGCTGGTGTTTTAGCCTCTCTATGTTCTTACATATTTCTCGTAACTGGGTCTGCCTCAGTAGAAGAGGGTAGAGAGAAAAGAGAAAGAAAACAAGTAAGAGAGATTCCCCAATACTCTCCAGAGCACAGGGACTCCCTTTTCAATTCCTCTGGTAATGAAGGAGTTTCTCAGAGTGCAGGTGCCTGCAAACTCACCACTGCTGCTGCTGTTGCAGTTTCATGACTTGCCATCAGGTAAGGCCAGGGGCTTAATGAAAGAAAGAGAAAAGGTACACTTAAGATCCTGCAGGGTTCCCTACCTGGTCCTCTGGCTAGAAGAAGAGAGCCTGTCTGGAGCTTTTCTGTTCCCTCCTGCTATGCAGTTCCAGGATTTGGGTTGCCCTAGAGTCTAGGTTAGGAGTTATATGTAGAAAAATAAGAAACAGGAAACTCACTCCTGTACTGATTGTTCTATGAGTTTTGAGGAAGAGATAGAATGGAAGAATTTTACTCATTTTAGTCAAAGCCAGAATTCTGTAAGATCAAAATTTGAATAATCTAATTTCCCTGATTACATATGGTGATGAAAGATTGCTAGTGCCACAGAGGCTTGCCAAAGCATATGAAAACTCTTGGAGAAAGGTAACAGAAGTCTAGGCTCAACTTACTAAATTTTTCATTTATAATATCTGGTACTGAATAAAATATAATCAGACATAGTTCCAGAATCCACAGAGCACTGTCAGTTGTCTGCAAATTTTATTCTTTGAATTTGGTAGACAAGGTTGGAAAGAAGTTGGCGGGGAGCTGCTGGGGTCTCTGCAACACTGGAGGGCATAGCCTGCCCACTCGATAGTAGTGGAGAAGAAGCTGGCTTTGCCAGCTGTGACTTTTAAAGCTGAGGCTGGCAGGCATCTCCAGCTTGATTAACTGCTAACACCAAAACAGGCTTTCTTAGCTTCAGAGGCCTGAAGCTTACATATTCCCCACCTGCCAGAAGAAGTGTAGAAACTCTGATTTCAGTATCTGCTAATATAGGAATTTCATACCTTTTCAGGCAAGTATATTATTTTAAATAATTTGGTAAAAGATTAATTGTAATATTTTCTGTCTGCTGTTTAAGTAAATGTTTATTTTCTTTATAGTAATATGAATAATCACATCATATAATCTGATTTATAAAAAATGTAACTACTATAATCTGTAAATTTCTTTACTCCCTAAATTGAGAGACATCTATATTTAGATTCCTGTAGATAAAACTTCAAGTGATGGACATGTGCCATGTATGTAGTTGCTTCCTCCTCAAGGGAACTTATGCTTCATCTGCTTTACCATCTCTATTTCTTACTACTTTATTACTTATAGAGGGCTTATTTATTATCTAAACAAGAGAAAAGCCTGAGACAAAATATTTTATTTATTCAATAAACAACACAGGTAGTTGCAGCTATAAAGTAAA
Source organism: Marmota monax (assembly GCF_021218885.2). NCBI lineage: Eukaryota > Metazoa > Chordata > Mammalia > Rodentia > Sciuridae > Marmota > Marmota monax. The sequence goes on from NW_026692132.1 coordinate 6,307,429, forward strand.
CCTGCCACAATTATAGCACTAGAGAGGGGTACAGTACTCTTCAGTTAAGGTTATGGATCCTTTGCGTGGAATGAACCCTTCTGTGAACTTTTTTTAGAGCTCCCTTAGGAGTTGCTCTTCATACACAAATGTGTGATCAGACACAAACACAGTAGAGGGCGCCTCAACATAACACAAGAGCCCTGGGGCCTCCAAATAGCTCCGTGATTATTGGGCCTTTGCTCAATTCTTACCCTTATGGTTTTCTTTCTTTCTTTTGTACCAGGGATTGAACTCAGGGGCACTGGACCACTGAGCCATATCCCCAGCTCTATTTTTTGTATTTTATTTAGAGACACTGAGTTGCTTAGCACCTCGCTGTTGCCGATGCTGGCTTTGAACTCGCAATCCTCCTGTCTCAGCCTCCTGAGCCTCTGGGATTACAGGTGTGCACCACTGAACCTGGCACACTTATGATTTCTTGACCAGCATCTGGAGAATGTTTATAATGTACAAAGCATATTGAGGTGCAAAGATGAATTTGACTCAGTTCCTGCTTGAAAGAAGCTTATCTGCAGTCAAGTAGAGGAGATGAATGTGTATGTTAACTAACTAAAATAACAACAGCTTACTTTCCACAATGTTTTGGGCACCATGCTTAGGGCTTGGCCGTTATTATCTCAACTCTTCAAACTAAGAGTGCTTCTAATTAGGTATTATTGATAAGTCTAGCATCATATTGAGAAGTGCAATAGTAGAAGAATGAGAATGCTTGGGAAGAAATAAGAATCTACCTAAGGAAGTTAATAGAAAGGAAGGGGGAGGTGGCATTAACTATTTACCTGTTTGCTTTTTCCTCATCTGTGAGCTAGTGGGGTGCACATACTATCTTGTTCAGTTTCAAACCTCAGTGCCCAGCCTCAATAAATACCTGATAGATAGATAAACAATGTTTGAGCTGGATCTTCAATGGTGAGTAGATTTTCATGAGACAGAAAACAAAACAAAACAAGACAAACAGACAAAAATATCACCCCCTCCCTCAGGCCTACTAAGCAGAGGGTGCATCCTAACAAAGCCATTGAGATAGGATGTGAGAGTCAGAGAATATCAAGTAGTTTGAATTAAATAGATTGAATGAAGTGGGGGAAGAAGCTGGTTGGTTTCTCAGCAATCGCATAACAAATATCCTAAATGGAGTGGCTTAAACAACAAGCACTTAAAATTGCTTATGAGTGTACAGGATAGCTGGGGGTGAGGGTTCTACTGATCTGGGGCAGACCTGATTTTAGCTGGACTTGGTCATAGATATGCAGTGATGTGGTGGGTAGTGTGGGGCTGGTTTGCTTAGGATGTGTGGTGGTTGACTGATGTTGGCTGGGTGGATAGAAGCAATGGAGCCATGTGTCTTTGAACATTGACTATGACAGCCCTGGCTTGTTCATGTGGCAGTGCAAGGGTTCCACAGAGGTGGGTAGATATGGGCAAGGCCTCTTGAGATGTGGCTTGGACGTGGTACTTTCTCTTTCTGCCACATTCTACTAGCCAAGGAAAGTCACAACCTGGCTTAAATTCAAGGTTGGGGGGATGGACTACATCCCTTGATATGAGGAGCTACCAAGTCAAAATTGTAAACATGGGGTGCAGGGAGGGGAGCAGGCTTGGAGACATGTTTGGTTTCAAGCTATTTTAGTTGAGGTCGCATACGGTTATGGTTTGGATCTGAAATATCCCCCAAAGTCTTATGTATTGAAGGCTTGGTCCCCGATGCAACAATATTCAGAGGTGGAGCTTTTCAGAAATGATCATATCATGAGGGCTTTGACCAGTGATTAATCAATTCAGTGAATTAATAATTTGAATGGACTAGTAGGAGGTTATAGAAACTATAGGCAGGTGGTGTATAGGTCAGAGGGTTGCGGATGTAGATATAGATCAGTGGTAGAATGCTTGCCCTTGGGGACTGTATCTTATTCTTGGTCTCTTCCTCCTGGCTGCCATGTGTTAAGAAGCTTTCCTCTACTCGATCCTTCCACCATCATGTTTCTGCTTCAGAGACAGTTGACTGACCCTCTGAAACCATAAGCCAAGATAAATCTTTCCTCCTCTAAGTTATTTTTGTCAGGCATTTTGATCACAGCAACAGAAAGTTGACTAACACGGATACCAGAGGGTTATCACCATCTGAATGCCAAGTATGCACTTTATTTTGTAGGAATCGGAAGCTCTCAAAGGCCTGACATAGGTTTGCATTTTCAAAAGATCTCTCTGGCAGTGGCATGATAAAAAGTTCAGAGGGAGAAAGCTCGAAGGCAAAGTTCCTTTGAGGAGCCTAACGCAACTGTACAAGATAATATGGGTTTGAACAGCATTCATGACATTAATTTATTCCATCTAGTCTGCCGAGTTAGATCAAGATCATCTCCTCTATTCTCTGCCTCCACTAATTCATTTCACACAGAGATTTACAGAAGTGAGTTTAAACATGTGGGTCTAGAAATTAATTTAGATGGTCTCTAAGTTTTTTCCCTATGTTATATTTTCATCATTCTGAGAATCAGAAACTTGTCTATGGTTGTTTCAAATGCTTTCAGCATGAAAACTCTCTTAAAGTCATTATTTTACATGAAAGAATAGTTTGTGGAGAATCAAGAAAGTTTTTTTGAGCCAGAGAAAAATGTGATCAGAGCTGCTACTTTTGGTAAGTTAAATTTCACACTGGAATAGGATGTATTAATTGGGGAAGTTGTACTGGGGGACCTATTTTGAGACTGCTTTGGTTTGGATCTGGAATGTCTTTCAAGGGCCTGTGTGTTAAAGGCTTGGCCCCCAGTCTGTGGTGCTGTTGGGAGGTGGTGAAATTTTGGGGGAGGTTGGGCCTAGTGGAAGGAAGTTGGGTCACTGCGGGCATGTCGCTGAAGGGGATATTGGGACTCTAGCCTCTACCCCTCCAGCCCCTTTGCTTCCTGGCCACCATGAGCTATGAAATCTTACCTGCCACATACTCATACTATGACATATTGTGCTACCACAGACCCAAAACAACATGGCCAAGTGGCCTGAAACATCTGAAACTGTGAGCCAAAGAAACTCTTCTTCCTTCTAAATTGACTATCTCAGGTATGTTGTCATAGTGATGGAAAGATGGTGAATACCGAGACCAAAAGAATAGTTCATATATAAATTCATAAGGACCTGAATTAGACAGGGAGTGGTCAGTGAAGGATGAGCCGTAAGAGTGGGAAAGGAGGAATGGTCTGCATAGTAGATCTAGTAAGACTGAATACTAGGGTAAACTGTGGTTGACAACAATTATTTGCATGTTTCAAAATAGTAAAGATGATTTTCAATGTTCCCAACACAAACAAATAATAAAGGTTTGAGGTGATGGATATGTCAAATATCCTGATCTGATTATTATACATTGTATCCATGTATTAAAATATCATTCCACACTCCATAAATATGTACCGTTGTTCCATGTTTTATTCAGATTATACTCCAAGCACTGATTCTCAGAAGGTGAATTACACCGTTAAAAGTTCAAACATTCTTTTGGGCTTCATGGCCTCGTGATCTGACTTTCTTGTTTGGCTGTCCATATAAATTAAGCAACTAATTGTGAGTCTCCACTGGGTGATCTGAACCTAGGAGACTCAAGCCTGGCTCTAGGCCAAGCTGAGGTGAATAACATTCACTTTCAACGTTCTTTTCATCCCTTTCTCTTTCTTCAGTCCTTGATGAGTCTGCAGAGAATGTGCTATGCAGGCACTGTTCTGGCACTACCTGAACAAAGAAACCCGAATTCCTGGCCTGGAGGAGCTTCAAGTCTGGGGAACAATTACAATTTGGTGACACTGTTTGTAAAGGACAGGCACTGAGCTGAGCTGAGGGAATAATAGAGAGCTTCCTCAACCAAGACTTGGAGGTTCAAGGATTTTCAGAGGAGCTAAAATTTGAGTTAAGGCAAGCAGAGGAATTAGACACTGGCATGAAATTGGCTACACCATTGCTATGTACTAGATGTAAGACCTAAAGCAAGTTTTGAGCTTCACTGAACCACAGTTCTCTCATACATAAAATAGGGATGATTACGCCTACTCCACAAATTGTTGTGGAGGGCGTAGAGAATGCTTGTCAAGTATTTGGTACATAATGATAATAGTAAACAATTGTGTAGCATTTACCTGTACCAACCATTATTCTTATTCAACAGTTATTTGAATTTCTCAGGCAGTTATTCTCAGGCAAGTAAGATCATCAAATCCTTATAAAATCCCTCGGATGTGGGTGCTTCTTTTCTTCTCATTTTATAAATGAAGACACCGAAGCCAAAGGTGTTAAATAAGCAGCTAGCTTTTTCGTCACTCGTAAGTGGTTAGACTGGAATTTTAACCTATGCTTTTAATTGCTATCCTATAGAGTCTCCATAAAAAGTGCAAAAATAAGGGGTTATTAGTAAGAAGAAAAAACACACAAAGCAGAGGAAACAGTATGTTTTAGCACAGGAAGTAAAATATAACACTGTGGCTTATCAATAAGACTGGTTCTGGTGGGATATTACTGTATTCAGTTAGGATTTTCATTAGCCAGATAAGGAAAACAACTCAAAACAGCTTAAGATAAAAGAGAATTTGTTAATAATGTCAGGGGCTCACCTGATGGATAGGAGGTTGAAGAACCAGGCTTTAGAAACATTTAGGATCCACAGAAGCCTATGGATACCAATAGGCATTGTGGGAAGGGAAGAGTTTAATGAGCAGCACCTAGAAAGAACAACACCCACCCTAGCCCAGCTGGCTCAAGTTCAAAGCCCTTGGAAAATGCCCTAATGGTGGAGCTTAGTAATGTGTTCTAAGGATGGGGGAAGGAAGATCTGAGCTTCTCATCTTCTACTAAGGGAAATGGTTTCCAAGAATTATCCTCTCTCCAAAACACGCAGTGAAGAGTTATCTCCCACCAGAAAACTGGGTGGTATTGGCATGGACTATTAGGTTGGGATGGATATCAAAAGCTCGGTAATGACCTGGAGAAGTACGTGTATTCAGATTAATGATAGTTGATAGAAGTGTCATTCCTGATGTCATCGAATAAGTATTTATTTGAACTCTGAGGCTTTGAGTTCCCAGAAGAGACATTTGATCATTTTTTCTCACAGTCATAAAAGTCGACATGGCCTCATTACTCTTAGGGGATTTGAAACATTTCTGGAAAAAAGATAATACCCAAAAGATTATTCTTTTTTATCATATTTGAAGCCTAATATGTATAGCTCCCTCATCCTCAGCTTTGAAATGACAGTTTTTTGGCTTTTTCTCTCTTCTTACAGTTCCCTGGTAAAGAGCTGATTCTTTAACTAAAATTAAGGTAGATGAAATATCCCAGAAATTACATGTTCTGTTTTATGGCTGGGTTCTTTAATACAGAGTGAGAGAATTTTTAGAAGTGGAGGAAATGTTAGAAATTGCCTAATGTCTTCATTTTCTGGATGAGAAAACTAAGCTCCAAAGACTTTTGTGGCCAGCCCAAGGTCAAACAGAAACAAAACTCAGGTTGTTGATTTTAACTCCCTACTTTTTCCATTCTGATTCAGATTCTTCAGTAAACTGTCTGAGCTTCAAAATTTGCAGGGATTATATTCTCTCTGGGGATTATAAAACGGCTTCTCTCCATTTTTCCTGCATCCCAACATTGTCTCTTTTTAGTTTCTACCTCATTTAGCTCTTGCGTCTGGCCAGTGAGTATTTGATCGTATTGGAAGGATCATTATGTTCTCTACACTCTGAGTATTAGTTTCTTCTTCTCTGCTCCTTTATTTTTTGCCCAGATACCCTGTGCCACATAACAGTATTTCAATACATGTGTGAATGGAAATTTGTAGATTGACTAGTTTGATTTCCAATCACTCCCCACCTCCCCCCAAATTTCTGTACTTCAAGCCTCAGGCTGCCCGCATGCCTGCTATGGCAACCTACTTAGGCTACAGCTATGTGTTCATCTCTTTCCTACTCTGTTTCTAACCAACAAAATGAACCCACTATCTTGGGCTTAGTTACCCTTGTTAACTTTGATAACCTCATTATTAGGCATAAATGGAGAATGTCAGTTTCAGATACCTTCAGCTGCATCATAAACTGCCATGGAAATTAGTGGCTGATAAACCCAATCATTTATTATTTCTCATGAGTCTATGTTTGGATGCATCTGCTGCTGTGGTAGAGCCTGGTTAATCTTGGCTTTTTCAAGCATCTGCCGTTGACAGACCAACCGGGGACGGGTTGATCTAGGATCACTTTGATAAAAACAGCGTGGCTTTTGCCACCTGGTCTTTGGCCTTCTGGAAGGCTAACCTAAACTTGTTTTCATGGCCAAGCTCAAATAGAGAAGCAGTGGAAAATTCAAAGGTTCATTTTCAAGCCTCTGCCTGTGTCATGTTGATACTATTGGTGAAAGGAATGCACAAGATAAGCCAGTAGTCAGTGGAGGAGAGTAGACAGATTAAATCCAGGAAATTGTGAAAATTGGGATGGTCTAGTACAACATCCAAATTGAATTAAACATCAAATTTTGTGTGTGTGTGTGTGCACACGCACCCGCGCTCTGTTTTAGTGCAAGATAATAATAGTAATCAGTGGAGTGTACTTTAGTTGTTGCTTTGGCCCTCTGATCCTCTGTTCATTTCTACCATTTCTTGCAAAAGTACCTGTTTTCCTCAGTGACTCCTCCTCTTCGTGGTGTATGTAATTTGGGAGAGCGGCACATGACCACATTTCATCAATCAGAATACCACCTCCCCCTAGCCACAGTGTTGTTCAGGGATGGACATATTTCTCAAGTAGGGCTAGTAAGGGTCTGTATTCAAGATCTTTATTTGAAGCAGCCTTTCCCAACAAACTCCTTGTCAGGGCACAAAGCTAAAAGTATCAAGCTTCGTTGCTTTAGTTACTGACACTGTGGAGCCAAGAGATGGAGACAAACTCAATTCAGTGATGTTTTTTGAACCGCTAGATGTATCTATATCTGAAGCTAGATGTATGACTTATTTTTTTCAGTCATGTGTGTAACCGAAAAAATACCATCCCTAACCTCATTTTCAGTCATGTGAATTAATGTCCTGTCTTTTTATCTAGATGAGTTCAAAGGTTAAAAACACATAAATAATTAGATCATTTACTGCAATAATAAGCACTTAATATGTGTTATTGCTTGTTTATACCAATTTGAGTTGGGTTTTCTGTGGTTTGCAGCACAAAGAATCCTAACTGATGCAACTAATGAGAAAGTAAGATGTCAAAAGGATCCATTTACAAAAGCAACAGGAAAAAAACTTAAAAACCAAAGCTATAGGGATTAACCTACTGAGAAATAAGAGAGACAAAGGTGAAGACAATGACAACACTTTATTTAGGGACCAGAATAAGACTTAAGTATTTGGCCTGGGAATGTGGCTCAGTATTAAAGTGCTTGCTTGGTGTACATATGGCTCTGGGTTTGATTCCCAGCATCACAATAAATAAATAAATCTGAATATTTGAAAAGAGGCAACCAGAGCCTGAATAGGAAATTCCTCATTTTAAATAGATAAAATTTCCATAAAATAATCTACAAAAATGTTTCTTTATTGGCCCCTTATTCCTTTCCTATACACTGATCCACCTACCCCAACTCTTTAAATAGAAACTCTTCTCCTTCTGTAATCATGGACTAATTCCTTCTGATTTACTCTTTCAAACATTTTCTGAGTCTGTTTCTTCTTCTGCATGCCTGCCCCAAACTTCCAGTTTGGGTCCTTATAAACTGTCACCCATAGTGCAATATCAACTTCCCAACAATCTTGCAGACACTTATTTTTCTAAAAATTTTACCGGTTCTTTTTAGTTGTACATAATGTTAGGATTCTTTTTGACATAATTATAAAAGCATGGAACATAATTTGCTCTAATTCAGTCACCGGTACTTCCCCTTCTCCTCCCTGCCCCTCTCCCTGTTCCCTTCTCTCTACTCTACAGATCTTTCTTACAGACTTATTTTTGATGCTTCAAATTCACCCTCTAGTCCCAGCTCTTTAACAAAGCATTGAAGACCGTCATCATCATCGTTGTCATTCTTACCCCATACTCCCTGTTGTCTGACAACACTCAGTGGCTTGCAATGCTCTGCCTAGACTCTGCTCTACCTTGCCTTCATCCCTTAGTTCATGTTGTCCCTGAGAGTGGCTTCTCCCACAGCACCCAATGTTCAGCAACAGACATTCCAGTTGCCTCCCTGAAGGGCAATGACCTGTTTGTGTGTTTACCTCCCAGCTTAGCTTGCAGGTAAAGAGTGTCTATCATTCATTTTGGTATCCTGGTGCCTAGTACAAGGCCTGGTATGTAGCACGCCTTCCATGAAGACTTGCTGATGAGTAGATGAAAGAATGCATCTACTCATTGGCTATCTAGCTCTCTGATTGCACAAGAGCAGGAGAAGTGACTATTTCTTTGATGGATTTTCCAACTATATAATAGGACCATAAGGAAGCCTTCTTCAGGCTGTGAGTGGGAGGAAACAAAGAATATTCAGGGTTGAGCAGTGAGTTGGAAAATGAATGTGGTCACTTGTGCTGAAACTGTCATTCTGTGCAGCAGCAATAATAACAAAACATAAATATTCATGTTCATTATACAGAGAGTTATGAAGTGTTGGCAGAGGATGTGCTGTCTGGAATTTTTGCTTCAGTACCTGAAGTTATTACTGATTAAAAACAAAAACAAAAACAAAACAAAACCTAAACCTAAACCCAGTGGTCTCTGAGAGCCAGCAAGGTGATGAGAAACTCTCCCAGTAATGGCTGAGCAAAAGGAGGTTCCTGGTGAGTACCAGCCCAGAGGGCTCCTGTCTGCCAAGACTTTTATTGGGAATATCATTAGGGTCAGCCCCAACTCCTGGTTGAAACCCGAGCCTGATTGTTTAAGACAGTTACTTCTTGTCTACCAAAGAACATGCAAACATGTTGGCTCCTGAAGCTATTCTTTCTTTCTCAGAGAGTATTATTTTATTATTTAAATGAAAAAAAAATTTAAAGATTATAGGCACTATGTATACTCATGGAAGAAAATGTGGAAAAAATAAGATGTATAAGATAAAAGTAACCACTAATACTTCTACTCAAAGATTACTATTTTAGCATATTTTCTTTCAGTTATTTTTCTAAAAAATACAGAATTTAACTGCTGAACTGGTGGGATCTGGTTGTATCTGGAGAGGGTTAAAAAAGCTGGTTTTGCAACATATTCTTGCCAGTTGCTGGCTGAAAAACTGTGATTGGGGCTGTTCCCATTATCATTATTTTTAATAACTTAAGTCATCTAGTGTCAGAAGTCATCCCATACTCCTCCCTATATTGCATCACTACAACCAAGAGTTAGCAAATTCTATTGTTCTCACATAGTTCGTACTACTCAAATAAATTTCCTCCTCTTTGAGGGACACAGTCTTATTCCCTCAATCTCTTTGGTTCAGGCCCTTGAACCAAACCTTGACCTAATACTTGACCTCATAATTAATGCAAAAATTAGCTCAGAATGTATCACATATTTAAATGTAGAGTATGCAACTATAAAATTTTTAGAAAACAAATGGAAAATCTTCAGGTCTTAGGGCTAAAAAGAATTCTTAGGCTTATCCAGGCAGGGAATGCACACCTATAATTCTAGCTTCTCAAGAGGCTGAGAATTGAAATTTTGAGGCTAGCCTGGGCAACTTAGAAAGACCTTACCTAAAAAAAGAAAGAAAGAAAGAAAAGAAAACAGGTATATAGCTCAGTGACAGAGTTCTTGCCTAGCTAGCTTGTGCTAGGGCCCTGTGTGTGATCCTTAAAAACACACACACACACAAAAAAAAAAAAAAAAAAAAAAACAACTTACACTTGACACCGAAAACATGATTCATTAGAGGTACATTGATATATTGGGCCTCACCAAATTTAAGATATTTTGTTTTGAGAAAGACTTCCTTAAGAGGATGAAAAGAAACTACAGACTGGGAAAACATTATTTGCAAACTGAATACCTGACAAAGAAGTAGTATCTCATATATACATAAAAAAATCTTAAAATTAACCAAACAATCCACTTAGAAAATGGGCAAAATCATGAACAGACATTTTACTACAGAGGATATAAAATGGCAAATAAACATATGAAAAAAGATTTAAAATCCTTTGTCATTAGGTAAGTGCAAATCAAAACCACAATGACACATCCCTGTACCCCTATTGGGATTGGGGATTGAATCTAAGAGTGTTCTACCACTGAACTACACCCCCATCTCCCCTTAAAAATTTTTTTTTTTTGGATACAGGGTCTTTTTTAGTGGCCTCAAATTTGTGATCCTCCTGTTTCAGTCTCCTGTCTCAATTTTCTGAGTTACTGGGATTACAGGAATGTGCCACCTACCCAACTTCCTTCTATAACATTCTTGAATTGATCAAACAATAACAATGGAGTGGTTGCCAGGGCTTAGAAACAGGGATTGAAAAGGAAAATACATACAGCTATAAAAGGGCAGTGCAAAGCATTCATATGGTATTGGAACCATTCTAAATATTGACTGTGATGGTGATTGTATGATTTTTTTTTTCTATAAACATGAAAAAACACACAAACACAAACACACACTTCCAAATTAGTACATGTACATCTGGTAAAATCTGAACAAGACAAATGGTTTGTTATTGATGTCAATTTTCTAGTTGTTATATTGTAGTACAACTATGCAAGACATCATTGGGGAAAACAGAACAAAGGGTAGATGAGATGGCTTTATGTTATTACTTATAACTGAATATTGTATGAAATGCAATTCTTAAGAAGTTTAATAAAACATGCTTTCAAAAGTTGGAAAACACCTAATTAATGTGATTAAAATGTTAATCCATAAAAACAACAAACCCACAGAAAATTAGTGGTATTTTAGATAGATCCTGTTTAGATGGTCCACGTATACATACTTTTGTGTAAATGGAGGTAATTTTTAAAAAGAAGACCCTTCACATTTATGTAGTTTATTCATTCATGTTAATTCAGTTTATATTTAAAAAGGGTCAGGATTTAAATGGGTAAGAATGAGCAGGGAAAAGACATCAAGCCAAGAAATTAGCTATGTGGCTTATAATAAAGATACATATAACCTCAAATCTACAGCTTCATAAGGATGTTTAAGTAGCTTTCTTATAATTGACATGTGTTTAATATTGTTTTAAGTTCATCATCTTTATTCTAGATCATGAAAAAATGTTCAGATTATTGTTATTCTGTGTGATACTCTTTGGTTTATTTAAGAATGGACTCTATCTTGTTCTGCAAATGTTTTGTTCCTCTCTTAAAATAAGGTCAGAACAGTTGAACCCTCAGAATTGCATTATTTGGGTTGTATTGTTGCCTTTAAAATTCCTGGGTTCATTCGAGGAAGCACAAGGCTTTTGAAATAACTTCCACGAATAGTCACTTTTATTGACTGAATTAAGCCCCCAAATCCAATAATATGTATTAGAAATAGTTATTTGGAACAAATTAAGGAAAAATGAAGTCATAAAGGTGAGGCCCTAATCTAATAGGATTGGTGACCTCATAAGAAAAGATCTCTTCCTCTCTCCTCCTGTCTCCATATGCATGCAGCGAAGAAAGGCCATGTGAGCACACGGTGAGAGGTTGGCCATCTGTAAGCCAGGAAGGAGGTCTTCACCAGAACTTAACCATGCTGGTACCCTAATCTCAGACTTTCAGCTTCCAGAACTGTTAGAATGTTGTTTGAGCCACCCAGTCTATAGTATTTTGTTATAGTACCCTGAGCAGACTAATATAGTTGTCATGGTACACCTAGGTAGTTCTATTCACTGAGAGGAAAACTTTGACTAACAAGAGTTTGTTTCCTCCAGCATCTAGGAGGCTGGCCATCCTGACAGACATCTTGAGAGAAGGAAACTCTTTGAGAAAGACCATCAGTGGGAATCTGTACCTGAGGCAGCAGCAGATTTGGCTATTATAGAAAGGTTCCTAAGAAACATTCGAGATGGGGAGGCAGCCCATCCTCCAAGGCTGGTGTCCAGGGTGATGGCCATCCTCCTCCATGCTAACTTGTTTGCACCTCCAGAGATGAAAATAGAATGCACAGTCCTTCTTTGTTAGAGGTAGGCACAGGGTCAAGTTACACTAACAGGAAAGTTAGGGAAAACAAAGGGTATGTTTCATTCATTTCGAAATCATTAACAGCTAAGGCCAAACCTTGTCAGGTTTCAGTGGAGAGCAACCAGATCAATATTCTCTAAAGCAGTACTTCTCAATTTAATGTGCACATAAATCACCTGGTGAGGATGTTAAAATGAAGATTCTCAATTCAGTTGGTTTGAGGAGGGGCATGAGGTTATTAATTTTTAACAATGCTCATACTGAGGGGACAAAGACTAGATTTTGAGAAGACCCTAGACTATGAGGTTACTGAGAACAAGGCCAATATCTTGTTTCTAATTTGATCCCCAGACTTGGCACGATGCCTGGCATGAAAATAAATTTTTGATAAATATTTGCTGAATTGAATTAGTGGGGACACTGACTATAAGGATAAATTTTATAGATTAATTTTCTGTTAGAATAAGCTCTTAGCTAAAAATCAAATGGACAAAAACCAAACCATAATTAAACATATATGTATTACTTTGGAGTTTCCCAAGCACTTTAATTAATAATACCTTATTTTATTTTTGCTGTTACCACAATCCTTTGAAGAGCAGTGATCATTATTATTTTGTTATGGATGGTGAAGCAAAGTCAGAGAGGTTAAGACAGTGACTTAAGGAAGGCCAGAGCACATACACTGACCAGTACATGTTTTTTTTCTGTTGTACTCTGCAGAAAAGATAAAACTTGACCAACAAAAAAAGATACTTTTGGTATCCTACAATTTGAGTTCATGTCTGTATTTTTCTATATGTTATACACTTGGCGCAGAAGAGCTAACATGTCAAAAATGTAGTATGGTGTGAGGAGATTTGTCAAAAATAGCCAGTGTGCTCTCTGGGCTACTTGGACAAACCAGCTGCCACTGAAGCCTCCTTTCTCCCAGCAGAGTTTGCACCTGGACTTAGCTTCCCCTAAAACCAAAGAATTTCTTCCCAAGGGCAACATCCCACAGACCGAAAGTGTTGGGAGCCAATCTGGACAGGAGCTATGTATATACCTTTAAGTCCTGAGTAAAGAGGTACTGAACTGGTATTGCACTCATTGCAATGCAATTGGACCTTACCTCCACTTGGATAAAAGAGGTGCAGATCCAGGAGTGGGCGTCACCTGATGGAGTTGGATTACATCCACATGTTTGTTGTAACCCTACCCCTTGCTTCATTTGAATGGCTTCTCCCTAATAAAACCCAGTGTGCTCTTTCTCTTTCTTGCCTGCCTTGTCCCCCTCATGGGAGCTGTGTCTGAGGAGCAGTCACTGAACCCAAAGAAAAGGTACTTTGTGTATCTGCATCTTTATTTAGTCAGCCCAAATTCACTTGGAGTGACCCTGATTGGTTTAGTTTCGTGTCCCCCAACCAAGGACTCCAGGTGCTGGGCTCCACCTGGTTTCCAACTAGCTGGAGGTAGATCCAGCTTGCCTGGCTCATCACTCCTCTGATACAGCTGCTTTTCTGCTTACCATAAAAGAAAGACAAGTGTGATATGTCTCTATATACCTGAATTCATATCTGCTGTTAGAGTTTGGATCCGAGGTGTCCCAGAAAGCTCCCGTGTTAATGCAGGTGGTGAAGTGATTAGATTAGGAGAGCTGTAACATAATCAGTCCATCTTAGTTTGAATGAACTAACTGTAAGCAGGGAGTGGTTGAAGGAGATGGATCACTGGGGATATGCCCTGGAAGGGTTTATCTTCCCTGCAGCCCCTTCCCCTCTAACTCTGCTTCCTGGCCACCATGAGGTGAACAGCCCGTCTCTGCCACCACCCTTTCACCATGATGTTCTGCCTCATCTTGGGACTAAAGTGGTAGGGTCAGCTGACCTTGAACTGAGACTTCTGAAACCATGATCCTAAAATAAATATTTCCTCCTCTAAATTAGTCTTTTTAAAAATATTTTTTTAGTTGTTGATGGACCTTTATTTTATTGATTCATTTAAATGTGATGCTGAGAATTAAACCCAGTGCCTCACACAAGCTAGGTAAACGCTCTACCATTGAGCCACAGCTTCAGCTCTCTAAATTGGTCTTTGTCTGGCTTTTTGGTCACAGTGATTTAAAGACAATACCTACAGTGTGTCTAGTACAGTACCTGTCAAGCCTTGGGGCAATGGAATGCACTCATACTTTCCTCTCTTGCTGATTCTGACTTCAGAAATTTCCATAAAAAAGTCTGTTTCAAACCCGGAGCCCCATGATGCTGCAGAATGCATCTGAACCCATGTGTGCTAGGCAATCAGAAAGGGACCCCTTACCTGGTACTGCATGGGGGGGCAGGGAGAGGGGGGTTAATTATAGTTTTACAAATTTAATTTGTTTTCCCTTCTCTTTGACACACTTTCCTAATTGCCATAAACCTGTCTTCTATGTCCCAAAGCATAGCACAGTCCTAGGTAACAGATAAAAATAGCCAACATTTCAGTCTTGTAACCTTGCCCTGACCCTTATCTTTACCATCTCTGCTGAGTTTCCATGAAATATCCCAGGGAATTAAGGACAACACCATTTCTGTTAGTTTTTCTGATTAGCAGCATTCTGGAGGTTATCTTAGGTTGACAGGTCACTAGGGAGATTTTCTTTCTGAAGAGTGCACCTGTCCAAAGCCCCTTGTATTTCTCTTCCCACAGAAATGCCCTGCAGCATCCGGCCTGAGGATGCCCTCAGCTATGCCCCACAAACCCAGCTTGATGAGGTTTCCCTCCAGGGAGCAGGAATGAAATATGCAGCACTACACCACCTGCCTAGGAAGGCAAGGATCAGGAGAAAGAGCTTAAAATACTATCAGAACTGTCATGTATCAAAGGGAGAAAATTCTGATTAAAAAAAAATGTGGGAAGTCCTGAGGAACAGTGAGGTAGCATTTGTGATGTGCAGGTTTGAATTCATCTTGCAGATATCTGAACAAGAAATATTTATTAACACATATTGCTTGGGGCAGTATGGTGTGTGTGTGTGTGTGTGTGTGTGTGTGTGTATATAAGCACACACATGAGTGGGTCTGAGCATCGTAGGTGTTTATAACCCACCAGTCACCTGGAATAGTAGAGAAGAATTCTA
Source organism: Marmota monax (assembly GCF_021218885.2). Classification (NCBI taxonomy): domain Eukaryota; kingdom Metazoa; phylum Chordata; class Mammalia; order Rodentia; family Sciuridae; genus Marmota; species Marmota monax. The sequence goes on from NW_026692132.1 coordinate 6,322,678, forward strand.
GTTAGATAGATTGCATAGCATAATGATTAGATGTCTAGGCAAAAGGCCATTTGTCTAAAGGTCTAGCTTTTCCCTTTACCTTTCTCTTGAGACCCTTAGCAATAAGTCAAGAAAAGAAAGTAAGAGTGCACACCCACAATCCCAAAGACTCAAAAGCTGAGGCAGGAGGATCTCAAGTTTGAAGTCAGCCTGGGCAATTTGGTGAGGCCCAGTCTCAAAATAAAAAATGGAGCTCAGTAGTACAGTGCTCCTGGGTTCAATTCCCAGTACTAAGAAAGAAAGAAAAGAAAGCAAACAAAAACCATTTGATTTCATAGATTGTCAGGAGATGACACAGTCCTGGGACATGGCATAAGAGCTCATTAAATCTTAGCTCTTGAAATGGAATCCAAGCCAGCATCTTTTCCTTCTTCCTGGACTTCATGTTATCTCTGTTCTGCTTTCCTGCCTTTTGTCTCTAGATTAGGGCAATTATCTCTGTTACTTCCTGGAGAGTTAGAGGCTTGGCTTTGATAGAGTACTTGCCACTATGGCTCAATTTCCCACATGTGGATGTGGGTTCGCTGTGCTGAGAATTTTAACTTTTCTTTTCGTCTGTCCCTTTCTCTTCTCTCTATCATCCCCCATCCCCTGTCCTCACGTTGTACCAACTCTGGTCCAGTCCTCACTCCCAATTTGAGTCTTGTCCCTTATGTTTTATGGGTCAATGTAATCTGTAGCCATGAAGTTGGAGTGCCAAGTTTTATTTCCCCATTACTAATTTTGGCACAGTTTTTGAAGTTGAAATTCTCAGCACAGTCTAAGCCCATACCTTTGAAAGGTCTCTGTGATTTGGGGTAGAACCCCATGATATACTTCTCTTGCCAGAGATCAGAAAGTTAAAAAAAAAAAAAGGTTGTATTTGCCTAACAGAGTTGAGTGGACAATTCTTACATTTATCTCTTGGTCTACTGTGGTCACCTAACATCACAGTTTCTTAAACTTCCCAGTTTACCTTGATGTACTAAAGAAATTAAGAGCATCTTCTTTATCTCTCAAAAGTGACCTGGCTTGGAAGATATGCTATAAAATTCACTCTGTCTTTAGGAGTTGGTGTATAGTTAAGTTTCTTTTCAAATATAGGAGAAATGAAGACTTTTTTTCCCCATTACATTAAAATAACAAGAAGTGTGAGAAGGAAAGTCAGGTTGAAGTATCAAGTTCCAGAAATGGTGTTCAAAAAACATTTTTTTTCTTTTCCTATAGTCCAAGCTGGAATATATTTTAACCATAGCAAGCAGTGTTTGAAAAACACTTGCAAGAAGCTTGCTACACGATTTACATTTTACGTGGTCAATCCTTGTTCAATGGAATAAATATAAGCAAGCTAAAAATACTCTGGGGAAACACATGCGCGCGTGCACACACACACACACACACACACACACCACATTTCTGGAGCTTTTGGAAGCTTCTCTTTCTCACCTTACTTTGTGTTACTGGGTAGCAGGCATCTTCCAGAAAGAGGTGTGAATGAGAAATCTAATAATATTCAGAACTAGGAGGAGTTGGCAGAGCTTTTTCAAAATTGTGCAGCCATGTTAAGATACAACAGAGAGACAGCATTAAAGGAGCTGAGAGGGGAAACTCTTAGCTTTGTTAATGTCAACTATCTCTTCCTGAACAGAGGAGACATGAGCTGGTGTAAGTGCCACACACTATCAAGCCATGGCAGTGACACGGGACCACAGTGGATAGAAAGAGACAGTGCCCACATGTGGCTGACAGAGGCTGAGCTGCATATACAATAATGCCTTCATCTCCAGCAGCTGCAGTTGCACTGGCAATTGAGCATTCTTAAGACAGGCCGCTTACAAGGCTTGCCGTTTCTCACTTCCCTGGAGAGGAATACACATTCTTGTCATTACTCATGATATGCATCACATGTTAACCAACTCCTTCTCCTCTGCATTCTAAGAAAGGGCAGGGATTCTAACAGAGGCAATGCAAAATGCTGCCACCAGGTACAGGATCAAAAAAAGGCAGAGGATGAATCACACAGTCCTGGAGGAACTAGATTAGGTGAGGAAACAATGGGTGGTATGTGTTTTCCTCAGCTGTCTAGCAGTGGCCACGCAAGATGGTATAGGAAATAAGGAAGAAAAAGCTGGATCTTATTCTTTCATTAAAGCACCATAAGACCTTGAAAATAAAGAAGTTTTTCAGACATAATTCATGCTAACTCACGCCCAGTTAATCTGAAAGATGGCATGATTTACAATCAGCTTCAGGTCATCTGTCTTTGACATTCTACCCGATCACATATTTGCATATTCAGAAGCTGTACGAGCACAAAAATTATTAATATGAAATCCACTCTCCATTACAGTAGAATGACATGTAATTTATTCATATATCTGACAGGCAGTACTCAAAATTCATTTAAATAAGCAAGTGATTACACAAACATCTAATAATACTAAAATTGATAGTCTGAAAGTATAAAATACCATGGGTATGAAATGCCATGGTAAATACTATTCAACAGACTACAATCATAATTCCAAACTAAATCACATTTTTTGAAATGATTTTTAGCAGTTTTGGAATGATTTCACTTTACTTTTTCCAAGCAATTTACTTCTTCCACTGATAAGATCATTATTTTCAAGAAATATTGCAGAATGACATAGTTTTGGTTTCTCTCTTGCAACACATTTTCTTGCAAATTGTTTTTTAATATTGCCCATTGACATAGAAAACAAACCAGTCAGCACTCAGTTCCCCAAGCAAAGATGCTTGGATCAGAACAGTGCTGGGGGATAACTCTGAGTTCAGCAAGAAGAGGAGGGCAGTGAAAAACCTTTTGCAGCTTTTGAAATTGGCTTACTTCTCTTCTGAGGCTCCAAGAATCATGAACATATTTAGACATCCAAGCCAGTGAAATTATGAGAATAAAAAAAAAATCATTTGATCACCAGATGACCATGATACAATTGCAACTGGAATTAAGTTACAAAATAATTCTGCAGAACTTCACACAAAAACAGCTCCTACCTAAAGTTACTTCTTGTAAGCCTCATTACATTTTTGTGAAGCACAGCTAGGTTTGCAGGAAGAGTTTGGCTTATCATGTGTCTGTCTGTATTATGTTAAAGTCTTATACTTTATCAGAAATGAGGTCCAAGCATGAACCTGGCTTGAAAAGCTAGCAGCAGTAGTCATGAAACATATCAATAAATTAAAAGGCTTTCACAGAACAAGATTCAGCTAAACCTCTTACATACAAAATACAGCTAGTGAAATACAAGTCTTTAATGTTGAGTTATGAGGGGGAGGAAAAAATTTAAAAAAATAGAAAACTCTTTCCATACCTGGGTGTCAAGGCAAGATGTAACACTGTATAATGCCATAATATGAGCAGTCACTGGAGGACAGATAGTCCAGAAATAGTGATATTTGGGGATCTTGGAATTATGACCAAGAGATGAAAATACTGTATCAAAAGGCATGCATATAATCACTGTGTGCATTCAGTGAATGAGCTGTGACCTAAGCAGAGACCTAACACGACAATGAGGCAGTGTTCCAGGGTATCCATTAAAATCAGCGTGGGTGACTACATGTTGATTAAACCTTCAGAGGCAGCAAAATGCGGGCACAGTGCCATGTCTGGATTTTGCAGCTGTTTTATGATCCTCTTGCGGAATTTCTCCCTCACACGATTAAATTCCATTATGTCCATGGGATCTTCTTCAATCCAAAACTTGTGAAATTCATGCATCAAATAGCCTGTTAGAGATAAGGCAGTGATAAGAGCACAAGAGATAAAGGTTCTTAAACATATTAAACAACCATCCTGAATGAGTTAGGCCAAAATCACAGAACCCATGGAGCTCAAAGAAACTCAAAATTTAGCAAATAAGACTATTTAAGATTATTTTGGGGTTGGAGGGTAGCTTGGTGTTAGAGTCACTTGCTTAGTATGCTTGAGGATGTGGGGTTTGATAATCAGCACATCAAAAAAAAAATTCTTTATTCTTTAAGACCAGTGAAGCAGAAGCTAGCAATTGGTTAAGATTTTTACAGTTGGTCTTAGAATTATTCTCAATTTCAGGAAGCAGGAAGACAAATCAGTTCTGCCATCTCTTGAATATGGATCACATGGGGAATATATTCTGAAAGGCCAACAGTGACTACTTCATCCTTCTCCTCCTAATTAAATTAATACAATGGTTCAATTTTTCAAAATTACTCTGCTCCACCTTTTCTGTTTTGACTTTTGATTTAACTGCATTTTAAATTACCCTGACAAATCAAACAAATGCATTTTGACAATCTATTATGAGACAATAAGAATGGTAAATCAACTCTGAACAACCCAGACTGGTCATTAAAGTATGTGAAATTGATAATAAGACTACCTTGCTCTGAAACATAATTTCATATTCAAATCAAAAATGTTATCTATGAATGATCTGGAGTGGGAAAATTTTGGAAAAAATGTGAAGTCCTTGATACAAGAATCTATTGTGTCTGTTTCCCATAGTGCCCCCTCCCCTCCACCACATTTAAAATTGAAATGTGGATTGTTTTTTTTTTTTTAAAGACAATTATAGGTATTTGTATGTAATAAATTCATTGCAAACTCTATCTTAGAAAAGATAGAAATCTATCTTAGAAAAGAGTATTTAAGGAAATAATCCTATCAAAACAAACATTACACAAGCTTTTTTGTTTGTTAACTTTAGAAAGTATTTGAAAACAGGAGCCAAGACTGGAGCAAGACACCTGGTTTAAATATCAGCTCTTTTACCTCTTTATGTGAACAGAAATGAAGACTCATATTAGAAAGAATATACTCAGTTTGAATATTAAAAACTTAACAACTTTTGTTTTTCTGGTAACTAGCAATGTATGGGAATCCTTTTGACAAAATTCCATAAACAGATTTTAAAAATCCTTATTCATATATATAATACAAATTAGAAGTAACCTCCCCCCAACATATATGGCCAGGTGTTGACCCACTTGTACTCTTGTTCCTCCCATCAATATTCTTCTCATTATTTTTGTTAGGTATGCTCATACATCCATAAGTACACGGTCTCTACACAAATATAGGACACAGAGAGAGAGTATTTATTTTATGTTTCTTTTGGGTTCACTGTTCCATTTCTTTTAGGACTAGTCTGTCTTTGGGCTCTTCACATGCAGTAATTGACATGACTGCTTTTAACATATCTGATAAGAGACACAATCCACCCTCACCCAACTGGCCCGTGGTACACACACTAGGGCTGACTATCAGAAAATACTCAGATCAGCAGTATCAGTCACCTGGGAGCCATCTTCTCTGTCTGTGTTCATCTGATGCTTGGATTCCCCAAGGCAGCCCAAGGTGGCATCCAGGCTTGATGGTTCCATGGATGAGAAGCTTGTCTCTTAAAATGGTTCTCACATGGAGCCTAAAGCTTTAGGTTTTATGGAGCAAATTCAATCCTCAGTCAGATCCTTCAGATCCAAGTATCTGAAGTGTGCTTTATGCCCAGTGCTTATCTCATCTCCAGGCTGTGCATCCCTATTTCTCCTCACCATTTCTCACATACCCTGTTGGAGTTTATTTATCAGCCTGGTTGTTTTGGTGCACACCAAAGAGAAACTTGTTTCCTCTAACCTCAGTCTTATCCAATGAAAAGAAATCAATCATCTGCCCATTTCAGTGACTGAACAAATTCTTAAAATATCCCAGGAGTGATTTGGGGTACCAAACTTGCAATTCATTAAGAATCCTGTGTTACTAAAGCTTGAGAACCTATGGTCTAGAAGATGACATCTTTTTAAGTTTCCTTGGCTTCCTTCTAAATATTAAGATTTCTATGGTTCTAAAAGAAATCTATGATAATGTATAATTTCTTCTCTTAGTATATAAAATACGCATAATTTTCCTGACTGGTTTTTGAGCTCAAATAAACATACCTGAGCTATTTTGCATGGAAAGTCAAGTTTCTAATACTATGAATTAAAAATGTCCATGATGTATCTCATTAATATCTTATGAGTGACAGCATCTTTACTCCTGTTGACAATGATAAATACGTACTGTGAAAACTTTTAAAAATTTTATTTTTAATTGCACTATTTATAGGGTACAATGTAATAATTTGATACATGTATACAGTGTGGAATGATCAAATTAGTGTACATAGCATTTCCATTGCAAATGTTTATCATCATCTTTTAATAATTCATTTTTCTGCAACAAACATAAAAATGTTCATTCTTCTATAATATGTAGATATATTTGGCAAATACTCTAAAGATGATGTAATGTGGCACAGAGTTCTAAAATAACGCAGTTCCATTTAGTTTTTTTAATAATGCTTTCATTTATAGTATCTTTTATATATTATATATATTTTTAAGTTGTCGTTGGACCATTTATTTTATTTATATGCAGTGCTGAGAAATGAACCCAGTGCCTCACACAGGCCAGGCAAGCACTCTACCGCTGAGCTATAACCCCAGCCCAGCTCCATTTAGTTTCCCCTGTTTTCTATCTTATGCACAATTACAGAACAACATCTTGGAAGTTTTAAAAAATTGGCTAGATAAAGTGGTTCATATATGATACCATTCTCATGATACCTCCTCTTAAGGCTACAAATTCAAACTGTAGAGCTTGTAGACAGATTCCCTGGGATTCTCTCTATTCATTAGAAAAGCAATTATAGATCATATAACATGATTGTAATAAAAATGCAGAAATAGTGGCCCAGAATCCCAGGTACATATTACAGTCATAAAATTCTTCTCATTTTATATAACATGGGGTGTTCAAAAATTCATTTGGCCAATTGGTCAGGTAATCCATCCTCCAATTACAAATATGTAACAGATACAACATTAGGTACTGAGGATGAAGAGAAAGGTCGAGTTCTGTGTTTCCTAATTTCTCAGTCTCCTGGAGAGAGGGAGACAGGTATGCAATTTCCACTGATGATCTGTTAGCTCAGGAAGCTAACAAAGCAGTGTGGAAAGCAGGAGAAAACAGAGGCCAAGCTATGGCTAACAGTCTCTCACTTAATTCTTACAACAGCTTTGTGGGGTAGGCGATGGAGATTTTATATCTCTATTTCACACCAGAGGACACTGGGCTTAGATAAGATTCTTGAATGGTGCATAGTTACACAATGACAGCAGGAAATCAGGACCACAAACCAGTTGATTTCCCACAGCCGCAACAGCCAGCCTTTCCTGTGCATTCTGTTCCTCTGGTTCTTATTCTTATTGAATAGTTCTTCTTCTGAAGGTCAAAGAAAAGACAATTCCTTTTCCTCTTCCGGCCATTGTGTGTTCCTTTGCTCACTAGCCTAACCTCACTCCATTTCAATGGGGGCTGTGTGTTCAGTAGAGCTTTAGATTGAATGCAGTTTTTGTAACATAGTCCCTTGGCAGTGCAGTGTTCACAGAATAATGCTGTGAAGTCATAATGATGGAGCCATTATGTTCTTATATTCTTCCACCTAGATGAAATACTTATTTTGAATACTAATTTGGCTTTCCATCTCAAGCCTGCAGCAAATTTATTGCTGCTTCAATGTGTCTTGGTTTTGCTTCACTGCATCGGGTTAGTAGAGAGCAGAGACGTGTGCAAGGACACAGGTAATTACAAAAATATTACAGAGGAGACGTGCAGAACTGATCATAGTTGGTGAAGGAATAATGAAGCTAGGGCACAGTTTGCTTCCTCTAAAGACTCCCCAGTTCCTCTGCCTATGAGCCAATCCACAGGGAACTGCTGCTGTTTCCAAAACCTGAGGAGTGCCTTGGGAAATAAGTAATCCTATGGCATGCTTACTCATCTGCTCTGGGACTCTCAGAAACATTTCAATCCAGGACAAGGCTAAAATTTTCCAGATCATATAGTGTCCCCTTCCCCCTATAAAGAACATTGCCCAATATTGTAGCTTCCTTTCCATTCACCCATCCATTCATCCATGCATCCAATAAATAGTTACTCAGTGTTTACTCTGTACGAGGTTCTGTGCTGAGGGTATGGCAGTGGACAAAACAGAAATGCTATTTCTCTATAATTTTAACTTTGATTATTTTCCCGGGAAATGCCCTTCACTGTGTGGCACTGATTTTCTTCCTCAATGCTGATGAATTTCAAATCTGTAGCTTGTGCCATTCAGATTCTTCAGAGCTCCAGAGCCTTATATTAGAATGTCCATTCTGTGGCTCTACATGGATTTCACTCTGCTTGTCTAAAATTAAACTCATTTTATTTTCCCTCAGAATTTCCCTTATTTCCATAAAGAGCATGGAAAACACAGAATAGGCTAAGTGTAATGGACTAAGGAAATGTAGCATGAGGTTTTATTTAGCTATATGTTCATGCTCTTTAATGTGGCCTTCAAAGCTCTTTGAGATCTGGCCCCATTCTACTCTAATATTCCCAGTATCACCTCTAGTCACACTCTGTCTCCTCCCCGACACTCTCTGCTCTACTACTTGATTCCACTTTCTTCGGTTTTGTGACCTTTGCCCTGCTACTTCCTCTGGCCCAACCACTCAGCTACTATTGCTTTATTTTCTGCCACTCGTCCTTCAGGTCTCATTGAAAGTGGCAGTTGCTTCAGGGAGCTTTCCTTAATTCCCAGACTTAGTGAACTAGGAAAGCCATAGGTATTTGCAATTTTTAAAAACTAGCTTTACTTTCTCAATCACAAAAGTCTTGCCATAATGTTTTACTTTCTTGTTTAGATGTCTTTTTCCTCCCAGAACCTGACCTGCAGTAAAATCTCAATATTTGTTAGAGATGGTCAGAGTTATTACAGGAGTAAATATAATCATCCAATTGTCAAAATAGGAGCTGTAATGACATTATATGTGGGACTCACATTTTCTATGGACAAGTTATAAAGTATATGCATCTTTAAATTTCCTTTTAGTTTCTAACCTAAGTTACACATGCATATTGTTCAGAGTCAAATAGTTTAACAAGTCTAGTTTCAAAAAAAGAGAACAAAACAAAAATATTCCAGTTTCACTTGCCCTAATTCTTGCATTTCAACTCTTTGAGCTGATTATTTTGACTACTGACCTCTATAGTTCTAAATAACAAGGTTTCCATTGCTTGATATTTTTTAAACTCTTTTTTATAAGAGATGAAGACTTTGCTCCCTTTCACCCACCTAGACATATGACCATTTATTTTCTCATCTCTTCTTAGATTTTTTAACTGCCTTATTTCTTATTTGCTTAGTTTTCCACTTTAACCTTAAACCATCTCTAAAGTACGCCAATGTCCTCTTAATGTGCTTGAACGTGATAGATACTATATTTTTTATGGTATTGGGAATGGAACCCAGTGGTGCTTTACCACTAAGCCACATTCCCACTCCTTTTAATTTTTTATTTTGAGAAAGGGTATCAATAAATTGGTAAGGCTAGCCTCAAACTTGAAATCCTTCTTCCCCAGCCTCCAAGTTGCTGGGATTACAGGTATATGTCGCCATGCCTAAACAAAAAATGGTAGATAGTCTATCAGTTTTATATTCTGCAAAGAGTCTACCAGAGCCTTCTGTACCTGCTAAAATAGAAATTTCTTTGAGCCCATTGCACAGACTTTATCTTGGGCTTTCTCTTCACATTACCCTAAATATCCCCTTCACTTCTCTCATGGGATAAATCCTGTCTTCTGGATCCATTTATTCATTTTAAGATTATTCTCAGGGCTGGGGATATAGCTTAGTTGGTAGAGGGTTTGCCTCCCATGAATAAGGCCCTGGTTTCAGTCCCCAACACCACACACACACACAAAAATATTCTCTTGTTGTGTGGAATTACATCTATTAGGAACTTCCTGATAAAAGTACCAGAAAGTAAACTGTTCAAGATCTTGCATTTTAAAAAGTGTTTATTCTATTTCAGTATTTAACTGGTAAGTTAGATGGGGACTAGAATTATAAACTAGAAATCATATTCCCTTTATGTTTTCTTAAATATTTGCAGACATTTTCCCATTGTCTTCTAGACTACAAGGTTGCTATTGAGAAGTCCAATGTCATCTCTAGTCCAAATTCTTCATATGACAACTTTGGAAGATTTCAAGATCATATCTTTCCAGTGTCATGATATTTCACAGTGGTATTTTGGTGTGGGTCTATTTTCATCCACTATGTTGGTGCTTAGTAGTTTAAATATGAAAGTCCATCCTTCAGTTCAGAAAATTTTTCTGATCTATTTCTTTGGTTCCCTTTCCTTTCTTTTCCTTTTTTCCAGGACTCCTGTTTTTCATCAATGCCTTTTTTTTTTTTTTCTGGGCAAGGTTTTCAACCTTGTCTTGTAATCTTGGAGATTTCATTTCTGCTAAAACATAGATCTGGCAGTCAACTCAGGCTGTGTAGAGAGCTGTACTCTTGAGTGCTATACCATGTGGGATCAGAGGGAGAGAGGCACTTGCAACTTCTTTAAGTCAGACCAGAAGCTGACACATTGAATATCATGCAAAGCTGGAAAGAGTAAAATTCATGAAGCCCAAAAATATGAGTGTAGTTTCTGAGTGAGAAAGTAATCTGTTTTAGTCAGTTTTTTTTTTTTTTTGTCACTGTGATCAAAAGACCTGACAAGAACCACATAGAGGAGGAAAAGTTTATTTTGGCTCATGGTTTCAGAGATTCAGTCCATGATTGGCTAACTTCACAGCTCATCATAACAGAAGGCAAGCAGCTCAGGTTATGGCAACTGGGTAGCAGAGAGAGAGAACTCTGTTCACCAGGAACAAAATGTAAACCCCAAGGTCATGCTCCCAATAACCTACTTCTTCTAGTCACACCCTGTCTGCCTATAGTTACCACCCAGTTAACCCACATCAGAAGATTGATCCACTTGATTAGGTTGCAGTTCTCATGATATAATGAGTCATCTCTGAGTATTTCTGCCATGAGTGGGGGATATCAAATAAAAAATTCACAACCAAATAAAAAATTCAAAACCAAAGGAAGGAGTTCAAAGGGCCCAAAGCAGCACAAAGATTTCTCAGCTTTGATCCTTTTCTGGAGTGCTCTATAGACACTTGTATTGATAATTAAATGACAGAACACTTACAGAACGTTTGTTGGAAGTGAGACAATGTTGGAGCTTCTGGAGCGATGTTGTAGAAGTGGGTTTTTAGTGCTCCACTGACCAGTAGATTATATGCCAGATCAGTTATATTGATGCCCACAATTGCAAATGAGTACCTGTGAAGTGAAAACCACAAAACCAATAGTGTTGCATATATGGGAAATAAGCATTTTAATGATAACCTGGGTTTTCAACTCCTATTACATTATCAGAGTGGCAAATTGCTCTTTCTTTTCCACCCTATCAAAACCTTGACTTTTATAATTGATCATAAGGTTTAAATAATGCATACCCAAAGAGTTGAGAGTTCATATGGTTTGACTTGGTAATTCTACTTCCAAAATATCCAAGTGGCCTGGCACGGTGGCACACACCTGTAATCCCAGTGTCTCAGGAGGCTGAGACAGGAGGATCACGAGTTCAAAGCCAGCCTCAGCAATAGCAAGGTGCTAAGGAACTCAGCGAGATAATAAAATACAAAATTGGGCTGGGGATATGGTTCAGGGGTTGAGTGCCCCTGAGTTCAATCCCTGGTACCCCCCACAAGATAAATAAATAAAAATTTTAAAAGCCCAAAATATACAAAGTGGGCAAATCTTTATACACAAAGATATTAATCACAGCATTATTTATAATAGCAAAATGTGAAAACTATTCAAATATCCTAAAAAAAGATGACTAGAGAAATAGATTGCAGTAATATCATATACCATATTACAGCTGACTAAAACTATATTTTTAAATACTATTTAAGCAGGATATAAAACTTTATGTATTTAACAAGCCAAGTTTAAAATATATACAAATGTGCATGAAAAAAAAGGCTAGAATGAAATGCCACAAAATATTAATATGGGTACACAAGAATAATAAGATCAGGGTGATATTTTGGTTTACTTTCTATGCTTCAGAATAAATCATATATCATTTAAGTGAGAAAAATTTAAATAAGCATATTATCACAAAATGTATTTTATAGTCCCTTTTCTATATGCCTATTTAAAATGAAAGGAGAAATAAGTTTTAAATACTCTTTCTTATTACAAACCTGCACAAAAATATTTTTGGATGAAATGGGCATTTTAAAAGAGTTTCTAAAGTAAAATTTTATCTAATAAGTTCAATACTTGGTAAAAATCCTTCAAAGAAAGCTACCAAATCAAATTCTAAGTGGTGATTTCTAAAAATCCCTCCCATACAGTTATAACTATCTAAACCTCATCAGTTGGTTCCAAAGTGGTATAATGAAGTCATAGAAATAAATCCCAACACATATAAATGGTCCTTTTTAAAATTCAACAGGCTTACATATTTCCATCAGGACAAGTGGAATTCCATCCTTGTCACCTTTCACAGCACTCTTGGGGCACTTTTGCTCTGTTTGTGGTTTAGTCTGTCATTCTTTGTGTATGAAATTCCATACTCACCCAATTGCTTTATCCATCCTTTTCTTCTCCCATTCTGTTTTGCTGAATTTGCTGAATAAATGAATGAATAAGTAACATTTAATCCTTTATGGGTTCTTGCTTTCTTTTACTGCTTATGTTAAAGTAGCTAACTGTATGCAGAGAAGTCTAGAACTTGAATCAGTTCGAGTATTGTCAACTTCTAAAGCAACAGTGAAAGACAGCCTTAAAGGCCAAACATTAAGTACTCCTTTATACCCTGTCATTACTTATCAAGTACTCCTCCTCCGAAAGTTTGCCTGGCATCTCTTTTCCCCTAAACAGAGGTTGCTTTACACACTCATGTTTCTTCACCGAATTTTGTTGGGTTTTCATCTCATGGTATTCATCCTGCCCAGCCCTATATGTGATGCCTGGTTCACAGTAGGTGCCGAATAAATGTTAGTAAGTAAATGATTGAGTTAGGAAAAGAAGGAAAGAAGAAAGGAGGGGGAAGGGAGAAGAAGAAGGGCAAGAGGGAGAAAAGACAGTAGATAAGTTTTAAAAAATTCTGTTCTCCAAGTGCGATGATACTTCTTCTAATTGAGCTCCATTTTAATCTATTTTATAATTTGAGATCCTGAATATGACTGTTTGAAGAATTTTCTGAAAATCCTGCCTTACATTCTATTATTTTGCATACTGTGTATCTGCCCCTTCCCAACAACATCTTGTAGGCAGAACAATGTTCCACTCTTCTTCATGAATGATGTAACCTTCTTTCAGTGTTTTATGCTGAAAACTGACATTAGCACTGAAATGAAATAAAATGTAAAAACTAAAGACATGAATACTTAGCTTCTGTCTAAGCAAAAGAAAGGAGAGTTCTCTCAAATACATGGCAAAACATGCAGATAATACACACAGCACACAACCACAAAAACATTAGGCAAAACTGATATTTAACTCTGTATGCTTTCTGGCTATGTAAATGACTGGCTATAATTAAAAATGACTGCTTTTAATTCATTTAAATATGCCATCTGTTTTTAAAGTATAACTTCTAACCAACAAACCAGTCAGCCAGAGAGGCTTCAGAAGATTTTTCCTTATAATACTCATATACAGCTGTGCAAGGTGGCATACACCTATAATCCTAGTGACTCAGGAGCCTGAGGCAAGAGGATTGTAAGTTTGAGGCCAGCCTCAGTAACTTAAAGACCTGTCTCAAAATAAAATTTTAAAAAGGGCTGGGGATATAGCTACATGGTAAAAACATCCCTGGGTTCAATACCTAGTAACAAAACAAGCAAGCAAACAAACAGGAAAAAAAAAACTCATTCAAATTAAAAAGAATTTTGTGTGAAATTTTTAAAAATTGTATGAGAATTTATAAGCATCATTTCCTCTTTAACAAAGTCTTTTTAGCACGTAGTGTCTCTGTTTGTTAAATTAAATCTTTATTTGCACTGGAAACTACTGAAAAGGCCAATATCTTCCAATTATTTGATTATATAATACAATCCTACAACCAACAACAAATAGGATCATTTTCTTCAGAAAAAATAAATCAACATAAAAGTTCACAGTCATAATTCTCCTTATAAACTGATTTACTTGTATCCCTCAAGTTCTTTCTAGACTCTAAAGGTAGATATTTGGGACAGCAGTAATATATCATGCTTGTTGAAAGACAGGGAAAGAACTTTCCCTAGTGTGTATGTTGACTTTTCACTGTTGAGCACCTGAAATATTCAGGGTCTGACAGAACCTACGTTGATATCATAATTGACTTCTTTCAGACATCACTGAAGAAGAATAGGAATATTTTCAATATATTTTGATTTGTATCCAGTGACATTTACCATCAATCTGAAACAATAAATACACAAGCTTCCTTTATTCAATTGTATTGTAACTTGAGGGATAAAACATGGTAATTTTACAAATAAATTTTTTTTAAAAAAATTATAATTTTATCTTATGCTTAGCAAGCACAGGACATACTCATTAGTCTCTTCTTAAATGAGAGTAGTCACATAAACCTGCAAGTAATTCCTCTCTGATGGTGGATACAGGAGTCAACAACTATAAAGACTTTTTTTGAGAATGGTTCACAGACAAAATCTCTTTCCAATGGTTAATCAAAAATATTTTAAGTTTGACATTAGTCAACACAGAGGAAGGGTGGTGCAGTTGGCACAAGCTCTTTTAACAGATATATGACTGCTGCTATAAAAGATGTAGGTGTTCAACCTGAAGACATATCCTATGTCAACACACATGCTACTTCCACACCATTGGGAGATGCTGCTGTAAACAAAGCCATCAAACATCTCTTTAAAGACCATGCATAGGCCCTTGCAGTTTCTTCAATGAAGACAGCCACAGGACATCTTCCTGGAGCTGCAGAGGCAGCTGAGGCAGCTTTTGCTGCATCAGCTTGTAATTATCGAAATCTACCACCTACTTTAAACCTGGATCGCACAGAACCAGAATTTGATCTCAATTATGTTCTGCTAAAGGCACAGGATAGAAAACTGATAAATGATGTATTGGACCCATCAATTCCTTTGGTTTGGGGGGTATTAATGCAACACTTTGTATTGCTGGCATATAGTCATTTTTAATTAAACATTGGTTTTTAAAATGTTTTTAAAAAATATTTTTATTTTGAGCTAACCCACATTCTACCTGGAGTGTGCCTACCTTCACTTTTCACTTTCTAATAAAACTCTTCCTTCTTTTGATAAATAAATGAAGCAAATGAATTTTCAGTCTTATAAAAGATTATAAATGTAAACCTAGGAAAGTGTAATGTAATTTCATGAACCTTCACCAAATGGAACTGTAATGAATATAATAAGGAGTGGGAGTCTAAGTCATCCTCTCCTGAATTTTGAGAAAGTCATGATAAAATGTTAGATTTGTTTAACCAACATGAACACTAACAACTAACCTGCCATCATGCTGAGGGAAAAAAAGTGATACAAAACCATGACTGCAAAATAGTGGAACTACTTATAAGAAGAGCAACTAATAACACACAGAGACACACACATTAGCTGTTATATACAATCAAATCAGATACATAAAACAGAAGGGAAGATTTGCTCTATGTAATGAAATTCCCACATGAAATGTCCTTCCTGGGGTCAAGTGTTCCCCCTCGAGGTAAAGGGTTTAAAACTTCCTGAAACCGGGTACAGTCATGGCTATCAAAAGACACCTTGATATTTTCCATCAGGTTTGTTTAGTCAGATTTTCAGCTCATTAAGACACAGCCCCCAAATAATTAATTATAACAGATAAAAAGTTGAAAAATGTTTGCTTTTTGAACATTTTTCATAAATTTATATTTCCTTTAAAAAGTCTTACCACTAATCATTCTCAAATAAATAAAAGCAATAAAACATGAAAGCAAAGGGGAAAATACCTTATTTCATCCTTAGTGATATCCCTTCATGTAACGAATTAAAGAAAAACATTTAGAAAGGTAAATTAAAATGCAAATAAGTTAGAATCCTAAAATTTACAAAAAAAATTAAAAAATTAAAAAGCTTCAATAATTCCAGACTTCCTCAGTTGGTTTCTTACTTCATGACTTCTGTTCCTTCTTTCTCCCACCACACTTGCTTGTTTCTCTGAATTCTTTCTCCTAACCCTGAACTTCTTCCTTGCCTACCTCTCAATCTTCCTGGACCCAGTGACATTATCAGTCTCTTTAACTATATATCTTGCTTGAATGGTGCCACTTTCCATCCTAAATCCTGGAATAGTACCTGAAGTTTTGCTCCTCCTATTCAGCATTTGTCAAAAGGGCTTGTTTGAGAGAACTTTAAATCTCATTCCTGGTGGACTGACTCTCCTGATAATCTTTATCTACAGATCCATGTAAGAGGTCATCTTTACCTAATTCATAAAGCCTAATCCATCTTTTATTTTCAACAGTTACCTGCATTTTGGATGAAGAGAGTCAGAGAGGACCTGCTGAGCTGCTGTAGAATCCCTTTCTGCAAAATACCTGCAGTTGAAGAAAAACAAAACAAAACAAAAGCCATAATTCTGTACCGGCAGAATAAATTCACTTTTATCCAGTTTGAGGATATTTTGAACTCAGAGATGGGTACTAGCATAAGATTATTACTAGTTTCAGCTCCTTTAGAGAACAGTTTTTTATAATAAGTGCCACCCCCCCACAATCTGACATGGCAGGGTGGTTGTGAAAGCCACAGTTTCTATGTGTCAACTAAGGCAATGTAAATTGCTGTGGGATTTAATTTGCAGAAAACATCTTTTAAAAAAGCATAAGAGGTTGAGGTTCATTGGGATTTTCAGAGAAAAGGAAAAAGAAAGATTGCCCTGATGATTAAGACCCCACTCAGCCAGGTGCAGTGGTGCATGCCTGCTAAGGCTGGAGGATTTCGAGTTCAAAGCCAGCCTTAGCAACAGCAAGGCACTAAGCAACTCAATGAGACCCTGTCTCTAAATAAAATACAAAATAGGGCTTGGGGATGTGGCTCAGTGGTTGAGTGTCCCTGAGTTAAACCCCCGGGACTCTCCCCCACCCCCAAAAAAGACCCCACTCAGCATATACTTTTCTGCTCTGCTCCTCCTTCCCCTCCCTATAAAAGTCCATTATGTTCCTGGGTCCCCCAAGATGAAGCTGTGAGGATATAGCCCCTCCATCTTCTTCTGGGCTGGCCCTTGAATAAACCTGATTCCTTCCTGCCAACTCTGGTTTCCTGAGTATTGGCCTTTGAGCAGCAGCAGCACAGACCTTGTCCTGGTTACACTGTTCATATTTCTTTATCTAGTGTATCAAAACAATTCTCAAATAATAAGACAAACAACCTCACAGAGAATAATGGGCTGAATGGACCCTTCATCATTTACGTGAGTGCCAATCTTGTCTCATTTCATTTTCTTTTTAAACAATGTTTTTATTTTTATTTGTTCTTTTTAGATATACATGACAGTAGACTGTTCATTTCACTTTCTTTAAAAAAAATTTATTTTTTAGAAGTAGTTAGACATAATACCTTTATTTTATTTATTGATTTTTATGTGGTGCTGAGGATCAAACCCAGGGCCTTGCACGTGCTAGACCAGCGCTCAACCCCTCATTTCACTTTCTTTATGGTGGCTTGGCTCACAAAAATAATCAGTTTTAATATGTGAAAATTTTTAACCTTTTTTTTCAGTCAATACTTTTTTTTTTGTCTGTCTGTAAGAGATCCCACCTTACTCATGTATCTTAAAGATTTCCTCCAAAAGGTTAAAAAACCTTGTTTTTACTTTCAATTTTTAAATTGAGATGAGGCAGAGATTTAACTTTTATTTTTTCTAAACGGAAGGCAAATTGTCCCAGTTCCACTTGTTCAAAAACTCAGCCTTCAACAGTAGATTGTGACATCACCTTTGTCATTAAAGTCTGCTTTCTGTTCAGTCACTTTATATGATAATGTAGCATTTCAAACATTTTATAAGAGAATAGGTGATGATTAAACTTCCTAAATTTAAATCAAAGGGAAGAATCTAGGGAGAAAATGAGATGACACAAAAAGTGACTAAGGTTTCATTCCTTTTAAAAGTATATTACTCCCTCTCCTCACTAATAGGTTTGTGTCAAAAGACAGAAGAACTTATTCAAAAGGACTCTGTCTTGAAAAATAATGACTAGTGATAGCTGAATTTAATCATAAAAAAATTAAGTACAATTAGTCGGATCACAGTAAACATATAAAAGCACAGAGTTAAGAAGCAGTATTCTAAAAATAGAGAAAGGAAAAAAAATGTCAACCACTAACAAGGGAATGAAGACACCAACTTCCCACCTGAGAATTGGCAACTAAATAGAAAAATCAACCATCTCTCCACCTGTATTTTAGAGAAACCAAATAGCTATAGTTAATAAGAAAAACTTCTTACAGAATTCCAGGCAACAATTGTGGGAAGAATAGCAGTAGAAAGGCTTTTTTTTTTTTTTGCATAATAAATTAATTGGTTCAGCAAAAACCATGGAAGGAGGAAAGGCTGATGGGGGATATACAATACAGCCATCAGGCCATGACCCATCCCAGCACAAGGGCTGAGAGTGCTGGGATGACACAGACTCCTGCTGTGATGTCAACCTAAATCTCTTCAAGCTTTTCTGAATACCTCCAATTTTCAGGAAATTCAGGGATGGTTACAAATGCAAGCAGACAAATCTGGACCATGGGACATTTTACAGGACAATTGACCTGAAATCTTCTCCAAGTTAATGACAGAGGAGAAGAGGTGAAAGAGGGAACAGTGGAGAAGAGACTATTAATTTATAAAGACCCAAGGGACATATTCACTAAGTGCAATGCATAGGTCTTATATGGGACTGCATTTGAACAAAAACCCACTGTAAAAGACATTTTTTTGAGCTGGGCGTGGTGGTGCATGCTTGTAATACCAGTGGCTCCGGAGGCTGAGCAGAAGGATCAGCAAGTTCAAAGTCAGCCTCAGCAACAGCTAAGCGCTAAACAACCCAGTGAGACTCTGTCTCTAAATAAAATACAAAATAAGGCTGTGGATGTGGCTCAGTGGTCAAGTGCCCCTGAGTTCAATCCCCATACCAAAAAATTTTAGAGAATTGGGCAATTTAAATATGGACTAGTTATACATTGTTAGCAGTAATAATGGTATTGTTGTTAATGGAATGCTGACACTTTTTAGAACTACCTATGGAAATACTGAATAAGATTGGATAGGTAATGGTCCCCAATTAGGGAATTTTTCAAATGTAAAGGCCATTCCATGAGAATGATCAGAAAAAATTCCAAATATTCCAATCAAACCTTTGTCCTGGGGTGGAGGTAGAAGGGTAGGTGTGCACAGAAGGGAGAGGGAACCTGAGTGGAGGTTACAGGAAAGTTCAAACTCAAGGTCTATAAATGCACAGCCAATTAGAAGGTCATGGGCAGAACCAATACCATTGGTACTTTTCCAATACCTGTTTTGCAAAGATTTTGACCATTAGCTTTTGTACTTTTCCAATACCTGATTGGCATAGATATAGATCAATCCCCCTACCCAGTAGCTGTATCAGCTCCTAGCCTAGTATGCTTAAGTGGCAACCCCTACTGGGTCCCCTCTCCCCCTGCAGGAGCGCTCTCTCTCTTTCTCTCTCTCTCTCTTTTCCAGTATGGGGATTGAAATCAGAGGCACTCAACCATTCTGAGCCACATCACCAGTCCTATTTTGAATTTATTTAGAGACAGGGTCTCACTGAGTTGCTTAGCACCTAGCTGTTGCTGAGCCTGGCTTTGAACTTGGTGATCCTCCTCCCAAGCCGCTGGAGTTACAGGCCTGCACCACTTGCACCTGGCTTTTTTCCTTTTCACTTGAATAAATCCTACTCTTTTTCCTTACTCTTCCTTGTCTGTGGATTTCATTCTTTGAATTCAAGATACAAGAACCCAGAAAGATGCCACTGGCAGGTGGATGGGATCTGCTGCAACACTACAGCAGCAGAGGCTGAAAATCCAGTTTCAATATGAGGGGTGAAATGACAAACAGTATAGGATTTTCATTAACATACTTCTGTCAGAAAAATAGGATTGCAAGTATTTCAAACCTTGACAATTAATGAATCTGAGTGGTCAACATAAGATGTTATAACATCTTCCTTATTTTTTGCATATGCTTAGAGTTTTCATAATAAGAAAATAAAAAATATATTTGACAACATTTTAAAAAAATATGTGAAGTCTGCTGAATTAGAAGAAGATGCTGGTAACTTTTTAAATTTTATCAATGTGAATTACCTTTGAGAGAACTTGAATATTTTCTTGGACTTTTTGGGAAGTGACTTTTATAAACAGTAACTCCACTTTGTCATTTCAAAACATCACTCTAACATTCAATTATTCTTCATTTTACTTACTGCAAATTGTATAGTCCCAGAAGTCCCATTCCTCGAAAATCTGTCTTAGGATCGTCACCTTGGAAACCTATTTCACACCACTGCTTAGAAATGCGAGATTCCAGTGGAGTATTAGGCTTCAGGAATTTCCATAACTGAAGACAAAAGAAAAGGGAATTTCCCTGTTGATATGCACATGTAAATATCCTTTCCTACTGGTTTAGATCATGTAAACTACATTATGAGAAAGGAATTTACAAAGCTGAATATGTGCAAATATATTATAATTAAAGATATGACCATCTTTCAGTTATCTATAATAACAGGTCTCAAAGTATGGTAAAGTAAAGACTCCTTGGAGGTACCAAAGACCTTTTCAGCATAGGTAGTAAAAAACCAAAACCAAAACCACTATTCCCTAATAAAAGTAAAAGATTAGTTACCTTTTCACCCTCATCTCAGGAGTGCTCTGAAGGCAATAGAATGTGTACTTGTGTATTTTAGCATTTTAAACCTTCCTGACTTGATTTCTTAATGGAAATTAGGTAGGTGACAATCTCCCACAAAAAAAGCTCTTTGGAGTTCTCTAAAATATTCAAGAGTATAAATGGAAAGGGGAAATTTTGAAGCCATTTATTATTCATTTCCTCAGAAAGCACATTTCTAACATTAAATTAAGACATTTAGCTACATTGTTAACAAAAAGAAAAGTGAAACTACTTGAGTTTCATTTATTAAGTTTTACCTATAACAGGAGTGAGTTACGTAATTATTGTCTAGCTGAACAAAGGAATACCGGTGAAGTTCATGATTAAATCTCAAAGGATATTGTCATGTTTAAGAGTTACAAAAAGGATATCAATTAAAATCAATTATATTCTAATGGAAAACATAAATTATAAACATTTTATACTCTTTACTGCCTACTAAACTAGTTTTATTTTCCTAAGTTTTCTATAGACAACCAGATTTAGCACATATCATTATGAGAGAGGGAGGGACAGAGGGGGAGGTAAAGAGAGAGATTGAGACTTACAGTTATATAAATATATAATACTTAAATTATTCTTTATTTAGAGAACAGTAATACAAAATTACCTTTCTTTACAGTGAATTGTGCCATGTTACACAGTATAAACCATAATATTCAATGACAGAAAGTATGAACAAATAGAAATTTGCAGTTCGTTTTCCTTTTTTTAAAACTCATTTAAAATGGATTCACGACTTTATTCTATCATCTCTATTTTTGTGTATGCTGAACATTTTTCACAATAAAAAGTTTTAAAAATTAAATTTTAAAAATTACATAGGTGTAGGTTGAAAGAACATTTAACGCCAGAATTTTTTGCTTATAATTGTAACTTAGTACCCACTGATCAACCTTCCCTCATCCTTCCCTCTCTTCCCCAGCCTCTAGTAGTCCCCAGTCTATTCTCAACTTATGTCAGATCAATGTTTGCAGATTCCACATATGAGTGACATCATGCAGTACTTGTTTTTTTATGTCAGGTTTATTTACTTAACATAATGATCTCCATTTCTGTCCATGTTGTTGCTGATGACAGATTTCATTCTTTTTTATGGCTTAACAGTATTTCATTGGATATACGTCCCACACACTCTTTTATTTCTTCATCAGTTGATGGACACTTTAGTTGTTTCCACTTCTTGGCTATTGTGAATAGTCACAGTGAACATGAGAATGCAGATGTCTCTTTGACTGATTTCATTTTCTTTGGATATATACATACTAGTGGGATTGCTGGATTATATGGTGGTTCTATTTTAATTTTTCGAAGAATCTCCATACGTTTTTTTTCACATGGCTGTACCAATTTGCATTTCCATCAACAGAGCATAAGTATTTCCTTTTTTTCCAGGTTTATGCCAGAACTTGTGCTTAAATCTTTTTAAATTTTTTTTTAAAAATTCTAATCTGCTATATATGACAGTGGAATTCATTACAATTCATATAGAACACAACTTTTCATATCTCTGGTTGTATACAAAGTATATTCACACCATTGTGTCTTTATACATGTACTTAGGGTAATGATGTCCATCTCATTCCAACATGTTTTTTACCCCCATACCCCTTCCTTTACCCTCCCACCCCTTTGCCCTATCATCTATTCTTCCCATGTTCCCCTTCCCTACCCCACTATGAATCAGAATCATTATATCAGAGAAAATATTTGGTATTTGGTTTTTTGGGATTGGCTAACTTCACTTAGCATTATATTCTCCAACTCCATCCATTTACCTGCAAATGCCATGATTTTATTCTCTTTTATTGCTGAGTAATATTCCATTGTGTATATATACCACTTTTTTTTTTATCCATTCATTTACTGAAGGGCATATAGGTTGGTTCCACAATTTAGCTATTGTGAATTATGCTGCTACAAACATTGATATGGCTGTGTCCCTGTAGTATGCTGTTTTTAAGTTCTTTGGGTATAGACTGAGGAGAGGGATAGCTGGGTCAAATGGTGGTTCCATTCCCAGTTTTTCAAGGAATCTCCATACTGCTTTCCATATTGGCTGCACCAATTTGTAGTCCCATTAGTAATGTATGAGTGTGCCTTTTCCCCCACATCCTCGCCAACACTTATTGTTTGTATTCTTAATAGCTGCCATTCTGACTGGAGTGAGATGAAATCTTAGAGTAGTTTTGATTTGCATTTCTCTAATTGCTGGAGATGATGAATATTTTTTCATGTATTTGTTGATTGATTGTATATCCTCTTCTAAGAAGTGTCTTTTCAGGTCCTTGGCCCATTTATTGATTGGGTTATTTGCTTTTTTTGGTGTTTAGCTTTTTGAGTTCTTTATATACCCTAGAGATTAGTGCTCTATCTGATATGTGAGGGGTAAAGATTTGCTCCCCAAATGTAGGCTTTCTATTCACCTCACAGATTGTTTCTTTTTCTGAGAAGAAACTTTTTAGTGTAAATACATCCCATTTATTGATTCTTGATTTTAATTCTTATGCTACAGGAGTCTTATTAAGGAAATTGGGGCCTAATCCTACATGATAGAGATTAGGGCCTACTTTTTCTTCTATTAGACGCAGTGTTTCTGGTTTAATTCCTAGGTCCTTGATCCACTTTGAGTTGAATTTTGTGCATGGTGAGAGATAGGGCTTTTAATTTCATTTTGTTACATATGGATTTCCAGTTTTCCCAGCACCATTTGTTGGAGAAACTATCTTATCTCCAATGTATTTTTTGGTGCCTTTGTCTGATATAAGACAATTGTAATTTTGTGCGTTAGTCTCTGTGTTCTCTATTCTGTACCATTGGTCTACCAGTCTATTTTGGTGCCAATACCATGCTGGTTTTGTTACTATTTCTCTATAGTATAGTTTAAGGTCTGGTGTAGTGATGCCACCTGCTTCACCCTTCTAGCTAAGGATTGCTTTAGCTGTTCTGGGTCTCTTAGTTTTCCAGATGAATTTCATGACTGCTTTTTTTATTTCTATGAGGAATGACATTGGGATTTTGACTGGAATTGCATTAAATCTGTATAGTGCTTTTGGAAGTATGGTCATTTTGATAATATTAATTCTGCCTATCCAAGAGCAAGGTAGATCTTTCCATCTTCTAAGGTCTTCTTTGATTTCTTACTTTAGTTTTCATTGTATAGGTCTTTCACCTCTTTCGTTGATTCCTAAGTATTTTATTTTACTTTTTTGAGGCTATTTTAAATGGGGTAGTTTTCCTCATTTCCCTTTCAGAGGATTTGTCATTGATATACAGAAATGCCTTTGATTTATGGGTGTTTTATATTTTATATCTTGCTACTTTGCTGAATTCACTTACTAGTTGTAGAAATTTTCTGGTGGAACTTTTTGGGTCTTCTAGGTATAGAATCATATCATCTGCAAATAGTGCTAATTTGAGTTCTTCTTTTCCTACCCATATCCCTTTAATTTCTTTTGTCTAATTGCTCTGGCTAGTGTTTCAAGAACTATGTTAAATAGAGTGGTGAAAGAGGGCATCTCTATCTTGTTCCAGTTTTTAGAGGGAATGCCTTCAATTTTTCTCCACTTAGAATGATGTTGGCCTGGGGCTTAGCATAGATAGCCTTTATGATGTTGAGGTATGTTCCTGTTATCCCTAATTTCTCTAGTGTTTTGAACATAAAGGGGTACAATATTTTGTTGAATGATTTTTCTGCATCTATTGAGATGATCATATAATTCTTATCTTTAATTAATCTATTTATGTGATGAATTACATTTATTGATTTCCGTATGTTGAACCAACCTTGCATCACTTGGATGAACCCCAATTGATCATGGTGCACAATCCTTTTGATATATTTTTGTATTCGATTTGCCAGAATTTTAATTGAGAATTTTTGTATGTACGTTCATTAGAGATATTGGTCTGAAGTTTTCTTTCTTTGATGTGTCTTTGCCTGGTTTGGGAATCAGGGTGGTATTGATCTTATAGAATGAGTTTGGAAGTGCTGCCTCTTTTTCTATTTCCTGAAATAAATTGAAGAGTATTGGTATTAGTTTTTCTTTAAAGTTCTTGCTCTTAAAGAACTTGGCTGTGTGTCCATGAGGTCTTGGATTTTCTTTGTTGGTAGGCTTCTGATGGCATCTTCTATTTCATCATTTGATATTGGTCTGTTTAAAATGTGTATATCCTCCTGATTCAATTTGGGCAAATCATATGACTCAAGAAATTTGTTGAAGCCTTTGATATTTTATATTTTATTGGAGTACAAGTTTTCAAAATAATTTCTAATTATCTTCTGTATTTCTGTAGTGTTTGTTGTGATATTTCCTTTCTCATCACATATGTTAGTGATTTGGGTTTTCTCTCTACTTCTCTTCGTTAGCATGGCTAAGGGTCTGTCGATTTTATTTATTTTTTCAAAGAAACAACTTTTTGTTTTGTCAATTTTTTCAATTGTTTCTTTTGTTTCAATTCATTGATTTCAGCTCTAATTTTAATTATTTCCTGTCTTCTACTGCTTTTGGTGTTGATTTTTTTCTTCTTTTTCTAGGGCTTTCAGATATAATGTTAGGTCATTTATTTGTTGACTTTTCCTTCTTTAAGGAATGAACTCCATGCAATGAACATTCCTCTTAGTACCGCCTTCATAGTGTTCCAGAGATTTTGATATGTTGTGTCAGTGTTCTCATTTACCTCTAAGAAAAATTTTTAATCTCCTCCTTGACATCGTTTGCAACCCATTGTTCATTCACTAGCATATTATTTAGTCTCCAGATGTTGGAGTAATTTTTATACTATTCAGATGTCCCAGTCCTCAAAATCCTAATTTATGCAAAGTACTTGGTTTCACATGTGTTGGGGATGTGAGGATGGGAGAATGGATGGGGAGAAGAAAAAGAGAAAGAATAAAAATATCAAAGGAAGAAACCAGGATTGTTAATTGTTTGGGTTGGAGATCAGTATTTTTCCTGCTTCCCTTTTCATCCAATAAGTGGGGTTGTCTGTTGTTAGCTGGTATCTCTGCACTCAGGATGGTGAAGGTAACCAGAGTGAGAAGGCTGGTCCTGGTGCAGGACACCTGGAAGTGAGGTGTGGCACCTGCCAGTCCCTGAAGGGACACTGTACCTCAAGGGTCTGTTTTTGTATCTGCTCATATGACTTAATCTTTGCTGAAGATTTCCAATTCCTGGTCTTTCTGTTAGTCTCCAAAATGTTGCACTCTCTCCTTCTCCCTTACTAGTTCCCAATTAAGGGATCTCTCTCACTGGGGCTCCCATGGGTGGTGCCCTGGTTGCACTGCGCACCATCTCACTGAGAGCTGTTTTGTGTTGGGGAGTTACAGTGCTGGGTTACAGGCCGCTGGGGTGAGGGGGGAGTTGGAAACTGGGTACCTGGCCAGCTGGAGTTCCGATCTGGGAGCTTCCCCCACCAAAGATGGTGAGGAAGTTGACCCAAGATGGAGGCGGGCTGCTTCCAGCACTGGGGTGTCAGGTCAGGTGGGGGGAGCCAGGCGATGGCGTGCCACGAGTTCAGAGATGAGCTCTGTGGCATGCAGTGTTGTGGCTGTTGGTTGTCTTCAGAGCCTGTGGGATGTCCCCAGGTGCAGGCAGACTACCACACACAGGGGACTATAGTAGTAGCTGCCAAGTTGCAAGATGGAGGCACCTGGGGAATCCTTGGTTGATAGATAGGGGTCCACAGGGGAGTGGCAGCCGGAGTTCCTGTGGGTGGGTAGCAGCTGAGTGTCCTGTGTGGGAGTGGAGCGGAGTCTGGGATTTCTGCACTGGTGCTGAGGCAGTGATCCTGCTGAGGCACTCGGGAGCTGGGTGTCAGGAGCCAGGAGTCCTGCTCCAACGCTAAGGCCTGGAACCCTGCGCAGGGGGCACAGCACTGGTGATTTCTGCGCGGGATCAGCTGTGTAGGGGTCTTCTATCACTCTCAGAGAAGCAGTATTCCCACTAATTGAGATCCGGGTCATGGAGCGACACAGAATGCTGCCTCCCTCTGGCCTGCCATCTTGGATTCCCCTCATTTTCTTTTATTACGGTTATTTTAGACATTAAACAAAATTACTTACTATTCATATTATTCAATATTTTATGTTAGTGCCACAATAGGTAATTTTATCCAAAGGGTGAAAGAAAAAACCTTAGAATAAACTTGTCATGCCTGAAAACAAAATTCAAACATAATGTACAAAATATACTTATATAATCCATATAAGAATTTTCCAGTGCTCTGCATTCATCGAAACAGAATGTTTGAGTTTATTAGAAGACACCAAATAATGAAAGACCAGGTAATGACCCTAAGAGAAAGATCTCTTTAAAAAAATTCTTCAGGAACTGATTTGGTTATTACCATAATTGGAAGTCAGTGGGGGAGAAAACAAAACTATATATGGAAATAACATTAATTTGAATAATAATTTGAAGCAATCTCAGGGTCCTACCCTGTTAAAAAAAATATGGAGTTTCATCCGGTGAGTGGAGTAAAATGGCAAAAGGAAGCATTTCATTTCGTAAACAGGTTACAATCCTCATCTATCGCGTAAATGCTAAGTTTGAGAGAGTTAAATTTTAAATAATAAAATGCTTTAAAAAGAAATGTCATTTTCATAGTTTATTGCTTTGCTATCAAAGGAGAAACATAGAAACTTCTTTCTCAGAGGCTGAGATTCCTCTCATCAGGGGAAACAGGGTTTTTTTGTTTGTTTCGTTTTATTTTTTGTTTTTTAAAAAGAGGTGATCCAGAGGAATCCTGTTTCCTCAATTACAGAGGGGAGCCTCAGGGAGGAGAGAGCTTTAGAGAGGAGAGGATCAGCAAGGAGAAGGTCAGGGAGAAGGTTGGAAAGAAGAAAGGAGGGATACAGTTAAAGTACAAAGTGAATCACTGTTATAATGGCAGACTAGACTAGTGGCTAAAATTTCTTCTTGAATAAATTGTTAATCCTATTTGCTTTGGTGAGGGTCACTTTCTTGGAAGATGAAAGCCAGTTATGTTGAAATACTTAGATGACGTATCTCTCTATGCATTTGTATATTTCTGTAAGAAACCTTGAGCTTTTTCTCTTCTAATAGGCTCTTCCCTGAAAAAGTAAGGGTAGGAGGCAGAGCACTCTTGCAGGGTGAGCTCATTTCTTGCACTAGGAAGCCAACTTTACACTCGAACTCAGGTGATGGGCCTTTTCTATGGGGGCCCTGAGGAGTCCAGTCATCTAAGACTGCGCTACTTGGAGTTATTACAGAACCACCTGCCAAGTGCAGGAGACCAGGGGCTAGAAACAGTGGTGCTCACAGCAGATGACAAGCTACAGATGTGGAGGCTGCCCTCTGAGTCAGACTATCAGGCAGCATGGGCTGTCTTCTCTGTTGATTCCCCTTCTCTTTGAATGGAGCCCTTACACAGGCTTATTTGGACGCTTCAGTTGTCTCTCTGCTGCAGAACAGAAAGGATGAGGTGGTTCTTCCACCCTGGAGCCAGAGTATTCAAAGAGAAGCATCTTTTCATGGAGGCCACCATGGGACTATCTCTTCCCATTAGTAAAGGGCTTTTTAATTCTGGCTTGTATGTTTTCTAGTACATGCATGAATCCACCTAAATTTCTGCCTTTATTCTTAACTTGGTAGAAAACTTTTAATAGAAACACATCTGCTTGAATAATTCATAAGGGCAGTGGTGTATGAATATAACAATATTATTCAATTTAATTCCAGTCTGTGTTCAAATGATCATAAAATCTAGAATTTTTGTACTTAAGGACTCTAAGTAGCAACATTGATAATTCTTACCTGTTCTTATAAAGCAAAGCACTTAAACAATGTGGCAATATATTACCTGAGCTTATAAATCAAGGGGTCACCAAACTTTGGAGAGAACCATCTGGTAGAGGTTTTGGGCTTTGTGATTCATATGATCTCTGTAACAACTATTTAACTTTGCCTTTGGAGTAGGGTGGCAGACAGATACTATATTAAAACAAATGCATGTGGCTTTGCTCCAATAAAACATTACTTATAAGCATGGATGGAAATACAAACTTAGCCACAGACCTTGGTTTGCTGGCTTTTGCTCTGAATAATTTTGTGAAGTAGGTAGCAAGGGTATTCTTATCCATCTTGAAGATAAAGAAGCCAAAATTTGGGCCATTAAACACAAGCCATTGGTCAGCCCCCAGGAAACAAAATGGATAAAACATGGTTTCTCTCCCAAGGACTTGTGCAGTACTACAGTTAATAACCCTTCCTAAACATGTGAGTTTGCACAGTCACTCAGCACTCAGCCTCAGTTTCCTCATCTGAAAAATGGGGAAAGTACCAGTTATATCAACAAAGTTTGTTGTGACAACTAAGTAAAAATGCTATAATATTAGGCTGAGGATATATCTCAGTTGGTGGAGTGCCTGCCTTGCATACACAAGGCCCTAGGTTCAATCCCAATCCCCAGCATTCCCCCCCAAAATGCTGTATATTTGGTCCATACCAAACACTCAATGAATGTTTTATTTTCACTGCATAAAGATCCCACTCCTATGTTTGCTTAGAGAGCTAGAAAAGGTCTCCAAATTCTGGGAATGAGGATTTAAAAAACAAGCTGGCTTCTGCTGTGAGAATAATGGGTAGCGAAGGGAACAGCATGAATAAGTTCATTGGCATATGGGATGGCACGTCCTATTCTAGGTCATGGTGACTGACAGAGCATGGCAGAAATGCACTGTCTGTAGTGGAGATGCATAAGCTGTCGCTAAGGAAAATATAGTGGAAAGGGGCCAAATGCCAGGCTAAGGTTACATGGGCTTTCTACTATAAGACACAGGAAACCTGAAGGGTTCGATGTAGGTAATTATATGACTAGATCTGTATTTTAGAAAAATCCTTCCAGCAGTATTTTAGAAGATGGAAGGGAAGAATATAATGGTTAGTGACATAATTAAAAGGCTACAACACCCCACGTTGGAGATGATGGCTAGAATAAGACAGCGGGAATAGAAAACATTTGAGAGATATTTGGGGATGCTCTATGGAAAAGACTGGGGTATTTTTGTAGATGCAGAATATATCCCAATTAGCCTGCAAGTCATTGAAAGGCAGAAAAGAAGCCTTTCCTCAAAGTGCCTAACTCAGTGCTGGACATCACTGCTTTGTCATTTATTAAATATGTGAATTAGAATCTGGACTAAGACACTTATAGTTTTCTCATCCCCCAAATAAAGATAACAATCATTCTACTGCTTACCTAGCTGTAACAACCAAAATAACACATACATAATAAAATTATAACCATTGATAAAAGTCATGTCATAAAAATTCTTGACATGAACTAGAATACCTCAAATATTCACCTTTATTTGTTAAAAACCTACTAGATGTGAGCCCACATGCAATAGATCAGCTAAAGATGCTGCATAGCAGGCACCTACACCAGAATTTATTAATTCTGAGGCTGTCTTAGCCTTTTTAATGTATTGTTCAGGCACTTGTGACCAGTCTGCTAATTATACCACCTCTTCTTTTTACTTTAATTCACCTGTTAATTCCCACTGTTAGATCCTTTCTTTGAACTTGACTACCTGAATCAGAAAATGGTCAGGGAAAAGAAGGCAATGAAATAAGATGGAATTCATCCAGTGAGTTAGCTAAAATTAAGCAGCAAAAAAAAAAAAAAAAAAAAAAAGGAAGAAGAAAAACCATTGCCAAGAATGAGACTTCTTCAATTTTTAATGATTCACATTAGATACTGCACTAATTAGTAAAGACAAATGTATCATTTGCTTAAGTACTTATATACACAAAAACATACACTCCTTCACACAAAACACAACAGAATACATTTTTAAAATTATGTCTTCTATTGACATTTTTCAGTAAAGCAAAATTAAGGCAGCTAAACAATGCTTCATTCCAATTTTGTTACTATATTTTATAATTCTAGGAAGAGGCAAAGAAGCACCCTAATTCTTAAAATCATCTATTTTCAGAAGTGAATATACCAAACATTTCAGATAACTAGTTCTAAAGGTTGGTCTGAAACCTATCCTTTGGTCTTAATTTCTTTAACTAAGAATTCATTTTTGTTAATGGTTCTGGGGATTTAACCCAGGAGCATTCTACATGACCTTACCAAGTTGCCCAGGCTGCCCTCTAACTTGTGAACCTCCTGCCTTATTCTCCCAGGGAAAAAAAATATGTGTGTGTGTGTATGTGTGTGTGTGTGTGTGTGTATATATATATATATATATATATATATATATAATAGGTATAATATCTATAATATATATAGGTATACATCACCATGCCCAGCAAAAATTCAGCGTATTGTGGGAAAGTTTTATTAATGTTTCATAATGCACCATTGGGGGATGAAGTTTAGTGGTAGAGTGCTTTTCTAGTATGTTGAGGCCTTGGGTTCAATCCCCAGTACATAACAAAACAATACATTATGAGATTCTCTAAGATTTTTAAGGTTTTCTTTGACAGCCAGGAATAGTTATTACTCCATATTATTTTCCAACAGTTTTAATATGCCAAATATAAACCTTTACCTCCTCTTTGAACACTCTCCAAGTCACATGAATAAATAATCAGCATTAAGATCTTGGGTAATTTCCCCCGAGAGCTGTTGCTGAAGCAGAAATCAACTTCATCTTGTTTGATGTGTATTAAAAGTCATAAGTGAAAATCTCAGGACACTCTTTGATAAATGTTATTTCTCCTATTGACTTTCAACACACGTGAAACAATCTAAACTTGAGCCAAACATGAGAGCCACAGAAATCACCTCTGATGCTTTCTCAGATTACAAAGTAAACTGGCTTTAAAGTCAACTTCTCATATGACTTTTCTGACAGGAAATTTACCTCCAACCTCTGACGCAGCAAGAGAACTCGGTCTTACCAGCCAGTCACCGTGCCCATGTCTTACTCATCCCCATATCCCCAAAGCCCAGAGTAACATGTAGCACATAGCAGGTGCTTGGCCAGCGTTAGCTGACTTACGTGACAGGCTGAAGTGTATTCAAAGACTAACCTTCAAAAGCATTTCTTCATGTTGGGGATTATCAGAATCATAAGGTTCCCTGCGCAGTTTTTCCACATCTGCGATAAGGTTTCTGTAACCAACGATTTGAAGAAGGCAAGCCTGAAGAGAGATTCCCAACCTAAGGTGTTCAAAAAGAGAGGAAACACCCGTGAGGAAGAAATCAGACACATACTTTGGTCTTTGCTCACATGACATATACATAATAGAACTTTTCATGTAAATAGAATATTCAGGAAATTGTTCAAATATAACCTATTTAATAGAAGCACAGTATTTACTGAAACTTCACACATAGGTAACTTAGAATATGGCTAAAATTTGTCTCCCATTCTGGCTTTTTCTTAAGCTACACTATGACAGTTTGGCTTAAATACAAGGGCACTCTTTATGAAGGTGACTTGAAAGTATGTAGAAAATATAGGTAATGATAATGTAGGTAATAATAGGTTCTTAGGGATCATGTAGACCCCCTAGATGAGAATATAAGAATCACTTGAGAAGGATGTATATGAAAGGGTGAGGGAAAAGGTAAGGGGGGGAAGAGAGTGAGAAAGTGTGAGAGCGCCCCCCCACAGGGGCTTTGGGGCAAGAAAATTTCAAAATGAAACAGAAGGAAACAACACTAGCACCACTGCCATCTCTGGGGAGTACACCCAACAGATGAGCCAGTGACAAGAGAAGTCACAGCTTTACAAGATTTCCCAGCACATTCAAACTACTCTTCTTGTCTGAACACACAATCTGCTTTGCTTATTATCAAGTAGTTCAAATTCTGTCCTCCGAGCAGATTCATTTCTATCATTCCCCTGCTCTATCTTCTTATTTTCAAATAGTTTCTTCTAATCTCATTTCCAGGACTCAAAACAATTCCCTATTCCTTCAATTTTCTCTCACAGGACATGGTTTTTAGATGCCCTGTCATCTTGCTGAGCCTGCTCAGAATGAACACTACTTGGTTAACAGCTCCCTGGAGCCATATCACTGAAACAGGAAGCAATCTGGCCACACACAGAGGACCATCACTTCCACTCATCAGAGCACCCTTTCCCTCTTCCTACAACATAGGAGGTAAAACAGGATCTTTCTAAGTAGACACATAATATTATAAGTTCATTAAACAAGTGACTGACTAAGCACCAAGATCTGTTTTACATAAAACTACCATCATCCTATGCAGCCTGTTCTCATTTGTGACATTTTAAAATCTGAGGGTAATACTTCACATTTATTTATTCTTTTTTCTTCCTTCCTTCCTTTCTTTTTTTTTTTTTTTTTTGGTACTGGGGATTGAACCCAGGGGCACTTTATAACTGAGCCATATCCCGAACGCTTTTTTAATATTTTATTTAGAGACAGGGTCTAAACTGAGTTGCTTAGGGCCTCACTAAATTGCTGAGGCTGGTTTAGAACTTTTGATCATCCTGCCTCTGCGTCCTGAGCTGCTGGGATTACAGGGGTGCACTACCATGGTCGACTTCTTTATTTATTCTTTCTAAATTATTTTTTACTTTTATTTCTTTCTAAATATTTTTTTAGTTGCAGATGGACACAATACCTTTATTTTATTTGTTTATTTATTTATTTTATGTGGTGCTGGGGATCGAACCCAGTGCCTCATGCATGCTAGGCAAGCGCTTTACCATTGAGCCACAACCCCAGACCCCTCTTTCTAAATACTTTAGTCATGTATTTTTTTGTGGTTCAAAAATGACTGAATGTTGGTAATTTAATCTGATGCTGTCCAATATATTCTTGCTCCTACTTTACTCACTCTGAACATTTTTGTCATAATAGAGGTGGTCATTTTAATCACAGTGATGGTGACACTATCATCATCATTGGGGGGGGGGGGTAAATGAGATGCATAGAATTAAGTCTAAAATTGGGGCAAAGGGTCTACTTCTTCAAATATAGAGGAATAGAGGGTAATTTTAGAAAATCCAGAAACACTAAGCTCAAAATTATGTGTTCAATTAAATGGCCTTCATCATGACACTTATTACCATACTAACAAAAACTAAAAAAAAAAAAAAAAAATCAAATCCTTGGGCACTTTACCCCTGAACTCTATCTCAAGCTCTTTATATTTTTAATTTTGAGATGGCCTCACTAAATTGCTGAGGCTGGCCTTAAACTTGCAATCCTCCTGCCTCAATCTCCAGAGTCACTGGGACTTCTAGCCAATGACACATTACCTGTCAAGATATTTAAATTTAGGAAAGGGCACAGCAGCATTAGTCATTCAGAAAATCAGTGTAGGACTGAGAAGAGAGTTACTTTTGAGGGAAAGAAGAGGATGAAAAAAAATGAAAGAGGCAGGAACAAGGTTAGTTAAATTTTTTGTAGTAATTTTTAGTACTACTGTGAGCAGCACTTAAAAAGAACGTAATTAAAACAAAGTGAGATTAACAGTAGTAAATCTTTGTGATTTAAAAATGTTTTCCCCAACTCTAACCATCTATTTCTTTATTTGCTTGGAAAAATATTTAATTTTTTTATATCTGGTTCTGTCAATAATAGTACAGGAGAAAAGAAAAGGTTCTGGAAACCACATTGAGATATGAAAACAAACAATGAGACAAACCATAATGAAAAATGCCTAATGCCTATTCCTTTTTCTAAAGGACATGAAAAGAACAGATGCAAAGAATGTTTTCCAATGTAACTTATGTAAGTTTCATAGGACAGATAAAGAAAAGACTTGCTATTCAATGTAATCCAATCTGTAAATATGATTAGAGGACTAATATATCCCTTATGCCCAGTTGTAGTCTTAAATTTTTGGTTCAATCTCATTTAGAATGAACTGCCTTTTTATCACCTTCCCAAAGGAAATACATGTCAGAAGGCTTAAAATACATTTATTGCCCAATTAAGTCAACCTTAATGGCTGAATAAGGGAATGGCAGTTAATAAGGTGAAGTGGCTACAGAAGAATGCTACGGAGAACAGATAGAAATGGAATTTTTGTGACGAGCCCCTGGACAGCTAGTATCTAGAATCCTTACAAGAGGTGGACCTGTGCCAAGCATGTTCTGACACTCCCTTCAACTCCAGCTCCCTGTCTTTGGTAATTAAAAGCCTTTCTCAGAGGTAACATCTAAAGTTCTCATGTACATAGATCTAAAAGACAGTTTGATTGTTACCCACCTAAAACTGTCTCTAAATGTATCTGAATTTGAAATTTATTCTAACCAATGTCCTAAGCCCCAAATTTTACTGAAAAATTGCTGTTCCCCGTGGAAAATATAAAACTAATTTTAAATGTCACGAACACTGCCAAATGCATTTTAATACTTCCAAGATGAGAGGAATAAATTATAAAGTTCTGAAGTCTTCATACAAAAACCATCTCTTCCGCCCACACATGCCTGTCTTCTTGATGAGCAGGTAGGAACTGTCTCCAAGAATATCAGCCTGTTGTGAAGGAATATTCATGAGGGAACTGAAGGAATATTCTAGCAGAATCAGCTTAGGTATAGTTATGATTTGAACGTTTACTGTTAATGTAAAACAGGCATTGAATAGAGCCGATGTCAATGAATGGGCTTCCTTTGTCTCACAGTCCCACGCCAGGAGTATCCCCCGCCTCAGAAGCTAAGCATACACCATAACAGAATTGTCAAGTTCCTGCCAGTTACAAACATGAAAAGGCACCTTTTTTTTTTCTTTATTTTCATCTGAAAGTTGACACACTGCAGATGATTACTTTAGGATGAGAGGGAAGGACAGGGGAGTGGGAAAGAGGGAAGAAGAGAGACAAACAGGTGGCCACATGATTCGTGTTCCAATTTTCTAACATACGAAACATATTCTTACTGTGGATTTATGTCGGGATTAATTTTTTTCAGTTCCATGATGTCGTCTATAGTTTTTTCAATGGCATCAGGGTGAACACTCACTGAAGTCTGCAACAGCTGGAAAATACACTTTGATCAGTTCCCTTTTGGTTAATGCCAATGGCTTGAACAGGGTCTACTGGAATAAAGGCTTCAAGTGTTAGTTCAAGCTTTTGTATGAAGGTGTAAGCTAAAAGCAAATACTGATTTAACCTATTTGAATTCTAACAAATTTGAACTTTTCATGATAAGGTTAGTGCCATTTTCCTGA
Organism: Marmota monax; assembly: GCF_021218885.2. Taxonomy (NCBI): domain Eukaryota; kingdom Metazoa; phylum Chordata; class Mammalia; order Rodentia; family Sciuridae; genus Marmota; species Marmota monax. The sequence continues at coordinate 6,358,694 of NW_026692132.1, forward strand.
AAAAGGTAATTGATGTAAAGCAGAAATATATAAGACTTTTGTTTTGTTTTTACTATTGTCATCAGTTTCAATGTTGTATTTTCTTTTCCTCCCTCGATAAAGTCCCCACTGTTAATGGGCATTCTATGACTAAACAGGGAAGAACATTGGAAGAAGTTCTTAAGGATGCAAAAATTAAATATTAAGATAAAATAACCAAACAACTTGAAAAAAAGCTTTTTTTTTTTCTTTTATGTGGATGCTCAACTATGTGCCATAAAGGCTAATGAAGTGACTTCTTTATTTTACTGGGAGACCTTAAAGTTAGTATAAAGTTAAATCATTTGAATAGTGAGGAAATCCTAGAGAGTTAATATTGTTCCTATATTCAAGAAATATTTCACAATGTGAGAAGATATATAAAAAAGGGTTCATTCAACAATGAAACTATAAGTGCCTCACAACTCTGCCTAGAAATTCAAATGTAGAAAGTACAGTGGTTTGTGATGGGCAAATGATTCTTTCTTTTTAACTTGCATTAGTTTTCAATCAATTTATAATTTTGTTTCTTAAAATTTTTACTTTTTATGATAAGCCTCCTATGCACAGTTGTTGAAAAATAAGGAAACAATTTTACTTACCTTACTTTTAGAATCCCTCAGTGATGTTTCTGTTAAAAAATAACAAAAAGTCACTCAAAAATTACCCTTTACAAAAGGCTGAAAATTACTATAATGAAATTAACATTGTGTCCTCACTCCTGTCAACTCTGCATTTTTCTTTTTTCGGCTTACCAATCTTCATGGTTCTAGAAGCTCCAGGTTTGGTATTGTAGCAGATCCGCTGCAGTTCACATCTTCCAGTTAGCTTCCTCATTACAAACTTCAGGCAGCGCCACAAAAACTTACAGTAAAAATACAGGCACACCTGGATCAACATTCTATAAAAAACAAAAGAGAGCACCCTTCCAATAGAACTCTGGAAGAGAACAGAAAGCAGCCACCACCAGCAAGAAAAGCACCCCACAAGAAAATCAGCAATTAGATGTAGGGGTTTGCAGGTGTACATCTGTGACTTTATTTGCAGGAACTACACTTTCTGTATGAAACTCCAGAATCCCCCTTTCTAGAAAGTTTGATATTCCAACAAACTGAGGATGAAGCATTGGAATACTTTGTCCCTCCCTCTGCCTAAAATGTTTTGGAAATAACTAACCGCCTTGCAAACAGAATTCTTCAATATTTTTGTGCTAATGCTCTATCTAATATTAGAGCAGGGGAAGAAAGTCTTTGCCTTTCCCTTGAGTGAACAGCCTCTCAGCTCACCCTTGTTCTTTTCTAGCCCTTCCTAATGGCATTTATTTATTTAGCCACTACCTGTATTTGTTTCTTCCCCCACTTTCATTCTTTCTTCCTTCATCCTGTTCTCCATTAGGCACTGCTGTCCTCCCTGAAGACTTGGCTGTGTGGCCACCTTTTTCTGCCAACCAATCCCAGCATTCATTCCTTGCACTTGTAGGAAGATTTCCCTATCAAGTCACTGAATGAGCACTGCTGACCTTCAGTTCTCTTCAGAAGTGACAACATTCCTTGATTAAACTTTTCAGAAACTATAAAAAAAAAAAGTCTGTTCTTGGCTCTTATTATGTGAATTTGTCTTTCATGCTGACTTTTTGTTTTAAAAATGTAAGCGCCTACTACTTTATGGAGACTACTGGTCAGAGCCTCAAGTGACTCAAAGTTTTAGAAATAAAGAGTACTTGTCACTCAGGACCTTACATTCAACCCATCTTCTCTTTATATTATTCATTCCTGGGAGGCAGAAATATTTCTATTACTTCCTGTCAGTGTCATTTCTAAAAGATTTTTTTCCCCTCAAATGCTCACTGAATTCTATCTTCAATCACTGCCCTGCCTGGGTTCTGAAATAAGGTGATCCAAGGCCATTTAGATTAGTTAGAGTAGTTAATTAATAGCCTTGACAATGTGATCCATCCCCCCAAATGAACCAATTCCTCGGTTGCTCAAATTGTTCTGGTTCCAATATCTTTAATAGCCTTGTGTTAAAAATTAAAATTCCAACAGTCTTATTTGTACAAAAGCACAGGGTCTATATCTTAAAGTGAATGCAAAGAAATATATGACCAAGCTGATACATTAAGATAACAATGCAGGCAATAACAGTGTCCTAGAATATCTAATAACATGAAAATGTGCATAATATGTTTTTCAAGTAGAAAAAAGTTACAAAGAGATATGTATAGAATGATCTTTTTCTTTAAAAAGCAAAATAAAAAAGTTTTAATAGTGATATATAAATACAGGGGGAGAGAAGGGCAGGATACCCATCAAAAATGTTAACTGTGGTATCACTGCGTAATGGTATTCTCAGTAATTTTTATTTCATTTTTTTGATTAAGTATATTTTCTTTTTTATATAACATATATGTATTATTTTATTGAAGAAAAAAAATGAAAGTTATAACAAAATTTAGAATGCATAAAATGATCACCCAACACCATTACAATAGTGCATATGAAATTTCTATATGTAGTCAGTTACTATAAAATCAGTTGGATTCTGCTCAGACAAAAAATGAATTTACTATGTTATAAAGCCTAACATTCAACTTCTCAAGTCAAATATGTTTTAAGATCTGTTAGGATTTAGGTTAACAGCTTAAAAAAAAAGTAACACTAAAAATAAATTTCGTGGAACATTTTAATTAGACAAGTGAGAAGATTTATAAAATCTCAACTTGTTCTCTTGGAAAATGTTCTTCATTTTTCAACTATTGGATAGCTATGCCAGAAAAAAAAGATTGAGCAGTGTCTTTGTTAACTGGTCCCCTGCCAAATGACAATGATATTAATTACTAGGAGACATTATTCCTATTATTAAGTCAGGGATAAAAGCTTTCCACGATTATCTCTTTCATATGCAATTTTCAATAAAGTCAGCCTCACACATGAGCCAGAAATCAAATGAAGCCATGTTTCAAGTCTGTGGATTAGAACTCTGACACAGCTGGGATCACATGATCATCCGGTTATTGTAGTACTAATTCCTCCTAGAGGAAAGGGTCCTGACAATTGTTTATGGAGTGCTACATGGATCCTAAATGTCCCTCAAAGGCCCATATGTTAAAGGTTTGTTTCTCAGGGTGTCACTATTGGAAGGTGGTAGAACCTTTCAGATGTGGGGCCTACACATGAAGGGGCTGTGGAACTCTGGCCCTCTTTTCATTCTTTTTTGCTTCCTGGTCAAGAAGGTGAGTGGTATTTCTGTCAGGAGTTTCCACCATGATATGCTGCCTTGGTACAGGCCAAAAGCCATAGGGCCAACCCGTCATGAACTAGAACCTCCAAAACTGCCTCAGGTACTTGCTGTCGTAAGGGAAAGTTGACAAACACACAGAGCATGTTTGTATTCATCCTACTTAGGGTACAAGGCACAAACTATTTTATAGTTTAAATTAAGCTATAGAAAAATTTCCCCCATAATCATTATATCAGATCTATGCAAAGATGTGGCTATAGGCTTAGAAGTGTCATTCTTGGTGGCAGGAAGTGCCTATATGTAGAATGACCTATAATTTCTCCCACTGATCTCCTTGTGTATGGGAAGAAAATGCCTGTATTGCTGTTTTGCATCAATACAGTTTGACATAAAGAAGGAAACAAATTCTGTTGGATTTTATCTTTTTCTTTTTTAACTCCTCTGAGGATGTTCATACCATAAGATGGGAAAGGTGGTGCAACCCAGTAGAAATCCAGTGAGGGTTAAGAATGCAGCATCATTTCTGAGGGTTCAAACACTCTGTGAAAAGTATGACATCCTCTCCCATAACCACATAAACATTACAAATCATGGAAGAAAATGCCCATTTTATTGATGAAATGACATTTATACACTGTTATCCTTTTGTAACTTCTAGGCCAGCAGTCCTGATAATGCTATTTATTATTTAAGATATATTTAAAATTTTTCACTTATTCTAATGGGTCAGCATAACCCACAAATATTTCATTAAAAGAATGGCTTGCCTTGCTGGGCACTGTACTTTTTTGCTTGCTAAGTACTATACTTTTTCAATTCAGATAATTAGATTAATGTTTCGACAGACATAATTTCTTTTGCATTTAGGTCCTAAGCCTGGTCGAGGAAAGACATGGTCAGAGAGGGAAACACCAGAGTCATCTCTTACGTATTTTTGATGACAGAAACAATACTCAATTGACTTCCTCATGAAAGGATGAGATGAGCAAATTTGCCATATGCACAACTCAGGATGGGTGCTCACCCACACTGCCAGGAGCTCGCTTCTTAAATTATTTGAACCTATTTGGCTCCCTAAGTCATAAAGTTCACAGGAAAATTGTTACAGGTTGAAAGCAGAACAATAAGAACAATTAAGTATTGAAAGACTGATAATTTGGTTTGGTAAGTTTACCCTGAAAAGGAAGAATCTAAGAAATAGAGTTGCAAATGCTCTTGACTGGTTGGTGTTGGAAGGAAATAAGGAGGGAAGGGAAGAAGAAGAAAGGGAGGAAAGGAAGGAGGAAGGAGAAGAGGATGGGAGGAAGAAAAGACACATCTCTTTGGAAGTTTGGGATTCACTGTACCCTTTCCTCCTCCTAATTTCCTTTGTTTTACATCCTGATCTTTCTGACTGTGTTCTCCCAGAGGAGGCTTTTCAAATAGACCTTGAGACAGACCTCCTTTGCTTTCACTTGCAAAGACTCTCACCCTGTCCGCCTAGGCTCTGCTCCTTTCTCCTCCCAGCCTGAATCAGCAGATCAACAAAGCTGAGTTTTAACTGGGACAACTTTTGCTCTTTTTTTCTTCACAATTCTAGTCTAAGTGTTTTTAGTTCTGTTGGAGGTTTTCCACTCACTGCTGATAAGGTTGATTGTTAGGTTTTATATGAACAACAATTACACCCGCAAGTCTAGAAGGAGAAAATACTGACCACCACTTCATATTTCTAATCACTACATGCATAGGCAGTGTCTCTTTTGCATCTGTTTCTTGTTTTTTTAATCACAGCTTTTTGACAGTGTTCCAAAAAGAGTTGCTGCAGCTTCCCGAGATGAATACCACACTTAAGCACTGGGAGAATCTGATTCAATAATAAGAGCTACTACATGTCCCATTTCCAATATTTTCTGTTACTGCTGTTTATTTAATATGCTACAGAGTGAATTTTATGGCTGAATTCACACCAGCCTTTTTCCAGAAAGCAATTATGATCACGTTTATTATTTAACATCCATTCTCTAGCTTGAAGCAGAATAGCCACCCAAAGTAAATTATTTAAAATGGATCATATCTCTGCCACCAAATAAAAGCGACCTCCTGTCTTGTGCTGCTTTGTTAACAGAATCCATTCATCAGGGATGGGTCTGGAAAACAGAACATTCACCTACAACCGTGTGGCTCCTTGCCTGAAGGTGAGGGGAGTGGGTACCTGTAGTGCAAACTACTCCATCATCTTAAATTTGTGACTCAGATGTCTTCTTTTGGAAAAATAAGAGAAAAGTGGCTTATTTTGAACAATTTCAATGAATGTGCTAATGAAAGTCAATTCTTGCTTGAAGAAATCCTGTAATAAATAAGAAGTATACTATTGGTGAGAAAGGAGACATACAAAAAGAAAAAAGAAAAAGAAAAGATCACATTTCTTAGCTCAAATTAGTTTCCCAAATAAAACACTTTTCATCTAAATTGCCAAAAAGAAGACCAAGCTTCTCAATGTTTCCAGAATTAAATACACTTTCAAAAATGACTTTTTAAAAAATTTTAGTTATTCCATTGAAGTTCTTTATTAGGGACACTGGCAATTGTTGGGGAATTAATGTATCAAAAAGTGTTTGGCCTACTAAATGGAGCCATCTCTAGAAAGAGCTTTCGACCAGGAAGAGAGGCTTCAGAGAACTGGACACATGAACTGGAAATGTAAAATTCCATAGAGAAACTATCTAAGAGCCGCTAAGTCAACAAGCTTTTCCCTCCCATAGAGCAGGGCTGAGGCACAAAGACCCTGTGCCCAGGTATATTGGGGTCCCAAGGTCTTTCCCATCCTTCTTTATCTATATAGATCACACTGCCTTCTGATAAGCAAAAATTAAGGGGGTTGAAGGGTAAATATCTATCATAGACCAATATTATTCCAATTCTATTGCTATAGCAAAGGGCACTATCTTTACATTCCTGGGAAATTTTATCTGTGGGCATGGAGACCAACAGTTGATTGTGGGATAATTAAAATAATAAGTTAATGATTTATCTTTTCCGTTCAAGGAAAAGGAGACACAGAATAATAAATTTAATCTATTAATGACATTATTATTCAAATTAAAAATCTAATGCTTGGATACATGTATTTTACAAGATTTGTTTTTAAAAATCAGATTTTTTTTTCCTTTTTGGATAATATATGTAAGGGAAAGCAGCAAACACATTATACTTTCACATTTATAAAGTATTTAAGTACAATCTCAAATGTACACTTTTATTGGTAAATAAAAAAATATTTTAAAAACAACCAAAATTAAATACATATGTAAATAAAGGGTTGTCACCAAAGGGTAACATTAATCCTTCATCATCCATTATAGGCCTCAAAATAAGGGATAAGGGGAATAGCCCTGTTATTATTATAGATTTTCTACTTAATTTAAAAAATTTAAACCACCAGCTTAGAGGAAATTAAGTTAATTTCTGTCTTAAAGACCTAGAGGAGTTGAAGGAAAGTGATTATGAATAAAATGAAGAGAAGCTGAAAGAAGATAACTGGAAGGTAGTTTACTTATTCCTTCGTGGAATGGAAAAAAAATCCAAAATGAAACTGGCAATGACATATAGAAGAAAAAAAAAGCAGGCACTATGGCAGTGGCAAAAGGGAACAAGAGCCAAGGACTTAATTTTACTTCAAGTCATGTGATGCTGCAGTAAAGGAAAATGACAAGAAAAACTGATAATTTGAGAGAGAGGAGGTGAAGTACCCTCCACTGAGACTGGACAGAAGGTCAACTCTTGATTGTCCTGCAAGGAGGACCCTCCCGGAAAATCAGCATGCCTTCTCACTTCAGAACAAGAGTGAAAACTGCAGTAGATACATGAATGAAATTCAAAGCAACATTTATTGAGTGCCATGGCTTTCACTGATCTTGTTAATGCTCTGCAGGAGGGGCTTAATAAACAGTTACATGTACAAAGAGTTGCCCCTGAAAAACTGAGGGAAAGCAAAGGGCAGGAGAACTGGGATGTAGACGACAGAGCTCTAACAGCATCCCTGGCATCAGCTCGATGGCAATAAGCAGGCTCAGGGGAGGCCACCTGCAGGAAATTGCCTAGAAAGAGATTTAGGTGAATGGATTTTAATGAGTGTGGAAACAGTTTTTGTTTTGCTGCAGGGAAAATAATTTAAAGTATATATGCATATACATATGTGTATATTTGTGTGCATATCTATATAAATGAATATACACATAGTTTGTGGGGGTGTATAAATGTGTGTTCTATATACACACATATAAATATAGTACATACATGTATATATTTGTCCTAAATGAGAAAACTAACTGGTGGAAACACAGTCTATAGTGACAGACGAACTTGGGTGCACAGGCCAAAAACTTTGCCCTTTTCAGGATTCAGCTTTTACATCTCATAAACTCAATCAATGTCTCAAGCAATGCTAATCAAAATCTGGGGCAGCTGAACAGGCATATGCCTTCGGCACTTCAAAAGCAGTGGTGCTGAACAGAAAGTATGCCTAGACAGTCTAGAAATCACACTTCAGATATAGTCCCCACTTGCCACTATTGAGCTGTGTGACTTTGGACAAGCTACTTTGTTTCTCTGGTGAGTTGCAGGGATTGGAATAGATTTCTGGCTCTAAGAGAAGGCTAGACATGTGTTGAAACAGAAAAAGATTTTTGTCTGACTCTCCCTTCTCTTGGTGGTCCACTTTGAAATCGGGGTAAAAATGCTACCATACTTCAGGGCTATTTTATTCTGGTTGCAAAGGTATCTAAGAACTTGAACTCTGCAATGTATTTTCTACTCAAGTCTAAACAGAGTCTACATCCCACAAACCTGGACCACTTATGCTGTGGCACTTAGTCATACTTTCTTTGCTTTGTTCACAGTATCTTTACCTCCCATGTCTTCTATCCTTATTTTAAAATATTAAAGTTCTAAGGGGCTGTGCACGTAGCTCCCTGGTGGCCCTGGGTTTCATCCCAGCACCAAAAAAACAAAAAACAAAAGTCTTAATCCTCTTTATCCCTCAACGAAACCTCTACATGGACATTCCTTCACAAAATGCCTGTAATCTGCCATGGATCACACTTTGTTTTATGTCTTAGTTTTGAATGTGTACACCTCATCTCCTTACCAGACAGTGTGTTACTTTGGAGCAGAGACCATCTCATATTCATTTTTGTATCACCCACAAAGACTCCCAGTGGGCACACAGCAAGAGAGTAACATGAAGCACAATGAGAAACAGGCCTGTGTTCAAATATCTTGTGCCTTTGAGCAAGTTACTTAATTTTGCTTTGCTTCCTTGTCTTGCTCTGTAAAATGGGCTAGTAAGTCCTATTTAATTACGATTTCTATGAAGAGAAAATAAAAGTAGCATAATACTGGCATTATTAGCAGCAAATGCTTACTGAGTGAATCAGAGGACCAAGATATTAGTCGAGTATGAGTGACTTATAAAATCCCATTTACAGTTATTTTTGCTAATGATATGCCTTTATTTACCTAATCATAATAGTAAAATACTTTCCTCCCTCAATTGCCAGGATGAAGGGATAAGTCTGCTGTATGGCTCAAACATTTTCTCCCACAGAGGTTTGAGCTTGACAGATGTTTTCCTTTATTTGCATCTGCCTGAGGAAGGAAAATAGGCAAAGAGGTCCTTAGTCAAGAAATTGAGGTTACAAAGCTGGAATGGTTGGTAGCAATTATTTATATGGCATTACTTTCAAATTCCATTTATTAGAATTTTCCAAAATTAATAATGCTCTGATTATTTAAAAAAAAATGTATCTTGGTCTGAGGATGCAGCTCAATGGTACATTGAATGTAGGTAGGAGATAATGGATAAGTACCTCATAGTCAACCATTTGACTTTAGGCATGTTCTGCATGAAAGGAAAACAAAGTATAAAATGGATAAGAAAATGTGCTTGTGGTTGAGAACGGTGGCACAAGTCTGGAATTTCAGCAACTAAGAAGGCTGAGGCAGGAGGATTCCAAGTTGCTTAGACAACTCAGCAGGACTCTGTCTCAAAATAAAAAAATAAAAAGAGCTAGAGATGTAGTTCAGTGGTAGAGAGCCCCTAGGTTCAATCCCCAGTACGAGGGGGAAAAAAAAGAAAGAAGATCTTCAGTACGAATCTGTGTCCTATCTATAAAAGTGTATCAATTGAATTAAAATTCATAAAATATACTATAAAAATTAAACTCTACCCTTAGTTATATTTGGGGCTTAAAAAGTGCCCTCTCACCACATAAAATAAAGATTAAAAAAAATCCCTTTCTTTTACTGATCACCTGTAGGCTCTTTTCCCCCTCCTCCTCTTCCTCCTTCTCTACCTTTTTTTTCTTCTTCTTTCTCTTCCTCTTCCTCTCCTCTTCCTCCTCCTCCTCTTCTCCTTCTTCTTTTTTATTTTTTCAGTACTGGGGACTGAGCCCAGGGTCACATTTCCTGTGATCTACATCCCTAGTCTTTTTTATTTTTAAGGGTCTTGCTGTGTTGTCCAGGCTGGCCTCGAATTTATGATCCTCCTGCCTTATCCTCTTGAATAGCTGGGATTATAAGCATGTGTCACTGTGTCCAGCCACAGGAACATTTTCTTATCTATTTTATCTTTTGTTTTCTTTTCATGCAGATCTGGCTAAAGTCATATTTGGGTACTATGAGGTACTTATCCAACATTCCATATGTACATTCAATTTAAAACACACTCTGGCCGGGCACAGTGGCCCACACCTGTAATCCCAGAGGCTCACTCAGGAGGCTGAGGTAAGAGGATCACCGAGTTCAAAGCCAGTCTCAGCAAAAGCAAGGCACTAAGCAACTCAGTGAGAAACTGTTTCTTAATAAAATACAAAATAGGGCTGGGGATATGGCTCAGTGGCTGAGTGCCCCTGAGTTCAACCCCTGGTACCTGTAAAAAATAAAAACAAAAAACAAAAACAACCCACATTCTTTAAGCCAGTGTGTTGGCTCACACCTGTCATCCCAGCTACTCAGGAGGTTGAAGCAGGAGAGCAGGAGTATCACAAATTGAAGGTCAACATGAACAGCATAATGTACTCCATCTCAAAAAACAAAGAGCCATACACTTTAGTTGAGTGTACTAAGATTGTAGTATTTACTTCTTTTATCTCAAGTAATTCTTTTCAAACACCCTAAATGTTTTCTCCATTATTTCATACTCACTAATGTATCTAATGGTGGCAGTGAGCCACCGTTGGTGAGGCTTGAATGGCCCCACCAAAACTTATATTGAAATTTCATCTCCATTGTGAGGTATTTAGAGATGGGACCTTTAAGAGATGATTGTGAGGTATTTAGAGATGGGACCTTTAAGAGACGATTAGGTCCTGAGTGCTTTGCCTTCGTGAATGGATTAATTCACTCACCGATTAATGGATTAATGGGTTATCTTGAGAGTGAGTAATCTCTGTGTGCCCCTGTTATCATATCATACCCTGCATAGTCTTGGGACTACAGAATTCCCACCAGCCAGTAGAGCTTCACCAGATGCAGCCCTTCAACCTTGGACCTCCCAGCCTCCAGAGCTGTGAGCCCAACAAACCTTTATTTATGAATTACTTGATCTGAAGCATTTAGTTATAGCAACAGTAAACAAACGAAAACAGGCACCACAAATTTTAAAGTGAATTAAATCTCATTCTTTCCTTCAACCTGCTTTCTTTCAGATTAGCCTAGTTTCTTCTGAGGCTGGGCATACAGCATTTCATTCTAGAACATCTCAGAAGTTGACAGATTAATTTCTCTGTGGGTTTTTAAATAATGCTGAATTCTCAGTAAAAGTCAGCTTCTCATTCTTCATAATATATTTGCTGAGTTCAGGATTATCACCTGATTTATTCAGGCCATGTTTACATAACCTTCTCCTTGGTTCAGATAAAAAAAATTGCCAAGATTGTCCAACATCTGTGGGAATGGACTACAGGGAATAAATGTCAGTCTAAATCTGATGGAGTCAGTGAAGCAGGATTATTACTTCTTGCCCTCTTATCCTTCCAAATTCCATAAACGTTAACATATAGTGAAACCACACGTTATAACTTAATAAAAATACTAGAAACAAAAGCTAAAGGATGGGTAATGACTGAATCTACTTTTATTACTTTAAAAATCAATGGTCAATTAAAATCCTCAAATTTTTTTCTTGATGCAATGTTATCCTAGCTTTTGTTTCACATAGTCAATGCCAAATAATATTTAGAAAATGTGAGTGCCAAGTTAAGAGAAATTTTGTACCAGAATACATAACTGATAGGGATGTACTGGTTCTATTATCATTGGTGCTGGGCTATGCAAAATTGTAGTGGTAGATTTTCACTATACCAGTTCTAAATCATTATATACAAATTGATTCTAAAATATAATCTCTACTAAATGTACTGTTGCCACTATTCAACAACAACAACAAAAACTAACAGAATCAAAAGCTACAATCTCTCCTAAAATGGCTGATTCTGAGTCCACTCAAGTTTTTCTAAAACAAATAAGACACTGAAGAAGAAATTCAAGTGCAAGGCTTGGCACAAACCTTACCACCACCATTACCTCTTACACAGGGCGCTCCTGACTTCTAAGCTTCAGCTAACACTAAAGCTTTCTGTTAACATGCTTCTGCAGTGAAAAGACCCACATTGACATTGGAGAGGCATTCATAAATTCAAATTTTTCACGGATGTGTAAACAGATGGGTTAATTACCATGGCAACCAAAAACATAACAGGTCAAATACTTGGCTGGCAAATGTCTTAGTGATATTTCAAGTACTATCCTTTTAACATAGCTGAGATAAACAGGCTGGAGAGTATTCTGTGCAATAAAACAAACCGATGTCTGGAAGTGGTTTCACAGTGACCTGCGGATAGGTTTCCACAATTCTAAGATCCAGTAAACACCAGCAGCCATATCAAAGCACAGTAAATCTACACAACCTGTCTGTGCCTCCAGAGACAAGGGAACCAAGATCAGTGGGAAAAATAAAATCTTAGATTGCAGCCACTGAAAGAATCAATTTCCTAAAAGAAACAAGCCCACTAATGATTTCCTTAGAGAAAAATCAGAGCAAAATAAGAATGTGCATTAAGGTAAGTCACTATCTTGAGGCAGAGAATGCCAGTCTTCTGGAAAGTGTGTTGAATTTTCTAACATTCAGGATGAGAGTGACTTTATTTTGTTATATTTTAATATGGTATAAAATTTCACAGGGAATTCCATTAGTCCTCTTGAAAATCATCCTAAATATAAGTCTCAAAACAAAAACACCCTAAACACACCATCATACAACATACTCAAGCTATTCAGTCTTCAGAAAACCAATCATAAATACAGATTTCAGAAATATCATTGAGGTAGCAAGAGCAGAGCCTAGAAGAAACTAGGCTAATCTTGTTCAGATTGGCCAGCCAACCAAAATCTAAATTAAGGGATATTTAAAATTACTTATTTCAGGAAATAATTTTATACAAATGTATTAGTTGGTTCCTTGACTGCTGGCTCCTTAAGCCTCAGCTTTCAGCCCAGCAGCATACCATACCATTCTTTAGAGACACACGCCATCAAGGTTGTCCAAACTACTCATGATTTTGTGCCCATGTTCTTTTGTCTCCTACAAGTGCTCTGTCACAGGATCAATGTGCATTGAGGGTTGGCAGAGGAACTTTATGACCAAATTATTCTTGTCCAAAATGACAAAACAGCAGACCTGGTCATAGGATTACAAATGGTGAACAGAAATACTACCCTAACTGGCAAAAAAGTTTCTTGGCTCTAGTGGGCTCATCCAGGAAGCCACAATCACTTACCTCAAGAAGTGCTTCATTGTGCCTCTGTTGACTATCCAGATGCTAGGCAAACCGTACTTCCAAATCTGCTTTTGTCTAAGTAAGTGTGAACTGTGGGAAGAAATTAGATATATTTACTAATTAGGGGACAAAAGACCCTAAACCAAAAATTTCTGCTCCTGAGGTAAGTGGACCAGAACACCATCCACACAGTTCACAGAGTTCAGGGGATGAAGATTACAACTATAGCCTCTCACTTTATAAATATATAATATATAATAAACCTTTCATTTTAAGTCACTTGCTGGAGAAATTATTAGTTTCATGAGCTTCAGTACTAAGGGTTTTTTCCCTCTATTTTGGGCATTATTCTTGTATCTTGAGGAAGGGTATTTATAAGGAAAATAAAAATAAAGAACAATAGATGTAACAAACTATCTTGATTTCCAGATACCCACCTTGGCAGCCTCAACCCTTCAGAAGTACAATTGAAGAAGAACTAGAAACAACTGATAATGTTATTAAGCTCATACTATATGCATATTTGAAAATATCACACTGAGCCCCACTAAAAAGTACAATTAATACAATATTAATAAAATAAAAAAATAGCTATAAGGAGTCAGGTACTCCAAACAAATAAATGATTCTCCAGGTGCTATTTTCTGGGGCGTGGGGTGGGCAGAGCTATAAGATTTTTATTTGCACAGCACTTCTAAGTTTACAATTTGCTTTCACAAAGCTTACAACATCAGTCTTCTTCATTCTGAGATGGGATAAGACAAACTGGAGAATACAGAGTGTCTGGGAAGTGACAGCAGAGAGGAAAGGAGTCACCTCTGGAGAGGAGAGACAAGTGGAACAGCAGCTCTAAGAGGATCGTGAGGAAACGCATATATGAACAAATGGCAGAAGACAGACACACAACTACCAACTAGAATAGCCCAGAAATGGGGGAACTCAGCCCCAATCAAAGCCAGTTTTTCAATAATATATTTTTTTCTGCAAACATTCCATGCATAGTTGAGAGAAATGTCTATACAGCAACTTAAGATTGTGGTTGGTTCATTACCTTTGGGAAAAGACTCAGGGCTTAAGCATAGGGAGAGGGAAAATAACCTTTAATTTTATAAGTTTTTATTTTTCTTAAAATAAAAATGTAGGAAAATAAAGAAGGATTATTCATTTTTGGTGGTGGGAACATACATTATTTTTTGCAATTTTGTGGCTTTTAAATATGAATCTGAATTTTAATTTAACTTGGTTAGTGCCCACCCGGAACTCTGATCATGGCTTATAATACATTCAACAATAAAGGGACCCAGGGATCCTTGGACAATAGTTTATTTAGGGCCGGGGGAGGGCAAGATGAACCTGAAGTGCTCAAGACAGACAATGTAGGGTATGTCAAATAAACACAGCTGCAAACTGAAAGAGCTCTCAATGCCCAAAAATTAGAATAATCTAAGCAATGAAAATAAAGTAGAACTGATTATGGCCCAAAGCATAACATAAAGATTCATGGTTTCATACTGATGTAAATATATGACCAAATAAATAAATGTGGAGAATATATAAATCTCTTATACAAAAGAATTTCAAATAGTTTATGTGGATAGTCTACACTCAAGGAGGTGAAATGTAACTCCTTACCCTTTAAGTGAAGGCAGGACTTACAGATTTTCCCAGTACAGTATGCAAATTGACCCCCCAAAAAAAGCAAAGTAGAGAAATCTGACAGGTACTGCCTTGGTTAAGTGTTGAAGGCTAATATCACCAGTGAAACATCAGGTTAACAGCAGGTAACTTGACTTAATATGATGAAAATGGTACTTTACTCCTAAGGTTTCCCTTCACAAAGCCCCCCAAAATCTAGTCTAATCATGATGAAAACTTCAGATGAATTCTAATTGGAGAACATTCCACAAAGTACCTATTTAGTACTTCTCAAAACTCTCATGAGCATAAAAAAAAAAAAAAAAAAACAAACCAAGGAAAATCTGAGAAACAATCAAAGGAGATGTATGTCTAAGGAGATATAACTTTTAAATGTTATGTATCCTGAATTGTATCCTCAAACAGAAAAAAAGACATGAGATAAAAACCACAGAAATCTGAATAATGTATAGATGTTAGTTAATAATAAGGTGTCACTACTGGTCTATTAGTTGTGGTGAATGTCTTAAAGTTAACAATATGGGAAGCTGGGTGCTAATATAAGGGAATTCTCTGTAAATCTAAAACTATTCTAAAATAAAAAGTTCATTAAAATGTGTTTTAATAACTATTATACTCTAGACACAGAGTTAGGCACCAGGGGTCAGGGTGAACTAAAAGGGCATGACTCTATCCTTCAGATTCAACTGTCTTGAGGGAGGATGGGAGAGAAGATGATATAGAAAAGCAAACCATATGTAAAAACAGCATTAACCCAGGAAATGGGTGACAGTGAGTAGGAGAGATGCCAATCCTAGCTGAAGGGCTTAGGGTTTCCCCAGACAACACATGCAAAATACTAGAAGCAAAACAAAACACAATGTGTACAGGGAGAAATGTTCAATGTGACTTAACTCATTGAGAGAGACAGGGAAAAACAGGGATGGCAAAATATGGAAAGGTAGACACTCCAGAAGACCCCACCTACAACTGTTGAGAAGAGAAGCTGAGAATAATTTGAACTGCAATGGAAAGAATTCTTTAAATTTCATCAAAGTTATTATTATTATTATTATTATTCACTGTTTAATTGTGACCTTAATGCTACATGGACGTTTATACAGTTTCCTATTTTTTTTTCTTCTCATCTCTAGCATTTTTGAAGCCAGTTATTTTACATGGATTAGTTTTTGTAAACTTAGGATGTCTGATTAGTATAGTTTAGTTTTGTTTTATATTCTTTTATTTTTATTTATTTTTGGCAGAGCTGGGGAATTATTCTTTTATTTTAATTTAAATTTTTACTTTATATAAATATTTTTTCCTGCCTGTTTCCCTTGATTCTCTCTTTTCTTCTCCTAACAGCCAATCTCTATTATTTCTTTCTTTAACTCTTCCTTTAACCTTTCACTTCAATCTTTCCTTCTCCCTCATAATCATCACATCCTATATCACTTCTGTTCTCTCCCTGTATACCATTTGAAAATGTAAATCTTTTTGCACACTTGCTGTTTTTATTATAGGCATAACTGATCATATCATTTCTGTTTACTGTGATAATTAACATTGTAGATGTCACAGTAGGAACTATTTGGTCAATGCTGTAAATTGTTTGCATTGGTTGTTATTATTTGTCTCCCCCTAAACAGAGGCATGGAAAACCTTCAGAAACACTATAAGACCACAGGGTAGAAATTCTACTGCCTCAGATTCATACTGTTAGATGGGCAGACACAAACAACATGAAAAAGCAAGGGAACAAATCACCCCTAGCAAACCAAGATGCTCTAAAAAATAGAATCTGTTGCTACCATAGTGGAAGAAATGTCAGAGATGGAGTTTAGAATGTACTTAGTTAAACTGATCTGCAAAGTAAAGGATGATGTAAGAGAGCAAACACTGGTAGCAAAAGATCACTTCAATAAAAACATAGATAGTCTAAAAAAAAAAAAAAGAAAAACAGAAATCTTTGAAATGAAGAAAAAAAATAAACCAAGTTAAAAATTCGATAGAAAGCATCACCAAAATACTAGACTACTTGGAAGTCAGAACCTCAGGCAATTAAGACAAAATATATAATCTTGAAAATGGAGTTGACCACAGAGAGAAGATGTTAAGAAACCATGAATAGAACTTTCAAGAATTTTGGGTAACATAAAGAGACCAAATTTAAGATTTATTGGGATAGATGAAGGTGTGGAGATACAAACCAAAGGAATGCACAATCTTTTCAATGCAATAATATCAAATTTCCCAAATCTAAAGAATAAAATAAAAAATCAAATACAAGAGGCTTACAGGACCCCAAATGTACAAAATTATAACAGACCCACACCAAGACACATTATAATGAAAATGCTAGCAAACAGAAAAAATAAGGATAAAATTTTAAAGGCTGTGAGAGAAAAACATCAGATTACAAATAGGAGGAAACTAATTCGAATCTCAGCTGATTTCTCAACCAAGACCCTCAAAGCTAGGAAGGAGTTCCTGGAATAACATATATCAAGCTCTGAAAGAAAATGGATGCCAACCAAGAATCTATTCTATATTTGGCAAAATTAAGCTTCAGATTTGAAGATGAAATAAAAACCTTCCATGATAAAACAAAAACTTAAAAAACTCACAGCCAGAAGTCCTGATCTTCAGAATATTCTCATCAAAATACTCCATAAAGATGAAATTAAAAAAAAAAAAAGAAAATCAGCAAAGGGAGAAACTACACTAAGGAAATATTAAATCAAAGAGAGAAACTAATTTAAATTAAAAAGTAGAAATAAACCAACATGACTGGGAACACAAATCATATCTCAATGATAACCTTGAACATTAATGGCCTAAAGTCATCAATTGGATTGGATTAAAAAACAAGACCCAACAATATGCTGTCTCCAAGAGATTCACCTCACAAGGCAAAGACATCCACAGACTGAGGATGAAAGGATGGGAAAAAAGGTATTACTCACATGGATTATGTAAACAGGCAGGGGTTTCTAACCTCTAAAATAGACCAAGTTATGTAAGCTATATAATTGTAATTATGCAATTGTAATATTACCTTAATACGTTTTTAGGGGTTGTTTTGATAGCTTCCTTTCCACTGATATTAATTTTTTCTTGATTAGACTTGTTAGATTTTTATCAACTTTTAGCTGTATTAATTCTTTTCTATTTCACATATTTCTGCTCCTACTTTTTTTCCTTCCTTACTAATTTGAAAATAATTTGATTGCTAATATAGCTTCTTTCTGATACAAATACTTTAAGTTATAAGTGTTCATCTGAGTACTATTTTGTTCCCAAAGATTCTGATATTTTAAGCTTTTATTATCACTTAGTTCAAAGCACTTTTAATTTACTTTTCTTGTGCTTTATTCTTTTATCTGTGAGATATTTATAAGTGTGCCATTTAATTTTGAAGTAGTTGAGATGTGAAGGTGGGGTTCTATATATCTTAAGGTGATTGATTTTCCATGGAATAAATCATGCAGGAAACAGTCCACATGCTTTCAAAGTTTTTAAATTTCTCAATGCTTATTTTATGACAGAGTATAGTCTACCTTATTAATTTTCTACTTGTCATTTTTGTGTATAGTTCTCTGTAATAACAAGTAGGTCAAGATGGCTGATAATGTTTAGCCTTCTATATCATTACTCCTTCTTGCAAAGTGAAGGGACTTACAATCTCTAAATACAATTGTGGATTTGACATTCTAGTTTTATTAATTTTTACTTTATGTACTTTGAAATCTTGTTATTAGGTACATATACATTTAGGATTGTTATACTTTCTTGAAGAAGTTTCCCTATTCTGGTTATGAAATGTTCCCCTTTATCTCTGAAAATACTGTTTCTTGAAATTTATTTATATTAATAGCTCTCCTTCAGATTTCTCATGCTAATTTCCCCCTTCTTTTGCTTTTAACCTATTGGTATATTGATATTTAAAGTTTGACATATAGTTATTGTTTGCTTTTTACACATGTTGAATATTTATACCTTTTAATTATAATATCTAGTTCATTTATATATTCTTTAAAATATTTTTTTAGTTGTCAATGGACTTTATTTTGTTTATATATAGTGCTGAGAATTGAACCTAGTGCCTCATTCATGCTAGGCAAGCACTCTACCACTGAACCACAATCCCAGCCCTAATTCATTTATATTTATTATTGATATTGTTGGAAATAAAGAACATCTGACATGAAGGTCAGTGAGAAATTGGGTAAATGATAGGTTTGGTGATGTAATATTTTGGAAAATGGGTTGAATAGTCCTCCTGTCAGGTTCAGAGAGAAGATTGTTGGAATGCTTTTGTTGCAATTGTCATTCTCTTATTTGTCATTTGGTACACAACAACAAATTTATTTTATTGTTTGTTAACACTTTTTATTTTGCAAATAAAAATGATATATACAAAAACTTTTAAAAATATAGAAAGGTAAGGAAGGGTCAGGTCACTTATTTCACAATGTCAAGAAGTTTGAACCTTATTCACTGTGAAGGAAGAACTACTGAAAGCTTTCAAACTGAGATGTGAAATGATTAGATTTCTACCTTAAAAAATATACTCCAATTGTAGTATATGAAGAATGAATTGTACTATCATTTTTGGTAGCGACACCTTTGAAAAGCTTGCTACAATACTATAGGCAAAGATAATGGAAGGATAAATCAATGGACAAAGAGTGAAGGATTTGACAAATATTTAGAAGGTAGGATTGATGGGACTTTTAATTGACTGATTAATTGGTGGGTGGTAAAGGAAAAGGAAGAATCAACATTATGCCCATATTAATGAATGGCATAATAGATGGTAGAATGATTCACTAAGGAATAGAACTTTGAAGAAATACTTATGGGGGTCTGGGTATATTAGAGATCACCTAAAAACTCTCATTTCATAATGATATGAATAAGGGAAAAAGTATAATCTTGAAGTTAAAAAAACCACAAAGCTTGCTTTTTTCTGTATGATGGATTCTAAATTTATCCATTAAAAAAAACTTTCTTGAATGCTTATGTGCTGGGCACTGTGGTAGTAATGCAATATGATTTAAATACTGCAAGGAAGCTGTACTACTCAAGGTAAAAAAAAAATTGGCAAATGAGCAGGGACTGTGTATGGTGGTTGAGAGCACTAATTTTGGAGACAGAGTTTTTGTGTTGGATCTACTACTAGCTAACCAGTAGCTTTAGGCAAGTTGCCTAATCTCACTTAGGCTAAATGGGGAGAGTAATTATAACTACTTTGCAGGGTTTTTCTCAAGGTTAAATGAATTAAATAAAGCATATAGGGTACTTAGCATAGTTACAGGCATGTAATTGGCACTCTGTGAGTGGGTACTCATTGATATTATTAGTTTGTGATTCTTATTATATCCTCATCTAAATTTAAAGATGATTTGTTCAAAAATTACTTAGGAAATTGTCAAATTCTGACATGTTGAAGTGACTTGAACTGGGACAATGAAAGAAGTGAGGAATACAAGTGAACAGAGGTGAAGAAAATTTAGGAGGTAGAATCAATTGAAATTACTGACTGGATGGGGAAAGTGAAGGAAAGGAAAATAACCATTAGCTTTAATTATCTGTCTTCCAAACAGGAAACAAAGATAACAATTAGATGTAATGTCCCCCAAAGAAAATAAAAACAAAAAATGGCTTTGGGAGATTGAAGACATTCTGTGCAAACGCTATTTAATTCATTTCTTATTGGAAACTCACTACACAACTTTGCTAAATGTTTTATGTAGAAAAACAAAAAATAATTTAATTTAAATTATTGGGGGTTTTTTGTTTGTTTTGTTTTAAAGGAGGGTCACTTGTTAATGCCCTATATGGTTAGCTGGATAATTGGTGTAATAAATCTAGTCTGGGTGCAGTGTATGGTACTCTGAGCCATTATTGTTAAGAAATACCCTTTGATACGCTTTTCCATGAGTGGTGTCACAGTTTATTTACTCATTTGTGACCAAATAGGCATTTCCCAAGTGGCTGTGCAGGGCCTACAGATGGGGAGAATTCAAGTTTGCGCATCATCTGTACCATATTCTAACAACAGTGTGGCCACATAAACTTCTTAAGTACTTTACACACCAGCCTGTTAACTCTAACTTGGTTAAATGTAAATTACTTACCTGGTTTAAAATCTGTTTTACTAATTGAAAGATACAGATATTAACTTTGTTTGTTTCATTAACAAAAGCTATGCTACCTGTTTCATAGTAATCAAGGAACACTGTTGTGTGCTGTCTCTTCTGCATGATGTCCTCTCCAAAGGGATTTTATCCTGGGATGGACATCAGAATTATGGGCTCTATTTTAAACCTCTAATAGTGTTCCAAAATGATCTGTTTTGTTTCTTTCTCCTCTGGACTCCTGTGGACTGGTGTAATGCCTGGCACAATGAGAACTCAATATGTATTTGTCAAAATGAATGTTGTATCTTTTTAGAAACATGTACCTTCCCAAATGGAAGAAAAATATGTGTATCTTCCTTTAATCAAAATAAAGAATACAATCATAATCCTGGGTTTCCTAACCCCATCAGTGTAGTGTAGTGATTTCTTTCCATGTGTGCGAAGACATTGCCCTGAACTCATTCAAAGGGAAGGATCAAACGATCTGGCGTGCCAGATCAAACACCCCTAGAGATCAGTTGACACTACAGTGCTGGGCTGCCGTTATCTACCTCTTCATTATTTTTTTTTCCAGCTGAGAGGAAAGAGACAGCAATGAGTGGTCTGCTACTTCTGAAAACTCATCCTCCCACCTGACATCAGGGAACTTGCCCTGTCTCCTTTGAGCAAGAAGCCCCCTGAGGTTCTTTGCAAAGTACCACGTACCTGAGGGTAACCTTACCTCTTAGAAGTCTGTCTATCCATTGAACACCTCAGGGGATGAATTAGAGACTCAACTAGAGGGAACAGAGCTTCTTTCTTTAAAATCTTAATTCCTACATGAGAGAAAAACCTCCTTTCTATGGAGCTTTTCAAATTCTGTATCGTTGGTAACAAGCAAAATATTTGTGGACTCAATATGTTTATACAAACCAAAAAAGACAATCTACAAAGTAAATACTGTTTCATTCTATAATCTGCCTGATTTGGGATTACCCCAGAGTTGAAAAAATGTTGTATAAAGAATATTTTTAAAAATCTAATTTGAAACATTCTCAACTTAAGGTTTTGTGAAATTAATAATAACAGTTAATGTTTACACAGTACTTGCCAATGTGCCAAGCAATATTTTATGGACTTGACTTATATTGGCACAGTTAATTTTAGCCATTTTATGAGATGAATAGTGATTATTATCTTTATTTTTCAGCTGAGGAAATTAAGACACAGAGAGGTAAGGAATGTTCCAAGGTCATATGGCATAGCTAGTATTTGGCAGAGCTGAGATCAAACCCAGGCTGCCAGTTTCATAGGTGCTACTCTTCACTGTCATATGCTGCCTTGGGAGACCACTGAGGCATAATTCTGGGTTGATATCAAAGAGTGGAGAATGCATAGCATATTCTCTTTAAACTAAACTGCAGAGCTAAGGATAATCAAGGTCTGAGTGTACACCTGCACCTCAAAACCTAGTGTTCTCTGGGAGCTACCTGGGGAACTCCTATAGACACTTATTACCTGGTCTAACCATATGTACTTGTGGTACTTTTATAATGCAACAAGATCATGATAGTAAAATCCCTCAATCAGGCCATCAGGTAGAGGTTTGGGAATCTAGCAGAAACATATTTAGGCTTCTATCCTGTTCCCCAGTTCTTCAACAATGACTATGTCTGGGTGGAGAAGGTAAGATGAAAACGAAAGACAAGTATACTGGTAAAGGCCAAGACTAACAGATACCTTAAGCCAGTGTAGTTTAAATATGTATTTAAATCAGCTTCCAGCTCCCATTAGCTCTTTATCATGCCCTGCATGTGTGCATGCCTGTGAAAGATTTTCAGTAAATTTGAAAAAGTTCTTCCAAACAAGCCTGCCAGCAGGAAACACATCTGTGTGGGCACACAAGGCAGGGACACAGATGGTTTGTGGATAAGCAGTAGTTGGGAAGAGGCTGAGCTCTGGCTGAGGCAAACCACAAACACAAAAGGGTCAGTCTTAAATCAGCTCTGTCTAGCATCAGACTCAGATTGAGTGAATAGATGGGTCTGAATTAATACATTCAGACAGTGACTGTTTTCATCTTGCTTCATATTTCATTAAGTTCTAAGGAGCACTCTGTCTATGCAAGGGAAACCAGAGAGCTGAGGAACCTATGGTCTTCAAGGATATAATGCAATAAAACTTTACCATATGAAACAAAAAGACACAGAAAGGAGGGAAAGGGAATGGAAAAGAAAGGAAGAAAAACATTTTCTAAGGCTCTGAGTATTTGAAGAACATATGAAAGAAACATAATTTTTGACTTTATACAGATATGCACATGAGGAAAAGAAAGTAAGCATTATGAAAAATTACCACCCCAGAGAAATGAAAAATCTTTCAAATTGTGCATTTACAGTTCAAACACGCTACCCAGCACATCACATTAGAGGTATAATGCTCCTACATAATGATCTCTCTCAGGCCACATTCCAGAACCTTCCATTCCTCCTTCTCTGACAATTAGCTTGAAAAACTCTCTGCTGATATGCACTAAAATGACATCTAAGAGGGTTTTTTCCTCCTTTCTTGGGGAATAAAAACTCATCCAGAGTTTATCTTTGTGTTTTATAGCAATGGAAGTTCAAGCCAACCCTAGAAATCAGGGCTGCCTGTAAATTTACTTATGATCTGCTTCAAAAGTACAGTGGTTTTTCTGACTTTCATTGTGGTCATCCACATCCAGACACTGGTTTCATGGAGGCAGCAGAGTGTGGGGTGGCAGGGGGAGTAGGGTTGATGAAATTTGTTTTGATCTACAAAAGAATAGGAAATTTCAAAATATGAAAACATCGATCCATTTGGCACAAAAAATAATCTAGATTTTTATATGTTCTCAATTATATATTCTAGTTTTAAAAAACAAATTTCTAAATAAAGTCACAATATAAAATGGTAAACTTAACATTTGCATAAAAATTAAGTGGATTCAGTTTTGTTGCTGTAAAATGATGTTTGGGAAAGATTTTTGCTTTTGTATGATCAGAACACATTGGAGGCATTTATCTAGAAACATCTGACAGAAAGACTAAGTAGACTGGGTCATCTTCAAGTCCTTGGAGGTAAGCAAGGTACCCTGCTGTTAAGGCAACTGCTAACCCTGACCACACAGAGGAAGTCATAGAATTCATTTATGAACTAGACTATTAGATGGGGCTTTGCAATGAACTCCTACTATAAAACCAACAACAAAAAAAATAGTTTTTAACTCACTTTAGAGCTATGATTATGCGTGACTTGATAGATGTTTTCTGAGTGATTTACAGTGTTAACAAACACTGAATATTTATTGAGTAAAACAGTGATATTGAAGAAGGAAAAGTGGATGCATACAAGGTGTGATCATATCTGTAGTAGATCAGTAGACCTGATACTTTAAAATATTGAGAAGTAGCAGTCAGAACTCAGGAGTCTGAGACAGGATCACATGTCTGTCTGAGGCTAGCCTCAATAACTTAGTGAGACCCTGTCTCAAAATAAAAAATAAAAAGGACTGGGGATATAGCTCAGTGGTAAAACATCCCTGGGTTAAATTCTTAGTACAAAACAAAACAAAAACCAAACCAAACCAAACCAAAACAACAACAAAAAAGCTGTCAGTCAATATAAATGCTAGAACACACCCAAAGAAACAGTTAACATAATTAAAATGGGTTCTCTTGAGAAACAGAAATCTGGAGATGGATTAGGCCATGAAGATTGCTGTCTTTCCATTGTAAGTCCTGCAATACTATGATTTTCTTTTTTATACTGGGGACTGAACCCATTGAACTACACTCCCAGTTTCCCCCAGCCCTTTTTTAAGTTACTGAGGTTGGCCTCAAATGCATGATCCTTAGCTCTCAGCTTCCCAAGTCACGGGGATTACAAGTGTGTGGCACCATACATAGACTGTGATGTTTTAAATGATGTGAAAGTGTGATTTTAACATAAATAAAAATTAAACTTAAAAAGAATGCTGCTGGGTATGGAGGTCCACACCTATAATCCTAGTTACTTGGAAGAATGAGGCAGGAGGATCACAAGTTCTAGGCCAGCTTGGGCAACTTACTGAGACCCTGATTCAAAATTTTAAAAAGGACTGGGAATGTAGCTCAGTGGTAGAGTGCTTGCCTAGTGTGTGTGAAGCTGTGTGTTCAATCCTCAGTAACATACAAACATACATACACACACACACACACACACACACACACACACACACTTCCCACCCAAGCAGAGGTACTAGAGATACAGTACCAATAAACCCCTTGAGATACAGTACCAATAAACTATTACCTACTCTTTTGAAAAACAAAGAAACTAAGTCTCAAGGAACTATAGTGTTGCACGCAACAAATGGATGAATTTAACAAATGCAAGCTACTTCTAGAACAGTATCCATCCAGGCCACACATTGCAGAATTGTGTTGGATTTGATATAGAAGAGGCATGGGAAATATTTAATAGGAATGTGGAAAAGTTTGAGTTAAGAAACATTGACATGGTTCAATGTGATAAATGCTCAGTAGCTACCAGAATGTCCATGTAATCAGATATAGTAATTATGGCCTCCTTTGGGGACCAAAAAAAATAATCAAGTGAAAAAAATATGTCTTTTCTAGAGAATACATTGGAAAGAGCAAGAGTACTCTTTACATAAATCCTCAATGAGAGAATATAATCAAAATAAAGTAACAGAATGAAAATATCAAGATAAAATAGAAAATATCAGATTATTGCAGATCTGTGATATAACTTTTCAGTATCCTACAAATTTCATAAATAGAAACCAGTGGATATAGAAGTAAACCTAATTCGATTTTCCTTTTAAAAACCTCCAAACATAAAAACGAAGCTTAAAACCTAGTTAAAATAAATGAAAATTTTGTCTATTAAAAAAGTACCACAAATTATAAGTATTTTTCCAGAGGTTTAATAAAGATATTGTTATTATGTATTTTTTTTTTATTTTGTGCTAGGGTTGAATGAAGGACCTTATGTGTAGCTATGCAAGCCCTCTACCACTGACCTACATCCCAGCCCCATGACTAATTATATATATATTTTAAAGTCCTTTAAAGACTTTATCTTTTAGAGATACACATTAAAATGCATACAAATGAAAAGATGATACCTGGGATTTGCTTCAAAATAAAATAGGTGCAAAGAGGGTAAGTTTGTAAGAGATCAAACAGCATTGGTTATGGGCTAATGATTTTTGGATATTGGGATCTATCACACTAATCTACCTACTTGTGCATATATATATATATAAAATTTTCCAAATATAAAGTAATCAAAAAAGGTGTTATCCACAAAATTGAGAATCATTGCAAGTAAGCTAACATTTTCTACAACCAAGAAAGATTATGATTAACACCTGAATTTGTTCATAACAAAAGTTAAAGGTAAATTGATCACTCTTTAACCACTTTGTGAAACTATGAAACACAATAAAAATATTTAATTTGGTGTTTAACTCACATCATTTCCATGATTGACTTAGTTCTCTTTAGCTCTCTTTGAATCCTCTGGTCTATAGCTCTCAATATGCTGTTTGGCACAGTCATTATTTAAACAACTACTTAATGAGTTCTTACTTAGTGGTACAAAATATAATAATGTATATTGATGACATCTTAGGTTCAGTGAAATATAGTAGATGAGTTGAATAGATAAAAATGGCAATTAAGACGTGACACATTCTAACAATACTTCATAATTTTATAAAGTTAAAAATGAAAGAAAAAGTGTGCCTCTTGGAACTGATGAAGCATAATATTTATTTTCCTGAAAAGTATCTTTTATTATTCCAAACCTTTACCTCCATACTAAATCAATCTTTAAAATCAATTGAATTATACATTAATATTTATCTCCACCTTAAGTTTGCCAGTGGTATCCCTACCTCCTCCTCCTACCCCCATATCACTAGTTTGAAGATACTAGCTTTGTATATCTCTCTCCTTTTGTCCAGCACCAAGCAAGGTGCCTTATCTCATAAATAATTAAGAGAATGAATAAACACAGAGTACATTTCAAAGTGCTGTGTGCTCAGTAGGTCCTAGTGACTGACAAATATCCCTCTGTAAACATGGACTTAAACCTTGTACCAGTCAGGGTATATTATTCAAAAACAGAAATTAGCTCTACCTATTCAAGCAGAAAAGGAATTTCTTCTGGAGATGGGTAACCCACAGAATCTTTAGGTGGACTAGGGAACTAGGTTTGCAGGTTATGTAGCCAAAATGAGGCTTGAAATGATGACACAGAAGAGACCAGTAAAGACACCTCTACTGCCACCACCAGGCACAGACTGGTACTGTCCCCATTGACCCTCTGGCATTGAATAAGGGACTTTACTGACTTGAACATGGGCCATGGAAGAGTTTGGACTGAGGGCCCAGGTCTATGGTGCAAGGATGTCTAGGAAGGAAACATAGGAATAGGTTCTGCCTTATAATGCAGGAGAGCTGGTTAAATTTAGGTGTCAGGTAGGTTTTCCATGGAGTACCCAGATTCAACATTACTTCTGGGTAGTCTGTAAAGGAATTTCTGGATGAGATTAGCATTTGGATTGGTGGATTTGGTAAAATATATTGCCTTCTACAATGTGGGTGGGCATCATCTCATCTGTTGAGGGCCCTAAAGAGAACTAAAAACTGAAAGAAGGCAATAAGGAGAAATGAGCTCCTTGCCTACTGGTCTTTTCTTGCCCTTGGACTAGAATTACTCTAACAGCTTTCCTGGATCTCCAACCTGTACACAGTGTATCATGGGATTTCTCAGCTGCCAAAAATGAGCTTCTCAGCTGCCAATTCTTCATAGTACAGTTCTTCTATACATATCTCCTATTGGTTCCCTTTCTCTGAGAACCTTGACTAATAACAGTCCCTAACATGGGACAGGGGTTCAGATGGCAGTGTTGGAAAGAAATAGCAAGTGTCCACTCTACATTGTAAACAAATACCTTTGAAGCCAAAACACAATACAGAACGATGATAGAGTACACTCAAGAGCAAACACATATTCACCTGGTATACATACAAATGAAAAGATGATACCTGGGATTTGCTTCAAAATAAAATGGGTGCAAATAATTTGTATGAATTATAAATTAATATTTATAATTTAGTGATTAGGTACACTGGGCAATTTATTTTAGAACTAAGACACTTAGCTATTTTATAGCTAATCAAAATAAATATAATCATTTGGAACTAAGAATTTCAAATATGATCTGAGATAATTTTTTAAATGTCTAGAAATTGACACTTTAACTTAGCAGTAGTAGTTACAGAGTAGATGCATTTATTTTAAGTTATAATCAGTCAATTACCTAGGAAATAATTCAGTGGAAAATAATGTTTTATATTCATTATAAATCAAAGAAATGAAGTAAAATAGTTACATATATGTCAATAAGGCTTAATTAGACATTGGTGGGTTTGTTTGTAGGTGCCTGGAAACTCAATTTAAACTGCACAACCAGATTTAGAAGATGCTTTTAAGGTCATCAAAGCTAACATCCCACCTAGTAAAGGCATTCTTTCTTACTATATCCCTGACAGGTGGTCCAAAATACATCACTTTATGGACAACATGCTGTAATTTTTGTTGCTGACCTTCTTTAATCTGGACTTTATTCATCTATGAGTCCAAATAAAGTATAACACTAATTTCTTCTCTACTATTAGCTAATATTCAAGTGAACTAAAATTATTTTTAACAACCCAATTGTTGGTAATCTAGGACTTCAAAACCCAGTTATTTGGTGACTGCTTTTAGAAACTAAATGGACCTCACATCTATCCTTTTGAAAATATAATCTTAGCTTCAGTTCTTGCTCTAAGCTAAGAGACATCAAGTTTGAATCTGGTTATTATTCAAATTCACTGTTTTATTTTTGAGCTTTTTGAGATGATTTCTGCATATTTGAATCATTTAGAAAATTTTAGAAATGTTATTATCAAGTAAAGAATTCTAAGGCAGGTCAATAGAAATCTTCTATGTTGGCTTCCACCTCTATGAACATTCTTTGGATACAGATGACCAGCTTTGAGATGACATCTCAAACCTCATTTCTGCATTACACTTACAAAAATTATTTAAGAGCCTAGTTGATAGCTATGTTGTATAAATGTAAAAATTGTATGAGTCTGACTGTATTTTAAATACTCTAGGTTATCTTAAAGTTAGAGGAATAGTAGGGGAAATACTTGGTCCTTTACAGAACTCTTCAGTGAAGCAAAAACTATAACCCAATCCATCTATTTTATAAGTCTTGATTTTCATTTATTGGGCTCACACATTGGGCTAGGTACACACACATCATACATGAGACAGACTATAAAGTCAAAATTCCATGTTAGGTATTTGAGTGAAGGTTTTAAAAATGTAAATACATGTATATACATTCCAGTTGAAACAGTTCTGATAAATGTTTACCATTTTAAGAGATTGTAAAGTTAAACTTCTCAATTAAAAGCATTTATTTATATTTTTGCTAATTTAATGGATTCTAAGGCCAAAGACAATCTGAAATTAAAATGTAAGTGTTCTGCTGAAATACAGAATCTTTAGAAAATCTGGCTTCCAAATGATGGAGCTGTAAAATATTCCTCTGCTCCTTTTAAAGAAAAAAAAGAAGAAGAAATGTATAGTAAATTAACTCCAGAGATTGATTTACATTTTAAATATTTATAAGGCAAACTGGCAAGTGAAAAAGATTTAGGGAACAGAGTTTATGTCGATGTTGATATCTGTGAAACTAAAACACAGCTGTAGAATAAATAAATTATTAACTTCTTCATGAATGAAACCTTTAAAACATATGGCAGATTTTCACCAACTACTTGCACAAAGAAAAGTAGGAAGGAGAATTACAGTAGCTGAAATAAACTCTTAAACCAAGCATATTAATTAGTCAAGTCCTAATCCCAAAATTAAAATAAAAGCTGGGGTTGTGGCTCAGTGGTAGAGCGCTCATCTAACATGTGCGAAGCCCTGGGTTCGATCCTCAGCACCACATAAAAATAAGTAAAGAAAATAAAGTCATTGTGTCCAACTACACCTAAAAAATAAATATTAAAAAAAAATAATAAAAAGATAAAAGCTACATTAAAAAGTTATGTAAAGAACTTTGAATCTGCAGTCACAAACTTGTTTGAGACTGATTTTTTTTTTTGAGACAGAGAGAGAGAGAGAGAGAGAATTTTTAATATTTATTTATTTATTTATTTAGTTTTCGGCAGACACAACATCTTTGTTTTTTTTGTATGTGGTGCTGAGGATCGAACCCGGGCCGCACACATGCCAGGCGAGTGCGCTACCGCTTGATCCACATTCCCAGCCCCGAGACTGATTTTTAAAAAGGGAATTTAATGAGATGTTTCAATGGCATCTGAAACATCATATAGAGCACACAGACATTATACATCCTTAGAGCCCTAGCAACATTTAAAGCTCATTTTATAGATATAGATATTGAAGTTGACACAATATTATTATTTTAAATGCTCATATCTTCCAATCTGTAACACAAAACTGACATTAAATATGAT
Source organism: Marmota monax (assembly GCF_021218885.2). Classification (NCBI taxonomy): domain Eukaryota; kingdom Metazoa; phylum Chordata; class Mammalia; order Rodentia; family Sciuridae; genus Marmota; species Marmota monax. The sequence continues at coordinate 6,389,108 of NW_026692132.1, forward strand.
TTGATTTGCTCATTGTTAGCATAAGTGAGCTGAAAGGTTAAATCTCCTTTCAAGAACATTGCGTCTTTAGGATCTTTAAATTCAAAGTTTTTACTAAGGACTTAGAATGTGAACTGAGGATACAATTTCAGTTGAGGCTTTCCCTGGGTAATGGTCCATATAAATTGTCATTTGAGATCAATAAAGTAAGCCTTTCTTTAGTAAGCTGTATCCATATGAAACCTTGTTGAAAATGAAACCAATGGTCTTTTTGCCTTGAAATTTTAGCAACTTAAATATGTCCTGATCACTACTTTTTACATATACTCTCAAAAATATTATGTAGGACATGTTTGGCTGATACTGCAAAGAGGAACAGTATAAATAATACCTTCTGTATTTTGAAAGATGATTACTTGATAAGAAAGTCCCTGATGGGAGTGATGGTGCATACTGGTAATCCCAGCAGCTTGAGAGGCTGAGGCAGGAGGATTGCAAGTTCAAAGCCAGCCTCAGCAACTTAGTGAGGCCCTAAGTAACTTAGCGAGACTGTCTTTAAATAAAATATTTTTAAAAAGGGCTAGGATGTGGCTCAGTGATTAAGCGCCCCTAAGTTCAATCCCTGGTACAAGACAAAAACAAAAACAAAATGCTGATGACAGCTTATGTGGACTATCACCCAGGGAGAGCCTCAACTGAAATTATGTGCTCAATTCATGTTCTATGTCTTTAGTATATACTCTGAATTTAAATGACCTACTCATCAGATATTTTTCATAAAGTAATTTTTATGATTTCAAAAATTTATTGTAAAATATGAAGTAAAAATTTAACCATATATATGGATACTCAAGTATATGATGAGGGCCTTCTGAAGGATGGTCCTTATTCCAAATTTGTTGACAGCAGTATAATCTAGAATGGTACTCTATTATCGGTTGTTGTAGTTTTCCCATTTGGAATCTTCAAAAAAATGAGTTACTGTTCTGTGCCTAGACTGTGTTGGTCTGATCTTCAACTTCCCTCGAATCTTCCTATCCTGAGTAATTGTGAAAGTACTTCTGGGTCTTCAAAGACACAAATGTAAGTGGTGTGCTACTGCTTTGGAATTAATTGCATTTGGAACACTCTAAGTAGGTACTCTTGGATACTACAAGCATATGGTCGTTTTCACATAGTGCTATTTCTGTAAAATATACATTCTTCCCATCATCAAAATCTGCTTCCTTAAAGATGGATCAACCAAATCAGAAAATGATAGCAATTTAATGTTTTTTTAATCTACTTGAAGCAACAGATTTGCTAACATCAAAACATCTGCTTATCTTATTTCAGGAATTTGTACCAGAAGTAAACTGAATATTGATCAGCATCTCAAACATTACATTTAAATATCTACTTTTATACAAAAGTAATAAAACTTTCAAAGAATACATTCCCATATCATGTCATCACATCATGACTTTCCCTGAGGAAACCAGGATAGTAGTGGAATAGTGAAAGAGCACTCAGTGCGTTCATCAAAGGGTAGATCAACTGCCTTTTTTGGGTGGGGCGGGGGAGGGTATCGGGAATTGAACTCAGGGACACTCAACCACTGAGCCACGTCCCCAGCTCTATTTTGTATTTTATTTAGAGACAGGGTCTCGCTGAGTTGCTTAGCACCTCGCTGTTGCTGAGGCTGATCTTGAACTTGTGATCCTCCTGATTCCACTGGGCATTACAGGCATGCACCCAGCCAGTATCTGCCTTTTAAAATACAACGAAATGCATTCAGCTAAGCTCCAGTACCAGTCCCTGCACTTTTCCTTTCCTTCTCCCTCCCATCAGCAACTACTTAAACTTTTTCTTTTAGATTCTCCTTCTCCCTTCCCTCATTCTCAGCAGACCTCTGTGTCTTTTGAGACCATCAGGTAAAATTCTTCAATTTCCAGCTCTACTCCACTATCCATAAACCTATGACTTTTTTTTTTTTTTTTTCCTTCCAGGATAAGATCTCACACTTTGTTCTAGGCCAGCCCAGTCAAAACTTCTGGGCATCTCAATTGTGATTGGAGCTGTCCAGCAGAATTCAGTGTCTCTCTCAGGCTCCTACAGCAGACTCCCTTCCTCTTACCTCCTGCTTTTAGCATAGCAAATCCCCCATCTTATGTTGCAAATCCCTTTCCTACCCCACTTCTCAACTTTGCATCCCTGGCACCTCCCACAAAGCCTAGCAAACAGAAGTATTCAGCAAATATATATGGAATGAAACTACTCATTTTTAAGCATGGGTTATTTTCAATAGCTTAAACCAGCACTGAGCTTGTCCCAGATTGTCTACAGAACAGCATATGATTTCTGCTCTACTTTATTTTTTTCAACCCATAAGTGACCCAAAAAGGAGGAATAAAACATTTCCATTAACTAGAGTTGCTAGGAAAAAAATACAGGCTGTCCTGTGCAAACTGAATTTCACATAAACAACTATTTTTTTTTTGCATAAAAATATCCCAAATATTGTATGAAATAGATTTAAACTAAAACAGTATTCACTGATTTGAAGTTCAAATTTAACTGGGCAGGGTAGATTTTTTTATTTGTTAAATCTGGAACCCCTACTAGTAACTGTTTAAAAATTCTCAAAGGACTCAGGGATTGCTTCCTTAAGACACCTAGAAATTTGTATCTGAGCTCTTCAAACTTCTCAGATAGCTAGATTTTATGTATGTTAATGCAGCTGTGTTTATATCTGAGTAGCTCAGTAATACACTTTAGGAAATGCTGCTTATTATGTAAGATTTTCACTTACTGTGTTAATGTCATTGATTCCTTTTTAATACCATCTATCAATTATTTTATACAAAGAATACTATGATGTTGGCTCAAAATCCTTGAAAAGCTAATATTAATAAAAGTTATTACTAACCTAAGTTAAGTCCTGGCTATATGTATTAATAAAAATTTTTGAAAATGTCCTATTTTCAAGTAAATCAGCAATATACAATAAGAAATGTATCTAAAGCTCTCATTCTGGGATTTCTTTTCTTTATTAATCAAGCACAGCAATACATACTGTTCTCACTAACAGACTGGGAGAAACAGTCTGGCAGGCGGAGGTGGAGCCAGTGATGTAACTGCAGTAGGTCTTTGTTGGGAGAGCTCTCCCTAAATGTGAAACATCTGTAAATGGGAGAGCTTCAGCCTCACTATGTTGGGCTGGCAAGAGAAAAAGAGTTCTTCTTTGATCATCCTGTCCTGGGAGGTGTGATATTTTAGTTAACAGAGGAAATCCTCATGGATCTTTAAGAATATTAAGTGGACAGGGGTAGCAAGGAGTACCATTTTAGAGTACTGACTGTGTGTCTGTGTGCCTGTTTTCTGATTAAGGGTAATGATGCAATGGAAGTTATATTCTAAAGTGTAGGGGAAAATGACTGAACCTGTTTCTATCCTGAAGTTCCCTACAGTAATGGGTTCTTTTCTCAGTGTTCTTGACAGTGTTGTCCTACAGAGAAGGCATCCATTTTTAATTCCCATCAAAGAGATTAAGGAGAGAGAGAGAGATCTCCCAATGTAGAGGGATGTACAAGAGTGTGCCTTTGCCAAAATTTCAACTAGACTGTCCTCAGAGAAAACTTCTAGAGAGAGAATGACTAAGTCTGCTGTAACTACATGGTGTTGTAGGATGATAATGAATTAAGATGTTTATCCCAATACCAGCACACTACCTTCTTTCCACCATAATGGCAGCACCAGTAAAGGACGGTTGTCAAGTGACGGACACAATACTGCACACACTGCAGAGATGCAGAACAATGCCTGGAACTCTGCCCACAATTGGTCTTTCCAAATGACAGGTTCAATTTATGGTACCAATCTAGAGCTCACTGGGTGTTAGTGACATCTTTTTCCTCCTTGATGAGGGAAAGCGATAAAATTTAGAAGGCTCACGGCACTGGTTTGGGGCTTCCACCTGCTTGTGCAGAGCAAAAAGGCTGACAAACATACTCATTAAACTTGATCTGAAGCAAGTGAGATCGTAAGGTCGTTTCTGAAATATTCATAAGGCGTGTTACCGGACTCGCCACTTAGAGGGTGAGCTGAAACACCGTGAGCCGGAGCAGCCAGTGCCCACACTCGGAAAACGCACTCGGAAACACAGCAAGACCCACGGCTACACTCCACTCTTCGGGTTTTAACAGCTCTGTCCCCCACTCGCCTGTTTAATCCTACCTGCTCTGGAAAGAGAGCTGTTTTAAGTGCAGAGTTTCCCAGCAGTTGGAGGAGGCGCCAGCCCCTCATCAGCTCCTCCAGGTGGAAGCGCCAACGACCCTAGCCCGGCGACTCCACTCATCTGCCTTGCCCAGCCTTTAGTGACCAAGCCCACAGGGAAGAGGGTTCCTCGGGATCCGGACCGGCCACTCGTCCCACCCAGGCAGCCCTTTGTCCCGGCTTCCCATTTTGGCCTCTGCTTTGGATCCCTCCCACCCGATTCCGGTGGCGTTCAGTCGCTAGGCGACCTGCGCCCAGGCCGAGATGCAAACAGCCTCTGCGCTGACCTGCGGCGCGGCTGGTGTAAATCTCAGGGGGCAGGATGGGGAAGAGGATTATGATCCCGGGTGACCCCAGAGCTCCTGCACCGAAGCAGTGTGCACTTTCATCCAGGTCCCCTCTCTGCCTCCAACCCTTAGAATTTCTGCTGCGCCTCAGTCAGCGCAGCTCGCACTATGCCTGACGTCCTCGCAGCCACCTCTCTCCTCTTCAAGGGCATTAACCTTGCCCCGTGGATCTTCTGGGGCCACTACTCACCTGAGCTTTTGACAGTAAAAGGCTCAGCAGCTCCCAGCGCTCAGTAGGGCGGTCTCCATCTCTGCTTCTTCCAGCGTTCGGGCGGCGCGCTTCGCGGCCCTAATCGACGCGGTTGGTCTCTGGCGCCGAAGCTGGACAGAGGCTGCCGCGGCTGCCGCACTGGCTGCGGGCGCGGGAGGGGCGGGGGCGGGGCAGGAATCTGGGTCGCGTGGAGCTGAGCAAGTCGGGATGCACCTTGGGCGGCCGGCTCCGAGGAGGCGACCAGGAGCAGATGGGGAGGGCGTGCAGAGGTTTCCCTGGGAGCACCAAGCGGGCGGCGACTGAGCATGCTCAGTCCGGGAGCCCCGGGCGCGGGCGCGGTGCAGGCGGAAAGAGCGTGGCCCCCAGAATCAGAGTCTTGAGGGAAAGGGTTAAATCTGCGAACCTGACTTCTGTGGACCTATTGGCATGGTATTGGTTGCAGTGACCCAGTTTAATTGCGCCTGGGTAGTTGAGTGGAGGCGTCCACGACTGGAAGATGGGTGAACCCAGGGAGACTTGTCAATGGGAATTTCGAGCAGTTCAGCTCAAGGTGTTTTCCCTACCCGCTTTCTAGAGAATTGTCCAGAAGTCAAAGTTTGTTTTTAGTTTAGCTTCAACCTCCGACATCCCATGGAGCGCGAGGCACTTCCCCATCCAGATACCCAATCCTCATCTGTTTTCCTGTGACAGGAGACCTCAGACAACTTCCCCCTCCTTTTCCTGACTCCTGGACCTGTCAGGTCAAGTTGTCAAAGAGCCAGCTCTTTAATTAGGAGTAATTAAAGAGAGATCGTGTCAGTCTTCCCAGGTCCATATCTGCGTTTCAACCAGGGCTTGTGAAACAATACCTTAACCCCTCTGTTCATTATAATGGAATGAATTATAGGCACAGTGGTCTGGGGCTATTTGGGGAACATCGTTTCGCAGGGCAGTAGGTTGGCCCTAGAACCCACTTCCTCCAACCCCACCCGCATGCTCGTGTGTGCACACTTGCACGCGCGCGCGCGCACACACACACACACACACATACACACACACACACTAGGAAACTTGACCTACCTTTCTTGGGGATTGTATTTCGTGTTTCATGAGACAGCATTGGGTTGGGCAAAGAGGATGAGCTTTGAAGTTAAAGTTGATTTCAGTCTTATTTTTCACCCTCAAGCAAATTATTTTGTTATTTAGCCATTCTGCACCTCTGCCTCCTCATCGTGAAATGGAGGGTGGTAATAGCTACCTCTCTGAGCTGTGTGGAGAATTACCCCAGGCAGCAGGCTGCCAGAAAGCCACAGTAATCAGTTCTGGTAGAAAAAGCCCCTGTCACATAGTAGATGTTCACTGAATAAAAGTTTGTGGGTTCTACTTCCACTATTCTGTTTTTATGAAAGTTTGGTTTAGTGAGGTCCTTAAATGGTGAATGTTTACCTACCATCCCACACAGTGAATGGAAAGTGATGGGGGAGGGACAAAAAGTTTAATCTCCATACTAAAATATTTCCTTTCTCTATACCCAAGGACAGCATTTCTGTAATTGCCACTGTCAACCTGGATTGCTGGACTCATGTCCTAATCATCTCTTCCAGGATCTTATACCACTTGTAGTTCCTTACCTTTACCCACCTTTAGCCTCTATTTTTGTCAATAGTTATTCCCTCTATCATATATCTACCTACTGTTTGAATAACTTAAGTTTTTCTCTCTGATCCTCTTATTGTCTGACAGTGAGGCAGACTTGGCACCACTTAGAACCAACTTATCCAAAGCATATCTGTCTACATGTACTCCATAGCAACTAGTGATTACCTTGCCATTGTTACAAGTGAGCAACTCCAGGCCAAGGTCTCATTCATCTTTGTATTACAGAACTTAGAAGATGATCATCATGTATGCATGTCCTCAACTCTATTTGCTTCCTCAGACCATAGTTCTTTTCTGATTTGTCTTTATGTTAACTCTAGAATTAATTCACTAGCATTGGGCTCTATTTTTTTTTTCCTTTTCTTGGTCTGTTAATTTCCTTCTAGTCACAAATCCGTATGTTTCTTTACTTCTGGATGCTGAATTATTTTTGTATAAAAAATCTTATTTAGCAGATTAACGCACAACAACAGAGATGGTAATTGTAGAAATTGAGATTATATGATCTAGCATTTGCAAGTAAAAAGTAAAGAATCCATAGAGGAAGATGTTGTGCCCAAAGTTAAATCAGGAAAGCGGAAGAGGAAGGGGAAGACTTAGGAGGTGCTGGGCTGTGTCATCCACTTTGACTCAACATTGGCTCATTACAAGTGACACAGAGGTTGAGTCTTTTCCAGGCAGGTGGATATAATTCTTTGTTCAGGAGATCTCTTATTGAACATCATCCTGAGGAATGTATTTGAATAAAAATTTGTCCACCCAGAGATTTATTTCTTTAGCAAGTTAGATTGAGCAACCGGCAAGTAGGAATTTCCTGTTTGAATCATTTTGTGGGTGGGGTAGAAGTCGTGGCCCATTTTTATTTTCAGTCTAGCTCTGATCCTAAGCATTGTGACTTGGGGAATTTGTAGTAGGAGACTATTCTTTGATGCATTTGTTTGATAACAAATCTAGAAAGAAAGCCTCTGGATTTAAAAAGTATTGAGCCTTGTCTAATTTTATTTAATTGTGTAAAGTTTAGAAATTGACATAAACCTCTCTGTCTTCCAATAGAATGAATTTTATAGACCTATGGAGTTCTGGGTACAAAACTGAAGTGGCAGTTGGACTCAACATGCCTATTAATTAAGCTATAGTGATAAAATTGTGACTGGGTTTACATGCGAGTTAATCATCACATTAGAGAGCAATTTAAACCAAATAAGCTGACTCTTAGACATGCTGCTGTGGCAGTAGTTCTTAAAATGTGATCTAGAGATAGGCTTTTCCAGTGGCCCAAGGACTGGTCCAAAATGCAATTCATTTAATCATATATCCCCAAGTATATATGCCATGCTAGATGGCTAGATGTTGGAAATACAAAATGGGTAAGACACTGTCTGAGGTATGCATATTTGGAAAGTTGCATCTCTCTCTCTCTCTCTCTCTCTCTCTCACACCAAATGTGAGATTTTTCTTAAGGTTTGTTTCTAACGTAGAATTAAATTCATATTAAACTCCCTTATCTTCTCATCTCAATCATCTAGACTCTTTTGTGTGTGATCTTTGTTTAAGATATCATTCCCCCATAACAAAGACCTTAGTTTTTAAACTCAGTTGAATGTTGGTGTACAAGTCTCTACTCCTGCCAGGTAAGTTTAAGGGAGTATAATTCACCTTGAAGAAATAACTGATCTTGCAAGAATATAAAAGAAAGAAACTGATGTCAAAGAATGGGATAAAACTTTAAATACTTTGTAAAGTACTGACACTGTGTATAATGTTCCTGTTTAGAAATCATAATGGACCAATCCTTTATTGGCCTTTACTAATGGGAAGCTACTGAGAAAGGCATTGATATTTATAGGTGCCAGCTCCTATATCAGAATTTATTTTTAAGGAGGAAATTTACATTTTTAAGGCATAAAGTTTAGTCAAGTCTAGCATATGGGAGAAAATTTAGGCTTCTGTAAATCTATGAAAATCAGGCTACAAATCAGATTAAGGAGCTGTATTATTTCTTCCTGAAAATAATGCAGTGTTGACGTGAATTCCTTTGGTGAAACTCTGGAATGTTTTGATGCCAAGATAAACTTTGGGGACAGTGCAAAATTCCCACAAAATATTTGGCATGACCAACAAATAAAAAATGTATCTCTTGAAAATAAAGAAACCAGATGTGGTCGAAAATATACAAAACTAATCAGCTGGGCATGGTGTTGCACTCCTGTAATCCCAGCAGCTCAGGAGCTGAGGCAGGAAGATCACAAGTTCAAAGCCAGCCTCAGCAAAAGTGAGGCACTTAGCAACTCAGTGAGACCCTGCCTCTAAACAAAATATAAAATAGGGCTGGGGATGTGGCTTAGTGGTTGAGTGCCCGTGAGTTCAATCCTTAGCACCACCCCCTCCCCCCAAAAAAGAAAATATACAAACCTAGGTGGGACTATCATTTACTTTGTAAATGGTGCTGGGCTAGACTGGCTGGCTGTGATATCATTTCCCTTAATGGTCCAAAACGCAGCCAGTTTCTTTGACCTTAGCAGTGGTATAAAGGAAGCTCAAGTACTAACATTTAAATTGTTCATTGCTGATCCTAAGTCTGAAATTATCCCAGCATTGTTTTAGGTGGAGTAGTGAAATCTACTATCATTGTCAATGCCATCATTAGTGACTACTGAGAACTAGAACTCACGGCCTCTCTGGTGGTCAGGTTTGAAGGAATCAATGTCTTGGAGTCTCAGAATGAACTAAACAACATCCAAATTCCCTTTACTTCTGTTGTTGACTTGGAGGATAGAGTTGAAATGGTTATGGCTAACATGGCAAATAAATGGCCCCTTCCTTCTAATCCACTGGAGAAGGAAATCTTCATCCTACAGAAAGGGACAGGCCCCTTATCACTGGGAAGACAATAGTTATCCACTAGGTAAAAAAAAAAAAAAAGGGAAGGGTGGAGGAGAGTTTGTAACGAGGAATTAAGGATCTCATATCTATTCTTTTCTCAGGAATATATATCTAGATAACCTAATAATTCTGATTTCACATGTAGTCTTCATGACCATAACAACCTCTTTCTTCATGTTATGGTCTTTATCAAAGTAAACCTGTCAGTAGATCATACTTTGCTGACTTTTGGCACAATTTATATAGTCAAACAGTGAGAACATAGTGAAAAATTAGAATCAGGTCATTTTAAAATTATTTTTTTATTGAGGGGGATGGGTACTGTGGCTTTACATTTCATGGCATCATGTATTTAAGTGTATTAATTATAACATTGAGCCACCTGGAGTGAAGTGCCTTTGAAAGTCTGACTTTTCAGCTTTCGAAATTGCATAAAATAGATGTGTTTAGAGTACCTGTTCTTTCTTTTGTTGTTGTAGAAAGGGGTTTCTTCTATGTGAAGCATCTAGGAAACTCAACATTATGACTGCACAAGCATTAAATTCCTTCATTTCAGCAAGCATTTCTTGAGTGCCTACTACAAATAAGACTCACTTCTAGGAAGGATTCCACATATTTAGGTTCTAAAAATTAGCCATAGTCCAAGGATAATATTAACTGAAGATAACTTAAAAATGGTAAATAACTAGTACTTATACATGTTCTTACTATAAGCCAGGCACTATCTGAAGGACTTTACATATTAACTAAAATGACATGAGGGATTCCACTAATCTCTGACTTAATTGTTTTCCATAAATTTGAGAATAAAGGAGATCATAAATTATGTCAATGTACTGAGAAATAGTTCCCTTTTAAAATCCCTCTTTTTTCTGCTCTCTTCAGCCAGGTTTTCTTACAGCCTTTAAGGAAGGGACTACTTTAGATAGCTGGGTTATTAATATTTTTTGTGGGTTTTTTTTTGTAATTTTTTTACTTGTTCTTTTTAGTTACACGTGAGAGTAGAATGTATTTTGACACATTATACATACATGGAGTATAACTTCCCATTCTTGTGGTTGTACATGATGTAGAGTTACACTGGTCATATATTCATATATAAATATAAGAAAATTATGTCCAATTTGGTCTACTGTCTTTCCCATTCCCACCCTTCCTCCCTTCCCTCCATCTCCCCTTGTCTAATCTGTATTAACAATTTTTAAAAGCAGAGAAGCAGCCAATGAAAACAGGGAGAACTTGGAGGCTCTGGAGCCATCAGTGGGTGAATTAATATGTTTTTTTATTTATAACAACTATGCTTTTTTGAAACTAAAAAACATACTTTAGTTAAATAGAATAGAATCCGATTATATTTTTCCTGGTTTCTATTCTGCTCTTATCTCTTGATCAAAGTCCTTAGTGACTTGAGTTGTTCACATATGAAGGTAGACAAGTATCCTAAAATAAAAACGTGGGGGATAAGCAAGCATCCAAGAGCAAAACAGAAATTGCAACAGCAATGCCATTATCCTTTCAACATCCCAGTTTTCAGGCAAAAGAAGTGAGTTGCAGTATCCACAAAGGCTTTTGTTGTTTTGTAATTCTCAATAAAATAGCAGAAGAACCCACTAGAAGAATGACTAGAAGCTCAATCTTAATGAAATAAATTCATGGTATATTGAAAGATGAACTAAAGACATTTTCATTTGTGAGTGGAGAACCTGATAAGAAATTTCTAGTACACTTCATTATTTGGGCAGTGCCATCAAAATTGTGGATAGTCTATATTCCAGTTTAAGCTGTTTTTTGTTGAAGCGGGGAAAAGGGTCCAGGAATGCTTGGAAGAGTAGCTCTGATTCAGAATCACTTGGGTAAATATTTTCCAAATAAACATGCCAGAACATCACCTAGGCCTCATGAATCAGAATCCTTGGGGGGATGGGGCCCAGGCCTGAATATCTTTTAAAAATTCCCTCAGGTGATTCTAATGCACAAAGCTGATTAAGAACTGCAAGGAGATGAGCCAAGTCCTCTAAAAGCAGCCACTGAAGCTCATTTGTTTTATATTTTATTATATTCTTACAATTAAATAATAAAATTTATATGTTGCCTCAGGCTGAACCTTCTAAACAGGCCTATTGTGGATAGACTATATTGTGGTTATTTCCTTTCTTTGCCTATGTGAAACAAGTATTACTAGCATAACACGGAGAACATTTAATGGGCATTCCACAGAGAGAAGCAAGAATGCTAGTTTCCCCCAAAATACTTGCCATCCTTTATCATTAACATTTATTAGGCTGTTGTAGGCATGGTACGGCCACAAGGGACTGGGCCAATTTATTTACAAGGAAACATGATATAGCAGACAGAGATGGGGAAAGAGTTTTATAGCAAAACATTTTTTTGTTTAGAATAACAGTCAGCACTAGTAGAGCCTTTCTGCCAGGCCTTATTCAGAAAACTTCACCCAAATTATTTCATTTTGTACTCAAAGTAGCCTTAAAGGTAGATTTTATTATTATACAAGACCCACATTATAAACAGATGAGGAACCTGAAACATAAATTTGCAAATCTAGTGTTGATGAAGGGAGAAAGATCAGGAAGTCTAACTGGGGAGCCCACATTTTAACTACATGTGATATTGTCTCAAGGCCACATTAACTGATGGATATTTGGTAAGAAGGAATGGAGGGTATAAGTTTTATTCTGGCTCTGTCTTTTACTAGATTGTTAGTCAAAATCAGTCTCATACATAGTGGAAATTTGGATGTATTTTGAGAATGGTAAGGAAGAGTGGATCTCACCCATGCCAAGAGACCACACACTCCTCTTCCTTTAATCCTGTTACCTTCTGTGTGCGTGTGTGTGGGTGTGTGGGTAGGGTTCCTGGGCATCCAACCCAGGGCCTCATGCACTACCACTGTGTTCCCAGCCCTCCTTTTCTCTTTTCTCTTTTTTTCTTCCCCCATTCTTTTTCCTTCTCTATTGGTTAGACCATTAGTCCATAAATGCCACCCACAGAAACTTCTTAGTGTTATTGGTGATCCTCAGGTATAAATAGCCAGGGGTAGTGGGTGGAAGGACAAACACTACTCCAGGCAAAAAGGAATAATAAAAGCACAAGGTAAGAATGCTCTGGAGAAGAAAAGCAGAAAGAACCAGGAAGGTATGTAAGCTGAGTGGAGAGAGGGAGGCATCCCAAGTGGCTCTCCTAACAATTAGGACACCAATTAGGTTTATAGGAAGGCTAGAGGGAAGGGAGGAGCCTACATGTTTGAGATGACTGAGCCTAGGCTTGCAAAAGAGGTATGCAGTTACATGCAAACCACATCCATGCAAAAGTTAGAGATGTCTCTAGAGGCCAGTGAAGGTAAAAGGATGCACAGGTCTTAGGCTGGGATGGACCACTACCAAATAAGACACTTGTCTTACTTCAGTCTCAATGAAATTACAACATCATACACTGTTAGAGTGAAAGAGACCTTTGAAATAATTGAGTCATGATATTTGAAATTTAAGACAAAGAACCTTTATAAGTGGCCTTCTACTGTGAACCCCAGACCTCAAAAGCAGGTCTGCTCTTAGTAAAGTTGGGGAAGGTCAGTGTTCCTCTCCTCTCCTCACTCCACTGTGTATTGTAACTACTTCTTGGGAAACCCAAATAAGGCTGACCATTTAAAAAGCAGTGGTTTGGTCCAACTTCACTCCATTACAGAGAAGCAACTAAGGTGCAGAAAGGAGAAAAGACTTGCCAAAATAAAATTCTCCTCACTTATACCCCCTTGCAGTATGTTCTCTGCTGAGTCATTCTGCCTTTAAGTTGGCCAACAGAAGGTTAGGTGCAGGGGTGCACATCTGTAATCTTAGTGATTTGAGAGGCTGAAGCAGAAGGATCCCAAGTTCAAGGCCAACCTCAGTAACTTAGTCAGACCCTGTCTCAAAATTAAAAAATAAAAGTTGACTGGGGATGTATCTCAGTGGTAAAGCACCTCTAGGTTCAATCTCTGGTGCCAAACAATAATAACAGAAAACAAACAAAAAAACCCCAAAAGCAAATAGAATAAGTCAACCCATGTATACTGAGCATTATCAATGTTCAGGACTTGATCCTGGATGCTGTAGGGTAGGGTACAAAGTATAAGCTGTGGCCTTCAAAGTGTTTATAGATTAATTAGGGAAAACTGAATAACAATATGAAAGTAAAACAGCAGAAAGAGACTGGGAGGTGGTGGTTTCTCTTCTATGAGGATTGGTTTGCTTGCTTTGTTTCCACAATGGGAGTTTCTTGAGCACAATGGGAGTTTCTTGAGCACACCGGGAGTTGCTTGACCTTTCACCTATAAGTGCAAACATGCCCAGTTGTTACCCTCAGACCTGACCCAAGCAGTAGGATTTAAAATCCCCACAAGAGGGCTGGGAATGTAGCTCAGTTGGAAGGGTACTTGTCTTCCATGTATAAGGCCCTGGGTTCAATCCTTAGCACCACACACATACAAAAATCCTTACAGGAAACTTCCTTATGCCAAGTTGCCAAGTCTCAGGTTGCTTAGCTAGGTTTTTACAAGAGCTTCCTGCTTCATATTATTATTTTGGAGCCCACACTATGCGAACTTAATTTCTCTGAGAAGTGAAATTCTGCCTTGCTTTTTGAAGGGTAGGGTACAAAGTGTAAGCTGTGGCCTTCAAAGTGTTTATAGCTTAAGAATTCTCTTAAGGAGTGGACTTTATTCTTAACTGAGTCCTGAGACTTTTTATCTGAAGATGCTTGCTGGAAATTCCAAGAATTACCTGTTGTTGAATATTTTGTTTTGTGTGGTCACTTGTGTTGACTCTGCTACTGTATGCTGCTTGCATGCCACAAGTCTTCATGCCCTTTGGACATACTGTTTCCTGGCAATATCCCAATCCCAATGGACAGATGTCTAGTTCTACAAGTACTTCAGAATCTTCCCTTTGGGTTTCAGTGGATGGTGCAGACAGTGGCTAAAGAGCTTGGCTGTTCTAGCTGATGGTCTCTCCTGGTCTTAGCAGCTATTGAACTGACTGAACATGCTGTGTCCCTATTTGGGTGCATATATACCTTTCAGGCTTTATTTTGTTATGGCCTGACTTGAAAGTTTAGTCAGACTGACCCCATTCTGCTCAGACATCTCACCCCTTGCAGAAGCTGGCCCCCATCCTATAAGAGCCAAGTCTCATAAAAGCTGACACCCCCACCCACTTGTACCCTGACCACAATGTCTTTAAACTATGGAGCTTGTGCTAGCTTACTTCCTGAGTAGGTACAAGAGGTGCAAATTTCTGAGCACATACTTGTGACTATACTTGCCTTTCCCACCCCCCTCCTTTGTGGTTTTTCTGTTTTTAAATGGCCCTTCCATTTGCATTCAGTGCCTTGAACTGCAGAACTGTCTGCCTTCTGTTCCCTTGTCCCTGGCCAGAATAAATCCTTTGTCTTTATTTCAAAAAGACCTGAAGTTTTATTTGGGATTTTGAAATAGCACCTTAACAATTTCTAGTAAGGAATTCAAGATTTTTTTTTTGACAACCTAATTTGCAATGAATAAAAGCTGTGGCTCTGGTGTCTAGAGAAGAAGTTGCCACAAAAGAACGCTGTTCAACAGCTTTATAGCTCCCTCCTCACCAAGGAGGACTGACTCCTGAAGACCCAGCATTCCAGATATGCTGTCATGGTGTGACCTACTTCACTGAGAGTTGGACAGGTGGAGGAGCCACAGAAGTTCTGTCTAGTTATTTGTGTGGACATGCCTTTTTTTAGGGCCTAGAATCTAGTAGCAGACTCTTCAACTGACTAGAGGATAGTTAGGCTCAAAGTCTTTTGGCTGGGGGTAGAGAGTAGGGAGTTAAGAAACTTGCTGTGCAACAACCTTCATTCAGTGCCTCTGTGATAGGATTTATGGACAAATGCTGACAAAGTTTTGGGGAGAGGCCAGTGATGGTATGAGAGAGAAGCAATAAACTAACTTTTAAATTCGAAGCCAGAGATCTTTCTCCAATGGAGACTGTATCATGGAAAAAAGCTCAAGCCACAAGTGTTTGCTGCAGACCCCTGTAACTGTGGCAGTCTGAGACGTCTAGCCACATGCCCGGTGTACCAAGGGTGGAGATAGCTCTGCTCCATATTAAAGATCTTCTTCTGATTTTCTCTGTGTCATCCACTTCTAGCTCTTAAACAGACTTGGAGCTCTGACTTCCTGGCCAATGATAAGTATGGAAATTATCTTGTTTGGAGGGATAGGACTTGCATTTTTCTTTTTTCCTCTTTCCACATTTTTTATTGGTACATTATAGTTGTACATGCTCTCTTTCAATAGGACTGGGTCTTTTTCAGCCTTGGCTAAGTCTTTAGTGCTATTAGTTGGAGACTAAATCTCCAGGTCCATGTTGGCACTTGCTTCTCAGATGTGTTCTATTCTTAGTACTATTTACTTGGCTTGGAATATTTCAACTCTAACTTTGTACATTTGACAGCTGGGTCTTTGCAGACTGTCACTCCATAGTCTCTGGTCTTTCAATGTGGAGACCAGTGTTCCATCACTAATGAGCAACACTCTCAGCCTCCCCTTGATGTTTCAGGAGCTATTGGTATTCTGTCCAGGTGTTTCATGACCACAGTGATGAAAGTCGGAAGCCCAAATCTTTCGGATTTCCTTGAGGATCTCTTGTCCCATTTGCACTGTGGCTGTGGGGCACTCTGATGTGACATGCCTGTCATCATCAACCTCTGGACAAGTTATTTGTCAAGGAAGGAGGCCAAGCCTGACCAATAAGGAGACTATTATCTTGGAACCTGATATTAAAGAGGACTATTTGGACCTATGAGTACTTCTCTATAGCTCTTCTGTGTATCTCATGCTAATCTCTATCTCCTATAATTAAAAAAAAAAAAAAGACAGGTGACTGGTTCTTATTTAATCCTGGGCTCTGAATCAGATTAACAATCCAATAAATACCTCTTAGTCTCAACCCTGTTCATAAAACCTGAAAAACATGGCCAACAGAAGTCATTCTCCTAAAGTACATTTGCCCTCAGGAAATGTAAATGGATCTCTCAGATCTAAGTGTTTTTGTTTGGAACACCAAAGGTTCTCTTCATCAGTACAATTTGGCCCCATTTCACTACTTTCAAAGTCCCTAGGTATTTAAGCCTCCTATCACCATCCCTGTTTTGAATTTTTCCAGAAAAAATAAGGGCAGTTCTAGACAGTCTGGAGACCAAGCCACGTTTTACAAAGCAGCACAACCAGGAAAGTAAGGCATTGTACTAGAAGCGAAATTCTTACTGTAGGATCTCTTCTTCTTGTGGTATTAGGTCTGATTTCCCCTCACTCTCAATCACCTCTTCAAGATATTGGGGAAATCTTCATTGACCTTTTTTAAATTGGTGAATTATAATTATAGATAATAGTTGGCTTCATTGTGAAGTATTTGTACCTGTACACATGTTTTGGTTATTGATCTTCTTTAATCTGATTGGTTAGTCCCTCCTTCATTCCTCATCACTACTTACTTTAACAGTTATTTGGCAAGGAAGGAGGCAAGATCTACACCATCAGATTTTTATCTGCTCCCAGGGATACCTAATATGGGCCAAGAAACTGAATTCCCCCAAATACGTCATCATTATTTGGGATTACCAATACAGTTCCTAGGTGGGACTTCTGTTCTCCCAGGAGGCCTGCCCTGTGCTCCCACCACTACTTTAATAATTGGCGTGAACCAGAGGTCCTGCCCAGATTGTCAGCCCTGGAAACATTTTCAGTCCAGTCATTTATGTCTTGCTTTGTTTGGGGACTTGTGGCTTAAATCCTAGTCCATTTTCCTGCTTTTTATTTCAGTGGTTCCCTGCCTCTGATACTTGTATTTGACTTCTCTTGTTATTAATTGGGATAAAATTGGAGAGATCCTTTATTACTCTGGCTTAGCAACATCAGCTAAAAGACTTAACCCTTGATTGTGGGTTAAGGGGACTCCTCTCTGCACTCTGAACAGAAGCCTGGATCACTTCGTGGAAGTGGCATCTTCTAAAGACCTCCTACCAGCCAGAAGCAGAGCTCTTGAGAAGAAATCTTTATTTTCCAGTACTGATATTTGCCTCAGGATTCCATTCTCCCTACAGACGTTCCTGCTTCTATTGCTGCCATCTCCTGGTGGAAGATGATGGCTACATTAAAACAAAAACAAAAAAACAAAACTGGGCTAGCAACTTCCTGTTTTCTTTAGGCCTTAGATCCCCATGTTTTAAACAATTTGCCACTAAGACATTAAGAATTCTCAGTCAAGTCTTGTGTAACCACTCCATCTTATCCCAATCTTCTAGGGTTTAGAATAGAACCAATTAATGTGAAGTTACTGCTGTCATACATTTCTGTTAATTTTACTGAAAGAACATTAAAAACTGGAGGAATTTGTAATATGGAGAAAGACATAAGGAATATAAATCAGATAGCTCGGTTTGATGGCGCAAGCCTGTACCCTGCTCCGGATGGGATGGGGGTGCTCTGAGCCAGGAGGATTGAAAGCTCAAAGCCAGCCTCAGCAACTTAGTGAGCCCCTGTCTCAAAATTAAAAAAAAAAAAAAAAAAAATTAAAAAGGGCTGGGGATGTGGCTCAATGGTTAAGTGTCCCTGGGTTCAATCCCTGGTATCAGAAAAAGAAATCAGATACTCAGAAATCCCAAATGATGACATACATTAAAAACACGTGTTAACATAAGGTTATGGTCTTCTGATACTACCAGGTCAATAGTTCAACTTCACAAAACTTCATTTCAAATAATTCTTGAAAGTAATCTATTTTTAATTTGGTACATGTCTTGGCCTATTTTTGCTACTATAACAAAACACCTTATACATTACCTAGTCTAAGCAATAGAAGCTATTTTGTATATTTCTGGAAGCTGGGAATTCCAAGATCAAGGCACTAGCAGATTCAATCTCCATTGAGGCCCTGTTCTTCATGAATGGCACTTTCTTTGTGTGTCCCATGTGGTGAAGGATGGAAGGGCAAACACACTTCTTCCATCCTCTATTATTAAGGGCACTAATCCCTTTTAATCTCTTCCTAAAATTCACCATCTCTTAATAATATCAGGAATTAAATTTCAACATGAATTAATTAATAAGGATGGGGGAGGAATGTCACCATTTAGACTATAGCCATATGTTAAATTTCATGAAGAAATGGTAATTAATTATTCTTCATCCTGAGGAAGTCAACAGACTTTCCTGGAAATATTGAAAAGTAAATTCCAGATCTGGTAAACTGACTTGACTACATGATTCCATAAGACTTATTTTAAATAGGTGACAAAATGAGGCTATCCGATCTTATGTTTGACTTGGACATCTGAGACAAGAGACTACAATAATGCTCGTTTTTTTAAAATAATATAGCACATAAACTTTCAATTAAGATTCTGTATGTGCTAGCTTCTTTGAAAGTTTCAAAATTACACTATGTAAATTTTTCTTGTGTGTGCTTGCATAACAGATGAACTCACTTCAACAAGACACTTATCATATTGGTCATGTCTATATTTGTCTCATTACACTTGTATAAACCTCAAAATATAAAAAAGGCATATCTTCTCATAATGATGTCTGTCCCTCAGCAATAGTGCACGAGGTCAGTCAAGAGAAGTAACTTTGGATTGGATCGTGGCTTCATCACTATCTGATCTTGGGAGAGTTGCTTAACCTCTCTGAACCTCAGATTTCATTTGTAAAATTGGGAGAATTAGACTTTTGAGTTCTTTTTTTAAAAAAAGAATTCAGTAATAGTGTATATTCAGTCTTTCGTACTTACTACTTCAATAAAAGTTAGCTGTAGAAAAAGAGGTATGTGTTCTATAAACTGCACCCCTTTATTCATAAATAAAAATACACACACATAAATGTAAGGCACTCTTAAAAATATCTCCTACTTATATACTCTGTCTTAGTTGCTACATGTGCAAAATGGGATATGGTAATGCCAATAATTAGAATTATTTTGAGACATAATTTCATGGATTCTTAAAAAAATTTCTCAGTTTTTGGATCATCAAAATTCTTTGTTCTTTGTACCTTAAGGAATTAAAATATTCCAACTGAAATGAAAATTCCAAATATAATAGAAATCTGGCAGCTGGTCACCTTTGGGAAGGTTGTTAGACATTTATCTGTATTAATGAATAATGTACAGTGTTTTTCTTCAATGGTTGTACATTTACAATAGAAGCAGGCCTTTTTGATAAACATACAAATTACTAGACTCCAGTCCCAGAAATTCTGGAGTACATACTATAATTCATAGATGTTCAAAGAAATTATTAACATCTATATTTGTTCTCAATTTCCTCATTATAGCTTGTCCGGTCATAAATTACATTTTCAGGGGCCAGAGATGTAGCTCAGTGTAAGCACTTGCCTAGTAAATACTAGGCCCTGGGTTTGATCCACAGCACCAAGAAAACAAACAAAATTACATTTTCAGAGCTGGGGATGTGGTTCAAGCGGTAGCGCACTCGCCTGGCATGCGTGCGGCCCGGGTTCGATCCTCAGCACCACATACAAACAAAGATGTTGTGTCCGCCAAAAACTAAAAAATAAATATTAAAAAAAAATTCTCTCTCTCTTAAAAAAAAACAAACTACATTTTCAATAAGTACTCCAGTGATTTAGCGAGGCAAGTAGTCTAACAACCACCCTCTGAGAAACATGCCCTAGTGCAGTGGCCTCTGAGGGTAAGTATGTATAACTTAGGGGATCTGGAAGATTATATTGGAAATTCTATTTATATTTCTTATCTAAACTAAATTTCCATTCACACTTTATAGACTAGAGCCTTCATTAGGTCTGAAAGTCTGTTTGTCATGAACTCTGAGAGATGCTGTCAAAGAAAAGCAGAGGGGTGCTCACAGGCAGGGGAACTGCCTCTGACACCTCCCTCTTTTGATTTAAGTAAGACATGATTTTTTTTTTTTTTTTGGTCTGGTAAATGGATGAAATAATGCAAAACTACTTTTGCAAAATGGACAAGTGGGTTAAAAAAAGCTCCAAACTCCTTACAGTGAAGTGAATAAAGACAATAATTCAAGCCCAAGTAACCAATACAAAGTGGTAAAATGATGCTCTAGTATGGGAGCTTAGTTAGTCATAATACAAGCAAAAGCCAAGACCATCTAATCAGATCTCACAGAGTCGACTCTCCAAATTAGAAATGATTGCAAAAGCTATGTGAAATACAAATTTATACCCAGTATAGATAATGATGCAGCTTGTACTTTTGGGGCAAGTATCTTTGGGTCTTAGGATTAAGCATAGCATGAAGCCATCAAAGTAGCAAGACACTTTAAAATGAAGTATTTATAAATTCTTAAGAGATTTTTTTTTTCTTATAGAGTGAAGGGGAAATATTTTAAACATTATTTTATTGAAACCTTTAAAAATCCACAAAATCTATTCCTCTAGCCATCCCCAAAGATTTTCCCTCACTTCAAATTGCCTACTATTTCCTTACTCTCTTCTACTTGAAAAATATGTTGCAGGAAAAAAAATCTGCAGTGTAAATAGGTCTTCAGACTTAAGAATAAACAAACTATTATTGAGAGGTTAATGCTTCACAGCTTAAATTTTATGTTTTGCAAGTGACCAAGATATAATCCTCCAAGATGAGTTTTATGTTTTGTATTACAGATTAAAGTTTGGTTTCATTTCTTCTTCCTCTTTTTTTTTTTTGGAGTGGGGGGGGGTGCCAGGAAGGTTACTTTTTGCCTCTAATTACTGCACCAGGAATACTTTCACCATCTGACTTATAAAACTGCTAACTTTTCATTGAATTTTTATTACCATAGCATGAATAATGCATTTAGTTCTGAAATGTCACAGTGAACATCAAATGGTTTTACATAATGCATTTTTGCAGGAGTTTCAAGAAGCTAGCAATCCTGGGAAAGAGTAGTGAAGACACAATCTTGGAAAGGAAACTTGATACAAATTTGTCATTTACCCAGGAGGGAAAAATAAGTAGCAGAAGAGTAAGTGGAGAGGAAAGACTGTGGAATACAAGTTTTTTTTTTTTTTTTTTTTAACCAAAAATAAGGGAATAAAAGCAAAACATGTACACTTGCTTCCGGGGACAAGTGGAAGAAAAACCTCAGGGAGAAAGAAGCAAATATGGGAGCAGGGTGAGTAGGGAGAGGAAGGGGAAGGGAGGTTAGAAACTTCATAAATACAAGAATTAAGTCCGCATTTAATACCTTGAAAAAGACTGAAATTGAATTTCAAAATGTAGAAAAACCGAATCATAGTTTGGAACCACAGTATGTTAGAGACTATGAGAGCCATTTTCAATTTTTTTCTGATTGATGGATCTGAAAGAAGAATGCAACAAGATGCTGTATTAATTGATGAAAATGCTCATACATCTTTTAGGTTTTGAGACAGACTATATTATGAAAACCTGACCAGAAATAAGTGGTAAACTCCCATGTCTCCCTAACAGAATTCTAATAGAACTCTCTATATATTTTTAATTTTTTTTGTAGATGGACACTACATCTTATCTTTATTGTATTCACTTATTTTTATGTGGTGCTGAGGATCAAACCCAGTGTCTCACATATGTTAGGCAAGTGCTCTACCACCATGTCACAACCCCAGCCCAGAACTCTATATTTTTTAAAGCCGGGCCCCAATATTGCCACAGTGCCACACCCTAGGTAGAGCTTCCATCCTGTGGTGGAAAGTGGTTAGAAGAGACCCCCCCCAATACACAAACCTCACTGCAGCCACCAGAACTTAGCTCCACGAACAGGTAGCTGGGGCAACATGAGAAATGCTAATGTTGGACTCACTTTTTGATTCCTCTTCTCATTAGTTTTTATATATTCTTCCTTTAAAACATCTCTCAAGTTAATCTCTTTCTTTCAAAAAAAAAAAAAAAAAAAGAAAAAAAAAAACAAACCAAAAAACCTGGAAACCACTGTCCTACTTTTTTCCCCACAAAGCATAGTGTATCAAGGTCTTTTGATCTTAGGGAAGCTTCATCATAGTCCTATAGAAGAAATCCCATGGTTGGCCTTAAAGCAATCATGGTAATTCTACTCCCCTTACCTAGGGATTGGTCTGGGATAAGCCTATGTATTAATTTTCTATTGCTGCTATAACAAATTGCCCCAAATTTAACAGTTAAACACAAATTTATTATTTTTCAGTTCTGTAGGTCAGATGTAAGGAGTATTAGTTTAGTTGATTTCCCCTGCTCTGAGTTTCATGAAGATAAAATAAAGATGCCAGCTGGCTAGGTTCTTATCAAGATGCCATGGGAGGGATCTGCTCCCCAACTTATTTAAGTTGTTGGCACAATCCATTTCCTTGTAATTATATGATGAGATCATCTTTCCTTTTTTTTTTGGCTATTAGCTGGGTACAGCTCCTAGCTCATCTGAGGCCTCTCTTCAGTCCTTGCACAAAGACCCTTGTATCTCAGCAACAGTGTTGACAGCTTCACACTTAGCATCATTCTGTTTAAGAAATTGTGTGGTTTCTTTGGACCCTTGCATAATCTAAGATAGTCTATATTAGTAAAGTTTGCAAACTTAATTATATCTTCATATTTACAGGTTGCAAGAATTAGAGTGTAGATGCTGATGGGGCCCATAATTCTGCCTTCCATATTATACAACTTGTACACAGTTAAAAAATAAACAAAACAACAATAACAAGGGGAAGTCCATTGGAAGCTTCATTTCCCGGATCAAAAATGAAAAGGAGGCGACACTGCTACTTTTTTTCAGTTACAGGTGCTAGTATACTGGGAGACATTAAGAATTAGAATAAAATGTCAATACACCAAGGGTGAAGCAGGGGATTAGAAAGTACTTGGATTTTTTATGACATTTTTGAGCAGCAAAACCAATGACAGTGACTACCTTTGGGTAGCTTCTAATTTGGAGAAAAACAACTGTTCAATAAGACCAGTTTTCTGTTACTGGCAACTAAACACTCGCCTGGCATGTGCGGGACCCTGTGTTCAATCCTCAGCACCACATAAAAGTAAATGAATGGAATAAAGGTATTATGTCCAACCACAACTAAAAAAATAAATATTAAAAAAAGCAATTCTAAATGATATGTTGTTCTTCTCCTTAATTTCTGGAACTCTTACTTTTTACTGCTTTAATAGTGTGGGCTAATCTGATTAAATTCATTTATGTTATCATGCATAGTAAATATCCTCAGTGGTGGGTTCAATCACAACTTTACCTTGAGAATGTGCTCTCAATTAGAAAAGGGTCCAGGGTTGGCAAATTATGACCCACTGGCCAGGTGCTGTGGCATAGTTAGAGTAACTAAGAAAATTTTTACATTTTTTAAAGGTTTGTTTAAAAAAAGGAATATGTGGCCAGAAAGCTGAAAAGATTTATTATCTTGTCCTTTGTAGAAAAATCTTGCCAAACCCTGCAGTTGCACAGAGGACCTATCTCATGAAGTTGAGATTAGGATTTTACTAAGGAAAAAATCATTATGTCAGTATTTAATACCTTTGAAAAATTATTATAGATCACCACGTTAATTTTGGTACAGGTTAAGATGTATTCTATCTTTAAATTAGATTCCTTTTCAGTTTATTAAATTCCTATTATTACAAGACTATGAAAGACACTGGGTTTATGTAGTGAATAAAAAAGGGTCTCATTGTAGTTGCAAATTGCTTAGGGAGAAATGGTTTGAGCAATACTCCAAAGAAAAGATAAGGGTATGCATACAATTTTTTTTTCAGTACTGGGGATCAATCTCAGTGTCTTGCACATGCTAGGTAAGGACTCTGCCACAGAACTTCTTCCCCAGTCCTTAAAATTTTATATGTATTCACCGTTTTCTATAGATCTTCAGGCAGGATTGAACAGTGGATAGTTAGAAATGTGGGCCTAAACCTCAGGAGCAGAAGAGGAGAAATGAACAACCATCCAACAGCTACTCTATATGTTTCATTTTATTACATCAATCCTCAAAGTTAAAATGTTTTGCAGTTTCTACTTCGGGTAATACTCCAATGCCCATATTATTTTCATTAAATTAAATTGCTTCTTAAAGGGAAGTCAGAACTAAAGGAAAATAGGGAATGATTCACAAAAAGTCCGGGGAGGGCTGTCAGGGAGAGACTATGGAATAAAAGGTAAAGGTCAAACACAAAACCTGAGGGATTGCCTGTGTTTAATTATGGGTAAAAGGAGGAAAGGTAGTAGAGATCTCTGAAAAAAGTGATCCAAATGTATAAAGATAACTAAATGAGACTTCATGGAGACTTGGAAATTCAAAAGTTTTAAAAGCTCAGTACCTTCAAGTACAACACATACAGAGAAGTCACTTAATTTGGCCAATAGGAGAAACGGGGATATCTTACAGTGTCCTTCAATTTGGTAGCAACTCATCACATGTAAATTAATTGAAGCTAAATAAAAATTTAGAGATTCAAAATTCAGTACCTTACCTATCTGGCCACATTTGAAATGCTCAAAATCCAGATGTGGCTAGTGTCTACCACATTGGACAACTCAGGTTATAACAAATTTCCATCACTACAGAAATTTTGATTGGGATATGTTTGCAAAATATCAGAAGCAAGATTGAAATGGGGGAGATTGAACATGTTTACCTTCACACTAAAACTTGATTTGACCTCTCCAGCTTGCACTTGCCTTTTCCTCTTATGTTCTGGTCTCAATCTTCCTTTCCTGGACTATTGCAAGGCTGCTTGTCTGCCTCCCAACCTCTGTTCTTTTCTCCTTCTAACTTCCTTTTCTCAAAATAAATCATTTCTCCACTCAACAATACTTTCTTTTCAGTGCCACTTTCCCTGGCTACCTAGCCTTAACTTCTATTCACAGTCTGCTGTAGTGGAGCCCGGCTAGCCTACCGGATCACGCTACAGGAAGGCGGCTGAGTGTCTCAAAACTTGAACTCACAGCTCATATACAATGCTGAGAGAATGATTATGGTGCATTGTATCACATTTAACATTAGAATAGAAACGATTGCTGATCATTGCACTTTCCTGTCTTTTCTCACCTGTTGTCAACCCATTTTTTTTTTGGGGGGGGGTACCAGGGATTGATTCCAGGGATACATAACCATTGAGCTACATCTCCAGCCCCTTTTGTATTTTATTTTGACACAGGGTCTTGCTAAGTTGCTTAGGACCTCACTAAGTTGCTGAGGTTGGCTTTTTTTTTTTTTTTTTAAATATTTTTGTAGTTGTAGATGGATACTATACCCTTATTTATTTATTTTTATGTGTTGCTGAGATGAAACCCAGTGCCTCATAAGTGCTAGGCAAGTACTCCACCACTGAGCCACAACCCCAGCCCACTCCCCCACCTCCACCCCCACCCCCCACCCCCCCCAGCTTGGCTGGGGATCCTCCTGCCTCAGCCTCTGGAGCCGCTGGGATTACAGGTGTGGGCCCCGCTCAGGCCCATTTTTTTCTTTCCCTTTGCCGCTGTTGTGTCTCAGTTAAAATTCCGGTACATTTCTGTTTACCACTGCAACAACTGTCTTAATTCTAGTCTCTTCTTTCACTTTCCACAAGGAGATCTGGTCATACCATTCCACTTCTCTAAGCTTTCCTCCCTTAGGCAAACAGGATATAATATTGCTAAGTTTTCTAATAATTTAGGGACACCCCACCTTTCCTACCTTGACTTCTTTAACACATGTTTCTATTACTCTGTGGGTACTCACCATTCCCCTGGAGCTTTCATGCAATGTCACCCCCGCCCACGTGATGCCATCTTTCATACCCCAAGATCCTCTCAAACCTCTAATAAGATTCAGGACTAAAGTAGCACAAAGAGCCCAAGCTGAGGGAGGCTATTATTGATGGAGTAGAAGGACACGACCGTGTGACCTTGTCCTTTTGGGAAGGGACCCATAAAAATAAGCGGCACGTCCAACCACAACTATTCATCCGAAAAAGAACCAAATCTTCACTGTTAGGGTCAGCGGCTGACAAACAAAGACGTCTGGGTCAACGCTCCCTGGGGCTTTGGGAGCGAGGGGGATTGTGGGAGCGCTGTTCGCGCACCGCTGGCTCATGGGAAATGTAGTGCCGTGTTCTCCAACATGGCCGCGCCCAGGTACAGTGGTGTGCGAAGGCCTCTTACGGCTCTCTGGGGCTAGGTGGAAAAGCTGGCGAGGGAGAGAGCAGCAGAGTAGCGAGAACCCGGCTTGAGCAGAGGCGGAGGTGTGGGGCACTTCTTGCTGGCGGGCACGAAGGGCTGCATGTCTTCATTTTCTCTTGTCGGACTTTTTCGTTCTTTGTTAGGTCGCTGGCCTGGGGCTGAAAGCTCGAAAGAAGGAAGATCTAGGCGGCTCTCTGCTTGTAGTTTGTGGGCTGTACTGTGTCTGTGCGTTGGGTATCCACTTAAGGTTGAAGGTGCACGTGTTTGTGTTTGGTACGATTGCTCACGTGGTGCCTGTGTCACTCTGTTTTGGGGGCCGGGCAGGCACTTGTCACCTAGGGCATGTTAGTATGGCTCTTCTAGGGCTTTTCTGACCAGTGTCCACTCAGTGAAGCAGAGAGCTTGTTGATGGCCTGATTTCCCACGGAGCTGTCTTCCTATGCTTTTGTTTAGCAACCCCTGTGCCCCTTGCGTGTGGTGGTGTCACCCTGTGGTTTTGATCTATTTCATTGGACATTTATTGCTAGCCGAATGCCAGGCATCCAGTCTGTTCCCTTAAGTAGATGACAGCCTTCTGAGAGCCCAACACACAAACAGGTAATTATAATACAATGTGAGGACTCCAGGTATACACTGTGCTAATGAAAACGTTGAAGAAGGCCACCAAAATCAGAATTCTGGGGGAGGAGAGGTTTAGAGATGGCAATTTCTATTTAGTTATTTTTTGAAAAGTTTAATGAGTAGCTACTGGGTATTAGATCTTGTTTAGGTGTTGAGTGCTACATGGTGACAGACAAAATCCTTACCTTACAGAGTAGACATTCCATTAAGTTGTAGGAGAAAGAATAAACACAATAATGAACACACAGACATTTAGAAAGTACTTGAGTACTTCTAAGGTACTTTTGAGTATTCAAAGGGTTAAAAAGGGACGATATGATAAGTGATAGGGGAATTTTTCCTAGTTGTTTAAAATCTTTATTTTCAAATAGGAAATGCATTTGAATAGCTACTAAATTCAAGTCATGAAAGAGGAAAATTCTCATTTCTGGATTCATCTTACCATTTTCCATTCCTGGAGACAACCCATGTCACCAGTTTCTTGTGTGTTCTAAAGATTTACATGTATACTCTGTGTACCTGTGCTATCTTTAAAATCAGGCCTCATTTGATAGGAATTTAGGGTCTTTCTACTTATTGTTATTTAAAAATTTTTGTTGTTGTTGTAAATGGACACAATACCTTTATTTTGTTTATTTTTTGTGGTCCTGAGGATAGAACCCAGTGCCTCACATATGTAGGGAAAGAGCTCTACCAATGAGCTACAACCCCAGGCCCTACTCATTGTTATTAATGCAGGTCTACACAAGCACAGGAACATTTGTTTTGCCTCTACTACTTTGTTCAAAATAAGTTCTGTATTGTTTAAGAAGGGCATGGACATAGATACTACAATTGCCACTTGGGGTGGTATTCAGTAGGGTATATTGAGGGTTAAACTACCTAGCAAGCAAGTTGCAAAGCATGCATATTCTTTAGGCTCTTTTATCTTACAGAGAATATCCTCAGGCTGGGGAGGCTCAACTGGGCCCAGCATGGCTAGAATCCTACTAAATAGTGACTTTACTCCTATAATATGCCAAGGTGCAACCGAGAATCTGTGCAATAATGGAAAACTCCCTGGCTAGGGAAGTGGCCTTGATGAAAAGGAGGTACCTTTATGCTTCAACAGCTGACATCCTGTTATTGTTGAATTGACAGGTCTGCTGGGCCATTGCATTGCCAAGCCACAGGAATGGAAGTGGGGGACCAGCTTCAAAGGCTATCTGGATTTGTCTTTCTTTACATGCAAAAATACAGCATGATTGAGGGAGGGAGAAAATAGAAGGGATGACCAAAATGTGGTATGAGGCTCCATCTGCTGGTGTTGGACTCTTAGTGGCAAACTTAAAAAAAAAAAAAAATGTATTCAGCATCTTTTCTTTTTCATTTCTTCCATTCTTAGCTTATGTGAAACATCAAGAAAAAAATTTGTAGTATACTCACTATTTGTTTTCCATGACATACTACAAAGTTGCTCTTAGAAAGATGGAGAATTTAGAATGGAATGACTATAAAATAGTCTTTTGAAAGCCCTCTACTGTTCTTTGTTTTGTTAAACCATTCTGATATGGCTCGAAAGAAAATTAACAGTAATGTAGTAACAGATAAATTTAATCCTAAAAAAGTTGTGAGAGGCACTACTATTATTATCCTTATTCATATTTACGGAAACTGAAGCACAGGTATATGTAACTAATTCAGTCAGGATCATTCAGCTAGTTGGACTCCTAAACACTGCACTGAAGAAGGGTCTAGGGTAACTAGGGAAAATATGACTTAATTCCTCAAAGAGCTCATAGTCTAGTGGAAGGGGACAGATATTAGAACAAATAATTTGAGCAATGTTACAAATATCCAGTCATTTATTCTCTTCCTCTCTAATGATTACTCCTCAGGTTGTCTAACCTTAGTGGTCTTCTTAGGAGCTACTTAGTATTGTCAACTGCTATGCAGACATTGAGACTGTTTCTCACCAATGCCTTAAACATATCATATCCTAAATCTGACTCATTACTTTCCTCCTCAAGTGGCCCTTCCCAACCTTCCTCTTGACTTTGCAGTTTTGAAATGATATCACTAGTCTCTCAATCACTCAGTCTGTGTCCTATTAGTATGCGATCTTTTATTCCTTTCTTCCTCACATCTGAGTGGCAATCAAGGTGTACTGATTCTACCTGAAAAGATTTTTACCCTTCCTCTTTCCCCTCTCCTCATTTCCTTTCTTTCTGTACCTCCATTGTAGACCAGGCCAACATTTCTACTTGCCAAGCTGGGTTATTACATATTTTCTCATCTCTCGTCTCCCTAGTATGCTGTCTAACCAGCCTGTCTTACTGGTTTTCCTTCCTATCACACGTGCCCTGTGTACTAGGAAGCTGGAGAGCTGACATTTCAACAAACTTGGTGTTTTTTTTATTGTATATTTAAAGACTAGTAATGAGAGTTTCTACTGTTAGCCATTTTTAAATATAATTTTACTAACCCCCAAATTTTGAAGTGTGCAGAGCGGAACTAGAGGGTCAGCAAACATCTCTGCTCAAAAAACATTATGCCTATATCACACTGTCTTTGCCAGACATACTCTTTTCTGTTTTAGTTTCTGTTCTTTACCACCTCACTAAATATTTTCTTCTTCATATGACTCTATAATGTTCTTATCCTCCAGTACTGAGAATGGAACCCTTTCTGGTTTGAAGTTTTCCCAACTTCAGTTAACACTGATCTTATGTTTTTGGATCTAATTCATGTCACACTTAAGGACTGTACCATTAGCACTTACAGATGTGTCATATGATTTCATTGTTTAGTATTTGCCTTGTCAAACTTAAACTTTTTGAAAGCACATGGTATGTATTATAGTTGTATGCTGCAGGGTGACACTATAATAGGAATATGTGTATTCGTACATTTAATATTTATACCTTCAACAGTATTCACTGGGCACCTACTGTGTGTTGGCATTCCTGCTCTCTTGGGGTTTACATCATGATGGGGGAGTTAAGCTAACGGGTGAATCATCAATTATGTTAAATTCTGTGAACAAAATAAAATTGGCTATTGTGATAAAGCATGGTGTAGGGTGCTGATTTTGAATGATTATAAAAGCCTCTTTGGGTGTACTTAATAACTCCCAAATTTGATGATTGATGCGTTTGATGATTGATGTATTTCAACAAAATGAATAGTTTTATGGGGTTCTTATTTCTATTATTTAAAATTATAGCTATAAAATATATAAGATGTACAGCTTTTAAAATAGTAGTACAAACACCTGTACCTGTTTTCTGGCTTGAGAAATACCTATGATGCTTCCATGTGACACTCTCATCAGTTTTCTTTCCCTTTCCCACAGATATAACCTCTCTCCTAAATTTTGTGTTTATCAGTTTATTGCTTTTATTTTAACTTTGTTATATATATTTAATATCTAAACAGTAATGGCTTGCTTTTGGATTTTGAACTTTATTATAAGTAGAATTGTATTTATTTTATGTTCTTCTGTGAATTTTTTGTATGGTTCTTCCCTCTATTGCTCCTCTTACCCCTCTTCTTCCTCCTCCTCCTCCATGTCTTACATTGTGATAGTGGAATTTATCTATGCCAGTGTTATATAGGACTTTATAGTAATGGCATTCATCACCTATGGGTAGAACTGTGTGCTTAATGGACTAAAGCATTGAAACATTTCTTAGAACCCTCAGAAATGTTATTAGATGTTCCTATCTTGCTACCTTCTTAGATATTCCTTTATTTCCCATGTCTGTTTGTTCTCATTTCTTTGGATTGGTGAAAGGTAAATAAAGAATTTTTAAAAAATTGTCATGTAAATATTTTTATAAATTATAGGACATGAATAACATTATTATAATTGTTCCTTTAGGGAATCTTAAGGTTGACATTTTTTACTACTTTTTTTTAATAGTGTTGCTATGGACACCAACCATCAAAGTAATATCAAACTCAGTAAAACTGAGAAGAAATTCTTAAGGAAACAGATTAAAGCCAGGAATACTTTGCTGAGACATGAAGGCATCGAGGCAGTATCCTATGCCACTCAGGTGATCTAAAATATTATTATTATTTGAATGTACATATATTGGTATGTAAATATGTTTTATTTATATTGTTAATTGCTCAAGATTGTAGTTGTGTGTTATCTCCACATTAAATATACATATGATAGGGCCTAACTTTATATTTTGGGCCATAGCATAACCCAAAAGGTTTGCTAATCAGTAACTATTCTTTGCACTAGAATAAGTTGTGGGTTTATATTAATGATAACAATATACAAGTCTTTTCAGTTGATAAAACAAACATATTCATTATCATATTTAATTTCCTAAAAGTCCTTATGAAATAGCTGAGAAAACTATAAAGTTTTGAGAGATTATGATATATCCATTGATGTAAACTAGTAAGTGGTTGATCTTGTAAGCCAGATCTTCTGTATCCTAATACAATCTTTCTTCTGTTCTCAACCTTACCTGTGTTATATTTTGATAATATACAGTAAATCTTTTTTCATTTACTAGACCTTATTTATAAAACTTTTTCATTATTTGCCTACATAATGAAGCTTCCATAAAAACCTAAAAGGACAGAGTTCAGAGGAATTTCTGGATAGTGGAACAGGTAGTGGTTCCTGGAGGGTGATGTAGCAGAGAGGGAATGATTCTCTCTTCCCTTTCCACAACTTTACCCTGTGTATATTTTCCATCTGTCTGTTCATCTCTGTCCTTTGTAGTACTCTTTATAATAAGTGGGTGCATGTAAGTAGAGTGTTTGCCTGAGCTCTGTGGGCTTCTCTAATAAAGTAATTGAACCTGAGGAGGGAGTCCTGGGAACCGTTTACAACCATACTGTCAGAAAGATGGGAGACAACATACTGTTTGCTGTGGCATCTGAACTTGAAGGCAATCTTGTGGGACTGACTTCTCGACCTGTGGGATCTGATAGTGTCAGAAGTAAACAGAATTAGAGGACACTTTAACTAGTTTCTCCTGGAGAATCTGCTGCAAAATATACTGGTTGCTGCTGGGGAGAAATCCTCACAGTTTTTGATGGCTAGAAATCATAGAAATATTTTCTATTGGGTTGTATTGCATGTGTGGGAATAGGAAAAAACCAAAATTTAACCCACTCTGTCTCTCAGAGTTAGGGATATGGAAATGTTTTTGTGATTATATGTGACTATATATAAGCAAATTATTTTGGCATTTTAATCAAAAGACAATGCTCATTGACTGAGGTCCAGGGCAAATAAATTGCCATCTGAAAATAAATTTTCTGTCCTTTAATATAGTATTGTAGTACTGGATTTGTTTACTATGTATATGTGTATACTTGTATGCATATAAAGTATTGGATACTCTATGACAAAATAGTTTCACTTTTCTTCTTATCCAATTAATGGTAATTCTTTCACATCCTTTTTAAGCAAGGTTATAGATAACTTTCATTTTGTATAACAAAACTAATACCTAATCTTAAACTTGGAATAAATTAGGGGGTCATCAAACAATTGTCCTAAGAGCAAATCAGGCTTATGAGTTAAGAATGGATTTTACATTTTATGGGCTTGTTAAAAAATAAAACCAGGGGGCTGGAGTTGTGGCTCAGTAGTAGAGTACTCAGCTAGCATGTGTGAGGCACTGGGTTCAGTCCTCAGCACCACATAAAAAAATAAACAAAATAAAGGTATTGTGTCCATCTACAACCAAAAAATAAATAAATAAATAAATAAAGCCAGGACTATATTACAGAAACTTATGTGGCTTTCAAACTCTTAAAATATTTATTATCTGAGTCTCTTTAGAATTTTACCAACACCTGGTATAAAATGATAAAGTGAATGAGAGGAGACCATTCATGGTTTACTTTTGTTATACTGTAACATTTTTAGAAATCATAGGTCATAAATCGAGCTCTTAATATTGTGTAGAATGGTTTTTAAGTATAGAGATATAAGGACACAAGGCTATAAACATCAGAATGAAGATAGGAGGACTCTCCAACCCAAAACCTCTTGAATAAAGCTTAGTGTAGGACTATAGATGACAAGAAGCACAAAACTTACAAAGGAAACAATTTTAACTGCAAATTGACTAAATTACTTAGACTAATTAATTTCCTTAGGGAAATGTTCATATTTTATGCTCAATAGAACCTATAATTGATTTTTCTTTGAGCTAATACCATTACTTTTAGTTTTTAGTAACCATTTTATAATAGTTGTATTAAAAGTGTGGATTCTGTAAAACTAGCAGAAATAGGTTTGGAACCAGCTCCTCCTAATCACCACCTTAATCTAATTGTTCTGATTTTCAGTTTCTTCCTCTAAAAGGCTCATATTACTCAAATAAATATACTTCTTGTAAAGATTATGTTAATCAGGATTAGGTAGATAACAAGAATATAGAACGTTCATTCTCTGGAAAAAAGCAAGTATCATAAAACTGCTTGTTTCTTCCCATTCTTCCTCTTTTCTTCCCTTTAATTATGCTAAATTTGTTTTTAAATGATAAAAAGTCATTTTTAATTTGCATTTATAGTTATTAAGAAATGAATATTTTACAGAAATTGGCTATTTAAAAACAAATGTTTAAAAAAATAAAAAATAAATAAAATAAAAACAAATGTTATTTACAACATAGGAATTCTTTTTATTCTTCAGATATTTAGTAAATTGGTTTACATACTTTGAATGAAATTAACAAGTAATTACCACAAAAAATTTCTTTTTAATTACATCTTTGTTGAAAATTATTTTAAAATAACTTTATTTTAAAACAAACAAGTTGATATCAATTGATCATGTTTCTTTCTTTTTTTTTTTTAAAGAGCCTGGTTGTTGCCAATGGTG
Organism: Marmota monax; assembly: GCF_021218885.2. Classification (NCBI taxonomy): domain Eukaryota; kingdom Metazoa; phylum Chordata; class Mammalia; order Rodentia; family Sciuridae; genus Marmota; species Marmota monax. The sequence continues at coordinate 6,423,063 of NW_026692132.1, forward strand.
GTTTGGGTAATAGTGTGAGTAGGAAGCAACTGCTCCCAGTTTTAGAGAAATGTGGACTTGTGGAAGCTCTCTTAATGCCACCTAACAAGCCCTATTCATTTGTAAGATACACAACTACAGAAGAATCCAGAAAAGCCTATGTTACCCTCAATGGAAAAGAAATAGTGGATGATTTAGGACAAAAGATTATTCTGTACTTGAATTTTGTGGAAAAAGGTATTATCATAAAGGTATTATATAGTTATTTTTTAAATAATGGTTCTTGCCTTTGTAAGTTTTCTTTTTTAAAAAAAAATATTTAACATCAATAAAATTTAAGGTTATCCTGTATTCATGTTTAACTATGCAAGAGTACAATAGGAATTGATTTTGTGATTTTAGTGTTGCTGCAGTGAGAAAACATATTTCATGCTAAAAGACAATGCTTTTCATCCTGTTTGTAATTATTACTTTAATCATGATAATCATAATCATTCCAAGTAATGTATACTTGTGTATATACTTACATATTATATTTACATATAATCATATGACATAATTATCATCTTATAAGTTATTTTTTATTTCAAATTTTTTCTTTTTTATTTGTTTTAATTAGTTATACATGACAGTAGAATGCATTATGATACACCATCTGGGAAGCTTTTGTGAGTTTTCTTTTCATGGGCATAAGTTGGATGGGAGTTCAGTTACTGTGAAACAAAAGGCCATTGGTAAAGTAGTCCTCTGACATATATTCTTTAAGCACCTATTTGTGCCAGACTTGGGGCTAGTAGTTAAAGGATATAGTGGTGAATAATACATGGTCTGCCCTTCAGGAGGTCTCACTAACTAATGATTAATTAATTAATTTGTTTATTCATTATAGTACTGGGAAATAAACCCAGTGCCTAGCAAGTGCTAGCCAAACACTCTATCCTTGATCTACATCCCCGGCCCTTTTTGTTTTATTTTGAGACACAGCCTTATTTAGTTACCCAGGCTGGCCTTGAACTTGCAATCCTCCTGCCTCAGCCTCCTAAGTAGCTGGGATTACAGATGTGTGCCACTACAGCCAGCAAACAATACATTTATTATGCCTGTTACTTAATTTAGAACTTTGCTACCTAATTTTACTTTTCAGAGTTTAATATTGAGGATTCAGATCAGTTTATTTCACAGTATGTACCCGGAAGCTTTGAATTAATCACTTAAGAATCAACTGTGATCCAAGTGATATATGTCAATCTTCATCTTTTTTGAAGAGCGAGCAGAAATCCCCAAAACTTTATAGGGTGTTATTCAATGGACTTTCTGTGTTTGTGAATACTTTCATTTCTGTGCTGTCCATACAATAGTTGTGGATAGTGCAATAGAGGAACTGAATAATTTAAGTAATAGCTTTATAGACTTATTTGTACAATTGCTATAGGGAGTGTTACACCTTTTTACCTCTACCCATAGATATGAGATGTATTGAGATGAACTGTAATTCAGATATCTAATTTTATATCCATGTTTTATTTATTTAGCAATAAAAGAGATGTTTAGATATCCTGAGGGTAGGTAACTGGATAAAATATGATCAAATTTATGTTTTTGTAAAATGAGACTTAAAGGAAAACTTTTAAAGACTCTTTTTAAATATATATGTAGAAATTATACTTCTCGGTGTCCCTGTGTTTAATTTTAAATCTGACTTAGGCTTCACAGATTTTAAAAACTAGATTATTCTTGTACTTTGTTTCTGATCAGTTTTTGAAAACTGAATGGTGAAGGAGTAGCTAGTAATCAGGAAGTATTGTCCTTAGATTGCCTCCTCTGCCTCACTCCATTTAGTATATAGGACGTTCAGAAAGGAATTGTACAAAGTGAGCTTGGAGTATTCTTTATATGAAATCCTTCATTAGCATTATATCCAGGTATACTTCTAAGACTGTAGCAATCACATTTATAACCTTGGAAATAATTTTTAATTGAAATAAGAATTTTTTATTATTTATTTATTTTTTATTTATTTGGTATCAGGGATTGAACCCGGGGGCACTTAACCACTGAGCCATATCCCTAACCCTTTTTATATTTTATTTAGAGATAGGATCTTGCTAAGTTGCTTAGGACCTCACTAAGTTGCTGAGGCTGGCTTTGAACTTTTGATCCTCCTGCCTTAGCCTCTTGAGCCATTGAGATTATAGGCATGTGACAATGTGCCTGGTTACAAAAGTTTTGATACTTTTTTTATATCTCCTGAAGAGCAAATATAAGAGCTTAATTTTAATTTTTTTTTGCAAAATTATTGTCACACAATAGAATACAGGAGATATTTTTAATTTTTTTTGTAAACAGGAGGATGTTTAGGAAACTAAATATAACTTAATTGTACTATGAATTATCTGTCTTTAAGGAATTCTTCCCAAAGCTTTTCTTAACAAAATTTGAATAAATAATATAATTTCTGGCATATAGTAGGCACTTGGTCTATACTTATCAAGTGATTTACTATTTATATTTACAAAGTGCTATTAACAAAATCTAGTGGGTACTTATTATTTTTGTAAATTTTTATATTAAATAATTCTAAGATAGATTTGCCTAGCTGAAAATCTTTAGAAATCATTTCTGTAATGCGAACAATTGGATCCATAATAGTAGATATTAATATATGTATTCCCTTAATCTGGTAGAAAATTTTTTCACTTTCCTTCTGTACCTATCTAAAACTTTGAAGGACATAGAAACTTAAATTTATTTTAATATGTATTAAATAATTCTTCTTACGTGATTTTTAAATTTCTTTAGAAAGCTCTTTGCTAGTTTACATTTTTCTATTACTTGACCACATCTAGTATGAAGAGATTGAAGAGTAAAAATGGGCAATTAAATTCTTGAATTAATATTCAAAGCTAATCTTGACCTTGTTGTAGAGTTATATACTGTGAATATTTTGAGAAACTTTGTCTTTTAGTGATGATTAAAAAGTGAATTATGATCAAGCAGTATACTTAGTACTGTTCTATTTGCTGAAGGGAATTGGGTGAATAAAATATGCCATAATTTTGATCTTGGTCCTTGTTTTTGTAATTTCTTTTTTTTGGGGGGGATGGGGGGCTTGTGGAACTAGGGATTAAACTCATAGGAACTCGACCACCGAGCCACATCTCCAGCCCTATTTTGTATTTTATTTAGAGGGTTTCACTGAGTTGCTTAGTGCCTCACTTTTGCTGAGGCTGGCTTTGAACTTGTGATCCTCCTGTCTCAGCCTGATCCATTGGGATTACAGGCATGCGCTACCAAGCCTACCTATAATTTCAATATGTTGTGTGCCTTTTAGCATTCTTATTTATAAAAATGTGAATTTTCTGAGTTGATAAATGACTATTGGGCAGAATTATCTGTATATAAAATTTTTCTGTTTTATATGTAACTATTTTAATTTGATTTCCCCTAGCACAATGGAAGGAGATGGGGCTTCAACCTTTACCTCCAGGCCTCATGGTAGTAGAAGAAATTATTTCGTCTGAGGATGAGAAAATGCTTTTGGAAAGTTTTATTTGGACAGAAGATACAGACAATCAAAATTGTAAATAAAACTTTCCGAATATCATGTTTAAAAGTTCTGCAAAATGTTCTGTCACTACTCTTCCTTCCCTCCCTGCTTTGGTTTATTAAAACTTCAATATTTCCTCAAGTTCATTGAGAGTAGCTTGTATCCAGTGTTAGGCAAGTCATACCAATAATTCTTAGGAACATTAATAGTAGATAACATTTATATAGCTATCAATTTTAAACTCCAAACTGATGAATATTTATTAGTTAGCATTTATACAGCTAACATTTTAAGTCTTTTCACATATATTATCTTATTTGCTCCTTTCTACCCTAAGGCAGATTTCCTCTGAGGAATCAGCAATGCAGTACCATACCACTGTAGTGTAGCCAAAGCCTCCTGGTGTTATTTGCAAATTAGAGTTACTCTGACTTTCCAGATCGTTAGCAGTCTTGTGAGTGGCAGTGTGCATGTTTATGTCTTTCACAGTGATTAGGTGAATCTCTTTATGTGTTTGTTACAGTTTTAGACTTGAAAGAACAGTGGATATGAAAAGAATAGTTAATGTTATCAAATACAGTAATTTAGCAGTCAACCGAAGTTATCATTCTAAACAAATCCATACTCATAATGTTGACTTAAATATATGAAGGATTGCTTTTTTTTTCTCCTAAATAGTTTTCTTTCTTTTCTTCATACAGTTCAGAAATCCTTAAAACACAGAAGAGTAAAGCATTTTGGTTATGAATTCCACTATGAGAACAATAATGTAGATAAAGATAAGCCATTACCGGGGGGTAAGTAATTGTTAATAATAAATATGAGTTTAGAAAAAAAGACTTGTATATTTGAAGTTTGTCATAGCTTAAAGTGTATGTTTTATTTGTAGGTAAACTTTTGACGTATTTATTAAAGCCTTTTAATTAGATAAATGGTATTATTTTTATATTTTTAGCTTCTTACTGTATTTCTTATTGGTATATTATAATTATACATTATAGTGGGATTCATTATGCCATATTCATATGTGTATACAACAGTTTGATCAATCTTATTCCCCAGAACTTTCCTATTCCCTTCCCTTCTCCCTCATCCATTTGCTCTACTCTACTGATTTCCCTTCTATGATTATTATTATATATACACGTATATATATTTTAAACATTTATTTTTTAGTTACAGGAGGACATAATACCTTTATTTTATTTTATGTGGTGCTGAGGATTGAACCCAGTGCCTCATGCATGCTAGGCGAGCACTCTTCCTCTGAGCCACAACCCCAGCCTTATTATTATATTTTAAAAATAAGTGTATTATAATTATGTATATAGGCAGGATTTATTGTGGTATATTTGTACATGGACACAATGGTAATATTTTGTTGTAAAAAAATTTGAACATACAAATAAAACTAAAACTACTTTTCTCATACTTCTTTCTTTTAAGAAGTTTGTGATATTACAAGTTTAGCATGTATTCTTCTAATCCTTTAAAAGATAAGTGTACATCCAAATATATACCTACTAAAATATGTAGTTTAATATATGTAGTATTATATTGTATAAATTGTATATTCATATTTTACATGCATCCCTCCAACATGTTCATTTTCCTTCGTGATATATCTTAAATATCTTATGTAGTTTTTCATTTTACTGAAAGTTCCATAATAGCTTATTCAGTTAGTTTTCTATTGATAAGCATTTAGCATATAGTGCTATAGTGAATATCTTTGTGTGTGCTTCCTTAAGTACAATGTAAACGTGTTCTCAAGAGAGACTGCCAAGAAATAGAATTATTGAGTAAACATTAATGCTCGTTTGACATTGTTACAAGATACAAATTGTTCCTCAAAACAGCTGTGCCAACATATTCTCCCCAAGTGTGCACCATTTTCCTTTCACACTTTCTTACATGTGATGTTATAAAACTTTAAAATTTTTAATTTCCTAATTAGTAATGAGGTTAAGCATTAGTATATCCTTTTTTATGAATATTTTTCATATTCCTTACCAGTTTTTTAATATGGTTTGCTTTTATGTCCTTGATATTATTTAAGGCTTTTCATTCATTGTGAAATAACATTTATGACTCCCATGAACTAACACTTATGACTCCTATGATTCCTATCACTTTGAAAAATGTGGTATTTTAAAGACAATAATTTAAAAATATATAAAATAAATATAATACTTAACATAACAAAAAAGAAAACGAACAGGTTAATTTCTAATATATAATGTACAGGTTGATTATTCCTAATTAGAAAATCCAAAATTCTCCAAAATCTGAAAAGTTTTGAATACTGATGTGATGCCATATGCATTACCCATATGAGTTCATGTGACAGGTTAGTCAAAACGTAGGCGCTGGGCACGTGGTGCATGCCTGTAATCCCAGAGGTTCAGGAGGCTGAGGCAGGAGGATCACGGGTTCAAAACCAGCCTCAGCAACTTAGCGAAGCCCTAAGGAACTCAGCAAGACCCTGTCTCTAAAAAAGAAAAAATGTGTGTGTGTGTGTGTATGTGTGTGTAAAGGCTGGGGTTATGGCTCAGTGGTTAAGCATCTCTGGCTTCAATTCCCAGTACCAACAAAACAAAACAAAACAAAAACCCAAAACTCCAAACAAACAGAAAAACTACTTAGGCAAACTAAAAATATTATATGAAATTACCTTCAGACTATGTAAATAAGATGCATATATGAAACTTGAGTGAATTTTGTTTAAATTTAGGTCCATCTCTGAAATATCTGTTGTGTATTATATGCAAATATTCCAAAATCTGAAAAAATTCCAGAATCTGAAACATTTCTAGTACCAAACATTGTAGATAAGGAATAATCAATACATACTAAGTTTTATTATTTTGTTATTATTTTATAAACTACCCAAATTGTTGTTAGTGAAATTATTCTTTTATTAATTTTATTTGATAAAATTAATGACATACATAGATTCTTAAGAGGTTTTGTTTGTAAGCTCATTGTTTTATTAATAGATCTGACTGCTACATTAAATCTGTTTGATTTATATCAGAGCGACTTTTTTATTCTTGGGTGAAACATGCAAAGTAATTATTTTAATATGTTTTGCCTTTATGATTGCTGATTTCAGGTCTTCCTGACATTTGTGATAGCATTTTGGAGAAATGGTTGAAGAAAGGTTACATTAAGCATAAACCTGATCAGTTGACTGTAAATCAGTATGAACCTGGGCATGGTAAGTATTTATTCTTTTAAAATACCAGTTATATATTTCAGAATTAAGAAGATTATATAACATTTTAAGATCAAAGGTATTTGATAGTTAGCTCAAACTCTTAACTTTGCTTATATTAAATATTTATGTTTATCTTAATTTCTTGCAAATCTACGCCTCAACCCCTTGAGGAACATTAGTCAAAAAGTCTTAAAAGACTGATATAAATTGATGTTAATGATTTTTTTTTGTTTTGCCTCTCAACATTTTATTTAGAGAAGGAGGTGACTGCTTAAAACAGAAATATTCTATAATGAAAGAACTGAATAATTTAAAGAAGGGAAGAAAGTTAATTGGTTGAATGCCACTTTCTCTATCTGAGAATATAGAAGACAATTCTAGGATGTCATGTTAGTGGAAAATCTTTAGGTCGTAGATTTTTTGCCTTTGTTAGCAACATCTTTATCTGATATTTGAAATAATCAAATAATTTTGAGGGTTTTATAAATGGCAATAGTTGATGTATTTTTTATTGCTTATTAACCTGTCTTTCTACTGGTTTGTAAACTTCTTGCAGACAGGGACTAGGTCTTGTTTTATATCTTTTCACTATTCTCTTAGTTTCTTTACTAAGAGGTACTCAATTAACAGATTGATAGATCAGTAGAGGAAGCCTTATCTTAATTATTAGATATGCTCAGTCTTCACACATGGCTATTGCCTTTATTCTCCAAGTACATGGGAATTCAGAATTCAAGGGAAGCAATGACACTTATTCATCTTTCACATCTTCCTCTTGGGCTGGGCTTGGATAAGTGTCCTAGTTAAGCACTGACTCCCAAGCCTTGATTGTAGAATTCTAATGGTACTTTATCATGAAGTTATTTTTAGTTTAGCTTTAAGTTTAATTTTGTTTAGTTACATTACCTTGTTTCCCTTTAACTAAAATTATAGTACCTTTTTGATAACCAATGTTTTCACCATAATTGCATGAGGCTGCATTTAGAATCATCTTAAATTTCCTACAAGGAAAAATGAAATGACATGTTATATTTTTTTATCTCAGGAATTCCTCCTCATATTGACACACATTCTGCTTTTGAGGATGAGATTGTTTCTCTCAGTTTGGGGTCAGAGGTAAATGTTCAAACATTTTTATTAGCTTTCAGCATGTGTTTTACTTTGGAACAATGTCTTTTTTATAAGATTATTCACATTCTTAATTAAAATGAATTAAGATTTTTAAATGATAAGTAAGGGCATCATTAGCACTTTATTTCTCATAGGACTAGGTATAATGGTATGCATCTGTAATCCCACTGACTCAGGAAGCTGAGGTGGGAGGATTGAAAGTTTGAGGCCAGACTCAGCAATTTAGTGAGATCCTGTCTCAAAATAAGAATTTAAAATGACTGGAGATGTAACTCAGTAGTAAAGTGTCTGTGGTTTTAATCCCTAGTACTGCATAAAAGTAAAACAAACAAACAAAAAATCTTAGAGAAAATGAAATTATCATATTCTCTCCCTTCAAATAGCCAATGTTTTACCATCCTTCTTATCAAATACTAAGAAAAATTTAATTTTTACATATTTCACTTTAGCAGTTAAATGAAATCCAGATTTCCCTTGGTAGGTTGGCCAACTTTGGACCTACTGATGCTGCATTGCCATCTAGTGGCAAAAGACCATACCTGCAGGCCTTAGAAAAAAGACAAAACTTTAGTATGTGTCTGGAATTTTGATAAACTTTTTTACATATGTTACGTGATTAAATCCTTTCCCAAACTCTGAGCAGTAACAGGGTCTTATACACATTTTTTCCTGATGAATAAGAGGCTTATGTTTATTCACAGTTTCTGTAGCTGAACTTTGTTGAACTGCTAAAGAAGATATCAAAACCATGACTTAAAATGATATACGCAATTGCAAGAATTTTAGAGAGAAAAAAAATTAGAATTTTAAATCTAGAATAATCTTTAAAATATGGGAGTATCTAACCTAACTAGACATTGCTTCAAAATCTGATCTTGTACCTGGTTGAGTTTTTGTTTTAGTTTTCTTATCTTCTTTTTTTTTTTTTTAAACCATAGTTTAGTGCCCATCACTAGGTCTTCAGTGCTTTCACAATCTTTGCCGAGCTCCTGTGATCATGCTGATACTGTGGTTAAAGAATTAAGGCTGTTTGTTTGATATGACAAAACCATCTTATCAGCTACACTTGTGGTTTCTTAATTTAGACTTTCAAAAATAATGAAGATGGGGAGAAAAAAGAAAGAGGTCTTCTCTGTGATTTATTTTTATTTTTGCCTCTTGTCTTTGCTTGTAGCTTTAGGAGATTGATTAAAAAAAAAATCTTTGTTTTTTCTTCCCAGCTGTGTAATCAGTTGAAAATGAGACCAAAGATGAATGGAAATTAGAGCATTAATTTTGCTACTAAGAAAGTGATAATAGGACATAACTGTAGATTTATGGCCAATTGGACTTGTAATACTTCTCCTCTGAATTAGAGAAACATACTGACCTTGTCACTGGCACCTATCTTCCCCATAGAGACAGAGGCTACACCTATAACAGGGATGTCAAAGAGCTATGTTAGATCCTACAAACCAGCTGGTTCTGAAAAGAGGAAAGGAATGAGCCGGTTGAGTCTGTCTGCAGACCAACTGGTCAGCCAAGAGGTTACTTCTTTTCTGGAGAGTTGTGAGTGAAGGGGCAGAGAAAGCTAGGAATGTGCTTTCTACTTTTCACTTCTAGAGAAACTCCCCATTTAGCAGTTTTTCATTAAAAGTTATAAAGAAGGGAAATCTTACCCTTTAGTTGAGCTAAAAATCTGCTGCAATCATTATTTTCATTTGTTGTGTCTAGAAGCCTATAATTTTTAGCCACCAACAGGAATGATAGAGTTTTTGTTAGAGCCATCTTTGTAGTAGTTGGAAAATGTGCATATATTAATTTATGACAGGATTATTAGATTTTCTTTCAAAAGAACTTTTAAGGGTAAGTAAATGATATTGAGGAAAAAATGTTTATTAAACATTTCATTTTATCATGCTATATAATACTGAGTCCTAAATTTGAACTTGTTTCACTGTAAGATGGGATTCATTACATTTCTTTCCTGGTTGAAGGATTATGATGGGAATAAAATGAGTTTAATGTAAGAGCAAATGTTCTTCAAACTCAGAGCAATTTGTACATGTAAAGGATTGTTAAGGTACGTGTCCTCTAGGGTTCTTTACTTGAAACCTTCACTTCTAGAACAAGATGTTGCCATGACCAGAAGTAGGATTTCAAGTGGTCATAGAAAGAAAGATGTCTTTCATTTTTTCTCTTTTCATTTTCTCACTCTGGTGCCCTGTGCTGTTCTACTTTGTTGTTGTTGTTATTTGTTTGTTTTTTGATGCTTTGTAATTACTTGAATTCTTCCCTAGATCCTTTTCCAGACATAGAATCTGGGTGCCACACCTTTGTCTCTATTTCTTTTTTTTGTCATCCTTGACATACTTAGTTGTTTTAAGAAATTTACTATAGTGCCTATACCAGTTTCTATTTCTTTGTAACCATTTTGTTAGTGGCATCATTGTTTTGGCCTCTTTTACACATTTTTTTTAAAAAAATTCTGTTTTGTTTATTGATTTTCCTTTGGTTAGAATCCTTTTGTTTATATTTAACTATTTTCTTTCCTTTTTCAGGAAATTTCTAAAATATTTTTTGAATTTCCCCCCTCAGTAGTACTAGGGATTGAATCCAGGGGCACTATCACTGAGCTATATCCCCAGCCCTTTTTATTTTTTTATTTTGAGACAGGGTCTCACTAAGCTTCCAAGACTGATTTTGAACTTGCATTTCTCCTACCTCAGCCTTCCAAGTCACTGGGATTACAGGTGTGCACAACTGTGCTCCACAAAGATTTCTCTTAATTCTTAAATGCTCCAACACAAGATGTTCCCAGAAGGTATTCTTAACTTTAATATCAATCTTACTCAAATGCCTTATTTTCATGACCAACTAACTACTTGAACTTCAATATCTCTAACAAGATGTGTGAACATTTTATAAACAGCCAAAGTAGTTTTTATTTTTTCAAATATGTTTTGCCTCTGCAACTAAGTTGTGATTTTCTTTAATGCTTTTGTACCTCCAAAAGTATTACAAATATTCATACATAAACTTCATGATATGTATATAAATGAGGATGCTTTTAGCTGCAAAAACAGCAAAAAACCCCCATAAAACAAAAAACTGAATAAAATGATTATACAACAAAAGCAAGTTAATATCTCATATAACCAGGCAGGCTAAGTTCCAAAAGTTTCAATTTGTTGGCTTAGCTTAGTAATTTCTCCAAGGAACCATGTAGATTCTTTGCATTACAAATACTCAGGCTCCCCTACCCAAGGACTAGCTTGGGGAAATATCCAACAAGAGAATTATATGAGAATTATATGCACCCTGTGAAATCAATTAGGCTTTTGCATTTAAGTACTCCTTACTTAGTAGGTTTGTCCTACTGTAAATTGCATCTTGCCTTTGTTGGCCAGATGTTTTGAGAAATGCCCTTGCCATAAACCTCCTTGTAAACTAATACGCTTGTTGGGCAGTTACTCTTTAGAACAAATGCCGTAAGATTGGGTTAGCCAAAGGTGAAAGTGATCATATAATGTGCATTTATTTAAAATAGTACCAAACTTTTATTGAAAATAAGAAAGAAAAATTTTGACTGGCTTATCTGTAAAAATGAAACAAAATTATGAAGATAGCTTTAAAAATCTTTTAAAATTTAACAATATTTAGATTATGTTACAACTATAAGTTTATATTTAGAAAAAAGAATAAGTCACATGAGCATTATTTTGGTATTGCTTTTCTGATAAAATATGACAATTTGATAGAAAATTTCTTTGTCATTTACAACTTAATTATAAAGGGAGCCTTTTTTCCCTAATGCAATTATTGAAGTCATTATCAGTTTTTCCAAGAGTTTGTCTTAAATCTCTGATATTCACATTTCATTTAAAAGCTTTGTGCATCACTGATGTCTTCATTGTAAAAGTCCTGGCTTTGTCAGATTTTCAAATCTTAGGCTTGCTTTATGTTATTTAAATGATTCTCTGATTAAGAATGTTAGGAATGAAGGCTGGTTTTCTATATTTATAGTTTTCTTCCATATAAAACAAAACCTCAGATAGACTTCTATCTTTTGTAAGAATTGTGATTCCAATTTGTTCATATTTGCATTGCATTGGCTCATATTTGTAACATCAACATTCACTAAAAGGCTGACCAAAAGGGTTACAGCAGTGAGCGTAAGTAGTAGCTGATGTTGAACAATGGTTTGGGCCATTATTAATTTTATAACAAGTTGATTGGTTTATCAGTGAATATTTCTTTTTGGACTTTTGCAACTCAGTGGGTTTGGATAATCCTGTACACGGGTAATGAAGATCCTATCTACTGAATACTTACTACTAGGCAGCATCTTTCATTATATTGTCTGCTTTCTCTCTAGGCTTATGCTTTCAGTAAATAGCTGTTGAGTCCAGTATGATCTTCTTAGTAGGAAATTGAATATAAATTCTTTGTGAAATGTCTTGAAATACCCAGCCAAATGGTATGGTAGATTTCCTAGTCTTTTCAATTTGATCGTGCTATAGTTTGCCCAGCAGTATTCTCATTCTGGAGAATTCTTATCAGTTTTATCTATCAGGAATATCTTCTCTTTTAGGAGTTTATTGTTTTAATGGACAAATGTTCATTACTTTCTGATCTTTAGCACAAACTGGAAAAAGCACAGACCTTTTCATATACAGCTTAAAACAACAATTACAATCTGAACTCCAGACATACTGACTTTATCTACAGCCTTTAATTTAGCCCTAAGTATTTGCATTTATAAGTAATGTTTAGACTCGGACACCAATCTCCTCTTTTTATCTGGATTCCAAGTTTTAACTTATCTAAATGAAGCTCATTATTTTTGTCTTCAGCCTTTTACCTCCCATTGCCATTCTCTCATATAAAACAAAACAAATTTCTGCTCTCTCTGGGTTCCCTGCTCTGGTTAATGATCAATTCAGAACCTGGGAAATGTTCTTGACATATATTTTATTTTTTGTTGTTTGTGTGTGTGTGTTTCTGGGGATTGCACTCAGGGCCTCATTCGTGTTAAGCTCTATCACTGAGCTGCATTCCCAGTCCTATAAATTTTACTCTTAAGTACTGCATTATTGCATCTAATGTCTTCTTTGTAGAACAGCTTTACAGAGGTAAAATTAACATACAATAAGCTGCACTTATTTAATATGAGACAGCTTTACTACACTCAAAATAATCAAAAAGAATGAATATATATATATATATATATATATATATAAAATTCTCTAAAGTTTCTGTATGCATTTATTTCTTCAGCAAAAAGAGGGATACAAACATATTTTCAGTCTTTATCCTATCCCCCTAATACCTCCCACCCCCCATGTTAGACCAGAATATCCAATGTTCTGAAAACATTTTAGTTTGTTTTCTTTTTGTGGGGTGGGAGGTGGGAGGGGTACAAGGGATTGAACTCAGGAGCACTGGACCACTGAGCCACATCCTCAGCCCTATTTTGTATTTTATTTAGAGAAAGGTCTCACCGAGTTGCTTAATACTTCAGCATTGCTGAGTCTGGCTTTGTACTTGATCCTTCAGCCTCAGCCTCCTGAGCTGCTGGGATTACACGCATGTGCCACCGTGCCCGACTAGCTTTTTTTTTTTTTTTTTTCTTTTTTATGGTGCCTAGGGGTGGGTGCTTTGCCACTGAACCACACCTTCAGCCCTTTTTATTTTCTTATTTTGAGACAGGGTTTCACTAAGTCACTGAGACTAGTCTAGTACTTACAATCCTCCTGCTTTAACCTCCCAAGTCACTAGGATTGCAGGCAAGACTTTGGCTTTAAATTTTTTTTTCTTTTTTCTTTTGTTTTTTATAGTTTTATTTTGATGGGCCTGCTTATTCTGCTAATTTTGATATTTTTTTTATTCTTTTATTTTATTTTTATTTGGCTTCTTGAATCTGTGGGTTGGTTTTGTCCATCAGTTTTGTAAATCTCAGACATTGTCTCTGTCCCATTTTCTCTCTTTATTTACCTTTTCTTTATATTCTTTATTTTACTTTTCCTATTCTTATATGTTTTATTTTATTTCTTCATGCTTCATCCCAGATAATATCCTGTATCACTAATTCTTTCTTTTGACATGTTTAATTTGTTCTTAAACCCATTCATTGAAGTCTTAATTTAATTCATGGTATTGTTCTGTTTTAGCATACTTGTTTTGTGTCTCCTTTTATAATTTCCATTCCCTGATGAAGTATTCAAGCTTAGCGTTTATATCTTCGAACATGGTACACATGTTTGTTTTATAACCTGTGTTTGATATTTAAATATTTGAGGTCTCTCTGATTCTTTTTTTTCCCCTCTGCTAGACTGTCTTTTTGTACCTTGGCTTATTCTAATTAAGAATGTCTGTGATGAAGGCTGTTTTGTATATTTATAGAAAGCTCATAGATGATTGTGTTATTTAGCTGAGATTTTGGACAGTGGAGTTAGAAAATGCTGAAATGTTAATATCACATGGTATAGTTCCAATTCCAAAGACAAGAAATTTCAGACTTATTCTTTCAGAGAAAGATTAGAAATGAATTAATATAGGCTCCGAATGGCAGTTTGAATCATCATTCAATTTATATCCTAATGCAATGCTGGAAACTGAAAAAGTTAAAGCCTATATGTTTTATTTTCAGATCCTTGTGTGTTCCTACTGGAACTGAATTCAGCATGGAACAAGTCAGGAAACTTGGGTTCTAGCTCATCTCTTATATTAATAACTTTTAATTGACTAAGGAGCGATAACTTCCTTTTTGTGTTTTCTGTCTTATATTGCAGTTGGCATACAATACTTGCATTTAATTGTCACAGGGAGTTGGTAAGCATTTAGTACAAATGATAGCAGCTACTATTGCTTTTTTCATCATTGTCAATGCTGCTATTGCTATCATCATCATTGCCAGCAACTACCTGTTCTATGCTTGGGATGTGGTAGATGCTATAAGTGACCTTTTTCTTATGGGAACAATCTAGTGCCTCAGGAACAGATATACCCCTGACTGTTGTTCTTTGTTCCTCTAGATGTCTTTTTTTGGTTATATGTATATATGAATCTGTTGATTTATTTTGCTTAAGGAAAAAGGTCCATACAATATACAAATGGAATTTAGGAAGCCTTCTGTCCAAAAGATACACCACTGTATTCTTTCAAATTAAGTATTTATAATTAATTAATTCAAAAATCCTTCTAGAATATAATACACTAGATAAGCTATAATGAGTAAATAGGGATAAAATTTTAAAAGTTTATATTTTTTAAACTAAAATGTTTCATTACTTCTTTAGCCTTATATATAAAGTGGTTTGTCACTGACATTTTTGAGACCCCATCTTTGGATGCTGGTTCGTTTTCCACAAACAAATGAAGCCACAGTGTAATTAATGAGAGCTCATAGCAAATGGTCTCAGTGTAAACACATAAGCATGAGCATATTATCTTTTAGGCATTTAAACCAAGCATTTATAATATTTAATATGCAATGGTATCTAAAGTATCTCCTTGAGCACCTTTTATTTTTCACATTAATTTTTCTATTATGCAGTGGGCATTTTGCTCTCCATTGTACCATTTGGCAATTGCATTTAGACTGTTGAGCTAAAAGATGTCTTCTGTTTTTATTTTATATTACACTGGAGCTTAGCTAGACAAGAAAGTTCAAAATCATCTGTAATTGGGGTTGAAGAGGATAAGATGGTATAATTTATTCATTCTGCAGCTGAGACTGACTTTTGGAAGGCAGAGTTATGTTTGAAAGGTAGAATTGGCTGATTTGTGCTATAGTGTTAGTGTTTTATTTTTAAAATTTTTGACCTATATAATATTGCTTGTTTCACATATGCACACTGCAGGCATGTTCCTTGATATGTGTCCTAAATGCGTGTGTAGTACCTGATCAACTGAGAAAGTTTTTACATCATAAGCATCAAATGAAGTTCTGCCTTTCATATTCTTTCTTAGTAGCAATGAGAATTGAGTGCCTTTGGATTGCACTGTATTTAGCTGTTGCACTTGCTGTTAAGGGCTTATTCTCCCATATTGTAGGGCACTATCTAATTTTCATGTCCAGACGGGTGTGATTTTTTCCATTCTCATGACCAGAATAGAGAGGCCTATATTTTTTAGAAATTGATGTTGTCTAAAGGACAAGGAAGCAAAGCTTGTTTTTTATTTTTGTCATTTTCAAATGGGAGGTCCTATATGATAATTTCAGGGTGCATCGGTGACATTTTTCTCTTTTCCTTTTGGTTTCACTAGACTTGGTATTTTGGGGATTCCAACTTTCAAACAGTTTAATCAAATGGATTCAAGTCTCCAATGTGGGTTGTTGAAAAAAACAATTTATTATTATTATTTTTTAAAACATACTTTGCCAGTAAGAACCAGGAAAGAGAAATAGGTTTGTTGCAGGTCTTGATTTTAATTTGTCTTAAAGGAGCAGGCTATGTGCTATACATAGAAGTTTTAAAGGCCACTGAAATCAGCCATTGGTTTTCATTGGTGTCTATTTCTCTGTCATAGAAAAATATGGCATAACCAACAAACTTCTCTTCCAACTACTCTTCAGCATAGCAGTATGTTCTTGTGGGAGCATCATCTTTTGTTGAGAGACAAAAAACTATATTTGTTTTACTAAAAATGCTCCCAATTCCTCTGATTACCTACAGTAGACAAATTAGCTCTTTAAATGGTGGGACTATAAATTCGTAAGTCCAGGGAAAATACATAAACATATTTTTGGCACAGCTGTATTTTGTAGTTCTGATAATTTTTATGTAGTTTTTAAAATATATAATTCTAATCTTATATCCTTGCAATTTTGAGTCTGTCTTCTCTTTTTCTTCTTTTCTTTCCCACTTATCCAGACATGGTGGACATGTCTGTCCATATCAAGGTATGTGGAGTCTCTTCTTTGCTGTTATTTCATTTTGGTCAAATTAAGATATTAGCACAATCTAGAAGATTTAAAATTGGTAGTTTGTGGGAAACAGTGGACTTCAATCTATGAAATATCTTCTCTAAATAATGAAGTAATTTCTGGTCTCAGCTTTTAAATTTTTTTTTTAGTTGTAGATGGAAAAATATCTTTATTTATTTATTTTTATGTGGTGCTGAGGCTCAAACCCAGTACCTCACACGTGCAAGGCACGTGCTTTACCACTGAGCCACAACCCTAGCCCCCAGCTTTTATCATTCTTTGTGAATCACATGTCATTCTTTATATCATATTGTCACTTTTCCACATATTCTTCAGGGTTTCTCTTAATAGGTTAATGATTTCAGTCTATTTCTAACCATTAAGGATCAAGATTAAGTTTGTCTTCTTTTCAGAAGTATGCCCAGTGACGATATGTCCTTCATTTTCCTGTTTGGCCAACGTGGAGATCTGTTCCTTCTTTTATGTACTAATGAATCTTATTTTTTTCTAATGAATTTTATTTTTTCTTGGGTGATAGAGTGATAACTGTATCTGAAATGTTCATTCTGTTGCATTTTGGATGTGTAAAGTTGTAAAAGATCAGAATGTCTAAGATATTTGTTTATTTGTTTGAACTGAATATTGTCCTCAGTCATGCCCACAAGTTTCTGGGGATTTGGTCTTTATTGACTCTGCCATCTTGGAAAGTAGAGAAATAGGTTAAACTAAAAATAATAATTGGAAAGGGCTCCTGTACATCTGAGCTGTCCCATGGCAGAATGATTCAGCAGTTGCAGGGGAATGTTGTTCAGTGCATTATAGTTTCTAAGAGCATTTGCAATAAAGTAATCAGGCTCCCCTGGCTGGTCATGCTCTTATGCTTATTTGCATTCCTAGCTCAGGTGCTTTCTGAATGTGAGGCCTTTGGTCAAGTCCTCTTCATGCACCAAAACCTTCTTGTTGGGGGATGAGTGGCAAACCTAGAAGACACCTTTTCTCACTGGTCTTCGTACTCATGACTTTTGAACTCCTAGTCCTTCTCCTTCATCTTTTCTATCCCTGGGTTCATAAAACTGTTAGAGCCTTCTGTTTGGGGTTTAAGTTGAACAATTTTATAGGTAGCTTATAGAATTCTATAGGTGTCTTATATATAGGATAATGCAACATAATGGGTTAGTAAATATTTGTTTGATGAATGAATTGGAGTCTCATTTTCTGGAATATTTTCCTATCACAATGTGGGATACAGATGACTGTCTTTAATAAAATGATAAACATGATGATTATTCTTTTCTATATGTGGAACTTAGCTTTTATTCAGAAAATTGAATCCCATACACATTGGTTGAAAATGGGCCACAGTCAGGTGGATTTCTTCCCCCTTTCCCTCAGTAATATATTATAAAAATTTTCATGTGGAAAAGTTGAAAGAATTGTAGAGTAAAGATCTATGTACACACTACCTAAATTCTAAAAGTATCATTTTAAAACTTTTGTTTTATCAAATATCTATCCATCCATCACTTCATTACTTCTTTATTTATACATTTCAAGAAAGTTGCAGGTATCAGTACACATCATCCCTAAAAACTTCAGAATTAATCTGTAGTGTTTATGAATAGAATGCTTTTAGAGTATAACTATATGAAATTACATATATCACCTTACATTACTTTCCACAATTAGATTGAAAGAATAGGTGAGAATGGGGAAAAGAATCAGCTTAGATCTGTATAATTCCTTATAGTTTTCAGAGAATTTTCATGTGGCTTATGTAGTTTGGTCCAATATTATTAATAATAGCATTAATAACATTTATTGAATACTAACTTTGTCTCAGGTACTTTGCTGAGTTTATCTCTAAGAAAGGTATTTCTTCATCCCACTTAATACTTTGTTATATTTATTTTTCAAATGGCTTGTTCAATTAATATATTTTTCAGCCCTATGGCATGCCTTTTTATTTCACATTTGTCAGCTGCTGCTATTTTAGTTGAAGTCTGGTGTTTGATAGGCTACTAGGACAAAAAAGATTTTATGGGTGTAGTATCTTTACAAGTTGCCGTTCTGAATAATATTTGAGTATAACTTAGGAAAAGTGGCTGAAAAATTTCCTGTTTTCTCTAATCATCTCTTATTAATCAGCATCCAATTCCAGTATGTTGCATGACTTTCAAGGTGCAAAATGGGTTACATTAGAATCTGTATTTAATCGTTACTTTTCCTTAGATTATTAATTGTTAGTATTCTAGAGATAATAAAAATAACAGCTACAATTTGTGTATTTACTATGTGTCATGTCTCTTAGCACCACATAAGATTAAATAAAAGTATTGTGTCCATTTACAAATAAAAATATAAAATTATAAATGTTAAAAAACAGTAAGTAAAAGATTAAAATTCTAAGTGTAAAAAGAAAGGCCATAGATGCCCCCAGGTTTCTAGGAGAATTGAACCCAGAAGTCCCAATGTGTAAACATGATCCTATTTATGTCTATTACATATTTAATCATATAGCAATTCTATAAGAGCTGAGAAAGCCAGGGCACAAAGAGGTTAAATGGCTTGTCCCAGTTCATGTGGCTAGTAAATGGAAGAGCCAGGATGTGAGCGTTTCAGCTCCAAAGCCTTTGTGTTTGACCATTACCCTAGGTTTTCCATGGTATGATCCTCAGATTACCTGCTTTATAATTTCTTGGGGTGATTGTTAGAAATGCAGATTCCTGAACCTTACTTTAGACAGATTAACTCTGAATTTCTACGGATGAATTTTGGTTTTTTTTCTTCATTCATTTGACTATTCTGCATGAAAGTTTGAGAACCACTGTGCTGTACTTTTCTGTAAGCATAATTTTTTTTAATATGTTAGCCTAGAAAATAGGCCAGAATGAATAAATCACCCTTATCCTTGGAGTATATGAAATTTTGTATTGACTTTATGTTTTTGTTTTTGCTTCAAGATTGTTATGGATTTTAAGCATCCAGATGGTGTCACAGTACAAGTTATGTTGCCTCGTCGGAGTTTGCTAGTGATGACAGGAGAATCTAGATACCTTTGGACTCATGGGTATGTATATTGAAATGACCCTGATGTCAGGATGTCTTTTGCTTTGTGAGAGTTCTTGTTCTTCTCTGTCTGAGCCACTGGATCATGCCTGCACTTTGGGGCTTCTGGGTTCAATTCTACTAGGAACCTAGGGCCATCTATGGCCTTTCTTTTTACACTTAGAATTTTAATTTTTTATCGTTGTTTTAAACATTTATGATTTTTTTTTAGTTGTAAATGGACACAATACCTTTATTTTATTTATTCTTATGTGGTGCTAAGGATCGAACCCAGTGCCTCGCACATGCTAGGCAAACAATCTACCACTGAGGTACAACCCCAGCTCTATGATGTTATTTTAAACATTTTAAAATCTTTTTATTTTGGGAAAAAATAAAATTTAAAGAAGAGTTGGAAGCATAGTGAAGTGAACTCCCTTCACCTTTTACCTAGATTTATCAGTTGGGAACATTCTGCCACATCTGTTATTTCTTTCTCACATTTATTATTATTTTTTGCTGAATCATTTGAAAATTATATCATGACCCTTTATCTTTACATGCTTCATTATGTGTTTCCTAAAAACAAGGTCCATATCTATATCAGGGGTTAGCCAACTATGGCTTATGGGCCAAATTTAATTCTGTTTCTATGCAGCATTGAGCTAAGAATGAATTTTATATTTCCAAAGGGTTTTAAAATGGAAAACAATGGGGAATTTTCAACAGAATCTATATGTGGCCTTCAATGCCTGAAATATTTATTGTCTGGCTCTTTATGGAATGAGTTTGCTTATCCATGTTTAATAAAACCATAGTGTAACACTCAAATTCAGAAAATCTAATATTGATAAAATACTTATATATAATCCATATTCAGGTTTTGCTAGTTGTAAGACTAAGTGCTTTATACCAAGCTTTCTCTCAGTTCGGGATTCAGTTCATGATTCTACATCACATTTATTTGCTAATTTTATTTAATCTTTATTTTGAAACACTTCCTCAACTTTTCTTTGTCCTTCATGATGTTTGGTTCTTTTGAAGAGGCCAATTGTGTTGTAGAATGCTCCTTGAGTTTGATTTAATCTGAATCTAAAGAAATACATTATATGCTTTTGGTAGGAATGCACTTTTAGCCTTTTGAGAAGAGAGTACTGCTACGATTTATATCTATTATCACTTAAAATGTTGCTGAGTTATGTACTTATTTTGTTCTGCTTGGAGGTTTTAGCTGACACATTTTTATAAAAATTCATGGAAGTGATCATGTAAATGAATTTGTAACCTCTCTTAAATGTGAGCCATAAAAAAGATGGCCTGATTTTGTGCACTGGTGCTTAAATTTATTTGATTTTTTTCATGGCTACTAAAATGTTCATAACTTAAAATAAATGAAAATGGTGATCTAATCCATTGGTTTTACGTATTCTTGGAATTTTGAATGTAATGACATTTTATTTTTTGGGTACAAGCATTTTTGCTGTCACTAATGTTTAAGCTTAAGAGTAATGCTTTTATAAAAAATGCAAAATAAGAAATTACTGTCCATATAGTAAGAAAATATTTCCATCTACTTTTGGTAACGATACAGATTCTTCTAAAACATCATTTTGATCATATTTATCCTGTTGTTGAAAGTATATCATGCCTTTAAATGTTAATATTTATTTCTGGAAGGTTGGATTATAAGTAATATTTATTTTTAATCTTGGCTGTAGACTCAAAAATCCTTCTTAATATTTTTTTAGGGGAAAACCCCTCAGCATTATTATCATTATTATTATTATTATTATTAACTGTGGATTGAACTCAGGGGTACTTTATCTCTGAGCTACATTCCCAGCCCTTTTTATTTTTTGAGACAGGGTCTCATTGAGTTCTTTAGGACCTTGCTAAGTTGCTGAGGCTGACCTCTAACTTGGCGATCTTCTTGCCTCAGCCTCCCAAGTTGCTGGGATTACAGTTGTGCACCACCATCCCCAGTATTATTTTTGAAGGCTGTCATTGACCTCATTGCCTGTAATGTGACTGTATAATTTTGTGTGTTTGTGTGTGTGTGTGTGGAGGGGGGGTGTTCAAAAGAGAGAGAGAGAGACAGAGAGAGAGAGAGAGAGAGAGAGAGAGAAATAAGAGAAGGAGGGAAGCAAAGAGATCAGGAGAGAGAAAAGAGAGAGAAGAAACAATATCCCAGCTATTTAGATGTTTATCAGAATCTTTGGTGAAAGGGAAATAGACTGAAAAAGCATATTTAATATACCTTAAAACTATATAAACATATTGATTAAAAACTTTATTTCTATTCTGAAATAAAAAAGCACTGTGGAGAGTCATAGATTTGAAAAAGCTTAATGCTGCCCTATAATATTAATTTCAAATACCTTAATCTTATTTCAATTTGATGAAACTCAAATTTATTAATTTACATGTCCTAAATCAAAGTTGGCAAACCAGTAGCATGTGAATAAACTTAACAGTCTGAAATGTTCTGTTTGACTGGTACGGGATGGTTCACATGATTTGTTCTGTTTTAATTATGTACATACAAGAATCATGAGCTTTCATATAAAATTTGAGTTTTTAGCTTCTTCTGAAAACTGAAAAGTTCTGTCAATACTGGGCCACATATTGATTGGTAGCAATAATGGAGACTGAATATCAATGTCATTTTTTAGGTGGTGGCTACTTTTCCAGTTTTCTACAGTTCTACCCTTTTCTATTACTCCTGGATCAAAAACTGAGTAACAATTTTTATTTATCACTGTGCTTGTTAATATTGTTTTTATGTTATAATAGAATTAAATAAAAATTAAATATTTCCTGAACTAATGTATGTTTTTTTAATATTTATTTTTT
The DNA here is from genome assembly GCF_021218885.2 of Marmota monax. Lineage (NCBI taxonomy): Eukaryota > Metazoa > Chordata > Mammalia > Rodentia > Sciuridae > Marmota > Marmota monax. The sequence continues at coordinate 6,445,749 of NW_026692132.1, forward strand.
AATTGTAGGTAGGCACAATACCTTTATTTTATTTTTATGTGGTACTGAGGATTGAACCTAGTCCCTCACACATGCTAGACAAGTGCTCTACCTCTGAACCACAACCCTAGCCATCATGTTTGTTTTAAGAAAAGTAGGAAATGGAAAACTAGACTGAATGAGAATATGTATTCCCAGAAAATGGAAGATAATACTCTGCTTTATTAAAATGAAAATTATTCCTATAAGAGCAGACAATGTGTTTCTAAATAAATCTACCTGCTTCATTTTATTTGTTACACGACTGTCCTTGGGAGGCATTAATTCATGAGATTTCATGAACTCTTCTTTTAAATTATTTGTTGAGAGCTTGGATTGTAGCTCAGTGGATGAGTGCTTATCTAGCATGTATAAGAGACCCTGTGTTCAATCCCTAGTACAGGAAGGAAAAAAAATGTGTATTTAAATTATTTTTGGAATATTTTCTTTGTATCAATTATTGTTCTGAAAGCTTTACATCTATTAACTCATTTAATTTTTACAATCGTAGTGGGAAGTTGTTCCATAGTTTTGTCTTCATTTTTAAAGGAAATTGACACATAAAGAAGTTAAATAACTTGAACAGTCACAAAGCCAGGAAGTGGCAAGCCAAGATCAGCAGCCAATTTGGCTTTAGAATCGGTGCTCTTAATCACGGTTCTAGTTTGTTCCCTTCCTCTGAACTTATACTGTGCCTTCACACTCACACTGTCAACCCTCAGAACAGTATGTTTCATTTTCCTTTCCATTTACTCTGTTTACACTCAACTTTTGCTTCCTTTTTAATTTATAAAACTTTTCCTATATTAGCTTGAAATAATTGATTCCTTACTTTCCCGAGGACTGTGTTGTCTCCTACTACCTCTTCTATTATATTGGATTATTATTTAAAATGTTTTTATCTTTTTATTGAATATTTTCCCAATTAGATTATAATTTGAGCATGGGGAAAAAATAAAAATTTTTAGTGATGTGTGAAGAAATCATTATTTTAACATGGAGGTTACCTATCTCTAAAAATCTGAGATTGGTATCAAAAGCAGTTAAAAGCTATTTGGCCTTCAGTAATTGACTTAAAAGTGCTGTAATAGAGAACTTCTTAACCTCCAAGAGAGGGATTTAGTTTGTTAGAAAAGAGTTTCAAGACACTCATCTTATAAAAAATTCTCATGTTCAACCTCATAGTTTTAATATTTTTAGCTATTAGAGTAACATATATTTAGGCAATGATTGCTTGCTTTTCCTTCTTAAAAATTGCCCTTAGCACAAGCTCTTTTAGTTTTCATTTTTTAATTCTCTTTTTTAAAAGATATTTTTATTAATGCCTTATGATTATGCATAATAGTGGGTTCATTTTTACATGCATGGAATTTATTTGTCTCCATTTCAGTCCCCAGTACTTCCTCTTTCCCTCCTTCTCCCTTAAAAATATATTTAATATACACAATATTAACAATATAATTTGGCCAATATCACTTTCCAGCACTTCCCCCTCTCCCTCTCTTGGTCCCTTTCTTTACTGATCTCCCTTTGATTTTCACGAGACACCCTTGCCCTCCGCCACACCTTTCTTATTTCCTCTCTAGCTTTCACATTACTAGAGAAAACATACAATCTTTGACCTTCTGAGTTTGGCTTGTTTTGCTTAACTGATGGTCTCTAGCTCCATCCATTTTCCTGCAAAATGACATAATTTCATTCTTCTTTATGGCTGATTAAAACACCATACTGTGTATATACCACATTTTCTTTATCCATTCATCTGTTGATGGATGGACACCTAGGCTGGTTCATAGTTGACTGTTGTGAATTGTGCTGCTAAAACATGGATATGCATGTATCACCGTAGAAAGATGCCTTAATTCTTCAGAGTGTATACTGAGAAGTGGTCTAGCTGGGTCATTTGGTCGTTCCATGCCTAGTCTTTTGAGGAGCCTCCATACTAATTTCTACAGTGGTTGTACTAATTTACCGTCACACCAACAGTGTAAAAATATTTCTTTTCTCCACATCCTCTTCAGCATTTATTATTGTTTGTGTTCTTTTTTAAAATTTATTTTTTAATTTTAATTTGTTCTTTTAATTTTACATGACAGAATCTATTAATTAATTAATCTGTTAATTAATCTAATCAGGATTCTTGATGACTGCCATTCTGACTAGTGTGAGATGAAATCTCAGTGTAGTTTTGATTTGCCTTTCCGTAACTGATAATGATGCTGGACGTTTTTTTCATCTATTTGTTGGCCATTTGTATTTATTCTTTTGAGAAGTATCTGTTCAATTCATTTGCCCATTTATTAATTGATTTATTTGATTTTTGATATTAAGTTTTTTGATTTCTTTAGATTTTCTAGATATGAATCCTTTGTCAAAAGAGTAGCTAGCAAAGATTTTCTCCCATTCTGTAGATTCTTTCTTCACATTCCTAATTGTTCCTTTGCTGGACAGAAGCATTTTAATTTGATGCCATCCCATTTATTAACTCTTGGCATTATTTCCTGAGCTTTAGGGGTCCTACTGAGAAAGTGGTTACCTGTACCTATCTGCTGGAGTGTTAACTATGGTTTCTTCTAGGAGTTGCATAGTTTCTGGTCGAATTTCTAGGTCTTTGATCCATTTCGAGTTGATTTTTGTGCAGAGTGAAAGATAAGGGTCTAGTTTCATTCTTCTACGTATAGATAACTAGTTTTTCTGGCAGCATTTATTTAAAAAGCTGTCTTTTCTCCAATGTATGTTTTTGGCACTTTCGTCAAGAATCAGATGATTGTAGATGTGTGGGTTTGTCTCTCCTGTATTTTGTACCATTAGTCTGTGTGTCTTGTTTTTATGCCAATACCATGCTATATTTGTTACTATACATTTCTGTAATATAATTTGAAGTCAGGTATTATGATGCCTCTAGCATTGCTTTTATGGCTGTGAATTGCTTTGGTTAGTCTGGGTTTTTAATTCTTCCAAATTATTTTAGGACAGTTTTTCCTAGTTCTGTGAAGACTGTCATTGGTCTTTTATTGGGAACTGTATTGAGTCTGTGTAATGATTTTGGTAGTATGACCATTTTAACAATATTAATTCTGCCTACCCATAAACATTGGAGGTCTTTCCATCTCCTGAGGTCTTCAATTTTTTTTCTTCAGTGTTCTGTAATTTTCATTGTAGAAGTCTTTTACCTCCTTGGTTATATTTGTTTATTTTTTTGAGGCTATTGTGAATAGAATTTTCCTGATTTCTTTCTCAGTGCATTCATTGTTGGTATATAGGAAAACTATTGATTTTTTTTTTCAGGTATATTTTATTTATTCTTTTATTTTTCTTTGTACATGACAGTAGAGTATATTTTGACATATTATACATACATGAAGTATAACTTATTCTAATTAGGATCCCATTCTTGTGATAAAGCTACTGATTTTTGTATGTTGATTTTATAACCTGATACTTTGCCAAATTTATTAGCTCTTACAGTCTTTTAGTACAGTTTTTTGGATCGTCTAAGTAAAGGACCATAACATCTGCAAATTTGACTTCCTTTCCTATTTTTATCCCTTGTATTTCCTTCTCTTGCCTAATTGCTCTTGCTAGAATTTCTAGCACTATTCACCTAGGAGTGGTGAGAATAGACATTCTTGTCTTGTTCCAGATTTTAAAGGAAATTCTTTTAGTTTTTCCCCTTTTACTAAGAGGTTGAATTTGGGTTTTTCATATAGAACCTTTATGATGTTGAGACAGGTTCCATCTCTTCCTTTTTTCTTCAGTGTTTTTTTTTTTTTTTTTTATCATGAATGGGTGCTGAATTTTGTGTAAGGCCGTCTCTGCATTTATTGAGAAGACTAAGTGTCTTTAATTCTATTTATGTGATGAATTACATTTATTGATTTGCATATGTTAATCCATCCTTGCATGACTGGAATAAAACCAACTTGGTCATTATGTACAATCTTTTTAATAGGTTATTTAACAGGATTTGCTAATATTTTGTTAAGTATTTATGTATCTAAGTTCATCAGGGCTATTGATCTGTAGTTTTCTTTCCTTGATGTGTCCTTATCTGGTTTTGGTATGAGTATGATACTGGCTTTATAGAATGAATTTGAAAGTGTTATATCTCTTTCTATTTTATGGAATAATTTGAGGAATACTGGCATTAGTTCTGTTTTAAAGGTCTGGTAGAATTCAACTGAAAATCCACCTGGTCCTGGTCTTGGAAAGTTTTTTTTCATTGCTTCAATCTCATTACAAGTTATTGGTCTGTTTAGGTTTTCTATGTCCTTTTGATTCAATTTTGTCAAATCATATTTGTCTAGAAATATATCCATTTTTTTCTAGGTTTTTCCAATTTATCGGAGTATACATTTTCAAAATAGTCCCTAATGATCCGCTGGATTTCTGTGATGTCTGTGGTGATTTCTCCTTTTTCATCTCTAATTTTTATTAATTTGGGTCTTTTTTCTTTTGGTTAGTTTGGCTAAGGACTTATTAACTTTGTTTTTTCTTTTCAAAGAAATAACTCTTTTTTATTGATCCTTTGTGTTTTAAAATATTTATTTTTTAGTTATAGGTAGACACAATATCTTTATTTTATTTTTATATGGTGCTGAGGATCGAACCCAGGGCCTCCTTCATGGTAGGCTAGCGCTCTACTCTGAGCCATGACCCCAGCCTTATGACCCCAGCCTTTGTGTTGTTTTTTACGTTTTCAACTTCATCTCTAATCTTAATAATTTCCTTCTTTCTACTGGTTTTGCAACTCATTTGTTCTTATTTTTAAAGGGCCTTGAGATGCATCATTAGATTGTTTATTTGGGATCTTTCTGATTTTCTTATGTAGACATTCATAGCTATAAACTTTTGTTTTAGACTGCCTTCACAGTGTCCAGAGGTTCTGATATGCTGTATCACTATTCTCATTTAAGTTTAAGAATTTTTAATGTCTCCCTTGTTTTCTTCTACTACCCATTCATCATTCAAAAATGTATTGCTTCATCTCCATATATTTATATAATTTCTATAGGATTTTGTTGGATTGAATTCTAATTTCATTCCATCGTGATCTCATAAGATGCAAGAAATCATATTAATTTTTTTTTTGTATTTGCTGAAAGTTACTTTGTGTCCTAAAATATGGTCTGTTTTGGAGAAGGTTCCATGAGCTGCTGAGAAAGTATATTCAGCTGTGGTTAGACATCTATAGATGTCTGTTAAGTTCATTTGACTTATATTTGATTTATAATGTTTTTCAGGTCTATAAGTTCTTTACTGAGTTTATTGTGTAGATGGCTTATTTTGGGGGGAGAGGTGTGTTGAAATCACCCAGTATTATTGTACTGAGGTCTATCTGAGCTTCCATTTCAGTAGTGTCTCTTTTATTTGCCAGATAGGTGCTATGTATCCATTGGAAATAAAATGAACCTCAGTATTTCATACCAGTAATAAAAACTAATTTGAGGTAGATCATCTATTTCAATATAAAAGTAAAAAATATAAAATGTCTAAAAGACAATATGAGAGAATATTTTTGCAACCTTGGAGTAGTCAATGTTTTTTTTCCTTTTAAGAAAGATTTCAGAACACCATGATAAAGCATAATAAATTGGGCCTCATCAAAGTTAAACACTTCTGCTCATCAAAAGTTATCATTAAGAAAATGTAAAGGCAGCCACATATGGGGAGAAAATATCTGCTGTACACACACACACACACACACACACACACAAGAAAAAAAAATTGAGAAAAAGACTTAAACAGATCCTTCATAAGAAAAAAGATCTGTGAGCGGCTAATGAACACATGAAATAATGTACAATATTAATCATCAGAAAAATGCAAGTTAAAACAATTTCATACCACTTGCCATTCAAAAAAATGGCTCAAATTGAAAACTCAGGAAATATCAAGTGTTTGTGAGAATGTCAAGCAACTGAAAATCATTCGTTGCTTGTTAAAGTGTAAAATGTTGGGATCACATAGGAAAACTGGCAGTCTCTTAGTCTATGATCCTACCAATTTCATTCCTAGGTATTTAGCCAAGAGTAATGAAAATATGTACCTAAAAGTGATGTGGATAAAAATGTTTATAGAAGCTTTATTTTTAATGATCCCAAACTGGGAACACCAAAATGTGCAACAGGGGATTTTGAACAAATAGATTGTTTTATTTTCATATAGTAGAATATTGTTTAGCAATAGAAAGGCAATAAGGTACTGATACACAGCATAACATGGATGAATCTCAAAATCATTATGTTAAATGAATGGATACTAACTGTTTATGAAATTCATGAACAGGCAAAACTGTATTGATAGAAATCAGAAGAGTGATGGTTTTAAGGTGGGATAAGAGAACAAAAGGGAATTTCCTTGAGTGATGGAAATATACTTGATTCTGTATTGGTTACATTTGTCATGCATTACACATTTGTTAAAGCCTATTCAACAGTACACTTATCTGTGCATTTTACTATAATTGAGCTGTAAAGAGTTTTATTTCCTACTAATTGATCCCTTTTTTCCCATTCAAAAGTGTGACTTTACTTCAAGGATCCTCTTTAAAACTTCTAATAATCTAAAATAAGTAGTACCTCTCTCTTTCTTCATTTTTCAATTTTTATTCTACTTACTTATATTATGCAATTTAAGAGTTAATCACTACTTTTTTGATTCTATTATCTGTTGTTTCTTGATGTTAAAATATGTCTCTAAACTAGATTTCAGCTACTGAGAAGAATGTATCAAAAACTCCGATATAGTCATGTATTTGTATATTTTTCCTGTTTTTTTAATTTTTGCTTCATGTTTTAAGATTGTTATGAAAATATAGGATTTTAGAATTTTTGTGTTGAATTGACCATTATGAAATGCCCCTTTTATCTTTAGTAATATTGCTTTAAAATCTGCTTTATCTGATTAGTATAGCTAAATAACTTTTCTTTTGGTTTTGTTTGGTATATGCAAAATATTTATTTTTATATGTTATATATGTATTTTTTATTTTCAGCCAGTCTTTATGCTGATAATTAAGACTTTTTTGTAATTAGCATGTAGTTGGATTTAATTTTGCAAGTCTAGGCAAGCAATCTTTGTTCTTTAATTAGAGTTTTTAGTCATTTTACATTTAACGTAATTACTGAAATTAGATTTAAATTGACCATCTATTTGTTACCTTTTTGCCTAATTTGCTTTTGTGTGTGTGTGTGTATGTGTGTGTGTGTGTGTGTGTGTGAGAGAGAGAGAGAGAGAGAAAGAGAGGGAGAGGTATACTGGGGATTGAACCCAGTGCATGCTAGGCCAGCATTCTATCACTGAGCTCCATCCCCAAACCTTCAATATGTTTTTTAAAAAATTGTTATTAATTGAATATTTGTTATTTCATTTTTGCCTGGAATGTTTGTTTTAGTTGTACATTCTTCCAGTATTATTATTCTGAAAATAACTTCCTTAAATATTTATGTTTCTTTACTTTTCCTATAGGGTCTAACAAATCTGGGAATCTAATAGATACATGTAATATATTCTTATAGATTTGCTCTGTTCCCTTAATAGTTTTAAAAGACCCAAAATGGTTTTCTTAATGCAGTATAAAGTAAGTTATTTTACCTATTGTTTTTAGAATCACACCCAGGAAATTTGATACTGTTCAAGCATCTGAGCATTACAAAAGTGGAATTATCACCAATGATATTGGAGACTTAACTTTAAGCAAGAGGGGAATACGAACATCATTTACATTTAGGAAAGTGAGGCACACACCTTGTAACTGTAGTAAGTATATGATTTCATTTCTACTGTAAAATGGAGTAAATCTAGTATGGAAATCCTTTAAGGTCCCCTCAGTACCTAGGATAGCTTTTCCATAGCTTTTATAATGGCATTTCCTGTATTCTGCCTTGTATTTTACTTTTGGAATACTTTTCTGTACCACCTCCATTAGAGTATTCTTTGAAGTTAAGAACTCTTCTTATGATCTTTTTTTTTTTTAATTTTTTTTAGTTGTAGATGGACATATAATATCTTTATTTATTTTTATGTGGTGCTGAGGATCGAACCCAGTGCCTCACACATGCCAGGCAAGTGCTTTACCACTGAGCTACTAGTCCTAGCCCCTTTTCTTATGATCTTTATTTTCCCCATACTTAGTTTTTTAAGCAGTTGAGTGCCAAGAAATACTTTATTTATTGAAGTAACAGTTTAGAGTATTAGAATTATGGGACAGTAAAATATCACTTGTACAAAAATAGGTTTTTGTTGAAAATAGCTTGTCAGATTTCTTCTTCTTTTTTTTTTTTTTTTTATTAATCCAACAGGGAAGCTAGAGATGACAAATTGCTTTATGGTAGGTTACTATAGGGAATAAGCATTGGTTTATGGCTTAGTCTATTTGGAAACCTAGAAGGGACTAAAGGGAACTGCACAAAATTTGTCAAGAGGATACTGTTTTGAATTGTCTACATAAGTACATCATGCTTTCTTGGACTTAGTTTACAGAGATTTTTTTCATTTTATAAATAAGAATTTTTAATAACAGTGATAGAATCCATTTTATATCCGGGGGGTTTCAATTATGGGTAGTATCTACCAGTAGCTTTTGAATTTAATCATAATCTTAAACATTTTGAATTAAAACTCCTCATTATGTCTACAAGATGTTAGCCTAACAGAAACTTGAAGTCTTCTATGTTTGATAATCTTGATGGTAGTGAAGCTTTAAAACAAGTTTTTGCCTATTTTGCTGAAAGTGTCCTAAGGGCCTTAAAATGTGAATTTTTAAATTAAAAATATTTATTATTATTTGGTAAGGATCTAGCACTCATCAAAGAAAGAAAGAAAGAGAGAGGGAGAAAGAAAGAAAGAAAGAGAGAAAAGAAAGAAAGAGAGAGAGAGAAAGAAAGAAAGAAAGAAAGAAAGACAAGGTTTCTTTTCTCAAGTAAAGTCTAGTTGTAGAGATGCTAGTTTTCTTATGCAAATGTAAGGGAAGTGCTAAGAAGCTTCAGTTGGGTAATCAGTTTACAGATGTTTTTACAATAACAAAAATTGTATATATTGTGTACCACATAATGTTTTGGAATATGTATACATCATGGAGTTGCTGAATTGGGCTAATTAGCAAATGAATTATATCACACACAATTTTTTGTGTGTGTGTGTGTGTGTGTGATGAGAGCACTTTAAATCTAATCTTTTAGCAATTTTCAAAAATACAACACATTGTTATTACGTATAGTCACCATGTTGTAAAATAGATTTCTTTGACTTATTTGTCTATGTAACTGAAATTTGGTATCCTTTGACCAACATTTGCTCAACTGCAATGAAACAAATGGAGACAGAAGTAAGATGCAGAGGCAAAAATTACTGCTGGTCTAAGCTGCCATCTTAGGTTATCATTAGGTTACATCAGGTCACTGGCACCATTGGTACATTATTTTTCTTTATATCATTAAGCAGCATACATTAAGTTATAGTGTAAGATGTTCTTGCTTATGATTGGATATGTGCACTGGCCAAGCTTGTATTAGTTATCTTAATAGTTCCTGGGAAAAACCACAGAATGTTCCCTTTAAGCAGATGCAGAATTATATTTATATTTTTTTGTAAATAGATTTGCCCACTTCTTTTTATATTGAACTCCTCAAATATATAATTAGACTTGCAGGGAAGAATTTTGTTTTTTTGTTTTTTTGTTTTTTAACAGGTAAGTCAGAGCCTATGTATACCCAGTTCTGAAATTTGTTTTGATTTTCTTTTAAGAAAACTTGATAACTTTGAGTCATTTATAAAGATGAAAGGTTTGTATTGCCTTATTTTTATTTTTAGGTTATTCTTCTGTCTGTGACAGTCAGAGGAAAGAGACTCCTCCCTCATTTCCAGAGAGTGATAAAGAAGCCTCACAACTAGAGCAAGCGTATGTACATCGAGTTTATGAAGAGATTGCTGGGCACTTTAGCAGTACAAGACATACCCCATGGCCACAGATAGTGGAGTTTTTGAAGGCTTTGCCAAGTGGTTCCATAGTGGCCGATATTGGGTGTGGAAATGGGAAGTATCTTGGCATCAATAAGGAGTTATACATGGTAAGTAATGTTGCTTCTGACTTTCTTTTTGCTGTATTTGCAATGGTTATCATTATCTTTCTTCCTCATGATATACATTGTTTTTAGGCCATTGTAAAAAACTGATGATAAACAATGAAAATTAATTATTGCTTTCATTTTTAATTCCCCTAGAAATTTATGGGCATGGTATTTGGAAAAGATTTGGAAAATGTGGACTTGAAAGGCAGAAGTAAAACTAGGTCTAAGGAAGTTGTAGTTGTTAAAGACATTACCGCTACTGAAAAATGCTACAGGGACAGTAAGAAAGATGACTTGAGGGCATCTCAGGAGCTGGCAAGACCACACCCATCTAAAGCTTGAGAGAATAAAAGTAAAAATTCTCCTGAGGCCAGTGGGGAATCCTTCTTGTACCAGGGGGCCTGGTACAACATGATAAGCCACCTAGACACTTGAAAGCTGCTGCAGCCAGGGTCTCTGGAGGCTTTACTGCTCCTTGAAATGGTGACAGACCTTGGTGACAACCATGTGGTGCTGGTTCTGCAGAATGCAGGATGCTGGAGTTAGGGGGTCATGGAGGCTTCCACCAAGATTGCAAAGGAAGGTCTAGAAGGACAAACAAAGTGCTACAGGGTTGAAATTCCAGTGGGCAGCCCCTGAGAGGGCAAAGCATGGAGATAGGAGGAAGAAACCAAAGCTGCAATGGAAACCCCCAAGATTAATAAATGCCAGTAACATGGAACATCTGCTGAGGAAAGCTACAAGAATGGAGCAGAAAGAATCCAACAGAAAGGCCAGTTGTGTTGCAACAAATAAGGTCACCGGGGTAGAACTACCAAAGCCCTTTGGAGAGGACATCATGCCATGTACTCCAGATGCCTGACACAGAACTTGTTTGCCCACCTGGATTTCAGTCTTGCTTTGGTCCCATTCCTGCTTTCTATGTCCCTATTTTTGTAAATGGAGATATTTATTCAGTACTTTATATATTGGATATTTGTAAATTGCTTTTAATTTTACAGGAGCTTACAATGTGAGATTGCCTAAAGCCTCAGAGACCGCTTTGGACTTGAACTTTGAGCAATCTCAGAAATGTTGAGACTGTGGGCACTCTTGGGAATAGACTACATGTATTTCGAATTGTGAGATATTTGTGAGCTTTTGGGGGCCAGGGATGGAATGTTTTGGTTTGGATATAAAGGTGGCCCTCAAAAGCTTACAAGTGAGACAATGCTAGAATATTCAGAGAAGAAATTATCGGGTTATGAAAATCTTAACCCAATCAGTTTAATAGGAGAAAAATGGAATTTTTATATTAATTTGCACCCTTGATTAATAGCTTGAATTTTTGTGTGTGTTTACCTATGCTTCCAGAGTTGTATACTTAATGTTTTGTTGAAGATTAAATATATATAGGAGTAAAAAATCACATACTTTAATTTCAATACATACTTTTGTGTCATGATCTTTGTCTAACAGAAATATGTTAAAGAGACCTTGAATGTATGTTGAGTGTTTGCAAAATAAGCTATTTTCTCTTTGGTTGTTGTCATTAAGTAACATTATTAGGGAGAATTTCAAATACTTGACATTATCCTTGGTATTAAAACTTATATCAATTTAAAATAGAAAAGTTAAACAATTGTGATGTTTTGACTACCGTATATGGGAAACCCAGCAAAATAATGGAAATGTGAAGGTCGTGAGCCAGGTATGAGTCAGTGCCATGTCAGTGAGGAATCTATAATAGGTCTGGTGCTTTATTACTAAAATTTGCTGCACAGTTTCTTCTTGGTGAAAAGGCGTGGTATGAGCAAACAGACCTAAGAGACTGACAAGAAGGAGAAAATTTCCTCTTGTTTTGTTTGGCTGCTGTTCTTGTTCTGTTTTTATCTGTGGTCCTCAAATAATAATTCTCCTCTTCTGAGTGACTATTGAGCCCTGTCTCTGAGGATTTGTTTTATAGGCAGGCTGGAATTTTTCCTGTTGGCTCTAAGTAAGGTTTAGCTGTCAGAATTGGGCATAATTGAAACTTCTGAGTCTGTGAACTGAATTTAAATGTAACAAAAGGTAGCAAGCACAAAAATATTCTCTCTCTCTCTCTCTCTTTTTTCCTGTGTGTGTTTGTGTGTGTGTGTGTGTACACATTGATATTGTAACTGTTGGCTGGGTGACAGAGAATATTGGCAAAAATAAATAAAAGCAGTAAGTCAGGCATGGATCTTAAACAGATAAGGAAACAATTGGGAATTATGCCACTGTTATTAATAGCCCCTTAGTACTTTTCCATCTTTAAGTATTTCACAGAAAATTGCAGTACTTTACCTCTAGCTTGGTGCCTTTTATTCCACTTCACAAATTAAAGCAGCTCTGAGATAGAATACAAAAGCTGTTAAAATGCCTATTAGAAATTCAGCAAATTCATTAAATATGATCTGCTTGGCAGGCAATGTGATTTAATTGCTAAAGAATTATTTTGATATGAGAATTCATATTCTTTATTCTCAGGACTGAGAGAACCTCAAGGATCATGAGTAAATATTTTGAGCTGGCCACTTCTGTTTTTATTAAATCTTCTTTTACAATTCTTTTCCTCATTCATAGAGATTGGATTAAGAAGAGATTTCTGAGAATGATTATTTATTAATGATTTAACATTTCTTATGCCCCTCCCATTTTCCTTTCTCAATTTACATGTGCACATTGCGACTGCATACATGTGTGTGTGTGTGTGTGTGTGTGTGTGTGTGAGTGTAAACATTTTCTAAGACTGCCATATATATGTGTGTATATCTTTGGTATTAAAATTTCATATGAATATAGTATTCATATATATAGTATTCATAGAATTAAACAGCAAAACTGTATACAAAAACAACAGCAAAACTAGGGAGAAGATGGGAAGTCCCAGTCCCTGAACACTTTCTGCAGAACCAGACATGTGTAAGGCACATTTGGCCTCCCTTACTTGAAACATGAAAGCATGTTGCTAACTGCCTTCAGTAACAACATTCCGGTATAAGGCTTGGTTATGCTAAAAGATTTATTTAACTAAGTAGCATTTTATAAGTTTTGAATTCAGCACTTTATTCTTGATAAGGCTAAATATTTAACAGAAAAAAATGAAGAGTAAAATAAATTAAAAAATTGAAATATAGAATAAGTGATTTTACCTTTATGGATTTTTTTGGATTTTATTTTCTTATAAAAGTAATACATGGGCTGGGGATGTGGCTCAAGCGTTAGCGTGCTCACCTGGCATGCACCGGGTGCTGGGTTCGAACCTCAGCACCACATAAAAATAAAATAAAGATGAAAACTAAAAAATAAATATTAAAAAATTCTCTCTCTCTCTCTTAAAAAAAGAGTAATACATGTTGAAAAGTATAAAGAAGCAGAGAAAAAAAATCACCCATCCTCCTGCTATCTAGATTATCACCATATATATAGTAATGAAAGATACCTTAGATCATGTTCTTTGTAGCTCCCCTAAAAGTCTAAAATGTCTATGTTTTGGAGACAGTTTTGATTTTTATATGTAATGTTACAGAAAGATGAACATTCTGAATGGTGATCAATTAGGTGCAAATTTGGACCTCCCATTTTCATTGCCGTCATTTTTTTTAGTCATTTTGTTTTTATTCACTAATTTGAGTTCTGTTTGATATTTGTTAAGATAATAAATGTTATCATGAGCATTATATATTCTGACTTTGTGCTGACTATCTGAATTGGAAATATCATGGTCTGAGACCATTTCACGATAAATATGAAATCTTTTTAATGACTTTAAGGTATGGAATAAACCCATAGCTCTTAATTTCTTTTAAAATTCAAACAAAACATTATGAACTTTTTTCTCTTAAAGATTGGTTGTGATCGTAGCCAAAGCCTTGTGGACATTTGTAGAGAGAAGCATCTTCAGGCCTTTGTATGTGATGCGTTGGCTATTCCAGTTCGCAGTGGGTCTTGTGATGCCTGCATCTCCGTTGCTGTTATTCACCATTTTTCAACAGCAGTAAGTATTTTAAAAAATATGTTTTTCTTTCTCCAAGATTTTTGTCAGTAAGTGGCAACAAAACTTCATTAACTTATTGATGTTGGACCCTATTTTAGCTTCTCATCTTTTTCCACTACATAATCCATCCTCATTGAAGAGAGCATGTGTGACAAAGATAAGGCTACATCGGAGTTCTGGTTACTTAAACAGAGGCTTAATGGGACTCTGTGCTACTATTGCTGTATATTATAGCCTTTTTCTACCCAGGTCGCCATTCATTTCTAAATGCCTTCCTTCAGACCCACAGAGTCCCAGAATTTTAGTTGGAAGAGACGTTGAGACTAGGCTTCATGAGTTTATATCACTCCTCAGGTTCTTGAGTCTCTTCTCTCTCTTTTCCATTTGTCTTTCTCAGCCTATACCGTTCTTCAGAAATCTGTACTAGTATGTTAACTCTTAAAATGTTTTTAATTTTTCACTTTTACATTGTATGTGAGATTGAGATTTGTACAACCTTTATGGAAATCAGTATGGAGGTTCCTCAAAAGAAGTAGCAGTTCACACACATTAGGAATAGAACCACCATATGACCCAATTATACTACTACTTGGTATTTATCTTAAAGAATTAAGGTCATTATATTATAGTGACATATGGGTACCCATGTTTATAGCAGCACAATTCACAATAGGCAAATTATGGATCCAGCCCCGGTTTCCATCAGTGGATGAATAGATAAAGAAAATGTGGTATATTAGCGTTTTGTTCAGCCATAAAGAAGATTGAAACTATGTCATTTGCAGGAAAATGGATGGAACTTGAGAACATTATGTTAAGCAAAATAAGCTAAGGTTCCGAAAGTCCAGGGTCTTATGTTTTCTCATATGTGGAACCTAGAGAGAAAAAAGGAAAAGAAAGTTGGGAAGGGGGATATCAGGAAAATCAAAGGGAGATAGTAACATAGAGGTAAGTGATCAGGAGGAGAGAGGAGGAGTAAGAAAGGGAAAATCCTGAGAAATTGTATTGGCCAAATCCTATTGTTATATCATGTGTGTGCCTATACAAATATGTTAACACTGAATCCCACTATCATGTACCAATAAAAATATGGCTAAAAATGTTTTAAAAAGTAAAAATATTAAAAACAAACAAAATCTTCTTAAGTTTTAAATAAATGAATTTAATATTTTATGTTTTACTTAAAGGGAAAAAAAAGCTTATTTTTTGTATATTTTGTAAGCATCAGTAGTTCCTCCCCTGACAGAAACAAGAACCATATAGCTTACATTATGGGTCTCTGGCAGATTCAGTAGACTTTACATCCTTACCTGATTTCAAAACAAATCAGAAAAACCTCTATGACATTTGTCTCTTCAATTGTTAGCTCTTTATTTTTTAATAGTAACCGGGAGATTCTGCTGGACTGCAGCAAACAGGGTTAGAGGACTATCTTAAAAGAATTAGAAGAATTACTGCAAACAGATAAAGGCTTGTGAGCAACAGTTATACCTGTGAATTTTAAAAAAATTCCCTTCATTTGGAAGAAATGTTTGGCACACTTTAGTTCCTTCAGCCACAGCTTACTCTGTGAAAGAGGACTATCTTCAAAGTATAAAAGAAAGTAAAATACACAGGTAATATCTGTATCCATTTTTTTGTAATTGCATGTATATGTTGGACCCTTCCCCTATCTCCTTAGAAATTTGTCATATTCACCTTTCTCTCCATATCTCTTGTTATCTATTTAAAATTCATTCATTGACCATGTACAAAAGAATCAAGTTGGATCCAAGTCCTATAAGAGCCCAAACTATAAAACTCTAAGAAGAAAACATAGGAGAAAATATAAAAGAAAAGTTCTGTGACATTGAGTTTAGTAATGATTTCTTGGTTATGGTTCTAAGAACATGGGCAACAAATGAAAAAAATAGAGAAACTGGACTTTGTCAAAATTAAAACTTATGTGCATCAAACAACACTTATCAAGAGAGAGAAGATGCATCCCATGGAATGGAAAATAATATTTACAAATCGTGTCTGATAGGGAATTAATATCTAAAATATATGCAGAACTCCTAAAATGTGATGACAAAGCAACAAACAACCCAATGGAAAAAAGATGAAGGATTTAAATAGGTATTTTCCATGGCCAATAAGCACATGGAAAAGTGCTCAACATCATGAAACATTAGGAAAGTGCAAATCAAAACTACAGTGCAGTAGCAATTCACACACATTAGGATAGCTATTACCAGAAATATAGAAAATAGCTAGTGTTAGCAAGGATGTGGAGAAATTAGAGCTCTTCTGCATTGCTGGTAAAAACAAAATAGTGTAGCCACTGGGGAAAACATTGTGGCAGTTCCTCAGAAAGTTAAACATAGAAATACCATATGATCCAGCAATTCTACTTCTAGATAAATAGCCATTCCCCCCAAAACTGAAAGCATATAGACTTGCAATATTTGTACACCCATGTCCATAGAGCCATTATTCACTATATCCAAAATGTGGAAACAGCTCAGATATCCATTGATGGATGACTGTGTGAACAAAATGTAATCTATATACATATAGTGGAATATTGAATATTATTCAGATTGAAAAGGGAAGGAAATTCTGATACATGCTACAATGTAACTGAACCTTAAGGACATTATACTAAGTGAAATAAGCCAGACAGAAATGGAAAAATATTTTGAAGTACTTACATGCAGTACCTAGAAAAGTTAAATTCATAGAGACAGAAAGTACTACAGTGATTCTCAGATGCTGGGGAAGTTAGAATGGGGAGTTATTATTTACCTTGTATAGAGTTTCAGTTTGGTTTGAGTTTCAGTTTGGTGATGGACAGTGATGATGGTTATACAACAGTGTAAGTGTAATTAACATCACTAATTTGTGTACACTTAAAATGATTAAAATGGCAAATTTTACATCATGTGTTTTTTTACCACGATAAAAACTAATTCATTGAAAATTAGTTATATGCTGGTATTAAACAAGTGCCTGGGAATACAAATGGTGAAGTCCAAGTCTCTGCATTCATAGAGTTCATAGTCAAGTGGAGGAGGTAACACTGATTTATGTGTTGGTTGGTTTGGATTTTATGTTGCTGATTGAGTGCCATAGTAGTGATTTTGATTTTTAGAGACATTGAAAGATCTTACAAATGGTAGTGCCTTGATCAGATATATGCCATATAGGGATCATTCTTAGAGCACTGTGGAAGGTGGTTTAAGATAGGAGGCAAGACTGAATATAGAAAGTCTATTTTGACAGTCCAAGTATCTGGAGACAATAAGAGCATTGAAGTTTTAGTAGAAGAATTCTATTGCCCTCTACTTCATTCCTTCACCACTTTAGTTTTCTTTCCTGCCTGATCCCAGTATATGTCATTTTTAATCCATTATGGGTCTTTGGCAGATTCAGTACATTCTGTACATTCTGACTTCAGCATTCTCCTCCCTAATGTAACTACTTCTACCATTTTGTATTCTTTTTACCTTCTGAATACTTAGGTCTCTGAATACTTAGGTTGCTCATCTGTAAAATAAGATGGCAATAGCCTATCTCATAAGGTTGTTGTCAGAATAAATGAAACAATGCATAAATTCCTATCTTAGTGTCTTGTATGTTGTAAGAGCTCAGTAAATGTTATTGTTTTATTTTATATTCAATAAAATGATCTCATCTTGTATTTTCAGCTTGATTTCACAATATTTCCCAACTCCTAGACCCACCCTGGAAAAATTCTCACAGTTTTCTTCTATTAACTCTATAAATTATTCATGCTAAAGGTGCTTCCTCCTCTTTTAACATATAATCTGAGGTTATTTCTTGGGCTTTTGGGCCATTATGAATAACCCATTGCATGTTAGAATTGTGTGTTACTTTGACAATTTGACATTATCTGAGGCTAAGGAATCAGTAAGATCAATTTCTTTTTATCAAAGAGCACACGCATATTTGTAAACATTTCCAGTCTCAGTTCTTTTGTTTGCTAGCCTTATAACCTTAATGCAGTTTATTATTATATTTTTCCTCCTCTGTAAGTTTGCTGGTTAGATGCTATTTTTTCAGTGGTTGACATAGGCATTGTAGTATGTTTCCATGACCTTATTGTCTACCTTCAGTTGGTATGTTTACCCTTCCTAACATTGTGAGACTCTGATTAACCAAAGTTTTAGAGGGTTTAGATTTCTATTGCTTGAAGAATCCTTATTTTTTTTAAGTATAGGTATATTGATGACAAACTTTCTCACGTTTTGCAAATATGAAATCTTTATATTTTGTCTTTATTTTTAAAAAGATTATAACTAGGCTTGAATTCTAGAATGATAATATTTCTATGTTTTCTATCCCTGTGTTTTGATCCTGGGAAATTTGTTCTAGTCTGAATTCTAATTCAATAATTCTTTGTTGCAGTGTATCTAATTTGCTGTTAAATAATCTATTGCTTTTTTCTGTTATAGAATTTTTGTCTGACTTCTTAATATATTTTAATGTATTTTATGTCTTTACTGAAGTTCCTTCTTTCTATTTTTATGAATGTATTAACCACAGTAATTTTGAAGTCTTTGGGGGTTTACTTCTATGGTCTTCTTTTGCTATGATTTTCAGTCATTTGGTCATGATTGATTTTAACATACCTTATAATTTTTTATTGGATGCTGGACATTTTGTATTAAAAGATTTGGATATTTTATCTTTCTCCAAAAAGGATTAAATTATGGCAAGCTGATAAATATAAGCAGATCACTTTAATTCTGTAAAGGATTGGTTTTGTGCTTCACTAGAGCTGATTTATACCTTTTTCCCCCCCCTCTCCCTTTCTAGAATATGGCCCTTCTTGGTCTCAAGCAAAAGCCTGGGTTATATTCCAAGATCATTACCCCATGGTGGACTGTGAAATCCATTGACTTTCTCTCTAGCCTTGTTTGGCTACTTAAATTCTGTTTAGCTTTTTAATTTCCTAGCTGCCTTTCTGCTGAGTTCTTGGAATTTCACCCAGTGCTCATGCAACTTAGGAATTTGTAAGTCCTTCTAGAGGAGTTTGCATATAGATTTTCAGAATCACTTCCTAGCAGTTCCTTTACCTATGATTCTGTCTCCCAATTCTCATCTGCTTTAACTTCCCTGTATTCCAAGCCTTATTTCCTCAGGCCAGTGAGATTTCTGCTTTCTGATTATATTTTATTCTCCCACCCTGTGAATTATCAAATTCTCTGAGGGATTATAGCCCGTCAGGTCCACCTTCCAGAGTTGATCTTCAGTACCTTTAAGTAGCTGTTTTATGTGTAGATGAGCATCCCTAATCTAAAAATCAGAAATGCTCCAAAACTTGAAATGTTTGAACACTAACATGATGCCACTCCACACCAGACTTCACATGATGGGTTGCTGACATGATACAAGGCACACTAAAAGTATCATAAAATTGCCTTCAGGCTATGTGTATAAAGACTATATGAAACCTAAATGAATTTCGTATTTAGGCTTGGGCTTCATCCTCAAGACACTTCATTATATATATGAAAATATTTCAGAATCCAAAAATCTGGTCCCAAGCATTTCAGATAGGAGCTAATCAACCTGTATTTCATCCAGCCTTTGTGATTATTTTCAGTGGGAGAATTAATACAAACTATTTCATCAAGACTGTAAGTAGAAGTCTCTATAATCTATCTTGGGTGATATTTTGTAAATATAAATGTAATGATTCCCCTAAAAGTGCCTCATATTACCACTTGTAACTCTAAATCTGTTGTTTCCATGTGTCCAGCCAATTAAGGAAAGTCATGGGGGAAATTAACAAAAGGCACAGAACAAAATGCCCCTTCCTTTTTATCTTTTTTGTGTTTATATAAAACATTTTGTTAGATTTTCTTACTGATCATTGTAGTTGAAAACAGGCCTACAGTTAGTTTTATTTTTACATTTCCACTCTATGTCTCCTCCAGGTTCTTAAATGGCAATGTGTGCATGTGTGGTTTGTTTGTTTGTTTGTTTTTTAGGAGCGTAGAGTGGCAGCTCTCCAAGAACTTGTTCGACTCTTGAGACCTGGAGGGAAGGCACTCATTTATGTCTGGGCAATGGAACAAGAATATAATAACCAGAAGTCCAAATATCTTAAAGAAAACAAAATTAGCCAAGGAAAGAAAGAGATCAGTGATACATCTGTGCAAAGGCAGCTTGTGGAGCAAATGCCTAATGCGAACAGTCAAGACTCAGCAGCTTCTGTCCCCTCCATTCAGGAGGGAGGATGCAATTCAAGGAAAGTCACTAATTCTGAGCTGCCTATACACACCAACAGGACTACTTTTCATTCTCAAGATGTACTGGTTCCCTGGCACCTTAAAGGAAACCTTGGTAAAGACAAACCTGTTGAGCCATTTGGTCCAATAAGATCTCATGACCCAGGTTCTGTGTTCCATCGTTACTATCATGTGTTCTGTGATGGAGAATTGGAAGCTGCCTGCCAGACTTTGAGTAATGTCAGCATTCTGCAAAGCTACTATGATCAAGGAAACTGGTGTGTGATTCTTCAGAAGATCTGAATATTTATGTGAACATATTTTATGTAGAGAATAAACTTTAAAAAAAAAGGAGACTAAATTAATTGTCCTTTTAATTAAAGCGAAAACTTGTGGTGAAGTACCAAAGGAGAAATACTGAGAGAAATTTGGAAATAGAGATTGCTTAGGAAACATTTGATCTGCTACTTTGACTTCATAAATGTAGGCTCTTCCTACATCCCTACTCAGGATGGTGTTTAAAAGTGATTCAAGTAATTTGCGAAGTATTTGAGATTCTCATGTAAGAGTACAGCAATTTGAAGATGATATTTTATTATAAATGTTATTAAAGAACCTGAATTATGTTGAATCTTATTGAAGTAATTATATAATATTTTAATAAAGAAACTATTCTTGGTCAATAGAAAATTATCTTTTTTTTTTAATTTTTTTTTATTGGTTGTTCAAAACATTATAAAGCTCTTGACATATCATATTTCATACATTAGATTCAAGTTGGTTATCTACAGTTCTTTTTTTTTTTAATTTGTTCTAATTATACATGATGGTAGCACTCATTTTGACACATCATACATAAAATGGAGTATAACTTCTCATTTGTCTGCTTGTACATGATGTGGAATTACACAGGTAGTGTAATCATAAATGCACATAGGATAATGTCCAATTCATTCTATTATTTTTCTTTACCCATTCCCCTTCCCTTCATTTGCCTCTGTCTAATCCAAAGTACCTCTATTCTTCCCTAACATTTCCCCTTATTATGAATTAGCTTCTGCATATCAGAGAAAACATTTGGCCTTTGGTTCTTTGGGATTGGCTTACTTCACTTAGTACGATACTCTCCAGTTCCATCCATTTAGCAGCAAATGCCAAATTTCACTTTTCTTTAAAGCTGAGTAATATTCCATTGTGTGTATACACTAAATTTTCTTTATTCATTTATCTGTTGAAGGGCACCTAGGCTGGTTCCATAGTCTAGCTATTGTGAGTTGAGATGCTATAAACATTGATGTGGCAGCATCTCTGTAGTATGCATAGATTTGAAGTCCTTTGAGTTTAAGCCAAGAAGTGGGATAACTGGGTCAAATGGTGGTTCCATTCCAAGTTTTCTGAGGAATTTCCATAGTTGTGCCAATTTGCAGTCCTATCAGCAATGTATCAGTGTACCTTTTTTTCCACATCCTCGCCAACATTTATTTTTGCTTGCATTCTTGATAATTGCCATTCTGAATGGAGTGAGATGAAATCTTAGTAGTTTTGATTTGCATTTCTCTAATTGCTAGAGATATGAACATTTTTTTCATATGTTTGTCAATTTATTGTATTTCTTCTTTTGTGAAGTGTCTCTGTTCAGTTCCTTAGCCCATTTATTAATTGGGTTGTTTGGGTTTTTTTGGTATTAAGTTTTTTGAGTTTTTTATATATCCTGGAGATTAGTGCTGTATCTGATATGCGTGTGGTAAAAATTTGCTCCCACACTGTAGGCTCTCTTTTTACCTTAGTGATTGTTTTGCTGAGAAGAAGCTTTTTAGTTTGAATACATCCCATTTATTATTATTTTTATTTTATTTCTTGCACTTTAGAAATCTTGTTAAGGAAGTCAGGTCCTAATCTAACTTGGTGAAGATTTAGGCCTACTTTTTCTTCTATTAGGTTCAGGGTCTCTTGTCTTAATTCCTGGGTCCTTGATCTACTTTCAGTTGAGTGAGAGATAGGGGTTTAATTTTATTTTGTTTCATATGGATTTCCAGTTTTCCCAGCACCATTTGTTGAAGAGGCTGTCTTTCCTTCAATGTATGCCTTTGTCTAGTACGAGATAACTATATTTATATGGGTTTGTCTCTGTGTCTTCTATTATATACCTTTGGTCTGTGTGTCGGTTTTGGTGCCAATGCCATGTTTTTTTTTTTTTTGTTATTGTTACAATAGCTCTGTAACATAATTTAAGGTCTTTTATTGTGATGCCTCCTATTTTACTTTTCTTGCTAAGTATTGCTTTGGCTATTCTGGATCTCTTATTTTTCCAAATGAATTTCATGATTGCTTTTTGTATTTCTATGAAGAATGTTATTGGGATTTTAATAGGAATTGCATTAAATCTTTGTAATGCTTTTGGTAGTATGACCATTTTGACAATGTTAATTCTGCCTATCCAAGAACATGGGAGATCTTTCCATCTTCTAAGTTCTTCTTTAATTTCTTTCTTTAGAATTCTAAGTTTTCACTGTAGAAATCTTCCATGTTTTTTGTTAGATTGATTCCCAGAAAATTTTTTGAGGCTATTTTGAATTGGATAGTTTTCCTAATTTCTCTTTCAATGGATTCATCACTGATGTATAGAGGTACATTTTATTTGTGGGTGTTGATTTTGTATCCTGCTACTTTGCTGAATTCATTTATTCTAGAAGTTTTCTGGTGGAAGTTTTTGGATCTTCTAAATACAGAATCATGTTGTTGGCAAATAGTGATACTAGTTTGAGTTCTTCTTTTCCTATTTGTATCCCTTTAATTTCTTCCTTCTAATTGCTCTAGCCAGAGTTTCAAGGATGATGTTGAATAAAAGTGGTGAAAATTCTTATCTTGTTCCAGTTCTTAAAGGGAATGCTTTCAATTTTTTCTCCATTTAGAATGATGTTGCCCTTGGGTTTAGCATAGATAGCTTTTACAATGTTTGAGGTATATTCCTACTATCCTAGTTTTTCTAGTGTTTTGAACATGTAGGGGTGGGTGTTGTATTTTGTCAAATGCATTTTCTGCATCTACTGAGATAATTATATGATACTTGTCTTTAAGTCTATTGATGTGCTGAATTATGTTTATTGATTTCCATATGTTGAACTAGCTTTGCATCCCTGGAATCAACCCCACTTGATCATGGTGCACTATCTTTTTAATACGTTTACGTACGCAGTTTGCCAGAATTTTATTGAGAATTTTTGCATCTATGTTCATCAGGGATATTGGTCTGAAGCTTTGTATTTCATGGAATAATTTGAGAAGTATTGGTGTTAATTCTTCTTTGAAGGTCTTTTAGAACTTGACTGAGAATCCATCTGGTCCGGAGCTTTTCTTAGTAGGCTTTTGATGGTGTCTTTTATTGCTTGAAATTGATCTGTTTAAATTGTGTTAAGTCCTCCTAATTCAGTTTGGGTAGGTCACATGTCTCTATAAATTTGTCAATGTCTTCAAGATTTTCTGTTTTATTGGAGTATAAATTTTCAAAATAGTTTTTGATTATCTTCTGTATTTCAGTAGCGTCCATTGTGATATTTCCTTTTTCATCACAAATTTTAGTAATTTGAATTTTCTCTTCGTTAGCATAGCTAGGGGTTTATCAATTTTATTTATTTTTTCAAAGAACCAACTCTTTGTTTTGTCAGTTTTTTGAATTGTTTCTTTTGTTTCAATTTTGTTGATTTCAGCTCTGATTTTAATTATTTCCTGTCTTCTGCTTTGGGTGTTGATTTGTTCTTTTTCTTGGAATTTGAGATGTAATGTTAAGTTATATTTTTATTGACTTTTTTCTTTTAATGAATAAGCTCAATGCAATAATCTTTCCTCACTGCCTTCATAGTATCCCAGAGATTTTGATGTTATGTTGCAATTCTCACTTACTTCTAAGTATAGTTTTATTTCATCCCCGATTTGTTCTGCTATCCATTCCTCATTCATTAGAATATCATTTAGTCCTCCAGGTGTTAGGAGTATCTTCTATTTTTTATTTTATCGTTGATTTCTAATTTCACTCCATTATGATCTGATAGAATGTAAGGTATTATCTCTGGGTTTTTTTTTTTTTTTTTTTGTATTTTCTAGGAGTTGCTTTGTGGCCTAAGATAGGATCTGTTTTAGAAAAGGATCCATGTACTGCTGAGAAGTCTTATTCATTCATTGATGGATGAGAAATATTCTATATGTCTGTTACATCAATTATTGATTGTATTATTTAGTTCTATAGTTTATTTAGTTTTTGTCTGGAGGATCTATCCAGTGTTGAGAGAGGTGTGTGAAAGTCACTCAGTATTATTGTGTTGTGGTCTGTTTGATTTTTAAAATTGAGAAGGGTTAGCGTGTTGTATTTAGATTCTCCATGTTTGGGGCATAGATATTTATAATCATTATGTCTTATTGATGTACAATTCTTTTAAACATTATGAAATGTCCTTCTTTGACCCTTCTGATTAACTTTGGTTTGAAGTCCACTTATCTGATATGGGGATAGAAACTCCTGCTTATTTACAGAGTTCATGTAAATGATATGATTTTTCCCATCCTTTCACTTCAGTCTGTGGACGTCTTTGCCCATCAGGTGAGTCTCTTGGAGACAGCATATAGTTGGGTCTTGTTTTTTAATCCAATCTGCCAGTCTATGTCTATGGATTGATGGGTTTAGGCCATTAAAGTTCAAGAGGTATGAGTCATTTTGGTTTATTTCTGGGTTGTAATTTGAATTAGTTTCTCCTTTGATTGACTATTTCTTCAGTGTTGTTTCTCCCTTTGCTAGTTTTCACTTTTTTTTTTAATCCATTTCATCTTTTTTGTTGAGAAGTTGTATAGTGCAGGCTTTCTAGTTGTGAATTCTTTTAATTTTTGTTTATCATAGAAGTTTTTTTATTTCATCTTCTAATCTGAAGCTTATTTTTGCTGGATAAAATTATTGGTTGGCATCCATTTTCTTTCAGAGCTTGGAATACAAGACTGCCCAGCTTTGAGGGTCTGGGCTGAGAAATCAGATGAGATCCAAATTGGTTTCCCCCTAAATGTACTCTGATATTTTCTCTTGCAGCCTTTAAAATTCTACCCTTCTTCTCTATTTTTAGACATTTTCATTATAATGTGCCTTGGTGTGAGTCTGTAGTAATTTTGTATATTTGGGATCCTATAAGACTCTAATATTTGATTTTCCATTTTATTCTTTGGGAAATTTTCTGATATTATTTTATTGGTTTGTACCTCCACACCTTCATCTATCCCAATAAGTCTTAAATTTGGTCTTTTGATGTTATCCCATAATTGTTGGGAGTTCTGTTCATGGTTTCTTAACTACTTCTCTCCATGGTCAACTTTATTTTCAAGATTACATATTTTGTCTTCATTGCTTGAGATTCTGTCTTCCCTGTGGTCTGTTGGTGATGCTTTTCATTGAATTTTTAATTTGGATTATTGATTCCTTCACTTTGAGGATTTCTGCATGATTTCTTTTCAGAATCTCTATATCTTTATTGAAATGATCTTTCACTTCCTGAATTGTATCTCCGATTTTATTTCTTACATCGTCCTTTATGTTGTGGATCAGTTTAACTGTGTACATTCTAAACTCCTCTGTCATTTCTTCTTCTGTGTTGTCAATGGATTCTATTATTGGAGCATCTTGGTTTGTTTGGGTGATTTGTTCCCTTGTTTTTTTTTTGCATTTATTTTTTAGTTGTACGTTGACACAATACATCTATTTTATTTTTATGTGATGCTAAGTATTGAATTCACTACCTCATGAATGCTAGGTGAGCACTCCACCTCTGAGCCACAACCCCAGCCCCTACCTTGTTTTTAATGTTGTTTGTGTGTCTAACTCATCTTGCAGTGTGATTCTCAGGCAGTACAGTTTCTACCCTGTAGATTTATAGTGTCCCTGAAGGTTTCCAGAACCTCGCCTTTAATAGGGAGACAAATAATAACAGCACCCAATGCAAATAATAATATAGCTCCTACTAAGATGTTACAGTTTTGTCGTAATAAACAGAAAGGATGTGTTCAATTATTGTATACAATATAAACAGTAAGTTTGCAAAAGAATTTAAAATTTCAAATGGTGGACAAAGTGAGAATAGAAGTGGTATAGGGTGTGATGTTTATGAGAAAGGAGGAGAGAATTTAAAAATTATAGGAAGTGTGAAAGATGTATTTATAGAGATTGGCTGTTAGTAGGAGAAAAGAGAGAAAGAGAATCCAGGGAAACAGATAAGTGAGAGGAAATATATATATAATGTAAAAAATTAAAAATAGAAAGAAAAAAGTAAAAGTAAAATAATACACAACAAAATTATAATATACTACTCAGACATCCCAGTCCTCAATAAACTGATGCATGAAAAATACTTGGTTTCAGAAATGGTAGAAATGTGAGAGATTTTAAAAAAAGGAGGGGCTGGGGATGTGGCTCAAGCGGTAGTGCGCTTGCCTGGCATGCGTGCGGCCCGGGTTCAATCCTCAGCACCACATACAAACAAAGATGTTGTGTCCGCTGAATACTAAAAAAATAAATATTAAAGAATTCTCTCTAAAAAAAATGATTTAAAAAAAATTTAAAAAAGGAGATTAAAAAAATAAATCTTGATAAAAAATTCAACAATTTTTCCATTGGAGTTCAAAAGTTTCTCGGGTTTCCTTCTCAGCAGGTAGGTGGGGTTGTCTGGTATATAATGCTAACTCCACCCAAAGGATGGGTGGGCTTGCTAGGGTGAGAGCGTTAGTCCTGGAGGCAGGGTTCCTGGGGGCAGGATGTAAGTTTAGGTATGCTCCAGTCTCTTGCTGGGTGTCAGCTGGTCTGGAGATTTTAAAGCAATACACCTCCAGGGCCCAGCAATTGCCAGTCCATGCTGGAAGACTGCACCCCAGGAATCTCCTTTGGGTTTCACTCATGTGGTATAGGAGCCTGTTCTTAGCCTATTACTTCACTTGTGGACCCCATGCTTCCTGGTCTCTGATTCAGTCACCCCGAACTCAGTCTCTCCCCGACTCTGCCCTTTTGAATTCCTGGTCTATTACTTCTCTCCCATCCTGTTCTGCAAGCTGCTAGATTGAAAGGTGAGGGGAAAGTCAGGTGAATTTCCATGACTAGTATTCTATGTAAACCTCCATGCTTGATTTTTTCCTGGTCACTTAGGCACACCCTCTGTCACACAGCTTGGGTTTGCCTGACTTGTTTTTCAAGCCAGACTTAGGTCTGCTAGTAATTGCTCCCCTAGCTATCGACCCCTGAGCTGCAGGTTCCTTCTGCTGTTCTCCACCCAGGCCACTGGGAGAGAGATAGTGACTTCTTTCCCATACATGGATATTGTGTAGCGTACTTATTGTTTTTTTCAGTCAGTGACTCTGATCTCTAAACTCTCTGCACCCGGATATCCCCAGTCTTCCCAAGAATGGGGATTCCTTTAATTCTTTTATTGCTTTACTGAATTTATGGAAGGACCATTCTGGCTTATGATTCCAGTTGCTGCTGTGACTGTGGTGCTTGAGATCTTTTCCCCTTATTATATAAGATCTCCTGAGTCCTGATCTGTTTTGAGTATCCAGTATTAAATTCCTGGGATCAATTACAGCATCATAATGAACAAATAAGAAAGAAAAAAGCCCTTGCCTTTATGGAGGTTACCTTCTCAAGACAATAAGCAAATAAATAAATAAATATTACATGCCACATAGTGATAAATACCATGAAAAATAAAATGGAAGTCAAGGGGACATTCACCCAGGAGCAAAGGGTTATTTTTTAAGTGGCAGAAATAGACTGTAATTTATTACCAAGAGTTAAGTGGTATTACTAATTCATTTGTCTAGGTGCTAAAGACAACCTAAACATGTCCTTTTATGCTGCCAATCAGATCTAACTATGCCCTTATAGTCAAACCTATGGTTTCATTATTTGGTTTTTGTAGTTTATTCATAGTTTGTCCCAGCCCAGGAACAATCAGGAGTTATTTGCTTATCTATATAATGTTGTATAGTAACTCAGTTAACTTAATTGCTTATGTCATGGTTCCAGGAGGAACAAAATTAGGAAGCTTATCACCAATTGAATTATTACACAGAAGAGAAAGGCTTAAAAACAAAAATTTCAACACTTTACTCCAGCAGATATCGCTTTTGTAGTAGCCAGGCTTAAGACTATTCTATAGGAAAATTACTTTATGTAAATTGTGGGTACTGGTCTATAATATATCTTATTATTAATTTCAGTGATGTTTAATTTCCAAGCATTGAACTTTCTGAAATCTGTAGTGACTGATAATTGGTCTTAGTTAAGACAATGGATTTTTTTGTCATGGAATTTCAGTACAAGATCAAGATGTATTGTTTCTTCCATATAAATTTATGAGGTTCATGATAAGAGAAGAAAGAATATGGGGCTAAATGTAGTTTATGTTTATTATTTTTTATATGGCAGAAATAGCTACTAATTCTGACTATAATTTATTCCAGGACTTCACATCAAAATTTGAAGTTTGAGTCTTGTTAATAAATTTTAAAAATTTAGATAAAACTGATGATTTTCTAGAAAGATACAAGAAGAAAGAAAAATGAAACATGTTGAAAAATAGCATAGGGGCCCCCTCCCCCTGCACCGGCAAGGTAGAGGGAACTGTGACCACGCACAGAGCAGGCCCAGCGGCCTGCTGAGGGGCAGAGCCACCCCCCACCCCCCGCGCCTGCCAGGTGACCACCGACAGAAAAGG
Source organism: Marmota monax (assembly GCF_021218885.2). Taxonomy (NCBI): domain Eukaryota; kingdom Metazoa; phylum Chordata; class Mammalia; order Rodentia; family Sciuridae; genus Marmota; species Marmota monax. Next base: position 6,474,811 of record NW_026692132.1, read on the forward strand.
CCCAGTGGCCCGAGGTGGGACAGAGCTTCCAATCACTCCTGCAAGGTAGGCGGGCCTGCGACCCACCGGCAGAAGAGGAGCAGCGGCCTGCTGAGAGGCAGAGCCGCCCCCTCCCCCTGCACCGGCAAGGTAGAGGGAACTGTGACCACGCACAGAGCAGGCCCAGCGGCCTGCTGAGGGGCAGAGCCGCCCCCCACCCCCCGCGCCTCCCAGGTAGGTGGAACGGTGACCACCGACAGAAAAGGCCCAGTGGCCCGCGGCGGGACAGAGCTTCCAATCACTCCTGCAAGGTAGGCGGGCCTGTGACCCACTGGCAGAAGAGGAGCAGCGGCCTGCTGAGAGGCTGAGCCGCCCCCTCCCCCTGCGCCGGCAAAGTAGAGGGAACGGTGTCCACGCACAGAGCAGGCCCAGCGGCCTGCTGAGGGGCAGAGCCGCCCCCCACCCCCCGCGCCTGCCAGGTAGGTGGAACTGTGACCACGGACAGAAAAGGCCCAGTGGCCCGCGGCGGGACAGAGCTTCCAATCACTCCTGCAAGGTAGGCGGGCCTGCGACCCACCGGCAGAAGAGGAGCAGCGGCCTGCTGAGAGGCAGAGCCGCCTCCTCCTCCCAGCGCCTGCAAGGTAGCCGGAACTGTGACCACCATCAGAACAGGCCAGACCTGCAACCGAGAGACAGAACAGGCCCAGTGGCCTGAGGAAGGGTAGAGCTGCCCCCCCCCCGCGCCTGCAAGGTAGGCGCACCTGCGACCCACTGGCAGTACAGCCCCAGAGGCCTGCAGAGGGGCAGTGCCGCTGCCTGCGCCTGCAAAGTAGACAGAACTGTGACCACCGACAGAACAAGCCTAGCGGCCCGCAGAGGGACAGAGCCGCCGCCCGCGCCTGCGAGGGCGACTTTGCAACTATACAAGACCAATATAAATATATAGGGGGAAAATTCAATAGCACAACAGTTTCACCAAGTAGAAAGGAACGCGAACAGTATGAAGAGACAAGGAAAGAAAGGACCACAAGCATTGCAGGTCAACTGAACGTTAGAAGAGGTAATAGCTGCAGCAGATGGAATGTCAGATAAAGAATTCAGGATATACATGCTTCAGATGATCTGCAGTCTCAAGGAAGACATCACACAGCAAAATCAGACAATGAAAGATCACTTCAACAATGAATTACATAAACAAATCCAAGAAGCAAAAGATCAACTATACAGGGAAATAGAGGTTATAAAAAACAAACAAACAGAAATCCTAGAAATGCAGGAAGCAATAAGCCAACTTAAAAACTCAATTGAGAATACTACCAGCAGAGTAGAACACTTAGAAGACAGAACATCAGACAATGAAGATAAAGTATTTCAACTTGAAAAGAACATGGACAGCTCAGCAAGACTGTTAAGAAACCATGAGCAGAACATCCAAGAAATATGGGATAACATCAAGAGACCAAATTTAAGAGTCATTGGGATACAGGAAGGGACAGAGTTTCAAACCAAAGGAATGAGCAATCTATTCAATGAAATAATACGAGAAAACTTCCCAGACTTGAAGAATGAGACAGAACCCCAAATCCTAGAAGCCTACAGGACGCCGAATGTGCAAAATCATAAGAAACCCACACCTAGACACATTATAATGAAGATGCCCAACATACAGAATAAGGAGAGAATTTTAAAAGCTACAAGAGAAAGGAAGCAGATCACATTTAGGGGTAAGCCAATCAGGATAACAGCTGATCTTTCAACACAGACTCTGAAAGCTAGAAGATCCTGGAATAACATATTTCAAACACTGAAAGAAAATGGGTTCCAACCAAGAATTGTGTATCCAGCGAAATTAAGCTTCAGGATGGAAGATGAAATTAAAACCTTCCACGATAAACAAAAGTTAAAAGAATTTGCAGCTAGAAAACCATCTCTTCAAAACATCCTTGGCAAAACATTACAGGAAGAGGAAATGGAAAATAACAATGAAAACCAACAGTGGGAGGTAGGACACTAAAGGGGGGAAAATAATCAAAGAGGAAAACAAACCATGTTTAGTAACAGAAATAAACAAATATGGCTGGAAGAACAACCCATATCTCAATAATAACCCTAAATGTTAATGGCTTAAACTCACCAATCAAGAGACACAGGCTAGTAGAATGGATCACAAAACAAGACCCAACAATATGCTGCCTACAGGAGACGCATTTGATAGGAAAAGACATACATAGGCTGAAGGTGAAAGGTTGGGAAAAATCATATCACTCATATGGACTTCGGAAACAAGCAGGAGTATCCATACTCATATCAAATAAAATAGATTTCAAGCCAAAGTTAATCAAAAGGGATAAAGAGGGACACTACATACTGCTCAAGGGAACCATACACCAACAAGACATAACAATCATAAATATATATGCCCCAAACAATGGTGCAGCTATGTTCATCAAACAAACTCTTCTCAAGTTCAAGAGTCTAATAGACCACCATACAATAATCATGGGAGACTTCAACACACCTCTATCACCACTGGACAGATCTTCCAAACAAAAGTTGAATAAGGAAACTATAGAACTCAATAACACAATTAATAACCTAGACTTAATTGACATATATAGAATATACCACCCAACATCAAGCAGTTACACTTTTTTCTCAGCAGCACATGGATCCTTCTCAAAAATAGATCATATATTATGTCACAGGGCAACTCTTAGACAATATAAAGGAGTAGAGATAATACCATGCATCCTATCTGATCATAATGGAATGGAACTGAAAATCAACGATAAAAGAAGGAAGGGAAAAGAATACATCACTTGGAGAATGAACAATAGGTTACTGAACGATCAATGGGTTATAGAAGACATCAAGGAGGAAATTAAAAAATTCTTAGAGATTAATGAAAACACAGACACAACATATCGGAATCTATGGGACACATTGAAAGCAGTTCTAAGAGGAAAATTCATTGCTTGGAGTTCATTCCTTAAAAAAAGAAAAAACCAACAAATAAATGATCTCATACTTCATCTCAAAATCCTAGAAAAAGAAGAGCAAAACAACAGCAAAAGAAGTAGAAGGCAAGAAATAATTAAAATCAGACTTGAAATTAATGAAATCGAAACAAAAGAAACAATTGAAAAAATTGACAAAACTAAAAGTTCGTTCTTTGAAAAAATAAACAAAATCGACAGACCCTTAGCCATGCTAGCGAAGAGAAGAAGAGAGAGAACTCAAATTACTAACATACGGGATGAAAGAGGCAATATCACAACAGACACTTCAGAAATACAGAAGATAATCAAAAATTATTTTGAATCCTTATACTCCAATAAATTAGAAAGGCATAGATAAATTTCTTAAGTCATATGATCTGCCCAGATTGAGTCAGGAGGATATAGACAACCTAAACAGACCAATATCAATTGAGGAAATGGAAGAAACCATCAAAAGACTACCAACTAAGAAAAGCCCAGGACCGGATGGGTATACAGCAGAGTTTTACAAAACCTTTAAAGAGGAACTAATACCAATACTTTTCAAGCTACTTCGGGAAATAGAAAAAGAGGGAGAACTTCCAAATTCATTCTACGAGGCCAACATCACCCTGATACCTAAACCAGACAAAGACACTTCAAAGAAAGAAAACTACAGACCAATATCTCTAATGAACCTAGATGCAAAAATCCTCAATAAAATTCTGGCCACTCGGATACAAAAACTTATCAAAAAAATTGTGCACCATGATCAAGTAGGATTCATCCCTGGGATGCAAGGCTGGTTCAATATACGGAAATCAATAAATGTTATTCACCACATCAATAGACTTAAAAATAAGAATCATATGATCATCTCGATAGATGCGGAAAAAGCATTCGACAAAGTACAGCATCCCTTTATGTTCAAAACTCTAGAAAAACTAGGGATAACAGTTGAACATGAAGCCGTTCGAATATTGTAAAAGCAATCTATGCTAAGCCTCAGGCTAGCATCATTCTGAATGGAGAAAAATTGAAGGCATTCCCTCTAAAATCTGGAACAAGACAGGGATGCCCTCTCTCACCACTTCTGTTCAACATAGTTCTCGAAACACTGGCCAGAGCAATTAGACAGACGAAAGAAATTAAAGGCATCAAAATAGGAAAAGAAGAACTTAAATTATCACTATTTGCAGATGACATGATTCTATACCTAGCAGACCCAAAAGGGTCTACAAAGAAACTATTAGAGCTAATAAATGAATTCAGCAAAGTGGCAGGATATAAAATCAACACGCATAAATCAAAGGCATTCCTGTATATCAGCGACAAAGCCTCTGAAATGGAAATGAGGACAACCACTCCATTCACAATATCTTCAAAAAAAATAAAATACTTGGGAATCAACCTAACAAAAGAGGTGAAAGACTTATACAATGAAAACTACAGAACCCTAAAGAGAGAAATAGAAGAAGATCTTAGAAGATGGAAAAATATACCCTGTTCATGGATAGGCAGAACTAACATCATCAAAATGGCGATATTACCAAAAGTTCTCTATAGGTTTAATGCAATGCCAATCAAAATCCCAACGGCATTTCTTGTAGAAATAGAGAAAGCAATCATGAAATTCATATGGAAAAACAAAAGACCCAGAATCGCAAAAACAATGCTAAGCAGGAAGTGTGAATCAGGCGGTATAGCGATACCAGACTTCAAACTATACTACAGAGCAATAGTAACCAAAACAGCATGGTACTGGTACCAAAACAGGCGGGTGGACCAATGGTACAGAATAGAGGACACAGAAACCAATCCACAAAACTACAACTACCTTATATTTGATAAAGGGGCTAAAAGCATGCAATGGAGGAAGGATAGCATCTTCAACAAATGGTGCTGGGAAAACTGGAAATCCATATGCAACAAAATGAAACTGAATCCCTTTCTCTCGCCATGCACAAAAGTTAATTCAAAATGGATTAAGGAGCTTGATATCAAATCAGAGACACGTCGTCTGGTAGAAGAAAAAGTTGGCTACGATCTACAGTCGGTGGGGTCGGGCTCCAAATTCCTCAATAGGACACCCATAGCACAAAAGTTAATAACTAGAATCAACAAATGGGACTTACTCAAACTAAAAAGTTTTTTCTCAGCAAAAGATACAATAAGAGAGGTAAATAGAGAGCCTACATCCTGGGAACAAATCTTTACTCCTCACACTTCAGATAGAGCCCTAATATCCAGAGTATACAAAGAACTCAAAAAATTAGACAATAAGAGAACAAACAACCCAATCAACAAATGGGCCAAGGACCTGAACAGACACTTCTCAGAGGAGGACATACAATCAATCAACAAGTACATGAAAAAATGCTCACCATCTCTAGCAGTGAGAGAAATGCAAATCAAAACCACCCTAAGATACCATCTAGATTGGCAGCCATTATGAAGTCAAACAACAACAAGTGCTGGCGAGGATGTGGGGAAAAGGGTACACTTGTACATTGCTGGTGGGACTGCAAATTGGTGCAGCCAATTTGGAAAGCAGTATGGAGATTTCTTGGAAAGCTGGGAATGGAGCCACCATTTGACCCAGCTATTCCCCTTCTCGGTCTATTCCCTAAAGACCTAAAAAGAGCATGCTACAGGGACACTGCTACATCGATGTTCATAGCAGCACAATTCACAATAGCTAGACTGTGGAACCAACCTAGATGCCCTTCAATGGATGAATGGATAAAAAAAATGTGGCATTTATACACAATGGAGTATTACTCTGCATTAAAAAATGACAAAATCATAGAATTTACAGGGAAATGGATGGCATTAGAGCAGATTATGCTAAGTGAAGCTAGCCAATCCCTAAAAAACAAATGCCAAATGTCTTCTTTGATATAAGGAGAGTAACTATGAACAGAGTAGGGTCGAAGAGCATGAGAAGAAGATTAACATTAAACAGGGATGAGAGGTGGGAGGGAAAGGGAGAGAGAAGGGAAAATGCATGGAAATGGAAGGAGACCCTCAGAGTTATACAAAAGTACATACAAGAGGAAGTGAGGGGAAGGGGAAAAATAATATAAGGGGGACAAACGAATGTCAGTAGAGGGAGCAGAGAGAGAATAGGGGAGGGGAGGGGAGGGAAGGGGAGGGGGGATAGTAGAGGATAGGAAAGGCAGCAGAATACAACAGACACTAGTATGGCAATATGTAAATCAATGGATGTGTAACTGATGTGATTCTACAATCTGTATATGGGGTAAAAATGGGAGCTCATAACCCACTTGAATCAAATTGTGAAATATGATATATCAAGAACTATGTAATGTTTTGAACAGCCAACAATAAAAAATTAAAAAAAAAAAAAGAAAAATAGCATAGGAATTCAGAAGTTGGATCTAGAATTAAATTTCCTAAAAGCTGAAATTTAGATCTGTCATTTATTAGCTGTGATTTTGAGCAAATTTCTTAATGTTTCTATGCTTTAGTTTTCTTACTTGTAAAATTGGACTAGCTATATGAAAATTCACTGAAATAATAATTGTATAGATCTTGAATTAATATAAGAATATAGTATTCATTTGGGCAATACTTCTTTATTATTTCTCCCAAAGAAGACCCAGAAGAGTTTTAAGTATTGAGTAATGTCAAGCCTTATTTTTAAATTGTATAATAAATATATTGTTTTCTAAATTTTTGTCTTCTTGTTCTTGTCATTTGATACAGATGTGTTAAAATCTCCTTCTATGCTTATGGATTTTTCTGTGCTTTTCTTGTAGATGTGTCAGTAGTGCAAATCTCAAAAATATTCAAGTGACCATTAGTAGTAGAGTGAGAATTGTAGTCCCTTCATATACTATTTTACTACACAATTAGAGAAACTGTACTTACAAACTATTATATGAATGAATCTCAGAAACATAATACTAAGTAAAAGAAGCCATATAGAAGATAATGTCGTATGATTTCTGCAGAGTTTAGGAATCCCTAAGACCACCATCACTTCTGACATCCCCTATAAAGTTCAGGCATTCCTCAAGACACCCAGACTTCTGAAGTCAACTGCAAACTCATGTGTTCCTAAGGCCATCCTCTGGTTTGATGATTTACGAGAAAGTTTCACAGAAGGCACTGAAACTGTTATAGTTATGGTTTATTACAGCAAAAGGATACAAGTTAAAATCAGGAGAAGATGTTCACTGAACCAGAGTTGAAGAGTGTTCTGAGCATGGAGTTTTCAGTTGTCCACTCTAAGTAGAGTTATGGACAGAACAGACTTCTCTTGGCAGCATTGTATGACAATACACATGAAGTGTTGCCACCAGGGAAACTCACTTGAGCCTTGGTGTTCAGATTTTTTATTGAGACTTGGTCATGTAGACATGGTTGACCATGTGTGTGGCTGACTTTTATTCTCCAGTCTCTCTGAAGGTTGAGCCGATACTGCTTGATCTAAGGTCGTAAGGTTTGTTTATCTCCAGATAAACATGTTTCTCAGGCAGGACTTTCCATGAGTAGGAATTACCTTCTGGAAGCCTAGAGCAAAGGCCAGCCCTCTTTTTGGATAAGGCTAAGTCTCAATTTCCTCTAAGTAAAAGATCAAAAACACGTGAAACTGCATTCTCACAAGACTAAGTTAATTGTGAATTTCTACTTGGAGAAAATTATTGGGCCTGTTTTGGTGTTCACAATGATCTCTTTCTTTCCATGGGTGGTATTTATATGAGTGTTTCTCTGGATAATTCATTGAAATGGACACTTCCAATTTGTATATTGTTTTGTGTATATATTTTAGGCTTCAAATTTTATAGCAGTTTAGAACAGGAAGTTCTAAAATAACAGGTCAATATTTCAAATATCTTTTTGTGTAATATTTTATAATGTATACTTTACATATAACATTTACCAATTTTAAATGAACAATTTGATGAATTTTTAGAAATTTCATGTAGTCATGTAATCATCACCATGGCAATCATGATAAGAGAACTTTTCCTTTACCCATAAAGCTCCTTTCTACCTCTTTCAATTAATCCCCTCTACTTTTGGCAACACTGATCTATTGCTTACTTTTGCTTCTTCTAGAATTTTATTTAAATAGAATCATGCACTTAAGTATAATGTTTTATGTCTGACTTTTTTCCCTACAAATAAGATTTTTTCTAAATCTTGACAATGCTTTTGAGATTTATCCATGTTCTTGCATATATCAATAGTATTTTCCTTTTTGCTGATGTTATATTTGGATTTTGAATTGTCTTCTGAAGACAGATGTTTTGAAGACTTGGACCTCAGCCCATGGCACTATTGGGAAATGGAAGAAGCTTCAGTAGATAAGGCTTAGTGCAAGGAAGTTAGGTCAATAGGGGTGTGTCCTTGAAGGAGACATTGGGACCTTTGTCATTTTCTGTCTCCCTATTTTGCTTCCTGGCTTCCAGAAAGTGAGCAGATGTTTCTACCATGTTCTCCTACCATAATGTACCATGTTGCCACAGACCCAATAACAATGAAGCCAGTCATTCATGATAGGAACCTTTGAAACTGTGAGCCAAAATAAATCTTTCTTCTTTACAGGTAGATTACTTGATGTATTTTGTCACAGTGATAGAAAGCTGGCTAACACAGAAAATTGGTACTGAGAATGAGGTTGTTGCAGTGACAATACTGGAAATGATGTGAAAGAAACTTTGGAACTGGTTTGCAAGAAAAATTTGGGGAAGTTTGGAGAAAAAGACTAGAGAAAGCATAGAATGCTGTTAGGTGGAACTTAACAGGCAATTCTGGAGAGGACTCATGTGGGAGAACCTCGCATGTGACTGAGTTAACTCCCCTGCTGGGCAATGTGGCGCCAGGCGGCAACCATGCTGCTAGACTGCCCAGCTCTTCTAGGGTTCGAGTTGACTGTGTCTTCCTGTAGAGGGGTGTCTCTCCACAGCCCCAGGGACCCAATCACCTCACCTGTCCTTGCAACCGTGCCCCCCTTGACCTTCACTGGACTGGATTTTCCCAAGAATTTAGAGTTCCTCAATAAAAGCTCACTCCAAAGTGTTTCTCCCTCTCTCTCTCTCTCTCTCTCTCTCTCTCTCTCTCTCTCTCTCTCTCTCTCTCTCTCTCTCTTCTTGTGTAGATCCTCGCTCCCCCGCTTAGAGAGCTTGAGGTAGAGGGAAGAGGAGCCGTCCTGGAGCTTGGTTTAAAGGTAAATTGTGTGTCTGTGTTTTATTTCTAACTCCCTGAGAATTTCCCCTGAGTAACCGAACAGTTAGTAGTCTGCGCTGGAGACGGAAGATAGACTCAGGAGAACATAATGCTGATAGAAATGAAAATAGGAAAGGTTATACTCATGAAATTCAGATGAAAATAAGGACTGTTGAGAATTGGGCTAGAAGTCATTCCTGTCACATTGTGGTGAAGGGTTTGGATTCCAGTCATCCAAGCCCTGAGATTTTGAATAAGGCTGAGTTTAAAGTCTTTTTATCTGGTGGAGGAGATTTGAAGACACCCCAGCCTCAGGCAGCTGCATGGATGGATATACTAGCTGCTTTTAACCAAACTGGAGAATTAGAAGCAAAGAGGAACAGAATGGAAAAATTTTGAAAACTTGCCTTTATGCCATGTTTTAGCCAGTTTTTGTTTTTGCTGCTGTAACTAAAGGACCCGACCAGCACAATTATAGAGGAGGAAAATTTATCTGAGGGCTCACAGTTTCAGAGGTCCCAGTCCTTAGAAGGTTGGTTCTATTTCTCAGGGCTCAAAATGAAGGTGAATATCATGGTGGAATGTGTGGCAGAGGGAAGCAGCTCACATCACGGTGATCAGGAAGCAGAGAGAGATTCCAGTCTCCAGATACAAAAATACACACCAAAACCATGCCCTAATTCCTTCCTCTTCCAGCCACACCCTACCACTTCAGTTATCACTCAGTTAATCCCTATCAGGGGAATTAAATCACTGATTGGATTAAGACTCTTATAACGCAATCATTTCTCCTCTGAACATTCTTGCATTGTCTTACATGTGAGCTTTTGGGAGACACCTCACATCTAAACCACAATAGACCAGAAAAGGACATTTAAAGGTTCTGCAGGGATGGGAATATAGCTCAGTGTTAGAGCATCAAGGCCCTGGGTTTGATCCCTAGTACCATACCAAAAAAAAAAAAAAAAAAAAGGTAGAGGGGGTGCTGCCAAGTATGGTGAAGTTGCTACAGAAATTAGTCCCATTAAAAAGAAGTCAAGCTGGGTACAATGGCACATGCCTATAATCCCAGTGGCTCTGGAGGCTGAGGCAGGAGGTTAGTGAGTTCAAAGCCAGCCTCAGCAAAAGCAAGGTGCTAAGCAACTCAGTGAGACCCTGTCTGTAAATAAAATACAAAATAGGGTGGGGATGTGGCTCAGTGATTGAGTGCCCCTGAATTCAATCCTTGGTATGCTCTCCCCTGCCAAAAGAAAAAAAAAAAAAGAAGCCAAGTACTTTATACTGGGACAATAGGGAAGATATCTTGAGAATATCTCAGGAATCAGCAAGATCCCAACCCTGGTAGGCTTAAATGTGTAGAAGTATAAACTCATTTCAAAGACTTAGTTTGAAAAGAGACCATAGGGCACTCTGCTCACATAGGGCTACCTGTGCATTGCTACCCCAGGATTTGTTTCCCATGTTCATCTATCAAGCGACTCAGAGGCTACAGCAGTCATGGTTCAAGAAGACCCCAGTATAGCTTGTGCTTATCAGTGTAGCTTTGGCAGCAGCCCCGTGATGCTGGTTTTGCAGGCAGGCAGCATGCAGGGCTATGGATTCATGGAGACTTCCACCAGGATTTCAAAGGAATGCCTTGGAGTCCATTTGAAGACCCTGCAAGCAGCCCCTAAAAGGGTGATGTATGGAGCTGTGATATGAAGCTGTCGTGGAGTTCCCAGGAAATTAGAGATGCCCAAAAGGTGAACACCTGCTGAAGAAAGCTTCAGGCAGTGAGCAGAACCAGCCCAAGAGAGTGGTCTTGTGGACTACAACTAGTAAGGACACAGGAGTAGTGCTGCCTAAATCACATGGAGTGCACATCATGCTACCATGTGACCCAGATGCCAAATATGGAGACTTAGGCTTTAATGTTGGCCTTAATGAATTTCAGTCTTGCTTTGGTCTGATCCTTCTTTCGTTTTTTCCTGTTGTCCTTTTTTGAATAAGAATGTTTATCCTGTGTCATTGTGTCTTGAAGGTATGTAACTTGTTATTTTAATTATTTACAGGGGCTCACAGCTGAGTTTACCTTGAAGGGCAGAGAAGACTTTGGACTTAGACTTTTTAGCAATACTGGAACAGTTAAGATTCTGGGGATGATTGGACTAAATGAATTTTATATTATACAATGGACATGAGCCTTTGGGGACCAGGAAAAGAATGCTATAGTTTGAATAAGAAATGTCCCCCAAAGACCCATGTGTTATGAAGTCTAAGTCCCAAGCCCATGAGATTATTGGGAGGTGGTGGAACGGTTGAGTAGGGGCCTAGAAGTAAGTTTGGTTATTGGATACATGCCCTTAAAGAGCATATTGGCACCCCAAGCCTAATCCCCCCCCCTTTTTTTGGCTTCCTGGCAACCATGAGGTGAACAGATTTGCCCTACCACATGCTCCCTGTCATGATATTCTGCTTTGCTATAGGTCTCAAAGCAATGGATACAACCAACCATGGACTGAAACCTGTGAAACTACGAGCCAAAATAAACCTTTCTTCCTTAGAAGCAGTTTATATCAGGTATTTTGTTACAGTAACAGAAAGCAAACACAATTGGTGAATATTATTATATTTTATAGACATATCATAATGTTTATCCATTTTCCAGTTTGTATAATTTCTATTTTAGAACTAATATTTTTTTAAAGTTGCTATGAACATTTAAGAACACATTTTTCTATGAACATGTTTTCATTTCTCTTAGGTAAATTCCTCAGAGTTGAAGTTTTAGATAATGTGGTAAATGTATATATACATTAACTTTATAAGACACACCTGAACTATGTTCCAATATGGCTGAACCAGCTTTTATAACTATAAGCAAAGTTTGAGAATTCCAGTTACTGCCCATGTGCAGCCATTCATAATGGGTCTGAGGTTAAGGGCTTTCTGCTATGTGTATGTGACTTAACTGGCGCTTGTCACTCTGAACTCTGAACTCTTCTGTAGAGGTTGTCTTCTCTGGGACATATTGGATGTTGGAGAAAATGGATCTGAATGAGTTGGACTTTTATGCTCTGTTGAGTATAGATGACCTGGAAAGCATGGCAGATGAGCTTTGGCCATATTTACTCTACATCATTGTTAACACTTGAGATCATCAGTCTTTTTTTGTATCAGTCATTCAAGTGGGTGTGTAATGATATCTTTTAGTAAAAGATCAAAAACATAGGCAAAATCCAACTATTTTTTTATAAGTCTAAGAAATAGTAAACATGTACTTGGAGAGAGTGAGTGGGCTTTCATTAGTATTCACAGTGTTTTCTATTTTTGCCTGGGTGGTATATACATTTTAATTTTCATTTCCCTAAAGACCAGTGCTTTGGGACCTTTTCCAAATGTTTATTTACCATTGTATATATATGGTGAAGCATTTTCTCAAATCTTTAATCATTTAAAAAATGAGTTGTCTTCTTTTTAGTGAGCTGTACCACTTATAAATTTTCTACATAGAAGTATATTCCATAGTCTGTGGCTTGCTTTTTAAATTACCTTTACAATGTCTCTTTTTTCTTTTTTCCTTTCTGTGGTGCTGGAGATCAAACCCAGGGCCTTGTGCTGGCTAAGCAAGTGCTCTTTCTTTCAGCCATAGCAATGTCTTATGAAGGGCTAGTGTTTTAAATTTTTATGAAGTCTAACTTATCAATTTTCAGATTTTATAGGTCATTTTTCTGTGTCCAATTTAGGAAATTTTTGCCTAACTCAAATTGCTAAAAATTTCTCCTATATTTTCATCTAGGAGTCTTGTAGTTTTCATCCTTACATTTGAAACTAGGTTTTGTACATGGTCTGTGCTGAGGATGGCTTATTTTATTTTATTTAAATTTGGCTATTCAGTTGTTCCAGTATCGTTTAGAAAGAAATATATACATATATATGTATACACCTTTGTGGAGAAAACCTTTGACCATATACATGTGAGTATATTTCTGGACTCTGTGTGTGTGTGTATATATATATATATATATATATATATATATATATATAGAGAGAGAGAGAGAGAGAGAGAGAGAGAGAGAGAGAAATTTTACAGTTTATATGTAATATATACTGTATATTTTTATAATTTATATATATATACATATATATATATATATATATATATATATGTGTGTGTGTATGTGTGTGTGTGTGTGTGTGTATTTGCCAATATCACATTGCTTTGGTTATGTACTTTAAAAATTATAATCAGGTAGTATGTGGCTTCCAGCTATGTTCTTTAATGCACTTAATAATAAAGTTTCAAAATAGTTGAAGCAATCTGGTGTGGCTTGGGAGGCTCAGACAGGGGAATCATGAGTTCAAAGCCAGCCTCAGCAACTTAGTGAGGCACTAAGCTACTTGGTGAGACCCTGTCTCTAAATAAAGTACAAAATAGGGCTGGGGATGTGGCTCAGTGGTTGTGTGCCCCTGAGTTCAACCCATGATACCAAAAAAAAAAAAAAAAGAAGAAGAAGAAGAAGCAGCAATGTCCTCACCACAATGAAATGATAAATGTTGGAGGTGATATTATGCTTAATACACTGATTGTGATCATTATATATATTTTCATGTAAAGAAACATCATGTTGTACCCTACAAATATGTACAATTATTATGTGTCAATTAGAAACAAAATAAAGCAACAACAACCAAAACAAAATACATGAAGCAAAACTGTTGTAACTGCAGAAAAAATAGACAAACCGGTAAATTTTCACTTTGTGGCCTGTGCTTTTGGGTTCATATCTAAAACAGTTTTCCTAGGTCATTGCCCTAAAGGGTTTCCCTTATGTCTTCTCCTGTTGTTTCATATTTTCATGTCTTACATTAGGTCTTTGATCTATTTTGGGTTGATATTGTATATGTTGAATCATAGGAATCTGGTTTCTTTCTTCTGCATATGGATATAAAATTTCCCAGCACCACTTAGTGAAGAGACTTTCTTTTCAATGGTGTATATTGTTGCTTCCTTTGTTAACAGTTAGTTTTAAATATTTGGATTTATTTGCTTGTTCTCCATTCTGTTCCATTGGTTTATGTGTCTGTTTTTATACGAGCACCATGCTGTTTAGGATATGAGAACTTTGTAGTACTGTTATAATCTAGATATGAGGTATGCCCCCAAACTTCTATTAATGCAGAAACTTTAAAATTACATACAGTGATTGAGTATGAGAGCTGTAACCTCACTGGCCCATCCTAGTTTAAATGGACTTACTGGGTGATAATTGTAGGCAGGTGAGGCATAGCTGGAGGAGGTGAGTTACTGGGGGCATGCCCTGGAAGGTTGCATTTTCTCTGTGGAAGAGGCCTCTTTCCCACTCCATGCTTCCTGATACCATCATGATCTATTTTGGGTTGATATTGTATATGTTGAGTCATAGGAATCTGGTTTCTTTCTTCCGCAGCTTTTCTTTGCTGGGCTCTTACCCTATGATGTGCTGCCTTGCCTTGGGGCCCATCTGTGGACTGAGACCTCTGAAACCATGAGCCTCAAATAACTTTTCCTCCTCTGGGTTCTTGTTGAGTGTTTTGGTCACAGCAATAAAAATCTAACTGAAACAAGCATGTTTTTGAAGTTGGGTATTATCATGTCTCCAGTTTTGTTGTTTTTGCTTGGGATTGCTTTGATCTTTTTTGTATTAATTTAGAATTTTTTAAATTTCTGTTAAGAATGTCTTTGATAGGTATTTTGATGGGAATTGCAATTAAATTCATAGATTTCTTTGAGAATTATAATCATTTTAACAATACTAATGCTCCCAATTAATGAACATGGATTATCTTTTTCCATTTTTTTTTCGTCCTCTACAATTATTTTCATCAGTGTTTTGTAGTTTTTATTTTAGAGACCATTCACTTCCTTAGTTAAATTTATTCCAATACATTTTGTAGTAATTATAAATACCCCAAATTTCTTGATTTTTCTCAGAAATTTTGTTATTGGTACATGAAAAATCTACTGATTTTTGTATGCTGATGTATCTTACAAGCTTACTGAATGCATTTATCAGCTGTAACAGTCGTTTAGTGGAGTCTTTAGGTTTTTCCATATATAGCACTGTTCATCCGTAAATAAGGATAATTTGACCATTATTTTCCTGTTTGGATGCTCTTAATTTCTTTCTTTTGCTTGATTGCTCTGGCTAAGAATTCCAGTACTGTATCACAGACTATAAGGTAGATATCCTTTTCTTATTCCTGATCTTAGAGGAAATGATTTCAGCTTTTCCCTATTCAGTATGATATAAGCTGTGGGCTTGTCATACATAGTGTTTATTGTCCTGAGATATATTCTTTCTATAAATAATTTTTGAGGATTTTTATCATGAAGAAATGTTGAATTTTATTCAATGCTTTTTCTCCATGTATTGAGATGATTTTATAGTTTTTATTATTCATTGTGTTGATGTAATACTTTACATTTATTGATTTGTATGTTGAACCATCCTTGGGATAAATCTCACTTGATCACGGTATATAATTATTTTTATGTGCTATTAGATTGAATTTGCTAGTATTTTGTTGAGAATTTCTGCATCTATGTTCATTAGGAATAGAGATCTGTAGTTTTATGTGTGTGTTCTGTCTCCACTGGTCTGGATTTAGGGTAATGTTGGTATCATCAGGTGAGTTTGGAAGGTTTTCTTTCTTTCAGTACTTTGGGATCATTTGAGAAAAACTGAAGTTTGTCATGTTTTACATGATTGGTAAAATTAAGTAGTGAGGCCATCCAGTCCTGGATTTTCTTTGTTTGGAGAATTTTTATTATTGTTTTGATTTCATTACTTGTTCATTCTGTTCAGGTTTTCTGTGTCTTCATGGTTCAATTTTGTTAGGTTACATGCATTCAGAAATTTATACATTTCCCCTATTTTCCCATTTTTGGGGGGTTTATAGTTGTTCACAACAATTTCTAATGATCTTTTTTATTTCTGTGGTTACAGTTTGAATGTCTCCTTTTAAATCTATGATATTAGGTGTCCCCCCAGAAGCTCATGTGTGAGAAAATGCATGAGAGTTTAAAGATTGAAGTGGTTGGGTTATAAGAGCCTTAACTCAATCAGTGAATTAATCCCCTGATGGGGATTAACGGAGTGGAAACTGAAGGCAGGTTGGGCATGACTGGAGAAGGTGGGTCAATGGGGGCACATTTTGGAGTTGTATATTTTGTATCTGGCAAGTGGAATCTTTCTGTCCTTCTTGATCATGTCCTGGGACACTTTCTTCCACCATATCCTTCTTCCTTGATGTTCAGTCTCACCTTCAGTCCAGAGGAATGGAGATGGCTGTCTATGGACTAAGACTTCGGGAACTATGAGCCCCAAATATGAGTTTTGTGTATTCTGCAGCTTTTTAATGAAATATTTGAAATTCTTTTTAGGCCTGTTTGGTCAATATTATAGTTTAACTTCTATTTTTCTGTTGTTGATATTTTTGTTTGGATGTTCTGTGCATTGATGAAAATGTGTTGTTGAAATCCTCAACTACTATTATATTAGAGTTTACCCATCCTTTTTGATCTACCTAATTGTTTGATTTACCTAATTGGATGCTCCAATATTGGGTACATATATATTTATAATTGTTATTTCCTCTTGTTAAATAGATCCCTTTATCATTATATACTTATCCTTCTTCATCTCATCACAGTTTTTTAAAGTCTCTTTTATTTGCTATAATATAGCTACTCCTACTTGCTTTTGGTTTCTGTTTACATTGTATATCTTTTCCCATTCTGTCACTTTCAGCATATGTATCTTTATTGGTAGACAGCATTTGGTTAGACCTCTTTTTCTTTCAATCCACTCATCCAATCTGAATCAGTTAATTGGGGAACTTGCTTACATTCAAGGCTATTATTCATAAATAGAGACATATCTCTGGTCATTTGTTAATTTTTTTCTGGTTGTTTTGTGCGATCTTTGTTCTTTTCATCCTCTCTTATTTCTTGTCATTATGGTTTGGTAGGTTTCTGTATTGATACATTTTTATTCTATTCTTTTTCTCTTTTATGTATCTGCTCCACTGATGAGTTTTATACTTTCCTGTATTTTCATGGTGGTAGTTATCAACATTTCACTTCTTGGGTCTCTCTTAAGGGTTTCTTGTAGGTCATTTTGGTGGTGCTAAATCCCCTCAGTTTTTGTTTTGTCTTAGACTTCATTTCTTCTTCATTTATGATGGATAGATTTTCTGGGTATAGTATTTTTGTTTTTCTTCTAGTTTTGACTATATTATCCCATTCTCTCCTGACCTTTAAAGTTTTGGCTAAAAAGACTGCTGTTGTAGTTTTTCAAGTTGATTTATTTTTATTTGTGCATTATAGTTATACAAACAATGGGATTCATTTTCACAGTTACACAAGCATGGACTAAAATTTGCTATAATTCAGTCCCTAGTACTTCCCTTTTCCTTTTCCTCCTTCCTTCCCCTGTGCCCTTTCCTGCACTCCACTGATCTTTCTTCTATTTCCTTGTAGTTTTTTTTTAATTAATGCATTAGGGATATACTTAAAGGTGAAATTCACTATGGTATATTCCTATGTGTACATAGAAATGTTTGATCAGATTTATTCCACCTTTCCTACCCTTTTCCATTCTTTCTCCTTCAATCCCCTTCCTCTACTCCACTGATCTCTTCTATTTTCATGGGATTTCTCCCTTGTTTCTCTCCCTTATTTTGATCTAGCTCCTAAATATGAAAGAATAGGTTGGCTCTTGCCTTTTTGGTTCTGGCTTATTTCACATAGCACAATGTTCTCCAGTTCCATTCTTCTACCAGAAAGTGCCATAATTTCATTCTTCTTTATGGCCAAGTAAAACTCCATTGTATATATATCCCATGTTTCCTTAATCCATTCATCATTGATGAGAATCTGGACTTGTTTCATAGCTTGACTATTGTGAATTGTGCTGCTATCAACATTAATGTGGCTGTATATCTATAGCTGATTTTAGAACTTTTGGATAAATACCAAAGAGAGGAATATCTGGGTCATATGGTGATTCCATTTCTAATTTTTTCCAGGAATCTCCATACGGCTTTCCAGAGAAGTTTTATTAATTTGCAGCCCACCAAAAACTGATAGTGTACCTCTTCCCCACATTCTCGCCAATGTTTATTATTTTTGTATTCTTGATAATTACTATTCTGACTGTGGTGAGATAAAAATCTAAGTGTAGTTTTGATTTGCATTTCTCTGATTGCTAGAGATGTTGAATATTTTCATATTTTTTGGCCAGTTGTGTTACTTTTTTTGTGAAATGTCTCTTCAGTTCTGTTGCCATATATTAATTTGGTTATTTGCCTTTTTGGAGTTAAGCTTTTTGAGTTCTTTATATATTATGGATATTAATCCCCTGTCTGAGGATCATGTGGCAAAGATCTTCTCCAATTCTATGGGTTCTCTCTTCATATTTCCTTTGCTGTGCAACAGATTTTTAATTTGCTGTGGCCCTATTTATTGATTCTTGGTTTTATTTCTTGTTCTTTAAGAATGTTACTAATTAGAGAAGTTGATACCTGTGCCAGTATGTTGGCGTTTGAGCCTACATTTTCTTCTAGCAGTTACATAGTTTCTGATCTAATTCCTAGGTCTTTGATCTATTTCAAGTTGACTTTTGTGAAGGATAAGATGTAGGGATCAAGTTTCATTCTTCTACATATGGATATCCAGTTCTTCTAGCACCATTTGTTTAAAAGGCTTCTTTTCTCCAATATATACATTTTGTCAAGTATCAGATGACTATATCTATGTGGATTTTTCTCTGTGTCTTTATTCTATTTTATTGGTCTTCATGTCTGTTTTGGTGCCAATACCATGCTGTTTTTATTACTATAGTTCTGTATTATAAGTTGAGGTCTGATATTTTGATGCCTTTAGCATTGCTCTTATTGCTCAGAATTGCTTTGGCTACTCTGGGCCTCTTGTTCTTCCAAATGAATTTTATAACTTTTTTTCTAGTTCTGTGAAGAATGCCATTGTTATTTTAATGGAGACTGAATTGAATCTATACAATGCTTCTGGTGGTGTAACCATTTTGATAATATCAGTTCTACCTGACCAAGATCATGGGAGGTCTTTCCATCTTCCAAGTTCTTCTTCAGTTGCTTTCTTCAGTGTTGTATAGTTTATCTTGTAGAAGTATCTCACCTCTTTGGTTAGATTCATTCCTAAGTATTTTATTTTTTTGAGGTTATTGTGAATGGGATAGTTTTCCTAATTCCTTTTTTGGGAGATTCATTATTGGAATATAGGAAAGCTATTGATTTATGTACATTGACCTTATATCTTGCTACTTTGCTGAATTTGTTTATCAGCTCTAGGATTTTTCTGGTTGAGTTTTTTTTTGGTCTTCAAAATTAGGGCCACATCATAAACAAACAGATAATTTGACTTTTTCTTTGCCTATTTTTATTTCTCTAATTTCCCTTTCTTGCCTGATTACTCTGGCTCATTTCAAGAACTATAGTGAGAATGGACATCCTTGTCTTGTTCCTGTTTTTAGAGGATGTGATTTCAGTGTTTTTGTTTAATATGATGTTGGCCTTAAGGTTGTCATATATAGCCTATACAATGTTGAGGTAAGTTCTTTCCATTCCTAGTTTCTGTAATATTTTAAACATCGATGAGGGCTAGATTTTGTCAAATGCTTTTTCTGCATCTCTGGAGATAATCATGCAAGTTTTTTGTTCTTAACTCTATGTGGTGAATTACATTTATTGATTTGTGTATACATCCCTGGAATAAATCCCACTTAATCATGGTGTACTATCTTTTTAATGTGTTTTTTTGAATGTGGTTTGCCAATATTTATTGATAATCTTTGTATTTATGTTCATTAAGGATATTGATCTATAGTTTTCTTGATGTGTCTTTATCTCGTTTTGGTATCAGGATGATACTGGCTTCATTAAATGATTTGGCAGTGTTTGTTTCTTTTCTTCTTCTTTTTGGTACTGGGGATTGAACTCAGGGACACTCAACCACTGAGCCACATCCCCATCCCTATTTGTATTTTATTTAGAGACAGGGTCTCACTGAGTGGCTTAGTGCCTCACTGTTGCTGAGGCTGGCTTTGAACACTTGATTCTCCTGCCTCAGCCTTCCAAGTTGCTGAGATTATAGATGTGTGCCACCATGCCTGCTGCTCATTCCTTTTTTATTTTATGAAATAATTTTAGAAGGATTGGTATTATTTTTCATTTAAAGGTCTGGTAGAACTTGGCTAAGAATCCATCTGGTTTTTGGGCATTTCTTTGTTGGAAGTCTTTTAATAGATACTTGGATTTAATTGCTTGATATAGGTCTGTTTAAATTTTCTATACCCTCATGGTTCAATTTGGGTAGTCCATCTGTCATTAGGAATTTGTCAATATCTTTGAGATTTTCTAGCTTATTGGAATATAAATTTTCAAAATAGTTTCTAATGATCCCCTGGATTTATTTCAGTAGTGTCTGTGGTGATATCTCCTTTTTCGTCTCCAATTTTATTAATTTGGGTCTTCTCATGTGGGAAGCCACCTGTGAAATACATGAGAATCTTCTCTTGGCATGTAGGCAGGTAGAGTTAGGCCTGGCATTGGGAACTACCTGTGGCTCTCCCAAGGCAATAGATTGCCCAATGCATGTGACCTTTCTCCCAGCTGTGCTAGGAAGGTTCCTCTACTAGCTCCAGAGATGGGTATAACCCATTAGGAATTGAATAGCCCACCTTTAGCCACTTTTGGAGAAGAACATTCTATAGAATCTCTTTGATGTTTTCAGATATAAATAAAGCAGGTGTGGGCTTCATTTTGTCTAGAACTTGATCCGTCTGGTGTTAGAATGTTTTTTTTTTTTTTGTCTTGTTATTGATTTCTATTTTCATTTCATTATTATCTGATAGGATATAAGGAATTATCTCTACTTTTTTATTCACTAAGATAATCTGTATGCCCTAAAATATATATAATTTAGAAAAGTTCCATGTACCAATGAAAAGAAAGTGAATTCAGTTGTTGATGAATGCAATTTTTCTATAGGTGTCTGTTAGGTCCGTTTGATTAATAGTATTTTTTAGTTCTCAAGAGTCTTAATTTATGTCTGGATGACTTATTTAGTGGTGAGAAAGGTGCACTGAACTCAGTCACCCAGTATTATTGTATTGTGGTCTATTTAATTCTTTACAATGAGAGTTTTTTTTTTTTTTAATGTATGTAGCTGCACCATTGTTTGGGGCATAAATACAATCATTTTATCTTTTTTGTTGAATGATCCCCTTGACCAGTATGAAGTGATTTTCTTTGTATCTTCTGATTAATTTTGGCTTGAAGTGTCTCTTCTGATTAACTTTGTCTGATATGAAAGTAGTACCCCTGCTTGCTTTCAGCCTTCACTTACATGGTACATCTTTTTCCATCATTTCACCTCTGTGGATGTCTTTGCCTGTTAGGTCAGTCTCTTGTAAGCAATACATTGTTGAGTCTTTTTTTTTTTTTTTTAATGAATATGCCTCTGTATATTTTTAAATTGTAAAGTTTAGACCATTTATACTTTACATTATTATAGAGATGATTTTTATTTCCTACCATTTTGACTCATTTCTAATGCTTAATTCAGACTCCTTTAATTGACTATTATTCTAGTACAATTCATCCCTATGCTGGGTTTTATTTCTTCTGCAGGAAATAATTCACTGAGTATTTTTTGATAGTGTAGGCTTAGTAGTTTTGAATTCTTTTAGTTTGTGCTTATCAAAGGTTTTTATTTCATCTTAAATTCTGAAGGATAACTTTTTTTGGAGTAGTAATTTTGGCCGGCAGTTATTTGCTTTGAGAGATTGGTATATATTATTCCAAGCCATCCAGGTGTTTAGGGTCTGTGTTCAACTGAGAAATCATTTGAAATCCAAATTGGTTTACCTTTAAATGTGACCTTCTCTTTTTATCTTACAGCTTTTAAAATTCTATACTTATTCTGTGTACCTGACATTTTCATTATAATGTATCTTGTAGAGTATCTTTTTATATTGCCTATCTTGGGTTTTAGATGCCCCTTATATTTGGACTTCATCTTGTTTCTAAGATTTGGAATTTTTCTAAAATTATTTCATTTAAAAGAGTGTACTTTAATTTGTATTTCAGACCTTCTTCTACCCCAATGATTCTTATATTTGGTCTCTTGAGATTATCTCAGATTTGTTAAACATTCTGATCATGGTATCTTACAACTTTTCTTTATTGTCAACTTTATTTTTATGATTATATACTTTGTCTTCAAGTCCTGAAAAATCTATCTTCAAAGTGGTCTAATCAAATGGTGATGCTTTCCATTGAATTCTTAATTTGATTTATTGAGTCATTCATTTCCAGGGTTACTATTTGGTTCTTTTTCAGAATCACTATCTCTTTTGAAATGATCTTTTATTTCCTATATTTTCTAAGTTTATTCCTTACATCTTCTTTTAGCTCATTAAATATTTTAACTATAAGCTTTCTAAATTATTTATACAATATTTCCTCCACTGTGGTGTTAACTGGATCAGTTGTTGAAATGCTATAGGCTGATTGGGGTGTCCTGTGGCTTTTTCAAACTGCTTGTATGTTTACCCATATGTTGTGATGATTATTGCTTCTTCTTTTATGCAAGGGACCATTTAGTGAGTTTGTTCCTCTTAAGAGTTCCAGGATGGGCAAATAGATACTTTAACTCAGTGTGTGTGATACTTTCACTCAGTATGTGTCCTATGCTGTTCACAGTAGCAGCACCACTTTAGGAGAAGACACTAAATCCTATTTACTTCAATCACTTCAGATCAAAGACATGTACCAATCAACCTTAGGAAAAACTCAAAACTTGTTGATAATATTCTCTACAAGTCTTCTAGTCTAGGTATGAACTTGTAGTAAAGGTCTGGAATAAGTTGAAAAAATAATTATTAAACAGTAAGATTGCTATAACATTATTTAGGGGCTAAAGAGGGGAGGAAAGAAAAATTAGACAAAAGAAGAGAGATAAAAATAAAAAGGAAAGAAAAGGTAGAAATGAATAATGCATATCAAGGTAAAAAGAGGAAAAAGGTGGATGGGGGTGAATTAGAGCCAGTATTAGGTAATGTAAGAGGGAATAGAGGGGTTAAAAGGAGAAAGTGTAAACTTGAACTAGGAAAACAAAGAATGATTTCAATTAAGGCTTTAAAACATCAGAGGAAACACAATAAACAAGGTTGAGAGCACAGTATTGAATACTAGAGTAACAACTATTCAATCAAAATGAAGCATGGTATATTTTGATAGAAGTTGATGTTAGAACTACTTACACTAAACTATGCCAAGGTGAAGAAAATTCTTATTGAGTCCTCCTGGTTTGGATTTCATCGGGATTTGGGACCTTTGAGGATGTCCATTGCTCTGTAGCTTTCGATCTCCCTGAGAGTTGCTGGGGACACAGGAACTACTCTCATGGTTGGAATTCTCTCTTCTTCTCCCCCTCTTGATCCCTTTCCTCTATTATACTGGTTTCAGTGTGGAGATGCACACCTTTGCCCCCCTTTTTTTCTAACTCCCACATATGAGAGAAAACATATAACCCTGACTTTCTGAGTTTGGCTTATTTCACTTAACATAATGCTCTCAAGTTCCATCTGTTTTCCTGCAAATGACATAATTTCATTCTTCTTTATGGATAAATAAAACCCCATTATGTATATATATACCACATTTTCTTTATCCAGTCATCTATTGATAGACACTGAGGCGGTTCCATAATTTCAATTAACAACTTTTTTAAAAAAAAATTACAGTTGGATTACTTCAAATGACAACTCAAATTAAGTACACAATTTTTCTGCAGTTCATCTGTTTATCCATTAAATAAATATGATCTTTGTTGGTTCATAAATATAAATTTTTGAATAATGTGTTTGAGAATTCAAGATTCTAGGTAAAGCAAACAAGCCATATTGGCCATAAGAATAAAATTTCTTAAAATGCATTATTCATTCTTTTCACTAATTTGAACATTTCTCTATTCCATGACATTTTAAAAAGAAAAGTATATACGAGACATGGTTTCCTTGTATAATTCCCCTCATTGCTTTTTTGCTTAGAAATGACATCCTTGGCTGTCAGTCAAGTGTTTACTAAGCAGTAAGTCCATTGTTCTTGTAGGCGTTAAGGCAACTTACTGAATGTTTTCTACTCACAGAAGTTGGCAGAACATGTATTACTTCTCTCCCATTACCCATTTTTAGTTGGTTCTTGTCACCTATTGCATATATGTAGTATGTCTTTCCTTGCAGTTGAAGAGGAATATCCAATATGAAAGACTTATGGTCTCCTGTATAGCCTTCTTTAGTAGAAATTTTTTTTTGATTTTGTCATAAAGCAAAAGAAAATTATATCTGATTAACTTGTCAGTTATGACTCTATAATTCAGAAAAATTAACTATCTTTTCTTAGTGAGAGAACCTCAAGTTTTAATAGTACTGAGAGACTACATGTATTTTGTCTCATAACCTTCACTCCTTCCTCTACTATTGGCTTTCTTTGCTTTTGAATGAAAATATTCAGGGATCAAGATTAGTTAGAAATACTAGCACCCTACACATGATTTTAAAACCTTATTCATGGCATGGAAGGTAAACTTGTCAAATCAGCACCCTATTAGTTAAAAGTCTAAGAAATAATAATGGAGTCATAATGACCTGAATCATGTTTTATATGATTTAAGAATTGTAGCTCTATATTTGAAAATTTAGTTATGTTTGTGATAGTATGGTAGCAACTGTGTGACTATTTTATTTTTTAGCATGTGACTTTCTAAACTCCCTCAGTGTAGTTTTGATTT
Organism: Marmota monax; assembly: GCF_021218885.2. NCBI lineage: Eukaryota > Metazoa > Chordata > Mammalia > Rodentia > Sciuridae > Marmota > Marmota monax. The sequence goes on from NW_026692132.1 coordinate 6,499,819, forward strand.
AAGGTAAATTGGTCAGTGGTTCTAGAAAGAATTAAGTATTTTCAAGCCAGATATAGACTTGAAATTGAACTTTACCACTTAGTAACTAGAAGAATTTGGGAATATATGTCTAAAGAAGAGGATAGTAAAACCTACTTGCAAATTTGTTGAATGAATCATATATGAGAGAATAAAAAATATCAAATATTTCATTTATTACATAATAGATGGTAAATACATGTCATCTTGCTTCTGTCCAAATTGCATAACTGAGAGTAATCTGGTCTTTGCCTTTTCTAATTAGTGTACATGCTTGTGTAGTCAATATGACACTGATATTATTAATTCATTCATTTATACAATTCATTCAGTGTAAATTAATAACTACCTACTACATTTCAAGCGCTACTCTAAATGGATACATAAGCAAATAAAAAAGATCCTACCTCCACAGAGTTTGCATTCTAGTTGGAGGGAGTAATGTAATTGAATGTGGTAGAATATACAATAAGCAATAAATATAATAAATATGTAAACAATATGTCATATGTGAATTTTTTTCTCCATAAAGAAAATGAGGGGTAGGACAGGAAAAGAAAGTTAAACAGTAGGATGGCAAGTGAGTTTCAATTTTTAAAAGGATATACAGGATGGTTCTTATGAGAAGGTGAAATTGAAGTGAAAACTTGAAGAAGGTTGGGGAGTTAACTCTGTACTTACTGGGAAAAGAACATTCCAAACAGAGGAAACTGCCACTGTAAAATTCTAAATTGGGGTATGTCCACAAGACACTAATTTATTAAAAAAAGTAAGTAATAAATTAAATAAAGATTGGTGGAGTAAAGGGAGGAGAGCAGAGGAGAGGGGGGAAGTGCTGGGGACCGAATTGGAGTGGGTTGGGTTTCATGCTTTTGTGCTTATGTCAAGGTGTATCCTAGTGTTGTATCATAACTAAAAAGATTTAGGATTTTAAAAAATCCTAAAGTGGAGCTGGAGTTGTGGCTCAGTCATAGAGCACTTGCCTAGCATGTGTGAGGCACTGGGTTCGATCCCCATCACCACATAAAAAAAACTAAATAAACAAAATAAAGGTATTGGGAACATCTACAACTAAAAATGTTTTTTAAAAAGGATATATTTAAAGAAAAAATCCTAAAGGGAAAGGCCAAGGATGAAGAACCCATAGGTGTGGCTCAAGCTCAGTGAATGAGAATATTCAGCCCTCTGTATTTGAATGTTCATGGATTCAACCTACTGTAAATAGAAAATATTATTTTAAAAACTTGCATCTGCACTGAACATATACAAATACTTTTTCTTGTTTCTCTTCCCTAAGCAAACGGTGTAATAGCAACTTAAACACTGTTTGCATTGTATTAGGTATTATGTGTAATCTAGAGATAACTTAAAGTATATGGGAGGATGTGTATAAGTTATTTGCACCATTTTATATAAGGTTCTGAAGATTTGGGTATCTGCAGGGGGTCCTGGAACCAATTCCCCGTGGATACTGAGGGACAATGGTAGTTGGAGATTGATGTCAAAGAGAAGTTCACTCTAATATGGTAGGCTATTTAAATGTTTGCACAGATAGGTGTCATGTTGAGTTCCATTTTGAAGGGATACTCTGCCTGCTTTGTAGAGATTAGACAGTGAAAGGATGAGCAGAATTGTGGGGACAGTTAGGAGGCTTTTACCATAATCCAGATGAGAGATGATGGTTGGTTTGCAACATTGTGATAGTTTGCATTAATAAGAGAGAAATAATAAGCTTTTAGACATGAAATTTGGAGGTAAAGCCTTCAGGATTTCTGATGAGTTGGTGGTGGGTGTGAGAGAACAGATGGAATCAGGGATGTCCTCATATTTATGGGTGTGTAACTTTTCTCTAGTTCTAAATCTGTCTTGTGGGACTGCCATTCTTTAGTTCAAACACATTTTTTTTGTCCTTTCTTTCTCATTATTTGCAGGCATGGGTCTACCATGGTGCTTCCCTGAGCAAATATTCCTAATAATACATCTGCAGACAAACCCAGCAGTTACTGTAAATTCAGATATTCCATGCACTGCTAAGCAGCAGAATGTGCAGTGTGTGAAAATGGAAATAAACAGAATGCAATGCAAGGACTGTGAACATAAATTCCTTTAGGGACCATTAGACTGAGACACACATTCAGGGACACAAAATCATTCTAAGTAATGGAAAGGCAGGTGATTGATGGCACTTTATTTTTAGCAAATCACTAAAAAGGGAAATGCTTCCACAAGAGGAGCCAGGCATATAAAAGCATAACCTTCAAATGTCCTTAATAGAAACAAGGGAATAAATGGTGATGAAAAGAGGGAGTTAAGAGCTTTCTTGTGGCCTTATCTTCTAATGTGGTTCTATTTATAAGTCCCTCAAAACCTAAAAAGAAAGTATATTTATGAGATTTAAAGACAACCCCAAAATCTAAGCACAGAATATTAAAGTGCCCCAGTGATTTGTACAGTATACAAAGCTCCCACATATGGCTAGTGTGTGTGTTGTGCGTGTATGTGTGTGTGGGGGGGGGCAGTTCTGCATCTGTATGATGAACGAATCAGTCCCCAGCCCAGCCCTTTGGATCCTATGTGGAGAAAAGACGATAAGTATGTGGTATATTCCTTAAAGTTTTGTGATTAACTTTGGGACAGGAATAAGAAGTACAAATAAGTGTCAACTAAGAGACTGGGGATCATCCAATAACTTTGGCTCTTTCTCTCTCTCTCTCTTAACAATAAAAAAGAAGCCATACTAATAAGTGTCCCTATAGAAACCACTACACTTTCAGGCAGACCAGAGGAAACAATAAGCCAATAACTTCAAAAAACTTTCACAGATTGTCACTGTTTAGACTATACAGTTATAAAATTGGTAGTTTAGGATTACCTCTGATCATTGCATTATTCCTATGGCAATGGGAATGAAGTGTTGATTGTCTCAGGCCAGGGTGCTGTGTACTTCTTTGTATCTAGTGTCCAAGGGAAAGAGATTCCTTGACTGGCTTTAGCCTATCAGAGTTTTCTTGTGTATTTTTTTGTAGTATCACTCCCATACAAACTATGGGATGGAAAATAGAGGAAAAATTTCCCAAAGAAATTTGGACTACACTAATCAGAATGGCAATGGATACTGGGCTACAACAGCAAGGATTTTAATATTTCTATAAATCCCATTATAAGGGTACATATGAGCCCCTATGCAGGTTCCCAGGATTGATACCTTTGAGCTTTCTGGTAGGGCATAAATGATATAGCAGCTTCTTCTGGCCAGAGCCACTATACCTATAGGAGAAATAATAATGTCTACAATTATAGGAAGAGCAGCAGGAATATTTTGGTTCCAAATATTAGCCAAAGATACTTCAATGTCACACAGAAGGTGAGAAAAGCGGGTATAGGGCTGATAGCACAATACCTCCAAGAAGACCTCAAATTTGTGAGAAGTCTTTAGCATCCTTGGAGAGCTCCATGGTCACTCTTCTCTTTAATTCCAGTGGGAACTGCTGCCAACAAACTGGGATCTTTAAATGTATTGGGGATAATTGGATTCCAAGGTGGTAAGGCTCAATTGGTGGCACTTAATCATCAAAGGCAAGATAGACATGGTTACTGTTATATTTTGGATATGAGGTGTTCCCTGAAAAGCTCATATGATAGACAGTGCAGTAATGTTAAGAGGTACAGGGATTAAATTATGAGATCCATAACCTCATCAGTGGTTAATCTATTTGTGGGTTAATAATTTGAGTAGATTACTGGGTGATAGCTATAGGAAGATGGAGTATGACTAGAAGAAGTAGGTCACTAAGAGTGTGCCCTTGAGGATTATATCTTGTACCTGAATTCTTTCTTTCTATCTATCTATCTATCTATCTATCTATCTATCTATCTATCTATCTATCTATTTCTCTCTCCTTCCCAGATGCCATGAGCTAAGCATCTTTCCTTGACCACACATTGTACTATGATGTTCTGTCTTACCTCAGACCAAGAGAAATGGAGTCAGCTGACCATGGATTTAAACTCTGAAACCTGACCCCAAAATAAACTTTTCATTCTCCAAGTTATTATTGTCAGATATTCTGGTCACAGTGATGCAAAGATGACTAACAGAGTTATCCTGGCAAATAGTGAAGTTTATTCCCAAAGACCTATGACATTGTCTAGTTCATTACTGTGTCCCTAGAAAAGAATTAGATGAGAATCTATAAATTCTTACTTGATCTGTGTAAGTGGAAGAGTTCTAGGTCAAGTCTAACTTGAGTCACTAAAAAAGATTCACAGCCCGTTAGTCAGTTTCCATACCTGAGCCAATTTATAGACCCAGAACCCTTTGAATGAAGAGTAGGCTGTTCCCCTTGAGGAAGGACCCTGCTATAGTGATGAAAACTTACAATGTTAATTGTTGTGGGCCAGCCAGGGGCTGTGTATGTGAGCTGTGAGCATTTTGAGCGCATGAGCAGCCTGGACTGACATTGCTGCTCTGTATGCACTGTGCACGTATGTGTCCTTTTCGCTTGCTCTGCCTTTTGATCCCACACAATACCTGAGATGGGTGTGGCCTTCCAAGATGTCAGTCAATCTGCTGACCACAAGACATTACCTATGCTAGATTCAGCCCCCTAAAACCTGACCCCCCTCATTGGAGTGGAACTTTCTCGAGTGTCTTCCCCTCAATTAAAAGGGTCTTCAGAACGTTGTCCTCCTCTTTTTTTCTGCCTTCCTTGTGGGAGCTGGAGCAGAGAAACCATCGCTGAAGAATCCCAAGAAAAAGGTATTTTCTGTGTCTTGGTATGGTTATTTCTGCCAACCCAAATTCACCTGGAGTGACCCTGAATGTCATAGTTGCATGTTGCGGCAGTTAATCTTTCTCCCATAGCTCTGTTAAGGAACGTATATAACTTTTAACCAGGGAGACTGCGCATTGGAGAAAAGGAAATAATTAGATTTGGGGAACTACTGGAAAATGGTTTGTAACTGATACAAATTCTGAGAACATCAAAATGCCACTATAGACAGAACAGAAGCTTATGGAGTTCAAATGATCAACGGATTTTACAGCTCAGGTGTGTCTCACAATGAGACCAGTGTGTTTCTAAAACCATAATGTGGTTTTTCCCCAGTTTCAGAATAAATAAGTGGAAGAGACATATTCAGCAACTGGTGTCTGCATTTTGTTCACTGGCCTGTGGCATGTGGGTTGTTGAAGATATGCCAAGTGGAAGCCAGTGGAACTGCCTTCCTAATGAATGTGGTAAGCCAAAAGCAAGACCACATTCCTGAAGGATTGCAGAGATTAGTGACATCTTCAAAGATGCAGGGGTGCATCTTCTTGAAGGAGGGAGGTGGTGATTCCCACCACATGCCGTTTCAACTTTATTTTTTTTTATCAGTATACAAACAGATGGATCATGGAGAATGGCAGTGGATTATCATAAACTTAATCTGGTGGTGACTCTGATTCTAGCTCCTATTTTAGATCTGTCTTAATTGCTTGAGCAAATGAGGACCTCCCTGTTACCTGGTATGCAACTAAATTCATTACCAAAATATATTTCCAACTCATTTTGCTTTTGTTTTTTTTAATTGCTCCAAATATTGTATTATTTGAGTAGATTATTTATTTGGTTCTTTTATTTACAAGAAGGAATTCAGTTTTCAGATTCTGTATCTGTACTTGAATACTTGATCTTTAGCAACACTAAAATTATGGTTCATTTAGCGTCAGTGGCAGCTCCTCAAGGTCTCACAGAATGCATGACCTTATATCTGGGTATTCGGATGTCTTTCCAGGCCTCTCTAGCCTTTATTGATTACTCCCTGTCCTGACTTCCATACCACAGTCTGTTCCTCAAAATAATAGGACTATGAGTTGTTTATTTCTCATGCTGTTTATAACCACTTCATGTATCTTAGGTCACCAAATCCTGCTGACTGTACTCCTACATATTTCATGTGATGTCCCCCCTGCTTCAGGCCTCACTGCTTTGATTTTCTACACTGATGCCAAAATGAGTTTTATAAAATCTAAATATATCTCTCCTTAACTCTATCAGTGATGTCTAAGTCTTAGCAATGAAATCCAAAATCCTTAAAGTAGCATTTTCTCATACCTTTATTGCTGCTGTTGAAACTGTAGCTGTTGGCTTCAATGCAAAGAAAATGAAAGAATATGGGATTTTAAATAAAATAGTCAAGTGTCAATTAAGAGAATAGAGAGTCATCTCTGTTTTAAAAATCATTTTATGCTAGCCTCAGGGGCTTGACCAATACAGTGTTCTGTCCTTTATCTATTGCTATGCACATGAGTGAAGATTCTCTTAAGGAATGAAAAATCTGTGTAATTCTATTTATAGAATGTCCTTCTTTCACATCCTGTTTGAGAAATAAATAGACCCAAATAGTCATCTTGGACCACACAAAGTTTACGCATGTAAGTCAGAATATTTTCAACATACATGACCTATAAAATAAAGTTTATGCCTCATGGTAGTTTCTCTCCTGGGAGACATTAAAATGACATAACTTGTTTAGACTTTCAAGGTTGTGAAATTGTGTCTTATATACAATACTTAAGCCATTTCCTGTGGAAGCAGATGGTCCTTTAATAACCTGGACAAAGATTTTTTTTCCAGGTGGCCTGAGAACATTGCTCTAGTCAATTGAACAAAATGTCAGCCACAAGTCTCTCATGAGAAAATTTGGTTTAAAAACTCTGAGCAGATGAACTCCTTCAGAGCACTTCTGAAATAGAATTGCTATGCATGACCTCCATGCTTCCCAGAGGACAACTCAAAAGTGAGCCCACCTGTCTCCATTGAGGGGGGAAGGCTTGCACTGACCACTGAGCCAGCATCTGGTCAGCCCCCTGTCTGTTGGTCTGGAAATGAACAGATGGGGTTTTAAAGAAGCAACTTTTACAATTACAGTGAAAATGCTCTTGGGCAAAGGTCTGTGATCACTGGACGAAAAAAGGTTTTCCCCACTATTAAATCTTAATTATTGTTGAGTTATCATTTTACATGGATAAAATGGCTCTCTGGAGGTTTTCCTACAATCTCCATATGGTGTGTAATCACCTATAACAGTGTTTCTCAAAATGTGGTCTCTTACCTCCTGCGTGGGAATTACTTGGTAGTACCTATTGAAAATTTAGACTCCAAGATCTTTCCAGCTAGATCCTCTGAGGCTGGTATCCTGATATATATGTACTTTGATATGCTTCCAAGGTGATGTCTGTGTCTTTTAATGGCAAAAGGGGAATTGAATTCTATTTCTGTCTTGAATATTTCAAATAGTAGGATTATAGGAGTTAGGAGACCTATACTCAGAATATAGTTTTGTAATTTACCTTCTGTGTGAGCTTAGGAAAGAAATTTCTGGACCAGAGTTTCTTCATTTGTCATTTTGGGGTGAAAGAGCCTTCCTAATACAGTAAATAAATATTGATGGAGATCTATGGAAAGGCTTTCAAAATTGCAAATAACTAAGTAAATGATAATTGTCATAACAAGAGATTATGAAAATGTGACAAATTGGTGTAGGAATTTAGAGTAAGGCTTTGATAACAAACACTTGGTTAGGGAATCAGAAAAGACTTCATGGAAGTAGTAACATTTTGGCTAGACTTAGAAGAATGGCTAAGGATTTTAATGTTTAAATGGTGAGGGAATTACAAAAAGGTGAAAGCAGAGTCTGTTTGGCTAAAGCAGTGGTTCTCTACCTTGGTGCATATCAGGATCATCTGTGAAGACTGCAGAGGTATGGGCCACCTAAGGCCAATTTAAATCAAAGAAGCAATTCAAGAAGATTAATCTAATGTATATGTAGAAGGGTTTGGAGTGAGAGAAGAGATAGCAAATAGGGTGCCAGGAGATCCCTTGGGAGGCTAGCAGAGAAGTCCATTATGAATGTCCACTATTTAAATGTGTCCTCCAAAAGTTCAAGTGTTAGAAAGTTAATTCCTAAATTCATATGCTAATGAAAATTGAAGGTGAAGTCTTCGGTAGGCAATTAGGATTTGATGAGTTTGTGTGGGTGGGGTTCTCATTATGGCCTCAGTGGCTTTACAAGAACTGGAAGAGAGACCTGAGATAGGGATACCAGTGATGAGAATCAGGGCTGAGTCCTGTTTCCCATGTGAAGATTGCCTGAGAAACGTGGAGGCAAGCATAGAAAGCAAGTTTTATTTAAAGGATAGAACAGAGATAGACTTCTCTCAAGAGAAGAGACCCCAGAGCTGGGTATATGAGGAATTGGGGGTGTCCTGCCCCTTTCCTTTGTTCTCATCTCCTGTCCTCCCCCATCCTGCACACTTGACTGGTACCAGAAGGTGAGCCAAAATGGAGTGATCCAGGCAGGAAGGGAGCAGCCCAGGAGGCATTAATTAACAACTCCCACAACTCCTTGCAGGGAGGAACAATTCCCTGGAGGCAGGTAACCTTGGCAATAGAAGGAGGAGGGGAAAGTGCTCTGGCAGTACTAGCATTTTATTTTCTTCTGAATCAGCCCCATCTTTGTGACCCAATCATTCATTACCTGCACTGACTATCCTTTTACCCCTGGCCTCACTAGCCCACTTGTTCTGTCTTCCATATGATGCCCGCCACCATGTTCCATGGAACAAAAAGGCCCTCACAGATGCTGGCACCATGTTCTTGGTCTTCTCTGCCTCCAGAATTGTGAACTAAATAATCCTCTATTCCTTATAAATTACCTAGTCTGTGGTATTCAATTGTAACAGAAAACATACTAAGATACCACAAATTATCTGAAAGAAACATATATACCATTCTTAAGAAAAAAATAAGATGAGAAAAAAACGAACTTCTTTAAGGAAGAAATACAGCTTCAAAACTCTGTAGTGTTTGACAGCTAGATTGAAAGTTAAAGAAAGTTGTCAGCATGGAAGTATTTTTAGTGCCTTTACATTCTAATAATAGATATGTAACCTGAACTTAAAAAGAAAAGAAGATAATTCTTCTAGTCTCAGAAATTTACTTTTTTTCTTCTTTCTTTTTTTTTCTTCTTTCCTTCCAACAGATTAAAGAAAGAACTTTAGGGTGACTTTAATAGTGTCAAGTGCTTTGTTTATGTTGTTCAGATAAGTCTACTTCAGAAAGAACAGTTAATGTGAAAATTAAAAGTAATTTAAAAATTGTATTAGTTGATTTAAAAATGTAAAATCTTGCTAAACTAGAATCACAGCATCTGGAACAGAAACCCTCTGTTTTTCCTTTGCTAGAAAGTTATAAAATTTCTTCTTCCTTTTTCTCAAAACTATGTCCTCATTATTAGATTGGCATTGGGGACAAGGACCAAGCTTTTGGTAACAAATTTGGCACCCCAGATGGGACCTGGGAGCAGTCCCTGCTCCAGCTTTTTTGGGAAGGCCTGGCTCTCTAAGTTATCCCACCTCCATGCTGAGGATGCAAAGTGGCTGGTGAACTTGTTGAGAGTCAAATTCAAGAGAGTAGGAGACAGGTGAGTTTACCTCAGGTTGAACTGGAAGGGCAATTCCTGTGAGTAAAGAGAGGGCCTAAGGAGCCATCTCAGCAGCTGCTGTAGCTCCTTTTGTTTGGGGGAACTGCCTTCTCTCCCTGAAGGTTGCTCCATCATGGTTCATTTTAAGAAAAAGGAAACTGAACTCAGTAAAGTCCCAACATTCCTTAACCATTTGGTAAGTCCCCTTGTGTGCACACTAAGACAATTGATTCTGCATATCTGATTCCTCTTCATTGGAACATCTGGTTCCTCTTTGTGGGAGCCTCCGGCCCTTCTGTGGGGACATCTGTGGTGCCACTGGTGTAGGAGTCATGCTTAAGTAGTATTCGAGAACCGAGGGATATTTACTCCCTTCTGGTCTGTTTTAAGTTTTCATCTGTTTGTTGGTCTTAGGTTTGGGAATTCCCTCTGGTTGTCTATGTTTTTGTTTTGTTTGTATCTATTACTGCCCCATTTAAGACATGGCCAATACTGCATTGATCCTATAGGTAGTCTCTTGGGAAAGATCTTGGCTGTTCATTTTAAAGGTTTCTGTCTGTTGGTCATAGTTTTGGGACTCCTCTCTGATTCTCTTTTTGTTTCTTTTTTTGTATAACCTTGCAATTGGAGTTCATCTGTCAGAGGTAAAGTAAGTTGAAGAAAGGACCACTTATCAGTATAAGCCTGTCTAAGATAATATTTTACTGTAATGATGTGGTTTTGAATAGCTTTCTGGATTATTATACAATTTTGCAGTTAAAGTTGGTCTGTCAAAGGTAAAGTAAGTGGAAGAAATTTGTATGTGCAGATCTGTCTGTTTTAAAGGTTCTGGTCAGCCCTGGTTTTGATGACCCTCTCTTTTGGTCTGTGTCTTTTGTATCTGTTACTGGCCCTTTAAGACATGGGCCATGCTGTGTTGATCTTACCAGTAGTCTCTTGAGCAAAGAGATCTTGGCTGAATGGGCTACCTATAGGTATAAGCCTAAGAGAAAGCTGGTTTACTGTAACACAATCTGGCCTTTGAATGTTTTTTTTTTTTTCAGTTTATTATACAATCTTGAAGTTGAAGTTGGTCTGTCAGGGGTAAAGTATATGAAAGAGATTCTGTATGTTCAGACATTTATGCAGTTGCATGATAAGGAGTCTGAACAGTCAGGAACTAAGTTGAAGGAACTAAGTTGAAGTTGCCAAAAGGTTCTGCCTCTGGTGTGCAAAGATAGCAGGGTGCCAGATTTAAAATTTAAATCTTTTAAACCTAATGCTGGCTCTCCCAGCACTATTTCTCAGCCTGGCACCAGACAGCTGCAGATCATCTCATGTGGGTCAAGGACACCAGCCCTAAGCTGGAAGAAAAAGTCCCAGAAAAGCTACTGGGGATATAGACAAATGGGCAAAGAGAACCTGGCCTCTGCCCTGCCTTTCAGCCCTTTTAGCCCATGGGGTGGGGATGGAGGCTGTTGGCCACAAAGTGATACCAGTGATGAGAATCAGTCAGGGCAGAGTTCTGTTTCCCCAGATGTGAAGATTGAACACCAAAGAAACACAGAGACAAGTGTTGAAAGCAAGTTTTATTTAGAGGATAGAACAGAGATAGACTTTGCAAAGAAGGAGCCCCACAGCTAGGTGTCCAAGGAAGTGGGGGTGTCCTGCTCTTTTATATATTTAGAGTTCCTTTGTTCTCATGCTCTCTCCTCCCCTCCATCCTACATACACGAGTGGTGACCAGAAGGTGGGCCAAAAATGGAGTGATCCAGGCAGGAAGGAAGCAGCCCAGGAGGCATTAATTAACAACTCATACAACTCCCTGCAGGGAGGAACAGTTCCCTGGAGGCAGGTCGTGTTGGCCACTGGTGGAGCAGGGGGGAGTGTCCTGAAGGTGTTAATATTTTATTTCTTTCAGAATCAGCCCCATCTTTCTTTCCCAATCATTTGTTACTTACACTGACTGTCTTTTTGTCCCCCAGCCTCAAAAGGATGTGGCAGTATGTTTCATCAATTTTAGTTTACAACCTGGGGACAGGAATAGTCTTCCCTTTTAAGATCCAACAGGATACCTATTTGGTTAGGAGACATCCATAACTGAGGCCAGTCTGTTCTTGCTATAACAGTATCACATCAAACTAAATGTATGGGCCACTGACAGAATAAACAACTGCACCAAGAAAAGAAAAAAGACAGGAATGAAGGCGAACCTGTGTTTTGTAGCAACCTCTGCAAAGGGATCTTCAATGAAGCCTAAAGGAAAGGATGGAAAGTTCCTACTTCATTGCATATCAATATGCTTAGTATAGAAAAAAGGCCCTAAAGGAGCCTCCAGGTACAATTGACAGTGGGGGGAGCTGACTTAAACTTGATGGCATTGTAATAATGGTAAGGGAGACAGGTCAGGCTCAGAAAGATCCTGTGCTCCAACCCCTTGATGCCACCTAGGATAAAAAGATGAAGGCGAAATATTTCTATATGCTGGATTGTCCAACCCTTTCTGGAATGAAATTTGTTGTGTAAATTAAATATACAGAAAATTTCCCACAGGCCACAAAAACCTGCATGATTATTAATGTCACTGTATCCCTATAAAATAAGTAAAATGAATTTAATAAGAACATTTTTTTGTCTTTAACTTTTTATTCCCAAATTCACATTACCAGAACAGTACTCCTGATTATACTTGGGATTATAGTAGTTTTTGTTTTTTTTTTTTGACATTTTTCCCTGTGGCTAAAGTTTCCTGTTATTTCTATATAAATCCAAGACTATTGCTACAGATAATTATAGTTTAAAGAACACCAACTTGGTAAAGTGCTCTCCCCTAAGATTTACATTTAATTAGGGTGTGATGAGGTCACTTTTGTTCCTGTACAAAGGAAGACACTTCTTTCTAGACACTAGACCTCAGTCAATAACATTGTTATATTCTTCAACTTGTGGTTTCAGGTACTCTCTTGTTTAATATTAAGATTCCTAGGAGGTTGAGTTAATAATCAAAAGCATTTTATGGATGCTTATAGTATCCATAAAATAAAAAAGGAATGGTATCCCCTAGATTTGTGCAATGCAACAGCAACAAGAATTGTAGCATGGATAGAGTTTTGAGGGACATTTATCTGATGCCGTAAAAAGAATCAACAAAACACCATTAGGTAACAGTAACATCTCTCTGGTGTTGGCATGTCAAAGCCTTCTCTGCTTTTCTTTTATGAATAGTGGCTAATACCTTTTCCTTTTCTAGGCTCCCAAAGACTTTTCCCTTTGCATCACATGGCTTTTCCTTTGTCATGGTTCACTCAGCCCCACGTGGAGACATTTCTTTAAAAACAATCTGCTTTGATACGTTGATATAAGTTCTCAATAATGGACCAACATGGAGACAGAAATATGGAGATGAAATACAAATATGTTCTCTTGTCTCTACCTCTATTGCATTTAGCACCCAAATCATCTCTTATCCCAGGCTAAAGGGGTACCAGATATTAGCACTCAGTTATGGAAACTGAAAAGTCAATTTCATAGAAGAATGGGGTGGAATAATGGTCGCTAGAGACTGGGAAGGGCAGGGGAGAAGGGTATGGAAAGAAGTTAGATAAGTGGCACTGTCCTGTAGGGGCTCAGACCCTGGGAAACAGAATCAGGATCCCAGCAGGTATAAGAAGATACAAAGTACATTTAGGATACTAGACAGGCTTTATTTTGAGGTGGGAGCAGCTCCCAGAACCCAGGTCTTTCCATAGGCCTTTTTTATGTGCAGGCCAAAGAAGGCACACTGCCAACAGGTTACACAAGTGGGTACATGCTCATGAGCAGATGTTTGTGACCTTGAGTACATACACAAAATCAGGGTGTTCATGACCTTGACAACATACTAAAACATAGCTGGCTGGAAGTGTCTATGAGGGAGCTTAACTAGGGCAATCTTGGGCCTGCCCAACAGGCACAAAACACAGGGAGATTATCTCTGGCTTTAGCACATTAGGGTGACAATTGTTTACAATGATTCATGATATCTAGGAAAATAACTATTAAAATAACTGGGAAAGAAGAGTACAAAAGTTTCCAACACATAAAAGTGATGAACTCTTGAAAGAAAGTGCTTATTACCCTGATTTGATCACTACACATTGAGTATTTATATTGAATTGCCATACTGTACCCTACAAAGATGTACAAATACTATATATCAATTAAAAAAAGAGAGAGTAGTAATATTGATGTTGAAATAAAATTATTTTGGATTGTTATATGACTCTCTTTGAGCCACTCTTGCCTGTCTGTACAATAAGGATAATGGTACCTTCCTCATGGGGTTGTTGCAAGGATTAAAAGAACCATGTACATAAATTGCTTGGTTTGAGTAATATACTTAGTAAACATGAGCTTTTCTTCTTCCTCTTCCTTTCTTCAGACTGTCCTCTTCTCTTTCCTTCTCTTTTACTAACTTTTAAATATTTAACACAGAATGATTATCACCATGAAGTAAACAACCATGGTGTCTCAGTAACACAGTGCAACAAGTTGTCATTGAATAAATGTATCCTCTTATTTTTCAATTTCTGCCTATTATGTTTCTCCTTTTAGTGTTTGGTGAATCTATTGACATGTTCAATACTTCATTCCAAATTAAACCCCACTTCCACCCCCTAATCAATGGTCTTATATGATTCCTAAACCAGTCACAATGACTGGATCTTCACCAGATGCATGCAATTTTTCTACAGCAAGCCTTTAATGTATCTAATCCAAGACTGACTGGCCTCTGCAACCAAATAGGCCATTGTGATGTCTCCTCTTATAATAATAAAACACAGTGCTCAGGGAAAACAGACTCATTTTAATAAAATTACAAGCACAGCATAAGTATCGTGGTACATTTGCTGCTGGAAAAAAATCACTGTGCTCCAAAGCATATGTGATTCAGGACAATGCTGTATAGACACATGGCATTACCTCCTCCATTACTATGGATAATTAAGAGTTGATTGGTACTTAAAATACAATGAACTTTATGTGGGGAAAATAGAAATTCACAGTTTGTCATTCCCTTCCTCCCTTGCCAAAAGGATTACAAATATGCAGGCTGTAGGCTCAGCCAATCCAGGTATTGGACCAGTAGGAGCTTTACCCGGACAAAGATCAGGAGAGTCAAATCACTGAGTTGGGTAGAATCCCTTGGCTTCAAGCTATACGACACACCAATGTTTCTATGGACTGGAAAGAGTAAGTCAGTACCACCTCAAAGAATAAACAACATAGCTAAGTTGCCAATATCAAGGAAGTTTAATTCTGTTCTGATAAGACAGGTGTCAGTATCCAAGGGGTCAGACCAAGGAGCATTATAAGATAATTGTAGAGGTTAGAATCATAGAGGTTGGGAGAGCCATTCAAAATCGTGCAAGAGATAATGAAAGCAGTATCTAGCTACAGAATGAGGAAAGGATGATTCCAAAATCCTATTTCAACTGAGCAGAGGCTTAGGAACAGGTTCCAGTCCTAGCATCCAGGCCCAGTTTTACCCCAATGGTGGGAAAATCAGAAGCTAGGGAGGAGTCAGTCATCAGACAGATGAACCACGTGGAGGGGGGAAATAAAAGTGTAATGTGAGTCAGATTTGCCTCCAGAAACACAAGGTACTAGATAAGGAGTAGTAAATTATATGAAGCAATCTAAATATGCTGCTACTTTAGATTTTGGTTTAAATATCGAGTGGTGAGGAACTTGTTAGACACCAGAACTTTAGTATTCACAGTAGTAGACAGAGGAAGAGGGAATATTTTTCAAGTGATTTTACTAAGACAATAGACAATAATGGAAACATTTATTATGGTAATATCCCTAACCTTAAAAATCAATTATACTTAGAACTCAGAAAAATGTGTTAGTATGTAACTAATGTGGATCAGATGAGGTAAAGATTCTCTAAATATGAACTAGCTACTTTGGTTCTCATCCAGAGAGAAAGAATGATCTGTTCCAAATGATCTGGACAAACACTAGTCTAAAGGACTTACTGAGAAATGGTTTTCTTTCTATATAACTTGTTTCAGTAAATGAATATAGCTAGCATTAATGCCATGATGATTAGGAAGAAAAGAGTGATTTAGTGTAACATCAGGTCATTGGCAATGTGGCAATAAGGCTTTATTGAAATCTGAAAATAATTGTTGCTGACATACACGGAGCACTTACAGTTTGGGTACAATGGCTTAAACTTTATGTTTTAATTCATTTAATTCTCACAGAAGTTCTAGGGGACACGCACTATCATTATTTCTGTTTTACAGAAGAACCAAAGCATGAAGCAGATTATATAAACTGACATGGCTAGTATATGGCAGAGTTAGTATTTAACCTGGGAGATCTGACTTTAGAACCTGTGCATTTAATACCTAACACCTTTCAAATTGTTACACTGGCAGCTGGGAGACAGGGAATTTCAAATCTGTGTTACTGGCTTTTGTACATTGATAGAGAAGGCTCGTGGCCTTACCTTAAACTCTAACTTTACCTAAAGATAGGCAGCCTTATGTTGAATACGAGTCAAGATTGGTGTAATATTAGAGGGGTCACATGATTTATCATTCAAACTGGAAAAGGGGTGTTATGGATAACAATCAGGGCAACAGATATAAATGAAGATTGTCTTGTGTTAACTTGGTCATATGGTCATATTACTTACAAGATATCTTTCAACGTTAAAGACATGCAGACCACTGGTGAAGTGCATGTTACTGTAAACATTACATATTCACATGTTACTCCATATGATTGTTTTCTCCAGCCCATGTGCCTATATTTTATGGGCAATTTGACAGATCTTTCAAGGATCTTGATGGTGCTTGGTATTTGCCTTACACATTGATGATAAAATTTAACACCCACAAAATGTGCCCTCCTTATATAGACGACAAGCACTTCCAAGCAAGTTCTATTATCTAGTTAGGTTTGTTCATCTGTGAAGAACTTTTTTTTTTTTTTTGAGAGTGAGATTCTGTATGCTTCGGTAATTTTTGTCTTCCTGCAAGAATTAGCATGATTTTCAAACAAAGGAGGTTTAGAAAGAGATAAGTTAAGCTCCAAATTAAGGGATAAGTTAAGCTCCCTTGTGCCAGGTACTTTGCTAGATGCTGGAGATACAGAAGGAAAGAAATAAGTGGATAAACAGTCAAAACAATTATAGGTAGTGCTATGGTGAAAATAGAGTGAGGTGATAGAGAAAATGGGGAGTAGTGTTAAGGTAGGGAAATTAAATTGTGTGGTCAGGGAAGCCTTCCTCAGCAAAGGAATATTTGTTTGATCTGAGACATGAATAATAAAAGAACTGTCAAGACAGACTTGCTGACAGAACAGCAAGTTTAAGGCCATGAGTAGGAATGAGAGCAGAAAGGAGTCTTGTGTGACTGAGGCCCAGTGGCTGAAGCTGGGAAGGAAGGAGGTCAGATCTGAGGGGCGGTGAAGGCACAGAAGCAGTGCGTCTCCTATGCATGACTCATCTCTGTGATGAATTAGAAGGCAGGGCACACGAAAGCAGCATACACTGGGAGGGCGGGAATGGGTGGTCCTCTGAGACTTGACTGTCTTCAGGGAGGAAAAGGACTGAACCATTCAGGGGCTGGAGGACTCAGATCTTACCAGTCTGCAAACTGATTTTTATAGTGGGAAGGACATGGCAGAGCAAGCCCTGTGAGATGAATACAGACACAGGCAGCTTGTCATTTTAAGCCAGGGCATGGCTTGAAGTTCTGACTTTAGTTGTAATCATTGACCTTTCCTATACATTGCATGAGGAGTTCAGGGGCAGGGAAGGGAAGGGAAGAGGTATCAGAATCTGCTCTTTAGTTTCCTGACTTGCCCATATCCTGTGGATCTACTCAGTGGAAGGGCTCATGGGTGTTTCTTCCTCAACAATAAAATGACCTTTCAAAGCTTTTCTGATGGATAGGGATGAAATGTCACTGTGAAAACCGTACCAGAGTAGCTAGACAATATTTTATGGCATGCTTTCCTGGATGCTTTTGATATTGGGTGAGCAGGTGCAGCAGCCCTTCCAATTCAGCTCAGCCCTGGCTGGCCTGAGATGCACCAGCTGTGCACTGTACAACCTCTCTAATACAAGGAATCAAATCAGACAATATCTAAGAGGCTGGCATTTCAGATGGTGTTCAGAGTCCTGAGAAGTACAAAGCATATGGCTTCTTGAGAATTCTTATCCTAGACACATAAATGTGCTATCAGATCTCTCCCCTTGAATGTAAATGTTCCATATATAACTGAGTTAGCTGAAGACAGAAATAAGAGGGCAATGGCTTGTTTCAATCTTCTTTACCCACCTATTTGGGCCAACTTAATGATGCACAGATAATTCCCCATCTCTTAATAAAGATACCTATTTATTAGAAATGTAAAGAACACAAGAAGGAATTTTTTTGGTTTCTGGGTGGGACATGTCTGACAACTGGGTTACCTTTCCTCAGGGTGATGAAAACTCTTGTACCCAACCTTGAGCAGTATCAGACCTCAACCTCTGCAGACTTTCTTTAAAGAAGCAGCCCAGGAATACAGTCAAGTATAAGAATATCAATCAAAAAAGCGTAATTCTTAAAAGGTTGCTACATCTGAAGGGATCATTTGATTTAACCCTAGCTAATTGTTTTTAGAAAGTGAGGGCAATTAATCCAGCCATTCCCCCTTCCCAATGTAACCTGTTCTCTTGTGCCCTGTACATTTGGTCACTTTGTGCTCTCTGCCCAGAAGGCGCCTTTCCCTCCATCTCCTATGTCTTCATCTTGCTAACTCTTACAGATATTTCAAGATTCAGTTTAGGATTACCACCTATCAAAACCCTTTCAAGAATATTTAACCCTAATAGTATGCCTTACCCCTCCCCACCATCCTGCAGTCCTAACTTCCCCATAGATTCCTCTATCAGAGCAACAATATACCTTGACATTAATTCCCAGCCAATGGAATGTAAATAAAATAGGAGCAATTTTAGGGTTATATCTTTATAAAGGAACTCCTTATCTGACATCTTTTTATTCAGACCATACTTCTTGTGGGCTGAAATACATGGGGTAGTGTTGGACCAGATTTGACCTTCTAGATGAGGATAATACTCTAAAGGCTGGCCAAGTTACAAGGAATCTGTTTCCCTGAATGTTATCTCTATCTATCCATCTTTATCCCCTGTCTGTCTCATTTTGAGCTGCTGCATTTTTTGGTTCCTTTGTTAAAGAAGTTTTACATAATCCTACTAAATACAGTGAGATGACAGAGAAAAGGAAAAGTGGTATGGGAACAAATATTCCAACCCCATAGGATGAGCAACACTTGCTTGAAGAAGTAGGTTTTATTTATTTATTTATTTATTTATTTATTTATTTATTTATCAGGAAGTAGGTTTTAGATGAGTCTTGAAAGTATGAATTGAATTAATGATCATAAGTCTGAACAATATCAATAAAATAGCTTTTCTCTAGTTATGGATGCTGAAAATGAAATTTTAAAATCTATATCTAAGTTTGAATTTTATATAGATAGCATTTTATATAAATGAGCTTTCTGGTGTCAAGAGAATAGCATTTTATAGGCTGTGTCCTCAAGAGGAAAAAAGTGTCACTGTGGTCATTTTGCTGTTGTAATTCTTTGTTGTGATAAATGCCATAACCAATGAACCTGCACTAAGGAAACATAATAAAGGAATAACATGAAAAGAAAATTTAGTTTTGCCCTTGATAATTGAGTCCTCATTCTTCTCCTGGTGTCTGGTTGTAAAACATGTTATTTGTAATTATCTTAGAGAAACATGGATTATATATAATCATCTGTTGAGTGTAATCATATAAAAATATAAAATATATAATATTTAAATACTACTTAATATATAAAGTACCACTTAATCACTTTAATTTTGAGCAGAATCCATCAATTTTCATGTGCTTTTCTGTGGCTCATAATTTTGTTTTGAATCATGCACACCTTCCAAGTGAAACTCATTGGTATACTTAAGACAGATTAACTTATTTCTGTATCTATTAAAGTAGTTGAAAAAACCTGGGAAACAACTGGTGTTAGGAGCCGTCCCATGGGTTGTGTGTGGACCATGTTGCATATCGTAGCCTAGTGAGGTGATAAAAAGTCTGGCATTGGGAACTTCCTGTGGCACACCCCACCACCTCATGGATTGACTGCCTGATGCAGGTGAACTCCCCCCTCAAACTCTGCCAAAGAACCCACACAGCACCCAATATGGGTGTGACTTGCCAAGATGCCAATCAACCTGCTTACTACAAAACATCATGAAGCAAGACTCACCCTTGAAATGTTATCCCTGCCTTTGATGTGCCCCCTTCAGTAAACCACCAGAGCCATCTTTCCTTTGTCTAGTTCCAGCACCTATGTGGACTAGATCTATCACGTGCTCTGAGTTATGTAAATATATTTCTGACTATTTGTCTTTTCTTCTTCACTAATTAATTTAGACTTTAAGTTTCCAGGTGGCTTGCACCCTCCTCAGCAGGAAGAAGAACCCCCCCCCCCACAAGGAGATGCTGGCCATCACCCCTGTTAGACTGGTACATGGTAAATCCCTCAGATTTAAAGAATAAATAAACAAATGCTTTATTTCATTAAAATTATTATCAAACCATTTTAACTAATTGAAAAGCAAGAAATTACTCAGTAAAGACTAAATTTTCTCATTTGTCATTAACAGGGAATGTAGAATGTGGCTAAATAGTCACATATGGGACTACACATTACTGGTAGAATATATATTACAAAAGTAATCACAAATAAATATACCACATTTAGATGCCTTTTTGTTAGCAACATTTTTTGTGAATAGACACAGAAACTTTGTATTAGAAATTCAGACTTTGGATAATTTTTTTTTAAAAAGCTATTTTTTCTTTTTTTAACACATTTTTATTGGTGTATTATAGTTTTATATAATGATAGGATTTGTTGTTACATATTTGTAAATACACAAAATATAACAATATAATTTGTTCAGTATCACTCCACAGTACTTCCCCCGTCCGTCTCCCATTCCTTGGTCCCTTTGCTCTACTGATCTCCCTGTGATTTCAATGAGATCTGCCCCAACTTTTCTTTTCCTTTTTAGATTCATATAAGAGAAAACATAAGTACCTTGACCTTCTGAGTTTGACTTATTTTGCTTAACATGATGGTCTTTAGTTCCATCCATTTTTCTGCAAATGACATAATTTCATTTTTCTTAATGGCTGGCTGAATAAAACTCCATTGTGTATATATGTCACATTTTCTTTATCCATTCATCCAAGCAACATTATTTTAAATGTATCTCTCTCTCTCTCTCTCTCTCTCTCTCTCTCTCTCTCTCTCTGTCTCTATAATGATAAAACAAAATAGTTAAGTTAGTATCATTAAGAACCAAAATTTGTGTGAATAGGACACAGATATAGATCAAAGATAAGTAAAAACCTTGGAATCTCTTATTCAATTTGGAAATATCTGTATGAATAAATAGTTTATTTTTATCCTTTGAAAAAAATATATATCTCCTAGTAGCAATGAACACCACTCATGCCCAAATTGTGTTTTCTAAGTATCAGTTTTCTTTAAAAGGAACTAGGGGGCCTTATAAAAGCAACTGATTGTAAATATAGGGTAACACATAGAGAGAGAGAGAGAGAGAGAGAGAGAGAGAGAGAGAGAGAGAGACAGACAGACTCATTTTAATGCCAAATGCCAGAAAGCAAGGAGGCTACAATGCCACTTGTGTTATGTGCAATGAATGAATACAGAAGGCCAACCCAAAAGGGTTCCCACTGACTACAGGTGGCCACTTTTGAAAATCAAAGGAGTAATGACTTTAATGGGCTGACATAACGCTGTATAAAACATGACATGAGCTCATAACGATACTAACCATGCTACATATCACTGATTCCTGTTGGAGACTATTAGGGAACCAATTTATTATTCTGAAGATTGATTAAGAGAAATAATAAAACATTTATCCTCTTTGTCCTGTATAGTTTTTATTTTAG
Source organism: Marmota monax (assembly GCF_021218885.2). Lineage (NCBI taxonomy): Eukaryota > Metazoa > Chordata > Mammalia > Rodentia > Sciuridae > Marmota > Marmota monax. Next base: position 6,521,331 of record NW_026692132.1, read on the forward strand.
GGTACCAACCAGTGATAAGAGATTTTTTTAAATAGAATAACCCCATCTAATGAATGCAGAGAGAGTGGTAAAATTTGAAAACCACTGTTGTATAAGCCCTTGAAAAAGAGGGATCTTGACAACCATCATCAATGGGGTCAAACTAATGGACTGATGGAGGTCCTGATAATGGATCAATTCAGGATAACAGTGCCTAAATCCACTTATCAGTCTTAACATTATGAAAAGTGTAACCGCTGTAAATGTGCAAGACATGAAGTAATAGGAAATAGAAGTATGTTTCAAATAATAGTGAACTGAATCCAGTCAAATCTCAAAATCTAACTACCAATTTTTAGCAAACAGGGGATAAAGATATATGTTAAAATAAAATTTTTAAAATGATGCAATAAACTAAACCCAGAATATAAGATATCTGAAAAAAGAGACCCAGTTTCTTCAGTACATAAATGGCACAAAAATAATAGAGGATAAGTGAAAATTGTTATAGATAAAAGAGACTTAAATATGTCTTCCTGTTCCATTTATTTTCATTCAGTGTCTGAACAAAGTATGCATCAATGTGGGTGAATTGGGAGAAGAGGTTCAAAGCACAAATGGGGAGAGGAGGGTACTTAGGTGTTGAGAGCCACAGTTTAGTCGGAATGACGCCTGGCATTTTGCTAGAGGGAATGGTTGAAAGGTGACCCTGCTCTGGGATTAGGGTGGCTCTGGGATTAGGGTGGCTCCGGGATTAGGGCAGATCCTCAGGGAATAGGGCGGCTCCAGGGATTAGGGTGGAGTCTGCTGGGATTAGGGCGGATCCTACTGCTTTGGAGTTCCCATTGAGTTGAGTTCTCCTGGGGTTCCAAGAGAATTGGCGAGTGGAGCCTGGTGGAGGGAGTGTGTTCCCGGGGAAATGTGTGTAGAGGGCCGGTGAGAGTTCGGGAGTAAAGGTTGCTGTTTGAACCTACAAGGTTGTGTGCCGGCTCGGTTATTTTGTGCCCGCCAGACTGAGGCACTTAGGTTGTGAGGAGAGTTGAAACATGGGTGTTACAGTCCAAGCAGAACAAGAAATGCTTGTTTGGGAAGATGATTCAGTTTAGAGTTTTGGAATGTGAATGCGTATCCTAACACAGAATGTCAATGCCTCAATCAGGTAGGGAGGGCATCCATTGCTAGGGAGAGGGCGATGATGGCAACAGGAAGTTGGTTACATACTGGATAACTGATCAAATTAGTGAATATATTAAGTATAATAGGAATAAAGTCTATTCCTGTTGGAGAATGCATTCATAAATATGGAAATGAAGGAAACCAGAATGAACCCTGAGGTATTTAGACTTAGAAGTATCTATATGAACTCATTGGTTTTAATATAGATATGTAGATACAGAAATAATAGTTACGTGTATATATATCTTTATATGTATTTGTTTCCCCAGCTCTGCCCACTGAGATGACCGAGGCTTCTAGAAAGCAATGACATCAAAAATCTCCCTAGTCTTTGGTTGTCCAGGAATGAGCTGTTGTCACTATATTCTAGAAAATTGTCTCACTCCTTGTTTATCTCACTCCCTCAAACTTGGTCTTTCTAGCTTTTAGTTAACTTTCCATTGCTGTGATAATATATCTGACATAAATAGCCTAAAAGGAGGGAAGATTTATTTTGGCTCATGGTTTTAGAGGTTGAGTCCATGATCACTTGGCTTCACTGTATGTATGTCTATGGTGAGGCAGAGCATCATAGTGAAGGGTGGTGTGTGTGTGTGTGTGTGTGTGTGTGTGTGTCTGAGCAAAGTTGCTCATTTCCCAGCATCTAGGAAGCAGAAAGACAGAAGTGGGCTGGGGACAAGGGTACACCTTCAAGGACCCACTCTCTGCAATTATGCCCACCTCTTAATAGACCATTCAGCTAGGAACTCATCAATCCACTGATGAGGATAGCACTGTCTTGACCCAATCGTCCCACCCCACCCCCAAACGTTGCTGCATGTGGTACCAGATGTTTAACCAGAGCCTTTGGGGACATTCTGGATCCAAACCATAACACTAGCCTTTTTTTTTTTTTTTTTTTTTTTACTTTTTCATATAAAATAAACACCCTTTCTGCTTGATCTTTGAGAACTTAATAGATCTTAGTTTCAGAATGTTCCTTTACAATGATCCTCCTCTCCACATTGCAATAATTCTTTTAAATAAAGTCTTTCTTTACTTAAATCTGGATTTGTTTTGGACTTGGCAGCTTATAACTGTCATTTTAAACTAAAATAGACTAGGGATTCTGGGAGTTGGGAGAAGGCAGATTCTAGGCTTAGGAAGAGAAAGTACAAGATGTACCTAAATCATCTTCTACCATAAAGTGAGGAAATGTTTAAGGAATATGGATGCATAAATAAAGACACAGAAATCAGCATGAAGGGGCTCTCACTGGCCAAACCAGGGACAATTTGAGCATCAAAGTAAACATTGGTAATAACTTATTATCTCAAAAATAGGAATCCAGGAGAAATGATTCCATATGATATAAAAATAAGCAAAATATTTGAAAATTTGATCCAGAATTTACATAGTTTTAAAAAACCACATCTCACAGTACTTATTAGCTTTATAGTGATGAAACCTAACATACAGAACATTAAATGATCAGAGTGAACACCATGATGGAATGCTGATGGAACAAAGGAAATCACATCCTACCCAACTTATTGAAATGCAGGAAGAGACAGATCACTTTTGTGAATAGTCTTGCTTGAGATGCCTAATGTGAATCTAATCACAAAGAACTCTCAGATAAACCCAAGCTGACATTCTATAGCAGAATTGTCCTGGAATCTTCATAACTATTTTGTAGTTAGTTGTGGCCATGTGACCTACATCTGACTCAAGATTTAAATGGAAGAAACCAGACCATTTGAAAAGCCATAATTTTTCTAATAAAAATTGGGGTTGCCTTAGCTAATAAAGACCTTACTTTTAATTCTTTCCTTTTATTATTGTGTTCAATAGAGGCCATTAACAGATGTAGAGGAATGTGGTGCCTCTACTTGTGATTACAAAGACTAAAGTCAGACTATGACAAAACAAAAAGGGAGAAATAAGCTGGTCCCTTCAAAATCTGCATCCAACCTGAACCAGCTACCTATAGGCTTCCTATCACATTGCCCTAAATTTGATTAAACTATGTGATTGGATTCCTATTATGTGTGGACAAATATAAACCTAGCTATTAGTCAGATTTTTGTAGCTGTGACCAAAATATCAGACACAAACAATTTGGAGAAGTAAAGCTTCATTTGGCTCACAGTTTTATTCCATGGTCAGATGGCTCCATTACTCTGGGTCTGAGGGGAGGCAAGAATATCATTGTGGAAGAGCAAGTCAGAAGAAAGTTCCTTAGCTCTTGGTAGCTGGGAAGCAAGTTGGGAGTTGGGGAGAAGGAAGGGAGGGGAAAACAGAGGAAAGGGCCAGGGAGAAGATAATATCTCCCAGGGCATGTATCCAGTGACATACTTCCTCCAACTAATGATGATCTTATCTTTTCTTAAAAGCCTTAGGTCCATACATTGCTGCACTGGAGAGCAAGCCTTCAAGTACAGGAGTCTTCTAGCACCCTTCATCACCAAACCACAACACTACAAAATAACCTGCTTTTCCTTTTTTTTTTTTCCATTGTATTTCAACAGGTCTAGTCCTCCTCACTGATTTCAACATTGTTTTTCTGATTGGCAATTTTATTTGTATATCACCATAATAAAAATTAATATATGAAGAATTAATTTTTTATGTGAGTCTTCTTTAAGCACATGGTATAGCTCTTCATTTGTTCTTGTCTTCTTCTGGCGCACAATAAGATTGTAAAGTTTTCTTTATATCACTTTGCACATTGTTATAGACTGAATCACTGTGTTCTGCCCACATCCTATGTTTAAACCTAATCCCTAATGTGGGAGTATCTGCAGGTGGGGCATTTGGAAGGTAAGTAGGTCATGAGGGCAGTACTCTCATGAATGAGATTATTATGCTTACAAAAGAGGTCTCAAAGACCACTTTCACATATGAGGCATAGCAGAAAGATTGCTATCTATAAACTAGGAAGAGCCCTTTCTGAACACAAAATCTGCCAGCATCTTGATCTTGTATTTCCCAGCTTCTGTAAGAGTGGGAAATAAATGTTTATTTTTGTTTCAGCAGTCTGAGTGGACTGAAACACACAATATTCTGCTACAATCATTATTTTCATCTGTCCTGTTATTGATGCAAAGGAGTTATGTATGTTTTTTTCTGAATCCTGAATCTTAAGACTAATGCTAGTTAATTATGACAATATCAGTCAAATATCACAAGATCAATTAGTAAATTAAAATCCAACTTTCTATAACAAATTAGTAAATTCTATTGAATATCAAACAAGAAAACATTACATGTTCAAGATTAGGACTTTCATAGCACGGTAAAAAGTTTCTTTCTTGTACATGCACATCCTATTTTATGAAACCTGAAAATAATATTTACTTCAACTTGGCTTATGCTATTCCTAGTGTTTTTAAGGTATCTAGTTTACAATTAGTCTCCTCAGCCTTCTTTATCTTCATGATGTTTTATAGTCTCAAAACAAAATAATTACTTTAGAATGTTTTAATGCACATTGAACTGAACTATGGGAGATACAATGATAAACGCCACACAAATTAATTGACCACAGTAATGAAAAATGCTGGATGGATTTAACTATGAGCAAATGAGGGCAGAGGAAAAAAAATGCAAACTCCTAACAATTTAAATAAACACGTATAAGTCACCAAGTATAATGCAAAAATCACTATTGCACATATTTTAAAAAATTCATCAAAGCAAAACACTTAATCTCCAAAGCGATTTTGCTTTTCCTGTCAGTTCCCACTGACTTTCAAATGTCTGATGAGAACCAAGTACTTCGGTGGAAAACTTGGAGATATGGACTTAACGTCTGGAAGCTTCTAACTTGTTCTGGAGAGTTTAAGAGGTAATCAACTGGATAAAGCGGCAAGGTGCAAGACGCATAGCAAAGGTATTAGTCCTGCTCACAGCGAACCCAATGCGTGAAGCAAAACAACACTAAAGCCGGTTATCAGGTTTCCTCTGAAATGGTGGAATGAGCACCGGAAACTCGAGCGAAACTCAGATCCGCGCATGCTCTGTTGGCAGAACACCGCCCCTCCTCCCGTAAGTCGGAAGTGCTGGTTTGTTTATTAAATTGCGACTGTCGTAAACTGGGATTTCCTGGCGGCTTCCTAGCTTTACGATGACAACAACTATGGCGGCGTCCAGTGGTAGATTTGAAAGTGCGAAGAGTATCGAAGAACGTAAAGAACAAATCCGAACTGCCAGGGCTGAGATCTTGCGTCAGGTATCTCCGTTTTGGGGCTTTTGTGGTTATTGAGAGTTGTGGGAGTTGAAGGCTCCTGGGAGCAAGACCACCCACTCTTCTTTCACCATTTCAGTAATCTCAGATTGTCTGGGTGTTATCTCCCTTTGCATTGCCGGGAGACTCTGTGTATCTCTTGTCTCCTAAATGCTGTGTAGGTTCCATTGACCATTCTCCTTTCAGAGAGATGTTTCTTCTCTTCCAAGTTTCCTTACTTTTTAAATCGTCCATCTTGGCTTTATAAGTACTTGCAACGACTCTGCCCAGGTATTTAGCAGCCTCAGCCATTGCTCCTGCTGTATATGAAATGAAATTTATCTTTTTCAGGAACACAAGTAAGGCACGTTTAAGTATTTGCCGTTTCATTCGCCTTACTATTAGTTTCGATTCCAGACTTATTGTCAGCTTTTACTTATCTAAAAAAGTTAACACAAGAGACTCAGAAAATTTAGCCTCTCACAAAAGATTGCTAAACATTGTATTTTTGGTTAAGATTATGATAACGTAGAGGTGATATATAATAGAATGGAAGAAGTAAACTATGGTGTTATCTGACAAGCAATTCAAGATTTAAGAAGTGTGACAATGAAATAACAAAGTTGTAGTTAGAAAGCAACATAGGACACAGTCAAGTTTTTGCTTTTTGTTTGTTTTAAGATGGAAGAGTTTTAAAAGTTGGAATGAGGGTAAGAAGGGGTTAGTTGAGAAGAGGTAGAGGAATGACTACAGCCAAATTTTTAAAGGGAAAGAGCAGATGATTAGTTTTATACTGGTGAAAGGTTGTTATTCCCCAATTTCAGTATATGTGTAATAAATATTATTTATTTTTTTCTCTGGTATTTCAAGCGTTTTTTGGAGGGAGTAGGGTTTTTAAGCTATGATAAATTTTATAGTGAAGATGTGTATAGAGTTTGAAGAGGAACAAACCCAGATTTGGAGTTTGGGAGTAGTAAAGAGAGGGCAGGAACAACCTCCTGGGTAAAATCTGCTTTATTTGACTATTGTTGAATGAATAGAAATTAGCAATATAATCTTTTATTTTTAGCAGGATGATTTTTCCTAAGGTCTTTTGGTTTTCAGACATTGCATATTGAAGGCATGGAGGTCAGTCTCTTACCAGTTGCAGAAGTCTAAGGCAGTAGCCACAAAAGTGGTGAATGTTTTCCAAGAGTCCCAAGTCATATTTGAGATTGGGAAAGGGGAAGGCATAAAATAGATTCCAGAATCCTGTGTTTGGTGGATTGACTTACTAGAGACTGATAATGTGGAATGAAAGATTTTATTACATTTTAAAAAATCTTTTTTATACTGGTAGAAACAGATTACTGGCAGGAACAGACCATTTATTCATGAGCAGGTACCTTTATACAAAGGTGGTATCAGTTTTTATTTTACTTAAAAAAAATGAAGCAATTGTCAGTGCATCTTTTCATGTTCTTGTAGGCCAAAGCCAATTTTGAAAAAGAAGAAAGACATAAAGAAATTAAGCGACTTCGGGGCGATGATACATGGATGCTACCTGATGTGAATGAGAGAATTGAACAATTCTCACAGGTGAATATTAACAGTTTTACTTGCTATATCTATCTTTTTTTGCACTCTCCAAGTTAATATTAAGAAAAGAATTTAATACACTGTTTTCACAAGTTACAGAATGAATACAACATAGTTGGCATTATTGAATAGCTTTCTCTCTCTGTCAAAAGTAACCTATTGTAATATTTTGGACATCATGACATTGAAAAATTTTATTACTTGAGTTGGGTAATAGAAAACTTAGCTACAAATTTCTGACCCACATATGACAAGCTTATGGTTTGAAAATATTGGGCATATTATGCTCTTCTCTCTTCCCACTCTGCCCCTTTTATGACTCAGGCCTTGTTTTCTCTTATGATTTAATTTTTTTTTAATTTGTAAATAATAATGGTGTATATTTGTGGAATACAATGTGATGTTTTGTTCTATGTATACAATGTGGAAGATTCAGTTAAATTAACATTTCTATTACTTCCCCAACTTAATTTATTTTGTAGTGAGAACATTAAAAATCTATTCTTTTAGCAATTTTGAAATATGCATTATTATTAACTGTGGTCACCATGTAGGGTATTAAATCACTAAAACTTATTCCTGCAGTCCAACTTAAACTTTGTATGCTTTGATCAGCATCTTTCTTCCTCTATAACTTTCCATATCTCCCCTCCCTTCTAGCCTCTTCCTACATTTTAATTCATATTATCCTATGTATTTATGGCCTAATAATTGTGTATAAATTGTTTGGGACCATGCATAAAAAGTGTGTGTGTGTCTGTGTGTGTGTCTGTGTGTTATATGTTTGTGAGTACACTCACTTATGTGTGTGTGTGTGTGTGTGTGTGTGTGTGTGTATGTGTTTACTTGATTATATGTGTGAATCACATAAATCTACAAATAAAACCAAATTTTTTTTTCTGGTAAAAAACCAGGTGATATTATATTATAGATATAAAACATGTATCTATATTATAGATGGCATGTTAAGAGTTCTTTGAAGATTTTATTTGTTTAATCATGATCTTTAATCATATTCAGTGTCTCTATTCATGAAAGATTTTAAGTTTTTTGGAATATGGATTTTTTTCCTCCTTAAAATGCTCCTTATAAAGTATAATAAAACTAAATTCTTTTCTTACATGTTTAAAATAAATATAGGAACATTCTGTGAAGAAAAAGAAGAAAAAAGACAAGCATTCCAAAAAAGCAAAGAAAGAGAAGAAAAAAAAGAGTAAGAGACAAAAATATGAGAAAAACAATGAGTCCTCTGATAGTTCATCGGTAAGTATGTACTAAAACTAACCAAAGCAAATGAGAAAATTTTATTTAAAGGAACCTAAAATATATGAGAACTTAAAAAAACTACTACTTAATGATATGAAAATGGCTCAGAGGCCTCTACTTGGAGATGTCCAGGAAATATTGGAAATGTAGGTCTTGGGTTCCAAAGAAGGATGAGAAGATGGGGATATGACTTGGAAATCATTGCTGTTGGAATGATTAGAATGGATGAATGACTAGGGAAATTGAAAAGAAAGAGAAACACCATTACTGAAGAAACACATAGGAAGTAAAGGATGCTAATTAAAAGTGGAACATTAGAAGGAGAAGCAGGGAAGAACAGTATTGCAAAAATAAGGGAAAAGAGATTCAAGATATTTAAAAAGTCTGTGACACCTACTGTTTTTTTATAGAAATTAATATTTACATTTTTCAAGTAGAATTTGTTTATATATTTAACCTTTCAGGACAAAAGAAAGAGTGCTGAGTTAGCTGTATCTCTAGCCAGTTCTAGGCTGCAAGAATTCACAATGAAAAATAAAGCAGGCTGAATCTTTCATACTTGTTTTCAGAAAGAAACAGTTATATTTAGAAAATGATGAGCTAAAGATGTTTAGGGAAAATTGGTCTTTTAAGTATGATCTTCAGTGAGTTATCCTCTCACTTGAGTAACCAGAGTCGAAAGTCTGGCCCACCTGTCCTTTCAGAAACTAAATTTTTGGCAGTACTGTCAAAGATAAATGCAGCTGGATATCAGTTAAAGTGGTGAAAATAGATTTTACTTGGTAATTATTGAAAGTAGGGCAAATTGCTAAGCTACATTCCCATTTGTGAGATGATTTGGTGTTTTAGAGGGAGAAAAAAGGAGAAGAAAGAGGTAGAGAGTAGAGTCAGAAAAGTTAAAAATTATAAAGGGTTAGTCCAGGTAAATTGACATCTTAAAATACTGAATCTTCCTGTTCATTATGTTTATGGTTGGGAAGGTAGAAAAAGAATAGAACATATTTAACATCTCTTCATCAAATTTAAGTCATTATTCATTTCTCCACATGTTGTAAAATTTTCAAAGTAGAGGTCTTTTACATCTTTTCCAACTTTTTTCTTGGAATATTATTTTAGAATGGATTTTTAAAAAAATTTATTTTCCATGTGTTTGTGTTTAATATATTATTATACAATTGCCTTTCATATTTAACTTTTGTCTTATCACTTTGATAAATTCACATATACTAGTATCTTCATTAGGTTTTTAGGTAGATTTCTTAGAATTTGTAGGTACATAATTGTGTTTCAATCTCTGCCTTCCATTTCATTTAATTTTTTGTTGGCTGTATCAATCAGAAGATAGGACTTTGAAATAGTGTGGACTGCACGTGCTGAGAGTGGATGGACATAGTTGCCTTTATCCTGTCTTAGGTGGAGAGAATTTAGTGTTTGGCTTTTAATCATAATGTTAGCTGTGGACATTTTTTTTTTTTTTTCCTCTTTCCTCCCCCATCCCCCTCCTCCTCTTCTTTTTTTTTCCTGTGATGCTGGGGATCCAACCCAGAGCCTTGTATATGCTAGACAAATGCTTTGATCTGAGCTACATATGCAGCTGCCCAACTGTGGGAATTTCACATATACCCTTTCAAATTGAAGAAATTCCCTTTCATTTCTAATTTTCTGTAAGTTTTCTTGAAGTTTGTATCTGGAGTATTGAATTCTATTAAATGTTTTTTTCCTGCATACATTGATCGTAAGATTCTTCTCCTTTATTCTGTTAATATGAAAGAATTACTTTAACCTGCATTCTTGGGAGAAACCAAGTTTGGTTTTGTATGAGTGTATGTGTGTGTGTGTGTATGTGTGTGTGTGTGTATTTACATATATAGTCACATGCCACATAAGGGTGTTTTGATCAGTGATGGACTACTTATATTCAGTGCTAGTCCCATAATATTATTTTGCCTAGTGACATCATAGTCTTCTTCTTTTTTTTTTTTAAAAGAGAGAGAGAGCGAGCGAGAGAGAGAGAGATTTTTTTCTTAATATTTATTTTTCAGTTTTCGGTGGACAAAATCTTTATTTTATTTTATGTGGTGCTGAGGATCGAACCCAGGGCCCCGCGCATGCCAGGTGAGCGCGTTACGGTTTGAGCCACATCCCCAGCCCTCATAGTCTTCTTAATTTGTGTAAATACACTTTATGGTGTTCATACAATGATGCAATTATCTAATGGCATATTTCTCAGAGTGTGTTCCTATTTTTAAGCAATGAACGGCTATAAAACTTATATTAGTTATGTTTCTGGGTTTGATTTACCAAAAGTTTGTTGAAGATTTTTTATCTGTGTTCTTGAGAAATACTGGGATCTTGGTATAAGGATAATGCTATTCTCATACATGAAGTAAAAAGTATTCTTCCTCTTCTGTTTTATCAGTTTGTGCAGGACTGGTGCAATTTGTGCCTTCAGTGTTTATTAAAATTCACCAATGAAGTTATTTAGTCCTGCTGCTTTCTATGTAGAATGGATTTTAGTCACAAATTCAATTCTTTAATAGTATATTAAATATTTTCTATTTAATCTTGAATTTGTTATAGTAGGTTGAGTTTTTAAAGGAATTTATTTCACTCAAATAAATATTCCTTTTGTCCTTTTAATGTCTGTAGAACCTATAATGATTTTTTATTCCTGAATTTGGTAATTTCTATTTTCTATTTAGTTTTCTCAGTCTAGCTTGAAGTTTATCAACTTTGTTGATCTTTTCAAAGAATTACATTTTGGTTTTGTTGATTTTTGCTTTGTTTATTTTCTATTTCATTGATTCAGCTTTATTATTTTTTCTAATACTTATCTTGTATTTAAGTTACTTTTCTTTTTCTACCTTCCTAACATGGGTGCCTAGCTCATTGATTCTCTTTTTTCTTTTCTAATAAGTACTTAATCTGTTAGTGCTCATCTTATCACTGTTGTAACTTCACCTACCTCATTTTTTAAAAAATGTTTTTCTTTTTTTTTAAGTATTTTATTAGTTGTTGAGAGACCTTTATTTTATTTATTTATTTACATGTGGTGCTGAGAATCAAACCCAGTGCCTCACACATGCTAGGCAAGTGCTCTACCACTGAGCCACAAGCCCAGCCCAAAATGTTTTTCTTTTTTAGTTGTAGATGGACACAATAACTTTGTTTTATTTATTTTTATGTGGTGCTAAGGATCAAACTCATGCCTCACATGTGCTAGGGGAGTATTCTACTACTGAGCCACAACCCCAGCCTTCGTCTACCTCATTTTGATGTGTCATATTTTCATTGATATATTATTAAAAATATCTTAAAATTTACTTGTTTTTACGCATGGATTATATAAAAGTAAATTTTGAATTTCCAAGTATTTGTACATTTTGCCAGTTATTTTAAAATTTACTTGAATTCTATTATTGACATAGAACATACTTTGTATAATTTTAATTAAAAATCTATCCAGATTTATTTTATGGCCTAGTCTATGTTCTATTTTGGTGAAAATTCCATGTGTATTTGTTTTTTTTTTTTTTTTTGTGATGCTGGGGATTGAACAAGGCAGTCACTCTACCAACTGAGCTATATGCCCAGCCCTCCTTGTATATTTGAAATGAATGTGTAATTTTGCTGTTGTTAGATGTTGGGTTTTAAAAACGTCAATTAGGAAAAGTTGATAAATAGTGTTAAGTCTCCTGTATTCTTGCTTGTTTTTTCTTTACTGGTTCTCTTTCAGTTTCGAGAGATTCATACTGAAATCTCTTAACTGTAATGGTTGACTTTTCTATTTCTGTTTTCAATTTTTGTCTTACATATTTTGAAACTTTACTAGGTATGTACATTTACATTTAGCATAGTTACATCTTCTTGATGAATTAATTGTGATATTATTGTGAAATGTTTCTCCTTATCTCTGGTAACACTGTTGTCTATATTCTGCTTTGTTTTGTATGAATAAAGCCTCTTTTATATTATTTGTTTTTTATGGTTTATATGTTTTAGTTTTAGCATATCTTTCTTTTATGTTGAAAGTGTATTTTTTTGTGGACAATGTAAATTTGGAATTTGAGTTTTCATCTAGTCTATCAATTTCTTCCTTTTTAATTAGAGAATTTTTTTACACTATCCAATGTGGTAATTGTCTATAGCTTTTTAAAATTTTAATTAAAATTTATTCAAATTATATATAAAGCAAAAGAGAGGGTAAGAGAAGATAAAACTTCAAGAATTAATAAGGACTTGTAAACCAAAGGCTTTGATTTTTATTCCATAGGAAGTGGGTCATCTATTTAGGGTCAGCTAAATTTATTAGAAAAATCTCAGCATACTCATTGGTTGAACAAGATAGAAGTTTTTGTTTTGTCTTATTAAAGAAATGAGTAGACCGACCAGGGTATTATGGTCTTCTACGACCAAGGTTCTATTGTATTGGTCTTTCTTTTTTTTTTTAATATTTATTTTTTAGGTATAGATGGACACAATGCAATGCCTTTATTTTTATGTGGTGCTGAGAATCCAACCCGAGTCCCGCCCGTGCTAGGCGAGCGCTCTACTGCTGAGCCACAATCCCAGCCCCTTGTATTGGTCTTTCATCATCCTTGCTGCACTACCTCTTAGTTCAGATAATAGGAAATAGTATATTCTTTTCTTTCTTAATTTGACTTCCAGAAAGTCCCACTGAATACTTTCATTTACATCTCATTGGATACTTGATCATGTTTCACTTTCAGGCACAAGAGGCACATTATTTCTCCAAATAAGATTGAGTTCTATTCGTAGAAGAGTAATAATTAGTATCTTTGGGACAGACAGCCATAGAAGAGAAGCACTGTGGTTGAATGTCTCCTTCATTTAACTCTAAATGCATTTAGGGGAGTTGGAGAAGAAAGACTGGAGTCTAAGAAACATTTTTGGTCTTTATTTCAATTATGTACATAAGAGAAAAAATATCTAATTTAAGACTGCTACTTTAAGAATGAAAATGAGGGGATATATATTGGTTGAAGGTAATGGAAACCAAACTTAAATTGGCTCATGCAAACAAAAAAAGGGAAGGATTTATCATTAGCGTACAAAAATCTTACAGGACATCTAGGTGTATAAAACACCTAGGAATCAGCTGGCTTCAGGAATATCTGAAATTAAAGTCACAGATGCCTTTTATAATCTTGCCATTTTCCATGTTTTTCCTTTGAGTCCTTTTGTTTTCTTGTTACAGATCAATTTCTGTTGAATTCCATTCTTTATGATGTAAATAGCTTTTGCCAATGCCTTTCCTGCTCCTTAGTTTTAAATCAGCTCCTTTGGATTTGATTTCAAATTCTTGAAGAATAACTTATATTGAATTGGGCCAGCTACCTACGTTTGGGTCAGCGCTGGTTAGGTGGAGGTAGGCTCCCATGGCAATCATGTGGTGTTTTCTTTGTGGTATATTTGGTAAGTATTTTAGAGTTGAAAATTTATAGGTTTGGATAGGTGATCTTGATCCTGGTATTTCTGACTTGGTGAAGTAGGTGGTTGATGGTGCCAGGTAACTCAGTTCAATAATAGAGTAGGAGGAACAGGTGTTACAGAAGAAGATGATGAGTTTATTTTTTGTCCTTGAGTTCAACATGACATCCAAGTATAGCAGATAGTTGATTGAGTCACTGAAACTCACGTTAGGCAAATTTGAAAGAAATAAGCAGGAATGATGGTAGTTGAAGCTGTGAGAATAGATTTAATGGCTTATGGGGAATGTTTAGAGCATACAAAATATAGTGGGCAAAGAATGGAGCATGGATAGTTTAGGACTGAACATAGGAAGAAGAATGCAGGAAGGAAATGGAGAAAAAAATAAAGAGGGGGAGAATTGGGAAGTATCCTAGAAGGGAGAACTAGGAATTATCCTAGAAGTTAAGACAATGAGTCATTAGCAGGGTTGTATCTTGTAGAGAAGTTTAAAGAGATAAAGACTAAAGCATTTTGTAGAATTTGGCAAAGTGGAAGCCATTGAGTTTTGAAGAGTTTTCACTAGATTAATGGGGGAAAGCAGCAATTTTGTAGAGGTTGGAGAAATGTTTGAAAGTGAAGGTGTAGACACAGTGCATTTAGTACTTCTTCAATAAGATAGTCATAGAATAGAATTTGGAAGATGAATTGCTGCTAAAGGGATATAGAGGGCCTCCTTTCCTCTAGAGGAAAAAAAAAAGTAAAAACACTTCACATTTCTAGGCCTTTAGAGACCTTTGGTAGAAGCATAAGAGAAGGAGATAATTAATGAAGCAAGGTTCTGGAAGAACAGGAATGGTTGGGATCAAAATCTTTGGAGGAGGACTTTTCTTGAATCGTAAAAGTTAACAGAGGGTTAGGATTGGCACAGCTATAAATAATTTTTGTCTAGGGTAAACTGAAGGTGAAGTGGCCTATTTTTTTCTTGATGAGGTAAAAGGAGAGATCATTTGCTAAGAGTATGGGGAATGGGAGTTGGTAGAAAGCTTGAGGAGATTGTTGAAGAAGGGAAGGATAGTTGCCCAGTTGTTTAGCAAGGTACTTGGGGATACAGAGTAGACCAAAGCAGATGTGGTTCCTGTCCTCATATAACTTATTGCCTGATGAAGCATTAAATAAATAAATCACACAAGTAAATGTAAAAGGATAAATGCTTTAAAGGAGAATTAAGGGAGTAGAAGAAAGAACTCACCAAAGCCAGTAAGGGGAAATTCTAGTTTGGGTTGAAAGTCTAGTTCAATTGAAGTTACAGATCCTGCTGATTGGATTTCTCCAGAGTAGGAAATTAATTGCAAGTAAGGTGATGAAGCAACTGATGGCTCCAGTTAAAGAATTTCAGAGTCATTGGTCAACATCTGATGTTTTAGTCAGCTTTTCATTGCTGCAATAAAATACCTGAGAAAAGCAACTTAAAGAGGAAAGATTTATCTTGACTTATGATTTCAGATCATGGTTGAGTCCGTTGTTTTCATAATATATTGCCAGAGGTGAGACAATATATTATGGAAAAAGGGTGTGGAAGAGCAAAACTTCTCACCATATGTGGCTATTAAGCAGGGAGAAAGAGCCAGTGAGAGACCAGTAATAAGATGTGCCTTTCAAAGGCATGCCACAGTGACTTATAGGGCCCCGCTTTCTCATAGCCCATTCATAGTGTCCTGATCTGTTCACTTCCCAAAAGCCTCACCTCTGAACATCACTGCATTGGGGACCAAACTTTTACCACGTGAGTCTTTGGGGAATACTTAATATTCAAACCATAACATCTGATAAGATAGAGAAAATCCGTAAAAGAATCTTGTAGAACACCAAGTTTTAAATTATGTAGAGGGCCTCCTTTCCTCTAGAGGGAAAAAAAGTAAAAACACTTCACATTTCTAAGCCTTTATAGACCTTTTTGCATTTTATAGGGGAAATGGTGTTTTGTGGGCTTATTTCCAAATAGTGGGTTTAGATATTTTTTCCTGCATTTTATTGCATTTTATAGGGGAAAGACTAAGGTATAGAGATTAAGAAACTTGCTTAAGATTATACTGTCATGTAAAATTTGATACAGCTTTTAGCAGATTGGTGTCCCTAAAGAAAGTGCTGATTTTTTTCAGACTATAAACTCTTATTTTAATGAATGACATCAAGAATTAGGAATAAGATTCACTAAACTGAATTGATGATGTAAACATGAATAGACCAAAAATGCATTTATAGAGATTATCTTAAAAAATTTTAACTATAGGGGCTGGGGTTGTGACTCAGTGATAGAGCGCTTGTCTAGCACTGCAGGGTTCCATTGCCTGCACCACATTAAAAAGAAGAAAAGAAAAGAAACAAAATAAAGGCATTGTGTAAAAAAAAATTATAGAGTTAAGTTTTAGGGTTTCTGTAAATCTAAATGAAGGCCTAAATGAATGAATGAAGAAAATTTGCTTTGCTTTGGGAAACAGTTGGCTGTTGAGGTGGCAGAACATAAATATGTTTACTCCACATGGTTGATACCTTTCAACAGACATATTTATGTTAATTTAAGCTTTTGGTAATTTTCAAGAACTTCATGAAATGGAAGAACACTGTCACATTTCAAGAAATTCATATTTCTTTGCTGTTAAATCATTTTTTCCTCTTGGCCTCAAAGTTTCTTAACTGTATACTAACAGTTGGTTTGAACAAAGTGATTTCTAGAATCCTTTTTATGCTTTAGTTCTATAGCTCCAAAAAATAGATTTAGAATCAGACAGATCTACATTCCTATCTTGGTTTTTACAGTTGGATATCATGTAACCTGGGCAAATTAATTTTAGGGAGCTTTTCTTATCTATAAAGTCAAAAGAATATAGAGTTACTTTAAGGATTTAGGGTGATAATTTATGTGAACGTACTTAATATACTACTTGATATAGCAGAGTAGTTTGATATATTTGTTGAAAAACTCCAAACCTGGCATAATAGCACATAGGGAATGATAACTGAGTATACTCCTTAGTTGATGCAGTAATCTGATGTTTAAACATATTAGGTAAAATACCTTACCTGTCTAGCTGTTACTTGAGATCTTTGCAATTTTAGATTGAGGGAAATCTCAAAATTTGAAGCTTAGGGGCATACAGCAAACTCATTTATTTGAGTGTCATTTCCCCTCTATTCTGGGGAACATGTGAGTACTACTTGATGTTGGTAGGAACTGAAACTCTGTTTTGAAGTAATCTTTCTACCTAGAAGATCTCACTTTTGTTTTTTGCTTTTCTTTAGCTCTGTAATATAGCTGATAAAGAAATAAAACTAATTTGGTGGTATTTTATGGGTTTATTTCCAAATAGTGGGTTTAGATGTTTTTTCCTCTAATTTTCAATGCCATTTTAAAGGGGGCATAATATAAGAATTTTATCTAGAAAGTTAAGTTGTTACCATTTAACAACTGCATAGAGATTTTTTTTATATATATGCAAATTGTGAGTTTTACTTATGTGCTAAACATTCTTAGAGCTCTGAAGATGAGTGGGTTGAGGCTGTTCCATTCCAGACTTCTGGCAAGGAAAAGGCCTGGAAAGTGAAAGATGAAAACTCTGGAAAGGACGAAGACAGTCAAGTTATTCAGGTAAGCAAGCCACATGATTTTACAGAAAGAAGTGTCAGCTTCTAAGAATAGATGAATATTGAAGTGAAAGGTAATTAATTTCTTTAGGAGAAAAATTAGACTTTGAGAGCAATATATATTTTGAATAATTTAGACAGTAATGCTTTTTGCTGAGTGTTTAGGCTCCTTTCTTTCTGCTGTGAGAAAGTAAGTGTTTATTCTAGTCCCTCAGAGATTATCCTACTTTTGGTTTTTGATAGAGAAGCGGCACTTTCCCCTCTTGTGCATTCAGCTTTGACTCTTACCTCTGTCTGTCCTTTCCATGATGGGTAGAGCTCAGTTGCAGTTTTTATTCCTCTTCTCCGTATGTCATAATTTACTTAACAATACTAAAAGTTGAGTAGTTTAGAAATTTTGGGTTATAGTTCAAATAGTCCTGATTATTTTTTTGGGTACTGGGGATTGAACTTAGGGGCACTCGACCACTAAGCCACAACCCCAGCCCTATTTTGTATTTTACTTAGAGACAGTGTCTGAGTTGCTTAGTGCCTTACTTTTGCTGAGGCTAGCTTTGAATTCATGATCCTCCTGCCTCAGCCTCCCAAGCCGCTGTTTTTTATAAGGACCCCTAGTTCCTTTTAATGAAAACTGATACTTAGAAAACACAATTTGGGCATAAGTGGTGTTCATTGCTACTAGGAGATATATATTTTTTTAAAGGATAAAGATAAACTATTTATTCATACAGATATTTCCAAATTGAATAAGAGATTCCAATGTTTTTACTTATCTTTGATCTATATCTGTGCACTACCATGCCCCGCTTTGGGTTATGGTTCATATGCCTGAAAAAGAATGTAATTTCTCCACTGATGGCCAAAAAGGAAGGGAAAAAAGATGAACAGGAACAAATGTTTGGTTCTTTTTTGTTTGCCAAGCACTGTGTTAAATGTTTTCTATTATTTTGAACAATAAATAATCCTGAAATGTTGACATTTTTTTGCATTTTATAGGGGAAAGACTAAGGTATAGAGATTAAGAAACTTACTTAACAATATACTGTCATGTAAGATTTGATACAGCTTGAGTGCCTCCCAAATCCCTGCTGTCATTAAGTTCAAACTAGTTCAGACTGAAAAACTTCCTTTTTTTTTCTTTTTTCTTTTTAACAGAGGGATGAGTGGATGACTGTTGATTTTATGTCTGTTAAAACTGTGTCATCATCATCACTCAAAGCTGAAAAGGAAACTATAAAGAAAATAGAGCAAGCAAAAACCCAAGCACTTGAACAGGTAAGAGAATATTTACAACGTGTTAACTTTCTAATTTACCTTTATTAAACTGGTAAGACATTCATATAAATGCAATTTTACTTGTGAAATATTTTTATCTTTTGTGGTGTTTAATAAAATTAGTGTGAACAACAGTGAAATGTGATATAAATTTTATTTAAAGTAAGTTTCTTGTATAGAGAGTCAGTTTAAAGGAGTAATAGACTTATAAATCTAGAGCATATATAGTTGAGTTATATTGAGTTTATGTTACTATCATAGAATTAAAGCTGAACCTTTTCAACTTCTATTTCAGTGTACATAGTGAATTAGATACCATAAAAATGCTTCCATTTCAAGACACCTAAAATTTCTGGATTTATTGTTGTTACTGCTGGTAAGAAAACAGCAGGAAATCTTTTAAAGGTCAAAAGATTAGGCAAAAGCATGGTTCCAGAAAGTAAAGAAGTACTGAAGCTGGAGGCCTTCTTGGAAATACCACACAATCCTAGTAATCTAGAATTTCGAATGATTGCTCAGAGATAGCATATAAGGCAAGTGCCTGCATGAGATAGGAATGTCTGATTGATAAACACTTATAAATCTGGGACCCTCCTGGGATTTATTCCTGATGAAAAGATGAACTTGGAAAAAATTCAGTCAAAGGCAAGAAACGGTTTTTTGTGTGTGTGTGTTTCTGGGGATCAAACTCAAGGTCTTATACATGCCAGGTAAGCATTCTACCACTGAACTACATCCACAGCTGACAACTTGCCTATCTTCTGTCTTGTCATGCAGTTGATTTCATCCATTATATCCCACAACTAAGTATATCGAATAATTTTTTTAAATATGCACCTTTGATCATGGTATTATTCCTTTTAGAAGTCTTCTTTGATTCAAATTGAAAGAATGCTTCTTTGCCATTTCTGATGTTTTCTTTTTAGTGAAGTAAGTTTTACTAGTGATATTTCATGCTACTTTCTATTCTCACTCTGTCCCTGAAGACATTGAATAAATTTTCTATTGGAAAATACTGGAAAGAATAAACTGATCAGGTTTCCTTAGCTCTGACTATCTTGTTTATGAAACGAGTTACCTGTGGAGACCAGGTGGGAACAAGGGAGATACAGGGTTTGGCTTGGAACTTTCTGTAATTGGTAAAGTCTTCCTCATTGTGGGATTTAGTTTAGTAGGTCCATTTGTCTTTCACTGAAAGTTTTCTTTCAGTTTAGCCTTTATTGGTAATACAGGTAATTTATATTTTATCTTCTATGTTCTTCTTTCTCAACTTGTTCAGAACTTAGACTGAAAAAAAAGGTACTGTCATTGTTTTTTTTTCACACCCCTAAAGCTGCCTACAAATGTAGCCCAAACCCATTAGCATTATGCTTAAGGCAAATTTTCTTTTTCTCAGGTAATTTATATTTCAGCTAAACTAATTTAATCACTTTCACTCATATTTTTTTACAGATCTCTGCCTCTGAATTGTTCGTGTGATTCTTTTTAAATGAATTCCCTTCATCTCTTATGTTTTCATCTTGCTTATCCTTCAAGCCCTCCCGATTTCATACATCCTATAAGACACCTGCTATTTATTTTCCATGACTAAAATAAGTTATGTTTCATGTTTTCATATCACTTTGTTTCTTTGCTGTAAGTTTCTGGTACAGTGATTTAGTGGTTGTATCCTCTTTCCATTAAAAGTTATAAACTTTTAAGAAACTGTTTTATTTTATTTGTATCTTCCTTTACAGCCAGTATAGAACTCTGCACATAATACATGCTTTTTACCTACAAAATTTACGATATGAAATTGTATACTTAGTCTTTTTCTCTCCATGAATTCTAGTTTACTTTGCTGCTCTTTGAATCCTTAGATTTAGTTCTAAAGTTTGGTAATCTATAGTAATTTGGAATTTTTGCTTAGGTAAGAATTCCAATCATTTTGTGCAGCAGTAAATTATCTAGGCTAATGAGTGAGATTAGCCAATTTTTACATGTGCACATTTGGATGTGTTGTTTTTTTGCATACCATAATATTCTTAAAATTTCTGAATGTTCGAGCCTTTTTTGAGGAAAAAATGGCTCTTGCTTTAGAACCAAATGTTAATTTTTTTTTTTTTTTTTTTTTATCCTCAGCCCTTTTTATATTTTATTTAGAGACAGGGTCTCGCTAAGTTGCTGAGGCTGTCTTTGAACTTGTGATCCTCCTGAGTTGCTGGGATTATAGGTGTCAGCCACCACACCAGTCCAAATGTTAATTCTTATAATGGCAGTGAGGATAAAAAGAAGGTAATGGGAAAAAGACCAAAATGAATGTCCTTAATTGTTTGGTATGAAGCTTGTTGATTTTGGACCTTTATATTGGAAATTTGTATTTATCTAGCATTTATCTATAGACCAAGTCTGTACCTTTTACCAGTTCTATAGTATTCTTTTGCTAACAGGAAATCTTACCCAGGAGACCTTTGCTTCATGTAGACTGGCTCTATTTCTTTGTCTCAGCTGGAACACTTAGTATTCATTATCATATACAAATTGAACTCAGGATGATCACATTTGGCTTGCACACAGAGCCCAGTAATCCTGTGGCTTCATTTCTGTGTACTGCTTTGCATTTATGTTCTGTTTATGGTCCACAGAAATATTTATCTTATGTTGAATTACAGTAAGTTTTACATTATGTATCTTTTCTATTTGTGCTAAGCAGAGAGATAGTGATGAAGTGGAACCTTAATAAGCCATCTTGGCTAGAAGGATTGAATGTATTATAGAGAGATCAATTAAGGTTGATATATTTTATTTTTATTGCATTCATTTCAACTTGTTATATAGTCTGTCATCATCTAACTGTGCCATACTGTAAATGTTCATTCCTTTACTTATGGACACTTACATTGTTTACTGTTTTTCACTAAACAGTTCTGCGACAAAGACATTGTATGTATTTTCTTATGCATACATGTATGAATTTCTTCATGGTACATATCTATGAGTCGAATGGCTCAATTACAGAGTATGCACCTATGTTCTTTTACAAATATTTGCAAAGAAATTATAACAATTTATATAGCTTCAGCAATGTATGGTTCTTTTGTAATACTTAGTATCTCTAATTATCAAACAATTTTTTGAGTTTAATTAATGGGTAAGAAATAGTATCTCATTGTTTTTGTATGCTTATTGTTCTGGTTTGGATATGAGGTGTCCCCCAAAAGCTCATGTGTGAGACAATGCAAGAAGATTTGGAGGAGAAATGATTGGGTAACATCCTTATCCTAATCAGTGAATTAATCCCTGAGTTGTAACTGGGGGCAGGTTGGAGAAAGTGGTTCATTGGGGGGGCGTGGCTATGAGGTATATATTTTGTATTTGGAGAGTGAAGTCTCTCTCTCTCCTTCCTGAGCATCAGGTGAGCTGCTTCCCTCACCACACTCTTTCTCCATGATGTTCAGCCTCACCTTGAGTCCTGAGGAATGGAATCTGCTGTCTATGGATGAGACCTCTGAAACTGTTAGCCCCTAAGTAAACTTTTCCTCCCCTAAAATTGTTCTGGGCGGGTCCTTTAGTCACAGCAGCAAAAAAGCTGACTAAAAACCACTTATATATTATGTTACATATTTTTATATATTTTGTATCTCCTTACTATTAGAGAGATCTTTCCTTTTTTTGTGTGAATTGTTTATGTTTTTTGCTTACTTTTCTACTACAGTTGTTTCTCTTTTTCTTACTAATTTGTGGAAGTTCTTTATATATTCAGTTTTTTATCATTTATACATTTCCAGATAGTATCTTACAATTTGTCTAGACTCTTGTCAGCTCTCCTTTTCAGTGTGTAATTCTAGTTTTTTAAAAATCATGTCAAGTATCTGATGTGTATGTCTTTGAGTATCTAGATAAGAATATTGGGAGAAGTTCCTTGATGATAGATATTGAGAGATTTTATAGAAAGTAACAGGGAAATTAATTTTTTGCTATAGATAATGTAAGAAATCAAATCTGGTTTTGTTTATTCCTCTGAGTTAACCTTTAACTTAAATTTGTCCTTTCAAGATTTTTTACTTTTTTTGTCAGCTCATTTAAAAAGTTATCCAACATTTTTGTTTTTAGCAGTCTGGTTGGTTTACATTCTGGGAAACTGAAATCTCTAACATTCAACACTTCCTGTTCCCCCCATCCTGTTGCCATTATTAGTTCTTGTAGGAAGCATTTTCTGATTTCCTGAGGTTCAGTTTGTGTCATCAGTATATAGTTCTATATAGCTTCCTTTGCTTTCAAAGCATTTATGTGTATTGATGTTGCTTAATTGTCTTTCCCCTTTCCTTAGACCATAATATCTTTGAGGACCCAGCACCTGTCTTATTCCTTATAGCCCCTGGGCCTGATATAGTGCTTGGAACACAGGCTCCCATCATCTCTTGCTTGGATTACTGCCACAGTCTTCTGACTGGATTTGTAATCTTGCTCTTCTCATTTTTCCTCATGCCAAGATCAGTTTGTTCTGTGTGTAACACCATTGCCCCCAGCATAAAATGTAAACAGCATTTCACAATAGCTCATGTGTTGTAGTCTCTGATTATCCTCCAATCTAATTTCTTTTCACTACTTATTCACATTTCTGAGTTTTAGCTTGTCTGAATTACTTTAAGTTCCCTGAAAGTGATGTGTATTTTCTTTCTCTATGGTTTTATGAATGTGAACATGCTGGAGCATGTTTATGCTCTTTCCCTCATTCCCCTCAAAAGAAAACTTAGCTCATTTCTGCATGTATTTAGGTCTAAGATTGCACATAATGCTTCCTCTAGGAAGTCTTTGATCCTTTAATGTATGAGAGGTTTAAATTCTTTGTGTGGCCTTTGTACTCTGAATTTCTGTCTTCAAAGCATGTATCAGTTATTTATTGACCATATTGTCACTATAGTATAAACTAGTCAGGGCCAAATAAGTATTATCGACTGTTATATCTTCTATATATAATGCAGTTCTTAAACATGATAGGTATTCAATTAAAACATTGAATGAATGTAAATTTAAACATTATTACCTGCAAATTACAGAACAGTGTCTTAAGAGTGCTTTAAATGATTTGTCTCAGATTTATTATTAACTCTTTCACGGTGGATTTATTTTTAAATTCTAATTTCTGAAAATGTTTTTTTCTAGTCCAAACTGCTGGAAAGAGAACTGAATCCATATTGGAAGGATGGTGGGACAGGTCTTCCATCAGAAGACTGTAGCGTGTCATCAGTTACTAAAGGTATCTCTATATTGTGGGTGCTGACACATAGGCATTTCTTATAAGTTGGTATTTCTAATGCAAAGACTTGAGTTTACATGGCAGTAAAGCATTGATAAAATATTTGCAATCTTTTTAAGTCTTTTATTTAAATCATTAGTACTCAGTTTTATACCTGTCTTATAATGCTTTTATGTATGAATTTGTTTCAAATGTGCTAATGCTAAGTATGATTCTGTGAGGATGTAATAATATAATTCATTTGTTTTGTAAAAAGTATTGTGTCTGAATTTCACTAAAATAGTATGTAAACAAAGATCTGGTTTTATATCTTTAGAAATTTCTATTTTGCCAGCAGCCACAAAATTTGTAATAATGTTGAGTGCTATTATTTTCCAGCAGATGGAGACAAAATATTTGTGTCACATAAGCATACTTTGTAATATAATTAAAAAGAACTTACATGACTATCAAGTGTTGTATTGATAACTCAATGAAAAGTTTATTTAATTACAGTGAGCCCAGCGTATAATAGTAGTGTTGTAAATTATATTACTTTTTCATTTTAATATTTTATTAGTAGAAAGTTTTCTTCCTTTGTATGCATAATTTGTTTTTATTTTGGCTATTTGTTTAAATTATTTTATATTTTATGTGTGTATCCTTAGAGCCACCTTATAGGCTCCTTTATAATTTTTTTTCCGGCAATTTAACTAAAGTTGTTAGTAATCATAAATTTATTTTTAACTTTTTGAATGCTGGGTTAAGTAATAATAATTGTAGTTAAACAAGGTTCTCTTTGAAACACTGTTTTATAGAAACAGTTTGGGGAGCAATAAGCTAACCCAGCCTAATTTTGTGATCTGGACTTTTATCATCTCTAGTGTCAAGACAGTCAATAAATTTATCTTTGGGGGAAACCTAGAATTAGCAAACTCAATCTTTGTTGTTTTTAGTCAATAGGTTCTTAACTTCACTAGGTATAGAAGACCTGGAGTTCTGCTTTAGGTAGTAGCTTTTAGCTGGTGGAAACAGCACAATGATTAAGGAGGAGAGTGACCTTATATAAAGCTTTTGGAGAGCCTTTCTCCTTCCTTTTCAAATCATGCCTTCAGACTCAGCTCCCAGGGAAATTTAGTTTTAAAAATTATCTGCAATTGAATAATTATGATGAAACAAGGAAAAAACAGTCTGCAAGTTTTACTGCTTATGATAGTTTTATCCTTCTACTTAGATTTGTGGCAGGGCTAAAACTGTAAGGCACCTGGAAGTGTTAGAACATTAGTATTAAGGAAGTATTGATGTTAGGGAGGTAGAGGTGACACAGTGTTGTTCTTATAGACTCAGATTTTAGAATCAGTCTAGTTGGAATTAGAATTCTGGCAGTCCCATTTACTAGCTTTGTCATTGTGGGAAAGTGTACTGATCTTTCTGAGTCCAGTTTATTTATCTTTAAAAGGAATAATGATGGTAACTATCTTATAAGTTAAAATTAGAAATAGTACAATATCTAGAATATAGGAATCAATGGATGATGATGTCAGTTATTCTGTGATTAAGTGTCTTGGGAAGATTATATCAAGAGTCTTGGTAATGTTCAATGTGCCATATTTTCAATTCATTAATCTTTAGAGAAAATTAAATGGAAAACTCAATGATTTTTAAAGCTCATAAAAAGAAAATTTAGTAATGAAAATTTTGTGCAACTTTAGAGTTTACATGGCTCACTTATATATCAGTTTATTTTCATGGTAACCATGAAAGGAAAGCAGAGTAGATGTTATTGTCTCAATTTTATAGCTCAGGAAACAAAGACTGGATAGATAATTTCCCTGTCATCACATGAGAACCCAGAATTCTGATTCTAGTCCTGGATTAGTTACTCTACATTCTTTTTTAAAATTGATTTAAAAAAATGTATGCAGAATGCATTACAATTCTTATTATACATATACAGCACAATTTTTCATATCTCTGGTAGTATATAAAGTATGTTGACACTCAGTTTGTGTCTTCATACATGTACTTTGGGTAATGATGTCCATCATTCCACTATCCTTGCTAACCCCCTGCCCACTCTCTTTCCCTCTCACCCCTCTGCCCTATCTAGAGTTCATCTATTCCTCCCATGTTCCTCCTCCCTACCCCACTATGAATCAGCCTCTTTATATCAGAGAAAACATTCAGCATTTGTTTTTTTGGGATTGGCTAACTTCACTGAGCATTATCTTGTCCAACTGCATCCATTTATCTGCAAATGCCATGATTTTATTCTCTTTTATTGCTGAGTAAAATTCCATTGTGTATATATGCCACATTTTTTTAATCCATTCATTACTCTACATTCTTTAGGAGACCATTTCTTACAATGTAGTTAGTAGAAATTCTTGCTTACAACACTTCTATTGTGATTTTGCTTTTCCTATTGATTTTTTTTTTTTTTTTTAACCTTCTCCAGTTTTTGGCTTTCTGTTAGAATCTTTGAGTTGGAAGGATTTTTAAAGGTGGCATTAATCAGCTGCGTTTTTTTTTTTTTTTTTTGGCAGATTAAGAAGCTAAGGTCCAAAGAAGTTAATGACTTGCAGTTGATCTTAGAACTGTTCAGTTTTACTGGCAAGACTAAAATCTAGGTCTTCTGATACTTTGTTTATTGTTAAATCTCTATTAGCCTATCTTTTAAAGAGAAATGGGAACACAGCCTAGATTCATTTGACTGTGTTCTGTTTATAATAATATAACTTACAATTATGATGGAAACATAATTTTTGACTTACTATAGAAAACAAATTTGAGATATAAATTTTAAGTGCTGCATACCAGTAAATAAGTATACTGTAATTATTTGATATATCTTCATCTTAGCATAGAGGATGGGGACCAGGCCTTATGAATATTTTTATATCCTAATGTGTTTAGCAACTTTTTATATTAATGATAAATATTCATTAAATATTAATTGAATTTGAGGATGGTGCTGTAAGTTGGTATTTTTGTTTACTCTGTAGATAATAAATTTGGTGTTTTCTTTTATTAAAAATACTTTAATGATAGCATCCTAATCATAAGATTAATAGCACTTTTGATATTGAATATACATCAGCTAAAGGTGATGATATTACATAGATATTTCTAAAATTGTGGATTTAATTCACAAGCAA
The DNA here is from genome assembly GCF_021218885.2 of Marmota monax. Classification (NCBI taxonomy): domain Eukaryota; kingdom Metazoa; phylum Chordata; class Mammalia; order Rodentia; family Sciuridae; genus Marmota; species Marmota monax. The sequence goes on from NW_026692132.1 coordinate 6,548,263, forward strand.
ATTAGCTGAAAGTGTTTATTCTGTTAGATTTTCTTGATAAGTGGAAACAGAGGAATTAAAGCAGTTTTAGTTTAGCTCAGATAGTTTTCTCTGAGTTTTATTAGTATTTTGGTGATTTTTTCATGGTATTTTCACTGTGCCCATCTACATGTTATTGGTTTCACAGATAATTCTGTGGAGTAAACAATTTAATTATAAAGCTGGGATAGTAATAACGATATTAATTATTGTGGGTTTCTTTTACTTATCACTGTATAGATTACATTTTTAGATTAAGTTCCTTGAATGGTTGCCCCATTAATTTTGAATTTATAGACTATATACATAAGAAAAAAGATCAAAAGTAGAATAAGTTTTTGAATGTAAAGAAATCTTTGAGTTAACTAGAGATCTGGGTTTTAGAGTACAGAGTATTTTAGACCTTTAAAGAAAGATTGCCAGACATGATGGCGCATGCCTGTAATCCCAATGATTTGGGAATCTGAAGCAGGAGGATCTCAAGTTCAAAGCCAGCCTTAGTGAGGCCTTAGGTAACTTAGCAATATCCAGCTCAAAATAAAAAATAAAAAGGGCTGGGGATGTGAGTCAGTGGTTAAGCACCTCTAGGTTTAATCCCTAGACCACATTATTATCTTAGAAGAGATTGCTTAATAAAGATAAACTGTTGAGATTTGAATGATAGAAGTACTTTAAATAGATTTAATTAGAGGATTGTAATCATTTTTTCTCTTTTTTTCCTTAAAGTCTAACTTACATAGGAAAGTGAGTATACAACCATAAGTGTACGGCAGACTGTTCCTTTTCACAAAATGAAAACATCTATGTATTCAGCACACAGGTCAAGAAACATTATTAGCATCTTGTTACCAAAGGGTAATCACTATCCTGGATATTAGCACCATAATCATTTGCATACATTTTTGTTACCATCCTCTTTTATCTACAGTTTGAGATTCATCCATAATGTTATGAATATAGTTAATTCATTCTATTTGCTGTGTATGTATCTTATGACTGTATCATGGTTTATGTGTTCCTTCTTTTGTTGTTGGACATTTCCTGGGTTGTTTCCAGATTGGAGTTATTGCAGATTGTTTTGTTGTAAACATTCTTGTACATGTCTTGTGGAATCTGTGTGTATGCATTTTTTGTTTGTTTGTTTGTTATAGACCTGGAGGATGTTAAAGTATCACTTGAGGGCAAGGAAAATCAGGACCAGAATTTTAATTCATGTAATTGATTTGATTTTCTCTTTACACAGATCTAAAGTGTAGGAAATGTAAACAGCTTAATAAAGTTCATTAGGAGCATTCACATGTTCATAGTTGGTAATCATGATGAAAGTAGGACAATTTGTTTTAATATAATTTCAGCATTTTCTTCTCTGACTTGTTTGTTCTTTTTATGTTTCTGTGGTAGCTTTTTCTCCTCTGTGTGTGTCCTTATATCTGGGAGTGCCCTTTGTACTCTTAACTTTTTCTTTTTTTTTTTTTTTTTATACAAATTCAACCCATTTCTTAAACTTAGTTTGTGGAATTTTTCTTGACTTCGTAGTTAGAAGTAATCCTTAACTATTATCATTATCATTTTGTATAACCCTGCATATCTTTACATAATAGTTGTTACATATTATCTTTATTGCATTTATATACTTTTGTATTCATTCTCTTAAATTGTAATTTTCCTGAGGATAGTTTTACTTTTATTCTTTAGTTTATTATTTATCTTTTCCTTTCTCCAACTGGCAAAACTCTGTAGCTTGCATATGTACACACTCAAATATATGTTGAAATTTAAATGTGGTTATAATTTTTACATATTGAAGAAAAAATATTTAATTTTATACTTTATAAGTCAGAATTAATTTGATGATAACCTCATTCAAAAGTATAACAAACATTTTCTAATTTTCTATTGGAATTTAGCTTCAGGAGTGGAGGATGGTGGATTAAGCTGGCTAAAGAAGTCTTATCAAAGAATGAAGGAACAAGCTGAAAAACAAAATAAAAAATTTGAGGATATTGTAGCTGAAAGATATGGGGTAGGTATCTGAATTAAGAACATGTGTACTATTTTCATAATTATATAAAAGATTATGTGGTTTAACTTTGTTTTATGCTATGACACACTTTTGAATTGAATTGATATTAAATTTCTTATCTTTGTACTGCTGAAATAACTTCTGCTTTTTTATTATTCTGTATACTTGGGTAGCATATCTTTGCTGACATAAATAATGCAAGACTTAAATCTGTATTTATTTAATGTAAAAATAATATTTTATCATTATGAGAAAATTAAGTAATGCTGAAGAGCTTTCCCAGTATACCTCTGGAGATAACCACTTTTGAAATTTTGGTATATTCCAGACTTTAGTATTTTTCCATCTTTTGGCATTATCCAGGGTTTTTTTGTTTTTTTATTTTTTAGAAAAATATATATACACACTCTAAAATGAAAACTAGAAAGTGTTGAGGGTGCAGTTTAGTGGTAAATAATAACCTCTGGGTTCAATTGCGAATACTCAAAAAAAGTATTAGAATGTGTATACTCTTAGAATGATGTAACCATGCCCATGCATTAGTATATAGTATTTTAGAACCAACTTATTTTCTTTCCTTTGTAGGTAATGTGTTATCTACCCACATATGCATCTGGTATAGTCTTTGTGAAGAAAGTTTTATTTTTGAGTTTGTAGATTCACAAATTAGGAATTTTTAATATAGAAGTCTTTTTTTTCTTTTTCCATGCAAAACTATTAGATGAGCCCTTCTGATCCAGAAAATCAACTTGGAAAATTTTCTTACATACATTTATTTTTTTATTAATGCTTTGCTTTCATCATCTTTTCTCCTTTCTGGAAATAACAGTGCACATGCATTAACTTCTTTAGAATCAATTGTGCATGTTTCTTTTTTCCTATAATTTATGTTTATTTATTGTCATTTCCTAAACTTTAAAGAATTCCCAGGCTAATTTGGTTTTTATCACTTTCTATTCTTTTCAGTATTTCAGGGCATTTTTTTTGGATACACAGTTTTTCACTTCTTGTACTTGTAATGTTCCTTTTTCATGAGTCTATTATGTTTTAGCAGTACAGTAACTTCTTGAATCGTGATTACCAGTTATATGTCTTCCGTATTGTATGTTAGACTTTGTTAGTATAGACCATTTGGTTTAAGAGTGTCCCCTTTGAGATTTTTTTTTTGTTATTTGGTAATTTTTCTGTATTTTCTCATTCTTTTTAGTATTTATTTTAGTGTAGGATGATCATTTGGGTCTACCCTTACCTTGGTAGGTTTTTCTTTCATTGTGCCACTTGGCGGTGGTTCATGGCCAATGACATGTGGGTAAAACATCAGTGAGCATTTTATAACTTTCAATATGTTATTTTTCTCCTTTGTAGTCAATGGAATTATTTCAGTCAAAATTAGAAGAAGCTGAAAAAACTGCCTCCAAAAAAGAAGATTCTAGACGAGAACGGTGGAGGAAGCCCACATATTCAGATAAAGCACAAAATAGTCAAGAAAATAAAAAATTAGACTTAATAAAATACAATAAAAGTTCAAGGGATAGATATGGTACAACAGAGATCACAAACAATAACAATAAAGATAAATTTAGTGGGGATGAAAAAGATGAGAGATCTGGGTCTTTAGAAACGTGTAGAAGAGAATACAACCCAAGGCAAAATCAAGAGCTCTCTTCTGGAAATTTGAGACCTAAATTTTTAAGACCCACTGATGATGAAGAACTGTCATGTCACAGCAAGGGACGAAATTTTGAACCATCTAGTTCATCTTTAGCATTAGTGACTCAGGGTGCTTTGCATTGTGGTTTTCAAAAACCCACAGAGAACAGTGAAGAAAGTTTAACATCATGGAGTTCATCTTATGGGAGAAAAGAAGAGAAGAAATATTCAAATCAAAAGGCATTGGAAACTAGTAGCAGTATTGACTATCAACACATTTCAGGAGACACCAGAGAAAAATTACAGACTGAGAGCTTGAGTGATGACCCTCCAACGAGAAAAAATTTGCAGGATGCAAAGGCTACATATACTGGGTATTTTATCATTTGTTTTTTAAGATGATATTAATATTAAGTCCCTGAGGATCCAAAGAACTAAACTGTTCCTCAGAATGTCATTTGTTAATTAGACATGAGTATGGTATCCTCTTTCTTAAATTGATGGAAAAGATAAAATACGTAGATTTAACAATGTAGTGGTTTTGTTTTATGGATTGCATTTAATTTCACAGTTTTTATTTAACAAGGATCTGAAATAATTCAGTAGCCATAAGTTGCTCAAAATTTGTCGCTTCTATAATTTAAAAATATGAATGTTATTCTTTTAAGTAAATGTGCTATAGAAGACATTTTGGTAGATTTTGTTACTTTGTTATTTCCTAAGGAAATTACCCCATCATTAAGTTAATAATCACCATAACTACATGAGTCAAGGAGGTCTAGGAGACGGAAGAAAAATTTGCTGCTATCGCCCAAATACAAAGTTACAAAGCTATACTAAAGATCCTGCAGTGGGAACTGTGAATTATGGAGTTATTTTACAGAGAAGGAAATAATTTACTTTGGGAATTGATGGATTTCAAATGTGATGTTAGAACTTTAAAAGTGAAATTTAAGATGGGATAGTAGTGGTATCCATAGTGATTAAGAAAGTAGCACCTACTGGTTTTATTTTTGTTGTATCCATTGCCTTTGTATAGGACTGGATCCAAAGATGAAGAAGCACATATTGAGTGGTATCAGATCTAGACAAACTTTATTTAGACATGGAACTGGCCCCACTGGCGATAGAAATACAAAAATGTATTCAAAGGATAACTTATACAATAAAGTGACATATTTTTATTGGTCATTAGAATATGTTAAAATACTATCAGTTAAGACAATAAGAGAATAAGTTTTAGGAAATAATAGAAACCATTGTTAGTAAGAGGTATAATTGTGACTTGAGGTGGTAAGTCTGGCAAATTGCTTTTGTTATTGACTCCATCTGAAGTAGTGGATTGTAAGCACATTGTGGGACTTTCAGTAGAAGGGATCTGGCAAAGTCTGGACCAAGTGATGGAGCCCAGTAAAATGAGCTCTAGTTCAGATTGGGGCTTTCCTTCCTGGAAACTGAAGGATAAATCCAGTTGTGTTGACTGCATGTATGTGGCACAGATTAGCGAATGTTTGTGAGTGTATGAATATATAATTGCCCAGGCTTCATTCCAGGTGCCTTGAGTGGTAGACTGTTTCTACTCCACAGTTGGTGGTGGGATGAGTCTTATTTCCTGGTGATCATTTGAGTTGGTTTAGCATTTGGGCAATCTGTGGTTCTTGATTTCTGTGACTACAGCTAAGCAAAGTATATAGTGCAGTCTTACTATAAGTAACTCTATCTGGTTGTCTAATTGCCTCATATTTGTATATTCTCTTTAAATTGTTAGCTTCTGATAAATATAACATAGAATTATGCAATAACAGCAGTTTTGGAGGGTGAGGTCTGAAAGCAGTATTCTTTGTTAGATTTGTTAATTTTGATGTTAGAAGGGTTTGAGGTGTTTGGTGAATTCCATGACACGAGAGGAGAAGAAAAAAATCTAGGAATTTTCCACATTTATGTGAAAGGAAATACAATTTCTGAGCTTATAGAGTGATGTATTTTTTTAAAGAGAGAGAGAATATTTTAATATTTATTTTTTAGTTTTCGGCGGACACAACATCTTTGTTTGTATGTGGTGCTGAGGATCAAACCCGGATGCCAGGCGAGCACGCTACCGCTTGAGCCACATCCCCAGCCCTATAGAGTGATATTAAGAAACCAAGATAGGACTCTGAAGAGTGCTAAAAAGATTGAGTGAAGAATTGTTAGTGGCTATTAATTTGTCTGACTATTATCTTGGAGATATGTTGAATTACTTAAAAAATGATAGAATACTAGGGAGTTTTAGAAACAGTGACATTTAGAATTAGAAAAAAATTAAAGAACTGATTTTGAAACTAGAAGAAATCATAGTCTGAGCCTTACATTTGCAGATATAGAAATTGAGGGAACTCAGATTATGACTTGCACAATATTATGTAACTGAGGTTGCCAGATTTAGTAAATAAAAATAATAATTCTCTTACAGTATTTGAACTTATGAGAAAAAAAATCTTCATTGCTTACTTGAAATTCAAATTTAACTGGTGTCGTGTTTTTTATCTGGCAGTTCTGTAAGTAACAATCATTTCTTGGATCTGTGACCTTTTATAAGGTATTGACACTTGACTTTCTTGTGCTACTTTCCTTGACTTAAAACAAAGTAATATAAACAACTTCATGGAGTTACCTCATGAGTTAGTATATATGAAAATGTATAGTATCCTGTACACATTTTTATTGTTGCTGTTAAAAGTACTATATAGTTATTTGCAAAACTTAGATTCAGTATCTTCTGATATCCATTTAGCATGGTTTTCAAATAAGGATTAAAGGAGAACCATAAACTGGCTTTGAATTAAAACACTTTTCTTTTATACACTAATTGTGAAAAGTTATTGATAACCTTAGTGAGATTTATGTTGGTAGAATATGAGAGAAGTTGACCAAATAGAGGCATAAGAGAGAAGAAAAGAGATTAACTGCCCAAAGTAAAGCATTTTCACTAGGCCTAGAAAATACTTTTGAGTTCATTATAAAAACAGACTTTGGAATAGTCAATCTCACATTCTGCCTCAGCCCCCTGAGTTGCTGGAATTACAGGCTTGTGCCACAATGCCTTGTTCTGTGATTATTTTAAATGGCTGGAAAACATCTTCCAATAATTGCCCAGGTAGTTAAGAACTTATTATAGTTGGAATGAAATATATTTACAGACATATTTTTCTTTTGTTGGAAAATATATTAGCTAAATACTTTTAGGAGTTTGAAACCTAGAGTAATATGTAGTAGGGGAAAAAAACCTAACTAGATGTCCTTAAGTTAGATTTTATAATTTTGATCAGAACTAACTCATTTAGTACCTTAACCTTTAGATGTTATTCTTGGCAGAGTTTGCTTTTATATCCCAGAAGGGCAAGAGAAAGATTCCATGTTGTCAAGGTTGTGAGTATAGTGATAAAATCCTTAGGCAGGGGAGAAAATATGAAAATCAGTGGTAAGGAAAAGAATAATTAAAGAGAGATCTTTGAACACTATCAGGAGGAGAAGAATAATTGCAATATAATCAAGGTTTCTGAAATATCATTAGTCTAGAATTCTTTTAATTACTGCTTCCTGAAAAGTTTTCAGTCAGTGTTAATGTGTGTGTACATATATTTTAAAGAACATATTTTAATGAGGTAATTTACTTTTTAGAAATAAGTTGTAATGGGAATGTGTGCACTATAGGTGTAATCCAGGAAAATGCTAAAGCTTGGGACTTCTGGGTTTAGACTAATTGCAGATATTATGGTTATGTTTCTTTTAAAGCATCTGCTCATCTCTATAAATGCTTAGAGAACATAGGAAAGAGTTTATTATTATCTTGAAACTTGGTGGCTTTTGGATAGACTAATAGTGCCTTCCCTTGATTAAATCTTTAAGCTTCCAACCTGAGAAGGGCAGGGAGAGGAAAGTTTTTCAACAAAGGGAAGAGTAAAGTAAAATCACAAAGGTGTGTCCTTTGGATAAATAATAAGAAGTTTTTGACAACTCAGTCAAGAACATTTTCATTGTGAAAGGATACAGAAGCCAGATTTCAGTAGACTAAATTTGAGTACTGGTTTTAAGTTGGCAGAGATAGAAAGTATATGCGAGTGAAGAGGTTAAATTTAGTACCTCCCTCAACCCCTTTATCTTTGAGGTGTAGATACTTAAACATGTTTATATTTTAATGGAAGAAATCAGTTTTACTTTAGAAAAGAGCTCTGTATAGAGTTGATAATTGAGCAAGATCCTTGAGGTTATTAATATGGGTCCTGTTTATTCATCCAAGTAGGAGGATTAGCCATGGGTAGAAATGTTTTAAAGAAGAGAAAAGTGTGGCTAGTTAGGCAGAGAAGATTCTTTCTTGGTGACTTATATCAGTGTTTTTCAACATGTGATCCCCTAGAATGTTCGTGATTCTCTAGGTCCTTATAAGGAACACAGGAGTTTGGAAGCTTCAGGTGGGAAGAGAAAGGCAGTGTGACAGTTTGGTTCACAAACAGCTCACACAATTGAAATGTACTCTCATTGTTATGACTGTTATTAATTTTATTCTGTTTTTACCTCCAAATTTTGATGAACTTTTAGAACACAATTACTCCAAATGCTTTGTCCCCGTGCCTATCATTTCCCTTAAAGGATCCTTGGATACTGAAAGATTGAGAACAGACTATTTCTTTCATTCATTCAGATTTGTAAAAGTGTATCTGAATTATGTGATAAGGATTGTTTATTTTTGCCTTAAATATATGCCTTGAAGCTTAAGTTGGATCCCTTTCATTCGTTTTGCCATTTATCTTATATTCACTGAATATTTTTATTTCCTAGATCTCACGGTACAAAAATAATTTGACATTGTATCTGCCTTCAAGGAACTCACATTGTAGGAGAGGAAGTCATATAGATACCTAAACAAATATGGTACATACTTGAAGTTACAGGTATTAAGTATAGAAGGTTTTATAGTTATTACACATAGGGATGGGATAATATTAGGGGCAGGATAATAATAGTGGCAACAGGGTCTGGTAAGATTGTTCAGGCAAAGTTGTAAGGTCTTTATGAAGGATGAACCTGTTGGGAAAGGACAATCAACTTGAAGAAACTGGAAATATGAGACAGCATAGTGTAGTTGACTATTTGCAAATATGTTTTAGAATTTGTGATAAAGTAGCTCTGAGAGCAGGGTATATCTCTTTCTAATCTGTTTCTCTGGATCCTGATGTAGTGCTTAGCATATGGTAGCTTCCCTCTGATTTGTAGAATTTGGTTAAGAGGAAGACATATGGGAGGAAGTATACAAGGAAGATGCCTTGTACACCTTGTTCCAGAAGTCATGCTTACAAGTGGGACATCATTTTATGAGTGATAAAGAAGTATCACAAGGATTTTAAATAAAAAAGACTTGGATTTTTAAAAGATTCCAAAAGCACTGTGAAGGTTAGATTGAGAAATGAAACAGATTTGAAGCAAATGCACTGGTCAGTGTAACTATAGTTGAGAGACAAGAAATTCTGAATCAAAAAAGTGAATGTAAAAGAGAGAGAGCGCTTGAGTTGGCATCCATGACCCAGTGATGAAGCTTTTAATTCTGTGGTCTCTTGAAAAAATTTGATTACTTCATATCTGTGCATAGTTCTAGATATTCTAGTTTTAAATCTTTTCTTGAAGAGATTTTGCCATTGAATTTTAAGCATGGCGAATGTAGGAGTGATTGGAGAATCCTCCTGTGACTCAGTAATTGGCTGTCAGTGGCAAAGGGAACTAATGATTATTGAATACCAAGGTAGGTATTTGGAATTTTGTTACATTATTGAAATTACTGTAATTCTATACATTTCTGCATTTAAGTGTGATAGATATTAATCATTTTCTTGATTTTTATAGTCACAGATTATGATGCCTATCTAATCTCATAAAGCTAGTAAATGGCAGAGAATGAATTTGACTCCAGAACTTCTTTTCTCATAGTACTGAGAAGGATTTCCCATTTATGATCAAGAAAGAAGCAACTAGCATAAAGAACTTTTGAGTGCTTCATGAAATTTTGCATCAGGAAGTTGGAATTTGAAAGTCTTTCACTTTCATTTGTACTTAGTGTATTAGTAGGAATGAATCTATTTCCTTATTGACACATGAGATATAGTAGTTTGTGTTAATATTCCTAAAACTTTGCACTTCAAAAAAAGGAAATGACTTGATGGATGAATTTTGTCCTTCCTTCTTCTGATCCTATCAAAATTAAGCTTGCTTGCAAGATTGCTTACTTTTTGAGTGACTGAGCTGAGTAAGAGATCTTGTGTAAAATTGTCCTTTATATCTGGATTTAAATAAGCATCTTTTGGAATAACAGAAAGAGGGAGAAATAATGGGGAAACTACCTTCTTATCCATTTTACCTTCTCTCAGTTGATTTTCTCAATTGATTGCTGTTGAGATGAAAAATGGATAAATAGACAGCTTTGTTGGGAAGGGAAATCTGGTTAGGTACTTGAGTTCTTGGAAACCGAAGAAAAGCAGAAAAGGTAGATGGAAAAGCAGCCAGGAAATTTGTCACTTAGGAAACAGGAGAGTTTGAAAGGCAGACCCTGGAGCAAGCCATCTTCATGGGGGCATAATTGGACTAATTCTGTTTTGAAAGGATGTGTCCTGTGGTTATTTATTTTATTTTGCATTATTCATATAAAAATATCACTAATACTGTAACAGTTAAATCTCAGATAAAGAATTTTGGAAAATTAGTTGAATAGGAAAGACTGCAAGTTGCTTAGGAAGTAGAAGTTTATGGAAATATGATTGGGTTGCTCCAAATTCAATAAATTATATTTATAATACAGTGAAAATTGTATGTACCTCAATTTAATTTGAGTAAAAGTACTGAAAATATTTTCTTTATAAAAGTACAACTAATTATACAAGCAATGACTCAACCCATAGAGGCATATAAAACGTTTTAATGTTCTTCTGATCACATGAATGCAGTGCCCCTACTGTTTGTTTTAATTGTTTTTTAAAATATAGACTGAAAGAACATGGTGGGAAGGATAATATGTTATGGAAATGGGTTCTATAGCAAAGATATTATCTTAAAAAAACTTAAATGCTACATGTTAAAGATTTCTTTTTTATGACAAGAAATTTGCTACTTAAAAAAATTCCACATAGAGTTATTAGGCCAATTTTTGAATCATTGCAAATATGAACTTTGCTATTCCTTGCTAAGAGGGTATATTGAGAACATGACTGGATGAATTTCAATAAAATAGGTTAAGAAAACTGAATTGGTAATGTAGATAAATCCTTTATATTTGAGATTATGTCATTGATTATGATATATTCAGCTTTTAACTGTTTCTCTGCTTTGAAGATTTTTAAAAGTAACTTTACTGAGGTGTAACAGACATTTGATAAACTGCATATATATAAGAATGTAATTCAATAAGTTTTGAAATGTGTATGTTCTCATGAAACCATCACCTTAAACATTTCCTGGTGCCTTTTATAATTTTTTCCTTCCTGTCTCTCCCCATATCCCACCTTCTACTGCAGGGCTCCCATCCATCTGCTTTCTTTCATTATAGAAATATTTGCATTTTCTAAAGTATTATGTAAATGAGATCATACATTATGCATTCTTTTGTGGAAGGAGGGAAGTCTGACTTTTTCTTAGTAGCACTTTATCCATGTTAGTACATGTATTAATAGTTTATATATTTTTTGGTCCATGGGTACTACACTATTGTTGTATATACCACAATTTGGGTTATCTGTTCTCCTGTTGATGTGTATTTTGATTGTTTATGGGTTTTGACTATTACAAACAAGGCTCCTCTGAACTTTCATGTACATATGCTATTCTTTTGGGTAATTGCCTAGGAAAGTAACAGCTAGATCATATGGCCTTTATATGTTTAAATATTAAGAAAGTGCTAAGTTCTGTTGGTCTTTGCCTCATAATTTAAAGCTCTGTTATTAAGTACATAGACATTTAAGGATTCATATGAACTCTAAATGTGTCAAACCTTTTTCTTATGAAGTCATCCTTTTAAGTCCCTGGTTTTATATTCACACACACACACACACACAAACACCCAGGGATGCTTAACCACTGAGCCACATCCCCAGCTCCTTTTTAAAAAATATTTTTATTTAGAGACAGAGACTCGCTGGTTTACTTAGCCTCAGTCTCCTGAGATACTGTGATTACAGGTGTGCACCACACTGACTAATATTAACATGGAATATCTTTTTCTATCCTTTTGTGTTTAACATATTTATCCTTTTATATTTTTGGGGCTGAGGACATAGCTCAGTTGTTAGAGTGCTTGCCTCATATGCACAAGGCCCTGGGTTCAATCCTCAGCACCACCAAAATAATAATAATAATAATAATAATAATAAGATAAAGATTAATATCTTTATAAAACATTTTTATAGTTGTTTTTTTTCTTTTTTATCTATACAAAATTTCTGCTTTTTAATGTAGGTGTTTAGACCATTGATTTATAGTGTTGTTATTATTTTAGATATATTGAGACTGGTTTTTTGACTTAGGTTTATCTTGATTGATGTTTTGTATGTACTTCAGATAAGTATCCCTTACCTGAAATGGTTGGGACTAGGAATGTTTTTGATTTTGAATTTTTTTCCTTATTGTGGAGTATTTACATACATATAATAAGATAACTTGGGGATAGGACCCAAATCTAAATATAACATTCATTTATGTTTTGTATATATATCCTGATGGTAACTTTCTATAATATTTTTAATATGCCTGCATTTTGAATGCAACCTTGTCATATGAGGTTAGGTGTGGAATTTTCTATTTGTGGTATCATGTTGGTGCTCAAGAAGTTTCATATTTTGGAGTACTTGGGATTTCAGATTTTCTGATTAGGGATTTGTAACCTGTAATTAGGTTCATACCTGTAATTTTGTTATTTGTCCATCTGTTTTTTTTCTCTTAATTTTTTTGGATTGAATATTTTTAATTCCAATTCATTTCTTTTGTTGCTATATTATATATATCTGCTCCTGTATGGTATATGAACTTTATACTAGAGTTATAGTATAAACTTTCCTTTCTGCTAGTGTTACCATACATTTTATTTGAACTTGTAAAGCCTCAATAGATTGTTATTTTTCTTTAAATAGCTCTCTTATAAAGAGACTTAGGTAACAGAAAAATCATATATATTTACTCTAGTCATTTCTGGTGTGTTTTTTTTTTTGTTGTTGTTGTTTTTTTTTTTTGCTTTGGGTTGATCCATATTTCAGTCTTCTATTTTTTTCCTTCTTCCTGAAGGTTTCTCTTTAGCATTGTTTCAGCTTTTTTATGTCCAAAAAGTCCTTGTTTCCCTTTTGTGTATTTTCTCTGGGTGTGGAATTCTAGGTTGACAGTACTTTAAAGATGTTGATCCTTTCCTTGATTGCATTGTTTTTAAAGAGAAAGCTGTCATAGCAATCTTGTTTCTGTGGGCACAAATGATGTCTTTTTCTATAGTGCTTTCAGATGTTTTTATCACTACTTTTGAGCAGTTTGATTATGATGTGTCTTGGTGTCATTTTTCTCATGTAGTTTTCTTTCAAATTCTTTGGCTTCTTAGTTTTCAACAAATTTGGGCCTTTGTTTCTTATATCTTCTATTCGTTTCTTTTAGGGACTCCAATTTCATGTATGATTGGCTTTTTTCATTTTTTTAATTCTTTTTTTCCCCTGTATGTTTCATTTTGCATTATTTCCATTGCTTCAAGTTGACTATTCCTTTACAGTCTGATTTTCATTAATCTTGTCCAGTGTATTTTTACCTCAGATATATAGTTTTTATCTGTAGAAGTTCAATTTGTGTATTTTTAATGTCCTTATTATCTCTAATTTTTAAACACAGTTATAATAACTTTAAATATCCTTGCCTGCTGTTTCTTACATCTGTGTCAGTTCTGGATTGTTTCTGATTGATAGTATTTACTTCTAATTTTAGGTTATATTTTTCTACTTATTTGTATGTTATAATATTTGGATACTAGGTATTACAGATTCTTGTTGAGCGTTGGGTATTTTTGAATTTCTATAAATGTTTTTGTACTTTGTTCTGGGTCATGGTTAATTGGAAACCATTTGATCTTTTTGGTTCTTTATTTTCACATTTGTTAGCTGGACCCAAAGCAGCATTTCTTCTAAGGCTTGTATTTCCCAAGATCCATAATCCTCTACCTACTACTTTCAGAATTAGGAGGTTTCCTACTTTGGGTAGTGGAACCAGACACTTCCCAGGAGTGCCAAATACTGTCCTTCCATTCCTTTAGGATAGTTCTTTCCTTGGCTATAAGTATTTTCTTCCTAAATACTCAGGTGAACTCTCTGGGATTCTTTCGCCCCTCAGGTATTTTATTTAGTAACAGTGGCTGCTTTGTAATTCTTGGATTTGAGCTATTTCTCCTTTTGTTGGGTTCTGCCTGGGTCTACCTTCCCTGTCCTACAACCTTGAATCTTTCTTAAGGCAGTAAGCTGGGGGAATATGAGCTTGACTGGAACTTTCTCTTTTCTTTTATGAAGCTTTTATAGTATTGGTTTGTCATATGACCTCAGTTTTTAGTTTATGTGTCTAATTCTGGACTGACTTTGAAAAAGAAAGTGTGATTATTGTTTTTATTCTTGACTATGGTTAAAAGTATCATCTCCAGATTATTAGTATCTTAAAGTATTAATAATATTACATTGAATGATAGGCTTTTGCCAAGATGTGTAGAATTGTGGCCTGATTCTAGTATTTGTTTTTTTTACAATGAGTATGGAAATATTAAATAATGAAGAATGGTTGATTTTTGTATCATTTACCTCATTGTTGCTGGAACTTTTTCCTGTTATTATATCTGCCATAAGCCATCATGGGTTTGTGACAGAGAACCTTGAAATATTAAGTAGCACATTGAGTCTAATTTTTAAACCTTAGAGTCATGATCTCCTATAGGTGCTGAATACTTTGTTGAGGAGAGTTAAAATAATATTGGAGTTGCACCTGTATTTCATTTGCTCTTTGTCTGTTCTATTCAAATGGCAGTCCGAAGGATGAGTCCATCCACATCCTGAGTATGGATGAGAAGAACAAGTTGGGTGCCAGAATTATCAAGGCAGAGATGATGGGGAATTTGGTAAGATTCTTAAATATCTTTTTTTTTTTGGAGGATAGTGATTAAATATTTAACTTCTTGTAAGTAATTTGGGTAATTCCTCAGCAGTGGGGATGTAGCAGACTTTGAAAATAACTGCTATTTATTTATTCCTTGAAGAAATTCTTAAACCTTTCTAGAAATAGTACTATCTTATAAATAAATTATCTACTTTCTCTATCAGATTTCTGAAATTTTTATTTATTTACTTTTCTGTTTGCTATATTCTTGTAATTATGGAATGTATTTGGAGGAGTTAAAGGTATGACTATTTTCTTTCCCATTTTTAGTTATTTATTAAAAATTCTCATAACAAAACCATTTTACTTAGAACATAAAAATTGAAATCTTAAATAGGTGATTAATTCATTTATTCAAAGTTTAAGGTGATATGTTTGTAGTTGATACTGTGTTAGATACTTTGTATAGTTTAACTCATTTAATTTCTGTAATATGTTTAAGATCGATTTACCTCAAATTAAATAGAAATAGTGACGATTTGATAAGAGCTGTTTTCATTCATTCATTCGTTCATTCATTATGAATGTTGTACTATTGTACTTACTTGTGTTATTGCACATGGTAGAACAGCAGAACTTTCCACTCTCTGACACAGTAGATTCACTTTTGGTAATGTGTGTGCATTCATCTTAAACTCAAATACTTAAGTGATCTTTAATTGATCTTATGAGTCACATAAATTTATTATTTAATTTGCTAGTTTATGGTTTGTTGCTTTCTATGTTAGGTGTTTTATAAATTTCTATAGTAATTTTTTAGAGTAAAAATGAAATATATTCATAATTTTTATCATATTACTTATAACAATGAAGAAAACAGTATTTTAAATGTCATGATAACTTCCTTGTAGCAAGTAACTGATTTTTTAAGTATTGAAAGCTTTAATATCTAAGGAATTATAAAAACTTCATTCTTGAGGTTACATATTACTTTCATTATCCTGTCTCCCTCAAAATGTATGTCTTTGAAATGGTTTACCTTCAAATTGTAAACAAATGCCATAGGTACTTGAGAAGTTTGTAACTGAAATAAGTTCATTAAAATGTTATGTATTAGGCTGTGAATTGGTAATTGAAATTCGCTATTGGTTACATAGGGTTTTATTATGCTGTTTTCTGTTATATAAAATTCTGTAATGAAGAATTAAATGACATATCATAACTATTTTGCTTATTTTTCTTTTCAAAGGAATTAGCTGAACAACTTAAAGCCCAACTTGAAAAGGCAAATAAATTCAAAGAAACTGAAACACAGATATCATTAAAAAAATCTGGGGTAGAGGTAAGTAATAAAAGTTTATTTGCTAGCATATAATTACCTTGTGTAATATTATTAATTTTCAGTAGTCATATTTTAATTTGAGATATGTTAGTATCTGTGTCTGTGTTTATATGTGTATATTTGTTCACTTGTTTTTTAAATTTTTTTTTTATATGCATTCTCTTCCATTTCACCAATATTTCTCTGTTAGAATAAAGCCTAGACCTGGGACCAAGGAGAGCTGTTTTTGTTTTAGACTCTGTTGCTTGACCTTATGTAAGTCAAACTGATCCATAAATTCTTTCCTACAGAGTTAGAGATTTCAATTGGATATCCATTCCATACAAGGCAAATTATTTTGTTCTTGTTCTTCATCTACAATACAAAACAGATAAAAACACTTATTTGCATGGCATTTTCATTTGGTAGAGATGGAGAGACAATAAAATAATAGCTAAAAATATGATACAACATATTAGGAAATTATACATTCTGTTGGAATGTAGTGGAGATTTTGAGCAGGTTGAGTACATGGGCCAATTCTAATTGAGTAAGTGACATTGATGCAAAGATTGGAAATAAGTGAAGGAGTGTGTCTGTGTATCTGAGTGAAGAGCTCTCTAGGTATAGGTAATAGAGAATTAGAAGGCCCTAAGATATAATTTGTCTGATGTGTAGGAAGAACAGCAAGGAGATCAGTGCTACTGAAGTGGAATGAATGAGAGAGAGGGAAAGATTAGGGGATCCAGGTTGGAGACTATGGGAAGCCAGATCATGTCAGATTTTGAAAAAATATAGTAAGGAAGGAGGTTTTATGCTGTTTGAGATGAGAAACTATTAAGAGTTTTTGAGCAGAGAGTATTTTTTGTTAGCACTGGCCTGCCTGTGTTAAAAATAGATCAAATGAGAGTAAGGGCAGAAGGTGGAGTTCAGGTGTAGGCTCTTGCGATAATATAGATAAGAAAATGATAGTAACTTTGACCAAAGTAGTAGCTAAGGAGATGGGTTGAAGTGATTGTGTGTGTGTGTGTGTGTGTGTGTGTGTATTTCTCTTTATTTTGAAAGGAGAGCTATAAGGATTTTTATTTTCATGATGGTTTAGATTGGGATGTACTAGATGGGTAATGAGTAAAGAGAGGAGGCAAAGCAGTCTTTAGCTTGAGCAGCTGAAAGAATAGGGTAGCCATTATTTGAGTTGTAGAAGAAAGGAACAGTAGGTTTTGGGGTGAAGATAGAGGCCTGTTTCAGATATATTGAGTTTGGATACTCTAGATGAGGAAAAAGTAGAGATATTGAGTGGGCAGTTGGATAGTGGAAGGAGCCTAAATTGCAGATAGAAATTTGGTACTTATTAGCATAATAGTATTTAAATTCACAATGCTATATGAAATAATCATGTATATAGAAGTTGAAGGGCTGAGATTGATGCAATACAGTGTTGAGAGGTTAGATGAATTAACTCACTTAGTTTTCACAATATTCCTTTAGGTACTTCATGTCATCAGCACAACTTTGTAAATTGAAAGACTGAGGCAGGCATACTTCCTCAGACATAAAAAGTAAATGAAGAAAATATTTAAATCAATAAAAGTACTTATATATCCATGATACTTCTTTGATGCTAAAAGATAAAATTCATAGCTGAAGAGTCACTTTTAAGACAGGATAAGGTTTATAGTGAATTTAAAGAGCTGTTCTCAAAGATTAATTTATACAATTACTATCATAGAGAGATTAGAATGTTGAGTTCCATAGAATTTACTTCAGGCTAAGATTATTAATGACTTAGATAATAGCACAAAGAGTATGTTTATAAAATTTGCTATTTTCCCTATGGTGTAAGAGCTAATATTTTTGAAATAAATTATTAAAAATTTCTCATAGACATAGAAACTGAGAATGAGAAATTACAAGTATGATTAAAAATAGGGAGTAATGAAGGAAAGCTAAAATTAGATATGTTGTTCAGTCTCTCTTACATACTTTTGCCCAGTTAATTTTTTCAACAATCCTGTAATCATAATAGTTTTGTACTATGAAGCTTTCATTGGTTTCTTAGAGCCAAGCAAATTAAGTACAAGGTCTTCCACAGTATAGCTCCTATTTCCAGCCTTATCTTGGAAGCTGCTTACACACAGATAACATGTCTTTTGGCCGTTTAGATATGTAGTATATTATTTGTCTCATAAATATCATCCTCTTGAAGCTTATCGACTTCTCAGTGTTTGTCTTTACATCTTTTACGATGCTTTTTTTCCTGATCCTCTTAAAAGATTGCAACTTTTTCCTCTTTTGAAACCTTGAAGACAAAAGAGTTAATTTTTTTTTTTTTTTTAGTACAGTTTTAGGTTCATAGCAAAAAGAGAGCTGAAGGTATAGAGATTTCTCATAAAACCCTACCCCTATGTATTTACTGTGTGCCCTGTTATCAACATCACCGACTATACTGGTACATTTGTTATAATTGATGAATTTACATTGATACATATAATCCTCCAAAGTCTGTAGTTTACATTAGGGTCCTCTCTTGTTATTATATATTCTACAGGATTGGACAAATGAATAATGACATGTATCCATCATTATAATATTATACAGATTGTTTTTATTTCCTCAAAATCTTTTGTGCTCTAACTATTCATCCCTCCCTATTCCAAAATTCCTAGCAACCACTGATCATTTTACTGTTCTCCATAGTTTTACTTTTCCGGAATGTCACATGCTTGAAACCATGCAGTATGTATCCTTTTTAGACTGGCTTCTTTCACTTAATAATAATGCATTTAAGGTTTCTCCATGTCTTTTCATGGTTTGATAGCTCATTTCTTTTTTAGTGGTGCATAAAAATTTATGGTTGATAGGTACCATTTTTTTAATCCATTTACCTGTTGAAGGACATCTTGGTGATTCCAGATATTTGCAATTATGAATAAAGCTGCTCAGAATATCTCTGCAAAAATTTTGCTTGGATGTAAGTTTTCTATTTCTTTGGGTAAATACCAAGAAGTGCAGTTGCTGAATCATATGGTAAGAGTATGTTTAGTTTTGTAAGAAAACTCTTTTAAGATTTTTAAAGTATTTGCTATGGCATTTATTCTTTCAAATTTATGTTTATATACTTGTTACCACCTTATAGTGTATATCTATCTCTTTCCAGACTCTTGTCTTTTTTTGTGTGTGTATGGTGGGGGTGCAGGTACCAGGGATTGAACTCAAGGGCTCTCAACCACTGAGCCACATCTCCAGCCCCTTTTAAAAAATTCTATTTAGAGACAGGTTCTCACTAAGTTGCTTTGCACCTTGCTTTGGCTGAGGCTGGCTTTGAACTTGTGATCCTCCTACCTCAGCCTCCTGGGATTACAGGTATGTGCCACTTAGCTTGGCCAGACTCTTGGCATTTTTATTATAGGATTTTAAAAACATGGCTGGACTTCAGGGGATTTCTGAATCAGGCATTTATTTTCCCTTTAGATTTAATTGTTGGAACAGTTATCATTATAAGAAAAGTCTTCTTGAGATCAAGTACTATTTATTTCAAACAATGGTGGGGACATGGCTGTTTCACAGTAGGTAGTATGGACACTTATCCATTCATCTGTTAAAGGGGACCTAAGTTGGGTTCTATAGCTTGGCTGTTGTGAATTGAACTGCTGTAAACATTGATGTGGCAGTGTCACTGTAGTATGCTGGTTTTAAATTCTTTGGGCATAAAACTAAGGAATGGGATAACTTGGTCAAATGGTAGTTTCATTCCAAGTTTTGTATGGAATCTAGAGTAATTGCAACAATTTACAGTCCCACCAGCAATGTATGAGTGTACCCTTTACCCCACATCCTTGCCAACATTTATTGTTTCTTATATTCTTGATAATTGCCATTCTGACTGGAATGAAATAAAATCTCAGTGTAGTTTTAATTTGCAAGGTAGTACAGACTTCACAGGAGTAGTGCTGTGGTCTCCAGAGTGACTTCCAGTTGGTGGGACTAACAAAACGTCTCATACTGAATACTCCATCTCTGCTTTTGCCTCTCTTTTTGAATAAGTATGAAGAAAAGGAAACATGATGATTCATAATTATTCTTTCATTTTACTTTACTCATATGCAATAGAATCAAAAATTTTTTTTGAGGGTAGGATTTTTTTAATGTCTAAAGAGGCATTGAATGTGTGTTAGTATTAAGGAATACTTCGTTACTTGTATTTTAATATATTTATTGAATTTATTAGTTACAGAACCTGTTCTTTTTTAATCCATTAAATATTATTGATAACGTTAATAAAATCACTTAACTAATCTAAGAAATATAACAGATTAAATTTTTTCAATACCAATTTCAGTGCTAACTAATTAAATTCCCTTATATTTTTAAACCATTATTACTTTTTTTTGGTACCAGGGATTGAACCCAGGGATACTTAACCACTGAGCCACATCCCCTGCCCTTTTTATTTTTTTATTTTGAGACAGTTTCTAACTAAATTGCTAAGGGTTTTGCGAAGTTACTGGGGCCTGCCTTGAACTCGTGAGCCTCCTATCTCAGCCTGCCAAATTGCTGGATTACAGGTGTGCTCCACAATTACTTTTATATACCTTATTCACTTAAGGATTTCAAAAGCCTTCAAAAGATTTTTTAAAAAGTTTTCAGAGCTACAATGATACTTTTACCTAAACTCAATATAAAAGGTTAAGTTTGATTTATTTTTTAATCTCAGGTTTACAAAATTACTTAACCAAACTAAGGGGAATTTACTGTTTCACGTTGGCTAAGATCTCTCCATAGAGGATTTTGGAACTTGATACACTTAACAAGTTTGGAATAATTGATGAGGGATTTAAGATCAGTATGAGAGACCCTAGACAATAAGGTTGAACCTGAGCTTGAGATTTTTGTTGATGAGAGATTTAAGATCACTATGTGGGACCCTGGAAAATAAGATTGAACCTGAGCTTGAGATTTTTGTTATGTGTCATTTCTTGTGGTCAAGCTCTGCTGGACTTCTCAAATGAACTGACAATTTCTCATCTTTTGGTTGAAATCTGTCCTGTTCCATAAGATTTCATTTCTTAAAACTAAAGTGAAAAACATTTTTTTTTCCATAATTCTTTGTAGTTGCTTAATGTGAAATCAGATTTTGAAGTATCTAAGACAAGCAAAAGGAGCGATGTAGAGAAATACTGATGAATCTATGCAGTCTGAAAATGCTGAAGCTACTTTGTGGCTTGCAACACAAGGGAAAAAAATTGAAGCATATATTCTGTAGAATGACGTGGCGATTCAGTAGAGTAGAATTCAAAATAGT
The DNA here is from genome assembly GCF_021218885.2 of Marmota monax. NCBI lineage: Eukaryota > Metazoa > Chordata > Mammalia > Rodentia > Sciuridae > Marmota > Marmota monax. Next base: position 6,569,698 of record NW_026692132.1, read on the forward strand.
AGATAAAGTACAATTTCTATTTGCCAGTTGTTTTGGAAACTGTATAGGCCTTTGAAGGTTCAAATAAAAAGATTTTTATTCTAAGGATACTTTCACCAGAAATAAATATTTTCATCCTTGTGAAGATGAGATACTTGCACATCTGGTTCAAGCTTTTCTGGGTATATGTGTAAAACAAACCTCTTCTAATAGTTCTGACATAATTCTTTACTGCTGGTAAAGTAAGATTTTCTGTCAGCATCAGGACCTTAACTTACCTAACTTTCAAAGTAGTTTTGTTAAGAAATGAGGGTAGCGAAACCAGACAAAGACACTTCAAAGAAAGAAAACTACAGACTAATATCTCTAATGAACTTAGATGCAAAAATCCTCAATAAAATCCTGGCGAATCGAATACAAAAGCATATCAAAAAAATTGTACACCCTGATCAAGTAGGATTCATCCCTGGGATGCAAGGCTGGTTCAATATACAGAAATCAATAAATGTTATTCACCACATCAATAGACTTAAAGATAAGAACCACATGATCATCTCGATAGATGCAGAAAAAACATTTGACAAAGTACAGCATCCCTTTATGTTCAAAATGCTAGAAAAACTAGGGATAACAGGAACTTACCTCAACATTGTAAAAGCTATATATGCTAAGCCTCAGGCTAGTATCATCCTGAATGGAGAAAAACTGAAGGCATTCCCTCTAAAAACTGGAACAAGACAGGGATGCCCTCTCTCACCACTTCTATTCAATTTAGTTCTCGAAATACTAGCCAGAGCAATTAGACAAAAGAAATTAAAGGCATAAAAATAGGAAAATAAGAACTTAAATTACCACTATTTGCGGATGATATGATACTATATCTAACAGACCCAAAAGGATCTACAAAGAAACTACTAGAGCTAATCAATGAATTCAGCAAAGTGGCAGGATATAAAATCAACATGCATAAATCAAAGGCATTCCTGTATATCAGTGACAAATCTTCTGAAATGGAAATGAGGACAACCACCCCATTCACAATATCGTCAAAAAAAAAAAATACTTGGGAATCAACCTAACAAAAGAGGTGAAAGACTTATATAATGAAAACTACAGAACCCTAAAGAGAGAAATAGAAGACGACCTTAGAAGATGGAAAAATATACCCTGTTCATGGATAGGAAGAACTAACATCATCAAAATGGCAATATTACCCAAAGTTCTTTATAGGTTTAATGCAATGCCAATCAAAATCCCAATGGCATTTCTTGTAGAAATAGAGAAAGCAATCATGAAATTCATATGGAAAAACAAAAGACCCAGAATAGCAAAAACAATTCTTAGCAGGAAGTGTGAATCAGGCGGTATAGCGATACCAGACTTCAAACTATACTACAGAGCAATAGTAACACAAACAGCATGGTACTGGTACCAAAACAGGCGGGTGGACCAATGGTACAGAATAGAGGACACAGAGACCAATCCACAAAACTACAACTATCTTATATTTGATAAAGGGGCTAAAAGCATGCAATGGAGGAAGGATAGCATCTTCAACAAGTGGTGCTGGGAAAACTGGAAATCCATATGCAACAAAATGAAACTGAATCCCTTTCTCTCGCCATGCACAAAAGTTAACTCAAAATGGATCAAAGAGCTTGATATCAAATCAGAGACTCTGCGCCTGATAGAAGAAAAAGTTGGCTCCAATCTACATATTGTGGGGTCGGGCTCCAAATTCCTCAATAGGACACCCATAGCACAAGACTTAATAACTAGAATCAACAAATGGGACTTACTCAAACTAAAAAGTTTTTTTCTCAGCAAGAGAAACAATAAGAGAGGTAAATAGGGAGCCTACATCCTGGGAACAAATTTTTACACCTCACACTTCAGATAGAGCCTTAATATCCAGAGTATACAAAGAACTCAAAAAATTAGACAATAAGATAACAAATAACCCAATCAACAAATGGGCCAAGGACCTGAACAGACACTTCTCAGAGGAGGACATACAATCAATCAACAAATACATGAAAAAATGCTCACCATCTCTAGCAGTCAGAGAAATGCAAATCAAAACCACCCTAAGATACCATCTCACTCCAGTAAGATTGGCAGCCATTATGAAGTCAAACAGCAAACAAGTGCTGGTGAGGATGTGGGGAAAAGGGTACTCTTGTACATTGCTGGTGGGACTGCAAATTGGTGCAGCCAATTTGGAAAGCAGTATGGAGACTTCTTGGAAAGCTGGGAGTGGAACCACCATTTGACCCAGCTTTTGCCCTTCTCGGACTATTCCGTGAAGACCTTAAAAGAGCATACTACAGGGATACTGCCACATCGATGTTCTTAGCAGCACAATTCACAATAGCTAGACTGTGGAACCAACCCAGATGCCCTTCAATAGATGAATGGATAAAAAAAATGTGGCATTTATACCAATGGAGTATTACGCAGCACTAAAAAATGACAAAACCATGGAATTTGCAGGGAAATGGATGGCATTAGAGCAGATTATGCTAAGTGAAGCTAGCCAATCCCTAAAAAACAAATGCCAAATGTCTTCTTTGATATAATGAGAGCAACTAAGAACAGAGCAGGGAGGAAGAGCAAGAGGAAAAGATTAACATTAAACAGAGACATGAGGTGGGAGGGAAAGGGAGAGAAAAGGGAAATTGCATGGAAATGGAAGGAGACCCTCATTGTTATACAAAATTACATATAAGAGGTTGTGAGGGGAAAGGGAAAAAAAAACAAAAAACAAGGGAGAGAATTAAATTACAGCAGATGGGATAGAGAAAGAAGATGGGAGGGGAGGGGGGATAGTAGAGGATAGGAAAGGTAGCAGAATACAACAGTTGCTAATATGGCATTATGTAAAAATGTGGATGTGTAATGGATGTGATTCTGCAATCAGTATACGGGGTAAAAATGGGAGTTCATAACACACTTGAATCTAAAGTATGAAATATGATATGTCAAGAGCTATGTAATGTTTTGAACAACCAATAATTAAAAAAAATAAATGAGGGTAGAATACAAAGTTTTTTATGCTACACAGAAATTTGATGACTTTCTGGAGGAAAATCCAGGAGTACTTCGCTAGAAACTTTACCCTTTCAGGGAAAAGAAAACCCCATTCATTAGAACAGTTGAACAGGAAGGAATTCTTCATTTGTTGGAAATGCTAAGTTATAGGAAGAAGATAAAATCTCTCATTTAAAAAATTCAATTTAAATTTATTTTTACCTTATGTATAAAAACTCAAAATTATACTTACTGGAGAACTATGTGATGTTTCAGTACATGTGTACATTATGTATTGTTTAAATTAGGTTAAACATATCTGTCTCCTCTTTTATCATTTTTTTATGATGAAACATTCAAAATTCTTCCTTCTAGTTTTTTGAGATAGGCAGTACATAATTGTTATTTATACTCATCCTACTGTGCAATAATAGCTCACCTTTCCAGCATTCCACCAGAACTTCTTACTTCATTCTATTTTCAACTTCTATGAGATTGACTTTTTATATTGCTGCACATATGAGTGAGGTGATGCAGTACTTGTCTTCTGTGCCTGGCTAATTTCACTTTACATGATAGCCTCCATTTCCGTGATATTATTGCAAATGACAGGGTTTCATTCTTTTTGTAGTTGAATATTATTGCATTGTGTATATGTGCCACACTTTCTTTATCCATTGATCAGTTGATGGACACTTAGATTGTGTCCATTTCTAGGCTATTATGAATAAACATGTTATGCATACAATAAACATGGGAATGCAGATGTCACTATGAAAATATGTCCTTTGTGTATATACCCAGCAGTGAAATTGGTGGGTTGTATGTTAGTTCTCTTTTTAATTTTTTGAGGAATCTCTGAACTGTTTTCCCTAATGGCTGTACTAATTTATATGCCCACCAGCAATGTGTAAAAGGATTCCATTTTTTTTCACGTTCTTGCCAGCCCTTGTTATTTTTAGTCTTTTTGTTAATAGCCATTCTTCCTGGGGTGAGGTAACACTGTAGTTTTGATTTTCATTTTCCTGATGTTTAGTAATATTGAGTATTTTTTCATGGACTTGTTGTTAATTTGTATTTCTTCTTTTGAGAAATGTCTATTTAGATTTCTTGCCTGTGTTTTAATTGGGGCTTTTAACTATTGATGTTTGGAGTTCCTTTTGTATTCTGTATATTAGTCTTTTGTCAGACGTGTAATTTGCAGGAACTTTCTCCTATTTCATAGGTTGTCTCTTTACTCTGATGACTGTTTCCTTTGTTGCCTAAACAATCCATTTTTAGGTTCCTATACTCTGAAACATTTCTCCGTTTTTCTCTTCTGTAGTGAACAACCTGTTCTCTTGAACTGACTGTGGTTGTAATTAGAAATATAGTAGAGATTGTTCAAAAGTCATGAAAAAATTAGAATAAAAGCAACTGCCTATTTATTGAAATTTTAAAGATTAGGTTGAAACAGGTGCCATGACCTTCAGTAGTGGCAGACTTGGGGAATATCATCATCAATTTGTGGAAGATCAGTGACCACTGGTGGGAAAGCTGATCTAATGGAAGAGTTTGGCATTATTTTCAAAATAGTAGAAAAGGTTTTTAAACATTTAGAATTTTTAATACCAGCTTTGACTCAAAGCCATGTATACTTTTTTCTTTTTAATCAATGTTACATAAAGCAGTACTAAAAGGATGTATTAAACAACTAAGTCACAACTATTCAACTGCTGTTGTAGCATAAATGCAGCCTATATAATATGTAAGTGAATGGACAGTGGCTCTGCTTAATAAAACTTTATGGCTACTAACATTCAAATTGCATATAATTTTTATTTGTCACAAAGTACTATTCTTTCAGTTTCATCCTGATCACATAAAAAATGTGAAAACCATTCTAAGCTTACAGGCTGCGTTCCCTTTCTGACAGATATTCTTAAACCTCATTTTCCATATTAATGCAGTAGCAAATTGGAAACTTACTCAGTATTTCTGGTATCAATATTCTGTATTGGGTAGCAAATTTGGAAAATGTAGTGTCATTTTTGTTGGCTTCTTTGAGAAACGGAAAGTAGGAAAGTGGGTAGAAGAGGAAAGTTATCGGGGAAAGTGGGCTAACCTTGGGAGTATAATTAATCTATATGAGATACTCGTTTGTTAATTCCATTTATCAAAGATTTCTTGAGTGCCCACTGTTTGATACCGTTCCATGTCCTTAGATACAAAGAAATACATTGCTTGGCCTTTGTCCTGGAAAGGGGGAAAGACAGTTGAGTTTTAAATATCTGTTGAGTTACTATAAAATCAATAATGTACTTTGTGGGAGATTATTATTTACTTTTCCATAATTATTGTAAATACCAGTTGGGAAAGTTCATTGTTGGCCATGTTAGTAAACTGATTTTATAACTTCATGTAAAGTGTTTTGTTTTCTCCTTTCTTCCTTGAAATAAGAATTCGTGATTTCCATCAGCCAGAGGGATGGATAATGATCTGTGGATAATGAATGAATGGTCCCTGAACATTTTGAGAGTTTGTAATAAGTGTCTAGATAAGATATTTAGAATAAAGCAATCATTTTTTGGTGTTTTCAAAGTAAAAGTCCTACAGAGCAAACTGCAGTTGTTGGGGATAATTTAAAAATCTGGAACATTAGGCATTTTTATGAAAATTAAACAATTTTATAAATGCTTTCCAGTTGTACCAAAATGTGTTTCTGCTTTCTTTGGAGAGAAATTAGTAAATCACATGGGTGATTAAAATGTTTGTGCCTATTTTTTTGTGTAGAAGGAGCTTATTTCTATCTTTGGTTTTAAACCAAATAGATGGTTAGAATGCACTCTGTCATAAGTACCTAAAGTGGGATAACCTCATGTCTTTTGTGTTGGCATGCCTATAGAAAAGAAGGTAGACAAAGGTGGTCAGGCAGTGAGAGAGTCAGCTAAGAGGAAAAGTTGGTTAGCTTTGGGAATATATTAATATGTTTGAGGCACCCGTTTGTTAATTATATTTGCCAACCATTCTTGAGTACCCACAGCAGTTTACATTGTGCCAGGTCCTATAGATACCAAGTAGTATAGTTTGGCCTTTGGCTTAGAAAAGTTGGCAAAGACAGAAAATGATAAGTAGTGAGATGTAACTAAAAAGGTTATGTTCTGGCAATGTAAATGTGCCTGAAATTATTGGTAACAGAGCATTAAATGTGATTATATCCTTAGTTTCCTAGTTGAGCTAGAAGGGCTATGTTCCATGCAGAGGAAATAAAATGTATAGTAAATATATAGAAATTATGAGGAGGTGGAAAAGCAGTCAAGAGCCAGAAATTAAAGGCTTTGTATACTATGTTAGTGTTTGAGTTTAATTCCATTTCTTAGTACAGTGCTTCTTAGACCATGGTATAGAATCAGATTTATTATTTTATATATGTTATATGTAGTATACATAAATATATAATATATAAAATATATATGAATATATATAATATACATATAAACACTCACGTTTAAAGTTTTCTGGTTCATCATGGACTAATTGATTTATAAGATGCAATAAAACGTGTAGAAAAATGAAATAAAGATATATGAAATATGTCTCAAATTTTTATTTATGTTGAATCAATATAAAATTGCTTTATGTAATTGCTGTGAAAGTTATATAAATACTCAGGTTCTGTGCTTACCTCATCATGGATTATAACAAATATTTTATGGCTGGTAGTCTCAGGCTTGCGCTGGTCTGTGGGCTATACTTGGTGTGGTATTAGTCTGGGTAGTCTGGGTCCCTCAGGGTTTTCAGCAAAGAATAGTGTGATTATAGTTGTATTTAACACAGTGAAATTCTGGCAAATACGAATGATAATTAGATTTTAGTCTGGAAGACTGGAAACTAAGGAATCTTGGAATTATCACTTAGCATTTGAGGGATAGCTATAAATGGAGGAGAAAGTAAAGATGACTTTTTTATATTATTAATTATATAGGGAGCAGTTTTCCTACTAGGCTATAAACTTGTTAAGGCAAGGCTGTATTTCTTTTGACCACTATAGCATAAGATAGGCACTTTAAAAAATTATTATTATTATTATTTTTCTTTAATAAGACATTACAGCACACAACTGAGGCCCCAGTGTGTCAATTAAACATGGGGATATCCATTTGAAGAGAACGGAAACAAGTTTAATCTTAACCCCGTTTCTTTTGGCAACTATTAAAAAATTATTGAATGAATGAATAAATGACTAAATGAGCCAGGGAGGCAAATGCAGAGAAAGTATTTGAGGCAGAAGGATATAATAACCAGAATCAAATGTTTTCACACTGAGAAAGATGATAATTTAATAATATTTACTGGATTTAATAATTTTAAGGTTCTAAGATGATCATCTTTAGCAGAGTGATGAAGTTAAAAGTCAGATTGTAGGGGCTAGGGATGTGGCTCAAGTGGTGGTGCCCTCACCTGGCATGCGTGCGGCCCGGGTTCGATCCTCAGCACCACGTACAAACGGGGATGTAATAATAAATATTAAGAGAAAATTCACTATCTCTCTCTCTCTCTCTCTCTCTCTCTCTTAAATTAAAAAAAAAAAGTCAGATTGTAATGTCTTCCTTATCTCTATTATCTATCTGCTAAGGAAAAGAATAGAGAGGTTCTTCAAAATATAACATTTCATTAATTAATTTTAATTTACTGAGGAGAAAAGTAGTGATATATCATCTTATTGTCCATTTGGTATTGTATGGAAAAATACCTTCTTATAAGATTAATAATAGGAGTGTAATTTTTTTCTTCATTTCTGCAGGACAACTAAATCTCTACTAAATGAAATTGAAATTGATTTTTTTATATTTGATTCTGATTTGAGAAGAAAATTGAAATGTGAATAATTTGCTTCATCTTATTTTCAGTTGATTTTTAATGAATCTATTCCCTACTATTCTTGATTCTTTATTAGAACTTTACCAATAACATTCCATTTTCATCATAAAATAAAGTCTATTTTATTTTGTGCCAGGCATATGTTTGGCTAAAATTTTGTAGGAAGAATTCTGGGATGTGGGATATAACTTCTGAAGAGCCAGAAGCAGAAAAAACAAGACTAGGATCCTAATTAGAAGAAGATATATTCCATGTGTGTGTAAATATGTTAGAATAGCTACTGTCATATATAACTAAAAAGAACAACAATGACAATAACAAAATACCCAGCCTGAGCTAGTCAACCCTCCTTAACACACTCCTCGAATACTGCAGTGGTCTGTTATTTATTTCCCTGCCTGCAGGCCAGTGGACAGCTAGGCCATTGATTGCCAGTGGTGCTTGGAATGAACACTTGTTAAGATGTGCACACTTTATTTTTGAAGAACTTCCACCTGAACAATGTGATATCATCATGCTGCTTTAATTGAAAGTCCAGTTTCAGGGGCAGTTGTTTGCCCTCATCAAAAATTCCTTCACCAGCTAGTCATCTGGCTTTGTATCAGAAAAGCCATGTCCAAATATAAGATCACAAGGGCTTCATCAATACCGGCGGCTTTGCTAATTATTTAGCAAAGTGGAAGTCAGAAATGGATTTTCATTGATAAAATTGGTGGTCTTGTTAATTTGCATGACAAATGTTAGAAATTGATTTTTGGTAAAAATAAAGGTATTCAGGATCTTAAAAAATAGATTATTAATAGAAAGAAGTGTGGGGTATCATAGTAGCTAATTTACCAGGTTTGTTTTTCATTTAGTTGCTTTATTTCTTATAATAAAATTTCAGTAGAATCTTTAAGAAACATTCATCAAATATGACATTTGCTATAAAATTGACGGTGCTCTCAAACAATGTCTGGTGAACTATTAATACTTTGTCATCTGTTTTTTTGGTACTGGGGATTGATTCCAGGGGTGCTTAACCACTGAGCAACATCCCCAGCCCTTTTTTTATATTTTATTTTGAGACAGGGTCTCACTAAACTGAAGCTGGCTTTGAATTCACAAGTCTTCTGCTTCCACCTCCTGAGTGCATGCCACCATACCTGGCATCTTTGTCATCTTTATTAGTGTCTGGCTAGAAACTGTTTTGCAGTTGGTTCTGTGATTTTTTTTTTCCATAAAAAAATAAACTCTGGCATTTTCCCTGAAAATATTATGGTTGTTTTACCGTATAGTGGTAATGAAAATCCAGAAGAGTTAAAATAATACATAATATTATTTGAAAACTAGAATTTTTTCTGTTTTTTTTATTGTTGTTGTTACTAAATGTACACATTCAACATTCTTCACAGTTATTTCAAAAGATATCCCTGCATCTTTTTGTAGAATGAAGAGCAAGAAGTGATCCTTGTTAGAACAGATGATTCTGGAAGAGTGTGGCCTGTGAACACACCAGGAGAATCTCTGGATTCAAAAGCAGGAAGAAGGAAGAGACAGAAGGTATAGTTAACATATGTCCTTGTTTCTTTTTGCATACTTACTATATCTCTTAGGGAAAAGCTTTATGTCCCAGACCTGTTGCTTCCTTAGATGGCTATTTGAGACCTGGTAATGGTGTATCCACATAAAGTAATGTCTTAATTATGTAGGTGCTATGAACCCTCATACACCTAATTTCCTTTTCCATCTTTCAGTTCGAGCAATTAGTTTTTAGCACCAACTTGAGGCTCTTAAGATGGCAAAACCTGCATATTTAGTTTTCCTAAGTAAGGTTTTGTTTGTTTGTTTAAAGAAAATGACATCCCTGGGGAAAAGGAAAAGTAAAGGGGCAGAAATAGGCATTGTAATTCTAGTAGAAGTTCTTTAATATGGAAGCAAGATAGTACAAATAATAATTGAGAATACAAAAGATTTAAGTGTCTGTTGCTGTCAGAGATACTAGTTACATTTTTCAACAAACTGAAGTGGGGGAGATTTCTCTTCTAAAGTAATGAGGAATTAGGGGAATACAAAGGAGCTATGTAGGAGAATAGTAAAGGTTTGAATATATAAAATGACAGAACTGCACAGGGATCCATAAATGCATTGAAAGGGCACTGAGGGCCCTTTTTTGTTTGTTTGTTTGTTTTGTTTTTGTTTTTTTTTTTTGATAGGCATACTGTCAAGCAAAAGGAAGGCAGACAGATTCATTCAGGACTGGGATTTGCTCTTTGAGTATAATGAAAGGACAAAGGGCAAGAGGGCCAGATATTAAGGATCTGGAGCCAGGGAGTGACTGAAGTCATTGCATATGAGGTTTAAGCTAGTGAAGAAAAGCATAGCAATATTGGAAAAATAGTGGGACTCTGGTTGCAAAGATCTCAAAACAGTTGAAGACCAGCTTTTATTTGGATAAGGAAATGCAAGAACAGCATTCAGCAGATTTTTTTTGGAAGGAAATAAATAGCACTCAACTATGCCTACCTGGAAATGGATCCAACTGAAAGGAAAAGCCAAGATTGAATTAGATGGGAATCAGAATATCGGTATTATTTCTGATAAAGCTGTTTGTAGATTAAGGTTTTAATAGAAGTGGATGTCTTATCATTTCTATTTGCTGTAACAATACCATAGACTGGTGGCTTACACAATGAGAATTTATTTCTTATAGTTCTGGAGAGTGGGAAGTCCAAATCAGCTCTGGCAGGTTTAATGTCTGATTGAGGGCATGCTTCCTGGTTTGTAGCTTGTGGTTTTCTCATTTTATCCTCATATATTAGAGAGGGGCAAGCAGAGAGAGAAAGTTCAAATGTCTACTTATATATAGGTGTATTAATCCCATTTGAGACCTAATTACCTCCTGAAAGATTCCATCTCTTAATAGCATCACATTGAGATTTCTACTTGTGAACTTGGGAAGAATACAAAAATTAAGTCCATAGTCATGGATTTGCTAATATTTTATCTTTGTTTTTGATATTTGATCTCTGGATAACTGTAGTCTTTCTTCCACATTGCTAAGAAATTTTAACTACAAGGAGAAGAGCAGAGAAGAGAAGAAGTGTAGGTTAAGTTTACTTTTATGCCCAAATTCAGAAATCAGATGATGTCATTCTATCCCTAGGGAAGAGGACAAGTAAAGGACAGAGGTAGGGATTATAATTCTAGTGGAAGTTCTCTCACATAGAAGCAAATAGTGTAGGGAAAAACTGGAAGTAATGGTTCTGATACATGGTAGGATTTTCACATATATTATCAGATTTATCGATAATCTATTAAAAAATGCTTCAGGGACATGTTTTTACCAAATTAATTATTTTTATCTTGTCATAGGTTTTTACTCATGAGGAAAAAGAAAGGGTTCGATATTTTCCTGATGATGATCATCTCAGTCTGAATGACTTAGTCAAAAATGAAAAGATGGGAACAGTAGAAAATCAAAACAAACTTTTTATGAGAATGGCATCTAAGGTAAGAATTATGGTTTGGATCTTTAGTGTCCTTTAAAAAGCTCATTTGTTAGACAATGCAGGAATGTTGAGAGTTGAAATGATTAGAGTATGAGAGGAATAACCTCATCAGTGGGTCAGTCCATCCATGACTGGAAAGCGGAGTAGCTTTCCCCTTTTATACCCTTCCAACATGATGTTCTTCTTTACTCAGGCACAAAGCAATGGGGTCTGTGACTATGGACTGAACCTCTGAAACCATGAGGTCAAAATAAATTTTTCTACTCTAAATTGTTCTTTTGGTCACAGAGTTACAAAACTAACATAGAAATACATATTTCTAGGATGCCTTTGAATTTTGAGAAGCTGGTTCTACAATCTCACAATGATCAACTTTTTAGAGATTTGATTCCAATCTTGGTTTATTTTATTAAATTAAATCTCGTGTAAGACATTAGGAAAATATTAAGACAAAAAATATATTTTGATTTTGGTTTTAAATATAGAATCTGCTATACTTCTCTAATGTATTCTAAGAAGATGTTAATTATATATTTGCTTTACCATTTAAAGGAAAGTTAGGGGCCAAAATTTAATGATTGGCAATGTGCTGTTTGTTAAATTACCAGTCTGTCTTAATTTAATATTCCTCTGGTTCTTTATAATGATATCATGAGGTAAAAAAAATATTTGGAGTAATAGATTATGGATTATAGAGAAGACATCTTCTTGAATGTGTCTACATAAATGTATATTACTTTAACAGATCATTATGAGTAGTAGAATGAATAGTTGTGTTAATGCATGTTCTTTGTGATAGTCTCTTCCTTTGCAATTCCTTCAAACACTGCCATTTCCATAAAAGAGACATTGTTTTTAAATTTTGCTCTATGTTAGGATTTGGCAAACTATGCAGGGGAAAATTCATTTCACTGTCTATATTTACAAATAAAGTTTTGTTGAAACACAAATATACAAAGTGTATACATTGTCTAAGGCTATTTTTGCTGATATGACTCAGTTGAGTCGTGTGACACAGACTCCATAGCCCACAGAGCTGCAAATATTTACTAACGAGCCCTTTTCAGAAAAATTATCTCATCCTTTACTCTATAATACCAATAGTTATGTTTTGCAATTGAGAATTTAAAAAGGGGTATCTGAGAGGAATGGTGAGGTGAAACTGTTCACTATATACCTTTTCTGATTTGCAAATTTTTTTTTGTATTATGTGAATATATTACTTGGTCAACAATTAACTTATTGAAACTTAAAATAAAGATAACCCAGATATCTGAATGTGTCAGGAACATGAGAGGGTGAGGAGTAACCTAAACTTAGTTTAAAAATAGAAGTGGTCATTGAATCAAGATCCAGGAATTGTATGGAATCTTAAATGTAGCATATTAGCATAATTTTACCTCTGTTTAGCATAATTTTACCTGTATTTAGTTTGGAGAAATTGCTTAAATTTTCTAGGATCTGGAAATTTAGTGCAGAAAGATGGACATATGTATTTTTATGAAGTTTCTCTCAGAAATGTTACTTTTTATATTAGTCTGAATGAAACACAGTTTTAGTAATCTCAACATAGTCCATTCAAGTTTACATGTAAATTTTTTTTTTTTGAAAACTGTAATAGTCATTTATTAATCCAGCAGTCCTTTGTGAACCTTATTTGTGCCATATACTCAGTGCTAGGTACTGAGAAGCAATCAAGTTGAAGTTAGTGCCATCAGAGGGCTTATATTTCTCTTGGATGAAACATACAGGGAACAAATACATAAAATAAAATATTATAAAACATGAGTAACACAGAAAATATATTTTTCTGTGAAATAAAGCAAACCACAAGGAGATGGTGGGTGATGTTTTCAGTAGAGTATCAGGAACAAAGTTTCTTTGTGAAGGGGGTGTTTCAGCAAACTCTGAGCAAAGTGAGTTCATGTGACTATCAGAGAGGAGACTATTTGAAATATAAGAAACAGCAAATGAAAAGGATCTGAACCAGAGACAAGCTTGAAGAACACCAAGGGATAGTAAAAAGACAAATGTGACTGGAAGTAAAGGGAGAAAGAGAAAGACAAGATGAGATTGGAGACGCACAAGAAATGAGATATTAAAGTCTCACAGACCATATAGTGAGAAATTCTGATTTTGTTTTGAATGATGGGAAGCTATTTGAAGTTTTTTAGTGGGTATTGGCATGATCATGGTTTCTTATATTTTGATCTTATTTTTCTACTATTCTTTTGAGAGGTAATATACAGTGAAATTCTTATGATAGACAATAGATATTCAATAAGTCTTTTCTTCACTTTCCATTCATTTTTTTGTTTTGTTTTTACATGATTTAGATATTTCCTAAAAATTTTAAGCAGAAATCAGCCAGTATTGATTGCATAAGTTAAACTATAAACTGGACAAATAAGTGTACAACTGATATAAATTCAATCTTGATTTTTATGAAAGAGATGGTTTGGATGACTTATATATTGTCAAATGTTTAGTTCTGTTGTATTAACATTTTGGAAAAGATGTTATTTTTATCCAAGCAAATTGTTTTCTTTGTATTACTTAATGGAGATGTTAATTTGATTGAAGCAACTAAGGAAATGAAGACAATGCCAACCCTTTTCTCCTCCTATAATTAATTGTGTTAAGTTTTTCCTATGTGTTTTTGGTGAGTGAAGATTGAGTCATATATGATAGCAAAGGGAAGAAGGTAGACTTGAATTACATTAGGCAATTTTATATTAGAATAAAGGACAAAGGTGTTTTTTAAAATGCACACTTCAATACCAATTGTTACCTTTTTGCAGTAGAACTAATGGAGGTACGTACGGTTACTGTGGAAATGCTGATTTGGTATTGTGATTTTTAGTTCTGCCTGACAAATATCACACAGCATAGTAACAATGGGTTTTTGTACCACTAATAACTATAATTAGTTATGGAAAAAATTTGAAATAATAAAGCTTATGAAGTATTTAGAATATTAACTATGTCTATAAATACTGTACTTAATTATTTTTAAGTTTACGAATGAAGTAACTAAGTTATTACATTTTTTAGAACAAGTAATATCATTGATAGGTAATTTAGAGATGTTAAATATTTTCACGAAGAGACAGTGAAAGCTCCATTATATTTCTTCTTATTATTTTGAAAGGCATTAGTCAAGGATAAGGGTCAATAAAGTTTTCCTGTAATAGGCAAGATGGTAATAGGGTTGGCTTTCTGTTTCAGCTTTTTGCTCTGCTATTTTGGCACAAAAGCAGCCATATATAACATTGCTTCCTAAAAATTTTAAGCAGAAATCAGCCAGTATTGATTGCATAAGTTATGCACATTTTCTTTATCTATTCACCTGTTGAAGGATACCTATGTTGGTTCCATAGCTTGGCTTTGGTGAATTGAGCTGCTGTCAATATTAATGTGGCTGCATCACTGTAGTATGTTGATTTTAATCATTTGGGTATATACTGATGAGTGGGATAACTGGGTCAAATAGTGGTTCGATTCCCAGTTTTCTGAGGAATCTCTGTTCTGCTTTTCAGAGTGGTTGTACCAATTTGCAGTCCCACCAGCAATGTGCGAGTGTATCTTTTTCCCCACATCCTTTCCATTGTTTCTTGTTTCTTGTATTCTTAATAATTGCCATTATGACTGGAGTGAGGTGAATTTTCAGTGTAGTTGTAATTTGCATTTTTCTAGTCACAAGTGATGTTGCACATTTTTTCATATATATGTTGACTGATCATATTTCTTCTTCTGTGAAGCATCTGTACAGTTCCATTGTCCATTTATTGATTGGGTTATTTATTTTTTTGGTGTTGTTTTGAGCTCTTTATATGTCCTGGAAATTAATTCTCTATCTGAGGTGCTGTGGCAAAGATTTTCTCCCATTCTGTAGGCTCTCTTCATGTGCTTAATTGTTTCCTTTGCTGTGAAGAAACTTTTAGTTTCAAACATCCCATTTATTGATTCTTGATTTTACTTCTTGCACTGTATGATTGTTGTTAAGGAATTTGGTTCCTAAGCTGACAAAATGGAGAATTGGGCCTGATTTTTCTTCTGGAAGGCACAGGGTCTTTGGTCTAATGCCAAGGTCCTTGATCCACTTTGAGTTGAGTTTTGTGCCGGGGTAGAGATAGAGGTCTAATTTCATTTTGTTACATATGGATTTCAGTTTTCCCAGCACCATTTGTTGAAGAGGCTATCTTTTCTCCAATGTATGTTTATGACGCCTTTGTCTAGTATGAGATAACTGTATTTATGTGGGCTTGTCTCTGTGTCTTTTATTCCTTACTATAAGTCTTTATGTCTGTTTTGGTGCCAATACCATGCTGTTTTTGTTACTATAGCTCTGTAATATAATTTAAGGTCTTGTATTGTGATGCTTTCTGTTTTACTTTTCTTGTTGAAGATTGCTTTGGCTATTCTGGGTCTTTTATTTTTCCAAGTGAGTTTCATGATTGCTTTTTCTATTTCTATGAAGAATGTCATTAGAATCTTCATAGGAGTTGCATTAAATCTGAATAGTGCTTTTGATAGTATGGCTATTTTTACAATATTAATTCTACCTAGCCAAGAACATGGGAGATCTTTCTGTCTTCTAAGTCTTCCTCAATTTATTTCTTTAAAGTTCTATAGTTTTCATTGTAGAGGTCTTTTACCTCTTTTATTAGATTGATTCCCAAATATTTTATGTTTTTTGAGGCTATTGTGAATGGAATAGTTTTCCTAATTTCTCTCAGTTGATTCATCATTGATGCATAGGAATGCAATTGATTTATGGGTGTTAATTTTATATCCTGCTACTTAGCTGAATTCATCTATGAATTCTAGAATTTAAATATAGAATCATGTCATTGGCAAATAGGGATAATTTTTTTCTTTTTTTTATTGGTTGTTCAAAACATTATAAAGCTCTTGACATATCATATTTCATACATTAGATTCAAGTGGGTTATGAACTCCCATTTTTACCCCATATACAGATTGCAGAATCACATTGGTTACACATCCACATTTTTACATAATGCCATATTAGTAACTGTTGTATTCTGCTACCTTTCCTATCCTCTACTATCCCCCCCTTCCCCTCCCAAATAGGGATAATTTAATTCTTCTTTTCCTATCTGTATCCCTTTAGTTTCTGTTTTCAAATGTCTCTGATTAGATTCCAGGGCTGTGTTGAACAGAGATGGTGAAGAGGGCATCTATTGAGATAATCATGTGATTCTTGTCTTTAAGTCTATTGAAGTGATGATTTATGTTTATTGATTTCCTTATGTTGAACCCTTGGATGAACCCCACTTTATTATGGTGCACTATCTGTTTAATATGTTTTTGTATGCAATTTTCCAGTATTTTATTAAGAATTTTTGCATCTAAGTTCATCAGGGATATGGGTCTGAAATTTCCTTTACTACTTGTGTCTTTGTCTGGTCTTGGTATTAGATACTAGCTTCATAGAGTGAGTTTGGAAGGGTTCCCTCCATTTCTGTTTCATGAAATAATTTGAGGAGGATTGGTTTTAATTCTTTGAAGGTATGGTAGAACTTGAAGGTATGGTAGAGAATCCATTTGGTCCTGGGCTTTTCTTTCTTGGTAGGCTTTTGATGGTGTCTTTAATTTCATTGCTTGAAATTGATGTGTTTAAATTTTCTATGTCCTGATTCAATTTGAGTAGGTCATATGTCTCTAGAAATTTGTTGCTGTCCTCAAGATTTTCTATTTTATTAGAATATTAATTTTCAAAATAGTTTCTGGTTATCGTCTATATTTCAGTAGTATCTGTTTTGATATTTCCTTTTTAATCACTAATTTTAGTAATTTGAGTTTTTTCTTTCTTTCTCTTCATTAATTTGACTAAGGGTTTATCAATTTTATTTATTTTTTCAAAGAACCAGTGTTTTGTTCTGTCAATGTTTTGAATTATTTCTTTTGTTTCAATTTAAATTATTTTAGCTCTGATTTTAATTATTTTCTGTCTTCTACTGCTTTTAGTGATTTGTTCTTCTTTTTCTAGGGCTTTGAGATGTAAAATTAGGGCATTTATTTGTTGACTTTCCATTCTTTTAATGAGTGAGCTCAAGGCAATGAACTTTCCTCTTAGCACTCCTTTCATAGTATCCCTGAGAGTTTGATATGTTGTATTGCTATTCTTATTTACCTATAAAAGTGTTTTTTTTTATTTCCTTCCTAATTTCTTTTGCTATCCATTTATCGTTCAGTAGCGTATTTAGTCTCCAGATGTTAGAATAGCTTCTATTTTTATTTTATCATTGATTTCTAATTTTATTCCATTATGATCTGATAGAATGCAAGGTATTATCTCAATTTTTTTGTATTTGTTGAGAGTTGTTTTGTGGCCCAAGATATGGTCTATTTTAGAGAAGGATCTGTGTGCTGCTGAGAAGAAAGTGTGTTCAGATGGATGAAATATTCTGTATATGTCTGTTAAGTCTAAATTACTAATTTTATTTTTTAGTTCTATAGCTTCTTCATTTAATTTTTATCTGGAGGATCTATTCAGTGTTTTGTTAAAGTCACCCAGTATTATTGTGTTGTGGTCTTTTTCATTCTTGAAGTTGAGAAGGGTTTGCTTGATGTATGTAGATACTCCATGTTGGGGTCATAAATATTTACAATTGTCATGTCTTGTTGATATATAATTCCCTTTAACAGTATAAAATGTCCTTTCTTATCGCTTCTGATTAACTTTGGCTTGAAGTCCTCTTTACCTGATATGATAGAAACCCTTGCTTGTTTACCGAGATCCATGTGAATGATATATCCCATCTTTTTACCTTTAGTCTGTGGATGTCTTTGCCTATGAGGTGAGTCTCATGGAGACAGCATATTATTGGATCTTGTTTTTAGATCCAATCTACCAGTCTATGTCTTTTTTTTTTAAGATTTTTTTTTCTAAGATGGACACAATATCTTTATTTTATTTATTTTATGTGGTGCTGAGAATTGAACCCAGTGCCTAACCTGTGCGAGGCAAGCTCTCTATTGCTGAACTTATAACCCGACTCAGGTTATAGAAAGAGAGAACCATTGTGCTTGGCTGATAGCAGAAGAAAACAGAGAGAGATTAAAGGGAAACAGATAAGTGAGAGAAAAAAAATATAAAAAAAATATAAAGTAAAAATTTTTTAAATTAAAATTAAGAAAAAAACAAGACTGAAATATACTAACAAACTTCTTAGTCGTCAAAATACTGATTCATGAAAAATAACTTGTTTCAAAAATGATAGACATGAGAAAAGAAAAAAAAAATATGAATATGTATAAATGTCCATGAACCATTAAGTCCACAATTAAGCAGAGAAAAGAAAAAAGATAAAGAAAAAAAAAATCCTAATGAAAAGTTAAAAAGTTGTTTCTGTTGGAGTTCAAAAATTTCTCAGCTTCTCTTCTCAGTGGTTAGGTGGGGCTGTCTGGAGTATGAGTGTGTGGTTGCTAGGGTGAGAGAGGTAATCCCATGGGGAACTCCTGGAAGTGAGGTTTAGGTTTAGGTAGGCTCCAGGCTCTTCACCAGTTGGATGCCAGTTGGTCTCAAGATTTAAAATCATACACCTCTAGGCCCCACCAGTTGCTGGTCCATACTAGAAGATTATACCCTAGGGATCTCCCCTGAGTTCTATTTGTGTGGTTGAGGAGCCAATTCTTAGTTCACTACCTCACCTGTATAATCTAAGTTTCCTGGTCTTAGGTTCAATCTCCAAGTCAATCTCTCCTGCACCTACTCTTTCAAATTCCTGGCCAGGTGCGCCTCTCCTGGCCAGTCCTGCAAGCAGCCAGATAGGAGGGGGAGAGAGAGCCATTTGGGTTTCAATGACCAGTTATCACTTGTGTAAACCTCTCTTCATGTTTGATTTTCTCCTAGTTATTTAGGCATACTCTATGTCTTGAGTGTGAGTTTGATAGGCCTGTATTTTAGGCTGGACTAGGGTTTGTCAGGAATCATCTCTCTCAGCTGCTGGTCCCCATGCCGTGGTTGCAAAATGGTTCCTTCTTCTGTCCTCTGCATGCTACTGGGAGAGATTCAGTTTCTTTCCCATACAAGGCTGTTGTGCAGCATTCCTTTCAGTTTAGTTGGGCTGTGTTTTTGATCTATAAACCTCTGTACTCAGATATGCCCTAGTCCTCCTAAAAATGTGCGTTCCTTTAATTTCCGTATCCCTCCACTGTGCTCATTGAGGGACTGCTGTGGTAATGCCTCAGTAGCAGCTGTGGCACTGGAGATTTTGTCCTTATTTTATTGTATCCAATCTCCTAAATCCTCTATCTGCTTTGAGTGTCCAATATTAAATTCCAGTAAAGTCCCCCACTTTTTGTTTTGTTTTTGTTCACCCACCTTTCTGAGAAGCTGCCTGTCTGTTTTCTTGATTTTATGCCACAGAGTAGCCTGGAAAGTGACCTGCTCTATTTTGCCATCTTCAACAAATATTAGTTGATCTCATTCAATGTGTGTTCTCTTACTGCTGATATCATTGGCACATGAGGAAACATGCTCCTTGCTTTTGGAGCTTATAGGCTTGTGAAGGAAAAGAAAAATAGATAATTACAAAAAATTAATTCTGTAATTATGAAAGTGCAAAATACTGTGAAAGATAAGGACAAAGTCTTGTGAGAGCAACACCAGAGATCTAACTAAGAGACAGGAAAGAGTTAATGTCAGACAATAAGTCTGATATTCCCTCTGTTGTGTTTTTAAACATATCCAGCTGTCTTTTGCTGTTGGTGTATATTTTACTTTTTATTGATATCTTATATTGATTCATTTGACTTTTACTATCCACTTTTTTCTTGCAACTCTTTAATTCAGGTTATATTCAGTCTTTCCAATTGTATTTTTACAACTTCAATAATGTCTCTTACTTATAATGAGGTCAAGAAGGCACCTGATGCCAAATATGAGCTTGATCTTACTTGTTTTAATAGGGAATTATTTTTTTTAATACTTTCTATATTTCTTGGTTTTTACAAAAATAATCTACATAATTAATGAAAAAAGGAACAGTAAGAAATATCCAGAAAAAGAAGAGAGTATTCATCTATTTTCTTACAATATATATGCCAGTGTATTTATTATGATTTTCTACATATATTAAACATATATTATCTTCCTTTGAAATAACAGAATCAAGAATTTAATATTTTGGGAAGGGAGCTTACTAATATTGCTTAACCTTCCACATTTTACAAGTGAGGAAACTGAGACTCCAAGAGAATCAAAGGGCTTATGCAATACCAAGTGACTTTCCTAATTCCCGCGTTGCAAAAGGCAGCACCAGAGCTTCAATTTTTAACTCCCAGGCCAGCTTTTGTCATTAAATAGTACTGCCTTTCAAATGACTCATGTTAATGGGTAGTTGTTGATTACCGCCTAGATTTAATTGTCTTTGTCTAATTTGCATGTGTCATTTATTGGTATTGGGAATAATAAGTTGTGTATGCTTTGTTCTTTCTTAAAATACATTGTATTGACTTCAACATTGTTTAAATATAAACTCTTCCGTTTAAAATTTAAGACATCAGTGTTTCCTTGGCAACATAAACTCTGCCACATTTTCATGAGATCTATATACATCTTTCCTCATTAATTTTGTTTGCACTGTAGGCAGTAATTTTGTCCTTTTTGTATGACAAAGCATTAAAAATGGGCTGGAGGGAGGAAAAACAGAAGGTACAAGAGAAGACTAGTAAGGGAGAAGAAAAATTACCTGATTCCCTCACAGGTAATTAGGGTTTTACCTTAGATTTTCAGATGATTTTATCATCTAATAACAGAAGTTTGTATTTCTATTGATAGTTGTATTATTCCTGTGTTATACTTCTTTTTAGGGTTTAATATATTTTCTGATGGAAGTAAACTTTAAAATACCCATTGCATACTTCCAGAATACACAGTAGAACTTAATCTTTTACTGTTTTATTTTCAGCAAACTGTAGCATTAATAAAAAATCTTGAGAGATTAACTGACATACCTTTATTAAAAATTTGATTAGAATAAGATAAGGGATATTGAAATTGCCAACTTCTTGTAACACCCTTTGGTCATTTTAGTTTTCATCGTAGACATTTCCATTCTCATAGACATTTTGTAGATACAGGGTGAAATTAGATTTGGAAGAAGCTAATCCAAGCATGTGGAATCGTGTCTATTTTCTTCTGACATCCCCTACAGGAAATTTGAAATTTGTATGTCAAAAAATGGGAGAGGTTATATTTTGCTTTTATATGGGACTGAAAAAGATGTTGGCATGAATCCATTCCAAGCTTCTTAACTAAGTAGTTTATTTTTCTGAAACTCATTTGATGGGTGCAGCAAGTGGGAGAGATTTAGGAATGCCAGAGAATTAATTTACTTAACATTCTTTAGTTCAGAGTCAGTTTTGTTTTTAACCATAACAACTATTAAGATTTTAACCACTTTAAGTATACAATTCAGTGGCATAAATACGTTCACAGTGTTGTACAAACAGCAGTATGGTCCATTTCCAGAACTTTTTTCATTATCTTAAACAGATGTTCTATACCCATTAACAGTGCCTCCCCTTCTCACACTCTTTCTCTTTTCTCCTTCCCTCTCAGTCTTTATGAATTTCCACCTTCTAGGTAATTTACATAAGTACAATCATGTACACTATTTGTCATTTTGTATCTGACTTTTGTCTCTTAGCATGTCTTTAGTTCATTCATGTTATATTATGTATCAGAATTTCATTCCTTATTAAGAATGAATCATATTTTTTTTCTCATTTGTTAATTGATATACATTTGGGTTGTTTCTACCTTTTAGCTACCGTGAATAGTGCTGTGAACATTGTTATCGTACAGGTATCTGAGTCTCTGCTTTCAATATTGAGGGGTATTATATCTAGACATGGAATTCTAAATCAAATGGTAGATCTGCTTAACTTTGAGGAACTACCACAGTTTTCCATAGAGGCTGTATAATTTTACATTCTCAGGAGCAATGCACAAGGGTTCCAGTTTCTCTACATTCTCCTCAGTATTTTTTCTTCTCCTCCTTCTTCACAAAAGAAAAAAAAAATAGCAATACTAATGGGTGAGATCCCAGTTCTTAATTAATTACTTTAATATTTTAACCATTTTAATTATACAATTCAGTGGCATAAATACATTCACAGTGTTGTACAACTAGCAGTATGATCCATTTCCAGAACTTTTTTCATTATCTTCAACAGGTGTTCTATACCCATTAATAGTGCCTCCTCTCACAATATTAATGTGGTGAGGTCCCAGTTCTTCACCATGGTGAGGTTTTATAAGGACCACTGGACAGTTCTCTCAGATTTTGACCTAAATTTAAATTACTTTTAATCAAATATACTGATTTAATAGTTTTTTCCATTTTTCTCTTTAAGGAAAAAAGGGTAAAGCATCATATGAAATTTATATTTTATTAGCAAATTCATCTTTTTTCCAATGAATTTGAGGATTTGGAGTTTGAAGGATAATTTTAGAGTTTTGATTAAAACTTGATTTAAAAGCAGTGTCATAAACTTAAAATGCTTTGGTAAGAATTAGGCTATAGTTAGTAATCCCTGTGTAATACTGCAATATTAATTACATAAGTTTGTTTCACACCATTGTTTCTACATAATGATGCTAAAAAAAAGTCTTCAGTTTTCATTGAAGGATCATATTAGTGTTTGATTTTTTTTCTAACATGCAAATAAATTTGTTAAATTTTAGGGTTTTTTTAATTCAGATTTCAGAATGGGAAAAAAGTTACTTTTTAAGATTAGAAGATATTTAATATTTTTGTATGCTTAATATTTATGTTATTTCACCAACTTCTTCTATTTCTAGGCCTGAATTTAGAAACTGATGAAACAGATTATCAGTAATATTTTATCTTAAGTCTCCAGTTCATGTAGATGGTTATTGGTAGTGAACACAGAATAACTCCCTACAACAATGTCATCTGAATTCCTCGGGGAAAAGGTGTCTTAACCTTGGTACTTTTGACATTTTGGGCTGGCTAACTATTATGGAAGAGCTCTCTGTGTAGGCTGTTTAGCAGCATCTACCCTGTCAATACCAGTAGCAGTCTCTCCTGCTCCAAACTTGTGACAACGGATAATGTCTCCAAACATTGCCAGATATCCCAGGTTGGGGAGTGGCTTGGTCACAAAATTGCCCTTATTTGAGAACACTCTACTGGGAGTATCTGGGAAAACATATTAGCAACTACCATTTTTTGAGGACTTGTTCTATGCCAGGCTCTTTACGTACATTAATGCTTATAAATATCTGTCAGTATTGGTATTAATCCATTTAATAAACAAGAACTGAGCTGATATTCATTAGCCTGTCCATGATTGTATATCCCCTTTTTTGTGTCTCTTGTCAATGCACAGTGCTATCTAACCTAGCTCAGAAAGCAAAGAGTTATCCCAAAGGGTATTACTATACTCTTGCATGTTGTTGCCACCTAGATGGCATTTGTAATTAAGTCTTCTAAAAGTCATTTCACTGTTATATTTTGCCAGCTACTTCAGATGATTGAGAACATGGTAAGAAATGTGAATTCAGTGAGCATAGAGCCATTGCCATACTTCATTTGCTGTGAAATTAATCCCTGGGTCAAAAGTAGTGATGTGTGGAATCCATGATAGTGTAAGTCCCCACACAGTTTTGGTAGCAGCATTGTATGCAAAGAAGGAAAATCCATATCCAGAAAAGATATCTATTTCAGTAAGAACAAAGCACTGGCCTTTGCGTCATGGAAGCACTCATGTATTCACCTTGCCACCAGGTAACTGCCTTATCACTCTAGGGAGTGCCATATTAGATTCTCAGTATTGTTTTCTTGTTGGCATATTAGGCATTCAGCAGTGGCCATAGCCAGTTTGACTTTGGTGAGTGAAAATTCATGTTACTGAATTCATACATATTTCCTATCTCTGCATGGCCACTTTGTTTATAAACCTGTTGGGGCAATGGTGGGAGTGACTAGTGACTTAAGTATTTTTATATAGAACACAAATGTCTTCCTAGTCTGTATTCATCTGGAGACCTGTATTCCCAGACCTCCTTGTTACAGATTCTTTAATTGTGTTTTGAGTTCCTAACCATCCAGCTAAACATGTTAGAGTGTCCTAAAGCCCACCAACACTTCTGACACCAACTATAAGTTTATCAGACCCCATGATCACCCTCGGGTTAAATATTTTGCTAGAAGAACTCACAGAATTCACTTAAAGCTGTTATTCTCATGGTAATGGCTGATTACACAGGAAGGATTCAGATTAAAATCAGACAAAGAAAAAACATGTAGAACAGAGTCTCAGAGAGCTCTGAGTATAAAGTTGCCAGTTGTCCTTTCCCAGTTGGGACTTGTATGCAGGGCTTCTTCTAGGAATGATTTGTGATGATATACACAAAATATTGCCACAATCATGGAAGCTCACTCAAGCCTTAGTTTGCAGAATTTTTATTAGACTTTTGTCACATAGACATGAATAATTGACCATGCTGATGACCTTGATTTCTGCTGTGGAGGTGGAGCTGATATTCAGCCTAAAGCCATATAATAAAGCCACTTAAACACATTGTTAGCACTTACTATCTAGTTTGGCCCAAGGATTCTAGGTGAACACAGATCCTTATCAGGCAAGACATTCTGAAGGTTTAGAGAATTTTTCTGAGAAGCAGAGGGCAAAGGCCCTATCTCTCTCTTTAGATGAAATGAATTCTTTTTTTTCTTTTTTGGTACTGGAGATTGAACCTAGGGGCGCTTAATCACTGAGCCACATCCCAAGCACTTTTTATATTTTATTTAGAGACAGGGTATTTTGAAGATGCTTAGGACCTCACTGAATTGCTGAGGCTGGCTTTGAACTTGTATTTCTCCTGCCTCAATCTCCCCAACCATTGGGATTACAGGTGTGTGCCACCATGCCTAGCTCATTTTTTTTTTTTTTTTTTGTGATGCTGGGGATTGAACCCAGGGCTTGTGCATGCGAGGCAAGCACTCTATCAACTGAGCTATATCCCCAGCACCAGTCTTGCTCTTTTTAAATAGTTTTATTAAGATAGAATTAATATATCATTCAATTCACCCATTTGTAAGTGTACAATTCAGTGGTTTATTAATAGTGTACAAGTATCACCACTGCCAATTTTAGAACATTTTATCACCTCAAAAGGAAATATTATACCTTTTAGTTATCACTTCCTAATTCTCTCAACTTTTCCCTTTTTGTCTCTAACCAACCACTAATCTATTTTCTGTCACTGTAGTTTTCCTTGTAATTTTATATGAATGGAATTATATAATCATTTCTTTATGTATGTATGTGTGACTGGCTTTATTTCACTGAGATAATGTTTTTACAGGTCATCCATGTTGTTGTAGGCATCAGTACTTCATTACTTTTTAAGGCTGTGTAATATGCCATTATGTAGATATACCACAGTTTGTTTATCCATTTATTAGTTGATAAACATTTGGGTTGTTTTCATCTTTTGAGTCTATGAAGAATACTCTGTAGAGATTTATGTATTGAGTTTTTACATGGGTATATGTTTTTATTTCTCTTCGCTAGAAGTGAAAATTCTGGGTCTTATGGTAACTCAAACCTTTGTTTGAGTTAAAATGTGTTTGTTTGAGGAATTACCATTGTGTTTTCCCTAACAGCTATATCATTTTACATTACTACCAGCAGTGTCTAAGGATTTCAATTTCACCACATCCTTGACAACAGTTGTATGTTTGATTCCAGCCATCCTAAAGTGTGAAGAGGTTAATTCATTGTGGTTTTGATTTGCATTTTCCTAAAAATTAATGATTTCGAGTATCCTTTTTCAAGGGTACACAGATAGGAGATTCAATCTCTCTATGGTTGTTTTAGCTGAAGAACCAAAGCTTTTATTAATTATGTCTTTCTCTGTGTGTGATTTTATAGCTTACACCTAAGGTAATTTGACCATCCATATAATGTAGAGCTTTTAAAAGTTTCAAACAACTTCTTAAATAAAATTTGTGTTTTATGTTTTAAAAGCATTACTCTTTCCATAGTTTATATTGGGGAAGGTATGGCAAAGGTGCCTGGAGATAAGGCAGAGTTTCATGTTTATATAGTGTGTGTGCTTATTTTTTAAATGAAGGTAGTTACTTGGCCTCTCTTGTTTCAGTTTCCTTGTCTCTTAAGTGAAAATGACAGTGTCCCCCCATTGGAGTATAAAATATAATACAATTGCATGGAATTGCACATAGTTAGTATTCAGTAAACTTTAGTTGTGATGATGTTGTTCGTGATAATGATAATGATTAATTGACCCTTGAAGATCAAGTTCAGACTTTACTTATTTTTGTTGTTGGGTCAAACACAGTAAGTGCAATATCCTCAGCTCACAAACTTAGATTTTAATTAAGTTTTCTTTTTTCTTAATATATGAATTTTATCATAGAACGCATAGATAAGATTTTGATATACTATTATACAATAAAATATTAACTGCTGCCTTCTTTGCCCTACTACTTTTATTGATTTTTCAGTTTATGGGAAAAACTGATGGAGATTATTATACTCTGGACGACATGTTTGTCTCCAAAGCAGCTGAGAGACAACATCTTGGCGAAGAGGAAGAGAACCAGAGGAAAAGAGCTATTGCTGAGCATCAGAGTCTTGCTGCACAAATGGAAAAATGTCTTTATTGTTTTGACAGCTCTCAATTTCCTAAGCACCTTATTGTTGCAATAGGTATTAAGGTAAGAAATATGACATTTATTGTTCTAATGAGAAGATTTTATAGAATATGTAGATTTGCCTCTTTCTTCATATATCTCTAAGATTCCTAAAGAATGTCTTTGTTTTTTCTGTGTTTCAATATTTTTTCCATCCACGATTCCTCCATAGAAAGTATAAATATTAAAATGACATGAAGCTCACATCTTGAGTGATTCTATTTTATTGAGAGGAGCTACTGGGAAGTGATTAAACTGCAGACTTTGGAATCACATTTCTTGACCTCAGATTCTGCCTCTATCATTTATCAGCCTTCTGACATTGTACCAGGTGATTCTTAGCATTAAAGTCACCTCAGAGGGGTTCAATCTGAAGTAGCTTCACTTTCTTTTTATACTTTCTCATAAAACTTGTTTCTTCATAAAATAATAGCTCACAATTTGAAGATTTTTTACTACATTTTTTAACTTGGTTATTAGACCTCCACTCTAGTCATCAAACTTCATGAACAGATGTAGCTTTTCCTCGCCATCATATATCAGTCATCTGCTTCTGTTCCTTGTACATAATAGGGCTTTATTTCAATTAACATTTTTCTTACATTAGGTAAATATTTTTTTGTATCTGTAATATGCCAAAATCTAATTACTTATGAGAAAAGTGGAGAATCAGGTATACTTTTGAAGATTATGTTATAGTCCTAATTTAAGAGACAGTTAATTTTTATAGAGCAAATATAGTAAGGAAATGGGATAAAATGATGGGGGAGTATATAATTTTTTAAAAAGTAGACTTCTGAGGTATTTTAGTAAGTTGTAAAAGATGAGAAAGAGCAAGAGATATGAAGTTATGAAGGAATATGTTTCAGGAAGGGGCATCAGTGAGTGAAAAGTCATGAGGAAATGAGTTTGGCATTCGTAGAACAGAAAGAAGCCTGGAGTGAAGTAAGAAAAAGTGATAGTTTAAGAAGCTGAAAGAATGAATGCTACTTTCAGGAACTGGTAGTTTGGGGAATAGACACAAACATTTATTTATTTGTTTATATACTCTTGTCTATGTATGTGGGCGTGAACCCCACCCGCAGTCTTTAATATTTTTAGATCATTAGGATAGTCAGTTTGGGTTTTAATTTCTTTTATGTAATAAATATTTATTCCCCTTTAGTGTCATTTATACCTTTAAAAATATAGCAATAATTAAACATTAAGTAACATTTAATATGTTTCTATAATGCCTTAGAAGTTTGGGGATTATTTTACATGACTTCATTTTCTCTAGTATACTGAAAATAGACTGTCCAGGGAGACAGGTATTATGAGTGTAAACCAGTTGAAAGCCTCCTGTTTTATATATTGTATCTTTGTTTCTTTTGTATTGCTATAAGAGAATTCCTGGGGCTGGAATAAAGGAAAGAGGTTTATTTATCTCACAGTTCTGGAAGCAAGTGGTAGAGTTTGGATCTGGAACATCCCTCAAAGGCTCATGTATTGAAGGGTCCTCAGGGCAGCAACGTTAAGAGGTAGAGCTTTTGGGAAGTGACTGGATTCTGAGGATTTTGATTTTTTAATTGACTAATCCATTGATGGGTTCATAGCTTGATGGTATTATTGGAAGGTTGTGGAAACCTTAGAAGGGGGCTCAGTTGGGGAAAGTTGATCATTGGTTAAATCTTGTCCCTGGTTCCTCACCCCCACCTACCCTTCTCTCTGCTTCCTTTTCTGGCAGCTTTTCTCTGTCATGCCCTTTCACCACGACATTTACCTCACCTTAGGCCCAAAGCAGTGAGCTGGTTGATCATGGACTGAAATCTCTGAAACTGTGCCCCCAAATAAATATTTCCTCCTTGAAGTTGTTTTTATAAGTTATTTTGTCACTGTAATAAAAAAACTGACTGCGACATGAGGGAAGTTTAAGATCATGGTGTCAGCACTTGTTTGGCTTCTGTTGATAGCTTTATGTTGCTCCGCGCTTGTTGGAAAAGTGTAAAGAGAGCCTGGAGGGTAGAAGAGATCACTTGGCAAGAGAATGATAAGCCAAATTCACTTTATAACATCATAATTTCGTGGGAACTTTATAAGGGTGGAGACCCCATGACTCAATCATCTCTTAAAATTTTTCTTATTCTGTATTAGGACAGAGTGGGCTACCTCAGTAGCTTCTAAGGCTAATACATTCCTGTCACAACAATTACTTTAGTAAAGCTGGTTTCTTTATCTACTGACACATCATATAAAGCTAGTGACTGAGTTTGCACCCTGTTTACCTCCTAAGCATCCTAACATATCTCAACACATTATATTTCAACCTGAGTTTCTGTGGGGACTTCCCATATCCAAACCATCACAGGCTGTGTTTAAGGAAGGCATTTGTTATTTCACTGCCCAGTGGAAATGGTCAGCCAGTAGATAGATGTTTCTGTTTCTTCAATTCTTTCTACTATACCATCTCATGCATCCCCTTTCCCTTTCTTCTCAGTTTTCTTCTTTTACTAAGAGATAATCCATATTTTCCAAAATACTTCTCTGCTTTCAGTTTACTAAGAGTTGGCCAATTTGTTTGTTTGTTTGTTTGTTTTTCTTTCAGGCTTGGCTTTTCATTCTGAAGTCTTTGAAATTATTTGAATCTCTTCTTTCTCCACCTGTGCTTTATTCTGCTATTTTTTCCCTAAAAACTATAATCTACCTTCAGTGTTACATCTATGAATATTTCAATATAGAAATGTTTTAAATATTGATTACAAAGAATTTCATCAATTTCCTACAGTATCTGCCTGTCTCACCCATTTTAACTATAGATCATTTTCTTCACCTGGACAAACCAGAGGTCTTTCTCTTTAGTAAGTCACATATGATTGTGAGTTTCCCTTAGTAAGTCACATATGATTGTGAGTTTTTAAGGAATTACTTGGAGCCTAAGGTGAAATAGCAAACAGTATTTCAGAGCAATTCAATAGTTTTCACTGAGCTTGAATTTGTAATATTTAAAGTAATAAATCCAAATATGTTAATGAGATTATATTAGTATTACTTAGAATCAGACAGTTAATAACTTTCTGATCATCCCTATCCTTTTATTTTTAATAAAAGTTTTTTGTTTTCCTTTTTGTCTTAACACTGTCCTTTATATTTTAAAAGGTATATTATTTATTAGAACAGTTTTATATTTACAAAAAAATTGAGAAGTTTGTGTATATAGTTTCATATACCCCATGGCTGGTTTCCTCTATTTTTAACATTTTATACTAGTACAATACATTTTTAATAGTCAATTAATAATTACTTATATTTTTACTGAATAGTTTTTTTCACATTTCTACCTTATATCCTCTTTCTCTTCCATGATCCACCCTAGGTTTTATGTTACATTTAGGAGTCGTGTCTCCTTAGGCTTCTCTTGGCATGGACAGTTCCCTAGACTATCTTGTTTTTGATAACCTTGATAGTTTTGAGGAGTACTGCTTAGGCATTCTTTCCTCATTGGAATTTGTCTAATTAGACTGGGATTTTACTATTTGAAAGGAATTCCACAAAGCTAAAATGCCTTTCTTATATCAGTGGTACATGCTGTCACATGACATGTCACTGTTGGCATCAACACTGATCACCTTGTCGAGTTAGTGGTTTTCATGTTTCTATATCTGTTGCCCCTTATCCCTCCCATCCATATATACCCCTTGGAAGGAAGTCAGCCCACACAGCCCACACTCAAGCAGTAGTGATATGTCCTCTTTCTACACTAATTAACTTGGAATTTTTCTGCACAGTAGTTTTATCTCCTTTTTCCTCATTTATTATGTATTAACTCATTTATACTTATTTAGTGTTTTTTCTTGTAGTCTAATACTGCTTTATTTTATTGTTCAACATGGCTGTTGAGAATTCTTTTAGTATTCCTTTGACATACTCCCATCGATGGGGTTTTTTGTTTTTTAAAAAATCTCTTCTTACTTTTTGGCACTATAAAGTGCTTCAGGTTCATCTTGCATTTCTCCTGGCTGAGTCCTAGAGTTGGCCACTTCTTCAGTGAGTCCATATTCCTTGTATTGGAGAATGGATCAAGATCAGTACACTTAGGTGTGCTCATTGCTACTGGCATGGTGTTCTTTTAGTCCCTCTGGGAGGAGAAGTAAAAAGATACATATGTGTATAAGCTACTAGATACATTTATCTATTACTGTTGCTCTTTGTAACCATCTGTATGTATATCAAGCTAAACATGAATTCATATTGATATCTTCAACTCTTAATCCATTACCACAGGAATTATTCTAGTTTCCTCTCTATGCTGATCTGTAAATTCTCACCCCAACAGTGAATATCCAGCTACCCATCATCCATTTACTTAATCATTCCATTCCAGTTCAATTCTATCAGAATTGCTAAGTTGTACTCCTGTGGGAAGCAACTTTTTATACTAGAGTGCAGTGGTTGTATCTAATTATATCCAAAAGGCCTTTAGTCTGCAGACTCCACTTATTTCTAGATTGACTTAGGTCCACACCTTTTGCTTTGTATTCTTTTCTTTGAGGTTATTTTGCATCTTATAAAGCAATTAGATTCTCTTGTTATAGCCTACATTCCTTACTGGAATTACTTAAATTTTCTTTTTAATCTCATATATGACGATTCATTCTTTGTGCTTTAAAATTCAATGGGTTTTAACAAATACATAATGTCACATATCCATTAATATAAAAATGATATTTTTACTGACCTGAAAATTACTGGTGCTGCACTTGTTCAGACATCCCTGTTTTCCCCTGAACTCTTGACATCTACTAATCTTTTTGATGTCTCTACTGCCCTTTTTAAAATGCCATATGATTTAAATCATAATTGATGTAGTCTTTTCTGACTGATTTATTTCACTTTATAATATGCATTTAAGGTGCTATCACATATTTTCATGGCTAGATAGGTATTTCTTTTTATTGCTGAACAGTTCTCCATTCTGTGGTGTACTAGTATGTTATTTCACCTATAGCATCCTATTTGCTTCCGATTTTTGGCAATTATGCATAGAGTTGTTACTAACATTTGCATATAGGTTTTTATATATACAGAAGTCTTCAAATCAATTGGGTAAATACTAGCTGGATTTTATGAAGCTTTCTTAAGCTTTGTAAGAAACTATATTCCAAAGTGTCTACCAATTTTGCATTCCAAATAGCAGTGAACAAGAGTTTCTATTATGCCACATATTTGCCAGCATATGGTATTGTCAGTTTTCTTGGATTTTAGTAATTCTTTTTTCTATTTTTTTCCACCTTTATTGAGTTATAATTGATGTAAGTAAACCACACATATTGACAGTGTACAGTTTTTTGATGTGTATATGTACCTTTGAAACCATCACCACAATTAAAATAATGAATATATCCACCATCCACCAAAGTTTCACCAATTTTATAGTAATATTTCATTGTTTTTGTTTTGTTTTGTTTTGTTTGTTTTTGTGGTACTGAGGATTGAACCCAGGGCCTCATGCATGGTAGGCAAATGCTCTACCGCTGAACTACATCCCTAGCACTTTTTTAATTTTTATTTTTAGACAGGATCTTACTAATTTGCCCAGGCTGGCTTTGAATTTGTAATCCTCTGCCTGAGACTCCCGGTAGTTGGGATTGTATGTGTGTGCCACTGCTCAGCTTTTCTGTTGTTTTATTTGCAGTTTTCTGATAGCAAGAATGTTGACCATCTTTTCATATGCTTATTTGCCATCTCTTTATCTTCTTTGGGCAGGTGACTGTTAAAAGTTTTGCCTTTTTTTTTTTCTCCCTTTGAGATAGAGTCTCACTAAGTTGCGGAGGCTGACTTTGATCTCCTGGGTTCAAGTTGTGTTTCTGCCTCAGCCTCTTCAGTAACTGGGACTATAGGCATGTGTCACTGTGCCTGGCAGCTTTGCCCATTTTTAATTGTTTTCTTGTTGAACTTTAAAGAGACCTTTTTGTTGGTGGTGGTAGTGGTGGCTGTTTTGTGTGTTTTTGTTTCACATATTTTGGACCCAAGTCATTTATAAGATATCTGTTTTGCAAGTATTTTCTCTCACTCAGTGACTTGTGTTTTCATTGTTTTAAACATTGTTTTGCAGAGCAGAAGTATTTAATAGAGTTCAAGTTACCAGTTTTTTCTTTAATGGATTGTGCTTTTGGTATTATATCTACAAACTGATCAAACTCAAGGCTACCTAGTTTCTCCTCTAATTCTAGAAGTTTTGTGGTTTTTGCATTTTGTGGAAGGTATAAGATCTGGCTGGAGGTTCATTTTTTCTTTTCATATGCCTATCCATTTATTCTAGTACCAATTGTTGAAAAAGAGTTCTTTTTGCATTGACTGTTCTGTGCTTCTTTGCCAAAGGTCAGTTCTCTATTTGTTTGGGTCTATTTTGGTGTTTTTTTTTTTTTTTCATTGATCTGTTTACCCATTCTTACACCAATACCACATTGTTATATATCATTACTGTAGCTTTATATTAAGTCTTGGAATTAGGTAGTGGGAGTTCCCCAACTTTGTTCTTTAATATTGCTTTGACTTGTCTGGGCCTTTTGCATTTCCATATGAAAATTTAGAACTATTTTTTTAATATCTGCAAAAAACTTTTTGGGATTTTGATTGAAATTACATTGAATCTATAGATCAATTGGGGAAGAATTGATAATAATATTGCATCTTCTAATCCATGAACATAATGTTGTTGCATTTATTTAGATCTTTTGTTCTTTCTTTTGTCAGAATTTCAGTTTTCTCCCCTAGGTCTTATACATATTTTGTTAGATTTATACCTAAGTATTACATTTTGGGGATGCTATTATAAATGTTATTGTATTTTCAGTTTCAAATTTCCTATGTGTGTTACATCGGAAAGCAATTGACTTTAGCATATTAATCTCATACCCTGTGATTTTACTATTATCACTCAGTAGTTCTAGAAATTCCTTTGATTTTTTATGATTTCCTACATAGACTATCATGTCATATGTGAATTTTGTACTTTTTGTGATATGGTTTTTAGTATTTTCAACAAACTACGGGATTTTTTTTTTCCTGTAAAGAGTCAAATAAATATTATATTACTAAGTAATATTTGTGCTCATTTTTTAATACTCTTCTATGATCCCACTCACCTACTTTTATTTTGATTTAGAAAAAGAAACAAAACTTTAATAATTCATTTAACCATCAAACATGTTTATTGAGCATGTATTGTATGTTAGGCCCTTGGTTAGGTCCTAGATATGTAAAGATGACTAAATTCCCTCTAGTCGCTATAGTTTTATGGGGGAGCAGATATCACATAAGCAGATCAGTTTTAATGCATGTGTACAGGAGTGTTATGGGAATAAAAATGAATATTTAAGTCACTGTAAAGTATCGAGAAAGGCTTCCTGGAAGATACAGGTCTTGTGATAGTTTGATGGTAGAATAGAAGACTGGATAGCATGAGCAAAGGCTCTAAAATATAACAAAAAATAAGAGAAAATAAGATCAAGCCCTTTTGCAGAATATTATTTATGCTTCTCATGAAACCTTTTGTTTACTGTATCATACTAATTGACTTTTTGTATATGTACTAATTGACCTTTTTTCAGAAAAGACAATTTGTATATAATGGAAAATTGCACCAGATATTAGGTGATTCATGTTTGTAAATAAACAGCTTAACCAGAGCAGCAAAGTCATCCTAAGGTAATTTCCTTTCTCTCTTAGCTGGGTTAATTATGTTTTCTCAGCTAATGAGAGAAGGAAAGACTGATTAACAGGCATCATACTCATACTATTCTACCTGGTCATGCCATGTATCTTATATTCTTTCAAAGATTGTGTTGTTTCAAGGGCTTTGAAATTATATAGCTCCCTTAAATCAGGGATAAAGTCATTCATTCTTGCCCTGCCTTGGGGAATCTTAGTTATTGTGTGATGTGTAGCAATGAAAATTGAAATTTGTATTCTAAATATCCAGTTTATTAAATGCCGTTTTCACCAGGTGAAGTGTTGTACGTCTGTAATTCTAGCTACTCAGGAGATTGAGGCAGGAGGATCACACATTTGAGGCCAGCCTGGGAAACTCAGTGAAACTATGTGAAAATAAAATAATAAAAAGAACTGGAGGGTATAGTTCAGTTTTAAGTTTAAAAATCTTAAATTTTTTAAAAAAATCTTTAAAATATTAAAATAAATATATGTCTTGTAAAAAGTATAATTTGTATAAATATTCATTTTCCCTACCAGGAGGCTCATCTATAACAACTAAGAATAAATAACAATATTTCACTTTTGGAATTTCCCTCCACAGGTTTATTTATGTTTACCCAACTTCCAGTCTCTTACTGAGGGTCACTGCTTGATAGTCCCTTTGCAGCATCATCGAGCAGCTACCTTATTGGATGAGGATATCTGGGAAGAAATTCAGGTCAGCATGATAATGCTCATTAGTCATCATATAGCTCATGAGCAGATTTTGCAAACTTTCATGATAAGTTCTAACAGGTTTTATACCTTTGCTCAATGATTTAGTTTCTTAATTTTCAAACGTGTATTTTCATTGTTATATATATCTGTGGTTATAGTGTTCCCAGTGTACCCTACCTTTTAATATTGCTTCCTATGTACTCAGTGTTTTGAAAACTTATTTATGTGACAAAGTAACAATTATCTTTACCTAAATCAATCTTAAATTTCAAATAAGTACTTGGAGTAGCATGAGATAATCATTCTTACCATAGTAAGCTAGTAAATTTCAGCCAAAAGGAAAGAAATTTTCAGATAACATAAAGAAATTTGGGAGTCAGTCAGCAGTTGCTATATTTTCCTCTAATGAATCCATTTTCTTGCTGTGGTGATTTTGTTACTAGCTTTATTTTTTGTCCCTTTCCTTTCATAACATGGCCCAGCTTTTGGATTCAGGGATCTGTTTTAGTGACTGATTTTTCAAGAGATTGAAAGGCCCAACATAGGTAAAATTGTTGCTAATTATTTCAAGACCTCATAATGATGGGATACAGGTGTGGGTGGGGTGGGGGGAGAACATGCATATTTTTTTAAATGCCCGACAACTAAATAGAGATTACAGCAAGCACTAGTTAGAAATGCTAGTTGGAAAGGACTATTGTACATACTAGATTTTTCAGAATGCTGTTAAAGATGCCAAATGAGATATTTTGGCTGTATTTTATGAAATTTAGCCTCTTACTCCCTGTGCTTTTTAAATTGATACTGTGAAAGTGAAAAAAGGGGAAATTGTTTTGTTGCATAGAAGGCCAAGTAAGAGTAAGAATGTGGACAAGATTTTTGATGTGGAAAGTTTTTGTTTTCATCCCTAGTGGTGGGTGCCTGTAACAGTAGGGAATTTAAGGGAAAACAACAACAAAAACAACGAGAACTTGGTTTTTAATTATTATAGGACTTTTCTGGAGTGTATTTTAAAATTGATTTGACTCAGAATGAAATACAGTGCCAAAAATATTTAAGTAGTTATGAGAATCTAGTGTGTATGCTTTATAAATTTTTGTAAGAAATTAAACTATTTGATGAAAAACATTGAGGTGAATATAGAAGAAATTTATTTAGTTCAACAAATATCAGATATTGAGTACATGAACATGGTATTTTAGTTACTATGAGAAATACAGATGTAAAATCACTCATTATTTCTGTACAAAGGTATAATATATTCTGGTACAGGTTACAGTATAGTTTAGCAGAGTTTTGTAAGCTTGGTGTATTATGGAAAATTGAGTGAGGGAGGAAAAGACAAATTGTTTTATGCAAATAATAGTAGTAAAGCTCTTTCTGTGTAGTAAAGGAAAAAAATTACTAGCAGTTCAATTATTGAAGGATAGTGAAATAATGAAATATGTGAATCTTAGCATATTTGAAGAAGTGCAGTTTGCTTGGTTTTTGTTTTCACTTTCATATAGGCACAATTCAAATTAGTTGAGTATTAGAATATATTTCTTATAATTATTCCTCTTTCATTGAATGCATTTTAAAAGTGACTTGACTTAGCACAAAATATTGTTTGCAAAGCAGGAGCTATTTAAATGTAACTTTCATATTTAGAAGAACATTCAAAGGTAAGTTTTAGCAAGAGCATACTTAATAATCACAAATTTCAAATAAGTAAGATTCACATTGTTAGTTTTGTTAAATACATAGTGGTACTTCATTCCATTTAAGTTTATTCTTCTCACTTTGTCAAGTATGCTTGAACATGTGCTATAGTCAGACTCTATGGGCCATTTGTTAAATATCCCAAATTGGTGATATGAGAAAGGAGAGTAGTTCATGGTGGCCCTCACTGAGTGATGTGGTGGGGCCATTTCACTTGGAAACTGCCAGTGTTGGCCTTTTGTTCTTTCTTTTGGGCTATTCAGATCCTCCAGAAAAGACTTTGAATCTCCAGCCTGTACTGTCTAAGCTTGCTTACCAGTATTATGGGAGATGAGTGTGTTAGAAAGCAGAGGATGACAAAATGTTGAGTATTTAAGAACATTAAGTAACTTTTCCTGTTTTCAGATTGTATGCTCTGAATTGTGTCTGCTTTTCCCAGATCGGCTATCTTGAGTTACTTTTTCCAGAGAATAATCTAGTATTCTGCTGGTAGAGAGAGGATCTGGCATGCAAATTGCTTTTTAAAAAACTTTTCATCTAAGTCATCTGTTTTTAGACACACCTTGACCTCTGCATCCCTGAGGCTTTTGAGGGTTCTGTAGGGCATCCTGGGTATCTTCCCTGCCATCCCTGCAGTTTCCTCTTCTCCCTTGAAAGGTATGAACCAGCTTTCTAGCATTTAAGTCAGATATCATGGGATGATTTGATTTTCATTGCATCTTCTCTCATTCTTTTTGTTCAAGTAGATTTATGCCTTTTAAAAATTTCTTTTAATGCCATTTTCAAAGGGTTACTCCATGGAGAGAGTAGAAATGAATGTGTGTCTTCTGTTCTCTCTTATAACATTGTCTTTGGATAACTTCTTATTTAGATACAATGTATTTTAAAAACCTGAAAATATTACAGCATTAATGCTGCATAATTAACTTCATGTGGCTCGAGTATTTTTAAGAAAAGTACTTTAAACTTCAAAATTATTTAGTCATATTTAATTGATTTTATAATGTGATAATATAAATTATGACTGCAACAACCTGCAGTATAGTTTATTTAAATAGATTATAAGAAATTTCAATACAGGTGTATTGATTAAATGAGAATGGGAAATTACATGAATAATAATAGTTTTAAATGTGGAAAATAAGGAGGACTTCCTGTTTTCCCAGTATATTCTACAAGGAATGTAGGAATTTTACATCGTCCCCATATTTTGGAATCTCCATATTTTTCTGAAGTATAAAATAGTTTTGGGTATAATGTGTCAAATACACTCTACTATCATGTATTTCTAAAACAAATAAATAACATAGTTTTGATATATCTTATAATAACAATGTTGTTATATAACTAAAAATGATTATTATTGAACTACATATAGTATATTTTTATGTTGAACTTGGAGAACATCTTGCTTTTAATGGAATTGATCACCTCAAATTATTTCATTAAACACACAGTTTTAATTTAAGTTTTTACCATATGTAGGTGAGAAGAAATACTTAAATATACACGTGTCTTTGTTTTCTTCCTTCCTTTAGATGTTTAGGAAATCGTTGGTAAAGATGTTTGAATGTAAAGAATTGGACTGCATATTTTTAGAAACAAATATGAGCATGAAGAAACAGTATCACATGGTTTATGAATGTATTCCTCTCCCCAAGGAAGTGGGTGATATGGCTCCCATTTATTTTAAGGTATTTGTTGGCAATTTTTGCTTACATACCCATTTTTGCTACAGTACTACCTTATGGATATAGTTGTCTTTAGTCATTTTTTTTCTCATACATGTCTATAAATTATGACTGCAACAACCTGCAGTGTAGTTTATTTAAATAGATTATAAGAAATTTCAATCCAGGTGTATTTATTAAATAAGAATGGGAAATTACATGAATAATAAGTTTAAAATGTGGAAAATAAGAAGGACTTCCTGTTTTCTAGTAAAATGAAGTATATTCTACAAGGAATGTAGGAATTTCACATAGAATAAACCAGATAATCCTACAGACCCATGCTTGTTCTGTTAATTTAGTTGAGAAAGAGATTATTTTACTTCCAGTACAATATGTGTATCAGATTTTGTATAGTATTAGCTTTTCATTGGGACAAATACTGAGAAAATAACTTATTGGAGAAAAGATTTATTTTGGCTCATGATTTCAGAGGTTTCATTTTATGGTTACTCCATTGCTGAGGTCTGAGATGAGGGAGAACATCATGAGCAGAGCAAAGCTGCTCAGCTCATGATAGCTAGAAAGGAGAAAGAGAGAGAGATAGACAGACATAGAGAAAGAGAGAGAGGGAGACAGAAGAAGGGGCCAGGAATAAGATGTACCCTTTCAGGACATGCCCACAGTGACCTACTTCCTCCATCTGGTTTCTACTCCCTCCCAATAATGCCATCAGATTATGAATTCATCAGTGGATTTATTATTTATGAGGCCAGAGACCTCATGATTTAGTCACCTTTGCAAAGGCCCTACCTCTGAACACCACTGCACTTGGGACAAGCCCTTCAACACATGAACTTTTCGGAGAGACATTTCAGACCCAAACCATAACATCTAATATATAAAGAGGCCAAGCGTAAAATATTCTGCTGAACAAATTTCTATTGAAAGAAATTTGGATTTTTTTTCTTTTTCAAAGAATGTTTGCCTAGAACTATGAAGATGCTACTATCCAGTAGTAATTCATAATTTCTATTTTTGTTTCTCATTTCTCTAGTGAAATCCATATTTTTACTAAGAAGCATTTTAAGTTAAAATTTGTAGTCATAACTCTAGAAAACTTACCATTGAAAAATGAAATAGATAACATACAAGTAGTACAAATTACAATTGCTGAGACAAGTTATTGGATGTAAATATTAGTATTTAATGTCTCATGCTACTTATAAAAGAAATTCTCATCTTTAATGTCACTGCAGCATTCATGAAACTTTTACTAAATGGTATGTTTGATGCTGACCTGATATGTTTTTAGACTAATGGAGATGCATAAATGACAAACCATATGTGAAATACTAACATGTGTGAAGAAAAAGGAAGGTAATGGCCTGTGCATTAGAGTAATGTGATTGCACCTGAAATGAATTGAAATTTATTAATATGAGCTGTAAATTACAATTAAAAAGATTATGAGATCTTTTAGTGAGCTGGTAAAATTGATTTTCTTTTCAGAAATCTTTAAAAACACTTGGATCATTTGATTTAAAGACTTAGGTTATTAAAGTGTAGAATAAGCCAGATAATCCTATAGACCCATGCTTGTTCTGTTAATTTAGTTGAGAAAGAGATTATTTTACTTCCAGTATAATATTAAACTTCCAGTTTTAAATTACTCTAATTAAAGACTTAACACATTCGGAAAAATGTCCTATCATATATACTATACTCTGTAATTAAGTCACCATATTGTTTTATTTCAAATGATCTCTTTGCTTTTGCTATTGTATTGTTCATTTAACAAATAGCTGTTTCTTAGAAAGCCATAATGGAATCTGATGAAGAGTGGTCCATGAACAAGAAGTTGATTGATCTGTCTTCAAAAGATATCAGAAAGTCTGTAAGTATTATTTTTTTTTCTAATACAAAAAATTAGTTTTTAGGAACTTCATTTATTTACACATCTTATTTGATGAATAGACCATTTGGCTGAGTGATAAAGGTAAAATAACCAGTTCCACAGTTTATTTGTGACATTATTTACATCCTACTTGGCCTACAAAATGTTTATTAGTTTATGGAGAGGTTATTTGTTCAAATGAATGTTTCTTCCTGACCATTAGCCCCCTGTTGTTGTATTCCCCATAATTGGTTAATGGAACTGATCAGAATCTGCCATGAGGCCATCAGCCCTGTGGGATTGAAGTGAGAAGGACATTATTGTTACTGAAATTATTATTATTATTTTTAAATCTATTTTGCTTTTATTAGCAATCATTGAAGTAATACTTTCCAAAGTAATACATTTTTTCCCAAGTATTTTATCTAATAATTTCTAAAGTATTTCCTAATTAGACCCCATAATATGCCCACAAAGCAGGAACTACATTTTTACGAACTTGCTTAAAATTTTATATGAAATAATAGTCATTGTCTTTTTATAGTAAAAACATTTTTTAAAAAAGCACTGTCAACAAGATTCACTGGCTTAGTTATATCCACTAACTGAAAGAAAAAAAAAATCTTCAAATATATCACCAATCAGAATCTGTTACTGTACAGATTTTAAGAGGTTTTGAGTCAGTTCCAGTGCAGAAATAAGGCCAAAACATTTCTTTAAAATCATCACCAAAAGTATAGAGAAGAGCTCCATCGTCCATATTATAAAAGGAAACCTCACCCATTTTGGAGTCTAAAAAGAAACACCAATCTTACTAGGTATTACTTTTGGGAGAATACTAATTTTCTTAGAACTGAATGCAACATAATTAGTCTAACTACATTGCCCAATTCCCCATAATCCATCCTGTACTACAATTGTTTGACTTTGAGTCTTCCTTCTTCTAGAAGAGTTAAAATAGTCCTAACAGAGACAAAATGATCCACAAAACCTAAAAAAATTTATTACATGGCCCTTAAAAAAAAAAAAAAGAAGAAGAATGTGTGGAACTGCTGGTCTAGTAGATGTGACTGGAATATTTCCCCCCCCCCCCCCCCCCGTTTTTTCTTTTGAAAATCAGACTCCTGAAACATAGGAGTCTGATAGGATTTCTTATTATACTTATTATATCCTGGTCAAAAGCTTCAAATTTCATTGCAATATTAAAGATACTTAGTTTTAACTCAGAGGTAAAATATTTCTACAGTATTTTTCTCTTCCATTGTTGTTGAATTGAGCCAGATAATATATTTAAGAAACAAAACAAAACACAAACCAAAATAAATCTAAGTATTCTATATACTTTTATCCCTTATTAGTCTATATAAAAAAGTGTAATGTGTATATATTTTTGTACTATTTTCATTTCTTAAATCATAATTACCCATACCATTAAATATGCTTTTAGAAAACTATTTTAATGGGAACTGAAAATATTTTAAAGCAGAATTTTTTCATAGTTCTTTTGATTATTTTTATTGGTGCATTATAATTATACATAACAGGGGGATTCATTATGCCACATTTGTCCATGCATGTAGTATCATTTGATCAATCTCATTCCCTAGGCCTGCCTTTTCCTATCCTCCTCCCTTTATCCATTTACTCTATTCTGCTAATCTCCATTCTGATGCTATTATTATTATCATTATTTTAATTAGTACATTATAAATGTGTATATATGTACAGGATACATTATGACATACAGGGACATAGCATAATTTGGTAGATTTTATTCCCCAGTACTTCTTGATGCTCTCTCTCCTCCCTCCCTCTCAACCCCCTTCTATATTCTGTTGGTCTCAATTCTGTTTTTATGAGAGCCCCTTTTTTACCCCTCTCTCCCCCGCAGCTTTTGCATGCCAGAGAAAACATTCAATACCTGACTTTCTGAGTCTGGATTATTTCACTTAGAATGATTTTTCTCCAGTTCTATCCGTTTACCAGCAAATGACATAATTTCATTCTTCTTTATGGCTGAGTAGAACTCAATTGTGTATATATATCATGTTTCTTTATCCATTTGTCAGTTCATAGGCAACTCAGGGGGTTCCATAAGTTGGCTGTTGTGAATTGCACTGCTATAAACATTGGTATGCACATGTCATCACAGTATATTGATTTTTGTTTTTTTGGATGAATACCAAGATGTAGATTAGCTGGGTCATATGATGGGACCCATTGTAGTCTTTTGAGGTATCTCCATACTTCAAAGCAGAAATTTTAAAAGAAATGTATTATTCCCCACTTGATGCACTATATATACAGTTCTATTACTGGTAAACCATCTAGTATTTATTGTTTATTTTTTTAAAGCAAAGATAAATACCAGAATCAAGTAGCCAAGAGGTCTCATTAATTTAACCAATATAGAAAATAAGAAACAGACACAGATCCTTATAAGAATGGGAGTTGAGCCTGGTGTAGTGGGTCACAGCTATAATTCCTGCTACTTGGGAGCTGAGGCAGGACAGTCATAAGTTTGAGGCCAGCCTAAACAACTTCTTGTCTCAAAATAAAATACCAAAAGGGCTAGAGATGTAGCTCGGTGGTAAAATACCCCTGGACTTGGAGAAAACCGCCCTATGTGAAATAACCCCTGGGTTCATTCCCCAGTGATACAAGGAAAAGAAACATCATTAAAGCATTTCAAAGATAGTAACCATTGCTTTTACTAAGGAATCACATAGTTCTATATGAGACTCTTAGGGAGTAGTAGGTAGGCAAGGAGCCAGATGACCTTGTGAGGTACTTCTTAGCTATAGGCATCTATGGTTATTAGATGAAATTGTGAAGAGAACTTTATCTAAGAATAATTCCAAAGGAGGTCACATTTTTAGGTTAACAGGCTTTCCAGTATCTTTTAAAATAGTATTTCTGAACATGAAGTGAAAAATCTTGAGTTATTTTAACATTTTTTTTTTGCAACTGAAAAAGCTTCATTATTCTTCTTTTAAAAGCTTTATGTCCTTAGTAATTTTGTAGTTTTTTGATTATTTCATTGGAGGTAGAGTGATTTTGTTTTTCACTGAGTAAATTTTTGTTGTATAATAGATACTGGCATGTTTCTTATTCTGAGTTTTGTTTGAATGTTATGTTTTTCTTTGCTATGTGAATATATGATTTCCATTTTCTGCCAATTTTGTTTACTTTCTCTGGGTCTTTGATTTCTTGCAGTATAGTGTGAATCCTGTGACATGTGGCAGGTGATGGAAATAGATCTGAATGTTGAATGCAGAGGAGTTACATGTTAATGAATAAATTGTTGAAAAATGGCCATTTTTCACGGCTATTGAGATTTCATGAGAAAGTGTTTTAAGGTTAATTTTGTGGAAACTATAGCAATTTAAAAAATCTAACATTTAATGACACAGTTTTTAAATTAAGGAAGATACTTTTCAAGGAACATTTGGGTTTACCAGAGACCTTATAACTCAAACAAAGACTCAGAAATTAGAGCTAGAGGAAAGGGGAGAAATTCATATACTACTGTTTTATTCTACCACAAATAAAATTTTGGCCTATAATTCTGACTGTACCTTTAAAGAGTAGTACCAGAGTTCCAAAACACTCTTTTCTCTGGTGTCCAAGGCAATAAAAAGTGCTAGAATATGCACAAATTTTTGATATTAGAGATATTGCGTGTGCTGACTAACAACCCTGCTAGCAAGACTGCAGACTCTACTGTTTGTAGCCTGGGAGAAATAATAAAAAAATAAAATATGCTTGTGACATAACTCTCTTTGGTACAAAAGTAGTTGCATATTCATTGTGTCATCTTAGCAAATATGGCATAGGTTGTTGAGCCATACACACACACACACACACACACACACACGTTTCCTACTGCTGCTAGAACTAATTACCATAAATCTAGTGGCTTCAAATACATTTATTATCTTATATTTCTGGAGATCACAAGTATGAAATAGATTTCACTGGGCCAAAATCAAGGTGTCGGCATGCCTGCATTTGTTCTGGAGGCTCCAGGAAGGATTCCACCTCACCTTTTCCATGTGCTAGAAGCTATCTGCATTCCACAGCTTGTG
Source organism: Marmota monax (assembly GCF_021218885.2). Taxonomy (NCBI): domain Eukaryota; kingdom Metazoa; phylum Chordata; class Mammalia; order Rodentia; family Sciuridae; genus Marmota; species Marmota monax. The sequence continues at coordinate 6,614,545 of NW_026692132.1, forward strand.
ACTCCTTCCTTCATCTTCAAAGTGAAGAGTGTAGTGTTATCTAGTCTTTCTCTGATTCTGGTCCTTCTGCTGGGCACAGTGACTCATGCCTGTAATCTTAGCTGCTTGGGAGTCCACGGCAGGAGGATCACAGGTTCGAGGCCAGCCTGGGCAATTTAGCAAAACACTGTCTCAAAATAAAAATAAAAAGGGCTGAGGCTGAAGCTCAATGGAAGAATATCCCTGGGTTCCATCCTCAGTATATTAAAAAAAAAAAAAATCTGTGTGATTATATTGACACCCCACTTCCTACCCCATCAATCTGGATAACCCAGGATAATTTCTTATTTCAAGATCATTAGCTTATTCATGTATATACAATCTGGATAACCCAGGATAATTTCTTATTTCAAGATCATTAGCTTATTCATGTATATAAAGTCCCTTTTGACATTTAAGGTAACATATTCATGGCAAATAGAAGACTAGGAAATTGACATATTATGGCAGGACATTATTCTGCCTACAATAGTATGATACAAATAAAAGAAAAAAGGGTACTATCATCACAGATAACTTCCTGAAGTTATTTCTCACTGTCAAAGTACTGTCTTTTAGTCAACATAGTTCCATAACCTCTTTTTATCTGTTTGGATTCATTTTTCATACCTGGTGATCTACTTTAGATGGCACAAATGTTCTAATGGAATATTCTAATGATGCTTTCTATCCTTTTTTCATTGACCAAGTTTGCACAGAGCAGCCTTGTATGGGAGATAGCAATGAAAGTAATAATCTTCTGTGTGCTAAGAATTGGACTAGCACTTTACATAATTGTCCTATATGGTCTTCATAGAAAACCTCTGAACTTTTCATATTTCTCATGAGACTCAGAAATGTTAAATAACTTGCCTGAAGTCACACACTTTTAAGAAGCAGAGATGTACTTAGAGCCTTCTTTTTCTCTCTTTATTAGCTTTATTTTTTCTAATTATCAAGGTCTCACATTATTATTATATTAAAAATGGAAATTTGAAAAATATAAAGCCACAAAGTGGTAACCAGTTGTTCTTCATTTTGTTTTATACTATTTTGTAAACTGATTTTTTGTTCATGTAACAGGAACATCCCTTTCTTACCCTTAATTTTTTTGCTTTATAATATTTTAAGGTTGCCCCTTTTTCCACCATATCAAATTGTGCCCTTCCAAATTGCAGCTTCCTGAGGAGAGACTCCAAAATTCATTTTTTTAAAGAGAGAGAGAGAATTTTTAATATTTATTTTTTTGTTTTCAGTGGACACAACATCTTTATTTTATTTTTATGTGGTGCTGAGGATCGAACCCAGCGCTCCACACACACCAAGCGAGCGCGCTACCGCTTGAGCCACATCCCCAGCCCTCCAAAATTCATATAGTCAAGTAGGAATATGTGATTAAGTACACAAATGAGTGAATGTTTATTATGTAAAAGAATTGGAAGGGGAGAATATTACTATAAATTGACCCACTTGAGGATAATTTCTAGTGAAAATGTTAGGGCTTAGAAGGAAAACAGATGTACTTAACTGATAGAGAAAGCAAAAATTAATGTTTTTTCCCCTTCAGGATATAGCTTAAAATACTGTGTGTGTGTGTGTGTGTGTGTGTGTGTTGGGGGGAGAAGAGAGGGAGGGAGATATGGATAGATAGATAGATAGATAGAAGAAAGGGGGGGAAAGAAGGCTAAAAATTAATCCTGTATATTTTTCAAAAATTAGGTTGATAAACTAAGCATTGTTATACTTATCTCATCAGTTCATTAAAAAAACTGTGATTGTTCTTGTTTATCATGGTCAAGATTTCAACAATATTGTAAACAAAGTTCAAGTATATAGCCAGGCCCCTCTTCCAATTCTGCAATGTTAAGTAAAATATGAGAAAATATATGCTTATTTTTTATTGTGCAGTCTTAGGAATAACTATTCTCTGATTACAAAAATATTTTAAATACCTTATTTTTTCCTCAAGAACAGGAAAATAATTGACTTTGATTATAATTGCAAGGTATGATGGAGCGATCTGGCTGAAAGGCTATCAAAATGCAGTCTTTTACTTTGAAAGTTAATTCATTACTTCAGTGTCTATAGAATTGGAAATTTATTGTGTACATTTGTCTTGAAGGATGTTTAATTACTCTCATGTTAAAGAGCAAGAAAAATAATTAAGGGTAACTTTCTGGTTTTGTACTATATTTCATGTGTGATTTGTCTGCTTATTTAGGTACCCAGAGGCTTACCTTACTTCTCTGTGGACTTTGGCCTCCAAGGAGGGTTTGCCCATGTCATTGAAGATCAACACAAATTCCCTCATTACTTTGGAAAGGTATACTAACAAATATGATTTATTCTAGAGGTTAGCAGTTTGGTTAACATGTCTCTTTGAAGGGAGATCAAAACTTTGGGCACAATATACAATAAATTGATGAGTACTGCTCCACTCAAGTTTTAGAGAGAACCCAGAAATTATTAATAAAAATATCCCAGAATATTTAAAACAGAGGCAGGAATGCCACTTTGGAACCAATGCCTCTTAGAGTTCAACGGTGATTGTAATATTTTCCTCTGGAATCAGCCAGTCTTGTACTGAGAATGGTGATAATTGCTAACAATTGTTAAAGGCTTACAGTGTGCCAGCTACTCTTGTAAGCACTCATTTAATGTTCACAATGACTATTTTGTGGATGCTCTTATAACTCTCATCTTATAGATGAAGAAACTGAGCTACAGAGATATTGTGTAACTTGCCCAGGGTTATACACTGATAAGTGACAGAACCAAGGTTACATATGTTCATGGTTGAACCAGAGAACAAATCATCTCACCTCTTCATTGATAGTTAAGCAAGGTACAATCCTAGAAGAACATGTAGCTCATTTCACAGATAGTTTCTGGGAGGATATTAGGAGGATATTTGGTTGCCAATACTTTCTTTGAGAAAAAGATTACTTTCTGGGTATATATTCCTCAAATCAAAGGTCTACTGAGTCTCTAGGAAGTATATAAGTTAGTGTGAGGAACTAGAATAAAATTAATTCCACAATTGAAACTGAAAAGTCTGAGTAATAACTCAGATACCAACAATTCTAGAAGTGACCTTTTAATCTAGTGTAGTAAAGGCCTTTCTGCTTATGTCATTTTTATGTTCCAGTGCCTCCAAAATTAGAGGGGCCTTGATGAACTCTCAAGGTTCTCTCTTCCTCCTTTCCCCTCACTTTCATCTCCTGCTTAAGACCATCTTCTACAATTGATAAGGATGTGTCAAGAGTCTGAACTACAGAAGTTTGGATTCAGAACTTACTCTTGTCCTTAATGGGTTAACCAGAGGCCAAAAATCTCATGTATCTTTGAACTGTTGCAACATATTACAGAAACTTGTTCGAGAAATTTTAAGAATTTTTTTTTCAATTAGCTAAAAAGAAATTGTATTCACTGCTCTGAACAATTCTCTTGTTATTATTATTCTATAGTATTTTATAACTAAAGGTTCCCGAAGTCTGGGTTTTTCTATTAGACTTGATTCTGGTTGAAAGGAAGTAGATTTTTCATTTTCTGCTCATTTAAATTTATTTTGGAGATTACTACCTCACTTCAGATTTTTAAACTTCAGATGTATTATGGTTGATAAAAACTGTTTTACAATTAAAAGGAAAGCTTCCCGGTTGAATTGTATCACTGAGCAGCTTTCCTCCAAATTGTTTTTTCAAGAAATAGCCTGTGGGCCCAAGAACTTCCTTCAGTTTTCTACTCAAGCAGTTGTTCAGAGATTATTGGGATGGCCTCTCTCCATTAACATCTGCATCAGTAATAGAACAAGAGTCCATCCTGATGTACACATAAGATAAGCTTGATGTTTTATATAAAGACTATTTCAGATAAACCCATAAGCTAGGCTTTCTTAAACTATGTTGCTAAGTTGAACTGAGGCCAGGAAACTCTTGGACTAAGTCCAAATTTGCCTCATTTCCCTTGATGTCTTATATAAACCACTATCTCTTTTAGACCTTTGATTTCCCATTTCTCATGATTAGAGTTTCTCTTTTCCTTGAAGCTTTTTCTGATTTATCCAACAAAGAATTTTTTTTTTCTTCCTCTTGAGTCTCCAAATGATCTGCTTTGCCATTACCTTATTCTGCTTTATAAGACAGTCCTGTGTGTATAGTTCATTGACTTCTCATTCTGGATCCCACCACAGCTCCATACTTTTATAAGCCCTTTGAAGACAGCTGTTATCTTTAGAGTTATCTTTATATCCCCTGTAACATATGGTATTTGCATGGGCTTAGTAAGTCCTCGTAGTATACTAAGGTGAAGAACCTATGACTTAGATCATGCTATGTGTCTAATATGTCACTGCACAGCCCGGCAGAGCTAGAATGTATATGCAAAATTTGACCCTTAGTCCCATGTTTCATACCTTAATTAACCATTTAACATGCTGCCTGCCTTCTTAAGCATTGTAAATCTCCCCCTTATCTTTCTGTACCTAAATAGTCAGATACATAAATTTGATTAATTTCTGTAGCATAGGAGGAGGATCATGAAGATGATACTCTAGAATAATAAGCACAGAATCAAAAAGCTATTTCCTTTCAGAGTGTGAGAAAGTAACATTAAAAGAAAGCGATTAATAATTTTTAATTCTGTGTTTATTTAAATTAGTATTAAAATACTAATTTTCCTGGAAAAAAATATCTAGCTAATAGTAGGAGAAACTGGCTCATAAATATGGGTAACAAAAGGAACATTAACCTATGATTCAACTGCAGTTGAACAACAAAGTTAATTGATGCAAGGTGATTTAACTTTTCTCTACACTGTTTATCAGAGCAACTAATATTGACCAAAAATAATTAAATTTCACTTTTTCTCCCTCCCTTTTGCTACTATCTTGAAGATGTACTAATAAGCAACAAAATGGACAAATTACTTGATAGGCAACATAGCTAGAACTCTGAGAATCACAGAATTTGCATAATTAGAATTAATTGACAATAAAGTTTTTTGCTCAGAATAATATTTATGCAATATTTAAACATTGTCTTGGGGAACTACTTAATGTTATATTTAATAACAGACCAAACAAAGGTTTCATTCCTGATTTCATTATTATTTGTACATATAAGTGTTTATATTTTTCTCATTCTTTAAAAGGAAATCATTGGTGGGATGCTGGATCTAGATCCAAGACTTTGGAGGAAAGGGATCCGAGAAAGCTTTGAAGACCAGAGGAAGAAAGCATTGCAGTTTGCTCAGTGGTGGAAACCATATGACTTCACCAAAAGTAAAACATGCTGAAGTGTACCTCTCTTTTTAAATTTCCTCTTCAGAATCCATTTAATTTCTATTTCCATTGCGTCTAACTGACAACGGAGCTTCAGGTCATAAGGAAAAAGCAGAAGGAGCAGACTTCTCTGGGTCTGTGACAACTGTGCACTGTTGGATTGTGTTGTTTTCTCCCATATTTGCTTCTGGGGAATTCATTGTCATGACTGTGGATTAAGAACTGATGTATTGGATCACCTGCTCACATTCCTGTCCTGTACCCATTTCTTGGTGTTCTGAATTATTCACTTATCTAGAGAAGGTTTTTTTTTTTTTTTTTTTTTTAAAGAAATAGGAAATATAGCAAATCCTTGATTCAGAGGTAAGTGAGTGTGCTTTAAGGCAAAGTCTGTTGGTTGGCTTATTTTGTAATTTTTAGACTAAGATTTGATGTATTCAGTAATAATCAAAATTTATTTTCATAAAATTTTATAGAAGAACTCTTAATTTTCTACCAGTAGCAAATAGTATTGCTATTATTCTCTGTATTAAAGGAAGAATATCCCAAAGTGTTAAATATTAAATGATAATGAAAGTATAACATTCACAATTCAAATGTTTCTGGATTTTAAAATAGTTTCTGAATTTTGGTGATTTTTAAAGGTAATGGTTTTAAATACCATAATTTATAGTTGTTTGGTATTTGTACAGAAGATACTGTTTTTAGCCAAATCATTTTTTGGGGATTATATTGATTATTACAAAATCTTAAATAATGATAGCATTGTAAAATGCCAGGAGCACACTTTGTTGTATCTTACTTGATCAAGTCCACTTAATTTTTATTGTTCTAAACACACTTGGTGTTAAGAGAAAACCTGTATGAACAAAATATGGGATTTTGTTATGAGTGGACCTACTTTTATATATCTATATATGGAAGATACTGTTGTGCAGTAACTCTTTTTCAAACATGTTGGTTTTTGGAAATTGAACCTTGACATTTTGTCATGAAATGTTGAATACCTGGAATCAGTGCGAAGCATACTTCAGAGTAAATCACATTTATTTTTAATATTGGCATCCCATTATTTTGTTTATATATTAAAAAGGGAAAACATTTTGTATTCCTTTTTTATTTCACAAATGGGTTTAAGTTTGATGGTTTTAGTTTTTCACTACTTCTAAATTGAATTTAAGTGTATGTGTGTGTTATCAAATACATGCTTAACAGTATTGCATTATTGCTGTTTTCTAACTTGGCTTCATCCTGACGTCCTGAAGGAATCTCTTAACATTCATTTATTTAATCAGTGAGTTACCAAACATTTCGTTGTAGATTACTGTTTTATATCTGGTTTTGCAAAAATTAAAAGTACTTCTTCCACCTTAAATTATCTTACATTTTAGGGGAGAAAGAGACTTATACATAATTATAGCACAATATGATAAATTCTAAAATGAGATATATGCCAAATATATTTACATATAGTGCTATAAAGTACTTCTTTTTACATACCTGATTTTCATTTTCAGCTTAAGACCTTGCTGTTTCACTGAGAGAAATAGAAGCAGATAGTATCCTGCATTTATAGCCATGTACTCTACTTTTCCTCTTGGTGACTAGAAAGTATTTTGTTGTTCTTGAGCCAGTCCACTTGTTTATGAACTGGATTTCATCTCTTTCCATCTTTTCAATCCCCAGTTCTCTCTATTTTCAGTTTTTTTCTACTCTTTACAGGGTTATTAGCATACAGAAACTTTCTATTCTATATCAATAACAAACCCTGGCATCATATTCCCACTAGCCATTTCTGTAGTTGATAACAAAATATATCTAAGAAGTCTGTTTTCTCTCCTTTGCCCTTTTCCTGTTTTCATTACAGACTTCATCTTTATTTATGCTATCAGACTTCAGGTGAAGGTCATCAGTGACTTTCCTCATTAGCAAATCTAGCAGTGAATGCTCAGTGCTCATCTTACTAAACCTGTCAGCACATCGATGACATACTTGATCATTTTCTCCTCTTTAAACTTTCTTTACAGTGTCTCTAGAATAGTCTTTTTATTCATTCTTTTTCCTAACTGCATTCTCCCAGTCTTCTTTGCTGGGTTCTTCTTTATTTGCTCAACCTCAAAATGTTAAAATGCCCAGTTTAAGCCTCACCTCCCACCCTTTTAAATGTTTACTACACTTTTAAGATAATCTCATTAAAATGGTGGTAGGTACCTTTTTAAAATTGTTTTGCTTATTCAACAAGTTTGGTTTTTCAAGATGCCAATCAATGTTATTCAAGCAGGGGATACATTGATTAGTAAAACAAACGGCCTTATCATTGGAGAATTAACATAGTACCAGGAAAAGATGGACAATAAATGTTAGACAAAATGATAAATTAGTTAGAAAATGCCAAAGTTGATATATTACTATGGAAAAAAAGGCAAAGGATAACAGGCCCAGGGGGATATCATTACAACTTTATATGTTCACTCTTAACAAATTTGACATCTTGATTATATTTGTGTCTGTAACAGGCATCTCCAAACTGAACTTCTGATTTTCCCCCTGTTCTATTTATTTATTCCTGCATTACAAATATCTCCAAAATTTATTGGCTGTACTATCATCTATTTTCTTATATCTCATGGCTTTATAGTTGAGACTCTGGATCAGAGCTCAGATGGATGATTTGTCTATGCTTCATGATGTCTGAGGATTCTGCCTACATGGTCAAACCTTTGGAGATGATTTGAGCTGCATGTTAGGGGTTTCTTTATATTCTTGATATGGTGTGTACTGGGTCTGGGGTATACAAAGCGGCACATGTCTAGTGCTTGGACTGGAATGGTTGGAACAGGCGGACTTGCTGGTGTCACCCTCTCTGTGTATGGCAATTTCACAGTAGTTAGACTTGTATGGTTTGGCTTCCCAGAGCAACCATTCCAAAGAACAATTCCCAGACATAGAGGTATCACATACAAGTCTCATAGGGCCAGGGACCAGATATTGATATAATTTTATTTTTGCTATACTTTGTCAAAGTTGTCTGAGTCCACCTACATTCAAGAAGAGGGCTATAATCTTACTTTTTAAAGAAAATTTATTTATTCTAATTTGTTGTATGTGATAGCAGAATGTATTATAATTCATATTACACATATAGAGCACATTTTTCCAAATCTCTGATTGTATACAGAGTATATTCACACCATTCATGTCTTCATACATGTACTTAGGGTAATGATGTCCATCTCATTCCACCGTCTTTCCTACCCCCATGCCCCCTCCCTTGCCCTCCCACCCCTTTGCCCTATCTAGTGTTCGTCTAATCCTCCAATGCTCCCCCTCACCAATCCCATCATGAATCAACATCCTTATATCAGAGAAAGCATTTGGCATTTGGTTTTGATGGGAGAAGTGTGAAATAATTTGTGGCCATCTTTAATTCATTGCTGTCCACCCTTTGGTCACAAGTTTACATTCCTCCCACATCAAAAATGTATTCACATCCTCCTGAGAAAGTCTCATCTTAATAGGCTATCTCTTGAGATTCAGGGTCTATAAATAAAGTTTGTGTAGAGGTGAATGTACTTAGATGTTTTTCCACTCAGTCTGAATGAATACCAGTGCACTTAAGAGACAAATTACATGTACCCTCTACTCACCTATCAACATAAATAGCAAGAGAGGCATACATTTAACTGCAGTAGGCACAGTCATTGAAAAAAGAATGAGAGTAAAAGGAACATAGCAGTCACTGTTCACTAGTAATTCTAAAATTAAGTTGAACATACATTGCTAGTTTCTTGATTTAGGTTTCAGTCCTGCTTTTTGAGAAGAAATATTCTGTGGCTCTTTCTTCTGCCCTCTATTCTCCTGGTTTAACCCTGCATCAGTCTTTCTTTTTTTATAGAAAATAGATTCAGAATTATGCTTCTAGACAAATAGTGACCACATTACATTCCTTCCTGAAACATCTAACAAACAGACCACATATATAACACAATGATTTAAAGACATGGAGAATAACACAACAAAGTACAGTGGTCTGTAACAGATGAGAAACAAATGAGATGGGCCCCATCTTACTATCTTGAGAGAGTTTCCACATTGTGGTGCAAGGTAGAAGAATCCAAGAAAATCCCAAATATACCTATCCAAGTTGAAGAAATACAGCTGTGAGAATAGAGAGACCTAGACTACAAGGCAGATCACCATAGGAAGGATTGCCAAACAGAAAACTCCAGGCCTCTGTGGTGTGTCATCTTTGAGGACCAGCTAGAATTTAAAATTTTATGATTGATTGGGAATTGAGTAGAGTACACAGATGGTAATGTGTAGCATAAAATGATTGCCTCAGTAGTGTAGAATAATTATGCCAAGGCAGAACACAGATCTGGTCTTGACAAATGTTTAAAGTGAAGAAAAAAAAAAAGAATTAAACTGTTTAAGTAACATAATTGCATCCCAAAACAAAGCACAAAAATATTTACAGGAATAAGAATATATCAAATATATTCAGTAGTCAGAAAATGTTGAAATGTCTGACATGCAGTAAAAAATTATCAGGCATGCAAAGAAGCACTGAAACTGTTGCTACTATGGGTAGCGTACAAGTTTTTTTTTTATTTTGAAAAACATTTTACTGTTTAAACAAAAATAACTGGTGTGGAATTTATAACATGTAAAAGTAAAGTAAATCACAATAGCAAAAACAATAGCACAAAGGTGGGAAGGAGAGAAATCTAAGTGTACTGTATTAGATTGTTAAGTTGTACTTGAAGTAGGATAATGTAGCTTAAATATGGATGCTGATAAATTAAGAATGTATAGTTATAAACTTTAAAGAAGACCCCAATCAAGATTTATAGTTCATAGGTAAAATGGGATAAAAAAAAAACCTCAATCTGAATAATGTCAGAATAAAAGAAAAGGGGAAATAAAGTTCAGATGTAATAAATACAAAACAAAAAGATAAATTTCTCCCAAACAAAAAGTATATTCAAATCCTCATGAGAAAGTCTCATCTCAGGAGGACTTACTCTTGAGGTTCAGGTCTCATCTAAGTCAAGTCCAGATGGAGATAACTCAGGTGATTTTCCACTTACTCTGGAGACCTATGCATATCATAGTAATTTAGTATTGCTTCATAGCTTATCACTACAAATTTAGCAGCTTAAAGTAACATGCATTTATGATCTCACAGTGTCTGTGGGTCAGGATTTCAGGAACAGTTTAGCTGAGTTCTCTACTTAGGGTCTCTCAAGGCTGTAATCTTTTGGACAGAACAAGATTTTTGTCTGGAGGCTGAACTGGGGAAAGATCTACTTCCCCACATCAGATATGGTTGTTTGCAACATTTAGATCCTTGTAATCAGAACTGAAATTTCAGTTTTTCCAGGCTGTTGGGCAGAGACTATCCCGAGTTCCCATAAGTCATTAGCAGTTCCTTACTTTGTGGTATTTCCCATCATGGCTACTTGCTTCTTTCTACCAACAAAATAAAGGGAGATTCTCACAAGATGTCCACTGAAGTCTTATGTAAGGTGATCATATGATGATTTGAGCAAAATCAAATGTGGCCTGTCCCCATTGTTACATATTGGTTAGAAGAAAGTCACAGGTCCTCCCTACTCTCGATAGAATGAAAGCACACAAAGTTCTGAAGAACAGAATCAAAACATAAAGGAAACCACCTTAAGAGTCTGGCACTGGTATTTATGCAAGTGATGTCTCAAGGTGGCTGAGTATGAATAGCCATAATCACTTAACAAAAAACAAAGAGACCTACTCACAAACCAGAATTTCCCTGGCAAAGTTCAAGGGTCCACTTAAGAATTCATAGATTTGCAGTGAAACAACAACAAAAAGGGGAGAATATCCACACAAAAAGATCTGGTGAAACTGGCATACAGAGATGCCACAGACAGCTAAGAATAAAGAAAAATTGCAGAGGATATTGGTATTAGCAATATGGTGAGAATCGTGATGATCCCTGGAGACCTGATCCATAGAGAACATTATCTTTTGCCGTCATGAAATTAATAGCCTTCCTTATGCAGCTGCATACTTCTCCTCAAGAATCAGCTACTGTTGTGTAATTAGTACTTCAGTACCCCTAACCCTATTCGTGCTCCTGAACAATTTGTGGCTGCTCTATAAATGCTCACAGTGCAATGATTCTTGTGAGAGTGTGCATACTCATGCTACACCAGCGTCATTGCCCTACCAAGCTTGATCACTCCAGGACCCTGGATTCAAGGGGTTCTGTTCATACCCATGTTCTGGATAACTGTTTACCTGCCATAGAAAACTATCCATGGTAGCTTGACATGTCTGTGCTCCTGTCACAGGCTCCCCAGGTCTCTGGCTGTTTTGTAAATGACCATGCCTTTCACACTATTACCAACTCAAAATAGGGATACCTGTCTATGTTCCTGCATTGATCCATTGGCATCCAGGACTCAGAGCTGTAGTCCCCCCACCTGTGTTCCATGTTTCATGGCTTGGCTCCAAAGCCACTCCATAGGCATCACTCATCAGATACCTGTGCCACTGCCACCATGAGCAAGCCCACAGCTGGTCCTAATGCTAAGAATTCCCTCAGTCATAACTTTTCCAGTGACAGAAAAGCAGGGCATAGCAGCCATTACAAGAGAACTCCACAGCATTGTGAACTTCCACAGCATTGACTTTTGAGCATTCCTGTAATTTTTGTTAACACTGAAAACTGACAGATACTCAGACTATGTTGCTCTGACCCTGCTAGTGCAAAAATATTTTGCTCACCTCAGCCAGTGCCCCAATAACTTCCCATTGGAAGATATTCTCTCCCATTGGAACCAGTCTGGAAAAATTGACTAAACCATCAAGTGCAGAGACATCAACATGAACCCAAGAAATCTGTAAATCCAAGGAAACTATCACCACCAAAAGAACATAATTCCTAGTAGCTGAACTCAATGAAATGGAGATCAACAAATTACATTCTTAAAAAATTTAAATAATTTTAAGGAAGCTTAGTGAACTTCAAGAAAGCACAGAGATTAATTTAACAAAATCAGGAACAATTCATGAATAGAATGAAAAAATGTATAGACTGAAGTCATTAAAATTTTTGAACTGGAGAATATAATGAATGGAATGAAAAATATAGTAGAGAGCTCATAAGAATTTCCCAGAAGAAAGAATGTATGAATGTGAAGATAGATTATTTTAAAATATAGAGCTAGATGAGAAAAAGGATAGAAAGAATGAAAAAGACTAAAGATTGCCTATGCATTAATGGGATGGCATCAATAGACTAACATTTTCATTGTAAGGATTCAAGAAAAAAAAGGAGAAAAGGGATGGTAAGATTACTTTAAATAATGACTAAAACTTCCCAAATATGAGGAAAGATGATAAATATTTAGGTATAAGAGGACTATAGGCTTACAATTACAGTCAATCCTAGCAGACTACACCAAGACATACAAACAAACAAACAAAAAATTCAAAAGAAAAGATTCTAAGAACAACAAGAGAAAAGAAGCCTATTGTATAAAAGTCAATATCAGTAAAGTTATCAGCATGTTTTTCAGAACAAACATTACAGGCCAGGAAAGAATGTGATTATAAGTAGATAGATCCCTAAAAACTGCCATCCAGGAATATGTTAGCTAGAAAGGCTATACTCAGAATTGAAAGAAACAAAAAATATTTCCCAGACAAGCAAAAGCTGAGTCTGTTCATCACCTGTAGATCTTAATTTACAAGAAATGCTAAGAGAGTTCTCAGTCTGAAAGAAAAGAATGCTAATTAGAAAAATGAAAACATACGAAAGTATAGAATTAACTGGTAAAGGTAAGTACATAGTTGAGTTCAGAATACTCAAATAATGTAAGGCTGGTATTTAGCATGAAGTTTAAAAGACAAAACTATTAATGAACACAACAATTTGTTAAGGAATGTACAATATGAAAATGTCAATTGTGTCACCCAAATACAAAATGTGCAAGTAGATAAAAGTGTAGCTTTATTTTTATATAATCAAAATTAATTCATCATCTTAAAATAATCCATTTTAATTATAAATATTTCATATAAACCTCATTGTATCCACAAAGCAAAAATGGATAGGACATATGTAAAAGATAAAAAGTATTGCTGGGTGTGGTGGTGCATGCCGGTGATCCTAGTAGCTTGAGAGGTTGAGGCAAGAATCATAAGTTCAAACCCAGCCCCAGCAATTACTGAGACCCTGTGTCAAAACAACAAAAGGGGCTGTGACTGTGGCTCAGTCGCTGATATAAAAATAAATAAATAATAAAAAGGAATCAAACATGATAACTATAGAACATCTCATCACAAAGGCAGACAGGAACAAAGGATCTATTGAAAAAAACGTGAAACAAGTTTTAAGTGGAATAACTTAATGCGTATCTATAAATAATCATTGAATGTAAATGGGTTGAATTATATAATCAAAAGACGGAGAGTAGTTGAATTGATTTTAAAAAGCTGAACTTTATACTGCTTACAAGGGACTCACTTCACCTTTGAGGACACATGCATTAAAGGTAAATGCCACAGTCAAAATAACTGGGAGGTGACAAGCAACTTGAAGGTTGAACTGCTTTATTACGGAGCAGCAGAGGTATATATACCTAACTGGTTACACACAGCTTGACTCAATTAGCATCATCCAGTTATGGCAATCAGCCAATAAGGAATCTCCATCAACTTAATGGCTCGGTGGCGTTGCTTCACAAACCACTCCTCCTGGCAAACTGCCAGGCACCATCTTGACTTGATTTGTGGTCCCCAACAGGTAAAGGGAAAGAAAATGTATTCCATGGAAATGGAAAATGAAGGAGAGTAAGAGTAGCTGTAACTTGCACTGGATAAAATAGATTTTAAGTCAAAATCCATAAAAAAGAGACAAAGGTCAGTATATAATGACAAAGGTGTCTTTTTATCAAGAAATTGTAAGATTGTAAATTTATATGCACTCAACTTTGGGGCACCTCAATATATAAAGCAAATATTAACAGATTAGAAGAGATCTATTAATAGATCCAGAATTCAGCATGATAGAATTAGTAGAGAACTTCAGTACCCTGTTTTCAACAATGGAACACAATATGACAACAAAATCAATTAGGAAGCATTGTAATTAACAATTTACACAAATGAACCTAACAGACATACAGAATCTTCAATCCAATAATAGCAGAACACACATTCTTCTCAAGCCACACAAAACACTCTTTGCAAGAGACCATATGTTAGGCCACAAAATTAGATTTAATAAAAGTTAAGAAGACTGAAACACATTAAATGCATTTTCTAATCAGAGTGGTGAGCAACTGGATATCAATAATAAGAATTTCAAAGAAGTTACAAATATATGGAAATTTAAAAAACATACTCCTGTATGACCACTGGGTCAAAGAAAAAGAAACAAATGAAAATTTATATTGAGACAAATGAAAATGGAAGTACAAGATACCAAAATTTGTGGGTAGCAGCAAACGCAGTTGTAAGAGGGAAATTTATAGCCATAAACACCTATATCAAAAAAGATCTAAAACATCCTAAATATTACACATCAAAGGACTAGAAAAAGAACATTATAAACCCCAAATTAGTAGTAGGGAGGAAGGAAATAAAGGTCAAAACTGAAATAAGACTAGAAAAACAATAGAAAATCTCAAACTCTTGAAAAGATGCATAAAATTGACAAACCTTTGTCTAGATTAAGGGGGGGAAGGACAAAATCAAAATTGCAAGAGTAGACATTACAACTGATGCCACAGAAGTTCAAAGGATCATAAGAGACTACTATGAACAATTATTCAACAACAAATTGGATAACCTAGAGTAAATGCGCAAATTCCTTGAAACAACTACCTAGCAAAACTGAATCATGAAAAAATAGAAAATTCTATTGAACCAATAATGGCTAAGGAGATTGAATCAGTAATAAAAAGCCTCCCATCAAAGAAAAGCTTAGGACCTGATGGCTTCACAACTTAATTCTACTAAACATTTAAAGAAGGATTAATGCCAGTCCATAAACTCTCCCCAAAACACTTCCAAACTCCTTTATGAAGCCTGCATTACCCTATACCAAAACCAGACATGAGTACTACTATAAGCCAGAGTCTCTGATGAGCATATATGTAAAAATCCTCACGTAGCAACTGAATTCAATAGCTCATTGAAAAGGTCATTCACTCGAATCAAGTGGGTTTTATCCTTGGAGTGCAGTGATGGTTCAATATATGCAAATCAATAAATGTGATATGTCACTTTAACAGAATAAAGGGCAACCATATAGTCATCTCAATAGATACAGAAAAGTTATTTGACAAAATTTAACACCCTTTCATGATGAAAAATCTCCACAAATTAGGTATAGTAGGAGTGAATTGCAATATAATGAAGGCCATATATGACAAATCCACAACTAACATAATACTCAATGGTGAGATGTTGAAAGCTTTTCCTTGAAGATCAGAAATGAGGCAAGGAGCCAGGAGGGGTGGCACACACCTGTAATCCCAGTGGCTTGGGAGGCTGTGACAGGAGGATTGCCAATTCAAAGCCAGCCTCAGGAATGGTGAGGTGCTAAGCAACTCAGTGAGACCCTGTCTCTAAATAAAATACAATATAGTACCCCCGAGCTCAATCCCTGCTACCAAAAAAGAAAAAAAAGAAAGAAATGTGACAAGGATGTCCACTCTTGTCATCTCTTGCCAACATAATACTGGAAGCATAGTTAGGCAAAACAAAGAAAGACACCCAAATTGGACACACAAAAAAATAAAATTGCTTCTGTTTGCATATACTATGATTTTAAATACATAAAATCCTAAATATTTTAAAAACTGTTAGAACTAATAAACTGAAGTTGCAGGATGCAACGTCTTTGTAAAAAAATTAATAGTGTTTTTATATACTAATAACTATCTTAAAAAATGAAAATAAAACCATTTGCAATAGCTACCAAAAAATGAAATACTGAAAAACAAGTTTAACCAAGGAGGTGAAATATCTGCTCATGAAAATTATGAAACATTGTTGAAAGAAATTAAAGAAGAAACAAATGGAAAGATTTTTGGTGTTTACAGATTGGAAAAAATAATATTGTTAAAATACCAATAGCACCCAAAGTGGTCTGCAGATTCAGTACGATCTCTATCAAATTTCAGTGGGGTTTTTCCACAGAAAAAGAAATAAAAATAAGCAAATAAATATAAATTCTTAAATATGTATGGAGTAAGAAAAGCCCTCAAAATAGTCAAAGTAATGTTGAGCCAGAAGAACAAAGCTGGAGACATCACATTACCTGATTTCACAATCTACTCCAAATCCATAGTAATGAAAATAGCACTTTACTGGCAGAAAAACGGTTATAGACCAATGTAAAAGAAGAGGGAGCCTAGAAATAAATCAGTTTTTGACAAAGATACCAGGTACATACAATAGGGAAAGAACAGTTTGTTTGATAAATGGTTTTGGAACAATTTGATATTCATATTGGGAAAGAATGAAGTTTGACAATTATCTCACTCATTCAAAATTTATCTCTAAACGAAAGAGGTGAAAGATCTATACAATAAAAACTACAGAACCCTAAAGAAAGAAATTAAAGAAGACCTTAGAAGATGGAAAGATCTACCTTGCTCTTGGCTAGGCAGAATTAATATTATCAAAATGATCATACTATCAAAAGCACTATATAGATTTAGTACAATTCCGATAAAAATCCCAATGGCATTCCTCATAGAAATAGAAAAAGAAATCATGAAATTCACCTGGAAAAATAAGAAACCCAGAATAACTAAATCAATCCTTAGCAGGAAGAGTTAGCAGGTGGCATCACTGTACTAGACCTTAAACTATACTACACAGCAATAATAACAAAAACAGCATGGTATTGGCACCAAAACAGACTGGTAGACAAACGATACAGAATAGAGGACACAGAGACTACTAACTCACAAAATTGCAATTATATTATATTAGACAAAGGAGCCAAAAACATGCATTGGAGAAAAGATAGCCTCTTAAACAACCAGTGCTGGGAAAACTGGAAATCCATATGCAACAAAATGAAATTAAACCCCTATCTCTCATCATGCACAAAACTCAACTCAAAGTGGATCAAGGATCTAGGAATTAAACCAGAGACTCTGAATCTAATAGAAGAAAAAGTAGGCCCAAATATTTATCATGTGGGATTAGGCTCCAACTTCCTTAATGAGACTCCTGTAGTGCAAGAATTAAAACCAAGAATCAATAAAAGGGATGGATTCAAAGTAAAAAGCTTCCTCTCAGCAAAAGAAACAATCTGTGAGGTGAATAGACAGCCAACATCTTGGGAGCAAATTTTTACCCCTCACACATCAGAGCACTAATCTCTAGGGTATATAAAGAACTCAAAAAGCTAAACACCAAAAAAATCAATAACCCAATCAATAAATTGGCAAAGGAACTGAACAGACACTTCTCAGAAAAGGTTATACAATCAACCACCAAATATATGAAAAAAGTTAATCATTTCTAGTAATTAGAGAAATGAAAATCAAAACCACTCTAAAATATCATCTTAATCCAGTTAGAATGGCAGCTATTATGAAGACAGACAACAATAAGTGTTGGCGAGGATTTGGGGGGAAAGGTACACTCATACATTGCTGGTGGGATGCAAATTGGTGCAACCAATATGGAAAGCAGTATGGAGATTCCTTGGAAAACTGGGAATTGAACCACCATTTGACCCAGCTATCCCACTCATCAGTCTATACCTAAAGGACTTAAAAACAGCATACTACAGGGACACAGCCTTATCAATGTTTATAGCAGCACAATTCACAATAGCTAAACTATGGAAACAACCTAGATGTCCTTCAGAAGATGAATGGATAAAAGAAAATGTGGTATATATACACAATGGAATATTACTCAGCAATAAAAGAGAATAAAACCATGGCATTTGCAGATAAATGGATAGCGTTGGAGAAGATAATGCTAAGTGAAGTTAGCCAATCCCCCCCCCCCAAAAAAAAATGCCAAATATTTCTCTGATTTAAGGAGGCTGACTCATAGTGGGATAGGGAGAGAGAGCATGGGAGAAATAGATGAACTCTAGACAGGGCAGAGGGATGGGAGGGGAAGGAGAAGGGCAGGGGGTTAGCAAGGATGGTGGAATATGATAGACATCATTATCCAAAGTAAATGTATGAAGCCACAAATTGGTGTCAACATACTTTATATGCGACCAGAGATATGAAAAATTGTGCTCTATATGTGTAACAAGAATTGTAATGCATTTTGCTTTCATTTATTTTTTAAAAAATCAATTAAAAAAGAAAAAATTTATCTCCAGATGTGTTGGAGACTTAAATGTGAAACCTGAAACTGTAAAACATCAAGGAGAAATAGGGAAGTCCCATGATATTGGTCTAGGCAATAGTTTTCTGGATACGACCCAAAAGTCAAAGCAACAAAAGCAAAAATAAATAGAATTACATCAAAATACAGCTTTTCTACAGCAAAGTGAGGGGACATCCTATGGATTGGGAGATAATATTTTCAAACCATATATCCAATATATAAAACATAAAAGAAACTGAATAAAAAGAAAACATCCTGATTTTTAAAATGACCAAGGGATATAAGTGGATATATTTCAAAAGAAGACATAAAAAATCAACAGATATATGAAAAAGGGCTTAATATCCAAAATTATCTGGAAAATATAAAGCGACTTTGGGATATCCTTCACCTGTTCAAATGGCTGTTATCAAAAAAGATAAAAAGTGCTGGTGAAGATATGGACACAAAGCAAACTTGCACTATTTTAGTGTGAATGTAAACCAATACAGCCATTTTGGAAAGTGGTTTGAAGTTTCCTTATAACATTAAAAGTAGAACTCCCATGTGATCGTGCAATCCCATTACTGGGCATATGATTCAAGGAAATGAAATCAGTCTGTCAAGAAGATATCTGCACTCCCATGTTCATTGCAGTATTATTCACTGTAGCCAAGATAAGGAATCAACTTAGGGATCCATCAGTGGATAAATGGAAAGATATTGTTGTACATAAAGACCATGGAATATTATTCGGCCTTAACCAGAAAATCCCGTCATTTAGGACAGCATGGTTGAATCTGGGGGATATTATGTTAAGTGAAATAAGCCAGGCTCAGAATCCAAATACTATATTTCTTACTTATATGTGGATTCTAAAAAAGAGAAATGTAGACTGGTAGTTGAGGGGTGGGGATTGCAGAAATGATCAAAGGATTAAAAAAAATTCAGTTATACAAAAAAGAATAAGTTCAGAAAATTCATTGTATAGCATGGTGACTATAGTGAATTTATTGTATACTTGAAAATTGCTTACACAGTACATTTTTAGTGTTCTAGCCACAAAAACCATAAGTGAAGTAATATGAAAGTTATTTAGCTTTGTCTCAAGCCATCCATGGGCTGCATGTGGGCCACTGTGCATCCTGTGTAGTCTATTGAATAGGAGAATCTGGTGTCTGGGTATGACCAGTGGTCATTTCCTCTGATTGACTTTCCTGACTCACTGTGAACCCTATTGAAGCTCTGCCAAAGGTCTCCCGCAGCACAAGAAATGGGGTGACTTGCTGTAGCCTCACAACTCCTCTGAGAGGGGTGTGACCTGCCAAGATGCCAATCAACCTGCTGACAGCAATACATCAAGACTCCACCCTTGAAACCTTATCCCTGCCTTTGATGTATCCCCTTAAGTAAACAACTGGAACCATTTTCTTTTGTCTAGCTCCAGCTCCTGTGTGGACTAAACCTATCAAGGGCTCTGCTTTTGAAAATATCTTTCTGACTCTTTGTCTTTTGTTTTTCACTAATTATTCCAGACTTCAATTTCTCAGGTGGCTTACACCCTCTTTGGCAGGAAGAAGAACCCCCCAACGAGACACTGGCCATCTCCCCATACAGCTTGATATAGCCTCTTGACCACATGTACCTATTTCAAGATATAATATCCAACACACACACACACACACACACACACACACACACACATATATATATATATATATATATATATATATATATACACACACAATTGTTTGTCAATTAAAAAAGAATCTGTCCACCAAAGTATACCACTTTCTATATATTTCTGGAACCTTAAAACCTTATTCTTCAATTTCTCGCATCTTATGCTCTGTTGACCTACATTTTATTTCTGTATCTGTTATAATATATTGTTGTTATTTTTGCTTTAAACACTCTGTTGTATTTTAAAGAGATTCTGCATCCTGTTTAGCTTTTGCTTTCTAATGGAGGTTACAGTGTTGTTTGGATCATATATGTTCACTAGTTATGTCTTTATTCTGAATTCCAGATTTTAGAATTAAAAAGTTTTTTTGGGGTCATACTTATATTCTTTATCTTAAATTCTACTTTGCCTAATATCAGGATCACTGACCTACTTTCATATTGCATTCATTTGTCTAATGTTCATTGTCCATGCCTTTATTTTCAGTCTTTATAAATCACTTTGTTTCTTAAATATGATATACTGTTCATCTTGCTTTGAAAATCTGTTTAATAGGTGAGTCAGTTTATTCATATTTATTTACATGACTGAATATTTTTATCTCAACTTCATCATAAAATTGTATAATTATTATATTTTCTGTGTTTATTTCTATGCAGTATGTATTATTTGCTATTTTATTTACGAATATATTTATTAATATTTAAAAAGGTTTGAATTTTTATTTGGTGGTTGTCTTGTGTTTTTTAAAACCTATATAGAATGAATTCAGAGTCCCAAAAGAAAGTAACTGCCAACTGAAACTATTAGTCAGCAAGCCTGTTCTTTAGATATGAAGGAGAAATAAAGGCCTTCCAAGAAGTAGCATTTAAGGGAGTCCTACATCCACAACCAAAAGAAAGATAACTACTGTCAAAAAATGTAAAAGCATAAAACTCACTACAAAAGCAGATACTCAAAAGAGAAATGGAAAAGAATCAAATCTTATCAATATGGCAAACCACAAAACACCAAAGATGAGCAAGAAAGGAAGAAAGAACAAAGTGTATTTAAAATAGTTAGAAGAAAAATCAATAAACCTGCAGTATAAATGGACTAACTTCTCCTGTTAAAAGCTGCAGACTGGCTGAGTGGATTAAAACAACCAACAAAAAACAAGACCAACATATTCTGCCTTCAAGAGACTCACTTCACCAGTAAACACACAAACAGACTGAAAGTGAAAAGATGGAAAATATAATCTATACCTTCTTTATTATTCAGTATTTTTGCATTAGAATATGACCACTTAAAAGGAAAAATTTCATGTCTAAAATTTTGATTCTGTTCCAATTTTATAATTTTGATACCAATTTTAGAACGCTATGAGTATATTTCCTTCACTTACCATTTTAATCTCAGTTTTTGTTGCTGCATTTCTACCAATGCTAAATACATAATTCAGTTGATTCTTTTCCAGTGGGAAAATCTGTTTTAAGCGTAATTCTTGGGATCACATAATGCTTTACTTTGTGACTTGAATAAAACCCTATTTTCTTTTCCATTCTGCCTCAAAGAATTTTAAATAATATCATCTAAACTCACTAGCATTATATGGATTGATTAGTATAAGAAGATGTTTTCTCATGATAAATATCCTATAGAGTTTAAGTGTATAAAATCAACTCTTGAGGGCTGGGGTTGTGGCTCAGTGGTAGAGTGATTTCCTTGCATGAGTGAGGCCCTGGGTTTTATCCTCAGCACCACATAAAAAAAATAGATAAATAAAAATAAAGATATTGTGTCCATCTATAACTTAAAAAATAACTCTCATTTGATTTCATATTATTTACATCTTTACTCCTTTTAGTTTTTTTGCTTATTTATGGTTCTCCAATTTTCAAAGATTAAAATAATGTTCCTAGAATTTTAATGAAACATTCTTTAATTTACACATATGTGAACTGATCAAAGACCACCCGTAATTAGTGAAAAGTCTAAATTTTTTAGACCACTTTAGAGAAATAAAATTCTGTTAAAAAACAGTAAGCAGTTGCTGACAAAGTGAGGACAGGCTCAACTGACCAGAATTTTCTCTTCTTCCTGAGCAAGTGATCCTATTGTATTTGAATCTTCCTTCTTTTTTCTTAAAAAAAATTTTTAGTGCATTATAGTTATACAAAATAGTGGGGTTCATTTTGAAATATTCGTAAATACATATAACAGTTTGTTCCATTTCAGTCCTAAGTACTTCCCCTTTCTCTTCCCTCCTCCTTCCCCTGATCCCCTTCCTCTAATCTGTTGGTCTTCCTTCTATTTATTTTTCTAATGGATGCTTTAAAATTAATATGAAAATGGAATGCACTGTAATACATTCATATATGCACAGAGCATAATTTGCCAACTTTAATCTCCAGTTCTTCCCCCTTCTCTCCTTTTCTTCCTTTCCCTTAGTTCCCTGCCTCTATTCTTTTGATCCCTCTCTCTCTCTCTTTTTTTTTTAAGAAATGACTCTTTTTCTTCTTTTTTTTCTCTTTAGCTCCTGCATATGAGAAAAAACATTCAATCTTTTCTGAGTTGGCTTATTTCACTTACCATGATGTTCTCCCATCCTATATATTTATATTTATAATGACATAAGTTCATTCTTCCTTATAACTGAGTAGAACTCCGTGTGTATATACATCACATTTTCTTAATCCAGTCATCTGTTGACAGATGCCTGATCTGGTTCCATAGTTTGGCTGTTGTAATTGTGCTACTATCAACATTGGTTTGTGTGTATCATTATATATAGTATGCTGATTTTGCTTCTTTTTTATAGATACCAAGGAGTGTAATAGCTGGATCATATGGTTTTCCTATTCCCAATCTCTTGAAGAGACTCTATACTACTTTCCAAAGTGGTTGTACTAATTTGCATTGTCACTGTTGTGGTTTGGATGTGAGGTGTCTCTCAAAAGCTCACATGTGAGACAATGCAAGAAGGTTGGGAGGAAAAATGATTGTGTTGTAGCCTTAACCTGATCAGTGAATTAATCCCTGATGGGATTAACTGGATGGTAACTGGATGCAGGTGGGGTGTGGCTGGAGGAAGTGGCTCAATGGGGGTGTGGCTTTGGGGTATATATTTGTATCTAGCAAGTGGAGACCTCTCTCTGCTTCCTGATAACCACCAGAGCTGCTTCCCTCTGCCACACTTTTTTGCCATGATGTTCTTCTGCCTCACCTCAAGCCCCAAGGAATGCTCCCGGCCTTCTATGAACTTTTCTTCCCCTAAAATTGTTCTGGTCAGATCCTTTAGTCACAATGGCAAAAAAAAAAAAAAAAAAACCTCTCACCAACAGTCTATAAGTATACTTTCCCCCCATGTCCTTACTAGGAATTGCTGTATTTTTTAAGGCTAAGATGCAAAATGAGAGCTATGAAATAAAAGGCATTCTGTGGTATGTTGGGGATCAATTTCAGAATGTCTTGTGGATGCCAAAATATATAACTTACACACATGATTTCTGTAAAGGTGGAACTCATGACTGCAGAACCAGCAGGGGCAAATTCCATGAAAGAGGAAGGCCAATTGTGGTCATTACCTACATGACATCCTGTTGATTTGGTTAAACAAATAATTCTCAGAGCACTTTTCTATGTGAAATGAAGTTCCAATTGGTTCCCCTCTAGATGTTAAAACAGAGTCAATAAGTTAAATATAAGTGAAAACTTTTCTAAAGTCAACTTATTTTCATTCATTCTTTATCTTCACATTTTTTTCAAGAATCTTGTTAGGCAAATAA
Organism: Marmota monax; assembly: GCF_021218885.2. NCBI lineage: Eukaryota > Metazoa > Chordata > Mammalia > Rodentia > Sciuridae > Marmota > Marmota monax. The sequence goes on from NW_026692132.1 coordinate 6,638,645, forward strand.
TTCAGAAATAGTTTGTAGATGATAGAAATGACAGTAATGTTACAGCCATAAATTTCCCTGTAAGCACTGCTTTATCTCTATTTCATGTAGTGTTATGTTCTTCATTTGATGTATTTCAGAGTATTTTCTTTATGATTTGACTCTTTAGTGAATTAGGAATGTGGTGTTTAATTTCCATATGTTTAAATTTACCAAATTTATTTTTAGTTCGACTTTTAATTTCACTACATTATGGTTGGAGAGCAATATTAGTATGATTTCATGACCTTTATAGTCATTGAGGCTTGTTTGGTGGCCTAGCATATGGTCTGTCCTAGAGAATGTTTCATGAGCATTGAGTAAAACGCGTGTTTTTCTACTCTTGTGTAGTGTTCTACAAATGTCTATTAGATCTAGTTGATTAATATAGTATTATGCAAGTCTGCTATTTTTAGTATTATGCCTACTGATTCTTTATTGAAGGTAAGTCATTAGAGTCACTATTGACATGGGTACTGAGGTCTTCAATAATTACTGTTGAATTGCTTGTTTCTTCTTTCAATTCTGTCAGTTTTTTTCTTCATATATTTTGAGGTCTGTTGTTCACCATATATATTTATAAATGTTATATCCTTCTGATGGGATTGTTTCTTCTATCATAAGACTTTTCTCTTTATCTCTAGCATATATACATGTATGTCTATATATTTCATATATACATAGTATGATACTATGTCTATATTTTTCTTGTAAAGTTTTTTCTAATGTTAGTATATGTGTTTCAGATTTCTTATGGTTGCTTTTTTCATGATATATCATTTTTTAATTCCTTTATCTCTAACCTATTTGTATCTGAGTATAAAGAGTGTCTTATATAGGCAAATATAGTTGGATTATGTTTTTTAATGCAGTCTAACAGTTTCTGGTTTTTAATTAGGTTATTTAATTCCTGTGTATTTTAATATTATTATTGTGATAGTCTGATTTACATCTGTCACTGTCATTTATTTTCTATATTTCTCATGCATTTTCTTCTGTTTTTCCTTTGTAGTATTCTTTTGCACTAAGTGAATAGTTTGTTATGTAGTATTATAATTCCTTTAATAATTTACTCCTGTATTTTAATAAACATTTATTCTCTTAGTGGGTGCTCTAGAGCTCACCAAATACATGTTCACTTATAAGAATCTACTTCACAATTATACTTAGTCTCAATGAGCTATAGATATTTTCCTACATAGCTCTATTCTAGTTTTTTCTTTTTGTGCTAATGTTTTTATATATACTATGTCTATGTGTGTTACAAATATAATGGGATATTTTTATATATTAGTTCATATATTATGACTTTTAACAAAATTGAAAGAAAAAAGGAGACCAAATAAATCTACTTATAGAGTTTGTTATATTAGCCATTTGGTTCTTTATTAAGATTTCTGTTTTTTGTTGATTTTCTCTATTTGCTGACACATTATCATTATGTAATATTTTACTTATTTTAAAATAAGCATTGTTTTCTTTAGTTCCTTGGAGATATTTATAATAGCTCCTTTTCTATCTTTACCAAGTCTGACATCTGGGTTCTTTCAAAGATAATTCCTGTTACCTGTTTTTTTTTTTCCTGTTTTTCAGGTGATATCTTCCTGTATCTCTGCATGGAGATATCTTATAATTTTCTGTTGAAAAAAAAGGACATTTTGGATGTTATAGTGTGGCAACTCTGGAGATTGCTCTCGCCTCTCTGGGAATTTTTTGTTTGTCTGTTTAGTGATGTGGCTGGGCTATTTTAGTGAAGTATGTTTCCCTCCCTTTGTACAATCTCTGATGTCCTTCCTCTAAGGGTAAAGTTCTTGTGGTGGTCTCTGTGGTTGTCTCTTTCTCTGATCTCTCTACTAAGCAGTCTCCCTCTATTGATATCATACCCAGCTCTTAGAGTCTTCTAATTGTTAGGCTGATAGCTTTATTATTTTTTTTTTTGACAATGCCCTGGGACATAAATTTCTCCACAGTCTTACCAATTAAACTTGAGTCCCTTTGCAAAGATTATGTCTAAAGTTGTCTATTAGCTTTGTTCCAACTTCAAGAGGATTATTCTTCTTGTATATTTCCCCAATTCTCTTGTAAATTTCTAGTTATTGTCGGGTTCAGCTGCTGCTCTCATGGAGCAACCTGCTTTCTATTAATTACTTGCCACCAAAATCTCCATTGTTTTTGGATAGTAACTTTGTGCTTGAATTTTATCTATACTCTGCTCTAAAAAATCAATTTTCTTGAGAAAAGCTCTTCCTCCTTTCCTCCCTTCCCTCCTTCTCTTCCCTCTTCCCCTTATGTCTCCCTCTCCCCCTCTCCTCTCTCTTTCTCTCTTTTCTTGCCTTTCCCAGGGGAAAGTTTCTGCACTTTCTTGAAACCTGTGGTGGGACATTCCACTTCTCCAGAAGTGACACCCCTGTGCATGTGGTCGTAGCTTCTGGTCTTCTCAGCTTGCCTCAGCTGGCATGCATCTTCTATCCTGTGAATGAATTGGGGCAAGGCTGATTGGGGACCTAATAGTCTTCACCTTCCATTCCTATGCTCTCACCTCTTTCCCCAAGAGTGACATCTGGGTAGAGGAAATAAGCTTTTGTCCTCTTAGCTGCACTAATCTTTTTTTTAAAAAAATATTTTTTTAGTTGTAGTTGGACACAATGCCTTTATTTTATTTATTTTTACGTGGTGCTGAGAATTGAACCCAACACTTCACATGTGCTAGAGGAATGCTCTACCACTGAGCCACAACCCCAGCCCCAGCTACACTAATCTTAAGTGTAGTCTCTGAAGCTTGGAGTAGTGAGGAATGAGAATCACTGGAAGTCTTTCTCTTCCCGGGTGACACTGAAGTCCTTGATTTGGATCTGGATGACAGGGATCCCTGTGTTCTAGTGTGTACTTGTCCAAAGTGGAGCATCTGTCACTCGAAGCTGGCGGGGTGTGGTGGGGGGATTGAAGAAAGTAGTAGTTCATGACTCATTGATACAGAGTCACTGTTAGTCAGATTTTGTAGTCTGTGTTAAATAAACATTTCTTAATTTTCTTCATTCTTGAGACAATTTCCAGTGACTTTAAACATTTTAAAGAATAATTTTTACCAGTTACACTGGATTTGTGGAGATTCTTTTGCCAGCATTCCTGAAATTACTATAATGTACTTTAATATTTTGTTAGAGGCATTCATTAATGTAGAGAAAAGAAAGTAATGAGAAGCTTAAAGAATTGAAAAGAATTGCTAAAACTATATTTGTAGAGGTTAGCCAAAAAAAAAATAGAAAAAAAAAAAACACAATGGAAAAAGTACTATAAAATCAGGGACATGTATACACACACATAACTGACTTACCACGGTTCCACCTGTGACTTTTCAACTTTATGATGGTGCAAAAGTTATGTACAATTAGTAGTACCTGTACTTATTTTACTCTTTTTCTGGGCTTGTTATATGTAAGCCTTGTGATGCTGGGCAGAGAAAGCAAGCCACAGCTCCCAGTCAGCCATGCAATCATGATGGTAAGCAACAGATGCTGTAATAGGGTATTGGGTTGCTAAGAAATAATCTTTGTAGATTAGACTAGTAAATGCATTTTGACTTGTGTTTCAGCTTATGATGTTTATCAGGACATAACTCCAAAGTAAGTCAAAGTCTTCTATATATCTCTCATGCTCACAGGTGGGCGTATGTACACACATCTACTCACACTCTCCAACTGGAGATGAAATGAAGGAGAAGATCTCCCCCCAAAGATCCCCATAAACTATTAAAAAATTCAAAACCTGTATGAGAAAAACTGAATAATACTCCTGAAAACACCAACAAAGAGTTAAGCACATGAAAAAACTATCTTGCTCTTGGAGAGGAATTTTCAGTATACTCAAGATGCCAATTCTCCCAGTTAATTTATTTATTTATTTATTTATTTTTTATTTTTTTATTATTTTTTATTTTTTATTGTTGGTTGTTCAAGACATTACATAGTTCTTGATTTATCATCTTTCACACTTTGCTTCAAGTGGGTTATGAACTCCCATTTTTAGCCCATATACAGATTGCAGAATCACATCAATTACACATCCATTGATTTACATATTGCCATACTAGTGACTGTCGTGTTCTGCTACCTTTCCTATCCTCTACTATCCCCCCTCCCCTCCCCTCCCCTCCCCTCTTCTCTCTCTACCCCCTCTACTGTCCTTCATTTCTCCCCCTTGTATTATTTTTCCCTTTCCCCTCATTTCCTCTTGTATGTTCTTTTGTATAACCCTGAGGGTCTCCTTCCATTTCCATGCAATTTCCCTTTTCTCTCCCTTTCCCTCCCACCTCTCATCTCTGTTTAATGTTAATCTTCTTCTCATGCTCTTCGTCCCTACTCTGTTATTAGTTACTCTCCTTATATCAAAGAAGACATTTGGCATTTGTTTTTTAGGGATTGGCTAGCTTCACTTAGCCTAATCTGCTCTAGTGCCATCCATTTCCCTGCAAATTCTATGATTTTGTCATTTTTTAATGCAGAGTAATACTCCATTGTGTATAAATGCCACAGTTTTTTAATCCATTCGTCTATTGAAGGGCATCTGGGTTGGTTCCACAGTCTTGCTATTGTGAATTGAGCTGCTATGAACATCGATGTAGCAGTGTCCCTGTAGCATGCTCTTTTTAGGTCTTTAGGGAATAGACCAAGAAGGGGAATAGCTGGGTCAAATGGTGGCTCCATTCCCAGCTTTCCAAGAAATCTCCATACTGCTTTCCAAATTGGCTGCACCAATCTGCAGTCCCACCAGCAATGTACAAGTGTACCCTTTTCCCCACATCCTCGCCAGCACTTGTTGTTGTTTGACTTCATAATGGCTGCCAATCTTACTGGAGTGAGATGGTATCTTAGGGTGGTTTTGATTTGCATTTCTCTGACAGCTAGAGATGGTGAGCATTTTTTCATGTACTTGTTGATTGATTGTATGTCCTCCTCTGAGAAGTGTCTGTTCAGGTCCTTGGCCCATTTGTTGATTGGGTTGTTTGTTCTCTTATTGTCTAATTTTTTGAGTTCTTTGTATACTCTGGATATTAGGGCTCTATCTGAAGTGTGAGGAGTAAAGATTTGTTCCCAGGGTGTAGGCTCTCTATTTACCTCTCTTATTGTTTCTTTTGCTGAGAAAAAACTTTTTAGTTTGAGTAAGTCCCATTTGTTGATTCTAGTTATTAACTTTTGTGCTATGGGTGTCCTATTGAGGAATTTGGAGCCCGACCCCACAGTATGTAGATCGTAGCCAACTTTTTCTTCTATCAGACGGCGAGTCTCTGATTTGATATCAAGCTCCTTGATCCATTTTGAATTCACTTTTGTGCATGGCGAGAGAAAGGGATTCAGTTTCATTTTGTTGCATATGGATTTCCAGTTTTCCCAGCACCATTTGTTGAAGATGCTATCCTTCCTCCATTGCATGCTTTTAGCCCCTTTATCAAATATAAGATAGTTGTAGTTTTGTGGATTGGTTTCTGTGTCCTCTATTCTGTACCATTGGTCCACCCGCCTGTTTTGGTACCAGTACCATGCTGTTTTGGTTACTATTGCTCTGTAGTATAGTTTGAAGTCTGGTATCGCTATACCGCCTGATTCACACTTCCTGCTTAGCATTGTTTTTGCTATTCTGGGTCGTTTATTTTTCCATATGAATTTCATGATTGCTTTCTCTATTTCTACAAGAAATGCCGTTGGGATTTTGATTGGCATTGCATTAAACCTATAGAGAACTTTTGGTAATATCGCCATTTTGATGATGTTAGTTCTGCCTATCCATGAACAGGGTATATTTTTCCATCTTCTAAGATCTTCTTCTATTTCTCTCTTTAGGGTTCTGTAGTTTTCATTGTATAAGTCTTTCACCTCTTTTGTTAGGTTGATTCCCAAGTATTTTATTTTTTTTGAAGATATTGTGAATGGAGTGGTTGTCCTCATTTCCATTTCAGAGGATTTGTCGCTGATATACAGGAATGCCTTTGATTTATGCGTGTTGATTTTATATCCTGCCACTTTGCTGAATTCATTTATTAGCTCTAATAGTTTCTTTGTAGAGCCTTTTGGGTCTGATAGGTATAGAATCATATCATCTGCAAATAGTGATAATTTAAGTTCTTCTTTTCCTATTTTTATGCCTTTAATTTCTTTCGTCTGTCTAATTGCTCTGGCCAGCGTTTCCAGAATTATGTTGAAAAGAAGTGGAGAGAGAGGGCATCCCTGTCTTGTTCCAGATTTTAGAGGGAATGCCTTCAATTTTTCTCCATTCAGAATGATGCTAGCCTGAGGCTTAGCATAGATTGCTTTTACAGTATTGAGGTATGTTCCTGTTATCCCTAGTTTTTCTAGAGTTTTGAACATAAAGGGATGCTGTACTTTGTCGAATGCTTTTTCCGCATCTATCGAGATGATCATATGGTTCTTATTTTTAAGTCTATTGATGTGGTGAATAACATTTATTGATTTCCGTATATTGAACCAGCCTTGCATCCCAGGGATGAATCCTACTTGATCATGGTGCACAATTTTTTTGATATGTTTTTGTATCCGATTCGCCAGAATTTTATTGAGGATTTTTGCATCTAGGTTCATTAGAGATATTGGTCTGAAGTTTTCTTTCTTTGAAGTGTCTTTGTCTGGTTTAGGTATCAGGGTGATGTTGGCCTCGTAGAATGAATTTGGAAGTTCTCCCTCTTTTTCTATTTCCTGAAGTAGCTTGAAAAGTATTGGTATTAGTTCCTCTTTAAAGGTTTTGTAAAATTCTGCTGTATACCCATCCGGTCCTGGGCTTTTCTTAGTTGGTAGTCTTTTGATGGTTTCTTCTATTTCCTCAATTGATATTGGTCTGTTTAGGTTGTCTATATCCTCCTGACTCAATCTGGGCAGATCATATGACTTCAGAAATTTATCTATGCCTTCACTATCTTCTAATTTATTGGAGTATAAGGATTCAAAATAATTTTTGATTATCTTCTGTATTTCTGAAGTGTCTGTTGTGATATTGCCTTTTTCATCCCGTATGCTAGTAATTTGAGTTCTCTCTCTTCTTCTCTTCGCTAGCATGACTAAGGGTCTGTCGATTTTGTTTATTTTTTCAAAGAACCAACTTTTAGTTTTGTCAATTTTTTCAATTGTTTCTTTTGTTTCGACTTCATTAATTTCAGCTCTGATTTTCATTATTTCTTGCCTTCTACTTCTTTTGCTGTTGTTTTGCTCTTCTTTTTCTAGGATTTTGAGATGAAGTATGAGATCGTTTATTTGTTGGTTTTTTCTTTTTTTAAGGAATGAACTCCAAGCAATTAATTTTCCTCTTAGAACTGCTTTCAATGTGTCCCATAGATTCCGATATGTTGTGTCTGTGTTTTCATTTATCTCTAAGAATTTTTTAATTTCCTCCTTGATGTCTTCTATAACCCATTGATCATTCAGTAACCTATTGTTCATTCTCCAAGTGATGTATGCTTTTTCCTTCCTTCTTTTATCGTTGATTTTCAGTTTCATTCCATTATGATCAGATAAGATGCATGGTATTATCTCTACTCCTTTATATTGTCTAAGAGTTGCCCTGTGACATAATATATGATCTATTTTTGAGAAGGATCCATGTGCTGCTGAGAAAAAAGTGTAACTGCTTGATGTTGGGTGGTATATTCTATATATGTCAATTAAGTCTAGGTTATTAATTGTGTTATTGAGTTCTATAGTTTCCTTATTCAACTTTCGTTTGGAAGACCTGTCCAGTGGCGAGAGAGGTGTGTTGAAGTCTCCCATGATTATTGTATGGTGGTCTATTAGACTCTTGAACTTGAGAAGAGTTTGATGAACATAGCTGCACCATTGTTTGGGGCATATATATTTATGATTGTTATGTCTTGTTGGTGTATGGTTCCCTTAAGCAGTATGTAGTGTCCCTCTTTATCCCTTTTGATTAACTTTGGCTTGAAATCTATTTTATTTGATATGAGTATGGACACTCCTGCTTGTTTCCGAAGTCCATATGAGTGATATGACTTTTCCCAACCTTTCACCTTCAGCCTATGTATGTCTTTTCCTATCAAATGCGTCTCCTGTAGGCAGCATATTGTTTTGTGATCCATTCTACTAGCCTATGTCTCTTAATTGGTGAGTTTAAGCCATTAACATTTAGGGTTATTATTGAGATATGGGTTGTTGTTCCAGCCATATTTGTTTATTTATGTTACTAAACATGGTTTGTTTTCCTCTTTGATTATTCCTCCCCCCTTTACTGTCCTACCTCCCACTGTTGGTTTTCATTGTTATTTTCCATTTCCTCTTCCTGTAATGTTTTGCCGAGGATGTTTTGAAGAAATGGTTTTCTAGCTGCATATTCTTTTAACTTTTGTTTGTTGTGGAAGGTTTTAATTTCATCTTCCATCCTGAAGCTTAATTTCACTGGATACACAATTCTTGGTTGGAACCCATTTTCTTTCAGTGTTTGAAATATGTTATTCCAGGATCTTCTAGCTTTCAGAGTCTGTGTTGAAAGATCAGCTGTTATCCTGATTGGCTTACCCCTAAATGTAATCTGCTTCCTTTCTCTTGTAGCTTTTAAAATTCTCTCCTTATTCTGTATGTTGGGCATCTTCATTATAATGTGTCTAGGTGTGGATCTCTTATGATTTTGCACATTCGGCGTCCTGTAGGCTTCTAGAATTTGGGATTCTGTCTCATTCTTCAAGTCGGGGAAGTTTTCTCGTATTATTTCATTGAATAAATTGCTCATTCCTTTGGTATGGAGTTCTATACCTTCCTGTATCCCAATGACTCTTAGGTTTGGTCTCTTAATGTTATCCCATATTTCTTGGATGTTCTGCTCATGGTTTCTTAACAGTCTTGCTGAGCTGTCTATGTTCTTTTCAAGTTGAAATACTTTGTCTTCATTGTCTGATATTCTATCTTCTAAGTGTTCTACTCTGCTGGTAGTATTCTCAATTGAGTTTTTAAGTTGGTTTATTGCTTCCTGCATTTCTAGGATTTCTGTTTGTTTGTTTTTTATAACCTCTATCTCCTTGTATAGTTGATCCTTTGCTTCCTGGATTTGTTTGTGTAATTCCTTGTCGAAGTGATCTTTCATTGTCTGATTTTGCTGTCTAATGTCTTCCTTGATACTCCAGATCATCTGAAGCATATATATCCTGAATTCTTTATCTGACATTCCATCTGCTGCAGCTGTTACCTCTTCTAAAGTTGAGCTGACCTGCATTGCTTGTGGTCCTTTCTTTCCTTGTCTTTTCATACTGCTTGCGTTTCTTTCTTCTTGGTGAAACTGTTGTGTTTTTGAAATTTTTCCCCCCCTATATATTTATATTGCTCTTGTATAGTTGAAAAGTCTCCCTTGCAGGCGTGGGCGGGGGCTCTGCTCTGCCCCTCCTCCAATTGGAGTGAGGTGTCTACCATGCCCTCGTACCCCTGGGCCTGATCCGCTGTTCTGTCGCAGGTCTGCCTACCTTGCAGGCGGGGGCGAAGGCTCTGCCCTGCCCCTCCTACCACGCCCGCGGACCGCCGGGCCTGATCTGCAGGTTAGTCGCCGGTCTGCCCACCTTTCGGGCACGGGTGGCAGTTCCGCTTCGCCCCCACTCCAATTGGGGTCACGTGACCACCACACAGGCGGGCCGCTGGGCCTGACCTGGGCGCGGGTGAAGGCTCTGCTCTGCCCCTACTCCAGTTGGGGTGAAGTGTGTACCACGCTGGCAGGCCACTGGGCCTGATCCGCCGGTCTGTCGCAGGTCTGCTTACCTTGCTGGCGCGGGCGGCGGCTCTGCCCTGCCCCTCCTACCACGCCCGCAGTCCGCTGGGCCTGATCTGCAGGTTGGTTGCAGGTCTGCCTCCCTTGCGGGCACGGGCGGCGGCCCCGCTCCTCCCCTATGGCTCCACGACAAAGCGAGAGAGACTCGCGTGTCTGTGACTCACCCTCCCTACCAGTTGACCAACTGTTTCCGTCGCCGCTGGCACCGATGAAGTTCTCTCCTCGGCCGCTCTCCGATGACATCAGATCTCTGCCATGCTGGCATCCCCTGTTCTATGGCTGAATCCCATTTTCTTCTCTTCCAATAGGCGGAGCTGTGCCCTCCGAGCCGAGCTTCTGCCCTCTATGTGCTGACAGAAATCCCTGTAAGGTGGCTCCTGGGAGTCTCTCAATCCTGTTAGTCTAGAGCCCTTTCACTTATCCGGCCCCTCCCCCTGTTCCTCCTGCCAGCCAGCCAGCCAGGTCCTGTTCACCGGAGGCGGTTCCCCAAGGGTCTGATTACACCTGCAGCCCCACCACGTGTCCTATATCCCGAACGATGAACACCCTCTCTGTCATTCATCTAAGCCCCAGTGCTGTGGTGGGGTGATCTGGGAACCAACAGTTTAATTTTTCCGGACCCCTTTGGTGGGCACGCCCCCAGAAACTGGCAGCTAAGATCTTGGGTGTCGCCGCTGGTGTTAAGGGGAGGTGGGGATCTGGAATCCCCTCTGCTTCCCTACAGACACGCCCCCGGAGAGATTCCTGAGGTTTCCTGGCTGCTTGTATCTGGAGGGGGTGGGAGTCACACACCTGCTAACGTGGATTCCGCTGGGAAGGAATTCTGTAGGCGGAACTCTGGTGATGTCACCTCTCTGCTATGGTGGGCCCCAGGCTCCTTGCCGGAGTGTCTGAAGGGAGGGGTGGGACTGGTCTGTCTCTGGTTGGTTTCAGCTCCCGGTTCGCTATTTCATGAAGGCTTGGCGAGAGACCTCTTCCTAGAGTCCCTGCACCGCTCCTGCTGCGCTTCGCCGCGCCTCGGAGGCTATCCGCCCAGACGCAGGGGCTGCGTGCAGGCAGCCGACAGTCGCCGAGTCGCGCGGGCAGCGGCTGGCGGGTCTGGACCTCTGCTCTGCGTGGCGGAGATTCACTCGTCTAGGGCAAACTGTCACCTCCAAAGATCCTACCAATTCCTGGCCGGTCTCTCTTTAGTGGAATTTTGCTAGGAGTTTCTCAGCAGGTCGAATCTAAGCGTATCCATGCGTCTCTCTGACCCCGTTGTTGCGGAGGTACTGAAAGCGCTGCCTCCCCACTCTCCGCCATGTTGGATCCTCCCAGTTAATTTATAAATTTAAAGTAATCTCAATCAAAATAAGACCACTAATACTCTTTCTGGAGATGGACACATTGATTATGAAATATATTTTCAGGGAAAAAAGAGACTCTCCAAGAAACTCATTGGAAGAGTATTAATGAGGAGGGTGGCTAACCTACCAGGTAGTAGAAACACCTTGGTACTGGAACAAGATTAGATGGACCAATGAAACAGAAAGCAACATATAGTGACCAGCTAAACTGAGTATGGAAAACTGTATTCAATAAAGGTGAATTGATATTTTCAAATGATTAAATAAATAATTAACTTTGTAGTAAATGTTTTGGGTCCAACTAGATACTTGTATGTAAGAGGAAAATGGATAGATTCATTACACTGTTCACTAGGAAAAAGATATATAATGGATCAGATTTAAGTTTTAAAAACTATACTAGAGTGAGAAGAGGGTCAATTTATTTATAACCTGGGAATGGACAGCACTTTTCTAACCATTACAAAATCTGGAAACAATAAAAGATGGATTCATTTGATTATATATATATATATATATATATATATATATATATATATATATATATATATATAAATTAAAAATCCTTTTCTGTTATTCACAATTCTAGTTATAAGAATCCATACTAGGGATATAAATGAGGCTACTTTCTTGAGGCACTATTCCCCAACTGGAAGTAACCCAGCTAACCATCACTAGGATATTACACAATGGTTGATTAAACTTTGATACATTTATGATAGAGTATGATCCAGCCCTGAAGAATATATACATATATATTTTTTTTGAGGGGCGGGAACACTACTGGGGATTGAACTCAGGGGCACTTCACCACTGAGCCACATCCCCAGCCTCATTTTGTATTTTATTTAGAGATAGGGTCTCACTGAGTTGCTTAGCACCTTGCTTTTGCTGAGGCTGGCTTTGAACTCTTGATCCCACGTCTCAGCCTCCCAAGCTTCTGGGATTACAGGCATGTGCCACTGCGCCCGGCTAAATATATATTTTAATATGTATATATATATATACACATACACATACACATATACATATATATTTAAGTGTGTGTGTATATATATATATATATGTGTGTGTGTGTGTGTGTGTGTATTCCAGAACATATTGTTAAATTATAATAAGCAAGATTAACAAAAGAAAGTATAGCATGCTTCTATATATATCTAGGATAGGGGAAATATGTGGGAGTATGTATGTGTTTGGTTATGTTCAAAAATAAGTAGTAATCTTAAAAATTAAAAAATAGAAGAACTGGTTAATTGTAGTGGAATAAAGTGAAGGGGTAGGGATAGAAGCATGACTTCTTTGAATGAATCTTGTTTTATAGATTTGAGTTTGAAATCATATAAATATTCTGTACAAATATAAAACAAGATTGAAATTATTAAAGTTCCTAAAAATCAATAGTAAGATGAAAATAAATTCAACTGCATTGATTTGGTGGCATAACCACACAGAACTATTTATTCATTTATTTATTTATTACTTTTTTTCTTTTATTCCTTTTGGTATTGAACTCTAGGGCCTGAAGGAAGTGGCTGTGAGACCTCTCCTGCCCTGAGGGTTCTGCCTCCTTCCCTTCTGAGCTAAGCAGGCTGATTTATGGTATTTTTAAGCCAAGGAGTTTGTACATAGGATAAAGGCAACCACAACAGGACCTTAACCTGACTCCCATAATCACTGATAGTTGTAAGAGATTTTTGTTTTGGTTTCTGAGACTAGTGGGTGTTGGGTAGAATAAATTAAGTGAGGAATGATGCAGGGCCAGGAGTAGGTAAAGGACTAAGAAGGCCTTTGCCTCAGGCATGGAATATAAAGGGCTGCCAAAAATCTTAGTTGTTGAGATAAGAAATATTTTCATGCAATAGTTAAAAAAAAATCAATGCCCAAACTCCCCAAATTGTTACATAAGGCGGGAGCAGTGCCTGTGTCATGCTGAGTCATATTAGCACTTGAGGCCAGGGGAAAAACTCAAAAGTTCAGGCCCTGTAGTGGTTGAAAATTGATATTTTGTTTATCATGGATCCTGGCCTTGGAATTATATCAGAACTGAGATTTTCAGTGTGGGAGAAAGGAAATACAGAATAGAGGATTCATAAGACTTAGTGCAAGTTCCATATAGTTCTAAATTTAAATATAACTTATGGCATATCTTATCATGAAACCATATAACTATAGCTAAACAGCTATAGGTATCACTATAGATGCATATATATACATTTTTATCTGTGTATACTGTTGGTCCTCCTTTTCTATAGGTTTGTATTTGCCAATTATTCTACTTACTAAAATTTATTTGTAACTAACAAATCAATATTTGTGGTACTTTTGTGGTCCTCCATAGATGCATTCAAAGAAGCAAAATAGTTGAAACACCTGAGGCATAAGATTTCCTGGTCAAGGTTGAACAAAGCAACACATTCCTTTGTTGTTTTGGATCCTGGCTCTCGCCCCTCTCTGCACCCACCACGACCCCACGTAGACCCTCCTGTCCCCTCCTCCTGGCCTCCGTCTTTTGCCAGGCCCCCTTTGCCAGGTCCCTGGCCCACGATTTCTTATGGGAAACAGAGCCCTGCCCCTCACCTGGGCCCCTTGCTCTCCCTGGGCCCTTGGTCCTGCATCCTGATCTGTGACACCTGCCAGTGGCCCTGGGCCTCGATCCTGCCTACCCCCGGCTGGATGCCCTTCCTTCCCTCCCCAGCCCTTTCAACTTTTCTGAGCCCCCTGCCTCTTCTCCTGTAAGCAATTGTCCTTTTGAAGTCTGTTGTTTTGTTCAGGCATAAGTTATGTTAGTGGTGAGTTCAGTGTTAATGAATCAACACTATATATTAAATAAAGTGTTTTTAAATAGGAGCACACACAATATGTTATGTATGAATTGGTTGATAATATTTTGTGACCAGAGGCTCACAAGAACCTAACTTTGTATTTCACCAATGAGCAATGCTTTAGGATTGTCTAATTCAGGGTTCTGTGTAACTATCGAATATAGCTACTGTATATAATGAGAACCAACTGAATGTACACACACACACACACACACACACAATTGCCTATCCTGTTCACTGAAAAGGCCTAGAAAAAGATAACTACATAGGCGCAACAAGCATTTAGTTGCTACATTATAGTCTGTAAATTATTTTTCCCACCAAAAAAAATTAGGCTTCTTGGATAAATAGTCAATTCAAGGTCTCAGGCAGGGAATGTACAAGATGAATCCAAAACATTTTGTCCTACCAAAAAGCTGACAAGCTATTCAAAACTATTAGACTTGTATCAAAAGAACACAGACACTGACCTGATTAAGCTCCCACTAAACAAACTTGGGACAATTAGAGTATCAGTAAAATCTGCTATGGAGTTAAGTACATCAAATATGTTCAAATTCATACAGATACAAAAAAATGCAACAACATCTTAATAGTTACCTTTGGAGCAGGCTAAATAATGGAATCATTCTTTTAAGAACTGGTAAGTAACTAGAAGGATATTTCCTATGAGAATTGTATATTGCAGTAGTAAGATAATTGAAGAAGTTTAATTTTCTATTTACAGAAGAATTTTAGCTAATAAATGGGCACAAATTATAGAATTACAGAGACCTGCTATAATTCTGGAAATTAAAGATTATCCTGATGTGAGTCTTCAGAATATGTTTGTGTAAAGCAAACTTTATATTTTAATTTAATAATAATAATAATAATAATAACAATAATAATATCTATTTTTCCTGCATTTTTTTACTGTGGTAAAATGCACACCACATAAAATGAACTACCTTAACATTTTTTTTAAAAAAAGAAATGATAGATCACCATTTTTAACCCCTAATGAATGAATAGATTTTAACAAAGATCAACAGTGGTTGAAGGCATTAAAAAATATGATCAGCCAGAGAGTAAGTAGTTCCTAAGAAAAGCAAATATTATTTATGAGGTCATCTTACAAAAATAAAAGGGAGTCCTGGATCTGATCAAACACTAACTACCAACTCATGGGAAATGCAAGAGATAAGGGAACCGTCAACTAACCCCAAGAAAATGTGATTTCAAAAAAACGAAACAAAAACTATAGTGAGTGGACCCTTCAGGACAAATGGCCTAATTTATTGAAGAGGCAAAGGGAATATATAGGAAATACATTTTAAAAACACTGAACATATTTAAACCAATCACAACATAAACATTATCTGTGTCCTGATTCAAGAAAATTGTTATGGGGGCTGGGATTGTGGCTCAGTGGTAGAGCGCTCACCTACTGTGCAAGGCCCTGGGTTCGATCCTCAGCACCACATAAAAATAAATAAATAAAATAAAGCTATTGTGTCCAACTACAACTAAAAATAAATTTAAAAAAGAAAATTGCTACAAAATTTATAAGATAGTGGAGGAACTCCAAACAGTGGTGGTATATTTTAAATTATTGAATTATGATTGTTGTTTTTAAAGTTATGATAATAGTACTACAGTATGTTTAAAAATAACTTTTACTTTTCAGAGGCATACTGCAATTTGACATAAAATGTTCTGATGTCTAGAATTTGTTGCAAAATAATCCAACGTCTGGGAAGTAGATGGGGTTTTATGGAACAAGATTTCACATATATGGATCATTACTGGATGACTGGTATATGAGGAACACTAAATTATCCTAATTATATGTCATTCTTTTTATATGTATTTATTTTTAATTTCTCATCTGCAAAAAAAAAAATATTTTCTTTGGAGAAAGTATTCGAGTCCCCAGATGCAATTAGTTTTGCTCTCTGTGCAAAGAAAGAAGCTGCTTTTTAAAAATTTTTGTTGCACACTTTATTGAATATTCACATATATGCTCTGGTGAATTGCTATTGAATTTAAAAGTTTTATGTCTAGATAGGCTTCCCTAG
This sequence comes from Marmota monax, assembly GCF_021218885.2. NCBI lineage: Eukaryota > Metazoa > Chordata > Mammalia > Rodentia > Sciuridae > Marmota > Marmota monax. The sequence continues at coordinate 6,654,662 of NW_026692132.1, forward strand.
GTCCCTTCAGAGGTTAAAGCAAGGGAAGGTAAAAAGTTTTAACATATACACTTGATTTAATGTATATACCTTTATACATAAAGAGGCACACACGTGTACATAAAACATATAAAACTGTGAAAGCAAAGAAATCAAGCTAAATATCTGCCAGACATGTCATACAGGTTTTTATCTTTAACATATGAAGAATTCAATAATTCAAAAGAAAATCACACTGATAAAAAGTGGGCAAACAATCCATAGAAGAAATACAAATGCCTAATACACAGAAAGTAAGTTCTGCCTAATTGATCATCAAAAAAATTTTATGCAAATACACATAATGAAAGCCTCGTTAGCTCATTTAATATTTAACAATTATAACCACACTGGTGAGAGTGCATGATGCTCAAACTTTTGTTGGGAATGTAAACTGGAACAACTTTATTAAGAAATGTGACAATCTAGCAAAACTCTTGTACAGTACTGGGGATAATCCACAGCCTCATACATGCAAGGCAAGTGCTCTATCACCAAACTGCTTGGCTAGCCCACCTTTAAACCTCTAATTCTATTTCATAAGGCCTAGCATAAGTAAAAATCTTAATCAGATATAGTAAATAATTTTTGTATGCAAAAAATTCTCACTTAATGTTGAAAAACACTTTGAAAAAATGATGTAGTAATAAGAAATTGTTTGAATTAATTGGGGTATATTCACAATTAGGAACATGTTCATTAAAAATCAGGCGTTTGAGCCTAGCAATAGTGCATGCCTATAATCCCAGTGGTTCTAGAGGCTGAGGCAGGAGGATCTCGAGTTCAAAGCCAGCCTCTGCAATTTAGCGAGGCCCTAAGCAACTCAGTGAGACCTTGTCTCTAAATAAAATTTTAAAAAGGGCGGGGGATGTGGCTCAGTGCTTAAGTGCCCCTGAGTTCAATCTCTGGTACAAAACCAAAACAAAACAAACAAACAAAAAATCAGGCATTTGTTGTTTTGTTGCTGTTGCAGTGCTGGGGCTTGAACCCAGGGCCTTGTTCATATTAGGCAAGTGCTTAACCCCTAGGACACATCTCCAGTCCCTAAAGACTAGTTTTAAAGGCCTTAAAGACTTGGTAAAATTCTCTTTATAAGCTTTGAAAAAATAATTCAAAATCCAGTTATGTATGGTGTATAATATCATAATAATTTTCTGCTTTTCTATATTTGTAATGAGAAGATTCAGAAGGGAATGCATCCAAACTTTAACAGTGCTTATATCTGTATGATGAGTTTTAGATTACTCTATGCCTTTCTGTATGTTATTCAATATTTATCTTCTAGTGTATAAACATTAAAAAGGAATAAACATTTTAATAAAGCAAATCATGAGGCGCCTGTAACAGTGAAATGTATATCTGAGGAGTGGGTGAGCCTCAACGTCTGTTGATGCCCCAGACATTTCTGTTCTGAGCCTGATTTTCTCACCTAGAAAACAATTATAATTATAGTAATTATAATACACAATGATAATGAAATTTAAATGAAGCAGATGAACCTTGCATACATTCAATATTTTCTTACAATAACAAAGTTTAAACAAACTTTGGCTGTATTTTCCTTGTCTTTTTTTTCCTCCTTACATAATATAGATAACAGTTTGCAAAATCTTATATACTGCTGAATATGATCCTCTATATTCAAAACTAAGAAAAATTGATTTGATTATCTTAAAACCTCCATTTCATAGTATTATTTTTATTTTAAGAGCTTGACTTTAAGCTTGGCACAATTTACTCATTCATGCAAAAACTACTGTTTGTTTCCCATATGGAAGAATGCCTGTATAGAGTGAAACAATAAGATGTAGTTACTGGGGCTGGGGCTGTAGCTCAGTAGTAGAGCGCTTGCCTTGCATGCATGAGGCACTGGTCTCAATCCTCAGCACCACATAAAATAAATTAATAAAATATTGTGTCCATCTACAACTAAAAAATATTGAAAAAATATAGCTGCTATCAGGGAACAATTTCTTTCATTGATGCAACCAACAAATACATAAACATGCAAGGTTCTACAGGGAGTGTATATGAAATTTTAGAGTCCAGAAATTGCTTACATCTGGAAAAATACAGAAGTCTTCATTGGAGAAGTTAGTTTTAGAGGTGGAACTTATAAGATTTATCATATAAATAAAATGGTACAGGAAGAAAGCTTTGAATCATAATATTTTGATATATTTAAAATTTCAGCTTTCATTGAGTAAAATTTTATGACAAAGTTAAACAGGAATATAGAGAATAATCTTCAGTAAAGAAAGTTTTATTTGAGAATAAGAACAGGATTGCAATCCAGGACACACATGCAGAGGCCAGGGAGGCCTCTGAGATGCCCAGAGAATAAAGGGAATGTCGTGGGTTTTATTAGGACAGAGATATTTACCCAAGTTGTTCAAGGGAGCTGGCAAGCTCTGCTTCATGAGAGGCACCATGTAACGTTAATCTTCAGGTTATAGCTGGTAGTTCTGCCAACAATTGCTAAGAAGAAGAAAATACAACCTTAAAGATAAAGCAGCCTTTTGCTGATTGGCCTAGGTGGGCAGTTTTGTAACCTGAACGGTTTCTCCCCATGGACTCTAAGCTCTATTTGAGATGAGTTTGACAAGAATATTTTTATTTGTAGGCTCAATTTCCACACAGGAAAAGGTCATAAAAATTAAAGGTGTCTTTTTCATTCTACAGACAACGCTAAAAAATAACAATTGGATCAGAGCCCACTATTTGGGCATTGTAAGACTTATGTATTTGACAATGAAATCTGAACTAAGTACTGGAGACATTTTCATCCTATAAATTAAGGGAAGTATTAAGAGTCTTCTTTTCCAACTAATTTGTTTATACTGTTTGACACAGTTAATATGATTTTTTCTCTCTGTGTAAAACTATAAACTTATGATTGATAGTTGGTACTTAGTAATTTTTATGGATAATAATTATATGTAAGCTTTTAATATCCTTACTGCTTTATATCCTCCCACAATAAGATTCACTCACTTTTAAAATTTTATGCATGGACTCTTGTATATCATTATCCTTCAGTTTGCCTTACTCACCTTTTGTTTTATTCACTTTGACATCTGGTGTCATATATAGGAAGTTGTATGATGTTGACTTCAATCTCATGACTTCCAGAATAGGATTTTGGCTGACTTTATTGCCAAGTAACTAATATCCATCATGTGTTCAGCCTGAGAAATTTGATTATCTCCTTATCTGCCAAAAGCAAAACAAAACAAAAACAAAAACACAGCAGCCTTGCTAATAATACTACACAGTATAGAATATACCTACTTGAAGTAGTGCTTTAGGAAATTTACCTGTATGGGCATATACAAAATTCAGGAAGGTCATTTGGGATGTCTTGTAGTCATTTTGTTATAATAAAAGGAGGGCTGGAATAAGTGTTACAGCTTTGATCAAACTTTTCACAGACATATCACTGTAAAGATGAAAGAACAAATGCTATTCAAGTACAAAACAGGAAGATTTTAAGAATCTTTCTGAAAATTTATGTCTGCATCTCCTTTGATACATGCAACATTTTCTCTGTTCAGGTGGGGAGAAACTGGAGCGGGCTTCTTTGGTCCCATGGTATTCTTAAAGAAGGGCAGTTAAATGGTGTTTCTTGCAAGCTTTGCCTTCTTTATTTGTATTTTGTATCATTAAAATAATCAGCTTACAGTACTAGAGATAGAATCCATTAATTTTGACCGCAATACAATTGTCATTTTGGGAGCAGAAAAGGCTGTTTTCTTGTTTGAGTTAAACATTTCTAGAAACTCTTAAGTCTCTTATACATCTTGATAAAAATTAATAAAACTTTGGAATCTTTCAGTAGTACCTTCTAAATACATATTCACTACTAAGAAAAAGAACAGTTTTTTTTCCTTCATGATTTATTGGTGTTTCTCAGCTCCAGAACCATCATCTGGAGTTTTCTCTATGAAATATGCAGTAACAGAATTTATCACATAGATAAAGCATTTCATCAGTCTTGCCTTTCAAATTGGTAGTTTCAATTAAGTTGTATTTTAAACAGTAAGACACAACTCCATTTTAATCTTGGTCTATTATCTTATCATCTTCTCTTTCCTCTTTTGTGTGATGGAGACCATGATTTTGGAAATTTTATTGAGAACACAAAACAGATGCTTTGGAAGATTTACTTTGGATGCATTTAGTTAACTTTTTTCTAATGAAAGTTTTCCTTCGTATCTTTAATGAACCGTTTACCATTGCTTGTATCACATAATATTTTCACAAGCCATTTGTGGATTTTTTTCCCTTGTTGACTTATGTGCCTTCCTCCTCAGATGTTTTTGTATTATGTGTGTATATAAGCTGTGAAACCCAAATGTATTTCTACTAATCCTGTTACATAGTTTAGGATTCTCTATGTGATTGGGTTCATGCAACTCCTCCTTACATAGTAGACTCCCTTTGGCAGGTATTCCTTTTGATGTTATTAGAATTTAGTATTGTTTTCAGGATGATAAAGCAAGTCAAGAATTAAAAAAAAACCAGTAAGACATACCAATCTTCTATTAGTTATCTTATATTTATTGATCATAAGGTGTTGATCATCATTTATAGAATGATCTTATTTCATTCTAAATACTGTCATTTAGTACAGCTCAATGTCCGACTGAACAGTAGATGTCGTATACAAAACAACTGAATGTAGTTGTGTGTATTTTAGGTTTTTAATGAAAGTATTATAACAGCAAGGTAAATGTAACCCACTTCAATTTATTTTGATTTTTCCACTAATCTAGGAAGCCCTGTTTGGAAACATAATGGTCTGATGTGAGGAGCACTGTCTTTGAAGTGGTATATTCATAACCATGTGGCTGTGTGCACATTGTTTACTTACCCTGATGGATTTGCCATGAGGCAGGCATGCAAGATTATGGGGATGGAACACAAAGAGGATGGAACTCAGCTTGAAGGTGCTTTCAGTCTAATGAGAGTGGGAGTAGAGGTGTGGCAAGCAGAATCTCAGAAAGTTGAAATTAAATGAGTTAACGTATATTCAGTGCACAGAGTGATAAACATGAGGTTACATATATCATTTCTCCTTTTTCAAAGATTCCCTATTTGGCTTCTTTTATGAAAGACCTGATTTCATAGAGTGATAATTTGATGTAAATCCAAATCATAGAGGTAAATAGAGTTTTGCTGAATACAAAGTCTTATTTGGGTCAAGATTTGATTCTGAACTGTTTTATTTATGCATTCTCCTTAATGTGCAACTTGGGCTTCCCCACAGAGAAGCAGTTTTTCAAATATCTAATGGAATTTCCTGCTTACTTGAATTTAACAAATTAATCATATGCTTTTCTTTTGAATATAACTCAAGGGAATGAGGAACAAGATGTCATTGAGATGTACCAAATTATTAGATGGCACAAGTTTTGAGAATGTACAAATATACAAGGTGTTCATAAAACTCAAAGGATATTAATTTTCCAGTAAGTAGGAAATCAACAACTCATTTTTTAGACTTATACCTAAATATTTCAAGCTATTATGGTCTGTTAACTTTCATCTCTAACTACTCTAAATGAGAACCAAATGGGCCATCAGTAAATCAGGAATTAAAGAATTTCGGTGCTCATGCTAGTCTATTATGTGCTGTTGGAACACAAACACTTTCTCTCAATGAGATTTATTACAATTTATTATTATGAACTGTCCTTTCAAGTTCAAAGACTTGCCCTGAGTAAGACATAATCTTTGAACACTTCATGAAGCTACTTATTTACCTGGCACTTGGACTAAAAATGTGCCTGGACTTAAAAGATATATTAATACAAAATGTAGCCACATTTATATTGGTAAACATTAAACATGCAACTTGTGGTAGAGAGTGGAGTTTAATCAGCATAGAGAAAACATGAAACAAAAGTGCTTACTTAAGCTTTATCTACTGCATTTACTTAAATCTCTCCCTTTAAGAACCAATATTCTATATTTTAAATACATGATCATCCAACACATTATGTGAATATTGTTAATGTAACTTTCTAGCCACATCTTAAGTGTTGAACTTCTGGAATCTTCATAGCATCAAGTATAAAGTTGATAAGAGGATTTTCTGCACTCATGTGCTGAGCATTTAGTTTCCTTCTTTAGAAGAATATTACAAGGGGCTAGGGTTGTAGCTCAGCGGTAGAGGGCTCGCCTAGTACGGGGGAGGCCCTGTGTTCGATCCTCAGCACCACATAAAAATAAGTAAATAAAATAAAGGCATTGGGCTGGGGATGTGGCTCAAGCAATAACGCGCTCACCTGGCATGCGTGGGGTGCTGGGTTCGATCCTCAGCATCACATAAAAATAAAATAAAGATGTTGTGTCCACCGAAAACTGAAAGATAAATATTAAAAAATTCTCTCTCTCTCTCTCTCTTAAAAAGTAAAATAAAATAAAGGCATTGTGTCCAACTACAACTAAAAAATAAATACTTGAAACAAAAAAGAATATTACCAGGATACTGTGTGTGTGTGTGTGTGTGTGTGTGTGTGTGTGTCTGTGTTAGACAGAGATATGCGGGGGTCCAACCCAAGGCCTTGCATATGCTATTCCTTTGAACTATGCCTGACAACTTTAAAAATAAATAGTTAGTGGTCAGGCATGGCTGTAATCCCAGGGACTTGGGAGGCTGAGGCAGGAGGATTACAAGTTTGAGGCCAGTCTCAGCAACTTAGGCCCTAAGCAACTTAGTAAAACCTATCTCAAAATAAAAAAAAAATAAAAAAGGATGGAGAAAAAGGGATGGAGATGTGGCTCAGTGTTTAAGCACCAATACCAAAAAAAAAAAAAAAAAAAAGCCACACCAGTTACTTTTCAAGGGTAGGTATTTTCATGATCAAATGGTCAAATTCCAACATGATGGGATAAAATGTCTTTCTTTACTTCTTAATGGTGATACATTAAGAAGCTCAGATCATTACCCATATAATATTCTGGCAAAAATGTATTTTGGTGTGACTCTGCTTTTCAGAAATCAATCCAAATTGCAATATATACTGTAAAGCAAGCCAGTCCTCTTCAACAATGTCAGTAACATAAAAGGAAAGGGGATAGTGAACTGATTAGGAGAATAAAGAAATAAGGAAATTCATTTTAACAATAAGTATTTCTTGATGTCATCTTTATCATCTGGATAAATCTATAGATTATATAACCTATTTATACATATAATTTTAAAATGAATGATGGTCTAATTGTAACAAAAGAGAACAAAAGATTGTATCCTCAATAAGTTATTTTTTAGGGACAACTACACTGTTAGAATTATACCCTCACAGATTTCCAGAATTACCCCTGGGCAATAGTACCATTCATGTTGTGCACAACTAGGTCAGCTCCTTGTGTGGCAAGGATATCACCCCAGGCACCATTGAGATTAAAACATGACTGTGTGTTTGCTGAACATTTGAAAATGCACATGAGTTATCAATCTGTGTGTATTAGTTTGGGTGAAGCTTTTGAGTTTAGGGTTCTATTGGTTGGGAGACTCAGAGGGTGCAATGAGTTACAGATGAAGTGTGGACACAGCTACAGGGTAGGGTGTCTATTTTCCTGCAGGTTTTGTTTAAACTCCAGGGAAGAATGCTATTTTAGGTCAAAACGGGAGAAGCTGTTTTCTTTTTTTCTAAGGTTTCAGAGGGAGATGCAGACACCAATGTGTTATTTGGATATTGATAGATGGAACGCCATTCATTTTGTTTCCCTTGGTTTCTTAAAGTAAATATTGGAGAGAATCTTTTCCCGTGTCCTTGGATTAAACTAGGCAGGTTGATTACTAGTAGGTAGTGTTTTAGTCAGCTTTTTTGCTGCTGTGACTAAAAGACCTAACAAGAACAAATTTAGAGGAAGAAAAGTTTTTTTGAGGCTCATGATTTTAAAGTTCTCAGTCCTTAGACTCAGAGCCTGAGATGAGGCAGGGCATCATGGTAGAAAAGTGTGGTGGAAGAAAGCAGCTCAAGACCTTGCACAGGGCGGGGGCCAGAGTTGGGGAGAGCTCTGCTCGACAAGGACAAAATCCCAAAGGTACACCTCTAGAACCCAACTGGGTTAATCCTTATCAGGGGATTAATTCACAGATTGGGTTAAGGCTTTTACAACCAAATAATTTCACCTCTAAACCTTCTTGCATTGTCTGACACAGGAGTTTTTGGGGGACAACTAACACAACAGGTAACGTGTTAACCCTTGGGTAACTCTAAGTTGTTCTGATTCAGGAGTTTAAAATGTTCAGTTCCATATATGAAAAAACTCTTCCTTTCAGGGGCTGGACCTGTGGCTTAGCAGTAGCGCACTTGCCTGGTTTGTGTGAGGTACTGGGTTTGATCCTCAGCACCGCATATAAATAAATAAAATGAAGGTCTATCAACAACTTAAAAATTATATAATAATAATAATAATAATTAATAATAATAATAATGAAAACTCTTCCTTTCAGATAATTAATTCTTTTCCCTTCCTATTCTGCAGTTTGGGTTTGTGATGGTTAACTGCAGGGGAACACCTGTCCTGACCTTGGGTGGTATCTTCCAATAGGCTGGGGCCTGGGCAGAACACAAAGGAGAAGAAGGCAGAAAAACACCTTCACACACATGCTCAACTCTCCTGGAGTAGGTGTGGTTTTTGCTGCTGCCATAACTCATGAACATCAAAATGTAGGTTCTTTAGTCTTTGAACATGGATGTGTACCAGCGACTCTCCAGGGGTTTTCCAGGCCTTCAGCCTTGGTCTGGGGATGCACTTTTGGTCCTTCTTTTTCTGAGGCTTCCAGCTTCTTGGACTAAACAGCTATCATTTCCCCAGGTCTCCAACTTGCAGATGGCCATTGTGGACTATCCTTCTTCTGATTCTGTGAGTCAATCTAATAAATCTCCTCTTATAATTATATATAATTCTATTGGTTCTGTATCTCTGGAGGACCCTAATACAGGACCTGTAGTATACGGGCCTCTGTTATATCTGGAAGAGGTTATGGTTGACATTTTTCTCCTTGATAGCTGGATACTCTTATTTCTGACTCTCCAGAGAGAGTGGCAACTTAGACTGGGAAGTGGGGGAACAAGGCCAGAGAATTTTGCTTAATGGATGTTAACTGATTTCAGTCTCTCTAGGTCTGGCAGATGTTGAAAGCTGACAGTCTTAGGGCTGCTTTCATGTGTTTTGCAGGGTCCCTGCTGGACTCTATGGACTGTAATGTGTGAGACAAATTCTCTCCCTCGGTTGTCACTTGCCTCTCAAGTCCTGGTTTTCTGACAGGCTCTGGGCTAGCTCTCTCACTTTGGCCCTTATTTAGTCCGTGGAAAACACTCCTGAGTCCTTGGCGCCGCAGTCTGTCAGAGTGCAGGGAAGTCCCAACACAACTGTCTCTAGTTTGATCTCATCATTGGAGCACCCACCTGGTCAGGCTGTAATAGATGAGAACCCATTAGACTTCTCAGGAAGGTGGCTTACTCTTGCCATTATTTTCTCCAAACTTCAAAACTTTCCAAGTGGTCTTACCAAAAGTCCTCTCTACAATCTGAGAGAAGTAGAGTTGAGCCTATGCCCTTCCCCTTTGGGGAACGGGTGTTTCTCAGAGCTCTCAGCATCTCTCTCCAAACAAACATTTTCACAGATCCTCTCTGGCTCTCCACTGCTTTGATTCTTTTATGTCCTTGATATGCCTCTAGAGTTTCTTAACGTTATTTCAGAGTCTACACCTTGTTCTGACATCTTTTTTTTGGATTTTTTTTATGCTGTAGAATCAGTAGAAACTCCCAATTTAACATTTTATTCTCCCAAGCTTCCTCTGATAATGTGCAGTAGTGTAAAGAAGCTATAAATGGTGAAGTTTTTAAAATCAAAATTTGATTTTAAATTCCATGAATAACTTTGTGATCTTGTATAAGTTACTTAATCTATTTTTAAAATAAAGGTAATATATATCAATAGGGTGGGTGTGGATAGTAAATAGTTTCACTATAAATCATTAAGGCTGGAACATAAGAATTGCTCAATAACTTGTAGTTATCATGTTCTCTTCATTATGGTATAGAACAAAGTTCTACAAAAACTGACACCTTCAAGGTTAGCAGATTTGGGATCATTAGAAGTCACTCCCTGGGAATGGATAGTGGCATCTTATGGTAGGCACCCCAAACTATAGCACCCTCTGTGGCTGCACAGATAGCAGACATTAACCACTAGAAGTTTTTGAATGGACTGTGTCTATGAGAAACCCTCAAGGATATAACCAAGTGATACTTTCCAGGAGTAAAAGTCCTGTATTACATTGCTGCAAAAAAAAAAAAAAAAAAAAAAAAAAAATCACAGTGAAATCTGTGTTATCATTGATAAAGGCAAAGCTATTATACTCATAGCCAATGATCCACAGTGAAGAGCAGAACTTACTGAATTTCCTAAGATGTGGAACTGTATTCTCTTGTTAATGGAGAAATACTGAAATAGAGTGCTTTCTGTTGCATGCAGAATACTTAACAGTGACTTATGAAATACTAATATTAACAAGAAGTTCAAGATGAGGTTATGGTTAGCCTGTCTGCAAATTTTTTAGCTATCCCCCCCACCTCTCTTCAAACTATTTTTAGTTGCACATGGACCCAATACCTTGATTTTGTTTAGTTTTTATTTTATGTGGTGCTGGGGAATGAACCCAGTGCCTCACACATGCTAGGCAAACACTTTTAACTACTGAGCCACAAACCTACCCCTAGCTTCCCAATCTTAGTCAAAACATGTTTTCTGCCATTTGAGGCATTAAGTTCTTAGTGAAAGCAGGAAGAAGGAGGAAGAGTTAGGTACATCTGTGCTTTTATGCAAAAAAAAGATTTTCTACAACTACTCCCTATCTCACCAAGATCTCTGCTTGCCTCTAAATCCTTGGAAGGCCACTACTACGTACACATGTAATTAGGAATGCCTCTGGTGGGTGGGAAGGAGTAAATGAGGTTGAAGCAGGTCTTTTGTTAGTCAATGGAAATAATCTGCTGTGGATGCCAGCACTTGCCTTTGGGAGTGAATATCATTCTGTGTACTCCAAAAGCCCTGAACCCTGGAAATCCAGACAGGTTTTAGAAATTCTCCCAGAACTCAGAGAAATTAAAGTAGAAACTATGAGAAGAAAGTCAATGTGGAGTTACAGTTTAGAAATTCTAGAAGACTGAGGAAGATGGAAAGCAATAATCAACTAAATAGTAGCATAGTTTTCCCTGAACTGAAAACACAGATGATCGGATCACTATGAGCTCTCTTGAGTTTATGAGAAAATTAATGAATATTAGATAATCTTGAATATTAAATGTTGAGGGAAAATGTCTAAACCATCCAGGATGAGGAAATCACATAATCAACAAAGGAAGAAGAATCACATAGACATAAGATTTCTCCACAGTATTAAAATTTAAATAACTGTGGAACAAGAGCTACAGATTCTTAAGGGCAATGATTTGTAAACTCAAAGCTTTACCAAAAATTCCCATACATGCAAAACTTTGAAGTAATTCATTCACATACTTTTATAAAAATTTACTCCAAAATCTTTTTCAAATTAAGCAAGAAATACACAAAAAATTATGATAAAAACGTAATTCAAAAGAAATGTCATTAAGAAATTAAATACTAAATGTTAACGTTAAGTAGTTTGAATTTTGTTTTTTGAAGTTTATTACTTAAATATTCTTCAACTTGAAAACATAATAAATATAAATTAATAATTGCCTGGTTAATGTCTAAGATATTGGAAAGAAAAATTGTGAAGTACAGAGTAGAAGGATAGGAAAAGAGAAAGAGAATCAGCTAAATTTTTAATCTTCCACCAGTACATAGATAAATAATGGAATAAAATTATTAATGGTGTTAGACTCTCATCTTCCCCAGCCCATGAGTGAAAATACCACATATTGCTAGTGCAGATTTCCCTCTGCCCTATGTTATTGCCAAATTAGTTCTTATATTGTGGTGACATGTAAGTGAAAGATGCACAGAAAAGGACATAGCCAGAGGTGCAGAAGGAAGGAGCAGGGAGAAGTGAGAGATAGGAGGGGTCAAAAGTTGCTCAGGATTTGGGTGGATGAATTAAAGGTGTTCTCCCTCCCCTTTGGGGGTTTGAGTTTGTAAATAAGAACTTTTGGAGGTTTGGGGAGATAAGAAAATTGTAGAGAAGAGGAAAGAAGTTTCAAGATGTGTGCGTGGGGTCTATGCATCTGAACTTCTTTACATCCTTTGAAAGATGAAGGAAGATGCAAGTCTCTTTTGAAGACTGTTGAGTCTTGAAAACATGCCTAACATTTTGATGAATGTTGCTTTATAAATTTCAGAGAATGAATTACAGAGATTATTCTTTAGATAGGCTTACACCTGGGAGACTTGTCTAAAATTGTGGACTGAAAGAGAAGCTCTCAACTGAAATTTAGAAAGTCATTGTCATCTGTGTTAAGAGTATGTTATTATCATAACTAACAGATTTGATGATAATACCGGAAAGGAGGAAGTTTCATTGTAACTGGATGACACCAGAAATGTCCTAGTGGACAGACTGAAATCTGGTTCGTAAACTTAAATGTCAGTTTCACTTAGAAATGGATATGTTGGCTGCAGATCTAAACTTATGTGGTGCTATTTGAGTTCACTAAACTTAGAAGTCTAAAGGGATCTTAGGAAATGGTGCAATAAAAATTGCTTTACTGTAATATCTATGGACATCATTTTTCAAGGAGTTAGACTACTGTGTCTCTTCAGAGAAAACCAAAGTTAGATCTGAATAACTTGGACCTTGGCTGATCAATTCCTCATGCCAGGACCAGGTTTCATGAGGACACCACAATCGTTATATTGGCTGAATCACTGATAGGCTATTTGACAGAAATGGAAAGTAATGTGTCAGAGACTGAAGAAAAGGTTCTTCATTACAGCTAGAAAAGACTCAAGGACTCAGCATCAGAGAGTGTTTCTACTCTGAGGTTCCTTATGACACAAGGAGCTGAGCTATGTGTACAAAATGACTCAGAGAGGATGACCCTTGAGCAGTGTTTGTTGAACTTGATATAGTTCAGAGACTGGACCACATGGGTTATCACTTCAGTAGGGTTATAGATACTATTTTATTTGGGATATTGGCATGGAAATGCACATTGAATGATTTTTAAAAAAATACTAAATAATTGCAAACTAAAAATGCCAGTGGATGCACTCCCATTAGCTATTGGAGTGAAGTGATTTGGCTTCTGATGATTCTCTGTAAGGACGTATACCCACTTGGGATTATCATAGGAAGAAATCAGAATGAAAACAGTGACTATAAATGCTAGGAAAGTAGAGCCCTGTTATGGTTTGGATATAAGGTGTCCCCCTGAAAGCTCCTGTGTTAATGCATGAATAGTTAGGAATGAAATGATTAGATTATAAATTTTGTAACTGTCTCAGGGCATTAAGGTCTTTGACAGATTACCAATCTGAATGGGCTGGGTGGCGACTGCAGGCAGGTATGGTGTATCTGGAGGAAGATGTAGGTCCCAGGGGGCATGCCTCTGGGATTTATATTTCAGCCCTGGCATTGTGTTTGCTCTCTCTTCCTGGTTACCATGAACTGAGCAGCTTTCTTTTTGTCTTGCCCTCTGCCATAATGTTCTGCCTCATCCTGGGCCTAAAGCAATGAAATCAGCTGACCTTGGACCGAGACCTCTGAAACAGTGAGCCAAAATAAACCTTTCCTCTTCTAAGTTGTTTTGTCAGGTATTTTGGTCACAGTGATGAAAAGCTGACTAACACAAACCCAAAGGGGTAAAATAAAAGACTCCATGTAAAGTTGAAGCAGCATGATTCTGTTTTTTTGCCTTATATCTATGGGATCTGGTCTACTTTGCAAGGGGCACTGAGTGGTAGCCACATGAAAGAGTGTGGAGAACGGATAGAATGTTTTTTTGAGACTGATAGTGCTGAAAACGTAAGATGAGTGTCAATTATAATTTGCATAAATACTTCCTCCTACTTAATATGAAATGGCAATATGAAATTTTAAAAAAAATGTCAAAATGAAATTTTATAAATTCTAAACAATTCTACAAAATGGCTCTGAGGGGGCAACCACTCATTTCATGTAGTGATTAAGCACATAAGCTTTGATTAGCTAAAATACATGGGAAAATAAATCCCTTAGAGCTTCAGTTTCCTTGTCTGTGAACTAGAGATAATACTTACCTTACATGGTGAATCAATAAAGGGTGTGTTTGTGTGTATAATGCATATCCGAGGATAAAGTGCTTAGCAAAGGATATTCTGATGGATGATTATTATTATCCTTATTATTATTATTATTGCATATTAGTTGATATGTAGCACTGGCTGTCTTTGAATACTAAAAGAGAGTTTACTGACTAGTGATTGTTGTTTTTTTCTCCTAAAAGAAATTGGGGGATGGTAACAGTTTGGGGGAAGTTGGGGAAAGTTTGGGCAGATAGCAGATGCAGGCGTGGGTAAATGATGACTTTGACCATTCAGACTTAATTGTAAACTGCACAAGTTGGGCCTGGAACCGTAAGTCAGTGGAGGGGTGCTCTCTGGTGGAGTGGAGTCATAAATGTCAGATCGTGTGCAGAAGTAGGAAGTAAGGAGAAAGGACCATATTCAGTCTAGAAGTGTTCAAGCTAAAGAAGAGTGAGTAGCAGAAAACTCTCACAGCAGAACTCTTGTTAATCTCCCTGGTTATGTACCTCAGTATTCTCTTTCTTCTAGTTCTGTCTCTGACTCTGACTTTCCCTTGGCTGGTGTACTAGTCTGTTTTCTGATACTATAATAAAATGCCAGAAACTGGGTACTTATAAAGAAAAGAGGCTTATTTAGCTCATAGTTTTGAAGGCAGACAGTCCTAGATAGGGTGGCCCTATATGTTTAGGCTCTGGCAGGAATCCTCTTGGTGGCATCATAGTTTGTCAGAGGAGTAATGAAATTAGCATCTGTGCAAGTAAGACACAGGGTGAGACAGGAAGCCTATGATGGGGGAAGAGCCATTCTTGCTCTTTTTTTTTATTAAAAAGAGCATTTAAATGGTGCATTTTAATTATAATAACTCACTTGCATGAGAACTGGTTTCGCATGAGAACTACATTAATACTTTCCAAGGATGGCACTCTCAATGACCAAACCACCTTCTACTAGGCCTTACTTTTTAAAAGTTCCAATGCCTCTTACATCAGCACATTAAGGAGTAGGCTGCTAGCATGTGAACCCTTAGGGGACACATATCCAAACTATAGCTCTTGGGGTCCCACATATTTTGGCAGATTCAAGTGAAATCTCTGATGAATCCCACATGTATTCTGAACATTGTTTTTCTTTAAGTCCAACCTCTGCTTTTAGCCTCTCAGGTGTTGGCCATAGTTTCTGGTCTGCTTGGACTTTCTCCAAGCTATTTATGTCCTTGTTATACACACACATAGACTATGTGTGTCTACACATGTGGCATATATGAATGTACACATTTAGTGAAGGATATCCTGTCAGTTTCTTTCTAGTGTGTTCCCAGTTTTCTGTCTTTTTTAAATTATTAGTTGTTCAAAACATTACAGAGCTCTTGACATATCATATTTCATGCATTTGATTCAAGTGGGTTATGAACTCCCATTTTTACCCCGTATACAGATTGCAGAATCACATCGGTTACACACCCACTTTTTTACATACTGCCATACTAGTGTCTGTTGTATTCTGCTGTCTTTCCTATCTTCTACTATCCCCCCTCCCCTCGAGTTTTCTGTCTTAAAACAAGGAATCCTTTTTTTTAATCCATGCCATTTTTTATTGGTTCTTTTCAGTTACACATAACGTTAGGATTGATTTTGACATAATTATAGAAGCATGGAATATAATCTATTCTAATTCAGTCCCCAGTATGTCCTCTTTCCCTCTCCTCCTTCCTCCTCCTGTTCCCTTCCCTCTACTCCTATTGATCTTTCTGTTATTATAGTTTTTGTTTTTTTAAATGAGTATCTTGTGGATATTCATGATAGTGAGATTCACTGTGGTATATTCATATATGTACCTAGGAAAGTTAGGTCAGATCCTTTCCACTGTGTTTCCCTCTCTCATCCCTCCTCCCTTCCCTTCATTCGCCTTCTGCATATTAGAAAAAACATTTGACCTTTGACTTTGGGGACTGGCTTATTTTACTTAAGCATGATAGTCTCAAGTTTCATCTATTTACTGGAGACTGCCATAATGTCATTCTTCTTTCTGGCTCAGTAATATTGCATTATGCATATATGCCATATTTTCTTTATCCATTCATCTATCGAAGTACACCTAGTTTGGCTCTATAGCTTGGCTATTGTGAATTGTGCTGCTATAAACAGTGACTGTGTCACTGTAGTATGCTGATTTTAAATCTTTTGGATATATACCATGGGATAGCTGGGTCAAATGGTGGTTCTATTCCTTGTTTTCTGAGGCATTTCCATACTGCTTTCGAGAGTGGTTGTACTAATTTGCAATCCCACCAACCTATATAAGTGTACCTATTATGTTGTGGAAAATGAGAGAAGCAAAACATGGGGAACAGAGGTGAGGATACAGCAGAAAATAAGTAGGTGCATCATCACAATAAGGAAACTGAAAAGTTGCCACTTTTATGAGGAATCTCACAAGTAGTTTGTTATTAATAAAGTGGTATTTTACAATTATAACAAATCATAAAGTATCAAATTCTTTGACAAGATATTTTACCTGCCAAAGAACGCTGGGTATATATTCTTATGTATTTTATAAAGTTGATACTTTTATTCAAACTATTCTGCTTTTTTAGGGGGAGAGGAAGGTGGAATCCTTGTTGGGATTCTGTGTTCCTCTTTGTGGCTGATGTTCAGAGGAAAAGTTTTTCTAAGAACACAACTTGAATTCTGCTTTGAGATGTCAGCAGCCTGAGCTGTGTCAGTTGGAGTCCAATTTAATCATTACCTGATTTGTCTTGGGCTGAGTCTTTGCCTCCACCTTTCTTCATTTGTAGAAAAACAATCTCTTAACTTTAGTTTTTAAATGAGTTCCATCTAGATCCACATCGAGCTAACACAGAAAATCATGTACATTGTATGAAAGAGTCAAAAGTGAAAATCCAAAGAAAGTATGAATTAAAACTAGCCTAACCTTGGGCTTCCCAAATAAGTTGATGCTACAGCTCTAGAAAGATGAACTTTTATTCCTTTTTTTCCCTTCACCTCCCAGAGGGTTGCTCACCCCATATAATAATGAGTCCTACACATTTCTAATCCTCATTGCTATTTAAGGTTTATTAACATGTCTATATGACAAAGGAAGTTTCCAACACAACCGACTTAGTGTTCTAGGTATACTAAAGGGGCCAGCAGAATTACAAAGCTGCAGTGTTTGATGGGCCACCATCATGATCACAATTACTAACATTTAGTGAACACTTCCACTGTGCCATGTCCTATGCTAAACATATTTCATGTATTATCTCATTTAATTTTCACTATTGAATTAGATTGATATTCTGAATTCCCTGATATTAATACCACCCTTATACTACTAATGACAAAACTGAGACTTTGAGAGGATAAGTCATTCAAGTCACCCTAAAGCATGTTGCCCTATTCTAGAGGATGTCGTCACATGGCTAGCAGATGGAACTCCTTGGAGCTGAATAGCTTGCCCAGTTAATACAAGATTCTGTAGTTAATGTGCAGAACTAAGGCTCAAGTTCAGGTCTTTCTGGCCATAGAAACCATTTTTGCTGTCTCTTCTATATATAAATGGAGTTGGGGGCCCAGCGAGGAAGAACAAACACAATTCCTAGAGATAGAGGACAGAAAAACAAGTCATGCTAATTACCTTCAACCTGAAATCTGACTAGAACTTATATTATTTTAGGTTCTTCTCATTTGGAAGCAAAAGTGATCACGCTCTTTTTTTGTACCCAGGAATTGAACTCGGGAGTGCTTAACCACTGAGCCACATCCCCAGCCCTTATTTTGTATTTTTTATTTAGAAACAGGGTCTCGCTGAGTTGCTTAGGGCCTCCTTAAGTAGCTGAGGCTGGGCTTGAACTTGTGATCCTCCTGCCTCAGCCTCCTGAGCTGCTGAATTACAAGCATGTGCCACTACTCCCTGCCCCCTTTTCTTTTTGATATAGATGTCTAGTATTTGTTATGGTTTGGATGTGAGATGTCCCCCAAAAGCTCATGGGTGAGACAATGCAAGGACATTTGGAGGAAAAATGGTTGGGTTATGAGAGCCTTAACCCAATCAGTGAATTAGTCACCTGATGGGATTAATTGAGTGGTAACTGGAGGCAGGTGGGGTGTGGCTGAAGGAGGCAGGGCACCTGAGGGACTGGCTTTGGGGTATATATTTCTATCTGGCAAGTGGAGATTTCTCTCTCTCTCGCTCTCTGCTTCCTGATCATCATGTGAGCTGCTTCCTTCTTCCACCATGATATCCTGCCTCACCTTGAGCCCTGAGGAATGGAGCCGACTGTCTATGGACTGAGACCTCTGAAACCGTGAGTCCTCAAATAAAGTTTTCCTCCCCTAAAATTGTTCTGGGCAGATAGATCTTTTAGTCATAGTAGCAAAAAAGCTGACTAAAACAGTATTAATTTTCCAGAAGCCTCCAAACCTGTAACCCAGAAAAGAAAACAACAACCTTGTAATCTAGATATAAATGAGTTCTTTTAATAAGTTCTGTTTGAGTTTATGACAACCTGGTTTGTGCTTAATTTTATATTATTCTTAAGAAAAAAATTCTATGGAATATGTCATTTTTATTTAATAATGAAAAAAATTTCAGCATTTAACATTTACACTTTATTTCACAATATTTGGTCTGAGACTATTGAACTTTGAGTTGGCTAGAAGAATGCAGCATGTTCTTATAATTTATTCCATTCCATTTCCTGGTTAGTTATCTAAATCTTTGGCCTTTTGACTTTCACATTAAACAAAATAGTCAACACAATGCCATAACAGCACTCATTGTCTTTCAAAGCTAAGAATAGACAATAAAAAGTCTGGCATTTTAATTAGCTACTTGCCTTTGTATGTATTGCAGTACCAGTCTAGCAAAGCTGAATAATAATAGATGAGAGTTTGATCAGACTTCAGATATCCCACCCTCCAATTGCATCACTCTGTAGACAACACAGTAATGCAGAATGAGAGCAATTTTATTCATTTTCCCCATTAAAATGTATCTTGTGATTCTTTCCGAATAGCTATTCCAGTTCACTAAATGTTTTCCTGTTCTCTGAGCAGTGCAATGATGCTTGTCAGTAGAGTATCCTGTTCTCCCTTATTTTCTAAAATGCTGCTATTAGAAAATGAGATAATGAGATAATAAGGGCTTAATTGTCTCAGTCTGTCCCTTTTTCCCTTCTCTCTTACACCTGGCAGATAGGTGCTCAGGGAGCTGGTCTGGACTGCCCTTCTAGGAACCTGAAATTATGTCCCTGAGTATGAACCTAAATAGAGTAATTCACTGGCTGCCCCTTTGGGCCAACCAACAATAACCTGAGCAAATTATCCAACTGGATTATTGATTCAAAACTAGGCAGAGAGGGACGATATAGCTGGGAGACAATAGGTAGATAAGAGTGAAGGAAAACAGATGAATACTAGAGAATTTGAAGCAAACAGTGGGGTTCCACATCCAAGAGATACTGAAGCCTATCTATGACATGGTTCCTCCCCACAGAAAAGCTCAGACATTAAGAGCTTTTACACAGTCACAATATGGGCTACATGTTAGAATAAAGATCTGCATGAGGTATCCGGGAGGAAATTAAACTACCTGAGGTAGATGGGAGCAGTAGGAAAGTCAGGGGCCATTTAACAGGGAAGAGGATATGAGAACTGAGTCTTGAAGAATAAATGAGATTGTTTGTTTTAGTCAGCTTTGCTGCTATCACAAAAAGATCTGACCAGAACAATTTTAAAGGATGAAAAGTTTATTGGAGGGCTCATGGCTTCAGAGGTCTTAGTTCATAGAAGGCCGGGACCATTCCTTGGGGCTTGAGGTGAGGCAGAACATCATGGGGGAAGAGTGTGGCAGAGGGATGCAGCTCACATGATGATCAGGAAGTGGAGAGAGAGAGTCTCCACTTGCCAGATACAAATATATACCCCAAAGCCCCACCCCCATCGAGCCACTTCCTCCAGCCACATCCCACCTGCCTCCATTTACCGTTCAGTTAATCCCATCAGGGATTAATTCACTGATTAGGTTAAGACTATAACACAATTGTTTTTCCTCCCAACCTTCTTGCATTGTCTCACAGGTGAGCTTTTGGGAGACACCTCATATCCAAACCATAACAGAAATTTAAATAAGTAGAAGTAAGAACATTCCAGATTGGTGTAACCTAGTGCAGATTCATCAAGTTGTCATACAGCAAATGGAAATGATAAGAATTTTGGAATGGCTGTATTCAAGGTGAGAGTGGAAGAAGTCTGAGAACTGATAATGGTGAGGTGGGAAGGAACAAGGACATCCATTTTGTATTCAAAGATTGGGTTTTATTTGTGTTGTAGTGAGATTCATTGAAGATTTAAAGGTCTGGTAGAGAGGTGGTCAGATTATTTAGAGAGACCACTTTTGTAGATTGTGGAGAATGTCTCAGAATGTCCTGACACATGAGAAGGGAGATTACTTTATGGGCATTTTACAATATAGTCTGTTCAAGAGATGGAAAGGATTTGGACCAAGTTAATGGAAATACTTAGTAAATCATATATTTGAGAACTATTTTAGAAATAGAATTTGCAAAAGCGGGTCATGGATGAAGTCCAGATTTTAGATGGACGAAGAGAACAAAGGAGAAGAAATAGTTTGGATTGTGGTCAGATAAACCAAATGAATTTGGTTTTAGAATCGTGTATTCTGAGAACTCTAGACTAGCAGGCAGATATTTACAATAGTTGAATAGGCCTCAGGAGAGTAGTGATTGTGTAGATAAATCTGAGCATCGACTTATGGAATTGATGTTGGATGAGATCAACCAACCAAAGAGATGCTGATAGTGAAAAAAATAAAAAAGACCAAGGTCAAAGCCACAGTCACTGCTGAAGAGGACATTGTCATGAAAGCTAATCATTGTGAAAATTTCAGAATAGTGGTGTTCAATGCAGCCAGAATTATGTGAGAGTAGGTGTAAGGTTGGAAAGCATTTGAGCATTTGTTAGAGCTGACAGCAGAGTTCTTAAAGTATTTCAAGTGGAAGGTCAGCTTGAGGCTGGGGAATAAAAGAGAAGTGAAGAAATCAACACCATGACTGTTTTTTAAAAAAATATTTTAATATTTAGAATATTTTTTAGAAGCTTGACTATAAAGAGAAGGAGAGAAAAAGATTTATAATAACCAGATGAGATAGGCAGGTCATGTGTTATCTTCATTTAACAGATGGCAAAACTGAAACTCTGGGAACTTGTAATTTGCCCAGGGTCAATTATTGGTTAATAACAGAGAAAAACGAAGTCTCCAGCCTTTGGATCCCCAAGTCAGGTTGTTTTCTATTTGCCTACTTGAGTATTTGAAGGATCACCCAGTGCAAGTTACAGGATCATAATCAGATGGTAATATGTGTGACTTTATATTTCATCCAACAGTTCAAGTATTATGGCAGAGATGGGGGTAGAGAAAAGGAAGAAATGTTTTCCCTCTTGGTTTGAACTTCTGAAATACAGGCAGAAAAGCTTCATTTTAAGCCTCATTTAGTGTGTTTTCTTGGTCGGGTGTGAATATTCCCGGCAGCCAGCTCCTGTTTTTCTCCTTTGACGTAGCCCTGACAGCCTTGTGCTCCCACTGTGATTTCAATTCATATACCAACCAAATATGATAAAAAGCAAATTGCATTCCCATGTACATCCATATTATAGGCCAATTACTTAGCTGCCTGAAATATGCTGTCACTCGGACAACATGCATTGCTGGAACTTTATTTCTTTGATTAAAGAAATGCATTTTATTTGGTGTTTTCTTTAGAGATTAAAGCAATCGTTCTTGCAGCTAGTGTAGTCAGAACAGCCAGCTGCACTAATGAGGATTACATAAGCATCCTTGCTCTCATGTAAAGACAAACCTCACATCCAGGCATGAGGAAACCAAGTCCTGTTCCTAACTTAGGTCAACAACATGGGCCCTCCTTATCACAGCCCTAAATCCTAGGTCTGGAATTAGATGAAGTGCCTTGCCATGCTTGGAAATAGTTCTCCTAGAAAGATGGTATCTATCCTAAGAGAACTAAGCCATTGACATTCACTAGAATATTTTGTGAATGACTATGGCCTACAATTGGGCTTTTTGTCATAATTACCCAAGCCCAGATATCTATTCCTCAAGCTGTTTAATTTGTCTGCTTGGATAAGCAGTAGCAAGTTTAAAAAGTGACATTTCTTGGAATAAATGCTAAGCTTCTTAAAAGTAGGAATACTTTTAAAAATATAATTACAAAAATTAACTCATATAATGGAGTATAATTTTAAACTTATTTTATGCACACAGTGATATAAAAATTCTTATAACATTTATTAATTTATGAGATTTTTAAGTTAATAATTATTGTTTGTTTAGCATATAATCATGCCCAGGTTGATGCTGTTGATTAATTTAATTTTATTCAAGGTTTCTTAGTAAATTAGCTGTGATTTTTAGGTTGAATTATTGTCCACTCAGTCAAAGAAACAGTTCTGAAAAGCTTCAAAGAAAGCTGTCTTCAGGGGTCTTTGGATGAAGAGCTTAGCTGAATATGATATGGCTAGGGAAAAAACAATAAAAGATGAGTGTTTCCCTTCAACATTTTTAATTTCATTTTTGGCCTGTCAGTTGGATTTACCATCTAGTTGCATCTGATCACAGTGGGAGGCATGGGTGCAAATAAAATAGATGTTCATGAGCTTTTTTTATTTTATAAACAGTTATTAAATTTTTATGAAATAAGAGCTTTGCAGTGCCAATATTGTCTTTCTGCCTCCTAGAATTCAGTCCTAGTCTATGTCAATAAGCTCTTCCCCCATGTTTGCATTCTTGAATGTTGAATGTAATATAAATCTAGTGTTAAAATGAATCTAATATTTAAAAAAAAAAAAGTGGAATTCAGGAGAGTTTGTGATTTTTCATTAACATAAATTTTCTTGAGCCAGAAGTCCTTCATGAGTTTTTAGCTTTGCGAAAAATATTATAATGTATATAAATATATAATAAATTATGTATTATAAAATATATACAACATATTATAAATATATATATATTTAAGCACATACATTTTCCTGAGCCAGAAGTCGTTGGTTTTCAACTTTGTGAAAAATTGAAAAAAATTCCCTTCTACAGTGTCACCAGTGAACCTTCTGTGCTGACAACAACTCTGGCTTGAACAAAGGGAAAACTTGAGTGCAGATGGCCAATGAAGCAAGATTTCAAGTCACGATATAGACGGCTTGGCTACTCATGAGGTGAAAGTACCCCATAGCTCTTCCTGACTTCACAGCTGTATTAAAACTGGACTCAACATCTCTACCAGTGCATATCCAGGCTGGGAATACTAATTGGCCAAACATAATCACAGATCTTGTTGAGCAACATGGCTTGAATCCTAATTTCCATTCATTGCTAGGAAATATAGGAAAGCAACATTTTTGAAACAAGAGCAAATTTTGCCATCTGTAAAAGTGAAGGATATTACTGTTTAAATGAACAAATCTGGCCAAAAGTCAAATCTTTTGACAATCGTGCACTGTGTCTGTATCTGTTCAGTGTTGTACCTGATGTAAAACTGGTGTTTAAAAAATAACTTGCCAATTTAATAAAAGGACATTGTACCTTGCTCGCTGTACTTTTTACCTCTTGCCATATTTTTAACTTGGAAAAAAAATTAATGCTCTTTAACATCATCTCACAGTCTTTGCTACTTTTCCAAATTTATTTTTTAGAGGCTCAAACAAGTCCAAGAGTTTCAAAGGAGAAAAGCAATAGGTCTACTCGTTCTCAGTCTCTATAATTAGCTTTTAAATAATTCTAAGTTGGTTACTGACCTATAGCAAAGATAGAAAGGAATCTTTAACATGAAGCCTCCATTTCTGGCTCTTTTTCTTAATTCTCTAAGGAAAATTATGAAAATTCCAAAGGACTTCTTGACACCTGGTAGTTAAGATCAAATGAAACACACACACACACAAATAATTCTTCAGTCTTGGAATGAACTGTCAAGTCTTTTCCAAATATAATAGGCTGTTAAATGGGACATATGCTGTTGCCTTCAAATTCCAGCGAAAGCCTCAAAGCTAAGAATGATAAGGGAGATGTACCCACACTTTCTAAAAAGAGATGCTAGACTCATCCACGCAGGGCCTGCAAAAAGGCTAGCTGAAAGGTAGACATTACTTACCTCCAGTCTGTGTAGGAGGAGACTAGAAATGTCAAAAGACATTTTAAAACCTGATAAATATTGGATAAATGAATGAGGAGAAAAAGAATGATACAAAGTAACAGGGAGTTAGAGTATCATCAGTACAAAATAAGAATGCAGAGCTATGCAAAGAAATGTTTCCAGTGAAATAAATGGATATTATAAATCATGAGAACCCTGTTAAATTACCTGAATATTTGTAAGTTGGAAAAATGGGTGTGAATCCTTATTAAAGTGTCTCTATATATGTCTCAATATTCCCAGTGTATATATTTGACATACACCTTCAAAGGTATGTTTGTTTATGCCTATGTATATATTTTCTATGTTTAATTTGGCTTTATGTTCTACTTCCTATGGTCTCACCAACCACTTCTTCCTTCACTACCAAATTTCTCAGCCAAAAAAGGGAGGGAGAGTATTAGTACCTAGTATCTTCAACAATTGCAATATTTATGGAATTCTTAAAAAAAAAAAATATATATATATATGTATATGCATGTATATGCATGTATATACATATATATATTCATTCACTCATTCATCGTTAATTTCATGGAAACTACATTACTATACAGGATGCCATCTGAGAATTTCTGATGTCTCAGACTTTCCAAGTTGGGAATAAGAATACCCAACATACAATCTAGATGATCCAGAGAATTAGCAAAATTGTCAGCAGCCATTTATCAAGATAGTTTATTAAAAAGAAAATTCTTCTTCAGAGTCTTGCCCTAATATTGCCTTTTTTGGTCCTTCAATGCCTTTGCTCTTTCTCTCCTTAGGGCAGGCTTTCTTTGCTTTGCAGTATGTCTGATGAGATTGTGTTTTCTGTCCTCAGGACCCTCCTGTGTAGAGAGGTGATGAAGAATGTCATGTTGTCCTTTCCTGAAGTGAAGGGAGAAGGGCCCAAGGGCACTACTTGAAAAGATTAGAGGAAGAATTGAAAGAAAGGGAGACTGCATGTGATCCCCTAGTCAGACCTTCTCATAAACATTAGACTGTTCTGTCTCTGAAGCAGGGGAAAAGAGACTGGGAAAGGGTATCTCTTGGTGAGGGATCTGCCAGACCAAGTGGGGCTGGAACTTCCCTATGTGATGGTGCAGAGGACAATCCCACAAAGGTTAACGGACTCCAGAACATCACATCTCACAAACAGCTGCTTAGCTAGGGTTTCTTTTGGAGGGCAGGCTCCTCCTGAACAGGGCTTGTTGAAAGAGTCACTAGCCCACAAGAAGCCCACAGACTATGCCCTAGAAAATGTGTCCCTGGACATCTAACAAGGGAACTGAAATATCCCTGGGTTGGAGGAGATGTCTGGTTTCTCTCTTCCTTTTTCCCCACCCTAAATTGGAAAAGGGAGTGGAAGGTGGTATGTGAGAGCTAGGCATGTTCCATCTGTTTAGCACTTTTAATATTCTAAAAAATGAAATTACTCACTAATATCTAAATGTGACTGAATAAAGCCATGAGATCAACCCAAGACTTCATTTGAAAGTAAACAAGAAAGTGTCACTAGATTTTTCTTAAAGACAATAGTGTGAACAAATAAAGATACTTTATATTTTTCTCAGTTGAGCCAAACAATAGGCTTCACGTCCCATGGGCTTCTCCCCAGACTGGTGCCAGGTTCAGACTCTGCATACCTAGAGTGGGACTCCTGTTTACATCCAGAGGTTACTCTCAAAGTCACATCCCAGGGACAAGCTGGACACAATAATGCTACCCACCATGGCAGGGTTGGAGTGACCCACTGAAACTGGAGTTTGAGATGAAACTTGATTCTTTGCTTCTGCTGGCAAGTAGGGTCTGTATAAGCCGTAGGCTACTACAACTAAGAAAGCCCATTTTAGTGTTAGCAAAACAGGACCCCACAGGCACACGCTAGATCTTGCAAATATTTCAAATTTTTCTTAAATTGTGATACTGAGAGTCTTACTGAACATGATTCGGTAAATTAATCAGATTTCAAAAGATAAAGTTTAAACCAGTCATCGTGAAAATGACTGAGAAACCTGGCACAGGAAGGTAAAATTCCAACTGCAGAGTTTACAACCATGTAGCTTCATGAGCTTGACAGGTATGTAAAAATTTATAAACAAACTTCTATGGACCTATTTCTCGGGTCCACTTTTAATATGCCTTGCAATGTGGACTGGAAAGTCGACCCATAAAACTAGATTGATTGTACTGACTATAATGGTCAGTTGTACCTATATGTTGATCCTATGGTAAACAGGCTGCCTGGGTAAGCTGGCAAAACAGGATTCTTCTGTACTACTATGGAGCGGTGTGTGGTAGCTCTGAATGGTGGGCAGTGCTCTCCATGTTGCAGCAGACCCCAGTAGCTCACTGCCAATTTCTTTCTGGGTTCTTGTTTTGCAAACTTGAAGAATGAAATCCATGGATGATAATGGAAGGCAAGAGTAAAAGGAGTAGGATTTATTTAAGTGAGAAGAAAAGAGATGGAACTCCCACAAGGCGAGAGGGGAAGTAATAGCAGGTTATCACTTAAATGTACTTGTCTAGGGGCTTATGTATGTATCTTCTGGGTAAGGGCATTGATTAAAATCCATTCAAACAGGCATTTGAAAAGTGTTAAGGCTACTGGTTAAAATCTATGTTTAACAGATACTGGCAATTGACTCTGCCAGTGACCTTCTAGTTGGTTTTGCCCTTTTAGCCCTTGAGTTTGAACTTTTCTGTAACCCTCCATCCAGGTTTGTCTCTCTCCATTTTCCTGCTGCTCTGGGACAAAGGAGTTGGCTGTAATGTCTGGAAAATTTCTGTGGATCAACCTCATGGAGTGATGGAGTGGTCTTTGCATTCGAAGAAACTTTAATTGGGGCCTGCTATCCCGACTGCCTAACCATTTTACTATCTATTCTCTCTTATTCACCAGCTACTGACTTCCTCCTTTAGGGCTAAGGCGTTTTTTCTGCCAATCAAAATTCAGTAAGGTCTTCTTACCCCTACCTCCTAAGACAAAGGGACTACCTTCCCCCAAACATAAAACTGAAGGAAACTCTCTGCAAGGTCTAAGTGACATAGCTTTGCACAGGGAAGTTGGAGCTGTTAGGTGACACTTTCCAATACAAGACCCATTTTGAGTGATCTGTATTCTTCCCCTTGGGCATTGGAAGAAATTTTCTCATTGGGCATTCACTTAATAGTTGCCTTGATAGACTGCTGTATAGTTGAGGGATGGCAGATTGAATAAAGAAGAAAAGATAGCATAATATAATAAATATGATCTAGACAGGATAGAAGAGGAAACAGGAGAAGGAGAAAGAGAACGGAAGACCAGTCACTTCTCTTTGGGGCACTTTCTCCCCACCCTGGCTTCCATCTGCTTAACTTGTTCTCTTAAGTTTACCATTTTTGAAATTGTTAATTCTTGGCTTTACTGATGTTGAATGGGATAGGCAGCCTCAGTTGACTGGAACCCTACTTCAGTCACATTCTTCTCACGCCTTTGCTGAGCTTCCAAAGTGTCATGCTTCTATACCATTTCTTTGCTACAGAAACTGCATGAAAACAACAGGGGTGAGATGCTTCATTACAGCTTTTCAGGGTTCATTAAATAAAAATAGCTCTAAATGAAGTTACATTAGAAAGCACTCACATTACATATCAACTGCTAATGAGCACCTTTTTAAGACTGTCCCCTAAAAAGCAGAACTTGTCACCCATTAGCAATTGTTTTTAAGATTAGCTAGGGAGAAGCTTGGCTCCTCCCTGTGAATCACGGTGGCTTCCCATGGAGACAACTGTCAAATGGTGCAACCTGTTTATGGAGGAGCCTCAACTGTTGAAGAAACCATTTATGCCTAGTAACAGCCACTCGATGATACTATCTCAAACCCGTCTTTTCTCTTCTCTAGGTTCCACAACATTTTCGATGTTTCTGTTTTCACAAATGTCCTAGTTTCAACATTTTAAAATTACATAAGAATCAGTCTGTTCATTTTTAAACTTTAATTTCATATATGATTCAAAGTTCTTCACTATCCCCTTTCCTCTTTCTTCCAGACTCAGGCTCACCTCTGGTTTTAGCAGTTTGGGTTTTGTTGAGTTGCTGAGACTGGCCTCAAACTTGCCATCCTCCTGCATGGGCCTCCCCAGTAGCTGGGATTACAGGCATGCACCAATATGCCCAGCAAAAAGACTGATTTTAACATTGTTTTTCACTAAGATGGCAAGGCAAGAAGCAACAGTTTTGAGTGAACTGAATGAACTGCAGTTTCCTTGACACTTGTTATTGAAAGAGACCTGATCCTTACTCTCAGTGGAATAAATCTATGGGTCTGGAACAGTTTTTGTGTGTGTGTGTGGGGGGGGGGGGCAGGCAGGGTATCAGTAGCTTAGAGGGGATAGATAGGTCTTCATGTTAGTGAATCATGTGATGCTTGAATAGATAATTTAAAAGATAAAAACCATCTGACTATATTTGTGTCCCAAGTTAGTGAAATAATTCAGAAGGTTTATGTGGTTCCCAGAGCTGCTATCACCTGGGGGTGACAGCAAGGTCACAGTAAATTTCTTTTGACATGTACCCTGTCCATTTCTGCAGGTACTTCAGACCACCTTAAAAGAACTGCCTATCACATGTGCTTTCTGGGAGTTATCAATTTTAATTATTTTATGGGAACTTGGCATCTATTATTTAATCACCTATTTATTTCTGGCTTTGGCCTGTTGGAGTGTTGTGTGTTTCAAGATCCTTAAGTACATCTGCAGAGACCCTGTTTTCAGATAAGGTCACATTCTAGGTTCTGAGAGTCAGGGCATGTTGGGAGCCATATATAAAATTACGGGTTTGTTTGAGCCATTAAGGCAGGGGAGCTGCTTTTCTGGGAATTCCTGGGTGAAATTCCCTGGCTCGAGAAGGCCCAGATCATGCTGGTGCCCCACCTTAGCTCACAGCCTTAGGGTCAAACACAGCTGCCAGGGGATGGGTGTAACCTTCTGAGCACGAAACAACCTGCCTACTGCAAAATCCTTGCCATACTGAAAGCTTTGATGTAATTCCCCTTAAATAAAGGATTGGGGTCTTGTTCATTGGTTCAGTTCCAGTTCCTATCAGGGCTGGAAGACCCATCAGGCACCCCACCCCCCTTTAAATCTAATTTCTAGCTTTGTCTTTATTTCTTACTGATTACTTCGGACTTCTTATTTTCCCAGATGGCTCACACCTCCGAGCAGGAATCTGCTCTATGGGGTGCTAGCAACCCTGTCAGGAGCATAGATGTATCTTTTGAGGGGCACCATGGAACACATTATAGGAATTTCTGTAGATGTGCTATGATGTGGTATAGAGAATGGAAGTGGGCCTCAAATTGTGGGACATAGAAGCATAAAGGACTTTAAGTGTTGGCCATGCAACACAATTCAAAGTTTTTATGGTGACAGTCAATGGACAGTCATATTTGTAACAGATAAAAATTTTATTGTGAAAGTAGCAGTCTGGGACCAGGAGACCTATGAAAAAGCTATTTGTTAACTTCACATTTTTTATTAATATATGCACCAGGCATTGGGGATATAGCAATGAGAAAAATAGACACAGGCCTACTAGGAAGACAGACATTGTTACAAATAATCACACGAATATATATGCAGCAGGTATCAGTCTACAGACTCAGCATTTAATGTTTAGTTAAGGTAGCCAGCTGATCCACACTGAGAAGTTAAAATTTTAGCAATTTTTGCCTGCCCCCCCCCCACACTTCCTCTGTTCTCTCCAAAAGACATAGATGGTTTTGTGGCACCACATACATTAGGAAGGTACATTCCATAATGCCACCTGGTTGTACTGGATCTTGCGGATGGGCCATGGCTGCACAGTGTCCCTTGTGATCTGGCATTCTGCTCTCAGGGTGGGGAATATGTGAGGACAGGAGCTCAAGTGCCTGAGGGTCATCCTTCCTTTGAGATTTTACTGCATTCTGGGTGCTAGCAGGGAGTGGGATGTATCCCAGGCTCCCTCCATGTTCCTGAGGAATGGCCCTTCCTCTGGCTGCTTGTTTGCTCTTACTCCATGTCTCCTCCTATAATCTCCTCAATGATTCAAGTTTTAAGGGAGTGAGGGGAAGAACTCAGAAAGATTTGAATATTTTGAGGAACATCATAGGGAAATTTTAAGACAGAAACAAATATAAGTTGATGTCTCTGCCTTAAATCTGTAAATATATGTCTTATTAAGTATTAGAAGGCAAGGAATGAGGGGGCTGACCATGAGAACGATAAGGAAACCTAACTTAGCTCTGGGTTGGGGATGGGACATCAAAGAATTCTCTGAGGACATTACCTTGAAGGTGAGATCTGAGGAGATGGGGAAATGAGGAGCATCCCATGCTTGTTTGGCTGCCATAACAAATTGCCCTAAACTTGTTGGCTTAGAATTACAGAGGTTTATTCTCATTGTTCTAGAGGCCAGAAATGTGGAATCGGGCATTGGTAAAGCTAATCTCTCTCCAAAGGCTTTAGGGGAGAATCTCTTCTTTTTCTTCTTCCAGTTTCTGGTGGCTCCAGATATTCCCTGGCTTGTGGCCTCATCACTCCAGTCTCTACTTCTGCCTTCTCACTTCTTTGTCTTTTATAAGGATTCTTGTTACTGGATTTAGAGTCCATCTGGGTACTCCAAGATGAGCTCATATTAAGATCCTTCAGTACAGCTGCATAGACTCTTTTTCCAAATGAGGTTACATTCACAGGTTCTGAGAGGTGAGGGCAGGGGATGTGTCTTTGGGTTGGGGGCAGGGGCACCATTCAATCCATTATAGGGAGTAAGAGTGCAAAGCTCATCAGGCTCATCTCCTGAACTCTCAGAAAAATCCAAACCTACATAACTCCTTTAATACTGATGTGCCAGTATTAGTGTGTAGTATTTGTATCACTGTCTTTTGTTTAGGGGTTGCTTTGTTCCTCCAAAGTATACATTTATTGAAGGCAGCAACTTTACTATTTTTGTGTTACAATTCCCACCTCCAGTGCTAAAGCACAATTCATACACTTGAGAAATTTAAAACACTTAAACTAAACTGCAGATTCAGGCTCATGTACATCTCAACTATTTGATGATAAAGTGACAAGTTTGGCAATAAAGTTAATAGAAGATTCATGAATGAATGAAATTGCCCATCTGTGGAAATCTTTTCAAGAGGAAGTGATTCAGATGAGTGTTCTTGATAAGATTAAGGATCTTCTCAACTCCAGGCCCAGGGACTGAAGGACCTCCCCCCCAAAAGGAAGGCAACAATTTAGAATAGCTAAAATAGTAGCTAGTGAAAGATAGCCTGTCATCTTGGGTATAGTGACATGTCTATCGTGAGGGAGTGTTGTAATGACAGAAGTCTTTGGTGACTTTAAGGAATATTGAAAAAGCAAGTGTTTGCTAAGAATATGTGATTGCTAATCTGTCATTGTCACAGGTATAGGGATGCTGAGCTGGAGGATGCAAGTTTTCTACTCTCCTTCATTTGTCACTCCCTAGTCAAATAGGGAAAGTCCCCACAACATCTCCCAGCTTTCTTTGTTTGGTTGGCATGTTCACCACAAATCTAGTGACAAGGTGCACCTTCAGGTCATTTGCCAATTGGGGGTGGTGTGAAGAGAGTGGAGGAAAGGCCATGCCCTGCACCGTGGACATGTGAGTGCCAGTCGCCAATAAGCTCTGCTTTTTCTCTAAATTGGCATCTGATGTGTTTAGATAGCAGGAATTGGTTTCTGGAATGCTTGATCCTTAGGAAAACAAAATTAGCAGAATGTGCCACATCGGGAATGAAATGCTGATCTCCATTAGTTCCCTTGTGAAAAGGCTCATCCTCAAGTGTTCCATCTCTCTGTACCCCTGAAGTATTCTGTTTAGAGGGGCGATTGACTAGAAAGGCAGGGGAAAGAAATAGCAGCCCCTGGATAGAGCCCATCCTACATAATTTATGTGGCTGAGTAAGGAGGAAAGAAAGAGAAGGGTGTCAGGGAAGGTGAGTACAGCATTTTAAATGGAAGGATTCATGGAGCTAAGGTTTCTGATGTTGGCTTGATATGCTAATACATTCTTCCTTTAAAGACATGGAGATTGAGCCCATAATACAACACAGATGCAGACTCACAAATAAACATCTATGCACAGTCCCAGGGATCTCTTAAATTTTCTTTAAGAGGCTTAGCCTAGATGCCTTGGTTCCATTGGGTCTTAGTAGCAATAAGTAAAATGCTCTTGGATTTATAGTTACATTTCATCTACTTAAAAAGCCTGGGGAGGAATCTAAAAAAAAAAAAAAAAAAAGGACAGAAAGCGCACTTGGCTCTAACACAGCCACTCTGCTTTCAAGCAGATGCACATTCGATTGCAGACTTTGTTTTCTCCCCCAATTAGTCTCCAAATGAGTAACTCACAATTTCCATTTGCATGGTTCATTCTGTTTCCCAATGAAGTAAATGATTATTTCTTGGTTCAAAGAAAGTCTTTTCAAGGACACCAGAGACTGATAGCATTCTATCCATTAAAAATTAAAAACATTTGCTTATAGTAGTAAAATCAACACTTGACCTGAAATTTCCAGGTGTTTACTTTTTAACCTTCACCAGCCTGGCATGTAGATAGGTCAGTGATGTGCCTGCTTTGCCCTGGGTACTCTCAGTAAAACAGATGGGACAACTGATGGTCCCCTCTTTGGTCACATATCATCCAAGGTGGTCAACCGACACACAGCCTGTGAGGATGTCTGGTCTGATGAGCTGCTGTGATTTAAATGTGTGCCCTCCAAAATTCAGGTGTTAGACTGGCCAATGAGGCAGTGCCTTTAAGAAGTGATTAGGCCACAGGGTTTCTCCCTCTTGAATGAGATTAGAGTCCTTAAGAAAGCGTCTTCACACAGACTCAGCTCTCTTGCCTAGATCTCCTTCTGCTGTATCAGGACACATCATTCCTCCCCTCTAAAAGACACAGCAATAAAAGACCACATCAGAAAGAGACTGTGCCTTTCACCAGAAACCTAACTTGCCAGCTTCTTAATCTTTAACTTTCCAGCTTCCAGAATTGGGAGGTACACATTTCTATTCTTTATAAATTATCCAGTCTATGGTATTTTGTGATAGACACACAGAAAAATATGAGTTCTGTCCAAAGAGAAAGGAGCTGGGTTCGTAAGGTTCCTACTCTCTGGAACTTGGATGGGGAAATTTGGAGCTAATCAGGGAGTCAGTAGTGATCTGAAGCTGAGCAGTGGTATGACAGAGTTCTGTCTGAGGGTCATGATGGGCAGAAGTAACTCAAAATTACAAACAAATAGCAGTAAATAGAAAAAAAGTTCTATGTAGCGTTAAGGACAAGAAAGACAATTGGGTGTGGGAAAAGCAGCTTGTGAAAAGAGTTAAATGATGTCATGGATGGGACATGAGTGTGAGGATTCTTAACAACCAGAGAGCCATTGTGGCCATTGGTCTACATTGATCTTACATGTTCAGGTTCCGTGAATCCATGTGGCTCCAGAATGGAGCCTACTTTGCCTGAGTCCTAATCATTCTTCTTGGTTACCTGGCTAGTTTCCTAATTCCATGTAAAAGAGCTTGCATTTAAGGTCACCATTTTGGCCATAATGTTCTTTTTATTTCTTTATTTAAATTACAAATGGAATTTATTGGCCTCAGTGTCCAGTGAGACCACAGATGAGGCAGCATTCAGTGCAGGTTTCCAGTGTGAGCATTCTGTTAATCCTAGTCTCTCTTTGCCAGTCCTCACCTGGGCCCTCTACTGTGGGTTGTTTTCGTTCTTCCGGCGGCTTCCCTTCTGATTTCAGAACAGGTACCAACAACTTTCTGGGGTTGCATGCTTACTTGAGCAAGAGATAGAGTTTTCTTTCCTTTAATTTCTGAAATGAATTATTGGGGTTTGCCCTGATTTGATCTTGAGTCGGTGCTTACTAGGATTGTGAACCAATAACTGCGACTGGGAATAAGAGTCTCACCTTTACTTCCGGGAAAAAGAAATAACTGCTAAGGAGGAAACAGTAGTATTCACTCTTACTCATTGCAGACTCTGAAATGCTGAAAACAATCAATGGCTTCCTGTGCCAATGAGAATAAAATTAAAAGCTTTTAATCTTGGCCTAGGAGATCCTGCATGATCTGACCTATGCCTGTTTTCCCAAACACGTCGCGAATCCACCTTCCTCTGTGTTCTACCCACACCAGGTTTTTAATTCCTCAAAAGGTCAAATTCCTCCCTTCCACAAGGGCATCACACATTCTGCTGCAACATGCTCGACTTGGAACTTCCTTCACCCAGTTTTTAGCTGGCTATCACTGAAATAAACTTATAGGCTAAAATGAGGACAAGGTTCTTGAAGTAAATGTTTATAGAGCTATGAGAGAAATTCCAGGGTGTGGGGGGAGACAAGGAGGAGCGTTCAGGGAAGGTCTTCCTAAGCTGATAAACATAGGATGAAGAACTCCTATGGATTTTTTTTTAAAAAATCTGATTCTTCTAGAAGACTGAGAGCTCCCTAAGGGCAAGGGCTATCCTCTGTTTTATTCAGTGCATTATATAGAGAGCATAGAACAGTACTGGTCCAAAGTACATGCACAGCTATACCTGTGGATTGAGTAAACAGATAGCCAAAACACTCCATGAAGTCAGTCATTATTCTTACCTACCAAGACTGAGAGGGTGAAATGACTTACCTCTAGGCCAGGTCAGGATTTGAACACAGTTGCAACTCCAGGGCACTTTTCTACCACCTACAGGGCTTCCTAAAGAGATGGTACAGGTGGAACTGTGCTTAGGTTCAAGAGCCTAAGAAGAGCACTCTGTTTCAGTCCTCTCCTTTTATGTCTCTTCAAGTCTGCCTCACTGGACCAGTTATTGGGAGAGGTGTTCAGGTGGATTCTGGGCAAGAAACTTCATCACTTGTAAGGGAGAACCATTGGAAACTAGGTCTTTTTCCTTGTGGATGGAAATGGGCAACACTGCTCTGGCAGCTGCCTTAGGATCTTGAAGGAAATCAACGTAAGGAAAAAAATGACGCATGGAAAAGGACCAAACCAAAAGAAAGGTTAGAAATCAAGTCAGAGCTTGAAATAAACTGTGTCTAAGGTCCATTTTCTTTTTGGTCTTCCAGTTAGGTTAGTCAATAAAATTCCTTATCTGAGCTACTTTGAGTTAGTTGCAGACCAAAATATTACAGGAAATATGGATGAAATCTAGATTTGGCCTCAATTTTACTGATTTAATTCTGATTTTTTGAACATAGTAAACTTTGATCTGAGAGTACAGTTTAATAGTAGAAGCGTGGACTTTGAAATCAGAAAACATTGGTTTGACTCCTTGACCTTGAACAAGTTATTTATCCTCTCTGAGCTTCAGTTTCATCCTCTATGAAATTTAAAAAAAATTATTGGGCTGGGATTGTGGCTCAGCTGTAGAGCACTCGCCTTGCACGGGCGGGACCTGGGTTCGATTTTCAGCACCATATTAAAAAAATAAATAAATAAAGGCATTGTGTTGTGTCCATCTACAAAAAAAAAAGTATTCTCTCTCTCTTTAAAAAAATTAGTTCACAATATCCTATTGATGCTTATTATCATTATTAAAGGAGAATGTAGATAGGGTAAGCTTTATCCACGGTGTAAAACTAGTCAGCAGAAATCTGTATAGTCTTCTAGAGTCAATATTTTTAAATAAACATATTCTGGTCATAAAAGGAATAATTGTTGCAATTTTCTGAAAAGCATTGAAAAATTTTAAAATTCCTCATAATTGTACTATGCTAAACACAGTGATAAGCCTTCTGGCTTAAGCAGTTAGCATGAAGTTGAAACTCAGAATTTCTTATCTAGATCTGTTGTGGGTTACTTTTACAAACTTGAACCAATCACTCCACCTCTTCATGACAGGGGAATGCTGACTGGAGCACATGGAAGGAGTAAGCTTTCTAGTTACTCAGGGAGGGAAGGGCTAATTTTTTCCAGTGTTGTCTGTTTACCAGTTTGGGGGAGAACAAAATCCCTTCCATACAATTAGAAACCATTTATAGGTGTCCAAGAGGGAATGTTATAGGTAGAGGCTTATTGAATTAGTTTTCAGGCACTAGGATGCAGTAATTTCTCTCTCTCTTTCTCTCTCTCTCTCTCTCTGACTTATTAGTATGCTGGCAAAGCCTAATAAATGTCTCCTATTTAATGCTGCTGGAACAATCTGATCCAGGAGGACACACATCTTGACCCTGCATTGTCTGCTTCTGGATGGGAATCCTTTGTGGTTTTAAAAGGCAATTCAATTTGAGATTGTTCCATATTTTCAAAGCACAGAAACTAATACATACAGATACATATAGAAGAGGCATTCTGGAGGTGAATTATTGCTTACATGAAAGAGGTGGAGAAGAGCTCTGTTATCTGCCCAGGGTATCATGATTCCAATGAATGAATGGACCCTTTTTCAGAGCAAGGACCTACAGAATCACCCAAACATGTGAGTTGAGTACAGAACCAGTCTGAATAGCCTGAGTAACTGTACATCAAAACAGTTTTCAAATGAAATCTTCCCTTACTTACATGTATGGGCTTCTCTTGCATCAATCTTCCTCTAGCAATTATAATGTACAGCATTTCTTTTAATAGCTCAAATGCAACACACACACACACACACACACACACACACACACACAGAGTTAACTTTTGTTCTTCCCACTTGCTATTTATTATTACTGTCTCCTGGAATGTTTTTCTTTACCAGGTTTGCCTCTCCAAATCCTACCAGACTTTCAAGCATCAGCTTCAATATGACAGTCACAGGTTAGGGTGGGGGAGCTTTCTGGATCCCTGAAGATAAGATTGGTCTCTGTGTTTTATTCCCATAGCACTCTGAACTTCCTGTTAAGAGAATAATGACATACCTGCTTCAGCAGGATACCCTATTTAAAAGTTTTAGTTGCCCTAGAGAGGAACTAATTTGCAATTGTACTTATTGTAAATAAACATTATGACCCAAGTTCATTTAGACTAGCCAACGATGCCTAGTAGCATGGCAACTGTGGGTACCTTAATAAAAAAACACCACTGGAAAAAATAGGTAAATACCAAACAGGACTCCTCTGTCCCTCAGAACAGGAGGTTTGCTTCACACTGCTGTCTGGGGATGGTTGTGCTTAGACTTCTGCCCATTTGTTTATCTTTTAATCTTTTATTAATAACAGGGCATGAGGCTTACCAACACAGACATCTGGAGGTTTTCCCCAAGTTTAAGTGGGATTTACCTTGACTCTCTTTCCTCAGCACAGGGAAGGCAGTAAGATTTGGGGACTTAGGCAAAGATAAGAATGCCAATCGGGATCAGAACAGCTGTATTTCCTGTGCTCTATTTGTTTTAGCCTTCAACTCATCCTTTACTCCCATGTTTCCCAAGGTGGAGTATGTGGACCAAGAGACATGAAGTGGTATGCTGGGGGTACAGGAACATCTTCCTCAGGCACCAGTTTACATGAAAAGTCATTTTAAAGATTCTTTTTTAATCAAAACAAACAAATATAGTATGGATTTGTTTAAAATTGTGCACATACTAGAAAAAATCCTGTCATGTCCTTCTAAGAAATTTCATATCCCCAGATGCCCTAGTATACATTAATTTTGTTTTTATAGGGGAATTTTGAAGGAAAAGTTAGAGCAGTATTAATTTAATAATTTTTATCCATTTCTAATTATCTATTTTGGAAATCTTGTCCACTTGTAAAAAAATTAATAAAAGTTACATGTTTATGGTATACAACAGGTTTTGATATATGTGTGCCTTGTGGAATGGCTAAATCAAACTATTTAACATATGCATTACCTCACTTATTTTTGTGTGTGGTGAAAACACTTAAAATCTCAGTGGTAGAGCACTTGCCTAGCACATTCAGGGCCCTGGGTTCGATCCTCAGCACCACATAAAAATAAATAAATAAGATAAAGGTATTGTGTCCAACTACAACTAAAAAATAAAATATTAAAAAGAATCTGTATTAGTTATCACAGGTATGCAATACATTGTTATTTATAGTCACAATATTATACACTAGATCTCTTAAGTATTTTCCTCCCATTTAA
This sequence comes from Marmota monax, assembly GCF_021218885.2. Taxonomy (NCBI): domain Eukaryota; kingdom Metazoa; phylum Chordata; class Mammalia; order Rodentia; family Sciuridae; genus Marmota; species Marmota monax. The sequence goes on from NW_026692132.1 coordinate 6,693,198, forward strand.
TTGAAATTTTATTCCTTTGAACAATATCTCCCTAATCCTCTGACCCCAGCCTCTGGTAACCACCATTTTAATCTCTGTTTCTCTGAGTCCACCTTTTTAAAAGTCCACATGTGAATTCATGTGGCATTTGTCTTTATTTGCCTCATTTATTTCACTTAATATTATGTATTTGAGGCACATCTACGTTGTCACAGATGACAGAAGTTCCTAATATTTGAGGAAGAATAGTATTCCCTGGTGCATATCATATTTTCTGTATTTAATTGGTCTGTTGATGAACACTTAGGTTGTTTCCATATATTGGCTAGAGTAGGTAATGCTGCAGTGAGCATGGCAGTGCAGTATGCCTTTGGTATATTGATTTATGTTCCTTTAGAGATATATCTAGTAGTAGGATGGCTGAATCATATGGTTACTTTTATTTTTTAGTTTTTTGAGGGGCCTCCATACTGTTATCCATGATGCTGGTACTAATTCACAATCCCACCAATGGTGTGCAAGGGTTCTGTTTTCTCCACACTCCCACTAACACTTGGTATCTTTTTGATAATGGCCATTTTTACTAGGGAGTGGTGATATCTCATTGTGACTTTGATCTGTGCTTCCCTCGTAATTAGTGATGTTGAATATTTTTCATATGCCTGTTGGCCTTTGTATGGTCTTTTGAGAAATGTTTATTTAGATCCTTTACCCATTTTTAGGTTAGGTTATTAGCTTTCTTGCTATTGAATTGAGTTCCTTAAATATTTTGGATATTAACTCTTTGTCAGATGTATGGTTTATAAATATTTTCTCCCATTTTGTATGTTGTCTCTTCACTCTGTTGATTGCTTTCTTTGATGTCCAGAAGTATTTTGGTTTGATATCATTCCATTTGTCTATTTTAGCTTTTGTATTCATCTGGGTCAATTTAAAGATTCTTTTTTCTTTATAGCAGTGTCCTATCCAATGGAAGTCATTCATCAATAGGAATATTAAATTTAAAATTGATTTAAAGAAAATAAAGTTAGAAATTTAATATCCCAGTGTCATAAGCACATTGTAGGTATGCAATTTCCCCATGTGGCTGGTGGCTACCACATTGCACAGTGAAGATATTAAGCACGGCCATCATATAGAAAGTTTTCTTGGATAGAAGTGATGTAGAGGTGTTATATATAGTTCATATGAACACTTTGGATACAAACACTATGGTGGCAAACCTGATGAGTTTGGACGCTTTACTCTCAGGAGGTGTTTTGGAGCATTTTCATTGAACATGATTGTGTCCATTGCAAAGATCAGACATGTCTAGGCTTATGTATGACAAGCTTAAAAATAGTGAGTCTGGTATGTAGCAACAGAGCTTTCCTTTTTTAAGGGTGAGTGAGTGTGGATTAATCCTGATACCTGTGACTTTTCCTGGCCCAGGCCCAACACTAATGTTGGCATTGAGAAAAGATAGGATTGTGAGGTAAAGTTGAAGGCTGCTTCCCTAAGAATTGCATATAGAAAGGAGAGGCATTCTTTTTTATTCACCAGAGACCACCATGCACTTTTTGTACATTCCGTGAAGGGAACATCATGGTATATGTGACAGTGGCTAGCTTTACTGAAGAGTATAATTCATAAAGTTTGAACTTGTAATTCATTTCTACCCTACTTGTTGGGTAATAAAATGTAAAAACAAACTAACTAAAAAACAAACAGAGAGAATTCATGTTAATGTGCTTTCTGCACCATTATCTAAAAAGATATAAGCACTGTACTCTGATAAAGCATTTTTCAAATTTCTGATGGTGATAAGTAAGCATGATTTGGCCATGACGTGGTTAGGAGTTGGGCTCTCCAGCTGTGAGGCAAGGAAAGGGCAAAGCTCTTCTCCAAGCAAAAAGGCCTGTGGCCATGGGCACCTTATTCAGATTCTTCAGGGAGATTTGATAAGAGTCATTCTTCTAAGTCAGACCACCCATTCCTTTTCACCCCATACAGGAGAGCCATTAGGAACATTGACCTCTCTGACTAGTTGGGGGCCAAGCCAGTGGGAGGCTCAAGAGGGACAGGAGAAATTAAGAGAGACCATTTTCCAGTTGATTAGATTTTTCCTGAACAATGAGGAATACCTGCTGGGGCTCCCAAAAATAATTGGAAGGAGGGCAGAGGGGTCTGGTGGTAGTGGTTTAACAGAGTACCCTGCTGCTGTTTAACAAGCAGACAAGAATCACAAATCCACAGGACCTGAAAAATTGTTCTTGTGTATACTGACAGGAAAATGATAATGAGAAGGAAGAGGAAAAGGAGATAGATTCCACTTATTTTAGATACTTTGATTTCTTTAATTTTCTGGAGAAAGGTTACTCTTTAACTACACTAAATTCTGATCAGAAAGTACACATAGGTCTCCTACAATTTACAAGGCACACCAGGCTTTGCTACAATGGGATTCCCATGAGATTTCTCTTCCTGCCACTTGCTCATATTAGCAGAACTCTGGTCTGGCTATGGTCTGGTGTTCCTCCCTGTGCCCAAGAGGTAAAATACTATCTGAAGCTCTTACCAGAATCATATGATTGGAGAGGGGAAGCAAGAGTTCTAGAAAAGAATTTTGGTCTGAGTAGACAAAACCATATATGTCCAATACACTCCTTTGTGTATTAAAAAATTTGCCCCAAAATATTATGTTAAGGTGATATTATTTATAAAAATACAACTTAATTATATAATGGCAAAGTAACAGTTTGCATACATGATTATTGCATTTCCTTCAGATATTTCTTTGTGATCTTTTATTATATTTGTGGGCATTTAAAGAGTCTCACCCATATTGGCTAGAAACTATTCTTTTTCCTTTACCTTGATTCTTCCTGTGTTACCTTTAGTCCCACTGTCATCCAAAATTGATCTCGATGATTAGGGATGAGGGAATACTTACATTGAATAAACATTCAGAGGTCATCTTTCTAGATGCCAGCAGAATAAAATATAGTTCTTGCTTTCAAGGAGCAAAGAGTAAGAGAGAGATTTGAGGATAAATCTCTTCCCTGGCTTCATGCTTCCATGTGAAGACTCTCAGCAGCGTTACACTCACAGCCTCTTGCCTGGTCCTTTGTCTCACTTGTGTGTAGAGAGGGCTGATTTCTCTTTGAGGAAGAACCGGGCATGAGTGATTCAGCTCCTCATTCTTTCTTCTTTTCTTTGGGATATGTTTACCTGAAAAATACATATATTCTTCCTGGCTCCTCCATGTGAATGACCAGGGACCTGTAGACCCTCATGTGAGTAAGGGTTCGGGGAGCTTGTGAAAGCTCAGGACTATACTAGGTAAGTTTGACTCATAGCCCTTTTGGCTCCTAGACTTCTGCCACATTTCTCAGTGTTAATTTTACCAGTTATAAAGGTGATTTTTTTATTCTCCATTTACCTAAATTCCTCTATTGTTTTCCAACTGGTTTTTAACTTGGGTGGGAAAAAGATAGTTGTTTAGAAGTTTGCCCCTCTAAGTCTCAGAAATGTACATATATCATTTTGGTGTCATTAAGTAAAATGGATGCAGGTATTGTAGAAGTATAGTGTGGGAAGAGTATTTGGCAGAAACTGGAGGTGCAGAAGCTTCTGGAAGGAAATCACATCATCTGAATCATGGCTAGAAAGAATTTGGAGAATGAAGGTAGAAAAAATATTACACACATAAGAATAACATTTATAAAATTATAGAAATTTTAATAATCATGAGTTGTGGAAGGAAAGAGAAGTTTGATGGTTAGAACTTGAAAAGTGAGGTTTAAAAGTCAGGTTTAAGAATAGGTGGGAAACTGGCATTGAGATGTTATGTACCATGCTAAGAAACTTGTACATTAACCCATGGGCGATGGGGAGTTGCTGAAGGCCTTAAAGTTCAGATATTCACTTTAGACAGATGACATTGTGGAATATGGATATAATGGACAGAAATTGGGGGTAGGAAGAACTGCAGGGAGATTGCTATTGTAGTTTAGGTAGTGAGGAGGATTCAAATCAGTGTAGATGTTCCAAGTTCAGACTCAAGAGCATGTAGAATGTTAAACAGCAGAACTTGACAATAGATAGAATGTGGTAAGGAGGGGCATAGGCTAGAATCACTCTGGAATTTTTGGGTTGGTGACTAGGTGTGCTAGAAGTGCCATCATAGTAATTGGAAGAATAATATGGGATGGGGCTAAGGCAGAAAGTCCTGTGAGATTCAGTTTGGCTCATATTAATTTTGAGATGTTTATGGGACTTGCAATGACTATGTCTAGCAGGTAGTTGGAGGAGTGAATCTGAAGTTCATAGACTGGTTAGTAATGGGGAGTGACAGCCAGTGTCTCATTGAGGGGTTCTTCTTCCTGCCCAGGAGGATGTAAGCCACCCTAGAACTTAAAGTCTCAAATAATTAGTGAATAACAAAACACAAATAGCCAGAAATATATTTACAATAGCGAAGCCCCTGATAGATCTAGTCCACATGGGTGCTGGAACTAGACAAAGAAAAGATGGCTCCTGTGATTTATTTAAGGGGTACATTAAAGGCAGGGATAAGGTTTCAAGGAGTCTTGCTTCGTGAGGTCTTGCAGTCAGCAGGTTGATTGACATCTTGGCAGGTCACACGCCATCTCAGGTACTGTGTGGGCCACAGCAGAGTGGAATAGAAATTCACACTGTCCCTAGGCAATTGACCAGAGAAAATGTCCACTGGTCATTCCCACACAACAGATGTTTCTATCCACTAGGCTTCCATGTGCGATGACCCACATGCAACCAACCCATGGATGGCTCGTGACAGGTTAGGGCTAGATATACAGATTTAGGAGTTAGCTGTAAAATGGTAATATAAGAATATGAGATGTTTTAAGGAGAGTGTGGGATGAGAGAAGAGCAGTGGGTTAATATACAAGATCAAAGGTGAAGGAAATGTCTTATTCAGATTATTACTATACCAGGTTCTTCTAAAAGCGCTCTCTCTCTCTCTCTCTCTCTCTCTCTCTCTCTGGAATATCTTTATTTTTTAAAGTAAATTGTTTATTTTTAAATTTGTTCTAAGTAATTATACATGAAAGTAGAATGCATTTTGACACAGCATACATAGATAGGGTATAACTTCTCATTCTTCTGGTTACATATTATGCAGAGTTACATTGGTTTTGTATTCACATATGCACATAAGGTAATAATATCTGATTCATTCTACTACCCCCGTACCTACCATCATTCCCCCTCCCCTCCCTTTACTCCCCTGTCTAAACACAATAGCTAAACTATGGAACCAACCTAGGTGCCCTTCAATAGATGAATGTATAAAGAAATTGTGATAAAAAGTTCTTTGACTTGACTATGCTCTGAGAGAGGGAGATTTTTACTTTCCTTCTTATGAAAAAATTATACTGGACTGAACATGTCCCTGTTTAATCATTTGTACATCATGAAGGTAGAAGAGCAGCTAACACTAGTTGTGCTAAGTTTGTGGTGTCCACTGATATCATTTTTATTTGGAATATGGGAGAAAGGGAATGAAAAAAATAAACAATTTGGGCCTATCTCTCAATCTTTTTCCTCAGTCTTTATTTGACTAGCAGCAAAGTTTGTAAAGCTGGATATTGAGGTAGATTCCAGCCAAGTTTTTGGCGGAAGTGTCTCTCAGGTATGGCATCAGGAGTTTACAAAGTAGAAAATCTATAATTAGTTCTTATATCCAAGTTGCGTTTTCCAGGCTGGGCCAATCCTTATTCTATGAGGTTCTCAGGCACTTGTCTGCCCAATTAATGCAGTCAGTGCCCTAAATTCCATTTCACAACCAGTTGTGTGTGTGTGTGTTCTCTAATGGTTAGAGACCTTATGAGGATGCAGAGTATGAAAACTCTGTTTTGATTACCAACAGGAGATCCCTAACTCCCCTAATAACATCTCTAATCTTTGCATATTTTAGAACTTATAACTCACTGAAATTAACCACTTTTTAACTTTGATCTTCAAAGGAGCTTTGGTTACTCTCTTTTCACTATAGCAGCTCTTTCAGATAGAGAATTGCCTGCTATGAGCAGAACTGAATCAAGCATTTATTAGTTTAAAACTCCAAATGGGTGATTCATCTGTGTTCTAAAGCTGAAAGCGGGGGTGGGGAAGGCACAATCTGAATTTTGTGAAAAAAGTTCTAACATTGACAGTTAAGATAGAACATAACTAATAACCTTCAAATTGTTTTTGGATAACGTACCAAACATGAGAATTCTAATGTTCCAAGTATTTTTATGCAGCTTGGCTATGAGAACTAATAAGCATTCTCTGGGTCAGAAGAGACTGGAGATAAGGGGTCTGCCAATGAGATTTTTGGCATCATCTTAGCATCCAAAAGGTCCTGATGTTCCTTTAGGCAGCTGGTCAAGAGCTTCTAATAACAAACCAAGTGTGGTATTGAGAGCATTTGGAGTTAGATCTTGATACTGCAATGTTGGTGTTAATGAGGGGAAAATAAAGACACAGTTATACAATTTGAGAATTTGGTATTCCAATGCTCTCACAAAGAGATAAAGAGTCTTCCTTGTATGTAATATTTTTAAATTTATTTTTTAGGTGTAGATGGGCACACCACAATGCCTTCATTTTTATGTGGTGCTGAGTATGGAACCTGGGTCCCACCCGTGCTAGGCGAGTGCTCTACCGCTGAGCCACAATCCCAGCCCCTGTATGTAATATTTTAAAATATATCTTGAATCCATCTACTTCTTTATATCTTCCCAATAACACTTGGGTAAAATAAGCCACCATATTTTATTCTTACTCAGGTGATCAATCAATCTCCAAACAAAGCAAATTTTTTAAAAAACATAAGCACATGTAATATCTCAGATCAAAATTTACCAAGGTCTTTCCATTTTATTTAGAAAAAGAATTGAAGCTCTTCACTATGGTCTACTGGGTTTGGTTTTGCCTCTTTTAAAATTTCTCCCTTGTGTCCATGATGTTCATTATCTTCCTCTCCATTTGTTGAATACTCTGGGCCCTTTATATGTAACTGCTTGAGAGGTGGTGGTTAGATGGTAGCTAAGATAAAATAAGTGAATTAAACTGCTGAATTGATGTTTTAAAAATCTTAACACTGAAGAAATCTTTTAAAGGCAAGGGGATGAAGAAAGTAAATGATTTTGAATTCTACAAAACTTGGTTTTGTATATCAAGAGCCAAAGCCTTGAGGGAAACAAAAAGTATGGAGAATATGCTAAAAACCAGAGATTAGAAAGTGTAACTAAATGGGGCAAAATCTAGTCTTTTGCTCTTTGACCAACTGGGAGATGACAACTGACAGGAGGGGAGAGAAAAGTTAGAAAGAAAACTGTCATAGCCTGCATAGATGACATGGGCCCCTTAGAAGGCCCTCATACCCTTGGGGATTGGTGAGCATTAGAGGACTGTGGACACATTTCCTACCTGAAACTCCAAACAGAGATCAACTCACCACAAGCCATATCCAAAGAGAAGATTAATGCTACCATCTACTTCACCTTGACCTCCTGTGACCTTCATGGTCCTAGGGGGTCTGAGTGAAGAGAGAGAGAGGGTTGGCAAACCAAAAGGAAGGCAAGGCTGGTGAGAGAAAGGTAGACCCACACATGTTCACAGTGGGGATCCAACAGACACTGAGAAACCCAGGGTCCTTGTAGGTAGGGCTACAACAATGGGTGGCTGCTGAGAACCAGAGACCAGCATGAACAGAGTTTGTTGTGCTCCAGGCTTCTCCCTCCCATGATGCCAGGATGAGGCAAAGCCTCTTGTCTCCTCTCATAATCTAGTTAAATCCTTGGAAAAGAGAAGCAAAATTAAGGAGTTTGAACCTTAAATTAACTGGATATTTAAGCCAGAAAGAGTCATTTTGAGTTTTAAAGAAGTAATTGAATTTAGTTTGAATTGCAAGATTTGGTTTTCTGCCATAAGTGAAAGTAGGAGGTTGGAAACTAACAAAATCCAATTATAAGAAAAGTAAGTTATATTCTTGCAGATCTGAGTCCATGACTATATTAAAATTCATACACCATGAGAGCTCACCTTAAAATCTGAATGTTTACACATGTCTGGTGGTGGGTGTCCAGCAAATAGACTTTGGCCTTTTTTTCTGCATGTGCTTAGAGGACTTTGTGACACTAAATGTGAGAACTAGGTCAGACTAGCTTGTTCAGAGTGAACGCCAAGAGTAGGCAGAATTTGGCTTTTCTTTATCCTGAGGCTTTGGGAAGAGAGAGAAAACATTTTTGTGGGATTTAAAAACACAACATAGGAAGAATTTTTTTCCAGATATCTTTGTTGTAGTCACTTCTTAATAAAACCTAATATACTAAGAAAAAGGTCAGACTCTAATGGGAGTAGCAGAAGGAAGAGAGTTTATAATTTGAATTAGAAAATAATTCTTAGCAGTGGAAAAAAAAATCTGCTTTCCTCTTTTCCTAAAAGCTTGTTTATGGATCATTAGCCACTTGACAAAAGAGATCGAAGAAGACAAACTAAAAGCTAAAGCACTAAGGACAAACAGCCAATTGGAGATCAATCATAGAAGAAATAGAGCCTCTTGATAATTTTCATTCATGGAGAAAACGTAATGACGTTCTTCAACAGATGAATTTAAGCAGATAAATTTGTAAATTTCATTGTTTTAGTAATAGTACATTTCTTGTTTTGAGATTTTATCCCCGGATTTAGGAAAGCCTTTCTTCTGCAATACCCAGGCATCTGGCACTGTCTCCCCAACTTGCCACAGGACAATTACTTTGTACCTATCCTTGAATATGTTGGAAAGTGTGTGGGAAGACAGGAGGCCTATGTGTTACGACCCAAGTATTTTTTTTTAAGTCATTGAATGAATTAACTGGGAGTCTCTATTTTCTGTTGTACAGGAGAACAGCAAGGCTTTCTGCAAAGAGTGAATAAAATTATATCCCCATTCTAGAGGGAATTTTCGTGATCTTGTCTTCTGTCTGTGGTTAAGAGTTTTAAGAAACTTTTAGAAATCTCACTTGGCAAAATGTTAACCAGTGAATTGTGACTCTTTTCAGTCCTAATTATTCTCATTCAAAGAAACTTTGCTGCAGAATTTGAAGAAGAAAATACATATGCTTCATTATGTAGCTCATCAAGAATGCAATACTTATAGGCACTTGGATTTGCACCAGAGACCCAATAGAGTTGCCCACTGTTTTCAGACTCAGAATGGAAACAGGTAGCACTGGGTTTGTAAATCCAACTACACAGTGAATGTTGTGATTCCATCTGACAAAATATGCCTAGATTTTTCCCCCTTGGAGGAAAACGTATGCTACCGAATGGAAAATGCGTGCCAAAAGCAGATCCAAAAATCTAAATGATAGTCTGCTTGTTGAAGGCGAAACTGATGATTTTGAAATTTATTTTTTGGAGGCTCTCACTTTGCTGACTCTTTTTCTTTCTGGAACTACCCCACTCCACCCAACCCTTGTTCCACTCCTGGCATTCTTAAAATGGCAGTTGCAGTTCTGTCATCTAAAACGTTCACCTTCTTATAGACCATGACAACAGTAAATATATTTTTTATAAACAAAAATTATGTCATATGGTGTGACACGAGATTTGCATATATATTTGAACGAAAGTCACATAAATTATAATCTATTATAAATATGATTGTAAATATACATAAATCCTGACTAAAATTATGCTCTTCCTTATCCCCTTTCCTCCTCCCTATCAGTAAGTATCTTTTCTTCTGTTCACTAGTCTTATCTAGAGAATGGATTGGATAAAATAATATGCTTTTGAAGTGTTGTAGGTTAATAAAACCTATGATGGATATTAATGTGTGTGTGTGTGTTTCAACTTTTTGCCTTTCAGTGACTCACTTTTCTATCTTCCCCTGCATGGAATAAATGGGATTTTCTATGTTATGCTAAATACCTGGTCAATCAGTCTTTCCAAAGAATTTAGAATTTTATTTTTTAATTTTCAGGATCTCTCTCCTAAGTTTTGAGGGTGGAAGAATATAAACCCATTGTTGCTGGTGACCAGATTCTGAATTATAAAGACTTTACTTAAAATGAAACACTGACACATTTGGGAGTTGGAATGAATCCTACAGATGCCAAGTTTCTGCTTTCAGTTTCCTACGGCGTCTGGCGCTACCCCTGCCTTTCCTACAATTTGTTCATATTAGTCAACAGAGAGCTTTTCCTCCTTTCTCCCCTCTCTCATAGTTCCCTTAAATATTAGTCAGAGTTCTGGAATAATCTCAATCTAGGAAATTCTTATTTTTCAAAAGGACGTGGTCAATGCAATTAAAAGAGCACATTTGGTAGCATTTAGAACAGTATGGCAAATAGAAGGAAAGCAGCTTGGAGTAAAAGGTCCACCCAAAGGCCTCTCAGCTTCTCCCACACCATCCCAGTCTGTGCCACTCATTAAAAAGGATATCTTAGCCAAGAATCTTTAGAACACTTAGAGGCAGATGAACTGGTCGCTCTCTTTAGGGTGGACAACACAGCCCACTTGCATCCTGAGAATTCTAAAGAAAGGTAGAAAAGAATCAGGTTGGTCTGCATTAATGGTGCTTCCATGTTCTGTCCTGTGAGTCTCATCTTCCTCATAGCTATGTTTATGTGGCAGGATCCTGGGAAGAATTTTTACACCGTCAAAAAGGATATGGCTGTGGGCCTGCCCAATTCCACTGATTTCCTGAGAATCATTCAGCTTTTTCACTGAGCAAAGTCTGGGGTAATTTTCCATTTTCTAAAAGGAAGCTCCTCCAGATGGTGTGTTGTGCTGAAAATTCTCAAGCTTGGGATCAAGGGTCCTGGGAACCAAAAAGTTTTTTCATGCCTCTGAATCTTTGAAGCTGACCCCTGGAATAAAAGTTCTTGGTTTAGGTCCTAGAGTAGATATAGGAGAGGGTTTCCTGATGAACAGATTCATTTGTAACTTTGTTAATAATTTGAAGAGGGTTTGTGGGTACTCTCCTTGATCTTCTTGCCTGACAGCCTATTGAGTATGGCCAGCTTTGAGACATCTTCATGGAGAATGTGTGTTGACAAGTGACAACATCTCTGAATTTATTCATGGTAGAAATGAGCCAGGAAACTACCCTCATCCTCACCTAATTCCAGAGTCTGCCCTGGAACATTTGGGCTTGATGGCTACATGACAGCTAAAGTAATTTACAGGTCTGAGTCTCTTAAACCCTGAACTTTAGCAGAAGAAGAATGTATGAAATATATTGTCCAACTCAAGGAAATATACACTAAGCTAAGGAGAGAGCAGTACAGTATCTAAGAAACTATTTACTTTCAATATTTTTTTTAAAAAAATTTTAAATTGTAGATAATACTTTTATTTTGTTTCTTTATTTTTTCTATGTGGTGCTGAGGATCGAACCCAATGTCTCACACATGCTAGGCAAGCACCATACCGCTGAGCCACAATCCCAGCCCCTTTACTTTCAATCCTAATGCAGACTTGAAAACTGCTTCCTTAGATTCCTCCTAACACTTTTCTTTTCACTTGATTTTCTTTTAAAGGCATACAAGAGATGCTCCAAAGGATCACAGCTCAGGTTAGGTTCTAAATTTGGCACATTTTGGAGGACAGTAATTACTCAAGGAACTAACTCCCATGGAAACCAGATGTGTCCCTCATACTTCATATTTATCTTCCATTAACTGTCCACATCCATAGAATGTCCTACACTTTCCATCTACTCATGAGTGAGAATATTTAGTTTTCCTATTAAAATATTGTCTTAAAAGGAGAAAAGTAATGACGTTTATTTATTTATTTTTAACAAACAAGTGGGCTTTCCACCAAGGTAGAGAAAAGTTGAGTTGTGAGTCAAATACACAGGTTTGAATCCTGACTCTGGTATGTGTTATCTATGTGATCTTAGATTCGCTCTTAAAACTCTCAGCAAAATAACGAAGAGCTTGCATAGTTGATTAACAGAAGATGAGGATGGTGCCATAAGCAAGTAAATAGTTGAAAGGAAAGTCACAAAAGTCTCAAAGAAGATGCCTAAATGATGGTGTGCGTAAGTGTTTCCATTGTCCTCCTCATGTTAATGCCACCATGTTATGAGGAAGTTAATGTGAATGAAGTAAACCGCCATCAGGGGATTCAAGGATAAAAGGTTCAAGGGACTCCCTCTGGAGAAAGAAGTGAGGAGGAGTTTGAGAATGGTCTGAATAGCGAGCACACTCATCAGGGTTCCGACATGATGGTGAAAAAGAGAGAGGTCAAGACGGAGCCATCGAGGACTTCCTGAGCACGAAGCATGTCTGTTTTGCTGACAGGGGCTGAGCCAGTGTAAATAAAGTTGGTGTTGCACTGACCCATGTGGTCTTGTCTGCTCTCCAGCTGTGCGCATCATCACTTTGAAAGGACATTCTATATCCATGAGGGAGTTCTGTATCCATTGCCTGGATTTCAGCAATTTTCAGCAGCCCCATCTTCACTATGCTCACTGTCATTGCTGCTTCCAGGGAAGGTTCTCCCCACCATGATGCTGTTGTGAAGGCAACGGTCCTTGACGATGACAAGAGCAGGTTTGAACTTTACTTCACCATTCCTGAGTGTGAGGAGTATCACATTAATTCCCTAAGTCAAATTTATTCTGACAAGTCATTCATTCATTTATGCATTCATGGTACCAAGAAAATTTTTCCAAAAGTTGGAAATGAGAAAGAAAAAAGCAGTCTGTGACATTCATAAGGTAGTCGGGCATTCACAGCTAGGCCATAGGACTCTCCTATTAGAGATAAACAATCTCATGGAATATCAACTGCAGACAAGTTTACCCAGAGGCAAATGAGATCAAGGTTACTCTGATAAAATAAGACAAAACAAAATCAATTTTTTAAAAGCACCGCTAAAACAAGGTCAGTGTGCTATTTATAAAGTATCAAATTCTCTAAAAAAAAAAAATGCTTTGGCCAAAGCGATTACTGCTTTTCTAGCAATCACAAATTTATCCTTATTGTAGTGTCCCTTCCTCAGAGAAAAATTATTGAGCTACCAAATATAGAACTACTCCTGCATTTTTTTTACTTTTTATTAGTTTACTATAGACACATATAATATTGGGGTTCATTCTGACATGATCATACATGCATGAAATGAAATCTGCTCCAATTCAGACCTCACTACTTCCCTTTTCCCTCCTTTCCTCTCTTCGTCTGTTCCCTTTCCTCTAGTGATTTTTATTCTATTTATTTAGAGTTTTTTTTAATTAGTACATTATGGATACACAGGAAAGTGAGATTCACTGTGGTATATTCATATATATATCATAGGAAATTTTGATCAGATTCACTCTGCCATTCTTTCCTTTTCCCATCCTTTCCCCCTTATCCTCAGTCCCTTCCACTATTCCACTGATATCTTTTCTATTTTCATGACATTTCACTCTCCCACACCCCCACTTTTTTTTTTTTTACTGCATTTTGGATTAGCTTTTGCATATGAGATAAAACATTCAACTCTTGACTTTCTGAGTCTGGCTTATTTCACTTAGCATGATGTTCTCCATTTCCATTCATTTATCAGGAAATGCCATAATTTCATTCCTCTTTATGACTGATTAATAACCTATTGTGTGTGTGTGTGTGTGTATCTATCTATATATACCACATTTTCTTTATCCATTCATCTGTTGATGGGCATCTAGGCTGGTTCCATAGCTTGGCTATTGTGAATTGCACTTCTATTCACAACCAGGGAAACTCCACATCAGGTACTTAATGTATGTATAATATGTCAAAATATATTCTACCAAGAATAAATAAAAAATAAAAGATAAAAAAACTATTGATGTGGCTGCATCCTTATAGTATATTAATTTTAGATTTTTGGATGGTCCTACCTTCTAACAGCATCTATTATAGGGCAAATTCTGGCTTTCTTAGACCATCCCCCAAGTCCCTGAACCAAAACTCTAATCCTGTAACATGTTTTTTATAAAATTCTCTTGCTGAACACCTTATGGTTCTTTATAATGTGTATTCTCCTTTGTTGAAATGAGTAATAAAACCAACTTATTTGAATCTAGGTGTGCTTCTGGGTGGTCTTTGGTGAAGGGCATTGACAGAATTGAGGCAAAAGAATGATTACATGAAATTTTAACATCAAACAAATAAAATTGTCTAATGGGTCTTCTTTTATATTTTTATTTTTTGTAGTTGTAGGTGGACAAAATGCCTTTATTTTATTTGTTTATTTTTATGTGGTGCTGAGGATCAGACCCAGAGCCTCACAAGTGCTAGGCAAGTGCTCTGCCACTGAGCTACAGCCCCAACCTCTAATTGGTCTTCTTAAAGATCCTTTTACCCTTTAGGACAATAAAATTTGTAAAGATTAAGCAATTCTGTAAGCATGATAAGATATGATAGTTTTAGATAATATTTTTTTTATTGTGTGTGTGTGTGTGTGTGTGTGTGTGGAGAGTTTAGCACAAAGACTGGTCTTCCTGCTCTGAAGAGTTTCAATAAGTTTTGTATTTAACTTAATAATCTTATCTCAGTATCCCCTCCACTATAGAAGTCTTAGTTTTTCAAAATCTCTTTAAGTCAACATGGTCATTCTTTTGGTACTCTCATTCAAACTCACTCTATCTGTAGACAAATTATGTTTTAACATCTTGAGTCTTATATTTTTAATAATTTGGGTAAGAAAATGGAATGCTAAAATATGGACCTTCTTGGGAAAAATGTCCAAGATATATTCTATTTCACCTATTAACAGAGGCTAATATGGGACTGTGAAGTAGAAATATGGTATGGAGGAAGAAGGAGGATTTGGGGGTGATGATGAATCAGAGGAGTTTATTTTTTAACTGTTCTGTATTCTCCCCAGTTCAGTTCAAACCCTAAGTTCCTGTTGTATTCAGACCATAGGTCATATTTCCAACACCAAGATTGGATGTCTTAGAGGATGATATTAAATCACATTTAGATTTTTCTTTTTGGCTCTGAATAATGTAAGAACCCATCAAATATGTATTCACATTTACCCATTGGGACAGTGTACTAGAATTTTAAAAAATGATCATATAAGTGATGTGACTCTCACAGTGAGCTTTGACTTAAAGCAATAAAATCTCAGCTAAGTTGAGAATGAGATGACCTGGTGCTTATTACCAAAGGATAGGGTACAGTCCTGGTTTCTTAGTGTGCAGAAGATCAATAAATATAAAAGCACTGTGGTTTTCTAGCAGGAAGTATATGAGCACAACATATGGAAAGCAGAGCTCTACAACATGTAACTGCATTTGAAAAAGGTTTATTTAAGAATGTTTGATATTTTGACAGTGTGGTGAAACTAGCAGTTCCAAATCCAGATTAACAAGAAGATCAAAGGCATGTAGGAAAGTGGATCCCTGGTGCCTGAATCTCTCCCTTTCTTTATGTGAATGATTCTGTTTACAGAAGAATATACTTAGCCATGAGTTATTTCTTTGGAAGGTGAGAGCTGTACCTTGCATCCAGGAGCCTATATAGTCCCTTGGATGACGATCCAGAAGTTCAGGTCCTAGTCTTTGTTTTGTGTGTAAGATTCTTTTTTCTTTCTTCTTTGCTTTTCTCTGTTAAATGTTACATCCTCTGTTATAAATCAGAGGATAGCCAATTCTATGCAATTTGCCTGGGTCCTGGAGACAACACAGCCTAACTTCAGAGTTCAGTGAGATCACTGTTGTTTGCATTTTATGTGTGTGTGTGTGTGTGTGTGTGTTATGAATTTCTGATTACTGGACTAGGTTAGATAATAGGGTGCAGTGGTAATTGAGATTGGCAATTTACTATGCTAGTAGATATTAGAAAATATTAAGAGATATTAGAATAAGACATACTTCATGTTTGATAAATATGTCAGCATATATTATATTGTCATATATAACTAAAAAGAACAAATAAAAAATTTAAAACAATGTGAAAATAGAGATAAACTTAGTGAAATGTTCAGGGCATTGACTAGACTCTAGAGACAGATGCGAGATCCATTTGCCAATTCCTAGTCCTGCTGTGTAGGAATCACTTATCTGTACATGAAGGGACTGAGTAGGGGAGGAGGGAAAGGAACTGTGGGGGCATAAAGAAAGGATATCTAACCTAGACTGATGATAGGGGTTAAAAAAAACCCTTCTGTGAAAGATAATTGCCAAGTTCTAATGCCCTTCAATATCCATTGCCCTCTTCTTCTTTTATAGAATTGTAGAATTTTAGCTATTATGAGTGATCATATAGAAAACAAATTTCTCAGTTTCATAGTGAGGAGCTAAATATGCTTATGTTCTGGCCAATGATACACAGGCATGGATGGCCAGTGCCACTTCAGGATGTGTTCATAAAGGAAAGTGACATACCCCTCTCATCCTTTTTCTTTATTTCTCTGTGCAACATGCTGAAACAACTATGTTAGATTTTAGAGTGAGCTTAGAGGTACGATGGATGTGTATAGCAGAACAATAAATTATAACTCAGCCCTGATGCTTTGTACTAGCATTTCCACAACAATTCTAGACTGAAAATTGAGTTATTTAAACAAGAAATAAAGTACCTTGTAAAAACCATCATCACTTGGGACAGAACTTAATTCTAACTAAATCATAGGTAAAAAAGAAAAACATCTATAAAATCTGAAGGAGAGTGAGAGCATGATACTTTTCCTGGACCTAGAAATATTTGAGCATGGCTGAAGCATAAGTTTAAATCAGTGCCAAATGGACTACAGATGAAGGTGTCGTCAGGGTCCGGATCAAGAAGGACTTGTGTGTCTAAATAAGGATTTGAAACCTTATTCTGAGGATACAGGTATTGCTGAAAAGTTTAAAGCAGTGTAATAAGAATGATTTGGTTGTAGTATGATGAATGGATGCAATCCAGGATGCTGAGAGAGCATTTAGGAGGCTAATGCAGTAATTCTGGGGAATGATGCTGGAAGCCTCAGGCACAGAATGGCAGGAGAGATGGAGAAAAATGGAATGATTGAAAAGAGTGGGCCTGGGGAAAATGAGCCTCTCTTACCCCCTCTAGTTCTCTCTACCTCAAGCAAAGCACAACTTGCCCTTGCTTATGAACCCCTGTTTCTAGTTAGAGGGAGGTATTTATCTACATAAGGAGAATTTGCATAATTCCCCCCTCCCATCTGCTCTCTTCTGCCATGTACCATATTGGTTTAATTTGTGCTCAGTAGCTTATTCATTAATTAACATTCTGACTAGCTTCACAGCAGTTTTAAGTTTATACCAAGATAGTGTAGCTAGAGCTACCAAGATGGATATCGAGAACTAAAACTTGACAGTGCATTCCTTGTTCATTCATTCATTCATTCATTCTGTTCATTCATTCATTCATTCATTCATTTATCAAATAAATGGTTGTGATCACAACTAGTTTTATTTAAAGTCCTTTAAGTAGAACCACTTTGAGGAATATGCCAAGATGGCATTATCAGGTCATCAGTCTATAAGGGATACCACAATAACACTACAAATATGAGAAGATGACCCCTATAATAATGAATAAGGTTGCATGTTCAGCAAGGTGGGGAGAATGCTACAGTGATACAATGAATAATTTTCAGTCTTTTTTTTGTTTTATTTTGTTAATTTAGATCATGAGTCTACCTTCAGACCATTAACTTGTGCCATAGAATTGCCGTGAACTCATTGCCCCGTGTTTTAGGAACTTATCCTGAAATGATTACTGTCAAGGGGTTACTGTGGTTGGTTGGCATAGACCACTGGTTCTCATGGAACTGATACTGCTTGGTTTAGAGGAATTTGGGGATTTTCAGAAAAACAGTTTGGTTGCCATAATGATTGGCATTTGGTGGGTAAGAGATGATAAATATTGTAATAGTCTGGGACAGTTTCTCACAGTAAAAGTTTCAGACCCTACAAAACTTCAAATGTCCTGCAACACTAAATTAACTTTAAATTTAACGCTGGTATAATTTTAGAAGAGATGATAAATATGTTCTAGTAGAATTACTTGAAATATGAAGCAATCAGTTTTTACTTTGGAAGGTTAAATAAAGTAAAAAAACAGTTATGATGCAGTTGCTCATGTCAGGCATGTATCTTACTAAAATAACCAAAAAAGTCAGGTAAAGTAAAGAAAATAATTTGTTTGAAGGCAGTTGGGGAGCTGCTGCTGAGGCGGTCAGAATTTGAAAGGATTCCATGCCAGAGATAAAGTGAGCTGACATTCTGCCTGCCACTTCTCCCTGCAGAGCATTTACTGATTCTTGGCTTGGGGACAAGAGGCTGAGAATCTGCGCAGAAATCGAACATCCCTTTCATCATTGTTAGAGAGGACGTTTGCTTTTCACCATGATCTTAGCTGGTGTGACTTGAATCTGTCATTTTCTTTCTTCAGACATCAATGACTCATCAAAGCAACCCACCGACTCCATGGTGCTTAAAGCTACCATACAGCTGACATTCTGGAGAGACTATACAGTGTATCTCCTTCCACTGGAATTTCATGTGTATTCAACACAGACAAGTCTTAGTAATTCTGATGCTACAGTGCCCTCAAACCCCCACTTGTCAAAAGCAATGGTGTTCTGGTTGTCATCTGGCCTTGAATTGTCCAATTTGTAAAGAACTATTTTGTAGGTGCACTTATGTCACCAATTGCTTTAGGTTTGATTCTTCCTATAACAGAGTGGGTCTTAGGAAGCCATCCACCATTGTGAGAAACTGGAGCTTAATTTCCATAGAAGAACATGAAAAAGAGATTTAATATATACCTCATATTATCTCACCTAGGGGTGGGAGATAGGGTATTAATAAATCAACTTTTAAGAGGTATCCATGGGGTATCCTGGGGGTAATCACTTCCTTTTCTTTCTGGACTGCCATATATAAACAGGTAGGGTGGTCTCTGTGATTTCTAGAATATCACTCAGCCAGAGAGATTAGAAAGAAGCCCATTCACTGGGGTCATTCCCAGAAAGTTTTAGTAGTTGGCTTTATCAACTGCCAAGAAAGCATGAGGATAGAGGCAGAAGAGTAGGTGAGCAAGCTGAAAAGATGGGATACTTGAAAATGTGTGTAAAGAGTGACCATCCTCTCTTTGCTTAGTGACTACCTTTTTCTGTCGAGTTCTGAAAAACCAGATCTTAAAGGGAACAGGGATAAGATGTCACATCCAAAATTGAAAATTGTGTAAAAATAAGAAAAATGAAGGATGAGGTTCTAGTCTATTTCCCCATACAGCTCCAGAATATGAAAAACAATTAAAATTGAAAAAAATATGTAAAAGCTGAACATATGTCCCATAAACTAGATTTTAAAAAGTCAAAGAATTAAGAAAGAATTAGAAAGAACTAAGAAAATTAGAAAGAATTAAGAAAATTAGATCAATTCAACACTGAGCTAATAGGAATTTGAGAATGAAAAAAAAGAGTAGTAGTGAAAGAGTGTACAACGCATGAGAAAAATTGCAGAAATGAGAAGTAGACAAAGGAGAGATGGTAACAAAGCTGGAAGGTCAGTTCAGGAGATTAACAAAGAAATGAAAGGTCCTGGAAAGTAAGCAAGAGGGAGAAAAGGAGTCAATAAAATTACACAAGAAATTTCTCTACCAGCAAAAAATAAGAATTTGTGGATTGAAAATCCCTGCTGAGTAGCCAGCCTAACACATGATAAGATCCAGCCAAGGTGCATCATCATGAATTCTTATAACACAGGTTAAAACGAGATTCCCAAAACTTTCAGAGAGAAGAAAATAATGACCATGTGCAAAACACTAGGAATAAGAATGGCATTGTAGTGCTCAGTACCAAAACTGGCTGTCAGAAGATGATGGAGAATGTTTCAAGATTCTGAGGGAAATAATTTTCAACAAAGAATTCTATATTAACTGAAATGGTTTATATAGGTAGAATTAAAATGTCTCAGCATGTAAGATTTCAAACATATATCTTTCAACAACTCTATTTCAAAACCCTAGAAGACAAGTACTTTACTAAATTGAAGGCAAGAGAGAGAGAGAGAGAGAAAAGACAAATTGACTAGGAAACAGGAAACTGAAATAAGAGAGACAGGAGCGGGGATCCAAGTTGACAGCTGTACCCCAGGACAGGAACCACCCAGTCTAGACTAGATCAAAAAAGGGAAGGGGTGGATTTAGTGTGCTACCTGACATATAAGACCAAGCAGAAAATTATATTAAGCTGTATTTTATAAGCCTTTCAGAGGCTGTAGGAAAAAATTAAGAAAATTAAGGACAAAGTGAGATTATTTTTAACTTTAGGAAAAAAGAAAAGTTGTATAAAAATTAAAACATAATCACAGTTTGCTGCTTGGTGTAAACAATTTTAAAATAATCAGTGCTTAAAATTGTGATAAAAAACATTGAGCTGGGCATGGTGTTGTACTCCTGTTAAGTTCAGGAGCTCTGGAGGCTGAGGCAGGAGGATCTTGAGTTCAAAGCCAGCCTCAGGAATTTAGCGAGGCTGTAAGCAACTCAGGGAGACCCTGTATCTAAATAAAATATGAAAAAGGGCTGGGGATGTTGCTTAGTGGTTAAGTTCTCCAGGATTCAATCCCTGGTACCAAAACAAAACAAAACATTAAGTATGAGCTGGGTGTGTAGTGGTACATGCTTGTAATCCCAGCAATTTGGGAGGCTGAGGCAGGAGGATCATAAGGTTCAATGCCAGCCTGGACAATTTAGCAAGATCCTCAGCAATTTAGCAATTACCCGTCTCAAACCAGAAAGGACTAGGGATGTAGCTTAATGGTAAAATAACCTTGGAATCAATTCCTAGTACCAACAAAACAAAACATAAACCAATCATTGAGGATACATAAGAGAATTAATGCTCTCTTCTACTATCAGAACAAGTTATAGATAAGGTTTAACTTTCAAGAGATAGTAGTAATGTGTAAATTATTTAGGAATGTGGAGGTAATTCTAGTCTATAAGTCTTATTAAACATCTACTGTGTGCTGGGTATTGCCAAGAGATTAAATGGCTCCGTCTGAGGAATAAACTGGGGTGGAATGCAGAAAGGTTGCTGCTGCTCATTTGTAGCAGAGCCTTTGTGTCTGTATGAGTACACATGCAGTATTACTTTGCTGGAATAAGAATGTGCATGTGCTCAGGAAGTGGAAACGTTTCCAGCAAAGGCATGGAACCAGACTGATCCCTGCTCATTTGGAAAATGAAAAGAGACAATCCTGCTGATAGGAGGAGGATACTGGGGCAGGGTAGGAAAAGGTAAGTAGTAAGATCTGATGGCTGAGGTGAAGGCAAACATAGCTCTCAATCCATGGCTTTTGAAAATGAATGAGATGATAAAAATGTATTTGTACTGATGAAAAGTCTCTGCAAATTTATTGCCCAACTCCATTGTTCCTCAGTGCTGTGGAAACAGCAGTGGTAGAGTAAAATTGATCCAACATGGACAATCCAAAGCATCTGCTGCAGCACAGTTCGTTTTAGACTGTATAATCCTTTTTTCGGGAGTTTAATTCCCAGAAGTGCCAGCAGCATCACAGTAAAGTAGAGGCTCCCTGGAGATGGACACTGTAATGAGGTGTAACATGATTTGAACTGATTTAGCATCTTCCAAAGTGTTTCAAATAAGGTGGACTAGCCAAGACTTAGAATAACCTTACTTGCCACATTTTTCTTAAAGCTTTTGAAGTCATATTTTCCCAGGCATGTCCTCATTTTACATTTTAGGAGAAGATTCAGGAGGAGAGACAGATGTAACAGGAAATGAGTGAGTGACTTTCACTTCCCAGAGTTGTCTAATTTATCTATTCTCAATGGATTTTGTGGTCACATTCCCTGTTTTTTCCCTACTTTAAAAGCAGTAGGATGTTCTCTAAAATAGCACCCCCTTTAAATTAGCATATACCATACAAGAATTGTTTGGATTCTCTTGTTTGCTGTTGTTCATTGCAGGCAAATGTTTAGGGGAAATGGTTTCAATAGGTCAGGAACTTGAATCTCTGGCTAATAGGCAAAGAACCAATGACAGTCTAATGCATAGCCTGGTGCCTATACCTGTACTATTTACATAAATTTGCTAAGAGTAGATCTTAAATGTCCTTACTATCCCATACACAAAGTAACTATGTAGTTATGGATATGTTAATTAATTTGATTATATTAATCGTTTTACAACATAGAAGAATGTATAAAATTTATTTGTCAACTGTATCTTAATATAGTAGAAAATCCTTGATATTTTCTTGCCCTGTGAAAAATATTGTTTTTTTAAACCAAAAATGGAAGCAAAATCTTTAAAATCTTTCTGCAAGTTTATACTGCTACTTTTTTTTTTAAAAGAATCTCTAAAGACCTAAAAATGGCATACTACAGGGACACAGCCACATCAATGTTTATAGCAGCACAATTCACAATAGCTACACTATGGAGCCAACCTAGATGTCCTTCAATGGATGAAAGGATAAAAAAAATGTGGCATTTATACACAATGGAATATTACTCAGCACTAAAAAATAACAAGATCATGGCATTTGCAGGGAAATGGATGGCATTAGAGCAGATTATGCTAAGTGAAGTTAGCCAATCCCTAAAAAACAAATGCCAAATGTCTTCTCTGATATAAGGGGGGTGACTCAAAATGGGGTAGGGAGGAAGAGCATGAGAAGAAAATTACCTCTAGATAGGGAAGAGAGGTGGGAGGGAAAAGGAGGGAGAAGGGGAATTGCATGGAAGAGGGAAGGAGACCCTTATAGTTATATAGAATACATGCATGACGATGTGAGGGAAAAAAAAAGAAGTGTGTCACACTAGATTGGGTAGAGAGAAGTGATGGGAGGGGAGGAGAGGGGAAGGGGGGAAAGGAAGGACAGCAGAATAAAATAGACATTATTATTGCTGTGGGCATATACGTGACTGCATGACCAATGTAATTCTGCAACCTGTACACTCAGAAAAATGAGAAATTATACCCCATCTGATTCAAATGTATGATATGTCAAGATCACTGTACTGTCATGTGTAACTAAGTAAAACAAGTTAAAAAAATTCTCTTGGCAGAAAGAGCTGTACCAGGTAATAGTGTCTGGTGCATAGTAAATGCAATGTGGCTGTTTTATTATTATTACCATTGTGCTAGATTCCAGCTCTGCCTGGGTCATTGGCAAGCCGAGTGATTCTAGAAAGCCTCTTAAGAATGTTATTCATCAACTGGTGAGGATGTTAGATAAAAACTGATCCTTAAGACCCCTTCAACTCCAAGATTTCTGATTGAATGAAGTTAAGATCCCCCTACTATGATTTGTGCAGCCTAAGTTTCTCGGAGACTATGTGCTAATGGTGTGACTTCAGTTTCTTGGTGTGATGGATATGATGTAATGAAGAGTCAGCTATGAATTGGAGTCAGTTGGCCCTCGTGGTAAAAAACCCAGTTCTGCCTTTCTTTGTAATTCCTATTGACCCTGGGTCTGGCTCTGTCTGCCCATAAATCCACACATTGAAAAGAAGGACCTCCTCTCCCTAAAGAGCAATTTGTTTTGATATAAGTAAATATTCAAAAGATTTTATAAAATTTTTGAGTTTAAGTATTAAGATGTATATTTGTTATAGGGACTCCAAGACACCAAGTTTTAACTTTATCAAATTAACAAATTCTTATTAAATATCTACTGTGTGCTGGGTATTGCTGTAAATTTCTTGAAGAAACTAAGTCATTCATCATTATCTGACCAGTATCTAGAAATATGGAGGATGCATAATAGGCAAAACACCTTTTAAAAGGGTTTAAAATATTTATTAATGTACATAGCAGTCTCCCCAGTCCAGAGGGTGTCTGACATGTAAAGGAAGAGGATCACTTTAACACATAATAATATTATGGCATTTGCCTGTAAGTGAATGGCACTGGAGACTATCATGCTAAGTGAAATAAGCCAGTCTCCAAAAACCAAAGGTCAAATGTTTTCTCTGATATGTGGAAGCTAATTCAAAATAAGGGGGTGGGGATAAAAAGAAAGTAAAAGATCAGTGGAGTTCACAAAGGAGATTAAAGGAGAAGGAGGAGGGATGGGATAAGGAAAGAACGGTGGAATGAATCTGACTTAACTTTCCTATACAAATATACCACAGTGAATTTCACCATCATGTTTATCCATAAGACACTAATTAAAAAAACAAACAAACAACAACTATAAGTAAATAAATAACAGGAAGATTAGTAGAGTAGAGAGAAGGGAACAGGGGGAGGGAGGAGGAGAGGGAAAGGGGAAATACTGGGGACTGAATTAGAACAGATTATATTCCATGCTTTTATAATCATGTCAAAATGAATTCTAATGTTATGGTTAACTAAAAAGAAACAATAAAAAGAAAAAAAGGTTAATCTTTAAAAAAAGACACAGACAGATGTTCACTTGAGGTTTTTAAATATGACGATACATACAATAATGACAATGAGCCTCTTCTCCACGCCGTTCCTGTCACTATCTCTTTTTATATTTGACAAAGGAATTATCATTATTACTTTTTTAAAACTAGGGAACAAAAGTGTACAAGGGCTAACCAGTTCTGCCAAGACTATACAACTGATCTGAAGTGGAGCTGTATTTGCAGCCGGATCTGTTCACTGCCCCTGGCACTAGGGTCTTGGGCCTGTCCCTGTATTTCTGCTAGTCAGAGGCCTACACAGCTCAGCAGGCATAAACAGACCTTTTGAGGTCTTTGGTTCTCTGGTTCCACCCTAGTACCTGGGTGTCCACTTTCACAGCACAATGGCTGGCAAAGAGTGACAGCTCTTATAAGAGCCAACTGTTGCCATAAATAAAGGCCAGACTTGGACACTTAAATATCTGTTTGTACAAAGGTATACATGTTATGAGTTCATCAACAGATGTTGGCTAGGAGCTTATGAACTGCCTCACTGCTTTTCCTGACTCTGTCCTGAGCTTTAGGATCTCTCATCAGAGATCCCATTCTTCCACAATAACCACAGCAGCAATTTGGTTCCCCTTCACTTTGCAATGGTAACTCAGGATGTCCTTAGTTTTATAGAGATTCTTTTCAGACTTCAGATCATTCAGAGAAAAGGTAAGGTAAAGTGTTCATATAAATGTATATATATATGAACTACTGTGTTATTAGGGCTAATTTCCAACTTACACATGCTCACCTTACTTTGCAATTTACCCTGTGATACTCTCAACTCAAGACTATTAGATACAACTTAACACACAGAAAATAAGAAGTTCAAATGTTCTTCTTTTTTTTGTATCCAGTTATTGTCAGGTTTGCAAAAGTAGAGAGCCAGTAATAGTTAATATTTGTGCTGACATTTTGTATTGTTCTTTATGGCTTATAAGTAGTCATGGAATCATTACAAGTCTTCTATGAGGTGGGGCCATCCCCATATTTTTTAAGTAGAAGAAACAAAGGCTCAAAGGAGTTACTTTATTAATAATCTACTCATCTAATAATAGAATAGCAGTGTTTTGATCACAGGATTTGAAATCAGATCAAATTTTTGGTTCCATTTCTGTTGTTTTACTTGTATAACACTGGCCATATTTGTCCTAGGCTCAGTAAACTTTAGTTTTCTTCTCTTGCATAAGACTATAGTGAGAATCAACTGAGATAATTCATATAAAGTATTAAACACAATATTTTTAACATTTGTGACTCAATAAAAATAGTGATAGATACTTATCATGTTAATATTACCATTTTCTAGCCTATATTCTTTTTTATAACTTTATTTCACTTTTATGCAGTGCTGAGGTTTGAACCCAGTGCCTCACGTGTGCTAGGCGAGCGCTCTATCACCAAGCCACTGCCCTAGCCCCTCTAGCCATATTCTGGGTGTTTTGGGGATTGGTGTTGGTGGCATCATGGTAAATGACACTCCAGTGCATCTTCATAAATATTCACAGCTAGTAGGTAGTAGAGATGAAAGAGATTTTTCTATTTCTCAATCCATAAAGCAATTTAATTTTAAATGGATTTATCTTTTTGCAGTGAAGAAAAATGAGAAATCAAAAGAAATGCAAACAAAAGCTAGCTAAGACAATGTTGGGGTACCATCAGTTGTTCAAACTCATTGCTGAGTTCTGGGTGGAGTCCCTTTTCTCTAAGGTGGAGGCCATTCTGATTTCCAACATATGATCTGGAATGCAGAGCAGCTTGTTTGCACTGTAGCTGGCTGATCCTTTTATTGCAGAGTCATCCCAGATTTAGAATTTTCTCAGGCAGATGTTGAAATCCAGATAAAAAAAATTTATCAATGATGTATTGCAAAGATTATTCATCTTGAATAAGATACCATATTGTGAACTATCTTGTTTAACAGGCCTACAGAGTAGTTATGGTTTCCATAGAAACAATACTAAATCCTTCCTTTAATATAATCCCGGAGGTCTCACTAGACCTGCAAAATATGCCATGAACTGTCAAAACACTGCTTCTGCTGACATACGGAGAGCAGCATTTGTTGCTCTGTCAAGCTGTCCTCGTGTAGCACGATGCACTGGAAATTTCAGTTAAGATTCTGATTTTTACAAAAATATTTCATCTTTCTTGAATGTTCCAGTTCACTTTTATACTGCAGTGTGTTCAACAGGCCAGCAATCCAGAGTTAAATCTAGTCCTTTTTTTAATACACTCTGCATGCAACTTTTTAATTATTATTTTTTGCATTACAATTCTTAAAACACCTTTATACCACAATTTATTCTGCAAGTAATAGATGAGTCCTTCAAATGCAAAATTCACCTGCTATGGTTTCTTCATAGTTGATTTACTCTTTCATAGTCATTATACTGTATCCTCAACCTACATGCTAGGTCATATAACTTAGTTTTCATTTACTGGAAAGAGGCAGAAGCCCTCTGCAAAATTTAACCATTGCCATGCCAGAAAACTTTGGATTTAGCTCATTCATAATAATTTAATTGTAAATAAGTATGATATTGATTGACCCATGTTACAGGAAAGCTCTAAAATACATAGAGAAGTAATTGCAAAGGATAAACAAATTCAATATTTGTTTCAATATTCTGTTTTTGAACCAAAATGGAACAGATAATCAGTTGGATGTGCTCAACTACTATAGACTAGCAATAAACATTTTTTTCTTCAAACCTCTTTTTAATTGTTTTTAGTTATATATGACAGTAGAATTCATTTTGATATAATTTTACAAACATGGAATATATCTTATTTTAGTTAGGACCCCATTCTTAGATATGTACATGCTGGTGGGATTTACTATGGTGTATTCATCTAAGTACATAGAAAAATTGTTTCAGATCCATTCCATGGTCTTTCTTTTTCCTGATACCCCTCCCTTCCCTTCATTCCCCTTTATCTAATCTACTGAATATCTATTCTTTCACTCTCTCCCCTTATTGTGGGTTAGCTTTCACATATCCATGAAAACATTTGACCTTTGGTTTTTGGGGACTGGCTTATTTACCATAATATTTTAGTCTCCAGATCCATCCATTTTCTTGCAAATGTCAGTAAGTCCTTCTTCTTTATGTCTGAGTAACACCCCATTTTGGATATATACCACAATTACTTTATCCATTCATCTGTTGAAGGGCATCTAGGTTGGTTCCATAGCTTAGCTATTGTGAATTGAGCTGCTATAAACATTGATGTGGTCACATCACTGTAGGATGCTGATTTTATGTCTTTTGGATATAAACCTAAGAGTGGGATAGTTGGGACAAATGGTGATTCCATTCCTAGTTTTTTGAGGAATCTCCATCCTGCTTTCCATAGTGGTTGCAACAATTTCAGTCCCACCAGCAATGTATGAGTGTACCTTTTCCCATACATCCTTGCCAACATTTATTGTAACTTATATTCTTGATAATTGCCATTCTGATTAGAGTGAGATAAAATCTCAGTACAGTTTTAATTTGCATTTCTCAAATTGCTAGTGATGTTGAACATTTCTTCACATATTTGTTGATCATTCATATTTCTTCTTTTGAGAAGTATCTTGTTCAGTTTTTTTGCCCATTTATTGATCGGATTATTTATTTTGGGGGAGTTAAGTGTTTTGAGCCCTTTATTTATCCTGGAAATTAACACTCTATCTGAGGTACAGGTAGTAAAGTTTTTATTCTATTCTGTAGGCTCTCTCTTCACATTTTTGATTGTTCCTTTGCTATGAAGAAGCTTTTTAGTTTGATGGCATCCCATTTATTGATTATTGATATTACTTCTTGCACTTTAGAAGTCTTGTTAAGGAAGTCAGTTCCTGAGCCAATATGTTAGAGTGTTAGACCTACATTTTCTTCTAGTATGTGTAGGGTTTCTTTTCTAATTTCTAGGTCTTTGATCCACATTGAGTTGATTTTTTATGCAGGGTTAGAGATAGGAGTTAAATTTCATTCTACTGCATATGATTTTCCAGTTTTCCCCAGCACCATTTGTTGAAGAGGCTACCTTTTTTCCAATGTATGATTTGGGCACTTTTATCAAGTATAAAGTAATTATTTGTACAGGTTTGTCTCTGAGTCTTCTGTTCTTTTCCATTGGTCTTCTTGCTTGTTTTGGTACCCTCCTGTTTTGTTACTATAGCTCTGGAATAGAATGTAAGGTCTGGGATTGTGTTGCCTCCCTCTTTGATTTTCTTGCCAAGAACACCCAATAATTGGCAAAAGACTTAGGTGGAGGATATAATTATTTTGGAAAACTCTGAATGTTTGTTACTATGTCAAAATAAAATTCTTTCTGTTTCATTATAACGGTAACAATTTAACAATAGCCACTGGAATGTAATCTCAATATGTTCCTTATTTTTTGTATTTTAATTATCATAATAACCCTATGAGGTAGATACAATTATCGGTAGTGTTATTATTCCCATTTTACGGCTGATATAAATGAGGCACAGAAAAGTCAACTCACTTGTAGCAGTTCACATAGTAAACAGACTAGGATTTGAATCTGGTAGCCTGATTCTAAACCCTGCTATATCAGTGGTAGTGCTCCAGGAGGTCTTTTGGAAATTCCTGGATTTGACTGTCATAATCTGGAGGAGGAGTGCCATTGGCATTGTAGAAATGAGTCAGGAATGCTAGATGCCTGAGCTGTGTGGAAGAGTTCATGCAACAAAGATTTGGCCCACATCTCAAGCAATTTTTAAAAAATTGAAAGTATATTATTCATTATAAATTAATTATTTGTTATTTACTTTTGAACTATGCATGTAGATAGATTTTCTTTTAATTTTATATCTGGAGAATTGAGGGAGTTTTAGAGAATTACTTGTATTAAAAGGGGAACATTGGGTCTCAAAGGACCGAAACCCCTGCAATCAGATCTTATACTGTAGGAATCAGTGTTACTGGATGATAATAGGATTTCCTTTTCCTTAAAAACTGAATTTACAATGGAATTTTTTAGGATGAAATGTTTGGTAAATAGCCAGTGAGTATTCTTGAATTAATGTTTTAAGATATTTATTATATAATTATTGCCTCTATTTTCTCAATTTTATCAATTTTCTCCCACCTCTTTCTCAGTGTCAGAATTTGGGAAGAATAGATTTTTCTAAATACATCAGAAAGGCATGGTTTGTGTATTCTGGAAGTCCCCTTGATTTATGTCTGGCATGATCAGAACAATTTTGTTTTTTGAGAAAAGGCCTCACTGTGTTGTCCAAGCTGGCCTCAGATTCCTGGGTCCTGCCTCAGCCTCCCCAGTAGCTGGGAATATATGTGTACCCCAACATGCCTAAGCTAAACACAAGTGTTTTTTTTTTATTTTTTTAGGAAGATAACTCTGACAGTGGTATGTTGAATAATTTCAGATTAAAAAAATCATATTCCCACATTAGGTCACTCATTTTAAAGATGAGTAAAAATAAAATAACATTTGTTATATTTCCTCATATTTACAGATCTTTCTAGTCCCCTTTTGATCATGCTTCCTGATTCTTAGGACTTTTCCTTTCCTCTTCTGCAGTCTCAGAGCAATGTGCACATGGGGATTTCGTGCAGGAGCAAGTTGAGCAGGTGATTGATGTGGGATCCAAAGTTGACCTTACCACTTTACTTTCTCAAATTCCCCTGGAAGGCAAATACAGGCTTATTCCTTCCTGTTACTTCCTAGGTTAACTCCTTTTTGGAGTTTGCATCCATGAGGCTGTATGGATACAAATTTTATAGCCAGCAATTTCAGGATTTTAACTGTTATCTTGGGGTAGATTTAGAAACCATTCTCACTCTGAAAAAGTCAGTCTAAGCTTCAATTTGTGGCAGCTCTGCCTCTTTGCATTTCCCCAAGGCAACTCACATCTTTTGCATGAAGGGAAGTCTGAGTAGATAACCAGCTACATTCTAATTTAATCTTCACATACAGTGGTTTCAAGAAGCTTGATATAATACAGTGCTATAATAAGAAGGCCAAGCATACACTGATTGCATTAAAGATTAAAATTCTAAACTGCACTTCTATCTACTCAAGGACAGACTTCTAACTCATCTCTTTGTAATGTTTGATTGGTTGACTTTTGCCTTTCCATATTTGCAAGGAGGTCAACTTTGTAAAACAAACATATTCCTGTGAGTTTCTGTAGTGGTGTTTGTTTAACTTTTGCAAATTATGGGCAAAAGGAAAACAAAAACATCACTAGGGTGGAGATGAGAACATGAGAGAGAGGAGGTGAGGGCAGGTGTGTAGGAGGTGGGTTGGGAATCTACTGTTACATGAGGCTAATGTTTATAATGACTTTTCCATCATGTTAAAATAACTCAAGCCCCCTTCCCCACAATATGAAAAAAATTTAAATCAAGGCAACTTAAAATGATTTGAGTTGCTACATTGGTCTATTTCCTGATTTATCATTAGGCCAAAAATTCCCTCAAAACTAAAGGCTTTGAAGCCTCCTGGCAGGTCAAAGTGTTATCAAGGGATGGTCTTGGAAAAGAAACGCACCAATTCATTGAAAATCTAGGAAGAGAAAGTCACCAAACTTTGATGAAATTAGCTGTCACCTAGCAAGATCTTGATGGAAGAGGCATTGAAGGATGGAAAGAAGAAAAGATCAGGTTCGAAGGTTCGAAGGTAAACTTTACTGGGGAGGGCAGGTGGAACATAACAGGGAAATGCCTGAGGGTCCCCAACTGGTGGTAATGGTGGGGTGCTATTTGAAAGGTAGTAGAATAATGATTATCAAAATCATGGAGGGCTCAGTGGTTGAGTTTTCCAGTGTGCACCCTGCCTGGCACAGTGCACAGACCATAGTAAGCCAATGCCACAGTTTAGTTTCTTTCATTCCCCTACAACTTCCTCCAGAATAAGCATATCCTGTAGCCTCCAGTGTAGTTTTCCAGTACTTGCACTAGGTGGACTAAGATGCACTTTGTACTTCTGAACCTTCTGCATGGTCAGCTCTAGGACTCTGTGTGGTTAGCAATACTGTTTTCCTTACTATGCACTCCACAAAACTGTGACCTCAGCCCATAGGCCTGTTTGGGCAGCTTCTTGGTTGTGTGTGTGTGTGTGTGTGTGTGTGTGTGTGTGAGAGAGAGAGAGAGAGAGAGAGAGAGAGAGACAGAGACAGAGAGAGACAGATAGAGGAAGAGAGGAAGATATCATCCTCTCTCCAATTCTGCCCTTTCCATTCATGAGCCTTGTCTCAGGGCCAGAAAAACTCAGTATTCTTACAAATAATGTACTGAGCTCTGTTCGTATTTATAGAGCCTGATTGGGCATTATGTTGTCTCAGATGTTATCAGATTATTTCATCTTAAGTAACATATCTTGCAAAAAGCATCAGATTCAAAACTAGAATATAAAGAGTTGTTTTCCCTTAAGAAATGCAATTCTGAAATCTCTGAATTTTACTTTGGAAGGATTGTAGGACCCTGATTTTACTTGTTAGGGATTTATTTGTTTGGATTACCGTTGCGGAAACTCTTGCTTCAAAGCAGGCATTGACCCTCTTTGACACCTGCTTCTGGATGTGGACAAAGCTCTTTCTAAAGCCTTTAGAATGGACAAGTTGGATGTCCACATTGACTGTGTTAAATTTTCAGGGATGACAAAGGAAAATAAAGAGTTCAAAATGTCATCTTTAATGGCATGCTCACAAGCTGTGGCCTTTCTTGTACTTTCAGTGTTGTCTGGAGAACATTGATTCTCCATGTTCACTTGTAATTCTGGATATGGCCTCTAATAGTCCAAGTCCTACAGCTCTGATGTATTTTGTAACTGTTCTGTTTTTTTTTTTTTTTTTTTGCAAACTACTTTGTATTTTTTATCCTAGGTCATGGTTTAGTCACAGGAAGGGGGATGTTAAATACTTCAGAGAGATTTTAGCTCAGAGACTGAACTAGAAATGGAATACTCCATGTGTTGAGATGTAAGAGCCACGAGGATTCCTGGGCAAAGCCACTGTATTCTCCCAGCCTTCCACAGATCAGGGTTTTTCTTTAAGTGCTTCATACTTAGTCTTTTGAGAATTACCCTTTCATATTATGTTTACAATTTATATTTCCCCAGAAAAGTTGTTACCCTGTTTTGTAAATATCTTGCACTTGGGTAGAAATTTGACTTCTTGAAACACTTCCCTAAAAGGTCAGTGAATGTCTCCTCTAGGCCATTAGCTCATTGGATAGGACTAAATCTCTGGTAGTCAAGAAACTTACAATCTAGACAATTTTTTGAGAGCATAAAAGCAGAAAGGTGAGAATCCATGACTTCTAGTTTCAGATCTAGTCTCATCATTTTCTGTAAGCTCTTTGGAAAATTCCTTAAAATCATCTGAGTAACTAGAGATTGAAGCTAACAATACCTATTTTGCCAGGAAGGATTGGTGAGAGTTTAAGACCTGAGATGCATATCTAAGTGCCTCTTTGTGGCATGTTGCCTGAACTGTAGGTGGAGGATGCCATTTTCATGCTTGGAATGGTACAGGCAGGGAAAATATAATACACACTAGACTGAGGAGTCTGTGCTTTATAAACCCATCTATTTGTCCTTCCTGAATTTTCTTTGTTTTCACATTCTTAATAATGTTACTATTGAAAAGTCCCACGGGGTGAAGTGGCACACAGCTATAATCCCAGCTACTCAGGAGTTTGAGACAGAAGAATCCTTGTGTAATCACAAGGTTGAGGCCATCCTGGGCAGCATAGTAAGACAAAGGGCTGGGATGTAGCTCAGTGGTACAGCTCTTGCCTAGCATGTGTGAGGTCCTGGGTCTATCCCCAGAATTGCAAAAAAAAAAAAAAAAAAAAAAAAATACCCAAACTTGCTTTGCTTCATTAGGCCAAGAGGAAAGGAGATTTTTAAAATCATGCTTCTTAGTCAAATATATCATAATTTAATAATTCTCTATATTTCCTCCACCTTGTTTTTTCTTTCTTTGGTAAGGGGAGGAATCATAGTCTATACACTTGAAATAATCTCTTGGTTTTAAAATTAATAGCCCCATTGTAATAGTAAAGTAAAGCTGGAATGCATCTTGAGGAATGGGAAGTGGTGATTTTCTTATTAGTTTCCACCACAGTCACAAATATTGTGCAGCTAATTTAAGAATTCCTGTATGGATAGGCTTATATTCCTTTTATGGAGGTAGACAAAGAAACAGTCTTGCCATAAGGACCAAAGCTCCAGCCCACCATGTTTGACCAAGGCTTCAGGCCACCATATTTGACCAAGGCTCCCAAATGCCCTAGCAACAAGACTGCAGGGGATGTTGCCAATCAGCTCAACAGAATCTTTAATATTCAGATCAGAATGCTGATAGGAATGTGGACAGTAAAGATGTGCTCATAATGTTTCAGAGGAAACAGGACTCTATTGGATTGGATTAGAGGCCATTTGTGTCACATTTTGTCAAAAGAATTGTTTACATTTTGTCCATTTCCTGAGATTTTCTGTGAGGTCAAATTAAAAGTGATAGACTAATTAATCTGGTAGAGGAAATTTCAAGGTAGTATGGCATTTAGACAGTGGCATGGTTATTGCTAGAGGTTTTTTAGTTAGTTTACTGTGAGAATTGGGAGGAAAAAGAGTGGAGAGATTTGAAAAACTTGCAGTTAGGCAACAAAAGTACATATAAACTTGGGGCCAAAGGTGGTATATTGTTTGACATTAGCACTATTAAAGAGAAATGAAGTACTTTGCACAGAGACAATAGGAAAGATGACTTGAGGGCATCTCAGGAATCAGCAAGACCAGACCAATTGCAGACTCAAGGATATAAATGTGAAAGGTCATTTTAGAGACCCTAGGGGAACCCTTCTTGCACAAGGGTACTAAGCAGATGTCTTCCCAGAATTTGTTTCACTGTGCACAGTTGCCCAGGTCCTCAGAGGCCACTGCAGCCATGGTCCAAGGGAGCCTGGCTACTAGAGGCAAACCTTGGTGTTATCTGTGCAATGCTGGTTCTGCATGAGGGTAGCATGCTGGAGTTAGGGTGTCACAAAGGCTTCCATTAAGATTTCAAAAGAAGGCCTGTGAGGCCAGGCAGTGTGTAGTATGGTTGTCATCCTTGAGGAAGCCCCTGAGAGGGCAATGTGTGAAGCTGTAAAAGTGAAGCCAAGCTGAAGTAGAGTCCCCAGGAATTAAGAGATACCAGAAATGTGGACTAGTTGCCAAGGAAAGCTGCAGGCTGCAAATAGGCCAAGAGAGAGGCTGTGTAGGTTACAGCTGGCAAGGCCATAGGGTTGGGGCTGCCAACCCCTTTTAGGGGTCCACATCTCACTACCATGCTTCAGGTGCTGGATGTGGAGCTACAGAACTTAATATTTGCCCAGTATGATTTCAGTCTTGTTTTGGATCATTCCTTCTTTCTATGCCCCTACTCCTCTCTTTTGGAATGCTAATGTTTTCTCTATGACACTGTATAGAGAAAACTTGTTTTTGATTTTTACAAGGGTTTATAGCCAAGAGTTTGCCTTGAGTCTCAGAGGAGACTTTGGACTTGGACTTTTGAGCAGTGCTGGAACTATTAAAGCTGTGAGGAGTCTTGGAGATGCATTTTGCCTTGTAAGATGAACATGAGCTTAGGGGACCAGGGGAAGAATGTTACGGTTTAGATCTGGAATGTCTCTAAAACTTCATGTGCTAAAAGTATGATCCTCAATGTAACAAGGTTCAGAAGTGGGGCTTTTAGGCAATGATGATAGCTGTAATCTCATCATAGATTAATTCATTTGATAGATCAATAGTTTAATCAGACTATGGGTGGTAACTGTAGGCAGATGGTATATGGCTGGAGGAAGGAGGTCACTGGGGACTTCAACTGTATTTCTCCCTGGCTTCTTCCTCTCTCTTTGCTTCCTTAGTTGAAGAGGTTTCCTTTGCCATACCCTTCCACCATGTTGTTCTGTCTTACTTTGATCCAAAACAATGAATCTTCTGACATGGACTAAGTCCTCCAAAACCATGAGCCAAATGTTTCCTCTTCTAAGTTGTTCTTGTCAGATATTTTGGTCACAATAATGAAAATCTGAATAACACATAGACATACAGAGTATTTCATCCAACAGAAAAATAAAACACATTTTTTCAAAAGTACGTTAAGTATCTTCAGGATAGATCACATATTATGCCATGAGAAAAATCTTAACAAAATTAAAAAGATTGAAATTATATCAAGTGTCTTTTTTGACCAAACTTACATGCAATAAAACATCAATAAAAGGAAAAAATTGGAAAGTTCACAATATGTGGAAGCTAAAACACATGGCTGAACAACTAATGGATGAAAGAAGAAATTGAAAGTAAAATTAAAAATGTCTTGAGATATGATGGTTAATTTTATGTGTCAACTTCACTGGGTTAATGGATACTCAGGTTAAAAAACATTATTTCTCTTGTGTTTGTGAGGATACTTTCAGAAGAGATTGGCATTTGAATCAGTAGACTAAATTAAATAGATTTGCCCTCATGAATATGGGCTGGCATTATCCAATCCATTCAGGGAATAAAAAACTAGAATAAGGGCAAATTTGCTCTCTCTCCTTGAGCTGGGGAATGTATCTTATCCTGTCCCAGAGCTATATGTTCTTGGACCTTCAGACAGTGTTCTTTCCACTTCCCATTCTCAGACCTTTGAGCTTAGACTGAATTATACCATCAGCTTTCCTGTGTCTCTAGCATCCATATGGTATGTCTTGGGAGTTCTTTGTTCCATAATCACATAAGCCATTTATTTTAATAAATCTCCTCTCTATATCTATTCTATGAATTCCATTGTATAGGTGAACACTCACTAATACATGAGATAAGAAAACATGAAAACACAGCTGGCCAAAACTATGGGATGCGGCAAAAACAGCTCTAAGGAACATTTATAGTGAAAACCATCTGCATTCAGAAAAAAAAAAGAACTTAAATAAATGAAATAACTTTACACCTAAAGGAGCCAGAAAAATCAAGAAAAAATTAAGCCCAAAATTTGTAGAAGGAAGGGAAACATAAATATTATTTCATAGAAAACAATGCAAAAGATCAATTCAATGAAGAGTTGAATTTTT
Source organism: Marmota monax (assembly GCF_021218885.2). Classification (NCBI taxonomy): domain Eukaryota; kingdom Metazoa; phylum Chordata; class Mammalia; order Rodentia; family Sciuridae; genus Marmota; species Marmota monax. The sequence continues at coordinate 6,729,658 of NW_026692132.1, forward strand.
GAAAAGCTAAGCAAAATTGACAAATCCTGAGCTAGATTCAGAAAAAAGGAAAGAATCCTCTAATAAATAAAATTGGAAATAAAAAAGAAGACATTCCATTTTTATTTCTTTGGTATTTGATACCAAAGAAATAAAAAGGATTATGAGATTAAAGTGGACAACGTAAGCCAAAGACTGGACAATTTAGAAGAAAGGGGGAAAATCTTGGAAACATACAACTACTAAGACCAACTCATGAAGAAATAAAATCTAAACAGACCAATAATGGATAAAAGATCAAATCACTAATCAAAACCTTCCAACTAAGAAAACCTCAGGACTTGATAGCTTCACTGGTGAATTCTACCAAACATGTAAGGAAAAATAAATGCCACAGCTTCTCAAACACTTCCAAAAATTGAAGAGAAGAGGACACTTCCAAACTCATTTTATGAGGACATTGCCCTGGTACCAAAGTCATACTATATATAAGAAAAAAGTCCCAGGCCAATACCTCTGATGATTATAGATTCAGAAATCCTAAACAAAATACTAGCAAACAAAATTCAACAGCACAATAAAGGTGCCATTAACCATGATTCAAGTGACATTTTCCCTCTGACATTTAAGAATGGGTCAATATACATGAATCAATCCATGTTGATATATCACATTAATAAATGAAGGATAAAACTTTATGCAATCATTTCAATAGATGCAGAAAAATCATTTGACTAAATTTAACAATTTTATGATAAAAATTAAAGCTCTCAAATTAGGTGTAGAAAGCATATACCTAAGTATAATGAAGTCCATGTATGACAAAGACACGACAATATTTTGAATACTGAAAAGATGAAACATTTCTCTTTAATATTAGGAATAAGACAAAAATGTCCATGCTTGACAGTTATATTCACTATAGTATTGAAAGTCTGAGAGCAATTAGACAAGATAAATAAATAAAAGACATCCAAACTGAAAAAGAAGTAAAATTGTCTCTGAATGAAGATGACATGATCTTATTTACAGAAAACCCTAAAGACTCTACCAAAAAATCGTTATAATTAATGAATGAATTTAATAAAGTTTCAGGATACAAAAATAATCAATATGCAAAAATCTGTTGCTTTTCTATACACTAACAACTATCAGAAACAGAAATTAATGAAAACTATTCTATTTAGAACAGCATCACAAAATATTGAGGCATGAATTTAACCAGGAGGTGAAAGAGTTTTGTGCTGAAAATAATAAAGTTTTTTATTAAAAAAACTGAAGAAGATGCAAATAAATGAAAAAGCTATCTCATGGTTTGGAATAATTAGTATTGTTAAAATGTTCTTACTACCCAAAGTGATCTACACAATCAATGTAATCCCTATCAAAATTCTAGTGATTTTTTTTCACAAATAGAAAAATATCTTAAAATTTGCATAAACTGGAAAAGAACTTGAATAGCTAAAGTAATCTCAAGCAAGAATAAAGCTGAAGGCCGCATATTACCTGATTTCAAAATATAATACAAATCTACAGTGTTCAACACAGGATGGTACTGGCCTGAAAATAGATATGTAGACCAACGGAACAGAAAAGGAAGCACACAGAAATAAATTCATACATTTATATCCAATTGACCATCAACAAAGTTGCTAAGAGCTAAGTGGTGAAAGCTAGTCTTTTTCAATAAATGGCCTTGGTGCAGTTGGATATCCACAGGCAGAGGAATGAATTTAGACCCATATTTCACATCATATATAAAAATCAACTCAAAATAAATTAAACACTTACATGTAATACCTGAAATTGTAAAATGTCTGGGAGAAAACAGGTAAATACTCTCTTACATTGGCTTGGGCAATGAGTTTTAAAATATGAAGCCAAAAACATAGCCTTAAAAATAGACAAACAAGCTTGGCACAACAAAGAAAACAATGAACAAAGTGAAAAGACAATTCACAGAACAGCAGAGAATATTTTCAAACCATATCTCTGATAAAGGGTGAATATCCATAACATGTAAAAAACTCATACAACTCTATAGCAAGAAAATAATTTTCAAAATGGGCACAAGACCTGAATGGATATTTCTCTAAAGACATACAAATGATTAATAGGTTAATGGAATCATGCTCAATATCACTAATCATAACAGAAATGCAAATAAAAGTGAAGAAATATCACCTTTTATCTGTTAGAATGACTGCTATCAAAAAGAGAAGAGATACAGTGCTGGTGAGGATATGCAGAAAAAGGCCAATGCACACTGTTAGTGGGAATGTAAAGTGATATAGCTATTATGGACAATTATGGATTTCCTTTAAAAATTAGAAATAGAACAATGTCACAGAAAGATAAATATCATATATGATTCATGTGGAATTTAAGGTTGAACTCAGGCGTGAAGAGCATAGTGGTGGCTGCCAGGACCTGGCTGAGGTAGAGGATGCTTGGGGACGTGGTAACTAAAGGATGTAAAACTTCAGTTGGATGGAAGGAATACGTTTAAGATACCTGTTGTATGACATGATGACTATAGTTAACAACAATAATAATATATATAAATCATATATAATATATATATATAAATCATATATAATATATATAATATATATAATATATATATATCACATATTAAAACATAACATGTATGAGAAACATAAATTCTACATAATTTATACTTAAAACTGCTAATAGATTTTGTGTTCCTGCTACAAAAAAGTATGTGAGGTGATATATATATATATTAATTAGCTTGATTTAATCTTCCACAATATATATATTTTAAAACATCAGGTTGTATACTATACATATTTACACACATACATAGAGGTATATATGCATACACACACACACACACACTCACAAACTCATACACACAGAGAGTAGAAAGTAGAATTAATGGCAGAAGCTGGGGGATGTTGGCTAAATTTTTGTTTATTCAGGATTAATAGGTCTGCATATATAATGTATGTCATAGGGACTACATTTAATAATCCTATAATCCTATAAAGTTTATAATCCTATAAAGCATACTGAAATTTGCTAGTAAAGTAGATTTTAAGATTTTTTACTACACATACACACACACACACTTTCTCTCTCTCAAAGGTAACCACGTAGAATGATGATTATTAATTTGTGGTAGTCATTTCACAATGTGTGTTAATTTGTATCAAAATATGCCTTAGATATATATAATTTTTGTCAGTTTTATCTCAATAAGTTGGAAAAATGCTTAACATAAAAAATAACAATTGTATGCATAGGCCTACATTCCTTTTTGGAGGTAGACAATGCTATTGTACATTTCATTTTTGCAGGCATCCCAGTGGGACTAGATGGTTCTAATTATTAGTTTGTGAAGCAAGTCTATAGGGCTCTTTGGAATTTGCTTTTAGAGGAAGGAAATTGCTTCTCTTCGGTTATCATTTGTTAATAACCTAGCATTTGGATAGAACTGAATTTCTCCAGGGACTGATTTTGTTATATATTGCAGATGCTAATCTTCTGTTCTTTTGATGTTGTTGATGTTTACACACACAAACACACACACACACACACAAAAGAAGTCAACAAAAACATAGGTAAGGCATACTTAACAGGAAAGAGCCGAAAAATCATGTTTACAGTAAAAGAAAACAGAACAATTCCCAATTGTTTTTTGTCTCATATTCATGAGGAAAGTTGGCACTGAACCAACTGTCTCTGGATATAATTTGTTTATTTTTACCTTGTAAGAAATGATGTGTAAGGGTAACATATATTCCAAAAAAAAAAAAATAGAAAAAGATGAAAAACCCACACGACAAATCAACATTCCACATGGACTCATGTTATCTTTGCCCGTCTTTGGATTGGCAGAGTCCGTCAGCTACCATTCAGCCATCTGTTGTTGCTGTTTGAGATCAAACCTGGGCCAACGCTAACATTACACAACCAACAGAGCCAGAGAGGCTTGTTGGATATTACATTTTTTGAGAACAGAGAGAATTGGCACAATCACTTGAGAGGTGTTACTCTATCTTGAAGTCTCCTGCTTGCTGATTTAGAGCTCCACAGTGTTATGCAGAATTTTATGCTTAATATCTTGACTTCAGCCAGAGTAGTTCTCTTTTTATGGCTGCTTTATATATTGAAATCTTATAAAATATTTGATTTGAAGGGAAAAAGTTTCTGTTCTTAAAACAGGCACATATATCACTACTTTGGAATGATAATATGTTTAAAAATAGCATATAAGTGAAATTCCAGAAAGGAGCTCAATATATCCAGATAATTTCTTCAGTTTATTCTGTTGAGAATTAGAACACTTTTATAAGCTTAATGATGATTGCTAAGTTTTTTTTCTTAAAAATCCAAGTCTTTTTTGTGTGTTACATTTGCCTAAAGGAGAGTCTGTCTAGAAAGATATGACTGAGCAGTCACACAGGTCTTCAACTTATCTCCTTTCCCTCTGTCTCCGCATGTGTCTGCAGCTCCTTGCCTCTTGTTGCTCTCAAAGGCTGACTTAATTCCTCTCAGTCTTTTTCAACACAACTTTCCTGCAGGATCTAGTGCCAAGGCCACTCCTTCAGTGGATTCCCCTCTGATACTGATAGACACTTTATTTTCTTCATTTTTATTTTGTTATAGAAGGGATAATATGTATGTGTTCTTAAGCACTTATTTGTAGTGGTAGTATATTGTGTTGTTATTTATTAATCAATATATCTATCCACACAATAAAGAGAGAGGAATATCAGAGAGAAAGGGAGTAGTTCTTACTGAGCACCTACATAGTTCTAGGCAGTGTCTTAGATCTTGCCTGGGCATTATCTTCTATGCAATGATTAATTTTGTGGGCTCTGGAGTTAGACTCTCTGGGTTTAAGCCTAGCTCTTCTGCATACCAGCTGTGCTGCTTTGGACAGAATTATCAGGGCTTCAGATATTATTTCATATGTAAACTGGAGCTAATAACTTCATTTGGTTAGTGTGAAAATTAAACCAGTTTGTCCCTGTAAAATCCTTAGAGTACCTGGTACATTGTAAGCCTTCAAAACATATTATATATTATTATTTGTCCAAAGAACCCTGCTATGGGTGGAAATTCTTTTCATCTTATTGGTTTAAAACCTGAGCCTAAGTGTTTCAAGAAATTGCCGAAATCCATATTAATCAATGGCAGAACAAGCAATAGTAAACACATTTTATTCCAGAGCCTAAGCTCTTTTTAACTACATTGCTTTGCTTTATATGTGTAGAGAATTATTTAGGCCTTATTAACTCTTTATGGTCCTCTTGTACTTCCTATAATAGGTAGCTTAGTGATGGTAGATTGATAAAGATCAGCAAATGTGTATCAATTAAATGAGGTCATGAGTGTGGAAGTACCTGGCACAGTGCTTAAAACTCTTCTCAGTTACCATTAAACACTAGTGGCAAAGGTCACGCAAGCACAATGAATTTGCAGTGGTAGGCATGTCCCTTACAGTTATGAACAGTATAAATGGAAAAATTTAGTCTAGTGGTTTTTAGAGTAAGGTGAAAGGCAAGGAGTGTTAAATTACAAAAGGATGGTATATCAGTGATTTTCAAGGTTTTTTTTTTTTAGGCATGGAATACTTTTTTGGTCAATTTAATTTTTTCCTGAGTCCAGATAATGGTGAAGTAGGCCAAGCTGAAGTTCTTCTGGTTGGAGCTAGATGAAAGGACCATATCATTTCTAGCTTTGGTCAACCCATCTTCCCCTGTGGTACCCTTTAGAACTCTAGGGGCGGGGGTTATATGATTACACCCTGTTTTTTTACTGTGAAGTTAATGAAGCTGAGAGAAGCAAGTGATTGGTCCTAGATTACAAATCTAGAGCTCAAGGATTTGATTCATCCACTCTGCCTCAAGGAGACTCCTGGTTACCTCTTCTAAATTCTTATGACTGTTCTGTTGATTGGCACAGTAAAGAACAAAAGTTACCTCTCCGTTATCTCAAGTAAGAGAATATAAATGCAACCAACCACATGTGTCAGAACCCTAAAGCTTTGAATTGTTTGAAGGCAATGAATTTCTAATGCAAAAGTTTCCAAAGAAAACTAAGTTTTAAAAGTCTTTCATTTTATTGTATGAAAAGAAAAAGAATAAAATGAATATTTGAATTTCTTTCAAGTGACAATATATTTCAAGGATTTTAAGCTCAAGATGGTGGGAATAATAAGGAAGATGACTGAACCCTCTCAGATTTTCAGTGTTCTAATTTTGAGAATTGCACTTTATATCAATAGGCTCTCCTTTGTTGTCACTAGTGTAGATGTGAAGATAGATATGTCTTTAAGGTAAAATATAATATGAGTAATAAAGTCCCAGGCTGTAAAATCCTAATAGTATCAGGGAAACAATCTGATAAATTGGAATTCAATTCCATCAAGAAGATTGATTTTATAACCTACAAGGCTGGAATGAAAGTTCACATAAAGGAAAACATTGAATGGTATATACTTTCAACAGATATACTAAAAATATCTTCCAGGAGCTTAGCACTGGGGATTTAAAGGTGAATAGAATCATGATCCAGTCTGGATAGAGCTCAGGCTCAGATAATACCAGCACTAGCATTCATATGACTCTTGGAAGGCAAGTTCAGGCTTTGAGGAAAATTTGTTTGTGACTTTGAACAGTGGAGTGGAGTACAGTGTGGAAATTTATGTGCGAAGGGTATGGAATCTTCATTCTGAGGACTAGGTTAATGTCTTATTGATTGCTTGACTTTGAACATGCCTAACTTTTCTGGACCTTAACTTTCTTGCCTGTAAAATGGAAATTATACTAATACAGTTTTCATAAATTACTGTGGAGACAAATTAGATTATAAATAAGAAAGTTCTTTGTAACCATTTTAATCTAAACATTGGTTGGGATCTTCAAATGTGTAATGAGATGTTTTTGTGAATTTCTCCCAAAATAATATACCAATATGAAGTGTTTCATGTGATCATGAGGAGGTCATCAACCTCTCACCATTTTACTTTCATCTCTCTGTCCTAAATTTCTTACAGGAGCTGAAGTCCTTTGTCATGTATTATACAAAATAACTTCCCTCATCTTGGGAAGACTTAGTGCCCAGTAAGGTCCTGGGAATTCAGCCTCCCTTCCAAATACTTTTCAGAAAGTTTCTCCAGCAATTCTTCTTCAGATGAATTTAGCCTCTAACACATGTGTCTATAAAAGTATAAAGTGTAAAAATGCATCTTCTTTTCTTGGGCTATTAGAATTTTATTAGAATTGTATTAGAATTTATTAGAATTGTATAAAAATATTGTATAAAAATATACAATATAAAATTTATCATCCTAACCATATCTAAGTGTATATTGCAATAGTGTTGAATATATTCACATTGTGATAAAACATCTCCAGAACTTTTTTGTCTTATAGAACTGAAATTATATTATAATCCTTAAGCCACAAATCCCCTTCCCCTTCTCCATTATAATTATTTAAAAAATATTTCAGGAGAGGAACAATATTTGAGATGACTTTTGAATAAAGATGGTGTGATTGAGCAGATAATGTTAAATGAGTTTGAAGAAGATGGAAAATATTGTATAGTAATGTGAATGGAATGAGTGAATCATGAAGGTAGCATTTCATTAGTCTATTTTCACAATGATGTTTCCAGGAAAAATGTGAATATGAGGTCCAAAGTGTTCTTTAACACAAGTAATCCTAGAATGAATAAATCAAGCCAGAATCAAATTTCCAGGATATATCCAACTTATAAGTGAATTATGATGAATTTTCCAGTTCCAACATCAGTCTTTTCTTTAGAGTCAAATGACTTTGTGCAAAAATTGAATGATTCCAGGATTTTTGGATGAGAAATTTTATTTGCAAGAGACAGATATTTATTTCAAAGAGAAGTGATTGAAGGGGAGAAACTGAGCATCTTGAAAGACTTTTTCCTTGTAATGACCAAAATGTCATCTAGCAACTCTTGGCTTTACTTGGTCCATAGGCTTATCATATTTCTCTCTCTCTCTCTCTCTCTCTCTCTCTCTCTCTCTCTCTCTCTCTCTCCTCTCTTTCTCTCTCTCTCTCCCTCCCTCTCTCTTTCTTTTTAGCTTATCATCTCTGATGAGGAGACATTCTCTCTCACTTCTCTAGCAATGTTTAGTCAGTGATTACCATTGGCTAAGCTCGGGGCATGAGAATGCCCCTTGGCCATTCACTATCTCTAGGGAACATGGGTACTTTGATTGAAGAGCCTGCCTTGCATGCCTTTGATTATGGTGAGGGAGGCAAGGCCATGCCAGGTGTTGGACAGTTCTCAGATGAGGACAAAGTAGTTACTGAAAGGAAAAGTAATGAAAAGAAGAAAGAAGAAGGGAAGAAACAACCACACCTATAGGATTTTTCTTTTCCCTACTTTTAAAACTGCTGGAGGGAATGCACATTGGCCCACATCCCTGGAAATTGTACTTAACTTACTTACTGATAAATTCTGCAATTTACTGAGTGGAGTCATCAGCCTTGTTTTTATTTTTTCTCTCCCACATGATAAGAGATTCTGAAAGATCATTATTTTAACAGATGATGATGACTGCTATCATTACTATAATTAGTTATAAGTTTGAATTTTTATTTCAAACACAAAATCAATGACAATTATTTTTTCTTTTAGTTGGGAAGCTCTGGTTCCATGGTATCCCTCAAAGGAGATTTTCAGTACATAATATTGTCTCTTGAGTCACCTGTGCTTATGAAGGAGATATTATGGATTTTAAAAAATATATCTTTGGCCCATGGCTCTAACCATATTCTAAAAAGCCTTTGAAAATATCCCCTAAATCCTCCTTGGCAGATCCAGTGTGACTCTGAGGTCCAGTAATTATCACCCCCACAACTGCCCCAACCCAGCAGCTTGGGTGGTGGGACGTCAGTAGGAGTCTTAAATTAGCTCCAACAATCTCTGCTCATTGAATGTGCTTCATATTGTCAGGCTCGATTCTTATAGTGAATACAGTTCTGCAGTTCTTTCTTTTCCAGAGAGGACATTAGAAATTCAAGATTAGTTACCTGAGGGACCAATTAATCCAATTTGTTGCTTTAACCTGCTCAGGCCATTTGCATGCAAATTTAATTTGAAGCAGAACGGTTATGAGCTTCTTCTAGCTGCCTGGATACAGACTTGGGGAAGTTAAGCTTTGGGATAAAGGATGGCAGGATACTATCTATGTATGCCATGGTGAAGGGAAGAATGTACTAATGAGTATAATCAGGCACAGTCACAAATGTATAAGTACAGGGATATTTCCCTGAGACTTTTTTTTTTTAAAACAGTAGAAGCTTGGAAACTAAATTTCCAATGAGAAAGGACAGATTCTTTATTCACAGAGATATGAAAAATTGTGCTCTATATGTGTAATAAGGATTGTAATGCATTCCACTGTTGTTGTGTATTTAAAAAATAATAAAATCAACAAAAAAGAATTCAAATTAAAAGATTCTCAGTTAAAAAAATAAAGGACAGACTCAATTAATTGTGGCAGTGGTGTATATACACAAAGGAGTTTCATTCAGAATAAAAAAGAATGCAGGAAAATGACTAGAGCTAGAAAGCATCACGTTAAGTCAAATAAGGCAGGCTCAGAAAGACATGTGCTCTATGTTTTCTCTCATATATAAAAATTAGAGAACAAAAGGGGGAAAGAGGGAGGATCTCATTAAAAATAGAAGGGAGGCCATTAGGGTAGAGGAAGGGAATCAATGGAGGGGAGAGAAGGGAAGGACAAAGAGAGGTAGTAGAATAAAATTGATCAAATTGTGTCATAGGCACACACAGTTAAGCCATAATGAAGTCCACTATTCTTTATAATTAATATGCCCCAATAAAAAATAAAAAATAAATTACAGTAATATTCATCTTGAAATCATTAAAATAAGTAAAAGAATTAAAAATGAGGAAACAGTTATGTGTTTAAATAGATTTATCAATATAAAGAGATGTGATTATTATTGATTATGAATACAAGTAATTAGTAAGGTAACATTTCTAGTACAGTTTCATTTTCCTAAACATAAGTAGGTTTCTTTGTGCATGCATTGTGGTCAGGGATGCCAGCATTCTGTCATCCTGATCATGTGTCATTCTCATGGTGCTGCCAACCAAGCAAGTGATATTCAAAAAACAACAGGAGATGAATTGTTTACTTATAACTGGGGAAGGGTCCATTTCACCCTGTGGCCTTTCTGTTAAGAGACAGATAGGAGAACATGGAAAAGTCCAGCCCCTAAGTGAGGCCTCTTGAACATAGAAAGACGAAACCTGTAGTTCCTGTCTTGACCTAATTTACCTGTTTAATTACAGATACAGAATAAATAGGACATATACCTCTTCATAGTCCTTGGTTTTCTTTAACAGTGCCAAGGGAAAAGGTGAACCACAGTGGAGAATTTGAAGTCTTTACTTCAAAGGAAAATAACTTGCCCACTGTTTAAGTATGACCCAGGAGTCGTCCTGATGACTCAGGAGTTGTCCTGAACTGTGGCTAATCAAATGACAAATCATCTCTTCTCGGGAGATATTTGAGTGGGAGTATGTGTGGGGTTATGGGCAGGAAGTAGATGCATTTTATCAGAAAATGCATGTATAGAACAAAGCCTAGAAGTATTTATGTCAAAATGCCACAGTACTTATGTTCTGTGTGGTAGAATTAGGCTGATTATGATTTTTTTAATTAAATTGTTGGTTGTCCATACTTTTTGAGTGTCTTCAGTGAACATGAATTTCTTGTGTAATTAAAAAATCTCATACATGCAAATTTGGCTTTAATGTGATTTTAAACAAACATTCCTACCCTCTATGCCTAACCCTTATGTTCTAATCAACAAAACAGTTTGCTTCTAATCATGTAGGGTAATTTTGAATAAGCCTCTTGTCTTTACAACCTCGAATTCCTCATTAGCTAGACCATTATTCAGATAAGGCTTAAGTGAGTTAGTATGAACTCTGATCAGAATCCTCACTAAATGACCATAATGCTGGCTGCCCTGATGTGTTTGAGATGTGAGTATATACACAGAAAATTATAACTTGATTGGAAACTTCAGGGAAGGCCATTAGGAAAGTAATCCAATAATAGTGATAATAAAAGTTAACATTGAAATAAGCCTTGCACTACTGCCTACAAAAGCTTTATTTAATCCATTTGGTCCCCACAACGCTATTAATTAGAAACTATTATAAGTTCTCATTTTACAGAAAGAATCTAAATTGGGTTGAATAACCTGCTGAAGATTACTCAACTCATAACTGGCACAGCAGGAACCCAGACCCAAATGGTCTGTTGGGGGTGTGCATATGTCAGACACCGAGCCGTATGGAGGTGGCTGCAAGAGGCTGAGGCATTCCATGGGTAACCCCTTCTTACTCTTCAGATTAGACATGATCTCACTGATTTGGCCTGAGGGTTCCCAAATTTTATTCCACAGTATCTAAAGACTTGTCCCACTGAGTTGTGATTTTTTGATTTTTTTTAAACAATCTGTTCCTTCTGTAAGATTGTGAGGTCTTTGACAAGATGGCTTGTGTTTTGGTTGTGTTTCTGGCAATTACCACATTGCCTGACTCAAAGATAGTGCTTAGTCAGTATTAGGTGCCTATTAAGCTGGGCATGAAGTTCTACAAATTGCACAGTTCCATTGAGTCATAAGTAAGAGTTGAAAATATGCCCAAGGGATAGTGTAGTTTCTTTCAGTGACATGATTGTATAGACAAAGAGTTTACCTCAGAATGTGATTTATTTAGTCGAACATATGCATGCTGTTAAGCTTGGTTTTGTGCAGAATTAATTAGATGTAATCTCTAATTTCTAAGAATTTATAGTCTAAGGAGTCAGATATGAAATTATTACCACATATTGCCTATAAATTTAGCAGCATTTTTGTTCTAAATTTTGTAGCTAGAATGGTTTTTAAAAAATTATAATTAAGTAAAATAAATTATACTTTTATTATTTCTTTTTAATTTGTTGAATTATATAAAATTATTTGTGGTTTTAGGATAAAAATAATCCTTATAGTTACCATTATCAATTATTTTACAATTTATTTTGGTTTTATTTAAGTGCATTACATATCTTGTCTTATTTAGTTCTCATAATAACATGCTGAGGTAGACATTATTATTATCTGTATGTTATAGATAGAACTCCAGAGCTTGAGGAGCAAAGGACAGAATTCAATTTACTTATTTTAATTATTTGAAACTGAGAAAGTACTAAAATCATATTTTAGAATTATATTAAAAATAAGATAAAATCTCTCACTGCATTTCAAATTCACCATAGAAATATTATATTACCTAAAGTCTCATTCAGTTTTCCTTTTTTATTATTGTTATTATTTTTATTTTTTCTACTTAATTGTACATGACAGCAGAATGCATTTCAATTCATCGTATACAAATGGAGTGCTACACTAAAAAATGACAAAATCATAGAATTTGCAGGGAAATGGATGGCACTAGAGCAGATTATGCTTAGTGAAGCTAGCCAATCCCTAAAAAACAAATACCAAATGTCTTCTTTGATATAATGAGAGCAACTAAGAACAGAGCAGGGAGGAAGAGCAGGAAGAAAAGATTAACATTAAACAGATACATGAGGTGGGATGGAAAGGGAGAGAAAAGGGAAATTGGATGGTAATGGAGGGAGACCCTCATTGTTATACAAAATTACATATAAGAGGTTGTGAGGGGAATGGGAAAATAAACAAGGAGAGATATGAATTACAGTGGATGGGGTAGAGAGAGAAGATGGGAGGGGAGGGAGGGGGGATGGTAGAGGATAGGAAAGGTAGCAGAATACAACAGTTACTAATAGGGCATTATGTAAAAATGTGGATGTGTAACCGATGTGATTCTGCAATCTGTATTTGGGGTAAAATTGCGAGTTCATAACCAACTTGAATCTAATGTATGAAATATGATATGTCAAGAGCTTTATAATGTTTTGAACAACCAATAAAAAAAAATTAAAAAAACAACAACAACAACAACAACAAAAAAAAAAACAAATGGAGTGCTACAATTCAATTCTCTGGTTGTACACGGTGTAGAGATGTACGATTTGTGCAATCATACATGTACCTAGAGTAATGATGTCCATTTCACTCCACCATCTTTTCTACACCTATAACTCCTCCCCATCCTCCCCTTTTCCCAATCCAAAGTTCCTCCATTCTTCCCATGCCCTGTCCCCCCACCATAGGTCAGCATTCACTAATCAGAGAAAACATTCAGCCTTTAGTTTTTGGGGGATTGGCTTACTTCACTTAGTATAATATTCTCCAACTCCACCCATTTACCTGCAAATGCCACAATTTTATTCTGTTTTAATGCTAAGTACTATTTTATTGTGTGTATGTAACACCATTTCTTTATCCATTCATCTATTGATGGGCATCTAGGTTGGTTCCACATTTAGCTATTGTGAATTCAGACACTAATCTCCAGGATATATAAAGAACTCAAAAGACTTAATACCCCCCAAAATAAACAACCCAATCAATAAAAGGCTAAGGAACTAAACAGACACTTCTCAGAAGAAGATATACAAGTGATCAACAAATATAAGAAAAAGTATTCAACATCTTTAGTAATTAGAGACATGCAAATCAAAACTACTCTTTAAGATTTCATTTCACTCCAGTCAGAAATGATAGCTATCAAGAATACAAGCAATAATAAGTGTTAGAGAGGATGTGGGGAGAAAGGTACATTCATACATTGCTGGTGGGACTGCAAATTGGTGAAAACACTTTGGAAAGCAGTGTGGAGATTCCTCAGAAAACTGGGAATGGAACCACCATTTGACCCAGCTATCCCACTCCTCGGTCTATACCCAAAGGACTTAAAATTAGCATACTATAGTGACATAGCCACATCAATGTTTATAGTAGCTGAATTCAGTTTTTCTTTTTAGAACTAAATTGTGAGAACTTGTTGCTAAGCAAAAAAGAAGTATGGAAGTAGTTCTTGGATGAGATGGCTTTAAGCTGGTCCTTACAGGATTAAAAAAAAAAAAAGTTTAATGTTTCTTAAAAGAGACTTAAGAAAACAAAATCTTGAAAAAATGTCAATGATTGTGTATTTCTTTGTTTCTTGTCACCGATCAATCTGCAGATGGACAGGATTTTGTGCAAAGGGAATGGTTTCTGTATAGGATACAACATCTTTTATTCTCAGAGGTCACCCTCCATCTCTGAGAATCAGAACTTCAACTCTAAAAATAGGGTCTGTCTTATGAATCTTCTATATAATCCTAATTCCTAATATTGTGTACCTAAACTTAAAGGCAGAACAGCTTAGGGAATGTGTATTTAGTGACTGTCAGTAGCAGGCCTTTTTTTTTTTAATATGGAAATGCATACAATTTCTCTTACAGGTGACCGTTGGAAATTCTGAGGCAAAATGGTGGCATGCTGTCTTCTCCAGATTTTCCTTTGAAAAATCTTGGATCTATATAAAATTTGCAACAGTATTTGAAGTGAATAATAAGAGTGTCTTTTAGGGTAGCATTTGAGTAGTTTACAGGAACTGAAAAACTGATTTGATTAGCTTCAGAAACACTTACCTAGGCTGTACAATTCTGACCCCTTTGTACATTTCCTCTGTCTTCTTTCTGAGGAAGGAAAGGGGTTTGCTAATCAAGCAGGTCACCCACATACTGCAAAGGAATTATCTTCTGAAACAGTAAAAGATCTTTTACCTTTGTCTCAGAGTTCCACTTCCTCCTCTAACCCAAGCAAATAAATGATTTCTACATTATTTTTATATCTTAGCTTCTAGTACACAACAAAAAGGGAGAGGAAAGTGGCATTGGTTCATTGCATTCTGGGATATGTATTTAATTATCTTCATAGGGAGTCCAATAGCAAAGGAGACTATTTCGACATATTTTAGCAGAGCCACAAAGCAGAGATGCCTGATACACACCATAACTTGGATTGGGTATAGACTCATTATTATGTTTCTTCATTTAAGTTTGAGATAAGCCATCTAATGCCCCAAAAGTCCGAAGAAGTGATCTTAAGGGCACACAATTATCATGTCTGTCTGCAACATTGGGCCTGAACAGATCTTAACGTTGTCAAGTATGAATATAAACAAACAATGAAAGAATAGCAAAATAATTGGGACTATGAAAAATTATATAGAAACAAGAACTATGTTATCCTGAAGGCTCAAAGGGAAAGTACATCTCTAAAAATTACTTATGTTGAATAAACAGAAGAATATCTGGGTAATATCTAGATATTAAATGATATTAATAAAAAGTCTCAGCAAACAGACTCAAATATCATGTAAAGCACCATGTAATACACCATGACCAATAGAATTTAATCCAGGAAAGCAAAGCTGATCCAATATTAGGAAATCCACTAATATAACCTATCACTTAAATGAAGTGCAGCAAAAATAAAATAATCATTTGATTTTTTATATATATAGAAGAAGCATTCAAGAAAAAAGGAATTAGTTTCTACTTTCTTGATGTGGTAAAGTATGTGTCTTTACCCCAAAACCTCATTGTAATGGAATGAATAGTAGTGGTTTTCCTGATAAAGTAAAAAATAATACCATACTATCCATTCTCTTTACTCTTCCTTAACATTGTTTTAGAATTATTAGCCAATGCAAATAGATATGAGAAAGTAATTAGAAATAGCTGAATAGGAAAAAAGAAGTAAAATTATCTCTTTATTTGCAAAGATATGATTATTTGGACAACCAAAAATAAAATTCACTGTACTATCATGTATAACTAAAAAGAACAAATAAATATAAAATTAAATTAGAAAAACAGCAATAAATAACTAATACATTAATATATTAATGGTCCTATGGTTTGAAAAAATAATGCAAACAACAAAAGGTTTTTTTTTTTGGTGCTGGGGGTCAAACCCAAGGTCTTATGCATGCTGGGCAAGCATGCTAGCACTGAGCTATACCCCCAATCGTAACAATAAAAAAATTTTAAAGTCCAGGTAATACAGTACTTAAAATTATTAAAAAACAACAAAAATATAAAGTAGCAGGTAATATAGTAAAATATCAGGTAATAGAAAAATCTACAGTCTTCAAAATACAAATGGAATAATTGAGAAGATATAATTGAGAAGATATTTATTAAAGAAAATAAAGCTCATAGGCAGAAACAGCATAAAGTGGTCAGAATCTATTTGAAATTGAGTTCTATGAACTATAAACATTTCTGGAACACTGTAACAGTAGAATTAATTTGAAAAGTATACTGTTGTCCTGGATAGAGTGACACATGTCATAAAGATGTCAGATCTTCCCAAATTTATTTATAAGTTTATTGCAATTTAATAAGAATGATATCAGCCTCCTATGTTTTTACTGAGATAAAATGATTATAAAATATATTGGGAAGAAGAGCAAGCAAGAATAGTGTGGAAATTAGTGAGACCATAAGAGCAATTCACAGACACACCCCTACTGGCTATTAATGCCTTTATAAGTAAAACTGTGCTGAAGGTGTCTACATTGGCAGACTAATAGAATAGAATAAAATACCCATAAATATTGTAGAGTTAATTGCATATAGAAATTAGCAATATGGTAAAGCTGCTACTTAAATCAATGAAAAAAGATGTATGTTATAATAAGTGGAGATTAACTGAATTGCCACAAGGAGAAAAATAAAGTGAGATATATTCTTTAAATTATAACAGTGACAAACTCCTCACAGACCAGGGATTTAACGTAAAATATGGGGCCATACAATATGAGCAGAAAACTTGAATTCCTCCATTAGCTAGATGCTATAGTTTGGATATAGAATGTCCATCAATGGCCTGTGTGCTAAAGGCTTGTCTCCCAGTCTATGGTGTTACCAGAGGTGGCAGAACCTTTAAAAGGCAGAGCCTAGTGGGAGGTTGTAAGTCATTGGGGAAATGTTCCTAAAGGGGATTGTGAGGCCCCAATTTTTTTCTCTCTTTTCTTTCCTAGACATAATGTGAGTCGTTTTGTTCTTCCATATATTTCTGTCATAATGTGCCACTTTGCGACAGGCCCAAAGGGTCAATTGATTACAGATTGAAACCTCCAAAACTATGAGTCAAAATAAACTGGTTTTCTTAATAAGTTGATTTATCTCAAATTTATTTAAAAATTTCTATAGATTCTTTTAAAAATTATATGACAGCAAAATCCATTTTGACATAATTACAAAAGCACGGAATATATCTTGTTCTAATTCAGTCCCTAGTACTTCTCTTTTCGTTCCCTACCTTTACCTCTTACTTACTCCCTTTCCTCTGCTCAATTGACCTTTCTGCCATTTACCCATGATTATTTTTTTTAATTAATTTCTCGTGGGTGTACACGATGGTGAGATTCACTGTGGATATTTATATGTACGTAGGAAAATTATGTCAGATTCCTTCCACTGTCTTTCCTGTCTTTTCCATCCCCTTTTGTTTACTTGTAGTGACAAAAAGTTGACTAGAAGTGGGGAAAACATTCCTAAAATATAAATAAAACAAAGTTCAGTGCAGTATATGAAAAAATTACTAAATTTGAAAACAGGTTTTTTTTTAATTTAAAAATCTTACATGGTAAAAAAAAAACACGATAAGCAAAATTTTAAAAATTCCTATAGATTAGATAATACTTATTTGCAAATATAGTTTTAGAAAAGCATATAGATTAATATCCATACTATATAAAAAACTTCTACAGATAGAGGTGAAAACAGAAAATAGGTATGTTGAAAACTGATGTTTTTCACTAATGTGAAAAAAGAACAAACAAGTCTAGAAAAGAAATGCAAATAATTCTTACTCATGAAAAGATAATCAACTTTGCTCATAAAAAAATTAAAGGTAGTCTTTGGTATCATTTTTCAAGTGTCAGATTGGAAGCATCTCTAAGTTTAGCAATTTATTCTGTTAATGGAGCTTTGCAACTTTAATAAATTGTTGGTAGAGCCACTCTGGAGGGAAAATTGATGATAATCTAGCAACATTATGTATGAATTTATGTTTGACACAGCAATTCTACTTCAAGATTCTATTCTAACCATCACTAGTAAAATATTCAAAGATATTTAAACAAAGATATTCATGAAAGGCATTATTTATAATAGCTGAAGTCTAGAAAGAACTCAAATGTTTATCAACAAGGTATAGGAAAGTATAAAATATTCATACAATGGAATATAATGGATCTGAAAAAGGAAGAATTTATCTACAACACTGAAATGGTCTTTAGACTTATTAAAATAAAAAAATGTGAATTTTGTGGTATTTGAAGTCAGAAAGATGGCAGATACCCACACATTTGATTAAGTTCAAACTGAAATTTTAATGAACTTATAAATGGGAAGAGGGGGCATTTGTGATAGAAGGTAGATTTCTATGAGGAGAATGGTTTTTTTTTTTTTGGATCGTATTTGAAACTATGCAAATATTTTATATAGTTATAAAACAAAGATAAATTTTAAAAGCAATTTTTAATAATTAAAAATGAAATGAAGTGAACTTAATTTTGTTTTAAATTGATTGCATATCAACAGAAAGAAATTATTACAAGTATCTTTTAGAACCCAGTAATTTAAACATTCTTAGGAAGATATGCTTGGTATACAAAAAACCAGAAAGTCCTAAATTGTTTGCATGTAGGTATCATATACTGATTGTGCAACTGATGATCCTTAAATTGTTTTCAAAAATTGTATTGATAGCATTGGTTGTAAGTGGCTTGCATGAAAGAGAAAATGGGCAATGATGTTGGCATTGGGGAAAACCAAGAATTTTGGTATTGTTGAGAGCATACAAAGATATAATGTTGATGATGGTAAATAAATATCTTGTCATTCTATTATGAAATTGAATTGTAAGTGTGAATCTTATATCATGATTTATTTTATGTTAAAAGTTTATATTTTCTAGATCTGTCCAGCAGCAACAAGTTTACCAGCTCCTGAATTATGGTCTCTAAATGCCATTTTTTCTAAAAAGATACTGTGATTTTTGGAAAAATTCCAGGTCTAGGGAGGGAAACATGTAAGATTAGTCTGGAGCATTATATTATGTTAGGAGTCAAACAAACTAGTTGAATGCAGTGGTGCATGTTATGGAGCTGGGGTCTTTTGAGAAACTGAGACAGAGTGAAGACCCCCGCCCTTCAAACCTTGATTCTTGAGACCAAGTCAGAAAGATTTCTGACATGTGGCTCAGAATAATGACATGAGTTTATTGAAGGGATAGGAGAGGTAAAGGGGATACTCTCAAGGGAGAGAGTGGATCCTCTCAGAGAGTACAGACAATGTGTCTCTCCTGCACTCCAGTTATATTGGGAATCCCAGAGGAATTTCCAGAGAGTCCCTCCCAGGTTCACCTTTTAACTTTTGACAGACAGCAGGTGACATCAGACTTTTAAGTACCCAATGTCATGGCAACTCTAGGTCACCTTGGCCCATGATGACCAGTTTTAATTGGATTCTTAACTGTACAGATTTTATGGTTAGGAGGACCTATCCTTATCTCCCAGAGTCTCAGCGTCTGGTCACAAAAGTCTCCTCATTCAGGGTAACTTGGGT
The DNA here is from genome assembly GCF_021218885.2 of Marmota monax. Taxonomy (NCBI): domain Eukaryota; kingdom Metazoa; phylum Chordata; class Mammalia; order Rodentia; family Sciuridae; genus Marmota; species Marmota monax. Next base: position 6,749,240 of record NW_026692132.1, read on the forward strand.
TCCTCTTATCAACATTATTTTGGACCTGAATTTCTCCTGTGGTGAACAGGTAGTTTGCTGAGAAATGTGACATATCCTGTCCACTGATGCCAGATATGGCTGCAGGTAAGTAGCTTCTTGGAAACGAAAGCATGTGGGGGTCAGCACAGTGGGCCCATTTTATAGAATTATTCTCTTAACATCATGTTCTCACCATCTTTATCTATGTGTTCTCTAACATTTGTCTGTTCCCTAGCAGTGCATACCTGAGACTTGGAAGAATGAAGCAAGAGGATCTCAGGATTGAAGCCCTCAGCAACTTAGTAAGACTCTGTTTCAAAATAAAAAATTAAAAAGGGCTGGGAATTTAGCTTAGTGATAAAGTGCTCCTAAATTCAATACCCAGCATAAAAGAAGGAGGAGGAAGAGGAAGAGGAGGAGGAGAAGAAAGAAGAAGAAGAAGGAGATGGAGGGGAGGATAAGGAGGACTAGTGTACCAAAAGACTTTTGAAGTCATCCTGAGAAGGATGATGAAAGATAATTTTGAGCATCAATAAGAATAATAATGGGTTGGAACACATCAAATATATTTAAATTTAAGAGTTTGTATAGATACTAAATTTTTAAAAAGAAATAGAATACTGAGTTTTTAAAGGATGTTAGAAAATCAACTCTTTATTTTGAAAACTGGTGAATAAAGGGAAAAATAAGACCTGTCTTTCTCATAATAAATGTGCTATAGAATAACCAATGTGTTGACACAAAGAAGGTAATCTAATAAATGAAGAAGAAATGATGAATGAGAATATATGTTACAATTTCATAAATTTCCTGTGTCCTGTTTCTTAGTAGATGTTCAAGGGGAAATGACCTGTTCTAAAGTCCCTCATTTCTCCTCCCTGTGCTCCTAGGGGTCAATTCTCTTCTAGTTGTGGGAGTTAAGGTTAATTTGTGGAACTGCTAGTCACTTTACACCTGAAAATCACATCCCAGGCCTAAACATTGGGAACAGGAGTCCTATGTCCAGACACACCCAGACACTGTTGATTAGACCAAGGTAGACAAAACATCTGATCCAAACTGGGGTTAAGATTCTTTTTAAAAATGTTTTTATTAGTTCATTATAGTTAAATGTAATATTGGGGTTCATTTTGACATAATTTTACATGCATGAATTAAAAATGTGCTCCCTTTTATTCCCTGTACTTCTTCCTCTTTTCCTCCCCTCCTCTCACCTGCTGTTCTTCTGGGAATTAGAACACACATACATATATATGGGACACACTGTGTCCCGTATATACATGTATAATTATGACTTGTCCATTAAAATATTAATTAAGATGTAAATTAAAGACTTAAAGTAATGGAGTTACATAGAATCATGAATCGTGTAAAATCCATTCAAAATTATATACAACAACCTTCTACGTTAGTCTTCATTGGTGCCAGTTGACACCCAGTTTGAGTATTCATTGGGCTCCAATCAGAAAGCCTCATTGTTTTTCTGGAGAATGAAATTAGAAACCAAGATCTGGGCAGTAGTGGGGCTAATGGGTGATGTGTGTGTGTGTTTTTTAAGGCTCCGACAGTTGACAAAGCAAATATATGTGTGTACACTAACATCTGTATTATACATGTCTATAAATATTTTACATGTGACCATCTGTATCTATAGTAAGCTAAACATAAATTTATACTCTCATTCAGTCTCACATTGATCACTCCTTTCCTTGTTTATCTATAAATTCTCAATCCAATAGTAAGAAACCTAATTCCTACAGTTTGCCATCCATTTTCTTATATAATTGTTCAATTCCAGCATACACTGGCTTAGTGTGAGAATTGTTAAACCATATCCTGGTGGGGAGCAACTTTATCAACATTACAGTGTTTGTGTGGCTACTTTTGTCATTGGTCTTAACCAAATCCACTTGTTTTCAAAATTACTTTGGTTAATGTCATTTTCTCCTGCTTCATTCAATAAGGTTGTTTCATGTGTTTGCTCTGCAGTTAGATTCTCTATCTCTAGTCTGCATCCTTCCTGAGATCCTCTAACCTCTAAATGATTTTTAAAATTTGCATGTAGTAAGGTTCAAGCTCTTCATACACCAAAGTTCTATGGGTTTTGACAAGTACAAAATGTCATCTACCTTTCATTTACAGGTAATTTATAGATAAGCAAGAAGAAAAGGCTACACAGACAATTATGTCATCTCTGGTCAAAGACAGTGTTAGTTGTTTCTTCCTAATATATGTGTACGAAGTAGGACAAAAATATTTAATAGATGACAGGGAGCATCTTGCTTCTTGATTCTACTCATCAGGTATGATTTTCCTTGACTTCATTCATTCCCTTTCTTTTATGTGTCTCTATATGTTAAACAGGAGTAAATTTTTTTCCAGTATAAATTGTTTTTGTTATAAGAGAAGACTATTTGGAGAAAAAATAATGTTTCTTCCAGATCTAATATTGAAAAAGGAGGGCAGGGAGTTCCCTTTCTTTTAATCTGTTTATGTCTCACACTCTTAGCTCTGCTTCATTTTGTTGAATAACAGACATTATGCAAAACTAGGATGGAATTGGGGATTTTTCAGATGAGAAATTGGCTAGTCTCTTTGAAGATTAACATGCCACAGGAAAAAGGCAAAATTGTAATGAGTAAGGCCTTTTGTCTTTATGAATGCAAGATCAATGAGTACATGGTTCTTAAAGAGTTCTCTTTATTTCAAAGACTGAAGAAGAAAACTGCAAACCCAGGTAGAGCTTGTCAGGTATGATTTATGGCTGTTTATTTTACTTGATACATGAGTAATCAATTTCTTTCCTCATAATTCTATGCTACCATTTGATTTTTCTAAGTCTTTAATAATGAACAAAAACAGGCTTGGGTATGAAAAGGCCTCTAGAAGTATATGAGAATATGTATGGAAAGAAATAAAGGAAAGGAAAGGAATTCTTTAAAGGAGATAGCTGTCTTTCTTGACTTTCTATCCCATAGTACTTAAGCTGGTACAGAATAGGTACTGAAAAAATGACATTGATCAAATGCAACTGTACTTTATCTGTTGTTTACCTGTGTTGTTTTTTCACAATGTTACTTTGAATGGAAGTGCACCAATATCTATCCATTGCAGTTATTTCATAGGCTTTGAATTCAGAAATGGGATCTAGAAGTCTCTCTGCAAACCCTCTCATATCTGCAATAGTTCTTCTCTCTACAAAATCAGGATTCCATTGGCTATAAGTTGAAAGAAGTATGCCATTTGAAGCAAGAAAGATAGAATTAGTCAGTGCTATGGCCTGAATGTCTGTGTCCTCCCAAAGATTCATATGTTGAAGCCCTAAACACCAATGTCACTGTACTTGGAGATAGGGTAAAATCTGGGGTCTTGATCCAGTAGACCGGATGCCTTATAATAAGAACAAAAGAGACCAGAGCTCACTTGCTCCCGCACCCCCGCCCCACCTTTGTGTATGACCCAAGGAAATGCCATGTAAGATCACAGCAAAAAAAATAGCTGTCTGCATACCAGAAACTGAATCAGTTGCACTTTGACGTTGAACTTCCCAGCCTCCAGAACTGAGAAGAATCTATTTCTCTTTTTTAAGTCATAGTCTATAGTATTTTAAAGGCAATAGGCCAATATATATGCTCATGTGAAAGGAAGAAATAACAGTATAACACACAGGGTTGAGGGAAGAGTTTTAGGAAATATAGTTTCAGGGAAATCCACCAAAACTTTTTTTGTTCTCATTTTCTATCTCATGTATGCTTTTCTCTGCAGAAAGACTCTGTGTGGCATAAATAAAAAATGATTCAGACTCAGAGTTATATTCTCCCAGTCTAGCAATCCCAACAGAAAGAAAGTTCTAATTCCCATGTTTGAAAATCATTCACAGGGAAAGACTCTAATTGGCCCTACTTGGAACACAGGCTCACCCCTTGGTCAGAGTGTCTTGTTGGGAAGACTGCATCACATGACTGTTGTTGTGGTTGTAGAGTAAAGAGCCAAGTATGAGTATGTAGAATGGATTATGGGGTTCTTTAAAGAATAACCATGTCTTTGATTTGAGGGAGTTGAAGTATCTTAAAAGCAATGCTCAGAGATACAGAATCAAACTATATTTGGGCTAGTATAGCTCTGATGTTGCTTCCAATTATTCAACATGGAGGCTTCTATGGAGTTCCTGAGACCATGCTGATGCCTGGTACTTTGTTTCTGAAAATCTGGATGCTAGTTTGTTTCCCATTTTTATAGGATCTGCCATCATCACGTCTCCAGTATTCCCGGTTTTTCTTGTTCTGAAGCCCAGACCTTCATTGCTCCCTTTAATTACTCAAGAATTTTAGTCATATAGTTGGAATTTTTTTCAAGATCAATTTTCAGCCTTGATTGATGACAATTATTTGCTTTTGAATTTCATGTTACCATTATGCACCCAAGTATAGAAATGTCTTTTCCTTATGCCCAGCTCTGTGCAGCTGGTTGATTCCCTGAACTAACACCTATTAGTGTATTTGACCTGGTTAGAGGGCAACCCTAGAAATTGCAGTTCCTCTGTTGAGGAACTCCTGATCCCCTTTCTAAACCATGTCAGTAGGTGGACCAACTCCAGTTTCCTTTCAGTCATGTTCTGTCTGATCTGTCTTCCTGGGCTTTAAGGCAGTACTAGAGATAAAAACAAAGCAAAACTCATAACTTGTATACCATGCCTTCATGCCTTCTGATACTTTTTTTTTTAGTTTTTTCCCATATTGTCTATGGGCTTATTGTCAGTGGGACATTAGTAAACATGTTACATGTTTTTCAAACTTTTTCCAAATTTTATACTAATTGAATATGTGATATCAAATAATATTTGATTAGAAATTAAAATTTGTAGTCCATGGTTTTGGGAGCATCAGATTTTTTTAATTAAAAATTTCTTTATGCAGGTATATTTTCAAGTAATATTAACCAAAAGCACAATTTTAAAATATCTGCTTTTTAAAATCAAGTCACCAACTGTGTGCTGTTAAAGAGGCCCTCTTACCACTCTGGGCTTCAGTCTGATCATGTATGAAAAGACAGTTTCCATACACCAGTGAATTTGATTGGATGTATTCCTAGAAAAATAATAAACAGAAATAGAAAGCATGAATTTTTTATGAACACTGAAGAATTAAATCAATATGATCTTCTAGTGAATGAAATACAAAGAAAATATAGTAAATATGAAACTTTCAATAAAAAGATCATTTTAAACTTATACAAACTCTTGTGGGGACTAGAAAAAGAAAGCTTGTTTTCCAAATAAGTTTATACATCTAGATAGAACTTTGAGAGCAAAACCAGAGATGGAAAACAAGCAAGAAAATCATTTGCAAATCTTTCTTGGGAATATAAATGCAGGAATTCTAAAAAAATATTAGTAGCACAAACCTATAGTGTATAAAAGGATCATACATCACAACTGAGTTTGGTTTGATATAGAAACCCAAGATTCATTTAATTTCACTCATGCATTGCTGATGGGAATGAAAATTGGTGTTTCTCTGGAAAACAGTATGGAGGTTTCTCAGAAAACTTGGAATGGAACCACCATTTGACCTAGTTATTCCATTCCCGGTCTATACTCAAAGGACTTATTAAAATCAGCATACTGTAGTGATGTGGCCATATCAATGTCTATAGCAGCTCAATTCACAATACCTAAGCTATGGAACCCACCTAAATGCCCTTCAACACCACATTTTCTTTTTCTTTTTCTTTTCTCTCTCTTTCTTTCTTTCCTTATTTGTTGAAATATATTTTCTGGTCTAGTCTATGAGAAGGTTTCACGTGCTGTTAAAAAGAATGTGAATTCTGTACCTGTTGGATGGAATGTTCTAAAAATATCTGTTAGGACTATTTGGTCTGTAGAACAGTTTAATGCTTCATTGTTGATTTTTCCATCTGGATGATCTTTCCATTGATGATCCCCACAGTAATTGTCTTGTAGCTAATATCTCCCATTAGGTATAGTAGTTTTTATTTTATAAAATTCGTGTTTCCAGGTAAATATACATTTATATATACATTTGTAGTCATTATATATTTTGTTGGATTAACCCCTTAATTACTAATGACCTTTTTCTTTTTACCCAGTTTTTGTCTTAAAGTCCATTTGTAAGATGTAAGTATAGCTATTTCTTCTGTTTTTCTTTTTAATAGAATATGATTTTCCATCCTTTCTCTTCCAGTTTGTGGGTATCTTTATGGGTAATATGAGTTTCTTATAGGCAGCATAGGACCATGTTCCCCCCCTGCCCCGCCAATCCATTTCACCAGTGTATACTTTTTAATTGGAGAATTTAGTCCATTTACATTCAAGGTAATTATTGATAGTTAAAGACATTTTCTTGTTATTTTCTTGACTTTCTTCTAATTGTTTTGAATGTCCTTTGTTCTTTTCTCCCTCTGTGGTTTGGCAGTTAACTATATTGATAAGGTTTTATTCTTTTCTATTTCTCTTCTGTATATCTGCGTTAGTAGTGGGTCTACTTTCACATGTTTTCATGATTGTATTTATCTTTCTTTTGCTTCTGGATGTAGGACTCCCTTAAGCACCTTATCTTGTTTGAAGGACAAGCCTTGCTGGGTATAATATTCTTGATAGTCCCCCTACTCCTTGGGACTTGGAATATGACATTACATTCTCTTTTGGTCTGTAAAGTTTCTAATGGAAATTCTATTGGTCTAATAAGGTCACACCTTACATGTTTCTTGGTGCCTTTATCTTGCAATTATTAGAGTTCTCTCTTTGTGTTACACTTTTGAAAGATTGATAATAGCATGTCATGCTGTCTATTTGGGGACCTGTAGACCTTTGTACATTGATGTACTCATCTTTATCCAAACTGGGGAAGTTTTCTGTTATTATTTTCTGAGTATATTTTCTATTACTTTCTCCTTTTCTTCCTCCTCAGATACTCAAAACTGTTTTTGGTGAATGATGTCCTAAAGGTCTCAAAGCTCTCTTCATTCTTTTCTTTCCTCCTATTTATTCATTTATGTTTTAGAGTAACTGGGAAATTTCAAAAGATCTTCTTCAAGTTCAGGTATTTTTTCTTTTGTTCAGTCAATTCTACTGTTGATGTTTTCAAATATATTTTTTAACTTGACATATCGAGTTCTTCATATCCAAGATTTTAGTTTGAATTTTTTTCTAGATACTTGTTTTGTCACTGAATTTGTCAGTCACATCACAATTTTTATTCCTAATTTTGTTAAACTGTCTATATTAATTTTGGTTTTCTTATAATAATTATTTTAAATTCTTTCCCAGGCATTTCATCAATATCCTTTTATTTGAAGTATGTTGCTAGAGAGTTATGTTCCTTTGGAGGCCATCATATTATCTTGTTTTTCATATTTCTTGTGACCCTGTGTTGAGATTTATATGATGAATCATTTGTCTCTACTACTTTTATAAGGTAACTTTCTTAGTAAATGGCTCTTTACTGAAGATTCACCTTGGGGGTGTCAGTTTGATAAGCTATTTTAGCTTGGTTCCAAATGGGTACCAGAGCAGAGTTTCCCTATAGCTTCTTCAGCTAATCAATGAATTTTGTCATCGTGTCTATGATGGCAGGTCAGAGAGACCTTCTGTCTCAAGGAACCACAGGGGGAAGGAGGTATTCTAGTGGCCCAGCTGCATGTGGTATACACAGAAGTAGGGGTGGGGCACCCACTGTGTAGCCACTCCAGCACTGGAAATGGTGGCACTAGAAATGTAGAACACTATGGATATTTCCTTAGCAGTGGCAGCACACCTTGTTCCCAGCACGGCTGACTAAGCAGCTCAGGCTGATTAAGGCAGAAGCTCAGGCCAATTACAGAGGTAGCCTGGGATGATTATACAGCTTGGGCAGGTTAGGGTTGCTGCTTGGCTGACTGTGTAGCTAGGTGGCACAAGGACAGAAGCTTAGCTTCACCCCCAATATGTCACCCATGCTTTAGCAGTTTGGCATCTGGGGCATGAGGAGAGAATGTAAGTTTATTCTCTGGAACAAAGCTATGGTACACATTCCAGGAAACTCTGTTACCTGGGCTCTAAGCCTATCCTTACTGTTCCTAGGGTTGCCAGCATTGGCTTCTATGTTACCAGTGTCCACAGGAAAGGTGCCTGTTGTAACTCTCCTGTTTACCCTTTCCTCATGTTGGGTACTACCCCTGGTTGGGGAACCGAGGTTGCAGATTTTGGTGCACTTTACTTTCTATGCCATTATCCCAAGTCTCTTGTTTCTAACAGGGTTTCCATCTCTCCTTTGATGGCTTCCAGTGCTGCTGACCTTGAAATGCAGCTACTTTGGTTCTTTGTGGAAGAGGAGGTGATTGCTAGACACTTCTGTTCTGCAGTTTTGCCCTCTCTTCTGTCACATTTATTTTGATCCTCTTTTATACCTTATTCATTTTAAGGAAATGAATTTTGCCAATCTTTCTTTTCTATTCACTGGCCTTGCTCAATAAATAATATCAATATTAATTATTACAGTTTTATAATTAATCTTGATAGCTAGTAGAATAAGGCTTCTCAATTATTCTAGAATTATTCCTTCTCAATTATTTTAGAATCATCTTTTTGTTGATACTGCATTACTCTGTAGGTTAATCTGGGCAGTACTGACATCTTTAGAATATCCACAAATACAAGGCATATCTCATTTATTCAGCTGGTTTAATATTTTTAAGAAAGTTTGATACTTATAAGTTGGATGATGAACTTGTGGGTGTTCATTTTGTGGTTATGTTTCATAATTTAAACATATGAATCGTGTGGCAAATATAACCTTTTAAATATGTAGATATATTTTAAGTGTGATGCAACCATTTAAAATAATGGTGCACTTATTGATATGAAAGTTCTATAGCATATTAATAAGCAAGAAAATCCTTTTCCATAATAGCATATGTTTTATATAAATGCCACTTATTTAAATATATGTAAAATTATGGATGTGGAATATAGAGAGATTTTGGAATGCTGTAAAAATGAAGAATCAGATAAAGGGTATATTTCATATGGAGAAACTTCTGGAATGGACATTTGAAAGTTTACTGCTCTATAAAAGCAATAAGAACATTGGCAGAATAGTCAAAATCCAATTTTCTGAAAATTAAAGAATCAAAACATTCTGGGAAATATTTATTCAAAAATATCAGCTGGACCAAGGTAAGAAAATTAAGCTTCATGGTACTTCAAGTTGCTCTAATATCATTTCCCTTTCCCTTGATCCACACTAGCTTAAAAATCAAGACTATCACTACTTTCATAGCTGTGATACCAGCAATGTAGAAGTTACTAGAAGGAGTAGAATGGGTTTAGTGTTCCCTAAATGTCCCATCTCAAGAAGTTTGACACTACTCGACCTGTCTGGCAGCACATTAAAGAAAAAAAAAGTGAGATTCATTCCCAGGACTAGTCTTTATTTAAACTGGATCAGTGTGCACTCTCTGTATTTGTCAAAAATAATGAATGACAAATGTTTAACTCTGCCCAAAGTGATATTACCATTGGGGTTAGAAGAAGCATCCCATAAAACTAGAAAAATTGGAGAATGCGATGTCCATATGAGACTTCATATATATTCCTGGAAGTCTAGAAATCTATGTACACATATATGTGTAGACAAGACCTGAAAAAGCTCTAATATCTCACCTTTGGATGAACTTAAGACTCTGTGAAAGTAGGAAGTGAAAGCTTAGGCAGATTGTACACTGCCTGCCTGAGACTGAAGGTAGACACAACACAAAGCCTTTTAGCAAAGACTAGGATAATTATTGGTTCAAGGCACGTAAAGAAAACTGTTCAATCATTAACTGACTATTAAGTTAATTAAGCAGAGATGTCATTAGCTATATTGACTTGATATTCAAAGAATATTGACTTGATCTTCTTAGTTCAGATAAATCACTGAAGACACAATAACAATAAAATCTGTATGGTGATAGGGGATTAAGTATTCAGAGATTGCACATTATATTATTTAAATGTCCAATTTTCAGTAAAAATTAAGAGGCAAGAAAAGAAGAAAGACATTGTGGTCTATACAGAGGGGGGTAAAAAGCAATGAATAGAATCTGTCCCTGGAAGTCAGACATTGGACCTACTATACAGATTCTACATCAGCTATTTTAAATATGTTCAAAGAGCTAAAGAAATCATTTCTGAAAATTGAAAGAAAGTATATCTTGCCAAATAGAGAATATCAATAAGCAGCAGGAAATTATTTTTAAAACACTAAATAGAGACTCTGGAGTTGATGATAATAATTGAATGTAAAATTTATTGAAGGGGCTCAACATTGGAACAGTCAGAAGAATCAGAGAACTTGAAAATAGATTGATAGGTATTTTACAAATCTAAGGAATAATAAGAAAAAAAAAGAGCAAAGAGGACTATGTGACACTACCAAGCATACCAACAAATGTATAATGGGGGCCCCCAGAAAGAAAGGAGAAAGCAAAAGGAGCAGAAAGTTTATTTGAAGAAATAATGACTAAAAACTTACCAAATTTGATGCAAACTTTTATATATCTGAGAAATTTGACACACACCTTGTAGTACAAACTCAAAGTGATCCATACCTACATTCATTGTCAAACTGCTGAAAGACAGAGACAGAGAGAATCTTGAAAGTAGCTAGGAAAAAATGACTCATAATGGTAAAGGAATTATCAGTAACATCAATAGCTTACTTTTCTAGTCAGAACTATGGACACCAGAGAGCAGTGAGATTACATGTTCAATGTTCTGAAAGAAAAATTGTTAATCAAGATTTCTATATCCAGAAAAAAATATGATTCAAAAAATGAAGAGGAAATCAAATTCCAAGATAAATCGTAACTGAATTTGTTTCTAGCAGATATGCCCTGCAATAAATGCTAAAGGGAGAATGTCATGATGAAAAGAAGGGACAATAGATAGTAACATGAATCCATAAGCAAACACAAGAATATTAGATAACTACACAGATAAATATAAAAGACAGTATGAAAATGCTTTTAAAATAATTCTTTTAATGAAATCTGATTTATTGAAAAAGAACTGCATAAAGCAATAACTATAAAATCATGTTGAGGAGCTTATAACATACAAAAATTAATATTGTGTGATAATATTAGCACAAAGGAGGTGTGAGCAAACCTCAACTGGAGTATAGTATTTTTACATCATTGAAATTAAGTTGTTCTTTTTCTGAACTAGAAGGTTTTAAGTTATTATTTTTAATACCCTGTGGGTAACCACTAAGATAAGTAAAAAATATACATACAGTAAGAAAAAGTTCTCAAATTAGATTGTCACTAAAAATCAGAAACAACAGGGAATTCAAATAATACATGGAAAATATCTATTAAACAGAGTGGGAACAGTAGCAGAAAAAAAGAGGGACAGGAGACATCAGATAAAGGAATAGAAAAGGACATGCACAAATATTATCAGCTATTATATTAAATGTAAATGGAAGTCACACTTCAACCTAAAGCCAGATATTGGTAGATTGAATAAAAGATAAGATGCAATGATAGTATTAGAGGCACACTTTAGATATAAAATTCAAATAAGTTAATGGTAAAAGACTGGAAAAAGATACCACATATTAAAGAGAGTTAAGTGGCCATACTATTATCAGACAAAATATACTTTAACCAAATAACACGAAGCAAAAAAGAACATCATAAGATAAGAAAATAATAAATTCATACCAAAATTATCAAATGCAATGTGAAGGAAGTTTAAAACTGTAATTAACAAACTGCTGAAAATTCATAAGTGTAAGCAAGGTTTGCAGTGTATTATCAAGATACAAAATCAATTGTATCTTTATATACTCTCAATGAATATTCCAAAATGAAATTAATAAAAGTAATTAAGATATTAAGAAAATAACTCCACTAGGAATGATAAAGAATCAAATATTTAGGAAAATCCTTAAGAAAAGAAATGGAAGACTTTTTTACATTGGAAACTAGAAAATACTGTAAGAATTATTGGTGAACCTGAGGAGAAATTGGAACCTCCAAAAGGTTGCTGATGGGAATGTTGAAGTTGCTTTGGAAAATAATTATGATTTCTCAAAAGTTAAAAAATGACCCAGCAGTTCTAAATATATATACAAGAATACTGAAAACATAAAAACTTGGACACAAATGTTCATAGTTGCAATATTATTCTTTAGAGTAAAAAAGTAGAAACAACCCAAATGCATGGATAAACAAATGTAGATTAGTCATCTAATGAAATATTATTCATTGATAAAATAAATGCTAATAAAAAATAAATTTTTTTTTAAAAAAAGTACTGACACATCTTGCACACAGATGAACCTTGAAAACATTATACTAAGTGAAATAAACCAGTAACAAAGGCCATATATATAAAATTCCATTTATACTATATGTCAAGAATGTGCAAGTCCATAGAGGCAGCCTAGCAATTGTTTTGGGCTGGAGGAAGGGGAGAACAAGGAGAGACTATTAATGAGTATGGGCATTTTTTTGGTGAGTGGGGTGAGCATGATGAAAATGTTCTCAAATCATATTGATGTGATGGTTGCACATCTCTGTGAGTACCCTGAAAATCACTGAACTGTACACATTAAAAAGTTGAATTTTATGTTATGAAAATTATGTGTTCCTAAAGCTGTTATTTTAAAAAAGAAAGGAAAAAAAGAAGATCCACACATGCCTGTAATTCCTGTGATGGGAGGCTGAGGCAGAAGGATTGCAAGTTCTAGGCCAGCCTAAGCAAATTAGCAAGATCCTGTCACAAAATAAAAATAAAAAAGGGTTAGGATACAGCTCAAGGGAAGAGTGCCTCTAGGTTCAATCCCTAGTACCCCCCCCCCAAATATTAATAAAAATTTTTTAAAAGAATGCATTTTCAGGTCCTTTTCAGGTCTGATACTTTATTTTAGGACACATCCCCCAAACATAAACGAAGCCATAGCAATCTTAAACAATCCACATGATCATCCTTTAAAGTAAGCATTTTTTTTTCTTAGTGTTATACGTACAAAGTAAGAATTTTTTCCCCAGATATTTTACATGTACAAAAACTACAGGAGAGTGGCTCAACTGTAAGACCCTATGGTCAAGCCAGACTAAGGAAGTGACAGCCATTGGTGAGTCTGACCCATTTTATGACCCTGGAGTTAGAAAATAACCTTCTTCTTTGCTTTCTAGAAAGAGAGGATATTGCCTACTCTTAAAATTGTACAGATACCACATCCCTCATTATGCTGAAATTCTCTTCTGTTTAATTGGGAAGTTTCTGGTGGTTATTCCTGGCTATTCTGGACTCTTGGCAATTATAAGATAAGTATCTGGGCACTTTGGCCTCTGGAAGGAGAGAGGTCCTGTACTGAAGCATCATAGCATAGGTGAGCAACGTGGAAATGTGTAATTTAAAAATAGCACTTTATTTTGCATGTATATAACTCTAAGTAAATTTTATTTTATACACTTAATATAAAACATAATCTTCTGGATACATATAATCTACTGGTATACTACAGTAGAGAAAATTAATATATCTATCATCTATACAGTTGTCCATTTTATTTTGCTTTTGTGACAAGAGCAGCTAAAAATTGCCGCATGAATCCCACAGGTAGTACCATTTTATTACCTGTAATATTCATATTGTATGAGAGATCTCAGACTTGTTCATCCTTCATGTATGCAACTGTGTCCTCTGACCTACATCTCCCCATTCTTGCCACCACCCCCCATCTTTGTTCTCTATCTCTGTATATTTGTTTTGTTTGTTTATTTCTGCATATAAGTGATATACAGTATTTTTCTCTCTGTGTCTGGCTAATTTAAAAAATAATTTTAGAGGAGGAAAAGTTTATTTGACACATTTTCAGAGATCTCAGCCCTAGGTGAGACAGAACATCATGGCAGAAGGGTGTGGTGGAGGAAAGCAGCTCAGGACATGGCACCAGGAAGCAGAGAGAGCATTTCACTCAATGAAGGAAAAATATAACCCCCCCCCAAAGGTACACCTTTAATGACCCACATCCTCCGGCTACATCCTACCTGCCTATAGTTACCATCCCATTAATCCCTATCAGTGGATTAATGCACTGACTAGGTTAAAGCTCTCATAACCTATTCATTTCACCTTTGAACTTTCTTGCATTGTCTCACACACGGGCTTTTGGGGGAAAACTCATATTAAATCGCAATAGTGCTGCAATAAGCACGGAAGTGCAGATATGTGTGTGCATGTATCTTGCCAAGATCCCTTTCACTTGGTTTAATGTTCACTCCTTGGACCACTACACAGAGCACTCATTGGGCACTTCACATTGACTTGGAGGATCAAAGCTGACTCTGACTCTCTTCATGAAGCCCTTTTGTGGAGACATTCTTAAATAATTCTTAAAGAATTGCCTGCTGAAAATTAACTTCTAGAATGAGAACAGTTCTCAAGTGTGATTGTGGTTTGGAAGACCCAATCACTGGAGTCTCTCTACCTGATATTGAGAGTCATGTGTGGGAGGCTTGATGGTGGAGTTATTCATTCAAAGGAGAGTAGATGCCAGGAAAATAGGCCAAGCCTTGTATTAGGTTTGTGGCCCTGGAGATCCAGGTGGTGAACAGTAATGAAGTGGGCACTGGAGGGTGTTGAAGAAGATTCCAGGGGCACAACCCAGAAGTAGATGTTGGGGGAAGAGTCTTCTTGGGGAGGTAGACCTGTACAGCCATGGATCCATGTGGTCCTTTTCACTAGTAGACCTCTTCCTGTAGAGTGGCCAGGGGAGAAAGAGAATGTGAGACAACACTCAAAAAAAGGTGATTTGATAATCTCATGGTCATTTTAAATTTGTTCTCAGGAATCAACTCTTGCTCCTACTCCATACATTTCAAAAGCGACAGATGTAGGTTTTCTTTTTTCATTTTAAATCAATTTTATTTGCTGGTTTGTTTGTTGAGTTGGGCTCTTGCTATGTGGCTCAGATTGGCCTTGAACTTGTGATCCTCCTGTCTCCACCAATTAAAACTATTTTTTAAATGTCTCAGAAGAAAGCTCAATCTTTGCCTTCTGCATGGTCTTCCAGTTACCTTAAATGAAGGGTTAATAATGGAAGGGGAGAGAGAATGGGAAAAAAAGAAGAGATGGGATAATGAGGGAAGAGGATCCACTGCCCTAAACGAGTCTTTTACTTATGGCTAACTGCCATTATTCTTGAAATTCAATTCCCTGTCAGTTTGTCACATAGATGAATTCTCTTTATTCACTCTACTCTGACACTGTTCATCCAAGGGTTTCCTACTTGTTTTTAATTCTGAAGGGCTAAGTTCCATTTCCCTAAATGTGAAAAGTGGTATTGCTTCTTTGTTGTCTACGTAGAGAAAACTGTCTCTGAATATCCAAAATCTATTAATCAATCAGGGAAAAACTGCTATGATTCTAAGCATCTTCTCTCCCTTACCAAAAGGGACCCGACCATGACAACTTCCCTGTCTTCCCAAAAGGGTCTGCCAACATCCTGTGCCTCCTCTGACCTTTCAGAGGAAGAACATCAGGACACTGAGGTAAACAGCCCCCATCATCACCTTCACCCCACAAGGATCCCCCAGAAGGGAAGAATTCACAGCCAGCCACATGAAACAGGCTAAAAGTGGAAAAGTAATAAATGTTATTTTCCTGCTTAGGAGCACATTACAAAAATAGAAGCTGAAAGTTAAAAAAAAATGAAACATTTTCTAGAATAATATGGTGCATAGAATTGAAATTTCTGTAAGTATTTTGGTTTTAGGAAAAAGAAAACATTCTTAAAATTTTCACAACATCCCAAGTGTGGGATACTAAAATCCTTAATAAACATCATCTTTTCATTCAGGACAGCTCTCAACAAACATGACATGGTCCTTGGTTTCCTCCACCTCATCATCTTCTGATTAAGAGAAATTTTCAGCGAGGTCCACCTGGACTTCTTTATAGCTAACCTGTAATTGCCTCAGCAACTAGGCTAGGTGAGGCTTAATTGGATAGCATATCATTTAAAATATTTTTGCATGCTCTCCTGCAAATTATTTAAAAATAAGAGCAAACAAACAAACCTATGACCCCTGCATTTGCTCTTAGAAAACACAGCTGCCAAAGGAAGGACACAGGTTTCCAGATACACCATTTGCATGGTCATAGGGAATAGTGAGTTTCCCTGCTGAGGCAGGAACAAGTCAGGCACAAGGAAGCCTGACTGCAGGGACTCAGAGGTAATAGGCTGGCTGAGAAGCAAAGACATGCTCCTCATACCAGGGGACTGTGTGCAGCTGGAGTTAGCTCACATCAGATGAGATGTCACACTTTCAGAAGCAGTGGAAAGGCATTTAACTCAGCCCAGATCTCTGCTGTGTATGCTCCCTTTCCCCAATCATCGTGTCTGTGCTGAGTGCTGAATTTATAAAACACCACGGCGGGGCTGTCAGGTTAACAGCTGCTGGGAATTGGAAAAAGAAGAGGTGAGATTGTGTGTGATATTGGGATCTAGTGAAAGCAGGATAGACCTCTTCTTCCTATTGCATTAAGATAGTATGTTGGGACAGGGCAATGCCCAGGGCCTGAGGTTGCTTGATGTTTTCTGCATATAAAGAGGGTTATCTTGTGGCTGGTGCTGAGCAAAATGTAGAATGCAAGATGCTAAAAGGCTAGAAATCTCTAGATACATTTTCACAGTGGAGTTCTAGAAATATTATTTTTGGCTTTGCTGCCCAGTCTGGAGTGTGACGTATAGTGGGTATTGTAGGCAAGACAGGACAGGGTACTATTATGTTCAGCTACAGAACAGAATACTTTACTAGGTCCCTAGTTTTGTCATTCTTGTAACACCTACTACTCTACTCTCTGTAAGGTAGTCCGGTTCAATGTCTACTTTATCCACATTCACTTGTCTTGAATTTATAAAAATGGCCTAACTCTGATGATTCCAACAGCCACCCCATCCTGTCTCTGCTCTTTCTCTACTCCAGTGCTACCTGCCACCATGTGCCACACACTGTGCTTGGTGCTGGGGATATGTACAGTGGTTCGGTCCCTTCCCTAAGAATTGTCCAGTCTTTATAGGAAAACAATCAGACAAGAGACCAATTAGCTACAATCCAACAAGAGTTGCCAAAGATATGGCTGAGGTGCTGGGAGAGTATCAAGCATTCTTTACCTACAATAAGCCCTTGAGATTTTTAATTATTGATTTTAAATCCAGGGTTATAGTTTCATTATCTGTAAATAGCTAGCTAATTTAAATATTTTGTATGACTCAAGACAACTTTTCCCTTATACTACTTGTTCCCTTACATTTGATTAATACCTACTCATTAGGTACCAGATGCCCAGTTCTACCTCAGGCAAATTGAAGAGGGGGAGGGAATAGCTGGGAAGACCTGGAGCTACAGGCCACGCCTTCACTCAGGGAGAGGAAGGAAAGCTTAATGTATTTCCAGCACATTTCAGTTTTTAGTTGAGGCTGATTCCCTCCTAGCCTGTCTATTAGGATTTGATGAATCCTTTAACTACATTTTTCATTAGACATCAGATAACCAGAAGACATATGGTGCTAATGTTCCCCAGCCTTTTATGAACAGAAGCATCTGGTAAGCAGAACAAAATTCTTAAAAAAGGAACAAGTGAGCCTCGGGGGATTGAAGTTGTTATCAGTCAGTCCTGAACCCTTTGTCCCTCACTCCTATCGTGAACTAGGTAGGAGAAGTGCAGGGAGAGTACTCAGGATGGGATGTGCTTTATCCTTGTTGTCTCTGCCTTCCTTGGGATGTACCTGGCTGGTACTCATGTTACTTGTGGCAGGGACAGATGCAATCCTCTCTGGCCCTATGGACCCCCCTCATAGCAACACCTATGCAGAGACCCTGTGTCCAGTGGGGTGACTGTGAGAGGCTTCAGGAAGGTGGAGGGGCTGCTGGTTGGTGTTGGGCGAGTGGGTTGTGGGTGAGGAGTGGTGGGGATTGGCCAGACTGCCCTCATGTTACTCCCTTTGTTCTCAGAAGCAGCCCACATCTCATTTTGTAAATTAAAACTACAATGACTAAGCTTGGAACAAGTCCAAGCAACCAACTGGAATGATTCACAATCTCATTGAAAGTGAATTTTTTTTCTCAACCAACTAATTTCAAATTAATTGGGTTCCATTTCTGTACCTTGTTTTGTCTACTGCATTAAACAAATTCCCCAAGACCTCCAGGGCCACCTCTGTTTCACTGGAAACCTCTATTGTAATACACTTATTTTTATTGCATGCTGAGTATGTTACTGAGGGTTGCTCTAAGCACCTTGCCTTTATCATAGAACTTGAGCTTTGCAAACAACATATTTCCCTTCTGGAAACTGAGGCTCAGAGAGGTTAAGCCATCTCCGTGAAGGTGAAGGTCTATTCAACTAGTGAGTAGCAGAATGAGGGATTTAACTCCTGCTTCTCTGACTCCAGCACTGTCCTCTGTTCTTGCCATTTTTTGATATGTGAGGTGTCTAGGTTTTCCCCTTACCCTAATGTGATGTTAGACAATGACTGATAAAGGTTGAGGATTCCATTGTGCCAAGCTAATGCTCCTGGAAATGATTCAAAATGTGCCTTTTACAGTCACATAATGCTGAAAAGAACGAAGATAGTTTTCTTACATGGAGTTAGGTAAACCTCAAAGGACTCAAGAGTGGGTATCAGCCTGAATTTTGCATTTTGACAGGGGGAATTCAGGACAGCATTGACCTGGTGCTCCCAGAAGTTTGACTTCATGGAGTGGAACAAGAGGGCATGACCAAGGCCAGCTTGCAGTGCATTCTTGGGCCAGTGCTGAAGCTACAGGAGGAAACTTACTGCCAAAGCCTCAACCCCCATGTACCCTGGAAAACATTTCATTCTCTTTTAGAGCTATATTTTAAACATGAGGTGAGGGGTCCTAAAGAGGAAGGTATAGCAATCAGTCTTCTGAAAGGAATGAAGACTCCAACATCCACTGACAAAATGTGCCCTATTAGGCAGCTCAAATAAATAATACTGTCTGTTGATTTCTTTGTAAATTGTTCAAGACAGTGCTGCTGGACTGTTCCTCTTCATCTGTAGGTCCGGATAAACAGCTCTATTTCATCTCCTGATTTACTAGTCCTTGGGAGGGGAGGTTATCAGATCTAAGCCTAAAGGAAATGCAAGTCCTCTTCTTCCAAGCTGTGCATGAAGTGTAGTTTTATCCTTGTTGTCTCTGCCTTCCTTGCTACTCAGCTTTGAGAACAAATCATCCTGCTGACAATGTCTGACACAGCTTTGTCCATTCATACAAGTGCTCATAGTGTCTCCTTGCAGAGGCTCCTTCTGCCTCCCAGTGACTAATCCCTCGCTTTCTGTTTATCTAAATGCTTCCAAACATACTATCATATTTAATCCTCACATCAGCTCTCTAGGGGTAGGCATTGTTATTCTTAGATGATGAAACTAAGGTTCAAGTTCATGTAGCTTATAAAATGCAGCGCTGGAATGCAAACTCAGGACTGTCTGACCTCAAAGCCTATGCTTCTTACCCATGACGCCACACTGCCTTCTACAAACATGAAAATGGAGGCCTGGAGAGATGCATGGCCTTAGCATAGAACCAGTAATGGAATTCACAACTGATTTTTAAATTTTATTACAAATATCTTCCTTTGAATCTTAAAAAAGTAGTAGGTTTTTTTTTGTTATTCACTCATTTTTTAAATAGTTTTTATTTTTTAGAACAATTTTAGATTTCATTTATGAAAAAATTATGAACATAACATAGAGTTCCCATACACCCCCTACCCAATATCCCTATTATTTACATGGTTATGATATAGTTGTTCCAACTGTTATAAAAATATCAATATGTTATTAATAATAGCTTTGCTGTTACTAACGAGTGTCTATATTTTATCCAGATTTCCTCAGTTTCCATCTACTTTTTTCTTTTTCTTATTTAAAAATTTGTTCTTATTAGTTAAACATGACTGTTGAGAGCCACAGCCGAAGGGGCCCCAGCAAACTTTCAGACTTCCAGCTGATGATTGGCTCACAGCGCCCCAGCAACATCTAGCTGATTGGCTCCTCTGCAGTGATGCTCATTGGGCTGTTTCCCTGCCCTTTCAGACCACGGAGCTGCTCATTGGGGGACTTTTTTGGCTCCGCCCATGTGACCCAGCCAATCGGCCTCAAGAGCAGGAGAGTGGTGGGAGGTGGAGAGGCTTGTGGTTGAGAGAGAGGCTTGTGGGAAGCTGGTGGTGGCAGTTGGGCTCTGAGGGTTTTTCCTGAGGAGCGGTTTTGTTTGGCGTGTGTGGTTCTAAAAATAAAGTTCGTTTCTTTTGACAAGTGGCTCCTGAATTGTGCCTAGCCAGACTGCGGCACATGACAGTAGAATGTATTTTGGCATATTGTACATATATGGAGTATAACTTCTCATTCTTCTGGCTGTATATGATGTAGAATTACATTGGTCAAGTAATCATATATGCACATAGGAAAGTAATGTCTGATTCACTCTACTATCTTTCCTATTCCCATTCCCCCTCCCTTCCCTTCATTCCCCCTTGTCTAATCCAAAGTATTTCTATTCTTCCCACCACCTTTCATATTGTGAGTTAGCATCTACATATCAGAAAGACCATTTGGCCTTTGATTTTGGGGGGTTTGGCTTATTTTATTTAGCATGATAAACTCCAGTTCCATCCATTTACCAGCAAATGCCATAATTTCATTTTTCTTTATGGCTAAGCACTATTCCACCTATCTTTTATTCTGATTCAGAATTCCATTCAATATTCCACATAATCTCCAGTTGTCATATCATGTCATACTCTTACTACAGTGATAATTTCTCAGACTATCTTATTCCAAGCCACCTTATTGGAATATAACAAAATACTATAAGGGGGTATGTTAGTCAGCCTTCTATTACTGTAACAAAACACCTGTAACAAAACTTAAAAGGAGGAAAGGTTTAGATTTGGCTCACAGGTTAGCAGTTTTAGTCCATGGTCTGTCAGCCCTCTTGCTTTTGGGCCTGTGGTGAGGCAGCACATGATAATATAGAGTGTCTGACAGAGAAAGCTTCTTACTTTATAGTCAGATGTGAAAGAGAGGAATAGAAAAGATTCCATAGTTCTCCAGAGCACATTCCAATGACCTAAGATCTCCAATTTCACCCCATCTTATAAAGGCTCCAATACCTCCCAATAACTTGATGGGCTGGAGACCAAGCCTTTAATACATTGCCTGTTGGGGGATATTTCAGATCCAAACTATAATACTGTGTAAATTATAAACAATAGAAATTTATTTCTCATTATTCTGAATACTATTGAGGCTCAGTGTCTCTTAAGGACCTCATTCCTCATAGCACCTTATTCTGTCTTCACCTGATGGGAGGCATGAGGATCCTCTCTGAGGCTTCAGGCCTCCTTTACAAGGGCACTAAACCCATTTACAAGGGCTCTACTTAATTCCCCTCAGAGGCCACACCTCCTAATACCAGCACCATGGGGGAGAATTTTCAGGGCACACAGACATTCCTTCCATGACACAGACTTCCTCGATTATAATGTCCTTGGCATTTTGAGAAGTGTTGCTGAGTATGTTGTAGGATGTGCTTCTGTTGGGATGTGTCTGATATTTTGGAGGAAGATAATTGAAGTAAAGTGCCATTTTCATCACATCATACCAATATCACATACTATCAACATAATTTATTGCCATCTATGTTGACTTTAGTCAACAATACTGCCTATGATTTAGGAGCGGTCACAGTTCTGCCCATGATTTAGAAGTGAGGTGTTCTCGGTAGAGTGTCTCCATAAATAATTTGGAATATTTCTTATGGGAGGCTTGTTTCTATTTATTCACTTAGTCATTTATTTATGTAAGTACAGACTTATGGATATTTACTTATCTTCACATCAAAGATCATCTAGTTTATTACAGTGATAAGAAGGAAGGTTGATAGAGCCCCATCTTGCTCTAGTTTTGTAGTAAAAGTTTCTGATTATTCTAAAGAGTTAACAGTATATTTTAAGGACATGGCCCTTCTGCAGGCTGTTTATGACTCATGGAATAGTGATATTGGAAAATGTCACAGGCATCCTTTATTTTATAGATGATAGACCAAATTTGGTTACAGCTATTATGACGTGACTAGCCTGGTTCATTTCTCACCTGTTCCATCTCTCCCCATCTCCTTCACCTGACTAGATGCTTGATAATCCAGTAGCTATTCTGTGGATCAAAGAAATATGTCCATACTTGATCTGAATTTAGACAAGCACTTTGCTCCTCACGTCACCCATCCTGAACAGCATGCTCTCAGCTTCACAGTACAGTGAAGTCCAATAAGCCACTCACCATTCTTAAGACACTGAGGAAAAGACTGGGTTATCTTGAATCTCTTGAAGCTTATTCAGGAATGAGAGGGATGTGGTATTTTTGTTTTCGCTTAAGTATCAATATGCTGTATGGGATACATTTTGGCAAGAAGAGCCAAACATATTTGGACAGGAAACTTAGTGTGATTTGTGCAGATTTTCAAATTGAAATGATAAACCTTGGGGTCTACAGTAGCCCAGCATGGAAGAAACTTATTAGTAAGACTTGGCAGCAAGACTTAAATCCTATCCACCCACCCATACTGTCCATACTAATCCTCTGTGCCACACACACTGTGCTAAATGCAGTTCTCCCAGCATGCCTGACACTAGCCAGCAGAAGGCAGGACTGAAAACTTATCTTCCCTCCCCTCTCCAGGCTTTGGTAGGAAAAAAACAGCTTTTGTGAAGAAGCAGAGTTCAGCTGACTCTCATTTGGAAAAATCCCATTATGCATCCCATTCTTATGTGAATAGTCTTGGCTTCCAAGTGTCCTCATTTGGATGAGATCACTCT
This sequence comes from Marmota monax, assembly GCF_021218885.2. Lineage (NCBI taxonomy): Eukaryota > Metazoa > Chordata > Mammalia > Rodentia > Sciuridae > Marmota > Marmota monax. The sequence continues at coordinate 6,772,143 of NW_026692132.1, forward strand.
GTTGCTCTGGAACCTCCCCAGGGTGACAGGGATCACCAATCATATTTGCTTTCTTACCTGGTACTGCTCCAAGACTGAAATAGTTTTGTGTCTTCATTTCAATCACACAATCTACCTTTCTAGGACACATAAAAGTGTATTCAGAGCCCAGTGATGCAGACAGTATTTCAGAGACAGAAAACTGCCAAACAAAACTTGGTGACTAACCTTCAAAGAGCAAAGTGGAGCTGCTTCAGTCAACATGGCAAGTGGAAGGTTGTATCTGACATTTCTGTCAGACAGTGCAGACTGGTGGGGAGCCACTGACACATACATAAAAGAGAAATTTGTGTTCTGATTCTGCTCTGTCACTTATTAAGTATGACTTTGGGCAGTTAATTAACCCTTGAATCTTACCTCCTCTATAAACTTAGAAATACTGACTTTATTTGATTTCTATTTGAATTAAATGAGACAGGGATATACGAAGATCCAGAATGTAGTAAGGGATCCATCAATGATAGTTGTTATCATTTTCATCATTGCCGCAGTCTGGCTGGGCACAAAATCACGAGCCACTCAAGCAGGAACAAAGTTTATTTTTTGAAACTGCCGCCAATGTCTGGTACCGCCCGGGAAGATTTTTTCCACCCACGCGGCCTCCTCTCGGAACCGCAGAGAGCGCTCCTCCTCCGGAACTCCCTCCTACTGTACTTCCCCAACCAATGGGAACTCTCCAGGAGTCCCATAGCCGGCCTAGGTGAACAGCAGGAATCCAATATCCATATGAATGCAAATCTTAACATAATCATATCATCTCAATGGCTAGCTGGCGTCACCTTTCGACCAAAAATGCCATGCATCATATACTTGGCTCTTAGCACATCATCAAAATATTGGCATTATATTTTCTATTACTACATTTCCAAGATTCTGAAATGCATAAGGTATATTTCATTCTTTCTCGTTTTGGCCTTAGCTTCAATAAGAGGCACAGACAGTCCCCAATTTATAATAGTTCAACTCGTGACTTTTCAACTTTGTAATGGTGTGAAAGCAATATGTTATTAGTAGCAACTGTACTTTAAATCTTGGATTTTAATCTTTTCCTAGATTATCAATATGTGGTAGTATACAGGGCAACAGCAGTAAACCCTAGCTCTTTGTCAGCCACACAACTACAAGGGTATCCTATAGTATATTATATTGCTAAGCTATGATGTCTAGTCTGTTAGAGGTATTAAAAGAATTTTCAATTTATGATATCCTTATCTTATGATGAGTTTATTGGGCCATAACCAAACTGAAAGTTGAGAAGCACCTGAATTGTCTTTTGCAAAGGAAAAAAAAAGTGTATTCTTTGACCTACCTGCTCTTCAACATCATGGTAGGCTAATTTGGTCTAACATGTATCCTACTCCTGATTTTATTTATGTTCAATGATGGGCATTTAGAAGACCTCTGGTTCTGGATATGATACACCCACAGTTCAAATGAAGAAATAGGTATTGTTTTACAGGAGTCGAAGTCCTGACTGTGACCTCACAATTGTTAGTAGAGCCAAATGTTCACAGTAGATGTTGGCATACCCAGGCAGAATATATATCAGACTCAGGTACTCCACATTTTTTCATCATTTTGGAGTGTTTCTTTTTCCTCTGTCTCCCCATAGACAAAACAAACTAATTTTCCCTATTGATGTATAAACTCTGTTGGACTATAAGGGAAAAAGACCTTCTTAGGGTCTTATCTGAGACCTCACTAGTCCTGCTCAGTCCCAACTGTCCCTATACCAATTTGGGAACCATGTGTGAGGTGTCTTCAGTTTCCTGTTGTGTTGAACTAAAAGAATATAAGCATCCACTTACTATAAAAATGATTTTGACTTTCACCTAACAGCATTTTTTTAGCAACTTCTCCATGTTCCTGGTTAGGCCCTTATACGGTCACCCTATTTATATCTTTTCTGTGACCTTCAAACTTCTACTGAGACTAAACCCCCTGCCTAGTTCACTCCTTATCCCATTTGAATTCTGCCTTCTGTCTTCACCATAATTCCCAGGTAGCTCCTTGAAAGGCCACATTATTAGTCTCTCAGTGGTCTATTGAGTTATCCTGCCTCACTGTATCTTCCTTCCTGTTTCTTTCTGACATTCTGCATCATCCTTCTCTTCCTGCAGCTGCTTTCTTGATTTCCAATATTCTGTACTACTCAGATTTTCCTGCTCTTGTTGGATTATTCATTTGTTGACTGGGTTAATTTTTCCCTTTTCACCCATATTATAAATGTTGGCATTCCCAAAAGGCCTGTTCTTTGTCTGTATTTTTCTATCTTCCTGTCCACTCATTTTCTCACCCATCTCATCTATTACCTTGGCTTCAAATATCATTTTCTTATAAATGCCTCTTTATTCAGATCTTAAATTTCCAATTCTCTCTTCCCAGTTGCTTGATGAGCGTTATCACTTAGATGTGTTGGTACCTCAGAAGGGATGAACACACACACACACACACACACACACACAGATATTTCAATTTATCATTTACCTCAGAGTCTTCAGAATGTGGTTTGATCCTTAAAACTTATACATTGTGTTAAGTGCTAATAAGGATGGGGCTGGTGATCCTGAGAATGAGGGCTCCAGTCCTCCAGTTCAATGAATTCTGTTTTATGTGTGGGACTTCAAAGTGACATTTTATTTTTACTCAAGGAATACAATACTAAAAAAGATACATTTTATTTTGTTCTAACCTAGTTCCTTCTCCACTCATGACTTATTTTAAGTCACAGTTACTAGAAATCATAAAATCAAATGCCTACAGGGGTCAGACAGGAAATATAAATGAATGAAATGCCTGGAGTCTAAGACCAAAGAGCTTAGTGAGACTGTGGTATTCTGAGGATATATACCACTTCTGAAGGCCTTTAAATAAAGTCAACTCAATATATAGGGCATAAATCTACATCTGTAAGCTTCCTCTTCTCCAATTATGAATTTGAATTTTTTTGATGGAAATGGTATTTTGATTACCCAGGATAGGGACCTTGGAATCCCCACACCACCCTGCCAGTTGTTTTCTTCTCTGACCTATATTTTAACATGACCATATGCTAATTCTTCTTCCCCTCTTTTGTTCCCTGTTTGTCCTTTCTATTCTAGTCTTACTGGTCCTGGCTTGTGCTCATTGTTGTGTTGAGGGACTTCTTTCTTGGCTTATCTCTCTGACCTCTCTTCTACACACTGCACAAAATGTGGTCACTTTGTCGATGGTGACTTGTGTCGTTTTCAAGACTATTCACCTTTCAGCCTAATCTTTGCATTTCCCCAAATTATAATCATCCTATGATATTTACTACCTTATAAATCTTGTCTTATAATTATTTATTTGTGAGGATCAAGTAGGAAATATGAATGAATGAAATACCCCAAGCCTAAGTCAAGAGAATTGTAGGAATTATTCATCTTATTAATTACTAGATTAATATCAGATTGTGAACATCTACTGTTTCATTTTAACACACATTTTTGAGTACCTAACATTAAAATAGGTACTCTTTTGGGTGCTTTGGACATAGCACTCAGAGTGGTCACAGGTGATTCATAAAGATAGTCATACAAACAAAATAATTATAACACTAACTAATGAAGGCTTATATTAAAAATATATCCAAATGCCATGGGAATAAAGAAAAGGATATAATTAATTCTAAATAGATTGAACGGTGGGTGGAAGGTCAAGAAGGTGTTGGACCTTGGGTGGAATAGGGACTCACCAGGATTTAGGAAAAAGAAGGATTGACAATCATAGGCATTCCAGATGGCAAAAACAAGAGCTTGTAAATAATGTTTTATAAAAAATGTGGAAGGCATTGGGGCTATTTGTTTTAGAGAACAAATAGTATGTTTGGAAGAAAGACTTGCGTTTAGGTAATAATAGACAAAAGTGGAATTTACAGGGAGAATGTTTGGAAATGATATAATAAAAATCTTTTCCCTAAAGACAACTTGGGCATTGATTTTTTCCAGGAGTGAATTCTTTGTCATTAATTCTTAAGTGAAGTCTGAATGAACATCAGAAAGATGAATTTCTTTTTCTGGGGTGGCAGCTGGGGAAGGGGTTTCCAAATACTGGTGATTTATTAGCAAAAAGATTAATGACATGATTGTTTAAAGTCAATTTTCTGAAAAATATCTAAATAAAAAATATCTAAATGAATCCCTTCATTTTTTTTCATGTCTCCTAACATGGATTTGGAAATTATGGTTGCTAATTGATTCCAAATGACTTGGCTCTGTGTTTCTCAATTAGGTAAGTGATTCTGATTCTTTGATATTCTTAGGAGACCATGGTTATACTTTAAATTATTACTCATTGCCAATTTATGTTCTTGAGTGCTCTGGCAAAATAAGGTAAAAATGGACATAAAGGGGATAAATCAACATTTTCAGAAACATATTTAAGGTGTGTTTCACCTTAAATAATTGGCATATGACATGGACCAACAATAATACCCAGTTAGGGTTATTGCTATTCGCAGGAACCATGTAATCTAATTGAATTTAAGCCATTTTTTTGGGGGGGGGCTAGCTTTTGTTCTAAACCAGCAATGTCCAGTCTTGTCCAGAATATTCCAGGTCATTCATATCAAATGAGCCAAATCATACTATTTACCTAGCTATAAGAATTCAGGTAAAACAGCTGGGCATGCAGTCCATAACTAACAATTTTGCTGACCCCAAAGATATCAGCTTTAGATTTTTTGGTATTGCCACTTCTGGAACTAAAATCAGCAAGCTATAGTCCATGAGCCAAATCTGGCTAACTGTGAGTTGTAGAATACTTTTTACATTTTTGAATGCTGTTTCAAAAATAAAAAGAATAATACTATTTTGTCATATTGAAAATGCAATTCAGGTATAGGCATTTAGAAATAAAGTTCTGTTAGAACACAGTCATGCACATTACATGTTTTCTGTGACTGTTCCCATCCTGTGAGCATTTTGTTCAGAAATCCTAAATATTTACACTGTGGCCTTTAACAGAACAAGTTTGTTGATCCTATTCCTTGAGTACCAGCATGCCAGAGGTTAATTCCCCAAGCTTCCTAATTTGGTAAGACTGATAAAGACAAACACAATCATTACCCAAAAAGATAAATTTCTAAAGAAAAGTTTAACCTTAAAACATTTTTAAAAAATAATTTACAGGTGGGCTAGGGTTGTGGCTCAGAGGTAGATTGCTCACCTCAGGCACTGGGTTCAATCCTCAGCACCACAAAAAATAAAATGAAGATATTGTGTCCACCTATGACTAAAAAATAAATATTAAAAAATAATAATTTGCAGGTGTTTCTGTGTAAGCCAGAAACTTTCTGTGACTTTGACAAAATTGATTAGAGCAATATTGGACTAATTAAATATGTTGGCTCTATCTATAATGCTTGGTACAGGAAAGGTAGTCAATAGATGTTGAATTGAAGTCAAGTGGATGAATGAACTGCCTGTGATCAATAGACAGGCTTCTGAATAGTTTCGTAAAAATATTTTCAATTGCTCTGCTTTCAAAAACTCCCTGCAGGGAATTGAGAAATAGACACTTTTATCCCCTAGGCTTGGGCCTGGAAATTAGTGCAACCATTCTGCAGGGCAGTTCAGCTTTACATATAAATAGCCTCAGTACTTCCACATCTTGTGACCTAATAATTCTACAGCAGTTTCTCCTAGGGCAATGATTATAAATTGTAAAATTTTATCTACAAAGATGTTCATCATAGAAATGCTAATAATGGGGAAAATTGGAAATTTCCTCATCGATTTGCAATTGGTTAAATAATTATGATACAAGTTAAATTATGATACAAGTTTCCTATGAAAGATTATTCTGTGACACCCAAGAAATAATATTATGCCAGAACCTTAACAACATGGGCAAAATGTTCCTAAACCCATTGTTAATTTAAAAAGCAGGATTACTAAGTACTAGAATTCTATTTTGGTCCCATGTAGGAATTGATTTTTGAGTTGTGTGCTGATGAAAGTGTTTGTTTTTTTTCTCTTACTTATTTGTAATAAAATTTTTCTGTAGAAAACTATGATATTTTTGTAAAAATTTAAAAAGATAGCAAAGAAAACAAAAAATGCAACCCAAACACTCTTTGCATGGTTATCCCTATTCCTTTGGGGCTAAAGCCACCACATGTACCATATGGGATACAGAGGGGAACAAAAAACTGTAACCAGACCACTATGAAATAGCAGAGAAGTTTCAAAGCTGATTTCTGTCTTTATGACTAGTAGGAGATCCCCTCTTTTTGGCAAACACACTGCCTTCCTTCTTTGTGTTGTGTTGGCCACAAATTTATATGAAGAACCTTTCTTTTTAACTTTTCTTCCTTAAATGACTAACTTCATTTGCACTTCATGAAGCTTTTCTCTACTTGTCTTCTCTCCCTACCTCTTTAACTAAGCACAGAGTGTCTCATTGCATCCAGCAAGCTGATGCTAAGTGATCCCTGTGAGTGAATGCAGAGAATAATTCTTGTGCTTTCTGAGGTGGGGCTTGGGCTTCTGCTGCTCTCTTACTGAAGTGGGCCTACTTAGCTTTTATTCTTTGCTACCTGCTCTCTCATGGAAATAAGCAGAAAGAAGTAGCCCATGCAGGAACAACCACACAGGGCAAGGAACTCTAGAGTTGCATCTCCATCTGCTTTTAATGACTGGAAAGCTAAGATGGCGTCTTTCTTTTTCTTCTGACTGGGACTTGGTTAAGATGACTTTCCTGTGCTGGGTTTTAAGTGATTTCATGGTAATTATGAAAGATCTTTTCTCCCCTATTGGAATCAAAGATCAGACTTAATATAAATTATTCTAACATTAATAGTATATTTAGGGGAAAGTATTTTCTTTGCATAAACCCCACATAAAGTAAGAAACTCAGTTGTGGAATCACATCTGTTTTATTTTTATACCAAACTGTGAACCACATAATGGCAGCAAGAGCAAAGAAGCTTTGAGCATATTGGAAAGGTACCACTTAGCAGTGGTTCCTATATTGATTCAACAGATACTCATGGGCATGAAGATGAAGTCATGATTTCTGCCCTTAAGTGGAGGACATGACTTTTCTAGACAATTCTAGGTCAGTATAGTCTGTGTTAAGCACAAGGACAGCAGCATGCACACAGGTACTGGGGAATACACGGAAGGATTCCTAGATTTCTGGTTCTCAGGGTGAGGGTAGAGTTTGGTGATGACATGAAGCCAGACTGAGTTACAGAGCATGAAAGGAGTGAACTTCACACAGGGGACAGGTGGAAGACATTTCAGATGAAAGGACAGCATGAACAAAGATATGGAAGTGTGAAATTCATGGCATGTCCAGGAAATTAGAATATGATGGGATAAAGGCTTTGATAAGGGGATAATATGTGGAGTTGGCATAACAGGGCTTGGGTGCCTTATTAGCAATTTTGGGCTTTATCTTGTAGACAATGAGAAGCCATTAAGGAATTTTAAGCTGGAAAGGTTCACATTGCATTTGAACTTGAAAAAGATGAGTTTGGTGGACATGGAATTGAGTGGTAAGAGATGAGAGTAAGGGGTTAGTTGGAAAGTCATTATAGCTCAAATGACAGATAGTAAATACAAGTTTTAATGAAGGCCCAGGTGGTTAGTGGACAGGAAGGGAGAGTCCAGAGAAATATTTAGGACTATAAATAGCAGGATTTGGAGGCTAACTGAATATATGTGCATAAAAACACATAGAAAAGACCTGGATTTCAGGTCTTGGAGTATGTGGTTAATAAAGTGACCAGAAATTTGTATGATAAAAGTCACATGCTTCTTAGAATTCCATGTTACCATGGTCCAGGTCGTAGTTACTTTTAAGATTAAAAGTAGTCAGAAAAAGGAGTGGGGAATGTAAGGGGAAAAGAAATTGAAGTTAAAGTGTAAAAGACCGGGCATTGTAAAGTTTCTAAGCTGCAAAGCCTGAGTTAAAATGTAAAGGACCAGGCATTGTAAACCTGCTTCTAAACTGCAAAGCCTGGGTTAAATTCCTGAGGCAGTTAAGACAATGCCCTACCGGCTATTTAGTTGATTTATAGCATTCAAGACCCTGTGCAGCTTGTCACGCAGGCATTGCAGGGCCTGGACCAATCAGTTTGAATGTAACCCCCTCCTTAGGAATGACCTATCACTCCAGCCTGACCTGTTCCCGCCAATGTATGTACTAATCAAGTCTAAGAATTGTTGTTTGACTTTCCCGCGGTGTATGATGATTTGTTAAAGGAGACTGTGATGTATGTAAAATCCCCGCCCTCCCAAAAAAGTGTACTTAAGCAGTGCTCAGCCCCTGCTCAGGGCTCTGGGCTGTTCTCCCTTCTTGAGTGGGCACGGAGCCCTAGCATGCTAGATCAATAAATCCCCTACTGCCAATTGCATGAGTGGTCACTTGGTGGTCTCTTTCTCCGACGCTTCGCCGGACCCTTACAGTTGTCAATCTTTTTGGCTCAAGTAGAATAGACTGGTTGAGGCAGTTTCTTATTAAAAGCATGAGGTAGCCAGGCATGATGACATAGGCCTATAATGCCAGTGAGTCAGGAGGCTGAGGCAGAAGGATCACAAGTTTGAGGTCAGCCTGAGTGACTTAGTGAGACCCTGGGTTCAGTCCCTAGTACAAAAAAAAAAAAAAAAAGAGCATGAGGCAAATAATAATTTTTCATCCGAATTCTTACTTTCTTTCCCCACTTTGTTTAGAGAGTTGAGGGAAAACAAAAGAAGGAAAAGAATCCATAGACTCTTATGAAAAGAGATACACTTGAAAACATTTTTGGAGAATCAAATTACAGTCTCCTTGGTATTAAAGCATTAGAGACTAATGGCCCAAATCAGTTTTAACATTGGATATGAAGAATTAAATGTTGGCAAGCAAAATATCTGTTACTAAAGGAGTAATTTGAATACCTAAATAGGTGAAACCCAAGGTGGTTAATTAGACTAATGCTGCTGAGGAAGGCTCTCCTTTGGTATGTTGCCAGGAGGGATGATTAAGGATTTAGAAAAAATTAATTTTACATCCAGGGAAAGGTGAAAGACACCCGGTGATTCATTCAGTGGCTGTTAAGGATGTTTTGGCATCTGAGCTATAAAATAAAATGCTGTCCTGGTGTGAATTATGTTTTCCTAATGGTTCCCTGTGGAAGCTGTCCAGGGCTCACCTTTTCTTCCATGAGTTCTCTTGGGGGTGGGGAGGTGTTGAGGAGAAAATTATGGAAAAATGATAAAAGATTAGGGAACATATGCTTATTGCTTATGTGGGTGCCTCCTTTGGAGGGGGTAGCCCATTTCTCTTAGTAGTATTTTATATCACAGTACAATTTACATTCCTAATGTCTATTCATCTTTGTTTGAACTACCTAGTCATAGCAGCAATAAAACCACCCATCTCTCTTTAACTGAATATTAGTGTTTATTCAATTTCATATTGGAGTATGTGGTTAATAAAGCATGAAATAACAGCAAAAGTGAGGTTCTGTGAGTGAGGCCTGTGGAACTTGATGGGTATGCATATCAGAGGTGGTCTGTTTGACATTCTAGAGCTGCTCTCTAGTCTTCTCCACTCTGCTCTCCCACAAGAGGACAAGCTATACAGACTATTTAAGAAAGCTCCCTTGCTCTCTGGCTACCAGATAGTTTTTCCAATGGAAAGCTCCAATTGGAGATCAGAAAAAGGGAGGCAAGTGAGGTTGGGCATTTTAATCCTAATTTCTTCACTATAGGCCTTCTCAGATTAGTTGCATTTCTGATTCAAAGGTTATTGTACTTCAAAGTGACCATCTCCACACAATTATGTCCTGAGTTCTGACAACTACCATCTTCCTCTCCATGTCCCGGCATAAGGGTAGTAATAGTTCCTCTAACTTCAGGATGTGACACCATCTCTTGGTTTCCTACAACAGTGGTTCTTAGTGTTAGCATATATGAAAATTACCCAAAGGACTTGCTGGCCCCATCCTCAGAATGTATAATTCAGTATGATTGTGTAAACATTTATACTCCCAACACGTGACGTGAATACTGGTCTGGGCACCATACTTGGTGATGCATTTACGCCTTTGTGAGAAATTTGTTTTTAAATCGATCTCAAATTATTCTAACTCAAGTTTCTCAACTACTGCCCAATGGAATCCTGACTGATACAGTTGGCCTTCTTTCTTGGGCTTCATAGTATCCCTTCAGGAACCATCAACTAACCAGGAAGGAGGAGGTCCAGTAGAAGTGTGTTAAAGGGAGTTAGTGAAAAGTTATCTATCCACAATGAACAGATTGGGATGAAATAGGATATCACAGAGTGGGGCTGGGAATAAATTGGTGAGAGCTGCAATGGGACAATGTCTACTTCTTATGAATGTCAGAGCATTGGGTCTCAGAAGACCTGATAAAACTAGCCCTTATGTTCATCCACATTTGAGGTTTGTTAGAACCAATAAGAAGCTACATTCTGTAAGAAGTCATTAAAAGCCCAGGAACTACTGTGTTTACATCTGTTAGCCATCTCAGTCAATTGTCTGAATGCATGGTGGTGGTGATGAGACACTTGTGACTGAGGATAAGTCACTCAGATTGTTGAGGAGTAATTATTTATTTGGTCTTTTTGTGAAAGGGGTAAGAACATAGAAGGAGAAAAGCCTATATCTACTCTCTCCTTTTTCCTTTGTCTTCTCTCATCTTTCTTTCCTTCCTTTCCTCCATCTTTTTCCCCCTCTTTTTATAAATCCAGATATTATCTAATAAATACAATATATTAAAGACTAAAAATATCAACTTATTTTACAATTATGCAAAGAAAAGGGGTGCAATCTGCAATTTTTTACTTAAGAGCCCAACATTCTTAGCTATACATCTTTTCAGCAAGGTAAATATTTTTTTTCTCTCTTAAATCCAGGGAATACTAACAACAGTCTTCTGCTACTAAACTCAAATGTCCATGTGGTCATTATAGTTGTATATTAACTTTACAAAGATATTAAAAACTATCTTAGAGAGTAAACTCATATTTATAACTTCTAGTTGTGAAAACAGTTGTACTACCTATCTATTCAAAGTTCTCATGTATTCAGAGTAATTTCTTGAAACAAATGCCATTAGAAAATAATACTAATATGACAACAGGACAATAGTTATTTGAATTAAAAAAAAACAACAACAACTGCAACAGCACGATAGTGTCAGTGTTCAGTTAAAAAAACATGTTTCCTATGGCTCTAAATGCCAATTAGTATGATGTAGGAATTGGTGACACAAATGAGGGGTGTAAATGTCAACATCATTAATTATCTCTAGCTGTTAATTAGACAGTAGATGCATCACTAGAAAAACTCAGAATGTTCTAAATCTGTTAAATAAATGTTAAATAAACCTTCACATCCCCATTTGATTCAGCAACAGAATGTCAGTGAAAGACAGTAGCACATATGAACACAAATCTTCTTATGTTCTTTTGAGACCCAATGGACATTTTTCTTTGGTTGATTAAGGATCCATGTCTCTTACCTGAAAACATTTCTATTTACTTTCAGGAAATGACCTCATCCTCATTGGTTACAATTTTAGGTAAAAGTTAAGCAGGTGCATTGAACGTAGCCAAAAGGAACAGTCAGTTGACAAAAGTTAGCCAACTGGATGCCTTCACCTTGAAATCTGCATCTCTGTAGGCATGCCTTCATTCTGGCAGATTTCTCTCAGCAGTCTCTGCTTTTGTTCTTACCCATTTCTAAGCATATTTCTCCATTTAACTGATAAGCTTTCTTACACTTCTAATTTTTTTTCCTTTGCTCAAGCTATTGTTGGTTTCTGTTGCTTTGCAACCTAAGAACTTTAACTGATATAAACAGAATATGACAAAATTTATTTTGAACTTTCTAATTAACTTCCTTGAGTGAGGTTTAATTTGGACCTTATAAAACTAGTGAAATAACATCTAATTATATATTCATACATAGCTTCCATCCTTTGTAATAGCTGGTCATACAACTGAAGCTTGTTGCTGTCAGTTGATTTATATTTATTCTGCCTGTAATGATAGGTCAGCAAGTAGAATTCATAGAAACTGGTGATTGTTGTATGTGTGTATGTGCCTTTTTCGGGGGGGATGGGGGAGACTACTTATGGAGTCCAGGGGTGCTCAATTATTGAGCCACATCCCCAGCCCTTTTGATATTTTACTTTGAGACAGAGTCTCACTAAATTGCTTTGGACCTCTCTAAATTTCTGAGGCTGGCTTTGAATTTGTGATCCTCCTGCCTTTGCTCCTGAGCCACCAGGACTACAGATATATATCACCATGCCTGGCCTAGCCTATGTGTATAACTTTGAAGACCAGAACTTTTGTCAATTTCTACTTCTTATCCCATTGCAAACCTTTGATTAGAAATAACCATAATGATGATGATGAGAGCAGTTTCATAGAAAGTACAGTATATCTTGAGGCAACTGGGCAATAGCTAGTACTGTATGATCCAAGTGTTAGGAATCAAACCCAGGGCCTTGCACATGCTAGACAACTACTCTACCACTTAGCTACACAACAAGCCTCTTTGTATAACTTTTAGATAGATAACACTAGTATGTGGGTGGCTGGTAATCCAATAATGTATGTCAGCAGGTCTTTTTCAAGTATGTTTATGGTCACATGTTGTGCATATTGGTCTGCAGTTCCAGCCACTTATAAAAACATTCTTGATGTTTCCCTTTTTGCCTCTGTACATACTACCTTTGCTTTAGAAAAGCCATTTCCTCTCAGGGATAGGCCTTTAATGCACTCTTGTTTTAGAGAGACTTTCAGATATGTTGCATTCCATAAAATGTAGGATCAAGTTTAAATTGTCACTAAGTTGGCCTTCAGATGTTCATGGTCAGCAGCATCTAGCTGTTATTTGTTCTTATCTCCTTTCCAATCCATTCTTTATATATGGCATGACTGAAAAGTAAAAATGATGTCACCTTGGTCTTGAACAGAGAAAGCATATTGAGAAAATAACAATACTAGCAAAAATCTCTTCGAGAATTCATTTTATTTCACCAGAATAAAACTTCAGATGGGTAAAGACATCAGCCACAGGGTGATAATGAGTACTGGCCTATTTCTTTAGGAACATAACTAATGCAGGAGGAAAAGGGAAATTGAGTAGTGAAGTTCTTGAGATGGTAAAGAGGGATTGGGCTTCGAGCACAGTTTCAAGGTTAAATAGCAGAAATTCCTCCTACATAAAAATAAGAGAAAAAAGCAGAGAATGTGGATATAGGTTCTTGAAGGTAAGAAGTGGAAGATGTTACTACCAGGATTTTTTTCCCCATTGAAATTTAAGACAAGTTTATCAACTGAACGTGGTTGATAATCTACAGTTATCTGAATCTTGATAAAAGTGCCAAAAACACATTGAAAAGCAATTTCTTTAACAAATGGTCTTGGGAAAACTGGTTATTCTACATATGAATGTAGAAAAATAAAAATAGATTTCTGTCTTGCACAAAAATCAACTCAAAATGGATCAAAGGTCTAGGAATCAGAACAGAAACTAAGCAACTCCTAGTATCAACACTCTAGCATAGAGGCACAGCTGACAACTTTCTCAATAGAACCCCCCAAAATCAAGAAATAATGTCAAGAGTTAATAAATAGGAATGCATCAAATTGAAAAGTTTCTGCACAGAAAAGGAAACAATTAAGAATTTGAAGAAAGAACCTACAGAAAGGGAGAAAATCTTTCCAGCTACCCTTCTGACAGAGGATTGCTGTCTAGAACATATAAAAAACTTGAAAAACTTAACACACAAAAAAAGTCAATAAATGGGCAAATGAATTAAACAGACACTTCTCAAAAGAAAAAAATACAAATGGCCAACAAATATATGAAAAAATGTTCAACATTCTTAGCAATTCAGAAAAAAATAGAGAAGTTGTAGATTCTGAAAAAACAAGTGGGATCAATGAGAGTAACGAGAATAGGAGGTAACATTTAAAGAGTAATGAGTTAGAATCTAGATTTCAGGCATGATATAGTTATTGGGAATGACACAGTCAAGAATATGGTTATGAAACTGGATGGTGGAGGAAAGTTATATAACCAGCTGAAGTCCTGATAAGTTTATATGTCTATTTATAGTAAGTCTGAAATAGTAATAAAGAACAAAATTTCCTCTACATTTTATTTCTGTGTTGACCATCCAACTCTCTGATTAGATGCAATATATCAAAGGTATGCACTACTATATACTTGACCATAGTAACATTCCAGATGGAGAATTCTGTGGAATTAAACTTGCTTCCACATTTAGAAACAAATGTCCATTCCAATAAGTGTCATTTAATTACTTTCCAAATCGGTATACTTTGAACTATGAAAAGTAGAAAGATATGGTCTAAATCACTCTTCAATTTTAAGGGTGTAGAGTGTCTGTACACAGGATGAGCATTAACCTGTGCACTGTCTGGGACCCATATAACATTACTTTTAGACAGAATTCTCTACCAACGGCAACCCCATGGATGCAAGAATAGTTTCGTTACTTCAACCCTGCTCACATCTATGGAGCACCTATTATGTATTGGACACTATCACAAATACAGCACATAAAAAAGAAACAACAAAAAAATATAAAAATATTTCCCAGTCTTTGAATAGGTAAGTGTATGTATGTGTATATTCAATTCTTACATAAAATAAGTAATTTTGAGAACCTAGTATCTGGCAGACCAGAGATTATATGTTGATAGAAAAACAATTATTCTTAGCCTCCCACTAAGGGGAGAAATTAAAAACCGATTACTATAACATAGTAATTGCAATACTTGAAGAAATTGTCAAGAGCAGCGGAGCCTTAGGGAAAGAGAATGTGTATTCCTGGAGAAGGCTTCCCCTAGCAAGCAGTCTTGTTGCTGACAGTCTTGCAAGAGTTAATCCTTGAGATGCCATTTAGTCTAAGTGTAATCATATATTTGATAGTCAATTTAATGTACCTGACATATCTGTATACATAGGTACTGTGGAAGCTTATTTGAAAGGACACTTTATTTTGCTTAAATGAGAATTAGAAAAATGTATAGCCTTCAAGTGTCATTGAAGTTGAGAGTAGAAGGATGAACAAATGGAGGTACAGGATATGGCCATTTATCCATGGAAGACAAGAGAGCAGTGAGGTCAGACACAATTTATCCCCACCCAGGGACTTATTTCCTAGTTCATCATTCTGAGCAGTTGCAAATTATTACCCTTCCCCATAACTGGGTCTTTAGATTTATCTTTTGCATGATGACAAATTTTGGGAATTTTCTTCAGTTCACCTTTTACGACTTTTAATGGAAATCACTGTTGAGGATAACATGATTTTTCCCCCATTAGCTTACCCCCCCAACACACTTATAGGAACCCCTTCCAGTACTTTTATATTGTTTTCTAAAATCTCATAATTCATCCTTTAAAGGAAGATTAATTCAAAGATGAAAATGGATGGACACGTGAATGAACAAAAGCAGGTGATGGAAAACAGAAATCTATGCATTCAAGCATTAAAGTCTGATGACTATGGAGCACTGTGCTGGATATTGTAAAGACATTTTAATACAAGAATATGAATAAGGCTCACCAAAACTAGGGGAAGAAAAATGTACTTTCTTATGCTTGGAAAAATCCTCATCTACAGATGATATGCTCAGGTAAATTGTTAAGGGCATTGCATGTGGCATGGTATTGTTTATAGGAAAGGAACACTGTGTGACTTGAACTTTGAAGATTTAAAGAGCCACCCCCCCACCCCAGCAGGTGTGTTATGCAAAGGGTTCTTCCTTGCATAATTTGGGAGAATTACTTGGAAGGTATGAAATTATGTTCTCAGTGAGCACAGACTCATTTCTAACTATTTTATCTTCAGGGAGGTCCATACATATGATTTCAACAAATAGTTTTTCTAAATAGTCAGTCTCCCCACCTCCCCCCACCCCCTCACCCCTCTCTGCAATCAGTTAGGACTTGAGCTCTTAAAAAAAAAGAAGAGCCTAAAGGATTCCACTTGGAATGAAGGGCTCATCCCCACTTCTTGAAGCTGAACAGTGGAGCAGACTCTGCAACCAGCAACACATGTAAAAAGGCTGAAAGAAACTGCTCTGAATGATGCTGAAGCTGAAGGTCTAAGGAGACCGGTTCTCATATAAATTCCATTTTTTGTTTTGTTTTGCCATTTTGTGTGTGTGTGTGTGTGTGTGTGTGTGTGTGTGTGTGTGAGAGAGAGAGAGAGAGAGAGAGAGAGAGAGAGATATGCTGGGAATTGAACCCAGGGCCTCCCTGCATTCTAGGCAAGTGCTGTATCACTGAGACACACCCCTAGCCCTCTGGGAGAAAATCTAATAAAGATAGTCATTGGCTTTATTTTGGTCTACAATATTCATAGTATTATCAAGGAATAGTTATTTTAAAGAGCTCACTGCAATTCCTAGTTGTAGATCACAGCTCAAAAGCCTATGTACAGATAACAAAAAACTAGTTTTGTGTAAGGGAGGGAGGTGTTACATAAAACAACAAAACCAAAAATTTCCTACCCAAAATAAGACTAACGATGAAAATCCTCAAACTCAAAAAGGCAGCCATTATAGTCAACAATCAGAAGATGCTATCGTTAACTTAGATGAAATAACTATAACATAGCCTGAAAAAATTTAGTGTTTTGAGGCTGTTCAAAGGCCTAAATGAAAGCAGGGCTTCATTTTAAAAGAACTAGGAAAAAACAAAAAGAACTAGGAGGTTAAAATTAAGTTAAGAAAGAAAAAACATGCAATCAGTGGAATAAATTCTGAACAGGACAGAGAGTGAATTTGTCCATAATATAGTTTCCAGATACAGGGAAACAAACTATAAAAAGAACAGATAGAGTCAAGAAGGATAGATTGAGAGTCTCTGTACTAGTTATTTATCATTATATAACAAGGTACTCTAAAACTTAGTGGTTTAAAACATTTGTATCTTACAGTTTCTGTGGGTCAGGTTTTAGCTTAGTTATTCTAGCTCAGGGTTGGCCATGAAGTTGTAGTGCAGATGATAGTTGGGGATGTGGTTATGAAAACTGACTGGAACTAGAGAACCTATTTCACTTAGCTGTCTGCTAACATGAGGCTTTAGTTCTGCAAGGATTGTTTAATGGACACTTCAGTTCTTTACCTTTGGACTTCTGATGACATGATAGCTGTCTTCCCTCAGAGCACATGGTCTGAGGGAGAGATATCAAGACAGAAACTGTATGTTTTAATCAAATCCCAGAAGTCACACTGACATATTGTATTGGTCACACAAACCTATTCTAGTATGTGTGGATGGGGAGTATACAAAGGTGTGATATCAGGAAGAATAGATGATGGGACCATCTCAGAGGCTGGTTGCCACACTCTGGCCTCCAAAGTTTCATGTTCCTCCATATGCAAAATACACTTACCCCTAACGGAGGCTTCTGTAATATTATGACATAGCCTGAAAACATTTAGAATGTTTTGGGGATGTTCAAAGACCTCAATGAAGGCATGGCTTCATTTAAAAAGAACTAGAAGTTTTGAAACAAGATTAAAAAAAAGAAGACAAAACAATGTATATGAAAAATATAATTATTGAAATAAAAATGTAATCAGTGGAATAAATTCTGACCCACAGAAACTGAAAGTTACAAATGTTTTAAGCCACTAAATTTTGGAGTAACTTGTTATATGAAAATAGATAACTAGTACAGAGCCTCTCAATCTGTCTTTCATGACTCTTATCTGTATCTGGAAACTACATTATGAAAAAATTTACTATATTATAATACCTTAAAGCCCAGAATGTCATCAGCTCATGCATTTTATTACATCGATTCTATGATTCTTCTGGTTTATGCCCCCATCAATTCTTGTCTTGATTATTGCTATATCTCCCTCCTAACTGGTTTCTCCACTTCCTCCATTGTACCTGTGAAGCAAATATACACTGAAGCCACAGTGTGACCACCAGAACACAGAGCACAGAACGATTTTTTTATAAATGTAAGTCGACTCACATTTCAAAATCTCCACTGGCTTCCCATCTCACTCTTTTAAAAATGCTGCTATACAATTTTATGTATCATAATTCATTTAAAAATTTACACTTTATTATTATCCATTACTCTTTCTTTCCTTATTTTTTCCTTTTAAAAATTCTATTGGATATTAATATCTAATTTCAAGTTTCCCTGTCATTCGTGGAGGTCAAAGGAGGCCGAGGGATGTGTTTTCCATGTATAATTCTGATCATTTTACTAATACTCTTTCTAAATGACTTTGCTGCACATGAATTTCTTACAGGCAGGGTTTTTTTTTTTTTTTCCCACAAGTCTATTGCCTTTAATAGATCGGTTTTTCTCATTTTCATCATGACAGATATGTGTGGTCTGGGGCTGTCATTGTATATTGGAAAAATGAGAATTTCTGTTGGCTTTAGATTTAAAAAGTGTCAGAAGCACTTCAATTTAATTCAGGCTTGTCATAAACAGCTGCAGCAGGGATCAGTAATTATAAAACCTATCGAAACCACCAGAAGTTACAGCGAGTTTTCATAGTGAGTGTCAAATAGGGCTTAATCCAAGGTGAGAAAGGAGAGAGGAAAAGACTGGAAATTTGCAGTGACTTTTCTTGCATTTTAGAAGATCAACAATATACATAATTATATATTAAAACATTATATGCTAGCTAAGTTTATAAAATTATCTAAAACATTTTTCACAAAACTTAAGAGCCATGTACTTAGGCACCACATTTTTCTCTGCTGTATAGAGGTATGTAATATACAATAAACTGCATTTATTTAAAGAATATGACTTGATAAATTTTGACATATGAGTATATATGTCTGATACCATCAAATTAATGAATTTATCCATCACTCTCAAAAATTTCCTCATGCCCATGTGTAAGTCTTTTCTTCTGTGTCTATCTCACAGGTATCAGTAATCAACCATTCATCTGCCTTTTGGCACTATAAGTTACTTTGCATTTGCTAGAATTTTAAATAAGCGAAATCACAGGGAAATGAAAATCAAAGCTATAATGAGATTTCACCTCACCTCTGGTAAGAATGGACATTACCAAAAAGATGAAAGGTAACAAGTGCTGATGTGGAGGTGGAAAAAAAGGGAGCCTTTGCATGCTGTTGGTAGAAAAGTGTGAGACACCAACCTTGCACGTGACTGAGTCACTCCCCGGCTGGGTGATTGAGGCAGTCAGGCAGCAGCCAAGCCAATAGACTGCCCCGCCCTTCTTGGGTTTGAGGGACAGAGTCTTCCTGCATGTGGTATGTCTTCCTACAGCCCCATGGGTGGAGCTATGTTCCTTTGTAATATTACCCCTTGCCCTGTTTGGGATAGAATGTTCCATGGAAACACCTTTTGTGTGTCTCCTTATCTTACTGTGCCCTTCGGTATGGCCTTCCTAGATGTCAGTCAACCTGCTGACAGTGGACATCCTGAAGCTAGACTCAGCCCCTTGAAACCTGACCCCTTGCCTCATTTGAATAGCTTCTCCTCAATAAAAGGGGGTCAGTGCGTGCTCTCGCTCTCTCCCTGTGGACCGGCAGAGGAGCCATCACAGCAACCCCAAAGAAAAAGGTATTTCTGTCTCTTGTGTGGTTATTTCGTGCAGCCCAGTCAGCCCAGTTCAACTGGAGTGACCCCTGAGTGTTTTAATCGAGAACAGAAACCCTGCAGAAAAGTAAATTAGTACGACCATTATGGGAAACAATATGGAGATTAAAAACATTAAAAATTAAAAATAAAGCTACTATATGATCCAACAACCTCATTACTGAGCATATATCCAAAAGAAATGAAATATATGTCAAAGGCACATCTGCCCTCCCATCTTCACTGAAGCAGTCTTTACAATAGCCAAGATGGAAGCAACTAAAGTCTCCATCAATGTGGTACATTTGTCTACACCAATTACTATTTAGTCCTAAAAAGAATGTAATCCTGCTGTTTGTAGCGACGCAGGATGGACTTGGAACTTATTTTGTTAAGTGAAACAAGGCACAGAAAAACAAAGTCCTACATTTTCTCACTTATATGTGAAACCTAAAGTTGATCTCATAGAAGTTGAAAGGAGAATGATTACTGGAGTCTGGGGAGAGTGGGGATTGGTGGAGAAAGGTAGATCAGGGGCTACCAAGTTGGATAGATATGAGCAAAAAGTCCTGGTGTGCTATTGCATAGTAAGGTGACTATAGCAACAGTAATATACTGTATATTTCAGGAAGCTAGAAGGATTTTGGAAATTTTCACTACAAAGATTTGAGGATTTGACTCTCTTTAACATGATCTAAATATTATACAATGTATACTTGTATTGAAACATTACATGGTCCCCTATTAATATATATAATTTTAATGTTTATGTATCAGTTAAAAATTTAAAAATACATAAAAATCACAAGATGGTACTTATGTCTATCTTCTGTCACATAACATATAACTATTTTGAGATTCATTTATGTTATTGCACCTGCCAATCATTTGTTCCTTTTGCAGAGTTATATTCCTTTCTATGACTATCCCACAGTTTATCCATTCATCTGGTAGTCTGCTTCCAGTCTGCTATAACACAAATGACTGCTATGACATTTACATCCAAGTCTTTGTGTGATCTATTGCTTAGACTATTAACCCTACATGAACATCTAAGGGTAGAATGGCTTGATGATAAGGTAGGTGTATGTTTATCTTAAAGAAACTGCAAAGCCATACCATATTACCTTTCAACGATTATACCTAAGAGTTCCAGTTGTTCTACATACTTGTTAACACTTGGTTTGATAGGTTTTTAAATTTTCGCTATTGTAATGAATGTCTTTCTCCTTTTTGTGTCTTTCAAACTAATTTTATCTGGGTAATTATTTTTCCTTTTAGGTTCTTATTTGCATCCATAGCATCTAATATTGAATTCACTAGTCTTTAACTTGGAGTAGAAGTTTGCTATTTTATCAGAGATGGAGTCTTTTTTGTTTGCTTACTTGCTTTACATTCTTTAATAGTGTTGTTTTTAGAAAAGTAGATTGCAAAATAACCAAAAACACCAATAAAAATCTTTATTAGCATGAGAAGAAGATTAACATTAAACAGAGATGAGAGGTGGGAGGGAAAGGGAGAGAAAAGGGAAATTGCATGGAAATGGAAGGAGACCCTCAGGGTTATACAAAAGAACATACAAGAGGAAATGAGGGGAAAGGGAAAAATAATACAAGGGGGAGAAATGAAGGACAGTAGAGGGGGTAGAGAGAGAAGAGGGGAGGGGAGGGGAGGGGAGGGGAGGGAGGATAGTAGAGGATAGGAAAGGCAGCAGAATACAACAGACACTAGTATGGCAATATGTAAATCAATGGATGTGTAAGTGATGTGATTCTGCAATCTGTATATGGGGTAAAAATGGGAGTTCATAACCCACTTGAAGCAAAGTGTGAAATATGATATATCAAGAACTATGTAATGTTTTGAACAAACAACAATTAAAAAAAATTATTTGCTGTTCTTTACGCCTAAGTCACTGTTGGCTGAGGGAAAAATGGAATTTCAAAGAGATGGGAAAGGACTTAGCTATAAAGAACATTCTAGGTATTTTTGTTTTATAGAGTGCACCCCAAATCCACCTGTCACAAATTTTTCAACATGAATCCCATTTATTTTATTTATTTTTTTTTAATTTTTTATTGTTGGTTGTTCAAAACATTACATAGTTCTTGATATATCATATTTCACACTTTGATTCAAGTGGGTTATGAGCTCCCATTTTTACCCCATATACAGATTGCAGAATCACATCAGTTACACATCCATTGATTTACATATTGCCATACTAGTGTCTGTTGTGTTCTGCTGCCTTTCCTATCCTCTACTATCCCCCCTCCCCTCCCCTCCCCTCCCCTCTTCTCTCTCTGCCCCCTCTACTGACATTCATTTGTCCCCCTTGTATTATTTTTCCCTTTCCCCTCACTTCCTCTTGTATGTACTTTTGTATAACTCTGAGGGTCTCCTTCCATTTCCATGCAATTTCCCTTTTCTCTCCCTTTCCCTCCCACCTCTCATCCCTGTTTAATGTTAATCTTCTTCTCATGCTCTTTGACCCTACTCTGTTCTTAGTTACTCTCCTTATATCAAAGAAGACATTTGGCATTTGGTTTTTAGGGATTGGCTAGCTTCACTTAGCATAATCTGCTCTAATGCCATCCATTTCCCTGTAAATTCTATGATTTTGTCATTTTTTAATGCAGAGTAATACTCCATTGTGTATAAATGCCACATTTTTTTTATCCATTCATCTATTGAAGGGCATCTAGGTGGGTTCCACAGTCTTGCTATTGTGAACTGTGCTGCTATGAACATCGATGTAGCAGTGTCCCTGTAGCATGCTCTTTTTAGGTCTTTAGGGAAGAGACTGAGAAGGGGAATAGCTGGGTCAAATGGTGGCTCCATTCCCAGCTTTCCAAGAAATCTCCATACTGCTTTCCAAATTGGCTGCACCAATCTGCAGTCCCACCAGAAATGTACAAATGTACCCTTTTCCCCACATCCTCCCCAGCACTTGTTGTTGTTTGACTTCATAATGGCTGCCAATCTAACTGGAGTGAGATGGTATCTTAGGGTGGTTTTGATTTGCATTTCTCTGACTGCTAGAGATGGTGAGCATTTTTTCATGTACTTGTTGATTGACTGTATGTCCTCCTCTGAGAAGTGTCTGTTCAGGTCCTTGGCCCATTTGTTGATTGGGTTGTTTGTTGTCTTATTGTCTAATTTTTTGAGTTCTTTGTATACTCTGGATATTAGGGCTCTATCTGAAGTGTGAGGAGTAAAGATTTGTTCCCAGGATATAGGCTCTCTATTTACCTCTCTTATTGTTTCTTTTGCTGAGAAAAAACTTTTTAGATTGAGTAAGTCCCATTTGTTGATTCTAGTTATTAACTTTTGTGCTATGGGTGTCCTATTGAGGAATTTGGAGCCCGACCCCACAGTATGTAGATCGTAGCCAACTTTTTCTTCTATCAGACAGCGTGTCTCTGATTTGATATCAAGCTCCTTGATCCATTTTGAATTCACTTTTGTGCATGGCGAGAGAAAGGGATTCAGTTTCATTTTGTTGCATATGGATTTCCAGTTTTCCCAGCACCATTTGTTGAAGATGCTATCCTTCCTCCATTGCATGCTTTTAGCCCCTTTATCAAATATAAGATAGTTGTAGTTTTGTGGATTGGTTTCTGTGTCCTCTATTCTGTACCATTGGTCCACCCGCCTGTTTTGGTACCAGTACCATGCTGTTTTTGTTACTATTGCTCTGTAGTATAGTTTGAAGTCTGGTATCACTATCCGGCCTGATTCACACTTCCTGCTTAGCATTGTTTTTGCTATTCTGGGTCGTTTATTTTTCCATATGAATTTCATGATTGCTTTCTCTATTTCTACAAGAAATGCCATTGGGATTTTGATTGGCATTGCATTAAACCTATAGAGAACTTTTGGTAATATCGCCATTTTGATGATGTTAGTTCTGCCTATCCATGAACAGGGTATATTTTTCCATCTTCTAAGATCTTCTTCTATTTCTCTCTTTAGGGTTCTGTACTTTTCATTGTATAAGTCTTTCACCTCTTTTGTTAGGTTGATTCCCAAGTATTTTATTTTTTTTGAAGATATTGTGAATGGAGTGGTTGTCCTCATTTCCATTTCAGAGGATTTGTCGCTGATATACAGGAATGCCTTTGATTTATGCATGTTGATTTTATATCCTGCCACTTTGCTGAATTCATTTATTAGCTCTAATAGTTTCTTTGTAGACCCATTTGGGTCTGCTAGGTATAGAATCATGTCATCTGCAAATAGTGATAATTTAAGTTCTTCTTTTCCTATTTTGATGCCTTTAATTTCTTTTGTCTAATTGCTCTGGCCAGTGTTTCGAGAACTATGTTGAACAGAAGTGGTGAGAGAGGGCATCCCTGTCTTGTTCCAGATTTTAGAGGGAATGCCTTCAATTTTTCTCCATTCAGAATGATGCTAGCCTGAGGCTTAGCATAGATTGCTTTTACAATATTGAGGTATGTTCCTGTTATCCCTAGTTTTTCTAGAGTTTTGAACATAAAGGGATGCTGTACTTTGTCGAATGCTTTTTCCGCATCTATCGAGATGATCATATGGTTCTTATTTTTAAGTCTATTGATGTGGTGAATAACATTTATTGATTTCCGTATATTGAACCAGCCTTGCATCCCACGGATGAATCCTACTTGATCATGGGGCACAATTTTTTTGATATGTTTTTGTATCCAATTCACCAGCATTTTATTGAGGATTTTTGCATCTAGGTTCATTAGAGATATTGGTCTGTAGTTTTCTTTCTTTGAAGTGTCTTTGTCTGGTTTAGGTATCAGGGTGATGTTGGCCTCGTAGAATGAATTTGGAAGTTCTCCCTCTTTTTCTATTTCCTGAAGTAGCTTGAAAAGTATTGGTATTAGTTCATCTTTAAAGGTTTTGTAAAACTCTGCTGTATACCCATCTGGTCCTGGGCTTTTCTTAGTTGGTAGTCTTTTGATGGTTTCTTCTATTTCCTCAATTGATATTGGTCTGTTTAGGTTGTCTATATCCTCCTGACTCAATCTGGGCAGATCATATGACTTAAGAAATTTATCGATGCCTTCACTATCTTCTAATGTATTGGAGTATAAGGATTCAAAATAATTTTTGATTATCTTCTGTATTTCTGAAGTGTCTGTTGTGATATTGCCTTTTTCATCCCGTATGTTAGTAATTTGAGTTCTCTCTCTTCTTCTCTTTGCTAGCATGGCTAAGGGTCTGTCGATTTTGTTTATTTTTTCAAAGAACCAACTTTTAGTTTTGTCAATTTTTTCAATTGTTTCTTTTGTTTCGATTTCATTAATTTCAGCTCTGATTTTCATTATTTCTTGCCTTCTACTTCTTTTGCTGTTGTTTTTCTCTTCTTTTTCAAGGATTTTGAGATGAAGTATGAGATCATTTATTTGTTGGTTTTTTCTTTTTTTAAGGAATGAACTCCAAGCAATGAATTTTCCTCTTAGAACTGCTTTCAATGTGTCCCATAGATTCCGATATGTTGTGTCTGTGTTTTCATTTATCTCTAAGAATTTTTTAATTTCCTCCTTGATGTCTTCTATAACCCATTGATCATTCAGTAACCTATTGTTCATTCTCCAAGTGATGTATGCTTTTTCCTTCCTTCTTTTATCGTTGATTTTCAGTTTCATTCCATTATGATCAGATAAGATGCATGGTATTATCTCTACTCCTTTATATTGTCTAAGAGTTGCCCTGTGACATAATATGTGATCTATTTTTGAGAAGGATCCAACATGAATCCCATTTATACCCTCCAAACACTCTGCCATATCAAACAGATTTATCATAGTGCATGACTCTAAGCCAATTAAAATAAATAAGGTTGAAAATTCCTAGAATAGATAAATTCACAAAGTTACAGTTGACTTACTTGTTTCTAGGAATCCTTTTTAGTATGGGTATAGATCAGTGTTCACTGTCCATTTAGCCCAGGTCATTTCTGGCTCTCATTCTTTGAGTGCTGGTTACCTGATATGGACCTGAAGCATATTTGCCCTCTGGTAACCTGTACAGGCATCGGGGTTATGCCAGCAAGTTTTTATATACACTGTGGGAAGATAAAGAGTGTAAGAAGTTAAATGATGTGTTCAAAGACATTAATTCAGACCGTTAAAGCCAAGACTTAAGTCCATCTCCTTAGACTCCAGGTGCTTTTATTTTTAAAAAATCATATCCTAAAACTGTCATCGGAGAATTATGTTATTTCTGCAGGAACTGAATCAGACTATAATTCACTTGCCTCAGGTCATGTAGATGATAATGTTAGAGCAGAGGTAGGAATCAGGTCTTCTGACCAAAATCCAGGGCAGTTTCCAATGCAAAAGGCCTCAACCTGGCTAATGCCAATTGACCAGTGACACTTCCTCACTCTCAGCCTAATGGCTCTGATCACACCTCCTTGACAATATTACTATATTTTAAAGTCTTGTACATGCTGTATGCATTCCTCTGATAATTGCTTGAATTACTCACACTGGAACAGCTCAGTTTTCCTCTATTATATCCCCAGGCTCTGGAGCATTGTGCCCACAGCTTATGAATATTTAAAACTTTTCAATCCTTTTTGCTCCATACCCAGACATTTTAGGCTTTGAAGGAAACCAGTGGGGGGAAAGTCATGCTTATTTATAAGCCATTTATTGATACTGCTCTAAGAAGTCACCAAAGGAATAGAGATTTGGAAGAAGTTCTCACTATAACCAAGATATGTTAATTAATCAACTGTGAGACACTGACTTAGAGGCTTTAGGAGTTAATAGTCTTGTGTTGTAAAGGTTTCAGCACTGAGTTTAATTTTGTGGCCTTGTTTCCATTATCATCTCATCTAGAAAAAGACTTGGCTGCTTTACTTCTTGGGATGGCAGAATTTCTGTGAATTATCTAAAGAACCACACTGTGTCTGGTATTGTAGACGTTTCTTTAATTCTTTCAAAGCTACTTTTGAAAGGTATCCACTTGCATTTGGAGATACTAGTAAGAGATCTTAAAACTCCATGAGAGTCAGGTGATTTGAGGTTGGAACATGGGTCAGGCCTCAGGATGCAGGGTTACTGGGGGAGGTAGGGTTGAGGGGTTTAAGAAAACATCTTAAGTCAAAATTTAACATTTAAATAAACCTTGAATCATTCCTGTCCAAAGTATCTTTGTTGGATCATCATTTTGTTGCTTAAATGAATTTCAACCTTAAAGGA
Source organism: Marmota monax (assembly GCF_021218885.2). Taxonomy (NCBI): domain Eukaryota; kingdom Metazoa; phylum Chordata; class Mammalia; order Rodentia; family Sciuridae; genus Marmota; species Marmota monax. Next base: position 6,798,997 of record NW_026692132.1, read on the forward strand.
AATTGAATCAGGAAGGATTTTTTTAAAAATCATAATTATCTTATTGTCATGCCATTTGAAAAGAATATTATCTTTCTGATTTGGGACAGGAGCATGAATATGGACAGTAACTAGGGAGTTTAAACCCTGGAACACCTAAGTGGTGAATGCAATTTGGCTAAGTGTGTGCTTTCTGTTCTTGTAGAAACAAGACTGGCTTCCATGAGGGATTACACTGGTGCCAATAGCAAAGCATCAATATCCACATTAGGGTTTTTGTTTTGTAAACACATAGTTGCCTCACTCAAGGAGATAGATCCCTGCCCTTTATAATATTCTAGCCTTTCTGGTTATTTTAATGCCTAAAAAGGCTGTAAACATCTTTTAAAACTGATTACACATAAATGATAGTTGCCTATGAATGATATTTGACTGCTAAGCCACATAAAATTATAAAACTGTTCCTGATTTTGTTCATTTTGGTTTTCATAATAGATAACCTATGGAATTGAAATTGTCTGCTCCTTTTGAGAAAACAATCTCAGTTAGTTTTCTGACTTTGGGGCAAGAGTCACTATAATATTGGCCATAATACATTACACAGTAACCAAATGTATATAACTATGCCCCAAAGTTAACTTCTGAAAGAGTGATTCCAACCTAAGGTCTGCAGGTGGATTTTAAGGTCTAAAATTGTATTGAGCTTTGAAAGGCGGCATTTCTTACAACATGATTTTGTACCACTCAGAGTTCCTGTGTCTACTCAGCAGGCTCTTGGAAAATTTAGATAATGTGAGGTGATAACCTTGTTAGTTTATTACACATTTTAAGTGTAAAATAGATTAGTTTGCCAGAGAAATATACTACTCTCTATTCTAATCATATGTTCTTAAAGATTGTTAATGATTTAAGACTGCATTCACCTTTCTTCTTTAATATTTGATAATCATTAGGATGAAGCTTAAAGTGGTTCACCTATTTTTATGTCAGTTGTATACTACTGTTACATCTGCTGAATTTGGCTTTTTATTATTTTCAATATGAATCACATTACCAAAACAATCCACAAAAGATGAATATATATATATATATATATATATATATATATATATATATATCAAGATGACAGTAATGTAAACATTACAATTCCAAATAGTATTTTAAATGTACATAGAAAACAATGCCCCCTCTGCCAATGTAGAATGTGAGGGTGTATGAGCTTAGATAAGAAATTATAAATTGTGATAACTTTTATAATAAAGAAATCAGGAATATAATAATGATTATTGAAATAAGGAATTATCTGAAAGTATCTCACCTTAGATCTCTCTTATAATCTTTGAAAAACATGGCATGAATCCTTAGAGGTCTTCATGTCACTTTCAAATAAAGTACTGTGACTCCTCCAGTAAAATAAACTGTAAAATAGGCATAATGTGTTGCTTTCCAGAAAGGAATTAGTACGTGTTAATGTTAAAGGCAGGAAACAAAACAAAACAAAGCAATGGATCATTTAAAGTTATATTCCATGCAGGTAAAAAATAATATGTATTATGACAGGGCTGAAAAACTAGTAAAGATCACCTGAAAACTTAGTGATTTCTCTAGCACAGCTAACTAAAGCCCCATCCATTTTCAGGGATTATCAAATAATCTCTCCATGTTTGAGAACTAAACTGGGGAGTAGCTCTGCATACCCTCATTGAAAGATGAAGTATAAATTTGTTTTTATTGAATGTTCAGTAATCTGATGGGAATCGAATAAAAGTTATCCCTAAGCAAAAAAGGTCCACTCATACACTGTTGGTGGGACTGCAAATTGGTTCAACTACTCTGGAAAGCAGTTTGGAGATTTCTGAAAAAATTTGGAATGGAACTATGACCCAGTTATCCCACTCCTCATTATTTATCCAAAGGACTTAAAATCAGCATACTACAGTGATACAGCTACAACAATGTTTATAGCAGCAAAATCCACAATATTCAAGCTATGGAACAAACCTAGGTGCCCTTCAACAGATGACTGGATAAAGAAAATTTTACATATAACACATACACACACGCACACACAATGGAATATTACTCAACCATAAAGAAGAATGACATTATAACTTTTGACGGTGAAGAGATGAAACTGAAGACTATTATGTTAAGTCAAACAAACTGGTCCCCAAAAGTCAAAAGTCAGATGTTTTCTCTGATATGAGGACAGTAATCCAAATTAGGGACAGAGGGGATAAAAAAATAGAGTAAAGATCAGTGGAGTAGACAAAGGGGATTGAAGGGGAGGGAGAAGAGATGGGATAAGGAAAGAACAATGGAATGAATCTGACCTAACTTTTCTATATACATAGGAATATCCCACAGTGAATGCCATTATTCTGTATATCCATAAGACACTCATTAAAAAAATAAACAAGTTAATAGCAGAAAGGTCAGTAGAGTAGAGGGAAGAGAATGGGGGAGGCAGGAGGGGAGGGGAAGGGCAAGTACTGGGGACTGAATTAGAACAAATTATGTTCCATGCTTTTATCATTATATCAAAATGAATCCTAAGTTTAGGATAAAAATAAAAATAAAAAGGAAATAATCTTAAAAATTCAGCAACAACAACAAAAGTCACCACTAAGAAGTCAGTCACCCCCTGGAGCTCGAGGTAGGCACAGGTATGGGTTTCAATTGAGTTACACATGGTGCAAGCACACCAAACTGAGCAATAAGTGAGGTAACCGCACAAGTCTAAGAAAGCCTCCTTATTCGGTCAAGGTGGAATAAGTGGGACTAGATTTATCCTCCTACCTGAAAACTTATATATATAAAAACACAAAATGTATGAAACAAAGGTTCTCAAGACACCAGGCATTAGGAAATTAAGGATATTGATCCTTAGAAATGGGAAAGAAATTATTTAAATGCTATGATCCTCCAAGGTTTTCACACAGAAAAAGATTCCCAGGACAAGGCTCAGGAAAGGAGCGCCTGCCCGCTTAGTAGAGGAGACTGCTGTGGAGGTTCTGAGGGGATAAGGGAGCTGGACTTTGAAGGGCAGAGAAGCAGAATAAAGACAGCTGCACAGAAAGAAAACCAGAAATCATCAGAGACTTTCCCTCAAATAGTCAATTACTGATGATTTAGGGAATTACCCAAAGTTGGGGGGGGGGGCAGAATACCCTAAAGAAGTATAGGGAACATTGCATGGAGCTCACACATCATTGGGAAGAGTGGTCGTTGCCAAAAGCCAGAGTGAGAAACCTAGCATTTATGGGTCATCATTAGTGGACAAACAACCCTAGATTAAATATCCTCTTCCTACCTGAGAAAACTTATAAGTTAGGCACCAAAGGATTGAACAGTTTACAAATAATTTATATGTCCCAAAATGAATCTCAAAAATATTTATAGGAATACAAAGCTCTCCAGTACCCTACAAGGGATAAATTACAGTGCTTGAGATTCAAGTAAAATTACCAAGCATGCAGGAATCCATCCCGAGGAGAAACTTAATCAATGTAAATGAACTGAAAAATGACACAGATATTACATTTAATAAAAAGAACATTAAAAGATTGACAATGACCATATTCTATTTGCTGAAAAAGATGAAGGAAAGATTGAGCAAATAAAACTTTAAGGCATGAAATGACAATTTCTGAGATCAAAAACACAGAGAAGTATTAACAGAAGATTAGATGGTATGGCACAAAAGATTAGTGAATGTAAAGATATTGCAATTAGAAATCATCCATATAAAACATATAGAGAAAAAATATTTTCAGAGAAGATCATTGTGAACTTTGAGAAAATCCAAGAATCTAAATGTATGAATTAATTAGAGTCTCCTAAGGAGAGGGTAAAGAAGGAGAACTTAAAAATAGATGAAAAATTTCCAAATTTGATGAAGGAGAGTTAGTGAACCCCAAAGGCCCATCATAATCAAAGCGCTTAAAACTAGTAATGAAAAAACCCACAAAACCACTCAGAAAAATATATGCATTATCTTCAGAAGAATAAAGATAGAGATGACAGTAGATTTCTTATGAGAAGCGGTAGAAGCAAAAAGAGAAACAGTATCTTTAGAGTATGAAAGATAAAATGTCAACTTAGAATTTCATGCCCATCAAAATATTTCTCAAAAAAGAGGTTACAGACTTTTTTTTTTAGACATATAAAAGTTACAACAGTTATTCATGCAGATATCTACAGTGCAAGACTTACGAAGAGAACTCCTTCAACTAGAAGTAAATTTTATCAGATGGAAACTTGAATCTATACCAAAAAAAAAAAAAAAAAAGAAATGAAAAAGAATTGATAGCAACCTGGGTAAACATAGGGACTTTCCTTTCTTAATATTTTTAATGAAGATAATAAGCATTCAAATATAAAACAATAATATATTTGGATTTGTAATATACACATGAGTAGAATGCATGAAAGCAGTAGGGCAAACTCTAAGTTGAAACTTCTGTAAAGAACTGTGTAAAACACTTCTAAATCAAATGATAAGCTATTGCATGGAAATAAGGTGTAGTAAATTAAAGGTGTATGATAAAGCAACAACTAAAATGGCATAACAAATGGTATAGGCATTAAGCCAAAAAATCGATAAAATGAAATAATGAACAATGCTTAATTGATTCCAAAGACAAAAAAAGAAAGAAAAGTGATAAAAGAACACATAGAACACAATCTTCAAGATGTTCTGTTTGAACTCAAATATACAAAAAAAAATCACTTTAAATATAAATGCCTTAAACTTCCCAATCAAAAGGTAGAGTTTGATAGATCAGATAAGCTGGACATATAATTATATGCTGCCCATAAGAAACCTGCAACAATGTTTAAATATGAGGAGACAAGTTGGCAGAAAATAGCATGGCACTATAACATATGTGCCACAATAGTCCTAATTAAAAGAAAGCTGGTGTGGATATTTTAATTTTAGACATATTAGATTTCAGAAAGAATATAACCAGATATAAAGAGAGTCATTTTGGAATGTTACCAAAGATCAATTTATCAAGAGCACCAGTTTCTTAAAAATTTGTGTATATAGTAACAGAGTTCTAAAATGAATAAAACTGTTAGAACTGAAAGAAATTGACACACAATGATAGTTTGATAACTTTAGCATCTTTTCTCAATAATGGATAAGGCCAATAAACAAAAATTCAATTAAAATGTAAGAATTTGAACAACATTATAGATCACATTGACCTATGTCATTTTATAGAATGTTCCATAAAACAACAGGCATATCAAATGCAAAAACAAAACAAAAAATAAAATTGACCACATTCAAACCATAAATCAAATCGAAGTAAATTTTAAGGGAGTTAATTCATACTTTGTTCTTTGAGCAAAACTGTATTAAATAAGTTACCAATAATAGAGGAAGAACCACACTATTTAACTAAATAACACACTTTAAAATAATCCAATCCTAAGCAGCAATAAAAATTGAAAATATTTTCATCTAAGTGGAAATTAAAACAGCATATCAAAATATGTGGGATGCAGCTAATGTATCACATAGAGGGAAATTTGTAGCACTAAACAATTTTATTAGAAAAGAAAAATTTTCAAATCAATAGTCTTAGCTTTCATCTTATTAAGAAGCCAGATTAAAAAAATTAAACAAAATCTCAATTAAACAAAATAAAGAAAATGATAAATATTAAAATGGAATCACTAATAAAGAAAACATAAGCCAAATAGAGAAAAGTCAATGAAAGTAAATGCTGATTATTTTAGAACTTATTAAAATACTGATAAATTGATAGACCTGTAGACAGAGTAATAAGGAAATAGAGAAGACAAATTGTTAATATCAGAAATGAGATGAGATAGGTGACATGATTACAAATTTTACAGATATTAAAAACTTTTTATGGATACATAATGACAAATAAAATGGACAAATTCCTTGAAAATGTGAACTTTCAAAGCTCACAAAAGAAACAAAGATAACCAGGGTAGCCCAAATATACTGAATAAATTGTGGTTAAATATTTAGTTTAAAACCTTTTTAGGGACATACAGCTTCAGCTCTGACTTGTAGTAAGCTTAGAAATCATAATTTCCATCCTCACAATGAGAAAAAACGGATGAACAGAAAATCAAAGATTGATTGTTCTTGGACCTATCAGAGAATTACAGTTTCAAGACAAGCTGCCACCCCCAAATCAGGAGAGTCAGGCACATCCAGAGAGATACAAAAGCCCAAATCTGCTTACCTGGAGCCATAGACTTTGGAAGAAACAGATGGTAAACTTGATGAATTTCTGGAGACTGAGTATAAATTTTCATGAAATTAGTCCCAGAGCCATAGTCTTAGGGTGCTCCCCATACTTGCAGGTAGTCATTAGGGAATATAAATTAAAATCATAGTAAGACACTACCATACACTTGTTTAGAATGGCTGAAATTAAGAAGGCTGTTTACATCAAGTGCTGACAAGTAAGTGGATAAACTAGAACCCTCATACACTGTCTTAAGAATGCAAAACTTAGCTGGGCACGGTGGCACATGCTTGTTATCCTAGTGGCTTGGCAGGCCAAGGCAGGAGGATCACAAGTTCAAAGCCAGCCTCAGCAAAAGCAAGACACTAAGCAACTCAGTGAAACCTGTCTCTAAATAAAATACAAAATAGCGCTGGGATGTGGCTCAGTGGGTAAGTTTCCCTGAGTTCAATCCCCAGTATCCAGAAAAAAAAAAAAAAGCAAAATTTAAAAATTTAAATATGTGCCTTTCATATTATTTTATGATTCTATCTGTAAGTGTTTTCCCAAGAAAATGAAAGTGTATTCCCATACAAAGTCTTATACAAGAATGATCAAGAAGCCTCACTGGTTAGCCCCAAACTGGAAACAATTCTGATTATCTATGAACAGCTTGTAAACTGTAGTACATTCTTTAAATGTCATACTACTCAACAATAAAAAGAAATCAAATGTTGGTAAGAAAAATAGCATAGATGAATCTAAAACTATAGGTCAATAAAAGAAGTAAATCAGAAAAGAGCTCATTATCTGTGATCCTATTTATCCAAGGATAAGGGAAATGCAAACTAATCTGTAGTAGCAGAATTGATCAGTGGTTGCTTAGGAATTTGAGGGTTAAGTGTGATTAAGAGAAAGAGATGATAAAGTAGTACAAAAAACTCTTTTGGATAATGAACATGCTAATTATTTTTTAATATTTATTTTTTAGTTTTCAGTGGACACAACTGAAATATTTTATTTTTATGTGGTGATGAGGATCGAACCCAGCGCCCTTTGCATGCCAGGCGAGCACGCTACTGCTTGAGCCACATCCCCAGCCCCATATGATTTTTTAAGAAAAAAATACCTTAACAAAGCTGTTCAAACGTTGTTTGGGGAATTGTTAAAAAAATCTGGACTCTTTGGAAAACAAAAAATAACTTCCTAAAGGAGACCCTTCTACAACCTATAGTACTATGACTGGCAGGGAAAAAATACTTCTCAAAAAAGAATAGCTCACAGTAACAAAAATATTATAAGCCATTCTGTGAAAACAGTAAAGATTTTATCAAGACATTTCTCTGATGTGAAAGAATCTTAAAACATCAAGAAATAGTAAAATTGTCATTTGTAACAATAAATAAACATGTCCAGTAAGATATAAAATGAATTTTAGATACAGTAAGATATAGTGATTTAAACTGTCCTGCCTTTGATCAGGACCTGGAAGCTAAAAGCAACTATTAAAAAGCACATCATTCTCCTTGTGAACTCTGAGTAGAGATAACTTAACAGCAGACACATTACCATGTAAACAATATATGAAAGGCTCCATTCTATGGAGATTTGAGTTTCAGAGAAGAAATGTTTTCTTTTTCCCAAAAAGATTGCCAGAAATACTTTAAGCACAACAGAGCAGCCTACTCACCTCTGATGCTCTCCACAGATTGGATTGTTTTGGAAAGGAGTCAAACGCTGTCTTCACACAGAAGCCAGAAGTCAGCATTTCTTGCACATATTCCCACAGTCACCTCCTGGCCTTTTCATCAGGAAAAAGCACTTAGAGAAACTCCAGCCCTAGATAAAAGAAAACCAGAGATAGATGAACCAGTGCACTGAAACAACTCTGGATAACACAAAGTTTATCAGGAGGCTCTCGTTTCATATGAAATAGAAAGAGACTAAAATAACCAGGCAAAGCTTGTGTTTAGGAAAGACATGGGAAAATGTCATAGATGAGTACAATTTTAATATACATCTCTGCAGAAGGGAGCTCACATTTATTGGTCACTTGTGATTTACCTATCTATCTATCTATATATATATATATATATATATATTGCTATATATATATAATATACGTATATATACATATATACATATATAGTGCTAGATAAATCACATATACATATATATATAAATCACATATACATATATATATATATATATATATATATATATGTATATGTGATTTATCTAGCACTATATATGTATATATGTATATATACGTATATTATATATATATAGCAATATATATATATATATATACACATATGCGTATATATATGTATATGTGATTTATCTAGCACTATATATGTATATATGTATATTATATATGTGTATATATGTATATGTAATTTATCTAGCAATATATATATATGTATATATGTGTATTTATCTCACATAGATTCCTTCTTTTCCATGTGACAAGAGATAACAACTTTGGCTTAGCTGCCCTAATGAAATGGTATTTTTATAAAGTATCAAACACTTGCTGGTCACCACCAACGACTGTCATTTACTTGTTCATCTGCTTTCTGGACGGCTAGCTCTTTTAAAGTCAGGACTGTGACTTGCGCACTATGGAATTCCAGAGTTCTGAAGATTGTTAGACATATGGTATTAACTTAGTAAATGTATGTTGAATGACTGAACAAACATAAAAGTAGTCAGGCTGCACCGACTAGTTATGGTGTATTAATAACCTATGGAATGATCTGTAAAGTGAGTCCTTTTCTAGCAGGTACATGTGAATCTTCCGTAAGAAAAAGTAGATACTCTAACAGCAATCTGTGATTTGGATATAAATATCCTTCTTTGTAGACAATGAAATTGAAACCCAGGAGGATAAAGGAATTTTCCCAAGGTAACTCAGTATCTACTAAGTGATTGAGCTAGGATTCTCTAGCCAGTTCTGTTGGCCTCCAGAGCATTCCCACAGTCTTCTACACTAAATCCCCAGTAATGTTTCCATTTTACTTTCCGGCATCTGAAGATATCAACTCAAAGAGCTTCACAGAGAACTGTTTTCCAAATTGTGGGGCTCTGGGGGAGCAGGCAATGTCATTTCTGTATTGGGCAGTGAAAAATTCCACTATGATCTTAGAGACTTTGTTGTCCTCAGGGAACATAATTCCTGTCTCAGCTATTAAATTAATATCTGTTTTTGATGCTGACACAAACTCTTTCTGTTAGTCTCTGAAGAGTTTTCTTTTGCCAACAGAGTTACTTCAGAAATCACTTTAAAAAATTCAGATTTTTTTTTCAAACTGCATTGCTTTTTCCATGTTTATTAGTTTCTGACTCCCAACATATCCTGGGCTCCTTTCTTTCTCCACTCTGAAAGTTGGGCCACCTAAACCCAGCCTGTCCACCACGAAAAGTCCTCATCCACAGCTGACTTAGTGCACTGGTCTCCAGCACTGCCATCTCAGGAATCTGAGAATACACAGAACTGTTCTCCAAGTTTTAACCCTTTGACTTCTTCCCTTCCCTTCACAGTTTCATAAGACCTACTTTTCCTTACTTGCCACCTCAGTGATGCCTTTGTGTTCTCTTCTTGTCTTTTTCAGTTCTTCAATGCGTACTTAATAGTTCTGTATATAATAGTCTCTCTGTTGAAATAACTACAGAAAATTCTGTCTCAGAGCTGAATATTGATCCAGAAAATCTGCAAGAAAGCTTGGACTTTTTTTTTTTCAGAAATGAAAAGCAGAGCTGTTATGGGTTGGATCTTACATGCCCCCCAAAGGCTCATATGTGTTAAAGGCTTGGACCCCAGCTGATGGTGCTATTGGGAGCTTGTGGAAAGTATATGAGGTGGGGCCTAATAGAAGGATAGTTGTCTTTGGGAATATTGGGACTTTGGCCCCTCCTCTCTCTTATTTACTTCCTGGTCACTGTGCTGTGAGCTCCTTTGTTCTACCATGCACTCTCAGCCATGATGTTTCTGCCTTACCATTGTCTCAAAGTGAGGAGGCCAAGTGACCATGGACTGTAACCTCTGAAACTATGAGCCAAAATAAATCCTTTCTCCTTTAAGTTGTTTATCTCAGGTATTTTGTCACAGCCATGGAAATCTCACTAAGCGAAGAACCACTGAATTTACTTAGAGCCTTAGTGCAATGGAACTTTGTTTTGGGCTCTAAATTTTATTTTTTCAAATGTCCAGGACAGATAGACTGATATGCATCATAGATCTAATCTTAGGTCATTTAAGCTTTGGTAAATTGTTAAGGTCTAGTTAGTTCAAACATGTTTCACTAGGGTTTGACCTCAGAGAAGGAAGAATTGTGAAAAGAGTATCTACTATATAATCATGACTTTGGGTAATTAAATAATCCTAAAGAACTTCTCAATCACCAAAAATTTAAAAACAAATGGTAATATTCCATATTGATGTAGCATTAGTTCTATTATACTAATTTAATTGTTTATAAAACTGATAAAATATGTAAGGGTGTCATTTAACTCACAGTTCCATTGGTGATTTGGTAAATCAGAGTATTCCAACTTTGACAGAAATCTCAGTTTTAAAATATCTAGTTTTCAGAAATTTTTATTCCTGGGCATATACACAAACACTTATTCCTTACCAGTATGTCAGTTTTGTGATGAGCCTAGCATAACGTTTGATCACCTCCTTAATTTAGCCCTTTCCTTGGGCTCAGTAGTTATCTGTGTGCATCCATCTTTCTGATTAGAACTGAAGCTCCTATGAGCACAGAACAATTTTTTAATGTCTTTATATTCCTGGGATTTCACATTATGCTTGAAAAATTATAAATACTCAGTAATTATTTTTTTAAAGTGAAATGAGGAATTTCCCCTTCAAGAATAGAATTGTTTATAGGCCAAGATGGTCAATATTAAAATGCAAAGAATAGTCATTTAAAATCTTAGAAGATAGTTTTTTAAGTGAATAAATTTCCTTCGTGATACTAAATAACTAATAGTAATTGAAATGACTGGATAGACCCCCAAAGAACTTGATATTTTGTTGAAATCTGAGAAATGGATCTAAATTTGCAAATATTTCAAATGGCTCTCTAATATTGTAAGTTTTCCATAAATAAAACATACATTTTCCTATATGTAAGGCATAGATTTTTGCCCAAGTATATGCCAAAGCATGTAAATAATGCTATGAAAATCTTTTTTGATGAATTAATAAGTAAGGCATATTGCATTCTATTCTTCTTGATGATAATTGTAACAACACTATATAGTCAAAACAATGATATATTAATAACTTTCCTCTGTTTCTCTGTACATCATTAGAGTAAATATGGTATCTCCTGTGGTTGAATTCAGTAGAATGGAATTTTAAAGAGAATCTTAGTAAGTATTGTTAGTTAAAAAAATGTCTATACTAGGGTTGCTTTTATAAAATAGGAATTCAATCTCAGTGGAGCTGAGGACAGGGAAAATAAGGGTGCAAAGTCAGTCAATAAGGGAATTCAGATCAGATCTGTAAGAAAGTGATTAGAGGCAATTTGTGATTTCAGATTCATGTGTAGACACTCAAGAAAAAATTTCTTGGTAAATAACGGTTTACACAGTAGTTATCACTGTAAGGCAGGAATTCAAATAGTTAAAGTAAATGATATCAGGGGGAAATGGATGAAAATTCAGAGAAAAACATTCTATTCATTGTACCTGAATTTTTGAAGTTTTTTTTTTTTTTTTAATTTGTAATGGAGTGGACTAACCCATTGTATGGAAAACTGTGAGGTCAAAATGCTCTAAGAATAGTTTTTTTTAAGTTACCACTCTAGACTGCAAAGGAATGGCATTTCTATTTTTGTTTTTGCCCTTTAATTTTGGATGTTCTTTAAGTTTTTAGCAGAATTCTGAAATCAAATGGAGAAAATTATATAGAAAAATGAAAAATATGTTGCTGTATTATAAAATATAAATGCGTATGATACTTTCTATCAGTGTTTGTCTCTCCTCTTTGCCCTTCTATTGATCGCTTCTGTCTAAATATATAAAAATTTTTATTTGCAGAATTGAATAAAACATATAAATATTTTTATATACAGATAAGGAAACTTCTACTATACATGTCTGACTCTTGAATTAATATAAATATGTAGTAGATGATATTCTTCTGGGAACATACTATGATATTTTATTCCATTGGTCAATTATTTTTGGAGAAACTTCGTGGAGAAAAACAGCTTCCTTGAGCAGGTAAAGTGAAGAGGGAGAAATTATGAGAGAGAGAGAGAGAGAGAGAGAGAGAGAGAGAGAGAGAGAGAGAGATGGAAGAAATAGGAGAGAGAAAGAGAAGATGGAGAAGGAGAGAGTGGAGGAAAGAGACTATGAAGAACAGAGAGAAGTTTGGTATTTATGTTCTGGTTTATACATTTGTAAAAGGTAAAGAGCCATTAGTCCTTTATAAGATTCTTATCTTTTACCCACCAAAGAGAATAATTTCTGCAGTCTTCACATCCAAAAATTTGGTCACACTGTAGCCTAGAAGGATATGTAAAAAAATAATTTATAAGTCATCATGATTCATTAGTCCAGAACTATAGAATTTGAGAGCTAGAAGGCTTTTTTGTGATTTAGGCCAATTTCTTCAAAGCCAAATAGGAAAAATGAAACATAGAGAAGTCAAGTGGTTTGCCTAAGGTCATTCAGTTTGCTGATAGATTAGCTACTGAACAGAATCTCATAGGTAGAAGTAACAAACATTTGAAAAAAATCTTCATTTTGATGTATTACATTTATTTATTTGTTTTTCAAAAATGGATTAATGGTATTCTGGGTTCAATAAATTTCCATATAAATTTTAGAATCCGTATGTCAATATCTGAAAAAAAAAAGGGGGTAGCTGGGATTTTGGTAGAGATTATATTCAAACAGTCAATTTAAATCTGTCAATCATCTTGACATCTAGTCTTCTGATCCATATATATGTGATTTCTTAATATTGATTTATGTCTTTATTATTTCAATAATGTTTTATGGTTTTCAGCATATAATTCCTATACTTTATTATCCAAATTTATTACAAGGTGTTTTATTCTTTTTTATGTGATCATAAATGCAATTTACTTTCATTTCTGAGTGTTCATTGCTGATTCAGTAGGTTGAAAAAAAATATGAACTAAAAACAAAAAAAAGCTTTGTTTTTAATCAATTTTTAAGAATTTTCTATGCCTACAATAATGGCCTTTGCAAATAGAGATAGTTTGACTTCTTTATTTCTAGTCCGGAAGGTTTTGATTTCTTCTCTTTCTTTTTTCTCTTTGACTTATTTCTCTTTCCCTTAGCTAGAAATTCCAAGACAATTTTGAACAGAACTGGGGAGAGGACTTGTTTTGTTCCAAATCTTAAAAGGAGAACATTGTTTTTCACCATTAAAGATCATCTCAGTTGTGGGTTTTTCATGGATGCATTTTGTAAGATTGATCAAGTTCCTTTTTATACCAAGTTTGTTTAGTGCCCTATTATGAAAAGATGTTGGATTTTGAAAAATGCTTTTCCTGAGTATTTTAAGGTGATCATGAGGGTTTGTCCTTTATTCTTTTCATAGGATATACTGTATTGATTGATTCTCAGATACTATACCAACTGTGCATTGCTAGGATAAATTCTACATGATTATGTTGTAAAATTCTTTGTATATTTAGTGGATTTAGGTTGCTGTATTTTGTTTAGAATTTGTGCATGTATATTGACAAGGGATATTGATCTGTTATTTTCCTGTGGTTTCTTTGCTACCAGGGGGGTAATATTAGTAACTTTGTATAATGGAATGTATTTACAAGTATTACTCCAATTCTAGTTTTGGAGAAGTTTTTGAAGGGTTAGTATTAATTCCTTCTTGGAAAAATTTAGTAGAATTAATCTGAAGCCACCTGGTTTGAATTTTTCTTTGTTCAGAGTAAAAATTACTAATTAAATCTCTTTATTGATTATAGGTCTATTGATATTTTCTATTTCTTCTTGGTTTCATTTTCTTACTTTGCATCTTTTTAAGATTTTATCCATTTTATCTAAGTTATATAGTGTGTTGGCATACAGATCTTCTCAGTATTCCCTATGTTTCTTTATATTTCTGTAAGGATGTTAGTGATATCTCCTCTCTCATTTCTGATTTCAGTAATTTGAGTTTTCTTTTTTTATCTGGTAGTCTAACTAAAGATTTGTAACTTTTGTTGATCTTTTCAAATAACCTCCTTTTAGTTTTATTGATTTTTCTCTATTATTTTTCTACTCTCTATAATTTACCTCTGCTCTCATTTCTATTTCCTTCCTTCTGCTTATTTTGGGTTTAGTTTGCTCTTATTTTTCTAGTTTCCTTGGGTGGAATAAAAGGCTATTGGCTAGAGAGTTTTCTTTTTTTTTAATATTGCTATTTCTATGTTGTAAGTTTCTAAGAATTGAATAAACTGTCTCTCATAGTTGTGGAATGTTTTTATTTTCATTCATCTCAAGGCATTTTTTAATTTCCATCAGAATTGATTATTTGGAACCATTGGTTATTTAGTGATATATTGTTTAGTTTCTGTATATTTAAATATTACTCAGATTTCTTTCTTTTGTATTGATAATTTCATTCCATTGTGTTTGGAGAATATACTTTGTACAATTTTAAATATGTTTATGCTCATTTTATGACCTTTGTAATCTATCCTAGTGTATGTTACATGTATTTTTGAGAAAATGTACATCTGCAATTGTTTAGTGAAGTGGCCTATAGATACTTATTAAGCTTATTGGCATATAGTATTTTTCAAACCTTTAATTTCATTGTTTATCTTCCACTAGCAATTTTATCCAGTTTTGAAAATGGGGTGTTGAAGTCTCCAACTATTCTATTTCTTACTTCAGTTTTCATTGTTTTTACACATATTGGGTTCTCTTGTTAAGTACATAGATATTTATAATTGCTACATATCCCTGATAAATTGATATTCTTATAAAATGTTCTTTGTATTTATCAATAATTTTTTAAAGTTAATTTTGTTTGATATTTGTAGACACTTCTGTCTTGGGGTTATTGTCTGCATGGTACATGTTTTCTGTCCTTATAATCTCAACCTACTTATGTCTTTACATGTAACACTTGTGTCTTACAGATGCATGTAGTTGGATGATTTTTTAAAATCCGTTATGCTAATCTCTTTTTGATTGGAGTATTTAATACATCTGCATTTAAAGTAACTATTGGTGAGGAATTTGGTTTTGAATTTTTAATATTTGTTTCCTATATGTCTTTCTTTTATTTCTCTATTGCTGCATTTATGTGTAGGTATATATTTTTAGCATATCATTTTATTTTTTAATTTTTTCATATTTTCTACTTACTTTTAGTGGTTACTTTGAGATTCTAATTAGCATCTTTGCTTGAAACAATCTAATTTGAATTAATTCTGACTTAATTTCAATAAAATACTAAAACTTCTATTATACCTCTATCCCTGTCCTGTTTTATGCTATAATGTCATAGTAATTGCATATTTCTACATCATGAGCACACTGACACTGATTTACAATTGTTGCTTTCTGATGTTGAATTTTAAAGCAGGTTAGAGCTGGGTGCAATGGTGGTACATGCTTATAATCCCAGCAACTAAGGAGTCTGAGGCAGTAGAATCGTGAATTTGAGGCCAGCCTGAACAACTTAATGAGACTCAAAATGAAAAATAAAAATGGCTGGGGATGTTACTTGGTGTTAAGTGCCCCTGAGTTCAATCCCCACTTTTCTTCTCTAACTTCCTCAAAGCAAGTTAGAGAAGAAAAGTGTTATAATGCAAAGACATTTATCCCTTCCTATAATATTTACCTATGTAGTTACCTTCTGGTCTTTCTCTACCTGTTGATTTGAGTAATTTTCTAGAATAATTTCATTTAAGATGAGATATATTTGAACTTCTCCTTCATTTTGGGAGGGTTTTGTTAGATAAAGAATTCCTGGTTGAGAGTCTTTATTTTTCCAGTACTTTGAAGATATAATCTGGCCTCTAATGTTTCTGGTAAGAAGTCAGTTATCACTATTATTCAAGATCCTTTTTAGAAAGTAAGTCATTTTTCTCTTGCTGATTTCAAAATTTTCTCTTTGTTTCTTTCGTCAATTTGACTATGATATATGTAGATTTGGATCTCTAGCTCTTTGAGTTTATTCTATTTGGAGTTCATTGAGCTTCTTAGCTGAGTAGATAAATGTTTTTCATCTAATTTGGCAAACTTTCAGTCAGTATTTCCTTAAATTTTTTCTTCTCACCTTTTGTTCTCTTCTGCTGAAACTCCATTATGCATACTTTTTATCCTTTATGATGTTCCATCCATATCTGAGACGCTGCTGTCTGGGGCACTGTTAATTTTTCTTCATTCTTTTGTTCTTCTGTTATTCAGACTGCATGATTCCTGTTGACTGATCTTCAAATTTGCACTTTTTTTTTTGCCGTCTCAAGTCTTTTATTGATCGCCTGTAGTGATTTTTCATTTACATTATTGTAGTTTTAATTGCATAATTTTTATTTTTGTAAGATAGGTTTTTTTCTGTATCTTTTGTGTACAATTTCTGTTTTTCTATTTGGTGAGGCATTATTCTCCAACTTTCCTTTAATTCTTTGAGCATAGTTTCATTAAAATTTGTCATTTAAAATTTATGTCATTTTCTTGAAAAATTTGGGCTTCCTGAGGACATTTTATGTTAACCTTTTCTCCTGTGGATATTGCATATATTCTTGTTTCTTTGCATGTCTCATAGTTTTTATTAAAATTTTGAAATTGAAAATAACACATTGAAGCATCTCCATTACCAGATACTTACACTGCCCAGAGTTTGTTCTATAATTTTATTATTGTTTTTTTTTCCTCTTGCTACTTATTTCTTTTAGCAACTTTTATGGACAGATTCTATAGATTCTCTAGTCTCTGTAATGAGTGACCATTGAGTTTCTAGCTAGCTTTTTAAAAATTTTTACACCTGACTTTTCAGGTCACCTTTATGTCATTATAATTTGGTGACCAGCCAGAAGATTAACTCAAATGTTAGTCTGCATGTCTTCCACAAGATGCTGGGTACCTCTGGGTGAAGACACATCTTCAAACTTAGTTTTTACAAAAGAGTCTTAGAACTCCTTGTTTTTTTCAGAACATCAATATCAGCCAGAGTTGTTTGACAGGGGCCTATTCCTTTCTTTGTTTTTTTTCCTGGTCATGCACATAGCCTTGCACATACACATAACCTTTAAGACTATGTCAGAATTCTTTAAAATTTCCTATGGCCATCTACTTTTCCAGGACAATCTTGTTTGTCTCATTTAAAATTATAGATTTAGCAGCTGTGGTGGTGTCAGCTCTTTGCTATTGCAATTCATGAGTGAAGAAATCCCTAAAGAACCTACATGGAAATGCAAATGGGTTTTTCACTATAGATTACATAATAATGCCCAGTAGTACTGCTTTATTAAGTTGGGATCTTCTACGGCATTAGGATCTTGCGGCCAAGGAGATAGGGACATATTTTTAAGTGTAGGGAAATTTGGACTAACTGAATCTTGAGATCATTCTCATTCTAGAGCCTGTACAGGTGAATGACTTTGAACTTTCTGGAGGCAGTATGAGAATATTGTCCCAAGGTAAAAGGGAGTAGAAGACTAAAGGAAGGTGTTGCAAAGGCCTGTGGGGGTATCTATTCACTAACCTGACACATTGTGAAACTGCCTACTCCATATTGTCAAAATTTCTTTTCTTTTTAAATCTGATTCCTACCAATCTTTAGTTTTTACCCCTTTACAGATACTTTCCATTTCCTCTTTCACATCCACTCTCTACTCTGCCATTTCTCTAGAAGGCTGATCCAAGCGACAGTCTTCTTAGACCTGTGGTTACAAGTTTGATTTGGCTAACAGAGACAACAGCTGAGGCTAAACGGAGGAAGAGTGAGGTTAGGGTGTGTATTCCCCTGGTTCTCTCCTTGCAGAGTCTCCTTGGATTTGCTGGTTCTCCCTCCAATGACTAAAAGCCGCAGATTCTATTGGGTGGCCCTCCCATACACAATCCTCTGTCTCTATGTTCTAGTTATCTTTTCATTCCTTGGCTGTTTCAGGCCTAGAAGTGATTTCCAGGATGGCTTACCAAACCTTCGTAAGCAGTTCTTTTATTAACTGCTCCTCAAATTCTCTAGTTTGAGTGCGCCAGCTGTTTCTTGCCGGGCCCCTAACTGGTATAATTACCATGTGCACCATCTTTCTGTTGTCTGTGTTCTATTATCCATGCTTTAGTAGAAGGCAACAAAGGATGAATGTCTTTACTTGCAAAAGCATATGTTTTAGTTAGGGTTTTGTTGCTATTGTTTTGCTTTTAGGTTTTGAGGAGCTGAGATATATAATGGCTTCTTAATAGGAGTTTGTTTTGAGGAGATCAATAGAAATAAAGAGGACAGTAACTTCTACCATAAAGTTAGCCTTTGTAGAAAGCTGATGTTGCAGTACAGCTGGATCTCTGGGGACTTGGAAGGCAGTCAGAGGATTAGATAGTTGTCTCAGTAGACCCATGATCTAAAGACCTGCTGCTCCTGATTGTCTTTGCCTCACGCCCCTTTCATCCCTATAGGTGGCTGGGCCTTTGGATTCTTCTTGATGAGCAGCAAATGATATATCTTAAGGATGTGTGGGCAAGGGTCTAGGTTTCAATTACGTCACTACCTCTTTCTACTCCTGCAGAACATCCAGAGCTTCTATAGGCATTTACCTATGTTTTACCTATGCATAATTCTCCTGTTGAGGTCCAAGGATCACATCTATACTCCTCAAAACCCATAAATTCAAAATAGCATCTTTAGTGGTTAAGTGCTCAGAACCTGATAGCCTTCATCTCTGGCTTGAGTCTTGACTCCAATCACTGGCTGTGTGCTGTTTGTTCAAGTTACTAAATATTTTCAGTCCATTTGTACAATGAATATAATGACCAATCTTATTCTGGCTCTTGGGGAGGAGGAAATTTAGTCTGATAAAGGGAGAGAGGGAGAAAACTAAGTGCTCTGCCAATGTGAGATAGTCCTTCCACCACTTTACTTAAAAGTGAATAGTTAAGGCATTGACTTAGGGGAAAATAAATCCTTAAACTCCAGTGTGGCTAGAAGCTCAAAACAATAAGGCACACCTCTGGTGCTTAAGTAACTTGATCAAAGAAGATCTGTTAACAAGGACAGTGTATGAGGTTGGCGAACTGAGTGTACCCATGGTCAAGGTCAACCATTATTAGAAAGCTTTGGAGATCAGTTGCAGCACCAGTGAAACAGAGAACACTGGTGAACCTGTGCCTCAGTTGCTAGTTAGGACTCAATTGCACCTCATGGTCCAAGGGTCTAGGGTCCACCCCTCATTAAATCAGCTAATTGCTAGTTTGAGGGGTGATGTAGCAATAGCATGTTACATTAGAAGGAGATTTGCAGGTGATAGGTGTTTCAGAGATGGCTCATGTAGTATAGAATATAAATGCTCTAACCCAAGTGAATTTTATGGTATTAAAATTATACTTGGATAAAGCTGTTTAAAAAAAAAATGCTACCTCTCATTTCCAATGGTGGAAGTGGGAAAGAAAAGACAAATGATATTGAATGTGGTCTCTGTAATGAATTTCAGGGAGTGTCATCTAATAACAAACACTTGTTGACATCTACTATATGTCAAATTATATACTACCTACTGAAAATAAAATATAAATAGATAAGTTTCCCACCCTTATTGAGATAATACTTGGGGTATCAAACCTATATTTTATTTCTTGGTAGAAGTGTAATGTAGGTGGCATTGGAGTATAGATTTTGTTTTTCTGAGCATATGATAAAAAGAACTATTTATGTGTCTTGTCCATTGAGTATTTATGGAGCAACAGCCTGACAATCCAACACATGGAGTGTGTCAAGTAAAATTATGTTCCAGATCAAGCACTTTCCAGATAGGTTATTACTTAAAATTTGAGTAGAATTATAATTTCAAAGACTTGATGTCTAACTAACAATGTAAAACTATTTTCCCCCATTACCTGGAGATTTTAAATAAATAGCCCTTGCCCTCATGAGAATAAAAATACATTTAAATCTATTACTGTCATGGGTATATAACTTACAATCTTTTCCATGGCCATGGATCAATCTGTTTAATTTTCCATTTTCCATGACTTGTGTGTGTGCATTAGCAAGAGAGTATATAAGAAGTGCCTGTGTGGTTTTCATTAAAGAAATATTTCCAGCTACACTATTCAGCAAAGGTAGTCATCATTGTTTTTTCATTATACATTTACCACTTTAATTAACACATATTCATTTATCTAGTCAGCAAATCTATTTTGAGTGCCTTATTTGTATCAGGTTGTAGTCTTCATGCTAGAAAATGCCAACTATGATCCCTTTTACAAAAATAAAAATTACTGTCCAATGAGAAATAAATGTTGTTCTGCATGTGGTCTTCCCTTCAACTTTTATAAATGTCTGTGCCTCTTAGTGTTTTACAAGAGGGGAAAATAATTCATCAAGTCAGTCAGGGGCTGTATCATTCCAAAGCCAAGGGATGTTCACTCTCCTAGTAAATATATCATTCTGAATTTATTCTGTGCAAGAGTTGGCTATTAACCTGAGTGTGCTTTATTTTTTTTTCTATGATATTTCTTTAGAGAAAACATGTGAGAAACATTGGTGACATAAACAAAGATTCTCTCTCTCTCTCTCTCTCTCTCTCTCTCTTTCTCTCTCTCTCTCAAAAAAAATGAGAAGGCAAGGAGTATCACTGAGGTAGAAACAAGATGATAAATGATTAGCTTACATTTAAGAAAACAAGCATATGTAATCCTAGCAACTCAATAAGCTCAGGCAGGAGGATTGCAAGTTTTAGGCAAGCATCACACAACTTAGCGAAACCTGTCACAAAATAAAAAAATGAAAAAGGCTTGAGATGTAGCTCAGTGGTTGAGCACTCTGAGAAGAAAAATTTCTCGCCATTTTACTCTGGAAATAGAAGAATCTCTGCAGGTTGAATATTTTTTTTATGTTGGAATAGATTTCCAGCTGTGGGACTCTATAAAGATGAGATTTGAGTTATAATATTTTAAAAGTATTATCAAACAATTTCTTATCAAATGTGAAAAAATTAAATAACTCCACCGAAGTTTTATAAGTGTATATTACTAGGAAAATAAACCATTATGATGACAATTTTTATTCTGAAGTTGACAGTTTTACCATTTTAGGTTAATTTTGGGAGACCTATCAACTTTCTTAATTATTTTTTCACATTATAAGATTATAGAAAATAAAAATAATCCAAGAAATTCCATGTTTTTACTTTAACTATATATGGTACTTCTTTTTTTTAAATTTTTTATTGTTGGTTGTTCAAAACATTACAAATTTCTTAATATATCATATTTCACACTTTGATTCAAGTGGGTTATGAACTCCCATTTTTACCCCATATACAGATTGCAGAATTACATCAGTTACACATCCATTGATTTACATATTGCCATACTATCTCTGGGGCAGAAAGCATTCAGAGCTAAGTTGCAATGGAATCTGTAGATAGATTGCTTTCTAAAGCTGTTGTAATAATTAGCAGTATTAATACCTCATTTATCAAATTTGCCAGTTCTGAATTTTTGCAATCTTTGTATGACATTTTAAGCTAAACACACATATGAAATAGATCAAAACAGAATCATCTTGACTGAAGTGGGAGACCAGCTCAGGAAAGCTCCTCCAAGTTGGTTTCACCTTTCCTTTTCCTGAGGGTCCTTGGAAGCATCTATGGGGACTTCCACAGATTCATTAAACATTATTTGAAAATCATGGTTTTCTAGTTTTTTAGTGCATTGGTTAGATTTTCATAAGTAATACTAATATATCTTTTCTATCATTTGTAGCAAAGACACTTAGCTTTCAAATTAACAGTATGTTTCTTTTGCTGATTATCTTTGAGTTTTAATGGTATTTAAATATTATTTCTAGTTCTCCAGGCACAAAAGAAAAACTCATTATGTGCTTATGCATTGTTTTCAGAAACTATGAAACAAGGTCTCAGTAGGATGCCAACGTAAGTGTCTTATTATCTTCAGTGCTCAGATGTCATCATCGTTACAGTCCATGTGTGTCACATTAACTCCTTCAGGTCACAAGAGAATCATTTAGTAAACTCCAAGGGTTGCATCTTTAAATGTAAGAATTGGTGTATTCCATTGTCAGGGAAAGCCTTCTAAAGACAGAACTAATGCTTATGAAAATTCATGCTTAGGTTGAGAGACTTGTGAGTAAACACCAGGACAATTCAATGAATGCACAGCATTCTAACTACACTGCGTCCCCTAGTCCATGGGTAAAATTTGATATATCAGTGACAATGAACCTTATGCATTATGTTCTCCATTTATCTTTTTCACAAAGTCAGAGTATGAAATTATACTAAATAAGCATAGCTATAAACATGATAAGAAGCACTATGATGCATTTGTCAGATATGAACTCTCCTAAAGAGTGGTAGGTTTCAGGTCCTCTGAACTTGGTAAAGAAGTAGGGGAGAGAACAGCAGCAGTCTGATAATCCAGGAACTCATCATCACCTTGGTTTGAGAGAGAAGTGATTGTATGTTAAGGACTAGGGGTAGGCAGCCCCCAGTGGTTCTCATTTCTGGGTATGGGTACCCTTGTTTAATCCCCTCTCCTTGAGCATGGGTTGGATTGAATGACTGACTTCTAGAGAGCAGATGGCAGAAGTAATAAGGTGTTGCTTTGAGATTAGATTATAAAAAGATGCTTCTGTCTTGGGTACTCTCTCATTCTTATTTATTTCTGAGACAATCTTGCTTTGTTGGCTCAGACTGGCCCTGAACTCCTGGACTCAAGCAATCCTCCTGCCTTATTCTCCCAAGTAGCTAGGACTTCAGGCATGTGACACCATGCCTGGCTCTTTCAGATCACTTACCCTGAAAAAAAATCTAGCTGCAGTGTTTTGTAGAGAGGCCTTCCTGGTGAGGGACTGAGACCTCTGGTCAATGAAGTAAGGACTAGAGGCAGGTGGCCTTCAATCCTCCCTTCATCAAGCTTTTAGGTTAGACCATAGCCCCAGCTCATGGCTTGAATGCAGCCCCATGAGAGACCCTGGGACAGGGGTCCCAACCTAAGCTGTTCCTAAATTCATGACAAAAGTTGATTTTTGGTTATTTTAAGTTTCTAAACGTAATGATTAATTTTTGGTGTGATGCTGGGGATTGAACCCAGGGCCTTGTGCATGTAAGGCAAGCACTCTACCAACTGTGTTATGTCCTCAGTCCTTGATGATTAATTTTTAAACAGCAGTAGATAAACGATAGAAACATGCTCTTTCTATAATATTCTGAATAGAATAAAGGTTTAGAAAAGCTAGCGCTAAGTGATCCTGTTTAGCAAACTTCAGGAAACTTGATCTTGCTGATAAATCATCCAAGGAGGGAGGCAACACATTGGTCAATGGGCTTGCCATCCCATGGTGAAGGACAGCCATCATTACCATTAATTGTATAGCTTCTTGGGTGTGACTAAGAGGCCTTTAGGGCACTGAAACCCTCTCTAGTCCAGATTTAGAGGATGGCAGCACCATGCCGGGGTTTTCCATATACCAACCCATTTAATCTTCTCAGGAGCACCATGGATTAAGAATTATCATCATTATTTTTAAAATGTGGAAAAAGACTCAGAGATGTTGCTACTTTGATCAAGGAATCATCATAGGTTGAGAAAACTGTAGAGAGAGAATAGAATTCATGTCAATCATGATTGATTTCTTCATAGGTTGGGTTAAAATTTAGGTGAGAGGAATGAATATGATATAAAGGACTTCAAAGAGGAATGATTAATTATAGGAAATGAACAAATTTTTCATATGTTTTAAAGGGGAGCCAAGAGGTCTGTGTTACAATTTGGATCTGGAATGTCTCCCAAAAGCTCATGTGTGGAAAAGTTGGTCTCCAAGGCAGCAGTGTACAGAGGTGGAACTTTGTGGAAATGATTAAATCATGAGGCCTCTGACCTCATTAGTGGACAAATCCATCACGTTGAATGAACTAGTAGGAAGTGGTGGAAACTATAGTCCGGTGGGGCATGTTTGAAGGAAGTAGGTCACTAGGAGTGTGCCGTGGGGACTATATCTTGTCCCTGGCCCTTCCCTCCCTATGACTCCTACATTTTCACCACGATGCTCTCCCTCACCTCAGGCTCAAAGCAATGGAGCCAGCTGACATGGATTGAAACCTCTGGATCTGTGGGCCAAAATAAATATTTTCTCCTCTAAATTATTGTTTTCATGTACTTTTGTCGCAGCAGCAAAAAGGTGACTAACATAGCCTATGAAAGGGAAAGGCCTTGTGTCAAGAGAGACAAGATGAAAGACTGGAAAATCAGTGGAGCCAAGAATGAAAAGAAACTTAATACTCAGCTGATCTGACATAGCTCTGCCACTTATAAAATAAAATAAGGAATAACCCGCACCTTGTTTGGCCTCTAACTATTCCTAACTAATTATAACTAAGAAGGAGATCTGTATCAGGAAATTGCTATGAAAATAAATATGTACAATCTTTATAGCAAATTACTCACATTAAATATACTTACATGTATGCTTTAGCCTATTTTATTTTTTAGCCAAAAAGTATCAGTGAGCCTTTGTAATTATTTTCCATTTTTTTTCAGTTATGATGTTTATGAAATTGAATTTGAATAATTATATCCTTTTGGATTTTAAAAATATTGTTGTGAGTAAAGCTGAATTTGCAATGCTTCATTTGGCATTGCTGAAGGAAAGAAAAGATACTAAAATATTTTGAGCTACAGCTTTATATAGACAAAGAGAAACTTCAAATACTGGTTACTGATTACATTCATTATTTTGCATAAAATCAGGAGAATTGCAAAGACATTGGACAAGATTCATATTTTGGTATTATTTCCATTGTGGAGTTTAAATGTTTTATATTTGATGTTTTGGGTACTAAGAATTTAAATGGGTTAATGCCAATCTGTGTGCTTGGCTCAGAGTCCTGGAATAATGGAGGCATCTATGGAGAGTCCTACTTTCACCAGGATATGAAACTTGACTGCTGGAGGTACTCTAAAAAGTGGGATCGAGCTTTCAGATGAAGTGGTGTTGAGGAAGGAAGTCAACATTGCCACCAACCTGTAAACTTCAGAGAGTTGCAATTCCTAAACTTCCTTGTGGGACCCAGGATTGATATTGTGGCATTTAAATGGTAGTGACATCAACCTAGCCCAATGCAGTTAAAGGAAATGACCAATCTGTCCTTTTGGAATACTGATTAAAAAAATACAATTCTTTCCCTTCTCTTTGAAACCTATGGCCAAAGTAGTTGACATGAAGAGGTCCACAGCAGCTGTTATGGTAAGCATGGGTTTGCAACAAGGTCCATATCTATGAACTTGGTGGAAGTTGATGAAGCAGGACCTGTTGATATGTGTGGTTTGATGTCATAGATATTTCATGATCTTAAAAATGATCTTTATATTACAGTTTATTGGTTGTATTGCACTATGCTGCACCAACAGCCATCTGCACTGTGTATCCATCCTGACCCACATCTTACCTTTGGCCCTTACACTATTGTTCATAGCCCATCCTTGAGTTTTACCCTATCCCAGGTTCTCAGGTAAGTCACTCATACCTACTGAAGTTGAGAGAGAAGTTTCATTTGTATATAATTCATTGTCATAAAAAGACAAAGAGTATAAGACCCTATGTCTTAGGGTCAAGTCAAAAATGTAAAACTGTGCCTTGTACAGTCAGAACATCATGTGTCTGGAAGCCAGAATTATTCTCACAAATCAGAATGGAGGGAGCATGGCAGCAGCACTAAGAAAGCAAAACAGTGCCACAGGAAGATTAAACACACAGCTTAGGTCTACATGCCCCATGGAAATATGTGCTGTTCTCCTGTAGAATGTGGTGGTGGGGATTTAAAGTGTGAAAAAAGGTTAGATTTACTGAACGTTCAATACATGCCCTGGGGTGATTGCTATTTGGGTAACAATATTTGCTGTTTGATTTCATCTTGAACCCCATAATTCCCAAGTTTGATATAATTGACCTCATTTGGAAAAAAATAAGAAATTGGGGAGAAAAGGTTAAATAATTCTACAGTTAATTTTTTGAGTGTTGTTTGAACTTAGGCTCTTCCAACTCATTCTCTATTGTACCCCAGATTTGAATTTTGTTCTTTTGAATTGTTGGGGCATCCTGGAGTTTCAAAAATCACCTTCTTGTAGGTTTAGTGTGTGTGCTTGCACATTGGCATAGTAGCATCCACAAATGGTAGAGTTTCAGGCTGTTGTGGAAAGATGAATTATTTAAGAAGATTGATTATGACCCATCTGTGACTAAATCCTTACTGATTTGTAATCTATTCTGGCCAAACAGTAGGAAATAAAATTGATTCCCATTAATTTAGTTATCACAAGTTAGAGGGAAATTGGTAATACATTCAACTGGTTCTGAATTTTGCCTTGACGAAGCCCCTCCCTAAGTTAGGAATGTTTCCTGAGGACTATTTGCATGTGTTATTTTTCAGTAAAATGTGGTTAGAAGACAATTGGAGGTGGGAGAAAATTTAGAGTTCAAGACAGGTCCTATAGATTAGCTGGCTGAATGAAATTTGAAGGTCAATTCAAATGGTAAATTCAAAGTCTTAGCCCTCCCACTTACAGACAGCAGGAAGAAGAAAGAGGATAAAGAGAAGGAAGAAGGAGATTAAGAAACTACTTTCTAAAAACAAGATCTTAATATTGGTCTATTTTGAGCCATTTATTTTTTCCTAATGAAATCATTACATTTTCCATTATCAATGATCATTCATGCATGTCTTCAATGAGTGTTTCTTTTGATGGGGTGAATAAACCTCTTATCTTTTTAATTTTATTTATTTAATATTAATTATACAATATTCACTATACACAATAGTGGGTTTTGCTGAGGCATATTCACACATGCACGTAAGTTGATAAGTTTTACTCTCCAGTACTTTCCCCTTACCCTCTCCTCCTTGCTCCCCCAATGTTATTCATAGAGCTGCAATTCCTAAACTTCTGAGGACTATTTGCATGTGTTATTTTCCAGTAAAATGTTGTTAGGAGACAATGGGAGGTGGGATGCTTTCCATTTTACTTTCATTAAATCCTCCCCCCATACCTTCCACATATGAGAAAAAAATGTGATATTTTTCTTCCTGAGTCTGGCTTATTTTATTTGACATGATGTTCTCTAGTTCCACCATTTTCCGCAGACAATATTATTTTGTTGTTCTTTATGACTGAATAGAACTCTATCATGTGAAAATACCACATGTTCTTTATTCATCTGCTGTTGGTTATTTAGGCTGATTCCATAACTTGGCTATCATGAATTGTTCTTGTGACAGACATAGGTATACATGTATCTCTAAAGAATGCTGACTTAAATTCTTTTAGATAAATATTGAAGTGTTTTATAGCTGGATTATATGGTAATTCTGTTTTCAGTTTTTCAAGTTAACTCCATACTTATTTCCATAGTTACAATACCAATTTAGATTTCTACCAACAGTGTTTAAGAGTTCCTTCTTTCATACATCCATTTTTGTTTGTATTATTAATGATTGCAACCTGACTGGCATAAGATGGAATCTCAATGTAGTTTTTTTTTTTTTTTTTTTCTGTACCAGGGACTGAATTCAAAGGGGCATAATCACTGAGTCACGTTCCCAGGCTTTTCATATTATTTTGTTTATTTATTTTTTTTAATTTTGAGACAGGTTTTCCCTAGGTTGCTTACAGCTGTGTTCCTGCTTGGATGATAAATTATAGTGCCACCTGTTTAGTGCACACCTACTATGTGCTAGAACCTGGAGATAGATACAAAAGTGAACAGAAGAAGCATGGTTTCCTATCCTCAAGAAGGTTCTGTTCTACTATAAACATTGATGTGGCTGTATCCCTGTAGTATGCTGTTTTTAAATCTTTTGGATATAAATCAAAGAGTACAATAGCTGGGTCAAGTGGTGGTTCCATTCCCAGTTTTCCAAGGACTTCCCATTCTGCTTTCCATATTGGCTGCACCGATTTGTAGTTCCACCAGCAATGTATGAGTGTACCTTTTTCCCTACATCCTCACCAACACCTATTGCTGTTTGTATTCTTAATATCTGCCATTCTGACTGGCATGAGATGAAATCTTAGAGTAGTTTTGATTTGCATTTCTCTAATTGCTAGAGATATTGAACATTTTTTTGTACATTTGTTGTGGTAAAAATTTGCTCCCAAGCTGTGGGCTCTCTATTCACCTCACTGGTTGTTTCTTTTACTGAGAAGAAGCTTTTTAGTTTGAATCCATCCCATTTATTGATTCTTTTTTTTATTATTATTAAATTATTTATTTATTCTAATCTGTTATACATGATGGCAGAATGCAATTCATTTCATATTACACATATCAAGTACAATTTTTCAAGTCACTGGTTGTACACAAAGTATTTTCACACCATTCGTGTCTTCATACATGTACGTAGAGTAATGATGTCTAATTCATTCCACTGTCATTTATACCCCCTTTGCTCCCATGTTATCTTCTTATTAGTATTAGTGTGGTGTGTTTGTCTCCATCTGACTGGGGGAGGTAGTAGAAACTAGGATCTGGGCCTCATTGGAGGAAGCAAGTCAATGGAAAAAGCCTGAAAGTATATAGCTGGTGCTTGGCCTCTTCCTTGTGTGTCCGTGTTCTCTCTCTCTCCTCCATATCTCTCTCTCTCCTCCCTGGCTGCCATGAAGTGAGCAGTTGTTTTCTGCGTGGCCCTTCTATTTAATGTTGTACCTCATCATAGGTCCAGAAACAGAAGAACAAGCCAACCACCATGAATTGAAATCATGAACCAAAATAAACCTTTCCTCCTCTAAATTGTTTTGCTCAGGTATTTTGTCATGGCAATGGAAAATTGACAAACATACTATCATTATTCTTCTTATTTTGGTCTCCCACTCTTTATCTGCCATTTGTGGCTCCAATTTAGCATCCCAAATGATTCTATTTTCTCCACTTCCTAGCAAATAAATTATATTTCTTATTTCAAACATTTTTAGCAGTTGTCTTAGAGTTTGTATTACATATATACAAGTAATCAAACACCATTTTCAAGGAGAACTATACCATATCATAGATGTTATAAGCACCTTTTAATAACAAAATAATCCTAATTCCTCTCTCCTTTTCCTTGCATTTAGCCTATTTATCATACTCCTTTTAAAATCATGGTCTGGTCCATTTATTGATTCTTGATTTAAATTCTTACTTTATAAGATTTTTATTAAGGAATTAGGGGCCTAATGTGATACGGTGGATTGTGGGCCTACTTTTTCTTATAATAAGTGCAGTGTTTCTGGTTTAATTCATAGGTCCTTGATCCACTTTGAGTTGAGTGGTTGTGCATGGTGAGGGATAGGTGTTTAGTTTCATTTTGCTACATACGGATTTCCAGTTTTCCCAGTTCCATTTGTTGAAGAGTCTATCTTTTCTCCAATGTATGTTTTTGGTGCTTTTGTCTAATATAAGATAATTGTAATTATGTGGGTTTGTCTCTGTGTCCTCTAATCTGTACCATTGGTCTGCAGTCTATTTTGGTACCAATACCATGCTTTTTTTGTTACTATTGCTCTATAATATAGTTAGACTGCTAGGATCTAGACTGCTTTTTCTATTTCTATGAGGAATGCCAATGGGATTTTGATTGCAATTGCATGAAATCTGTATAGTGCTTTTGGTAGTATGGTCATTTTGACAGTATTAATTCTGCCTATCCAAGAGCAATGTAGATCTTTTCATCTTCTAAGGTCTTCTTTGATTTTTTTTCTTTAGTGTTCTCTTTCACTAGACTGTGGAAGCAACATAGATGCTCTTCAGAAGATGAATGGATAAAAAATATGGTATATATACACAATGGAATATTATTCCGCATTAAAAGAGAATAAAATCATGGCATTTTCAGGTAAAAGGATGGAGTTGGAGAATATAATGCTAAGTGAAGTTAGCCAATCCCCCCCCCCCAAAAAAAAATTGCCATATGTTTTCTCTGATATAAGGATGTTGATTCATGATGGGGTTGTGGGGAGCATTGGAGGATCAAATAAACACTAGATAGGGCAAAGGGGTGGGGGGAAAAGGAAGGGGACATGGGGATAGGAAAGATGGTGGAATGAGATGGTCATCATCACCCTCAGTATATGTATGAAGACCCAAATGATGTAACTCTACTTTGTGGACAACCAGAGATATGAAAAATTGTGCTCTACATGTGTAATATGAATTTTAATGCATTCTGATTTCATATATAACAAATTAAAATAATTTTTTTTTAAAAAAAGGTTATGTTCTAATGGAAGACCAAAACAAGGTAACAGAAAAAAATAAAAGAATTGTAGGGTAATATGAAGGAATCGAACCAGGTTGAGATACTTAGAAATGAGTGGACATCTTTAAGTATAATGATTAGGACATTCAAAGACCCACAGGTTAAGGAGTTAGCCATGCAGAGTCAGGGGAAGAATACCCCTGGAAGAAGGAGTGGCAGGTGCAAAGGGCCCAAGGCACTAATACAATGATGTATTTAAGAAATTAAAAGAACACCTGTGAATGTTATTTAGAAGAAGGGAAGAATGCTAAATGGTGGTAGACAAAGCCCTTATCATGCAGGGTTTAGGATCCATACCATGGTAAGAATCCCAGATCATATTTTGGTATAATGGGGCTCTCGTAAAGAAATTTTAAATAATTTTTATAGTCAATTATAAGATTAGATTCTCTCTATTTAAACTGTTAGCTTTTTTAGTTTTTTGGAGATTGAACTCAGGGGCTCTCAACCACTAAGCACATTCCCAGTCCTATTTTGAATTTTATTTAGGGACAGGGTCTCACTGAGTTGCTTAGTGCCTCACTTTTGCTGAGGCTAGATTTGAACTCATGATACTCCTGTCTCAGCCTTCGAGGTGCTGGGTTAAACTGTTAGCTTTTAAGAGCTGAGTATGTAGTTCAGTGGTAGGCACTTGCCTAGAGTGTACAAGGCCCTGGATTTGATCCCTAGCACAGAAAAATAGATTATAGAGTGTTTATATTTATATTCCAATATAGAGAAATGCACAAATTAAATTATCTATAATTCATTCCTAGATTGCCTGATTATTTTTATTAAAAAGAAAAATTATACTTTTACACACACACACACACACACACACTTCTCTATCTTACTTAGCACTTTCCCCAAGGGGCATCATTATTAAACAGTTTATTAGGCTTCCTTCAAAATTAGGAGCAAATACAAAACATTTATGTGTGTATATGCACATATGTAAATGGAATTGTATTTGTATTATGTTCTGTACCTTAACTTTTAACTTAAAAAATATCAGCACTTGCACTCACAGATTATTTTATTCTTATTAAAAGCTACATAATACTGTATTTTATGGGTATACAACTTTTTTTTAACTTTTGGGGGTTGTTTATATTTTTTTTCCATAACAAAAAACACTATCACAAATTTTTATTAATTCTAATAGAAAATTATGGCACATTTCTTTATGTGTCATAATTGAGTGATTTATTAGATGTTTTTAAACTTTTGAAAGATTATGCCAAATTTCCCTTCCAGAATGACTTCAATTTAAAATTGCTCCCCCCAATAATATGACACCCTCCTGAAGGTAAATATTTTCATTTTTGCCTGGTGATACTATAACAAATATGTTTTCTCAGCTTGATGTTATGATATCCAGGATTTTGATTTCAGAAGGTCAAATGCATCAATTGTTCTTTATGGCACTTTTATACCATGTTGTAAAGACCTCTTCCACCCTACAACGAAAACAAACTAAATAAATTCAGCTACCTTTCACCTGGAACTATCATTGTGAATAGTGTTGAGCAAGGGAGTAATGTGGTTCAATTTATATTTAAAAAATTTATTTTGGGTGCTATATGATATATGATATTTAAGGAAAGTAAGAATGGACTTGGGGAGCCAGTTAGGTGGCAAAGAGATGACGGGTTCTGGAGTAGTATGGTAACAGTCTCCCGGGCAGTGGACAGTTGCAAGACACTTCCAAGACTGTGCTAGCAGGACTTTAGTGTGCACTGGAGGAAGGTACTGCTGAAGGGGAGGAATCAAGCCCATTTCTAGAATATTTTTTTTTCCTGCACCTGGGTGGATATCAATGATGCTCATTGAATTGAAAAAGACTGGAGTTGGTTTTGTGAGATGTTTTGTGAGAGAAAATCTATAGTTCTGGTTTATGCATGTAAAGTCTGAGATGTTGAAGAGACATCTGATTATAGCTGTTGGATGTTGGGTCGGTACTGAGTATATTAGAGTGCAGAGGTACAGTCTGGCCTGGATGGTATTTCAGTCATTGAAATCACCAGAGAAGACTCCAGAAATCTCAACAATTATATCAAGATAAAGGGAGAAGCAGCCAACAAAGGAGGTAGGCACCATGGCTGCTCCCCATCCTCGAACACTCACAGCATCACCACCACACTCTGCTTTGAATTCACCCCAAGATCCTCAGTATAATCATCACACATGTTGTGACTTCATCACCAGAAACCCAATTTTCCTCTCACATTCCCTACTCTAACATTATAAGCATCTGCACATCTATTAAATTATTTTCTTCTTCCTCGACTTTTGAAAGTCTTCCACTTAAACTTCATCCATTTTATTTAAAGTTTCCTTTATCTGACCCATTTTTCTGAACACTGCCCTTTTCTTCTTACTGGAACAGAAACCTGGCCCTCTCAAGAGGACACTGCCTTCCCTATAGTCATATTAAATGGTGGTTTTCACTTCCATAACTGCCAGGCCCAGAGCTGGAGTCAGATTCTGCTCAGCTCGCCATTGCTCTTTTCAGACAGTTCTCACTGCTTCTCTAAAAATGTTCAACTTTGACTCTCATGCCATTAGATAGAATACCAGCCTTTAATCTTCACATCCCTCCACATTCCATCATTTTAGCTCCAGCCTAACTGGAACTCTCTAATACTACTCCTATCATAATTCTTTTCTTCTTTAAATACACTTGGTTCTTCTGAAACCAGCACTCTTGTTCCTAGAAGCTATCTCCTCCCATGGGTTTTCCTGCACTCTGCCTGAGCAGCTCATTCCTGTGTGCATGCCTCAGGTCTTCCTGCAATCACTGCTGGCAATCCCTCCATCATCTCAATGTGTCTTCTCTTTCCACCTTAGTGCAGGTAGTACTGCCATTCTAATAGTTCTCCAGTGCCACAGGATTGACAGTACACCAGCACTGACCACCTTTGCATTGTTCTTCACCCCTTGATGTTTGTCTCTCCTTTGCTCAGTTAATGGTTTCATGGTCAGTTATTAGGACCACTGCCCCCTGTCTACTTCTTTGACTCTCAATCCTCTCTATATTCACTTCCATGGACCTCAAGTGTCCTCTTAATGCTGCTTGGCACTCTCATTTTCCTAGTAAATTTTCACTCTCAAATTCTTGAGACAATTCCTTCAGGGTCTTTTCTCTCCTCAAACCCCGAATTCCACCCTCCTCAAACCACATTTAGAAGAAAACCTTTCTACTTCACGAAAAAATGGAAGCACTCATGCAAGACCTCACTCTGCCCACCATTTTCACATTTATCCACCTACTAACACCTGCATCCTCACTCTCTGTTTTCTCCCTCCATACTGTGAATGACCTATCCATTGTCTTACTTAAAATTAGTTTCCTGAGCCGTCTGCTTCTCACCTCCCTCAGCCCTCCCATCCACTCAAAGATTCTGCTCTAGCATCTCCTTTCGCACATTGTTGGCCTTTATTCTTAAATGGAATATGCTCATTAGCATACAACAGACTTTTTCTCTCTGTTAAAAAAGCACACACAGAAAAGGAAAGAAGTCAAAATTTTCCTACACCTATGTTTTTACATCCATTTCCCAGGACTCTAGGATAGCCATTAACAGTCATTATTTTCACTGTTCCTAATGTCAAAACTTTCTCTCTTTAACTCAGGAGGCTTTTACCCCAACTACTTCACCTAAATTCTTCTGTTATAGTCACCAGTAACCTCAGGTTGCTAAATTCAGTGGCTGATTCTAATTCGTCATTTTAATTGAATTTTCATCAACATTTGGAGTTGTTCAACCTTCTGCTTCCTGTACTGTCCTTATTTGACTTCCAGGACTCCTAGCTTTCTTCCTCCATAAGCAAGTTGTGCCATTAGGGCCTCCTTTTGTTGAGTCTTCTTCCTCTCCCTGGCCTCTTAGTATTGGTGGATATCATAGCTCAGTCCTTTGTCCTTTTATTTTTCTTTTCCTATATGCACTCACACCATTAGTGATTCAGTGACCATGATTCTTGATTTTATATCTCGAGTCCATTCCTCTTCCCTAGACTCCAGGCATACATATTCTATTACCCACTGGTCATGTTCACTTGGAGATCTCACATGTTGATCTTCAGGTCAGTGTGTCCTAATCGAACTCATTGTCCTCCCAAACCTGTTCCACCTACAGCTTCCCTTTTTCCTGCTGATGGCAATGTGACTTTCACACAACCCTCAGACCAGATGGAATCATTCATGATTCTCTTCTTTCTCTCACTCCATTCAAATCTCTCAGGACATCATTCAAATTCTACCTTGAAAACCCATCCAAAGTCTGACCATGTCTCCCTCTCCCTGGTGGAGTCAGCATTGTATTTATCTAGAAATAGTCTCCTAACAGCTCTCCCCACACCCACACCAGTCTATTCTTAACACAGAAACCAGAGTAATCCTTCTAAGTATTAATCAGATTATGCCACTCTTCTGTTCAGATCTGTGCAGTGACACTCCCCTAGTATCACTCAGAAGGTAAGTCCTACCATGTCTCCAAAGTGCTGTATGTTCCACACAGCCCAGCTGCCCCTTTGGTTATTTGCCTTCCTCTCCTTTGCTCTTAGCTGAACTCATAATGTGCTTCTTTGGTGTTCCTTGAACTCTGTAGACAAGGCTAAAACCCCCCACCCATTTCATCTTTTAGTTCAAATTTCAACAAGGTCTACTTAAACTAACTTACATAAAATGATGACCTCTCACCTTGCTGTCCCTCTCACTCTATACCTTCTTCCTGTTACACCTAATATGTTCTGATATGCAATGTATAGTTAATGTTTAAAAACAACTGTGGCTTATTCTCTCTCTTCCTGTTGGAATGTAAAATTCATAAAGCCAGAGAATTTAGTTTTTTTCTTCATTGCATCATAAGTACTTAAAATCATGTCTAGCTGATGGTCCAAATTCAATAAATATTTTGAATTATTTATTAATGTTTTTAATGAATGAATGAATAGTTCCCAAGTCACCAGTCACTGGCAGTCAGATTCCCATCTTGGTGGTCAGGTGCTGGAGCCTGAGCTCTCGAATATCCATTTCCACTTCCATTCAATGTCTGCATGAGGCAGGGAGCAGATGCACACACACAAAGGCAAAGGAAATTGGCAGAGACGTTTGTTACTCTGTAGGACGTGATCATTGGCCCACTTATTACTCATAACATCTCTAAAACCTATTAGACTCTCTAGGGTCTGTTTACTGAAATCAATGCTACAAGCCACATTATTAAAGAATTATGATAGTAAAATTGAATGCTTGAGTGCTTTTGATATACAGCCAATGATATAGGCAAGCAGAGCCAAAAAGAAGACTTGCTGTCCCTTTTTAATCTTTATGACTGGTTAAACACAACCTTTGTTAATAAGAAAGGAAGAAAAATTGAATATTTTCCAACATTCTGAGCCTGAGAAAAAATTAAGCCGGATGTTTCTAGAATGTTGGGTAGAATAGACAGTACCCACTGCTGGTCCCCTTTGAAGCTGTGGTGATGTTGATGATGATGACCTCATTAAAACTGACAAAGTAGCAGCTCAGGTCTACCTTTTACTTAGACCTCAGATGAAATGGAATATTCAAATCTCATATTTCCATGAAAGGCTGTGTTTTCTTCCACTCTGTACTTGCAGAAATGACACTAATCTGTTATTTTAGAAATGAATTGGCTAACATTTTAGAAGTAGAAAATGTTTGCAAATTAGTTCCTCGGGTTCTAAAACCCTATTCTCCTTACAACACAATTGTATGTATTTGTGTATGACAGAGGATGGGGGCATGTGAGTGGGTGCTCTTAGTTGAGAACAGAATATATTTGTTATCATCTCTTTCCCGAAATGCCTCTTAATCCACTAATTAATACTTAAGAACTCATATGCTCCCCTGTGGATAAAGTTTTAGTTTCCATTCACAGAGTACCTGCCTTTAATGAGGCATCCATCTAGTTGAGGGCTTAAAGGCTGTGTGTATATGTGTGTGCACAAACACATATGCATGCATGTGTGTATACAAACACGCGTGCATTCAAGAGATATGAAGTTTATATTTGAAACTTAAGACATTTTAGGGAGAGCAAATCTGGATGGATCCCTATAGAAAATGTTTTTAAAAATCTTGCAGTCCCAGAGACTTGGGAGACTGACAGGAGGAACACTTGAGGGCAGAGGTTTGAGGCCACTGGACAAATATAGCATAGCAAGACCCCATCTTGTAAAAAAAAAAAAAGAAAGAAAGAAAGGAAGGAAGAAAAGAAAGGAGAAAAGAAAAAAAGAAGAAAAAGATGAAAGAAGAAAAAAGGTCTGATAATCATCATGAGATTAATTGGTGGTGTTGGGGTAGAGGTAGGGAGCTGCAGAACTGGTGATGGGAAGTTCTAGAGTTTCTGACATCTGGTGATGGAAAGGAAGAAAGAAAAGGAAATGTTTAATAAATATTTGTTAAACAAATATTTGTATATCAATAAAAGAATGAGTGATAGGACATTCTATGAACTCAGAGGGTGATTCTAAAAATCATCTGACATATTTTGTAAGATGTTTGGGTGCATTTTTCAGATACCATTGATCAAAGTGTGTCTTTGGGAGTGAGCAGAGGATTTATTTTTTAAAAAGCAGTTTTGCGTCAGTTTTTACCCTCAAATCCACAGTAACCATTTAACTTATTCTGATGGTTTTTCCTTTAAAACCATGTTTTGTTAACATCTTTTAAATTTTTTTTCCTCTTGTATTATTAGTCAAAAGGATCATATGATCCAGACCTAGTAATCTGAAGGTGACCTTCCTTGTAGGCAGTATGTGGAAAGGAAAATTAGCTTTTAAAACTCTCTTTTTCTTGGTTTAAAAAAAATCATTCCTGGTCTTTACAAGGAAGTGACTTTTGTGCATTCAGGCTAAATATAGAGCAAATTTAACATTCCTCTCTTCTTCAATATGGAAATGAAAAAAGATGCTTCTTTCTAATATAATAAATGTTTCCACTGTTATGTTGTTTTTTTCTCCCTCCATCTCCTTGCATCCCTCTCAACATATACCTACATATCTATATCATATATATATATATATATATATATATATATATATATATATATATATATATAACCTTTTCAAAACTTTGGGTGTTACATTGGGAGAGGGAGAGAGAGGATACAATTCTTTGAGTTTGTACTTGAAGTAAGCAAGTACCAGAGTTTAATCCATTTGTTGCTCCAAAAGCTGAGGTTTCTCTGAGCATATTAAGTAAGTTGCTTCTGGTTATGACACTGTTATTTGAAGTAATTTGAGACTATTCCTACAAGTAAAATAAAGTAGATGACTTAAAGTTGAATAGCAATCTGTCAAAATTGAAGAAAAGTCTACCATGGTTCTACTTCATAGCTGAACATTTATACAACTGGAATTTTGTTGATCCCAGAACCGTGCAATTCTACTTTGATCTGAGCTACTGTCTCAGCTGTTTCTTAAATAAGGCACTTTTCAGTTGAAGTTTGATGTTTAAATGTTATAAAAAGTAACTAGAAGAAAGAGTGCATTAGGATGCTTCAGAGAAACAGATTCAATAAATTTTGCAATTATCTATCTATCTATCTATCTATCTATCCATCCACCAATTTATTATAAGGAGTTGACTGACTGATTATGGTGGCTGATAAGATCTAAGATCTGTGGCAGCAAATGTAGACCCAGAAGAGCTGATGGTATAATCCAGTCCAAAGTATACAGACTTGAGATGTGGGGACAGACGATGACATTTTAGGTTGGGTCTGAAGGCAGGAAAAACTGAGTTCCAGCTGAGATGCAGCCCAGCAAGAGGTATTTATTCCCTTTATTTAGCAAAGGGTCAATTTTCTGCTCTATTCAGGCCTTCAACAGATTAGATAAGGCACATTCTCATTAGGGGAGGCAATCTGCTTCACTCAGTTTGTCAATTAAATGATAAAACTAATGGCCAAAATACCCTCACATACATACCTAGAATGTTTGATCAACTATCCTAAGCATCTGATAGCACAGTCAGGTTGAGACATAAAGTTAGTAATCCTTTGTGTATTTGACACTCACATATATATTTCTTTAATCCATACTTAATCTGTAGATGAAGACAATAGCAAGGTCATAATTTCACCTAACATGGATAAAACTCCTGCATATGAGTGCAATGTCATGGACTAAATGTTTATGTGCCCCTTGAAATTCATATGTTGAAGCCCTAACCCCCAGTGGGGCAGTATTTGGAGAGAGGCCCTTTAAGGAAGTAATTAAAGTTAAATGATGTCATAAGAGTGGAACCCTGAATTAGTGTCCAAAAATAAGAGAAATCAGAGTCTTCCTATGATCCCCTCCACTCCAGTGAGCACAGAGGAAAGGAAATGGGAGGACAGAATGAGAAAGTGGGCATCTGCAAGTCAGGGAGAGAGGCCTCACCAACAATCTTATCTGTTGGGGTCTTTGATCTTGGATTCCCTAGCATTCAGAAATGTGAGAGATTAATTTTTGTTTATTTTTGTTTTTTAATGACAGCCTAAGGAAGTTATCACAAAGAGAAACTATGGACAGCAAGTAATTCTAATCTTCATGCTTCTTAGTATCAGAGATTTCTTAATAGTGTGTTTATGGAAGGTTTCATGACATATAATGAAATGATTATGGTCATCAAAGGATGACATGAAGAATAGGGAAATCCTTTCCAAGCAAGTGTTTCTGTCTGCACAAAGCACTGAACAAAGTAGGAAAACCCTGAACAAAATGAATGAATGATTTTAAAATGAATATTGAACAGTTATAAGGAAAGTAAGTCACAGAAAAGTTTTTAAAGTTATATTCACACAGATACACTTCTTACATTATCAAAATAATACAATGAAAATAGCCTTAAATTGTCAGTACAAAGGGATTACATAAGTTATCTACTTAGTGGAGTATTTTATATGATAACCAAAGATCATCATTATAAATGCTACTTGGAAAAAAGTTTGTTTATACATTATACAAAAGTATAAGTGTTCTACTAAAATCCTGCTTACATAAAATTATGTCTGCATATGGATATGACCTCCTCCTTTCATTTTGTAGTAATTTCATATTAGAATTGCTTTTACAATAATTTTATATTTATTTAATGATAAAATTGTTCAGAGCTGCCAGTGTCTGCCATGCTGTGTGGCCTGTCTTTTATCATCCTAATGCCGGTTATAGTTTCTTTTGCTGCTTAGCCAGATGGCATGCATACATCAGAGAGAGCTGGGCCTGGTATCCATCTGAGTCACACTAAATGTACATGTGGTGAAATATTTTTCTGCTTCCTATAAATCTTTCTCATTAAGTACTTTCTCAAAGAACACAGATTTCCTTCTTCCTCTGAAGTAGAAATTAAGATGAAGTGAGTGAATGAGGGTAAAATAGGTATCCAAGAGGGAGAAAACTGTAAAAAGCTGAAAATGTATTCAGAATCATAAACCTTATTGTTAAAGGGACAGTAGTCAACTTTAGCATTATTTTTAACAACAACAACAACAAAATCTCACACTATTCTCCTACACTCATGCACACATTGTTTTAAGGACTTCTAAATTAATCAAAGTGGTTTTAGATAGATTATAGTATATAAAAAGGCATTGAAAGTTTTAATGGCCATTCCGTGTCCTCCCATATACCTTTATGATTCTCCTGACAGGGAGGTCCCTTGGTGCCTGGCTTTGGCTTCAGGCTGTCTCTACCACAGGGACCTTTGAGATAAAGTTAAGGATCTGTACTGATCTGACAGGACATGGGACATGGCTGGGGGTGGGGGTGGGGGGTAAAGGACATGACTAGACAAGTAATGTGAGTCCAGGTAGTGAGTTTTATAGGTTTTAATATCTATTTTATGTAACAACAACAACAATAACAATATATTCTGTATGCTTCAAAACAAAGCTGTGACATTACTGAAGGAAAAGAATGGGAATTTCTGGATCCACTGCTAAGGATTCTTATAACTCATACAACCCATTTGTCATTTTCATGGTTTTTTAATCTAATTATTTCCTTGGCAAAATTTCCTCTTCAGCAACATTCTCTTTCAGATAGTCAATGTTTCTTCTATCAGAGAACTCTCTGTTATTGTGCCTCCAGGATGTCTCAGGTCCCCTGTGGGACATTTGGCACATTTGCTTGATTGATGGTTCATTCAGAGTATTCAGCAAAGGCACCCTCCCAGTACAAGGTACTAATGTAGACCTGGGGGACTAGTCAAAAACCTCCTTTTATGGAGCCTATGTGTTTTCCTAGATTATGTAGAAAATTTTTATTTCATTCTCATAACAGTCCTATGAAATAGTCATTATTATCTACGTTTTATGGAGAGGAAGCCAAGACTATGAAAGATTTCAGTTGCTTGTGGCAAGGCCATGTAACTGGAAGAGGCATTCAATGACCAATCTGCTCCAATCAAAGATTAGCCTGTGCAAGAGTTTTCAGTGACTTAAATAGTGAAGATTTGTATAGATAGCTCCTCCAAAATCAGTTTACACACTAAACAAGTATCAACAAGCTCATGCATCCATTTAGCCAACATTTAATAAGCTTTCATTATGTTCTGAACAGTATTCTGGAGCTGGAGAGATAGTGGTTGTCATGTCAGACAGGTGGAGGAGGGCAGATGCAAATGGCAAATGGGAAACAAAGACATGTGTTTTCACATGATATATGACATTTTCAGGTGGCAACGAAGGCCATAACCATTAAATAAGATAGAGCAATCTTCACTGATGTGGAAGAGGGGACCCTTCATATGTGGTATAAACAAAATCTCTCTCTAAAAACAATATATTTGAGCAGAGACCTGAATTCAGTATGTGATCAGGCTGTAAATAGACCCGAGGGAAAACTGCACCAGGAAGTAGGAGGAGGCTTTGCTGTGAACAGGCTTTCCAGAGTTGCTGGAGTGGAGTGAGAGGTGATGGAGAGCAGGCCAGAAGATAGAGGATAAAGTCCATGAGAAAGGACACTAGAATTTGCATGATCCAAGGATCAGAAGTTTGGCATTTAACCCAAGTGCAATAGTCAACCAAAATGGGGTTTCAAACAGAGGAATTATAATAACTTAGTTGTATTCTACCAAGGGATCCCCTAGTAAAGAAATTATTCATCAGGAAACCCTGACTAGCCCTGACTAGATCCTTGCTAGGTAACTGTTAACCAATCGAATCTTTTCACAAATACTTCCTAAATAATTTGGAGGCCTCAAATCTCAAAACCTTTCTGAGGGGTCAGAAGAAGGAAATGAGTTAAAGAATTGAATAATAGGACCTGAGAACAAGGTTTAAAGTGATTGTATTTTTATTTCCTGCATAAGAAACATAATATTTTTCTATCTTTAAAAAGCAGTAGCCAGTTTGCTTTTCTTTTTCACTTAGTAGAATGCTGCACAGATTAAATGTCCCTTGATTGTAAGGACTCTGTCCTGTACCTAGGATCTTGGTCATGCCATACATGGAGTTGGCATTCAGCCTCTGCATTTAATATCCAACACTATTCATCCAACAACTAATCAGTCATGCCAAATATGTATTCAGTTCCATGCAGTGTGCTGCTAATACAAGTGAAATAATCCCTCCCAGTGTGATGAGAGAGACAGAGAAGCAGGGTCCCATTGGAGAGTTCCCAAGGAGGGAAATATTTCATACCAAGGCAGTTAAGGAAGTGACAGTTGAACTGAGCTCTGAGGGATATACAAGGGGAAACGGAGGGGGCAGGGGATTAGCAAGGATGGTGGAATATGATAGACATCATCATCCAAAGTACATGTATGAAGACATGAATTGGTGTCAACATACTTTATATACAAGCAAAGATATGAAAAATTATGCTGTATGCATGTAATAAGAATTGTAATACATTCTGCTGTCATTTTCTTAAAAATCAATTTTAAAAAAAAGGAGTTATCCCATCTAAGGGGAGATATGAGGGAAAGGAAAGGAAGTCTTCCTTATTGAATCCTGAGGTGAGAAAAGCCTTACAAGTCCAAGGACTTCTCATTAGAGAAGGTGAGAGTCAGATGTCCTGTATGATGAGGGGGTCAATAGGTCAGTAAGGTCAATAACGGTCGTGAGCATCAGAACTTAATCTGAGAGTACTGGAAGGCTTTCAGTGGTTTTTTAAAACAAAGCACAGATTTTTAATTTAGGAATGATTTTTCATATTGTTTTAAATTCAAGAATCAGATCTACCCACAGAGAAGTTCAACACTACAAAAAGGATGACCAGTCCCTCCTTTCCTGGAAGTCCTAGAAATTGGGACAATTTCCTCTCTCTGGACTGCTTAAAATGGCATTGATTGCTGTGTGGTAAATAAGAGTTTGATCCTCAAAAATCACATTTATTCCGGGTTTCACCACATACATCTCTATTTCCTAGTGGCAGTGGGTATAATAGGGATCCCTATGGGACTGCTCGGGTGTGGCTTATGTTTTCATGTGTTGACCAAAACTTGAAGTGTGTGTACTGTCCAGAATATGTGTGCCAATAGAATTCACACTCAGTTCTGCATTACATTTGGAAAACATAGTTCCCTTTAGTTCTTTTTGAATTTTTTTGTCCAGTTTTTGAAACTGTGATAACATATACATAGCCTGCACAGAGAATTGCCAAATTAACCATTTTCAAATATACAGCCAAATGACATTAAAGATACACCTAATGTTCTGCAACCACCACCATCACCCAATTGCACATTTCTTTTCACCTTGTAAAACTGAAGCTCTATATTCATTAAACAATACTTTCCATCTCCTCCTTCCTTCAGCCCTCGCAACCACCACTCCCATTTTCTACTTCTTTTGAAATATTAGCTGATGGATAGTAAAGCTTGTTTTGTAAAGCTTATTTTGCTTATTTAATAAACAATTGTCTTTAAGAAAGGCTCAGTATAGGATGTGGTACATAGTAGGCATTCAGGAAATGTTTGCTGTTTTTCTTCTTCTTCTTCTTCTTCTTCTTCTTCTTCTTCTTCTTCTTCTTCTTCTTCTTCTTCTTCTTCTTCTCCTTCTCCTTCTCCTTCTTCTTCTTCTTCTTTTAAGATAGGTTTAAAGCTGATGTTCAATGGTCTATACTTATTTGTGATTCCTGGTGCTAGCACAATGGACTTCGCATCTCATCTCATCTCAGTCCCTTATATTTTTTTTTTGTTAAAAGGTTCTTATTAAATAAGTTTATGCCCTGCAACCTATCCCTGATATAAATCTGCTGCTGTGACTAGTCCCTGGCCTCACTTCTACTCTCCTTACTTCTAATCTCATTTCTCCTTGGTGGTTGTTCCTGGCACCTCCTGAAGGAAAAAAAAAAACTTTCATTACCTGTGGTTTTCACAAATGTCAGAAATGAATGCATTTATTAAATGCTAACTTTAAGGCACTGCTGCATGAAAAAGTTTAAGATAAAATGACCCCATTCCAAACACTGTTCCTACACAATCTTGTAATATATTTTCCTAATTGTAAATGTTTAGCTCTTAGTCCTTCTTTTGGGTCTCCTCCACTTTATGAACAATTTCTGGTTAGAAGGATCATGATTCTATTTCAGGAAGTAATTATAATTGCATATTAGAGAATGACATTTTTCCCATCATGGAACCATACAGAGTGTTCACATGGGACACATTATATAGAGTGGGTAGGAGAAGGTCTTGAGCCTGGTGACATGCAGGCATATTTGGTATACCCAATGATGTGGTAGAGCATATAATGCAGATACCTCTTAAATGAGTTAACCTGCATGGGCATAAGTGCCAAATGCAATCTTTTTTTTTTTTTTTGCCTGCTGCCCTGGCCTCATAGTCAGACTTCATGGAGAGAAAGCTCTGGGTAGATGCAACAGGATCTCTATTGTTTTAGCAAAAGTATCTGTGAAATTGGATACAAGTTGTTCTTCATCTCAGAACAAACCTTGGGCCCGCAGAGCTTATCTCAGAAGATCAGTATTGGTACCTGGCTCCAGAGAACTAGATGAATCCAAGAGCAAACACAGGGCACTTTGAGGAGAGCTGAGGTATTTCAAGTCAATGGGGG
This sequence comes from Marmota monax, assembly GCF_021218885.2. Classification (NCBI taxonomy): domain Eukaryota; kingdom Metazoa; phylum Chordata; class Mammalia; order Rodentia; family Sciuridae; genus Marmota; species Marmota monax. The sequence goes on from NW_026692132.1 coordinate 6,843,682, forward strand.
CAATAGCTACTAGAACTTACATTGTCATTATCAACGTTCTCCTCACTGGAGGCAGACAGGTGGTTGAGACCTGGGAGCAATTAAGTGAAAGTCAAGCTCTTCCTTGATTCTATTTTACTGTAAATTGTAAGGTGAGCCACTTTCTTAATAACAGCTCTTTTGCAGGGAGTAAGGAGGGCAAAGTAATACAGATCAATCTGAGGTCCACATCAATTTTAAATGATATATATATGTGTATATATATGTGTATATATATATATATATATTTATATATATATATATATATATATATTCTGATTCCAGGAACTTTTAAAATTGGATGGAAAAGTGGTTTTTTTGGATCAAGGAAATATGGTCATAATTCCATGTTTGCAGTGTAATTTACTGGTATCCATTCAACTGCATTACAATCCAGAAATTGCTTTGGAGTCCAAGAGAATTGATTTTGTGTTGTGGCTCTTCAACCCTGTAAGTTACTTAACAGTTTATTTAGGCCCCTGCAACTCAGGTTCTTCTTTAATGTACTGAGAAAATAATGATTAAATGAGCATCATAAGACAGAATTCTTGAAAAGCATTTAGGATATTGACTGACACATACCAAAAGTGGTAGCTATTATTATAAATTTTGAAGCAATAGAAAAGTAAAACTTCACTAAAATCAAATCAGGAAAATGATCTAGTAACCAAATGGTAATGATGTGCTGTTAATGAAGCAGGAAGTGGGGGCAGTAAAGATAAGAGGCATAATTATTAATTGTAGTGTGAAAGGCTATCATGTACATAAAATGGGAAACAGATTTTTTGGATAAAAATCTATTATTTTTTTTTTAAATAAAGGTTCTCATACATTTACAACCACACATTTTCTTTTAGGGAAAGTCTACTTTTATTTATGTATTTATGCTTTTTATTATGATACAACACCAGGATACACCTTGACATAATCACAAAAGCATGGAACCTAACTGGCTCCAATTCAGTCCCCAGTACTTTCCCACCCTGCACCCCACGCCAGGCAACTTTAATATGTGCAAAGCTTTCTAGGATCACGCTCAGACTGAGCTTCCTTGACTCCAGTCCAGTCACCAGCCCTCCTTCTGAAAACACATACCAGTTCTTATTGATGTTGCTTATTTTCTGCTTTGATCTGCATGGAGAGAGCAACAGAAAGACTTCCTGAGGTCAGTGGCTTAGAAATGTGAAAAAGTCAACAAAATTAGTAGTTTTTGACTTTGAGGTCACTTTGGTGACTTTTAAAAAGCTTTTGTTTTGGGACTTTTATGTGGTGATGATGTGGGAAAGAGGCTGGGTGTCTCATGGGGAAAAAATGCTAAATGGTACCTGCGGTGGTCCTAGTGTTTGTTCTATTAATCACAATCAGTAGAACCTCAGGAAATTCCCTCTAATTTTTTTGTGATACAAGCTCCTTACCTATAGGAATAAATTAACAAATATAGTATTGAAACCTCATGCAAAAAGGCTGCTTTGAGCTAAGTCATATCAGTTTGACTCCACACTCAAATGTGTGACAGTAAAAGAACAAGGCCTGGAGTTAATGGTAAATATTGCAATACTAAGATTCTGATGGCCTTCAAAGTAGTATTTGCCTTGTGATTAACTGTGAACACTGAATCTTATTCTTCAAATGCAAACCCTGGGCCCTGAAGAGCCCGTAGCTGCTCTGTGGTAGGGCTCTTACTCAGTCCGTTTCTTTAATAAACTTGATCCAAGTGTGACATTAATAAAATGTTCTGTGTGTATGGACAGAAGAATTCTTAGTTTCTTACTGTGATTCTCCCACAATTACATTAATGACTATGTTGAACTAGTAAGTTAGTATGTAGTTTTTGCAGCCCTGTGATGGGAACAGGTGCAGGTTTAAGGAGACTCCAGGGAAAAAGGCAAGCACTAAGACAAAGCAGAAGCGTTGCCAACAGGCTGGGCTGGGAAGCTTCATTGTTATGCGCTGCACTGCTCCTGTGTTCTAGGCCAAGCAAGTTTCATTGCTGCAGGCAAGTAGCTGGATCAATCTGTTGTAGGCATTTGCTCCATTGTTGATCTGTCACGTTTGCAAGGGTGTAGGGATGCATAATGTGGACAAGGCACTGAGGATGATTTTGTATGTGCCAGATGGGAGTGTATGATATCGTCTCCTCTGACTGCAGAAGTGACTAGCTTAAAATGTTCTTAAGCTACAAAGGCATCTCCTCATTACTGTGTACAATTAATTACATCCTATCAACTTATTGTTTGCTATAAATAGCCACAGATTTGTCTTCATTTACATTTTAGAAGGCTTACTCTTTGCCCAGCAAAGCATCGTGTTTCATAGGAATGTGTGTTGGAGAGAAATGCAGGTGTTCTCTCTCTCTGGGTGGTGAGGTAAGTCCCCAGCAGGACTCTGGCATTTTAAACAGTAACTCCTGGATATAAAGGATTTCCATTCCTTTAATCATTAAGGAATTCTTTTATTCCCATCTTCATCAAGCATATCATGTTTTGAAAATTGTTGTCTATCAAACTACTTATTCAATATTAAGTAAAATTTCTTCCCATTTCAGTTAACAATAGCAGATATATGATCAGTTGACACAGTTATAGCTAAGAAAAAAATGTGTTTTAATCGGGCTTTTATTGACCTTTTTAGAAATATAAAGTATAATTTCCACTAGTTATTCTTTAATGATGATGAAAAACAGCTCCCCAAGTTATATGAATGCCTTCACAGCCCAGCAAGAGTTCAGGTACTTTTGAATTACCAATATCCTAGGACTATTATTATTATTATTACTGCTAATTTTATTTTATTTTTAAAATTTATTTATTTATTTTAATTTGTTATATATGACAGCACAATGAATGTCAATTCATAGTACACATATGGAGCACAATTTTTCATGTCTCTGGTTGTACACAAAGTAGAGTCCCACTATTTGTGTCTTCATACATGTACTTGGGGTAATGATGTCCATGTCATTCCACCATCTTTTCTACGCCTCTACCCCTCCTTTTCTCTCCCTGCCCTTTGCCCTATCTAAAGTTCCTTCATTTCTCCCATGCTTCCCCCCTCCACCCGCCACCGCCATCCCCATATGGATCAGCATGCTCATATCAGAGAAAACATTCAGCATTTATTTTTGGGGGGATTAGCTTACTTCACTTAGCATAATATTCCCCAACTCCATTCATTTACCTGCAAATGCCATGATTTTATTCTCTTTTAATGCCGAGTAATATTCCATTGTGTAAATATATCACAGTTTCTTTATCCATTCATCTACTGAAAGGCATCTAGGTTGGTTCTACAATTTAGCTATTGTGAATTGTGCTGCTATAAACATTGATGTGGCTGGGTTACTATAGTGTCCTTTGAGTATAAACCAAGGAGTAGAAAGTTAGTGAGATCCTGTCTCAAAAAGGAGTGGGATAGCTAGGTCAAATGGTGGTTCCATTCCCAGGATTCTAAGGAATCTCTATACTGCTTTCCATATTGGTTGCACCAATTTGCAGTCCCACCAGTAATGTATGAGTGTGCCTTTCTCCCCACATCCTCACCAACACTTATTGTTGTTTGTATTCTTAATAGCTGCCATTCTGACTGGAGTGAGATGATATCTTAGAGTAGTTTTGATTTGCATTTCTCTAATTGCTAGAGATGTTGAACATTTTTTCATGTAATTGTTGATTGTGTATCATCTTCTGAGAAGTGTCTGTTCAGTTCCTTGGCTCATTTATTGATTGGGTTATTATTATTTTTTTTGGTGTTAAGATTTTTGGGTTTTATATATATTCTAGAGATTAGTGCTCTATCTGAAATGTGTGTGGTAAAAATTTGTTCCCATTCTGTAGGCTCTCTATTCCCCTCACTGATTGTTTATTTTGCTGATATTCTTATATTCTTTTTAGTTTGAATCCATCCCATTTATTGATTCTTGATTTTATTTCTTGGGCTATAGGAGTCTTATTAAGGAAGTTGGGGCCTATTCCAACATGATGAAGTATGGGGCCTATTTTTTCTTGTATTAGGCGCAGTGTCTCTGGTTTGATTCCTAGGTCCTAGATCCACTTTGAGTTGAATTTTGTGTATGATGAGAAACAGGGGTTTAATTTTATTTTGTTGCATATGGATTTCCAGTTTCCCAGCACCATTTGTTGAAGAGGCTATCTTTTCTCCAATATATGTCTTTGGCACCTTTGTCTCATATGAGATAACCGTATCTGTATGGGTTTATCTCTGTGTCCTCTATTTTGTACCATTGGTCAACAAGTCTATTTTGGTGCCAATAACATGCTGTTTTTGTTACTGTTGCTCTGTAGTATAGTTTAAGGTCTGGTATAGTGATGCCACCTATTTCACTCTTCTTCTAAGGATTGCTTTAGCTATTCTGGGTCTCCAGATGAATATCATGACTACTTTTTGTATTTCTATGAGAAAAGCCATTGGGATTTTGATTGGAATTGTATTAAATCTGTATAGTGCTTTTGGTAGTATGGTTATTTTGACAATATTAATTCTGCCTATCCAAGAACAAGGGAGATCTTTCCATCATCTAAGGTCTTCTTTAATTTATTTCTTTAGCATTGTGTAATTTTCATTGTAGAGGTTTTTCACCTCTTTCGTTAAGTTGATTCCCAAGTATTTTTTTTTTTTTGAGGCTATTGTAAATGAGGTGCTTTTCCTAGTTTATCTTTCAGAGAATTTATCACTGATGTACAGAAATATCTTTGATTTATGGGTGTTGATTTTATATCCTGCTACTTTGCTGAATTCATTTATTAGTTCTATAAGTTTTCTGGTGGAATTTTTTGAATCTTCTAGGTATAGAATCATATCGTAGGCAAATAGTGATTGTTTGAGTTCTTTTTTTCCTATCTGTATCCCTTTAATTTTTTTTGTCTGTCTAATTGCTCTGGCTAGAGTTTCAAGAACTATGTTAAATAGAAGTGGAGAAAGAGGGCATTCCTGTCTTGTTGCTGCTAATTTTAAAAACAAATATAATGTATAAACTTTGCATAGAATTTTCTTGTACTATCTAATTAAATCCACAATAATAATCCTTTCAGATGAATTTTTGTTCCCATAAATATGAAGAAACTAAGAGAAGAGAATACATTTGACTTGTCCAATATCACAGAGCTATTTTGAGACTTCTACTTAAAAGTCCAGGCCCAAAATTGCCTTTTTATCTTTGGTTTCAGAAACTCTGTACCCCTTTCTCGCATTTAAAAGTTGATATTTAACATTTTTCATCACAAATTTAAATAGCTTAAAATAAAGTTTTGAATACATCAGATATATCAGTCTTGTATTCCGTTGCACTTATCATCCATTATAAAATACATGAAAAATTTTTTTCTCTAATAGTCAGAAATTAACATTCTTTTTTCTCCTTGGTCTTGTGTTTTTATTCCATTTTCTCTGTCAATGACATTCAAAGGAGTTTGTAAAGTACTTTGGATTCCATATCATCTAATGGAAAGAGAATATTAGAAGTTTGCAACTTTAAATTTATAGCAGACTTACCTTTCTTGAAGAAATCCTGCAGAGCACAATTAGATGCATCAGGCTGATAATATAAAAAGAATCTTCATAGTCCAAAATTACTCTTTTTTTCAGCAAAGATTCATTAGGTTGGCACCTTTTAAAATATGGATACCTTAGGTGTTGGTGCACATGTGTAATCCTAGCAATTTGGTAGGCTGAGATGGGAGGATCACAAGTTCAAGGTCAGCCTCAACTAGTAAGGAGGCTCTTAGTAACTTAGTGAGATCCTGTCACAAAAAGTAAAAAAGGATGGCAATGTGGCTCTGTGATTAAGTGCCCCTGGGTTCAATTCCTGGTACCAAAAATAATTATATATATATATATATATATATATATATATATATATATATATATACACGCATACACACACACACATCTTGGTACATTTATATTGATAACCTATAATCAACTGGAAATATACCACTTAAATATAAACTTATATTAAATATGTAAATATAAATATATGTAATGTATGTAAACTATAAATATATATAATATATAAATATACTTCTTCAGATAATATAAAAATATTATTCAACTTAGGAATGGTATATGTAGTTCAGGAATCTATTTTATTTCATCATAAAATTGTACACCTATTTTCCCCAAGTTTTGCCATTTACTTCAACTACTTGTTCTTCCTTTTGAAGTTAAGTTATAGTACATGAGAGGGGCTCTTAGACTGTGTAGTATTATGGTATATTGATGACATGACAAACAAGTACTGGGAAATAGTACTTAAACTATTTTTTAGGCCACCTTGATACAAATCCAAACATAAATTTTTATAAATTTCTAAAATATCTAATAAAATTCAGTTCTATGTTCACGTCTCAGTAATTTTCAGTTTTATGATTGTACATAGAACAAGTTTCATTTAGCACTGAAAGGTTGGATTGAAGACATTTCTAAATGGCAATTCTAGAAGATGCAGTTCTTTTATTGCCAAAAGGCAGTGAAAATTGTGTTTTCCCACATAATTTTGAATGTAAAAAAAATAAAGCAAAGAAAAATTTCCAATTTTATGGTTTAGCTGAATGTCACTGATCAGCATGAGTCTTTGCTGAAATGTCTTCCTTAATAGCTTCGTAAACTGTCATTTGTTCTAGAATTATATTGGTTGTAGAGATGGCAGAACAACACCATTCTGTTCTTTTTAAGTATTTTGACTTTTCTTATCTAGTTTCCAAAGATAGCTTTTCAGCTGTCTTGCTTTTGGTTTGCTGGAGCAGAGAAGGAAAGTTGCATGAAAACTTGTTTTATTTAGCATGGATCTTCTGTGAAAACAACTATGTTGAGGAAACTGGTTGTCCAAGGAATCCAAAGTACTTCACAAACTCCTTTGAATGTTCTTATTGTTAGCTAAGGAGTAGGAGCCATTCACTCATGGGCCATGTCTTTCTATCAGTACAGTTTCTTTTGGCCTAAGGGTAACTAGGGATAGTGTCATTTATGCCTGTAGTTTCAAAAACACAATAGGAGAGTGGTAGCCTTTAATCACAGTTTCCTAACTTACCACAAGATGGGGCTAAATTGTAAGTAGACTACTAGTTTTGTTGTCCATCAGATCAGGCAGTTACCTAATTTTATTTTTGCTAATGTTGCTATGGTTGTGAGTCAGGTAAAGCACACCAACTTTAGTGACTGAAATATTTTTAAATAACTCTGGAAGAAATATTTCTTCTTCCCAAATGATCTATTTTAGTTGATGTCTATGGATCACTTTTCCTTGAGTCTTTGCATTTGCTATATTAGAACCCTAAGTTATTATGCTGATTATGTGTCTGCATGTGTAACATGGAATGGTACTTATAAAATGATTTTTGTAGCATTCCCTAAGATGAAATATCATTTCCTATCTTTGCTTCTTTTCCCACATCATCATGTCTCTTTCTTTTTGTCTCCTTTCTTCTCTTTTCTGCCTCCTATTTACATAAGATGGATAATGGTGCTTTTCCATCTTCTTCCCACTCCTGTGACTAGGAAAGGCTGAGCCAGCCATGCTCAGAGAGAAACGAAAAAATTTACTGGTCTGGAAGGAATGTGTATCCAAAGGCTGAATCATATTCTACTGTGTGTATACACCACATTTCCTTTATATATTCATCCATTGATGGATATTTAGGTTGATTCTTTATCTTGGCTATTGTGAATAATGCTGCAATGAAAACTGAAATGCAAATGTCTCTTTGACACACTAACAGTTCCCTTTGGATATATGCTCAGAAGTGGGATTGCTGCATCATAGATAGTTTTAATTTTGCTTTTTTTTTTTTAAGGAAACTCCAATTTTTTTCCATAATGGCTAATTTACATTCCCACCAACAGTATATAAGTGTTCCTCTTTCTCTATCCTCTCCAACACTTGTCAACTTTGGTCTTTTTGAGTCTGATCTTTCTAACAACTGATATCTCATTGTGGTTTTAATTTGCACTTCCTGAATGATTGGAGATGTTGAACATATTTTCATGTACTGGCTGGTCATAGTAGGTCTCCTTTTGAGAAATACCTATTTATGTATTTTGTCCTTTTTTTTTTAGTTGTCAATGGATATTTATTTATTTATTTATTTGCAGTGCTGAGAATTGAACCCAGTGCCTCAGATATGCTGGGTAATTGCTCCACCACTGAGCTACAACCCCAGCCCTGTTTCACCCATTTTTTAGTGGGAGTTTTTTTTTCTTTTCTTTTCTTTTTTATTTACTATTGACTAGTAGAAATTCCTTACATATTTTAAACATTAACCCTTTAGCAGATGCATGGTTTGCAAATATTTTCTACCACTGAGTATGTAGTTTTTTCGCTGTTGATTGTTTCCCTTGCTGCCTAGAAACTTTTTAGCTTGATGTAATGCCATTTGTCTATTTTTTTTTGATACCTATGATTTTGGGGTCAAATACAAAAAGCATCACCTGACTAATGTCATGAAGCTTTTCTCTTACGTTTTCCTTTAGTGGTTTCACAGTCTCAGGACTTATTTTAAAGTCTTTAATTGTATTTTTTCTCTTTGTGGTGCTGGGGATGGAATCTAGGACCTCAGATGTGGGAGGCTGAGCCACACTCCCAGTACTTTAGTCCATTTTTAAGATTTATTTTTTAAAAAATATGGGATGAAATGAGGGTCTTGTTTTTTACTCTGCATGTGAATATCCAGTTTTCCCAGACACCATTTGTTGAAGATTTTCTTCCTTGTTGTATGTTCTTGGCATCTTTGTCAAAAATCAATTAATAATAAATGTGTGAATTTATTTCTGGGCTATTCTGTTCTATTGGTGTGTGTGTGTGTGTGTGTGTGTGTGTGTGTTTTCTATGTCAGCACTTTGCTGATTTGATTACTATACTTCCGTAGTAGATTTTTAAATCAAATAGTGTGATGCCTCCAGCTTTGCTGTTTTTGCTCAACATTGATTTGGCACTATGAACATTCTTGCACACATCTTTTGGAAGACACGTGCTTTCATTTATTTTGGATACATGACCAAAAAATGGAATGTTGGGGTTTTGTTTTAACTTTATAAGAAATTTCCAAATACTTTTCCAAAATGGTTATACCTTTGTGCCCCCACCAATAGTATAACAAGTTTCCAATTGTTCTTCATAGTTTGGGATAGTCAGTCTTAATTTTAACCACTTTCATTCATGGATGCTGGGAGCCATCTGTGAAATGTGGGTGAACCAAATCAACCTGGAAGCTATTGGGTAGAAAAGGAAAGTCTGGTATATGGGAAATCCCAGTGGTAACCCTGCTGATTTGAGACCTCCCAGTTACATGTGACTTCCTACTGTGCTCTGTCAGGTTCAGCACTGCACTGGAGATGGAGTGACACACTGGAGCCACACAGTCTCTCAGAGACGGGCGTGACTTGCCAAGATGCCAATCAACCTGTTTGCTGCAAGACCCCTGCCACACCAAGGAGAAGCAAGACTCCACCCACTGATACCTTATCCCTGCCTTTGATGTACTCTCCCTTAAATGAAGAACCTGAGCCATTTTAGGTTCAGTTTAGCTCCTACCTGGACTGGAGAATCTATCAGGTGCTCCTCTTTGATCTAATTTCGGACTCGGTATCTTATTTCTTTACTAATTATTTCAGACTTTTTTCTTTTTCTCAGGTGGCTGACAACCTTCTGAGCAGGAAACTACTCTGGCAAGGTGCTGGTTGCCCTGCAACACATAGGTATGACTTAGTACTTTAGTGTAAAGAAGTGCACCTAACCCAGTAAGTGTCTTTATTAATAGTACTACAGAGCTATGAAGAGCTTAGTGGGAAGACTTATAAGAGAAATCAAGAGTTGCTGGGTGGTACACACTTGTAATTCCAGCTACCTGGGAGGGTGAGGCAGCTGGATTCCAAGTTTGAGGTCAGCTTTAGCACTTCAGAGAGACCCTGTCTCAAAATAAATAATAAAATGGATTGGGGGATGTAGCTCAGTGTTAAAGCACCCCCAGAACCAGTCCCATATATATCTATGAGAGGAAGAGAGAGAAGAAGGAAGTAGGAAGAGAATAATAACAGTAATGATAATAATTTGTACAGGAAAAGAGTGAAATTGTGGGGATAAGACTATCTGGTGAAGAGGAATGAATGATCAGAGTCTTTCATTCTGAGCAATTGTTTGAGATAACAAGGGTAAGAATCACTTGTACAGGCAGAAGCAAGGAGAGGCTCAGATAGGTGATGCAATCAGCTGTTTGTAACTCAATTGATTTTTAGCTTCAGCTTTCCAGATATAGTCTCTATGATGGTGGAATATTTGAGCTATTTTAGCTCCAGAACGTTTTCTTTCTCTCAGAAGTATGGTATCTTTAAATGCTGGTTATATTCTACGGAGTTAAACCTCTTACAGAACATTTCATCCTAAAGAGTACCTTAAAATTAAGTATCCCTATTGTACTTTGCCCTTGACCCAGACTCACCTACAGATAGGATAATCTGGCTTGAAATCTTTCTGAAAGCTGAAAAAAGTGTTTCTCCAAATCATCTTATAATAGACGAACATAATGTCTTTCAAATAGATAAAATAGAATTTATTGCTAACATAGGTCATTAAATATTTGGGGGGATTTTTTTACTTTTTTATATTTTCATTATAGATACACACAATATTGGGGTACTTTTGACATAATTATACAAGTATGGAATACAATTTGCTTCACTTCAGTGTCTAATGATTCTCCTTTTCTCCCCTCTTACCCCCACCTCCCCATTCCTCTTCCATCTCTCTAGTAGTGTTCCTTCAATTGATTTATAATTTTTAAAATCTGTGCATTATGGATATATACAAAGGTAAAATTCACTGCGATATCTATCTATCTATCTATCTATCTATCTATATCTATGATGGTTTGGTCAATTTCATTCTACCATTCCTCCCATTTCCTGTCTCTTCTCCCTCCCTGGGGGATTTTATTTTTCATAAATCTAATGGAGCTAATGTATTTAGATCTTGGTGATAAAAAAAGCCACTTACTTCTATGGTCACATTTCTCTGTTTCAAATGTTAAAATTTGCATTTTCAAACCTGCTAACCAATCTTTTTCTTTGAAATAAGCATTTTATTTTGGAACAATTTTAGGTTTACAGAAAAGTTGTGAAGATGACATAGAGTTTCCAAATATCTTTCACCCAGATTTGCCTACTGTTTACAATTTATATAACTATGGTGAATTTGTTAAAGCTAAGACATTAACATTTGTTGTTGCTGCTAACTTTATTTGTACTTTGATTGTTTTTCCACCAATATCCTATTTTGGGATCCAATATAATATACTGCATTGATTGCTTTGTCATATCCTTAATCTCCTCTAATCTATGACAGTATCTTCATCTTTTCATCTTGTTTTTCATATCTTGATAGCCTTGAAGACCCCTAGTCACATATTCTACAGAATCCAATCTTGCAGGTTGGATTTTCTGATACTTTCTACATTGGACCAGGGTTGTGATTTGAGGGAACAAATAGATGTTAACTTTAATTGGATAAGGTGACATATGCCAGATTTCCCTGCTGTCAGATTTTTGTTTTCCCCATTTTACTCTTTTCTTTGTAATGAGTCACTGAGTTCAGGGCATGCACATGGAAATGTTTCTGGTAGGAGAAAGGGAGAGATGGCCATCATATTACATCTCTATGGGGAAGGATTACCTATATGTATTATTTGGAGTTTTTCTGTAAAAGTCTTCTCCCTTTTGGTTTTTTATTTAGTAATTTGTTTATGTTATATGGACTTGTGGAAATTTATTTTATAACTTGGATTATAATGCAGTAGTACACTATTTTATTCAAACTTTCCCAGTGGGGGGCAATGGGGGCTCTTTTAGAAGAGTTTCAGTGTCCTTTTAACATTCATGCCCCTTATTTATTTTCTTTACTGCTTCTTCACCTAATGGCACTAGAAGATGCCCTATAGTCATCTTGAGTTTTACTTGTACCAGTTCTACAATCAGCAATTTCTCTGGGATCCCCTAGTTTCTTTTATTGGAACTTATAGTTAGAAACCAAGATCTGAGTACCCAAAGTCTTATTGCAACTGGGAGTCATGGCCTGTAGATCTTCTCTGTGGCCAGAGCTAGTATGCATATGAATATATGTATTGTCTACTAACCATATCTGTCTGTCTATCTATCTGTCTATATCTAATACTAAACATGAGTTTATACTGATGTATTTCACTCTTATAAGCACCACAGGAGTTACCCTAGACTTTTACATTTTTTGTTCGTTTGTTTATTTGTTTGTTTGTAATTTTGCTCTCAGATAGTGAGAAATCTGCATTCTATTTGTCTCCCATTTATTCATTTATTTTTTAGCTTTAGTAAATATGTCAAGTAGTTTTCAAATTCTTAGTTTATATCCCTTTAAGAAACAAATTTACTAACTAGCTTTTTGTGCTTATATATAGTTCTTTCTGCCTTTAGCCTTCACAGTTAAGTAACATCATTTTCCTTTGCTAGTTAGCTAAGCTCCCTTCTTCCCTACCACCTGCAGTGATGTTGTATGGTGTATTTATAACACAGGGGGACTCATTGTGTCAATCAATTTTTATATAAAGAGGCTCATTTTTCTCACTGTTGCTACTCTTTTGTTTAGTGCTATAAGTGGCTATACTATATAGACATCCTTGGTATTTAAAAAGACTTAGTAGTCAAGGTACAGTTTTCATGTGTAGAGTAGTTGGGCAAGAATTTGGGCAGTGACTCACATTAAAATTTAAAATTCTATATGAAACATAAGTTATATGATGAAGTTCTTTTGCACAGGGAAAAAGGCTTAACAATGGCTTGGATGAAATATAGAGAGAAATATCAATATTATGAAAGTTAAGTGATGATCTCTCCCTTGTACCAGCTGTCAATCCTGTATAATGCTACTTTTGTGTAGATTCTGGTGCTGGGGGGACTTGGTATATCATTGATAGAACATCTAATATAAACTAATAAATCAAGTGCCTGGATTATATTTTGATGTTTATTTTTTAAATGGAATTTACTACTAATAATTTCTTCTTTAAATTTTTAATCTGAATTTTTCTCTACCACAAGTATTTCTTCCACTAATTCTTCAGGATATTACTAGGATTCTTTGCCATCTTTTATCTTTTTTGTGCTTCTGTATTTTACTTTATTTCATTATCTAATAAGTTCTGATATTTTCAATGCTTAAAAAAAACCATAAACAAAATTTTACCTACATACCACAAACTATTGCTTCCTTCCTTCAACCAGCACTCTGGGTGGTTAAAAAGCAGATACAGTAGTTTGATCTACTAGCTGTTTTCACCCAATGATGTTTCTGAGTACAGATGTATTAAGTATGCTCATCTCTTCCTTCTCCTTTCATAGTTAATATTGGGTGTCTGTGGGCCCTCCTCCCTTTCAGTTAACTCTTCTTATTGTTGTTGCTGCTTTGCTGTCTTTTTTGAAGCATCTCTCTATATACAGTAGGGTTGTTCCTATTTGTTTTTCTTTCTTCTACATATTCTTTTTTTATTGGTTGTTCAAAACATTACAAAGCTCTTGACATATCATATTTCATACATTTGATTCAAGTGGGTTATGAACTCCCATTTTTACCCCAAATACAGATTGCAGAATCACATCGGTTACACATCCTGGAGATCTTCTACATATTCTTAGACTGCACATACTCAAAGCCCTCCACTATCCCATGGTCTTGACTGGATACTCATACCTTTACTTGGTTGTGATGGATAATTTTATTTATTAATGTAACTGGGCCATAGGATCCAGAGATACCTGGTTAAACTTTATTTCTGGATGTGTCTATGAATGTGCTTCCAAGAGAGTCCACATTTGAAGTGGTAAACTGAATAAGGCAGATGGCCCTCCCCTGTGTGAGTAACAGAGTTAAATTTATTGAGACTATGAGTAGGGTAAAAAGGTGGAGGAAGGTTGAACTTGCTTGTGCTGGACATTAGTCTTTTGTTCCTGGAACTCCTGGTTCCCAGGCCTTGAGACTTGGGCTGGAGTCTACACCATTGTCCATTTGACTCTCAAGTCTTTTAACCATATCACTGGTTTTTCTGGGTCTACAGCTTGCAGAGAGCAGATCATAAATATTCTCAGTTCTTATGATCATATCTGCCAATTTCAACATTTTATATATGTATGATATATATTATATCAAATATAAATTATACATAGCATTTAAATACATTCATATATAAAACACAAATATAAAATCTATAAAGATTAGAATACATAACAGGATACAATACACACACATACACACACACACACACACACACACACACACACACACACATATATATATATATATATATATAGTATTCTGTTTCTATGGAGAACACAGTCTAATGTGCTTGGTGATTATCATTGTTCAAATAGTTGGGTGATGCATATTCATTATTTATAAATTTATATTATCACCATGTGGAGATAGGAGTCAAATGTAAAATAGTTTGTTTATTATCTCCATTTCCTCACTTTCCTTGTTCAACTCACTGCAAACTGGCTTCTAGCCTACACTAAAGCTACTCTAAGTTTTCTAAATACTTCTTTTTGCCAAATCCAATGACTATTTCCCACTTAAAAAAATTAGTTTTGGACTACTGTACCATGCTTAACTCTTGAGTCTCCATTCCTGAAGTCCTTTGACAATACTCTTTTTGATTCTTCCTGGTTCTTCTCCCTCTGAGAGCTCTCTTTTTTAGTTGATGGTGTTGCTCAGGTATTTTTGTTTGTTTTTATTTCCACTCTACTTTCTCTGTATTTTGATTTCCTATTGCTGCTATAAAAAATTACCACAAAGTTAATGGCTTAAAACAGCACACATTTATGCTCTTATTTTTCTGGAGGTCAGAAGTCCAAAATCAGTTTCCTGAGACTACAGCCGAGGTTTAATTCTTCCTCCTCAGGGAGGGCTGGTTCTTTCTGGAGGCTGTGAGGGGACAGTATATCTCCGGTCTTGTCCAGCTTCTAGGGCTACTGTCTTCCTTGTCTTGTGGCCCTTTCTGCCATCTTCAATGTATAGTCACATAAATTTCTAATTGAGTTATCACATCACCTTTCTCTCTTAGTCCCCTTATGAGGACCTTGTGGTTACATTGTCCCCACACATATAATCCAGAATAATTTCCCCATTTCAAATCCCTCAACTCACAGACTGCATTTTTTTCCATGTAAGGCAACATATTCACAAGTTCCAGGGATTAGGATGTGGCAATCTTGGTGGTAGTGGTGGGCTTATTACTTAGTCGGCTGTGTTCTTGTTCATTCTTTTTATCTCTGTGGTTTTGATTAAAACCTAAGTGATGATTTTCATATCTACAATTCCTTCTCAGTTATCTCTTCTGCTCTCAAGATCCATGTATCCAACTGCCTGCTAGACATTTTCATCTTGATCTATATCAAATTCAATTATAAGAAATAGACGTTATCATCTTCCCCAGAACATTTCCTCTTTTTGTGTTCTCTGTATCAGTGGATAGTCTCCAAAATTGAAACATCAGGTTATTCTTAATTTTCACCCCTTTCTTAGTTCCCATATTAAATCAGTTGCTATGTCTAGTCAATTTAACTTCCATATTTGTCTTTTCTGTCCCCGCTCATACATCCATATTTTGATTGTCATTATCTTCATTCACAAAATGAAATGATAGTGTATAATTCTAGTAAGCATTATTATGCCAACCTTACAGATAAAGAAACTGGAGCATAAGGAGATCTGGACCTTGTGCAAAGTTCTATAAAAAGTTGGGATTTAGACATGAGGTCTTGTCTTCTTCTGCTGCTCTAGATCCTCATATCTTTTCTAGGGCACTCAAACAACCTGCCCATTTTCCTTGGCATCAGTCTTGGGTATTCAAGTCTGTCTCTTGGTCACATGATAATCATGCTTCCTCAAGCAGGTATACGAGATGATCTGGCATCTGACTCCTCATTACCACATACATCTGAGCCATGTCTTGCTTTAACTCTATACTTTAGCAACTTTGAACTATTTGTATTTTCTGATGCATACCTGTTAGCTGATCCTCAGACTGGACTACCTTCCTTAACTCTCCTGTTTTTTAAGACCTACTTATTCTCTCAAACTCAGTGAAGATATCATCAAGAAGATCTTTAAACTTCCTTTTTCCTACATTTCTATTAGGTGCTCCTCTGCATCCTGTGTTAGAACTCCACTATTACACCTACAATTCCGAAATTACCAGTTTTTGTGTTTCCCTTAAATGTTTTATTGTTGTTTTTGGTCTATTGTTGGGTCTCTGATGAGAAAAACTGTTTCCTGCTCCTCTCTTTGCACAATATCTAATATAGTGCCTGGCACAAAATATTATTCAATAGGTACTTTTGAATGAAGGAATGAATTAATGTGTGCATACTAGCTTTTTATTATTTTTCTTGACAAGTTCTGAAACCAATTTTTGTGCTTTCTGCATGAAACAATTATCTTTAAGTCCTTAAATGATCATCATAGTGGGGATAGTTACCATTAAAAAAAGAAAATAAATTCACCCTTAATATAGATTGTTTTCTTAATAAGAAATTGCTTTTTTACAAAATGTAAGTGTGATATAAATCATGGAGTTAATGTTTACTAGAAAGGATTTTTTTTGCCCTCTTGAAAGAATTTTCTATTTTTGTCTCATTCAACATAAATACTCTGAAAGTATAATAAAGAGAAAATGTAAAACTTTATTCATATAATTTAAATTGCTCATAATTAGTGATAGAAGTAAAATGTTTTCCTGTTTATATACATATCCATTCAAGCATGAAAGCACTAATAACTTCTTTCAAAGTGTCAATATATCTAACAGTAATAAGTCTATTTTTGTCGCTTTATGTCATTTACCAGGTCAAAAGTTAAAATATTAAATTGATGATCAATAACTTGGAAAAAGATTGTTCTTATTTGTGAGTAGAGCATGCATCTTTGTTTTAGAATATTGGGCCTTGCTACAATCTAATATCAGCTTCTTCTGTTACTGATGCTGTACTCCAATGAATTTGAGTGACAATCCAACTTGACCAGTACTCATGTTTACCTAATTTCCAGGTGTATGAAGAGTATTATAAGCTGTTTTATAGATTGTTGCTGTTAGATGTTTATAGTGACTTCTTTTTAAATTTTGCTGGATTGTACAAAAATTACATTATGTAATTTTATATAAGAATAATGCATATTTTTTTCTCTTTTGCTAGTGGAAAACTGCCCAAACAAAGCAAATAGCAAAAAAGCAAAAGTGTTCATTTTTGAAATAGGACACCAATAGAGCAGGGAACAATTGAGGAAGAAATCCTGCTAAAATAATTGGGATTCAAGGACACTGACAATCTATGACCTCATCAGCCTGGAGACAATTAATTTTATTACGGTTCATTACATAACCTCTTGAAAATACAAGAACCATGTAAACTAAGAAAAAATAAAGGAGCAAAGAGAGGGATTATTGCAAAAAAAATAAGTCAAGCATTTCCATTTGGTGGCTTTATTGATATTTTGGTTTCCAAATACATTAGTCATCTTGTTAAAAAAACTTGGAAGTAATTAATTGTGATATTTGGATGGGGTACTTGGATTTATATTCCAATAAAATAATTGGAATCACTTTTTGAGGCATTTAAAGCAAAATTACAAATAGTGGCTACTGCTTTATGAAAATGGACACTGTGGAGGGGAACTTTAGGAGATGACCTGATTTTAAATCCAATTTTTATTTGTTTTCTCATATAAAAGTAGTGAACACTCTCACTTGTGTTGTATCTGTATAAAGATTCCATTTGTTAAAGTGTTCATTAATTTATTAATTAATGCTCTGGCCTAAAGCTGCCAATTTAGGCAAATGATAAAGTGAAATAGGGAGGTGATATGCTTCGTGTGGTGCTCCTCTGGCAAGCTCACCTAATCAGTACTTCAGCATTATTCCAGCCCAGTGATTTCAAATATTGCATCTTCACTGCTGTTGGCCCATCTCTGTTCTAGGATTGTATTTGTAGCTAACCTCTGTCATACTCCCTACCCCAGGTATCCTACAGTCACCTTGACAAATCTCAATATTCATATTTCTCTCCATTTTCCCCTCTGCCTCTAATACTTTCTGAACCCTGCTGAAAGTACTTCCATTGTGTGTACTTCTCCTGGCCCATCAACTGACAAGACATTCCTGAGGGCCAAACTTTTCGTTTTGTATGGATGAACATTCTGTTTCCATTTGTCAAAAACAAATGTAGAACACCCAAGATTGTTCTCTGATAGAAAAGGACAATGTATTAGATTGAAAGTAAGGCTGCACTATCTTTGCTATGAGTCATGGTGGGTTAATGTTTATTGACCAATCTGGTTTCGAACCTTTTTCCCTGAATCCATAAAGTTATTGTGTTAGGATACCAAATGAAAGATTTCAAAGTCTGTTTGTTAAGTAGGAGACATCAATGGCCCTAACTGTACTTTTTGGATCTTTTGGAGGCTCTGTTTTAAAATGTAGTTTTTAAAGGTCAATTTGTGCTCCTATTGGTTTATTAAACAGTACATGCTTTGAAAATTGACCAATTTAAACAAATGATAAACTGAGATAGGGAGGTGATATGCTTTATTGACTGAGTTTATATTCTTGGACAATATAATCAACAGATAATTTATAGCAAATGTGACACAAGTTTGAGCAGCATAGAAAATAGTTGTGTGTGTGCACATGACTCTCTCTCTCTCTCTCTCTCTCTCTCTGTGTGTGTGTGTGTGTGTGTAGGAAGGAAAGATCATAAAGAATTCAAATGCTTCCATTTTAATGGTATGCACTGGTTTCTTCCACAAGTAAGGCAATTTGCCCTGCTGGTTTATGTTCTTGGGAATAATGAGCCAGATAGATAATTGAATAGCCTTTCTTGACCAGGACAAAACATTCCTCATGCCACTTCCCATATCAAAAAGTTAAAATGATTTCTTTCAATACCTTCCAGAGAAAACCTACAGCAAGCCTCTCCCAATCTCATCTTTTCCTTATTCTATTTCTCACTATTCCTCAACCGGTGCTTCTTGATGCAGTTTGGATGTGATATGTAGTATTTTCAGACAAAACTTACGCACTCCCTTCTCCTTTCCCAATTCATTCATTTCCATCTGTTCAATTTTTACCCATTCTTCAAAGACTAATTCAAGCTCAGTTTGATTCAGAAGGGAATATCTAGAGTTTATCTTTCTTTTTCTCCTAAAATTTTATAACAGTTGCTTTCCACATGAAATCTAATCTGGTACTATTTTTCTGTGGTCACTTGTGATATTATTTAAATATTCCTTATGCTTTTTGTAGTGTATGTTCTCCAAAGGTAGGGACTATATATTGTATTTATAATGTTTACTATGCTTGGTTTAACTAAAAATTTAGTTACTCAAATGTGTTTGAGTTGAATGGATATGGATGAGTTAACTTAGTCATTATGGGTCTATGTAACTGGATTAACATAAACCTATTATTACCAATGTAGTCCTCCCTTATCCTTGGGGAATATGTTCTAAAACCCTTCATGGATGTCTGAAACTTCAGAGAGTACTTAACCCTGTTTTTACTATACTTTTCCTTTACATACATATCTCTGATAAAGTTATACACAGTAAGAGATTAATAGTAATTACCAACCAAAATTAGAACAATTGTAACAACATACTGTAATTAAAGTTTGTGTTTGGGCACCTTATTAAGTAAAATAAAGTTATGTGAACATAAGCACCGAGATACCACAATGGTCAATCTGATAGGGCTACTAAGTGACTTAACAGGAGAAATCATATACAGCTGTACAGCATGGATATGCTGGACAAAGCAGTGATTCAAGTTTGGGAAGGAATGGAGCTGGGTGTTGTGACATTTTATCATGTTACTCAGAAAAATGCACAATTTAAAACTTAGGTTGTTGTTTATTTCTAAAATTTTCCATTTAATATTTTCAGTCCATGATTGGTCATGAATTACTGAAACTGAGAAAGCAAAACTGTGGATAAGAGGGTACTTCTATACCTGAGAAAATAAGTCTAATTATATATAATATATATATTTATTAACAAAAATGAGCTAGACTAATTTTTCCATCCCCACTGTTAGTCTGTTCAAGAGTACCCTACAATCAAACTATGCAATGAGATTTGTGCAGTGCTAATAGCATACGTGTGATTAACTATACAACAGTGGACCATAAACAAGTTCATGAGTAATGAGTACTTGGATACTTTGTTTCTCTATCAAAAAAAAAAAAAAGAAAGAAATACAATGAGCGCCTTTCCTCTACTTGACAGTAGAAGTTATAGGGGATAATGAGCCCTACTCTTGTCTTTCTCTGTTCTTTTCAAACAAAAAATAGTTATTAAGATTTCAGAGTCAAAAGAAAAAAATCAGAAATCTTAAAAAAAAATTCATAAGCTACTCTTATTCTGCTATACCATTATGTATACAGTCCTTAGAAAAATCATTAAATATTTAAGCAAAATTTTCTGTGTCATTTCAAATTATTTTGTTTCTATTATGTATTCAAAGTTTGAGAAATACTTAATGATTTGAAACTTTATAAAACTTAATTTTGGCCAGGAGTAGTGCATGCTAGTAATCCCAGCTATTTAGAAGGCTGGGGCAGGAGGACTGCAAGTTCAAGTCCAGCTTCAGCAACTTAGCAAGACCCTGTCTCAAAAAATAAACAGGGCTTGGGAATGTAGTTTAGTGTTAGAGCACTCTTAGGTTTAATCCTGAATACTTCTGAACAAAACAACACGCCCCAAAAAAAGAACTCAAAAAACTTTAATTTCAAAATAATGTAGTACATATAAATCACAAAAGCATAGGCAATATTCTGTGTACACATTTATTAGAGCAGAAAATGACATTCAAATATATAATCTTTATTTTACATTTTAAAGATCTTGTCTATTTACTAAGTCTCTGTTCAAGATTAAAGACAAGCTTTGCTGAGAAATTAAAAAGAACTGAGCAAATAGAGTTCCCAAACCATGCATCACGGACTCCTGGGATGCTGCAGTGAATGCACAGGGTGATTAGGGATGTTTGAAAATTTTGAGGGAAACAGTGTTACTGAAGAATGGTCTATAGGACACTATTAGCTCCAGGTGTTTACAGTCTTAATATTGGATCATGCTATATTATTTCAATCACTTAACACATTTGTAAAGCTGGTTTTTGAGGCTGCTATGGTAAGAAGGAAGAACTGTGGGGGTAGCAGTGTGGAACAGGAAATGAGAGTAGCCAAGCCAGATCTGACCCCAAGATTTGAGAAGCTGTGCAGTGCTCAACTTAATTAGCTAAAATAATTAAGTGATTGCTGCTAAGGATGAAACAAAAATATGTTTTCATTCGCTTTACATGTATCTTATTTTCAAATATTATTAAATTTTGAAGCTATAAATATTTGCTAGGTAGTTTGGACCTACAATGCTATTAAAAACTATTGAGAAAAGCTTAACAAACCAAGAAAATGTGGGAATTTTCTTCTTTGAGATGAAAGCACAAAGATTTTTTTTGTGATGGAGCAGAGGTGGGTCAGGCTTAGGTTTGCGTCTCATGGAAGGAGATATGTTCACTTTTAAGGTCTTGGTGAAAGGACTGAAGTGGGTTTACTTCAAAGGTTGTCTACATATGTTGCTTATCTGGAAGCAAAGATTTCTATACCACTGTGGTCCTAATATGAATTAGAGAAATGGAATATTTGATTTTAGTTAACTGTGGTATACAGACACCTGTCCATTTTTGTATACAAAAAAGAGGAAATAATGTTCCTGTTACTCACTATAAAGAAAATTGTCAGAAACGACCTAACAAATGTTTTAAGTTTTACTATTTTCAGTGTAGAAATGGTTTAGAATTATTTTAACACTAATGTGGCTTTTTAAGTTCAAACTAATCTACTGATTACTGAGGTCACTCATTTCCATGTCTACCTTAAAATATTTTCCAGAAATACTATAACATTATCAATTGTCATTTGTTTCTTTTTTTTTTAAACAGAAAATTATTTCCACTAATTATATTAAGGGTTATAGTACTTTACCATTGAATCATTATTTGTAACTTTTTGCTAACATTCCTTTATTTTGTATTTAGTGACAAAAGCACATTTCATTTTTAATGTTAATATTTCTAAAGAATTCTAGTATTTATATTAAAATTGTATTTTAAAATGTATCCTTACTTTAAAATAATGATTAAATAACAGCTTGAATGTATACTACAAATTAAACATATTTAAGTAAATGTCTATTATCATTAACAATATTATATCAAGACACTTTTACAAATAACTCATACTTGTTATTGTTAGCCATCAAGCCTAATAAACTGTAGACAGAATGATATGATTCCTTTCTATAATATAATAAAGCAGACAAAAGAATTAGGTTAAGAGAAGACAGAGAGATGGAAAGCATCTAACCAAATATGATTGAGATGAAAAAATTATTTTATCTACTTAATTCCATGGGTCTTGTTCATGGCAGTTTTGTATAAGGAGAAGGCCTTAGGTAGTTAAAGAAGGGATCTGCAGAAAAATTGAATTCTCAGAAAGACTGTAATAGAGAGGAAAAGAGAAGATAACTTTAGGATGGTGGCAAGAAATTTTTCTAGGCACAAGATATTTCTGGAAAGAAAATGAATGACTCAATAAGTAGAAAAGTTATAGAATACTGAGGATTAATGATAGGGATTTTACCTAATCTTTTTAATTTAGAGATGATAGGTATGAGTCTCAGAGAGGTTAAGCAACTTGCTGTGGTCACACAGGTAGTTATCAGTAGAGCAGTTCTAGAATGTAGAGCTTCTGTATTGTCAGTGATTTTCTATGATATTACGTTCC
This sequence comes from Marmota monax, assembly GCF_021218885.2. NCBI lineage: Eukaryota > Metazoa > Chordata > Mammalia > Rodentia > Sciuridae > Marmota > Marmota monax. The sequence goes on from NW_026692132.1 coordinate 6,866,569, forward strand.
AGGAAATAATGCAAATAGTTTAATGTAATATTCATTTTTTTATGCAAAAAATCCCACATTGTGATTTTAATTCAGCAGACTTTTCTCTCTGTGTTTTTAGGACATTAGAAGATGATTATAAGAGGCAGGCCATGTGTCAGTGGAAAAAAAAAAGGCAGGGAAACAGGGTTTAGGAGTCGGGATTGGATTCTAATATTTATGAACTCCATGACATTGAGGAGGAATGTAAAGTCTCTCTGCCAGGATTTCCTTATTTATATAATTGGGAAAACATGTCTTATTGCAATATAGTAAAGATTAAGTGAAGAAATAAATAGAGACTAGTACATAGTTGGTTCTCAACCAATACTAATTTGTTAATGAGATAAGGGGTGTGTGCTGCTTGTTACCCAAAATTTAATATTTGGGAGATGAGAGTTGATAGAAGCAATAAGGTTTATTTAAGGGTCTGCCCCTTGGAAGATGGAATGGTTATGATCTCAAAGCTCCATTTTGGGAAACTCAGCGTTGAAAAGGGCTTTTATAGGGAGGGAAAGGTGGTACAGTGAGAAAAAAGGCAGGAAGGCTACTTGCTGAGTGAGGTTTTCGTGGTCCACATTGGTGTACCCTCCCCACCTTGCCACCTTGGATTAGGATATCAAAATTGATCTTGACCTCCTGAGCTAATTCCTGTATTTTCTTAAAATAGACATGTTACTTTTCAGCAAATTAAACCTCACAGCAATTTATATGCTTGTGTTGTTAGTCAATGTACAGAACTAAAGATTAAGCAGGGTGTTAGAAAGGTCACTGAAAGTTCTGTACATCTAAAGAAAGATTATTTAGCAGTTAACATCTTGATCTTTTAGGTGCAGCTTCTCTAGAATTCAGAATGTAGGGCAAAGGGAGGGGACATAGTCTTTCCAAAGGGGGCATATTACCTTGCAGAAGGGCAATGGTAGGGAAGCAAACCTAACTCTGCAAGGATGACTCCCCAAGGAGTAATCACTGTTACAAAGTTGCCTTTACTTAGTAGATTTGGAAGGTAAAAGGGTGTGGAAATGGATACAAGGTAGAAATAAGTAATTAGGGAAATAATTAAGGACCACAGTGGGCCATAATCTAATTACTTATTTACAAAGTATTGTGCTTATTATATACATAAGGTCAATATTGTAATTGACAAAAATGTATAGAAAGACATAAATGATCTTCCAATATAGTCTGCACTAGTACTTAAAAACAATCTCAAAGTGTATAGAGAACTAATGATGCTAGGATTGTTGAGTCTGCAGACAAAAAGGCCGAGAATCCTGAGAGGTTGTGGTGCTGATATTAATATTTCAGGCATTGTAGGGTCTTTTCAAGAGGAAAATGGACTTCTGTAGTACCTGGTTCAGTGCAAAGCCCCTTACGAAAGAGAGAGATGTCTGTTAGAGGCATCAAAATACACTGATTACTTGCCAACTTTCTTGGATCTGTTGGTATAAAAACAAGGCCACTATCCTAGCCTTAAGTATTTTTCTAGTACAAATTCAACTAAGTATAGCATTGACTTTGGTGCTTGCTTTATTTTTCTCTCCCTTTTCCCACAACTACTACCTCCTCTTCCTTCTCCCCCGTCTTTCTCATGTTCAAGTCCTTCTCCTTCTCTTCTTCTGCAGTAAGCACCCTGCCTCTTCACAATAGTTTTATGATAACTATAACCACACAATGATAGAATAGAGTATCTTCCACGTGACCCTTTATATACAAATAAGGTGATTGTTGTTCCCACTTTGATATTATCCTTAGTATTTAATTTCACTTATTTTCTCATAGCCATTCACTGAGAAAGTATGATAAAGTATGATAAAGTGAAAAGGTAGACAGACCTCATTCTCAAGTAACATGGAACACAGAGTTAAACTGGAAGGTGAGGGGTGTGTGTGTGTGTGTGTGTGTGTGTGTATTTCTAGGTTAGGGATACAGAAAAACTTGCCCTAGTTAAGAATTCACCAGCTACTATGTTCCTTTGGATAACTTGTTTTATTGTTATATGTATAATTCCTGCCAGTTGCCAGATTTATGTAAAGACTGACTATAGGGAGAGATTTCCTCAGTATTTTGATAATAGGAAAGAACTGTGCTCCAAGGAATGCTTATGCAGATGTTGCAGGTTTTCTTGCTGGAGACTTAGATGGATGAAAAGAAATTAGGAGAGTCTGGAGCTTTGAATGCAAAGAATTCAGGGAATGAGGACGGATTGTAGTTTTTATTTGAATTTGACAGAGGTGATTTTTCTTTAACTACTTCTCTGGGAAGGATGAAAATCAAATTAAATGAGGCAATGTAAGTGAAAGGAGTTTATAAATAGCAAGGCTTTGTATAAAGGCAAGGCACAGTTACCATCTTGACTACGATGAGACATCTGCTTTCTTAGGGAGTCTTTCTCAGTGCTTGATCAATCTGAATGAGTCCTCAGGTGTCCACACCAACTTCACAAATAAACCAAGTATATTTATGCATTTTTATTTTTCAATTATATTTTGGACTTAAAGGACTTTATTGAAACACAGTGCATTCATTGGCCAAATTTGTGGGCATGAGCTATGCAAATTTATTTTCCTAAAATCAGAGCACAGACTACTTGTTTTTAGTGGACTACTCTTTGCCTTAAGTACTTAGGCTGTGTTTACTAGGTCTAAGGCATTTTTTTAAAAATGAAGACTAGGTTATGCTTCCTCTTAAGAATGTTAATTTAAATATAGAACACAGCACTCTTCCTATTAAGAGCTTTTGAACCCTCCTCCTGAACAGAAACACAAAGGAAACCCTTGAAAGCAAAGCAGATGATGTACTGCCTATATTTAGGCCTTCATTTGTTTATAGTTTAAAAATCAGTGGGAAAATCATGATCAAAGCAGGGTAATTCATACAGAAAATTGTAAGACTTCTTTATCTGGCTATATTCTGTTAAGAGTCTTTGATTCAAATGGTTCACACAAAGAAAAAAATGTCCCATATGTTAAGAGTTCTTTCTGGCAATAAACTTCCAGTGTAAACAGGAAGACTCTTGGGCCTCTTGCAGATTTTAGAAACAAATGATACTTACTGCCTTGCACTCAGTCATTTTGAGTCTGAGACAACTGTTGGGATGGCTAGTAAAATGTTCCATTTCTAAGTTCAGTAGGAAGGTTTTGTATAATTACCTTAATAGAACCTTTCTTTTGTGTTTGTGTTTTTTTTGGGGGGAGGGGTAGACAGTAGCATTATGGAAAGAAGGCAAAACATATGCTTTTAATAATAACTCTAAAATTCTATTATGTAAAGAACTTAACAATTGCATCATCATTGCTATAGAGGAGTACTAAGCATTCCAGCTCCTTGTGCTGTGATTGATACAACAGCAAAAATATTAGTTTCCCCAAAGTTGCAAGAATGTACTTTGCAAAGGTATCACCTACTGTAGTTCAGAAAAGGCCAATTAAACTTTTTCTCTTTCTTTCTTTCTTTCTTTCTTTCTTTCTTCCTTTTTAGCACCACTGGTGGTTATTCTTGAGGATAAGAAATGTAGTTTGTGTCTAGATTTTTGCAGAAAAAAATGCATATAGAATTAATTGAAGCAATGGGGGAAATAAACCACAGATAAACCACAAAATCCTAATAATAATAATAATTTATTATTTTTAAAAAGAGGCCCACATTTCCTCTGCTGAGAAAGCATACAATTAGAAACTTTTTCAGTAGACTGAAAACAAAAACAAGCAAGGAAACAAACAAAACCTCCTCTCTCTCTTATCTGAACGATAGTGAAGACACTCATTTAGGATATGGGAATAAGGCATGTCTCTGAATCAGTTCCAGTGGATTTACCAAAGTACAAAAGAAAACCTCAAATATCATTTCTATTAGGGTTCTCATAAACAACTGGGAAGATTTGAAGTTAAAAGCAAACTGGGATGAGGATGTTGTCATAGTTTTGTTTTTAAATACACAGTACATACAAGCCTATCTGCCTTCACCTGGACCAGTTTTGGAAAACAAAAAGGCCTTGGCTTTGATGTCCCTAGGGAATAAAACCAGGGACCCTGGAACTATCCCCTCCACCGAGCATGGGGAAGGTGGGGAGGGCGCTCTTCTGCTTTGCTGCCATGGGAAAACAGCCTGGAGCTCCTCTTTTGGGACACAGCTATTTCTCCTTTCTTCCTGTTCCTTACCCTGAGGTCAGAACAGGTCCAAAGCTCTTCTGGAGCTAACACAAGGGCTGTGAGATCAGGCTTTGGAAAGACAGGTTGCAATAAAGCGAGCTTTAGAATGAAGCCACTCCGCTGAAAACTCACAGTAAAAGATGTGATCACGCTGTGGCAAGTCTGTTCTTGGGGTTTGAAACGCTTTTCTTCCCACACTCCTAAGCATTCTGAGAGGCATTTGCAGCCAAGTGCAAACAGATCGCGTATTTGGCGCAAAGAGCCCAGAGAATAAGGGACACGGGATCCCTCCCTGGTGTCCTTTGGATCAGGCGCGAGGTAGTAGTCTGTGGAGGTAGTGTTCTCACCCTGTTACCCTCGCGGGCTAATGAGGCTGCAGGTGGCAAGCGGAGCTGTCCAGCACTAGTGCGGAGCCAGCTGGAGCCCAGAGCCCTGCGCCCCTCCGCACCGCGGCAAAGCAACAGGGCTGTTGCCGGAGTAGAGGTTCTACTCACTCACTGCCTCTCGGTTCTGGTCTCGCTCCGCGCCCACGCGGCCTCGCCCGAGGAGGAGAAGGCTGTCCCCACGAGCTGCTCCAGCAGGGTGGGCGCCAACACGTTACCCTTTTCCTCCCCTTCCTCTGTAAACGTCTACTCCGGAATGATTGGGCTGAACCTTTCAGCCTTTCCCTTCCGCCTCGGAACTTCCTAAATAAACTCGGAGGAAGGAGGGGAAAAGACAAACATGGACCCTAAACCCTCGCTTCACACCGCCAGACTTCCCTGAGGTGGCCGCAGAGAGAAATCTCCCGCCTCCAAAACTGCGCCCCTCTCCCCTTGAGCACCCGCGGGCCCGTCTGCTACTCAACTGCCTTTCCCGAGGCCCAGGGATAGGACATTTTGGGTTGGGGACCCTTGGTCCGAACCCAGGCATGGTGCGCTCCTCCTCGTAGCAGGGGACTGTGGCAACGAGGAGGGCGCGCAGAGGACAGCAACGAAGTGTCCTCGTTGCTCCTGAAACGTGGCGACAGGCGAGGCAGAGACTCCCAATGAGTATGATGGCGACACGTGATACCGGCGGAGGGAGAGCATGGGGTGGGGGTGGATAAAGGGAGAAGGAGGGAGGCGGGCAGTAAGTGGAGAGAGGCGGGAGGAGAGGGGCGGGAGGAGAGAGGGGAAAGGGGCGAGATAGTCGCGCAGGCGGCAGAAGCCTCTGCCTCCCGGACCGCGCCGGCCGCAGCCCTCCCCGCCCGCCGTCAGCGGTCACACATTCCGAGCCTCCCCGCGAGCGGGAGCGCGGCGCACGGCGATGCGCTGAGGCGGGCGCTCAGGCGGCGCCGCGCGAGCAGCAGCAGAGGCGGCGGCGGCCCCCAGCCCAGCCCGGCGCCGCCGGTAAGCCCGGGCCCCAAGGTGCCGCGGCGCCCCAAGTTCCCGCCATGAGCAGCTGGCTCCTGGGGCTCGGCTGCCCCGGGTACTCCCGCCCGGCAGAGCGCGACCGCAGCGCCCCCCGGCCCCGACGCGCCTAAAGCCGCCGCTCTCCGGTCCCGCCACCGCCGCCTCCGCCCGCGTCCCCGCCACCGCCGCCGCCTCGGCCGCAATAGCACCGCCAGCAGCATGTCTCGAAGGAAGATTTCGTCCGAGTCCTTCAGCTCCCTGGGCTCTGACTACCTGGAGACCAGCCCGGAGGAGGACGGGGGGGAGTGCCCCCTGTCTAAGCTCTGCTGGAATGGCAGCCGGAGCCCGCCCGGGCCGCCCGAGCCCAGCGCGGCCGCGGCCACTGCCGCCCCGGCCCCGGCTGCCTCTGCTGCCGCCGCCGCCGCCGCTGCTGCCGCCGCCGCCACGGCCGGGGCCAAGAGGGCGCAGCGCCGAAGGCGGGTCAACCTGGACTCTCTGGGCGAGAGCATCAGCCGCCTGACTGCGCCCTCGGTGAGCGGGGGGCGCAAGGGGGGCCAGCGCTTCGGGAGAGGAGACTGGGATCGGGAAAGTTGGAGCCGGGAGACTAGGGTCTTGGGCGCAGTGCCCGACCGCTGGGGGGCGGCCCGGTCTCACCCAGGGGTCTTAGGGTTCCCTGCGGCCCCTGGAGGGATACGAACCCCTGGGCTCAGGAAGAATAGGGGATTAGGACATGGGAAAGAAGTCAGACTCCACTCTTGGTAAATCTTTTGGTGTGAGGGAGTCTGACAACTTGTAGCCCTGGACCCTACTTCATCACTGTCTCCCCGGATGGCCCCTGTGCTTCTTCACACCCACCTGTTTTCTTTCCCCCAAACTTTCCCAGGTACTGGGCTGTTCAGTTCCATTTCCATGTCTTTAATTTCTGTTCTCAGCATCCCAAAGGAGCCCCAATCCATGCCGAGAACCTATTCCTCTCCTTATTTCCCACACTCTCTCGATCTTGGTGTGACCTTCTCTGACATCTTTGAATTCCACAGGCTATCTGCATTCTATGTTGCGTCCCTTTTCTCAAATCTTAAGAACTGTTTCATAGTTTTCTGAGCTGCCTTCTGACGAGAAACCTGCAGTCTCTCATCTGCACCCTTAGCTGTTTTTTTATCTCTCATTCACTGAACATTTATTAACTTAATCTTCTTCTTTGGGTAAACTTAGTGTACAGTTTTCTAAACCTCTCTAGTAATTCTTGCACCCTCAACTTATCCTTCACTCTCTCTTTCCTGGATTCTTCCGTCTTTTTTCCTCATTTTTTCATGCCTTCTTTATGTTAGGCCCTTCATAAATATTTGTTCAATGAATAAATGCCTTCATAAACCTCTCCAAATTTGTACTAATCTTGGGATGTCTGTATCAGTAGTTCCAGGTGTACACCAGATTCCCCGTTTTAGGCATCCTTCCATAGTACTCCTGCCCAGGCATTTCAGCTACCCTTGACCTTTATTGTTTGTAGGAATATCAGACCTCTGATCCAGTCTGTCTGAGTGAACTCTCTTTTGAAGGAATCCACTCTATTGCAGACAGAATCTGAAGGAAATTCAGTGTGAAAACTCTCTCCACCATTAAGCCTCACCCAGACATTGGAAGCAAGGACTTTAACTCCTGACAGCACCCCCCACACACCCCCACCCCACCTCTAGGACTTTAACTTCTTCAAAGTTTCCACAGTAAATCTGAACATTGATCTTATTTGCTATAAAGTTTCGCTTTTGAAAATACTCTTTCAAATGATGTTAGGAAGGACTTGAGAAATATTGGGATCCTTAGGAAAAGGGCACTGGTACAGGTAATCTTAGAAGTGTCCCCTTGGCACTTGCACTAATGGAGAGTGACTTTTTTTTTTAGCTACTCACAGTCATTTGCCTCTTCTTGTGTATTTTGCCCTTTAATATACCTTTCTGTCACCTTTTCCATTGATAACCTAGAAAGAAAGTTCAGAATGGGCTAGAGCAGTTTTCCCTACAAACATTTCTCAGGCAGTATAGGTTTAGGAACTATTTCATTTTGCAAACTGAACATAATCCTGTATAAGAGGAATTTAGTAAGGGTGTATCTGTAGGGTTGTGCCATACCTAAAGCAACATTTGTACAGTATAATAATTCTTCAATATAACAGATCCATATTTAATATAATAATCTTATTAAAGGTAATGATTAGTTTACAGGGCAGTGCCTTTAGAATCCTGGAGTTTTGTTTTTGTCTAAGAATTAGAATTTAAAAATTTCTAAAAAGTAGTGGCAGCAGTGTCTCTGGTAATGCCAATTTAACCTAAGACTATTTTCATCAACTTACATGAGGAGTAGATAAATTGTACTTACTGCTGTAAGTCAAATATGAATGATTTTGTTATGAAAAGTTGTATACTCAGATAATGATTTCCAGAGTAAGAAATTTAGAAATAATAATGTTGATCAAACAGTGCAGCAGCTCTATGTACTTTCCAAGCTGTGTGCAATTCTTTTCTATTTTGAAAAAAGTGTGTCAGGAGGATGATGAGAACATGCAGGTGAATAGTGCAAACATCTTCAACCCCACAAGGCAGGGGTAGAGAAATTCTTGTTGGCCAAGTACATCACCAGTACACTTTAGTGACACAAAGAAAACAGGTTATATTTCAAAGCAGTGACTTATTTCTGTGTGGTCTTACCCAGTTCTTTTATTTGGCAATCAGGATTTTGCCTCAAAAAGTTCTAGTAGATCCATTTTCTTACATTGTCAGGATTCAATACTTCTCTGAGAGCAAGCACTTGGAGTGATAAAATATGCCTTGTCTATTCTCTCTTATTAGGGGTGAACAACTTGTAAAACTCCTCTAGAATAGACAGGGCATGTATAGATAGGAATTTCTGGTAGTTTTTTTAATACTGTGGGCTTTCTTGCATTCTATCACAATATGCTTTAGGAGAAATTGTTGCTATCAGAGCTCCTGTTTACCAGTAGAACTATGGTGAAATTTATCAGTCACTTGGAATTTGCTCTTTATTGGAAGTGGAAGAATGAAAATGAATTTAACAAGTAGTTGGACATTGCCAAGTAATTTCATCCATGGAATATTCCAACTTACAGTTCTTATATTTTAGTTGTCTTTGATGTTGGTTATAAAAATTAAAATACTTTATATTATTAAATAATTTAAGTAAGTTGAGTTGGTAAAATTGAAAAAAGTTCCAGAATTCAAGAGACCTGATTGTAATTTTACCTTGAGCAATGAAATATTTGTATATCTCTGAGCTCATTGCTTTAACTCTCTAGGGTCCTTTTCAACTCTACAGTGTTATACTAAGGTTTCCTCCCTAATATGAGGTTTTACAAACATATATATTGTATTATCAGCCCTTGGATAAACAGTGATAATGGCATATGAGAGAAAAATAGGGCATATGTTGTGAATCTTAAAGGAAGATTTCCTTCCTTTGGAAGGAAGCAGATTACTTTTTTTTAGCAGCATAATTCATCTAATTATTCAAAAATATTTGAAGATTTGCTCTGTGGTAAGTGTTGTGGAGAGCACTGGCAATACAAACACCAAACAGACATAACTGGTCTTTGACCTCATGGAACTTCTTTGACTTAGTCTTTCTTTTAAGGAATCTGTTGAAGGAAAACATAAGAATGCCATTGGTATTTCTGATGTCTAGGGAGTTTTCTTTATCATCCACTTTGGTGGTTTGGTTCACTGTAAATCTGTGGACTACAGATATAATAATAAAATAACTCTAATGACTGGATTTAAGACATAAAAATCATTAATTGCATTAATTATTTTAAAATAATTTAATACTTGGGAACACATGGAGAAACAGCTGGGAATTTTACATCAAGTGTGAATTTAATCATTCATTTATTTATATTTTATTTTTGTAAATGAGAGTTGCTTAGTTGCCTTATCACTTTGACATCAGTGCTGGGTTTTGCTAATGTCGGCCTGTCATCATCAGTGAAGGTATGCCAGTAGACAAACTCAAGGGCAAGACTTCCCCAGGTTTCTTGTCAGAGAACTGTTGGTTGTTTACAACGTTGCAGGTGGCTTTGAAAAATCTCAGAAGCTAAAGAGAGAGAATGGCAGGAAGAAAAGTAACAGAACTGGAAGGATGGAAAATAAGGGAGAAAAATCTACAGACCTAGGGAATTATCTAGAAAAGTGAGGAGGGAGAAATGAAAGGAAGCTGGGTTTAAAGGATGAAAAGGCCAAAATTGTTTTCATCATTTTGGGAAAGGAAATTATATTCACAAATGCTTAGGAAAAGGTGATAGGAAATAAAAAATACATATTTAACCTAATAAAGTTAGCTTTCTGACATGTGTAAATCCTTAAGAAAAATCCTTAGAAAGTATGAGTGTACGTAGCATGTAGACAGTGGGAAATACAAATAATTATTTGTGAAGTAGGAGATAATAATTTATGTATTTTAATTAAGGCTCTTTAGATTTGGGACTCAGTTTGGCTAAGAAGTTCTGAGGGACAGATTTATTGCAATTGAAAAGTAGATAAAATATATTGCACTAGTTAAATGTTTTCACATTTGTGGAATTTAGATGGCATAATTTTGAAATCAATAGTTAATGGCTGTCTGTTGTCTTTCTATACCTTATCTCTAATCCTGGAGAAATGGCATGGTAGATTTGAAAGAACAAGGATAATAATCCCCCACAGAGTTCCTTACTCAGTGTGAGACCCCAGAACGCTGCCTCCTACCTTCTTTAGGCCTTGGTTTCCTCTTTTGTGAACTAGAAATAACAACTACCTTGTAGATTTGTTGAGAAAGAGGAGTAATAGTCTTTGAAAAACTCCATGAACCCAGTAAATAATAGTTTCAGGGTGAGATCCATGAATTTCAACCAAATTTGGACCCAAAAGATTTAAAATTTTTTTCCTTTTCCCCCAATAATTCACTTGCTTATAATTGTATTGGAAAAGTTTATATAAGAGTTTAGCAGATGTTAAGTCCAACGGGAGGGCAGGCAGAGATGAGAAGCACTTTATTTTGTTGGCATAGTCAGCCAATCCATTAAAAAAAATTAAAACTGGAGACCTTTTTTTGGCTCCCTGGCTATGATACACACACATACAAAGGCATATATAACGATTGCAGATTCAAACATTTCCACCAAACTACTGACCGTTGTGTGCAATATGAGAAACACTTTTATGACTTCTCTAATAATATGAGGGCAATTGTATTTGGTAGAATGTAGGTATTTCACAGCAAATTAATTTTAAATTAGAAAAAAAAATTAGATGAGAGAGAAATGAGTCATTTCATTTGTCTGAGAATGTCAAGCATTCCCCATTTATTGTTTTCAAAATATTCTATGTATGTATATTTAAAGGGCTGAGCTGTGAGATGCAACAAATACCCAGCTAAAGACTCATGTGCTTGGTGTGTGTTCAGTGCTCTATTTGTTGGCTACCAGCTTAGTTGCAAGACCTTTGTTTTAAAAAGAAAGTTTGACAAGAAGAAATGCTGTCGGTAATTATGAGTTTGTAGTAGAGGTGACATGATTATACATTCCTCTTTAGTGTATAATTTGTCACCCTTGAAGGATTGCTAGATGCATGGAGTAGTGCTTGAATGTTATATATGTTTCCACTCTATATCCTCATTGCTCTTTTTGTTCACCTTTGCTTTTGTTTTATTGCTTCTATCATACAAAGCTAAAAGTAAAATAAATACATATTTTACTAAACATAATAGCAAAATTAATGTACCATCTCTAGACACAAATAATGTTTATCATGAATTATTAAGAAACTACAATTTTGCCTTTTGGGATTTTATACATCTTGGGAGCAATTTTTAATTTTTCTTTTTCTTTTTTTTTTTTTTGCTATGTTGAATATCGAACTCAGGGTCCTGTGCATGTGAGGCAAACACTTTACCACTGAGTTAAATCTGCAGCTCCTTCCTCCACAAAAAAAGAAAAAAGAAAAAAGAAAAAAAAATCATGTGGCATAAGCAGTGAGAATGTTTGCCAGGGGCTATCAACTAACTGGGTTTTCTTAGCAGGACCTTGTTTGATGTATGAGCCAATAATTTAACTCAAAATTCAAAGCCTCTACTTAAATTCTCCCTCTTATCTTCAATACACATATTTATCTGGTGTTTAGTACAGAACCTGGTACTTAATGGGTATTCAATAAAGTACTCAGAATAAAGGAATGTATGTTTTTATTTGTCCAATTGTGTTTGTTTCTTTTGTGTCTGGTATTTTTGTGGTGTATTTTGTTCTATCAAACAAAATGTTTATATTTTGCATCCAGCCTCAGAGAGACATACTCAAGAGTGCAAACCTGTTTGAATTTTTTGCTTTTGCCTGTTATTTAAAGCAAAACTTCATAATGAAGTTGTCTTAAAATGAACATATGGAACAGTATTTTCCTTCTAGGACCCTTGGTGGCCTATTTATATTTTAAGAAGTTAGGTAAATGTAATGACTCTCCTCCAGTCTGGATTGCTTACATTTTCTACACAATTCTCTGTCAAATGAGAGAGAAATGTTTGTCAGCAAGTGGGCTACTGTTGCCAAAAATGCACTGCAAGGGGATGGAAATGACATCATCTTGATCCTCAAATATCACCTCAGGACAGGATCTGAAGGTCTAGAATTAAGTGCCATAAACTCAGAGTACCTTATAATATTGAAGATTCCAGGCCTAGAGTGATTAAGGAAGTAGGGAGCTAGAAATATCTCTGAAGCTGGAGATTTGTTGGGACTGTTATGGGGAATTGAGAAAGAGTGAACATGTTTATAAATAGGATAGTGAGAAGTCACTTCTTGAATAGGCTTTAGTTGAGGCTTATTAGCAGTTCTTCATTTAAATTAGTGGTTATCAAACTTGTAAGATGTATCTGTAGAACGTTGTTAGAATGTAGATTCCTGGGCCCTACCTTCAAAGATTCTGGTCTGATAGTGCCAGAGAGGGGCCTAGACTGTACATTTTGAACAAAACAGTGAATTTCTGGACACTGTAAAGCTGTGTTGAAAGGTAACTGAATCCCATAACTTGGAGGCAGTCGATCTAAGCTCAGTGAGCTCTTTCTAGTGATTATTTTGAAACAGAGTCTTGTCAAGTACCCCGGCTGGCCTTGAACTTGCAATTCTCTGGCCTCAGCCTCCTGAGTGGCTGAGATTACAGGCATGTGTCACTAGGCCCATGTCCTTTATTTTTTGATTGGTGCATTATAATGATACATAATAGTGGAATTTGTTGTTACATATTCATATGTAACATATATATTCATTGCTACATATTCATATAATTTGTTATTCCCTAGTATTTTCTCTTTCCCTCACTCTTCCCTTATCATGGTCCCTTTCCTGTACTGGTATCCCTTCCATTTTCACGAGATTCTCCCAACCCCATTCTTTTTCTTTTTTCTCTCTAGCTTCCACATTTGAGAGAAAACATACAGTCCTCAGCATTCTGAGTTTGGCTTATTTTGCTTAACAGGTCAAGATAATCTCCTTGGTTGTGCAGTAGAAGTCATTTGAAGTTTCACCATTTGTAGCTTTATTCGTGGACTCTCCCGTTTTCCCCAAGGATGTTTATGTTTAGTAGATCACATATCATTACTATAAATATCTTATGGATCCCTTCTTCAAAATAAAGGAATAGATACTCAAAAACATCGGGAATCTTAGAGGAAAGAGAAGAAGAAAGGTTGTTTTGAGTGTCAATTTGATGTCACCATTTGCTTTTCCACATATTGATGCAACACTTCTCAAACGCTCCATCTACTGGTTCATTTTTGAAGGAGCAATTTGTTCCCTGCCAGTGAAAAATTTAAAAAGGTGAAGGAAGAAATCAACAGATCTGAATGTCAGATTTTTTTTTCTAGAAAGAAAACAATAGGAGGTTTACATATGAGATGTATAGGGCTACCCATCAAACACTACTTCACAAAAATAGTTGTGGTTGCTAACCTCTACAGCCTCAGCCAATTAATCTTTCTGTCATTTAGTGAACATGTCAGATAGGAGTCTAGTTGAACTCTCTAAATAAATGATGATTGATTATTGGGAGACTTGGCATTTGTAGACAACTTGGCATTTGTAGACAACCAGTCTATCATGAGAAGAAGCTATCTGCTGTTACTTTAGTTACAAGTCCTTAAAGTCCATTTTGACTTCTTTTCCATTCACTGCACTGTATGTATTATGTGTAAATGTACTGTGTCTCGTGACAAATCAATTTCTAAGATACATTGTTCCTTGTTGCTTTATGCCTGTGCTTCTTCATGCACGAACCCTCCAACTTAATGGAGAGGATTTTTTTTTCTTTTTTATGCACATATACCCTGTTTTATATGACTGCATTTTTGCTTTGTGGAATACTAAGTTATGGCTCACATCTGTACTATAGGCCTTATTGCACTGAAGTGTGATTTCACTGTATTCTGGCTACTTAAGACAAGAGATCGTGTCTTATTTATTGGAGTATGCCCACGCCTAGCAGAGGGTCTGAGTTTTAGAGGGACTCAATAAATGTGGGTCAGAACAATGAATAAATGATTGAATAAATCCTGGTGTAGTTTGTGTTATGTCTGGCATTGCTCTATAGGCAACAACATATTTTGTTTTATTTTAATAGTTCCATTTTTAGTTTTTTTCTCAGGCATAAATAAGAGAAATATAGTTATAATACTGTTTTCTAAAATGCTTCAAGCATTTCAGAACAGCACCATACTTGGTGTTTTATTGAAACTTCACAATAATCTGTGGATTTTATGGTGATGATAGTAATAACACTAGTATTGATTTGTTGAGTCCTTACCATGTATCAGACACTTTGCTAAGTGAGCTACATATTTCATTCTATTAATTATGTCAGTAATGCAGGGATAATGTGTTTCCATGGTCTATAAGATATCAAGAGCCTGTGTCTCTGATCTCATCTTGTGATATGCCAGTCCACACTCATGATTCTGTGATATGCTCTTTGAATATGTCCTGCAAGCATCATCTTGGCTCAGGACTTTTGTCTTCTTTCCCAGGTCAGAAATGCTCCTCACCTACACCCTCTCTCAGTTCTCCACATGACTTCAGCTCAGGTTACCTCATCAGAAGTGGCTTTCCCCACCAAACTATCTCTCTCTTATCATCATTTATTGGTTGTTTTTCATCATAACACCCATCACCAGAAATTATCTTTTAGTTTACTTGTTTACTAATATATTGTCTTTCTTCCCTCACTCTAGCTTAAGTTCCACAGTGGCAGGAACCTTCTCTGTTGCTCACTGTGCTCTTTGCAGCCCCTTGAATAATCCTGGCTAGAGATCATTTCTCAGCACATCTCTATTAATATGCAATTTTGAGGGAATTCCTAGGACTTGGAAAAGAAAGAAACTAGTTTAAAAGTACCATATGCATGAGGAGGATTAGATTGCATTAGACAGCTATTATGGATCTAGCATTTATGAAGTATTTTTATAATATATATCATTGATTTCTCAAAATCATAAGAAAATTTAGATTCAGAGATGTTGAGAGACCTGCCTGTGATTACAGTTAATTATGGATGGAGATAAAGTTAGAATCTGATCTAGCTCCAAATCACATCTTCCGTCTGCTGCCTAGGTGCCCCTTTAGAGATGGACTAACTCCCTAGATACCTAGAGTACAGCTGCAAGTGAAACCTCAACTGTCAGCCCTTATATATATGGCCTGGGTTGAAGAAGCTGCCTTGCTCAAGGTCATGCTTCGTTTCTGTGACTAATCAGTGTAGGGTAAAAAACCTTGGCTCCCTTGCCCTAATTCAGGCAGTTCTGATGTCAGAATTCCACATAGGGTCAGCTGAGGCCTCCACTGAGACTACATTACAGTCCAACTTTCCCTCTGTCTAATCCTACTTCCTTCTTTGCTCTTTCATGGATGTTGATGCCAAGAGCATTCCCTCATAAATTTCCTGCATGCTGATCTCCTCAGAGTCTGCTTTCCGGGAAACCCAACCTATGATAGTGAGTTTGTGAATGGAGATGGCATTAACTAAAGTATAAAAGTGGGAAGGTGGGATGTGGAAGAAATATAACAATAACCTTAGATTTGGAGTTTTAATATTTACATGAAAATGGTTAGCTCTGGACTGTGAGCTCTTTAAGGGTTTGGTGTTACTGGATCACCAGCCTTAGTACACTGCCTGTCAGTCAGTTCAGTAAACATGGAATTGAAGATTTGGGATTGGAGCTTGGATTGGAGCACATGATTGAAGATAGCGACTTTGGAGGGAATAGTTAATATCTTGAAAATTGACAAGCTCTTTGAGTGAAAGAGACAGAGAAAAATAGCAGCAGAGAATTGGGAAGCAATATACAAAAACAAAGCATAAAATAAAACCCAGCAGAATGAAGATGGCAGAATGCTTTTGTGTGTGTGTGTGTGTGTGTGTGTGTGTGTTAGAAGTGTGTGAAATGGCTGGGAGAACAGGTGGATGCAAGGGTGGTAGTGGTTGATGTTTGCAAAATAATGAAGAAAATTTAAGGATAGTACTTTCCATCCCACTGTGAATGAGTTTGCTAGTGGCTTTAGAAGAAAAAGTCAATCCTGCATTTGAGATAGAAAGCTATTAAAGGAGGTTTAAAGAGGGAGTGTATGATGAGCAAATAAAAGATATCAGGGCACACATCTCTAAGACATGTAGCAATAAAAAGGAGCAGGGGAGAGAAGGGTCTGTGAGGCAAAGTCAAAGTTTACTGAAGAGGTGAAGACTTATGTTTGAAGGTAAGAGAGAAAACTGGGGACAGATGAGATTGATGGGATTTGAGAAAGGATAGGGTTGCCCTAGAGGCATTCTCAAACTCCTTTCCCAAGGATGAGGACACTTTCTCTGTTCTCAAGGGGAATGCAATATGGCCAATTAGGAGTAGCAAATCCCAGTGCTAGATTTTGGTTTCATTTACATCTAATTTACCACAGTCTCATCTTTATTCTAGAATTCAGTGATTGGTCAGTAATTTTGTATATCTAGCAACTGTCAACTTTAAATTGCCATCCCATGTATAGTTCTCTATGTGTATTTTAATGGTTGGGGCTGTACTGACCATGGGATGTCAAATCAGGTCTGAAACGTCTTACTTCATTCTTCATTAATATTCAAATAGCAAAGTGTACAGGTAAATAATAAAGCATATCGTGTTTTCTCTTAATCTGCTGAAGTTATAAGTTGTAAGTTGAACTCCAATGAAAGGAACTGTTTTTAAGTTTATATTCGTATTAGTTTGCTGCCTTTTAGTTTAAAAAGGTAAACACACACACACACACTCACTCCCAGTACAACTTTATTCTCTGTTACAACTCTTTTTCATGCTTTTTTTTTTTTGGATACTGGTGGAAAAGTCGCTAGTGGCTTTAGAAGCAAAGTTTTATGTTACCCCAAGAGAAAACTTGGGTATCACCTGAGTTGTACCAGCAAGGAGCCTAAGTCTTTTTCGTTCAGTAGGCTTCCGTAGGTCTCAGAAAAAGAAAGAGGCATCTCATTTAAATGTCTGTTGACCAAATTCTCTCAGAGCTGTCTCACTGAGTCTGCCGGATTTCTTCAAATTTCACTTTTTCCTTTGTGATTGGTTTAAGTTCTGTATAAACAATGCCTTGATTTTTGAATGAATGGTGTCTTAAAGAACATTTGTTTTTTAGCTTTAGAAGCTTGTTTACTTTTCAGAGAGGAAAGGATACAGAGATTCTTATAGATTGTTTGTCATAGTACTTATAAGAACCTCAGTTCATTTTAATAGCATATTTGAAATACTGATCTATGTATTTTTTTTACATCTAGGTACTTGGGAACTATCTGTCTAACCAGTATTGATTATATAGTGTTGAAGAGACTCTGCCTGATTGGACTTTGAATTTAAATAAATACCATTTAATAGAAATCTGGAAAAGCCGTAATTACTCTCATTGTGTCTTTTAAAAATTTGCCCCAAATAATAAAAATGGTTTTTACTTCCTTCACAAAAGAATCTGCCTCCAAAGGCATTTATTGTAGGGAGTGAGAATGATGAGATTGTGTGGGAATGGAACAGAGACTGTGAATAAGAGCAAATCTTCGCTACTGACTATTGTAATTCCATTTGAAGCTTCAGACAAATATGAGGGGGTTTCTACTGTAGATGCTGGAAAGAGAGATTTATTGTTTCCACCTGATGTAAAGATCAATAAACGCTTTGTGGACTTGACAGTGTTTGCAAGCTATAAAGTCTTTCTTTTTTTCTCTTGTGTTAACTTATTGCCATTATAAACATATTTCAAAGAAAACTAATCTATCCATTTATTCTGAATTAAGTTCTTTCTCTAAAAGTGTGTTTGCAAAGTACCGACCCAACTTGGTGGCTGAAAGAGAATGGATGAGATTCATCTGTAGCTTGTTACAAATGGCTGTGTGAATTGTGGTCTAAGCAACTGCTGCCTGCTAATTTTCCAAGCATTTAGAGGTTTTCATTGTTTAGCTGCATTCTTGGGATGGGCGTTGGGGAAGATGGAGGAAATAAAACATTAAATTAAGTTGTAAAAGCAATTCTCTACCATCAATCTCTTTCTTTCTTTCTTTCCTTTTCTTTTCTTTTTAGGTACTGGGGATTAAATACAAGACTTTGTACATGTTAAGCAAGTGCTCTTCCACTGAACTGTATCTCCAGCCCCATGTGTACACACACACACACACACACACACACACACACTTATTGATTGCAGTGCAGGGTTTGATTCCAGGGATTTGTGCATGGTAGGCCAGCACACTGAACTATATACCAGAACTATCTTTCTTGACCATTTAGAAAAATCCAGATAATTTAGATCTCAAACACTAAGTTGACAGAGATTCCCAGTTATTTTGATTATAGACAGGGAATGTATCACTTTAATCCATGGCATTAATGATGACTCTAATGATAGAAATCAACAAATTCCATTAGACAGCATGCAGTTAGAAAAAGCATTTCACCACAAGTTGCCACAACATAAAATTTTTTTTCAAAGAATACATACTATCAAGTCACTTTCAAATATGAGTCAATAGAAAATATCACCATTGTATGACTATAAAATGTGAATCTACAAACATGGATCTAAAAATAAGATCACCAATAATTTTTACCATTAGATAAGGTATTCAATTACTTTATGAGTTATAAATCAAATCAATATATGTTTGCCTGAAAACATAACCTAAAATACAAACTTTATTATTTTCCTCTTGCAGAGTGACTAATAGAAATGAAAAAAAGGCGTATCAAAGTAAAGTCTATCCAAATTTAATTCTTGGTATTTTACGCCAGTATAACCTCTGATATATTATGGATTAAGGGTGAGGAAAAAAACCCAAAGAGATGTTTATTTTTGGTAGTCTCTATTCTCAGTGTTTCTCTTTTCACCCTCTCTCTCTCTCTCTCTCTCTCTCTCTCCCCCCCCCCTTCCTCCCTCATGCCACAAAAATCTGCTATGATTATCTCCCAACTGACAAATTTTGACTGTCCACATTTTAAGTACCTTTTCATGTTAAAGTAATTGAAAATCTCCTCCCTTAATTTTAAGCATCTATTTTAAGTAGGAGTGGAAAACAAAATTTTTTTGCGGGGGGGAAGTTTGGGGATGAGTGGAATGGAGATAGCTCTCCAGACATCTAATATCTCGTCTCAGAAGGTTCTGCCACATAACAGTGACTACATGGTTGTGGTGCTTCTGAGAGCTTCTTAGCCAGTAATCTAGATATCTCTGTAGCTGCAGTAAATTATTTAATGTTATTAGTCTGTGGGAATAGTACAGATATCTTGGTTGGTAAAAAGAATAATGATAAATTTATAGTACTTTTGATGATGTGGCAATACACTTTAAATTTTGGATCAAAAACTATTTTCTGTTGCCTTAAAGAATTACTGCTACTTTAGGTTGCTTTTAAATAAGACTCATGGGCCCAAGTGTGACTCATGTTGTCCTTATGTTTTATAATACTTAGAGATTCCAGAGATTTTGCTACTTATATGGCTAATGTATAGATTAATATATGTTATGGCTAATGTATGGATTAATGTATGTTGTGCCAGTTATAGATGCTTCTGCACTGGGTTGCTTTGGAAATTCCAGTTAGAAGCCATAGGCTAGGCATGCAGAGGGATTCCAATGTTTTTAGAAACTGGTGATTGGTATAGTAACCCGTTCCTAAGCATCATATCATTAAATTCCCTGTTGTTAGGCGTCAATGTGTATACGTGTTTATTTATATAACTTTTACGGGTCAACTTTTGGTATTTGTGAAGCAGAATGTCAGGGTAAGATATTTAAAACTGATGTAGTATTGTAGAAAGAATTTGAAAAAAAGTCATAGTGTGCCAAAAACATTTCTCCTCATCTGTTCCCAATATCCCTTTCTTACTCACATCCTTTCATCATCTCCTTTTCCTTATTACTAATTTCTCATTAGCTAATGAGACAAACAAATGACTAGTAATACTACACTGTTAAAAATCTGGTTCTAACGTGAGCTGGTTTTGATGTCTCTTGCTGGTCTTCTAAACAGTCTATATTAGGTTGGTCATTTTTTAGTAAACAGCTTATTTTGATTAGTATTTAGTGTAAGCATATTTTGGAGAGAATTTTGAAAATCCAGGGCTTTCACTTTCTTTTTTTAACACCTAGAAACACAAAGCATTCGTGATGTCACTTTTATCTTTTTGATTTTTCCCACTTAGGTCTGTGAGAGCATAAATGATATGTTGACCTACAATTTCCATACAGAAAGGTCACTCCCATAAGTAACATCTGTTTGGAATTTATCAAATATGCTTTAAAACATACATTATCTCAGGAAATGTATAAAGAAGGCAGGACAAGGATTAATAGGACCAATTTAAGGATGGCAAACTGAGGCTCAGAAAGGAATAGCAACTTGCCCAAACTTAAGGATCTAGTAACCACTTACATTTTAATACCCCATTTTCCTATTTAGATACAAAACTCTTTCTGCCATGCCATTTCTCTCAACATGGCCATGAATTGTTCTACCTTCCATATGTGATACACAATATTGTTCCATGTCACCTCCTGTTGCCTCCTAATTTGTGACTTGGTAAGAAGGGGCTGGGCACAATTTCTTCAGGTTTTTCTTGACCCTTACAACTCTTACCAATTGTTTAGTTCTGACTGTGTGACAGTCCTGTGTTAAAAATGCCAAAGGACTCCTTTTTTTTTTTTTGTCTTCATACATGTACTTAGGGTAATGATGTCCATCTCATTTCACCATCTTTCCTTCCTCCATGCCTCCTCCCTTCCTCTCCCTCCCCTTTGCTCTCTTTCTTCATTGGGGCTGTGCCTCTAGGCTGACCTAGTTTGCCTGTCCACTGTCATTTTTGTATGCTTCAGGCTCCCATGGGTGAAGCAGCTATGAGCAGACTGACAAAAGCCATCATCATTGCCAACAGCTTAGCTTATGCCATCTCTTGAAGTTTGACTTATAGATATGAAGAAAGTGTTGATTACCATAGAAATAAGAGTATATATTTTCACTATGTTCATTGTATATAGTTGTGCATGACTGTAATTTACATGCCTTGGCATAATTAAATAATTTACTAGATGGAAGGAAGAAGGAATATAATAGTTACATAATAGAATGACAGGTAGATTAAAAAATGTGCTTAGATAGTTTAGATGAAATTTTAAAAATATAAGACTTTGCATGTCATGCAGTATTAGTGTTCTGACTGTATGTGTTCCCCTCACCCCCCAAAAAAGTGTGATTACTCTGTACCTCTAACTCAGGAATCTAGAGACTAATGATACACAGTCATTACCTGTCAAACGTCTGCCTAGTAAGCAGGTTTCATATCCATTTGGATAGTCATTTTACAGTCGACATTAGTTCTGATTATATTCAGACCCTCCTTGAGTTTTTCTTTCAAGAAAGATTGAGGCAGTGGAGGTGGGCGGGGATGTGGGGACCCATTCTGCATAGTGTTCGGATGTTTCCGCATTTGAGACTTCTAAACTCCAAGGATGTGTTGCTGTTAGTGTCCTAAAGCAATCAGATGCTCAGCCACTGACTGGCTAAACAAAATGCCCATGGCACTTTGGTTGGCATCTGAATGACAATTCACTTATTTACACTGAGCAATAACTGTGAAATAAATCTCATTATTCAAAGTCTTCATGGTCAGCACATTTCTTACTGTTCAGTCTACAGAAAGAGCCAAGTCATAATCAGAAATTTGCTTTAATCCATTTAGAATCAAAGCAAAATGAATTTTATGCCAAATTCTTTAATCCAGTTTAAGGAAGTTTCTGGTTGAAGGTGAGACCTTGTCAGTGAGACCTGATGCTTTAAGTCTGTTCACCAGCCTCCCCTGTTAGTTATGGTGGTTGAAGAATTTTTCTTAATTTAGGAATAATTTCACTTAGTATGACAGAGGACCAAAAGCCTTAGATATAATGTTTCATAAACAATTCCCCTTCACTTCTTTTCCCTGTGGGTTGCCTTCTGTAAGTTCACCTGTTGCTCCAGGTCTTCTCTGTATTGTTTGCCTTTAGAAATGTTATATCTTTTGCTCACTGTCCTATTTTCGTGGAGTTATATCCCGGCAAGTGATTGGAGGTAATTCTCTGTCATCCATTTACAAATTATCATTTAAGTTAGTGCATTCAGGGTTGACAATGCATCTCCTCATTTTATGTGTTAATTTTATAATAGTCACTTAGAAATTTTACCTACCCTATGCCCAGAATCAGAATCTTGTTGGAAAACATTTCACTGCAGCTTCCAAATACTGGAAGTATTATAGAGAATTCTTTGGAAATATGCAAATGGAAGCTGCAAAGATGTTTTAGGAGGTACAAGTTATTTCCTTGTATGAGGTCCTTTGCTATCTAGTAGGATACCCATGAGTTGAAAGGCACTAATTAGCTTTGCAGCATTTACTAATTGGCATCTTTAGACTGAGAGGCATGCCTGGCAACAGTCCTAGATGTTAGACATGGTCAGTTTCATTCCATTTAACAATTTTTTTGGCTATCTCATCATTAAGAGATTTATGCATAGAACCATCATAGAATGTATATTTGTATAATAAAGTTTTATTATATTTTGACCTTACAACAACTCTAAGAAGTAGTCATCCCAGAATTCCCTATTTGATTAAAAAAAATAAATTGAGGTTTAGAAAAATAAATTCTGTATCCAAAAATCACACAGTGTAGCCTGGAATTAATTCCTTTCAGCTATAATTTTCTCTGCGTTGGTGAAGATAGAACAATGTATTTCAATTTAGAGATGGTTAGAGGCTTGGTTTTTGGAGGCAGTCAGATTACATTCTGACTCAGACACTTATTACCTAAGTGACTTTGGGCAAGTTTTAATTTTTTTTAGCCTCTCTGGATTTCAGTATTTTACATTTACAAAATTGGGGTAATGCTTCTTCCTCCCTTACAGGATTGCTATTAGGATCAAATGACTTGATGCATGTAACATGTTGGACATGCCTGACACTCAGCACTCTGCACATTGTTGGCTGCTGTTACATTGTTTAGACCGGAAAGCCATCAGCCCTGTGCCATTTATGTGGTTCTTTTTGGCTTAAGGGTTCAAGTGTGGAGCCATATGCCCTTGGAAGCTTTAGATATGGCATGATCCGTTTTCCTGAGACAGTGTGTGGAAACAATGCTATCTTGTTTTGGTTGGTATTTTCATTCAGACTGAACCAAAAGGACCAAGAGGGTGACCAGTAAAGCATGTATCGCCTAAAATTTCCCTATTAAGAAAGTAGTGATCATAAGAGTTATTCAAATAACTATGAAACATCAAAACTTTGGGAAAGTGAGTTGATAACATCATTTTTTTTTGTAACCGTTAAAGACAAACAATAAATGGAAATAAGGAATTTCACTTGACCCATGGAAGAATTTCCTAATGATCGCCCATATGAAATGAGTTACTGATGGAGGCAGCAGTTTTTGAGAGAGAGTGCACAGGAGACCCACGTCTTTGCTTCTTTCCAGCTTTGTAGCTGAGGCAAGCACTTTCACCTCTGATTTTCGGTTTTCATCTGTCAAATGTGAATAATTAAATCTGAGGCTTAGAGGATTGTTGTGAATATCTACTGTGATGAGAGGAAAAATAAGTGATCCATAGACTGAGGTGTTATGCAAAACCATGGTGGTGGTATGATTCTCTGGAATTCTTTGAAGACATCAGACATTCTTGGATGTGATCCTTTATGAAGGTAGGAAAAGAGCTAAATAAATGACTACTCTCATTTCATTTCAAGGGGATGTCTTCAGTTAAAATTAGTATTGATAGCATTAGGTCTTATATCAAATTGAAATTCAATGTCTACTTTTTGGAAAAGCATTAACTGAAATAACAAAGGGGAAAATACTTAGAAAGCAAACATACTTTGTAATAGGAAGATTTAATTATCATATTGATTATATGTTAAGTATATTCAGTTCTAATCAATAATTACAACAATAATGGCCACTGTGCATTGCTAATTAGAACATACTTCTAATAAGACAAAGGATATGAGTTTGAATGTTCTTTTAAGTCAATTAGCATAATGTTAGTCCTTATTCTCCTCTCTGATAAGATCACTCAACTGTATATTCATATTCACCAGGAGAATCAAGTAGAGATTGGTGAAATTTTGAGATGTTCAATTAGTATGGATGGAAGAATGCCAATTATATTATAGTGCACCTCTAACTTTTATGTTTATCTTTTAGCACATGTATCATTTTTGCCTTTTGCAAAAAATCATTTGTACTACTAGTTTGGTTCATTAAATTACTGGTGTTGATCACTTAAAATGGTATTCTAGCTTTTTTGAAAGGTTATCATACTTCTAAATTGTGAGATCAGAGAAGGTAGTCTAATCACCAGTGTTTTCTGACACAGCTTACATGGGTTTCACGTGGCAATGTTTTACTTGAAAATGACTCTGAGAACTATGCACTTCTTATAAGTATTTTTCAGATGGGAAAATGGAGGAATTTTTTTTCCCAAGATTTCTTACTCCCAGGTGAAGAGATTTTGGCTAATTTTATAAAAAGGTCAGTAGCACAGCTGGTCTTGAAATACAAGGTCCTGACTCAAAGTTCTATATTTAATTTGCAGTCTATTTTTTTTTTTGTTTATATGTAGTGAGTTCAGTCACAGGGTGGGAAAAGAATATCATGTCTGGATATTTAGTAAGATTAATGATTACTATAATATGTCTCTTTCAGAAGTGGATGGGTTGTTTGAAGTGACTTATTACTTTGATTAATTTTATTAACAATGGCAGTTATATAATTTAATCCATCGATGTCTATAGGCATAGTTATAAGATATTTTGATTTCTTGATATGATGGAATTTGGCATAGGGGGTCCTAATAAGCAAAATGCCCTTATGTTGTGGAGAAGGTGGTGATCTCCAGATTGAGATTTGGAGGATAAGATGGGTGGGTTCTTTCCCCTCTCTCTAGCTTATCTTTCGAGAACAAGTCTGTTTCACCACTGGAGGTTCAGACTGTGTTATGATTTGGAGAGAAGCACATTTATACCACCATTTACCTTAGGACTGAGGGTTGAGTTTTTGAGGGAATGAGATGGGATTCTTCCTGAACACTCTATGAGATCAGGGCACTAAGAAGATTTGACATTTTGTGGAGGGACAGAGGACAATATGCAATAAAAGTTTTTGGGGTACCTGTTTTGGGAATTTAGATTGTGGTAGTGGAGACTGGGGTCTATCAGAAGGCAGCATGGAGACTCTGGGAGCCCAAAGGCTGGGAAAGAGTTGAGCCAAAGGGTGAGAGATAGCTAAGGAAGGGAGTGTGGAAGTGCATTTAACATAAGATCTACTTCATAATTTTGCCCATTAGCCTTCCTGTTAGTACAGGTTTGATTTAAAGAATGTTACATGTTCTCAAGAAAAAATCAATTGGTTTGAATACATGTGATTCTTTAATTTTGTGTTAACATTAAACAATGCTTTGGTATTGAAAATAGTTTGCTCAGGGAGGAACTGATCTCTCTCTGAAAGAGGGTTTCTTTGATTATTAGCCATGTTATGTTGAGCAGGTCACTTTCTCTTATTTTGGTTATTTTTTTCATTCAAATAGTGATAACATTAGTGTGATTATTTCACTGAATAGGTGCAAGAATCAATAAGGACACATATATGAAAAACATGCACAGTAAAGTGCTCTACCAAATGCAAAACATTCAGCGTTATGTACAGTACAGGTTTAAGTTTTTGTTATTGGATTGTGGAGCCAGATTACCTGGGTTTTAATCCTGGCTTTGTTCCTTTTTACCTGTGTGACCAAGGGCAAATTAAAATTTCTTTGTCTCAGTTTTCTCATCCATAAGAAAAAATAACAATACTTACCTCATAATGTTGATGTGAAGATCAAGGGAGTTAATATACAGAAGGGGCTTAAAGTGGTGGCAGGCATGAAGTACGGTAATCGTAATAGCTGTCATGTTTTTATATGCACGTCAGCACAGAACTGAATGCTGACTTATGTGCATGAGGGTGAATTACTCAGACATGAAAAAAATCATATATTTATGCTTCAAGCAATATAATTCTTTGTTTGTCTAACAAATTCATATTTGATTATGAGCCATTAGTGACAGCTAACTGGGACTATGTTTGAATTTAGCAATTATGAGCGAGCATCTCTCAGAAGCTTACTTGTCTTGATATTTGAACAAAGAAACCACTCTTATTCCGCTGACTTATTCAGATAAGGTTTATGGAGTATTGGTCTAGTTCATCACGTTTATGCCTTTAATGAAACATCTCATTCCTAACCACACACATTAGAGGCAACGGGGTCCCCCCATACAAGTTGAATTGAAAAGTCTGTGGGCGACACTCAGACACTGAAAAATTTTAAAAGCTTCCTTGGTAATAGTAATGTGGGGTTGAAAACTACTCGCTTAGAGTGATAGTAGTTCAGAATATACCCATATCATTTAGTTTCATTGACAGAGGATACCCAGAAGCATTGACAGATGCTTTTTAAACATTTTTAATTGTAGATGGACACAATATTTCATTTACTTATTTGTTTATTTTTATGTGGTGCTGAGGATTGAACCCAGTGCTTCACATGTGCTAGGCAAGCGCTCTACCACTGAACCACAACCCCAGCCCTAGTTTCATCATAGATCATTTTATCATATTTAAATAAATATAATGATAACAGATATTGATGGGTGTTTCTTTTATGCAAGGAAACATCTTTATAGTTTTCATTAAATCTAATCTTGTGTGTGCTTCTAAACAGAAATGAAGAAGTTTATTTTCCAGTTGTCTGTTTTTTCTTCCTTGGCATGATGAAAGGCTGTGTAAATCAAATAAGAATGTCGAATCACAGTATGGGAGAGATGAGAAGGATTCTCAAGGGAATCTAGTGAAAAGAAGACATGCTATGTAGCTCTTCCTGGCTTGCAGGGATTTATTCACTTAGAGCTGTGTGATTTTGTAGCACTTGCTTAACTTCCCTGAGCCTCTACTTCATCTCTGATGAGATGAACATGCACTTTGTACACACAACTGTGTTTAATGCTGTGTATGTGTGTGTGTGTGTGCGTGTGCACGCGCGCAGACACGCACACACACACACACACACATCTTGATTCTGCCTTCTGCCTGATCCCCGCACCATCTGGCTCGGATATCCAGAGCAGGGACTGTGTGGGAGCCTCAGCAGGACTGTCTGAGCTTGCAGGGCCAGCTGCTGGGAACTGCTCCCTCCCACTCTTCAGGGATCATATCTCTGGCTCTGTTGGGATTGTTTCATGACTGCCTGTTTGGATCCCATGACCTTTCATGAATGGAACATTAAGTCTGTAGGGTCAGTCACTGCTAACCAAGTACAGTGATGCTGGCCATGAGGCTAGTGACGAAGATCATTTTTTGTCATGTAATGGAAGCTTCTGGGTATCCTCTGTTTGAGCCCCAGAAAAATACTTGTGCAGGACACAGGTGGCTGCTTTCTTTTTTTCAGCTGTTTTCTACCCATGCTTCTTTGTGTTGAGTTAGAACAATAGGGAAGCCTATTGGAGGAAACAGAGAACCATCGCAGCCCTCTTTGATTTTTTTTAATGAAAATAAAAGTAGTTCTGTCTCTTCACTCTGTTTTTTGGATCCTCTTGCATAGGGCTTTAAAATTATTAGGACTTGCAGCTCTCCCAAGTTACATACTTTGTGTCTAAGGAAGTCTCATAATTCATGGGCTGTTTCTTGTTGTAAAGTATGATGCCTGGGGTCCTCTCCTTAGCTGTGGTGTTTCAGTGCTCCTCCCTCTTGTAGGCATGACTTCCGAGTTATCTTCAATCTTAATTTTGAGAATTCTGTTTGTGTTGTCATCTCTTTGGACTGATCTTATTGCTTCATTAGAAATATTGATAAATTAGCCTGCTATTTTTCTGTTTTTTTTTTTCTTTTCATTTTTGTTATGTGTACTGGACCGGGAGCCAACTTTTCATGATTAGAAATGGAGGTGGCTCTGTTTTTTTTTTTTTTTTTGATAATGAAGATTCCCACATACTACACTTGTTGGTTGGATTTTTCTGACCTACCCCTTGTGTTTCTCCACTAGATAGTGACAGTTTTGAGGTTTCCTGCTTGGCATAGCCATAACTATCATTTATTATGCACATACTATATGCCAAGGACTGCTTATTTCAATTAATTCCCTTAAAAATAATATGTACATAAAGAATCTGTTTCATGGAGCTTAAACTGTCTGAAGTCATCTGATAGTAAGTCACAGAGCTTGATTTTTAAACTTAGTTTGACCTTACAGCTGCTTTTCTAAATCATCTTTCTAATTCCTTCTCAAAGGAAACAGTAGATACATATAAGGGACATGAAATATTGGCTGGAAAAGGATTGGATAATACTTCATAGTAGAAAACAGCTAAAGAGCTGCATTTCTTGAAGGAGAGAATAGAAGGACTGTGTGAGTGCAAAGCCCTTGCTTTTCCCACTCTATACCTTGACCTGCATCATTGGCAAGCTTGAGCACTTTGTAAAAGTTTGATGAATAAATGGCCTCTACCAGCCTCAAGGCAGAAGTCATCACTGTGGGAGGCTTTGTCCCATTGTGGTCTTCATTCCATGCTCTTTATTCAGGTCAGAGAGACCCTGAGATTTTGCGAAGATGTCTCTCACCAATCAGGCCATAGTTTGAGGTGATCAGTCAGAATCTAAAGACTAAAGTGTGGAGACATTCTGAGGGGTTGGAACTGTGTTGAGGTCAGTACTGGCTTGCAGGAGATGCTGGGCAGTCAGCCTTTGTGCTGTGGTGTAGGCCATTAGCTTGTGCCCACTGGCTTCTGCAAGAACAAGGATATATGTATGTATATACATATGCTTTACTAACTTGAAGCTTTGCAGGTTGTGCCCAAAGAGCATTTCCTTTTAACATATTTGTAAACTATAAATTTAACTCCTACCAAGTGAGGAAGTAATTGCTTCACACAAGAAAGAAGTCAGCTCTTTAAAGAGCTTAAGTCCTTTAACAAATGTCTTTTTTTAATGACTGGGAAATTCCTAGTATAGGAAAAAAATGTCCTTTTGTACAAATGAGGTCATTCTGGTCTTAATTGGCCCTGTGCACTCTACTTTTTGCTTTCTGTTCCATGTTTTGTGACCAGAGGTTATTGGAAGGATAATCCCTCTGTGGATATTCACTGCTTTGGGGGCATGTTGCCAAAGGGAAAGTTATCTTAGCTTAGAAACTGCCAACCCAGTGCAAGAGCCCCAGATCCCAGGGGTGCTGAGCCAGTGACTGATGATGATTGGTTCAGGCTGGCCATGGTTTGGGTTGTTACAGCATACTTTTCATGTATACTACAACCACTGCATCTGCTTCATTCTCTTTAGATTGCTCAGCTGCTCCACTGATTCTTGGCTCAGGAATGATTATTCTTTCCTAGGTGCATTGCATTTACTCTGTTTTGATTCTAGCCTGATGAATAGAAACATCTGTATCCATTTGAGATAATCTTTTAACCCAGTGTAAATTGAAAATACCTGCTGAAAGAAGTTGCTCTGTACCTTTCCTTTGAACACTCAGATACTGATTTTTTCCCTAAAATTAATTTGTGAATTGGCTTGGCTAACATGAATATATTTGAGGCCTTAGATTCACACTGTGAAAGGGTCTTTCTATGTGATAGCGTAGAGTAGGTCTCAGTGGATGCCCCTGGTTTAATTTAAGCTCACTTTCTTCTGACTAAAATAATCATTTCCTGCCAAGGAGGAGGTTACAGGTTTGATGAGTGTTAGGGAGATTGTCACACCTATCTTGCATGTTTTATAAAGGGATGAACATGAAGAGGGTAGACATAGACCTCTGTAGTCTCTTTTGATTTATATCTTTAAGACAGCCACTTTGAAGGAGTAGGATTAGATATTGATATGTATTAATTCTTCTTAGGTGCCAACACCATGCCA
Source organism: Marmota monax (assembly GCF_021218885.2). Classification (NCBI taxonomy): domain Eukaryota; kingdom Metazoa; phylum Chordata; class Mammalia; order Rodentia; family Sciuridae; genus Marmota; species Marmota monax. The sequence goes on from NW_026692132.1 coordinate 6,896,607, forward strand.
TGCTGGATGTCTTTACAGATTACCTTTTTTATAGGTACTAGGTTTGTATAGTTAATTAGCAGCAGTCCTTGAGATTACCAAGTTAGGGTTCTGCCTCATATCTCAAAGGTTTTGTGTTATATAATGGATCAATGTTTTGATAAGTTTTTGATAGCTTTTTTCTGTTTGAATGATTATAGGTTTTTATTATTTAAAAAGCTTACTCTCTTGATGCTGAGAATTTGACTCTTCTTAATATAACTTCTTAATAGAATCTATTTTCTGGGATATTTGAGTGCATTCGTAGTTCCCTGAGTTTGAAACTCCAAGTTCAGGCCTGATAGCCTAAATAAGTCAGAAAATAACTTCTTTTTTTTTTTTTTTCAGTTTTTAACAATGAACTTTTATTGGCATAAAGTTGTACTTATTTGGATATTGCCTCTAGCTGCATACATGCTACAATGGCAAAATTCAGCACTTGTGACAGAGATTACATGGCCTTTAAAACCTTTCTGGCCTCTGTAGGCAAACCTTTACAGATTGCTGCTTTACGGATTCTGGAATCAGAAGCAAATAGTTCATCATCTAGCTTTTTAGTTAGATCACATTCCAGCCTTAGGTTCCCAAAAGCTTTTATCCTCAAATAATTATTTTTATTTTTTCAGAAAATAACTTCTTGATCTAGAATTTAAAAATTCTATCTTGAGCTGTCCTGGGGAGGAGAGGATTATAAAATTCAGTCATGAGCTGCTTACATATTTGTTACAGACCCCATTTTTTTCCCATAGTAGTTGTGGCCCTTGTAGGGGCTCCAGAAAGAATCCTTGCTTGAAATCTCTTGGAACACTGAGGAAGTCAGGCTGACTGCTACTTGAAATGATGGCTGTGGGGCTCTGGACCACCTGCTTCCCATCCTTCTCTAGCCTTCCCATTAGTCTCCTCAGATGTACAACTAATGGGGAAAAAAGAAAGATCATCTAATTTTAAAAATATCTCTTGTTATATAGTGGGCTGCATAACTCAATTCATTACTGCTTGCTACACCATTCTTGAAAGTCTTGTTAAAGCATAAAATGTTAAGATGTTCCCTTTCATTTCAGTTGGTCATTACCTCATGCAGATATACAAGCTGGGCAGGAAGAACTATGACCTAGATTTCTGTAGTATACCCTCCCACTTCTCCCAAGGTCTCCATTGATTGTAGGCAGCCAATGAATATTTCACTGAAATTCATTGATGGTTCAAAATAAAATTGAGGAAAAAAATAGAAAATATTATCATACTTGAAATTGGGAAATTTTGGGTAAATGCTGAATGCCTCATTAGTTTCTGCAGGGAAAATATATGGCCTAGTGCAAAATGTGTTCATATTATAAAGTGAAAACTTGTGAGATAAATTAAAAGCTGCATTCTTTGCTTAGAATGCTTAAAACGAGAATGACACTGATTTGCTGATAATGTATTTTTGTTGTTGTTGTTATCTTGTAGCCTCAGACGATACAGCAAACTCTCAAGAGGACATTGCAGTATTATGAACATCAAGTTATTGGGTGAGTAAAAATGGGTTTTGTTCATTAATGGGGACAAAATTAAAGGTGATTACTTACAAACAGGTGTTGAACATGTGGTCATTCTGTTACACATGTCAACCTTATCTCATAGCGGCTATGTTCTCAAAGTGTGTGTGTGGGGGGACTGACGAGGGTCCCTTGGAGTGATTTCCTTTGGTTTATTTGTATTTAATTCTTTTACATGAGGTTTCTTTTTTGTTATTGCTCTCCTTTCCTTTTTGTCCTGCTTGTGTTCTTACTCTCTCATTCCATGACTGAATCTCATAATTTGGCCTTCCTGCTGTGGTAAGATTTATTGATACCAACTAAGAGGCTTTGAATGTTAGAATCTTTAGGCAGAGTTTAATCAAAATACCTATTGATTTAGTTAGAGTAACTTGCTACATATTTTTCTGAATTATTCCCTATTTCTAAAATAGGATATGGTATAAAGATTTGATATCAAAAGGTAGGAATTCAATGTCTCTCTAGCACTTAGAACTTTTATCTCTTTTGTAAAATGTGATGATGGTGATAATAACTAAGTCAAAGATCAGATGTCATAATGAAATGATATAATTTCAATGAAAGTATTTTATGAACAGAAAACTCCAAATGAGAACCAGGTATACTTTTGATTTTGATTTGCTTGGCAAAAGGCAATTGCTTGACAAAAGCCTAAATTTACTTTCTTGTGCATTGTAGCTTTTAAAATTCATTGACATTAGAGGCAATGTACATTTTTAAATCACCTTGTTGGTATTCTTTATATGCTTACAATGATTTATCTTTGTAAGATTTTTAAGAACTTTTGAGAAGTCACAATTCAAAACCTGCTACTTATTAAAATATCAGGGATCATTTTACATTATGGCTAGTGGTCATTGCATTAGGGATTAGTACATATTTTTGGGTATTTTGTGGTAGTGTGATTTTTTTATTTTAACAAAACAGAAGGGAAGAAAAGGAACTAAAAATTAATCTCGGTACCTAGTACAATACCATGTACTTTTAAGTGCTTGATGATTGCTAATTGTCATTTCGAAGGGAATTGCTTTGAAATTTTGTCATACTAATCCTCAAGAGTGCAGTACTAGGAAAAACATTATTTAAACTCATGAGATGGCTTTTAGTTTGAGGCCATTAGTGATTTCAAATGGTTTATCCTAATGGAGCTAAAGAATGTCAAATTAATCTTTCCCCACACATTCTAAAATAAAACTTAATCACTCTCATTGAGCTTGCTACTTTCAAAGTATGGTGTATGGATTAAATTAGTTTAGAACAGTTTCTTGTATGTGGCCATCACTACATGTTTGCTCTTATGTTTATTAATTGCTATTAATATTTTTATGATAATACCAATCATCAAACCCAAATTAGTTTCTAGAATTATGAATGTTCTCTCTGTTCTAAAACTAAATAACTGAGATGATATTCTCACTTTTGAACTCAACTAGGGCTTCAAGGCAAATTGGAATGGCACTCTTAAGATATGATCAAAATAGATAAGTATATTGCAATAATCAGCAGAACATTTTTTTTTTTTTTTTGCCATTAGTGGGATGATGCATTCTCTTTTACCTAACAGCCTCAGCTCTCCTCTCTAGACAGACATGGCCTGTGATGTCCTTGTTCATTGCCTAACTGGTCTTTTCCTAGTTTGTTTATTACAGATGTAACATAAAGAATAAAGAGAATTTGTTAGAGGTCGGGTCTGATGTCCAACTTGATCCAAATAGAGCTATTGGCTACTTTTGTTGGGTGTGGCTGACTCTTGGATGTGAAGCACCTTTGCTCTCTCTTTGCCTCATGCCATGGGCACAGACAGGTTTGGCTGGCAGCAGTTTGTCACACTTGCCTTTCTTAACTTCGTCTTCCCTTCTTCACTTTTCCTCATCTTATGGCTTCAGGTCCCAATTCCCTCTTTTGCCTTTTAGACTCCATCTTTCTGTTTTCTATTGCTCTCTTCAAAACTGCAAAAAGAGAACAGCTAATATCACTAACACTTGGACTAAAATGTGTTCACACCTATGTGTTGTTTCTCTTAAGAAACACAATTTAAGGCTTTTTATCTCTAACTGTGAAAAGGAATGTGTTTCTTACAGTTAAGGGGATTTCAGGCAATGGAGAATAAGTAATGGCAAGCATTATTTTACATATCTGGGGGGAGGTGGGAGAGAGAAGGAGATACTTTTTTTTATTTTCTGAAATGGGGATTTCCTAAGGCTTATCTTGAAGTAACTCAGCTTAGGTGCCTTGAATTGTGGTGCTGAATCAGGGTGGATGAGAGGGTAGGGGTTAGCCCTTCTCTTTTTAAGTTCTTAATTTACCCTCCAACCACTGACCTTCCCATCCTCCCTTTCCTCTTCTCAAAACTCTGCCTTAGAGCTGCTTTATTTATCAGAGCTCTGGGATAGTGTATCATGCTCCTTGAATTCTTATGCTGGTTGCCCATAGAAACTCTGTGAGGCTTTTTTCGTCTCCCAAGACCTAGACTTGAATTCAGGGAGCAGCTGTTCAAAGGATCACAGATGGAGGATTGGGAGGGAGTAGATGAGGGAACGTTTTCTTGGGGAGTAAGATAACCTTTCTGTGCCAGCCACTATATCTTTAAACATTTATCCTACTCCTTAATCTATCCATTCACTCATTCATTTGTTTATTCATAGAGATCACTTACATTGGGAAAAAGAGTGCTAAAATAATTTATTCATGCTGTGTGATAAATCTTCCTTTCATCTCTACTGCCATCATCATCTCTCACTGAGGGATTCTGATCTAGTTTTCTGGCTTCTACTGTCCCTTAATACTGGGTTATCACTACACCAAAGTAATTAAAAAATGAGATCATGCTACTTTCTTATTTGAAACCAATAGTTCTCAAATATTAATGTGCATCAGTGGCCCCTTGAAGTCTTTTTAAAATGAAGTTTTCTGGACCTATTGTATTTGGGCTTTTCAGAGAAATAAAACCAATAGAACTTGTGTGTGTGTGTGTGTGTGTGTGTGTGTGTGTGTGTGAGAGTGTGATCAGAGGCTGAATAGTCTCCCAATGGCCATCTGTAGGCTAAGGCACTGAGGAAACAAGTAGCTGTTTGGTCCAAGAAGCTGGAAGCTTCAGAACAAGAGGGACCAATGATGCAGCCCCAGTTTGTGACTGAAGGCCTAGAAGCTCCACAGAGAGTTGCTGGTGCAAGTTTGGGTGTGAAGGCTGAAGAACCTGGAGCTTAATGTCCATGGGAAACAGTAAAAATCTCAGTGGTTTAAGAAGAGTTGATCATGCAGGTGTGTTTTAGCTTCCTTCTTTTTCCACTTTTTGTTCCATCTGGGCCCCCAGCCATTGGGTGGTGCTGCCCATGCAGGCCTTCCACATGCAGTTGGCCGACCCACATGACAATCATTTCTGGAAACACCCTCACAGACACACCCAGGAGTGTGCCAGACTAAATTTTCCAAGCATCTCTCAATAGTGAGGTTGACAGCAAAGATTAACCACCACATTTACCCCCAGAGTTTCTAATTTTGTATATCTGGGGAGGTATCAAGTTCCAGGTAATACTGATGTTGCTGGTCCAGAGATCACACTTCAAAACACCTACTATAAACCATATAATGGTTTATATTGATAGGGTATAGTCTGATTCTTTCTGTAATCTGATCTATACTTATGCTTCTGATTTTTTGTTTTATCACTCTATCCCTCTTTTCATTGCATTTCAACTCTTGGTTCCTCAATTGTACCAAACTTAGCCTCTAGGGCTCTGTATGTAATGCTCCATTTTCTTGGAATGCTCTGTACCCAGATGTTTACATGGTTTATTTCTTTTGTGCATTCAGGTCTCTGATCAAAGGCCATCTATTAAGACAGGCCTGTCCTGAGCACCCAAGGAAAAGGAGTCCTCCAACCCCACCTGCAGTCATTTTCTCTTATACTACCCTTTATGATTTCATTTCATAGGGCTTATCATCAGCTGATATTATCTTGTTCATTGTCTCATTTTCCGTGTTACTTTTACATAAGTGCTTGGCATGTAGGAGGAATCAAGATCTTTCTTGGAGGGAGGGAATGAATAAATAAATAAATTGCATGCTAGAGGTATGTATACATAGGTTTTTAGGAGCATAATGAATAAGAGAGTCGATTATGCATGGGAAGTATGTGCAAAATGAGGGGTTAAAATAATCTCCAGTGTATATTATGGTTGTAAATTTTATAGTTTTAGTATCCTGGGCCTTTTTCTTCATGACATAAATTATACTGATTCATATACATATTTTTCTCATTTATACTTAATATTCTGCCCTGTGTATCTGATTGACTTTGTGGAAACTCTGATTACTCTATGAACTCTACACATTGGTGTTAACAAGAGGTTCTTGTTTGTGTAGCAATCTTCTTCCTTCAATATAAAATCAGAGATGGGTGGTGAATGTCTTTAACTCTGTTTCTACAGAGTGGATAAGCTGTTGGGGCTATGTAGGATAGAGAGCACAGTGAGAAGTAGAAGGGATCAGTAGGAGACAGGGATTCAGTTTAGGAATTAAGAGGAACTCAGGATTGAGGAATATCTGTTTATGATGACATTTCTTTCTAATGTCTTTATTGCTATTTTCTTCTCTCTGTGGGTCTTTGTTCCATCTGGGCCCCCAGCCATTGGGTGGTGCTGCCCATGCAGGCTTTCCCCATGCAGTTGGCTGACCCACATGACAATCATTTCTGGAAACAAAGGGAGCAATTGTGCTTTGGAGGTAGATGGATAAGACTTCCTGGACGTAAAGTCATGTTCTACTATTGAATAATCTTTAGAAAATTACTTGAAATCCCTGAGCCTTTGTTTTCTCATTGAAAAGTGTGAATGACAATGGGATTAGGGTGAAGTTTAAATGGAATCTGAATTTTAATAATATGTGAAATCATATAATCAGGTAGTTACTACAGTGCCCAGGAAGCAAAGCTCACCAAAGCATCCACTGAGTTATTCTTACCTCTATTAGCATCTAACTCCTTTTTTCTTTTGTATTTTAGTTTTTATTCATTGTCTTTCACTTTATCCTCTTGCTGTCCTTTCCCATCCTCCTTAGACCTTTCAAGGTTAGGAATCCATTGATTAGCATTAGGAAGTAGACATGCCCAGTTCATGTTCCAGCTGTGGTTTTCTTCATAAAAATTCTTTTTGCTTTAGATTTTTTGACCTAATTTTTCTGTCTCTCGAGTGCCTGACCCACCTTCTCTAACTCATGTTTATACTGTATGACTCCCATTGGTCTGAGCCCAGACAGTGGGTTATGTGGCAGTGTCGACAAAGCAGAGATTTCTTTAGAAAAACTATCATGGAAAACAAATGATAGTCAATATTCCTGAGATCTGTGGTTCATCCATTCTGCATTTTAAACAATAAAGCTCAGAAGAATATGTATTCAGAATCATGACCTTCATGTTACAAGTTTTGCGCATACACATTGTTAATATCACCATCAGGACTGTGGCCAGCCTCGTATTAGGCTGGTGACACCATTTCCTATAGTCATCTAAAATTAATCTCTACTACTCTTATTATCACTGTGGGCCCTATGTTTGTTTTACACAGCTAACCTTCTGTTCTATTTTTCTTTTGACAATTGAAAGGAGATTAAGCCAGAATAATTTCAGTAGAGCATTAGAAGTAAGAGTAGGTGAGCCCTGATTATTCTGGGAAACAAATTTCAAATATATTTCTTATGCTTTTATGGTCAGATTTTGTGATTATAAATTATCGTATCTAAGATATGATCTAATTGATTATATATATATATATATATATATATATATATATATATATATTTACAAAGAATAACTATATCTTTTTGAATAAAAATGGCAAGTTAGGCAAAAGCTACCATCTCTTGCTATGTTTGAGGCAACATGCTGAGTACTTTACATCTGCTATTTAATCCTAACCACATTATTTCACAGACTCAATGAAAAAACATTTTGCCTAAAGTCACTCTAAATAAAAATGATGGAACTTGATTTAAAAATAACGATGTAGCTGTGTTTAATGTCTGTGTTCCCTATTCCACCTCTCATTGAGTTTCTCCTGTATTCTAGAAACGGTACTAAGCATTTTGCCTAACTGACTGGTTTATTGGAGTCTCATCTCAGTGGGTGGCGGTTATGACATGAAGCCATTTTAAAAATTTTTTCCTACAATCACTTCAAAACTTCAAGCATGCTAAAATGAATCCCTTTTGATCCTTGCTTGGACAGATTGCTTTGTTTTCTAAGTAATTTTTAAGGATTGTAAAGTCCATGGTGGGCCAGTTTGAATCTCCAGTCTCTTTTCTCCCTTCCCCTGCCTTGGCCAGGTGTTGGCCTGAGGAATTTGGGGTACAGTGCAGAGAGTGTCTGATGTGGGCATTCACTTCTCCTCTCAATGCCACTTCTTTCTGATGTGTTATGTCAGGCATTAGTGAAATAGAAAGTGGCAGAAGCCTCAGTGAATTCACTAATGGTCATAACAATTATGTCCTGGCTGTGAAGCCCTCAGTGAAGTATATGTGTGGGCTCCGTCCCTCCCAGCTGCTTCAGATACCCTCTCAGGACTGCACTCCATAGTCTTGCTAGTGGGATCCCACCCCTGGCCTAGGAAAGCAGCAGGAGGACTGGACCACTCAGCTCTCCTCTCTTCAGTGGCATCTCCCTAACTTACAGGAATCTCCTGTTTTACTTTTTTACCTTGCAAAATGGTGGGCCTGTAAGTTGCTCCCAAATTTGTTTTATTTGTTTTACTTGCCAATAAGTCTCTCCAGAATCTTTCTCCTCTACCCAATCAGGCATGGAAGGATGATCAGGAAATCCTCTGTCTTAGCAGATGTTCAGTGGGGAATGAGACACCTACCCTCTGCTCTCTACCCGGGAGACTGCTCTCCTCAACTGGGCTTCTGCAGGGGACACGCCTGTTCTCTCCTTGTCTCAGAGGGGAGGGGAAAATGTGCAACCACATGCTCTCCTTGACCTAGCAACTCTTATGATTGTGGTGGTGGTGGTTTCTTTCTATTCCTTTTCTTTTGTGAGTCGGTGGTAGGGTCACAGTGGCAGTGGCTATTCATCCATCTCTTAAATCTTGAAGGAGAGTTCCAGTCTTCTTGGTTACATTTTTGGGAATGTGAGAACATTTGGCCTCCACTGGCCTCAGCTTTGAGGCTTTAACTCTCATTTAGAGGCCACTGGATGAGTCCCAGCCAACATTAAGTTGCACTGGCATCATGTTATTTAGTCTTAATGGAAACTCTATGGGTACTTTCATTATTAAAGGGAGCAAAGTTACACTAGTAGGGATTAGTCTATTGCTCAATGTCTTTCTATCTTGCTCAGAAATAAAATGGTAAGACCATGACTCAAATTCTGCCAGCTCTGAATGCTAGGTTTATTCATTTGATTTTTTATCCATACACCATACTGCTCTCTTCTCCACTGCGATGGAGGTTACAGTGTGTGTACTTTCAAAACAGCAGAGTGCCAAAGTATCAAATTAGTACTCTTAATGTTTCTTTTTCTAGGCATCTTCCTTATGGGAATATTATCAACAGCAAAATAGTACTCATAAAAGAATACAATAGCTATACAAAAGCTGATATATATTTGGTTTTCCTCATCTATTTTTTTCACTATCAGCGTTCTTATTAAATGATTGCCTTCAGTTCTAAGTCAACACTACTAACAGTGATGGAGATGATGAGTTATGCCAGAATTATGTACAATTGTTCAGTTATTTTAAAATGTGATTAACCCTGAAGTGTAGACTGCATGTTTACATGTGTATAGATGAGTACATTTGCAGATTCTTTCAAAAATTTCTCTGTATGCTAATATTATTTTCTTCTTAGTTATAGGGATGCAGAAAAGAATTTCCACAATATCTCTAACAGATGCTCCTATGCAGACCATTCCAACAAAGAAGAAATTGAAGATGTCTCAGGAATTCTTCAGTGTACTGCTAATGTACTCGGTATATTAACTCACTATTTTATATTGTTGAGAGAGAATAAAAGAAGGGAGGGGGAAAGTACAGGTTTAAATGTTTCATTTTCTGTTTAAGAAAGATTTGGAGAAAATGAGAAATTGAGACCAAGACCTTGTCTTCAAGTGATTTAATCTTAACATCCTTGAAGATATTTGAGCAGAAATTATATGCATGTCATTTACTTGCAGACTGAAAAACATTATAAAAAATACTTAATATTACAGGGAAACTTTTCCAAATATTCATATGTTAGTAGTATTAGCTTTATGTAATCTGTATATTCTAGTCATTAGTCTTGGCTGAAATGTAGGATCATTTTTTTTTCCTATTAAAGTTATACTTTGTTATTTCTGGGAGGCTGGAGGTTGGTTGGGGCTGGAGGGTTATGGCTGGAAGGGTCACTCACATGCATTCATGATGGACTCTGCAACTCAGAGGTCACTTCTGTGACTGAATCAATGAAGCACATCATCTACTGAGGTGTCCTGCTTGGGGCTTGGTAAATATGCATCTTGAAGATGCGAGTATTTATCTTCTGGTTTTTGGATGCTTCTAACATGGGTAAAAGTATTGTTAGAAACTGCACTGGATTCTATAGCCTTAAGGTACTGTAACTGGGCTATATTGCTTGTAGGTATTGTTGTGTATATCATGCAAGGTAGACACCATAGCAGGAATACTGTTTTCACTAATGTCTTACAGATTTTTTTCAATGGAACGTACCCCTTTCAGTTCTTTTTACAATCCTCCTTTTTGCTTATGACTCATATAGGTATCTATGGGAGGTACTGGTGGTGGTAGGGGACCACAAATCCAAGTGACTGGCTCCATGTAGAAAGTAGAATCACTTCTCTTTCAGAATTAGGTGATGGAGATTGGAGAAAACTTGTTTGCCTATATTTCTTTTCCTTTATGGAAAGTCCTTTACCTAGAGATATCTAAGTTCCTCTCACAAGGAAATTTGGGGTGACTTTAACCCCAGAGTCACCAAATCTTTCTAAACTTGTCTGATTCCCAGAAGAGAGTTCTTTGACCCTCAAGCTGGATCTCCAACTATAAATGACTTTTTTTCATCCTAAATTATTTTGTAGTGAAAAATATTTTAATAATAAAATGGATCTTTTGTGAGGGGAGGCATAAAGATAGATATAAGTGGTTTGCTATAATAGGATGCAAAACAGTGATGGATAACCAAAAGAAGGTTGAAGTTCATTTACCTCAATTTTAGAAAAACTTCAGGGGCTATGGTACTGACGAGGTAAATCTTATTACTGGAGAAGATAAATGAAGAAAATAAAGAGGGCTAGGGCTGCACAGCAGTTTTAAGTTTTCTGGTTTTGCATTTTTTGAGGTAACATGTATTTGTCTTGACCCATGGTGATTTTCAAAGAGTACAGCAAGATGACGTCTGGCTAAAAATCTCTGGAGAGGGATGTTTAATATTTTGAAAAGTTGCTCCTTATCCAGTTTCTAAATGTTTCCTAACCTTCACGTCTTCTTTCCTTATGCTCTCCACCTTGACAATCACTGAGTTAGAGGGAGTGGGAGGTGTTAAGAGATAATGCATGTATAGGGAGTGCTAAAGACATCTGAGCTGGGAGTTGTAAATGAGCATGTAGGATTCTTGCAGAGAAGAAACCCTAGGTCAGACAGTTTCTCAAGGAAACCATCAGGGGACACTGTTGGCCCAGCACAGCTTAGTTGCCCTTCAAAAGCTGCCATGAGATGCCAAGTAGTGAGAAAAAAGAGCAGCAGGCAGTGATATTAGAGAAAACTGGTAATACTAGGAAAGGAGTCATTTTAAGTACTTATAATTTAGAAGGTTACTGTATAATAGGGATTAGATTTCCATAAATATTTCTTTTCCTACGAAAGAGATATTATGTCTGATATTTTTCCTCCTCCAAGTAATGATGGGTTGGTCTCATGATTTAAAGTGCAATCTTATAAAATTTTAATCTCTGAAAAAAAATCCTAAATGCCTGCAACTTGTTGACCAGCTGCTGGCATAAATCCAACAGATGATTATATGCCTAAGAGCTGTTCGCTTTTGAATAATGTCCTTTCATAACTCTTGAAATATAGACTTTCTCAGGGCAAAGATAACAACTTTACCGATCATATTCAATGAAAGCTTTGTTTTTAACAAGTCACTGAACTATGATTAATCTTGGCTTGCTAAGATTTCATCTTTTTAAAAAATTACATTTAAATTCTCTTGTGCAAGCATTTATGAGAATGAAAGAATTGGTTAACATACTGGACACACACACACACACACACACACACACACACTTGCACCATATAAGAAAAGGAGTGTGTGTTTGGGGGGAAGATGGGAAATGGCATGGAGAAATAAGATTTCATCCAGGTTAAGAAAAATACTGATGTCTGGGAACCTTCTCTGAATGCCCCAATGGTCCAACTCTATGATTTATGTACATCACCTTTGGGGAGTGTATCTAGAATACTGATGGATTCAGAATAATAACTACCTATTTCTTTTACTTTCTTATCCTGTTATAGGATTGTAATAGAGACTGGAAATGGGTTTGTTTATTCCTTATCTGTTGTTACTTATACATAACCCACTTTCATAGAAGACTTGAAGTCATATGTCAGATATATGGTCACACAGCAAATTTTTCTCTTTCCAAAATGACCACCTCTATCTGCTTAGTATACACTCTTATAGATAATTTGGCTATTTACTGGAGCATCTGCTTGAAGTTTCAGGTTAGGGGATGACATGAAATGAAATAGGGGACCTGAAGAGAGGGAGACAGTGATTTGAAGACCAGCAATTCTTCCATTATGCATTTGTTCTCTCTGATACCTCGAACAGAACACCCTAGATACATGCTACTTAAGAGTGGTTCGTGCCCCTCTAGTAATGGTAAGGGACTGATTCCTGATATCAAAAAAGTATTTTTTTCCTTTTATTATTTTTTTGTTGACTTAGAAACCAGTTGTGTCTACTTTCTCTGTCTCATGATTTACTAATGAGGAATATTAAGTACTGTTAACTCCTTGCTTTTTATTCACCTCACTTTGGTGCCCTGGTAATCACTGTGTTGATGCAGCAGAGTACTCTCTAAAGAGGCCCTTAAACTCTGGGAAAAGATTATGTAAAGAAAGATAGTTGTGATCAATGCCTTCCTTACTGGAAGCTTTTAGTGTTAAATTTACTGCATTATTTGGTATATAATGTCTTTCGCATACTGAAGTGGTCTAATTTTAGTTGTTTGAAAAATATAAACCTTTTTTTACCATAATCTGAAAAAAACCTAATTTTAGGTTGAACTAAATAGCAAAAATGTGTTTAAACTCCTATAAAGCATGATATTTAATATTTTCTTGGAAATTGTAATGGTTGAATTGTATGATGAAGCATATACTAACGGGTCTATGCTGTGTTTGCTGCTGAAATGTTGTCACTTGACCCCTTGGCTTGGATTTAGATAGTGTACTAAGGTTGGGAGCAGAAAATGAGTAGAGAGAGATGAGGGAGAGAGATGACAAACCACATCATCCCCTCTGCCATAATGAGTTAAATATAAATGCAGTTATGACGGTTTCAGTTTTAACAAGTTTTAAAGCTATTAAGGGGGTGGTGGGCGCTTTAGCTGTAGAGCTGAAAAGAGCTAATGGATGGAGAAGTGGTGTCTGAAAAAGATGTTCCACAGAAGGTCAGAGATCAAATAAATGACAGCTCTAGGTTAATTCATTTACTGATGAATTATAGCAAACTATGGTCTGCTATTTTAGTAAGCATCAGTTATTTGCTAAGGGTTGCCTAAAACAGTTTTATACTGCCCGTGCTAAATGCATTTTCTCTCAAAATAATCAGGAAGGACATGAGTTGTGAAAGGACATTCATTAACATTTTCTCTGTTTTAAAGGTCTCTGTCAGAGTGGTGTTTTATCTTCTTCAAAAAGTTAACATTTAAAATCAGAATGAGAGGAATGCTATCATGGGATTATTTTGTTTGGAAAGTGCTAGTCAGAAGGATGGAGGAGTTGACTTCTGGGGCTTGTTTCTCATCGTGTTTTCCTAGTATCAGAGATTCTGAAATACTGTGAAATCGGAGCCCTTTATGAAGTGTCACAGATTCCAGAATCTTCAGCTGCCATGGAGCTTTATGTGTTGTCGATTGTTTTTAATAAATAATGATTTTTTTACATGCCAATGTGTATGTACTTTTTCGTTTTATTGTGCTATGAAATGTGCATTTAGAAGTCTTTAAATTGGTAATAAAACTGTGATGAATTATCCTTATATTAAAGCCACTTCCTCGAGGGTTTTCTTGAAATAAACTCTTAAGTCATGTAATTGTTTAGTGGTTTAGAATGTGTATAACATATTTAACATCTTGGAGAGCTAGTTGGTGGAATAACCACTTACCCTTTTTATTATTGATGGATTAAGATTGATAGGAATAAATAAATTTTGCCAATATAGTTCTTGTTACTATAAAGTTGGTAACTGATCAGTTTTTATTTCATTAAAAGTAATTGTTTTCAGCATTTTAATAAGAATGAATTGGAATTAAGGCCATTACAGGGGAAATAAATTGATAATATTATAATAATACAGTGATTTGAAGCAAAGACTAGAGCCCAAATACTGGGATTGAAAACACAGTCCAGCTAATCACTAACTGTATGCACTGAGTGATTTTTAATCTTTCCATAGCTCATATTTCTCATATGTAAAAGGGATATAATTATATATTCTCTCAGAGTAGGTAGGAAGATCAAGTAAGTTAACTTATATAAAGTTCTTGGATCAGCCAAATATGGAACAACCATAAATGTTTGCTCTTATTATTACTGAATATTCACAAAATATAGTTTGCATCAGACCTGGGAGGTCAATATTGTTCATTTTTAAAGCAATAAAACTGATATTTGCAAGCTTAACTCATTGTTATCTTCTATGGTTGGAGTTAATAAGCCATAGAGGGAGAATTTAAGTCTAGTTCAGTCTAATTCCAAACACTATGTTCTTTCCACCATTTCATGCTCTCTTTTGGTCTCTGGACTAAGATTCTTATGTCATTTCCCTTCTAATGGTAATTTTATGCACTCTTTCTAGTTCTCTGAATTATCAGAGTAATCATGATGCTGTATTTTAGTTAGTTCATTGCTCTTTTTCTGCTTACTAGACTTGCTTGTATGTGGCAAGTAGTACCCAAGCTCTTTAAGATTACTTCTTCTCATAAGTATTGAGAATCATGCAATTTCACTATAATTTGGGTAATTTTCAGTTTAAAAATACTATTTTTAATAATAAAATAGTATTTTTAAACTGAAAATTATCCAAATTATAGTATTTTTTCTTTAGACTACAGGTGTTGAAAATGTAAACTAAGGGTGATGGCATGTGCTAGCATGACACAAATGTGAATTCATGGTTCTGCAATAGTTAAAACTGCCAGTTCTTTTGACCTGAATATTTCAATCTGATCTTCCCATGTAGGTGGCTTAATATGTTAGACATCATTGGGATGGCACAAAGAAGGCAAAAAAAACTATAATTCTGATGTCCTTATTTTAAAAAATGGAAAAGCTTAGGCATGCATTGTTAAGTATCTCATTTAATAATTTCTAACAGAGACCTTGGGTTGTGGTTCTATGTAAATGGGAGAGAACTTTTGTTTTATGTTCTCTGCTTATGTACTTTCCCTGATACAGGAGAGAAGTCTGAAAAGAAATGAGACCACACTGCCTCCAGTATACATAACATAAACACTTTGATGAAAACTGGTCCTTAAAATACACAGATCAGCTTTAGAAGATATAAACACACTGTGTAGAAACCTGGAGTGCCTCCCACTCACTCTCCCATAATTATTCTTTCTCTTTAAGGAGCATCTTCTGAATCCTGTCACATTTGTGCTGCTAACTCTTCACCTTTAGCTTCTCTTCTTTATTGGAAAAGCGTGGCAGCCACTTTACTTCCTTTCTAATTTTCATCTTAGGTTATCCCCACAACATTGTTACCCTATCTCTAGCAATTTCCCACCTGCCACTTTGTGTGGTGAGAAGAGAACCTCTTACATTTCTAAATTCTTCAGATTATCCCCTGTTCTGTTTTCCAAATTCCCCAGTAGGCAAGTTTTTACTTCTCTTTTTCCTTTAAGTATTTTAAAAAATAAACTTCTGTATTAATACAGTTTTAGATTTATAGAAATGTGAACCCAGTTCTCATGTACCTCACACACATTCCCTTTTCACTGATGTCTTATGTTAATGTGGTACTTTATTCTCAATTAAGAGCCAATATAGCTACATTATTATTAATAAATTATGTACCTTATTCAGATGTCCTTATTTTTTTACCTGGTCTTTTTCTTGTCAGGATCTCACTTAAGATGCCATATTACATTTAGTGGGTGTGTCTTCCTAGGCTCCTTTTGTCAATTTTTTAGACTTTCCTTATTTTTCATGACCTTGACAGTTCTGTCCTGGTCAGATCTTTCAATTGTTTACCTGTGTTTTAACTTATGCCCATCAGTGTGTGTGTGTGTGTGTGTGTGTGTGTGTGTGTGTGTGAGAGAGAGAGAGAGAGAGAGAGAGAGAGAGAGAGAGAGAGAATACTTCTTTAGTTTCTAGCTTGAGAAAACTGCTTATAAAATGAATTTAGTAATAAAAGTTTAAATTAAGTGAGTTTGACTTGATACTGATTGTTCTGAAAAGAATAATTAACTAAAGCAAGATGAGTATTAAGAGAAGAAAAAAACATTAATATGACTGCCTGTTGATATCTGCTTTCAACATCAATAAACAGGGTCTCATGGGTCATGCCAATTCTAAGTCTCATCCAGATCCCTAAAATATTTCATTTCCTGGTGTATAACACCAGTTAACTCCTCCAGGGACTTAATTTTATTCAACTAAAAAGAAAAGTTTTACCTATTAGTACCAATTAGTACTATTTTTCTGTAACTAATGAATATTTTAAGCACTTTCTAAATTCAATGGTGAAATCCTGGAATAGCACTTAAAATGATATATGCATAGTATATTATGTGTATTATGAATACCATTGTTTATACCTTGAGCCAACTCTTTGAATTAAAAATATTTCATAAATATCTTTTGCTAATGACTATTCTGGCTATGGAAGTATTTTCCTAGCTCCAAATGGGAGACAGAAAGAAGTCCAGAAAGCGATCACTCCTGCAAGGTAGGCGGGCCTGCGACCCACCGGAAGAAGAGGAGCAGCGGCCTGCTGAGAGGCAGAGCCGCCCCCCACCCCCCGCGCCTGCCAGGTAGGCGGAACTGTGACCACCAACAGAAAAGGCCCAGTGGCCCGCGGAGGGGCAGAGCTTCCAATCACTCCTGCAAGACAGGCGGGCCTGCGACCCACCGGCAGAAGAGGAGCAGCGGCCTGCTGAGAGGCAGAGCCGCCCCCTCCCCCTGTGCCGGCAAGGTAGAGGGAATGTGACCACCCACAGAGCAGGCCCAGCAGCCTGCTGAGGGGCAGAGCCACCCCCCACCCCCTGCGCCTGCCAGGTAGGCGGAACTGTGACCACCGACAGAAAAGGCCCAGTGGCCCGCGGCGGGACAGAGCTTCCAATCACTCCTGCAAGGTAGGCGGGCCTGCGACCCACCAGCAGAAGAGGAGCAGCGGCCTGCTGAGAGGCAGAGCCGCCCCCTCCCCCTGTGCCGGCAAGGTAGACAGAACTGTGACCACCCACAGATCAGGCCCAGCGGCCTGCTGAGGGGCAGAGCCGCCCCCCACCCCCTGCGCCTGCCAGGTAGGTGGAACTGTGACCACAAACAGAAAAGGCCCAGTGGCCCGTGGAGGGGCAGAGCTTCCAATCACTCCTGCAAGGTAGGCGGGCCTGCGACCCACCGGAAGAAGAGGAGCAGCGGCCTGCTGAGAGGCAGAGCTGCCCCCTCCCCCCGCGCCTGCAAGGTAGATGGAACTGTGACCACCATCAGAACAGGCCAGACCTGCAACCGACAGAACAGGCCCAGTGGCCTGACGAAGGGTAGAACCGCCCCCCCCCCCCCCGCTCCTGCAAGGTAGGCGGACCTGCGACCCACAGGCAGAACAGCCCCAGATGCCTGCAGAGGGGCAGTGCTGCTGCCTGCACCTGCAAAGTAGGCAGAACTGCAACCACCGACAGAACAAGCCTAGCGGCCCGCAGAGGGACAGAGCCGCCGCCCGCGCCTGCAAGGTAGGCGGACCTGCTACCGACCAGCAGAGCAGGCCCAGCGGCCTGCCGGCGTGGTAGGCACATTGCCCCAGTTGGAGGAGGGGTAGAGCCTCCGCCCGCACCTGTGAGGGAGACTTTGCAAGTATACAAGACCAATATGAATATATAGGGGGAAAATTCAATAGCACAACAGTTTCACCAAGTAGAAAGGAACGCGAACAGTATGAAGAGACAAGGAAAGAAAGGACCACAAGCAATGCAGGTCAACTCAACGTAAGAAGAGGTAATAGCTGCAGCAGATGGAATGTCAGATAAAGAATTCAGGATATACATGCTTCAGATGATCTGGAGTATCAAGGAAGACATCAGACAGCAAAATCAGACAACGAAAGATCACCTCAACAATGAATTACATAAACAAATCCAAGAAGCAAAAGATCAACTATACAGGGAGATAGAGGTTATAAAAAACAAACAAACAGAAATCCTAGAAATGCAGGAAGCAATAAACCAACTTAAAAACTCAATGGAGAATACTACCAGCAGAATAGAACACTTAGAAGATAGAACATCAGACAATGAAGATAAAGTATTTCAACTTGAAAAGAACATAGACAGCTCAGCAAGACTGTTAAGAAACCATGAGCAGAACATCCAAGAAATATGGGATAACATCAAGAGACCAAATTTAAGAGTCATTGGGATACAGGAAGGGACAGAGTTTCAAACCAAAGGAATGAGCAATCTATTCAATGAAATAATACGAGAAAACTTCCCAGACTTGAAGAATGAGACAGAATCCCAAATGCTAGAAGCCTACAGGACGCCGAATGTGCAAAATCATAAGAGACCCACACCTAGACACATTATAATGAAGATGCCCAACATACAGAATAAGGAGAGAATTTTAAAAGCTACAAGAGAAAGGAAGCAGATCACATTTAGGGGTAAGCCAATCAGGATAACAGCTGATCTTTCAACACAGACTCTGAAAGCTAGAAGATCCTGGAATAACATATTTCAAACACTGAAAGAAAATGGGTTCCAACCAAGAATTGTGTATCCAGCGAAATGAAGCTTCAGGATGGAAGATGAAATTAAAACCTTCCACGATAAACAAAAGTTAAAAGAATTTGCAGCTAGAAAACCATCTCTTCAAAACATCCTTGGCAAAACATTACAGGAAGAGGAAATGGAAAATAACAATGAAAACCAACAGTGGGAGGTAGGACAGTAAAGGGGGGAAAAATAATCAAAGAGGAAAACAAACCATGTTTAGTAACATAAATAAACAAATATGGCTGGAAGAACAACCCATATCTCAATAATAACCCTAAATGTTAATGGCTTAAACTCACCAATCAAGAGACACAGGCTAGTAGAATGGATCACAAAACAAGACCCAATAATATGCTGCCTACAGGAGACGCATTTGATAGGAAAAGACATACATAGACTGAAGGTGAAAGGTTGGGAAAAATCATATCACTCATATGGACTTCGGAAACAAGCAGGAGTGTCCATACTCATATCAAATAAAATAGATTTCAAGCCAAAGTTAATCAAAAGGGATAAAGAGGGACACTACATACTGCTTAAGGGAACCATACACCAACAAGACATAACAA
Organism: Marmota monax; assembly: GCF_021218885.2. Lineage (NCBI taxonomy): Eukaryota > Metazoa > Chordata > Mammalia > Rodentia > Sciuridae > Marmota > Marmota monax. The sequence continues at coordinate 6,915,941 of NW_026692132.1, forward strand.
TCATAAATATATATGCCCCAAACAATGGTGCAGCTATGTTCATCAAACAAACTCTTCTCAAGTTCAAGAGTCTAATAGACCACCATACAATAATCATGGGAGACTTCAACACACCTCTCTCGCCACTGGACAGATCTTCCAAACAAAAGTTGAATAAGGAAACTATAGAACTCAATAACACAATTAATAACCTAGACTTAATTGACATATATAGAATATACTACCCAACATCAAGCAGTTACACTTTTTTCTCAGCAGCACATGGATCCTTCTCAAAAATAGATCATATATTATGTCACAGGGAAACTCTTAGACAATATAAAGGAGTAGAGATAATACCACGCATCCTATCTGATCATAATGGAATGGAACTAAAAATCAATGATAAAAGAAGGAAGGAAAAAGAATACATCACTTGGAGAATGAACAATAGGTTACTGAATGATCAATGGGTTATAGAAGACATCAAGGAGGAAATTAAAAAATTCTTAGAGATTAATGAAAACACAGACACAACATATCAGAATCTATGGGACACATTGAAAGCAGTTCTAAGAGGAAAATTCATTGCTTGGAGTTCATTCCTTAAAAAAAGAAAAAACCAACAAATAAATGATCTCATACTTCATCTCGAAATCCTAGAAAAAGAAGAGCAAAACAACAGCAAAAGAAGTAGAAGGCAAGAAATAATTAAAATCAGAGCTGAAATTAATGAAATGGAAACAAAAGAAACAATTGAAAAAATTGACAAAACTAAAAGTTGGTTCTTTGAAAAAATAAACAAAATCGACAGACCCTTAGCCATGCTAGCGAAGAGAAGAAGAGAGAGAACTCAAATTACTAGCATACGGGATGAAAAAGGCAATATCACAACAGATACTTCAGATATACAGAAGATAATAAAAAATTATTTTGAATCCTTATACTCCAATAAATTAGAAGATAGTGAAGGCATCGATAAATTTCTTAAGTCATATGATCTGCCCAGATTGAGTCAGGAGGATATAGAAAACCTAAACAGACCAATATCAATTGAGGAAATAGAAGAAACCATCAAAAGACTACCAACTAAGAAAAGCCCAGGACCAGATGAGTATACAGCAGAGTTTTACAAAACCTTTAAAGAGGAACTAATACCAATACTTTTCAAGCTACTTCAGGAAATAGAAAAAGAGGGAGAACTTCCAAATTCATTCTACGAGGCCAACATCACCCTGATACCTAAACCAGACAAAGACACTTCAAAGAAACAAAACTACAGACCAATATCTCTAATGAACCTAGATGCAAAAATCCTCAATAAAATGCTGGCGAATCGGATACAAAAACATATCAAAAAAATTGTGCCCCATGATCAAGTAGGATTCATCCCTGGGATGCAAGGCTGGTTCAGTATACGGAAATCAATAAATGTTATTCACCACATCAATAGACTTAAAAATAAGAACCATATGATCATCTCGATAGATGCAGAAAAAGCATTCGACAAAGTACAACATCCCTTTATGTTCAAAACTCTAGAAAAACTAGGGATAACAGGAACATACCTCAATATTGTGAAAGCAATCTATGCTAAGCCTCAGGCTAGCATCATTCTGAATGGAGAAAAATTGAAGGCATTCCCTCTAAAATCTGGAACAAGACAGGGATGCCCTCTCTCATCACTTCTGTTCAACATAGTTCTCGAAACACTGGCCAGAGCAATTAGACAGACGAAAGAAATTAAAGGCATCAAAATAGGAAAAGAAGAACTTAAATTATCACTATTTGCAGATGATATGATTCTATACCTAGCAGACCCAAAAGGGTCTACAAAGAAACTATTAGAGCTAATAAATGAATTCAGCAAAGTGGCAGGATATAAAATCAACACACATAAATCAAAGGCATTCCTGTATATCAGCGACAAATCCTCTGAAATGGAAATGAGGACAACCACTCCATTCACAATATCTTCAAAAAAAATAAAATACTTGGGAATCAACCTAACAAAAGAGGTGAAAGACTTATACAATGAAAACTACAGAACCCTAAAGAGAGAAATAGAAGAAGATCTTAGAAGATGGAAAAATATACCCTGTTCATGGATAGGCAGAACTAACATCATCAAAATGGCGATATTACCAAAAGTTCTCTATAGGTTTAATGCAATGCCAATCAAAATCCCAATGGCATTTCTTGTAGAAATAGAGAAAGCAATCATGAAATTCATATGGAAAAATAAACGACCCAGAATAGCAAAAACAATGCTAAGCAGGAAGTGTGAATCAGGCGGTATAGCGATACCAGACTTCAAACTATACTACAGAGCAATAGTAACAAAAACAGCATGGTACTGGTACCAAAACAGGCGGGTGGACCAATGGTACAGAATAGAGGACACAGAAACCAATCCACAAAACAACAACTACCTTATATTTGATAAAGGGGCTAAAAGCATGCAATGGAGGAAGGATAGCATCTTCAACAAATGGTGCTGGGAAAACTGGAAATCCATATGCAACAAAATGAAACTGAATCCCTTTCTCTCACCATGCACAAAAGTGAATTCAAAATGGATCAAGGAGCTTGATATCAAATCAGAGACACGCCGTCTGATGGAAGAAAAAGTTGGCTACGATCTACATACTGTGGGGTCGGGCTCCAAATTCCTCAATAGGACACCCATAGCACAAAAGTTAATAACTAGAATCAACAAATGGGACTTACTCAAACTCAAAAGTTTTTTCTCAGCAAAAGAAACAATAAGAGAGGTAAATAGAGAGCCTACATCCTGGGAACAAATCTTTACTCCTCACACTTCAGATAGAGCCCTAATATCCAGAGTATACAAAGAACTCCAAAAATTAGACAATAAGAGAACAAACAACCCAATCAACAAATGGGCCAAGGACCTGAACAGACACTTCTCAGAGGAGGACATACAATCAATCAACAAGTACATGAAAAAATGCTCACCATCTCTAGCAGTCAGAGAAATGCAAATCAAAACCACCCTAAGATACCATCTCACTCCAGTAAGATTGGCAGCCATTATGAAGTCAAACAACAACAAGTGCTGGGGAGGATGTGGGGAAAAGGGTACACTTGTACATTGCTGGTGGGACTGCAAATTGGTGCAGCCAATTTGGAAAGCAGTATGGAGATTTCTTGGAAAGCTGGGAATGGAGCCACCATTTGACCCAGCTATTCCCCTTCTCAGTCTATTCCCTCAAGACCTAAAAAGAGCATGCTACAGGGACACTGCTACATCGATGTTCATAGCAGCACAATTCACAATAGCAAGACTGTGGAACCAACCTAGATGCCCTTCAATAGATGAATGGATAAAAAAATGTGGCATTTATACACAATGGAGTATTACTCTGCATTAAAAAATGACAAAATTATAGAATTTACAGGGAAATGGATGGCATTAGAGCAGATTATGCTAAGTGAAGCTAGCCAATCCCTGAAAACCAAATGCCAATGTCTTCTTTGATATAAGGAGAGTAACTAAGAACAGAGTAGGGTCGAAGAGCATGAGAAGAAGATTAACATTAAACAGGGATGAGAGGTGGGAGGGAAAGGGAGAGAGAAGGGAAATTGCATGGAAATGGAAGGAGACCCTCAGAGTTATACAAAAGTACATACAAGAGGAAGTGAGGGGAAAGGGAAAAATAATACAAGGGGGACAAATGAATGTCAGTAGAGGGGGCAGAGAGAGAAGAGGGGAGGGTAGGGGAGGGGAGGGGGGATAGTAGAGGATAGGAAAGGCAGCAGAACACAACAGACACTAGTATGGCAATATGTAAATCAATGGATGTGTAACTGATGTGATTCTGTAATCTGTATATGGGGTAAAAATGGGAGCTCATAACCCACTTGAATCAAAGTGTGAAATATGATATATCAAGAACTATGTAATGTTTTGAACAGCCAACAATGAAAAATTAAAAAAAAAAAGAAAGAAGTCCAGAAAGCAAGGATTTTGAGCTGATAAAAATGAGAAGAATCCAGCTTATATTTCTATTACAGCATACTTCCAAATTGTTTGTGTGGCTTTCTCTTCAACTTAACTGTGTGTACTCTGTGGTCAGGTGCCATATTTAGCTTTTTGTAACCATATCTCCAAGGCCAGAGTGCCTGGCAGGGTAGGTATCCAAGAAATACGGTTTTAATGAAATGAGAGGTTGAGGAAATGGTTCTAGAGGAAGGGAAACTAATGACAAGACAAAGTGTGATCCTAATAGGTATGAAGGACATTAGTAGGACAATAAGCAAAGTTTGAATATGGATTGAGGATTAGATGATAATATTATATCAGAATTCACTGAAATTTTTAGGGGCAAAATGGTGAAATGTCTGTTACTCGAAAATAGTGTGTGTGTAGAAAAATTAGAAGGGAAGAAAAAACGAGGCAAATTGTTCACAAATTGCTGAAACTTCTAAAGGAATATGGGAATTTAAAAGTGTGTGTTTTTTAAACTATTCTTGCAACTTCCCTTTAAGAATTATTGAATACAGTAAAATTTGAAGTATTTCGTAAGTTTAAAGGGTCTTTTGTTTCTGCTGAGTTGTAATCTCAATTAAAAAAAATCAACACAAAACTGAACTAAACTAACAAACATAAGTGAGTTTAAGATCCTGTAGTCTATTTTTATACTTAAGTGTATTTTGTTTTTCCTAGTATCATCCATTGAAGCACCAGTTTCTATATAATCAGTGTCTAGGTCTTACTTTTAACATGGTTCAGTGATATGGACCTTGATGATGAGTCCAGTCTAATTCCATTTTAAAATTGGAGTCAGTGGTCTTTTCTTTGCGTTGTGGTTTAACATTGAAGGTAAAATTGAAGTCCTCTGTGAACACAGTCAGTCCCCCCTCTAATTATCTAACATTGCAGGACAATTCAGATAAACAGATGGTTCTTCCATAATTGGTTCTTCCATGTTCCAGAGTATTTTATTTATTTATTTTTCTCCATAGAAAATACTGTGTAATAATGAAAACGTATTTCAGAACCAAAAAAAAAAAAAATGAAACTGCTGTCTACTTATATTGCTCAAGTTCTCTGTTTTCTTGATAGTATAGTGAGTGACAGCTACACTAGGACATGTAACTTTCTTCTTATAATCCTTTCACTATTATATTATGATAATTTTGGACTTCCCCAGTACTTTGCCTGAATTAAAAAAACCTCATCAATCATTGACTTATTCTCCTCTGTAGACTCTGATTTTTTGATTGCTTTCCTGACATTTTAAATATCAGGGTAAATTATTTTTTACAGTCTGTCATCGGTCATTAGATAATATTGCAATGTGCCATCAAAGTGTTTCTATATTTAGTAGCAGTGCTTTCTGTGTTTCCATATGGCATTCACTGTACAATTAGTTCAGTAGAATTTTCACTTGAGGCAGGACATCACAGTAAGTAGGCATTTAGTGTTTAAATTGAACTAATTGGCATGTAAAATGAACGATTTTGAAGATGAAAAACCCTATGACTATAACTATATGTGGTTAAAATGATTACTACTACCTGGGTCTTAATTAATGACGGATCAGAGTATCCAGCACAGGTTGAATATTCTTCCCCCCTCTTGTTGGAATAACAAATGAAGGAACATTTTTAAAAATGGTGTAAATTTTAAATATATACCTATTTACTTATTTAAGAGCTTAGCTGTTGCATAGAAATAATGGGATTTAAGGAAATTACCTCCAAATTCCAAACTTATTCAATATCCTAAGCAAACATATGAGGCAAATAAATGTCATCTCAAGTTTTCTAAGGTCTCTTTAACTCTCTTCCCACTCCCTAAATCCCTGTACTTGTAGAGATGCTACTTTGGACCTCACGATCCTGATCCTTTGGAAACAAAATTTTGTTAAATTACAGGATGAATCTGGTCCTACTGTTACCATTTAGGGGTGCTGGATTCATTGTCTCTGTTCAGCAAAGAATTGAAAAACAGGACATAGAGATAGCAAGCAAGAAGTAGGTTTATTGAAAAGAGGCAGAGATAGACTTCCTTGAAGAGAAGGGGCGCCAGAGGTGGGAATCCAGTGTGGGAGTTTTCAGCTGTTCTTTTTAAGGTCTCTGGAATTTCCTCCTTTCCTTATCTCTTCCCTGTCCATGTGTTCCTTACTATTGATTGTTGCCCCCTCTCTCTCCATGCCTGTGTTTTAGTTGCTCTGTGGGATCCCCTACTTAGGAGTATGGACATGTCTGTCTAATTGGGTCCCCTGCTTGTGTCCACGAGCACTTTCCTCAACCAGGAAGTAGACCTCATCAGAAGACCCTCTCCATGATCCTTTGTTTCCGGCCTTGTCCCCAGCCTCCTCACTTGCCATCTTGCTTTGGCTGCCTAAGCCCTTCTATATCTCTCTGACTATTATGTGAAGGAAAAACCCAAATAGCAGTGGTAGTCACAGATCACCGTCTCCACACGCACCTTTGTATAAACATTGGGCAAATAGGTGGGATTTGTGGGGTAGATAGAGTAAATCTTGGTATTATTGTATGGAAACGTGACTGCCCTTGGCTTTGTTCTTGTCTAAGCCCTTGGATAGTTCTGTATAGTGATGTAGGAATGTCAGTAACAAGTTTTACTGTAGTATTGGTTCTACAGACAGCAGGATTTAAGTTCTAGACCAGTTGTTTAACAAGAAGTTTGTTCATTTGTCCATATTGGGAGATTTGCACTCAGAACAAAGTTACCGTAGTCAGAGGTCAAAAAAAAAAAAAAAAAATCTCAAATATCTATTTGCCTTCTAGTGCACCCAGGCCAATGGTTCTGCTGTTAGTGGGATAGAAAAAACAAACTTTGTTGACCTTTGACATCCTTTTGGAAACTAGTAAGGAAATAGCAACAATATTTTGGCAAGGCTGAGAACGGACTGGGAAGAGAAAAGCCAGCTTGCTTTTTCGCTTTGTGACTCTCTACAGCACACTAAAGAAGCATTTTGGAAGGAATATGGCAATCTTCTTAGCGTGAAAGTTCAAGATCTTACAGTTTTGTAATATCTTTTTCCTGTTAAGGACCAGATTCAGTTGACCTTTTGGATAATGCAGTTTTTGTTTGCTTTCAAATCTTAAGAAAAGATCTCTTGTATAACCTTTTGTTTTCTTTAGGAGTTAAAGAGTGTTACAGGAATGATAAAGGTTTATGGAAATAGGAAGAGCTCCACATTCAGATGTTTTTGTTTTACATCTCTTTTGAGTCAGGTAGCCCTGAGCCTCCTCATATGAATAAATTTAAGTCTTTGGTGTTGTTTTCTTCCTTCTTCTGCTTCTGTTTTAACATCCCCTACCTCCTTCCCCTCTCTAAGATCCAGAGTGCCCTTTTCTTGATCTCCTTGCCAGTGGCTTTCTCCTTTGGGCATTCAAGGGGAGGGAATGTGAATGATGAGACACAGGCTAGAATGAGCAATCCATGCACCTGAGGCATTGTGGAGGGCGAGTTTGATTTGAGAGATGATTCTAGTGGGGCATTGTGAGAAATAATAGGAAATGATTTTTATGATATGTCCACAGGATCTGCCAGTGGGTCTCACTACATATTCCTTCCTTCCTCACCTGATCCCAAAATTTAAGGTATTGGATTTTCACTAACATCTTCTATTCTCTGGCATTCCTTTCTGTGGTTTTGTGGTATATGTCCTGGTGAGATAATTACAAACTGGTTTTATTATTCTCTAGTTGATCATGAATGCATTTATTGGTTACTTCTTTACTTTTTTCTCAATTCTTCGTGTTAGTCCCTTCTGTGCTTGCATCTGCATGAAAAATCTTAACACACACCTGCAGGTGCTCTCAGTTATAGCCAGCATCACTTTTGTGTTGGAAGGGGTATGATTTAAGAACTTAAAGCCAAGGGCTTATTAGTGTCCAGTCCATATTTTTACATTACTTAATTTTTTAAAAATTAAGTCTAAACTTAATGAGTCCCCTTAAATTTAAGTTAAACTATAAAACAACTTGAATGTTCATTTATTCATTCAACAAATATTTATTATATTCTGGGTGCTGGCATTGTGTAGGGACCGATTGACTTAGCCAATGAATGCTGTAAGTTAATTATACACCACTCTCTTTTACCTTTGGGGCTCTCAAACATCCTATTCTGAATGTCAAGTCAAATATAACCGTAGAGAAAGTCAGCTCTCTCACTTCTTTAGAAATATATATATTTATATGGGTGGGATTCATGTTTATAATCCTATAATCTATAAAGTCTTACTATCAATAGACTGAAAACCTTTATATCTTTGTCTTAGTAATGGCCTATACCTTAGACTTATTAAAATAAATAATTCAAAACAAGAAGAAACATCCAATAATGACTTGATGTATTTTGAATGCCCACTCTACTGACAAAATATTAGCAAAAACCAACAGTCCAATGATAAGGAATGGTCAATTAAAATATGACAGCTCTGCTTTGTAGAATGTTGAGCAGCTATTGAAATGAGAACTATGTGACAGATTATGCTACAACCTTGGAAAATGTTTATAATGTTGTTAATACTCTGATTCCCCATAAAACAGACTCTAAGATGGAGATTTATACTCAGAAAGACTATTGGACAGTGTTATTGGGATCAATAATCCAACCAGGCAAATCTCACCAGGTTTAAAGGCCTGAGAATGATCCTTTGTGGTTCTCAGCTTCACTGAGTCATCCTTTTTCCCATGAAAATTAGCATGTGTCTGTACCTGAGTGGTTTCACCAGAACTTAAAAAAAGTAGATGTGGCAGAAGAAGTTAAATTGCACTGTTAATATCATTACAGTAAAGGTTTCAGCTGATCTCTTCAGAACTGCCCCTGAAGAAGGCAAGAAAGTTGAGCCCTTGTTCCATAATTCTCTCTCCCAAACCAGTTGTCTTTGGCTGCAGGCTGCCCTGGGGCCAGGCAGTCCTCTTCAGCTGAAGGCAGTCTCAGAGCAGGACTCAGTGAGGGTCAACAGCTGCAAACACTCGTGGCTTCGTTGAGCATCCTGGACACAAAGTGTTAGTGTACATTATGAGCAGTATGAATCCGGCTATGTAAAATATGCGTGGGTATGTACAAAAACAGGAAGGGGACACAGAAAGAATGAACAAAGCTGTGCTACAAAAGTGGGAGAACTTGTAAGAACTCATTGCCAAATAAACAATGAAACCAGATTATAGTTGAATTTGTGTGTATATGGTGTCCTCCAAAAGATAATCCTTTTGTGGTTAATTTTGCATATCTCAGACTTTCCCATTGGTTCTCTTGGTGTAATTTGTCAGGGTGTGATAATGATAGCTCAGTGTTCTGTCAGATCTACTTTGGGATTGTCACAAATAACAGTAGTTGTTTTGCTTAGGGCACTAACTTCAGCCATTCCTAGGGCAGACTCACCCTGGATGCTAATGAGGCAGTGATTTTGAGTTGTTCTCCACATATGCACTGAAACTTACTTTCAAGTCCTAAACTGCTTCTTTACCCAGCCCAGCATCTTAAAGATGCATGATAAAAGAAGGTGGGCATGAAAAATATGGATGGCACAGGGCAAAGAAATTGAACAAGAGACTGAAAAACAGTTTGAAATGTACACTCTAGTAAGGAGGAATAAATATAGATACCTGTTTTCCCATGTGAAAGCACATTCACACAAAGACTATAAACCCTGACATAGAATTTCTCAGATAGTTCCCCCTATCTCAAGTAGATTTTCTATATATCTATTGATTTCTTGTTTCCTTCCAAAGCATAACTTGTAATGTCCTTTCAAATCACATATTGTGTGGTTTTTCTAATGTACCTTTAATATATCTATTTCAAAAAGTCTTTAGTGTTACCTTTAATGCATTTTGAATTAGTTCTTTGAAAATGTAAGATGAGAAGGCAAAGGAGAACATGAGAGATATTTTCAGGCACTTTAAAGGACTTCAGTGAAGAGAAGAGGTAGGTTTGTTCAAATCATCATAGAGGATGTAACAGTGGACTACAAGTTATACGAATAGGTTTTGCCTCAAATAGAAGATGAAGGAACTTTGTAATTTCTAGACATACTCAGGATTGGAAGAGCAGGCCTTATAAACTGTTCATCCCAGTTGGTATTTAAGTATAAGAATTATGACTGTGAATGGGGACCACTGTACTGTCTTTTGAGGCAGAATGGTCTGGGTTATCTGTGAAGTTCCAGAGCTCTTGATGGCTTCATGCATTGATGTGATGCAAAATGGCATATTCCCAAATTACCTTTTAAGTAAATATGTACATGATTACATGCCATTGTTCTCTGAAAATATGGGAGTACTGGAATTGTTTGCTTGTGAACACCATGAGATGCTGTCATTATGCCACTGTAATTGCTCCATCATGGACTCATGATAATGCATTTATTTCTTTTATGCTTAAATTCTGATGCCTTTTGGCCAATGAAACATATTTTAGGACTTTGGTGGCTAGGTATTAATTACCTAATTCAATATGGAAATTATTAAAAAATTTCAGATTCTCACCAGTTTTGTTTCTTTTTATTTAAAAAAATTGTTTTTCAGTTGTAGACAGATACAATACCTTTATTGTATTTATTTCTTTTTTTTTTATGTGGTGCTGAGAATTGAACCCAGTACCTCACACATGCAAGGCAAATGCTCTACCATCTGAGCCATAATCCCAGCCCTTCTTTGTTTTTAAATATTTTTTTAGTTGTAGATGGTCACAATAGCTTTATTTTGTCTATTTATTTTTATGTGGTGCTGAGGATCGAACCCAATGCCTTATATGTGCAAGGCAAGCGCTCTGCCACTGAGCCACAACCCCAGCCCAGTTTTGTTTCTTTACTACAGCAAAACTTTTATTCCACAAGTTAACCTTCTTTGTACAAACTGGACAGTGTCATGGCTCCCAAGACTTGGTTGGAGACTTTGAGGAGGGCTAATTACAGTTTAGCAATTTTAATAGGCCTAACAATCAGAAGACTTAGCAGTGATTAACAGCTCTGAGTAAGCCCTCTGAGAATTCATCCATGTGGAAATTACATTCTCCTGCAGCCAGGACTATGGCTTCCAATTTGAACAGGGCCAGTCATCGGCAGCAGAAGCCAGAATATCTATATTTGCATAGCAATCTCCTCTTTTACCTTCTCAACTAGCAGGTAAAAGACTGGTAAAATTTAGATATGGGAAATGATGAGAGTCTTTATCTGTAGGGAGCTTCCAAAGCCTGAGAGCCACTGTCACATTTTCACAATGTGGCAGATTGCCTTTCAGAATCAAGGCCCTGGTGTGGGAACATAGCTGAGGCAGGTGCTTCTGCAGCACATCTTTGTAATTAGCATATGTCTGTGAGTTCTTTTACTCTGCAGCACACTGCTGTGAGGCTTCTGGCTTGGTGTCTTCAACAGAAACTCGCCAGGGTTCTAGGAAGTATGATGAACCTTTGTCACCTAATAGGTGACCAGAAATAAATAGCAAGCATAGCATGGAGCTCTGATAAGGCTACCTGATTCTGTGTTGATGCCCTGAGTCTGTCTATCTTTTAGTCCTCTGTACCTGTGGCTATTTTTTGGCAGAGGAACAAGAATTCATCAAATACTGTTGTGGTTTGGATATATGATATCCTCCCAAAAGCTTACATGTAGGACAGTACAAGAATGTTCAGAGGTGAAATGATTATGAGAGCTGCAACCTAATCAGTGGGTTACTCCACTTGAATGAATTAATTGGATAGTAACTGTAGGAAGGCAGGGTATGGTTGGAGGAAATATGTCACTGGGGGTGTGCCTTTGGGGTTTCTATTATTTCTACAGTGAGCAGAACTCTCTGCTTCCTGGTGGCCGTGTCCTGCCTGCTTTCCTCCACCATGCTCTTTCTCCATGATGTTCTGCCTCACCTGAGGCCCAGAACTATGGAGTCAGCCAACCATGAACTGAACCTCTGAATCAGAGAGACAAAATAAACTTTTCCTTTTGTAAGTTGTCAGGTATTTTGGTCACAGTCATGCAAAGTTGACTAAAACAAATACTATGCATTCACATCATTAAATCGGTCATTTGGCTTAACTTGGTGAACCTTGAGTAAAAAAGGCTTATCAGAGAACATTGAAGGTAAAAAGCAGCAACGGAACAAAAAGCATGCACACCTACATGAGTGTATGTCTACTATTATATATTTTGTAATATATGCCTCACCTGTGATACATATTTATAATGGACATATAGTCAGTCACCCAACTGAATTTCTTTGTCCATTTGTTAATTGATTTTCTTTCAAAAGATCCATTACAGGGGCTGGGGTTGTGGCTCAGTGGTAGAGCGCTTGCCTAGCATGCACAAGGCACTGGGTTCAATCCTCAGCACAACATAAATGTAAAATAAAGATATTGTGTCCACCTAAAACTTAAAAATAAATATTTTTTTTAAAAAAAGATCCATTATGGACAAGAAATTGTGCCATGATTAAGATTACAATGGTGGTCTTCATTTGGTTTCTCAAAAACTCCCTGTTTCTCTTCTGGGATGTTTGAATATATGTTCTTTGATCTGGAATGATTCTTTCCTTCCCTAATTAATTCTTACTTACCCTTGAAAAGTGTCATTTTAAAAAAGAAACATTCTTTGACTCAGTAGATTACATAATGCTCCTGTCATATGCTCTTATATTATTCTGCCCCTTATCATCATAACACCCATTGTCATGTGTATTTATTCGTACACTTGTTGGATTATGTATACAATAATTGGATTATATTATTTGTCACATAGCTCAATAAGAGTAAGGCCCATTTCCATTCCAATCACCCTTGTTTCCTCATTGTTCAGCACAGAAATGGATAGAGATTTTTTTGTTTTGTTTTCAATACAGGAATAAACAAATGATGAACAGAATATAACAGACCACTACCTATTGTGTAATAAGTTCTAGAATGTGAGTAATCATAAGGTTCTTTGGAAGCCTAAAAAGTACAGACAACTAAGTCATAGACTGTCAAGTACAGCATTCTGGAGGAATTTAGGTGCAAGATGAAAGCAAGCAGATAACTAACTGGGGTAGCTAGAACAATAGCCTTCTAGTTAAACTAAACAAAATACAAACCCAGCATGTACAAAGCCTATAAATAAGAGAGAGGAAGTTGAACATGTTCAGGAATCTCCAAGTAGTTTTAGATGGCTGGTATAGAGATGTAAAGTGGGGGAATAAAAGAGATGGGGATGGATGAAGCTGAAACAAGTAAAGGCTTCATCAAGTCCTGTTAAGTTTGAATTTATTTTGAAGGCAGTAGTCACTGGTGGGGTTTCGGCAGAGAAATAATAAGACATGATACAGAAAGAGTGTATGGAGAATGGGTTGGAGAGATATTGGGAGAAAGCAGAAAAGTCAGCTAGGAGACTGATGAAATAATTTTATGCTTTTGCTCATGGTGGCAAAGTAGTAATATAGGATAAAGAAACTAGCAGAACATCAGGGGTGCTGTACCATGCACCCATGTAAACATATCCACACAAGTGTGTGCGACACACACACACACTTTGTTTTTACAAAATAGAATTATATTCTCATTGTTATGATAGTTTTAACTTAGCTTTTTATATCATACAAAATCAAATAGGCTTTTATGTCTTTTTATATGTTTGCTTATTTTGGTTAAGGAATACGTGGAATCTCAGATTTTCTTCTAAAAGTTTGTCTTTTGCATTTTATGTAAGCTTGATCTAAAATTTGATTTTGTTTAAGGTATGAGATGGGACTTGATTTTATTACTTACCATTTGGTTAGTGTCACATATTAAATAAACCATCCTTTTCCCATTGAATTGAAATAATATTTTGTACTATATTGAAATGACCATATACCCAAATTTATTTCAGCAAAAGATATCATTTTACTTTTTTTCCCAATGTGTATACTAATTATTTTAATATCTGACAGCACTTTCAAGAATCTTCGAGATAATATTAAATAATAATGGTGACGTCAAGCATACTTATCTGATTTTTTTTAATTGAAATGTGTTCAATCTTTTATTATTTAGAATAAGCTTTGATTCTGGTTTTGGAAAATAGTTTTTTTATATTTGAGCAATTTCTTTTTATCTATTTTACTCAAAATTTTTATTATGATTATTTTTTGAATCTAAGACTTTTCTCAATCTACTGATATGATCTTTTATTTTCTTATTTATTAATGTAATAATTTATGTTGATAGATTTTCTACTGTTGAACTAGGTTTTCTTTTCTGATATAAACATTACTTGGACATGATATATCATCCCTGTATAAACTGCTAGATTCTATCTGCTTCTATTTTAGGAAATATTCATTAGAGAAGTTGGTCCTAGTATAGTATAACAGATGTTGACAGATTTTATGTGGGTTTAATATAAAAGAAAAGAGTAGTACAAAGTTATGTGTATGGCCAGAAGACACATAAATAACTTTAGATTATTGTTTTTTAATGTGTAGCCAGAATTGGATTGTCCATTTTTTTCTTGGTTCAATTTTGGTCACTTAGTTTTGTAAGTTACAGATTTATATTACATTATATGTTCATTTGCAGAAAGTTACATGGTTCTTTTCTGATTCTCCTGTTTTTTCTCAATGTGTGCCTTTTTTCTCATTCTTGTTTAGTGTATTTTTCTTTCTAAATTTTAGGTTTATCTATTTTCACTTCCTATTTTTTTCTTAAGCTCAACATAAATTTCTTAATTTGGAAACTATTTACTTATTTATTTTTGTAGCTGAAAACATTTACAACATACATTTCTCTTTGCACAGTTTTTGTTGTGCCTTAGAGGATTTTTCCATGATTTAGATTCCTTGTCATTGATTTCTAGAAGTTTAATTTGAAGATTTCATTTCTCTTTAAATCCAGGGAGTATATTCCTAACTCCCAACTGGATAAGATTTTCTTGTCATCTTCTTGTTATTTGTAAGTATTTATTTCTTATTGCTATTAGAAATTGTGATATGAATAGTCTTTACTTAAAATATATTATGGGTTTTTTGTGGCCAACTATTTGAGAAGTTTTTGTTGTCTCTTTTTATATGTACAACACATACTTTCTATGCATATGTACATATATGTGCTTTGAGTTAGTTGCTTTCATTCTTAATTATGACTTCATTTTTTCCTGAATTTACTATTTTATGAGTTTTTGTTGTTATTGTTAATATTTACTTAATTTCTCTGTAATTGTTCTTTATATCTTTGATCTTTTTGATTCTGAAAAAGGCATCAAAAAATTTTCCACTAAAATTTTATTTTGATTGCATTTTCTTTTATTATTTTGTTGTACACATTTTTATCTTATTTCCCTATGATTTCACTTTTTTATCTGTTAGATGCATCTGATCCTCAAGGGTTTATTAGTTTCCCACTATAATAATAATTGTATGGCATTCTTTCTTTTCTTATTTTCAGTGTATATTGAAATATGAATTCTTATAATTTTTTTTAAAAATAGAGCTTTTTAGTTATACATAGTAGTTGGGATCATCTTGGAAAACTCATACATGGAATTTTATTTCAGTTAATTAATTATTATATTTGAATACTAATAGTGCTATATTAGTAACTCAATAGTATTATGTTTTTAGTATATATTGAAATATAACTCATGTCATACAATTCATGCATTTAATGTATAAGATTCATAGTTCTAGAATATTCATAAAATTGGGCTAACATCACTAAATTGACTTTCATTTTTTCTATTTGTTCTTTTTAGTTATACGTGACAGTAGAATGTATTTTGACATACATACATGGAGTATAACTTCCCATTCTTCTGGTTTTACATGTTGTGGAGTTTCACTGGTCGTGTATTCATATATGAATATAGGAAAGTTATGTCTGATTCATTCTACTGTCTTTCCTATTTCCATCCCCTCCTTCCCTTCATTCCCCTTTGTCTGATCCAATGAACTGCAGTTGACGTTGAACATTTTCATTACTCCAAAAGTAATGCTATACACATTCGCAGTCAGTTTCTGATTGTTTTTCTTTATACTTAGCTGCAACGTTGCTTGGTTTATGTCTCTATCTTAGGTCTTCTTTGTAAATTGTGATTTTGTTGTACAATGTCATAAGTTCATCTAGTTAAGCACTTCTCTTAATCTACCTTGTTGGTATTACATTTGCTCTTCCATTCCTTCTTTTTCTCCTTGTGGTTTCTTGGAATTCTTTGTCTACTGATTCATTTTTGGCCTTTTGTTTTCAATCGCCCTTTATAAATGCAATTCTTGTGGAGGGAGTGAGTTGATCTTCATGAATGGAGTGATGTATTTCTTTACATTTACTGAAATGTGATTTTCTTCCATCTTCATTTACAATAATTATTTATTTTACCTAGTTTTATCTTTCCACTATTTTTGATTTTTTAAAAAATATTTTTATTTGTAGATGGACATAATACCTTTATTTTATTTATTTTTATGTGGTACTGAGAATTGAACCCAGTGCCTCACAGGTGCTAGGCAAGTGCTCTACCACTGGGTTGCAACCCAGCCTCATATTTTTGAATTTTTTTCATCTTTGTAATTTGAAAATTCAACTCTAATTTCAGATTTAATTATTGGTTATCTTCCTTTTTCTTTAACAAAAATTAGACCTGTGGCTTTTTTATTATTTTAAAACAAGATATTGGTTATATCCCTAATAAGACTGTGTTTTTTTTTAAACTTCCAAGAATCTCATTAAGAAAAGACCATTGGAATATATTTGCTTTTTTTCCTTTCTACTCCCTCCTGTATCTTCCCAGACCTCCGACTCCTGAATTTTACTTAGATTGTTTGGTTCATGATAATGAATAAAACTTACTTTGATATAGTTCAGTAGTTTTTTCTCTCTTTGGTTATCTTTATTTAACATTACAAATGTCTGTATATCATTATCCATAATATATGAACAATATATATGTAATGTATGGATGAACATGTTACATGTTCACTTTTATCACACATATCTATATGGATGTATATGTATACATATGTTGGTGAATATGCGTGTGTCCATGTGTATGTTGCAGGGTTCATTTGTCATCAGTGTATCTACTTTCACCATATTCTCTCTTCTGGATTCCTCCAGTCCTCTGTTCTGATCACTTCTTTGGTTATAGTGTTTTCTCTGTTATTTTTCTCAGAAGTTTCACTGAGTGGTAGATTCTCTGAATCTTTGCCATATGTCTTTGTTGGATAATGATCTCAGATTGCAGTTCTGCCTTTTTTTCTTCTTTTATTTTTTTAAAAATTATTTATTTATTCTAATTAGGTATATATGACAGCAGAATGCATTTTGATTCATTGTACACAATTGCAGTACACCTTTTCGTTTCTCTGGTTGTACATGATGTAGTGTTGCACCATATGTACAGTACATAGGGTTACGATGTCCATCTCATTCCACCCTCTTTCTTGCCCTCATTCCCCCTCTTTTCCCCTCCCTCCCCTTTGCCTAATTACAGTTCCTCCATGTTTTTCATGCCCTCCCCCCGTCCATTATGGTTCAGCATCCACTTATCAGAGAGAACATTCAACCTTTGTTTTTTGGGGATTGGCTTACTTTGCTTCACATGATATTCTCCAACTCCATCCATTTACCTGCAAATACCATAATTTTATTTTTTTATTATAATGCTGAGTAATATTCCATCATGTATATATACCACAGTTTCTTCATCCATCCATCTATTGAAGGGCATCTAGGTTGGTTCCATAGATCAACAAATATATGAAAAAATGTTCAACATATCTAGTAATTCGAGAATGCAAACTATTCTAAGATTTCATCTCACACCAGTCAGAATGGCAGTTATCAAGAATACAGACAACAATAAGTGTTGGAAAGGATGTGGGGGAAAAGGCACACTCTTACATTGCTGGTGGGACTGCAAATTGGTGCAACCAATCTGGAAAGCAGTAGGAGATTCCTTAGAAAACTTGGAATGGAACCACCATTTGACCCAGCTATCCCACTCCTCAGTCTATACTCAAAGGACTTAAAATCAACATACTATAGTAATACAGCCACATTAATGTTTATAGCAGCTCAATCGACCATTATCTTTCTTCCAGTCTCTTTATTTCTACTCTCTCAGGAATTTAACCACATGTTCTTAGGGGGCTGTGGGTGTGTGTGCACATGTATGTACATGTTTCTTATCAATCCTGGCTGAACTTATGCATTTGCCATCTATAGATTTAGGATTTTCTAAGGGGAAATTCTTTTCATAATTCATCTAGTGATAGCCCTTCCTCTATTAGTTTCTTTTTCTCATTCTACATCATACTGTTTTTAGAAGTTGTACTTTTCTTGAGTTCTTCCTCATCTATTCATAGTCAACAGAAGGATCACACTTCCAGAGACTATTTGCTATTTTTTAAGAAAGGCATAGATGTGTGTTTTGGGATTTGGAAGGGAGGAGTAGAAATTGATTGTACTGGAGTGTATTTTGATGATGTTCCCTTTTTAGTTGTAGTTGCTGGGTGAAAAAAATTTTCTAGAGTAATTAGATAAGGTCAGCTTCACCTTTATTATGACACATTTCTTATTATTAAAATTTATATACTGTGTATATTTTAAAACATGTCATAACAGATTTTCAGAGTTACAGACTGTGAACTTAAGCATCATAAATAATTTTGTTTCTGAAGCATGTAATATATATTACATATATACCTATTCTTTTGTGTGTATCCAAGAATTAATCTTAGATACTTTAGAGAATTTTCCCTTATGCTTAGCAAATTATTTTTAGCTTAAAGATATTAAATAATTTGTTTTTAAAATATGAATGTGTGTTCTTTCATTTGCAAGGCATTACAGAATTTAAAAACGATAACAATTTATGTTTATGTATACTTTAAAATAAATGAATATGCCATATTCTTTTGTGCAGAGATACTACTAATTCAGTAAAGGGAGGAGAATAATAGCAAATCATTGTTTTAACCCTTTACAGATTGAAAATGATAAGAACTTTTTTTAAACTATTATATCAACACTTTGGCTTACTGAGGTATAATGTAATCTGAAACTATAAAAGTTTTTTTCTCACACCAATGAAGATTCAAATGAGCCTATATAGCAGATGAGAATCAAAGCAATTTCTCTTGAATTTATAATTTGAGTGGTGGGATTTCTTTTCAGCATTCTTCTTTGTTATTATTTAGATGTATAATTCTTACCCTTAAATCTCTGGAAGATGGAAACTAACTTCTGTAATTCTTTATAAATTGGAATGGCACTAGGGTAATATTGTTACAACAGTGTTGTCTGTGTTTCAAATTTATTTAACAAAAGCCTTATAATCTTGCTGGATTTAATTATCTCCCTAAAAAGATAATCATCTTCTTAAAATATCAAAATGTCTTTAAGTTTGAACTTTTGATACACTTTAGCTTGAGTTAATATCACTTAGATATTTGGTCGATGAACCTACACAGCATCAAAAAGCAATTAGTAGAATGTCTCCAGTTCACACAGTGGGTAGTTGGTAGATGTTTCCTTCCTTCTTTGGAGTTTAAGAAATCAAAGGTATACCTCCTGCTGTGTTATTTTCCCACATTAGTGTGTACTGAGCTCTTTGCTGGGTGATCAGGACTGTCTTGGACCAGAAAGACACTATTTCCCTCTTATAGAACTTCTCCCAGAATATCCATGATCCTACTTAGTGCCTTTTCTGTCTATTCCTTTAGTTCTCAATGAAGGTAGCATTTCCCTAAATATGGAGGTCATTTTAATTTACAATTTTATAAAGTATTTTTAGTCTTCAAATAGTACTAATGATTTGGCCCAAAGCTAATATTTCTGTTTCTTTACCTGCCATATTGTCCTTACCCCATCACACTCATCCTAACCTCTCCATTGAAACTGCTGTCAAGGGTCCCTAAAGATCTGACAGATCTGTTGACTGACTTCTGTCCTTCTCTTACTTGAGTTTGTGGCATTTGATAACTGTTGATCATTTCCTCTTACTCCTGTGGACATCAGTGATACATTAACATCCAGACAGTATTTATCAAGCAAGGCAGATTATATAACAGTAAACAAGAAATGCATTTTTCCCTACATAGAAGTTTTATTCTCATGATGTTGTGCTTATTACATGAGAGTTAGTATTAGACCATCTGAGACCTAGCTCTGACACCTACTGTTGTGTCAACTTAAATACATTTCTTAACAGTCTTCACCTGTAAATAGTAACATTACAAATACCAGCATAGTAATTTCAAAAAGCATTAAATAATCTCTGAAAATATTTAGCACACTGCTTGGCATTCTTTACATTCTTAGGGGGGCAGCCTAAGTCTGTCAATTTACTCCTTTTTTGAAGACATTATGTCATCTCTTTGGCTGGTGTTCTTTACTCTAGCCTTGGCAATCTCAAGTCCCACTTTTGCAATGCTGATTGCACTTCTGCCTGCCAGCCATTAAACACTGACTACTGTTCTTCCCTGACATACTGGCTTCCCACCTCCCTCCTTCCTCCATACTCCATTAGAGTTCATCTGCTGAGGCCTCTTCACTTCCTGGTCAGGTTTTGAACACCTGCTTTTTCTTCCAGTCTCTCTTCAAACATTTCTGCAAGCAGAGGCAGACACTGTTTCTTTGCATCTCTTTAGGTCCCTATGCATATCTGTCATAACACAGTCAAGTGTAATCTGCAGGGGTCCATGAGAGAAAAGAAAGTGTCTATTTGTCTTGGTATTCTTAGATGTGGCACAACTGTGACCTTAAAATATAGATAATATTTATCAAACAAATACTTAGATGAATGCTTACTTTCTATGAAAGGACACTGTTCTCTATGTGCCAGGTATTGTGCTAGTTACTGTTAGATATGCAGCATCAATAGGACAAGGTCATTGTCTTCAAGAAAGGCACACTCCAAGGCAGGATGGGATAGCCGATGAGAGATAACACCCATAGCAGGAAGGAACATTCTATTTCATTCAGAGGTATGGGATGTTAGCATTTAGACTAATCATCTTCTTAAAAGAGGTGAATTAACAGTAATTTAAAATTTGGACTTTTTACTTACCCATTAATAAGAGCAGTTTTATTATGACTTCTGCCTCTTGAGGAAATGTATTCTCGTAGACCCAAATGTCAAGCTGTCATAGCATCTTGTGATAGAAAGAGATGAGCATTGTCTATATGTTTCAAGTGATTTACTGTAAGTAGGGGTTTGCGTCAATCGTAGGTGGAATCTTGGGAGGTAGAACTTTAGCAGTTATCTGAGCTAAACCACTTTGTGCTTCTGATTTTTGAGATAAGGTTTAAAATGGAAGTTTTGGCTACTCATTTGTAGTATATTTGCAGAAGTTGAAGTGATCTTTCCCTACCTTTAATTTTTTAAACTCTAAGAATTTTTTCTTCTTTTCTGTTCTAATGCAGTTTAACAATTGTGGGAATGAAAATCTTCATTAGTTAATTGAATATTGTGATTTATATAGAATTATTATGAACAGTATTTGAGTATAATATTCAAAACAAGTCAGCTTTTCTTTAGTGAAACAAAAGTCATCTTAGCATCATGGTGCACTATAGTGACATCATTTGAAAATTAATAGTCATTATATCTTAAAGTACAGAGGTGATTTAAAAAAAGTATGAGTTTATTTTGAAATAATTTCAAGTTTACAGAGAAGAAAATGCAAGTACAGTACAAATCATGCTCTTTTCTGAGCCACTTGCTTCATTACCACTGAATGCTGTGGTATGCAGTTCCCGGAAATGAGGACATCCCTACATTGAACCATCAAGGTAGGGGATTTAACTTTGTCCAGAGGGCATTTTTAAAGCAGCAAGGTTTTTTAGTTGATAAAGTGCTGCATATGAGGTAGTTTTTATTTTGTTGCCTCTGTTAATTTCTTTACTGGTTGTTTTTTGGAATATTATTTGAGTTCTGGCACTGAGGATAGAACATGAACTTACTGTGTTGTCTTTATATCTGTGTTCTTCACTTAAGAACTGTGAGGACATTTTCACAGTTATGAGAAATGCCAGTTAGAAGCAATTCTTTTTCTCTTCTGTGCTTATAGACCCTATGTACTTAGAAGACACAATTCTTCAAAATTTTGAAGCAATCTATGGAATGTTTTCAGTGGTATGTAAAATATTGTAGTTCAGCAAAGATCAATCAGATTCTAGGGATGCTTATTCTGAATTTAGTTTTTAAGAAGAATTTCATAATTAGAAAATTTCACAGCAACAAAGGATACCACCACTGAATGTGGCCATAACTAATTTGTTCATGTTAGAATTTTTTAGTTATCACATAGTGATGGTGACATAGGATTTGACATAGAAAGAAGTATTAGTGAAAGAGATGAGAGTGAATTTTCAGACATGTAGTAATCATACTAGGAGACTCTGGTTTGATAAGCTAAAAACAATGAGAGTTTTAGGAGGAACAATTGATCAGTAGTGTCAAATTAAAGGAAAAACAATAAACAAGGTCAAATAGGATAAGGACGAAACAGCATATGTTGGTTTAGATAATTTTGAAAGCAGTTCCACCAGAGCAGGAGCCAAGTTGCAGATCATCCATCTTGCTTCTTTCTTCCACACTAGAGAACTGGGCAGATAAGTGCTATTATTATCAACTCTGGCTGGTGTTATTGTTAGTAAATGCAGCATATGTTGAATAGCAATCTTGTAACATGGCAGTGTAGACTGAGTAGTGATGTTTTTATCATAATAGGTGGCTTTCTTAGCTAGCCTTGAACATCAAATCTATGAAACTGAAATAAATGTGAAATGTTTCTTAATATAGGGACTCCTTACGTAGGTTTCTACTTATTTTCATTTCACATGGATTTTGAGGAAAATCTATGAATTGTAAATTTGAAATCTTACCTTGACTACCATACTTTTAGAATCTATAGTAAGTTCTCAACAAATACTTGATGTATTCTGAATTTATTTTAAAAATAATTTTATTGATTGTAATACTGCCACACTTCTGGATGGAAGGAACACTCAAGAAATAATAAAGATAGAAATAGGAAAACAAGCCATAGACAGTGTCAATTTTTCTGCATTCTAACGGGGCACTAGTAAAGTGTCCTGTCTTCCCAGTCCAGCCTTGATTCTCAGGACTTCCTTATAAGACGGAATAGAGTGGACAAGAAAAGATGAAAATGAAACTACACATACTAATTTCAACCAAACTCAAGAAGAAGTAATGGAGTGACTGTATAGAAGCTGTCTTTAGCATACAGATTCTTTCTAAGTGTTGAACTTCTCTTTGGACCATAAATTTCTACTATTTTTTCCTTAGATCATTCTCAACAGTGAATTTCACATGGTCACTTGTGATCCTGCTTCTGATTACTCTACAATACATTGTGTGTATTTATTTATTTATACTTATTATAATTCTAGTAGTAAAAGTAGAGTTCCTTTTGCTGGGTTATCAAAGAATGAGTATGTACTGACAATGACTCTGTTTCTGTGTAGTCAAATTCCTACTATACTTTTGACTGCTCTTAGTTTTGTGGTTGAAAGAATGCAAATCATTCCAAGTTCTGTCATTTAAAATTTCTTGTTTTCTCTGTCCCTAAGGTCTAACTGACCTGCTGGACTTTTCCTGAGATTGCTAACATAAACCTTTCATTTCCACTTGATAGCTTGATACCTTTTCCTATTCATCTATTAGATTCCCTTTGAGTTGATTTTTTCCCACTTAATGAGTACATTATACTATGCAATAAATGGTAGTATGGGTGATATATGGGCATAATATAGAGACAACTTGGGTATTCTGTAAAGACTAGGGAAATCATTAAGAAAAATAAAAAATGTTATTTGTGATATTTATAGCAACTGGAACAGGTTATTAAAGACAAAAAGGAACAAGTAGATTAGTAGCATTTAAAAACTTTATGCTTTGGGAGTTAGGAGGAAGAAAGAGATAAGTAGGAGTTGCACAGTGGAGTTTTAGGGCAGGGAAACTACTCTGCATGATACTATAATGTCAGCATTAATAGAATTTATGGCATGGTAAACCCCAATGTAAACTATAGACTTTGAGTGATGACTGTGGGTCAATGTAAGTTTATTTTTTATAACAAATGTACCACTCTGGTGGAGCATGCTACTGGGGGGCGGGGAAGCTATGCCTGTGAGGGGCAGAGGGTACAGTGAACAATGTACTTTCCACTCAATTTTGTCATGGACCTAAAACTAGTTTAAAATGCAGTCTATTTAAAAACAAACAAACAAACAACAAACAAAAAACATACAGATAAAAAACCTCAAACATGTTCAATTCTCACTAATATCTTAGAAGCATCCAAAAGATGAACTATAATTTACTTTTTCTGATTCATATGAATGAGCTAACCTGTATGGGAAAATGTCTGCCCAAGGAAAATGTCTTTCTTGCTTCACTTACTATCGACCTCTTTTGAGAAGCATTTTAAAAGCTATAATCTAATTTTTTCTTATTCTACTTTCTTAACATTTGCTTCTCATTTTCTTTCAGGTTTGAAGTTTGAGGAAATTCAAGAAAGATTTGGAGAGGAGTTCTTTAAAATATGCTTTGATGAGAATGAGAGAGTCCTTCGAGCTGTAGGTGGTACATTACAGGACTTTTTTAATGGCTTTGATGCTTTGTTGGAACACATTAGAACTTCTTTTGGAAAACAGGCCACTCTGGAATCACCATCTTTCCTATGCAAAGAGCTCCCTGAAGGTACTCTTATGCTCCACTACTTCCACCCTCATCATGTGGTGGGGTTTGCAATGCTGGGGATGATTAAGGCTGCAGGAAAGAAGATCTATCGCCAGGATGTGGAAGTGGAACAGGTTGCAAACGAGAAGCTGTGCTCTGATGGTTCAAACCCAGGCAATTGTAGCTGTCTTACTTTCCTTATCAAAGAATGTGAAAATACTAACATCACGAAGAACCTTCCACAGGGAACCTCCCAAGTTCCTGCAGACCTCAGAATTAGCATCAACACCTTCTGCAGAGCCTTCCCTTTCCACCTGATGTTTGACCCCAACATGTCAGTCCTTCAGCTGGGAGAAGGCTTAAGGAAACAACTTCGATGTGACACTCACAAAGTGCTCAGGTTTGAGGACTGCTTTGAGATTGTTTCTCCAAAAGTCAATGCTACCTTTGAGAGAGTTCTGCTGCGACTGTCCACCCCATTTGTGATTAGGACCAAACCTGAGGCTTCTGGCACTGAAAATAAAGAAAAGGTAAGTGGATACGGACTTGAGATCGGTGAGGGGAACCATGGAATGGATAATTATTTCAATAAATTACATGCTGGCTATACTTGTAATTATTTAGGCAAGAGAGCTTTAAGTGCCATTTAGAAGATTACTGGTCCCTTGATGTATGTAAGAAGATTTGGCCCTATTCCCAGCCATTTTGCATAGTGTCTGCCTCATTCATTAATTTATTTCAGCACATAAAAAGGAGACATTTATTAATACTAGGCATAGCAATTACAAAAATGATAGGACTCACTAAAAATCTAATATTTTACATTCATGAATTTTTTTCACTGATTGAAGTCAAACCGTGAGAGAAATAGTGATACTGATTTCAGCATTGCAGGGTTTGATTGCCTTATCTGGAAATAAATATAGGTTAAAAAGTCAGCTATACTATGAATCTGTTCTTTTCTAAATTTCATAATCTAGGAACATCTAATACATATCCTACTTTTGTCTTAGTGTACAAAATAATGTTCCCCATAGGTTGGAAATTGACTGTCTAAAAACTTCTCTTTAACTAAATTTTAGTATTGAAATAGGTTCATTCCTTTAGAATGTGTTCATTCCTTGAGAAGATTCAGAGAATATTAGTATTCCATACTCATGTTCTACTAAAATGCAGTTCTCTTAGGCTTTCATCTTATATCCAAGTATTTTGTGGAAGTTATTGGTTATTAGAAATTAATAGGTTGCTATGGCTAAAAGAAGGAAAAATTTCAGAAATAATGAAAAACTCAGTAAGTGAATAATCTACTACACATATTCTGGATTGTCTGCAATAATAATTAATGAAAAAATAGGATCCTGAAAGTGGAGTCAAATATGTTTTTGAGGATTTTGTACAGTATTAGTTTCATAGTTAACTTTATAATTTTGAAGTTCAATGGAAACCTTTTAAAGTATCTGAGAAAGATGGAATGATCCTTAAGTATTCCCTCTGAATAAGTGATTTAGGAAAATCATTCAGTAATATTTTTATTATATAAATCCAGGGATTAGAAATCATCTAAGGATAGACCTGGATTTGATACATTTGGATATTTTAGTGTGAATGAATTATTATTGTTCTTATTCGATCACAGAAAGATTTTTTTAATTTTTTGTTTTTTTAGTAGTACTGGGGATTGAACTCAGGGGCACTTTACATCTGAGTTATACCCCTAGTCCTTTTTAGTTTTTATTTTGAAACAGGGTCTTGCTAAGTTTTCCAGTCTGGCCTCAAAGTTATGATCCTCCTGCCTCAGCCCCCCAAGTTTGCTGAGATAACAGGCATGTGCCACCATAGCCAATTAATAATATTTTTAAGGTGATATATATATATATATATAAGTTATACATATCAATATACATATATATTTATTAATTACTGCTTATTTTGAGGCCTCTTAGAATGGAAGAAACTTGGTAAATGTGTATTTTTGTTCACATTTGTAATTGCTTTAAAATGGGAATTATACTAGCTTTTTAATTTAGAAAATATTAAAGCTGTCATTTCGGTTTTACAGGAGTTCAATATTTGGCATGGAGGGTTTGAAGCATATTTTGGCCTTTAGAATTGAAGTTAGCATTTTCAGAAATGTTCCTGAACTAGATTATTAACAATGTTAATTGTTTTATGTATTGGAGAAAAATCCATTCAATTTAAATATAATGCTTCAGATTTCCCCCCTATATTTGGCTTGTATTTCTGTTGAATTTGTATACCAGGGTAAGAAATAGACATAATGAAATGATGACTCAAATGTCAAGGCCCCCTGCCAATTCCAATAATAAGGAACTGGCTCATTGAGAAGATGCAATTATCATCTAAACATGCTCATGTAGTTTAAAAATAAAGCCATAGGCTAGATTTTTAGTTAGAAAAGAGTAGTAATGTGCTCATTCTTATGTGTACATTTCTGCATACCCACCTGAGAAATGGTTTTGAGAAGGGGACATTTTGGAGGCTATAGTTGTCCAAATTGGAACTATAATCAGTGATGGCATAGAATCTTACCCAGGTGAATAAGTAATGTTTTTGAATTAATGTGTCATCAAATTCCAGTATGTAGTTTCTTAAGATATGGAAAGAAGAAAGCAAATCAGGCTTAAAAATTAATTATGTTCTTGTTGATAAATGTGACCTTGATATGCATTATTTCCCCATAATAACTGTTCTTATTAATGGATTACTTCATGTTGCTTGAAGTCTCTAGTTTTTATTTGGCTTGGATAAGAAAGTGCTATTTTACAATAATTTAACATATATAATTCTTAGTCTAACACTAAAAGCTTTCATTATTTATCTATTTTGTCTATGCACTTAATACCAATGAACCACTACCCCTGCCATCAAGAGAAAAAGTTGAGTTAATCATCAGTCATGACAGTAAAACATTTGCAGATTGAATTGAAAATGCTTCTGATAAATTATGATCTTCGTGATTTTATTTATTTATTTCATTTATTTATTTTATGACTAGAGGTACAAAATGCTTGTAAGCAAGTTGGTGAGATACTAGTGAAACAGAAAGCCATATCTTAGACTCTAAAGTATTACATCTTGATCCTGCTGTAATGGGTTATAAACATGTAAGGCTTGATCAAGATGTCAACTTGTCACTGAGAGGCATCTGGTGCAACAATCCATGGCAGGTTTCAATTCAGCAGTCTTGAAGTCAGAAGAAACTTCCAGATGGCTTAATTAGGCTTTGATCCCATCACTTGGTTTCCTCTGCATCTCTAAGTGCTCATCCATGTCTCACACAGTCTCTCTCTCTCTCTTTTTTTCTCTCTCTCATTTCTTTTCTCCCCATGTGTTTTTATCTCTCCTTAAGCTCAACTTCTTTTTCTGCACCTTCTTACTCATCTAATGTCAAGCACTGAATATGAATAAATTAGTTATTAAAAACAGATATGCTAGCAATAAAGACTCTCTTAGATATCCATGTTAATCTGTGCCATGATCTCTTTCACATCATTCAGATCTAATATTGTTCTGAGAAACTGGGATCTTATTTTGAGTTACAAGGCTTTGTGATGAATTGGAGAATAAATTTGTTTGCAATCCAGCAAGCTGTTTGGAGGTTAATATTTTCATGTGAACTCAACCCATTGAAGTTGATTTCAATGTTTCTTTGTGTGGAGGATTATTACAAATCAGGGTAATGGCACATATTCTTATACTGTAAGTGACATGATAAGTGTCAACAGATTGTAAGAGAGTTTCCTCTGATAACCTTTATTTTAGTAAATCCTTTTAATTTCTGAGTGTCAGATTGCTACATCTGGAAATTAAGAAACTTAGACTAATAATTAATATTTGTATTCCTTTATAAGTCATACTTGATACATGTATATTTATATGATATCAATTATTATGGTTTAGATGCGGTGTCCCACAAAAGCTCACATACAAGACAATGCAAGAAGATTTGGAGGAGAAATGATTGGGTTATAATCTTACCCCAATCAGTGAATTGATCCCTGATGGGATTAACTGAGTGATAACTAAAGGCAGATGGTGTGTGGCTGGAGAAGTGATTCATTGTGGGCATGGCTATGGGGCATATATTTTGTATCTTGAGAGTGGAGTCTCCCTCTGCTTCCTGATCATCATGTGAGCTGCTTCCCTCCTGCATACTCTTCCACCATGATGTTCAGCCTCACCTCGACCCCTGAAGAATAGGAGCCAGCTGCCTTTGGACTGAGACCTCTGAAACCATGAACCCTCAGATCTTTTAGTCACAGCAGTGTAAAAGAGGACTAAAAAACATCAATTGACCATAAACTTTTTCTCATCCCCATGATTCAGTGAATTCAGATTCATTTTAAAAGAGAGGAAGGGGGAAGGTGGCTTATCTACCAGGAAGAATGCATTTTATTATAAAGACTGGATTAAAAAAAATCTCTTGACAGTTTAGGTGACCAACCTGAGAAAGTTACTTTTAAGGATTAAATGATATAATCTACCTAAAATTCTTAGCATCTGCAGCTCCCAACATTAAGTTGCTGAATAAAAATTGTTATTACTTTTTCTACTATATTGTTATTGTTCCTTCCCACCTGTAATATTCCCTCTACGCATTCCCCTACTCACTTCTTTTTGCCTTAGAGAAGACAGTATCAGATATCAGCAGGTTTAATGATTTTAGAGAAATATCAACCTCACCTAACATCTTTGTAAAAACAGGGCTTGGTCTCTGCTTCTTGTCTTTTTAATAAAGATTAGAAAACCACTTGTCACAAGTCCTCCAGGAGCTCTATTTGGGTTTGCTTTTTACTTACAAATTATTACATTTTTAAAATCCCTGGTCTTCTTTGCAGATTCATGAAAGTTTGGAATCAAATTTTCATTACCCCTGTCTACTAATATAATTTATATTCACTTATCAAAGCATTTTGCAGTGGCTTCCAAAATGAAAGAGATGGATTAACCTAGCCACTGACTGAAATGGCAATGGATTTTGAAAAACAATAAACAACATGAGTTCTTTTGACTTTTTTTTTGGTGGTTGTTTAGTAGCAATGCTTCAAAAACCTTAATAATACCCTGGAAGAAGTCCAGCATTTGAAATACATCATCTCTAGGACAGAACAATAATGTTGTTATTCATCTTCTGTTTTGTTCTCAGGGTAAGCATTAAGGAAAAGTATAACCAAATTACATTTTTTAATCCTCAGAAATATCCTCACACTTGTCTCATCAGTTAGAAACTGCGAGTAAATTCTTGGAAATAACTTTCAATAGATAAAGTAGGAAATAATCTATAATTTTCTGTGGTCGTATCTGTTTTGAAAATCTTCCTTTATCTTTCCTAGACAGGTACCCATCTTTTTATGATGTGCTGATTGAAAAGTTTTAAATATATTTATTTATCTTACCATACATAAAGAACTTCTGAAAGACAAGTTTAATTTGGCTGTCAAGAATTCATTTTTAGGCCAGGCATGATGGTGCACACCTGTAATCCCAGTGGTTTGAGAGTTTGAAGCAGGAGGATCACAAGTTCAAAACCAGCCTCAGCAATTTAGCAAGCCCTAAGCAATTCAGTGAAACCCTGTTTCTAAATAAAATATAAAAAAGGGGCTGGGTATGTGGTTCAGTGGTTAAGTGCCCTTAGGTTCATTCCCCGTACCAAAAAAAAAAAAAAAAAAGGAATTCATTTTTGTCTTCAACTTAAATTTAATTGGGGAAAGTATGAGCATTTCTCTTTAGATCATAATATTCTATTAAAAACTTTCAATATTGAACTGTAGTCTTTGTGATGGACAACTTGATATAAGGGCTTTCTCCATATGTTAGAAGTACACCAGACATAACTTTATTCAAAATAATCTAGAGTCTTTTTTTTATTGTAAGTACAAATGAGGTTCCTTAATTTAAATTTTTATGTTTTTCATGTTTCCTTACAATTGCTCCCTGACAATTGATTAACCTTAAAAGTAAGATTGGGCAAATTGAGATTTTTATGCAGATACCGACATTGTTCATCCAGGTCTTTTTTTCCCCTCTTAATGCCTATAATATTAAAATTAATGTATTGTGTTATTAGTGTGCAATTACTGTGTTTTGTATAGAGGACATCATAGGTGATTACATAGTGAATCATGTACTCCTAACAGTGTCCTCATGTTTAAAGTTTATGTTTTGCCACATTTTAATTTTTGTCAGCAAGAAAGATTTCAGCCTCCCAAACTTATAAACTTATCTATGTTGTAGCATGTATCAATAGGTTGTTCATTTTTATTGCTGAACATTTCGTTGAATAGATATACTACAGTTTATGCATAAAACCAGTGAATGGATATTAGGTTATTCCCATATTTAGGCTATTTTGAGTAATGGGACAGTGAGAATTTATGTACAAGAGTTTATAGGGATATTTTCCCACTTCTCTTGTTCAGATGAATAGGAGTTGCTGTGTTGTATGGTATGGATATGTTTAGACCTTAAAGAAATTGCCAACAGTTTTCCAAGGGGGTTATGCCATTTCCCATTTGACTGGCAACATGTGAGGATTCCACTTTCTTCATATCCTCACCAATACTTAGTATTGTCAGTCTTTTTAATCATTGCCACCCTAGGTGCAAAATGTTATCTTGGGTTTAATTCACATTTCTCTGATGACTAAAGATGTTATCTATCTTTTTTATGCATGTTAGCAGTTGGTATGATTTCTTTGATTAAATATCTAATCCAGTGTTTTGCAATTACTTTATGTAGATCTGTTCAGATTTTCATATTTTCTCGAATTAATTTCAGTACCTTGTGTTTTTCTAGAAACTTGTCCATCTCATCTAAATTGTCTATGTTGACCTAAAGTTGTTTATGATAATTCCATATCATCACTTCAGTTTTGATGTGTGGCTGGTGATGTCTTCTTTTTTGCTCCTGATTTTGGTAATTCATCTTCTCTTACCTCTTGTTTTTTTTTTCCTGGTAACATTTGATGAATGTTTATCAATTTTGTTAATATTTTCAAAGAAACAGAATATTTTCTGTTTTCTATCATGTCTGATGTTTTCTTTCTTGTGCTTATAATATGCTTAATTTACACTTATTTTTTTCTTTTTTTAATATGTATTTATTTATTTTTTTAGTTGTAGTTGGACACAATACCTTTATTTATTTATTTATTTTTATGTGGTGCTGAGGATCAAACCCTGGGCCTCACATGTGAGGGGTGAACGCTCTACTGCTGAGCCATAACCACAGCCCTTTTGTTTTTTAATATGGCAATTTAGATTAATGAGTTGAGGTCCTTTTTTTTTAGTATGCTCTTTAAACTATAAATTCTTTTAAACTCTACTTTAACTGCATCCCATAAGTTTTAATCTTCATCCTTTTGTTTTCCTTTGGGTCAAATTATTTTCTGATCTCTTCTATAAAGCTCTTTTTTGAGCAATGGATTATTTTTAATTGTGCTATTTAATTTCCATATTAAACTTACATTTGTAAATGTATTTTAAGTCATTTTATTAGTGCTTGCAGTAGAGATTAAAATAAATACTTTAATTATCACAATGTGTCCTTCAAATTAATACTAACCTAATATTGTACACTATAACAGTTTTGTCCTATATAACGTCATTTCTACCCCCCAGCCCCTGCCTTTTTGTGGTATTATTTTACATGTTATAAACTCAATTATACAATGGTTTTTGTAATTACCGTATAATATTAATTGTATGTATATATATAATATATAATTTTATATAATACATATCTATATCAAAAGGTATTAGGACAAGAAAGAAGAAATATATTCAAGCTTTTTCATATACTGTCTTATATTTATCTTCATATTTACCATTTCCTGTGTCTTTATTTCTTCCATGTATTATGCACTTTCTTTGATCTTGAAGAAGTTTCCTTCATATAGTTTGTAGAGTTGGTCTATTAGCAACCAGTTTTATTACTCTTTATTTGTCTGACAATGTCTTTATTTCACCTTAACTTTTGATAGTTTTTCTGGATATAGAATCTTTTGTTGGAACTATTTTTTTTTCTGTGAATTGAATATGTCCTCTACTGTCTGTTGGGCTCTTTCTTTTTCAATTAAGTTAGTTGTTCATTGCATCACTGATTCCTATTCCAATGAATGAAATTGAACATAGTGATATAAGAGAGGATAAGTGATCTTGAAAAGAATGATTAGGCAGGGAATACTTCACTGAGAATATATAAGGTTCATATATTTTCTTCATATTCTAGTGTTGGTAGGATTCCCAAATTTGTTACTTTAGTGCACCATTTGACACACTCATGCTAAACATTGTTTTCTGGAACATCCAGTTTAATTTCTTCTTTTTCTTTCATTCTCTTTCTCTCTCACTTTCTCACCTACATCCCTGCCTCCTTCCTGGATAGAGCTGTATTTTTATTTTTATTTTTATTTTTGGCTATTGCAGATATTTAATATGTATTTTCACTCTATTATTAGATTCCTTTATTTAGGTTTTTATTGTAAAACAATTACAGTATAAAATTTGGAAAATGCAGAACACTAAGAGTAAAACATCTGTTTATTATTAATTCCTTGAAATATTCACTAATAATCTTTTGGTGTACCTCTTTTTATTTTATACTACAAAACTCATTAGTTATGTGGGTGTAGATAGTTGGTTTTTTTCATTTTTTTTTTGCTAAAAATAATGTAAATCAATGTAGCCTATATATTTTATTTTCAAATTTTTATTAGTACTAAAGTTAGCTACTTTTCTGAATCACATGTTCTCTGATTGTTCAATGGAAGTCTAACATACTTCGGCACATCTACTGGGCCCATCTTTTACTTACTATGCAGTAATAATAATTTTATAATTTTCAATTTTTTTTGCCTTTAAAAAACATTTGCTAAGAAAATTCTTTGCTATAGAAGACTAAGTGGTCAATACTATTTATATATTTCAGTATCTCTTTCTATTACACTGTACTTTATCCTTTCTATTGATAGATTGATAGCTTAGGTTGAAATGAGAGATATTTCACCGGATATAGTTAGTTTTTTATGTTGCTATATGGTACCCCATCAATTGCTGTTGAACCACAAGGCCAGTATATACCTTTGACTTTTTGTTCTGAGCAGCAACTGAACTCTGTGGGCCAATCAAGCACTCCAAGAACATTACAGCAACACTGATGACATGTCAGCATTGTTTTGACAGAACCACAGGATATATCTCCTAGGAACACCAGTGGTTGTCTTGGCAACCTTTACCCTAGTTTGTCAAAGGAGGACTTCAGAGCCTGATTGTTGCTCTGTTATCAATGTGAGATGATAGCTTACATGGTCATGGTAACCATCTCTGTTTTCCTGAAGTATATGCAAGACAGAAAAAATGTCAGAGTCATGGAAACATAATACACTAGATTTTCTTTTCTTCCTTTTTCATATTGTGTATTTACTCTTCAAAGATTCTGTGATTAGGTGTACTCAGATCATAACTTGGTTTTTATTGCTACAGCAACTTCTAAGTCATGACTTCATTGTCTTGCCTTTTCCAAGGGGGTTTTGTGATAATGTCTAATTATGATAATTATGATTGGAATAAGTAAATAGCATTACGTGGCCTTGGTTGGCACCATCCTGGAACAAGCACAGGGGTGATGCTGGGAAACAATATTGTGTATGACTACGAAGTCTCTGGAGCAGGACTTTCCAAGTTTGAATCCTTTTTCTGTCCTTTACTAGCTAGGTGAACTTGAACAATTTTGATTTTTAAAGCTTGTTTTCTTTGCCAACTTCATGTTTGGTGGGGCTATTTTTTTTAAGATAGAGAGAAGAGAGAGAGAGAATTTTTTAATATTTATTTTTTCAGTTTTCGGTGGACACAACATCTTTATTTTATTTTTATGTGGTGCTAAGGATCAAACCCAGTGCTCCATGCATGCCAGGCGAGTGCACTACCGCTTGAGCCACATCCCCAGCCCCAGTGGGGCTCTCTTGTTCTCTTCTGTTTTCCTGTAAAAATAATGAGGGCATTTTTCTGTGTTCCACAAGTTTGTTTACTACTTGTTTCAGTTTTACCACCAAATACTCATTTAGCATTTCCTTGGTTGTATTCCTCATTTTTAATTCATAGTTTTGATTAAGAAATATTCTTATGTTCAATTTTAATATCACTTGTTCTTAGAAAAAAATGTCAGAATGTAGATTAACATTTAAAAGTATATGTAATATATATGTAAGTACATGTATGTGTGAGAATTCCAGATGGTTATGAATACCTTGTTTGAAAATATTCATAAAGAAGAGGATCCTGCCTTCAAATATTTGAAGAGGTATGATAAGAAGAGGAATACTATTTTATTATGTTTCACAAGGCAAATTGAGAATTAAGTAGAAGTTATAAGGAACTAAATTTGGTTAAGGATTAAGGGAAATTTTCCAATAATTTAGAGATATTAAAAATGAAGTGAATTTCCCTGTGAGATAGTGAGCTACACAATATTTAGGAGTTCAAAAAGAAATTGAGTAACAATCTCTCAGAGGTATTTTAGGGAAGATTCATACAGGGAAGCCCAAACTTCCTCTAAGATAAATAAGATGATCATATTACTTTTAGAATTCTGATTTCAGAAAATAGGAGTAATAACTATATTGCAGACTTTTGTGCTCTTAGAAGTAAAATTTCTAATCCATTTTAGAATTCCATTAGAATGGATGTGATTTGACCTGAAGTAATGAATGGGTAGAATAAGAAGAGTCACAAAAGCTGTAATTCTGTTTAGTAATCATTATTCTCCAGAACCTAGTACTTTGCAACCTTTAAAATTCAACTAATATTTAAGTTTCATTGAAGTGTCATCTGTGTTGAGTTCCAAGTTTAGTAAGCATTATCCACTCTTAGAAAATTCAATTAAAACTTGATTTATATGACCTATCACGAATAGTCAACATAGTAAAAGCTGTCTTTAAAACATTTTTAACTTGAGGGTGCTCTATAGAAGAGTCATTTGTTTGTTTTTCAATATTCATGAAACTGGACCTTTAGGAAATGTTGAAATAATAAGCAAGTCATTAGCGTGTGCCTCTTGAACAAGTTTTCTTCTAGCTTATTTAGATTTTAAGAAACTAAAATAATTTCCACATTTTTCATTCACTGGTAGTTATATTGATCTCTTAATAGATAGATCTTTCTATATACTGAAAAAATATGATCCAGCACTGTTGGTTTCATTAAACAGTATTTTTAAATTTTGTGACAGAAGGAGTATAGTTCACTACATTTTGCTTTTCTGAATAGAATACAAGTATTTATGTTTGAATTACAAGATGGTCTTGTTTTTTTTGTTTTCCTTTTATCTTTTAACTGAAGACAGTGTTTTTCATGGATGCTTAAGAGAATGAAGACTTGACCTTATTTATAGGAGGAGCAGAGGAAGAAATTTGTTTCCAAACTCTTGCTCTTTGAAGGAGAGGTCAAGAACTGTATTTCTTGTCAGGACAGGCTTATCTGTGATGTTGTTGACAGTTGATGTTAAGAATGTAAAACTCCTGCGAAGTCTTAAGATTTCAAGTTTACATGTCTCAGAATTATGAGTGGATGAGTGACTCTGGGCTACTCCACAGGAGCTTCAGAAATCTTTCCTTCCACTTCAGAAAATGTGTGAGGAAATCACTCCATCTCCATATGCATACGTAGAACTCATATTATGACTTACAGAACCAAGCATTTGCTCATTTTCCTGATTTATGAATATAGTAAGTGCAGAGCTAATACTAGAGTTGCCATAAATAAGAGAAAGAATTTCTTATAAATGTTTTGCATTAAAAGGATTTTGTGCCAATCAGATTTCCTAGGTAGGCTTTTAATTCTTCTTACCTTACTATCCTTATTAGAATAATTATGATTTTTTCCAATTGTTTACTATTCCCCTGGGCTCTGTGGTTGTAGAGGCTTTTTCTATACTATGAGTTTATTATTCTGTGGAATAAAAAAGTATCTCATTTGATATACAATGTTTGCATTCAGTATAGGAAATAAAATTTTGTCAAGTTAATATTATTTTCTCCAATTTATAGACATAAGTGATATCTTAACAAATCATTTGTAGATTCTGTTTTCTATTTCTCTATAATCCTCTTGATTTTATGTAATCATAAATCTATACTATATTATAAATTATAATATAACATTATAAATATATAATATAAATATATATTACAGGTTTTACATTTCATTCTGTCAGTTTCTCCATTCATTAGATGATTTGAGTTTTGTTTTTGTTTTGTTTTGGTACTGGAGCCTTTAACCACTGAGCCACATCCCCAGATCTTTTTATTTTTTAATTTGAGACAGGATCTTGCTAAATTGCTTACAGCCTCACTAAATTGCTGAGGGGCTGGCTTTGAATTTGAAGTTCTCCTGCCTTAGCCTCCCGAAGTTGCTGGAATTACAGGTGTGTGCCATTGCACCTGGCCAAGATATGACTTTTTAAACTTTTGTCCACAATACTGAATTATAGAAGACAATGAGTAATTTTGTCACTGTATGAGAATAAATGAACAAACAAACAAAAAAGCCTCTCTAATTTGCTCCTCCTGATAGGGGTCATTTGACACTATAATAATGTGTTTCATTTTCTTAAAAGAATGTTATCTTGTAAACTTTATATATGATTTGATTTCCTTAGTTTTCCCCAGATATTTCTTTGAAGAGAACCACTCTCTTACAGTGTGACTTTCTGAGTGCTGACAACATTCAATTTATAAGGCTGTTTCTCACCACTATCATATAACAATTTAAAGTAACGCAATTTAAAAAATGTGTTGGGAGCCTTCTTAAAGTCTAAATATAGACTATACATATATTTGCTTTGTTTCCCTCAACCACTAACTTGATAATTCCAAGGGGAAGAGATGATTAAGTGGGTCTAGTGTCAGCTGTTCTCTATAATCTGAGCAAGGCTCGGATCTCATATTTTGTGAAGGAGGAAAAATAGTCTCATAAGCTTCTTCTGTTGTTTATATGTATATGAATTAATCTGAGTGCTTTATTGTTTTCCTATCTTTCATCTTAATAATTTTGGACTCATTGTATTTATATCATATTTACTTTTACCTATCATACACTTATAGGTAAGAGAATTTCCTGGCTTAGCTTTTAGCTATATCTCCCACACTCCCTATTTCAGCAGGGGTTGCTGTCACCAAAAGTATGGCATATTTTGAAATTTTAGATTTATTTTACTTAAGGTATTTATTCTATAATTTTATCTGTCTCCTTTATCATTGTTGGCACTTGATATTTGGGTTGGTTTCCTTGGTTTGGCATAGCTGAATTGACTAAGACTATTTTTAGCATATAAGTTTCAGTGTATTTCTCAAAGGTACACTTTATGACTGAGAAAGTTTTGAGTTTTAATAGCACAGATTCTCAAGGTTGCTTCAGACCAACTATTTAACTTTTTTTAAAAATAAACTACTATGTGTTGTAGTATAGAAGATATTTTTTTCTTTAGTTTTAGAATAAAATATCAAAAATACTTTATTCACCTAGTCAAAAACCAGGGTAAAAATGATCATCTAATCATTTATTCTGTTTATTTTCCCACTAGAATTAAATAAAACATTTAAAAGTCCATAATCATTTGTCCAGAACCCCTGACAGTCTTCACCCTTTTGGAACTGAGGATAATTTTAAACAATTTTCTTATGTCTTGGTACAGAATTGACTGGCAGTAAGAGAGAAATGATAATGTGTTCTAAATTCTGTCAGTGATAGTGCAGATGTAAGACATTGTCGTGGCAGTAATTGCAACAGATTGAAAGTTAGTTGAAATTTAACATGAAGGTGATTTTTCTTTAAAATTAGTGACTCTAGTTTTAGATTGAAATGTATATCTCTTCATCTTTTTCAAAAAGATGATTGTAGGGAATAGGCCTTTCGAAAAACCTTCTCAGGATTTTAATGGACCCTGTGGAAAATGGAAAGCAAATGAACCTGATAGGCAACATGATCGTTTTAGCTACTCTTTCAAAGATGTTGATTATAAAAGTGGTGACAATGATCAATCTAATTTCACTCCTCTAACGATTCCTGGGATAGGTACTGTTATTGAGACTCACTTTTTAGATGAGGAGACTGAAGTACAAGCAGGTTAAGAAAACTTTTCCAAGGCAGTATAGCTGGTACGTGCCAAAGGCAGGATTTGTAGCCAGGTGGTGAGCTCCCAAAGCTTGTGCAACGAAGTGTGGACTGAAACACACTTCACTAGCATATTTTTTTCTGAAACAATACAAAACAACCTATGCTTTTGAACATTTATTGCTGTTCTAGGGTCTGTATATGGTTCTTATTTTTATAGTCTAAAATCAATTTGGGAAACAAGATATAAATATATTTTAAGAACATCATTCATGCACAAGGGATAAAGAAGTTATCCACTGATTGTTAGTGTGAGTTTATAATTTTCTACTTTTGAGATAAGCTAAATTTATTTTTAGATGTCACATGCAAATGATGTTTTGACTGTCCTCCAAGTACAAGTGTAAATCATGGCAAACTATGCTATTTGCAATTGTGATTGGCTTTTCTTTTAACATGACAAAAGTTACATGTGCTGCTTCTGGAAAATTGAAATAATTTAAATTTATTTCTTGTTTTCAAATCATACAGGAATTCCTTATATCATCTTAATTGATTTATGTAACACTTTTAAAAGATGTAAAAAATTAGATTTTTCTCCTACAATTTTGATTTACCCTAAATTGTAGGAAGAGAGAAAGTTTTAGTTTGCAGTTTTAGTTTTATTTTGCAAATGGTCTTGGAAAAACCTAGTCTTTTTTTAACCCATTGAAAACTACCTCTGATTATGGTTGTTCTTGCAGGCTTCAGACAACTTTAATCCATGACTTCTTAACCTTTGTCTCGTGAGGCTTATCTTATTTTTTATATTATTGTGTCTCCTCATCCAGGGTAAAGTCATAGTGTATTTGTCTTTGATAGCATTTTGATAGATTGTTGTCACCATCATTTCATTTTACAATATTTGCTGGAGTCAAAAAAATTTAAAAATTCTTGATTTTAATACACATTTTGGTCATATATTTCTTTAAAACTTGTCATGATATTGCATTTAACCTGTGTATAAAGTCAGATTGACAATGGCACGTTTATGAGGATATGGCTGTGGGCCTTCAGAAGACGGTTTGAGCTCATCTGAGCTGGTCCCAGTCATGATCCAGTTGTTCCTTGTCCTGTCAGGTTTTTGGTCAGACATACTGAGTTTTGTCCATTATTTTAGGTCTGACATTAACCGTTATCTGACATGCAGCAGACACTCAGGAAATGTGATGGAGGGATTAAATTATTTTGAGGTTCATTCTGTTTTTAAGGCCCAAAAATAAGAATATAAGAGACAACAATTTGAAATGTGCTGTTTAATTGTGAAGTATCATATTGCATAAAATTATTTATTTATATTAGTGGTCATATTTAAATTTTCACTGATAACAAAATTGATTACTTAAACTACATATCTCTGTGATTACATTCTGTCTGGTATAAATGAGGAAAATAAAATTGCAAATAATATCCTAATGAGGTAATTTCCTAATAAGTCCTCATTTATGGTTATAAGTCCAATTTCAGTCATCGCTTATAACATAAGAAGTATAATCTTATTATATTTTTCTTTATGTTTTAGCATGTTTCTAAAATGAATATTATGCATTTTGACCTCAAGTCCTAGTCATCTTTCTTTCCTTTCTTCGGTTGCCACTGCCACCTGCATATATTCTGTCAGGGTTCAGTTCATAACTATTTATTGAATACTAATTTCATTCCATGTATATTGGAGGTATATATGAATATGACATATTTTCAACTCTCAAGGAATATCATAATGCTCATTACCCGTATTGTGTGTGCAGATGTGTGTATGTGTTTGTGGTTTCTGTTTGTCTCTAATTGTGTGTTTCTTAAGGATATGAACTGATTTTTAACCATCTATCTCTTTAGCACCTAGGAAAGTACCTGGCAAAATGTAGACCCTTGATTATTGAATGAATAAATTCATAAAGATGTTACCATTCATTTTGAGAGCACATGAAAAAGTATTTCATTCATAAACTTCATCTCAAATTTTTCTTTCATCTTAACATTTTAAGTATAGGACAGACATTTTTCATCTCTGTTTTAGAGTTGAGGAAACAGAGAAGCAAATACTATAAATGATTTATTGCATTCTGCTGATACATGTACATTCTGCTGGTGTGCTGATACTTGTCTTAGAATCAGTTTCAAGAAGAAAGCTAAATGTGGAAGTGTTAAGAGCTCAGCAAAATTTCAGCTTTTATAGAAAATGTGCTTTTGCGAAGTCAAATTGCTAGTTGATATGCACTTGATGACAGGATTTATAGACAAAAATAATTCTCTTTTTTATTTGTTCTTTTTAGTTATACATGACAGAAGAGTATATTTTGACATATTTATACAAATCTGGAGTACATCTCATTCTAATTAGGGTTTCAGTCTTGTGGTTATACATGATATGGAGATTCACTGTGGGGTATTCATGTATGCACATAGGAAAGTTAAGTAATATTCCATTCTTTCCTATTCCTATCCTTCTACCTC
This sequence comes from Marmota monax, assembly GCF_021218885.2. NCBI lineage: Eukaryota > Metazoa > Chordata > Mammalia > Rodentia > Sciuridae > Marmota > Marmota monax. The sequence goes on from NW_026692132.1 coordinate 6,957,204, forward strand.
CATACCCTTCATTCCCCTTTGTCTAATCCACTGAACTTCTATTCTTCGCCTACCTCAATTGTTGCATGTTAGCATCCACATATCAGAGAGAATATTTGACCTTTGTTTTTGGGGGGATTAGCTTACAGTTCTCTTAATCATCTTTAACTTTGTTAATTTCTGAGAGCCTACCTTGTACGAGTCACTTTTTCATGCATGTTAAGGATATAATGGTAAGTAAACCATCTGTTGTTGATATGCTTCTGCCAAGTGGAAGGCAAGACCAAGACTCAAATGTATTGTGGTAACTCCTAAAATGGAAGAGGTTTGTTTTCTTGTTTTTATTTATTTTTTGCTTATTTGCTTAGTTATTGTTTATGAAATTTTTACAAAGAGCAAGGCTCTGGAATAAACATTTCATATATGCAATATCATTTAATCTTTTCAATATCCCTGTGAGGTCAAATCCTTATTCCCATTTTACAGATAAGAAAATTGAAGTATGAATGTTATGGGATCATCAGAGAGTAAGTAATTATTCTTTGGGGGAAGATCTGGAGAAGGAAATCAGGAAGAGGAGAATGGCATGATCATATTGTGTCAACAAAGAGATTTAAAAGATTTATGTAAAGCATGTTCTTAATGGAAGAGTGATTATTTTTCACCAGAATTGTTTTAGTCCTTTAATGATTTTTGAAGCCTTTTTTGGATCATATTTTGTCTTAAGGATCATATTTCTGGCATGGTTCCCTGGGAATATGTGGAAAAGACAAGTTAGAATGTTCCAGTTGGCTGTAAGTGTGGAAACATCTGAGGGATTTTTCTGGTCAGGTCCGGTAGAAACAGAAATCTCGCTGTAAGTTCTGGTCTTGGAGCATTTCAGGATATGGGTCTTGGAGCATTTCAGGATATGGGAAATTGAATTTAGTGGACATGGAAATCATAATGATGAGAAATCCATAAACAAGTTTTAAAAATAGGTGACTTCCATGCCCTGTTCCTGACTTTTCCCATGGTGTCACATAATTACATTATGTTGCACATGGACTGAGTAAGACAGGGTGCATGGCAGTTGACCTTATGACCTGATATCTTCACTGGCTTTAGTATTTGTTGGATGTATTATAAAATATGAAAATGAAAGTCAAAAGTAAACTGATCATGGGATTCTGAATGGAACAAAATTTCAGAGAAAAAATATGCTTAATCATTTTTATCAGTAGAATGTCAATACAGCATGGAATTGTCATTAATGAGAGTAATGGTAGTAACAAGTCTAAAGAAAGGAAACTCATGAAGTATAGAGTATATATTTTTAAAAAGAAATACAGCTTGTTAAAGTTAACTTTATTCTTTACTCAGAAGAAAATCAATAATTTAATGTTCTCCTGTTCACTTGAACTGCTAATACAATGTTAACGAGAAGCATCTTCCATGGATTGTTTAATGGCCAAATAAGAGTCGTTTTTAATTATAAGATTTAAATGGCAAACATTTGGAAATGTTGAAACCTTTAGAATAGATCCTAAATGTTCTCACCACAAATTCATTTCTTTTAATAGGTGAAAATTGCCCCCAAATATCAACCCTGTTTATACGTTCAATAAGGTTTAACAAATTAAAACTTTGTCTACATTGATATAATCATAATTTTTGAATTAGTGGAATGTTATTTAATGACTTTTGCATTTATTTCTAGTGATAGAAATAAAGCATTACTGGAAGCTGATTAATTCAGCTTGAGTCTTATTCCAGGAAGGTGGTCCTATCTTGAATGTGTCCTCTAGTCTTGGATAACTATGGACAAACTGACTTATTCTCAACTTATATTTTGAAAGACCATGAAAGCTCTAAATCATTTCTTTTTGAGATCAAGCATCATTAGCTTTTTGAGCTTTTGCTCCTGCAGTATATTTTTCTGAGTTTGTCTTTAGTTTGTCCTTCAATGGACAAGTTCTCATTTCTCACTATAACCTGAGCTGAATGCCATAATCCAGATGTGATTTGGCCATTGAGGTGCTAGGGCAGTTTGAGGTGGAAGTCAGGCTTCCATTAATGCAGCTGGGGCATTTTTTCCCCTGGGAAACACATCAGGCCTTTGTCTCATGTTGACTTGGTATTCAATAATTATGCCCAGTCTATTTTGAAATAAATTGTTTTCAATTTAAGTTCTATGTGCCTTTGAATTATGTTTCTGTGTGAATTATCTCTGTTAAATTTCACCTTATCAGTTTTAGCTTATAGCTCTAGTTATTGAAATATTTTTGAAGACTGATTCTGTCATCAGTTTAATAGGATATTCCTTCTATAAGGCTGCATTTTAGCAAGTCCTTAAAATTAGAAGGGAAGTGGAGAAAATATAATAGGAAAATACCATCAAAAAACATATTATATGAAACTATTATAAATGTTTTAACAGTGACTGTTGGTATTTTTGTAGTATATACTTCCCATTTTCATCATTATAAAAATCTTCTCTCATATTTACATATGCTTTCAGAAGTAATTACTAACAATAACACATCTTAATTACAAGATACATCTGCTCTAAGCATATAAAACATATTTATGAAATATTTTTCTCCCTACATGGATGACCCATTTTCTCAATTTTAATTATTTCTATATATTTGAATGAAATTACTAAATACATTTATATGGTTAATACCATGACTGGCAGTTTAAAGGTGTTTTCTATAATAATTATGTGAGTAATGGATTTTACAGTGTTTTCATTTCTCTCTGGAAAGCATCCATATATTTGTCAGTACTAAACAGCAAATCAACATTTTTTTTTCCTGCATACGTTCTAGTTGCATATATATTTTTTAACCTCCTAGAATTCTGTTCCTAGATATTTGATATATTTCTATGGTCTCTGAAATTTCAGGAAAAGATGTAAGCAAAGGAACTGCATTGGGTTATGTCAAAAGACAAAATTTCAATAACTTTAAAGACCAAATTGGCTTTTCTCATTCCAGAATCAGCCATCATTTTATTCTGTAAAATAGAATTGAGGGTTCAACTGGGCATGACAGACAGGTGGTTTTTATAAGATGGGAATGAGGGAACAAAATAATAAAAATGGACTAGTTAACTTCAGGTAGCATTTTTGTAAGGAGTAAAATAGAGGGGTTTTCCTTACCATGCAAGCTCTGGTTGATTGGATCCCTTCTGCTGCAGATCTCCTGTTTTCAAGAAATATTTGTCTGCTTTTGGTTTTGCCTACTTCCTTAAAGATTTGGTTTGATTACGTGTCATTAAGAGGGGTGACTCCAATTTGGTTTGTTCTCTTGGGGCCTAGTGCAGGATTTTAGTTAAAACAGTGGCCTATGAATTTCATTTAGCAATGTCACTCATATGATTATGAATTGTTAGTTATCTTTATCTTTACTTTTGTGTGTATGTGGTGATGGGGATTTAACCCAGGACCTGCTGCATGCTTAGCACGTAGGCTCCCACTGCAATGGGGGAGCAATATTGTCTTTAAATATTCAGTAGCTTCAGTACTCTATGAAGCTTTTCCTGATTGTCTCATAAAATTGACCAATCATTCTATCTTTTAATCATCTGTGTTCTGCCCATTTTTCTGAGTACTTGTACTCCTTATGTTTTCTTGCTATACAATGAGTATAAACATTATTGCATATATATGTATATACATTGTGTGTGTTTGAAATTTATCCAGTGTCACTTTACTGAGTATTGGTGGTCTTCTCATAGTAATAAGAAGCCCAGAATGAGGCACAGTATAAATATTCAAAATGGTGGGTACAAAATTACAGTTAGTAGGAATACATTCTGGAGATTTGTTATGCAGCTTGATGACTATAGTAAGCAACAATATATTATACACTTGAAAATTGCTAGGACAATAGTTCCTAAATGTTCTCACCACAAATCAATGATAAGTATGTGAGTGACAGATATGTTAATTAGTTCAACTTAGTCATTTCAAAATATATATGTGTGTGTTTGTATGTATGTATATATATAGTATATATCACAATGTACACCATTAATATATAAATTTTTACTTGTCTATTAATCTTAATATAGCAGTGGGAAAAAGGAAAACCAATAAATGCTATCAATTGAAAACATGAATGAGTGAAACATGACTCCTGGCAAAGAGCCCTGCTGACATTGACTTGTGCCAAGTTCACAATGTCCCCATTATTAATCCCCTTTTAATTTGATTTTATCTGATTTTCCAATGGGAATTGATAAATCTGAATGAAAGGGAAGAAATGGCTATAGTAATTATTTAATTATAATAATTTTCTAGTAAAAATGGTTTGAAAAATGGTCTTGAAAAAAATTGTCTTGAAAGGTTTGCCTTTGATTTGCATTTCTCTGACTGCTAGAGATGGTGAGCATTTTTTCATGTACTTGTTGATTGATTGTATGTCCTCCTCTGAGAAGTGTCTGTTCAGGTCCTTGGCCCATTTGTTGATTGGGTTGTTTGTTCTCTTATTGTCTAATTTTTTGAGTTCTTTGTATACTCTGGATATTAGGGCTCTATCTGAAGTGTGAGGAGTAAAGATTTGTTCCCAGGATGTAGGCTCTCTATTTACCTCTCTTATTGTTTCTTTTGCTGAGAAAAAACTTTTTAGTTTGAGTAAGTCCCATTTGTTGATTCTAGTTATTAACTTTTGTGCTATGGGTGTCCTATTAAGGAATTTGGAGCCTGACCCCACAATATGTAGATTGGATCCAACTTTTTCTTCTATCAGACGGCGTGTCTCTGATTTGATATCTAGCTCCTTGATCCACTTTGAGTTAACTTTTGTGCATGGCGAGAGGAGGGGATTCAGTTTCATTTTGTTGCATATGAATTTCCAGTTTTCCCAGCACCATTTGTTGAAGATGCTATCCTTCTTCCATTGCATGCTTTTAGCCCCTTTATCAAATATAAGATAGTTTTAACTTTGTGGATTAGTCTATGTGTCCTCTATTCTGTACCATTGGTCCACACGCCTGTTTTGGTACCAGTACCATGCTGTTTTTGTTAGTATTGCTCTGTAGTATAGTTTGAAATCTGGTATCGCTTTATACCGCCTGATTCACACTTCCTGCTTAGAATTGCTTTTGCTATTCTGGGTCTTTTATTTTTCCATATGAATTTCATGATTGCTTTATCTATTTCTACAAGAAATGCCATTCAAAACCACCCTAAGATACCATCTCACTCCAGTAAGATTGGCAGCCATTATAAAGTCAAACAACAACAAGTGCTGGTGAGGATGTGGGGAAAAGGGTACTCTTGTACATTGCTGGTGGGACTGCAAACTGGTGCGGCCAATTTGGAAAGCAGTATGGAGATTCCTGGGAAAGCTGGGAATGGAACCACCATTTGACCCAGCTATTGCCCTTCTCGGACTATTCCCTGAAGACCTTAAAACAGTGTACTACAGGGATACTGCCACATCGATGTTCATTGCAGCACAATTCACAATTGCTAGACTGTGGAACCAACCCAGATGCCCTTCAGTAGATGAATGGATAAAAAAAATGTGGCATTTATACACCATGGAGTATTACACAGCACTAAAAAATGACAAAACCTCATGGAATTTGCAGGGAAATGGATGGCACTAGAGCAGATTATGCTTAGTGAAGCTAGCCAATCCCTAAAAAACAAACACCAAATGTCTTCTTTGATATAATGAGAGCAACTAAGAACAGAGCAGGGAGGAAGAGCAGGAAGAAAAGATTAACATTAAACAGAGACATGAGGTGGGAGGGAAAGGGAGAGAAAAGGGAAATTGCATCGTAATGGAGGGAGACCCTCATTGTTATACAAAATTACATATAAGAGGTTGTGAGGGGAATGGGAAAATAAACAAGGAGAGAAATGAATTACAGTAGATGGGGTAGAGAGAGAAGATGGGAGGGGAGGGGAGGGGGTATAGTTGAGGATAGGAAAGGTAGCAGAATACAACAGTTACTAATAGGGCATTATGTAAAAATGTGGATGTGTAACCGATGTGATTCTGCAATCTGTATTTGGGGTAAAATTGGGAGTTCATAACCAACTTGAATCTAATGTATGAAATATGATATGTCAAGAGCTTTGTAACGTTTTGAACAACCAATAAAAAAAAAAGAAAGGTTTGCCTTTGTTTTAAAATTTTGCAGGCTCAGAGATATTTGTAGAATGGTGTTTACCACTAGTAATTTTTTTTAATGAATCAGTGTCTTATATAAACAAATATTGAAGAGTTAGCAAGAACAGATTTTTACTCTTCTGTCTCACTTCTATTCATTATTTTTTTATAAAAAGGTATTTTCACTTATAATTATTTTTTATTAGTGCATTAGAGTTGTATATAGAGTTAGCATTAGAGTTAGCAATTGGGTTCATTTTGACAAAATCATACATTCAAGAAATTTTATTTCTATCCCCATTTGCCTCTTTTCCCTCCCCTCCTTCCATCCCCTATACTCCTTCCTCTTCTCTTCTGATATTCCTTTTGCCTGTTTACTTAATTATTTTTGATTGGTACTTTCTAATATACATAAAGATGAAATTCCCTGAAGCATATTCATATGTGCATATAATATTATTTTGTTAAATTCATTCCATGTTTTCTCTCCTTTCCCATCCCGCTTTCTCTCTCACTCTTGATCTCCCTCTTCTACTCCTCTGACATTCTCTCTATATTTGTGATATCTGATCCCCCCACCTTCTTTTCTTTATTGTGCTCTAGCTTCCACATATGAGAGAAAACATTTGACTCTTGATTTTGAGTCTAGCTCATTTTACTTAGCACGATGCTCTCCATTTCCATCTATTTAACAGAAAATGCCATAATTTTATTTCCCTTTATGGTTGAGTAAAATTCCATTGTGCAGATATACCACATTTTCTTGATCCATTCATCTATAGGCACACATCTGAACTGATTCCATAATTTGGGTATTGTGAATTGTACTGCTATAAACATTATATTGTTGTAGTATGCTGATTTTAGCTCTTTTGGATAAATTATGGTTGTTCCATTCCTAGTGTTTTAAGGAATCTTCATACTGTCTTCCAGAGTGTTTATATTAATTTGTAGTGCTACCAATAATGTATGAATGTACCTCCCCGTCCCCACATCCTAAGATAACTATTTAAATTTCTTAAACTTTATAAAACAAATGTGCTGAGTATAACTCTGATACAAAATCCAAAAACCACATCTAGGAAAGAAAACTACAAACCAATATCCTTGATGAATATATAGGCAAAAATCCCTAATAAAATATTAGCAAACCACATTCAAAAACATTAAGATAATACACCATGATCAAATGGGCTTTTCCCAAGGATGCAAAGTTGGTTCAACATATGCCAATCAAAAAATGTAATTCACCACTTAACTAGAATTAAGAACAGGAACCATATAATCATCTCAATAGATGCAGAAAAGGCCTTTGATAAAATACAGCACTCACTGATGTTAAAAACGTTGGAGAAACTAGAGATAGAAGGAACTTACCTCAACATCATAGAGGCCATATACAACAAAACAAAAGCCATCATCATAGTGAATGGAGAAAAGTTTTTCCTTTAAAATCAGGATGAGATAAGTATGTTCACTCTCACCACTTCTATTCAATATAGTTCTCAAAACTCTAGCCAGAACATTAGGCAAGAGAAGGAAATTAAAGGGATATAAATAGCAAAACTGTCACTGTTTGCTAATGATATTATCTTATATCTAGAAGACTCAAAAAATTTTACCAGAAGACTTCTAGAGCTAATAAATGAATTGTGCAAAGTAGCAGAATACAATATCAACACTCATAAATCCATAGCTTTCATATAATCCAATAGCAATTCAACTGAGGGGAAAAAATCAGGAAAACCATCCCTTTCACAATACCCTCAACGACAACAACAACATCTTGAGAATTAATCTAAACAGGGAGTTGAAAGATATCTACTATGAAAATTATAGAACACAGAAGAAAGAAATGGAAGAAGACCTCAGAAGATGGATATACCTCCCATGTTCTTGGGTAGGTAGAATTAATATTGTCAAGATGACCATACTACCAAAAGCAATGTACACATTCAATGCAATCCCCATCAAAACACCAAAGACATTCTTCATGGAACTAGAAAATACAGTCCTTGAATTCCCTTGGAAGAATAGAAGACCCAGCATAGCAAAATCAATTCTGAACAAGTAATGCAGGAGGCATCACAATATCTGTTCTGAAATTATACTACAGAGGTACAGTAGCAAAAACAGCATGGTATTGGCATTAGTATAGATATGAAGTCCAGTGGAAGAGAATAGAAGACACAGAGACAAACCCGCAGCATACCTACAGCCCCCTGATACTTGACAAAGTTGCCAAAAATATATGTTGGAGAAAAGACAGCCTTCTTTTAATAAATGCTCTGGGAAAATGATATTCATGTGTAGAAGAATGGAATTAGATGCTATCTTTCACCCTGCAAAAAAGTCAAATCAAAATGGATCAAATACAAAGGAATTATACCAGAAACCTTGCAACTGCTAGAAAAAAAACATTCCATTGTATAGGTGTAGGCACCAACTTCAATAATACCCTTAAATCTCAAGAAATAAACCAAAGAATCAATAAATGGGATGCCATAAAATTAAAAAGCTTCTTCACAGTAAAGGAAGCATGAGAATGAAGAGAGAGCCTTCACATGGGAAAAACATCTTTGCTAGCTTCCCTTCTAACAGGGGATTAATATACAGAATATATAAAGAACTCAAAAAATTCAATGTCAAAAAACCAAACAACATAATCAATAAATGTTCAAAAGAACTAAACAGAAATTTCTCAAAAGAAGAAACACAAATGGCCAACAAATATATGAAAAAAGTATAACTAAGTAGAACAAATAAAAACACAGTTTAACATCTTTAGTAGTCAGAGAAGTACAAATCAAAACTAACCTGAAATTTCATCTCACTCCAGTAAAAATGACATTACCAAGAAAATGAGTGATTATAAATGCTGGAGAGAATGTGAGGGAAAAGGTGCACTCATACATTGTTGGTGGGACTGCACATTAGTACAACCGCTTTGGAAAGCAGTGTAGGCATTCCTCAAAAAACTAGGACTGGAACCACCAAATGACCCCACTATGCCACTCCTCTGTATTTATCAAAAAGAACTAAAATTGGCTTACTACAGTGTTACAGCCACCTTGGTGTCTATAGCAGCACATTTCACAATAGTTAAATTATGGAATCAACCCAGATGCCCGTCAGTAGATAAATTGGTCAAGAAAATGTGGCATATCTACACCATGGAGTTTTACTCAGCCATAAAGGAAAATGAATAATGGCATTTGGCTGTAAATGGATAGAAATGGAGAGCAACATGCTTAGTGAAATAAGCCAGACTCAGAAAATCAAGGGTCAAATGTTTATTCTCATATGTGGAAGCTAGAACACAATAAGGGAAAGAAGGCAGTAGGGGAGGGGAGCAGATATTATAATACAGGAAGATCAGTGGAGTAGGAGAACTAGAGTGAGGAAGGAAGGGAAAGGGGAAGAAATATGTAATGAATTTAACAGAATCATGTTATATACATATACATACATATATATGTACATGCACACATACACACAGAGAAATTTCCCTTGTATGTATATGTAGAAAGTACCAATAAAAAATAAGGGAGTGAGAGGAAGATCTTAGAGTAGAGGAGGGAGAAAAGGGGGAGGGAGGATGGAAAGTAAAGTGGTGGGGGGGGACTTGGAATTGAAATCAAATTCCTTGCATGTATAATTTTGTCAAAATGAACCCAAATACTATTTATAATTATAATGCCCTAATAAAAAAAATTAAAAATCAACTATATAGTCATATAAATAATAAAACCTGTATGGTTTACCATTAAACATTTCTAACATTTATTTGTAATTTTAAATATGGCAATAATAAAGATGAATAATATTGTTAAATATAAATGTGCTTCACATTTGTTGTTTTAAGAAATGTTTTTATAATTTTCAAGATAACATGAAGACTTTTAAATTGGGACTTAACAGAATGGGAGCCTAACCAGCTGGCACAACAGGAGATGAATTGCCCAAGAAACTCTGCGTGTAAGAGATAAATTTGACTAGGTAGGTTTTGCTGGCACTCCTCTGAGAGAAATGACCCTTAACATGTAGCCGAGTTTAGCGTATTAGAGCAGTCAGGCTGCCATAAAGCTGGTGTTCAGACAAATTCAGCAGCCCAGTGGTGAACAGCTGTAGCAAACAGGCAATTTTCAGAAGCCATAAAAAGTGAAGGTTAACCTGAGATATGGTGGGGATGGTCACCAAGGGAGGCATCTGAGTGACCAGCCCTGATGTAGGCCATTGCTGTCTGCTTAAGACTATCACCAGCCATGTGTTTGAATTGATCTTGGAATAAGAGGTTGAAAAATGGAAGGACGTGACGTATTTAAAAGAACAGGGATGTAGGGAATGAAGCGTTTTAAAGGACTGCTCTCAGCGAAACCATTAATTCATTCAACATGTACTAAGTATATCCTGGAGCAATGACAGGTCTAAAATTGTGGATGTGTTAATTCTTATAAAAACACTCTGAGGTTCAATTATTGTATTTTACAAATGAGGAAATTTAAAGACATTTCCTTAGTTCTCTGATTCTATACCAAACGGCAGAATCACATCTGTGGCCCTAGTACTCAACCCGTCATTCGGGTACTCATCAAAGGATTTTTGAACACTCGCATTTATTAGGGGTCCTTTAACGAACTCTAGAAAAGGGAGACACCGGTGATGTTATGTGATTTCTTTCTGAGAGCCATAGCGGCAGCCAAATATCATCTCAGCAAGAGAGACTGAGGAATACAGAATTTTTCTTGGGAATGAATCACCAACACCATTGACTACTGATCATTGCTGTAATTCAAGGGAGCCATATGGTAGTTATAGATCAAAGAACTTCATGTATGAACAACATTCTTAGATTCTTGTGCCAGGCAAAGTCAAGTTCCTCTCCAAGGACAAGAAGAAATGTGAAGATGTGTAGATGGTGCTGAAGAGCAGAATGCAATCTGTATGTACATCATAGCCCATGAAATCAATGAATGATGTTTTAGAAAGGAATAGAGTACAGTTTGCAAAGACTCCAAGAAGTGTGGTCAGTAGCCGACTTAATGACCTAATCACAAGACTTTTAATTAAAATTTAAGGTGGTAATTAAGAATGAAGCATAGACAAATTTGGAAAACCAGATGTTGGGAGGCATAGAAAGAAATGTCTTTGTACAGTGATTCATAGGAAAAAGCACCAGAGAAAAAGATGCAAGAACAACTTCTGACAAATACACACTGATACCTATTTTATAGTTGGTGAATTTAAATAGGAAATTTGATACATTATGGTTCCAGGAATAGCATCACTAATACTTAGCAGCATGTGATTCAATGGAAAAATAGACTTTGTTTTAGAAATCAGATCTAAGAGGAATAATTAGTAAGGAAGTCCTGTATGTAAACTAATTATACCAAAACACGAAAGCATTAAGGGTGCAGTTAAAGAGATATAAATTATAGTAATGGTTTCATAGGAGCACATACTAAATGGTGTGACCTGAATATATGACTGATATCATTGTCACAGAAATTGTTTACCTAGCACAAAGGTATGTATAGGCACTGCCCATTTCCAGATGTCAGTCGACAGTCTTTTAGCAATTCAGCCAAAAGCAGAGCACCTGATATACATTTTCAGTCACTTTGATCAAAGTTCCATTTTTTAGAACACCAGAAATAAATTATGGAAGCTGATTGATTGATTCTCTTGCCATTTTTTCTTAGTAAGGATGATTGTTTGTAAAAATGAAAGTGATGAATCTTGGGATAAAATGATCATGTTTAGCTAGAGTTCATAAGAGCCAGGGAAAAGAATACTGAACTGATTTAAATAAGTACCCTGATCTTCAAAAAAGTAGAAACCAGAAATTCTAGAAAAAAATAAAGTATAACATAATAAAGTATTTTGGAATAAGTTTCCAAAATACTATTAAATAAAAGATAATATCTCTCCCCCTTCTCTTTTTTCTATTCCTCTCTCTTCTTCCCTCCTTTCCTCCTGTGTCTCTCTGTGTCTCTCTCCCACCTACGCACCTGAACCCCACTCTTTGTATTTAAGGAAGACTTAAACAGTGAGTAGGGAGCAAAAAGACACAATGATCAAAAATCACTTGAAAAGATTTTATACTTCCTTATAGCAACTGGTGTTTTCATTCATTATTTTTCCTATATTTTTAATTCATTCACTAACTATAGAGCACATATTATATTCCAGGCATATAAAAATGTATGTATATTGGATTTTAAAGTATTCGCAAAACACTAAATTACAAATTGCCTGAAATATTATCCTTTCAGCTTCCCCCAAAAGTTGATAATTTGGATTTGAAGAGCCAACCTGATTTTAAAACATTCACAAAAATTTAGGGGGCTAGGATTGTGGCTCAGTGGTAGAGCACTTGCCTAGCACAGGCAGGGCCCAGGTTCGATCCTCAGCACCACATAAAAATAAAGGTATTGTGTTGTGTCCATCTGCACCTAAAAAATAAATATTTTAAAAAAAATTAGCAAAGCTTAATAGTCATTAACACAATTAAACCAAGAAATTATTTTAGAGTTTTTATTTTCTTTCTTTTGTGTAGTTTGCCTTTTCCTTAGAAGTGTGATCACTAGATTAATTTTGGTTCAGAGCAACCAAAATTTTCAATGATAGGAACAGAACATTTTTGAAGATAATTAAAAAATATTAGAAACTTTTCTTTGTCTTTTTATTATTTAATATTTTGTGTAGACAAAAGGATATAATTCCTAGTATAAATGCAAGTTATAATGCATAAAAATAAAATAATGACCTGTGAACCCACTGCCTAATGTAATGGTTGAAACATTTTCAATTGTGTATTGGAAATTCCAGAAATCCACTCTCTTATCTTATCTCCCAGTTCTATACCACTCCATCCATCAAGAGATAACTATTCGGAGTTTGGTGATATTATGTATGTATGTGTGTGTTAGTGGCCTTCATATATCCCTAAATATACATTATATATGTCTGCTTGTTCCTATGCTTTGTAAAAAACTGTAATTATGTTTCAGAGATTTTTCAAGCTTAGATGTGAGATAATTCATCAAGGATATATTTTAGCCTAATAAGTCAACCATGGTTGGTTGAACTTTGGTTTTGACATGTCTCAATTTTTAAAGTGCTTCAACATATTTCCCTGGATGTCTTCACAGTTGTCCTTGTGAATATATGAGTAGAAATACGTTTAATTAATTCATATTTGGTAGATAAATATATTCCATCAGGATGAATGTATAAGACAGCTTCTCTTCTCCTTTGTTCTCTTCCCTTCTCCTCTCCTTCCTTCCTTTTTATTTCTTCTTTCTTTGACACTGGGTATTGAACGAAGGGTTGCTTTACTACTAAGGTACAGCCTCAGCCCTTTTTGTTTGTTATTTTGAGACAGGGTCTCACTAAGTTGTTTAGAGATTCACTAAATTGTTGAGGCTGGCCTTGAACTTGCAATCCTCCTGCCACAACCTCCTAAATCTCTGGGATTACAGGTGTGCACCACTGCACCTGGTTTGTACATCTTTCTTCTACTTTAGAGATTTTGGATATACTCTTCCTAATTCCTAGAAAACTCTTACACTTCTTTTTAGCATCACCAATTTATTTTTATTTCTCGGACCTGGGCTGATGTGGTCTTTTTCACGCAGCCCTCTCCCATTCTTGTCTAGTGTTCTTCCTCTTCTTTGTATTTATTCCAGTTTGGTTTTGTCCAACTTATTTAGGTAAAATTGACACAGTTGTATACATTTAAGATGTACATGTGATATTGCATATACTGTGAAATGACTGCAGTCAAGTTAGTTACTCTGTCACCCCACTGATCTTTTGTGGTGGTGGTAAGAAGAATGTAAGACCTATACTCAGCAGGTTTCCAGTATTCAGCACAGGACTGTTTCTTAGGCACATGGTATATATTGAACTCCAGAATTTATTCATTTTAGGATTAAAAATTTGTACCCTTTGACCAACTTATGAAAATTTGTGATTATATAGTCTCATGTTTGTTTAAATAATATACTTATTATTTAACAATTAGGAGTTTAACAATTAGGCCAAAAGATCCATGCAGTCAGAGAGAATGCCTTCTTGATCCACCCATGCATACTCACCGTCTTACACAGTATTTGATACTTAAGAGTTCAATTAATAAGTCATAAATGAACGCAATACAGTGTTGTGTAAAAGACTAACTATTCAGGGAACAATTACTGGGTTACATGCCATGGATAGCTTCAAGTTTAAATTAAATTCTGGATTTTGAAAAATATCATTCTTTTTAAAGTTGCATTATACCACCAATGATAAATCAAGATTTTGTTTTCTGACATTGTGATTTGAAATATTAGGTACATTTTACATTTGAGTTAGTAACTACCCCATAATTCATTGATTGCAAAGAATAATGAAAAGCTATTAAAATAATATTTTTAATTGGTCATTTAGGAGAATTGTGTACAATAATTGCTTCTTTTCTGTCTTCAGTTTTTTGCATGGGTGAATGATCCTAGCAGGTTCAAAGGTTTTGTTACTAGGAATTTTTTTCTGCAAATTTAAAATCTTTTTCCCTCTGATTTTGAAATATCTGTAATTGTGTGTGTGTGTGTCTGTGTGTGTGCGCACACGCGTGTGCGCTGAAGCAAACAATTTTGGGTTTTGTTGTTTCCTTACAAGTAAATATACTGCATTATTTATTATTTAATAGGTGAAGAATAGTGTATTGGGTAAAATATTTTCTTTTAAGAGAATTATAGGCAAACCTGACAGTTGCCAGGGGCTCTACCTGGTCTATAAGGGGTTCAGAAATGTCATAACTAATGTAATTAGTGGAGAATATTGCATTTGCCTGAGTTTTTTCCAGAAAGGGTATAGGTGGTTAGAGGCAAAGCTTCACTGTAGTGTGCTCCATCAAAACAGATGGTCCTTGCAGCAATGGTCCCTCCACAGAGGACTAGTGATCCGCAGGAGGGTTTGCTGAGTGAGGTATGCAGTCCAGGGCATCACACTCTCATTTCTCCTTCTCTGCTCTTAGCTAGGGAAGCACTGAGGTCCCACTCAACATTTTCAGGAGGTTGAAATTATTTTATAAGAATGTTAAAAATAATATTTGTGGAAGAATCACATTGCTCGTGTGCCCAAGGTAACAATAATTTCTGAGAGCATTGCCCAATACTGCTGCTGTTTGCTTCCTTATCTTGTCATTCTCTGCCTCAGTCACCCTTCTCCAGCACCCTGGCCTTGCATCTTCTCCTAATATGCCAAGTTCTTTCCTGTTGTCACAGGGCCTTTGAACCTACTGCTTGTTAGGTCTGAAATGCTGTTTCCCTGCCTCTACATGACTACCTCTTTCTTAGTGCTCAGATTCCAATATCAACTCAAAGGGGACTTCTGTAAATTCACATCCAGCAGAAATGGCCCAGTCCCAGTGCTCTGTTTATTTTCTTCATAGTACTCTTTACAAACATCTGTAATGATTTATTTCCTTATTGTCTTTTGTCCTAAGATGTACCATGAAAGTAAAGCCTGATTATTTTGTTTTGCATCTTGTATTGCCAGTTTGTTTCTAGGACAGTGTTGTAATTACATAATAGATCTTCATTAAATATTTTAAAAATCAATTTAGAAATGATTGAATTTGACTTTTGCAATTTCTGGCTTGAACATTCAGTAATTTTTCCATATCAACATCATGTTTTAATTCTGCAATGGTTTATTAATTTTATATAAGTTGCCTTTCACAGGAAAGAGTAGACTCAGCCCACGTTTTCTTGTGATGGTATCTGTAACCAGGATATATCTAAACTGAATCAAGGAGACTGCTTAATTAACAGTAGAGTAAAAACAAGAGAGAGCCCTGCTACACTAATTTGCTACTTAACCTTCTTTAATGTAAATTTTACTTTGCTACACTTACCTAAAAAGTACATATAAATATATGTACATGTGTACTTGAAATTGTATTTCATGCTAGTTAAAATGTGGTTCATCTGGTAGGTAAAAATCTTTCACGAAGCAGAATCACAGAGGATATCTTGAAATCATTTCTGTATAGGTAACTGCTGATATCTAGAGCCTACACTCTGATCCAGGCTTGGGGCTGCCTGCTGTGTTATTACTTACACTTATTCTCATAATAACCAAAGGAGATGGGTATTATTATCTCCATTTTATCAATGAGGGTTGGAAAGTCGGTAAGTCATGATGTTTATTTTACTTATATAGACTCATAATTTTGCACCTGTGATATTTTTAGTTTTTGCTAAACAAATGTTTCTCTTTCTGCACAACTAAAACTGATAATAAACAGGATTGATGTCACAGCTGCTGTCATGTATGATTTTCAAAGTAGTCTAAATTTAATATTTAACCAAAAAGTATGTCATGCTTTTGGCTAACTTGTCAAATAAATCTTTTGTTTTTTTCTGCCTTAATCAAAGGAATGCTTCTTGTGAACAGTGTTGAGAAAGCTATGTTCTTAAACAGAGTCAGAGATTTGTGTGTTGATTTTAGATACATAAAGAACATTTTGATTGTGTTCTTTATGTATCTTGTTCTTCATTCTCTCATTGACCTTTATGCTGTTTTTTTGATTTGATTTTTTTTTGTTTTAATTAGTTATACATGACAGTAGAATGCACTTATATACTTTGATGTAACATACATAGATGGGATATAATTTCTCATTTTTCTGAGCATACATATTGTTGAATCACATTGGTCATACAGCCACATACATACATAAAGTAATAATGTCTGTCTCATTCTGCTATTTTTCTTATCCCCACATCTCCTGTCCTCCCCTCCTTTCACTTCCCTCTAACGAATCAAAGGTAACGTTATTTTTTTTTTGCATTACAATTCTTAATACACATAAATACCACACTTTTTGTATTTCTGTTTGTATATAAAGTATGTTGACATGCACTTCAAGTCTTCATACATAATTTTTATTTTTTATCACAGTTAGAGTGGAGATAACCATGATGCAAAAATATTGCTGTGTACACAGATGTTGTTATATTTCAGACTAGGTCCCAGAGGGCAGTTTTTCAATTGTTCCTATGTCAGTAGTGGATGAAGGGATTTCAATTTGTAATGCTCAAATGTATTTTCAACAAACAGGTGTGAAATTTGATGTATGTGAATAGTATAAAATCAGGTTTACCTGGTTCATCTATATTGAAATTGGGTTGCAGCAACTGTTTTCCTTTCTTGACTATCTCCAGAGGTAAAGTGACTGAATCCTCAGCAAGGCAGTACTAGCTACTAAATTTCCAGCAAGGCAGTCACTATGTTTCCTTCATATTCTTGAATAAGTCCTCCCCAACCCGTGGTGTTGGTAATTGAACCAGGAGCCTTGTGCATGCTAAGCAAGAACTGTACCACTAATCTATATTCCTAGCTCCCTGAATAAGCCTTTACCTGGGATCAACATCATGCCCACAAGTATGTGAGGTTTTAGTTACATATTCAAAATAATTTTCATTTCTTGAGGGTAAATTGTGAAATGAAAAAACATGGTGCTTTTCATCATTATGACCTATGCTCAGTGGTTATCACTGATTTTACAGTATCTGTTTACTACTAATCTAAGTCCACTTTCAGATGACATTATACTGCAGATCCTTATAGAATATGCCCAATTCCTCTCTCCCTATTTCTTATAACATTGCTGTCATTCATTTTACTTATCCATATACTGTAATCCACATATTATAATCACACTATGCATTGTTACTATTATTATTTTGAAAACATGTCTATTTATTTATTATGTAAAACAATAGATTTTATTTTACTTTTATTTATTCTCAGCTCTCTTTCTTCATATAGATATAAGTTTTTAACCTATATAATTTTTTGTTCTCTAAATAGCTTTTTTAATTATTATTTCCTGCCACACAGGTATATCAGCTATACATTTTTTCAGCTTTATTTGTTGAAGAAAGTCTATTTATCCTTTACTTTTGCAGGATTGCTGCAAAAAAAAAAAAGTCTAAGTTACTTTCTTTTAAAATTTTAGCAGGAAATATTTCAGTCCACTCTTTCTTGTTTATATTGTTTGATCCAAGGAAAGTTGTTGACTTTTCTTTGTTCATTGTTTTTCTTGTTAGAAAATGAAATGAAAACTTTCAAGTTCTTTACTTATCAGAGCTGAAACTGGAAGTCCCTGTTTTCCTTATTTTGTACCTTAAAATGCTTTTTACAATTGGACAATTCTAAACACCAATGCAACCTTCTTAGTCTTATCAGATTTTCAATTTTTAAAATGCTATCTTTTTTTTTAAATTTTCCCTTAGCTTATTTCTTTTTTATAAGAAATTTAATACTGTCATTATATTAGTACTTAATGGACCTGGCTAGTATTGTCCTTAAAATGCCTCAAAATCAAACATAGATACAATCAGTTGACTGAAGACTTTACAACATGATAAGGCTAAACTCAACAAGAGCCCATGTGGCTGTTAATACCATTTGATGATTGCATTAAAGTAATTGTGCATCTGAATTTTGCCGGTTTTTTAGTCAGCTTTTTCAGTGCTATAACTTAAAGACCCAACTAGAAAAACTGTAGAGGAGGAAAGATTTATTTAGGGGCTCATGGATTCAGAGGTCTCAGTCCATAAGAGGCAGGCTCCATTCCTTGGGGCTCAAGGTGAGGCAGGACATCATGGCAGAAGAGTGTGGCAAAGGGAAGCAGCTCACATGATGATCAGAAAGCAGAGGGAGAGATAGAGAGACTCCACTCTCCAGGTACAAAGCATATAGCCCATAGCCACGCCCCTAGTGAACTATTTCTTTCCGCCACAGCCTACTTGCCTCCAGTTACCACTCAATTAATCCCATCAGGGATTAATTCACTGATTAATTAAGGCTATATCCCAATCATTTCTCCTCCAAACCTTTTTGCATTGTCTCACATGTGAGCTTTTGGGGGACATCTCACATCCAAACCATAACAACTGATCTCAATAATTAGAGTCATTCTCCCACTAATTATATAGATCAGAAGTGGAACTGTGTGTAGATGTCTGCAATGATCCAGTAAGTTCAAGGGACGTATCTGGATGAAAACCAGGTAGGTTACTTTATTCTCCTATAGAATTCAGTGTGACATGCTACTATGTAGTTACTGTTAGTTTTATATGCCTGTGTCTCCTACTAAAGATTTTCTGCCTACCCTTCCCCTCTTTTTATCCTTTACCATTTCCTGATGAAATCAACAAATCAACAAAACTTGGCACTCTTAGAGTCTTTGTCCAAGTTATACATGTTGGACAGTACTGCATAAGATTACTCTCTTAGTATTGTGGCAAAGGAATTTGGCCCTTAGGTAATGGATCTCTTCCCTGTAGGAGACCTATTTGGGAATTAATTAAGGATAATTTAGTGGAATAAACTTTAAGTATTTTAATTTTTATAATTTTGAGGTGAAGCAGGTCATACCTAGAAATTTACATGGCATATAAGTCTATACCTGTCTAGCCCTACTTTGCTAGTGTACTTATATTTTGAAGACCTGCAGTTTGATTGCATGTATGTGTGTACATGCACATATTTCATAGATTGGTACAAATTATGCCAAAATAGTTGGGTTCTTTTAAATTTGTTTATTTTGAAAATAAAAAAAAATCTATCCCACAAGCTAAGTACAGCATTCCTTTATATTTGTAGCTGTGTGTAGAATACTGGTACTGGGTCTAAAGCCAACGTGTTTCCCTAGCTTTGGCAGTTGTCTCCATAATTTGTTTGCCAAAGACAAATAGATTGTGCTTATATGACACAAACCCAGTTGGTCATTATGAGAAATTCAGTGATAGAAGTCTGTATATATTTGGAAGTAGGCAAATCACACTCCTAGCTGGTTGACCGTGCTTTTCACTGAACTGCTAATTGTTTTGATGCTGTGCACAGATGACTTTAGAAAGAGAGATGATAGGTTTCATTAAAGAGCATGGTTAAGAATTTACTTTTCATGCAGTGCTCTGCTTTTTCTCTACATGTGTTATTTCAACAGCATTATATAGCATCCAAGTGCTGTTAGGGCCTTGAGAAATTATTGAATCTGTTGCATGGACAGGGACATGCAGAGCTTCTCAAAACTTCCCTATGATTGCATACAGACCAGCATAGAGTCAGACTTCACCCCCAGGCAGTTTTCTCAAATTAAATAGGAAAATTCAGTTCCTGAGTGTCTGTAGTAAAAAATACCCCAGAATAGATATTTGTACTGTTCCTCTCATCTGCTTGTATGATTCTGGGAGGAATATTATTTTAAATAAGAGAATATATGGGGTAGAAGTAAAGGCTTGGGTTCAAATGGAATTTTGGCTTTCTCTACATAGATTTGTTTTAAAAAGGATGATAAAGGATGGTATAAAGGTGTATTAAGAATTGTATGAAAAAAATAAGAGAGCTCATGTATAATGGCATAATTTGGCGTGAACATACTTTACATACAGAATTACAAAAAATTGTGCTGTGAATGGATAATTATGAATGTAATGCACTCCACTATTGTCATCTATGTAAGAAATAAATTAACAAATAAAAAAAAGGGTGGGAAGATTCATGAAACAGTAAATGGCTATATAGGTATTTTTAATATATTTTAAATAGGGGGCAGAGTTCTCATCTTTGAAGATTACTTTAAAGAAAATTGAATCTTATATTTTTGAGGATGGATTTGCATTAAGAACAGATTTTTAAAAAGGGAGTTGATGTGGAATTTAGTTATGAGTTAATAAGAACGTGTGAGTTAAAATGAGCAATATGGTAGGTAGGTTACTTATATTCATACAAAAACCTATTGAATATGAAACTTGCATTTATTTCTATTTTCTTGTAGTAGTTAGTATGCAGGAGGAATAAAGAATCAATGTTAGGCAAGTGATTATGTAGTATAAACTTCCTGCAGTTTTGGATTTCTACTAATGATTTTTTATTTTTTTCTGGTACTGGGGATGGAAACCAGGGGTACTGGTAACACTGAGTTACATCCCTGGCTCTTTTTGTTGTTGTTGTTGTTTTCAGACAGGGTCCCACCAAATTATTGAGGCTGGCTTCAAACTTGTGATCCTCTTGCCTCAGCTCCCCCAATTGCTGGATTACTGAATATGCCACCACACCAAACCTCAGACTAATTTTTAATAATAAGCACAACTGTTTTTAAAAATACTATATATGGATTCAATAATTAGAGCAACTAATTAGATGCAGGTGATTAATAGATGTATCAAAATATTAGGATATCTGATAGCTTTTTGCCATCTAAAATATAATCTAAATGACCATATAGTCAATTTTATTTTAGAAATATCCAAATTTGTAACTAATTTTATGTAGTTATGGATAGCTTTCAATAGTTTGCTTTTAAAAATAACTTCTTACATTTATTTATACATATATAAAATATGTATACTTATATTTATTCATATTTATATGTAAATTTATATGTATATTTTATTTAATATATATTTTATATATAAACATATATTTACATGTATATAAGTTATATTTATATATAAATATATATATATTCGTGAGCCCAAACTAAGTATATTAATATATTTATATGTAAATATGTATATATATTTATATAAAATATGTATATTTATGTATTTATATATAAATATAACTTCTTATATATATATATTTCCAAAGCATATTTTATGTTTATACAAGAGAAAAAGCAGCCTTTCTTTCCTGATCTAACCCAAAAGTGTTAGATGTTATGCATACAACTTGCATTTTGAGAAGCTTTCAAGCTTCACAGACCTTGGGATTCTTAATTGTAATTTATATGCAAAACTAATGTTTGGGCATTTAAGGGATGAATATCAAATCTGAGGATTATCTAAGTCCTGAGCTAATGTTTTTTGTGTTTATTATTTATTTCTTAGCTACTGATACATTTTCAGAGTAGGAGAAGGAGGGAGGAAGAGAACCAGCAATAAAAATTAGCTAATATTAGTACTAAAGGTTAGTGTTTGGAGAGAGAGATTTAACCAAGTGGTGAAATAATGTCTTTTTTTCTTTTCCTGGATGGTCAAGTATTAACTTTTACTTTGGGCTTCATCTTCTAGTAGTCTTCAGTAGAAGTAGTCATTTTGAGAACTTAAAACATTTTAATGGATTTTTTTAACTTTAGTGTGTTTATCAAGGTTAACTCTGTGCAAATTTTTTAAAAATTGTACAGCTTGTGTTCATTATCTGACAGTTTGCTTTCCTTCTTTATGTGCCTATCTCCACTCTTCTCCCCCTTTCTTTCTCTTTTCTTTTCTTTTTTCCTTCACCAAATACATACTGAAATTATGTGTCAGGCAGTTATATCTGCATCTTAACATTAGCTTCCCTGGAGGACATTTTAGATTTCATGGACAACACAGGCACTATCTATCCTTGTGTCCAGAAGTCAGATGACCCTTTGGTATAGTACTTTTCCCTCAGAGTTGTTATATTAGCTAGAATAAGCTGTGATGCTATAATATACATAACAAATAAGTCATAGCTCAAGCAAAGCTGAAGTCTTTCTCAGGAAATAGTTCCCAGAAAATGGTCCAAGTCAGGAAGATGAGGCTGTTCTACATAGTCATCGAGGGATCCAGTCTAATCATGTCTTCATTTGTCTTTGTCATATCAGCTTGTGTTAAGAGGATAAAAAGCATAGAGTAATGTGCAGGGAAGCTTGTGGATCAGACCTGAGAATGACCTTTAGAATTTCAATTAAAATTTTATAGTCACATATCCACACTACTTACAAGTGGAAAAAATGAAATACAGTCCTGTATCTAGAAAGAAATGGAAGATGGATTTTGATGTTGATTAACAACATGGAACTATAGTCATGGATGGCCTTCTTGAGCCCAAACTAAGTATTTGCTTTTGCAAGATCTGTTAGCTTTAATTTAAATACATTTCGGTATTTTAAAAAAATATTTTTATTTTTTGTCTTGCTTAGAAAGGTGCTTTTTGCTTTGTTTAGGAAATGTGTGTGTGTGTGTGTGTGTGTGTGTGTGAGAGAGAGAGAGAGAGAGAGAGAGAGAGAGAATTTAGAACAATGTTAAATCTGTCTCTTAATCACATAGCCAAGAAAATATTATCATAATGTTATTGTATTTTCTTCTAGCTTTCAATGTGCATTTTAAAATACTGTTGGGATTACAGTACATAAGTTTTTGGATTTTTTTTCTAAATTAATAGTTTAAGCTTTTTAAGCTCAAACACTGTTATAGCTCTATGAATTTTATCATAAGGATATACCATATTTATTTAATCATTCTCTTATTAATTAGAATTGATTCTATTTCCACTGTTTATTATAAATGACTCTGGTGAATAGGTTTTATACATATAAATTCATGCCTGCATTTTGTAATTATTACCTTGATGGACTTGGTGACTCAAAGAAAAGGTATATATTTAAGGTTCTTAATAATATTGTAAATTTGATTTTCCAAGACTATGCCAATTTACCTTCTCAAGTACAGAAACAAGTGCACCCAATGATGCACACAGTTACCAGATGACCCAACAATTGCACCATGTGGTATTATCCCCGTGAAGTAAGTACTTATATTCATACAAAAACTTGTACAGAATAACTTTCATGGCAGCTTTATTCATAATAATGAAGAACTGGAAACAACCCAGATGTCCTTTAATGGGTGAATGGCTCCACCTGTGATCCAGGCATGTCATAGAAGACTACTCATCAATAAAAATGTTGGAGCTATTGATACATGCAAAAATCTGGATAGATCTCTGGAGAATTATACTAAGTGAATAAAAGTCTCAAAGGTTAATTACTGTGTGATTATATTGATATAACATTTTTGAAATTAAAACAAAAAGGAAAATAGGTTAGTAGTTGCCATGAGTTAATGATGGGGAGAGGGTGAAGCAGGGAAAGGAGTGTGATTCTAAAGGGTCAATGAGAGGAATTCTTCTGATGAGGGAACTATTCAGCGTTGTGGGTGTGGTGGTACATACTTGCATGCAAGTGTGATAAAACTGCATTCAACCAAATAAACACACACAAATGAGTACAATGGGGAAATCAGAACAAGATTAGTGGTGGATTTTGTCAGTGTTAATATTCAGTTTGTAATATGTACAGTAGTTTTGCAAGAAGCTATCACTGGGGGAAGTTGGGTCAAGAGGATATAAGATCTCTATTATTTCGTACAACTAACCACATATTGATCTTTAATTATCTCAAAATAAAGTTTTGT
Source organism: Marmota monax (assembly GCF_021218885.2). Taxonomy (NCBI): domain Eukaryota; kingdom Metazoa; phylum Chordata; class Mammalia; order Rodentia; family Sciuridae; genus Marmota; species Marmota monax. The sequence goes on from NW_026692132.1 coordinate 6,981,520, forward strand.
TAAAGTACTCCATGAAATTTTTATTTATCATATAGTTCTAGTATTTTTCATACAATCAACTTCTGTTTGATGGCTTCAGCTTTTCTTTAATTGTAATTAGGAAATTGATTTTTTTCTTTCATTTCCTATTACGCTTATGTCCATGTTCAAAATATAGAAACTATTTTCTGTTTGCCCAAATTTTCTTTTAGTTGTTCATATTTTTTTACAGTCTAACGACAATTCCAAAAATATTTCTTCCCCCTCCAGCGTTTTTGTTTGAACATATGATCACAACTCTTTTGCAGACCTATCTTTAACAATAGCTTTGGCCTAAGCCTAATTTTTAAATTTTTTTTGTTTATTTTTTAAGGTGTAATTACCAAAAGACTCATTAGCCAGCACTATTGTTTTAGTGTGTAAAAAACTGATTGTAATTATTTATATGCTCTAGGGCAGTAAATTTTGTTGTTAAAAGTGTTCTTTTATCACAAAATAATTTTTTATCTATTTTTTTTAATTTTTAAAATGGCTCTAAATAAGGAGTATTGAGTTAACGATCTTTCTCCCATTCTCTCTGTAGAGCCCTGGTCATCATCTCCCCATGTCCCCATGTATTGTCCTTCCCTTTCTTCTTTATTCATGTGGTTATTTATCACTTCCTTATGCCTGGCACCTACTCATGTCCCACACTCACTTTTCTGTTTTATGTATGGTGTATCCTTTAAAATGTGTAGCACTTTTTTGTGTTTCACATTTACATATTGTTTATATTTATCTGTTTCAATGATTTAGTGATATGAGGATCTCCACTAGTCTATGTAAATATGCTTATTTACTATTCTGTGCAAATTTGTTGAGTTCTTCGAAATATTCAGTCAGAATTTTGGTTAGAATTATATTGAACATATAGGTTAATTTGAGGAAAATTTTGCTTCTCACTGAGTTTAGAGCATGCTTAGTGGAGAAAGGTTAAAGTGACAAGAAATGCACTGGGTTGTGTTTATGTTTCCACCCTCTCTTAAGATTTTAACAAGGGGATTCCACTGTCATTTACCTAATATCTCTTGCACGATGTTTTTAGTATCTAAGCTTGAATCATTTTTATTATATTAGCTGTACGTGAACTAATAGTGGCTATTAGACTATTGACATGGAGATTTGTGTTATAATCCTTATAACTATTCTTATTGTATTTTTGATTATATAATTTTCAATTACAGCAGCCTTCCAAAAGGACTTGAGACTCTCTTTGCATCTTGAAATTGCATGGATGAATTTATTTGCACAACAAAAATTCGCTATGTCTTAGATGCTGCTAGGAGGATCCCTGGAAAATGAGTATTGGCTATTTTAACTTACTTTTTGTCACTGATGTGTTCTTGGTTCCAGTTTTTTAAATGCTCTATACAGAATTGTGTTGCACCTCACAATTCATATATTGGAGTCCTAATCTCCCATGTGACTGTTTTGGAGCAAGGGCCTTAAGAAACTGATTATGGTTAATTGAAGCCGTAATGCCAGAACCCTGATCTAATAGAAATGGTGCTCTCATAAGAAGATACAAGAAATCTCCTTTCACCATTCTGAGGACTCAATGAGAAGGTAGAGGACTGCAAGCCAGAAAGAGAGCCCTTACCATAACCAGATGAGGTTAGCACTGATATTACACTACTAGCTTCCAGAACAATGAGAAAATGAATTTATTTTGTTTCAATCACTCAGCCCATGGTATTTTGTTATTGCAGCCCCAGCTAAGATACTAAGTCTGACATTAGAGCTATTGCCATATTAATTAGTGCACTTGCAGATAGAATTATGAGTCAGCTTTTCATCAGAAATCATTTTATAACCATCTATTTTTGTTCTAGAATATTTAGGCATTAAATAAAGTAAATGAACCATTGGTTGTATCTTTCCATGTTTGTTTATTTTAATGAACTGCTTGAAATGGCAACTACTTCTTTGAGCCACCTCAGTGCCTTATATTCACAGAAAGGCTTTATGCATCATTTCCTGTTTTTTTCTGACACTGTGGATATGAAATTACTTTGCAGCCTAATTCAATTAGGTCATCTGAGACATCTTGTAAGCTAGGTCTCTGAAATGCCAAATAGTATTGCTTAAACACCTTAATATTTGTTTTCAGAGCAAGAGCCATTTCAAAAGAGCTGCCTAGAAAATTAGATAATTGCACTTAATTATTTTTGATATCAATTGTCATGTTTTTCCCCCTTAGTGGATATGTCATAGTAATCTGATGTTTTCTCATCTCTTTTTTGCGGAGACTATTTTCAGATTGAATATATTATATTTATAGTAGATTTTGGATTTAAATGAAACTTGGAAATGGAGATAAATATGAGAAAGAAATGTTATCTTTTACTTAGATTTAACAATTATTTCAGTGCCTGAAACACATTAGGATGACGGATGTCTAGGTATTTGTTATATATTAAAAAACAACTAAAAAGAGCCCTTCATTTCAAAATTAATTCATGTAAAACCTTGAAATCTTCTGAAATTAATTTTAAAGTATTTCTCAAAGGATAATTTTGGCAAAGGGGTTCATGAAAACTTGTAGATGTTTACTAGCAATAATCATGGATTACACATTCTCAACATTTAGTCAACATAAGGGAATACTGAGATAATGTTGCTGAAATTAGACTACTACCATTGGCATTATAGGCAAGGAAAATAGGGAAAACTTATGATGAACACTTTTAGGTGCAACTAATCTCTACTTTGGATGAGATGTAGGCAAAGTCCTGTACATATTCCACTTTGCAATATGGAAGATCAGCCATTGCTTTGCTCTGAAGAAGGTGTATATTAAGTGAGGAATAGAAATCAGGCTAGATATACTTTATTTTGAGAAGCCTGTTGTTATCAAGAGCTCTGGTTTGTAATTGCCATCAGATAAGTTTGGTTGCTTAGAAGGAATCTTAGGTTAAATGATGGCAGCCACTAGAGACTTGAAAACACTAGGTTTGTGTTTGGTGAAGCAGAATATAATTCTGTTTGCTTAAGTTTTCTTTATTTCACCAGGTTCTGATTTAGCAAAAGTTTAAAAGCTGGACTGGGAAAATGATTCTCACCTGCTAAGAAAATGTTTAATAATATAAAAAATATTATTAGCTGGGAATTTTGGGATGCTATGTTCAAGTATTCTCCCCGCCCCAAAAGAAAGGCTTGAAAGCAGTTGTACACAGTTTTACCCAGTTGTGACTATGTTATGGTTTGATGGTAAATTAAGAAAGAGTTTTAAGAAAGAAGAAATTTCTTGGTCATTTAGCACCTTCTCTGCCTTGACAATCTGCTCAGTTCTATTTAAATGGCAATTGATATTCATAGTTTGTGAAGTCTCAAGTTTCAGTTTTAGTGCTATCAATTTCAAATTGGACAGCAAATTATAAACACCTGACTTCCTCTGAGTGGACAGATTTACTACGCGTTCATCCAAGGCTTGGGCACTATGATGGTTTAAAATGAAACTTGATCACAGATCCATGGTTTTACCTGAAAAAGAAGTTTGATTCTTATTAAGTCAAAATTGATTGAGGGGAAGTTAGAGAAAACAAATAATTCTTTGGTGTGGTAAACTGAAATTTGTAAAACTCCAAAAGAACTTCTATAGAGTTATTGGTGGCCTTGCTTTTATGTTTTGGTGCAATATAATCCACAACAGGATGTGTAAAGTTGAAATGTAATACAAAGAAATTCCATATCATTGTTTCTCTAGAGATAGTTCAGTAAGGGTCAAAGTTAGATTGAATCAAGATAGAGGCAATGCAATTGAACTGAGAAAATTGGATGTGGTCAGATGGCATTAGGGAACAGTAGAGTGAGATTGACTAGCTGTGAAAAGCTTCAGAGAGCAATGGTAAATTTTTATCATTTCGAGGAATGTAATTATTGTTGAACATTTATTATTTATTTAGCATTCTTCTGTTCTGGGGACTTTGGTCACATCTAGTAAATATTTCATAGATTTTTAAAAAAAATATTTAGTTCAGATGCTAACAAATGAAATCAGAGTTTGAGGACACATATTTTTAAGTTGAATTCGAGTTCTTATATCTGATTAGTTTTGGCCCAACATCATAATCAAGCAAGATCTAAATATTTTCGTGATGGTGTAGAAAACTGGTACTATGAGACTTCTGGTGTGGTTTGGGGCCTATGTCTTGATTTGTGCTAAGGCACCAGCAGTTTTAGCCATCTGCTTTTGCACCATCAGTGAGAATGTCAATATGGCAAAACACACAAGTAATGGTTTGGCATTATTATTAAAATAGTTCTGACCTGATGGATTCTGTGAAATGATCTCAGGGGCCTCTGGAGATCCAAAAATCACATTTTGTAAATATATAAGGTATATATAAGGAAATATATAAGGTCTCAGTCTATGTCAAGTCAAGAAGGTGCCATGCCCTTTCATTTTATTTATTTATATTTGGGGGCCTACTGAGGATTGAACTCAGGAGTACTTGACCACTTACCCACATCCCCAACCCTATTGTGTATTTTATTTAGAGACAGGGTTTTATTGAGTTTCTTAGTGCCTTGCGTTTGCTGAGGCTGGCTTTCTACTGCCTCAGCCTCCCAAGCCACTGGGATTATAAGCATGTGCCATCATGCCAGGCGCCCTTTCATTTTAGATATTTCTTTTGTTTGATCTTGGAAATACAACTCTAGTTTGAAAAGTTCTTGAATTCTATAGCACCAGAAATATTTATTTTCCTTAATGCTACATTTTCTACTTTTTTTTTTCCTTCAGAAGAATTTAAATAGATTTTTGGAAAATATTGTGTATTTTTTATTAATGGTAAGAATAAGGAATCATATCTTTCATTGGTGAGTTTTTAATTGGTTTCTTTTATTTTTCCAAAATGTACAGCATTTGTATGGGAATCTTGTAGAATACAGAAAAAAATAGAGGAAGAAATTTTCTCAGAAATTATTCAAAGGAGGAAGATTATAATTAGAATTTTTCAGTACAAATATTAAATGTTTATTCTTGCATAAATATTTTATTATTTGTTATTTTGTTATGTTGGGCCATGTAATTATGGCTTATAGGTTAATAATTATGTTTGCTTTGTTAAAGCATCTGAACACTTACCAGATAACCTACATTGATTGACTACATATATCACAACTTCTTAATCTGGAAGCATATACATGTTTTTCAGGGTCTTCATGAAACCTCTTAGTATTAATATGGAAAATTTGGTATGTAGTTACATTTTCTAGGGTGAATGTCCACTAGATTATCAAAGTAATTTCTTAGAAACACTAAATCTGAATTATTCTTTATTTAAGGAAATGAGTACAAATACTTTATTTCAATTCTGTGGTGAGAAAAGCATTATTTTAAAAATAAGATAGACTAACCAACTGGTTGCTTAAATTTTCTTTCTGTAACTGTTGTTTTGGCATTATATAGACAAATCCCAAGTTCTTTAATTATGTCTGAATTAATTTACAATACATGAAATTCACCCACACTTGTTCTATTTATCTCTCCATGGAAACAGCATGCTTTGGGATGCTACTAAATTTTCCACATGTAGGACATTTCCACTTTTATATATAACAATATATTCCTCTAGATCATGTTATTTTTCTTAAACTCCTCATGGAAATGTAGTATGGTTTTAATGTTCTTTCAAAAATGTATTTTTAAAGAGTCAGCTTTTCATTTGTATAGGTTGATGTCCCTACCACCACTTATTCCAATATTTTGTTTGGTTGCTTTTAATAATATTTCTTAGTATTCTTGCAAAAATTCACATTTTGAGGTCCTATTACAAAGTGTTTTCCATATGTATATCTCCCTCATATTTTTAACTTTCATTGAGGCCTAATTTACATATAGTAAAATACTCAAATATTAATATGTAGCTTGATGTATTTTTGAAATAGATTTTATTTTTTTTAAAGCTATTTTAAGTTCACAGGTATCTAGAGTAGAAGTCACAGAGATTTCCCACATTCCTTCTGCCTCTGGGCAACATAGCCTCTCCTATTATCAACATCCCTCACCAGGATGGTATATTACAACTGATGAGCCTACATCGACACATCCTTACCCAAATACCATAGTTTACATTACACTTCACTCTTGGTATTGTATATTATATGTGTTTGAACAAATGTATAAGGATATGTGTCCACCAACACAGTATCACACAAAGTATTCTCCCTGCCCTAAAATTTTTCTGTGCTCCAACTACTCATTTTTTCTTATTACTTAACACCTGGTAACCTCTGATCTTTCTACTGTCTCCATAGTTTTACCTTTTCCACAGTATTATACATTTGGAATTATACAATATGTAGCCTTTTAAGATTGGCTTCTTTCACTTAGTAAAGTGACTTTAAGATTCCTCCATATCTTTTCATGGCTTGATGGTTAATGTTTCATTTTAGTACTGAATAATATCCCATCATATGGATGAACCAGAGTTTGTCCACTCACCTACTGAAGGGCATTTTGGTTATTTCCAAGGTTTAGCAATTTTAAATAAAGCTATTGTAAACATTCATGTGCAGGTTTTTGTTTATACATAAGTTTTAAGCTCACTTGGTTAAATACCAAGGAACATAAATGCTGGATCTTACCATAAGGATATGCTTAATTTTGTAAGTAATTGCCTGGCTCAAAGGCCAAACTGTCTCTCAATATGACTATACAAATTTTCATTGTCAGCAGCAGTGAATGAGTATTCCTGTTGCTCCACATCCTTGTCAGCATTTGATGATGTCAGTGTTCTGAATTTTGTCCATTCTACTAGAGGTACTTCATTATAGTTCTAGTTTGCATTTTCCTGATGTCATATGATATAGAAAACGCATTCATACACTTACTGGCATCTGTATATCTTTTTTGGTGGGGTGGCTGTTAAAATATTCAACACATTTTTAAATGGGGTTGTATGTTTTCCTATTGTTGAGTTTGAAAAATTCGTTGTATATTTTGGATAACAATTCTTTAGTATGTCTATCTTTTAAAAATATTTGCTCCCAGCCTAAGTCTTGTCTTCTTATTCTTTTGCTTATCTTTTGTGGAGCATAAATTTTTAATTTTAATGACCTAATTTAGCATTTTTTTTTCTTTTATGAATTGTATCTTTGATGTTGTATCTAAAAAGTCATCACCAAACCCAAGTTGATCTTGATTTTCTTGTATGTTAACTTTGAGGAGTTTTATAGTTTTTCATTTTACATTTAAATCTGTGATCCTTTGTATTTTGATTTTTGTGAAGAATGTAAGGTGCATACCTAGATTTCCTTTTTTTTTTTTTTTTGCAAATGGATATCTAGTTGTTCAGTATCATTTTTTAAAAGACTTTTTTTTCTTCATTGTATTGCTCTTTTTTTGTCAAAATTCAATGACTATGTTTATGAAGGTCTATTTCTGGGCTTTTTTTGCATTCCATTCATCTATGTATTTATTTTTCCATTATTACCACACCATCTTGATTATTGTAGGTCTAAGTAAGTTTTGAAGTCAGGTAGTTTCATCCCTCCAACTTTGTTTTTCTCCTTCAATATTTTATTGAATGTTCTGGGCCTTTTGCTTCTCTACATAAACTCAAGAGTCAGTTTGTTAATATTCTCAAAAACTTGCTGGGATTTTGATTAATATTGCATTAAGTCTATATTTTTTGTGGGAGGAAGAACAGATATTTTGACAATATTGATTCTTCTTATCCATGAAATGTCATTTCTCATCATTTTCTTTGATTTATTTCCTCATATTTTGTTAGTATTCCTCATATAGATCCTGTTCATATTTTGTTACACTTATATGCTAGTTTTACATGTTTTTGAATGGCCATGTATACAGAATTGTTTTTATTTTCAAATTCTACTTGTTTATTGATATAAATAAACAATAGACTTATTTGTTGGTTGATATATGGGAAAGCAAAGACTTACATATTAATCTTGTGTCTTGAAACTTTGCACTAATCACTTATATTCCTGGAAGTTCTTTGTTCATTCTTTTGGGTCTATGACCTTACCACCCTGAATGCCCCTCATCTCATCTGTTCATTCTTTTAGATCTCCTTCACAGATGATTGTGTCATCTGCAAACAGTTCAATCTCTTTCTTTCTAATATTTATGCCTTTTGCTTTCTTTATTGACTTATTAGGACATTCAGTGTGATATTGAAAAGGTGAGAGGGTACAATCTCAACTTATTCCTGTTACTAAGGAAAGCTTATAGTTTCTCAGTACTAAGTATAATATTAGTTGAAGGGTTTTGTAGATATATTTTTTATCAAAATGAGGAAGTCCTATTCTCTGGTATATGAGACATTTAAATGAATAAATGCTGGGTTTTGTCAAATGCTTTTTCTGCATCTATTGATTGATCATGGGAGATTATTTCCTTCTTTATCCTGTTGATGTGATGGACTACATTAATTGATTTTCAAATGTTAAATTAGTTTGCATGCCTAGGATAAGTCCTACTTGGTCATGGTATATGGTTATTTTTATACATTGTTTTCTAATATTTTGTTGGGCAGTTATACATATATTTTCATGAAAGATTATGCTGTAATTTTTTTCTTGTAATGTTTTTGTCTGGTTTGGGTATTAGGGTGAAACTAACCTGAGATTGAGTTAGGAAGTATTCCTTCTGCTTTTATTTTCTGGAATAGACTAGAAAAATGGTGTAATTTCTTCCTTAAATGTTTGGTACAATTCACCAGAGAGCACACTCAGACCTAGTACTTTCTGTTTTGAATGGTTATTAATTATTGATTCAATTTAATTTACAGATATAAGACCTATTTAAATTGTCCATTTTTTTTCTTGTGTGGCAGATCATGCCTTTAAGGAATTGGTTCATTTCATCTAGGTTATTGAATTTGTGAGCTTATGGTTGTTCATAAATTCCATTATTGCTTTTAATGTCTTTCGGATCTGTAGTGATATCCCTATTTTTATTCAAATATATAATAATCTGTGTTCTTTTTTTCCCCTTAGCTTTGCTAGAAGTTTATCAATGTTTTGATCTTGTGTAAGAACCAGTTTTAGTTTGGCTAATTTTTCTCTATTCACTTACTGTTTTTCAATTTTATTGATATGTACTCTACTTTTATTATTTATTTTCTTCTGTATACTTTAGATTTACTTTGTTCTTCTTTTTCTGGTTAAGATGGGAATTTTGATGATTGATGTTAGACCTTTCTTCTTTTCACATGTGTGTTCAGTGCTATTAATTACCCTTTAGCCCTGCTTTCCCTGCATCTGACATATTTTGGTAAGTTGTATTTTTATTTCATGATATTTTAAAACATTTTTCCAAATTTCTTCTTTGATGTGTGTTATGTAGAAGTGTGTTGTTTGATTTCCAAATATTTTGGGATTTTCTGTTATTGATTTATAGTTAAATTCCACTGTAGCTAAGAACAAACATTGTACTATTTCTTTTAGATTTGTTAAGGTGTATCTTATGGCCAAGAATGTTGTCTGTCTTGGTGAATATTTCCTGTGAGATTGAGAAGAATTTATATTCTGCTATTGTTGGATTAAATAGACTGTAAATGTCCATTATAACCAGTTGATTGATGATATTGTTGAGCTCAACTGTGTTTACAGATATTATGCTAGACATGTCCATTTTTTATGGAATATTGAAGGCTACAACTATAATACTGGATTCATCTATTTATTCTTGCAGTATTATCAGTTTTTGCCTCATGTATTTTGGTGCTCTTTTGTTAGATGCACGTTAAGAATTTATGTCTTCTTGGAGAGTTAGCTTCTTGATCATTATGCAATGGCCCTATTTCCTTTGCTGTGTGTTTGAAGATTTGAGCTGATAAAGTTCAAATGTTTTTCTTCTTGTAGGCCAGTTAGGCCCTAATAAAGCCCTATAACATTAGGCTCTGGTTAAATAGTCTCTCCTGAAGAGACAATGTGTCACAAAGTACAGAACGCTGTGATGTATTTCAAATGGTTCCTTTTTCTCTCTCCCTGATGAAGTCACAAGAGGATTTTTCCTCAATGTTTACTCTAAGAACTTGATAGAGTCTAGGAGGGAAGACTCACAAAAGTGTGTATGTCCCTGGATGACTGGGTTCCTCTGGAATTTTTTGTCGTTGTTTTTGTGGTGCTGGGAATTGGTGTGGGCCTCATTCATGAAGCAAGCTCTCAATCATTGAGCTACATCCCTAGTCCTTTCAATTTTATTTTTGAAACAGAATCTTAGTAAATTAGCCAGGCTCTCCTTGAGTTTTAGTTCTCTTGCCTCAGCCTCCTTAGTTGGCTAGGGTTTTAGGTGTGGGCTATTTTGTGTCCCTGGAGTTTTTAGTCTCTCAGATTTCCACAATGAGCCACCAGCAATTTGTCGATTACTGTTCCAGTTATTGCTCCCTGGCACTGGTTACCAAGGAGGTGTCTTTTCCTGGGTTTCTGCTCTAAGAAATTGTGAATTTCTGTATGAGTCCCCCTCGCCTGCTTTTTTTTTTCTTCCAGTTTTGGGGGCAACACTTTGCACTGTGCCCTCATTTTTCTTATGGATCTAAAAAGAGTTGTTTATTTTTCAGTGATTGTTTTTTTCTTCACTTTTTATTTGTTAGGAAGAAGTGATTTCAGAAACTGGAAGTAGCCGCCATAACATTTTGAAGTTATTTTATGTTGTAATCAACAATCTTGTATTTCAATACAATTGTTATTTATATTTGACTTAGGACATTGTGTGACAAATAACAAAATGAGCATAATTTATTGGATTATTTCTTCCTTCAAATATTAACTAAGATATTTCTTTTTTTTTCAAATGCCAAATACTTTTTTACTTTGTAAAATTTTGTACACTTTAAGTTCAGCCAAATGCTTGTAACCATCATTCTTTTGATTCATTGATTACAAATAAATCTGTGGTGTTTGGCACTGTCAGATTCCTTCATGACTTAGCCTAAAAGTATGTTATATGTGTGATACTAGTTCCTTAGGGTAACAGAGATCTTCAAGAATAATCTTGTAGGATTACTTATCTGATTTTGTTCTTATACTTGAAATGTCAAAAAACACAAGACACTGTAAAACACCCCTTAAATTTTTTTTCTGATATTTTCTGAAAAGAAGAATTTGATAAGTGAGCATCTATCTTCACAGGAAACTTCTTGTTGTTGTTAATATTTCTTTGTAAAGGAACATAACGACCCTACTTTACTATTCTCTATATTGAAATAATGGATTGATGAATAAATACAATCATTTTATTTAATAATTATTTCTAGGAATCATACTTCCAATACTGGGAAGACCCTTAATAATCTTGTATATAAAATAATGGGCTTAGTCAAAGTTTAATAAATTTAAATTTGTTTTCAGCTCCAGGAATTTCTATTTGTTAATTTTCATTGCATGATCACTACTATACTTCCGTGTATTTTTATAATGAGTTTTGAATATTCTTTTCTGGAAGAAGGCTTCAAAGACTCTTTTTAAAAGCATTCATTACCAGAAGTGGGAAATGAAGGAATTTTAAAATATTATTTATTAAAAGTGGAAAATATGCAGTTAATTTTGTGAATATCTAATACTAGAGGAAAGGCATCAAATAAACTTAGAAACCAAAAGGGAGGATGTTGGTACTTACTAACTTGTTATAAGTTGTTAGAACATACTTAGAAGGAAGTAGATTTTAGGAGTAGGGCATTGAAAAATCATTAGGATAGTAAATTTATATTAAAAGAGAAAAATAACTAGTATGCTATAAATTTAGTATATATTTGGCAGTCCCCAAATGAAAAAAATAATTATTAAATTTCCATCAAGATCTGACCAGGACGATGACTGCAAATATGGTCTAGAATATGAGAGTAAGATCTGAAAACAAGAAATGTCCTTAATCAGGAGTAAGTAGCCTTAAACTTGTCATTATTGTTATTGTATCTCCACAGAGGAGTCTATATGCTATGGAAAAAGCATTTTAAAATGCAATAAATAACAATAATAAATAATTTTTTAAAAACACCACTTATAATGGCATCAAACAATACCTAGGAAATACCTCAAATTACCAATATTTAGAAAAAATTTAATAGAAGATGTTGTGTAATCAAAACCACAAAATTCTTCTATGAGAAATTAAGACTTACATAAATGGTGATGGATACCATATTCATGAATTTCAAACTTTTCTTTTTCCTTCATTATAGTTTCAGTGCATCCCAATTAAAGTCCAGGTGCTTTTTTGTAGATGCTGCTGATTCTAAAATTTATATAAAAATGCAAAATGCTTAGAGTAGCCAAGATAGTCTAGAGGAGAAAGAAAAAAGTTGGAGAACATACCAGACTCCGGGCATATTATAAAGCAGCAGTAATTACCACAGTGTGATTCTGGCACAAAAAGTAATAGATGCATCAGTGCAATAGAATAGAAACCTCAAAAATAAGCTTAAACATATATTTGTTTTTTGACAAAGGCACCAAAGTAATTTAATAAGGAGTAGAACTTACCATTAGTGTTGTAGTAACTGGATATGTATATTGAAAAATCATGAACCTTGACCAGCTTCATATACATACAAAAATTAATTTAGGACAAATCATAGAAATATAAAAGTAAAATTTGCAAAGCTTTTAAAACAAATCACAAAACATGACCTTGGGGGAAAGGCAAATATTTCTTAAGAGGGTATAATAAGCACTAATAATTAAAAAACTTAGAAATTAAATTTCATCAAATTAAAAACTGTTTGTCTCATGAAACAGAAAGTAAAAAGGCCATCCATAGACTGAATAAATATTCAAAGTACATACATTTGACAAAGGACTTCTATCTAGAGTATATTAAGAATTCTTGGGGTTGAGATTGTGGCTCAGTGGTAGAGCACTTGCTAGCATGGGTGAGGCACTGGGTTCAATCCCCGGCACCACATAAAAATAAATAAATAAAATAAAGCTATTGTGTCCATCTACAACTAAAAAATAAAAAAAAAATTCTTACAACCCAATAAAAAGACAACCCAAATTGAAATATGGGCAAAGTATTGATCAGACTTTTTTTTTTTATAAATGAGTAAAAAGTGCAGAAAAAGACATTTAACATTGTTGTCATCATGAAAATGTAGAATAAAAATCACATTCTATTGTATCACAATAGAATGGCAGTTCCCATTATGACTTACAATCCTGGAGGTCAGCACAATGAGAGGAAAATAGAACTCTCATATTTTGCTGGTGGAAATGTGATTGGTTCAACCACTTTGCAAAACTGGCAATCATTAGTAATGCTAAACGTACACCTACCCTATGATCTTACAGTTTCATTACTGGGCATATTATTTCCCAAAGGAAATAAGAGCAGTGTTCATAAAAAAGATTTGTACAGTGATGTTTCTAATAGCTTCATTAACTTTGCAAACCTTGAAACCACCCAAATATTCCTTAATGGGTTACAGGTTATAATATTCTCTTTTATATTTTGTCATCATTGCCATAGAATGGAACTCTTGTGGTTTTTTCTCTAGTCTGAAAGAATCAACTTAAACAGAAGTCTACTGTTGTTCAAATGAGGTTTCATGCAACGTTTATGTAGCATAAAGATCTGTAAAAATTGCAGTTGTATTTTTGCAGAGGTGGTTTGGAGTGACTCAGCTAAATGAAATTTCATGTAAAAAAATGATTGGATAGTATAATATCCAACTGGAGCTATTCTGTAGCCAGCAAGAAATACAGAAGCTAAGTGTGGGAGTTCAGAGTCATGATCCGTCCCCTACAAGGTGATATTAGAATCTTAAACTTCCCAAAGAATGTGTAGCAATGTCACAGTGGCTGTCCTGTGAGCCTTCCAGAAAACTCAAGCTTCAGGGGGAAGAAATGGAGAGGAGTAATCTAGAGAGCCACAGCCACCACTCTGGAGCTTATCAGCAGGACAGGAAGGGCTGCATTGCTTGTGTCATCTCAATGTTTTTCCAGCTAGTGAGATGAAGAATCAAAATAAAGGAACAGTCACTCAATTTAGATAGCACAGGCTGCTGGTTTTCAGTCACAAATGCATTTAATACTAGAGAAACATTTAGTGAAGAGTTGGATTTTAATGGAGTGCATTCATTTGGTATAGATAATAAATTTGAAGATTTTGGGTGTTAAAGATTAAAATATAAATAAATAAATAATATAGAGTGGCAGATTTAAGGAGACTAAGGATCAGGTTATCATTACTTAATTGGGGATGATTAAACTCAGAAGAGGCAGTTTGGTGCAAATGAAGTTAATGAATTAGATTGATACTAGAGTACACTATACAAAGTAAACAGTATTGGCATATAATTGGAGTTGCATCAATTTAGCAAAGTTAGAGTCAGAGAGGTGAAGAGGTTTTAATTTACATAAGATATGCTCTGAGTATAGAAGTTTTCACAAGTTTTCAGCAACTTTCTATTATAAATAAAAAACCAGCACTAAAAAACCCTTTAAACTGTACTTATTTGCATAATGCCAAAATTTAATATGCTTTGTCATACTTGAAGGAGATTTGGTTGCAATAAAAGCTTCTGTTCCTTTAGACAGTTTTCAGCAAGTATGAAAGACCATGAGTACAGCTGTCATTTATGGATACTGTGAATAACTAGAATTTTATCTGACAGCAGGAGCTGAAGCCAAGACATGTAATAGATTTGCAGACATCTGAGGAGATTTAAAAATAATAAAAAAAACCCAACAATTTTAGTACTTGAGTAAAATAAAATCATATGTTTCATCTTTGCTCTAAAATTCTTCAAGTTTCAATGGTCCTGTAATAAGTGTGTTATTATTGGCCTTTTCCTGGCTGTAGAAGTGAGCCATGAGACAGGGGCAATAGGTTTTGAAATGTTTGAGGCTTGAGGGACTGCATTTGGACACATCAGAGATTAAAAAGGCAAGATTCTTGTCTTCAGAAGTTTATGAGAATCTATTCATATGGTGAAGTGATTTATTTTCTGTCATTTGACTTTTTGTCTGATTTGTCCTTCTTTATGCTTTTTCATCTCCATGATTTTGGGGGTTCTTTTTAACATACAAGAAATCATCTTAGAGAAAATAAAAAATGAAGAGACTAAAAATACTATGTCCAACTTTCCAGTAAATATACAATATAATTATCTTCTGAGGGGCATGAGATAATTAAGTACATTTTATATCCTTAGGAATGTGCTTAAGTGACTTCAACAAAAAGGAAGGATAGAAAATGTAAACCTAGAGGCATGGCATTGCAAAAGACATTGATTGGACCTAGTTTTCATTTAATGTATATTTACTATTGTCAAGAAGAGACATAGTGCACTGAAAGTAATTTATTGCAACCTAATGGACAATTTTGCAGGTTTTTAAAAAATATTTAAAGTACTGGATTGGACTGTAGTCTTTTATATTTGCTTTTAAGAAGGGGTTTTCTTTCTTTGTCTTAATACCCCTTTTGTACTGACTATATTTTTCCCTGTTGTTCATGTTCTCAATAAGTCTTAGAAGAATTGATTATTCTAAAATAGAGAATGGACCACAGTAGGAGGATATATCAAGATGTCTAACTGGAAAGGAAATCAATTGCTTTTCCAATAATCAAAGAGAACATAGCACCCAAGAAATAAACTTTTCTAACTATACTTGTGGGGCAAAAAATTGCTATAACCTTGCTAGCCAGCAACCAGAAATGATGAATTAGGTGTTTACTAAATCATTACACTTATTGCAGCACAAACACCTGTTGGCTATAAAGGAAAAGTACAGCCCTAAAAAGAAACCAGAAGGCAAGGGAAATAAAAACAATTGTGCTATTTTCCCAACAGCCTGTGATGATGAATTTTTCTTTCAAAGCCTTTGAAATAAAAATAGGTTGCTCATTCAGAATCATTTTTAGTTCTCAGCATCTTTAAAAGACTTTTTCAGACAACTTACCTTCAGAACATAGTGGTTAGGCACAGGTAATTATTCATTTTTCCCTCCTTTAGAGAGAGGCCTTCTCAGGCAAGTTTCAGAATAATTTATCTAGAATCACTGTGGTAATAGGCTTCAGAGACTGAGAAAGAATTAGGTAGGTCTCAGGTCCTACTGGCCAAAGATGAAAATGACATTATAACTTACAGCAGATGAGAATCTCTGGTGCAATCATGGAAATGTAAGACTGACTTTACTTCCAATTTGAGGGACCAAATTTCATGGTGTTTACTCAGTTAATTTCATTGCTAATCTTATGAACAATTACCTTCTTTAGTTTTGAAGCCTGACACTTAACCAAAACATAGTCAGCTCTGTCACAGCCTCTCTTTGCTTCTCCCACTAGTACATGGTATTGTTAACAGATAATTAATTCAACCAGATGTAATGATTGTTTGGGTAGATGTGACACAATATGGGGATGAAAGGAATGAGGACTTAATAGCACAACTGAGAGCATCTGAGATGATTGCCAGGAGACCCAATCATCTGTATAGGAAATGAAGTAAAACGGGCAGGGAAAAGTGTGGCACCAAGGGACTGGATGCATATGTAAGTGCAGTTTTAGTAGAAAGTGGGGAAAGTTTTTTTTTTCCTTTTATGAATGAGAAAAATGGAATTTGGATCTTGACATTTAAGATACTTTGATTTCTGGAGACTGCTGTCTAAATAGAGGCCACATAAGCGGAGACAGAGAGGTAAATCAAGTCAACAAAATATGACAATATAGTGCTTGGTGAGTCTGCAGTTGAACACAGAGTAGGGCAAACTCCTAATACTAAACTATTTAGTCAATTGCAGAACATCCATACTGGGCAATAAGAATTAAAGGAATTGAAGAATATACTATGTTTTCTAGTATGGGATAACATTTTTAAAAATCGGTGTCAGTGTACTTGTTAGTTATAATAGAGTGAGATAGAATCTTTTGCTCAGAAGGTATTTAAATTTTTGTCAAAAGACTACATAAAAGCATGAAATCATAAGGGAGCATGAAGGAACTGATCCAGCAAGGACAACAGGAGAAAGAATGTGGAACTGTCATGGAAAGACAGCTAGGCAAGCAAGATTTGAGCTGGATTTTAAAGGATAGTTAGTCATCTGCTAAGTAGAGAGTAGGAGCTGGAGTGAGTGATTCCAAGTGGAAGAGAAAGGCTTTTGTCTGTATGAAGGCATAGAGGCAGGCAAGGCTGGAGTACAAGATGCATTCAGGAGAGGGATCCAGGAGCTCCCTTAGGAAGGACTTGCATGCCCTGCTTCACTACTTGGACTTCATTGTGAAGGAAATAGAAACCATTGAGGCTTTATAGGATCTGATGTGATCGAATTTAGAATTAGAATTCATGACTATTTTATTTATTTATTTTTCAAATTTTTAACTTTGTTTTCATTTGTTCTATTCAGTTATACATGACAGCAGAATGCTCTTTGATTCATTCTACACAAATGAAGTACAATTTTTCACTTCTCTGGATGTACACAAAGTAGGGTCACACCATTTGTGCAATCATACATGTACTTAGGGTAATGATGTCTGTCTCTACAATGACTATTTTATTGACAATATAGAAATTATGTTGGAGAGGGTAATACTATAGTCCTTTTGGAGCATTTCATGTTTAAAGTATCTGTTCTTTTCCCCTGTTTTAGTTTTTCTTCAAATTAAATGTATACAAATGTAAATGCATATATATCTATAAATATTTATATACATATTATTGTCTTTATGTACTTGGGCATATACATATGAATAATACACAGTATATATGTGGGTTTACATATATGTATGTGTGTATATGTAGATATATAGAAAGTGGAGAGGGAAGGAGGGAGGGAGATAGAGGAAGGGAGGGAAGGAGAGAGAGGGAGGAAGAGAAGAAGGGGAAAGAGAGAGAGAGGGAGAAAGTATAAAATAAGGTTTCCTTGTGAGTAACTAAAGTTCCAAAATAAAGTTTATTTCTGTTTCATGTGAAATATGTAGGCCATCTAGAGTTGGTATTTGTGTATCAGGAACCTAGATACCTTTTATTTTAGTGCTCCATTTCCCACAGCATGTAGATCTGTCCTCATGGCCCAGGATGTCTGCTTGAATTCCAATGTCTTGCACATTTCAACTAACAGGAGGAGAAAAGGATGGACGAATAGGAAACCCTTTATTTTAACCACACATTAATGTGACTTTTCAATGTATAGTCCACTAATCAAAATTTAGCCTAAGAGCCTTGCTTGGCTGCAAAAGACGCTACAAAATATTATCCTTATGCATGGCAATATGAAGTGGCTTTCCTACAAGCAAGAAGCAGAAGAAAAATCACAGCTCAAGAACTTGGCATATCCTCCACATACAAGTGGCTATCCCCCCTCACACACTCAGTAATCCTGTTTAGGGAAAATATGATCGTGTTTGTGTTGTTGGCAAGTTCTTAGAACTTCTTCCCTTTGGAATAACCTATCAATCAGCTCACAGTTTGTGTGCTACTATACCATTTTATGAGTATATGCATTGTGGTTTAGTGAATATTATATACAAGGATTGTACTAAGTTGTATTTGTATAGATCTTTCAAAATGTTTATAAAATATATTCTCATTTATTATTTCATATAATCTATATAGCATTTCTAATACTAATCTTTTAAAACTTCAAAGATGCCATTGAAGGCAAAGAACAGGGTGAATATAAGTGGTTAGGTAGTGTCACTTTATTTCCCTTCAACAGTAATCTGCTTTCTCTGAATACCTACAATGTATAGTAGCAAAGGGAAATATCATTTTTCTTATCCAAACATAGGTTTATATACACAGAAAAGATGAGAGAGATACTGAAAGTCTGCTAGTTAGCTCAATGATAACCCTCAAATATTCAATTTTTATGTGTTTCTCTGATGAGAATATAAATGACTGAATAAGGAATTGTGAGAATTTTAACATGAGCTTATTTTAAAGTTTAAGGGTCAGAAATGATAAAATCGTAACATCATATTGTTACCGCTGTTGACCGGTGACGAGTTCTTGCTTCCCCAATGTTGAAGAATAACACCAAAGAAGCACGCCGAGGCAAGGTCAGAGTAGAAATTAGAAGTTTATTAAAGGACAGCAGAAAAGACTTCTCCCGGAGGAAGAAGGGGACCCAAGAGGTGGAATCCGTGGAAGTGCGGTTGTTTCCCCTTTTTATAGTTTTGGTGATGGAATGTAGGTTGGAAGGCCCGAGGGGTGGGACACAGGTGGGCCAAAGAAGTAATCTGGTCAGGAAGGACTGAGTCAGCACCTTTTTGCTGGGGGCTGTTCATTAACATTTCTTTGAGGTGGACTTTGGCCTAGGGCCTTTTCGGACTTCATTAACATTCCTTGAGTTGTCCTGCGTTTCCCGGAATCATTGCCAGCATGGCCTCCATTTTAGATTTCACTCGGTATTAGACCCGATTTACCTAACTACACTGACTACCTAACTTTAAATCTGGCTTCAATATCTCTCACCAATATATAAGTTAATTAAAATCCTATATTCTTTCATTACCAAGTTGTAATATTTTTTTCTCTTTAGATAAATTTTATTCTTTGAGGAGTAAATTTCAATGGCAATAAATGCATATTTTGACATACATAATTTTCTGTGAAATAATGGTGGGAAAATTGCAAATAGTGTCAAATGAAAACAAACAGCTATGCCTAGCACTAAATTCAGAGAGCTTCTCTTGTAGACTAGATGTGTAAAGTCCTAAGGGAATATGTTGTATCTGTGTGCATTAGGCATTTTAAATCTTATAACACACATTTTGTATTCCCAAGCCATTGGGAAATAATAATTTAATGCTCCTTCAAGCATTTTTCTACTTCTTTCGTTTTACCTCTCACTCAAGTTTTCAGAAGTTTGGTATATATCTTGACTTTATTAAAATTATACAAGAATAGTTTGGAAACTGGAGCTAGTAGGGAAAAGTAGAGTGCACAATTGGCAATTGCAAATTCATGCAAAACTCCATTTTGAACAGGACAGGTTCCACCCCATGCTCACCATGCCTTCCTTGTAGCAGCTCCACTAATTGTTTGTAATGTTGAATAAAATCTTTGTCTCTTAGATAATGGGAATGCATCTATAAACCTCCCACCTTAAGGTATTATGGACTGAAATGGAATGTGGAAGGATGAGTTGGTTTTTATTTATTTTTTGGCAAACAGAGAAAGAAAAAAAGGAAGAAAGAAAGAGAAGAGGGTGTTTTAGTAAACTTTTTTTGTTGCTGCAACCAAAAGATCTGACAAGAACAATTTTAAGGAAGAAAAGTTTATTTTGGGGCTCATGATTTCAGAAGTCTCAGTCCATAGACAGCCAGCAGAATATCATGGAGGAAGAATGTGGTGGAGAAAAGCCTCTCAAGACATCACACCAGGGAGCAGAGAGAGAGACTAAGCTAAGCCAAATATATACCCCAAATGCACACCACCTCTTCCAGCCACACCCTACCTGCCTGCAGTTACCCTCAGTTAATCCTTCTCAGGGGATTAATGCACTGATTAAATTAAAGCTCTCATAACCCAGTCATTTCACCTCTAAACCTTCTTGCATTATCTTACATGTGTGCTCTTGGGACCACCTAAAATCCAAACCATAACAGAGGAAAGGGGAAAGAGATGAATTACTTTGTGAAAATTTCCGTGGAGAGAAACCTGATCATGACACCTTGCCATGGATAGGCATGTTCTGAAGGAACTTCTGACAGATGTTCTTCTTACATATTGAATTGACATTTATATCCTCCCCTACTTATTTCCATATGAATATGTAATAATAAGTAGCATACCCCCTTATTAGTGACTATCATTTAAATATCTCATAAAACAAAATATGTATTCATGCAGAGAACATTTTAATCAATCAAATTGATATGTTGAATTATTCTGGGCAATTGTTTAGAATTGATTGTAACTGGCATTACTTTAGAACTTCTTGTTTATTTCTTTGTTTTATTCACTATTGAAAATATTGCAGATTTTAGGGAAAAGAGGAAGACTGCTTTCTGAGTCAGGGAGCCTAATGGGCTTCAACAAATTTGACATCATTTTACTTCTTTAGGTAGATGATGGCTAAACTGGTATTCATTATCATTCTTTTTCATGGGTAATAAATTTTTAATAAGAATACTGCACTGTAAAGAGGACTGAACAGTCCCTAGTTTTGTGAGTTTTGGCAACTTGTAAAATCATTCTTGATCTTAATAGACTTCCTATAAATACTCAAAATCAAAAAATTGATAAGCATGATAATTAATAAAGTCAGAGTTTGGCTTGAGGTATGTCTCCCTTTCGAGCACTTTTTTAGTCCTATGACTGTCATCCTTTGAACTTTATGGTGTAACTGATATTTATAGGCTATTGACTCTATATGAATCCTTGCTTTTTATATATGAAAAGTTTATTATAAGAGTTCCTATAATTCTTTTCCTAGGATCCAGTGTAATTGGAAGTGAAAGTATTAGTTGTTTGTATCTGAACATAATCCAAACCACTGGACAATTAGGTTAATTCAGGGAAAATAGAATCATAGAAGGTTGGAGCTGGAAGGAACCTCAGAAATAATCTAATTTAGCTCCTTCAATTATAAATGGGGAAATTATTACAGTTCACAGAAGCTTTAGTCATACAGCTAGTTAATGGATGGTCTAATACTAAAACTAAAATTTCAGAGCATACTTGCTTTTTCCTTTACACTATGTTGGTGCTTCCCAAATTATCATTTCTAAAACTGTTCAGATAATACAACCAAAATAAAAAACCTACAAACACCAACCAGTAAACAACAATAAAACTAGAATTGTTGTCAGAGTAATTTTATGAAATGTTATAACCTAGGTTACCTTCATGGATTCACAAAGCACTTTAGATAATAAAAGCTCCAAGATGCTCTGCAGTAAAGATTTAACTGTGTAATCCACTCTTCCCCAAATTTTGAACTCCTTTTTTTATGAAGCAGTACATTTTGAGGAAACAATTTGAATAATGCTGTAAATTTAAGTTGCTTTTTTTTGTTTTTTGTTTTTTGTCCTGCAATTTAACTAGATAAGTTTTTAAGATCATGTGAACTGATGACATCATAAAGATCTACTTCAGTGTACATAGAAAGTTGCTCACCTGAGTGGTCATTATTCCTGTGCTTTCAGATATTTTCATTTGAAGAAAAGAAAGCTCTCTATAGTGGATGCTGATAGAATGTAGTAATGAAAATGATAATAAGTAGTTGGAAATGTAAATGGAGGTGTTAGGTCATGGCAAAGGAAATAGAATGAAGACAGGGGATGGGGGCAGAGAGAGAAAGAGTGTCAGTCAGAGCTGTTTGAGAGGGGTGAGTTGTTCCTGGCTTGTTTCTTACTGGGGTAATCCTGAAACGAAACAGAAACACCAGAAAGCGACATGGAAAGATGATTAGTGTAAAGGAGAAGAAGAAAGGAAGAAGGGACATCATATACACACTAAGGATAAGCAGGGCACTATGCCAGCTCTTCCATGAGATTATCTTTGAATCCCCAGTAAAATGAACTCCTACATCTAAACTCATAAAGTTTCATTCCTTGACTCTAAAATTCTTAGCCTGTTCTGAATATTCCTTTAGTTGGTAATGCATATGTTTTATCCCTTCCAAGATATTGTTCCAGAAGGAAAAGACGGTCATTTTTCTTCTTGCCAAGTTCCATGGGTACAGGCAGATGACCTCGTGTGATCATCCCTGGGTGGGTGCTTCTGACCAAAGGCAAATGTGACTAAGAGGTGCACTGCTCAGGCAGTCCACGTCAGCTCCAGTGAGGCTTTCTCTCAAGAGGTTTGGCATCTGCCTGAAACAATTAACACACTAGAAAAGAAAGAATATTGTGTAATTCCCTTGATAGAGAAAGTGTCCATTTCAAGGGAAAGGTCAGAAAAGGCTTCATAGAGTATGTGGTGTTGAACATTAGTATTTATTAAAGACAGTGCTGGTAGTTTCTGACACTGTCTTAACAAATTATCACAAACTTAGTGTCTTAAAATAACACAAATTTATTATGTTATAGTTCTGGAGATTGGAAATCTGAAAGAAGATTTATGGGGCTAAAATTAAGGTATTGGCAGGGCTGATTATTTGTAGAGGCTCTGGGGTGAAATCCATTTTTCCAGCCTTTTTCAGCTCTTAGAGACTGCTTGTATCCCTTGGCTGGTGGCCCTTTACTGCATCTTCAGAGTACATCACTCACACTATGCTTTCTTCTTATCAAGAACCTGTGATTTTATTGGGCCCAACTGGATAATAATCTCCCCATCTCAAGGTCTTTGGCTTACATCTGTAAAAGACCCTTTTTTCCATGGAAGGTGACACATTCACAGGTTCTGAGGATTAGGATGTGGAAGTTTTTCCAGGACCATTATTCTTTGTTCCATAGCGGAGAATCAGCATGAACAAAGTTTTGGAGATAGAAATAAGCAGGGAATGTACAGCTGAATAATAACAAGCTCAAAATGAAACGTAGAGTACCTGCTAAGTAATGTAGCAAATAGGATTGCTAAAGGCTTCTATAAGTTACAAAGGGCTTTAAAATTCAGGACAGGAGATTTAGATTTAATGCAGTTAATACCAGAAAACCATTCTAAGTTTTTAAGAGGTAGCAAGTGTTGTGAAAATGTTTATTTATAAGAGAGTACTCACATAGGATTTGTATGACAGCCTGGTGGAAAGAAAGTTTGAAGGCATTAGGATTGGTGAGTATATAATTGGATGTGGTACCTTGCTTGTTTCTTTATGTTGAACACAATGCATTTCTATAGCTTGTTTGATTAAAGGTTTGAATTAGAGTAGGAATTATAAAATTTTTTACAACATAGTAATTTTATATCATTTCTACATTTCAACCATAGTTGCTTTAACTCATTAGATGTCAATATTTTTCTTTATTTCTTCTTTATCTTGTCTTCTGTCTTAATTTACATTCATATTTCAACAATTATTCTGAAGGAACTCTACTTTTTTCTCATTTGTTCCTATGGAAGTAATTTTATGTTAAGAATGTCAAATTATGTTTTCTGACCTTTTTATAAATTATTTTCATTTATTTTAATCTTCATGATGTTAGACAATTTTTCATAGAAGGAAAAGGCTCATATCAGACTGAATACTTACTATAAATACATGTTACCTAGAGCTTTTGTTACCTTTATCCAGAAAGGGTCTACAGTTAATTTGATTAAAAAGGACTCAGTTAATTGTGATGAAATACCATCTGTGATGTGGTTGTGTATTATCCCAATATCATGGAGCTTTAATTATATTTAATATTAGTGTGAAGAACCACATTTGCTCTGAAAAGCACCGTATGTCATATGCATTCTTTTTTTTATCCAGCATGCTTCTGAGCTTCTGGTAATAAGCCCTCCCATCCTTATTGCATTCCATACATTTTGCCCCTCCTCCAACCCTACTCTTGGTGGTCAGTTAGTGTCAGAGTGATGAATTCTATATTTGGCTTTTAACCTAAATGGAGTCAAAGAGAGTCAGGCCTGGACTTTGGCTAGAACTTCTAGGGCTGAGGTATCCACTCTTTACTGCCTTGGTTAAGCTGAGAGGACCTGAGTATGATCTGCTGAGAGTTAGCTTTAGAGAGAACTTTCCTAACTATGAAGTCAGTGAGAGGAAAGCCAATAAAAAGAGTGTTTCAGTGCTGGTGAGATGTTTTGTACCCTGCATTCAACCGCCACTGAAACTAAAATTTATCCCTGAAGTTTTTTTGGTTTATATGCCAGCATATTTCCAGTATTTTATCTGATTTTATTGATATATTTATCACTTTTAGTTAACATTTCTCTCTAGTATTGTACATATACTGCATCCAGAACTCTCCCAATGGGCTCCATGGTGTCTTTAAGGTCCTTCTCTGGAATGTGGACTAAAGTCTTCAAAACATTTTTTTCTTAGTTCCCTCACTTGATATCAAAGCAGGAAGAGTGGTCTGGATTCCCTCACTACACAGAGATATGAAGTGGTCCTAGGCAGAGAATGGTAAACAGGTTGACATCAGATGAAATCAGTCCATTAGTAATAGACTGATTACTGGTGTTTAGAAAGTCTCTCTGTGCATGTATGTGTGTACACGTATGTGCCTTTCTGAGGAACTGGGGCCTAAACTGATCATCCACACAGCATGATCATATCCACAGTTCACTAGGTGGCAGTTATGCTTTTAAATAGGGCTAATTGACAAGACACTTTTGCCTGTATGTTTTACTGAGATATTCCTCCTTCTGATTTTTTCTCAACTGCATAATGTATAATGAGTCCAGTGTTCTTTTACATGATTATCCTTCTGATCTATGTCTCTCTTATTTTCTATTTTTCAAAATTAAAATTCAGCCGTTCCACCTTGCTTTCTTAGAACACTTCAGCCTCTGGATGTTGCTAGCTCAGTTAATAAATAGGCTGCCCAGGGTGTAGCAATGTTATGACCTTTTTCTGAGTTCTGTGAATAGGTTTGAGTGCCACTTATGATTATATTAGTATTTTCTATTATTGCCATTGTTAGATACATTATGTTATTCGCTTTATGAACTTTTAAAAACCCGTATATCTATAACCAGCTAATAGGTTGATTCAGTCCAGTCTTATAATTGTACAAGTGGCTTTTTCAACCTGTAAACAAAATTTTACATTTATTCTTATTCAATTCAATTAAATTAAAGTTTGGTCTAACATAATTGTGTGGAGATTTTTCTGTTATCAACTCCTATGTTTTAATTTTGCATAAATTCACTAAGTATCTTTGATCCAAATTTCTGAAAAAGATACAGAATTTCAAAGGTTACATTACAATATATAGCATCAGAGCACTATAGACTAACCATCAAGGATGATAATATGCAAAATATGCAATATATGTACTTTGGGGATTTTAAAAATTAATTTAATTCACCTAAACCAGCTGATATCTTCCTCTCTATTCTCTTAATTTGTGATGATGTTAAATGCCTTTTAACATCAATGTACACTGTATCCTTGACAAATGGAAGTTGCATTGGTTTGACATACCTTTTCTCTTAATGAACATTTGTTGAGTCCCCAAAATTTTCATTTCATTTTCTATACAATGTAACCTATCTCAAAATAAAGTCTTTGCAGATGTAACCTGCAATGCTGATTTGAATTCATTAGGATGGGCCTGTAATATAATGTAATTGGTGTCTTTACAAGAAGAGAATAGACTCAAAGACAGATACCCAGGGAATTTCTTATGCCCGTGAAGGCAGAGTTTGGAGTTCTGTTTATGTACCACCATGGGCAATAATCAGAGGGAAGGGAAAGGCATGGAGCGGATTCTCCCCTGGAGCTTTTAGAGACCATTTCCTTGCTAACTCTTTGATTGTGGACTTCAAACCTCCAGAACTGTGAGATAATATTTTTATTTTTTTAAGCCTCCCAGTTTATAGAAAGCTGTCACACGTAGACATGGATGTAAGTGTTCATAATTTACTTTTTATTCCTGTTTGCAATAGGTCAGTTATATGCTTAATTCTTATGACAATATTTTAGTCTTCTGTGATTCTCCGGTTATTTAAGGTAGATTAGTAATCTAATTGTCAAGCTATTTTAATACTCCAGGAGATAGTTCCTTAGGCTTTATGCAAATTTCAAGTAGGCAAATGCTCATTTAACCCAATATCCATTTACTTAAAACTGTTTATAAATTGCTAATTATGTATTTGAAGGTAAGCAATGCACTGGATATACAGATATAGTCCTTGTCTTTGGACTTGAGGAATTTATGGATAAATGAAGGTGACAGGCTATTCAAGACATCAATACAATGTTGAGTACCAAGTGTGATGAAAGAGGGTGCATAAGAAAGTAAGAAATAGGGGTTACCTTGGGGAAGTTTACCATATCATTAAATTTAAGACAAAATACTATACTGTATGAAGTAGCAGTCTAAGCCAAAACAACAACAGTAACAACAACAAAAACAGCATAAAAAAGAAAAGAAAAATAATTAAATTCAGTTAATTAAAAATAAACCAAAATAAAATGGACCTAATTTTGTTATATGTATGTTTGAATATGTTACAATGAATCCCAGTATTATGTATAATTAAAAGCAATAAAACATGTTAAAATGAAAAAAATACCCTCCACAAATGAAAGAATATTATATAGCATGGAGATATTAGAAAACAAGTTTTCTGGAAACCTAGGTATGCAGATATGCTTGCAATACAGAGTTATTATCAGAAAGAGAGAAATCTGTAAAAGTTGGCCAGTGCTCTTTTATGATAAATCTTGGATTTCTTCTTGAAGATCATAGATAGTCATTGAAATGACACTCAACTACACCAAACTTGATTTATAAAGCAATCTCTTTCAAAGAAAAGAAAATGAACAACAACAAACCCATATTCCATTTTGATTTATGATACTGACTTAACTTATTTTTATTTCATTGTTAATTGGTCATGTTCAAACATAAAAGTAGCTTGGAATTCTTGTGTACATAATTCATATACAACTATACAATAAAATATAAATTAAGTACTAAACCACCCCACAAAACTAATCAAATTCAACTTAATATTGTTATGGTTTAAATGTGAGGCACTCCCCCAAAGCTCATGTGTGAGACAATGCAAGAATTTTCAGAGGTGATGATTAGATTATGAGAATTGTGACCTAATTAGTGGCTTAGTCTACTCATGGATTAAATGGCAAAATTGTAGGCAGGCAAGGTGTGGCTGGAGGAAGTAGGTCACTGGAGACCTAACTTTGGGGTTGTGTTTTGTCTTTGGTGGGTGGAGCTCTTTCTCAGATTCCTGGCGCTGTGTCCTGAGCTGCTTTCCTTTGCCACACCCTTATGCCTTCATGTTCTGCCTCACCTTGGTTCCAGAGCTTTGGAGTTGGCTGACTGGATTGAACCTCTGAAATTGTGAGCCACAATAAATTTTTATTTGTTCCTCCTCTTATCTTACAATAAGATGTAATTTTTATTACATCTTTTGGTTATTTCAATACAAAAACTGACTAAAACAAATATTATTAAGTGATAATATGAAAGTAAATGTTAGCTGAAACTAAATTATACCTGCTTTTCTGTAATTTGAAAATAGTTTTCAAATTAGTGTTTTATTTTAGCAATATCACTTATCCTATCCAAGTACTATTAATTAAAACAGCATGTTACTTTGAATCTTTGAATGAAAATGTTCAATTCCTTCTCTAATATTTTCCAGCCTATCATAATCTGTTAGCAAATATTTAGCAATTTAATAAAATTGAACTAAATCGATGACAAAAATACATCTTTGGCATTAAAACATTTGTAACCAGACCAGAAATAATAAAAGTATAATATTATAAAATGCAAAATTTGACTACTTAATAGAATGACTTAGGATTGTAAGTAATAATTCAAAAAGTCATCCTCCCCAATATAACACTTTTTAAGATTGTAGTCTAACTGACGGATTGGCATTATTAGCTATTCTATAGGATTTACTTCTAGGTTTTGGTACTAGTTTTTTCACTTCAAACCACTGTAACTCTTCTAACACATCTTTTCCTGATGTTCTTACACTTTATGTAGTGAAAAATGAATTTTTCTTATTAATCTATGGAATTAAAATTGTGTTCTTTAGAGCCAAAGATATCACAAATCCAACTATAAAATCACTTAACTCTAATGTAATAATACATAATTATTACCAGAGATATTTCTATACCAAATTTGTTCTATAATATGACAGGTTAAAATTTTGTTAGAACATTAGTGGTTTGACCCATTTTTAAATTTTTTAATTGATTCTTTTCAGTTATACATAAGATTAGAATACATTTTGACATAAATCACAAAAGCATGGAACATGATTTGCTGTAATTCAGTCCCCAGCACTTCCTCCCTCCCCGCCCCTTTCTCCCCCTGTTCTCTTCCCTATACACTACTGATCTTTCTAAAATTTATTTTTAGAGTGTTTTTTTTTTTCCAAATTAGTGCCTTGTGGACATACCTGACATTGGGATTCACTATGGTATATTCATGTGTGTATCTATGAGAGTTTGGTCAGATTAATTCCACTGTTCTTTCCTTTTCCTGTCCCTTCTTTCTCCTCAATCCCCTTTCCCTACTGATTTTTTCCTCTATTTTGATAAAATTCCGTCTTTCTTCCTCCCTACTCTCTTTCTTTCTTTTTAATCCCCCTCATTTTGGATTAGCTGCCACCTATCAGAGAAAACATTCAACCTTTGACTTTTGGGGATTTTCTTATTTTACTTAGCATGATAATTTCCAGTTCCATCCATTTACTGGCAAATGCCATGAAATTATTCTTCTTTATGGCTAACATTCCATTGTGCATATGTACCACATCTTCTTTATTCATTCATCTGTTGGAGGGCACCTTAGCTATTGTGAATTATGATGCTATAAACATTGACATGGCTGTATCACTGTAGTATGCTGATTTTAAATCATTTGGATTATATACGGAGTGGGATAATTGGGTCAAATAGTGGTTCCATTCCTAGTTTTCGGAAAAATTGTCATAATGCTTTCCAGAGTGGTTGCACCAATTTGTAGTCCCACCAGCAATGTATGAGGTACCTTTTTTCCCCCCCACATCCTCATGTTTAATATTGTTTGAATTCTTGATAATTGCCATTCTGTCTAGAGAAAGATGAAATCTCAATGTAGTTTTTTTTATCTGCATTTCCCTAATTGCTATAGATGTTGAACATTTTTTCCATATATTTGTATTTGTTGACTATTTGTATTTCTTCTTTTGAGGAATGTCTGTTTAGTTCTTTTGCCCATTTATTGATTGGGTTACTTATTTTCATTTTGATGTTAAAATTTTGGAGCTCTTATTGTATATACTATATATTAATGCCTTATCTGAGAAGCAGGTGGCAAAGATCTTCCCCCATTCTGTAGGCTTTCTCTTCATGCACTTGTTTCCTTTGCTGTGCAGAAGCTTTTTGATTTGATGCCATCCCACTTATTGATTTGTGTTTTTATTTATTGTGCTTTAGAAGTCTTGATAGGGAAGTTTGTTCCTGGGTCAACATGTTGGAATGTTGGGCCTACTTTTTCTTCTAGCAGGTGTGGGGTTTCTGGTCTAATTCCTAGGTCTTTGATAAACTTTGAGTTGACGTTTGTGCAGGGTGAGTACAGGAGTTAAATTTCATTCTTCTACATATGGATTTCCAGTTCTCCCAGCATCATTTAAGGCTCTCTTTTCTCCAATGTGTAATTTTGGCATCTTTGTCTAGTATCAGATAACTGTATTTATATGGATTTGTTCCTGTGCCTTATAGTCTATTGCATTGATTTTCCTGTCTATTTTGGAGCCAGTAGCATGCAGTTTTTGTTGCTATATCTCTTTGGTATAATTTGAGGCCCAGTATTGTGATGCTTTCAGCTTTGCCCTTCTGCCAAGGATTGCTTTGGCTATTCTCAGTCTCTTATTTTTCTAAATGAATTTCAGCACTGGTTTTTCTAGTTCTGTGAAGAATTTCATTGGTATTTCAATGGGGATTGCATTGAATCTGTATAGCACTTTTGGTAAAATTTTGAGAATATTAATTCTGCCTATCTAAAAACATGGGAGGAGTTTGACTCATTTTGAAAGATTACATTAAACTCTTTGAAACCAAGAGATTGATCTGGTCCTGCCTGTCTGCTACCAGGTTTGCTTTTCTCTGTCCAGTTTGAAGATTATCAATATGGTTAGCAAAGACTTAACAAAGTAACAGTAAAAGAAGAATATCCCTTTTTACTTTTGTGTTTTAGCAGTATTTATTCATTTACACAAGGAAAAGTACCAAGGATCTAGGATGGTATATGCCTGTAATCCCACTGACTTGGGAAGCTGAAGCAGGAGGATCACAAATTTGAGGTCAGTCTCATTAACTTAGCAAGAACTGCAACAAATTAGACCCTGTCTTAAAATAAAATTAAAAAGGACTGGAGATATAGCTAAGTGGTATAGCACCTCTGGGTTTAATCTCAAGGAAGGAAGGAAGGGAGGGAGGGAGGGAGGGAGGAAGGAAGGAAGGAGGGAAGGAAGGAAGGAAGGAAGGAAGATCTATGGATATAATAGTAGATTAAAAATACCTGATTCTTTTCTTTGTGGAGTTTTTTTTTATGGTAATCAATCAATCAATCGATCAATCATTCCAAGGCTGAACTTGAGTAATATTTTTTGAGGGCAGAATTAACACACAAAAAAAATCATATGACCACTTTTTTAATGTACAGAAAAGTACTGTCCTACATATTAACCCCTATGCACAGGGGACTATTTAATTTTAAACTAGTTAAAATGAAATAAAATTGAAAATCTGCTTCCTCAGTCATGCAGGCTACATTTCAAGGCCTTGATGGCCACATGTAGCTAGTGGCTACCATACAGCAGTAACAGAGAATGAAACTGAGGCGTATTGGACATGTTGAATTTTTAAAAAATTAATGAAGCAGAATTTTTTCTTAAAAAAATTGATCTACATAGAGTTGAATACTTCTTAAAGAGCTTGTCTTTATGTGTCTATAATAAAATACTTGTAATAACTGGAAAGATGTTTTAAAAACTATTTGTCAACATTATGCTATGCTCACACAGAATTTTAAAGACCAAGTTTACAGCCATCTCATTTATTGTTCAACATCATTTAATTCCTGTGAGACCTTCACTTACTTTCTAATAAGCAATATTAATGATGAATTTGTGACCAAAAATGTATTACTTGTTCAAGATTGAATATGTGAGGTGTATTTTTCCTTAATTGTAAATCATTGCTCTATACCATGATTACTTTACCTTCAGTTACGACTTTTCCAGTTATAGACATGGCTTTGTAGCTACCAGAGTCCACATTATGCCCCCAGTATGTATTTTATTCATATTTTAACACAAACTTCATGAAATCAAAAGTCTACATTTGTGACTCATCTGAGAAATAGAACTTCCATGTTTGGTTTTTAATTTATTTGCATATTTGTAACAAGACCAGAGGGGTTTGAGGGGGGGTGTAAAAATTGGGGGAGGAAATTCTCACATAGATCCAGGAGTAAGTTTGGAGTTCATGTTATTTTGTATGCAGATTTATTTATAAATAGTCCTGTATTTATAAGCACTGAGCTACCATAGCAATAAAAAACATCTTAATTCTCTCTCATTCCTCTTCTTTATTTTTTGTCCTAATTGCTTCAAAAATTAGACAAGGTGTAATTTAGATGTAATAGTTAAACCAACATATTGATATTCTAGTCTTTGATACAAAATCAACTTTGTCATAGGCTATATAAAAATTGGTATGATCTAACTCTGCTATAATTTGTTCTGTCTATTAAACTTGAATTTTGTCTTTAAGGTGTTATAACTGTCCTTAGCATTCCTGTTGTGACCTTGATTTGGAATTTAATTCATTGCATCTTATGCTAAATATGCATAAGTTGCTGATTAGGTGTTTTGGGTCTTGGATAAGGAAATACTAAAAATTAGCCAATCTAAATAAAATTTGAGTAATGTCAGCTGGAAAGTGATTCTATTTTAGTGTGCTTTTTTTTCTCTTCATAACTAGAGAGCCCCTGTTGTTCATAGTTTATGTTGGTGTCTGATATATTAGCATCTCCCAGACCTACAGTGTCTTCAGATTGATAGAAAATATGACTGAGATTGTGACAGCATGCTAATAAACATTTTTGTATCTTTTATTTCTGTAAGGTATTTATCATATAATATCTTGCTTTGAACATAAATCATGTTATTATAGAAAACTAACTTTAGTAAACAACAGTTATTGCCTCTCTCTGAAACCACTAGTTATTTTAGCTCCCTAATATAGTGAGCCTAGTAGCACTTTATTTTTAGTTCAGTAATTAAAGGCAAGCCCAAAATTATATGTAGAAGTGCATAGGAGGTTTTCTAAAGTGAGGTTGGTTGACATTTAGGAGAATCCAATATTTAGGACTTGTGGAAATTTGGTCAGAAGATATAATCTGTGCTGTCTTTTAAAATAGATTATATGTGTTGAAAAAAGTTTTGCTACTATCAACCAGTAGCAACATAATTGATTGCTAGAGGTTGTTACTGCAAGGTAAGATTCTTGTTATCTTCATTTCAGAAAAGACCCTGTTCTATGTTATTCCCTAAAGCAGCAGATAACAATTCTAAACCATTGAAATACACACCACAGATATTATGCATTTTAATTGACTGATTTGACTTTTGTCTTGCAAATTACAAAGACTAGGAGCTGAATGCATGCTCAGGCCTTAGCAAACAAATGGAAAAATTTTATTATTACAACAGGCTAAATGAAAGGATCAGACATGCTAACTCAACATAGGACCAACTTACAGAATGATATTGGGGCTTGGTAACTTTTTATGACTCATTCATATTTTCTCTCTTTTATCTATTTGGTTCTGGTAAAGTTACTTCTCTCTTCAGATCCTTTCCATTTCACCAAATTTGTCTTTAGCTGGACAGTAACAGAGACTTCTGCATTCTCAAGTCCTGCATTGAAGTCATTAATTTGAAAGTACGCTTCCTTGGGGGAATTTTCTGTGATACTCTAATTAGAAAAGCACCCTTTTCTTTCTTTCTTCCTCCCTTCCTCACTTCCTCCCTTCCTCTCTCCATCCTTCCCTCGCTTCATTCTTCTTTCTTTTGTTTCAGAACTTGAAGTTAAATTGGAGATAAGGTAAGTTTAACTTTTTAATTTGAGGAAACTAAGATCTAGACAGCTTCGACATTTGCCAGAGGTAACAACTAGCCCTTAGATGTTCCTGATCAGGTTCTTTCTGCACCATCTGCAATACTGCTTTCTCATATACTTATTATAATAGAGGCATAAGTAAGTACTGCAAGCCTTAACATTTATTAATTTATTAACATTTAACAACTAGCCCTTAGATGTTCCTGATCAGGTTCTTTCTGCACCATCTGCAATACTGCTTTCTCACATACTTATTATAATAGAGGCATAAGTAAGTACTGCAAGCCTTAACATTTATTAATTTATTAACATTTATTAAATTATTAACATTTATTATAATTATTTATTAACATTTATTATGTATAAGATGTTGTGATAGACATTGTGAAGGAAATCTTGGTTAATGATACAAGGATCATTTCCTCAAATAGTTTGCATTCTACCAGAGAAAATAATTCTCATACAGGTGATAGTCACCAAGAGATTTTTTTTTTAATTCTATGTAGAAAGGACTTAAGTCTAGTGTTACTTTCATTGTTCCTCTGTGTTTGGCTGTATTACAGAGCTCTTTAACTACCAGTTTATCTTTGAGTCAGGGAGAGTGGACAAGTATAGCAAGGGACAGCTATAGTCACCTGAGTCCTCAGGTCACAGATGACTTAAACATGATCCTAAATTGGGACGTCCCTCCTCCCTTTGATTTACAAAACATAGCATATGCTGTTTGAAAAGAAACCTTCTCTTGGAATGTAAATAAAAGAGAGAAAATATAAAAATATAGAAACAAAGAACAATTTATAGTTTCCAGATTTCTTGTCTTAATATATCTGAAAGTCAAGCGAGAGAGATCTGCTTGAACAGAACAATTAACAGAGATGCTTCCACACCTCCCTTCTCTTAAACTCAAACCATGAGAAGAGAACCCAGAGAAATTCATGACTCAACTCTCTCCTTCTGCCAGTGTCTGTCAAGGAAAGATTAGAAAAAAGTCTCCAGTCAATCTAGCCAAAATGTACATTGGTTGCTGGAGGGAGGAAGCAAATATCTCTCTTCTCTGGTGTTCACTGTAGTTCAAACAAAAGTTCTTGATATCGTTTCACTGCTAGTTTTCACAGGAGGGAAGACTCTCTCTTCACAGAGGGTTATTTATCATAAAATCCAAGAGCTGTCCAGAGATCTGATGTCTCTGACTGGGATGATAATAAAATAATAATAATAATAGTAATAATAATAATAATAATAATAACAACAACAACAACAACAACAACAGCAATCATTTAATCTCATTGTACCAGAAATTAATCTGTTGCCTTTATTTTTTATTTAATATTCATAACAATTATACGAAACTAATAGTAATATCTCCATTTTACAAATGAGAAGCTAAGTATCTTGTCTGAGGTCAGTAATAGATATTCAAATTCAGATCTCTGACTTCAAAGCCCAGTCTTTCCACTATTAAGAATCTCTCCAGTAAAGGGCATCATCTTAAACTCCCCTATGAGGCCAGGCCTTGCCTTTTTGGGACACGTGATACCATCTATGTGCTCTTGAAACAGCTCGCTCTCCTTAGGAGGGAGAACAGCACCAGCTACATAATTTCAGAAGTTTAGTCTACTGTGTCTTTTTTAAGTACAGATTTTTTTTTTTTTACAGTGCTTAATGAGGAGGAAAACCAAACATGCTTAACACTTGCTTTTAGAAGTTGTCCACTTTTCACTATTAGTTTATCAGAGTTGTTACTTTACAGGTAATTTGGTGTAAAGAAATATTTTTCTGTATCCTATAAGGGGAGATTTTTACTATATGCAAATTATACCTCAATTTTAAAAGTAGAATAAAAGCTAATTTTAGATATGGTAAGCATTGTTAAGGAGGGAATAAAACAAGGAAATGTTAAGGGAATAAAACAAGGAAATGAGATAGAACAAAAATGTTTCTTTAAAAAAACCTTGAGTAATATCCTCATATTTAATTTTGAGCATTTTATTTTTAATAGCTTGTTCGTTCAAGAAAAAAATTTGCAATTACCATATTTTAAACTTAAATATACACTGTGCAAAAGGAAATCCTGACTTTAAATGCTATTCTTTATAACTCATCTCTGCTTTCAGTATTAGAGATGCATTGTACTAAGAACATGCCTGCAACTTGCTATAACTGTGGACAGAACTTAAATTTGCTTGTGAAGTTTGGTGCTTTGGGAGGGAGATTATTTCAGGATTGAGAGTTGACAGGGAGATTATTTCAGCACCTAGGCTGACAAATGAGAAGTGTATGGGTAAATAAAAAGTCCTATCTCAAAAAGAGATCTGCCCCCATCAGTAAAAAAGAACACTGATTTTATCTAGCATATGGGGCAGAGTACATGCATTTAGATAGCTCAAAAAATAGAGAATAAAGATGGCATTTCACAGGATTCCTATAGCAAAGCAGAAGAAAATACAATACTTCTCTTACTTCCTCAGTAACATCTCAAGAGGGGTTCCTGTATTAACCTGGAGGTGTGTGTTTACATTTCAAAGGGTTATGGGACCTGCAACCTTGGAAACATCTTTGCATTATAAAATGAGAAACTAGGTTTATCTACATCCTGAAGAGATCAGTTCATTCCAATAAATTAAGCAAGAATCAAAGAGACCCTTTTAAGAAGGGGAGAGAAGGCAGCTTCTTTCTTTCTTTTTACAAGCAAAGAAAATTCTTATTTTAAATAGCTATCTTTACTGTCTGAAGCCTGGAGTTTTATTTTTACAAAAAAAATTATTTATTTCCTGATTTGAGATTCATTTTTTAGACTGAAATTAGGCTGAAATGAGGGGTGAGATAGATATTCTTAAACTATATTTGACAGCCTCATCTAATTCAGGATTGCAAAGAAAAATGCACCCATCTTAATTTTTGTTGGTTAATTCAACCACTGTAACAATAAATGAAAGGATAGGCATAACCCCCCCCTCCCTCCCCCCTCCCTCCCTCCCTCCCTCCCTCTCCCCCCCCCTCTTTAACACTTCTTTTATTTGGAGTTGATTTATCTGACAACCTCAAGCTTCATGAACTCAGCAATGTGTGAATGGAAAGGGCAAAAGCTCTAAGAAGTCAAAAGATAGGACACAAAATATGTATCATCCAGGCACCCAAGAGAGTCCATTATACTCTGATTCTGTCTCTTTATGCAAATCTTAATACCCTTGGTTATCTGGTTTCCCAGGCCCAGTGGATTAGTTGAAATGTAGGTTTCATGTTTCTGAAGATGGGTGAGTTGTTTCCAGTGATACCAAGTATGAGACTGGAAAGTTGGAGGTCAATAGAGCTATAAGGGAAAAGGACCCATAATTTGAAAGACAGAACTTTAATGGTATAGAGACTAAAATATATATTTTATAAAATATGCATAGTGTTAATATGTAAAGTGTTGAGCAAATCATAGAAACTTAGTTCGTGTTAGTTCTTCTCTTTTTTTCTGTCTGAAAACATTATTCTACTAGCAAAACAATAAATGTTCATAATACTTTAAAAATTTTTTATGATCAGGGTACATATAATATGTGAAATACCAGAGCAGTGTGCGTATATAATAACTCTTTTAACCCAAAATATTAAGAATGAAGCAAGTTTTGTATTTATAGATATAAATTTAAGTAACTGGTAAAATTTAATTAGAGAGTAATAATAGCTACTCTTTACTATAAACTATTTTAAGCACTTTAAATGTATTAGCTTATGTTGTTTCATTTATCTTATTTGTGCTGAATCAGATGCAACTCTTCTTATCAACACCAAATTAAAATACTTTCTGCTTATTATTACCCTTATTTTTCATAAAATAATATTTCACTTTTAAAAATGCAAATTCCAATGGATTAATCTGATTGAATTGTGTACATGCACGCATGGATGTGGCATTGTGAGTCCTGGCATTAGGTCTATCCACAGGACACAAATTTTTTTAAAAAATGTACACAGTAAATGAATTGAAAAAGAAGGATCCCTGGAGTGGCGGGTGTAGGGTTGGGGAGTGCTGGGGCACTACATTGGAGCAGGTTGAGTTCCATGCTTTTGTGATATGGCAAGGTATATTCTGTTGTTATATCATAATTTAAAAGAATAAAATAAATAAGAAAAATGCAAGTTCCATGAGGACAGGACTCAGTCTGAGGAGTAGCTGAATTTTTTGATTATGCCTTCTCTATAATAGATGCCTAGTAAAATATTATGGAGTTGATAATTAAATCCATTGTAAAATTTTATTTGTACCATGTCCTTTGTTGTACTTTATTTCTTAACAGGATAGGAATAATAATATATGTATGAGATTCAGTAGAACAAGTACATAAATTAACATAGATGGCCAGGTCAATTTAAGCATGAGACAGTATCTATTATTTTCTGTTGGTAATAAAGTACTATTCTCTAGGGAAGTTCAAATGTTCATTAAAGAAGCCTTAATAAAAATTTTAAGTGAAATTTAAAGCTGTCAATTCAGAACAACCCTGGTTCAAAACTAAGTATCTATTAATATAATTTTAGATGTAATTAATGTAATCTTACATTTCATTTCAATCTGAATTCATTAATTTTACATAATGTCAGTAGTAGGTCAAATTTTGTAACAATAAACCACAGTTCCTAAAAACTATGACAAAAGGAAGCCAGGGTTAATTTTAATTTAGGGTTTTTAGATTACATGATTTACTTATGCTTCTATGTGATCAAACAATACTGAATTATTGAATGGCTATTGTCTGATAGGTCATCAAAATCCAGCTATTTACAGTTTAGATGACAGCTTTCCACTTAAGTGGCATTGTAACTTCTTAAGTCCACAGGTTACTTTATGCAAACCTAGTATCTAAATAAAATGACTTGTGATTTTACTTATCTAAAATTCAGCCTCAAGAAAGTGGAGGGTGGGCTGGCAGCATAGTGATTTTAATCGTTGTTTGCTAAATTTAGGATAAAACATTCCTTGATGTCACTGATGGTGGTCAAACAAATTGTGCCATGTTTCTGTGCTTCATCATTAGCTATCCTTTAAATATTAATGTTTCTGGTCTTTGGCATGTGGGTGGCCAGTCATCAGAGAGGTCTGAGTTTCTGGATCTGAGTTCAGATTGACTTAGGTTCTTGTCTGTTTCTACTTCTTGATGAAACATTGCTAAATAAGTTCCTAAAATCCCTTAGTCTCAGTTTTTTGACCTATAAAATAAAGATAACAATGGTACCTATTATGTAGGGTTGTCAGGAGAATTTAATAAAATAAAATAAAATTTTATTGGAATTGTGCTTAAAACAGAGGTGATAATTGTTAACTTTATAGTTCCCTAAATCCTTTACTATGGCATATTATGGCATACTATCAAGCTTTTCAACTTAATAAATTGTTTCTCATTCAAAACTATCTTAATCTAGTTTTTGTTTACAACCAAATAAACTTATTCATTCTTTCAAGATATCTGATAGACTGATTCCATAACTTGGCCATGTGTAAATCACCCTGCTGTAAACAATGATGAGATCTAATTCCATTACTCTAGCACACTGATTTGGGTTATTTTGGATAAATACCAAGGAATGGGATAGCTGCGTCATATGGTGGTTCCATTCCTAGTCTTTTGAGTAATCTTCATACTGCTTTCCAAACTGGTTGTACCAATTTTCTGTTCCACCAACAATGTATGTAAGTGTACCTTTATCCTCACATCCTCACCAGCAATTGTTATTTGTATTACCAATGATTATCATTCTAACTGGAGTGATATTAAATAGTGTAGTTTTGTATTTCCCTGGCTGCTAAGGATGTTGAACAATTTTTCATGTATTTGTTGGCCATTTGTATTTCTTCTTTTGAGAAATATCTGCTTAGATCACTTGCTCATTTATTGAGTGGGTTATTTGTTTCTTTTAGGGTTTTTTTTTTTTTTTTAGTTCTTTATATATTCTGGATATTATTCCCTTGTTGGAAGAGTAGCTGTCAAAGAGTTTCTCTCATTCTGTAGCTTCTCTCTTCATGGTCTTGTTTTCTTTTCTGTGCAGAATGTTTGTAATTTAATGCTATTTTACTTATTGATTCTTGGTTTAATTTCTTGAGCTTTAGGAATTGGGTTAAGGAAGTTGGTGCCTTTGCCAATATGTTGGAGTGTTGATATTACATTTTCTTCTATTAGTTGCAGTTTCTTGTCTAATTCCTGGGTCTTTAATCAACTTTGAATTGATTTTTGTGCAGAGCAAGAGATTGAGATCTAATTTCATTCTTTCACATGTAGATTTACAGTTTTTCCAGCAACATTTGTTAAAAAATGCTATCTTTTTTCCAACATACTGTTATAGAACCAGCCTAAGTGTCTGTCAACAGAAAAATGGATAAAGAAAATGTGGTATGCATACACAGTAGAATTCTTCCATCCATAAAAAAATGAAATTATGTCATTTGCTGGTAAA
This sequence comes from Marmota monax, assembly GCF_021218885.2. NCBI lineage: Eukaryota > Metazoa > Chordata > Mammalia > Rodentia > Sciuridae > Marmota > Marmota monax. The sequence continues at coordinate 7,021,603 of NW_026692132.1, forward strand.
TGGATGGAATTGGAGAATGTCATGCTACCTGAAACAAGACACACTCAAAAAGTTGAGTCTACTGCTTTCTCTCATATGGGGAAGTGTGGGTGGGGGAGCAATAGAGAGAGGGAATTTTCAGGAAAATATCAGAGAGACAACAGAGTACAAGAAGTGGATAGAGGGGAAGGGCCTGGGGAAGTATTGGGAAATGAAATCTACCAAATTATGCAATGTCTACTTATGAATATACCATAATAAATCCTGCTTATATATAATTATATTGCACTAATTAAAGTAATAATAGTAGAAGGGAGATCAGTAGAGTAGAGTAAGAATATTGGGGGAGGAAGGAGAGGAGAGAAAAAGGAAGGTACTGGGGAATGAAATCAATCACACTATATGCATATATGAGTATGGTACAGTGAGTACCACTATTATGTATAATTATGATACACCAATCTTAAAAAAAGCTGGTAGAATATAGGTAGATCTTAGAGAAAAGCAATATTTTTACTAAAATGTGAATAATTGGTAAATATAACTCTCCTAGATTTATTTGTGTTTTAAGAAGTTTCTTACTTCCTGCAATCTAATGTCTCCTTGTTGAAGATTTCGGGAAAGATGATCAATAGAAGTAAAATCTGTAGGTACCATGGGGTAAAGTACTTTGGTGGCAGAGTGCCATTTAGATTGTTAGGTATTTCTCAGAGGCTTATCATGGGTTCAGCTCTGAGAAGCTTGACTCTTCTGTCAAAATTTCTTTCTTCTTTTTTTTTTCTTTTAAAGCATACATTTTCCAAAACGATGAATCCTTTGCCAGAGACAGTGTGACCAACAGAAGAGGGCAGGTTTAGGAGGTTGGGGAAGTATGATATGAGAAGCTGAGGTGCAGATTTTATGTGGAGCTACATGTAAGCAGTGGACTGCAATGGGCTTGATGTTTGTGTCCCATTTCCCAAATCCAAATGCTGTCACTCTTGTCCAAAAGTGATGGTATTCCAGATGGAGCGTTTAGGAGGTAATCATATCAGAGGGCATTTCCCTCATGAATGACATTAGTGCTTTTAGAAAGAAAGATCAGAGAGCTTGGTACTTGTTTTCCTGCCATGTGAGGAAATGGTGGAAAGTTGTCAGTCTGAAACCTGGAAGAGGGTCTCCTTGAAGAACCAAACACTATTGGCACCTTAATTTTTGACCTCCAAGCCTACAGAGAATTATAAGAATTTAAATATCATATGAATTTATGACATTTTTTTATAGCAGCCCTAATGACAAAGACAAGGGACTAACATTATCAGAATTAGAGAAATGAGTAAGTTAATTCACTTAAATGCTAGGTTTGGGCATAGAGACAGATATCTAAGAGCTCATTTACATAATACTCTAAACAGGAAATAGTCTCTTTTAGTAGAAACACACTAGGTATTTGGAGATTGGCTTTGTTTTCTAAGCAGTGAAAAGCACTACAGGGACTAATTCAAAATGCTCAGTTTAAGAGAAAAGCGTGTCCAGGCAATGGTTGATTTCCTCATAAAGACAACTAAATCACCACATAGGGAAATTGATAGAGCTCTGACTTTCTCTTTTAGTACTTACTGTTTAGAAGAAAAAGTAATGGAAAGAAAAAGGAGCTGGGTACACGTTGCTGTAGGTACTCATTTCGGTACAATGCACACTGTGGTTGTGGTGATTCTTACCCCAGGGATGTAGATTCATGTTCCAGGCTCACTTCTCAGACAGTTAATGGAAATTTTGACTGTCTGCTGAGAGAATTTTCCATTTATAGCCAAGAAACAATAAATATAACAGGATATAGGGAAATGGCCCTTTCTTGTTACAGTAAGCTTTTACATCCATCATTCCAAATTAAATCCTTGAAAACAGATGGATATGATGGCTTTACCTCTAAATTATAGACATGGAGAATAAAATTGATAAAAGTCACATAGATTCTTAATTGGAGAAACAGGAAAAAATGGGTCTTCTATATTCTCTATGATTCTTTCTGTTATCATATTACTTTTACAAAATGACAATGAAAAAAAGAAATCTCTGAGCACCACTGGTAAAATCTAACATTTAAAAATGAATTAATATCAATTCTCACACTCACATACTATTCCAAAAATCAGGAGAGGTAGGAGAATTTCCCATCTATTCTATGAAGCCAGTGTTACCCTGATATCAAATCAAAGGTAAGAAAATAAAGGCAGAAATCATTCTCCCTTCTGAATACAATGTAAACTTTTAAACAAAATATTAATAAAGTGAATGCCATAATATATAAAAGTGATTAAACATCATTACTAAGTGAGAATCAGGAATGCATGTTTTTGACATCTGAAAATCAATCAAAAAATAGATTCTATCAATGCAATAAAGTATAAAACCATATTTTCCACAGATGCAGAAAAAGCATTTGAGAAGCCAACATTTTTCCATGACAAAACATTAAGCACACTAATAGATAAATTTCTCAACCTACAGAAAAGCACCTTGCAAAAATTCCCAGCTATCATCATAATTAATGGTGAAAGAGTAAATGCTTTCCCTCTAATTTCAGGAACAATACAGCAAGCATACTTTTGTGTCTATTCAGTATTGTACTGAAAGTTCTCACTAGGGCAATTATGTAGGGAAAGTATGCAAAAATCATTCAAATTGGAAAAGAAGAAGTATAACTATCTTTATTTTCAGATGATCTGATATGCTTTATAGAAAATCCCTAAGGAATCCACAAAAATAAAAAAAAAATTACAGCTAATAAACAACTTCACCCGTGTTGCAGGACATAAGACAACTACACCAAAAATAGATTGCATTTCTGTACATGATGAGAGAACAATCTAAAAAAGAAATTTAGAAATTTAATTACATTTATAATAGCATCCAAATAAATGAAAACAGTTGGGAAAAAATTAACAAAGAAGTTTAAGCAAAAGTTTCTGTGTAGAAGCTACCAAATGTCATTGAAAAACATGGAAGAAGCCCTAAGACATCTGATTTCATGGGTTTCAAGAGTCAATATTATTAAGATGGCAATATATAAAGTGGTCTACAGACTCAATAATTACCTATCAAATTTCTAGAAACTTTTAAAAAAGGAAATGGACACACTAATCCTAACATTAGTATATAGATAAAAGAAACTCAAAACAGCTAAAACAAAGTGTGAAGGACTCATACTTTTTTATTCCATGTTTTATTACCAAGCTACAATGTTTCAAGAGGCTGTGATACTGGTTTAAGGATGGACAAGTAAATTAGTGGGATACAATTGAGCATCCAGAAATAAAATTTTACATTTATGGTCACTTGTGTTTTGGGAAGGATCCTAAGATAATTTAATAGGGAAAGAACAGTTCTTTGCAACAGTGTGAGGACAACTGAATATCTGCACATTAAAGACTAAATTTGGACCCCTACCTTATGTCACATACAAAAATGAACTCAAAGGGAATAGTAGACCTAAATGTGAGATCTAGAAATTATAAAACTTAGATAAAAACATAAGAGTATATTTACATTTGTATGAATATCTAGAAGATGGAAATAGATTACTAGTTACCTATGGCTGGGGGTAGGGAAATGTTGGAAGGGTTGGAGATTAACTGCTAATAGGTACAAGGTTTGTTTTTGGGGATATGAAAATGTTTGAAATTAGTTTGTGATGATGATTGTACAACACCGTTAAATCCATTGTAAAATCCACCGAATTGTACACTGTAAATAGTTGAATTTATCATGAGTTATATCTGAATAAAATTATTAAAAATAAAGACAAAGAGGCACCTCTACACTTCCACATCATGTTCTAGTGCCTATGATTCCCCCCTTCCAAGTTCTCTTAGGAAAATATAATTAAATTAAATTGTTTAGACCAAATTATTCTATTTTTTTCTGAAATTGAGACTTGGTGATTTTCCATCAGATACTTCTCTAAAGGAAGTCTTAAATGGAGATCACCTTTTCCATTGGAACATTATAAAATAATTCTATAAAAATAACTGTAGACACATAATAGAAAATTTAAAATGCAGTTTTAGAACTACACGAGGGCCTAAATAACTTTTGTGACTGAAGTTTTTCTAATTTATTTCTCAGTATACACCCTATCAAATAAATTAGCCATAATAACTACTTACAGTATTTTATTGGTAGTAGTACAACAGATTAAACCACAAAATACTAATTGCTGCTTCTTCTGAGTCTCTATGATACTTATTTTTCTTCAATATATTTATTGATTAGCTTATGTGGACTTGTATAGACTTAAACATATGTTTTTATACACTATATGTGTTATCTATGTAATATATATATATATATATATATATATATATATATATAACATGTAACATACATATTTACTTAATTTGTAAACTCACCATCTGTAGAACACAGAAACTCTTAGTTTTCTAAAGATCCATCACAGTTTCCTTCAGATATGAGTTCTGTAGTGTTTGTTTCTAGTTGGATATTTTATATGCCAACCTCTGTACCACAGAAGAGGAGTTGTTAGTCCCTGAGAGTGGTCTTTATCAGTAATGCAGAAAGTCATAGAGTGGTTAAGATTAGGGACACTCTGGACTCTCTTACAAGGCTCACCATTTAGAAGCTAGCTTTTGTCCAGAAAATAATAGCAGTTCTTTGTGAAATTATACTTGGCCCAGAATATGTTTTAGAATTTTATACAAAATTCAAAACAACCTTTCCTCCCATTATATATATATATATATATTTTTTAAAGTTAAAAACAAATGCCGAAAATACTTTATATGGTACAAGCTTCCCACATATCCAAGGTGTAATAAAGCAATACAATGGAATTTTCAGTAAATGGCCAACTATTCAAATAAGCATTTCTCATACAACCTCATAGGATATCCTTGGAAAGCAGCACACTTTTTCCACAAATGCTGCTATTGTAAATGCATTTTTTGCAGTTCTATTTTTTTAAATTTTTCAATCCCTGTGTATACAATACATGAAAAAATAATCTTTTAAAAATCATATCTGATTTATGACCAAACTATGTTACTCGAGCTTTATTCGAGGCTTAGCACAGAATTTCCTTAGAGTGCTTCCAAAATAATATCCACTCTTCAAAGCAGGCAGGGACGCAACCATTGCAGTTTTAAAAAATGGATTCCATGCTTTGCAGTATCACTATAAAAAATGTGTGCCTTGTTTCACTGCTAGACATATTTTGAGCATTTAATTAAACGTTGGTTTAATAATCAAACAAACAAATGAATAGTTATCATGTTTGTGTTACTTTGAAGGGAATAATATTCCTTTAACAGTGTCTGTATATAATTCTCACAAATTAGTTATCTCATATTCACAGGTTACATATTACTGTTTCTATACTTGCTCTTTGAAGTCTTATTTTTCCTGCTCATGAAATAGTTTCCAACTTATTTATATTGGCATGCATTGTATTCATTTGTCTAACTCTACCTAATTGTAAAAACAAAAGAGAAGCAACAGCTAAAAGGAAACATGCTTCAGAGTTCTCACCACTCTTCCATGTCTTCTCTTTTAGCACAGGTGGGGCTCTGTGACACCAGATGTCTACATAATAAACATCATTGGACTTACAGACTTAAATGCATTAAATTAGCTTAAGTAATCAGTGTCCTGATCCTTCCCTATTTTGTCATGGTTTCCTGCACTCTTATTGCAGTGGTGCTATTCTGGTAATTAGATTACAATTGACCTTTGTAGAGACATAGTTAAAAGATATTGCTGAAAGTCTATAATTTTCTAGAGTCATTTATCATATTCTTGTACTCCTCATTTAATAAACCAAATAACATTTCTCATTTTAAAAAGTTTTTTATTTCTTTTATTGTCTTTCAAAGTAAACATTTTGCTATTTGTTGTTTTGTGCCTCCCTTCTTTACACTCTTATTCCTTGAAAATTAGGAACATTTATTGAAAAAGGAGAAAATACCGTGGGTTCATACACCTACCAATTCTATTTTTAATGAGCACTTTCTCCTTTTTTGTGCCATTAAAATTTACTAAGGGCATATGGAATTAAATATCACTTTTTCATATACTCTTTACTTCTGTGACTCAGATTATATTATTTCTCCTTTTGTGTCCTCAGGGTTCTCTTGCCTTTGTTTACTTTGCCTCATATTGCAGCAATTTGTATATAGATTTTAGTTCCCCTAAATAATTACAATGACTACTCTTTTTTTAATATACATTTATTTTATTTATTTATTTTTATGTGATGCTGAGGATTGAACCTAGTACCTCCCATGTGCCAGGCAAGCACTCTACCACTGAGCTATAGCTCCAGTCTTGACAAGCATTAAGCATTTTTCTAATAACAGGTATCCTATATACACAATTCTATTTATTTCTTAAAAAGTACTTCACAGTGAGGGTATTTATGGTCACTTTTATCACACATACATGCACACACACATATATACATAAAAACACACACACATATATTCATACACACACGTATACCCATACACTCATACATACAAACCAGCATACATGTTGAATATTCCTTATGTGAAATGCTTGGGACCTAAAGCGTTTAGGATTTTTTAGATCTGGGAATATTTGTATATGCATGACGAGAGGTCTCCAGGGTAGGACCTAAGTCTGCACACAAAATTTGTTTCGAATGCATTTTGTACACATAATCTGCAGGTAAAAGGCAGTCTTTTACAGTATTTTTAGTGTTCTTGTGCTTTGACTGCAACTTGCCACACAAGGTTATGTGTGGAATTTTCCACTTGTGGCATCGTGTCAATGCTCAAAGTTTCAGACCTGGAGTATTACAGATTTTGGATTTTTTGATTTTTGGATTAGAGATGTTCAACTTGTAGAAACAAACATTGTGTTTTTTAATAAAGATTATTTCTGCTCATAATGAAAATTCAAGCAAATTATTGTGGGCAAAATAACCTTGAGTTATATTTCCCTTTCATTAGGTCTTTTTTGCTCTTCTAAGGATGTTTTGAAACAAGCCTGTGTTTGGTCCCTTGCGAGTGACTTGCCTTTTTTCTGCTTGGGTATCTGAAGAATTTTAATTTAATCTTGGCGTTAATATCTGTTTCCCTTGATAACATCATGTGCTATTTCTATCTGAAGTTTGAATTCTCTATTTTATAAGGAGTTTTCTCTTTAACATCTTTGAATAGTTTTATTTTTCATGTGTTTGGCTCCACAGCTCAGAGAAATAAAATAAAATACAAAATGGTTAGATGCTAAATAAGTGTTAGATATTAGGAAGAGCAAAGATAAAGGATAGTTGTCAGGCATAGAGTTCAACATAACTACTGTTGAATAGGTCACAATGTCTGTGAAACCAAACTGAAATGCTTCCCTTAAAGACCTCTTTATTAGATCAATTATCAGAGAATCCCTACAAAACAAAAATTAAGAGAGGACTACTTGCTGAGCTGTTTTTGCAACTAGTATTTATTGTTTAGTGTGAATTTATTGCGTACTAACTTCTGTGAAGACAAAAATAATCTTATTCAGAAATCCATTTTTCCTTTCCACCAACTTTTTATTTAAAAAATTTTTAAGCCTTCTGAAAAGTTGGAAGGTAGAAGGGGATTTTGAAAATTTCACTGATGGTTAACATTTTACTAATTGAAATTATATTCTACTATCTTATCCCTAAATTTTCAGCACGTGTGTCTGAAGAATAAGATGCATCCATGCAGTTGCAATACCATTATCAAATCTCAAAAAATTAACATTGAAAATATATTGCAAACATGCAGTTTATGTTCAAATTCCTTTAATAGTCTCAAAAATAGTATTTAGAGCTTCTACTCCTGGAATCCAATCACATTGCTTTTAGTTTTCATGTTTCTTTAGCATTCCTGATGTTGACAAATCTGCAATTCAAAATTTTCTGATTTTTTTCATGATTAGATTATATTAAAAGTTTATTGCAAGTATATTACACAGGCAAAGTTGAATACTTCTTTTTGTATCACAGTAAGAGACACATAAAATCACATTCTTCATAATATTGGATTAGATCACTTGATTAAAGTGTTGGTTGCTGATCTCTTCATTGAAAAGTAAACTTTCATTTGGAAATTAGCAAGGTATCTGTTGGTTGACAGTTTGGATCATGTGAACATATCTCATTCTCTAATAATATTTCATTCATTGGACTTAAAATTTGTTAATGATTATAGCCCAAATAAATTATTTAGTGGTGACACTATGGTGATTTCTAATTCTACCTATGGTATTTTAAAGCACCTGTGACCTCAGTTAGAAGGATCTTTAGCTGCCCCAAATTTGTTGGTCCTTTTTTTCCCGTTAAATGTATTACAGTGAAGTATCTCTTACAGAAAAGAAATAAGTATTGATAGATGTTCCATGAGCACCAGGAACACAGATGAACTCTACCTACATGGATTTGTTCTTTAACTTCTTCCAGTATAGGAGAAGAATTCAGCCAGTGTCTGAAGGATCTTTCAGGGAATAAAAGACAATCCACACAGCATATTTTCTTTAGCACTACATCTGGATTATATTGTCCTCCACCCTTAAGATAAAAAGTTAAGAAATACCCAGTTGCAAGTATTAAAGTCATCTCAAAATTTAAAGAACTGTAATACAGTATCCTATGGACTGCAAGTTAATTTAATTGTAGGAAAATGGAAAATATTTTTTTAAAAAATACACCACAAGGATTTTTGTTCCTTTGTTGTTTTGTCTTAAACAAGAATAGATCATTGATTCCATGAAGCATAGGCCACCTGCTTTCTAATTTACTTCTTCTGGGGTGGACTATGAACACAGGTATTTTATAGCCTCTTTAGGTGCTTTTAATATGCAGCCCCAGCAATGAGAACTTTTCCAGAAAAAGTAGGTATCTCCAGTTTGAAAGATGGGTGGAATTGGATACATGGAGATTGATGGGGATAACTACAAGTAAAGAGTATGGTATGAGCCAAGGTTAATTGACTGATGGCATGGATTTTCTATTTTTTCCCATGTATGGGGTCTTTTTTTTCCTGGCATGTTTACCTGAAAGGTAATTTGAATGATGATGCAATAAATTTGACTCCTTTGTAAGAATCATAGGCAGAGGTGTTTCTGTGATATTAGAGAATAAGATGCTGTTCTTGATAATGCCCTGCAGCTAATCATTTCGCACAATAAGCCCTTTCACTCCAATCCTTTTAGACAGACCTATTTGTATAAGGAAATTACATATTTTGCTGCATGTCAAAAGATTAAACAAAACATGTTTTATTGAAAATATGTCTGATATAACAATGATATTGGAAAGGAATGCAAAAACACAATCTGGGTTATCATTTTTCTGCTTTGACCACAGGCTTAAAACACGAATAACAAGTCTGTAAATAGTGGTTATGAGGCTCGAGAAACATAATGTAAATATTTTCAGGGAATAGTAATCAAGAATGGTGAGTCACAGATAGATACCAGATGAAAAGCATAAAATTAACTTTGTCAGGGCTTTAGATCCAAGTAAGGTTTCAATTTTGATATCCATGGAGAATAGCCAAGTTGAAGATGAACATGAATAAATATTGACAAGTCCTACTATTGAATTTTTTGTGTAATTGTTTTTTAGGTTTTGTACATATTTCTAATCCGAAAGTACATATATCATATAAAAAGATAAAAAGAAACCCTTGCGAAATGTTTTCTGTTCCTGAATTACATTTTCATGAGAGCACAAGTTTTACTAAAATAATATAAGTAGAATATCAGGGCTATATTTATATGGCCCTAGTAAAATGGCCAACTAAATTAGTACCTGAGGCAAAAAAAATATTTAGATCTACAAGTGTCCAGAGAATGGAGGAAAGGCACTATCAGTCAAATCCAAAACACAAACTACTATTTTTTTCTTTGTCTTTTTAAACATGGCCTATGAGTTTTTTATAAGATGGTTACTACCCAAGAGTACTCGCCAATTAGATGATATAAGAGTGGCCCACTGTTAGACTCCACTTGCTGGAGAGTTCTAAATGCCCTGTGATAGATTCGATAATGCTGAGACCCAGCAACTTCTGTTAGAAGAAATAGATTTTTCTCCTAATTTTCAAAGTAGCATTATATTACACATAAGAGATAGGAAGGAGAGAAGGGGAAAACAATAGCAATAATAACAATAACCAGATTGTAAATGGTAAGAATAACTAGCTCTGGCGTTTGGAGATCCAGATTCTAATTGTGTCTCTGTCACCAAATAGAGATTTGGGATAAACCATCTCATCTATTGACTTCAATAGCAAGGTGAGCATTAGTCTAGCATTTCAATATAGTTTACAAATATTTAAAATTGAGACTCCTTTTCTCCCTTCAGTAGAATTCTACCTAGAATTGTAATATGTTAATATGTAAAATTGATGAAAGTAACTATAGGAAAGGAACTCCTTGAAGCCTGCCTTCTGAGCCTTCCCCATACTTGTGAGACCAACCTGGAGGACCCACCAGACATCCAAGGACTTGCTACTCAGAGTGGTCTAGATAGGAACTAACAGCTTTTGCTGGTTAGAGATGCACCATCCCAGAGGCTGGTTAGAAGTAAAGAATTTCAAGCCCCAGCAGGAGCTACTATATCAAAATCTGCATTCAAATAGATCCTCCAATGATCTGTTTCACAGTCATGTTTTTTTTTTTTTTCTTTGTAACCCAGCTTTAGTGATGCATCAACTCCTGCTAGAAAACTAATCACTGGACTAGTTACCCATAGGGATTAATGCTGTTAATTTTGTCTTCTAACAGACTACACTCACTGATTCTCAACAGCATGCCCAGTGGGAAAGAGCAAGTAGCAGTAACAGTTTCATTTTTAGAGGCTAAGATGTAGAATGCAGTGTTTTGTTTTGTTAACTCACTCTGCCCTTAGCTTCCTTTCTTCCTCTTCTTCCTTCCTTCTTTCTTTCTTCCTTTCTTTCTTTCTTTCTTTCTTTTGTTGTTACTGGGGATTGAACCCATGGTACTTGACCATTTAGCCACATTTTTGTCCCCTTTAATTTTTTATTCTGAGACAGGGTCTCAGTAAAATGTCCAGGCTGGCATGGAACTTATGGTCTTCCTGCATCAGCCTCCTTGGTTGCTGAGATTGTAGGCATGTGCCCCCTGCCTGGCTTTGTTTTATTTCATTTTATAGGTGATCCAGTGATCTGTCTACTTCACAATATTGCCCTAAACAAGGAGAATGAATGTCTTTGTATCTATCAGTGTATAAATCATCAGGCCAGGAGCAACTTAATGGGACCCTCAATGGAGATAATTTAATGGACTTTTTAACAAAAGGAATATAAAAAATTGTGGACAGGATTAAGAGAACTTTCAAGAAATGTCAAAGTACACTGAACTAACTGAGGTGGAAACCTTAATGGACTTTTAATTTTGCTGGAGTAAGAGGAGAAATGGAAAGTTAGGAGATTTTAACTATGGAAAGAGGTCATTACAGGAGCTCTTGACTGCTCTGGAAGAACACTGCCATTGCAAAACCACAGATCAGCCAGGAGCAAACCAGGAGAATGAATAAACCAGACTTTTTCTCCTCCCTCATTCTGGTTACCTGTCAGTCACTACCATTGACCAAACCAGAATGCAAGGGACTCAGATTATATAGATCATCTAAGTTATCCTCCTGGACATATAGCATAGTACAAAAGGGGTCATGCAGGAGAGCAAATTCAGGATATCTAACAAGGTAAATAGTTTCATTAGTAAATAAGGAAATAGGTAATTCAATAAACGATAATGAAAAGTTTATTTTTCTTTGGATATATGTTTATGCCACAGTCTGGCTGGGCACAAATCACGAGCCACTGAAGCAGGAACAAACTTTATTTTTGAACTGCAGGAAAACACTTCACACAGCTCCCGGGGAATCCTCCCGAACGCCACGCTGCCGCTTGCCCAGGAACCCCCAGCTGGAAATATCTCTCCCGGAAAATCCCTCCTCCTGCACTTCCCCAACCAATGGGAACTCTCGGGGAATCCCCGGAAATCCCCACAAGAACTCCACAGTAGTGCGAGAACTCAAAAGTTGTGGCAGAGGCGGATAGTAATGCCTCGCCTGTCAATCAATACTGTTGGCAAAATGCCAGGGGCCATACAGACTCGGCCGTGGCTCTCAGCATGCTTACATGAATGTATTTTAAACATCAGGAAGAATTTTCTAAGAAACAGTGAGATTTAGTGGAATATGTATGCTTTGAGGAGACGTTTTTGTAATTTCTTCTGTTATAGAGAGTTTAGATGAGAGAATATTGTTAATCTGTATCTTAGAACAGCCCTAAGAATGATAAAATGTAAGGCTAGACAAGGTGGTACACACCTGTAATCTCATTGGCTTGAGAGGTCAAGACAGGAGGATTGCAAGTTCCAAAGGAGCCTAAGCAACCTAGTGAGGCCCTAAGCAACCCTCTCTCCAAATAAAAAAACAAAAGGGCTGGGGATATTGCTCAGTGGTCAAGTGTCCCTGGATTAAATCCCCAGACCACACCAGCCCATTATAAAATGTAAAACTTCACTTCATCTTCAAGGAGTTACAATGTAGGGGAAAGAGCAAAAACACAAAATACATTTATCATATGCATGTAGAATGGAATGATGTATCGTTTCAGTGATTCAGCCAGTATTTTCTAACTACCTGCTATATACCATGCAATGTCTTTGGGCCTTAAGTTTAAAGAGTAAAAATAACTAAAAAATGATGTGGTCCCTGTCCACATGGAATATATACTGTTCTTGGTTAATGGATTTTAATTATATATTTCAAATATAATAAGTGTTTTGAGAATATATGGAGAGCTACAAGTGGTGGCAGACACCTATAATCTCATTGACTTGGGAGGCTGAGGCAGGAGGATCACAAGTTCAAGGCTAGCCTGCAATTTAGTGAGACCCTGTATCCAAATAAAATGTACTGTATATGTGACTCAATGGTAGAGTGCTCATGGAGTCAGTGCTCAGTACTGCCAAACGAGAAGGAGATGGAGAAGAAAAAGAAGAAGGAGTAGGAAGAGAAGAGGAAGAGGAAGAAGGAGGAGGAGGAGGAGGAGAAGAAAAAGCTGAGGGGACAGTGGAAATGAGGGTTTGGGGGGAGCAGCAGGTGGGCAGTGTGGAGTGTTCTAGGCAGGGCAGATCATGTGTTCAAAAGGCCCAAAGAGAAGAGAGATCATGGCATGGTTCACACATTGTAACCTGTTATAACTGGAAAAGAAAGTAACCTGAGTATGATGTATGTTCTGTATAATAAATCCATGAGGAAACAACAGAAATATTCTAAGTAAATGAATCACTCTATTCAGTGAAAAAATTGTGAATATAAGATATTGAACTTCTATATCATTTTCATTTTCTTGTTTACTTCTGAAATTCTTCTGAGAAATAAACACAAAAAGATTTCCTGAAAACTTTGTCCAAGTTTTAATTTATTTTTAATTATAGGAGAATATTTGAATTATTCTGAATTTTCTATCATTTTGATGAACATTAAATTATAGGGTTCTTATTGTAGATACTAACTGATATTAATTATACAAATTAATGGATTTCACTATGGCATTTCCACAGTAATAACATCTTTTAAAAGAAATTAATAAGTACTCTTTATAAACAGTCTTATGAAGATAGAACCATATTTAATTGATAGTTACCAAAGGTGGGATTAAAAAGGTACTACATGGTCATATCAACAATTAGGAAATAACATTATGCTTCTGTGTGTGTGTGTATGCACACACACACACACACACACACATGCACATTTTTCTTACTTTTGAAGTATTCTTAATTCATTTATTAGTAATAGCACTTGCTTTGAGGGTCCTTCATCTAACCCCTTGGCTAGTTTATACTTATAATATAGTCATTTTAGTTATTTTGCCTTGATGGAATAGATAACTCATGGCAAATATGTATTTATCTGAATTCTAGCCAATTGAAAAGGACATGAGGAGTCCTTCTTGAACTAGAACCATCCACTCAGGCACTATCAATTATATAAACATTTATTGTAAAAACCCATCAAAAGGGCATTGTCAAAAGTACTGGGGATTCTGTCAATCATCTCTTTCCAAGTGTTTTCTTTCACTATACAATAGCCTTGTGGGTTTTATCAGAGAAAAAAGAATAGCACAATTAAGAGTGCTCATTTTCTTCTAATATCAATACTATTATATTGGTAAAGAGGAGAGGTGATGCCTTATTTCCCAATATGTGAATTTGTAACTGGATGGATATGTTTGAATGAATAATTTCTTAACCAGCTTACAATATCCAGTTTTTAAGTTTAATGAATTTAATGGCTCATTTTAAGTAATTTTAGAGCAGATGTTTTTAAATCATGAAAACAGGAAACTTTGTATGAAACAGACTCTGATCTTGCCCAAATGTGGGGTTATGGTAATACATGGTTTGTAATAGATTAGTCAAATTGCTCATGGACTCTGTTTATAAAGATGTAATTTCTGTTGAGATATCAGTTATTAGGAACATATCTATATAAATAGATAGAGATATAGTTACATAAGTATGAATGCATGTATACATAATCTATAAAGTTTGCAAACAATTGATCCCTTCTAAGTTTTCCTAATTTTTACTTGTTTCAGAGATGTTTTCACTGTCATTCATTCATTCATGTGTTTATGCATTCATTGATTCTACAAGTATCTATTGAAACAATACTACTAGATGTAAGTCCTGTGCTCAACCTTATTTTAAAAGTTGACTCTTAAATCTTTTTCTGAAGATCTTAGTCCAGTAGGCAGATAAGGCATAAAGATATATGAGAGAGAATGTGCTAAGCACATTTCAGTCCATGAGTAAACTATTTAGCATACTTGTGTGCTCAGAAGAGAGAGAAGGCAAAGATATGGAATAAGATTCAATCTTAAAAAGACCTGGAGTGGTTACTAGGCTACATAGTCTACAAACAGCAAATAGCCGAAATTTTCATTTGACAGAAATAACAAAGGTGGGCTGGGATTGTGGCTCAGTGGTAGAGGGCTCGCCTAGCATGCGCGGGGCCCTAGGTTCAATCCTCAGCACCACATAAAAATAAATAAATAAAATAAAGATATTGTGTCCAACTACAACTAAAAAATAAATATTAAAAAAAGAAATAACAAAGGTTCACTTTTCAGGAAGATGCTAATAATAGTCTGGGGATTGATTATTTGTTAATTTTTGTATCATGGGTAGAGCTGAAACAAAGTGGTGACTATATATTTGTACCTACTGATTTTTCACTGTACTTTATTTATTTGTAATAAGAATGTTCCCATTTAGGAGGAATGGTGGAATAATTCTGATCAAACTTTTCTATGTTCACATATGAGTAAACCACAATGAATTTCAGCATGACATATATCCATTGTGTACTAATTAAAAAAAATAACTCTAAATCAATAGAAGAAAAATCAGTAGAGAAAATGGTACAGGGGGAGATAGGAGGGAAGAAAATAGAGAAGTACTAGGGACTGAATAGGAACAAATTATTTTCCACACTTTTATAATTATGTCAAAATGAACCCCAATATTATATATAACTATAATGCTCTCTAATTAATAAGAAAAAGAATTTGATTTTTTTCCCTTTACATGGTTTACCAGTCTTTTTTGATTACATCATTGTTTCAATTCATCCAATACTAATAATTATCTGGAATGATTATAAAAATGTCATATTGTAATTACTCTTAATATCATTTTATTGCATTCAATAGACAATGTTTGTTTAGATTCATGAGCAGTTTTAAAATTTACTTCTTATTTTTTCTAGTTTAGTCTATCCTGGTAGGTTTATTTTTCCTTTCTTTAATACATTTTTTTTTAGTTTTTTTTTAGTTACAGATAAACACAGTATTGTTATGTGGTGCTGAGGATCGAACCCAGTGCTTCACATATACCAGGCAAGCACTCTACCACTGAGCCACAACCCCAGTCCTCAATATATTTTTGAAGAAGTTTCTTTTGTGTTAATTTATTGGTACTAAACTCCCTTGGTTCATGTTGAACTTATTAGCATTTTTTAAAGGATAGCTTTTTAGAGTAGTTTTGATTTGCATTTCTCTAATGGCTAGAGATGATGTACATTTTTTCATATATTTGTTGATTGATTGTATATCCTCTTCTGAGGAGTGTCTGTTCAGGTCCTTGGCCCATTTATTGACAGGGTTATTTGTGGGTTTTTTGGTGCTCAGCTTTTTGAATTCTTTGTATACCTTAGAGATTAGTGCTCTATCTGATGTGTGAGAGGTAAAGATTTGCTCCTAAGATGTAGGCTCTCTAATAAGCTCACGGATTGTTTCTTTTGCTGAGAAGAAAGTTCTTAGTTTGAATCCATCCCATTTATTGATTCTTGTGCTATAGGAGTCTTATTAAGGAAGTTGGAGCCTAATCCCATTTGATGAAGATTAGGGCCTACTTTTTCTTCTATTAGACACAGGGTCTCTAGTTTAATTTCTAGGTCCTTGATCCACTTTGAGTTGAGTTTTGTGCATGGTGAGAGATAGGGATTCAATTTCATTTTGTTGCATATGGATTTCCAGTTTTCCCAGTACCGTTTGTTGAAGATGCTATCTTTTCTCCAGTGCATGTTTTTGGCACCTTTGTCTAATATAAGATAGTTGTAATTTTGTGGGTTAGTCTCTGTGTCCTCTATTCTGTACCATTAGTCTGCCAGCCTATTTTGGTGCCAGTACCATGCTGTTTTTGTTACTATTGCTCTGTAGTATACTTTAAGGTCTGGTATAGCGATACCTCCTGTTTCACTCTTCCTGCTAAGGATAGCTTTAGCTATTCTGGGTCTCTTCTTTTTCCAGATGAAATTTATGATTGCTTTTTCTATTTCTATGAGGAATGAAAATGGGATTTTTGATCGGAATTGCATTAAATCGGTATAGTGCATTTGGTAGTATAGTCATTTTGATAATATTAATTATGCCTATCCAGTTGCAAGGTAGATATTTTCATCTTCTAAGGTCTTCTTTGATTTCCTTCTTTAGGGTTCTATAGTTTTCATTGAATAGATCTTTCACCTCTTTCACTTCAGTCAGAATGGCAGCTATTATGCATACAAACAACAATTAGTGTTGGTGAGGATGTGGGGGAAAAGGTACACTCATACATTGCTGGTGGGACTGCAAATTGGTGCAGCCAATATGGAAAGCATTATGGATATTCCTTGGAAATCTGGGAATGGAACCACCATTTGACCCAACTATTCCTCTCTTTGGTCTATACTCAAAGGACTTAAAAACAGCATATTATAGGGACACAGCCACATCTATGTTTATAGCAGCAAAGTTCACAATAGCTAAACTGTGGAACCAACCTAGATGCCCTTCAGTAGATAAATGGATAAAAAAAATGTGGCATATATACACAGTGGCGTACTACTCAGCAATAAAAGAGAATAAAATCATGACATTTTCAGGTAAATGGATGGCATTGGAGGAGATAATGTTAAATGAAGTAAGCCAATACCAAAAAAAATACCAAATGTTTTCTCTGATATAAGGAGGCTGATTCATAGTGGGGTAAGGAGGGGGGAGCATGGGAGGAATAGACAAACTATAGATAGGGCAGAGGGGTAGGAGGGAAAGGGAGGGGGCAGGAGGTTAGCAAGGATGGTGGAATGTGATGGACATCATTATCCAAAGTACATGTATGAAGACATAAGTTGGTGTGAACATACTTTATATATAACCAGAGATATGAAAAATTGTACTATATATGTGTAATAATAATTGTAATGCATTCTTCTGTCATTTATTTTTAAAAAATCAATTAAAATAGTGACTAATTTAAAAAAAACAAATAAAAGGATAGCTTTCTGAGTGCACCATACTAAAATGGCAATAATTATTTTTTACCCCATTGAAAATATTACATATTCTTCTGGCTTCATTATTGCTGTCAGTCTGTTCTTTGTTGGTGAACTTTTCTCCCTGTCTGCTTGGTGATCTTTGTGCTAGCAATTCTGCAGATTCACTAAAAAATATTCATTTTTGGATTTCTTTTTTTTTAAACATTTTTTGGTAGATGCTGTTCTTGATATCAAGAGCTTATGTTTCCTATTAGTCTAGACTCACAGACACTGGTGCTTCACATGGTATCTCTCCTCCAGTCTCTGTAATCTCTCCCCCAGATAGGCTTCCCATTCTACCTTTTGTATTACTTGAGCTCTTTCTTCTGTCCACTCTTTTTTTCTCTGTGGGTAGGGTGGGTACTTTATATTTCCAGATCTGTCTTCCAGTTCTAGTTCACTAATTTTCTTTGGTGGCATCTGATACTCTGTTTAATCCATATGCTGTTTTATTCCCAATCATTATATTTTTAATTTATAAAGGCTTGATTTCCTTTTTCAAATATCCCCAGTCAGTTTTAATTCCCATTGAGTGTATTTCTGTGATGATACCTTTGCTTTTTTAAAGATTCTAAATATGCGTGTGTGTGTGTGTGTGTGTGTATTTTTTTTAGTCTGGGAATCTAGTATTTGATGTGCTAGATGGTCTAAATCTATTGTTTTTTGTTTCTTCTGACTCTCATTCCTGGTGGTGAGATTATTGATTATTATCATGTGTATCCACAGAGATCTTGGGGGTATTGCAGATATGAGACCACTTTAGTCCTGTCAGTGTGTAATCCAGGATTCTTGTGTTCCGCTCCCCTCTGCACTGCTAATGTAAAGCCAAATTTTGCCCTCAGGCTATCCTATCTGAAGTTGATACTATCAGTTTATAGTATAGATTTAGCTCAAGGTTTTTGCTTTTGTTTTTCCATAGGCCACTTAATTTTTCTCACCTATTTCAAGCCTAGTAATGTTATAAAACTTATGTTTTATGCAAGATATATTGGATTTGTGTGTGTGTGTGTGTGTGTATGTGTGTTTTTCAGGAGGCTTCTACTGAAAAATCAACCTATTTCCAGAAACTGAATGATTCATCATTGTCTATAGCACAACATCACTCAGGGATTATCAAGTTAGTTTCATAATCTAACTAACTTGGCATCTTATTTGTCCAGCTTACTCATCTCTACTATTTCTTGAGACTTTGTGCTCTTTGGATAAAGTCTAAAGTTAATTAATAAAATTAATTAAATATTTAAAATAAACTCAAAGGACATAAGCTAAGTGAAATTAACTACACACAAAGAAAAAATGCATGACCTCACTTAGGTTTGAAATTTAAAAGTCTAATACATAGAAGCACAGAGTTGACTAGTGGTTAGCAGGGGTTAGGAAGTGGGAAGATGTTGGTCAGGACATTAACTTGAAGTTTTACGGTGAATGAGTTCTGGAGACCTAATGTACAAAATGGTAACTATAGTTAATAATAATGTACTGTATACTTGAAATATGCTAAGAGAATAAATTTTAAATATTTTCACCATGAAAAATAAAGTGAGGCGCCTGCAAGGTAGACAGAACTGTGACCACCCACAAAACAGGTGCAGCGGCCTGCTGAGAGGCAGAGCCGCCCCCTCCCCCCGCGCCTGCAAGGTAGACGGAACTGTGACCACCGACGGAAAAGGCCCAGTGGCCCGTGGAGGGGCAGAGCTGCCAACCACGCCTGCAAGGTAGGCGGGCCTGCGACCCACCTGCAGAACAGGTGCAGTGGCCTGCTGAGGGGCAGAGCCGCCCCCTCCCCCCGCGTGTGCAAGGTAGACTGAACAGGGACCACCCACAGAACAGGCCCAGCGGCCTGCTGAGGGGCAGAGCCGCCCCCACTGCGCCTGCAAGGTAGGCGGAACTGTGACCACCCACAGAAAAGGCCCAGTTGCCCGCGGAGAGGCAGAGCTCCCAACCACGCCTGCAAGGTAGGCGGGCCTGCGACCCACCGGCAGAACAGGCACAGTGGCCTGCTGAGGGGCAGAGCCGCCCCCTCCCCCCCTGCAAGGTAGGCGGACCTGCAACCACCAACAGAAGAGGCCAGACCTGAAACTGACAGACAGAACAGGCCCAGCGGCCTGCGGAAGGGTAGAGCCCCCCCCCACGCCTGCAAGGTAGGCGGACCTGCGACGCACCGGCAGAACAGGCCCAGAGGCCTGCAGAGGGGCAATGCCGCTGCCGGCGCCTGCAAAGTAGGCGGAACTGCGACCACCGACAGAAAACGCCTAGCTGCCTGCAGAGGGGCAGAGCCGCCGCCTGCGCCTGCGAGGAAGACTTTGCAACTCTACAAGACCAATATAAATATATAGGGGGAAAATTCAATAGCACAACATTTTCACCAAGCAGAAAGAAACGCGAACAGTATGAAGAGACAAGGAAAGAAAGGACCACAAGCAATACAGGTCAACTCAACGTTATAAGAGGTAATGTCTGCAGCAGATGGAATGTCAGATAAAGAATTCAGGATATATATGCTTCAGATGATCTGGAGTCTCAAGGAAGACATCAGACAGCAAAATCAGACAATGAAAGATCACTTCAACAATGAATTACATAAACAAATCCAAGAAGCAAAAGATCAACTATACAGGGAGATAGAGGTTATAAAAAACAAACAAACAGAAATCCTAGAAATGCAGGAAGCAATAAACCAACTTAAAAACTCAATTGAGAATACTACCAGCAGAGTAGAACACTTAGAAGATAGAACATCAGACAATGAAGATAAAGTATTTCAACTTGAAAAGAACATAGACAGCTCAGCAAGACTGTTAAGAAACCATGAGCAGAACATCCAAGAAATATGGGATAACATCAAGAGACCAAATTTAAGAGTCATTGGGATACAGGAAGGTACAGAACTCCAAACCAAAGGAATGAGCAATCTATTCAATGAAATAATATGAGAAAACTTCCCAGACTTGAAGAATGAGACAGAATCCCAAATGCTAGAAGCCTACAGGACGCCGAATGTGCAAAATCATAAGAGACCCATACCTAGACACATTATAATGAAGATGCCCAACATACAGAATAAGGAGAGAATTTTAAAAGCTACAAGAGAAAGGAAGCAGATCACATTTAGGGGTAAGCCAATCAGGATAACAGCTGATCTTTCAACACAGACTCTGAAAGCTAGAAGATCCTGGAATAACATATTTCAAACACTGAAAGAAAATGGGTTCCAACCAAGAATTGTGTATCCAGCGAAATGAAGCTTCAGGATGGAAGATGAAATTAAAACCTTCCACGATAAACAAAAGTTAAAAGAATTTGCAGCTAGAAAACCTTCTCTTCAAAACATCCTCGGCAAAACATTACAGGAAGTGGAAATGGAAAATAACAATGAAAACCAACAGTGGGAGGTAGGACAGTAAAGGGGGGAAAAATAATCAAAGAGGAAAACAAACCATGTTTAGTAACATAAATAAACAAATATGGCTGGAAGAACAACCCATATCTCAATAATAACCCTAAATGTTAATGGCTTAAACTCACCAATTAAGAGACACAGGCTAGTAGAATGGATCACAAAACAAGACCCAACAATATGCTGCCTACAGGAGACGCATTTGATAGGAAAAGACATACATAGGCTGAAGGTGAATGGTTGGGAAAAATCATATCACTCATATGGACTTCGGAAACAAGCAGGAGTGTCCATACTCATATCAAATAAAATAGATTTCAAGCCCAAGTTAATCAAAAGGGATAAAGAGGGACACTACATACTGCTCAAGGGAACCATACACCAACAAGACATAACAATCATAAATATATATGCCCCAAACAATGGTGCAGCTATGTTTGTCAAACAAACTCTTCTCAAGTTCAAGAGTCTAATAGACCACCATACAATAATCATGGGAGACTTCAACACACCTCTCTAGCCACTGGACAGATCTTCCAAACAAAAGTTGAATAAGGAAACTATAGAACTCAATAACACAATTAATAACCTAGACTTAATTGACATATATAGTATATACTACCCAACATCAAGCAGTTACACTTTTTTCTCAGCAGCACATGGATCCTTCTCAAAAATAGATCATATATTATGTCACAGGGCAACTCTTAGACAATATAAAGGAGTAGAGATAATACCATGCATCTTATCTGATCATAATGGAATGAAACTGAAAATCAACGATAAAAGAAGGAAGGAAAAAGCATACATCACTTGGAGAATGAACAATAGGTTACTGAATGATCAATGGGTTATAGAAGACATCAAGGAGTAAATTAAAAAATTCTTAGAGATAAATGAAAACACAGACACAACATATCGGAATCTATGGGACACATTGAAAGCAGTTCTAAGAGGAAAATTCATTGCTTGGAGTTCATTCCTTAAAAACAGAAAAAACCAACAAATAAATGATCTCATACTTCATCTCAAAATCCTAGAAAAAGAAGAGCAAAACAACAGCAAAAGAAGTAGAAGGCAAGAAATAATTAAAATCAGAGCTGAAATTAATGAAATCGAAACAAAAGAAACAATTGAAAAAATTGACAAAACTAAAAGTTGGTTCTTTGAAAAATAAACAAAATCGACAGACCCTTAGCCATGCTAGCAAAGAGAAGAAGAGAGAGAACTCAAATTACTAGCATACGGGATGAAAAAGGCAATATCACAACAGACACTTCAGAAATACAGAAGATAATCAAAAATTATTTTGAATCCTTATACTCCAATAAATTAGAAGATAGTGAAGGCATCGATAAATTTCTTAAGTCATATGATCTGCCCAGATTGAATCAGGAGGATATAGACAACCTAAACAGACCAATATCAATTGAGGAAATAGAAAAAAACCATCAAAAGACTACCAACTAAGAAAAGCCCAGGACCGGATGGGTATACAGCAGAGTTTTACAAAACCTTTAAGAGTTTTAAATACTTTTAAATAAATAAATACTTTTAAATAAATAAAATAGTTTTAAGTACTTTTCAAGCTACTTCAGGAAATAGGAAAAGAGGGAGAACTTCCAAATTCATTCTACGAGGCCAACATCACCCTGATACCTAAACCAGACAGAGACACTTCAAGGAAAGAAAACTACAGACCAATATCTCTAATGAACCTAGATGCAAAAATCCTCAATAAAATTCTGGCGAATCGGATACAAAAACATATCAAAAAAATTGTGCACCATGATCAAGTAGGATTCATCCCTGGGATGCAAGGCTGGTTCAATATACGGAAATCAATAAATGTTATTCACCACATCAATAGACTTAAAAATAAGAACCATATGATCATCTCAATAGATGCGGAAAAAGCATTCGACAAAGTACAGCATCCCTTTATGTTCAAAACTCTAGAAAAACTAGGGATAACAGGAACATACCTCAATATTGTGAAAGCAATCTATGCTAAGCCTCAGGCTAGCATCATTCTGAATGGAGAAAAATTGAAGGCATTCCCTCTAAAATCTGGAACAAGACAGGGATGCCCTCTCTCACCACTTCTGTTCAACATAGTTCTCGAAACACTGGCCAGAGCAATTAGACAGACGAAAGAAATTAAAGGCATAAAAATAGGAAAAGAAGAACTTAAATTATCACTATTTGCAGGTGACATGATTCTATACCTAGCAGACCCAAAAGGGTCTACAAAGAAACTATTAGAGCTAATAAATGAATTCAGCAAAGTGGCAGGATATAAAATCAACACGCATAAATCAAAGGCATTCCTGTATATCAGCGACAAATCCTCTGAAATGGAAATGAGGACAACCACTCCATTCACAATATCTTCAAAAAAAATAAAATACTTGGGAATCAACCTAACAAAAGAGGTGAAAGACTTATACAATGAAAACTACAGAACCCTAAAGAGAGAAATAGAAGAAGATCTTAGAAGATGGAAAAATATACCCTGTTCATGGATAGGCCCAACTAACATCATCAAAATGGCAATATTACCAAAAGTTCTCTATAGGTTTAATGCAATGTCAATCAAAATCCCAACGGCATTTCTTGTAGAAATAGAGAAAGCAATCATGAAATTCATATGGAAAAATAAAAGACCCATAATAGCAAAAACAATGCTAAGCAGGAAGTGTGAATCAGGTGGTATAGCGATACCAGACTTCAAACTATACTACAGAGCAATAGTAACAAACACAGCATGGTACTGGTACCAAAACAGGCGGGTGGACCAATGGTACAGAATAGAAGACACAGAAACCAATCCACAAAACTACAACTATCTTATATTTGATAAAGGGGCTAAAAGCATGCAATGGAGGAAGGATAGCATCTTCAACAAATGGTGCTGGGAAAACTGGAAATCCATATGCAACAAAATGAAACTGAATCCCTTTCTCTTGCCATGCACAAAAGTGAATTCAAAATGGATCAAGGAGCTTGATATCAAATCAGAGACACGCCGTCTGAACAACCAACAATAAAAAAATAAAAAAATAAATTAAAAAAAATAAAGTGATCATGTGAAATGATGAATATGTCAATAATTTCAACTGTGGAAATAATTTCACAATGCATATTGACTAATATCAAAATATCACATAGTGAAATGTGAGTATAATCAATTTTCATTTGCAAATTATACCTTAAGAAAGCTGAAAAAGGTATTCCTCTTTTGCAGAAGAACTAACTGCTAAGAGACTACTACTGCATAGCTTTTCTTTAGTCTCTTTTCTTTATTGTAATGTTGGGCGTGTTCAAAGGAAGGGTAAAGAGAGTTGATCCATTAAAAAATCCTAGACCTGATGTGAAACAAAAGATAAGTCTTTTGTTCATTTCTCCCATTAGTTAATAATCTTTCCATTTATACTTAATATTTTCACATAGATTAGTTTATTTATGTAAAATTATCATTATTTATTATTATTTCATTAATATTTATAGAATTCTTACTGTGTGGCATGTACTATTCCACATGGCAGCAAACAGCAAAGAGTAAATGGACAAAAATCCCCAGGCTTATGAATCTTGCATCCCAATAGTGAAATAGACATTAAAAAGGAGAAGCAATAAAGTAATGTGCTAGATAGTAAGTGCTAAGAAGGAATGTTAAGTCTTGGGGGTAGGATCAAGAATGATGCATGTTGTTGCAATATTGGATGGATTTACTGTTGATTAAAACTAAATTAATGAACTTTAGGCTGTTATGTCACAGCAGGATCATTCCTATAGTCAGAGAACAGATCATTTAGAAGAGTCATTGTTATGGGTGGAATAGTATCCCCCACCAAAAGATATTTCAGAGAGTTAGCCCCTAGAACATCAGAATGTAAACTTAATTGGAGACGGGATACTTGCAGAAGTAAGCAAGTTAAAATAAAGCCATTAGGGTAGGCTCTAATCCAATATGATTAGTGTCCTTGTAAATGGGGGAAAATTTAGATGCTAAAATAGACATATACATAGGGAAAATACCATTGGATGTTTAGAATTATGCTACCACAAGGTAAGGAACTACCAGGACCTAGGAGAGGGGTCTTATGAGGGAACAGGACTCTGTCAGAACCTTGATTTCAGAGTTATGGCCTTCAGAAGCAATACATTTTTGTTGTTAAAGCTACTTTATATGTAGTATAAAGTATAGTAGCTCTAGCTTGTTATAGCAGATCTAGCACACTAATAAAACCAACTTAAAGGTATATAGGATAAGGGTAGGTGATAAGCCAAATGGCTCCAAAGTTATTTATAATCTACTTATAAACCAGGAATTTTTATTTAATTTAATAAATATATAAAGTTTATTATGTATCAAGGAATATTTTAAGTAAATATTAACCAATATGTCCAAATAATAATTCTGTTATGTAGATTCATTCATTATTCCCATTTTAAAGATCTGAAACCATAGTTTGGTCATACCATCCCTTCTCAATAAAAAGGAAAACATTGAAACAAATATTAAATATCAAGGTAGAGATTTGGGGGCCCCTGTAAGAGATTTTCCTGACGGTTTCCTACAGAACATTTACACATAAACAGTTTTTAAAAGTACTTTTTTTTGTTGGTGATAGTGAAATATGTAGGCAGTGGTCATGCTCAACATTGAACACCTATGTTTTATAAGCCAGAGCTTGGACACATCACTCAACTTTTTTCAGTCTACATACTTGGATCTGTTAATAGGTACCAGGTTACTGTAAAATTAAATCAGAATGAATTTAAATTTAAAATAAATATCAAAATAGAATAAAGTCTCTAATACATAGTTTGCTGTAGAGATTTTCATTTTTAGGGAGACTATCCCTTCAATATCCTCTCAACTTATTAATCTATACACTATTTATGAACATTCAGATCTAAGGAACTTTTACATTATTTACAGTACACTTGAAAGGCTTTGACTTCCAATCTGGAATGTAAGATATTTGTCCTAATTTCAAAAGGGTAAAAAATTGATATCAAAGGGTAATTCATGCTAATTAATGTTTGAGCATAAAACCAATCACATGTTAGTTCTTTAAGAAAATCTTTAGATTCAGATTTACAGAAATGTAAATTAATTTCAGGATTCTGCCTTTAATTAACTTAGGGTGCAGATGCTTAAAATGGGAATATAATCAGGTTCATTTGGGAAAGATTCATGATGCATTCTTTCCACCAAGGTTCTAGCATGGGGGAGTTGCTTATAGATCCTTTCTCAAGTGTATATTGTTAATACAGGGGAAATGATCCTTTATCAAGACCTGCGTGGTGTATTAGTCAAGTTGAATGTGCTTGCTGCTGTAACAATCTTCATATCCCAGGCCTTCAGCACAGGCAATATGTATTTCTTGGCTCATTTCACAGTTCTGAGGAACGTTAGTTATCTCTCCTAAGCAGACATAAGAGAGACTGTGGGATCCAAACTCCTATCCTTCCCTATTTTGACAAGTGGTCTCCATGGTTACTGAGGAGAGATCAGAGAGACCTGGAGAAATCACATGGGCTAGATTCACATTCTAATAGTCACATCTGTCTTCAACTAACCTTAACTTGACTGGACCTTTTTAATCCCCTTTTACTCTCTGCTGTAATAAAACTGGCATTATATAAATGACCTAATATACTATGTTCTCTTTTCCCTTTGAGTTTTTTAACTTTCCTCCCTCCTTTTTGGAACCCTTATTTGCTGTATTCCAATAACTCATGTGCTATTTACTATCATAGCCAGCCCCCATGGGACCTATCTTTAGTTGAAACATCTTGTCAAGGAGTTTTTTACACATTGTTCATGTTCACAGGAACCCCTAGAAAAACAAATTCTGATGATGTCTGTCTGAGACATTTTGCCAATGCAGTCAACCTTCATCATCATATAATTTATATGACATCCTGTATGGTTTCTGAAACTTGTTTAATTGATGGAATTAAGCAGAAATCTAATCTATAAACAGTTTTTCCCCTAGATTTTCACTGTTACTAAAAATTCTACAATTAATAAAAGATGTATTTTAATCCATATCCCATGCCTATTCAGTATAGCTTCATAAAATATATTATTATGAATTTTTCAACACAATTCCATATCAATTCCTATTTTTAGTATCTCTCTTTTATCAGCTAAATAATCATTATGTTTGTCAATGCTTAACAGCAATAATAATAGATAATAGTTACTCAGTGCATGTGTGTGTGTGTGTGTACTGGGCTATGCTTTAATATGTATTATCACACTTAAATTTTATCCTAATGCTATTATGTCAGAATTATCATTATCTCAGTATCGTAGACAAGTATTGCTAGTATCCCAGTATTG
The DNA here is from genome assembly GCF_021218885.2 of Marmota monax. Taxonomy (NCBI): domain Eukaryota; kingdom Metazoa; phylum Chordata; class Mammalia; order Rodentia; family Sciuridae; genus Marmota; species Marmota monax. Next base: position 7,049,221 of record NW_026692132.1, read on the forward strand.
CTAAGATCCTGTGAGGCCATATGATCTGGGAAGTTACTCAGTAAGTGGTAGTTACTAAGTTTTAAACTTGGATCACATTTAGTTTCAAAGGTCTCACTCATCCTTCCACACTGTGTTTGAATAGGACACTGAGACAGGCAGTTTACCCCAGAGAGGGCTCCCTAGCTTCTCAGCTGTGTGATCTCTGTCAACTCACTCAACCCTCTCTGGTTTTAGTTCCCCAATTATAGTAATCTAGATTGTATTTCTAACATGACATAAAATTCCAAGGGATTATCACGGAGTTGCAAACTTTTTGGGAGGCAGATCTTTGGCAAACATTAAGGATATGCCCAGAGAACTCAAATCCCCAATTTAGCTAACAAAATAATTCTTATAAAATGCAGTAGTGCCATTGAGAAGTGTAAGAGACCCCTTCACATCTCCAGTATTTTCACAATTATGGAGGAAAATCATTCATAAAATTGTTAAAACAAATCTGATTGAAATAGTTTTGTGATTCACCTGTGTTTAATACAGTTATAGGCTATTGATGGACTTGTTCATGTCCTAGCTTTGTATCACCACCAAATCTCACATCCCACTCTTGATTCTATTTAAAACATTTTCTGATACAGAAGATGGTGCAGTGGGGTTATGCATGTTGTAAGGTGTGAGTTCCAGTCTTTGCCTTTTTACCAACTTGTCTTGTGATCCATGCACTTTATCCTCTCCATGCCCCATTTTCTCATTTATGCATATGGATCAAAGCCTCCTTATCCATGAGGAGGCTTCATTCATTCTTATGTGCTTTGTACGGAATCACTATTGTGTTTCTTTGAGGAAAGCATAGAATTTCTTGTCAGTGTAGAATATTTAATAGTGTTTCTGGTTGACATATAATTTTATAAACTAGATATATAGAAGTACAGCCCAAATCCTCCATCAGGTGTACAAATGGCTGTGTGGTGACAAAAACACACTGGAGATTCTGGCTAACTGCAGCTAGTAAAACAAGAAGACATTCAGCTCTGCCTTTTAGAACATGTGGGTGGCTGATTTTGTGTCTAAGCTGGAAAATAAAATAATTTACACCCTTTGGGAAAGTGGCAATCTGTATAAGTAAGGTATTAAAAACTGCATATCAATTTAATATCCCCCACATAGTGTAAAATTTAGTGCTTGTTAAATAAAAATGAATAAAGAATCTAAAAACAAACATAAGCATTTCACATTTGGAAAATGTGCGCAAAAGAAAGCCAAAACATTTATTGATGTGCTTCTTTCAACTACAAAGCACAAACCTATTTCCTTTTCAGATTATATAAATCTTGCTATGATTTAAAAAGAAAACTGGCATCTAATCATGGAACATTAAATCATCTTGGTTATATGGTTCACTGGTTTATCTATTAAAGCAGAATTCAAATTCATTTTTAGAATGAGTTTCTGAGATTAAAATAGAAATGAAGCTAAATACAAACACATGATGAAATAAGGAAGGCATAGAAAGATAAAGTATCTAAAGAGTTATATTTTTTATTTGGGGGAGTTTGGGGGTGTTAATTTCATCAATAAATATTAAGAATTTTATTTTATCTCATCTCAATGAAGGCAAAATTTCAATCTATTGAATTTATAGTGTCATAGTTAATCTCATGGTAATATCCTCACATTTTTCTTCTGTTCACTTCAGTAAAAAGGGGAAGATGTTCTGATTTAATTCCTGCATAGAATAATGTTGACAGGTGTGTATATTAAGTAAATATTTATAAAACCAATGAATAGCTATTATAAGTGCAGATATTATAATGATATTTTTAAAAGTTAGTAGCTGTGTGGAGGAAATAGATTTTGTTTTACAACATCTGATATCTTTGGATAATTATATTCTAAGAACCAAAACACAAACATACAAACTGAATGATAAAAGTAAATAAGCAAGAAAGGAAAATAAGAGCTCTCTTATATTATTCTTATTTTTTATTTATGTCTCCCAGCTGAAGTTTTGTCTCATTTGATCAACATCTCCCCAGTCCTCCCTTCCCTTAGCCTCTGGTAATCACTACTTTTCTCCCTGGGTTTGACTATTTTGCACTCCACATACAGGGGAGATCATGCGGTTATTTGGTGTTTGTCTTCTTGTGCCAGATTTCATTTCCATGTCCTTCAGGTTCATTTATGATCTCATAAGTGAGAGGATTTCCTTCTTTTAGAAGGCTGTTGGCATCCCATTCTGTTTATATGGCACATGCCATTGTGTATACATACCACAAACATCAGTTCATATCTTGAATGACATTTGAGTTCATATTTTGGCTGTTGTGAATAGCTACAGTGAACATGGGGTGCAGGTATTTGCTTAACATACCGATTTATTTCCTTTAGATATATACCCAGTAGTACATTGCTGGGTCATAGGGTAGTTTTATTTTTTGGTTTTTGAGGAGCCTCCATACTGTGACTGTATTAATTTCCATTCCCCAAGTAGTGTGCAAAGGTTCCCTTTTCTTCACATCCTTATCAACATTTATAATCTTTCATCTTTTGGATAATTGCCATTTAAAGAGACTATTTTAAAACAACTATTTTTATTTTATTAAAAAATTTGTTTCATCGGTGCATTAAAGTTATACATAGTAATGGGGTTCATTGTGACACAATCACACATGCATGGAATATAATTTGCTTGCTCCATTTTAGTCTTTAGTGCTTCCTCTTTCCCTTCTTTCCTTCCTCCTTCTATTCCCCTTCCTATACTCTACTGTCTTCCTTCTATTTATTTATTATTTTTCTAAATGATGCTTTATAGATGTATATAAATGTGAAATTCACTATGGTATATTCATATTTATACATGGCATAATTTGGTCAATCTCATTCCACATTTCTTTCCTTTCCCCATCCTCCCTCCTTTCCTGTACTGCACTTATCTCCCTTCTATTTTCAGCCTTATTGGTTTTGATTTACATTTCCCTAAAGTTTAGTGACATTGAGCAGTTTTTCCTACTTAGTCATGCATCAACTCCTTCATTGATATATTCTGAGGAATATATCATTAAGTGATTTCCTTGCTGTGAACATCATAGACTACACTTACTCACACTGAGATGGCTGTGATGTCACTAGGAGGTCTGATTTTATGGGACTGCTATTGTATTGTGCTCCTTTGTTGATAGAAACATTGAGATGTATGACTATACCTCTTGGTCATTTGTATGTTTTCTTTTGAGATGTGTTTGTTTGGGCTGTTTGCATATTTAATAGGGATTTTTTTATTTCTTTGTTTTTGTTTTATTCTTAAGTTGAACTTCTTATATATTTTAGATATTAACCCTTTATCCTATGAATGTTTTGCAAATATTTTGTCCCTTTCTTCAGGTGATCTCTTCATTCTGTAATCCATTTTGAGTTGATTTTTATATGGCATGAGATAAGGGTCTAATTAAGTTCTTCTGCATTTAGGATATCTAGTTTTCCCAAAACCATTTATTAAAGGGACTGTTCTTTTCTTATTGTGTGTTCTTGGCACCTTTGTCAAAGACCAATTTACTATAAATATGTGAAGTTTTTTCCCCAGGTTCTTTATTCAGTCCTAATGGTTTCTTTGTTTATATGCCAGTACCACTCTGTTTTGGTTAACATAGCTTTTGGGGTGTATTTTTTGAAGTAAGATGTGATGCCACCAACATTGTTCTTTGTTCAAGAATGTTTTGGTTATTGGGATCTTTTGTGGTTCAATTCTATTTATTTATTTATTTATTTACTTATTTTTTATTTCTATGGAAAATGCTATTGAATTTTGATAGGGATTACATTTAATTTGCAAACCATTTGGGTAGTGTGGACATTTAAAAATATTAATTTTTCACATCCATGAACATAGCCAGCTTTTACTTAATGTATGTTTTCAATTTCTTTCATTTCAGTGTATATGTCTTTTGCCTCCTTAGTTACATTTACATGTATTTTTTTTCATTTACATGTATTTTTCTTTTTGATGCTATTTTAAATGGAGTGGTTTTTTAAATTTACTTTTTGGATAGTTTGCTGTTAGTGTATAGAAATGCTAATAATTTTGTATATTTAATTTGTGTTCTGCAACTTTACTGAATTTGCTCATTAGTTCTAACAGTTTTTGGTTGAGTTTTTAGGGGTTTCTATAAAAAATATCCTCAGGTTCTACATTGGAAAATTTAAACAATTGGAAGTAAAAAATATTTAAATAAATAATTTTGATCTTTACTTAACATGTCTCTTTTTCTTATCATTATCTCCCCCAAAAGTACAGTGTATACTCCATGTATACATGGAGTATAATTTACTATTTATTTACAGGACATTTATCCTGTATTAGGTAATATAAGTAGTCTAGAGATGATTTAAAATATATGCAAGGATATGTGTAGGTTATATGCTCATATTTTGCTTTAGGAAGTAGAGCATCTGTGGATTTTCGTATCTGAGCAGGGTCCTGCAATTAATCCCCATAGATATCCAAGTACAATCTTAGTATCATGTTGTCTACAAATAAGAACAATTTATCTCCTTCCTTTCTTATTAGGATGCCTTTTATTTCTTTGACATGCCTAATTACTGTAGTTACCACTATGTTGAATAAAATAGGCAAGGGTGGGCATCCTTGACTTGTTCGTGTTGTCTTCTGCATTATTAACTGAGCAATTTAACAAGTCTATCACATGGAAAACATTGTTAAACTTACAGAAACTATTTTGAGTGGAGGTCCCAGTTCAAATAGTTTTAGGTAAGCATAACACTCAAGGCTTAAATAATATACTTTACAGAAAGATAAGTCTTTGCATATAGATGACATTTACCTATACAGTTTGAAGAAACTACATATTGGGATTGTGTAGTTCTGGTTAAACATGCCTCTGATTACATGTGGATCATCACATACTAGCTAGATTATAGATATGCAAGGGCAAATAAATAATTTCTTCTCTCAATGAGCTGATGGATTTTTTTTTGGAAAGTGTGGAGATACACCTCATTTAAGTGTGTCCTTCTCTTTTATTTTCTGGAAGTAATTATGTAAATTTTGTATTAATACTTCTGCAAATATATGGCTGAATTTTCCAGGAGTATCAACTAGTCCTGAAAATTCTTTTTCAAGATATGTCTGGATTATAAATTCAGTGTCTTTTTTTTAATTATACATGAAAGTAGAGTGTGTTTTGATATATTATATATACATGGAATATAATTTACTCTGATTAGGATCCCATTCTTGTGGTTGTACATAATGTGGGATTTAATTGATGGTGTATTCATATATGAACATAGGAAAGTTATATTAAGTTTATTCTACTGTCTTTCCTATTCCCATTCCTCCTCCCTTCCCTTCATTCCCCTTTGTCTAATCCAATGAACAACTTCCTCCTCCTCCTCCTCTTCTTCTTCTTTTTTCTTTTTTTGTAGCAGGGATTAAACTCAGGGGCACTTGACTACTGAGCCACATCCCCAGTCTATTTTTTCTTTTATTTAGAGACAGGGTCTCACTGAATTGCTTATTGTCTCGCTTTTGCTGAGGCTGGCTTTGAACTCTGGATCTTCTTGTCTCAGCCTCCTGAGCCACTGGGATTACAGGCCTCTGCCATCTAGCCTGGCTTAATCCAATGAATTTCTGTTCTTCCCACTGCCTTATTGTGTGTTAGCATCTGCATATGAGAGAGAACATTCTTGGCCTTTAGTTTTAGAGGATTGGCTTATTTCACTTAGCATGATAGTCTCCATAGATTTAGTGTCTTTATGATTAAAATTTTTCTGATTATCCACTTCATCTTGGTTGAGTTTGGGTAGTTTGTAGTTTTCACAGGATTGATTCATTTCTTCTAAATTGTCAGGGTAAATTGTCAAAAATATTTTGTAGGGTACAGTTGTCCAAAATGTACCTCAATTATTCTTTTGATGCTCTATTATTTATAATGCTATTCTGTTTTGTTCCTGATGCTGGTGATTTGTTTTCTCACTTATTATTTTATTAGTCTTATTAGATTTGCTGATGTTTTTGAATTTTTTTGTTCATTTTCTTTATCCCCCTCCATCCCCCACCCTGATTTCAATGTCATTAACCAACATACTTATGCTTATTACTTCCTTTTTTCTTTTAGCTTTGGATTATTTTTCTCTTATTTTTCTTGATGTAGGAGTTTATATTATAGACTAATGATCTTTTTTTTGAAATAAAGCATTTTAGAGTGACAAATTTATCTCTCAACACTGTTGTATGTTGTTTATTTTAATGTTATACAGCCTTTTTTTTCATTCCATATTAGATTTTGAAATTTCCTTTGACAATTTCTCTTTGACAATGGATTATATAAAAGGGTATTTTTGAAATTACTCATTGTTAGACAAGATCTTCAACAAAATACCAGCAAACCAAATTAACAACACATTGAAAGGATTATATTCTGTGATCAAGTGAGATTGATCCCTGGGATGCAAGGATATGGGAAGCTTCACAGAGGCAATCAGTGAATGTAATACCCTACATTAACAAATGAAGGATCAAAGCCATATGATCATCTAAATACATACAGAAAAGGCACTTGAAAAAATTCAGTGCCATCTTATGAAAAATAAATTCTTAAAGAATCATACCTCAACATAAATATTACCCAATGCTGCAAGTGAATGATTCTCACTAATCTTTTATAGTTAACTGTGCTATTACATGATAGATATCCTTTGTGTATCAATACACTGTAAAAAATTGATTTCTGAACTCAAACAATTTGTTCACCCTCATTACTGACCACTTTGTTATGTCAGTATGAGCAACTCAGCTTTTGGTTCTGCACATTTTGCAATTTTAAGTTTTACTCTCCATTTGCTATGTTAATATGTTTACTTAAAATAATACTTCATAATATTAGCTTTTCTCCATAAACAATTCTTGTCATTGAACAATTGTTTCAGATAGCCTCAGGCCCTTCAGTATAGGATTTCTGGCAAGGTTTAGAATGTAAATATGTCAGTTGTATCACCATCAATTTTTTAATAATTTGTTATTGGGTGAGTTTAGTAAAATGGAAATTAACATTCCAGACAACACAGTTCTTTCTCATCTGATAGCATAAGGTCAGTGCAATGGGAAAATCTTGGCAAATTGGGGTGTTTCTATTAACCTTTTCCAAAACTAAACCTTAAATTAATGCTGCTATCCAGCAAAAAATGCTATAAATAATTCTCCCACTATTTACTACTTAACAATTTGTGTGATTTAAATGTGCAGATTTCTTAAATCAAAACCAAACTGAAGAAATCCATTTTTGTTGAACACAAACTGTGTTCCAGTCACAGTGCCCAATGCTTTAATTGTAATATATCACTTATTTTCCAGAACAATCTTGTGGCATAGGTGTTATTATATCCCTTTTGAAAATAAATCTAGTAGATAGCAGAGATATTATGTTAATTTAGTTCTGATTCAGTTTATAGCTCATATTTTAGAAAACAATAGTTTGCATCATTCGTGTATCAGGTAGGCAGTGTTCCCCATCAACCAGATAAAGAACCAGGACCAAAAATTTCTCTGGCCTTTATTACATAAAACTGTACACATAATTTTTTTCTTCATAAATTAGTATATTGTTTCTAGTAACTTTGACAATCACCAGTCATATTTCATTCTTTAAAATGAAAAGAGTATGTCACATGACTACTCTGAGGTTTAAAAAACTAATAGCTAAAAGCCCTTATTATGAGGACCCTCAAGGGAGTAGTTGGCAAGATGAATCTGAATTTGTAAGTTGCAATTTGAATTTGAAATGTTTTATTTCTTGTTCATCCTACTCATCAAATAATAAAGCTTTTTTCAACATATCGTATGAAGGAAAAATATTGATCAAAATTCCATGTTAATTTCACAGGTGATGGAAGTAAAAGGTCAAATGATCCATGTGCCAGAATCAAATTCCATTTTATTTCTGGGCTCCCCATGTGTGGACAAGTTGGATGAACTCATGGGCCGGGGCCTGCATCTCTCAGATATCCCTATCCATGATGCCACCCGAGATGTCATTTTGGTTGGCGAGCAGGCAAAAGCCCAAGATGGTTTGAAGAAGAGGATGGACAAATTAAAGGCAACTTTGGAAAGAACTCACCAGGCCCTGGAAGAAGAGAAAAAGAAGACAGTGGATCTTCTGTATTCTATTTTCCCTGGCGATGTGGCCCAGCAGTTGTGGCAAGGGCAGCAAGTGCAAGCCAGAAAGTTTGATGATGTCACCATGCTCTTTTCGGACATTGTAGGCTTCACAGCCATATGTGCCCAGTGTACCCCCATGCAGGTGATCAGCATGCTGAATGAACTGTACACTAGATTTGACCACCAGTGTGGATTTTTGGATATTTATAAGGTAATGGATTTTAGTTACTTAAATATACATATTATTTAAAAGCAAATTGTCATCGTAAGTTTCAAAATGCATTTTTTACTTGAACTTAAGAATAATTTATCTATATCTCTTTAACTAGAAGCCTTAATACAGAATACAGGTTTTTATGCTTTATAAGTAAACTTTCATTATAAGTCAACTTATACTATTGATATAAGTAACTGTAAATCCTGATATTGCTCAGTAAGAATTCTGTATAGCTAGTTCTCTAAATTCATTGTTATTTTAAAAAAATTAAACTTGTAATTCTAGACAAATTTGAACTACATAATTATTCTTGGTTAAAGAATGAAATTATGATATTAACTAAGAATCTTATGTTGACAGTTACAAGGAAATAGCAAAGCATATTAAAATGTGCATTGCATTATCAGTGAAACCATGGTTAATCAATTAAGTGAAACTCCTTTAATTCTAAAAGAATACATGTAAATATCCTAGTTACTGCCCAAATGATTGCCTTTTGGTAGATTAATTTTTGAAGCTACATAATGCAAAAACTTTCATAATGGGAACCGATAACCATTTATTGATTTGATTTGGCAAATTTCTTAGTTTATTTCTTGTTAGAAGCATAGCAACATCTTGAGTAATTTAACCAGTAATGAATAACTCTACAACTTTTAAATGGAATTTTATATGGATCACACAGTTTCAGAGTAGAGGGCTTTTTTATAGGAAGGGTAACAAATACTAATATAAACAGTCCAACTAGACAAGCTGTTTATTTTTGTAGTTTGATTTTCACATAAGCAGATTTGGAAAGAATCATCTGTTTTATTTTATTAGTTTCTTATTATGTTCCAGAAGATGTTTCATCAAGGTATATCTTCTGGAGAAAGGAGTCCTCTCTCATTGCATTTTGTAAAACATAGAACCAGTGTTCAGTTATTTCAGTTAAGTCTCTTCTGAATGGTAAATAGTCAAAGTGGAGACTATATGAGGGTTTTGCCTTTTTATACACAATAAGAATTACTATAAGTAGTTTTTAACTTCTTTATAGTTTATTATTATACCATTTATAATAGAGGTATTGCCAAGTATATAGCCAACTGTCTGATTCTAAGCCGACAAGATACTAGAGTGTATCTATCAGTGTAATGCCCTGTCATTTCTAGAAGAGAGGGGAAATTAGCTTGGATTTGCCAACACTTTCCTTCCTCCAGATTTGGACATTATTATATCAATTTCTGCAATCACCAATCTTTTCCTTCAAAGTCACTGACTTTCAGCGTTAGCTTCTTTTAGCTAAAACAGGTATTTTCTAGTCCTAAATTTCTACAATTAAATGAGGAATGTACATGGACAAATAGATCCACTTTTGAAAAATCTTGGGAATCCCTGGTTTAAATAAAAGTATAAGTTAGGTTTTGAGATGAACAAATGGGACTTCTGAGGGTACCACAACAATGTCAGAGTTTAAAACTACAATTACCTTACACAGACATCAAATGTTCCTTCCTTTGAGATTAGCTGGGAAACCTCAGAAAAAGAAGATCTGTGGAAATATCACGTGACATTAAAATTGTCCTGTATGTTATTAAATTATGGGCAATTTTATGTAGTGATAAATAATTATCAGCACCTTTTAACTTGCAAAATGGATTTTCTCTTTCTCTGATACACAACCTTGAATGTGTGCACGTGTGTGTGTTGTGGGGGGGGGCGTATATTTAAAAAATAAACAGAAACAATCCAGTTCACAAAATTTCTTAGACTAAGCTTGCTTATGAAACTTAATTAATATATACAAATAAAATCCAGGGCTAGGTGTTTTTAAAATGTCATTGATGCTATGGGATAATGTGTGCTGAAGCCACAGTGGTGACAAGTATGTCCAGAAAGAGGGAATAATGAATATTTCCTCTGTATAAAATAAAGATAAAATGAAGTACATTATAAGAAGGGATATAAATTAAAAATTCTGCATTTGACTTGCCTGCTTTCTAATAATTATAATTATTACAGTTTATTTTCTGGAAAGTTTATCGAACACTATTTTATACCATGAACCTACTTGCTATTTTATACCATAAACTTTCTGCAAAAATTTAAATTACTGAAATTTTAAAAATCCCAAAGGCTACACTTTCTTTCTTTTTTTTTTTTTTAAGGATCCCAATTCTGATGATTTAGTAAAATGAAGAGTTTTGCTAGATTTAAAATGTGGGTAGAATTTTTAATGGAATAATCATTTCACAGAGATAAATACAACCCACTTTTATTATATGTTAGGAATATGAAAGGAAAACAGGTAACGACAAATGCCATTGAAAAAGAGCCAGAGGGGGTGGCTCAGATGAGGCATTCAAAGTCTGCTGTGACACAGTGAAACTCTGAGTCTCTAAACTTGTGGTTTCCCTTTCCTTAATCATCTCATTATTCCGTGTTTCTCTATCATGAGGGAAAAACGATGACAATTGTAAGAGAATTCAGTTCCTTGTGACAGGACATGGTAAGAAAGAAGATTCTGCTAAAATAACCAAGCCTTCCTTTACTGTGCATATTTTAAGCATTGAGAAAGTTAAAGTCTACAGTGGTTGGCTACCAAGATGTTAAAGGTATGTGAATACTAAGTGGGAACTAGGTAACTTGAAGGAGGCACAAATGTCCTTTTGATTCTCCTGTAACTAGGAAGGCAGATATGTTCAGGAAAAAGCCAACATAAATAATGTACTACATACTGTGTTTCCCCTCAGATTTTGTAGAGTATAGAGAATCAAAAATCAAGAAAGAAAGAAGGAACAAGTAACTCTTAACTTATTGGATCTAATAATGCTTTATAGATGATGATGATGATGGTAATAACAATGAAAATCATAACAATCACATTGGATAATAAAGCAATAATGTAGGTTTTGCCTTATTTTATGTTTGCACTTTGACAAACCCTTTGAGAGGCAGAAAGAAAGGCAAGTACTTCCCCAGCTCCTCCCATTCTATTCTGCTAAAGTTGCAGCATCTCACTGCTCCTTAGAGTTCTCATCTTTTCAGCTTTAATCACCTTCTTAATCTCACTGTTCTCCAGTACCATACAGTATAAAATAAAAATACTAATTAATCTGTCTCACAGCTACATCTTATTTCAGTGAGCTTATAAGAATGGCACTTAGACCAGCACTGGGGTAGAGTAGTAAATGTCAGGTTATCTGCCATTTATTGAGATATTACATTATCTCTACTTTCAGATAAAGCAACTGAGCTTCAGAAAGGTAAAATAATGCAGATAATAAATCAGAGCTTTAACTGAGACTCATAGGGGCCCCACCCCCCAATATTCTTGCATGGGGATTAAGTTTTCAACATATGATTTTTTAAAAAAAAATTTTATGTCTCTTCTTTATTCATTTCAATATTTTTATATAACTTTCAATTCTAAATAAAATCTTCTCTAACAATTACTATTATTCTCTTTGGTATAATTTTAATTGTTTTATTATGTTTTTTATTGGTGCATTATAATTATACATAATAGCAGGGTTCATTGTGACATATTCATACATGCATATAACGTAATTTGCTCCATTTCATTTCCCAGTACTTCTCCTTTCCCTCCCATCCTCCCTCCCCTTCTTTTACTGGTCTTGCTTCTAGTACTTTTTCAATTCATGCATTATAATTATACATAAAGTGGGATTAATTATGATACATTAATACATGTGTATAGCATAATTCATTCTATTTCATTCTCTAGTACCTCCCCTTTCTCAACACATGAATTTTGAGAGACACATTCAAATCATAACACACTATAAAAATGAATACAGAGTTCAGAAGTAAATAGTGATACATATCTATAACAGAAAGGTTTATATATAACGTGATCAGTGTTTTGTTTGAGTGTGTATGTTAAACACAGCTAGGCAAGTCCTGTGGATTTGGGCATCCCGGTGGAGATTGTTTAGGCTTTGCCCAGATATGCTATCATTCCTGAATTTGTATATTCGATAAGGCGTTATCATGGAGTTAAATCCCCACCTTTAACCTTCTTGTTAATAGAAGAGAGCAGACATTGCTCACATAAAGTTCCAAAGCTGCAGAACTTTATGCCTCAAGAATTTTTATTTGTCTTGACGTTTGACAATACTGAGCTACCAAAGCCGTCTGTTCACTGGACCTTCAGCCAGCCTTCAGAAAAAAGCAGCACAATCTCTCAAGGGTGTCACTGCAGTATGAATATGATTTTGCATAAATGAAATGTTTCCTTTTCTTCTCGTTTTGCTTTAGAATGAAACAAAAAGCCTTTTAAAGTACTTAGGTTATTCTTGGAATTTTATAAATATGTATATTTCATTTTGTTCTATTTCCCAGAATTAAATGCCAGTTCCATTTAGTACAGAGTAACTGGTTCACCACCCCCCTAAATTTACATATTTTATGGGTTTTAATGACCAGTGCACAAACTTTTGATATTGAACACAATTAAAGATTTATACTGGTCCTTTTCAGCAGTCTCCATCAATATCAGCATCATATACTTTTGCTGCTATTTGACTGGAAATGAAGCAACAATGTCTTCCTGTAAGTTAGAAAAGAAGAATTTTTGAAGAGAAAATTATTCAGTTCACTCATTATCTCATTCAATAAACATTTTAACTTATTCATTTGATAAGGTGGAATAGCTTCCATAGAAGCTAACAAAATGTTATGCAAATTGACTATTTTTATCATGATTTTAATGAGTGCAAAGAACTAATTTATACGTTTTAGGAGGCGAGGTGAAAGGCACAGATAAGCATTGTGTTTTGCTGCCTTTTCTACTAGCAGAATTATATAGTTAGTTTCAAAATACTATATAGTGCTCTAAAAATTGGTGAAGAGGGGTTTGTTCAATTAATATTTTTGCCTTTGGCATTTAGGCTGGAGATAAGCAAGCAGCAAGGAGAAGGATAGATCCTTCTCTTCATTCCTCTCATTCAAATTGGCCACAGCTGTGCAAACTCAGTCCTCTATTAAGTTCCCCACTTGGAATTTCCATCTTTCCACCTTTAGTTGCTTATTTAACCTCTGTGCCTCAGTTTCATCATCTGTAAATAGAAACTAATTTTATCTAATGTGTGATTATATTTTACAAGCTTTTAAATAAGATAGATGTGAAATGTTTAGAACAGTGTTTGGTTTATAGCAGTAATATCAATGTTAGCTGCCATTATTTCTGAAATGAGTGTATCTGGGCATGTGTGTGGGGTGTGTGTGTGTGTGTGTGTGTGTGTGTGTGTATGTTGATAAACAACATATATGTGTGCGTTAATAGGCTTGTTTGTATGTATATAAACATTGAGTGTCCAGTGCTTACTGGTAAAATACTTCTGGTTTGGCTTCATTCTTTTAGATTATTAGAATCAAATTGTATGCCAGGGAGATTGTGAAGGAAGGATAAGGAGGGAAGTAAAAATAAGGGGCCAAGAGAATAGCATCTCGAGATGCGTTGTTGGTATTGTCTTCACTGGGTCCTCATAGATTCTACAGATACTTCACCTCCATAGTTAAATTTTTTTCTTTTTGTTGCTATTATAAATGCAAATTTTAAAAAATTTCTTTTTGGGATGGCCCCTTATTAGGACATAGAAACACAACTGTTTTTGTATACTAATTTTGTGTTTTGAAACATTCTAAATTTATTAGTTTTTTTATTTTAATTTTTTTTACTGATGGATAGGACTTTACTTTTATTTATTTATATGTGATGCTGAGAACCAGTGCCTCACACATGCCAGGCAAGTGGCTACCACAGAGCTACAACCCCAGCCCTGTATATTCGTTTTGACAGTTTTTGTGAAGTTTTTATGGCCTTCTATTTATAAGATCATGTTATCTGCACACAGAGACAATTTGACTTCCTCCTATCTAATTTGGGTATCTTTTCTTTTTTCATTTTCTCTCTCTCTCTTTTTTTCTTTTTTGTTTGTTGGTTTGTATAATTGGTCAGGCTAGAATAGAAGTGATGACATCAGGCACCCTTGGTATGCTCCTGATCTTAGAGGAAAAGTTATTAGTTTTTCACTGTTGGGTATGATGTTAGCTTGGACTTATTTTACAACAAATTTAAATTCTCATTTTTCTACTTTAAAAGATGTTTACAAAAACAAAACCGTGTCATTTAAAACTTGTCATAGATGAATGATCTGTTGATAGGGAGCCATCAAGGTTGTGCTTTGAGAACATTTTCCTAGCCAACATAGAGCTTCAACACTGAAAATTGATATCTTAGAATCTTATAGAACCAGGGGACCTTCAGAAAATTCTTCCACCTGTCCCATCAAAAGATTATAGCTTATATTTGAATAGCTCAGGTTATTAGACATAGGCTTCAGCTAATGCATTTCACTATTGGGAGCACTGATTTTCATAAGGATCTGCTACATTGAAATTATTCTTTTAACTTTTGTACAAAGATCCTCTTTAACCTCCTGGAGCCAAAGAGAACAACACTGTGTGAGATCCCATATATATTCAAAAATAGTGCCAATTTATTGAGTACCTTAAAAAAGGAGACCTAGTTATATTCTTACCTCTAGACTCAAATTGCAAATTACAAATTGAGATTCATCTTGCCAACTACTCCCTTGAGGGTCCTCATAATAAGGACCTTTAGCTATTAGTTTTTTTAAACCTCAGAATAGTCATGTGACATACTCTTTTCATTTTCATTTTAAAGAATGAAGTATGACTGGTGATTGTCAAAGTTACTCGAGAAAAGATACCAATTTATGAAGAAAAACATTATATGTACAATTTTATGTAATACAGGCCAGAGAAATTTTTGGTCCTGGTTCTTTATCTAGTTGATGGAGAACACTGCCTACCTGATACACGAATGATGCAAACTATTGTTCTAAAATGTGAACTATAAACTGAATCAGAACTAAATTAATATAATATCTCTGCTACTTTAGATTTATTTTCAAAAGGGATATAATAACATCTATGCCACAAGATTGTTCTGGAAAATAAGTGATATATCACAATTAAAGCATTGAGCACTGTGACTGGAACACAGTTTGTGTTCAACAAAAATGGATTTCTTCAGTTTGGTTTTGATTTTAAAAATCTGCACATTTAAATTACACATATTGTTAAGTAGTAAATAGTGGGAGAACTATTTATAGCATTTTTGCTGGATAGCAGCATTAATTGAAGGTTTAGTTTTGGAAAAGGTTAGTAGAAACACCCCAATTTGCCAAGATTTTCCCATTGGACTGACATTATGCTACCAGATGAGAGAGAACTGTGTTGTCTGGAATGTCAATTTCCATTTTAGTAAACTCACCCAATAACGAATTATTAAAAAATTGATGGTGATACAACTGACATATTTACATTCTAAACCTTGCCAGAAATCCTATACTGAAGGGCCTGAGGCTATCTGAAACAATTGTTCAATGACAAGAATTGTTTATGAAGAAAAGCTGATATTATGAAGTATTATTTTAAGTAAACATATTAACATAACAAATGAATAGTAAAACTTAAAATTGCAAAATGTGCAGAACCAAAAGCTGAGTTGCTCATACTGACATAACAAAGTGGTCAGTGTTGAGGGTGAACAAGGTGTTTGAGTTTAGAAATTAATTTATTACAGTGTGTTGATATACAAAGGAGAACTATTGTGTAAAATGATACAGTTAACTGTGGAAGATTAGTGAGAATCTTTCACTTGGATCTTTGGGTAACATTTATGTTGAGGTACATTCTTTAAGAATTTATTTTTCATAAGATGGCACTGAATTTTTTCAAGTGCCTTTTCTCTATATATTTAGATGACCATATAGTTTTTACCCTTCATTTGTTAATGTAGTGTATTGCATTCACTGATTGCCTCTGTGAAGCTTCCCATATCCTTGCATCCCAGGGATCAATCTCACTTGATCACAGAATATAATCCTTTCAATGTGTTGTTGAATTTGGTTTGCTGGTATTTTATTGAGGATTTTGCTTCCCTGTTCAACAGGGATATTGGTGTGTAATTTTCTTTTCTTGTACTATCCTTTTTGCTTTGGTATCAGGGTAATATTGATCTTCAAAATGAGTTTGGAAGTTGTTAGCTTTTTGTCTCTGTGACAAATACCTGAGAAAAACAACTCAGAGGAGGAAAACCTGACTGACCACATTTATGCATTCATATTTCAAAGTTTTGAAATATCCTGAGAACTCACCTTGTGTCAGGCTCCTCACAAAGTGGTGAAAAAAACAGACTTAACTTCTGTCTTCATGGGTTTTATAGTCTAATGAAGGAGTATTAGCATTTAAGCAACACACAAAAATAAGTAATTATAAACTTCAATGACTAGAGAATATAATATGGTGTTGTTAAAATGTATAATAAAAATACTGTATTTTGTCTTCAGAGTGCAAGAAAACACCACTGAGAAGGTGACCTATAAATTGTGATCCAAAGGATTAGTAAAGTAGGAAAAAAGAATGGAAAGGAGAAAGGATTCTAAACAGTGAACTCAGGCTCTGAGTCAGAAGAAAAGGAGGTGAAATTGGAGGAATGAAATAATCAGTGTGAATGCAATTTAATATTTCGAGAGGAATATCATATGACAAATATACAGATACAGGCATAAGCTAGAGCCTATAGATGTTTTAACCATTTCAAAGCTTTTGATCTTAATCAGAGGAGCAAAGGGAATTCATTGAAGAATTTTGAATAGAGTGATACAAGTAGATTTGCTTTATTTAAAAAAAAATTCTTGAAATGTGGTGTGGGGTATAGATTTGAGGGTCGGGGAGTAGACAAGCGCAGTATTGGCATAACTTAGGGAGAAGATAGTGGTAGCTTACCTGGGCTGGTAAGTTGTGTACAAGAAACTTGAGTCAGTGTTGGAACCTTGAAAGAAGTAGTCAATTTTGTCCAGTTAACAATGGAAACACTTCCATGCTGTCATTCATGCAAAGCCCTGGTCACCTCAATATAGTCTTGTTTTGGTCTTAAGTAGGGTCAATATGAGTTACTGAATAGATATATTTAGAGAGCCATGGAATGGTCTCTCTCTCTCTCTCTCTCTCTCTCTCTCTCTTCTCTTCTCTCTCTCTCTCTCTCTTCTCTCTCTCTCTCTCTCTCTCTCTCTCTCTCTCTCTCTCTCTCTCTCACACACACACACACACACACATACACATACAACAAAACTAAGATATTGCCCTTGCTTTCAGAGTTAAGTGATTTAACAATCTGGATCAGTCGATAGTAGGGAATGTACAAAACACAAATGACTGAGTTCAGTATAAAACATGTAAAAACCAAATTTTGCTGGTGTTCTACAAGAAGCAATTATGATATTGTGCTGAAGGACTGGGGCATGAGAGATGGACTTCGAAACATTGGACAGATTTAATTCCTGGAAGAGGGGCTAGGCAAGGCTTATTTCTAAAAGTGTACTTAATCTTAAGGGGAAAAATAGTAATTTCAAAGATATGTAAGAATAGCTGGACTTATGGATATTAGATTAAAAAAACATTTTTAAGAAAATATTTTCATTTGATTTGCTGAATTGGGTTTCACTATTCACTTTTGTGATGTCAATTAACATCTGTTAGCACTTCTTAGGTCTTTATTGAAAATATGGCAGATATTTAACGTTCTTTGAGGACATGCTTAAAGTTTTGGCAAGTCAGGAATCCCTAGAAAACTGTTCTTAAAAATAGTAGACCTTGCAGATGTGGTGGTGCACACTTGTTATCCCAGTGGCTCAGGATGCTAAGATGGGAGGATTGCAAGTTCAAAGCCAGCCTCAGCAACTTAGAAAGGCCCTAAGCAACTTAGTGAGATCCTGTCTCAAATTTTTAAAAATTTTTGAAAAAAATGCTTGGGTATGTGGCATGGCTGTTAAGCACCTTTGGGTTCAATTCCATATTTTTAAATAAATTTTATACATACACACACACAACCCTTAATATTTGCTTTATAAAGAGTGAGTGATTAGAATCCAGGTAGAGCAATATATTTGAATATAAGCACAGTGATGGAAGGTACAGAAAGTTTGCAAAGAACATTGAGTTGTTCATTTTGAATGGAACATGGAATGAATAAGAAAGAAAGTGGATGAACCTGGGAACTGGAGCCCTATTGTTGAATCCTATTATAGGATTGTTTACTGTATACCAAAAAAATTTTTGAGTTGCTTATATCTAACTTGAGGAACTGAAACAATGAAATTTTGACCGGCTACATGAATATATTTTTATTTGTTAACATGCCTTAGTGTTCCATAAAGTTTATGATAAATGGCCTGGGGCCTGACTCAGTATTTTCCACATGATTGAGATTTCTGTGCTGGATCTGAAATATACATTGATAGATTTACTGAGAGTTTTACCAGGAGAAGAGCTTTCTTTGATAGGCAGTCATTTGGAATCCATTTTTTCCTCAATTGGGAGTAGTTCCCCAGCCAATTCACTGTTCTATTTATATCCATGACCTCCTTTCCTATGCTGTATCAGCTGAGCACTGTAAAGACATCCTTAAAAGCAGTATTTAGGTCAAATCAACCAGAATGAGTGTAATTAAAAAGAATTTTTAAAGAGTGATGTTTCTGAGATAGCTTTATCAAAATAGTTAAAATTGTTTGCATTTGAATTCTAAGTCATTATGTACAATTTGCTTGGATGGATTTAAGTGAAGTCAACAAACTTTGGATCACTGAACATCTACTGTTTTAGATCATTCTCAGCATTTGGTGTGTGTGAGAGAGAGGACACACGAGAGCTTGTATTTGAGCTGGGAGTTGTAATCTGTAGTCCTGACAAATAAGGAAATGTCTAGGAAATCTTATTACCTCTGTGGATAGAGTATGGATAGAGTGAAAGAGAGGGAATCTACTAGAAAGGACAGGGCTCAGGGTAACAGCACTTCTCTCTGAAAGTCCATTGGTGCTTTAAAAATGGTGACTATCTGGAGGAGTATTGTACTGTTTTTAACTCACATCATATACCTAGTCTTCAAATTTGGTGAATCAAAAAATACTTGGGAGTTTGTGAAAATGCAAATAGCTGGCCTTAAACTTAGGTTTTGATTTAGTAAAGCCATGCAGCTCCAGGGGACCTGATTTTTAACAAGCACCTTGTAGTTCATTCTTACACAGGTGGTCCTGAGTTTAGCAATTGAGACACTTACTTGGGAGATATCAGACATTACTCCCCCACAACTGTAGAAACTGGGTACAATTGAAAGCATTTTTTGAAATGCTTTTAGGCACACTGTACTAGGGTCCAGGAATAAAAAGTTAAATATCAGGGGAGAGTATAAACACAAATGCCTACACACAAATGCCTACACACAAACACACACACACACACATACATACGATAAGTACTGTGATAGTGATAGAAAAATGTAAATAAGAAAATTAAAATGTAAATAAGAAAATTACAGTTCTCCCACAAAAGAAATAAAGAAAGGTATAGAACCAGAATAGGGAAAGAAAAGTTGAAAAAAAGAGAGGGCTAAGTCCTGAGCTATAAACTTTCCAGCTATTTCTTGTACATTAGCCTGGAAGGGAAAGAGAAAATATAGAGACTAAGAATCTAACTGAAACTATAATATCTAAAACTAAAATAAAGTATACCAAAAGGTGAATGCATAGCTCTAAGAAATTTATTTACACCACCTTTATTTCTGGAATAATGTGCTGATTTTGACTAAAAAGTGTTGAGCATAGATGCCAAAATAGGTGAATTCTTTAAAGTTTGATAAAAGCAGCTATAGTAATAGCATGGCAGCACTTGTACACAATAATTTTCTTGTTTAAGCTTCCTAGTCTGTGCTCAGAAAAGGATGAAATGTTTGTCATATATTTGCATAAGCATTATTCTATCTCTACGCTTAGTCTAGCCATCTTTATTCTGTTCTAGTATTATTCCAGAACAGGTTGGAGATGCTGAAAATAAATGAGATGCACTATTTTAGATGATGTCTGTTGTGTTTAAAACTTATAAAAAGACAAGGCAATTATAAAGGAACTCAGAATGTAGTCAACTTTTTGAACAGTTTTTGTGTAGTTTGTTTACCATGTCTACTTTTTTCACTTTGGTTTAGCTCAAGGAAATAACCCTATGAAGCAATTGGAATTAATATATAATGCTTTCCTCAGGAAACAAAGTCAAATACTTATTTTGAAGGAGACCCACTAAAATTTCCACATAAATTCACTTATAACTAAATTTGTACAGAGCTGGAAAACAGTATTATTAAGGTGGTAGTGTCTCACCAAGATTTTCAGGTTAAGATGTTAAAAATATATCTGGAAGGAAATAAAAACATTACATAGGAATGTTATTTCCAGGTTACAGACACCTGGGTATTTTAAAATTTGTACGTGATCTCCTGTCCATCCATGTTCTCATTAGTGCTTTTCACCAATTATCTCTGACTCTTCTGGACACAAGGCAGCTTACATTTTCCCATCCCTTTACATTAAGTGTAACAGTGTGACTTGCTTCGTGAATGAATCTTGAGAAGTCAAATGTGTCACATCTGGGAGGAAGCCCTAAGAGCTCTTGTACAAATTGTCAGAACATTTTTCCCTCTGCCATGGCAACCAGTTCCAGATGTGGAGTTTCTATTAGCCTTATTACTGGAATGATGTGGCCCAAGGTGTCACCCTGTCACCCTGTGTGTGGCTGTTTAAGCATGAATCAGAAATAAACGTTTTGTTATGGTTTGGATATGAAGTATCCCCCCCAAAACTCATGTATTGGAAACATGTTATCCAATGTGGCAATATTTATAGATGAAGTGATTAGTTTATGAGAGCTTAACCTCATCAGTGGACTCACCCATTTGATGGATTAATAATTTGAATAAATTACTGGTGGCAACTGTAGATTGATAGAGCAGGACTGGAGGAAGTAAGGGGGCATGCTCTTAGGGATTACATTTAGTCTCCTTGCTCACTCAAGCTGAGCAGTTTTCCTTTCCACACTTTAGGTTGTGATATTCTGCTTCAAATCAGGTTCAAAGCAATGGAGTTGGCTGACCATGGATTGAGGCCAAAGTAAACTTTTCGCCTTTAAGTTATTCTTGTCAGGTATCTCAGTCACAACAAATAAAACCTGACTAACACATCTTTGTTGTCTTAAGGCTTAAATATTTGGAGTTTATGTGGTTGCTGGAATACAATTTAGATTAGTCTATTAAATCAATGTCTTTTAGGATTTTTTTCCTATATGTTGGGTGTTTATAAATAGCATTTATAAACATTTATTGTGAGAATTCCACATCCTACTATGTGTCATTTTTAAAATATCCTATTTCTTACCTAACTTCCTTGTCCTATTATTTCTGATTACTGATCTGACTTCAAATTTTTTAAAATGTTCAAATAATCATGTATAAATGTTAATGTGAATTTGTTATATGTAAATTTTGCCTTTCAATCTTTCACTTATTTTACAATAATATTATTGTTATAGCAACTGGTCACATTAATCCATCTTCTCCATTCTATTGCATTATATCATTCTAAGGAGAAAGTGCAACACATTAGTAATCTTTATGAATTCTTGTGGTGTAAATTTTAGAAGTACCCTTTTAATGAAACTATTGCTTTTTTGCTGGAAAGATAATGGTGATGGGGAAGAGGATGCTAATAGAAATTCTAAGAAGAGATCAAGTTCCAGGAACATGTATGTTCAGAGTGATTACAAAGCAATTTAATTTGTACAAGTAATTTATTGCCCCTGACTTCTGATATCTGAAAATCAGAAGTTAATTTCAAGGTAGATAGCTAACAGCATTCTAGATTTTAAAATTGTTTATAAAGATAAAAGGATAGGATAACATGAGGAATATCAAAGGACACCATGTTATTTGGGAGAAAATGGTAAATAGCCACATTTTAGCTGTTGATTATTTACTAGGTTTTTTCCTCATTGAGAATTCTTTGGGGGAAGTATACTGTGACCTTTGGAAAAAAGCCTTTGCCAACTCACGTTACATTGTCTTTCTACTCTTAGAGCATAATTTTATTTCTATTTTTCCAGCATTTGAAAACAAGTCTTCAGGTAAAATTTTGAATGCCATGATGGGTCTCAGGGTATTTAATCATTTTTATACATATTTTCTGAAAAATCAAGTGATGATATTCTGCTAATAAATGATAAGTTTGTCAGTTGTAGTCCCATGAGCTTTATAAGTGTTCTCATAATTTTGTTAAGTTAGTGCTCAAATTGTTTAAGGTACTTCATCTTTAATAATATAGAGTTAGATGCATTCACATGAAATCTAATGATTGATATTAAATCTTAATAGATATTTTGTAATTTTTGTTATATTCATGGTAAAAATATCATTGAGTCCCTGGGTATTTTTCATATACATATACACATGGAACAGAGTTCTACATGGTGCTCAAGAATTAATAGTGAAAATAAGTAAATAATTAGATTGGTATTTTAATCATGGTTAACATGATTGATTTACTTACTTATTCATTTGATAGATATTTATCGAATAACCATATTTTAAACACTATGCTAGGCATCATGAATACAGGGAGGAAAAGGATACGGTACCATCCTTAAAGAGCTCAAGACTTAGCTGGGTATACTTATTGATTATATATGAATAGATATTGACTGTAGCCCATGATGAATGCCACAGCAGGGATATATGGAAAGTACTGTTGAAACAAAATAAAGATTAGTTCTCTTACTAAGAACTAATGAAGGGACCATTGAGGGCTTCACAGAAAAGGTGATATTGGGCACTTAACACAATATTTATCGTTTTGGTCTAATTAATAATATTAGAACTACTGAGCATTTTACCACCAAATCTTCAGTGGATAATTAGAGAACTTTACTTTGAAAATAAGTTATTTCTAACTTTTGTGTCATGTTCTATGCTTTGGAAATTTGGGGGGTTTAACCTAGGATAAATATTTTAAATATTTAAGAACAAAAATGGTAAATCATCACATATACTGAAAATAGAATTAAAATAGGGCCCAGAAAAGTCCCTAACAATACCTGTTAACTATTTAATTATAGAGTTATGGATGGATCTCTGTATCTCAATTTCTTATCTCTTAAATATAACTATTACTAGTTTCTTCCATTTAGGATATTTTTGAAAATAAAATGAGAGAATGTGTTTATACTGTGTGACACAATTAATAGTATGGAGTATAAATTCAAGAAATTTTAGACATTATAATTTTTAAGAATAAGTAAGATCAGACTTGACAACAAACTACAGATATAGGAAAAGGTGTCGAACAATTGGGAAGGTAGAAATAATGGAAAACAAGGCTTTGCAGAGAAGGACTATTGAAAATTTGAAGATGATGAGATTGGCTCTTGAAAAGGTTATTATTATTGGAAATTGTCTAGGTAAAATACTGACAATACAATCAGTATTTTTGTGGGGGATAATTATTTTATATTCCTGTTGCTCCTAATTTTAGTGATCATCTATGGTGATAATGAGCAGTGCTGGAGTGAGATGTCAGTGTTTGATTGTGGCTGTTTGCAAACTCTGCTATGATTATACTCAGTTGTCTAATTGCTTAATTTATTGATGTTTGCCTGACATATTTTTCAGCAACATTTGTGATTGCAGATAACTAATCATTTCTCTTCTGGCTCATTTTCATAGCGTTTGCATTTGATTTGTCTGATTGCTGCAGGTGGAAACAATAGGTGATGCCTACTGTGTTGCAGCAGGACTCCACAGAAAAAGCCTCTGCCATGCCAAACCCATTGCTCTGATGGCCTTGAAGATGATGGAACTTTCAGAAGAGGTGCTGACACCTGATGGAAGGCCAATTCAGGTAACCCTTTGGCAACCTGGTGTGAGTAGTAAACCCTTTAACTGGAGGTAGGAGGAAATTCCCTTTTGAATTCTTACTGCAGTTTATAAATCTAGACTAGTCTTAAGGAGAACAAGGAATGACCAGGAAAAAGAAAAAAATGGAAAGTGGTTCAAAATTGGAAAAGGTACGTGGAAGACAAATTACCATGAAAAGAAGAAAGGGGAAGGATGATGGTGAGAATCAGAGTCTGAGGGGTAATCCAAGAAGTAAAATAAAAGCATCAAGAAAAGGGGGAACCTGGACAACTTCCTGTAGGGAGTGTACAGTTGTCCTTATGAAGCTTCAGACCTCGGAGTTCTTCATAGTTTTCATATGGCAGAGCTTCAGGGTTGGATCCCAATAACTAAAGGAATTTTCAAACAGTAGGAAATCTAGCTTCTGGTGTGTTGTACTTCTTTGGGTCTCAATGGCTTGCCACAATCTGGAATCTACCTTGGTGAACAGTTGAAGTCATTTAATTATATTTCTGCTAGAATTCAAGGGTAGACCCCAGAATTGTCATTGCTGTTAATGCTTGTAAACCAGAAATATTGTCTTTAGAGAAGTAAACTTGAATCCCATACAGTTCTTTTATAATAGCTAGCCAACTCTGGGTTAAGAAAAAGATATAGGGAAGATGGTCACAATGCCACACATCTGTAATCCTAGCTACTTGGGGGGTTGAGGCAGGAAGATGGCAAGCTTGAAGCAGCCTCAGCAACTTAATGAAACCCTGTCTCAAAAAATAAAAAGGGCTGGGGATGTAACTCAGTGGTAGAGTACCACTGGTTCAATCCCCAGTACTGGAAGGGGAGAAAGAAAGGAAGATAGGAAGGAAGAAAATAGGGGGGAAGTGGGCTCAAAATGTGTTTAACATTTCTCATTCTAGCATTAGAGCAAATTAGTACTGTGAATGACACTTCAGAATAAAACTATTAAAACACCAGGTTAAGTATTTTCTAACTGTATGTAAATAATATTTTTTAAACACTATTAATCACATCACTGAGAAAACTCATAGGAAAAGGAGAAATGTGCCAATTACACTATGAATAGATTTTTTAAATGGTAAATTTAAAATTTTAGCAATGGTAGTAGGAGATTGGGGAATACTGTTTTTCCCTGGAAGACATTGATTTTAATTATATCCTCAGATAATTTCCACAGATAAAGTGCTCTGGAAAGTGAGTTGCTAATACTAGGAAAAGAATAAAAACAAAACAAAAGCCTCCAAAGAGGAAATAAGTACTATAGCTAAGAACCAGCAGAAATCATAGATGAAGAAAAACAGATCTGAAATATTGTCACATATTGAAATTATAAAATGCTGAATTAAACTGACAGTGCTTAATAGAATTAAAGAAATAAAAGGTTGGTAAATGTGAATAAAGAACTAGATTTGAAAATGAACCAGAGAACTTCTAAGCAATCAACATAACACTTTCAAAAGGAGGAGAGCTGGGCATAGTGCTGCATGCCTATAACTCAAGCGGCTCATGAGGCTGAGACAGTAGGATGATGAGCTCAAAGCCAGCCTCAGCAAAAGTGAGGTGCTAAGCAATTCAGTGAGACTCTGTCTCTAAATCAAATACAAAATAAGGCTGAGGATGTGGTTCAGTGGTCGAGAGCCCCTGAGTACGCCCCCCCGCAAAAAAAGCCACAGAATTCAGTGGATGGAATTTTAAAGCAGATTAGATGTAGATGCAGCAAGACAATTGCACACTGAAAGGTAAAACTAAAGGAATTATCATTGATTAAAGCCAGATAATTAAAACTGGGGAAATACAAACAAGAGAATATAAAATATGTAGGACACATGGAGGAGAAATGGAGATATGTAATAATGTTTAGTTGGGGTTCTGAATAGAGATATAGGAACTGTTAAAACACATTGATGAGTTGTAAGACTCAGCAGTTCTAAAGAATTCTACAAAAGACACCATTCTAAACACATTCTAATGAGATGAGAAAGGTAGAGCACTTGATAAATTCTAAAAGTGGCACTGATTAGTAGAGAAAGGATGGGCTCTTCAATGAATGGTTTGGGGACAATTGCCTATCCATGTGGAAAAAAATAGACATTGGTTCTCTATGAATCTATACATATATCAATTCCAGGTAAGTTATAAATACATCCTCAATTTTGACATAGGTTAGGGAAGAGTGTTTTTGTGAGATAGTCACATCAAAAATTTGTAGATCTTAAAGAAAAATACGTATAAATTTTACTATATTAATTTAAAACTTTTCTGTTTATCAAAGAACACCTAAAGAGAATAGAAAGACAAGCACAAAACAGCAGAATATTTTTTATAAAATATATAACCAATAAAAGTATCTCTGGCTAAACTGATAAGTAATCAGATCAATATAAATTGAAACACCATGACATAGAGTTCCTGCCTACCAATGTGATGCAGCTTTCCATATGTGACAACGCCATTGTTGATGAGGATCTGGAGCCTGGGAAACCTCACTCCCAGCTGGTGGCAATATAAATAGTAGAATTCATTTGGCACTTAGAATGTTTAAGTTGTGCATATCTTTCAATCCAGCAATTCCTCTCCTAGATGTTTGTCCAAGGGAATTACTAGTGCACATGTAGCTAAAGTCCCATGTAAGATTATTCATAGCAGTTCTTTTCATAATCTCAAATTGGAGAGAACTCAAGTATCCACCAACCATCAAATAGGTAGGAATATATATATATATATATATATATATATATATATATATATATATATATATATATATATATTTCTATGTTAGTGTTACTCTACAGTTGGGAAAATGAATCATATCAGCTACTGACAATAACATGCATGTTTGCCAAAAACATTGAACCACCATTGACAAACTCTACAGTGTTATCTCAAACTCAAAGCTGGCAAAATTGAAAAAAATAATGCTATTTGGAAATACCTACATTGATGGCAAAAGTATAAAGGAAAAAAAAGAAATGATTAATACAAAATTCTAGATGATTCTTACCTCCAAGGGAAAGAAAGATGATGGGAAGGAAAAGGATGTAATGGGGAAAGTGAAACTAGTGCAGAATTGTTCATTTTATTACTTTTCTTTAGTATTTAGTATGCACACATATATATGTATATATGTTTATATTTTACTTTTTAAAGAGTGGTGTTTTCTTACCATTCTTATCAGTAGTGAAAATAGAATTTGGGAGCATTAAAGAAAAAAAAAATCTAGGTTATGTTCCCTCAGGGCATAATTATGAGTGATTCAAGTGTATGAATGGCAGGCACCTCAACTACTGCCAGGCAAACAAACAAACTAAAGGAATACTTTCTCAGTTTGTTGAAAATTGCAAGTACACACATTCCTGAATGAACTTGAAATTGATTTCGTCATTGTCAAAACAAACTTAAGTTACCAGAGATCAAAACCAGGGAATTGTGTTTTACAATGTGCTCATCAATATTTTCATTTGCGGGATATAATATTAGTTCTGTCTCGTGAATCAGATAGTTTTATTAAATCAGAAGAGGAAATGTCCATAAAGATTTAATAAGAATGCAGAAAGAGATTTCAGAATAATAAAAACCCCTTAATAATTTTAGCTTCTTTACTAATTTATAATATTTTCATGGTTTGGAGTTATTTTTTGGCATGTTAATTTGATTTTGAATTGCCCTCTAGCTTGGTGCCATGGGAACATTTCTAAACTTGAGAGAATCTTTCACTATGAAATGCATGAGTGTTGCAGTAGAGTTCATATATGAACAGCTATTTGTTTACCTCAAAAAATATAAATTTTATGTAAGTTTTTATGTTATTTAAAATATAAAGCCATATATGTTGCAATAATTTCTAAAAATAAAATTTTCTCAACCCCTCAAATTTTGAAAAACAAACAGATAATTCTAATATGGCTTTATAAACCAAAGAGGCTTCCTGTAATGATGGCAAATGAGAATGGAAAGAGTCAATTATAATTACTTGGAAGTGATTTGCAATGTTTTTGTCTCATTAATTGTAAAACTACCTGCATTTATTTTTTCAGTTAAAATTAATCAAGCAATGTAATGTATTGCCATTCAATCCCTATATATTCAAGCAAATTACTGTTCAATAAGTACTCAAATGAAACTCAGAGGCTAGTATTAGATAATATCTATAAAGTATACATGAATATGGTATTATACAATGAATTATGAAAAATTAGCCCCAGTGACTGTAATTCATACTTATTTTGAAAATAGTGATTCGAAATTTTTATGCTTGATTAAAATAATGCATTGTTCTTCTGGCTGCAAATATGAAAATGCCAGCATTATGACGATTCCTTTTAAATCCTCCCTAGGGAGAACCTGATTTTCTGGTATTTTTCAAAAAATAGACAATTGAAAAGTAAAATCAGATTTCTATTCTCTCTCTTTTGTTCAAGTTAGCTATATTGTGATTTCACTAGAAAATGTACAACTTTATGCTTTTAATCTTGAGAATCTAATCTTACAAAAGTATTTTAGCTAGAGTTTTTAGTGCTTACACTAATAGTTTAAACACTCTGATTGAAATAACCAAACATTTATTACTGCTTGTACTTTATTCTTATAAAGAAGTATGTTTATAAAGAAAGAGAAATTGGGTTGAGGACTGATTAGAAGATGTGATTAAATATATTATAAAAACAAGAAATATTTTAAAAATTTAAGCTTTTTAGGAATATTGTGTCCAAGTGTTTAAGTTTTAATTCTGGACTGCAGTTTTAAAAAAACTATTTTCATCTCATACACATAACAATTCAAATTCCCTTCATTAGGTCAGAGAACAGTACATTTCATATAATGAGGCAATTATAGAAAGATTACAAAGCAGAGTTAAAAAACAATGTGTAATCATGTTGTAATACTAATGTGTTTAGCAATCTCAATTGCAAATCAGGGAAATGTTGTGATTTTTTTTCTAACTGCCTAGTGAAAAGCAGAAATATTAATGTGTAATTTACATGTATTGTAATACATTAAATTGTAGCTCCTTAAACTTCAACTTCTTCTAATGAGTTTACAGGATTTTTTTTAGATTAGGAAATAATCATTCTCCAATTAAATTTAAATAGTTGTTTCTATTTGCTAAGGAAACTCGATATTGTTATTTTAATATTTTGAAAAGATTTGATCTTTGCAAACTTTGCTATATTTAATTAACTCCCATGAGATTACAGCTTGAGATTTTATTTAGAAAAAGAAGAGCTAATTATATAATAACAATTAATTTTCTGTGGTTTCTTGATAATTGTTTATAAAATCCTAATTAGTACTTTTCATTCTGTAGTATGTATATTTATGTGAGATCCTCTACCTGTAAATTCTGTGTCTATTGAGAAAAATTTAAGAGATCTGAAAGAACTACAGTCATTAATTACACAGATATTATATTAACTTATTATTAAGATACTAAGCCTAGTTGTTCCCACGTCTCATGTTTATCTATTAGACACATGAGTTTACTTTTAATCTCCTAGATAATGCATATATTGACATTTCTAGCAAGTTGTTACTTATTGTAGTGATAATATACAAAACATTATATATTATTATGGGTAAAAATTATGGCTACATAGATTTTTAATAAATCTAGTTTAAATAGTGATAAATAAATAGTGATTTTACGTGGCATTGGAAATATGTATAGGGTTTTTTTTCACTTAAAGTATTTGCTCACTGAGAATTTAGCAGTAGATGAGGTGATTACATGTTCTTCTCTGTAGTTTGCTTCTTTTAGTTCTTGGAGGTTTGTTGTATATTCTGTCCTTAGATTTGTCTTTTAACTCACTGATACTCCTCTTATCTGGTTTTCAAAAATCACTAGTTAAACCCATCAATATAATGCTTAATGTTGATTATGGAAGTTAACAGTTTAACATTTCTATCAGGGGCTGGGGATGTGGCTCAAGCGGTAGCGCGCTTGCCTGGCATGCGTGCGGCCCGGGTTCTATCCTTAGCACCACATACAAACAAAGATGTTGTGTCTGCCGAAAACTGAAAAATAAATATTGAAATTTTCTCTCTCTCTCTCTCCCTCTCTTTAAAAAAAATCTTTAAAAAAAACATTTCTATCACCTGATTCTATTTTTCATTTTGTTTTATTTCTTTGAATATATCATCTATAGTGATCTTAAACTCTTTGCTTGTTAAATCCATTCTCTAGAGCCCCTTTTGTCTATTACATTATCTCTTTGTTCACATAGTTTTAAATTCTGTTGTCTTCTGTGTGCCTACTTACTATTGTTGGAGATATATATGAAATGTTATAGACATAATTGAATCCTAAGCTGATGTTAGTTACCTTTATGCAGAGATATTTTGCATGTGGTTTTGGCAAGATGCTTGGGGCTCTAGCAATCAGGGATCAGATACATTAGGTTGGATTTGGAGTTCTGTAAAGACTAATGTATTTCTCATTCATGACTTTTTTGGTATTGCCCTAATACCTGTGGTATTGTCTGTCAGGGTCTTACCTCAAAGTAAGGAGGTTTTTGCTAAGGTCTGTCCCTTGGCACAACTTTAACATTTGTCCCCCTAATCCTGCAAGGCTGTCAGAAGTACTGCTTTTCGAAGTTACCTCTTTAGAGTCAGAAGATGCCTGTCGGGGAAAAGCACCCCCAAATTTACACTAATCTCTTCTTAGGTTCTTCTCCCCCATTTCTTGGTACAGTACTTTTCCATTGCTTTGTCAGTGGACCTGCAGAAGGTTATGTAAATTGCATAATCTGCTATTACGAGGCATGGAAGTTCAAAGTGATGCATATTTTTCATAAGAATTAACTAATAATGATTCACTCTCACAAATCTGTATTTATGCCTATTTTAAATCCAAGTCACAGATGAAATTAAATAGAAAAGACAAAAAACATCTATTTGTGTGTCAGATAGCTCCTGCAGAAAAACATAACATCTATGGAAACATGTAACAGTATGTGAGGCAGTCACTGTTCTTAGTGCTTTCCTGTAGTAAATAACTAATTTAAGCCTCACAATAATTCTATGAGGGAAGTACTGCTATTATTTCCACTTCGAAATGAATAAAAGGATAAAAAAAAAACTAACCAGAGCCCCTAATCACTACACTGTATAGATATTAACTAAAAACATGTTAACATACTGTCGAATTTTCCTATTGCCTCTTCAAATATCTATTAAATTAGACTTTTCATGACTTAGGTCTTTAAGAAATTTAAATTTATATTCAGTTTTATCTTTAAAAGAGAATAGAATTAGATAATCTGTTTTAGAGTTATTCCATTTGAAAGTATTTTTAAATTAAAAAAGAAAACAGGTCCAGTTATGTGGCAGATAACTATAGTGTTCTTCTATCATTATTTTGAAAATTGTAATCACTGGCCAAATCGGGGTGGGAACATCTATAAATCATGTTTCTGTTATTTTTTTTCTGTTTATTTTCCCCACTGTTTATTATTTATTGTGAATTGTCATACAGAAGCTACATGTTCAAAAGTGTTATATTTATATTATTTCATAGGTTATCTTTTTTCGGGGGCCAGGTAATCTGGGATTGAGCTCGGGGACACTCAACCACTGAGCCGCATCCCCAACCCTATTGTTGTATTTTATTTAGAGACAGGGTCTCACTGAGTTGCATAGTGTTTTTCCAGTGCTGAGGCTGGCTTTGAACTTGTGATGCTCCTGTCTCAGCCTCCTGAACCACTCAGGTTACAGGTATGCACCACTGTACCTGGCTCTAAGTTATCTTTTGAATGGATCATTGCATCATACTCTGGTTAATTGTTTTTAGATATTGAACAAAATATTTATTTCAAAGAATTTCTCATCTGGGATGCTGCTGTAGTGCTGAGCTTTAATAGAGCATCCTTAATGCCTTATAATCCCTCTATAAGATGTTGGCATAATGATTTAATATACTATATTATGTCTGCAGTGTTATGTCAGTGAGAGAGAATTTCACAGCTAACAAAATTTAGTTTTTATCTGTAATCATGAATGATTCCAATATTTTATTGTCACAGACTTTTAGTCATATTTTCAATCTATGGAAAAGGAGTTTATAAGGCACATTTCAAAAAATGCTGGTATTGCTGAAGAGTTTTATGATGACACTTGCCACACAGATTTTTCAAGCAGTTTGTGAGAATATTTACATAGTTGTGCTACATGAAAAAAAAATAGTAGTAAGTTAGTGAAAGAAGAAACAAAGCCAAGCAACAGGAACAATGCTAAACTGATTGACATGGAACTGTGTGTGTAAAGTGCAGAAGTGCTCATTGTTGTTTTGGGTGAGTCTTTTGACTTTCACATATTTGAATGGAAACACATCCTATTTATTTATTTTGGTTCCAGGGATTGAACCCAGTGTTGCTCTACCACTGAGAAACATTCATAGCCCTTTTTTTACTTTTTGAGATAGTGTCTCATTAAATTACTTAGGGCCTCTATATGTTTCTTATGATTTCCTAGAACTTGCAATCCCCCTGCCTGAGCTTCTTGAGTCACTGTGATTACAGTCCTACGCCACCATGCATGGTGGGACATACATTCTATAGTGGAGACTTGTTTTAAATATTTTTAAGTTACTCTATTAAATACTATCACTAAGAGGTAAATACTTCTAAAGAAGTTATAATCTATTTTATTTATTTTAAACTGTCTCTTTTCTCTCCCAGGAGTACTGATACATTGTCCTAAGAGGCTAAAAATTTTATTAGTAAAGGTATTCATTTTTTATTTGATTTTCATGTGCTGTGCTTCCTCATACATCTATGGAGCCTCCAAGGAGCTAGGTAGCTCATATTTTTATTTATCTGAGTTTATGTAAAGAACAAAACTCTATTTGCCGATTCTTATTCCCGAAAAGACATTAAGATGTGATTTCACCAACCCATCTTGAAAGGTGAGCCCATTACCTTTAGACCATGGTGTCTTTCTTCTACATTATTGAACAAGAGATCTTTTATCTTTTACTGCCATTTTAACCTAGTCTCTTTTAAGGCTATTGTGAAATATACCAACATTAGCAGCTTGAATCTTACAGTATGAAAATAGCAAACTACGATAATTTGTAAAGCAGTTATGTACTATCTACACACTAACCACACTGCACTGTTGACTTAGATATTATTTTATATTTGATATTCTGTCTTGAAATGTCATTTATCATCCCAAATAAAGGTTCAAAAATATTTAAATGTAACTTTATAGTGCTTTAAAATTACAAAAAGAAAGAAGTAATTTCGGAACTAGCACATAGCAGAGAGCCAAAATCACCTATAATTTACCAATTAATCCTAAGGACATTTTATGTTGGGTTATATAGCTTTTCAAACCTTTTTTCAGTTCCTTGGCCCATTTATTGATTGGGTTATTTTGTATTTTGGTGTGTAGCTTTTTGAGTTCTTTATATATCCTAGATATTAGTCCTCTATCTGATGTGCAAGAGGTAAAAATTTGCTCCCAAGTAGTAGGCTCTCTATTCACCTTGCAGATTGTTTCTTTTGCTGAGAAGAAGCTTTTGAGTTTGAATCCATCCCATTTATTAATTCTTGATCTTAATTCTTGCACTATAAGAGTCTTATTAAGGAAGTAGGGGCCTAATCCCACATGAAGGAGATTTGGGCCTACTTTTTTTTCTATTAGACACAGTGTCTCTGGTTTAATTTCTAGGTTCTTGATCCACTTTGAGTTGAGTTTTGTGCATGGTGAGAGATAGGGGTTTAATTTAATTTTGTTGCTTATGGATTTCCAATTTTTCCAGCACCATTTGTTGAAGAGGCTATCTTTTCTCCAATGTATGTTTTTGGTGCCTTTGTCTCTTATAAAATAACTGTAATTATGTGGGTTATCAGCCAAGGAACTGAACAGACACTTCTCAGAAGGTGATATACAATCAATCAACAAATATATGAAAAAATGTTCAACATATCTAGCAATTAAAGAAATGAAAATCAAAACTACTCTAAGATTTCTTCTCACTCCAGTCAGAATGCAGAATGGCAGCTATTAAGAATACAAACAACAATAAGTGTTGGCGAGGATGTGGGGGAAAAGGCACACTCATACATTGCTGGTAGGACTGCAAAATGGTGCAGCCAATATGGAAAACTGTATGGAGATTCCTTGGAAAACTAGGAATGGAACCACCTTTTAACCCAGTTCCTCTGTGTATACCCAAAGGACTTAAAAACAACATACTACAGGGACATAGCCACATCAATGTTTATAGCAGCACAAGTCACAATAGCTAAACTGTGGAACCAACCTATATGCCTATCAGTAGATGAATGGATTTAAAAAAATGTGATATATGGGGCTAGGGTGGTAGCTCAGTGGTAGAGTGCTTGCCTTACATGTGTGAGGCCCTGGGTTTGATCCTCAGCACCACATAAAAATAAATAAATAAATGAATAGGTAAATAAATTAAATAAATAAATAAAATAAAGATATTGTGTCCATCTACAACTAAAAAAAATCTTAAAAAAAGAAAATATTATACATACACACACACACAATGGAGTATTACTCAGCGATAAAGGAGAATAAAATCATGGCATTTGTAGGTAGATGGATGGAGTTGGAGAATATATTGCTAAGTGAAGTTAGTCAATCCAAGAAAACCAAATGCCAAATATTTTCTCTGCTATAAAGAAGCTGATTCATAGTGGGATTGGGAGGGAAGTTGGGAGGGGGAGCAAGGGAGGATTAGATGAACTCTAGATAAGGCAAAGGGGTGGGAGGGGGAGGGAGGGGACATGAGAGTAGGAAAGACAGTGGAATGAGATGGACATCATTACCCTAAGTACATGTATGAAGACACCAATGGTGTGAATATACTTTGAATACAACCAGAGATATGAAAAATTGTGCTCTACATGTGTAATATGAACTGTAATGCATTCTGCTGTCATATATAACAAATTAGAATTAAAAAAATCTTTTCTCTATGTGAATATACAAACACATGGAATTAGAAAGTACAGATTTGAAAAGTAGATTGTTTATTCATTTTGATGATGTTGTAAGACACAGTGTACCAAAAATGTGCATGCATCCTAAATATGTGGGAAAGACCTGGTTAGCCCTAGGAAGCATACTTTACTGTTATTAACTTAGATTTTGTATCTTCCTCTTCTACAATTTTGAGTAATTGAAAGCAAGTTTTTAATCATCTGATTTGGAAATGTGGCATTAATAATTCCGTGTCACAAGTGCTTTTAAAAATCTGTTAAGCTTTGTGTTGATGTCATGTCAGGCATATGGTAATTGTCTGGGTCACCACTATAATGTTCCCTATTTGGAATATGGTTTCCTAGCAACTCTTGCTTTTTCCTAATGGCTGAATTGATTTCTGCACATTTGTAATGCTTCCTACTGTATCAGAAATTGTCACCTTGTGTGCAAATGTTACAAGATCAAATTTACATGTAGATTCAATTCTAGAAATTACTCTGCTTTATCACTTGCCTTTAATATGTTTGTTCAAAGGGTAAACCAACCATAAAAAATGAATTTAGTAAAACCTCATTAATTCAGACCTCAGACTTTGGGGGGAATATGGTAATTTTAACAACAGTGTCCGAATATATGCAAATATTTCCTATTGGGAGACCTGTTAAAGTTGAAGAAACACAGTAATTTTGATGGTCAAATGACTATGTCATCAGGACATGCACAGAAACACAGGTCTAGAGTGTACCCTGACTGTCCATAATGAAGAAAGGCTTATTTTGGAGGAAGCTTGCTGTTTCAGCTTAGATGAAGGCTGTTTCTACATGAATCTGTCTAGAGCCTTAGTAGGAGTGACTTTGAACTTGTTTGTTCAACAATTTTTTTTAATGCTTACTATTTTCTAAACAATTGGTTAGGCAATATCATGTAAGGCTAAGCAAACTAGATATGACTCTGATCCTCTGAAGAATTACAATCTATGGAATCTACAACTACAAATGACTGACTTGGTCAGGAAAAAGAAATAAACATGAACATAGAGATTTCAATGGGGCTTGGCATCTTACCTATGAAAAGATTCAGATATGGAGGAAAGAAAACATGAATTCTGTTTCTTCTCCCTCAGTCAAGTATTTCCAAAGACTCACATCTCTGCCCTTCTATCTGAGTTTGTTTCCTCATCTGTGGCTGCACCCCACCTTTGGGCTCCCTCAGACTCCTTTTCTTTCTCAGTTTTATAAAAGTGATTGTCATTTTTCTACTAATTACCTTCACTACTTTAAAAAGTCTTTATTGTTATGAAAAATTGATGTAAAACTGTTCATACCTTATTTAGAAGAAAGAGATCTTTCCATTTTAACCTTATGGTTCTATATTTGCATTTTCCAAATATGTATATGAATTACTTCTAGTTATGTATTCATTTTTATTATCAATAGAAATTTTACCACTGGTGTCATCATGGACCATTTTTCTTCCCTTCTTTATAGCTTTCTATAATTTAAATGAGCCAATTTTAAAATAAGTAATGCAGACTCTCACCTATGCATTCAATTAATCAGGAATCATGAGTAGACAATGCTTAAAACTGCACAGGGTAAAAAATGTTATTGGATAAAAATTAGTGGGAGCTTCATATTCTTTCACAAAATTATTCTATAAAACATTTGGCTATGAAAGTTAGAGTTGGTTGAAATAATTAACATAAAAGAAAATTATAATGGTAGAAATTAATCTGAGTAAACTACTATTAATGACTTGCAAATTATCACTGTAAAGTTTAAATTGGAATAAATTGATGCCAATTAACTTTCAGAGGAGCACAACTGGAGATGTAAACTTTTGAAATCAGTTAACTGTACTATAAAGGAAATAGATCAAGGAATTATGTTGGCCTAATGACATTTAGTCAGAAAATAATTTCTTCTTAATTTTGACTTTGTACTCCTTTAATGGAGTTCAGTTGTCTCACACTATAAAATGTTTTATTAGCTAAAGGAATTCTTTGATAAATTAATGGATGATATATCATGTTCTAGACATGCATGCTCAATAAATTGAATTAAATTTGCCAAGTGGTAGGAAAAAATAAAGAATTTCATTTAGTCATTTTAATATTGTTGACTATTTTATCTTTTTGTATATGTTTATAGTTTTTTTTCTCTAATCCTTTGTTGTACAAGTTAATATTCTTTTACATTTGAAAAAATTTTGCCATGGCATTTATTTGGTATACAAATAAATACATGGTTTTATGGTATTTATATAAATGTTTGATACTCTCAATTCCTTTTCTCATTTTCTCATGTTCCTCTTTTCCTAAATGACATGTTCACATAATGTCCTTGTGAAAAATACTATATGTATCTCATAACCATTTTTCATCTTTAACACTGAAGACAGCAATATATAATTTTGCTACAAAAGTATAATGAAATAAAGTGGAACTGACTCATCACACCAGTATTACAAACATGTGTCCTGAGGTTGTCATGTAGAATGATGTTCATACTCTAACGCAATGGAGCATCTTGTGATATATTAAAGTCACTTTTCTATTTAGCTATATTATGGTAAGCAAGTTATATCCAAACATTATTGTCTATAGTTTTGTTTTCTTTTAAACTCACTTTAAAATGAAATGAAAATGCTCATCTTATGGTTAAAAAGGCATGCCCAGGGAAGAAAGAGTCTACCATATTTTTAAATATACAGTCTGTCAGAAGTCTAAGTATGACAAATTAGCCATGAACAATCCTGGAAAAGCTTCCTTTTTCAGATTGGTACATTAAGGGCTGTTTGTGCCTTCAAATATTTGCTCCAAAATGACTAATTCCTATTTTAAATCAGGAAATTTATCAGTGTTTTCAAGTAGGTTGGTATTTTGATTCAAAAAAAATTACCTGAGGCAAATGTATCTGTCCAATTTTACGACATTGTTTGCATAACTAGTTCATGCCAGATTCTAGAGCCAAATGTATTTGTCCGAATCCTCCAGATGTTTTCTGATTTGCTACTGCTGTCTGAAAAACCAATGCTGTTATAATCATAAATGCAGCTTTTTTGTTTTCCTGAACTGGGGCCAATATAACCTTTCTTCTTTTCTTATGGATTAGCTTAGCCAGAACTGAACCAGAGTTAATTTACAAAAGGATAATAATACAGTAGCTAAGGAAATTCAGTTGTGAGTAATAATTGGCAATGATAAGATTTTAAACATTGGAAAATTTGGGGGACAACTC
Organism: Marmota monax; assembly: GCF_021218885.2. NCBI lineage: Eukaryota > Metazoa > Chordata > Mammalia > Rodentia > Sciuridae > Marmota > Marmota monax. The sequence continues at coordinate 7,087,599 of NW_026692132.1, forward strand.
CCTTATCAACATGCGATAAAAAAATATTTAACAAGAGTGTATGATTTTATCTAAGTTATATAATTAGATAGCAATGGGACCCAAACCTCTAAAATTTACCAAGGAAACTAATGAAGAAGATATATCTAACCAGAAGAGGGAGGAACCATCTTGCAGGTGTTGTTGTTGCTGCTGTTTCTCCAGCAGCTGCTTATTGTGATGGAAGAAGTATTTGTTGGAAGTGTGTTTTGAGATTATATGAAAGAGGTGAAGACGCTATACAAATCTGTGGTGGAAGGGCCAATTATTTTTACTTAGTGTCATTTCTCTATTATTGGAGTATTACCGTTTTTATTACTTCATTTTAATTCAATTAAAAACAATCAATTTTTCTCCTCAGTCTTCCTTCTGCAGGAGCTTCTCCTTGGGAATATGAGGCAACCAAAGTTGCCAAACAGATTTCTTCCCCTTCTAATCTAGAACATTGACACATTGTCTATTAATTCATCAAATAATTTCTGTTGGTAATAAAACTTTTATAGTTTGAGACATCTGAACATTTCCTATTGACGTGCTAGGCCAGTTATTTCTCAGTTTGTAAAAAGGGTAAAAACAGCAAATGAATACCTTCTGAATCCCCATGCCTCTTCTGTCTCATCCCATCCTCAAAACATATTCATTCTGAAAGCAGGAGAGTTTTAAAAATAGTAGTGCATCTTCAGTTATGAAAAATTTTCATCGTTTCTTCTATTTATTATCATCTTCAAATATGTCAAAAGAAATTGGTGTAAGATTAATTTATATGCAAATATCAAGTTATAAATACTATTCACGTATTATACTTCTCTAAGGAAAAAAATATGACCAGTATAAAAAATTAGTGGAACTGACTCATCACATCAGTATTACAAATACATTTAAATGATATTTCTATTTTAGCATATGGTTAACATTCCTTGAAGAGCAAACTACTCTAGAAATTCACACTAAGCCATGCTTCTGAACTCACCCCAGCTTAGAAATGTTCCAACTCTAGAATCTCAACTCCAAACATCCTTACCTCATCACACCCATTGGTTGGTCTGTCATTTCCTCTTACTGATCACTGTGATATCCAGTTATCCATTCCTAGGCTTTCCATTCATCTTTGCTGTTTTCCTTCTGTATTAGTTTGCTATGGCTTCTATAAAGAAATCTCACAAACTCTGGGTATCTTAGAAAAATAGGAATTTGTCTCACAGTTCTAGAGGTTGGAAATCTGAGATCAAACAAAGTGTTGGCAGCCTTGTGCTGACTCTGAAGATACCAGGGAAAGCTCTGTTCCAGGTCTGTCTTCCAGAGCATTGCCCTGTGTGCATGTGCCTCTGTGTCCAAAGTTCTTTTTATAAGGACATCAGTCATATTGTATTAGGGTTCCACCCTACTCCAGTATGAGTTCATCTTAATTTAACTTACATATGCAGTGAACCCATTTCCAGATAAGTTTGCATTCTGAGATATTGAAGACTAGGAATTCAACTATGAATTAGGAAGGAAGGAGCCAGGCATAATCCAACCTATAACACCTTCTGTAGCCAGGATCCCAATGTCTGCTATCTCAACATTGCTCCTACCTGGAGTCTCATTTTACTCTTCCTTATCTTCCATCATACTGGACTATGAGTCAAAAATTATCACTCCACAATTTATGTGTACTATTGAAGAAAATTATGGAATTGTAGTAATTAAGAATGCATACTATTTTAATTCAGTTGAACCCTAAATCTGCAAGCAGATTGTTTTAGTATCCCCTAGCTGTGATTGTTGCAAATGGTTTTCACTGTCTTCATCTTTTAACATTGCTACTTTTATTCTCAGCAGTCTCTTTCATTGCTAATTAAATGAATGTTAGAAGACATCAATATGAATGATCTGAACTTTTTTCCATGTCCCCTCCCAACATTGTTCTTTTTTTCAAATATTGTTTTCCTTTACCTCTTCTATTTTCCCCTTTCCACTGGGTCCAGTGTATCAACAAAATTTGCTCTTTTATTAAAACAAAATTGTCATTTTCTTTGAAAGCTTCCTTCTCTAAATATATCACATTCTGCTTCTCCAAATATGATCAGATACAACACCAGTCATTCTGTTAGCTCTCTGTTGTCTGTGAAATAAAGACTAAGACCTAATCAGTACCTTTAATTTGTTTCCGAGGTAGTTTCTCAAATCTATATCCTATTAAATAAGTCTTTCCTCCCTAATAGTATGACATTAAACATGCCAGACTAATTGCCTTTCTGCACATTGCTGTGTCTTTGTTTTAGCCACGTTATTATTGTTTTGCATTTTATATTTATCTTGTTTTTGTTTGTTTACTTGTTCTCTCTCTTGCTTGGCCCAGCTCAAATCCTATGAAGTCATTCTTAACAGTCACATTCTCTTTAGTGGTAAATATTTACTACTTTAGGAAATTTATAACTTTTGTTACAATTAACCATTGATATTTACCATGTTATATGTGGTAAACAAATTGTATGAATTCTTATGTTTTACATACTAGACTTTAAAAACATTCAGGTCTGGGGTCTTGTCTTTTCCATTCTTGTATTTTGTAGTATAAGCGATTTATTGATGTTGGTAAAGTAAATGAAAACTGATACACTAATGCACAATGTTGGATCTAACAAGAAGAAAAATGATGTCTCCATATTTTCTTATTCATTCCTTGGTCATATTTTTCACACACTGTTTTTCTATTTAAAATATTTTAAAGATGCCATTATGTGCAAGTCACCAGGCACTAAAAAGATATAAAGAACTAATTTATTTTATAATTTAATTCTATAAATAAGCCCATTTTGATAGCTTATTTGATAGTATAATATTGATTTTATATTTTAAATTTTAAAGATGGAAGTGTATTTTAAAAAATAAATCAGAAAATTTTTGCCAATATCTACATGTGGCCTATTAATAACAATAGCTCAGGAGTCTGGATTGTATTTAGTAATATTCATGTCAGTGGTCATACATATAGAAAACCAGGTCCTGTGTCAAATCCCAGGAAGGGAATCAGTAAAAGAAAAAAGAATGTGATATAGTCTAACAATTGGATCATAATGGTTTCCATAGGACAATAAAACCAGTCAAATCTTCTCATAAGTTTGGTTTCATTAAACAGATAAGCTCCCATTCTGCTGTCCATCCTTTGCTGCCTTAGCTGACAAGACTCTATTAACAGAGTAGATTTTTCTTTTTGATATGTGTACATTTCAATATCTTGAATCTAAGTGACTGCATGCACAATTCACTAAAGTTACCAAAAGTTGAAGAGTTACTTGTTTCTGCCATTAACCAGTCATTAGAATTGTCATTATCAACCCTTTAAAGTGCAAAGTAGAAAAGTCTAATTGTACCAATAGTTGGGCTAGTCATATATTTTACATAGCAACATTATCCTTTTAAGAAACTATCCTTAGAAACGAGACGTGTATTAATATGCAGTCGCACACAGATAGCATTAACTAGGCATCATCATTTCATTTAAGAAGCACTCATATGATTAAACTGCTGAGCTAAAAAGTCATCCTTAAAAGTTCTACTTTAGCAGAATGACTGATTTTATTTTACAGCTGTCAATTTGATTGACAAGTAGGACCCACCAAGTGTGTTTCTATTGTCATAATTCAAGGACACCTTGAAAAGATTTCCCAAGGGGAAAGAAAGAAATAGAGAGAGGAAAAAAGGGAAACTACATTTCTGATGAAGATCTTATTTAAGATAAAATATAGAAAAATTTCTACATTCACTATGTTGCTAAAATCACTACACTGGTAAAATGCTTTTGTTGTGGGGTAGAGAGTACAAATTAAAATTACATAAAAATACAAAACAACACTACTGTAAATTAAATCAGTTATGCAGCACTATAAATGGATGGTAAATAAGAATGAAATATTTGATTTGTACTAACCAAATGAGACATGTGTATTCCAAGCAGTATTTCCAGACTTGTGATAACTTACCTCAGTAGGCTCTGCAGCATTAGAGAAACATCAAATGAAAGTAAAAAGTCATGGGTGATAACTTTTTTATTATTGCTACATTTTTAAATTAGTGAATTGTAATTATGCATAATAGTGGAGTTAATTGTGACCTCTTCATACATGCACATAACATAAATTTGCTCCGTTTCGTTCCCCAGTATTTCCTTTCTCCCTTTCCTCCTCCCTCTCCCTGATCCCCTTCCTCTACTTTATTGGTCTCCTTTCTGTTTTTCTAATTGCTGCATTATAATCATACACAAAAGTAGGATTTGTTGTGATATATTCAGGCATGCATATAGCATAGTTTAGTTGATTTTATCCTCAAGTGCCTCTTCTTTTCCCTTGATATCTTGGCTATTGTGAATAATGCTCAGTGAACATGAGAATGCAGATATCACTTCATTATGCTGACTTTAATTCCTTTGGGCATATATCAAGTGATGAGACTGACGGATGATGTGGTAATTCTATTTTTAAGTTTTTGAGGAAGCTCCATACTTTTTTCCCAAAATGTCTGCCCTAATTTATAGTACTGCCAACAGTGTATTCCCTTTTCTCCACATTCTTGCCAAGACTTACTGTGGTTTTAATTGGCATTTCTTTGATGATTAAAAATGTTAAGCATTTTTCATTTATCTGTTGGCCATTTGTATATCTCCCTCTGAGGACTCTCTATTCAAGTACTCTGCCTAGTTTTAAATAGGGTTATTTGTTTTCTTTTAACTGAGTAGTTTGTGAGTTCCTCTTATTTTCTGGATATTAGTCCTTTATCTAATGCATGATTTGCAAATGTTTTCTCCCACTCTGGAGGTCATCTCATCACTCTATTAATTGCTTCCTTTGCTGTGCAGAAACCTTTTAGTCTGATGAAATACCATTTGTTTCTTTATGGTTTTGTTGTCTGTGCAAAAATTTGGAATCATGTCCAAGAAATTACTGCCTAGCCAATGTCATAGTGTTTCATCTTATGTTTTCTTCTACAAGTTTTATAGTTTCAGACCTTATGCTTAAATCTTTAATCTATTTCTAGTTGATTCTAGTAAAAGGGATGAGATTAAAAAACATTTTCATCCTTCTCCATTTGTTATCAAGTTTTCCCACCCCTGTTTATTAAAGACGGACCTTTCCCATTCTGTGTTCTGGGCACCTTTGTCAAATCACCAAAATACAGAAGCAACCTAACTGTCTAAGAGTACATGAATGCATTAAAAGAATGTATGGTATTTACACAATGGAATACTCTTCAGCTCTTAAAAACCAGAAAATTCTATCTTTTTTCAGACAGCATGGATAAACCTACAAGACATTACATTAAATGAAAGAAGTCTGGTACAGAGAAACAAATACTAAATGATTTTACTTATGTATGGAATCAAAAAAGTCTAACTCAAAAAGTAGAGAGTAGAATGGCTGTTACCAAGGTTCGTATGTGGAACTGGACAGTAAAAGAAGAGATGTCAATGGGTATGTAGTTTCAGTTAGGAGAAGAAAGTTCTGGTGTCCTGTTACATGGCATAATGACGAAAGTTAATAATGTATTGTGTATTTTTAAATAGTGACAAGAAAGGACTTACAATTTTCTCACCATAAAGAAATGATCCATATTTCAGGTGATGGATATGCTAATTAACCTGCTAATTAATCATTCCAAAAATTTACACATGTATTGAAACATCACATTGTACCCTATAAATAAGTATAGTAAAAATATTAGTTGTTAATAAAAATAAAGTAAAACTTAGAAAAGAGACATGAATAAGTCAAGAGGTTATAAATGCAAAGAGAGAGTCTAAAAGTTCCTGGAACTGTCCAACAGCTACAGCTGGACTCAGGTGGTTCCAAGTGCTGCAAAGTAGGGCAGCAGGAGGATTTGATCCACTAGTCATGAGGCATGAAACCTGACTGATTCCACAGAGCAAAGGAATTCTTGATGCCTGACTATGACCTAAAACAATACATTTCAAATATTTTATTCTTGTGAACAACAGTAAGAAAGGAAAGTATATATAATTCCATTGGGCATATGGAGACAAAAGTTTATGAAATGATAGATAACAATCTGATATTTTTTTATTCCATACTATGCTGTGTTATTCCATTATGTTCTGTTCTATTTAATTAAACAATGCTGTACGTAACTCCCTAAAGTAATTTTAAGAGCCATGGATTGGAGAACAGTGGCTGGAAGATAATTAAATTAGTTTACCTAAGAAGGTAAGTGATGGCATATTAATATAATTAAAATCATGTGACCCGGAGCCATAAAGTAAAATTTTGAGAAATTATGATCCTGCTATCAAGGTCAGTTAAAAAAGAGCATAGTGAATTTCTAAGAAACTAGAAATCAGGGTTGCTTGGGTTCATACTCCATGGTACTGACTCTCATCTGTCAGTGTTTCAGAATCTATAAATGGGTAAAGAACATCCAACTCCCTGAGAGAACAAACAGGTGGGGACACAGAAGGGCTGCATAATGAGGTGCTGTGTCTCCTGTTTTTACCTCAGCTGCTGTTTCCTTCTGTCCCCATTCATGTGCATGCAGTGAAGAGAACAGCGCATCCTTCCTGCCCAGCACATGCATGTCCGTACAGCCAGGTGTCTGTTACTCACTGACAGAGCTGGTTCCTGTGCTGACTGAGGATCTTTTGGCATGTTTGTTTCAGATTTATTGTTTTGACAGTTGTCATTTTTAAGAGTCTTTGCACTTTTTGTGGAGAAAGAGCTTTTAGTCTCCTAAGAGCAGAGCTCTATTATCATAATCACCTTTTAGAAAAGAGAAAATTACCTGTAATTTTTATACTCCGAAGGTGTATCATAATAATTCAACCACCCACCTTACCCTTAAAATCTTTTTTAAAGAAACTATTCTTTTTTATCTCTTCATTTTCTTTGGAGGAAATGAGAACTTAAGAATTTGGGAAATCCCACCCAGCCTCTATGAGCTTTGGCTGCCTCTTCCTACCGTCAGCTGTTGTGTTTAAGGATCTCGCTGCCAGGGGATCCACAGGATTGCTGTTGCTACACATGTCTTGTAAAAGGCCCTGTTAAAGGGCAAGTGAACAAGTCAGGGTACAGCAGCCCTCACATTAGGTGGAACTTTCCATGAGGTCCTTTGTGTTTTGGAATTCCTGTGGATACAGCCCCTCCTGAAACCTCCACTCTTAACTCCTCCCCATCACTCCTGCTCATGGGATATCTCACAGGATAGCACATGTGTGCACATGCGTGTAAGTCTACAGGTGCTCTATCCATATCAAGTTCTCACAAAATCACAATTGCAGTCAATTACCTTCTAATTACTGGAGAAAAAAAGAAAAAAAAAAACAGAAGAGATTGGTAGAAGGGAATAAAATGCAAACCCCAGGGAGGTACATGCCTTTTGCTGTCTGCTGCTTAATGTTCCACAGCTGGGCTCACCACTGTTTCTAATAAGCACCTTTGGCAAGTTGTTGTTTAGGCAGTTGTTGCTTTCTTCTCATTACAAAGGATTTTCTAGAACAGCAATCCCGAAATGGACCTCATGCATTGTGAATGGTATCTGTAAAATGAAGGCCTGCTGATGGAGTAACTTTGGAAAACATTGCCTACTCTGCGAAGATTCATGAAGCATATTAGCATTTTAAAGGTTCTGAAAAGACTCAAGGTTAAGAAATTCAACTTTTCTAACTTAGCATTTCCCACATTTGTTATTTATAAAACAGCTTTTGGTGCTTGAAACATTGTGGTTGTTTGTGTAACAGAATGGAAAAAAAAAAACAGATTTGACCAAAGTTCTGTTTTGTTTCTTCCCTCCTGGCCTTCTTTCCTTCTTTAATGCTTTCTCCCTAAGTTCCCTTGGAAAATTCTCTCATCCCTTGAAACAACAGGCCTTTCTCATGTAATTTCTACATTGCATTACTAACATCAACCTCAATGATATTGACTGTAAACCACACAGTCATGGCTATTTGTACATGTAAATAAAAAATGTCACAATACTGATATTTGATTCTTATCTTTTGATTCACTTGGTGTAACAATGTGACTTTTTGAGCTCCAAAGGGATGAACTCCTTGTCTTTTTTCACATTTCCACCAGCTGTTTTTGGATCATTGTTAAGCTGAGTGGATGGAGATGGGTACTAGAAGCATAAGAAGCTTTACTTATAGGAAGAAAGAAGATAGTATTTTTTCTGAAGGTAGATATGCATATTATTTATTACTTTCTTCCATGACTGTAATCTGAATTTATTTATTCAAATATCATCAACATCATCATTTCATTAGCACTAGTATTAGGAATTGGTTGAGCATCTACATTGTGTCAAGTATTATGTTAGAACTTTTTTTTTTTTTGGTACCAGGGATTGAACCCAGGGTTACTTAACTACTGAGCCACATCCCCAGTCCTCTTTTGTATTTTATTTAGGGACAGGGTCTCGCTGAGTTGTTTAGGGCCTTGCTAAGTTGCTGAGGCTGGCTTTGAATTCATGATCCTCCTGCCTCAGCCTCCCACGCTGTTGGGATTACAGGCATGAATCACTGCCCAGAATGTTAGACCATCTTTAAATGTTCTTCTTTTTATAGCAATCTTATGAAGTATGGCTTGGTTTCCTCATTTATGAAAGAAATGATCAGTAATATGAAATGACTTGCCCTAATCACATGGCAGTATATGGCAGAATAATAAATCAAACCTAGATCATTTTAGCACATTTTTCCCCTTGCATTATGAGCTGCTGCTCTTCAGTATTGATCATCTCTTGGGTCCAGGCAGTGAAATGTTGCAGATTTCCATAGCTTTCACTCATGGCTTCTAGGTTTACCATGCAGTGTCTGCAACCCTTAGCCAAAAAGAAAATTCTTTTATTCCTGCCCCAATTTCTTTGTCCTAATGAAGGGGCTGAAGGTGGAAATTCAGTACTTATTTCTGTAACAAATACTGATAAGGACTAACAAAATAATTGCAAATATACAAGTTTGAGATCAAAGTCCTAATAAAAAGGATATAAACTGAAGATGCATTAGATAGTGAATGTATTTACTAGGCTCATTACTACAAAACTATGGTGAGATTTAAGAAATGCTTGAAGAACTCTGGATAATATGTTATCCAGATACAAGATATGACAGTGACCACAAGAGACTCGGTTTACAAATATGTTTACTCAGGGTAGTTGTGGTTGCACATTGGGACAGGTGTTACATGTGGTTAGTCACTACTTATTCCCTATTTGTACAGATTGGTTAGTGGTTAAGGAGGAAGTATTCCTTAGCTCTCATTGCTATGGAATACACTGATCAATGTTTATCCTATGCCAGAAAAAGTATTTGAATATTAAAAATCTTAATCCACTGAAATAATGATATGTGGCAACAGGTGGTAATTAAAATAAATATTTGATAGGATTTTATTGTTTTAAAATGGGATGCAGTTTAATGAGGGGTATAATGCACAGTGGTATAATAAAATGGCTAATAAATTACACTCTATTTTTTGAGAAAGTGAGAGCCAATTAGACAAATTACTTCTCATTTACTTTTTAAAAGAGACGTGTTTGTGTGTGTATACACATATTACTGTACATTCACCAATGATTACTGGGGCTTATTAAGGTCCCTATAAATACAGATGCCATTAAATATAATTGAAGAAGCTAAATAGTTTACAATCTAAATAGTATAATCTAATGACTAGTAGTAGCACTTGCTGTGAACTATTTAGAAGGGATAAATTTGTGCTAAATAATTTAATTTTTCATTTCTTTTTATATTCTGTTAACTCATAGTGAATTTAAATTTTTTCTCTCATTTAAACCTATTAATTTTTTTTCTTTTCCTTAATAATTAGCAATGTTGTAGATATCATTTGTTAATTTTCCACAAAGGAGTTTACACTTAGGAGTTTAAAAAAAACAAAACAAAATACTTGGTTAGAAATCCTCTTAGGAAATGTTAGAATGGTGGCACTTAAGCATACTGTGGTTTAAGGACAAAGAGAAGTCAATCATTACCAATATTGACAATACGAGTTCCCACTAATATATAATTTTGACAAGAAATATAATTAGCCATTTTTACATGGACCATAAAACTAATTCCCTCTTTCTGGCCCCAGCATTGTGATGGCAAATTACTGTTTTTAAATTTAAGAAGGTCCTTGATACCTGTTTTCACTCAGTAACACGGGTTCTATATATATTATTTTTCAAACAGCACCTCAAACAAGCTCTTTGTAAGACATACCAAGGAAACCTTTCTGCTCATTAGTTTGCATAAGCATGCTTTCCCAAAATGCCTAAAAATTATGAAGCCCAAACTGTATATACGGGGAAACTCATATAAGACAAAGTTAAATTTTATTAAAAGGCAACCATTCTGGTGACTTATAAAACACATTCATTTAAATGGGAGCACAGAAAGATATTTGCTATAGTGAAAGTTTGCAAAGGCTCTCACACATTCTTCAATTTCCTTATTTTCAGTACCCTTTTCAAATCTGAGTGACAGGAAAATGTATTTCCTTTCCTCAGTGCAGTAATGGATGGTGGATAGGTATACTCATAATTTAGTAATGATGTAGATTGTGCATCCACAATCTTCTTGGTAGTTCATTTCTGACCTACTTCTAAATTGGAGCATGATTCATCTAAGATTGGGGTACATTCGTAAGCTGGGGAATTACAAAAGAAAAAAAAACTGTAATTTTTTAGTTTTCTGAATGCCGTATTAAACTTTGGAATTTCGTATCCAACTCTGGGCATGTTCATAGATTTAATTCATTTTGGCAAACATTTACTGAGTGCTGCTTATCAAGGTTCTGCCATGTGCTATACTAAGCAAGTAACTAGATTCATTTTAAGAAAATAATGGTTTTCTCTGACTTCAATAAGAGTCTATACCAGTAGAAGAGACAGATACATAAACACATGATTATAGTACAGAAAATTTAGTATATGCATAGCAAATGAAAGATAGAGGAGAAACCAATTTCAGCTGCAATCATGAAAACACACATTAATACGAAGTAGAAGAAAGGTAACCCAGTGCTGAAAAGTAAAGACAGGTGTGCTGGGCAGAAACTACATCAGGGGAGGCTTTGTGGTGAGGCTGAGGAATGTAACTATTATCAAACAGGAAAATGACCAGTCTGGTAGTATTTTGGGATAAACATAAGAACAGAAAGATCAATTAGGAAGTTATTGTAGCAGCCCTGTGAGAGCCCATGAAAGCCTGAACTAAAGCAGTATTAAAGATGGAGAAAGCTTCAAAAATACATATGAATCTAACTTGATAGAACTTATGATTTGATTAGATGAGGTACATGAAGGAATAAAAGACCATTTCTAGGACCTTGTCTTGGGTAGTGGCAATTTAGCAGAGTAATATTATGACATCAATGGGAACCTATTGCAGATCGAAATAATGTGTTACCTTTTTTTTAACTTTTATTTATTATTAAAGCTTGAAGAAAATTCTTATTTATTTATTTTTCTTTCTTTTTTTTTTTAGAAAACTTTGGTAAATGTATCTTACACTAAATTTTGTTTTAAATAAAAATATATGGACATTTAGAAAACTGTGCTTTTATGAAAAGATTTCTTAAAATAGTATGTATCTGTAATAGGTATATGTGTGGAGAGATAAAAATAGCACTTCTGATTATCTTAAAACATGGCTGTGTTTCAAACTTCAGAAAGCTTGACTGCAGTGTGCCAAGAAAGCCAATTTCAAAAACTAGTTTGAACTAAATGTATACACATGTTAGGCACTGTATCATACACTGTTTAAACTGCATCTGCTTTATTTTAAGCAATGCACTTGCAAATACTAAGGCTGCATTGAGAATGTTTATTTATTTTTTTTTTAATTTTTTATTGTTGGTTGTTCAAAACATTACAAATTTCTTGACATATCATATTCCACACTTTGATTCAAGTGGGTTATGAACTCCCACCTTCACCCCATACACAGATTGCAGAATCACATCAGTTACACATCCATTGATTTACATATTGCCATACTAGTGTCTGTTGTGCTCCGCTGCCTTTCCCATCCTCCCCCCTCCCCCTCCCCACCTCTCCCCTCCCCTCCCCTCCTCTCTCTCTACCCCCTCCACTGTATAACCCTGAGGGTCTCCTTCCATTACCATGCAATTTCCCTTCTCTCTCCCTTTCCCTCCCACCTCTCATCCCTGTTAAATGTTAATCTTCTTCTCCTGCTCTTCGTCCCTATTCTGATCTTAGTTACTCTCCTTATATCAAAGAAGACATTTGGCATTTGTTTTTTAGGGATTGGCTAGCTTCACTTAGCATAATCTGCTCTAATGCCATCCATTTCCCTGCAAATTCTATGATTTTGTCATTTTTTAATGCAGAGTAATACTCCATTGTGTATAAATGCCACATTTTTTTTATCCATTCGTCTATTGAAGGGCATCTAGGTTGGTTCCACAGTCTTGCTATTGTGAATTGTGCTGCTAAGAACATCGATGTAGCAGTGTCCCTGTAGCATGCTCTTTTTAGGTCTTTAGGGAATAGACCAAGAAGGGGAATAGCTGGGTCAAATGGTGGCTCCATTCCCAGCTTCCCAAGAAATCTCCATACTGCTTTCCAAATTGGCTGCACCAATCTGCAGTCCCACCAGCAATGTACAAGTGTACCCTTTTCCCCACATCCTCCCCAGCACTTGTTGTTGTTTGACTTCATAATGGCTGCCAATCTTACTGGAGTGAGATGGTATCTTAGGGTGGTTTTGATTTGCATTTCTCTGACAGCTAGAGATGGTGAGCATTTTTTCATGTACTTGTTGATTGACTGTATGTCCTCCTCTGAGAAGTGTCTGTTCAGGTCCTTGGCCCATTTGTTGATTGGGTTGTTTGTTCTCTTATTGTCTAATTTTTGGAGTTCTTTGTATACTCTGGATATTAGGGCTCTATCTGAAGTGTGAGGAGTAAAGATTTGTTCCCAGGATGTAGGCTCCCTATTTACCTCTCTTATTGTTTCTTTTGCTGAGAAAAAACTTTTTAGTTTGGGTAAGTCCCATTTGTTGATTCTAGTTATTAAATTTTGTGATATGGGTGTCCTATTGAGGAATTTGGAGCCCGACCCCACAGTATGTAGATCGTAGCCAACTTTTTCTTCTATCAGACGGCGTGTCTCTGATTTGATATCAAGCTCCTTGATCCATTTTGAATTCACTTTTGTGCATGGCGAGAGAAAGGGATTCAGTTTCATTTTGTTGCATATGGATTTCCAGTTTTCCCAGCACCATTTGTTGAAGATGCTATCCTTCCTCCATTGCATGCTTTTAGCCCCTTTATCAAATATAAGATAGTTGTAGTTTTGTGGATTGGTTTCTGTATCCTCTATTCTGTACCATTGGTCCACCTGCCTGTTTTGGTACCAGTACCATGCTGTTTTTGTTACTATTGCTCTGTAGTATAGTTTGAAGTCTGGTATCGCTATACCACCTGATTCACACTTCCTGCTTAGCATTGTTTTTGCTATTCTGGGTCTTTTATTTTTCCATATGAATTTCATGATTGCTTTCTCTATTTCTACAAGAAATGCCGTTGGGATTTTGATTGGCATTGCATTAAACCTATAGAGAACTTTTGGTAATATCGCCATTTTGATGATGTTAGTTCTGCCTATCCATGAACAGAATATATTTTTCCATCTTCTAAGATCTTCTTCTATTTCTCTCTTTAGGGTTCTGTAGTTTTCATTGTATAAGTCTTTCACCTCTTTTGTTAGGTTGATTCCCAAGTATTTTATTTTTTTTGAAGATATTGTGAATGGAGTGGTTGTCCTCATTTCCATTTCAGAGGATTTGTCGATGATATACAGGAATGCCTTTGATTTATGCGTGTTGATTTTATAGCCTGCCACTTTTCTGAATTCATTTAGTAGCTCTAATAGTTTCTTTGTAGACCCTTTTGGATCTGCTAGGTATATAATCATGTCATCTGCAAATAGTGATAATTTAAGTTCTTCTTTTCCTATTTTTATGCCTTTAATTTCTTTCGTCTGTCTAATTGCTCTGGCCAGTGTTTCGAGAACTATGTTGAACAGAAGTGGTGAGAGAGGGCATCCCTGTCTTGTTCCAGATTTTAGAGGGAATGCCTTCAATTTTTCTCCATTCAGAATGATGCTAGCCTGAGGCTTAGCATAGATTGCTTTTACAATATTGAGGTATGTTCCTGTTATCCCTAGTTTTTCTAGAGTTTTGAACATAAAGGGATGCTGTACTTTGTCGAATGCTTTTTCCGCATCTATCGAGATGATCATATGGTTCTTATTTTTAAGTCTTTTGATGTGGTGAATAACATTTATTGATTTCCGTATACTGAACCAGCCTTGCATCCCAGGGATGAATCCTACTTGATCATGGGGCACAATTTTTTTGATATGTTTTTGTATCCGATTCGCCAGAATTTTATTGAGGATTTTTGCATCTAGGTTCATTAGAGATATTGGTCTGAAGTTTTCTTTCTTTGAAGTGTCTTTGTCTGGTTTAGGTATCAGGGTGATGTTGGCCTCGTAGAATGAATTTGGAAGTTCTCCCTCTTTTTCTATTTCCTGAAGTAGCTTGAAAAGTATTGGTATTAGTTCCTCTTTAAAGGTTTTGTAAAATTCTGCTGTATACCCATCCGGTCCTGGGCTTTTCTTAGTTGGTAGTCTTTTGATGGTTTCTTCTATTTCCTCAATTGATATTGGTCTGTTTAGGTTGTCTATATCCTCCTGACTCAATCTGGGCAGATCATATGACTTCAGAAATTTATCTATGCCTTCACTATCTTCTAATTTATTGGAGTATAAGGATTCAAAATAATTTTTGATTATCTTCTGTATTTCTGAAGTGTCTGTTGTGATATTGCCTTTTTCATCCCGTATGCTAGTAATTTGAGTTCTCTCTCTTCTTCTCTTCGCTAGCATGGCTAAGGGTCTGTCGATTTTGTTTATTTTTTCAAAGAACCAACTTTTAGTTTTGTCAATTTTTTCAATTGTTTCTTTTGTTTCGATTTCATTAATTTCAGCTCTGAGTTTAATTATTTCTTGCCTTCTACTTCTTTTGCTGTTATTTTGCTCTTCTTTTTCAAGGATTTTGAGATGAAGTATGAGATCATTTATTTGTTGGTTTTTTCTTTTTTTAAGGAATGAACTCCAAGCAATGAATTTTCCTCTTAGAACTGCTTTCAATGTGTCCCATAGATTCCAATATGTTGTGTCTGTGTTTTCATTTATCTCTAAGAATTTTTTAATTTCCTCCTTGATGTCTTCTATAACCCATTGATCATTCAGTAACCTATTGTTCATTCTCCAAGTGATGTATGCTTTTTCCTTCCTTCTTTTATCGTTGATTTTCAGTTTCATTCCATTATGATCAGATAAGACGCATGGTATTATCTCTACTCCTTTATATTGTCTAAGAGTTTCCCTGTGACATAATATACGATCTATTTTTGAGAAGGATCCATGTGCTGCTGAGAAAAAAGTGTAACTGCTTGACGTTGGATGGTATACTCTATATATGTCAATTAAGTCTAGGTTATTAATTGTGTTATTGAGTTCTATAGTTTCCTTATTCAACTTTTGTTTGGAAGATCTGTCCAGTGACGAGAGAGGTGTGTTGAAGTCTCCCATGATTATTGTATGGTGGTCTATTAGACTCTTGAACTTGAGAAGAGTTTGTTTGACAAACATAGCTGCACCATTGTTTGGGGCATAAATATTTATGATTGTTATGTCTTGTTGGTGTATGGTTCCCTTAAGCAGTATGTAGTGTCCCTCTTTATCCCTTTTGATTAACTTTGGCTTGAAATCTATTTTATTTGATATGAGTATGGACACTCCTGCTTGTTTCCGAAGTCCACATGAGTGATATGATTTTTCCCAACCTTTCACCTTCAGCCTATGTATGTCTTTTCCTATCAAATGCGTCTCCTGTAGGCAGCATATTGTTGGGTCTTGTTTTGTGATCCATTCTACTAGCCTGTGTCTCTTAATTGGTGAGTTTAAGCCATTAACATTTAGGGTTATTATTGAGATATGGGTTGTTCTTCCAGCTATATTTGTTTATTTCTGTTACTAAACATGGTTTGTTTTCCTCTTTGATTATTTTTCCCCCCTTTACTGTCCTATCTCCCACTGTTGGTTTTCATTGTTATTTTCCATTTCCACTTCCTATAATGTTTTGCCGAGGATGTTTTGAAGAGAAGGTTTTCTAGCTGCAAATTCTTTAAACTTTTGTTTATTGTGGAAGGTTTTAATTTCATCTTCCATCCTGAAGCTTAATTTCGCAGGATACACAATTCTTGGTTGGAACCCATTTTCTTTCAGTGTTTGAAATATGTTATTCCAGGATCTTCTAGCTTTCAGAGTCTGTGTTGAAAGGTCAGCTGTTATCCTGATTGGCTTACCCCTAAATGTAATCTGCTTCCTTTCTCTTGTAGCTTTTAAAATTCTCTCCTTATTCTGTATGTTGGGCATCTTCATTATAATGTGTCTAGGTGTGGATCTCTTATGATTTTGCACATTCGGCGTCCTGTAGGCTTCTAGGATTTGGGATTCTGTCTCATTCTTCAAGTCTGGGAAGTTTTCTCGTATTATTTCATTGAATAGACTGCTCATTCCTTTGGTTTGGAGCTCTGTACCTTCCTGTATCCCAATGACTCTTAAGTTTGGTCTCTTAATGTTATCCCATATTACTTGGATGTTCTGCTCATGGTTTCTTAACAGTCTTGCTGAGCTGTCTATGTTCTTTTCAAGTTGAAATACTTTGTCTTCATTGTCTGATGTTCTATCTTCTAAGTGTTCTACTCTGCTGGTAGTATTCTCAATTGAGTTTTTAAGTTGGTTTATTGCTTCCTGCATTTCTAGGATTTCTGTTTGTTTGTTTTTTATAACCTCTATCTCCCTGTATAGTTGATCCTTTGCTTCCTGGATTTGTTTGTGTAATTCATTGTCGAAGTGATCTTTCATTGTCTGATTTTGCTGTCTAATGTCTTCCTTGATACTCCAGATCATATGAAGCATGTATATCCTGAATTCTTTATCTGACATTCCATCTGCTGCAGCTGTTACCTCTTCTGAAGTTGCGTTGACCTGCATTGCTTGTGGTCCTTTCTTTCCTTGTCTTTTCATACTGCTTGCATATCTTTCCTGCAGGCGCTGGCGCCGGCTCTGCTCTCTCCTTATTCCAATTGGGGTGTCGTGACTACCATGCCGGCGGGTCACTGGGCCTGTTCTGGGCGCTGGCGGCGGCTCTGTTCTGCCCCTACTCCAATTGGGGTGACGAGTGTACCACGCCGGCAGGCCACCGGGCCTGATCCGCCGGTCGGTTGCAGGTTTGCCTACCCTGCAGGCGCGGGCGGCGGCTCTACTCTGCCCCTACTCCAAATGGGGTGACGTGTCTGTCGTACCGGCAGGCCACTGGGCCTGTCCTGCTGGTCGGTCGCAGATCTGCCCACCTTTTGGGCACGGGTGGTGGCTCTGCTCTGCCCCTACTCCAATTGGGGTGTCATGGCTACCCCGCCTGCAGGTCGCTGGGCCTGTTCCTGGCACGGGCGGCGACTCTGCTCTGCCCGTACTCCAATTAGGGTGGTGTGTGTACCATGCTGGCAGGCTCCTGGGCCTGATCCGCCGGTCTGTCGCAGGTCTGCCTACCTTGCAGGCGCGGGCGGCGGATCTGCCCTGCCCCTCCTACCATGCCTGCGGACCCCTGGGCCTAATCGGCAGGTTGGTCACAGGTCTGCTCACCCTGCAGGCACGGGTGGCGGTTCCGCTCCGCCCCCACTCCAATTGGGTTCACGTGACCACCACACCAGCAGGGCCTGATCCGGGCGTGGGTGAAGGATCTGCTCTGCCCCTACTCCAGTTGGGGTGACGTGTGTACCACACTGGCAGGCCACTGGGCCTGACCCGCCAGTCTGTCACAGGTCTGTTTACCTTGCAAGCGCGGGCGGCGGCTCTGCCCTGCCCCTCCTACCACGCCCGTGTACCACTGGGTCGCGGGTCTGCCCACCTTGCGGGCGCGGGTGGCGGCTCCGCTCCGCCCCCTCTCCAATTGGGTTCACGCGGTCACCACGCTGGCGAGCCGCTGGGCCTGCTCCGGGCGCGGGCGGCGGCCCGGCTCCTCCCCTCTGGCTCGACGACAAATCGAGAGAGACTCGGGTGTCTGTGCTTCACCCCCCCTACCAGGAGACCAACTGTTTCTGTCGCCGCTGGTATTGATGAAGTTCTCTCCTCCGCCACTTTCTGATGACATCAGATCTCTGCCATGTTGGTATCCTATGTGAATGGCAGCATTTCGTTCCCCTTGCCGGGCAACCAAAGCAACGGGTGAGTCCTGACCGGCCCTCAGCAGGACCCGGACCGAGAAGCAGTTTCCGCGGGCTCCTAGCCCTGGGCCAGGGCAGATCCGGGAGCCGGAACTCGGCCGCTCCGTGCTCGGTGTATGCTCCGATAAGAGTAGGCTCCACGAAGCAGCCCCCGCGGGCTCAGTTCCGGGAGCCGGAACTCGGCC
The DNA here is from genome assembly GCF_021218885.2 of Marmota monax. Classification (NCBI taxonomy): domain Eukaryota; kingdom Metazoa; phylum Chordata; class Mammalia; order Rodentia; family Sciuridae; genus Marmota; species Marmota monax. The sequence goes on from NW_026692132.1 coordinate 7,106,110, forward strand.
GCTTAGTGCTTGGTGTATGCTCTGATAGGAGCAGGGTCCAAGAAGCAGCCTCCGCAGGCTCCGCAGCCCTGGGCCAGGGCGGTTCCGGGACGGTTCCGGGAGCCGGAACTCGGCCGCCCCGCGCTCGGTGTTCGCTCCGATAAGATCAGGTTCTAAGAAGCACCCAGGCACTGAACCCTAGCAATCTGTCTGCAAGCCGCAGGCGAATGGCAGCCTGAAATTACCTGTTCTATGGCTGAATTCGCTGCGGTCAGTCGAAAACAGGGATGGTGACGTCAGCTTTCGAACATGGTGGCTGCTGGCCTCCTCTGTGGTCTGACCGGTGTGGAGAACCGAGATGGACCGCTTCCTTCCCCCGTCTCGAACCCAGAATTCAGCCCTGAGTACGGTGCTTGCATGGCTGGCAGAAACTGCAGGCTGTATCCCTGCGTCGCTATCTCCTTGTTTCCCAGTGCACGCTGGAGACTCTAGCCGCGGGGTGATTTGCTGAATAAGCAGTGTTACCCTCCGTGCGACAAACCTCTCGCGTTTGAGTCCCCGTAGCCGATCCTCGTGCAATGGAAATCCTTCCTCCAGGTTCTGGAGCACCCCACTATTGCTGGAAATTCCTAACAAGATAGCCTTTAGCCGTCCTGACTTGTTATACTCCCACACAGTGAAGCAGCACACGGGGACAATGCACTCCACTCGCTGCCATCTTCCTTCGCCGAGAATCTTATTTTTCATTAAATAAAAATAAAATCATACCTTTGTGAAATGAGTACTTCTGAAGTTCAGAACCTTAAAAATTCTTGCCTATTGAAAACCCATCCATTTGAAATTCTGTGTGCTTACTTTATTTCCACTTACTGTTTGATTTTTTGAGTGCATTTTGATAACAACATGAACTGTGCTAAAATGATTTAAATGGCATTCAGTTGAAAACTCGTAATTGCTTGATAAGCAATTCTAAGTAGGTATACTGGAGTCATGTCTTCTTATCAAGTGATTAATGTGTTAGTCCAAGAGAAGAAAAATGAGCAGACTTGTTAGAAATTCAAATGTCATAATTTTATTTTATTTTTTCCTATTTTACTGTATGCATTAAGTACAAATAAATGTCAAATTCATGAAGCAGTTACCTAGATTAAGAACTAAAATGATTCAGTGAATTTGATTGTGACATTTTATTTTATAACAGTCTATCATGTTCCTGGTAATTGCTTGTGTCTGAAGCAAGGAGCATGTACATGTTATTTGTTTCCCTATCACCATCACCATTGTGATATCCAAGTATCTATTTATTGATAGTGCTAGTAGAACACCCCACTTTCGTTAAAAGGCATACATTTGTTTCTTCCAGAATAATTCTGACAATGATATAAAATGTATCACCATTTATTTTAGTACCTTGGATTTTTCTATTTCCAATAATTTCCTGGTTTCTACTAGTGGAACACTAGAGCCAATTCTCCAACACTCCATTTTTATAATTACGGTCTATTTTCCCTTCTTCCTTCTCCTGTGATATACAGTGCCATCACACCTTGCTGATATTTCTACTGCATTATCTTTTCCATTTAATGAAAATGTCAGCTTCCCAGGTCCTGTGCATGCTTCAGAGTACAACTCTAGAGATGCTGTCCAATGTGAGAGCCCCAAACATAAGTGCTATTCAGCCAGTTAGATTTCACATAGTCTGAGATGTGCTATAAATGAAAAATAAATGAGACATCAAAAAGGAACACTTAAAAAGTCATGAACAGTTTTTAATTTTATTACAGTTTGAAATGATAATATTTTGGATGTATTAGGTTAAATACAATGTTATTAAATTAATTTCAGCTTTCTTTTATTTTTAGTATGATTATGAAAAATTATTAAATTGCATATGCACCTTACATCCATGCTCTGCATTGTTTTTCTGTTGAACAGCACTGCCACAGAGGCCATTAGGGTTAAAGGAGGCATACTTTCTGCTCTGAGGTCATTCCACTACACATGAAAGTAATATCACAATGTGCTAAGATCCTCAGGAGATGTAAAGAGAAGAGTGAGTAATCATTTCTAGCTGGGCATGGAGGAAACGACATGAACCATCACAGAAGGAACTCAGGGTGTTAGCATTTCAAGCAGAGAAAACAGCCCAAATAGGGTCTGGCGATAAAAACTAGGTTGCTGAAACAAGCCTTAGAATATTATTTAATCACATCACTGCCCCGTGACTATCCGTGGAAAATAAAAGCTATCAGGAAAATATTCCCAGCTCCTGAGCAGTTCCCATCAACACATCTGTTGCCACTCCCATGCCTATTTCCAGGAAGGAAATCCCTTCTCATCGAGGGCGTACAGAAGTGCTTCTGTATCGCATATCAGAGAGATGCTACTTCAGCTACACCTGCAAGGGAGTTGAGGAGCTGAACTTCCCTGTGGCTACTGCAATGGAAAGAAGGGCTTCCCTTACCTGACACCCTTGGGTAACTCCTGGAAAAAATGGAAGGACAACTCACATTTTCAACAGAGTGTCTCCAGAGAACGGGTGTATCTTGTTGGTCACTTTGAAGTATTTCATGAATGAAGAAAATGAATGAAAGAAGAAAGGAAGAGCAATGAAAGAAGTAGGGAAAAATCAGTTTCCAAAAGAAATGATAGTAGGAAACTCAGATGGAGAGACAGAGAATTGAGGTTTATAGTTGAGGCTGTGTAGTGCCTTGCTTGGGTTTGAATTTAGGGTCTGGCAAATGCTATCTTTACATTATGGGCAAATTGTTTGTTCCTTCTTAGTTTCAGTATCAAAATCTGTAAAAAATTACAAAGTATTTTATAGAGAGTTGTAAAAAATAGAAATAATATACAACAGTGTCTGTTTCTCTGTGTCAGTAAATGTTAACTGTTAGGTTCAATGTCTCTTCATTGAATAATTTTGAATATTATTATCTTATTTTGTTTTATTTTGGTTGATTCCCTGGAAAGAACTGGGCTTGTCTGGTCTTAATTCACATATCCCATCTATTTCTTTTTTAAAGAGAAAGTAAAAAGACCATACAAGAACAATATTTTATTTCATTTATTCTAAAATACACATTTCCTCCTTCCTATTTAATTAACATCACTGAACCCAGGAAATGTCTTCCAGTTACTGGTATCATTCAAAAGTCAACCAGGCTGAGGTACTTATCACTGTCTGCACGTATGTGAAGATGTTAATATTGCTGGTGGTATGTGTACACAAACACAACTCTTGGTATTTAAACCTATGAACCAGTTGAGGATTATTTGAAGCAAAAGTATGGGTTCTGGTGACTGTTAGCAAACCTTCTTTTCTTCATTTCCTGGTAAAATTCAGAAGTTCCAGCCTCAAAGCTTGATGATAAGTGGAGCCTCTTAAGAGGACATAAGTGGAGTGGACAACAGTACCTCCAATGTCAACAATGATTCTGAAGAATTAGACTGTGAAATTTAGGAATAACTTCATAGAATTATTTGTTTATAGTTTCATGTGTGTACAGAACAAATATGATAAAAACATCTAAGTAAAAGACACTTTAGTAATTGTTAAGGGAAATTCTGAGACATGAATTCATTTGTCAGGGTTTAATTGATTATATATTTTTTCTTTCTTAGTAGTACATGCTTTCTTACAATTATTAAAGCCTTACATTCTATGAAATACAGTATTTTTTCAATCTACTCTGAAAGTACATAAACAAAAGATAATCCAGAGCAATATCCACAGGCTTATAGGATATTCTTAGTATTCTTAAGGCCAAGGCAGGCCAAGGGCAGAATTATGAGGTAAACAAAGTATGTCCTTGATTTTGACTCTTCTGTTGTCTCTCAAGTGGTGAAGCAGGTCAGTTTAATCAAAGGGCAAAGGATTTAGAGTGCAAAGGCTTAGGTTTTAGTTCTTGCTCCACTAATTGCTGAGTTTGTGAACTTGTGTAGGTCATATCAACCTCTGAGTTTTCTCTGAGAAAAATGATAAACCTTCATGTTCTTCAGAAGACGAGTTAGTTAAAAGTGCATTTTAAAAGTGCTATAAAATATTCATTACTATTAAATCATCCTTTATTTATTGTCTGATTTACAGGCAAAAAGAAACCAAGATTTATTTGTCTTGAGGAGATAGGCTGGCAGGCAGTTAGTAAGTATATTGTTCCCTATTCAAATCCACAGCCATACAGTCTGAATGACCACTTAGGATCTACAGTTTATATGTGGCTAAATATTTCAGAGTCTCTAGCAGTTTGAGGATAATTCTCTAGGAGGATATGGTGAATTCATTTTCAAGAGAGGACTGACAATATTTCTAAGAAAGATGTTCCCCAGTTGCCTCTGATATTTAAGTTTGGGCATCCCATTGTCGTGTTTCCTTCATCTCCTGGCCCTGTGTGTTAGTCAGTTTTGGTGGCTATGACCAAAATACCCAACAAGAACAACTTTGAGGAGGGAAAGTTGATTTGGCGCTCACAGTTTCGGAGGTCTCAGTCCATAGACAGCCAACTCCATTGCTCTGGGTCCAAGATGAGGCTGCACATCACAGCAGAAGGGCCCAGTGGAGGAAGGCTGCTCAACTCATAGCAGGATCAGGAAGCAGAGACAGAATCAGGGATGGGGGTAGAGGAAAGATGCACCCTCCCAAGCTCGTCACCAGTGACCCACCTGATCCAGCCATACTGCGCCTGCCCACAGTTACCATGCAGTCCTAGTCCATTAAAACTAGGGTGGACTGATTAAGGTATAGCTCTCATAACCTGATCACTTTACATCTGAACATTCCTGTATTAACACAGGAGCTTTGGGTATACACCCCATATATTCAAGCCATACACCCTTCATCCTTATTCTCCCCTACTGACTAAGAGAACCAGATTCCCTGTCCAAGCTTCTCTCTTCCCAGTGTCTCGGGCTTGTCCCTACTACTAGTTGGCTCACACATGAGAAAAAATATAGTATGTAGGCTCTGTAACTCTACTTCCCTCAGAGCCAGGGTTTTGTGTCTAAATTCTAAGGAACAGCTAATATCATAAACTAGACTAAACCTCATTTTAATAAAAAGCAGTGCTTTCAAAATGATCTTTAAAAGGGCATTCTTTTAAGTTTAAATGGGTACTGAAGACAGACTTCTGTAAAGGTAGCAGGAGAGAACGATGCTTTAGCTAGTGTATTTGTTTTTTTTATACTGGGGATTTAACCCAAGGGTATCTAACTTTTGAATCACATCCATACCACTTTTTATCTTATTTTATTATTTTTTTTTATTCTGAGACAGGATCTTGCTAAGTTGCTTTGAGACAGGGTCTTGCTAAGTTGCTTAAGGCCTCACTAAGTGGCTGAGACTGGCTTTGAACTTGCCAGCCTCCTGCCTCAGCCTCCTGAGCTGCTGGGATTAACACATCCAGTGAGATTTCAATCCTTGAGGAAATATTATTTACAGCTCCCTGTCAACATATTTTAGGCATACATATCTACTAGATATGCTTAGCTTATTCATGCTCCTTTAAACAACAGTTTTCAAGTGCTTGGACTACAACTCATAATAAGTACGTTTTACAACCTGACCCAGAGCACCCACACATGTCCACGTATATTCAAAATACATATAATTTACACAAAATATTAATGTAAAAGTTAAAATTCTTAATCTTACAACCCACCAAAGGTTTACTATCAAAAGTTTAAATAGTACTGATTTAGAAAATGTGTAACTCCTTTTGGCAAATTTGATTTGGAATATATTTGGTGGCCAGTGAGTTGCTTTGCTGGGAAACAAGTGTTATAGAATGCATTACATTGCTGAAAGAAAACATAGCAAGTAACCTTAGAGGAAAATTGCCTATGATTATTACAAATGTGAGTATTTTATTCCTTTATTATTCTCTCAGAGACTGAATATCTGCATGTACTCTTGCAGCATGTGACAGAGGACACTAAGAATAGCTTTTATGAAACCTATATCCAGTATGTTTTTTTTAATCCTGTGTCAAACTTCCTTATCACTTAGCTTTGGTTATGAAATGACTTTCTATCCATTTGTCTTATGGATATAAGTTCACAAATGAACCAACTGATTTCAATTCCTTAATTTCTCTAGTGAAACTAAGTTTCTATCTTAAACATGGCTTAAAGAATTTCTTGCTCTCATTTGGGTTCACAAAATCTAACCCTGTTTAGAATTTTATTGTTAGGGATAACTTTTTTTGCTTCATTTTCCTTCAAGAGGATGCTTTGTCATTATCACCATTTTCAGTACCACCCAGATAGGCTGATGGCAGTATAGAAAAACAGCTACAGCATTTGGTATTTAAATATCTTCTGGTAGGCTAGAGAGTCATTAAATATTCCATTTTGTCATAAATACGGAAAATGTCTTAGGAAGCTAACTTTATGTTGAAGAATATGAATATCAAAATATACTATATTAATGAAAGCTGTTTTGCCATTTAAGGAATAATTCTGTCTTTTCCTTATCACTTGAGATTAGTATACTTGGATGCCAATATAGAAAATAGATTATACTTTCTCATTCAACCTACTGTAACAGAGTAATAACTTCTGGAGATTAAAGATGTTACATAGACCCAAGAAGATTGCAATCTACTGGAGGAAACAAGTTTATAAATCAAGTAATTGAAATCCATTGTGATCATTGAACTAGTTGAAGTATACATAGGGTCTAAAGGACCTGAGGAAGTAAGCACTCATTGTCTTGAGGGAAAAGGTCAAAAAAAAGACCTCATGGAAGATGTGATCCTTGAGCTGGATCTTGAAGGACATATAAAGGAGCAATTTTTTTTTCAAATGAAGAAATAATTGGGAGAAATTATTGAGCTATTTTCATTCTTCCTAGCCTGGCATAATTAGTTGTGACCACTCTGAAAGGTAAAATATTTTATAAATTAAATTTTAAAAACCAAACTATTTTCTCATTGGAGAAGTCATTTTTCTTCCCTGCTAATTTCATAATAATAAGCTGGCTTGTGTCATTGAAGAAAATGATTTCTAATTAAAATTTCCTGAACTTCTAAAGAGCATCTCTCACTAAAGATCTTTATATTGTTATCACTTTTCTCCAGTATTCCTAGCTAAAACATGGTCCCTATGACAAAAGTAAGATTTTTTAAATACACCTCTGAATTTCCTGGAAAAGCTTTTCATTTGTAGAGTCTACATTTGGCTCCTAGAAATTAAAAAGAAAATTGAGTCATTAGATTAACAGTGTTTTTTACCATAAGGATTTGAAAGCCTTCAGAATCTAAAGTTGCAAAGCTCAGAGTTTATAACGTACAGTGGCAGCAATACAGAGCACACTTCATCAATTCTTCCTTCCAGCTTCAACCCTCATCTTCCCCTAACTCTTTCCCAGGTTTTAGAAACAACATGGATGTATGGCAATATGGGATTTTTATTTATTTGCTAATTGTGTCTCCATGTTAAACACTATAAGTACAGAGACCTAAAAATCTAATTCATTCCTATATCCCCAAACCTAGAATAATATGCAGTGATTGTTAGGAACTCAACAAATATTCTGTGGATAAGTTAATAGGCAAATAAAACAAGTGAATACCAAATGAAGAAAATATTTTCCTTTAACAATCTTCTTTTCATAAATAAGAAGACATTACTAGACTGTCATTTTTCTCAAAAGTAAGGAGGAAAGGGATGAGAATTTTGTGGTTATTTAAACATTGTAATTGAATTTCATGTATCCATTGTATACATTTGTTCAACATTTATTGAACATCTACTGTTTCTCACACAAAGATCAATAGACATAGACCTTTTCTCTCAATGAATGTAGAGTTAGATGAAGTGCAAACGCACCAACAATAATAATGTTATGCACAATGCCATAATATTGATCCTTGGTAATTATAAAAATGCACCACAGTCTTAACTATTCATTAGTAAACTCAGAGTAGCAATATGCAGTAACTGTATTTTTACCTAGGCACACATTTAAACCACACATGCTACAAGTCTTGGGTAGGAAGCTAGTCAGTGAGCTTAGATTACTGTTCACCACCTGCACATTTATGTGGCTTGCACTCTGTATCCTTCTTAGGTCAATAATTTGGGGATAAATTATTTGATGCTGTGACATTTTGAATTCAGTGCTTTGTGTTGATTTGTTTGAATTTCCAAAGAGATGTGTTTCCTATCTTTTCAATAGACTTTCAAGAGTCTTCTATTATTTATAAGGTGCTACAAAAGAGGGATGTATAAGAAACCAATAAATGGGGTGATAAATGATGGCTGGTGAAGGGTGGGCAGAGAGTGGACAAAAAGTCAAGGGAGGGGCTGGGAAGATAGCTTAGTTGGTAGAGTGCTTGCCTTGCATGCATAAGGCCCTGCACCACAAAAAAAAAAAAAAAATCCCCAGCACCACAAAAAAAAAAAAAGTCAAGGGAGCCTTTATTGAGAAGTAATGTGAGGTGAGTATTGAAGGTTAATAGATTGAATAGGAAATTATCAGGTAGTTATGGTACAGAGGAGAGTACAAGCGGGAGAAACAGCATGTATATGAGCCCAGAAATATGAAATTTTTCAGTAAATTTGGAAAACATCAGGTAATATAGTATTTTAAGAGCAACAGTTACATAGGAAAGAAGAGTGTCAGATGAGATGGGTCACTGGCGAGGAGTCAGGCTGTTAAGAACCGATTTCCTTGCAAAGGTATCTGTTTATTGGTTTTAGGTAAGTTAGGAGCCATTGGGAGATGCAAATTGATTTAAAAAAAAAAACTGTTTAGATGAATGTTTTCAAAGAAACTTTGCCAGCTCTGTACTGGAAATTCAAAGGAGAAATAGGCTAGAGACATGACATAAGTTAGGAGATTAGTGTGATACTCCAGATCATAGAATAAGAGTAAGGCAGAAACAGCAGGAATGGAGACAGAAAGCCAATTACAGGGCTATTTGTGAAGCAGAACTGGCAGGACACTTGCTAAGTGAGTTCATTGTACAAATTCTCATTTCTGAAGATGAGTTGATTTCCCTTTTATTTTCAAGAAATCTGTGGTATTTTTTCCATAAGTGTGTATATATTTTTCTTTTAGTCAAATTCTTTTAATATGATGGGTGCAAAGGAACAATTAAAAAATGTGACTAATGCTGTGTTTAGTAGATTGAAAATTCTTTAGAGGCCTAAGGAATTAAGAATTTCTGTGGTTTCCTTGCAAGATCAAGACACTAAGGTCATCTAACTGAGAAGCTCGTGTCATCTACTGCATGTTCTCCTCTTGCATGTGTGGAAAAGTGCCAGTGACTACATTCTGTTTCCAGAGCCATTGAGCCTGGTTCAGAGACTCTGAGCTGGGAAACTTAAGATAGGCTGTCCCTCATAGGACAGCTCTTGAATTTGGTCTCCTGTTGTCAAGATGGGTCCCTGACTCTGCTCACCACAACAAGAATGTCTTTCTTACCAGCTTCTTTCTATCTCTGGACCTAGGGCAGGACCTGCCATGGAACTGACTTGTCCTAGCAGCCTTATTTTATTATTCCTCTTTTTCAACATGTCTTACTTCATCACTTGATTCCTTGTACATCTCTTGCTTCCTGGTTTTGACCCTCCAGTTTGCTCTGACTTACAACCCCAACTTGTCTGCTCTAAAATTTTAGACTCTTGACCTGATTTTAGGATCTTTTACTTTAATTTTGAACCTCTCAAATAGTCATGTTCCAAAATTAACCATCTAGTTCTTATTTTTCTAACATTACATATCCTTTGGAAGATCCCAGTTGAAAAAAAAAAAAGTATCTCCCAGTTGAAATTTAACTCTTGGATTCAAAATTACTTCACCATCTCCCGCCACCTTTTCCCATCCAGAGAGCACTTGTTCCTCCCTTTTAGCCTTTATTCAATCCATGACATCCAACACTCTGAGCAAGAGTTTGTAGCATTCTCCTTTATAATATGTCTTAGTCACCAGATGTTATCATTTTACCTCCCATACATCACTTTGTCACCATTGTCACTCAGATTTCATTATAAGTTCTTTTAACCTGTTCTTTATTGCCTGACCCCAAGTCTAAGGTCACTGTCTATTCTGTAGCACATTTAATATTTTAAAACAGAAATTTGTCAGTATACTATTTAAGTTTCACTGACATACCTAGTACATATATGTTTATGGGACAGCTTTTTACAGGCCAGACACTGTGAAGAAGGTCGGGTTATCACCAAAACAAGACAGGCATGTCAATTTCATTATCTTGATAATGCTTTCAGAAGCACATCAAAGCCCTTATAATGCTTGACATCTATGAATGCTCCTACTTCCCCATTGGGAAAAAAAAGAAATTATACTGCCTAAAATCCTCTATATAAAGGCTTCCTCTAACCCCTGAGTGTACTCCAGTCCATGCAAACATATATTAAAGGCAAAAGGGAAAGAAAACTAAGTAAGGTCTGCTGCTGTCACTATGGTAGTCACTGGAGATTCAGGTATTTTATTAAACACACAAATGTCTGTCACTGAGTAACTTTAAGCTCATAAAATAATGTTTTAAAATTTCTATTTGGTTCAAAATACACTGAAATATTATTAATTCATATCAGTAGAATGATTCTCTTTATTAACATTGTGGCAAAACGTAATTACATATTGAAATGTGTTACTTTGCACTTTAAAGTGATATTCTTCCATGACTTGGTTTTTGTTTGATAACACCTTTACCTAATTAAAGCAACTTTCAAAAATGTATTTTTTAAATCAATCTATATAAAATATTTATGATACTTTTAAGAAACATATTATCCTATATATAGGGTTAGAATTTTAATGGCTAATATCAATAAGAAGGTAGGTAGATATTGGGGAATATGAATAGTTCTCTACCAAAATGAATGATTTCCTAAATAATTAGATCTGCAATCCTTGTAAAGCATAAATTCATAGTGTAATTAAATTTCTATTGTTAAAAATGCTATTCATGAAAAGTAATAACATCAATTGTTGGAAGCTTCTTTTAATAAGCATAATCCATATAAGCTTCCCTCTATACTTGAAGTCAGTGTATCTCAGGGCACAGGAGAACAACTTTAGTGCCAGATAAATTATTAAATGAGATAATGGAATTTAATGAGATGATGTATCTATTGACTTATCCCAAAGTGTGACACCTTATAAGTATGCAGTAGAGTGCTGGGGATAACAATGAAAATAATTACTTATCCTCACAATTATACTGTGAGGTTAGCTCTATTATTACCATTTTATAAATGGAGATATGAAAGCTCAAAAAATATCAATGACTCATTTAAGGCAGGTAGTATGCTATGTAATCAGAACTAGAACATTGGTTTTCCAAATAAAGGCTAAAATTACAAGTCTTAAAACACGATTTGAGCAAGGATTCCTCAGAATGTGAAGGCTGTAGGGCCCTGATAACCAAAGATGAATGAAGCAAGACTCAAGAGCAAGAGAGGGATTGGGGATATAGCTCAGTGGTAGACCCCTTACCTAGCATTTGTGGGGCCCTGAGTTCCATCCCCAGCACCAAAACAAAAAACAAAACAAACAAGCAAAAATACAAAAAAGCAAGAAATTCCTCTGGTATAAGCAAGTTAAAGGAACTTATTATTTAGACCTAAACAACACTGAGAAATGTATTTATTAATAAAGAGATTGATTTGGCTAAAAGTATAGATTCCTTATTCTGAATTTCAGGGAATGGGGTCAACAAAAAACAACTCAGTTCTATCAGCTCTGGAGTTCTAGGTGCAGAAGGAATCCTTACACTTGACATTATGTGCAACACATACACACCTACACACACACACACACACACACTCAGAGAGAGAGAGAGAGAGAGAATTTGGTCTCTGATGATGACTCTGGGTTCTTCATTCAGCAAATGCTCTATTGAGGGAAAAAGTTTTCTATTAATTTTTTTCTTTTATTTTTCTGATAGGATCAATGATTTACGAATCATAAATAAGTGCTACAAATTCATTTAAAACTTGAGAAAGCTTTTTCATAAATCCGAGGTTAAAAAAAAAAAAAAACCCTAGTTAAAACGAGTGACTGATTCTAGTCCATGGACTCATTGAAGCAGCACTAAAAAAAACAAAATTGCATTTTGAGTAGTTATTTTAGCCCCTTACTTGTTTTCTCTTCATGGTTATTAATTATTTTTTTTTCTAATTGTTAGCCCTATTTGGGAGGATCTAAACATAATTTGGTCTAGGAGCAGCTTCCTTTATAATTTATTGGAATAATGTGGCAATCAGAAATAGGATTGAGTATAATGCATTGGTTCAAATATCTTGGAAAAGTGTTCTTCTCATTCTTAGTTTGTAAAGGACACAAAGACAAATGAGAATATAATGGCTTGAATGTTAAAAAATAATGCTGCAAGTATTTAGAGAAGAGACAGAGTGACATTTGTACCTAGTGTAGAAATTCCTTTCATTCATTATCCTCATTAAGTCATTTCTTCATTCAGTCAACAAATATTTTAATATTGTCTACTAAATGTAAAATCCACTGGTAGGTGTTGATGATACATAAATGATTAGAACTTAAAGGAATCTTACAGCAAAGGTTCTCAAAATTTGGGCGGTCTATGCACTCCAACAGATACTGTGGACTCACAATATAGAACATAGCTTCAGTGGATCTGAGGGTGTCCTAAATATCTCCACTTGAGATTTGTGATTCGTGCTTAGGGGTTTCTTAACAACCAGTTTTATTGTTTGAATTCTGCCACCCAACTCAAGCTTTTCTAGCTTTATTATGGGGTTGATTTTGTTTTCACAACTTACCCCTGAAAGTATTATGGAGTCAAATCTTCCAGCATATCTCCAGTTGAGAGACCTATTGCTGATAGTAATGAACCAATCTGCTCAGTAAAGTGAGCATGAGCGCCATCTAATGCCCAAGTGCAAAAAATTTGTAAAATTGAGGATTAGGTTATGTACACTACTAAAGGAATTAGGGTTGTTATTGCCTTTTGATTGGTTGATTAGTTAATTTATCTTAAATATTTGTAAATTAATGTATTTATTATCATGGTCAACCCTTTTTATTCCATGTCACATCCCTTGGTTTAGCTGTTATTGTCTGAATTTGAAAATAAGAAACATTTTAATGATATGAAACATTTTTGAATATGTCCTTTGATTGGCAGGCATGATTATATTTATAAAGACCTTTCTATTTTGGAATAGTTTTAAGTTTTCATAATAATTGCAAAGTTAGTGCAAAAAGTCCCCAAATGCCCCCCTCATATCCAGTTTCACCCAAATAGTAGCATGGTAAAATTACTGCACTTAATGAGCCAATTGATACATTATTATTAACCAAAGACAGTTATTGTTTATTCAGATTTCTTTAATTTTTAGTCAACATCCTTTTTATATTTTAAGATCCCTTCTAGGATACCATATTGCATGTAGTGGGCCATGTCTCCTTAGGTTAGGTTATGACAGTTGATTTACATTTGATGTATGTTTTTTTAAATTTTATTATAGTTCTCTGTTATTATATAAAATCTTAAAACAATTTACCTATTCAGAAACCACTTTCTCTTGTGTTTAGAAAGCATTATTTCCTTTGATAATTCAATGTACTTTTAAGCAATTTTATGCTGGCTTTTATCAACATAAGTTATTGTTTTGTTTCCCATCTCTAATAATGAAAAAAAGGGTAAAGAAATATAATTGGGAAGATACTATGATAGAAAGACCAATTGATTAGAATCCATAAAAATTATGTTTGTATTTGGGGTCTAATCCTCATTGGCTGTGCATTTCCACAGCTGTGGAATAAGGTACATGAACCAGAAAACTTCCCAGTAATGACCAACACCCTGATAGAGTTCCACTGCCCCCAGGCTTAAGAGACTATATAAAATGCTGTATAATTGTGCCTCAGTTGCCACCCAGCCAAAATAAACAAAATTGGTAAACCCTTAGTCAAGTGAAGAAAAAGAGAAAACCCAAATTACTAAAACTCATGATGAATAAGTAAATCTCACCACAAACATCATTGAAATGCAGATGATAATCAGAAGCTACTTTAAAAATCTATACTCCAATAAAATAGAAAATCTCAAAGATATCAACAAACTTCTAGAGATATGTGGCCTACCTGAATTGAATCAAGAGACATAGAAAATTTAAACAGATCAATTTCAAGCAATGAAATTGAAGACTCCATCAGAAGCCTAACATAGAAAAGCCCAGGACCAAAATGGATTGTCATCCGAGTTCTATGAGCCCTTCGAAGAAGAACTTATACCAATACTCCTCAAATTATTGCATGAAATAGAAAAGGAGGGAGCCCTTCCAAACTCATTCTATGAAGCTAGTATCACCCTGATACCAAAACCAAACAAAGACACATCAAGGAAAGAAAACTTCAGACCAATGTCCAGTTGATTCTAATATGTAACTGAGGTTCTACTTTCCAACTAAACTTGGGGGTTTAATTTTGTTTCTTACTTTTACACTTAGCCTGTTCTCTTTATTCTTGTAGTACAAAAAAAGAAGCTATGGTTACAATAAAGGATAATAACAATTAATGTTTAACATACTCATCATTATATTTTTTCTTTCCTTTCTATCAAATGCATTGTTTTGTCCTGAGAAGTAGGACTTTTGTGAAGTCAAATGAACTATGTTTTCCCTCAAGCAATTCAATTACTTAACAGTAAGTAGGGGCATCATTATAATATATGATGTATAGATTACCATTTAAAATGGCTAAATCGAGTAATATGTTCTGTTGAAAATAAAATCATTCTGTTGGTTGACATTGGTCCTTAATTTTTGAGGATAAGATATATGTATTTTTGTCCTCTCTTTTTCTTTTTCTCTCTGTGCGCGCGCACACGCGCACACACACACACAAATACCTGCACTCACAGGGAAATATATATATATACACACATATTTTTTTTTCCTTGATGCTGAGGTTTGAATAAAGGCCCTTACACATGCCAGGCAAGTACTCTACTGCTGAATTGCATCCCTAGCCCTTCATTTTAAATTTTATTTTTGAGACTGGGTCTCACTGAATTATCCAGACCAGTCTTAAACTTGTGATCCCCCTTCCTCAGCTTCTTGAGTATCTGAGATTACACATGTGTGCCATAGTGCCCAGCTTGAAAAATGTATATTTTGATAGAAAATTTAGATGAATAAATTGGCAAATTGTTAAGCACACATTTGATACTTTCAGAATTATTTTCTAAGTCCTTTACCCTTTTCAAAGGAGTCTCTTTCTACATACTTAAAAAAAATCAATCATTTTTTTGATCCATACTGCTATTAAATTACTTTCATACTAAAGATTTTGTTCCTGATTCTGTTAAGAGCTACATTTGAACAGAAAATTACTTCCTTCAGTTAACAGTGAATTGGTTGGCCAGTAGCAATATTTTTTTCAGTGATAGTCTCAAAAATAGAAACTAGTAAGAGCTTTGAAGTGTTAGCAATTAACAGACTTTTGTGTGTTTAAAGAGAAGCCACTAGCCAGGAATGCTTTTATGATATTAATAAGAGGTGGACTTTAATCTGGGCAATTATACAGTAAAGATGCATTTAGTAGACTAAGTAAAATATCACAGAATGATTTGATTAATATTACAGATGTGATTAGTAGATTGCTTCCTTAGTGTCATTGGTTAAATAGACAAATATTAGATGTCAGAAAAGGGTTTCTAACTTCTTCCCACATATCAGAACGAAAACCAAATGTTGATAAGAAATAGATTCATTTTTTATTCCTTAAATATCTTCACCATCTTTAAAATTTTTATTATACTTATCAGTTCATACGCGTTTAAATATGGCACTATATTGTTAAATGATGAATCAAGCATATGTATTTCTAGCACAAAATGATATTTTTTCAACCACTAAATTTTATTTGCTTATTGATCAATGTATGCATATATAATCCAAGTACTTCAGTTGCCTTAAAATCAGTTTTTACTTTAAACAAATGGGTTTTTTTTCTGCACAAATGTAAATTTCAGATTCAGCTTGTAAAGCTAAATAATAATAATACTCAAAGTTGGATTTTAAATCTCTTGTTTGATAATAATATCATGCACATTGGTGATACTCCTGTGAGAAGGCAGTGGTGACACTGAGCCAAATTGCTATCTCCCTGTAGCTACCTGTGATATTTTATTCAATGCCACCAGCTATGTGATTCTAAGCATGCTTTTCTAATAATCCTTTTGTAGGATTCTATCCTACCTCATCAAAAACCATAAATAAGATTATTACAAACTTACCTTCTTCCCCAACTTCAAAGTACTAATTATTTAAAATTTCAACATAATTTGTCTTATAAATCACTAAATAGTAGTTACTTTTCTTATGCAGTGGGTCTTATTTTATATCTTAAATTATGTCACCATACCAGTGATGAGAATAATTATTTGGTTAAAATATTTTTTGTAAAGTGAAATTTATCTATGAATGGTACTTCTGTAACAATCAGAATAAACACAGTAAGCTATTTTGCCCAAAGTGCAGTTTGTCCAAACGTATTACTAGAGAATGTGACATTTTGACACCATCAGACTGGAGGCTGAGTGCCCTGATAAAAGGAGAAATCCCACATAGCCACAGAGATCATTTCTCCCTGTTCCCTTGCATTTCTGGGAAACAAGCAGAAGAAATTGTAAATCCAACAGAATTTGAGAGTTGATTGCGTGCTTCCTAAGAAATCTCAAGATTTTGAAATTAGAATTTAAAATATGAATTGACTATTATGGGGGAGCTAGTAATTATCCATAAGAGAACATGACAAAACTGGGGAAATTTTTATGCATCTCCTTTTATTGGTACAAGTTAGTAGTACCAGTAAAAGATTGCAATAATCATTTTCCTCATTTTTGCCTGCCAATGTGAATGATGATTTTAAGCTCCTTTCTATTTAAACAGGTAAATATTTTTCAAAAGCTTAAAAATCTTTTTTTTGAGGGGGGTCGGTTTGAACTCAGGAACGCTCAATCACTGAACCACATCCCCATCCCTGTTTTGTATTTTATTTAGAGACAGGATCTCACTGAGTTGCTTAGCACCTCACTGTTGCTGAGGCTGGCTTTGAACCTGTGATCTTCCTGTCTCAGCCTCCCGTGCCGCTAGAATTACAGGTGTGTGCCACCATGCCCAGCAAAAGCTTAAAATCTTCATCTCATAAATCTTAATGCTTAAATGCAAACATAATTTAACAGCTAACTGGCTTTTTCTACTAGAAAACTTTTCTATTGTAAATCTTCTATTTTGACTTTTTTTTTTACTCCAACAGTTGTTTCAAGGTAAATTGATATTTGTTATTTATTAACTTGTGAGCTGATATGTTAATCATGATAACAGTTTGACTGGAATATTCCTAAATTAGTACATCTACCCACTGGATTTTAAGTGGGAGTGCAGTGTCCTCACCATGAGCCATGCAGTGGGCACCAGAAAGTGTGGGAAGGAGGCCAATATTTTGTTGAATGTCTGCTCCGGACCTATAGTTTGTCTCTTTGGGCTCTTCTAACAGTTTCATCAAAGGGTGTGTTCATAATTATTATTTTTTAAAAATTCAAACTTTGATTTTTTTTTGTTTGTTTATTTCATGTAGTTCTCTTTCCAACTCCTGACCACTTCCCACACCCATTCAATCTCCAGTTCTGCCATTTTCTCCACCTTCAAAATTCCATCATTTTGCCTGAGAGAGAAGAGAAAAGAGCATTCTAGATTGGGGGAAAATACTGTAAGAAAATTCCAACATTTTAATGCCTAACGTAAATGTAATATCCTTTGAGAACTCTTTCTTAACTTTTGCTACTTTCCTTTAGCGGGTAGGGGGGAGTGGGGAAGAATTGCCCTTCTCTCCTTTCTGTTACCTTTTCTCTTTGTCTCTTGAAAAGACTGAAAGTGTGGCAGAAGATCAAATAATCACTTACAAGAGTGCTCCTTAAATCTTAAGTTCCACCAAGCGAGGAATTGGGACCTATTTTCATACGTGTGTTATCCTTACCATTTTATGAATGAAAATTTCTCAGAGGTTAGTTAAGCCTGCTTAAATTCATAAAGCTACTGTATCACTTAAAAGTCTTCCTTTTGCAAGTGATAGAGTCAACAAACTTCCTTAAGCAATTAAAGGAATGCATTGACTCAAATGCAGAAGTAGATATGGTTAACTTAGGTGCAAGATGTCACTGCACCTATACATGAGGCTAGATGTAGCTGAAAAAAACTGATAGTGCCATGAATTTGCCTTCTCTTTTGTTCTCTTTGGTTTGCATTCCCACATTGGCTTCATCTTCAGATTCCACATATCTATCCGCTACATTCCAATACTCCCAAACCCCAACCCCTAACCATGGTGTCAAATTAGCCCTAGCTGTTCACTGGAGCACTGACACCATTCATATACATGTACATGTTTTATGGGAGGAAAGAAGGTTTCTTACAGCTCTCATGATTCCTGAGAGTGAGTCACTCATGGCTTCCATAGGATCATTTATCCTTTCTTCAATTAATAGCTAACACAGGAAACTGTTACACCTTTGCCAAGTTTGGACCTACTTCTGCACCTGGAAGTGAAGTCAGTCCCATAAAATCTGCAAGTCTGTGAACAGGAGAAACTGAATTGCCTAAAGAAAATCTCAGTGCTGCAGAATGTCTTCTACCATTCAGTAGAGAGTAGATTCAGGATTAAAACAATGTCTGTACCCTTTCAGTTACTCAACAGAACACCAAATACAATTTCTGCCTTTTGTCTACGACTTGCACCTAGTGGATAAAGGCCAGCAACACTAAGCATCCTACGTCACACAATGGCCTCCATGAAAAGGAATCTTCTAACCCAAGGTGTCGGTTGTGCCAGGACTGAGAAGTCTTGTTCTCTGTGATCTGCTGGGCATATTCCCTTATCCTCATGTTCTGATTTTCTCCTCTTTTCCTTAAGCAGCAGTCACCTTTCCTGGCCTTATTTTAGTCCCTGAAATTAATTAAAGCCCTTTAGTCATTAGGGGTTTTGCATATTATTTTCACTCTAGCTGGATGTTCTCCTCCCTTACCTCTGGCCACAGCTGGCCACTCCTCCCTACTACCAAGGCCATTTCTCCTTCAACATTGAGTTCTATGGAGACTCACTTGAAAGAGTCTTCACTGATTCTCCAGACTTGGTCAGTCCTGCTCCCCTATTCCTTGTGTTCCTTGTGTCTTGCCCTCTTTTATACATTAACTTTTTTAGCACTTATCATGATTTTATTTAGCTATTTTTTAACCTCAAATGAAATCTCCAAAACAACATATGAAAACTCTTTTGTTTCCCCTATAACTTGAACACTTAGCACAGAGTCTGCGATTCAGTTTGAATGACTTTCAGAAGAATTTGACGCTAATTTAAAAAAAATATATGTATATTTTATATATATATATATTTTTTTTGTCTGATATATATAATATATCCTAACCTTGGGTGTACCCTAATTTTATTTATTTTATTTTATATATATATATCACTAGTGTAGAAGGTAGGAACAAGGGGAGGGAGAAGGGGAGAGAAGGGGAAGTACTGGGGACTAAATTGGAGCAAATCATATACCAAGCATTTATAATTTTGTCAAAATGAATCCTAATGTTATGGTACAACTATTATGAACCAATAAAAATTTCTCTAATTCTTCATTTTTAAATGTAAAAACTAATGTTCAAAATTAGTATTAAATTTATAAAATAAATAAAATCTTTTAAAATAATTAATTGGTATTGATGTTTGTGCTTCCTAGCAATAGTTATCATTTATTTCTCTTGGTTTCCTCTTCTGTTGAAATAAACCAAAATTTTATTTCCTTACTACTTAAAAAAATAAGTTTCTGTTTTAAGAATCTCTCCTTGGAAATACATCAGATTAACAAAAAAATAAAGAAGGAAAGAAAAAAAGAAAGAAAAGAAGGAAGGATGAAAAAAGGAGGAGGGAAAGAAGGAGGAGAAAGGATAAAGAGGCATTTAGCTGGAGTAAAAGCTCAGGGGCATGAATACATCAGGCATTTTTGGAGTATGTGGTGAGTAGGCCAGTCAGGAAAGATTTAGGGTGGAAAAATATAAACAATAATATGGAGAAGGATTGGAAGGCTTGTGATGTTGGATTTAATGTGTAACTTATTTTTTTCTGAGTTTTAATTGAAAAGTGATAGTCTTTTTCTGTAGATAGAATAAGAAAGTTGGATTAAACTGATTCTCAAAAATTGTCTGACTTAATCTGATGGGCCTGTAGAAACAATCTCAGGCGTTCCTTGAATTTGGGCACTTTTTATAGTACACTGTACTCAGAGCTGGGTGACCTAAGGCCTAGAACTGGCCCTAATACTAATTTGATCTTTTCATTTTGCCATTCTGGACTTGGTTTATTTGGAAAATAAGAGATCTAGACTAATGGATTTGTGCTGCCCTTCAACCTAAACATTCCTTCTTTACTAAACTAGGGAGAGATTTTGGCTAGCTGAGGTTGTACTGTTACAAGTCTTCTATTTTCAAGTTGTAGGAGCTGTGTTTTCTAAAAATGCAGATGCTTATGAGCTCCAGTTGACAAATAATAAGTAGAATACTGTGTGAATAACTGAATCTATTAGAAATTGAAGACTTTGATTTGTCTCAGAATTTTGCATTGTATCACACACTGAAGACATCAGAGATTAATATATCCTAACCTTGGGTGTACCCTAAAGTTATTGGATTTTACAGTAAACTTCTAAGACAAACATTTTCTTTATGAACTCTGTCTTCAATATGAAGTCTACTGTGCTTCCTCAAGGCTTTAATCTGATTAAAACATTTATATCCTTGTTTAGTAGGTTTAGATAGCCAGGGGTGTATTTAATGCAGAGTTTCTCAGTCTTGGCATTATTGGTGTTTCAGGCTGAAAGATTACTGGGGACAGGAAGCTATCCTAGAAATGTCTAGTTCTACCAAATAGATGCCAGTAGCATCTCCCCTTCCCAGTTGCAAAAACTGGAAATGTCTCCAGACATTGCCAAATGTCCAATGATAGGCACAAAAGGCCCCGGTTGAGAGTCATCAGTTTAATGCAAAGCACTATTAGAAATTGAAGACTTTGATTTGTCTCAGAATTTTGCATTGTATCACACACTGAAGACATCAGAGATTAATAAGGCATACTGGCCAGACGGATACAAATGCTACTGCCTGGTTAACCCATTTAAATAAAGTTAAATTTTGCCAAAATGAATCTAAACCCCTCATTGATAGTTAAATGTACCCTCTATTTTGTCTAACTGCTAGATGTTCTTGGCACATTCTGAATGGGGTAATCAGCAGTTTCCTTATATAGGCCACAATTCCTGGGAAATCTCAATAAGTTATCAAAAGAAATGCAAAAGAAAATGGAGTCTGATGATTCAGCTTGTAACTTTCCAGTAGTATCTTCTTACTTCCCAGATAAATTATTCTCTGAGTTCTTTTCCATTGTAGGGTGAAGGTGGTGGTGAAAATGACTCTGACCCTTTTGCGGTTGCACTTTGTATATGGCCTCCTAAGGGATGTTTTTTAATGGCAATTCCTCCCTCCACTCCCACCTCAAGAATATCTGGATTTTTATCATCACCATTTTCAGGTTATAATTTTGATTCTGATACATTTTAAAAAATGTCTCAAGTCTTTTTAAAGGAGGCAGAAGTAGAACTATATAATCCTTCTACATAGTTATGTGGGGTGTAGAGTCTTTCAAACAGAAAGCACAGAATAAAGATGTTATCAGATTTGACAGTGAGATTCATTCGCTCCTGCTCTCTCCTATATAAAATGATCATGGCAGTGATCAAAGGCTTATCATCTGAGGTCTGGGTGTTGTTTAGGCAATCCTATATCACATACAGCAACAACACAGATAGGCTTTGTGAAAGTACACAGAAACCTAAAGAATTTTAAGATGATGGGGCATGCCTGTAATCCCAGCAGCTCGGGAGGCTCAGACAGGAAGATCAGGAGTTCAAAGTCAGCCTCAGCAATGGTGAGGTGCTAAGCAATTCAGTGAGACCCTGTCTCTAAATAAAATACAAAAATAGTCCTGGGGATTGGCTCAGTGGCCGAGTGCTCCTGAGTTCAACCCCGGTACCAAAAAAAAAAAAAGAAGAAGAAGAAGAAGTTTAAGACATATTACACAGTATGTTGCTAATTTTTGAGAATGCTGCTTTATATGTGTTTAAGAGGAATATTGCCATTTGACATTTTTGCCTTTAAATACAAGTAGGTGATCTCTCAACAAAAATAAAATAGGCCTATATTAATCAGATAGTTTGCTTTCTTGAAAAAAAAAAAGTCTCACTTCTGCTTCTATCCAGTATGGAGTACAAGGACTGGATTTATACTCCCACCTTATACAATTAAAGATCTGAAAAAAATACAAAAGAATAGTTTTCATGACAGTGGATACTAGATAATGGAAGACAGTGATTGTAGACAGTTAGGAAACACATATAATGAGTCTTATAATTGTATTAGCTTCCTCCCTTGAGAGACCTCCAAGCTATAGTTCAGAGATGAGCAAACCAGGAGGCACCCAACATATTCCTAGAGTGGAAGAGATGGAGCTGAGCATTTGGAAAACCCAAGAAGGCTATGGGTCACATAGAGACCACAAGAGTTGAACAAAGATCACCAGAGATGTTGCAGGGGTTCTCATGTATTCTGAAGAGTAGTGACTAGTGAATGAATATGAGGAAGCTACCCAAGCCCTGGGGTGAAAGGGAAGAAAACATCCAAAATGATCAAAGAAAAAATAATCTGATTCTCACATAGGATTTGGTGGAGGGTGCGGAATCCAGACAAAGACTGTGTGCATCAGGCTGACTGGAAAAGTTCATAAATTTCCCACATTGGGGAAAGTATTCAGAAGATTTTTGCCTTAGTAATGGAGGATAATTGTCCCTTCATGAAACATTGCTCCAGACTTGCCTAACAAATCTTAAAAGCAAGTCATGAAAGGAACAAGCTGTTTCTAAGTAACTTAACTGCATCCCAGAACAAAGCTCAAGAATATTTATAAGAATATAAAAATATCCAGCACTCAACAAGGTCAAATTCATGATATCTGGCATCCAATCAAAAATTACTAGGTATGAAGAACAGCTTAAAAATATGACTTAAATGATGATAAAAATCAATCCATCAAAACTGATAGCTACAGAACTGAAACAGATGTTAGAATTAGCAGACAAGAGCCTTAAAACAGTTATTTTAACTCTGTATGCTTGAAGGTTATTTATAGAATTTAACCATATCAAATTTAATTTCTAAATAGGAAAATTATAGTACTTGAGATGGAAAAAAAACCACTGGATGTGATAACCAGGGGATTAGACATTGCAAAAGGAAAGATTAGTCAACCTGAAGACATAGCAATAGAAATCCAAAGTAAACAGAAAATAATTCTAAATGAACAGATTATCAATTTGCAAAAAATTCAAGAATCCTAATGTAAATGTAATGAGAGTCTCTGAGAGGAGGAAGTAGACAGAAATAAAAAAAAATAAAGAAATAATGTCTAGAGGAGGGAAGATGGCGGCGAGGGGAGTGCATTACCCCCGTGTGCTGCTTCACTGTGTGGGAGCATGACAAGTCAGGACGGCTAAAGGATATCTTGTTAGGAATTTCCAGCAATAGTGGGGTGCGCCGGAACCTGGAGGAAGGATTTCTATCGCATGAGGATCGGCTACGGGGACTCAAACGCGAGAGGTTTGTCGCACGGAGGGTAACACTGCTTATTAAGCAAATCGCCCCGCGGCTAGAGTCTGCAAGGCGCGCTGGGATAGAGACGCAGGGTTACAGCGCTGCAGTTTCTGCCAGACGCGCAAGCACCGCACTCAGGGCTGAATTCTGGGTTCGAGACGGGGAAGGAAGCGGTCCATCTCGGTTCTCCACACCGGTCAGACCACAGAGGAGGCCAGCAGCCACCATGTTGGTAAACTGACGTCACCACACCTGTTTTTGACTGACCGCAGCTCATTCAGCCATAGAACAGGTAATTTCAGGCTGCAATTCGCCTGCGGCTTGCAGACAGATTGCTAGGGTTCAGCGCCTGGGGGCTTCTTAAAATCTGATCTTATCGGAGTGAACACGGAGCGCGGGGCGGCCGAGTCCCGGCTCCCGGAGCCGTCCCGGAACCGCCCTGGCTCCGGGCTGCGGAGCCTGCGGAGGCTGCTTCTTGGACCCTGCTAATATCAGAGCAAACACGAAACACCAAGAGGCCGAGTTCCGGCTCCCGGAACTGAGCCCGCGGGGACTGCTTCTTGGAGCTTACACTTATAGGAGCTTACACCGAGCACAGAGCGGCCGAGTTCCGGCTCCCGGAACCGTCCCGGAACCGCCCTGGCTCAGGGCTGCGGAGCCCGCGGAGGCTGCTTCTTGGACCCTGCTACTATCAGAGCATACACCAAGCACTAAGCGGCCGAATTCCGGCTCCCGGAACTGAGCCCGCGGGGGCTGCTTCTTGGAGCCTACACTTATAGGAGCTTACACCGAGCACAGAGCGGCCGAGTTCCGGCTCCCGGAACTTCCCTGGACCGGGGCTAGGAGCCCGCGGAAACTGTGTCTCGGTCCGGGTCCTGCTGAGGGCAGGTCAGGACTCACCCATTGCTTGGGTTGCCTGGCAAGGGGAACGAAATGCTGCCATTCGCATAGGATACCAACATGGCAGAGATCTGATGTCAGCAGAAAGCGGTGGAGGAGAGATCTTCATCAATACCAGCGGTGACATAAGCAGTTGGTCTCCTGGTAAGGGGGGTGAGGCTCAGTCACCCGAGTCTCCTCAATTTGTCCTCGAGCCAGAGGGAAGGGGCCGGGCCGCCGCCAGCCCCCGGAGCAGGCCCAGCGGCTCGCCAGCGTGGTGACCGCGTGACCCCAATTGGAGAGGGGGCGGAGCGGAGCCGCCACCCACACCCGCCAGGTGGGCAGACCCACGACCCAGTAGTACATGGGCGTGGTAGGAGGGGCAGGGCAGAGCCGCCCTTCGCGCTTGCAAGGTAAACAGACCTGTGACAGCCTGGCGGGTCAGGCCCAGTGGCCTGCCAGGGTGGTACACACGTCACCCCAACTCGAGTAGGGGCAGAGCAGATCCTTATCCCACGCCCGGATCAGGCCCTGCCGGTGTGGTGGTCACGTGACCCCAATTGGAGTGGGGGTGGAGCGGAACCGCCACCCGTGCCCGCAGGGTGAGCAGACCAGTGATCAACCTGCAGATCAGGCCCAGGGGTCCGCAGGCGTGGTAGGAGGGGCAGGGCAGATCCGCCGCCCGCGCCTTCAAGGTAGGCAGACCTACAACAGACCGGCGGATCAGGCCCAGGAGCCTGCCGGCGGGGTACAAACACCACCCTAATTGGAGTAGTGACAGAGCAGAGTCACCTCCCTTGCCAGGAACAGACCCAGCATCCTGTAGGCGGGGTAGTCACGACACCCCAATTGGAGTAGGGGCAAAGCAGAGCCTCCACTCGTGCCCGAAAGGTGGGCAGATCTGCGACCGACCAGCAGGACAGGCCCAGTGGCCTGCTGGTACGACAGACACGTCACCCCAATTGGAGTAGGGGCAGAACAGAGCCGCCACCAGCTCCCAGAACAGGCCCAGTGACCTGCCGGCGTGGTAGCCACGACACCCCAATTGGAATAAGGAGAGAGCAGAGCCGCCGCCCGCACCTGCAGGAAAGATACGCAAGCAGTATGAAAAGACAAGGAAAGAAAGGACCACAAGCAATGCAGGTCAACGCAACTTTAGAAGAGGTAACAGCTGCAGCAGATGGAATGTCAGATAAAGAATTCAGGATATACATGCTTCAGATGATCTGGAGTATCAAGGAAGACATTAAACAGCAAAATCAGACAATGAAAGATCACTTCGACAACGAATTACGCAAACAAATCCAGGAAGCAAAGGATCAACTATACAGGGAGATAGAGGTTATAAAAAACAAGCAATCAGAAATCCTAGAAATGCAGGAAGCAATAAACCAACTTAAAAACTCAATGGAGAATACTACCAACAGAGTAGAACACTTAGAAGATAGAACATCAGACAATGAAGACAAAGTATTTCAACTGGAAAAGAACATAGACAGCTCAGCAAGACTGTTAAGAAACCATGAGCAGAACATCCAAGAAATATGGGATAACATTAAGAGACCAAACTTAAGAGTCATTGGGATACAGGAAGGTACAGAGCTCCAAACCAAAGGAATGAGCAGTCTATTCAATGAAATAATACAAGAAAACTTCCCAGACTTGAAGAATGAGACAGAATCCCAAATCCTAGAAGCCTACAGGACGCCGAATGTGCAAAATCATAAGAGATCCACACCTAGACACATTATAATGAAGATGCCCAACATACAGAATAAGGAGAGAATTTTAAAAGCTACAAGAGAAAGGAAGCAGATTACATTTAGGGGCAAGCCAATCAGGATAACAGCTGATCTTTCAACACAGACTCTGAAAGCTAGAAGATCCTGGAATAACATATTTCAAACACTGAAAGATAATGGGTTCCAACCAAGAATTGTGTATCCAGCGAAATTAAGCTTCAGGATGGAGAATGAAATTAAAACCTTCCACGATAAACAAAAGTTTAAAGAATTCGCAGCTAGAAAACCATCTCTTCAAAACATCCTAGCCAAAGTATTACAGGAAGAGGAAATGGAAAATAACAATGAAAACCAACAGTGGGAGGTAGGACAGTAAAGGGGGGGGGAAACAATCAAAGAGGAAAACAAACAATGTTTAGTAACAGAAATAAACAAATATGGCTGGAAGAACAACCCATATCTCAATAATAACCCTAAATGTTAATGGCTTAAACTCACCAATTAAGAGACACAGGCTAGTAGAATGGATCACAAAACAAGACCCAACAATATGCTGCCTACAGGAGACGCATTTGATAGGAAAAGACATACATAGGCTGAAGGTGAAAGGTTGGGAAAAATCATATCACTCATATGGACTTCGGAAACAAGCAGGCGTGTCCATACTCATATCAAATAAAATAGATTTCAAGCCAAAGTTAATCAAAAGAGATAAAGAGGGACACTACATACTGCTTAAGGGAACCATACACCAACAAGACATAACAATCATAAATATTTATGCCCCAAACAATGGTGCAGCTATGTTCGTCAAACAAACTCTTCTCAAGTTCAAGAGTCTAATAGACCACCACACCATAATCATGGGAGACTTCAACACACCTCTCTCGCCACTGGACAGATCTTCCAAACAAAAGTTGAATAAGGAAACTATAGAACTCAATAACACTATTAATAACCTAGACCTAATTGACATATATAGAGTATACCACCCAACATCAAGCAGTTACACTTTTTTCTCAGCAGCACATGGATCCTTCTCAAAAATAGATCATATATTATGTCACAGGGCAACTCTTAGACAATATAAAGGAGTAGAGATATTACCATGCATCTTATCTGATCATAATGGAATGAAACTGAAAATCAACGATAAAAGAAGGAAGGAAAAAGCATACATCAATTGGAGAATGAACAATAGGTTACTGAATGATCAATGGGTTATAGAAGACATCAAGGAGGAAATTAAAAAATTCTTAGAGATAAATGAAAACACAGACACAACATATCGGAATCTATGGGACACATTGAAAGCAGTTCTAAGAGGAAAATTCATTGCTTGGAGTTCATTCCTTAAAAAAAGAAAAAACCAACAAATAAATGATCTCATACTTCATCTCAAAATCCTTGAAAAAGAAGAGCAAAACAACAGCAAAAGAAGTAGAAGGCAAGAAATAATTAAAATCAGAGCTGAAATTAATGAAATCGAAACAAAAGAAACAATTGAAAAAATTGACAAAACTAAAAGTTGGTTCTTTGAAAAAATAAACAAAATCGACAGACCCTTAGCGATGCTAGTGAAGAGAAGAAGAGAGAGAACTCAAATTACTAGCATACGGGATGAAAAAGGCAATATCACAACAGACACTTCAGAAATACAGAAGATAATCAAAAACTATTTTGAATCCTTATACTCCAATAAATTAGAAGATAGTGAAGGCATAGATAAATTTCTTAAGTCATATGATCTGCCCAGATTGAGTCAGGAGGATATAGAAAACCTAAACAGACCAATATCAATTGAGGAGATAGAAGAAACCATAAAAAGACTACCAACTAAGAAAAGCCCAGGTCCCGATGGGTATACAGCAGAATTTTACAAAACCTTTAAAGAAGAACTAATACCAATATTTTTCAAGCTACTTCAGGAAATAGAAAAGGAGGGAGAACTTCCAAATTCATTCTATGAGGCCAACATCACCCTGATACCTAAACCAGACAAAGACACTTCAAAGAAAGAAAACTACAGACCAATATCTCTAATGAACCTAGATGCAAAAATCCTCAATAAAATTCTGGCGAATCGGATACAAAAACATATAAAAAAAATTGTACACCATGATCAAGTAGGATTCATCCCTGGGATGCAAGGCTGGTTCAATATACGGAAATCAATAAATGTTATTCACCACATCAATAGACTTAAAAATAAGAACCATATGATCATCTCGATAGACGCGGAAAAAGCATTTGACAAAGTACAGCATCCCTTTATGTTCAAAACTCTAGAAAAACTAGGGATAACAGGAACATACCTCAATATTGTAAAAGCAATCTATGCTAAGCCTCAGGCTAGCATTATTCTGAATGGAGAAAAACTGAAGGCATTCCCTCTAAAATCTGGAACAAGACAGGGATGCCCTCTCTCTCCACTTCTCTTCAACATAGTTCTCGAAACACTGGCCAGAGCAATTAGACAGACGAAAGAAATTAAAGGCATAAAAATAGGAAAAGAAGAAATTAAATTATCACTATTTGCAGATGATATGATTCTATATCTAGCAGACCCAAAAGGCTCTACAAAGAAACTATTAGAGCTAATAAATGAATTCAGCAAAGTGGCAGGATTTAAAATCAACACGCATAAATCAAAGGCATTCCTGTATATCAGCGACAAATCCTCTGAAATGGAAATGAGGACAACCACTCCATTCAAAATATCTTCAAAAAAAATAAAATACTTGGGAATCAACCTAACAAAAGAGGTGAAAGACTTATACAATGAAAACTACAGAACCCTAAAGAGAGAAATAGAAGAAGATCTTAGAAGATGGAAAAATATACCCTGTTCATGGATAGGCAGAACTAACATCATCAAAATGGCGATATTACCAAAAGTTCTCTATAGGTTTAATGCAATGCCAATCAAAATCCCAATGGCATTTCTTGTAGAAATAGAGAAAGCAATCATGAAATTCATATGGAAAAATAAAAGACCCAGAATAGCAAAAACAATGCTAAGCAAGAAGTGTGAATCAGGCGGTATAGCGATACCAGACTTCAAACTATACTACAGAGCAATAGTAACAAAAACAGCATGGTACTGGTACCAAAACAGGCGTGTGGACCAATGGTACAGAATAGAGGACACAGAAACCAATCCACAAAACTACAACTATCTTATATTTGATAAAGGGGCTAAAAGCATGCAATGGAGGAAGGATAGCATCTTCAACAAATGGTGCTGGGAAAACTGGAAATCCATATGCAACAAAATGAAACTGAATCCCTTTCTCTCGCCATGCACAAAAGTGAATTCAAAATGGATCAAGGAACTTGATATCAAATCAGAGACGCGCCGTCTGATAGAAGAAAAAGTTGGCTACGATCTACATACTGTGGGGTCGGGCTCCAAATTCCTCAATAGGACACCCATAGCACAAAAGTTAAAAACTAGAATCAACAAATGGGACTTACTCAAACTAAGAAGTTTTTTCTCAGCAAAAGAAACAATAAGAGAGGTAAATAGGGAGCCTACATCCTGGGAACAAATCTTTACTCCTCACACTTCAGATAGAGCCCTAATATCCAGAGTATACAAAGAACTCAAAAAATTAGACAATAAGAGAACAAACAACCCAATCAACAAATGGGCCAAGGACCTGAACAGACACTTCACAGAGGAGGACATACAGTCAATCAACAAGTACATGAAAAAATGCTCAACATCTCTAGCTGTCAGAGAAATGCAAATCAAAACCACCCTAAGATACCATCTCACTCCAGTAAGATTGGCAGCCATTAGGAAGTCAAACAACAACAAGTGCTGGCGAGGATGTGGGGAAAAGGGTACACTTGTACATTGCTGGTGGGACTGCAAATTGGTGCAGCCAATTTGGAAAGCAGTATGGAGATTTCTTGGAAAGCTGGGAATGGAGCCACCATTTGACCCAGCTATTCCCCTTCTTGGTCTATTCCCTAAAGACCTAAAAAGAGCATGCTACAGGGACACTGCTACATCGATGTTCATAGCAGCACAGTTCACAATAGCAAGACTGTGGAACCAACCTAGATGCCCTTCAATAGACGAATGGATAAAAAAAATGTGGCATTTATACACAATGGAGTATTACTCTGCATTAAAAAATGACAAAATCATAGAATTTACAGGGAAATGGATGGCATTAGAGCAGATTATGCTAAGTGAAGCTAGCCAATCCCTAAAAAACAAATGCCAAATGTCTTCTTTGATATAAGGAAAGTAACTAAGAACAGAGTAGGGACGAAGAACAGGAGAAGAAGATTAACATTTAACAGGGATGAGAGGTGGGAGGGAAAGGGAGAGAGAAGGTAAATTGCACGGTAATGGAAGGAGACCCTCAGGGTTATACAGTGGAGGGGGTAGAGAGAGAGGAGGGGAGGGGAGGGGAGAGGTGGGGAGGGGGGAGGGTGGATGATGGGAAAGGCAGCGGAGCACAACAGACACTAGTATGGCAATTTGTAAATCAATGGATGTGTAACTGATGTGAATCTGCAATCTGTGTATGGGGTGAAGGTGGGAGTTCATAACCCACTAGAATCAAAGTGTGGAATATGATATGTCAAGAAATTTGTAATGTTTTGAACAACCCACAATAAAAAATTAAAAAAAAAAGAAAAAAGAAATAATGTCTAGAATTTTTTTTAAATTTAAGGAAAAATATAAACCTGTAAATCTATGATTGCAACAAACCCAAAGCACTAGGAACAAAATGAAAACAATACTAAGAAAAATCATGACCAAACTACTTAAAACAAGCAAGAAAAGAAACACTTAAAAGCAACCAGAAGAAAAAGATATATATGTATACTTATAGAGTAATTAAGCTAAGTATGACTTCAGATTTCTTATCAGAAATAAAACTCACCTGAAATGATCATTCACAAGACTTGCCTTGGACTTTTGCTAACTTTCCACATACATGAGTTGGAACTCCTCATATGTGGAAAAACATGAAGGAGAAACAAAATGTGAAGGACCTTTGTCCCCAAATTCAGGAAACAGAGCTGGCTGACAATGCAGACCACTCACTAGAAACTGACACTGAGAGACAAATTAAAGGTTATGATTTTTTTCAAATGTTTGTATTTTGAGATTTTACTGATACTGCAGATTAGCCTTTTCTTACTTAACACAATTATTTTTAAGGCTGTAAATTTATGTCTTTTGCATTAAGCTCTTTAATTGAAAGTTTTTTCTATACAAAGACAGAATTGATCTAGAGCTTTCTAGAAAGGCCATTGTTTTCTCAGTAATTTGAAAAGCTAACTTTTAAATTTCATATGGCTCGCATCTATTGGTGCCTTTCTGGGTTTTCTATTCCATTGTCTGTTTTTCTATACAATGATATTCATGCACTAATTACATATGTTTATACAATGACTTGATATCTGGTAAGACATGTGCTCATTTTTCCTCTTTCTTTAGTGTTTCTTGATTCTTCCTACACTATTGAATTTCCAAATAAATTTTATAGTCAGTTTTTAAAAAATATATGATGTTATTGAGAGTTGCAGTTAGATCATTCATTTCAACCTGTCTTATTACAGATCAATATGTGTAAAAGTATCCAGTTCTATAAGAAGGGTGGGTCTACAGTGACTGTTTTAATCTTCACAGCAGTAGTGGCAAGGGAGATATGATAGTGAAGGAGTGACAGTCTGCGAGCCTCGTGGGCATCTCCGGGTCAGATATCCTCCCTCTCCCTCTAAGGGTTAGCCTCCATTCACTTAGGGTGCAGACCATGTCAATATAACTTCACCACTGTGACCACGTTTGAGGGCATAGCAAGTGTGTATTCAGAGTTCCTTCAAGGCCTGGAGGAGACTAATCATTGTCAGATTCTCAGAGAGTAAATACAGTGCTTAATTTACTCTTAATCATTTCAGTCAATGCCTTGGCTAACTAGAGGGTTGAATTCTCTGTAACTCCATTTTAATAATATCTTGAGGAATTCAGACAATTTATTTTACATGTATCAATTTTTGAGTGCCTGCTTAGCTTTAGGTATTATTCTAAGTACTGAATATTCAGCAGTAAGAGGAAAAATATACTTTTTGTGTATTAGAGTATATCATGTACAAATGAAACCTCATTTAACCTGTAATTAAAAGGATTTATGTAACAAAATATACATGATTTTTCATATAATTAATCCATTCATTCATTTATCTCACATTATTTATGTTCATAGAGCACTATAATGGTCCAGATATGAGGCTGACAAAAATGACCAAGGCTCAGTTTCTATCTTTGAGGAGCTCCTAGTTTAATTATTTAATAATTGGCAGTACACTTGATAAAACAATTGCATATCAAATGGAAACCAATCTGTCCCTGAACTTTCTCATCCTTTCCATTTGCTTCTTCTAGATGAGGATAGGCATTCACTCGGGCTCCGTGCTGGCTGGTGTTGTTGGGGTGAGAATGCCACGATATTGCCTGTTTGGAAATAATGTCACTCTGGCAAGCAAATTCGAATCTGGAAGTCATCCTCGGCGTATCAACGTCAGCCCAACAACCTACCAGTAAGTGTTCTCTGCCCTCTGTCTTCCCGCCCCTGACTTTGACTAGAGCTGATATCCTGTTGTGAGAAGAATTTTTCTTCATCTTATCATTCTCCAAGATATTATATGTAGATCCACCCAGTCTAAAAGATAATTATTGTGACACAGACTTTTATTTGAACCCTGAGAGAGTGCATGGAAAATCTGACTTAACTGAGGTAAATATAGGTTTGTGATTCCCCACAGTCTCTGTCTCTCTGCAGTATATCTGTTTAAAATAAAAGAGAGCAAATGTTAACGGTCTGAATTACACTTTTGTAAAATCCCAATGTTTTTAAAATGTTCCTCAATGTTTATAAAAATCAAAGGGATAAGAAAGGTAGCTCATTTGTTTTCATTCTTTGGAATAATGAATATAAATAAATAAGAGCTCTGAAGTAAGATATATACTGAGTTCAGAATAAAACTTAAACTGTATTTATCTTAAAGGTCATTTTTGACAGTACTACACAATTTGGCCTCCTGAAATCATCCTTATTTTATGCCTGGTTCATGTCCTCTCCCCCACTATATTTAAGCTCCATATAAGCAGAGACCATGTTGATTTGGATCATCATTATAACCCAGGACTTAGGAAAAATGCATAGAACATAACAAGCACTCTACAAATATTTGTTTGTTTGTTTGTATATTTATTGGTGCATTATAATTATAAATAAAAAATGTAATTCATTGTTACATATTTGTACATGCACACAAGGTAGAAATACAGTACAAATGTTTATTGAATCAATGAATAAATGCTCAACAATAGAGACATATTTCAAATAAGTGGCAAACTTCTCTTGTAGAGATCTTAATAATGGGACTTTGTGCTCTAGTTCATGGAGCAAGGAACTTAAATCAATCATTTCATTTCTATCTTCTTACCATGATCACAGTATTTCCCATGATGGTGTTAATACTTATTTTTCATATTTGGATAACAGTGTAGATGTATATATTTTGTGAAAACTTCACTTTTTAGAAAGAGATGACATGTAAAGAATGGGCCAAAGATCCAGGTATGGTGGCACATGCCTGGAATCCCAGTGGCTTGGGAGGCTGAGGCAGAAGGTTCGAGAGTTCAAAGCCAGCCTCAGCAATGTTGACATGCTAAGCAACTCAGTGAGACCTGTCTCTAAATAAAATACAAAATACAAAACATACTTCAATCAGAATGGCAATCATCAAGAATACAAGCAACAGCGCTCGCTTTGGCAGCACTGGAATAATACAGAGAAGATTAGCATGGCCCCTGTGCAAGGATGACATGCAAATTTGTGAAGCATTCCATGTTTTTTCGTTGTCCAAAGTACATGAATGAATTCACGAATTGTGTGAATATACTTTGTATACAACCAGAGACATGAAAAATTGCGCCCTATATGCGTGATATGAATTGTAATGCATCCCACTGTCATATATAACAAATTAGAATTAAAAATTTTAAAAAAGTACAAGTAGCAATAAGTGTTGGTGAAGATGCAGGGCAAAAAAGGTACACTCATACATTGCTGGTGGTATTGCAAATTCATGCAACCACTCTGGAAAGCAGTATGGAGATTCCTTAGAAAACTTGGAATGGAACCTCCTTTTGCCCCAGCTATCCCACTCCTCGATCTATACCCAAATGTCTTAAAATCAGCATACTTTAGTGGCACAGCCACATCAATGTTTATTGCAGCTCAATTCACAATAGCTAAACTGTGGAACCAACCTAGATGCCCTTCAACAGATGAATGGATAAAGAAACTGTGGTATATATACACAATGAAATATTACTCAGTTTTAAAAGAGAATAAAATTATGGCATTTGCAGGTAAATGGATGGAGTTGGAGAATATCATGCTAAGTGAAGTAAGCCAATCTCAAAAAACCAAAGTCCAAATGTTCTCTCTGATAAGTGGATGCTGACCTACAATGAGGGGCGGGGGTGGGGGCAGGGGAAGAATTCCGGGAACTTTGGAGTGGGAAAAGAGGAGGGTGATAGTGGAGGGAGCATGGGAGTAGGAAAGATGGTGGAATGAGAAGGACAACATTACCTTAGGTACATGTATGATTGCACAAATGGTCCAACTCTACATAGTGAACAACCAGAGAAATGAAGTTTGATTCTATTTGTGTACAATGAAACAAAATGCATTCTGCTGTGATGTATAACTAATTAGAAATAAAACATTTAAATGTTTAAAATAGTAAAATACAAAATAGGGTGGGATGTGTGGTCAAGTGCTCCATAATGCAATTTCCGATATCCCCGCCCCCACCAAAAAAATAGGCCAATGGTGTGGGAAGTTTGCGCTCTCAGCTTAGACATCATAACTCTTCCTGGCTTTGTTTACGTGTGACCTCAAAGGAACCCCTCCAAATCACACAAGACCTGTGCCCTTTGATGCCGATTCTGAGTTTTCATAATATTTTTTTACATTAATTGAGTTTGTGATGATCCTTAGTGGAATTAAATGATTCCAACAACTCCAAACATGGGAGCATTTTGTTCTGTTATTGTCCCAAGACCTGCCAAAATAATCAAATGGAGCCATAGATAGACACATTGTGCTGCCAAGTGGGTAGTTTCTAAAATACATTAACTCTGGCCCCAAATCATGTTATTCCTAATAATATACAATACTTGAACATTCAGTCTATCTTCAGAACAACTTCTTTCTCCCCCTTTACCTATACCTTATCAACCGTCCATTCTTTAACAAATATTTGTTGATCATCTACTATATTCCAAACACTATATTAGGCACTAAGGATACAACAATGCGGAGCCTAAATATGATCTCTGTCCTTGTGAAGGAGATCAAAGACTAGCTGGTACCTGAGTAAATAAGTAACTATTACAAGCAAATGTGGAGATCAAGAAACCCTGAATTACAGTATTAGAGCAGGAGGAAGGGTAGGCTAAAAAAGGATGGAGAAATAAACCGAAATCAGACCAGCACTCAAGGTAAATAACATTAAGGGGTTTCTATCCACTTTTGTCAGCTGTTTCACCACTGTGACCAAAAGACCTGACAAGAACAATTTTAGAGGGAGAGAAGTTTATTTGGCACTCATGGTTTCAGAGTTCTCAGTCCATAGACAACCGGCTCCATTGCTCTAAGCCAAAGGTGTGGCAGAACAACATCATGACATAAGAGTGTGGAGAAAAGTGGATCAGGACATGACAATCAGGAAGCAGAGAGTGAGCATTCCTTACCAGGGACAAAATATAAACCCCAAGGGCACACCCCCAATGACCCACCCCTGTCTGCCTACAGTCACCACCAACCAGTTAATCCCTATCCATGGATTAATGCACTAAGTTAAGGCTCTCATAACCCAATCATTTCACCTCTAAACTTTCTTGCACTGTCTCACGTGAGCTTTTGTGGGAGACTGCATATCCAAACCACAACACTACCTAAGCCCTAAGATCAATAAATGACCTTGAGATGTTTAAAGCAGAGGAGGGGCTGGACCAAATTTGTGATTTTAAAAGATAATAGGAAGGAGAACAATTGCAGGGTTGGGCCAGGTTGGGGTAGAGAAGCAATCCAATAGCTGAGAGCAGGCTCTGCTATCCACGTTTCACTGACAGTCCCAACCATCTGTTGTTTCTGCTTGTCTTCCTGTGCTTCAGCAGAGTGGCTGTACTCAGTGACTTTGATGTTCATTTTAATCAGGTGTGTCATAGAGAGAAAGAGAGTAACTTAGCTCCTGGTAAATCCTTGGACAGTCAAAGTCTCAGATCTCACTCTTGTGTCCTTCTACCCTCATATATACAGTCCAGTCATGGGAAATTCTGCTATTCCAGGCTACACAGGCAGTTTATAAGCCAATAGAATGTACTTCTCCTTCCACTGAACCCCCAAAGTGAAATGCCAGCATCGAACTTGCTGGGACATGCTTTATCAGATGGCAAATTTGCCCTCTCAGAGCAAATAAGAATTTGTGAAGTAAAACTGTGTTTTAAGCTTATGAGAGCTTGACATTTTCAGTTTTCATCTTTGAAATTAAATCTTGTAGAATGTCCAGTATTGCCTGGTTATCTTGAAAACTTCAGAGAGGTTCTTATACAATTTATTTTTAGTAAAATTATTTGATTATCATAAACTTTTTGAGAATGGATTAATTTGATATTTTGATAAGCTGAAATAATTTTCTGGATAGTTGGTTCAGAATATGCTTTACCTGGAAATACTCAAGTAATTGATTAAAAAATACTTAGACAACTGCGGAGTACAGAAAGCTAAAAGATAACATTTTTATGATCTCACTGCTGGTTTAATACTATATTTGCTTCAGCTATTTTTAAAAATAGAAATGCGTAGAACATCTCTTTGGAAAAGTCCCTCCCTTTTATTGGAACAAATATCTGAATGAATTAGATGTGTTTTAAAATCCAGTGGTTTGTATACTGTTCTAAAATCCAGTGGTTTGTATATTTCTACATATGTATGCATAAACAATATAACTTTATTTTAGTTTTTTAAGTTTTTATAAGTGGTATTTTACTATATAACTCTTTCTCTAATTTTGAATTATTTTAAACAAAATTTCATACTTTTAGGATCTATCCATGATAAAACATTCTACTTT
This sequence comes from Marmota monax, assembly GCF_021218885.2. Lineage (NCBI taxonomy): Eukaryota > Metazoa > Chordata > Mammalia > Rodentia > Sciuridae > Marmota > Marmota monax. The sequence continues at coordinate 7,143,600 of NW_026692132.1, forward strand.
AACTCATCATTTAATGACTGTATGACAGTCTAGTGTATAACTACTCTGTATTTTAATTTTTTTATTTATTCCTCAATTGATGAACATGTAGGTTTATTTTCTACTTTCTAATACTAGAAAGTGTATTGTTAAGAACATTATTTACCTGTCCACATTAGATTACATTTCATGCAAGACAATAATTTAGCTTACTCAAGGTTACTAGAATCAAGAGTGATCAAATGTTGTTTATCTTTAACATCATTGTAGACACAGGGAATAAAGTCTGTAAAATCAAAACCACGACTTTGACAAGAGAGGCCTCATTTTTCTAGATTTTATGTGTGTGAGTTATCTTGTGTGCATGTAGTAATGCCCAAGGACCATTTATTTCCTCTTCACCTAGAGCACTTTATTGTTAATTTCATTCCTCCACAAAAAGAAATCTTTATGGAGTCTCAAGTTTTCCACATTTGATGTTTTCATATTTCCTCAATAAATGTGATGTTTTTACTCATCTTTATTCCTACTCAGACCTATTTTAAAATAATGCACATATTATAAACAATTGTTATAACATTGTGCTACTGATCTGTGAAAATGAAATAGTTGTTTATATTAAGAATGGCTTCAGCAAATTTTGAAGTGGCATGAATAATTGAATGATTTGCATGAGCAGATTTAATTGTTTTTCCTTGCTATATGCAAACTAAAAATGTAGAAAGACTCTTTAATTATTTTGATATGAAATTTTCTTAACTTTTAAACATTTTTGCTTTTCTCATTTTACAATTGATCAACTTCTGGACTTTCTGTAATGTCTATTTTTCCTTCACTCTAAAAGTGTTAAAACCATGCTGCCTTCTCAGTATTGCTACATGAGCAGCCCCTTAGATTAGAGAATATACAATGGATCAGAATTGAGCAACAGTTAAGTGCACAAGCTCAGAATTAAATGCCTCAGTTAGCATTCTGGCTCACACTCAGTATCTCTGAAATTTAGCAACTTAACTTCTTTGGACCAAGTTTGATCATCTTTATGAGCACCTATTTCGGAAGATTGCTGGTAGGATTTAATGTGATGTTTATATAGCTCATTTTACTTGGAACATAGTAGATATTTATTCATTGCTTCATCCTATTCTTGCTGTGAATAAAAAGATCATCTTATTTCTTCACTTGATTCTCATGTTTTATCACTTTAGCCACATTGAATAATGAGTGATAACTAGAATTACAGACCTCAGCTGACAATCCTGAGGAAAGAGTGAGTTTGGCAATTTGGCCCAAAGCATTTAAGTTCTGACTCAGAACTGAACTAGTGATCAGTTTTTTTCCTCCTATAAGTTTTTATTAGCAAAGGCATCTTACTGATGGTCTAACTCAGTCGTGGGATTAAAACTGGCTGTTTTCTTTTGAAAAATCCCCAAATTCAAGCAGATTTCCATAGTTACTTCAATTAATCAATACATAAATAGATGTTTGTTTATAGATATACAGAAATAATTACTTTCTAATTAGATTAATTGCTTACTATTGGCTTCAGCAACATAACTATATGTATTTTTTAAATCTTACAGTTATGTAGGATACAAGTCTGACTGACATGGGTCTCACTTGGTAAAATCAAATTGTTATTAGGGCTGCATGCTTACTGCAAGTGCTAGGAGATGATGCACTTTCTTACTTTTTTCAGATTCAAGAGGAGGTCACCATCATCCCTTGGTCCATATCCCCCTTCCTCCATCATCAAAGCTGGGAATAGTGTGTTGACTTCTTCCATCATCACATCTCTTTTTCTGACTTTTTTTTTTCTCCCTCTTCCACTTTTAAGGACCTTGGTGATTTTATTGAGCCCATTGGATAATCCAGGATACTTTTTTTTCACTTTGAAGGTGTCTTAATCTCTCTTTGCCATATAACCTATCGTATTCACAGGTTTCAGGAGTTAGGATGTGAACATCTTGTGGGGCATGGATTATTATGTCTACAAGAATGGAAACTAAAGGCTAAAACATGCCTGAAATATAGCCCAATTCTATCCACCTCCTGTCTTTAAAAACTTTTTTTATGGTTATATTTACATATCAACTATGTAAGCAAAATCTGAGGAAGAAAAGGACATTTGCAAGATGAAATATCTGATGTAAAAGGGATTTTTACTAGGATTAAAGACATAGATTCCTAAAGAGAAACACCTGTTACAGGAGTGATTTGTATTTCTCTATTTAAGATGTGGTAGATTCTTTGACTTGAGGAGGAATCAAAGGATCAGTCCTGAGAGAAATGGAATGTTTATAAAGAGGAATACCATCCTCAAACTTCATATCCTGTCCTAAGATATAGCTACCTTTATACAATCTTTAAAGAAATTGGACAATATTTAAGTTGCAAGTATCTGCAGACCACTAGCACCAGGCTTAAAATTCCACAGATCGCATTTTATGATAGAGTTTGATATAGTGCATAAATCCCTATCCTGGAAATTAGGAGAACTGAGTCTAACCTTGGTTGAGATATTCGTCACCCAGATGATCAAATACTGCATATTTTTGCTCTAAGATATCATTGGTAGCCATAGAACACACAGCAAACATTTATTGAATCACTTATTCTCTTTAAGTAATTTATTCACATTAGCTCATTTATGCCTCACAGCAAGCCTGTGAAGTAAGCACTGTTATTATTCTTTATTTTTCAAATGAGAAGAAACTTGAACTTTGAAAGATTGCATAAGTCCCCAATAGCATCCAGCTAAAGTGTGGGAGTCAGAATTTAAATTCATAGCTGCCTTACTGTAGATCCTTGGTATCCATAGCCAAATGTCTCATTGAGTTGATAACTAATTCAAATAAACTGGCAAAAATAATTATAAATAATTTCTACCTTGGCGAGAATATTTCCTAAATGAGGGAGCAATAGGGAGCAGACAAGAATCAGAGTAAGGAAGATTCCTTTCTGTCTTCCTCTATAGACCTTGCATACCCCAAGGTTGCACTCTTGATTTTCTGTGTTCTTTTCATACTCAGGGTTACAAAAAAGAAGTATATTCTTTCCAAAAGGTTTACTAGGAGTCTCTGTATTTCTAATGACATCAGTATCTCTATCTCTGGATCAAACATGAGTATATGGCAAAGCCATGGCCAATGGAGGCTTCCAAGTGAGACAGTTTCTGTGAGGCTGCAAACTTTCAAGTATGTGTCTCTACTGTTTATAAGTTCCTGAAAATATAGGCCTACAATTTAGAATTTACTTAATAATAGTTCAAAGGAATACATCTTTCCCGTATATTGAAGATACTTAGAATAATTGAAGAAAGATGAAATCTCCTGGATATATTTTTTCTTTGCATGTAAAAGTTAATAGTCATTAACAATAGTCAAAAATAATGCTAGAAAATCCACTTCTGTTACTTTGTCAATATACTTACTGGTGAGATATTATGTTATAAATATTTACTCTCCTTCCAGGGAATACTTCCTGTGGGAAAATATGTCCAAAGAAATTTCAGGAAATCTTGCCTAGCAGTTTATCAATAACTTCTTTTCTTTTTCTTTTTTGGTCCAAATCAAAATTCTCATACACACCCATGACTCGATAATTAAGAAAAATAAAAAGTATCCAGGCTGCAATGTTTCTACCCTGTCAGTCTTTTAAATAACTTTATTGATCACCCTATCTTTTTCTCTCTAGAAGCAACCAAACAGTAAACACTATATTTCACAAACGAAATATAATCAGTAAAGACAAATGACTAAATAGTTCTCCCAAAAGGAAAACTTGAGCTCTGCCTCAAGAATTGTATTTCTATTTTTCCAATTATAGACAACAACATTAATATTACCCTTTTAAAAGTGCCAATAAAAGTCACATATAGAAAAATTGAATGAGGTAGTCTACTCATTTAGACATTTTTATTTTGTTCTTTTTTTCTTTGTCTCCCTTCCATATTATATAGCATTTGCCCAGAAAATGCAAGTCTGTGGATTGGGATTCATAAGCCTTCCTAATGCATTTTTTAATTTTTTTAAGTTGTTGATTTTTAAGTTGTTATTTTATTTGTTATATGTGATGCTGAGAATCGAACCCAGTGTCTCACACATGCTAGGCAAGTGCTCTGCCCCTGAGCCACACTCCCAACCCCCTAATGTAATTTTATAAACATGACCCATTTTTTTCAACATTCAGACTATTCCTCAATTATTTTGTATATTTTTACCAGCACATTTAAGGATATTGTAGTGAAATCTTGAGGACCAGAATGCAATATTGCAGTTACTTTTTGGAATAAATAATAGTAAAACTTGCCTTCTAAAGGGAGCACTCATCTCAAGATCTAATTGCTAAGAGTGGTTGTAAGAATCAATGAGAAAAACATGAATATGTAACATGCAGACATAGACATGAAAAGAAAGATTATGTCTGGCAATTTATATGTTTTTTTCTTTGTGGTTTACTTAATGATTTGGCATAGATTTGGGCTGTATGGTAGGCTCAAGCTTGAAAGTGGAAGGAGACTGCTGTTGGTCCCTGATAAGGACCTATTATTACTAAATAGTATAAGGAAGACCTCTCCTCACCTAGTTGGGGGATGGTGTAGCATTTCATAAGTCTTGGGTTAGTGTGTTTATGAGTTTTCTGAAGCATTTTCAATGCATACTCATGTGCATTTTTCTGGAGAGATTTTTTTTCCCTAATACTGTCATTAGATTTTTAAAGTGGCTCATGATTCAGAAAATATTAAGAACCACTACAGACTGATTAAATTAAAGAATGACCAAATAAAAGCATATGAAGTTCACATTCCTCACACTACCGCTAATTGGCTTATGACCTTGGATGAGTCACATTTCAATAGTTTCATCATCTGTTTCCTTATGAATTATAAAACTCAATTAGGTCTAGATAATTTAAAATTTAAAAAAAAAATTTACACTAAACCCTGAAATAGAGAAAGGACAGATTCCACAGCAGTGAAATTAGAATAGTCTTTAATTTATTTCATAGTTATATATCATTGTTAAGTTTTTAGTTGTGACAAACCCTTGTTTTGCTAGGGGTGTCTGGCATGTCCACATCAGGGAAAACTGAGTAAAGAATTTAAGGAAACTCATGGTACTATCTTTACAACTCTTCTGTAAGTCTGAAAGTGTTCCAAAATAAGATGTTTACTTTTAAAATTACATTTCTAATATCCAGGAAGGCTGATGTCACATGAAAGAGAATCTTGTGTACTATTAGAAGCCCACTGAAGTGTTCTGAGCTTGGGAACAAGAAGCAATGATTTGCAAGGAGTAGAATGGGAGTACTAGAGGTGGGCTGACTGTTCTGTTGTCCCAGGCCTGCCATGGGGTCATGAACTAGGGCATGGTCCTGGGCATAGAAAGAAAGTATATAAGATATGAAAGTCTTTAAAGAACTAATTCTTCTGGCCAACAGAGGATGAACACATTGTCATTTTATATGCTATATGGTCAACACTGGGCCTCAAAGCTTAAAAAACAAAATTTACTGACTTTTAAAAATAATGTCTTAAAATATATTCCCTCTTTTAGAGGTATTACTTTTAGGTTTAGCATATAGTCAAGCTTCTTTATAATTTTATACTTCTCCTTTTTGTCTTTATACACAACCTTTAAAAGAGATGATGAAAAGATGTACTACATAATTACATTATATTATTTATGTATTGCTTTGTTATATTAACTAACCCCTTTTTTTAAAAAGCACATTATGCCTTCTAAAAAATTGTGAATTGTGCTATGTAAATACATTTTAATATTTAATAAAATATATTATGTGTGGAGAACTCATTTTTCAACCTAGAGACTTGAAACCAATCTTAATCGGGCCTTAATCTTTTAGCTGTCAGTTCTCACTGTTCTTTTGTATGTAATGCTTTGTTAACTAGGAGAAATATGATAGCTCTACCTGCTATGCTCAACCATCCATTCTTGGCTCTGACTAACATGCAGAAATTTCTCATGCATGAGTCACCCATGACTCTATAATCATTTTTTGTGATATTTTCTTACACAACATTGTTTTCCCTGGAGCTCTTGAAAATGTTTCACATTTGCTAGTATAAAACTAATATATTTGATCATATTGCTTTATATGACCCTCTATAATCTAAGTAGTATAGAAATTCTCAATCTTCACTGACTATTAGAACTCTAAACAACTTTTGAAATAAATTAGAGTGAGCTCTTTCTTTTTCTCAAGGAAATTGAGAACCAGATAATTTAAGTGACTATTTAGAACAATTAGCTAATTTTCTCATATCTCATGACAAAAAGTATGCTGTTTTATAGACTCCAAACATTTTCTCAGACTGATTTACTTTTTTTGAGACTGAAGTTATTCCAATTCTGCTATTCTTCTAACATACCTAGGACTTCCTCTACTTCTGAATGATTTAGAAATGTATAAAGGACATAGAATTCTTTAAAATTAATTCTGGTCTTAATTGTAAATGAAATCAACTAAGTATTGCTCATTTAAAAAAATAAATGTTTATGTTTTTTATTCTTTTCACTTTCCCCCTAATCTTTTATACAGAAAGACCAGGATAATGATGGATTTGTTTTTAAAAAAGATTGGTCATAGAAGTTAAAAAAAAAAAAGTGAGGCGATTATAATTTACATGAGCTGATTCCAGTTATCTTTCCTAATCTCTCATTTGTCATCTCTTTTTACAGTTCTCTCTGTTGGTGCATAATACTTTTGAGTGTTTTGAATTTTAAGTGTCTTGGCATGTATTGGAAATTAAGATCTTAGACTGTTAAATTTGATTTGGCAGTGTCCACAACAGGCAGTGGGGTAGAATTATCATCATTTATTCAGCAAGTTAAAATTCAAGCATTTAAGAGCCATCAATTTTGTCAGTCAAGTAGGAACTTGGCCACATGAGCTCTTTCTGGAAGCATCAAACATACAAACTTGGGATCTCTTATGAACACACGTTGCCCTCAGTACTTAACCTAGGATGGGATGCAGAAAGAAATGAGCTGGGGTGTCACAGAAATGTTCATCAGACTCTCTACCTTCTGAATGTGAGTAGCCATATAAGAAGACTATCCCTTTTTCAGAACTTATCCACTATCCTGAATTTTAGAACCTAAAAACTGACAATCTTACAATATTGCCTCAAAATCTGCAACTAAAAAGGTTAGTAAACTTAAAGTACATAAAAATCTGGTGAGATCTCTGTGTTGTAACTCACAGTGATCTAGGTTCTTACTTTCCTTATTTGGACAACAGTATTGTTTCCAGAAAATGAATCATTGAGTTTCAAGGGATTTTAGGCTGTCTAGCCAACTCACTAACTCTAGTTCCATTTGGGCCTATCTTTAAACAGCATGAGATCTTGGAGCAGTGAAGCATGAACAAAAGTACAAAGCAGAGTTTCTTCTTTTCTTCCACTCTGATGGAAAGAAAAAGTTGAATAGGAAAACTTCAGGAACTTCAGAACACTAAGAAAAACACAAGTTGTCTTGGTGTTTATTTCATTTTCAAATCTGTCATCCTTCAGCACTGAAAGACACAGTACCTAATGCCATTTTAATACAGTACAGATGCATTTCTTAGCAAAAAGATATTCTGGTGAATAATTAAAACAAAACAAAAAAACTTCTAATTTAATATGGAAGACTGAATAACTGAGTTTATCCTTATTCTTTTCTGAAGTTAACTATTGTAATTAATCATTTACTGAAACAATAGTAAAAGTGTGAAAGATGAATTACTTTCCTGACATATGTATGTCTACACAGGTGTATTTGTGTATATATGAATACATATATGTGTATGCTTAACAGTATTAGAAAGCAAGAAGGAAAGTATATATGAGTGATATTTGGCTTAGTGCAGAGGAGGATGTTGATCTCAGGTCCCACAAAAGAGGTTGCAGCTTAAAAGAAATACATTCACTCTGAATCTAAATAGCAGCTGATTCAAATGTGTACATGGGCACATGTGCACACACACAGAACCTAATTAGGGGATTAATATGCAAGGTGCAACACGTGACTAAGAGGAATTTCAGAAAAGGCGCAAAGAGAAACCATTTTAAGTATTTTAAGTAGAAAGAGATTTAATACAAGGAATTATGTGATTACAGAATCATTGGAAGGGATTAAAATTGGGTGGAAGCTGAATATTTTGAAATCTTACCACTAAAATATAGAACTGGCTAGTTAGGCAAGCTCCTACCTCTGTGGCCAGTGTAGATTAGAATATTAAGACACTGGAAAATACATGCCTGAAAATGCATTTGTGATAAGGGAGTTATATGAAAAAGTCAACAATACTGGGCTATCTTTTTGATACTTGGGAGGCTAAAAAATGGAGCCTGCTTTTGCAAAACTCCAATACTGACAGCTCATGTTAATGGTCAGTTGCCAAGGGAAATGGAATCTATTTCACTTGTGACATTTAAATCTTTGTCAACTGTATCTAATTGTACTAAACAAATAATCTCTCAGAACCTTAGTTGAAAGACAAATTGGGATATATAGTTCTTAATTTAGATAACCACCATGTACTTACCTAAAACTTTATTACTAAAAAACAAAGGAAGAACAGATTTTGGAGAACAACTAACTCCAGAAGGATATAAGAGGCTTCTACTCCTGAGATATTGAACTAAAGTGGCTCCAAATTCAACCTGGTGAATATGGGGAGCGGGGGTTAGGTGAAAGTTTACATTCTAGACAGTGAGACTCCCAGCTATTCAATACCCATAATGCTGGAAACCATGTTTAATTACACAGGAATGATTGGAGCATTGTTACTTGTAAAAACTGGCCCCAAAGGAAAGACACTAAAGTTATTGATATTTGGAAGCCCTAAGAAAATGGTCACGGAAAACCCATAATTTCATAATTTCTTGCCACACATAAAGTTTCTAATCACATTTAATGCCTCACACTAAAATAGAAAGAGACTTGCCAAGATATTAATCATTTGTTTCATACCTTTGACATGAGAGAAAGAGACAAAAACAAATAAGCAAACAAAACTAGTCAATAAAATTTGGAGGAAACAGAGACAATAAAGCAAACTCCATAACAGGATGATCAATTTTCTCCTAGATAAAAAATAGTACATAAGAACACAACACAATAAAAAAGAAGCAATTATATAACATGAATGACCTGTTGAGAATTAAAAGCGTGGTATCTAAAATTTCACAATTCTGTATAAGTATTAGAAAATGATGATGGAGGCAGTGTTCCAGAAGTATAATAGAAAAACAAGGGAGAAATCAGAGAGAAAAGAAAAGAAATTGGAGGGTTGACTTACAAAGTCCAATATCTGGCAAAACAGAAATCCAAAAAAAAGAAAACACAAAGTATAAGAAATGATCAAAGAAATAACACAAAAATCCCCAAAAGTAAATGACATAATTTGTTATCTCAAAAAGTTAAAATGTTTTACTAAGAGTCTTTTAACGACTAAATTAAGTTGCACTGAGGCACATATCATTAATTTTCACAATAACCAGAGAGAAAAATGATGATGATGATGATTATAATAATGATGACAAAGACATTAATTGTGGTGGTGATGATGATAGAATCTAGGAGAAAGTTTCCATCTACTGAATTAGTAAACAGAGAGACAGCTAGTTCTTTAACAGCCAAATACTGAGCAGGAAATAATTTCTAAACAAGAAATTAGGCACAAATTAGTCAAGTGCAGAGGAAAGTGAACTAAAGATTTCAGACAAAGTCTTTAAAATATCACTAATCCACATATTCCTTTTCAGCTCTTAACTCTGAAAGATGCACTATGTTTTACTGCCTCTTGCTTTGACTTTCAAGCATCCTTTGGTGAGCAACAGAAACTAGTAGACAAGGTTGTGATTACTCCTTTATAAACATCCTTGGAATGTCACTCTCAAAGCTCTACACATTACACAGATCTTTCCAATTGTTGCAATAAACGAAAGATTGTGCAGTCGCACATGATAATTTCAAATGGGCAGATGTTGTTACTTTGAAAATCAATTTGTAGAAAAAAACTATTGAGGGAAGAAAGGGTGACAGGCAGGTAAACTAGGATTTGTCTGGCTTTGAATATTTGTTAAGCATGTTGCCCAAACTCCCTTAGTTGGTCACTATCAGAGACTGGAGCTGGATCTATCCATGGGGCTATCCATGGAGTTGTGGATAGGGTCAGCTCAGCTAATAAAAAATAACTACTTTATGATAAGACAGTTTAAACAAAACCAAAAATTCCTTCATCTCTCCAGTGAGTCACCTCCTGTTCCGTCAATGTTATGACCAATGGTAGAAAGTATTGGTTCAATACCTCACTCATAGAAGGCACTTAATAACTACCTGGTGATTGACTGACTACTGAACTGGATGACTCTAAGTGCTCAAGAGTTGCATGACTGATTATTTGCCAAAATTCTACAGTCTTTCAGGCATAAGTAAAGCACTTAGCAGAAAGTGATTATAAGGACTTCCTAAATAGAAATTGAATCAAAGTATAGAATTAGAGACAAAAGTTTAGTAGAATAAAAGACTGCATTCTTGCCTCTGCCTTATAGATGACCAAACTCTGCATTTTATATGCCACTTGCAGTGTGATTTGGAGAAGATAGTATACCCAAGAATAGATCTCTGAGATGTCCTATTATGATTCCATTCTATTCTCTCTCTTTTTTAAACTCCAGGTCTTATAAAATGTAAATTGCATTATATCATTGTATCTCGATATAAGTTTCAAGTCTTTTTCCAAGAGAGGACATAGGACTGAGCACAAAGCCTGGGGAAAATTGGGCAGAAATGCACATGCCAACAAGTGGCTAGGAGACTCAGAGGCCAGCTTTATTTCTGAAGCTGGGAGGGAGCCTTTCCATAGACCTTCATGGTATCACAGACATCCAAAGTAGCAGCGAAGTTTTATTTTGAAAATCAATTTGTGTGTGTGTGTGTGTGTGTGTGTGTGTGTATATATATATATATATATATATACCTGTTAATAGGAACAAGGGTGATAGGCAGGTAAACCGGGATTTATGGCTTCTGAATACTTATAAAACATGTTGCTGAAACTCCTAGGTGGCATATCAACCATCCTGGGATTACAGCTCAGGATTAATTTAGATTTATGTAGACTCTAAGCTTCCATATCAGTCCAGTGGTGCTTAGGAAATGGACTGTTAGGCAGAGCCTTAGAAACCAGAGAGTTGGACTTAATGCATTTCAGAGGGGATGGGAGGTTCTGGGGTGATTAGGGTCTACACTCCTAATTCCTGTATATGCACTTGATCATTTATGCAGTAGCATGTCTCATGTCATCACCAGGCACACTGCATGAAATGTTCCCCTGCCCTTCTCGTGCCTCCAGTAAATCATTCAGATGATCGTACTGAAAGACACCTGAATATTGCACATCAGTGTTCATTTATACACAGACTGCTAAATCCTGGATATCACAGGAGGTTGAATCAGTTTATCCTTATGTGCTCTCATTTTTATTATTGAAATTTAAGACTGTGTTTAGTTTATTGATACCAAAATGTTTACTTGGAAAAAATAAAATCTCATTAAATCTGTTGTCTCTATGCTTTCTAGTGTTAGTATATGAGATTTATTTTAAATGTCAAGGAACCCATTTGTTGTGAAGACTTTCCTCCAAGCCAAAGTACTGTAAATTATTTACAGAGTCCTGGCATCCAAAGCAGCTGGTGTCCTCTTTCCATCATTTATAAGTACGTCCATAGATGTAACACCAATTTGATTCTTCATGGTCAGAGAATATAAATTATAGCTAGACATAAAGCCCACACTGAGGCAAACAAACTGTAAAAGAGATAAATTTGAAGACTTAAAAGATAGAAACAAGGAAACGTAGTGCAAATGGAGTTCCTAATTGCTGATTTGGGGCTTTAAGGAAGCTTTGAAAACAGAGTTTATAGCTCTGTGCTATGACTGGTGATAGTGAACTTTACTGTGCTGGTTCTTGACTTTGTACTTCAATCCATAATCATCTCTTCTTCCTCCATCCCACAGAATTTCGTTTTTAAGTACATTACATGTTATATCATATATTGTCGTGTATTCATAATTTGTTTCTATGCACATTTCTCATCTTCTAAGTTTGTTAATGTGTTCTGTGTGTCCTCACTTTTTAGCATGTCAGGCACTGAATAAATGTTTGTTGATTGATTGATATCATTGGTTGACACCCAATGTGGCACATCAGTAATTCTTCCATTTGAGGTAAACAAAATTATGTGGATTTACTGAAAATCCACAATAATGGATTTTCACTATTTTTCAATATTTTTACCATATTTTTCAATATGGATTTCCACTATTATTTAGTTATGCTTACACTTTATTTCTGAAATGACCAATTATACATTATATGTAGTGAAAATTAATAACTATGCCAATGAAAAAAATGCAAACAATACTGAAGATTTCCCTTCTAATTATCATTAATGCATCCCCTGTATCTCAATTTAGTTATTTTGTGATGGAAAACTATCTTAACATAGTCTTATTATTTATTGTAGGGCTAAGCTTGACTAGGAATTAACACATCTATATTCCAATGCCACTGCCATTACTGTCTTGCTGTTTCCTTGAGCAAATCACTCTAACTTACTCTGAACTCATTTCCACCCTCCATAGATTTAGCAGAGAAGAAAATTTTTAGCTTTTGCATAAAGTTATGTCATATGGATAAAAGGGATAAGACTCTGAAAGAATTTAAAAATGTCAAAATGAGCCTCACTTTATTATGTCCCAAAATAATATGATCATTGCATAATGTTTTTAAAGAATAGACAATTAGAACTGTTCCTTTATCCTTGAGAAAGCAAAATACTACAACTCTGGTTCATAAAGGTATGCTCAAGTCAGGCTGCTCATGTCATAACAATTATTACTACTGCCAGCATGCTTTTTTTTTCAGACCATTGAGAAAAAATGATTTTTCCTCCTTGCGTAGAGATTCTCATCACTGCTCCTATAATGAATTTTCGTGCATCCTCTGTTCTTGCATGCCTTCTTTCTCCCACATTGCCTACCTGACATTACCTGAGCTGCTGTTAATATTAACCTGACATATGAGCATGAATTGCTTTTAGGTAAAGGTTGATGGATTTGTCTTCATGGTATCTTCCAAATAAAGTCTAAACTCAGTGTAGACTTCAAAACTGTGTCCTAATGAAATGCTCTCCCCAAACATTTTTCTTCCTCTGAACTTTTGCAGCTTTTTGTATTTACCTCTATGTCTAGCTTTCTTATAGCATCTATTCTTGTTTCACATTACATTCCTTTGCTTTTTTTATTGTTTAGGGAAATTTTTTTCTTTCCATTATTTCCTGTTTCCTTTTCTGTTAACAAAAGAGTATGTTCTACTTACTACATTCTTAGGAGTATCTAGGAGATTTTCTTAAACATTAAGTAGTCCAAAAAGAGTGAATTCAGTGAAAATGTTTAGCTACATTCTTAAATGTGAGTATCAAACAGAACCTTTCATGGAGCTTGGCAAGTTTAAAGAATAAATCCCCTGCGAAGTTACTATTTTGAAGAGTCTCTATGTGTGATTGCAAGGGACAAGTCAACTTATCTGACTAATAAGTGATGGTGAAATTGAAAAATATGTATTGCTAGATGTCAGTAACCAGATATCACAGACACTTGGAGACACAAAATGTTCTGTAAATCTAAATATTTGTGTTACATGTTTGACATAAAGGACATATGTTTAAAGTTTATTGAGAGTCTACAAAACCTAAAAGGAAAGCTGTAGAATTTAGGCAGGCTTTTAAACCAGACAAGTAAATCCTGCCTGTTTAAAACAAAACCTGTATTATACAGTTTTCTTATTATGCAATTTTCTTAGCCCTTTGTTTAGGGAAAAAATCAAATATGAACAAATATTCTTCAAGGGCTGCTATTCAGTAAGAAATAAAATAAATATTTTAAGGAGTAAAATATTTTGAGCAGTTCTTCTTCTTCTTCTTATCATCATCATCATTACAACATAAAGGGATCTTTCCTGAGTCAGGATTTCATAGCTGGAGTCCTAGGAAGGTCAATAGAGGTGTTTGTGTGTGCACAGTCATGGATAGGCTTTCTCAGCCTTCAGAATTTTTTTTATTCACATTTCCCTTTCTGTTTGATCCATGTTACCTATATTTTCTTCTTAGATTATTAAAACGAGAAGAAAGTTTTACATTCATCCCTCGGTCCCGTGAAGAGCTTCCAGACAACTTCCCAAAAGAAATTCCTGGGATCTGCTATTTCCTGGAGGTAAGGACTGGTCCAAAGCAGCCAAAGCCTTCTCTTTCTTCATCGAGAATAAAAAAGGTTTCCTACAACATTGGCACCATGTTCCTCCGGGAGACAAGCCTCTGAGACCTGCTGCAGATCAAAGACTCCTTCAAAAAGCACAAGCCCAGAACATGGGTCACTATGGAGAGTGGAAAGAGGTGGTTCCTCTCTCAATGCTTTGCTGAGGACAAGCAGCAGAATTTCTGTATTATGTCAGGCAATAATCCTTGAAAAGCTAGAGGGCGAGGGGAAACCAGATGTGTCCATCCACATGAGTGTTTTTGATCATTCATATATATATATATATATATATATATATATATATATAAAAATTATGAGTATGGGCCCTTTTAAAAACTAACCAATAAATAGACTCCATGTTTTCTTGTTTGTCATGCATATAGGCATCTTCCCCTATATGTTTGTGCCATTTTTGAGAGCCAGTTTTGAGTATATATTCCTACATTTGGTGAATTGGCAGGTGAGGAATATTTTCTAATTTTCTTTTTCTGAACAGACATTTCATACATATATCATGGTAGTGTGGTAACCTTCCCAGCAGGAAGAATTGTAACTCAGCAAAATATTTTAGGGATATTACCTATTTTTATACATATCTCTTCTTCTAGATAATTACATTTCACATGACATTATTAGATTTTTGGAATCTGCTACTGTATTGATGGTACATTATACTAACCTACTAATCTAATATAGTTTCATTTATCTAGAGAGATTAGTGCTTGGACTGAGAATACATATAACCAAGGATCTCAGATGCTGAGAAAGCATTGTATGTCTGCTTAGTAAATATATCTTCCAGACTTAACTTATGGAGCATGGAGTCCAGAGGAAATGGAATTTATTAGTCGAAGATGTATCTGTAACTAAGATTAAGGTCTTTTGCCATTTTCTAACACATATCAGCTAAAAACAAATGCTTTGTTACATTGGACCCTTTTCAACTTAGCACTTATGCATATGGGTAGTTTTTTCAATATTAATCTGCATTCTAATAAACAGCATCCTACTAAATGACATGTGAGTAACTTCTCTCCCCTTCCTCAGTTGATATTTCCTAAGCTGACTGCCACCCTCAGAAGCACATTCCTGGACACTGGCATTACTGACAAAGAAGTGTCAGGACATTTTGCCATTTTGCCAAGAATGTTGTTTCTTATTGCATAACACAAAGCAAGAAAAACATGTGTTTTATGGCTTTGGGATTTTTAAAAAATGTTCTTCTGCAGTTTGCTCAATGTGGTTTTAATTTCATGGAATCATCTTCATGAACATTAAAGTAGGTCTAATCTTTAGAATACATGATCACCATTGTTACAACAGGTTTCCCTCGAATGTTCTGCTAAAATGAAGACTTGTTCCCAGTAATCAACTTTGCATGAAAATATTATCATAGCGCACACTGATATTAGGAGCACAGTGTGTCCAGAGTTTTCCTATTTTGAATCAGCTATGAAACCTAAATTTCTATTGAGGTGAATGAGCTAGAAGAATTTGCTTCCTTGAAACCTTGGAGAGAATGTTTTCTTACTCCAACAGGTGTATTGATTGGTAGATTACGTCTACTGAATGCAATGTATTCTTTCTTCTCTGTTCAGGGATTTGGGCTGCATTATGATTCAGTTGTGACATAACTCAGCTAAGGTCTATGTTAACTAATTTCCAATGTAATCTGTGAGACTTCATTAATGTTTTTAAGTTCTCTGTGTCAATAAGAAAACATTTATACATGTGCCAACTATTTGTTATAACTGTGACCCCTTTTATAATTTGAACTCAGTTCTCACCTGGGGGTCCACAAGAACATTAGTGCAGCACTCTTCATGTGGAGAATCCAAGACACGGACATTGATCTCTCTAAACTCTTGCCTGCCCCATTCTTCCCTGGGCCTAGCTTTCACTTTTAAACCCTTTGGGAGAGAGGTTCAAGGTATTCTCGTGAGGACAATTTACAAAGGATTGCTTCAAGGGACTGGGATATTAACCCACTTCCTTCACAGGGGACAGTGAGAAGTTTACAGCCAGCATGGGCAGAACAGGCTGAAAGCACCTCAGTTCTCATGGCAATATTAGAAAATGCCTGAGCTGTGCTCAGGGGCTTCTTAAAGCCCAGGTGTGTGGGAGAGAGCCAAGCTCACTGTCATTTTTGCTTACTCTGTGTGGTAGTTTAGAGCTTATTATGATATATTTCATCAATAAATGTCCTGGTGATAAACAATGTGTTTTGTAACCATAAGGCTGAAAAAGACTTCCAGGAATCATTCAATCTGCTTTTTGTAAAGATTTGTCTAAGTGACTATTCTAAACACATGGTTATTCTCTCTGTACTTAAGAATATCTATAGGAAATATCTATATTTTAAAAGCATTCATTGAAAATCAACTCCATTATCTGGGAACTGGTGATAGATAGGGCTCAAGAGAAGAATTTTTGTATATACTCTCAATTTGTCAGAAGAATCACAAACTCTGTATTAGTTTATATGATTTTACATAGAGAAGTAGCCATTTATACTGTCACAAATGTCACATTGAAGAACATGCCAGAGATCTATTATATATTGCAGACAGAATGTAAACCACATTTTTCATACTCTATAATCTAAATATATTTTTGGAGATAGTCTGAGGCAAGGTCTAATCTGTTATCATTTGCCAACCTATTACAGTACAGTAGACTATTACAGTTACACTGTTACTACATATATTTGCAAGGTACTATGTAAAATGTCTCTTCATTCTAGCTGTGAAAAAAAAAGCATTTATTTTTATTCATCCTGCAAAATGCAGTCCACATCCCCTACCTTGGGAAATGTGACTATAACAAGTGATGGCATTTTTTTTGTCTAATATTGTTACAGTAGTCTCATTTATTTACAAACTGTTAGAAGCATCATGCATTTTAGTGTGGCAAATTAAAAGGAGTTTAAGTGATGTCCACTTAGAAGCCAAGTGATCTTAAGTTCATGTAATGCATTTAACTCATTCCAGAAGGAATATTAAAATATAACCTGGCACCCGTAGCTTCCCTGTTTTAATATTGTTAAAAACAGCTGATTTAGAGAAGGCCCTTTTCAACTACCCATCAGTATCAAGGTTTCACACTGGCATTAGGATCATTTTGATGGAGAGAATGCCGATCTTTACAAATAAATCAATAATTAAAAGAAATCAAAATCCCCACATATTTACTCAGAACTTACTGCACAGTGTCTGCTTTGTGAACCTTAATAATCAGGTAACATCAGCCATAATAAAAGGGTAATATGGCCTCAGAAACACATCAGTTGGGTCTTTTTACTGTGTAACATGACTCAACTTTATAAAATCTGCCTCTATATTCATCTTTTCTGTTATATTTTAAATTATTTGGGGATTCCCTTTTAATACCTTATTATGTGTGAAGTCCAGTGAGCTGTGACCTACTGTGACTCTGAGACAGTGCTGGTGCCTGAGATTGGGGAATGGGTGTATGGATTCAGCACTTCAAATGCTAGTTCTCATAGTCTCACACTTCCTCCTTTCCTCCAGTGACAATGGTGTCAGGACGGTGTGAAAGTGTATGCCTCTCCAGAATAAAACATAGCAGAATAAGATGATAACAAACAAGATCTCATTCACAAGAGCAGCAAGACTTTCAAGTTTATAAATTCCTCCAGAGTGTTCCATCATACAGCAAAAATAAATTGATAGACAAAAAACCCACAGAGAATTTGGAAAACCACAACCATTGTGTTTTGTACAAAATTGTATTGCTGCCAACCAAAATAGTGTGCTGAAGTTGTGAAGTATCAGGAGGAAGCTCAGGATTATGACCATCATTGACTATATTTGTTGCAGGCTCCTTGGGTTCCTGACTTATTGAAAGCAAGTGTTGTGGATGATTAGGGCAGAAAGTAAAACTTCTATAAATAGGTTTCTTCTTGTGCATTTTTTGCAAGACCAAGCCTACCCCTGAGCCTCTCTTACATCATACCATCACGAGAAACAATCTCACCCCCTCAAGCCTGACTGCACCAAACACCATTGTCTCTCCCCACTTTTGAACCTGATGTGACCACAGAAAGAGTTGCTGATGCTTGATTCAGGTAGATGAAGCCACCTGGTGCCAGGTCTGAGTAACAATGACTACCCTTTGTCAATATGCTGGGGCACTGCTTACATCTGCAATTTCTCCTCTGCTCTTTCTTTAAGATACAATCTGACTCCAAGCACTTTATGCAGCTTCTCCAAATGTTCCTTTGTCATTAATTATACATGACTCTGAATATGCTTTGGGCAGCACCAGATGCCTCTAGCTAACAAAACATAGAAACTCAACTCCAAGAAGCAAGCCTCATATCATAGCTTAGTTATTTATATTATTATAGAACTCCAACTACTAAAATTTTGACATTTCAAAGGATTCTATGGGTATATCCTAAGAAATAGCCCCCAAATCCTGATGCAAGAAGGATTGACTTATTAAAATATAACACAATCTAGTCCAAATGATGGTTTTATGGGTAACTTTTGATATGAATATACTTAATCCACAACCAACTGATTTAAAATGTACATCAATTGTGTTAACGTGATGGAAAATATTTATTGTTGAATGAGCACATTGAGCCTACCTGTGGGTCAATTTCAGGATCCTTGTGGTGGTGAATGTAAAGCATCCGATGATGTTGAATATACAGATTAACATAATCTTGTCAGAGAATATTGAGATAGTGTGCAAAATTCCTTCCTCACACTTGTTTCAAACAATTGAAACCTAAGTATTAACTGTCCTGAAACTTTATTTTTTCCCTTTGTTTCTTTTCACACTTCATGAAAACAAAGTAAAACAAATAATATAGTCATTGATATTTTTATAACACAGGGATAATCACAACTAATCTCATGCTGTAAACGAGCTTTATAAAGTAATGAATATTCTTAGTTTGTGTGTATATGTTTGTTGAATGTAGATGTTACATGATTAAGGAGTAATGTATTTGGGAAGACTTGGGATGGTAGAGACGTCAAGTTTGTGTCTTTTATTTCTAATATGTTGTGACCAGATCACAGCTTCAATCAAGAACCTCATTGCTATTCCATCCTTACTAAGAAACGGCAAAGTTCAATGGTCTAATTAATCTTCTTGAAGGTATCTGGCTGGCTTCACAAGAATTACCTAGGAAGTTTTAGAAAAATAAATTACTGGACTTTACCTTCAGAGATTTGGATTCAGTAGGTTTCAGGTAGGGCCTAGGAATCTGCATGTAGAATATCACTCTAGATAATGCTAACATATAGCCAGATTTGGGAATCGTTGAAGAATATGCAAATAATCTCAATTACTAGGAGTAAACACAAATTGACTGAGATAGCAATATATTATTTCATTTGTCATTGCTTTGCAAAGTTAAACACTCTGGGCTTCATGCCATTATTTCTTTCACAAATTTTAATTTTAGCTTTGGTTTCAAATTTATAGTCTGTTTCCACACATGAGTCTTCAAACTTATTAGAGATAGACATCAACACTGATAAGCATGAGGGATGAATATTGCTCACTATAGGGCTATCAGACACACTAGCTATGGCGCTATTGTCTTAATTATTGCCAGAGCTGTGCAGTACATCACAGTTGCTGATCCTCGCCACCCAGGTGTAAGCTATGAACTTTAGGACACAAAAGCAAATGTTGAAATGACAGTCTATGTCTGAATATTTTAACTTCATTACAAAAAGATACTAACTTACTACTTAATCTCACTATGTACTTTTCACATTGAATTGTACATTCATCTGAAAGTGACTTTCTTAGCAATACCTATAACTATTTTAAAAGCAATAATTTAAGCCATGGTGATGATGCCATATGACACTTGCACTCCTGTGCACTTCGTAGAACCTTTGGGAAAATAAAGACATGTTTCATATAAGCAATAATACAGCTGGTTTGGACTTTTAACAGATATTCACTGTTCTGTAGTAAAATGAACAGCACATGATGACTCATAAAAAAATATTTGAGCAAATGACATGATCAATCTCTCTCAGAAGTTATACATTTGCAAACATGCTATAAAACAATCAGTATATTCCCATCAGATTATTTCTGGTGTATAATTTTAAAAATACCTATCATAATATGATTTCTATTCCTCTCAAAGAGATTTGTATGTTATTTGTAATGTTACCCAAATCTTTGGGTCTTTGTATGTAAAATAATAAGGAGCAAGTTAAGGATGAGTGAATATGGGTAGAGCATAGGTTGGAAGAACTGATTGAGAAAGTGGTCTTTAAAAATGTAAATGGGACTTGGGAAAAAATAATCAAATGTTGATTTGATAAGTCTGGAAAGACTGAAGATAAAAACAGCTCACTATGACTATTCTCTGTGACAGCTACACAAATGTTTAAATTATAATAGTATTTTAACTTCTGATATTATTGGCTGAAGTCATCTGTAGTATAATTAACCAATGTCTGAAATAGTCATGTGGTAATATTGAGGAAGCACTAAATCTTACAAATTTCAAATTGAATAATTTATGTTTTTAGTTTTTTTAAAATATAATTTAAAGACATGCAGTATTGTCAGTAATAATTAGTCCTTTAATTATTAAATTCCATCATATAGAACAATGCATTGGGATTGCAGTTAAAAGCACTGGTAAACTTACATTACAATGAGCAATGTCTAAACATCAGATGATTATTAGCATATAAACTGAGATTCATCCCCAAACATCTAAATAAATAAGGTTCCTTTGCCTAGCTCAGTAAACTGATCCCTAATCATGAATCTGAACTTGATTAGAATTAAAATGGTAGATAGGTTTGCTCATTTTTTACCTTTATCTTCCTATTTCCAATGACAAAGCTTAACTTAGCATCCTCCTGCCCATAATTTGGAAAACTGCCCCATCAGAATAAAGGAGGATTGTGGATTCACTGAAAAAATTTTGACAATTTCCTTTTGTATGTCAATGAAAACTTAAATCCTTTATAAGTATACTTTTCTGTGTTAATAAATAATGAAAAATACTTAATTTGAATTCACTAAATTATATTGAATTTGCCCTTCTACTTAATCCATCTAGTTTCTGATCAGGTCATTCTTAATGTTAGATCTAAGTACTGTTGTTTATTTTTTGAAAGCCAAAAAGAAAAGCAAAATCCAAATGGCAAGCCTAAGAAGTAGCTTGTTTTTGATTCTTATAATGCATATTTTTTAAAAATGAAAGTTTTAGTTTATATTCAGTCTTCCTCTTGGTCTTGTCTCTATTTGGAGATAAAGAAAAGCTTCTGCTAAACATATTTTTACTATGGTCTATAAAAAGTCATTGTATGTAAGTGGGACAGGAAAGTAATAATTGGGATAAAATCAGAACTGTACAAAATTGCTTCTTCATATCAACTCACTTTCTGAAGACAGTTCCTTATATTTTGCTGCCCATCAATCATACATCAAATTCAGGAGAAAGAGGTGGATGGTGGAGTGGACTGAGCAGGTGCTTTAGATGAGACTGATTTTTTTTTTTTCAGAAGGGAGACTCTTAGGAGAGGCATTTTCCTTAATAGACACCTGTGGTAATGAAATCCAAATGATTTATTTGATGAGTGGTTACTCTTATTTTTAAAAAAAGAAAAGAAGAAAAAAATAAGAAATAAACAAAAAAAAAAGTCTTCACCAGCTTTTTCAGTCATCTTAAATGGTACTGCCAACCTCTCTGCAGATGTACATCTTACTGAAACTGGGATTAGAAACTCACAGAGCTATAAAAAGCAAATCTCTGAAGGTGGCAAATAGAACCAGTCTTGGTTGCAATGATGAAGGTGTGTGAAAGTGTCAGAACATCTGGGTGTAAGGAACAAAGAAGGCTTCATACTGGCTTTCCATATGTCACAGAAAGGCCGGATAGAATCAGCACAAAAGAACAGTATTCAGTGTACAAATGATATTAAACCAAAACATATTTCCCCCTCTATAATATGTTTGGCTGAACTAACATTCAGTGTGAAGACTATATTTTATGTTTTTTCCCCTGATATTATAGGAATTATATCTTCTCCCAGTTGGGAAATTTAATCACTAAGTTCAGAAAATATTTTTGTGTCCTGAAACCTATTAAAAAAAATGGGCGGGGGGGGGGGCCGGGATTAAACAATATTCTATACTCTTCTTCATGCTCTTCTTACATTGGGCTTGCCTGCTAACAGAACAAGACAGGTACCCCCCAAGACAATCCCTCTTTTCAGGGATGCTACTCCAGAGAGCTTTGAGCTGGGGAGAGAATCACACTACAGCATTTGATGGTGAACCTTGGTAGAGATGAAGGTGTACCCTCAGTCTTCCAAATTTAAAAGTTGTTAGGTAATTTCTTATCATTCAAAAATTTTCCACTCAGCTGTAACTAGATAATTTGTGCAATGTTTGTTTAAAATGGAAAATTTTAAAGGGGAAAACAAATCTAAACAATTTTTAATCAGAATTATCAGTGACAAAGGTAAACCAGGACAAAGATTCATTGTGCTGAAAAGAGTCAATTTACATTCAAACTCAGAATTTTAGAAACTTTTGGAAGTTTTCTACATGTATCAAGTTCTTCAGCAATAAGAAAGAAATTTGTTTTATTGCTGGGTTCCTTTGGGTTCCATCCTCTGGTGATAATACCTAAATTTGAATTATATTTCATTGATTTTTCTCATCCATTTTCCATTTGTTACAGAAAAAAAAAGATCTAAAAGATGTTACAAATAAGACAAACTTAAGAATTGTAGCATTGAGCCATGGTTTGCAAAATTGACAACATTTTTTGCTTTACGTATTAAACAAGTTTTAATAGTATAAGGGTTAAGGGATAACAGTACATAATATAGTATTCAGACCTGTTCACATTATATACGGCAAAGATTTTCAAACTGCCCAGAATAAAATTTCTTTTGAAGTCAGATAATATTCAGATCTTAAATTACTTCTGACCAGCAAAAAATTAGGCATTTTCCTACTAATCAAAGCTTAGTTCCTGGAGCAGTTCTACTGCTGTGTCCCTTTTATTTAGCATTGCTAACTTTCAAGGTTAGGGGGAAAAATGTGACTTTCTTCTGAGACTGGGGTGATCTGGATCACTGTATTTGCCTATAAAAATCTTTTTTTTTTTAGCACTTTAAGCTAAAATCCAAAATGAAGCAATAAACTAGTAGGTTAATTTGCCAACACCATGAAGCTCTTCCTCTAGAGTTTATTGGTATAAGTTACCATATAGAAACCAATAGGCTTGACTTGGACTCTCAGATAAATTGCTTTTATAGTCTTTGACTAAAGAGTATTGTCAAGAAGACATATGATCTCTGATGTAAGATAAACACTAGCCATAAAAAAATCTAGATAAACTAGAGAACTCTATAATTACCTAAAATAATTCAGGGGGAATTTTAGAATTTTTTTTAAATTTTTGCTCCTATGTAAAGATAATTATTATTGGATGGCAGCCAAAACTATTATTGCTATCTTTTTAATTTGTTTCAAGTATGTCACCAGGCACTTGTAAAATCCATCCCTTTCATTTGTTATGTAACTCAGTGATCTGGAATAATGGGTGCTCATTGCTTTTACTTTTAATCCTTAGAACTCTTCTTTATTCTCCTACCAAAATGCAAATGATTATCTGACTATGTGAGGTGTACTATTTATGAGAATATATGAAATATTTAGTTTAATTCAGTGGATATGCAACAGAGAAAGAAAGAGAAACCACTAGAGAAAATGAAGAGAAAATCAAACTTTGCTGACATTAAAAGTATGTCATAGTCCAACCTTGTAACCAAGGATAAAGCTGAAAATATTGATAATTGATTCTAATTTTTTTTAAAAACCACAGATTCATACTTAACAAAATGTCACAATGAGGCTCAGCATATCAAAATTCTGATAAAATTAAGAAACTTAATAAGTATTCTAATCATAATGAATATTTAAAGGAACAAAAGAGCTTCTCACATTATATATGCCTGTAGAAGCATAAGTTTTTTTCTTGCAAAATTTGGTACTATGCCTTCTATCAATATATGCTGTACAATCTAATTAGGCATTAGTATAGGCTTTATGCTAATGAGATACCATGCTAGAATCCAAATATCAAGGTTGGTTATAACTTGAATGTTAATAGAGTTTGTTATTATTTCTGAATAAGACTCTTAGTAAATACATATTGTGTTTTGTGCAATTAGTGCTTTAAATCTTGTCAGCATCCTTAGCATTCTTTATTTCATTTCCTCCCTCTCTTCCTCCCTTCTTTCCTTTCTTCTCTCCCTCTTTTCTTTCTCTGTTTCTCTCTAGCTCTTAAAAGGTACATGGCAATAGTATTTTACTATTTGGGCTGAGACCTTCCTTTTCCACTTTCACATACTGAAACCTTTATGGACTTATGAGGAAGGAAGGTAAGGAAGAAAAGGTGAGCACTTAGCAGAGAGCATTTGGGAACAGAAGTGACTAAGAGAATCTGGACCTTAGCTTCAGCAGGTTTGTCAGTTAAGAGAAACATGGGTCTATAAGATTATATGTGTGTTCTTTTCCACTGAATTTAAACACTTTCTCAAGTAGTATGAGGGTCAACTATTTTTTAGAAATCTCCTGTCTTTAGCACCTATGAATGTATTAATTTAGAAAAATTTTCTTATTTTTGAGAAGTAAAATGTTCTTGCTTGGGTATTGTACTGCTAAAGATTGAAATAGAAGACTTTTTCTATTTTTAGGGCAACTATTTTCTGAAAAGTAGTTTCCAATAAGAAGGAAATGCCAGATGCAGCTTGATTTCACTGGCTCTTTAGAGTGAATGGTTGTCCTTTCTTTCTTCCTGGATACCCTCTGTAACTCTGCTTGGCAGGGCACCATGTTTTGAGGTGCTTTTTGAGAGTCTCTAAACATTTGTCTTCGATTCTATAAGTCTACTCTACTGAAAAAGCAATACTCTATTGTATAAAAATATATCACATTTGTTATCTGTGTCTGAGATTTTAGCCTATATTCAGATAAATGTTTTTGTCCACAATTTTGACCTGTTCATAAGAATTCACAAATTGCCACGTTCTTAGAAGTAAAAAGATATAGCTTTAATCATTTTATGATGTATCAAGGGATCAATCATTAACAAATCAATCCAAAGCCATTTATTTTTCAGAGCCAATTAAGTCTGAAATTGAAATATTTTATTTATAAAGGAAAATAATTTTATTTATAAAAGAAAATAAGTCAAAGACCAAATTTAAAAGAGAAATAATGGGGAAGACAAAAGAGTAATTTTAGGAAACCTCTTCCCCTGCAACATTATAATAACTTGAGCAAGTCTTGAATAAGATTTTAAAAGTCTTTAATTCTCCAAATCTAAATTTTTTTCATACTTTATGTAATTATATTAATATTATATTCAAACTACTTAACAAGTTTTCTCCATAAATTCATTTGTGTTCATTAATTGAAAATCATATAGGAATATTATGCCTTTTTTCCTTTTTGGAAAAATATGCTTCAATAAGTCAAAAGCCCTTTGAATTTTGATTCTCATTTCCTAATTATGTACTTCAGAAATCTTTAGCAGATCAAGTAGTCAAAGGAAGGAGTTTGAAAATTTCAGAAAATTAAAAATTTTTGAAAGGGAATATAACACTTATCAATTTATTTATTTCATCCTGACTAATTTATTTAGAAATTGTGAGGGGAAAGGCAGCCACCATATAAAAAGCATGTGAAGATGCTTTTTGTCTTATTCCTGTAATTCTTCTTAAAAATAAAGACTTTGTCTTGAAATTATAGTCAATATCAATACTTATTCAAATGAAGAAATATGACTTTCAATACCTTTACCATTTTTATTTACTTAGGGAAATATTTTTAATGGTAATTCTAAAAATAGAAGAAATATATATGAGGAAAATGGAAGAAATTAAGGTGAAACTTGAACAACTGTGATCCAAAGTCCCAGTTATTTCTCTGTTTTGTTGCTTCCTCTGGATGGATATCTAAGGCTCAAATGTGCAAAATCCGCAAGATACTAACTCACCACCTTCAAGAATCTGGAGCAAAAATTAATCCAACTGTTCAGAAATTATTTCACATCATCATGACAGGTTTAGATCCCTAGGAATGTCAGGTTCAATAGAAAAACGGTCCATGGACATAAATTACTTTCTGATTTTTTTCAATTAGAGTTGAATGAACAGTTGTTTCCTTATTTAGAAAAACAGAGAGGTTTGCCTTGGAAAGGTTTAAAGCTCCTGTAACTACATTATAACATTTGTAATCAAGTAGCAAAACTGTCTCATTATGCTTTTAAAATTTACCAATCAAGTGCATTTCAGAAATAATGTATATCATTCTTCATTTGAAACTCAACCTACCTGAATTCTGACTCTTCAACTGTGAGTAGCCACTTTACAAAACCAAAGGGTCTCATTTCCCAAACAGTTCTTTATATATCAAACTTCTCCTGCTAATTTCAGTGCATAAAATAAACTGCCAATGCATTTCCATCAAACATTCAGGCACTACATAACAGTTAGTAGGTTTCCCAACTTAATAAAAACACATAGTTATAATGTGCTTGGCCTTCATTAGCTTCCTCTGCATGGGATAGTTTTTATCTAACCAGATACTCGAGTTGTTTTAACATTTTGGCCAATTGGTTTGCTGCAGTTTCACAGGTCTAAATTTTTGGCTTGGCTTGCTATGTAAATAATAATGTACATCTGCTATTTTGCTAACAGATCATACTTGTGAATCATTTCTTTTAACAATCTAGTTATCACAAACTGAAATTATAATCTCATCAAATAATGCCAGGTAAATATACTAATATATATGTAGGGCATGGTTAAATTGCACATATTTTGAAATATCAAGTTTTTTTTTTCATTTTTTAAAAAATGAATGCATCTCTTAAACCTGTACCATTAATTTTAAAAAGTTTCATTTGGTGTTTCATATTATATTTTAAAATATTTTCTTTTATCCAGTAGTATGAGTTTAGAGAAATCTTTTCCAATTAAAATGATCAAATATGCCTCATTTCACTAGAATTTTCAGAATAAATAGTACATGTAAAAGGACATAAGTATTTATAGAATTATAAACGTTCACTGTATCTTCTTTGTTTTTCACTACCACCTATTTTACTCATTTGTTTATTTGTGATTATTCTACATCATGCACAATGTAAATAGCATGTTTTTGACACAAGAGTCCTTGTAAAGTACAGACTGCAGAAAAAGGTGAATTTGTATATGAAAAATGAGTGATGGTAACATGGGATTCTTCTGAAAAAAAAAAGTGGAAATAATAGTGTATGTGTGTGTTATATTTACATAATTCATTACAAAACTGTCTAAGTCACGCATTTATTTACCTTAAAAGTTCAAATAGTCACATAAAATATTTAAATCAATAAATGATACCAAAAATGAGTCTATAGACTGTTTTCTAATATGGTTCTTTTCACACTGTGAATGGCAATTACAAATGTGAATGCATATGCAAGAAAGAATGGGAGCCGAATAACTGAGTGAATGGAGCGCTCACACTGTGTTACCTTCATGGCTGAGATACTGCTGCTGACACGATTTTAGGTGGGGCAATTTTGAATTATGAACATGAAATCTCTTTATTCTCTTATGAAATAGCACAGTTAGTGTACTCCTCTGTACTCTAGCTACATGTAATACAGAAAAAGGCATGATTCACCTGTCTTGTGATTGTGAAAGGAAAGGAAAGAGAGAGGGGCTATATCACTATCATAGATAAATGTCAGCTAAGTGCCCTCCCAGTACCTGTCAGGGCTTCACACAGCAGTTAGATTTGATGCAGCACATACCAATAAGACCAGTTTGATCCAGTGTTCCTGAACTCTAGCAGCTTATTATAAAATTTTTATTGTTTTATAATGGTCCTTGTCTTGGTTCATTTTCTCTTGTTAATAGCACAATAACAACAAATTGGGAAAGTTGTTTTTAAAAAATGATGTTTATTTTGGCTCACAGTTTTGGAGGTCCAAGGTTGAAGGGCCACATCTGCTGACAGTCTTGACTCTGGTAGAGTCCTAAGGTACCACAGGGCAACATGTGGTAAGACAGGAAGCATGTTTTTGTGTATGTCTCCTGGTCTCACCCTCTCTTCATATAAAGCCACCAGTATTCAATCAAAGGGGCTCTACCCTGAAGGCCCTACCTTTAGAAGGCCCCACCTTTAGAAGGCCCCACTTCTAAACACCATAGTCAGACTAAATTTGCACCCACTTATTACCTCACAATGTAGATTAAACTACATGAAGTTCAGAGGAAACATACCACATTCAAACTGTAGCCTTCCTTTTCTTCATAACTACTAGGTTTCACTATATGAATCCATTTCTAGCTATTTCTGGTAACTCTAGGTGAGTCTCCATCCTGTGTTCACAAACAGAGCTGTTCTCATCTCTTGGCCTTGTCTTCTTATTGACATCTACTGTTCAGAAGCCATGCCATTGCTGATGACTTCTTCCTTGGCCGTAAGAGAACTGGCACTGATTAGACAAAAGAAGTCAAAGATAGATTTAACAATATTCCTTAAATGAGAATCACTACAGAGGTGCATATAATAATTCTATGGAAAAGTGCTGTCTTCATTTGAGAGGTGAGAGAGAACTGAACATACCTAGAGAGCTGTAAGGTGTCTGTGGCTTAGTTACTAAAGGACTTTCTTGCTTTTGAGCTATTACCAAAGAGGCAAGGCAGCAGCTACTTCGTTGGTACATGGTCGATGAGGCTGATGACTATCTTTTGCTAACAGTTTGAAATTTCAGGGTTTCAACTACAAGGCAGACTGGATATTTTCTCAGGAAGAGCTGGAAATGGTTCTGATGAAGGACTAGAAATTTTTGCCACAATTGTCCTTCTGGTTGCTAAAAATTAATTTTCATGTTACCACCCACAGGTAGAATGCCTTTAGGTCCCTCTGCAAAGGAAATAGTATAGAATATCTTTCAATTACAACAGCCAGCTCATGTCCAGATAGTGTAAGTAATGTGGTCATCATCAGAACCTGGACATTTAGGAATCAAAAATTTTAAAAAATGAAAAAATAAAAAAAACAAGTTGTCTGCTTCCTTCATTTCCACTTCCCCACACAGTATCAATGTGTGTACATATTTGTATATTATTACATATAAAAGAGAGAGATAGATGAACAAACAGGCAGGATACTTGCATAATTTTCATTAAAACTCTAATTCAGAATATGTAAGAAACATAGAACACCTTGCAATTCTCAGGTTTACACCCTGAAGGGCAGGTGCTATGAATCCTTTGTCCTGGCTCTATCCCATGGGGGCATTGTTGTCTATGGCCCCCGCTCCATCTATGGCACTTATTCTTCCTTGTTCAATAAATCCCACAGCCATGAAGTGAATATTGGGAAGCATGTCCTCACTGGGAACTTCATGCCTTTCACAGCCTGCTTCATGCTGGTACATATTGTACATTGAACATTGACTTGGACAGACAGGCTTTTCTAATATAGGATCTTTTGTGTGTGTGTGTGTGTATGTGTGTGTGTGTGTGTTGGTAGTTTGATAAAACAATAGCCTTAAAATTTAGAACTTCTTATTTATGCTTCCAGTCCCTTCTGTTTTTGAACATCCAAATCAAGTTTCTTGCCTAGAATAAATTCTTATCCCTGCTTTGTCTCCATACTTGTCCCTTAATTTATGGAACCTACCTTAATGCCACTACTGGAAGGAGGACTTGGGAGGGATGGCAGCACTCTTGATCTGGTCCTTGCCACAGCACTGGGTCTCTGGCTCTCTTTGTAAAGATGAGAAGTTATGGATCTCTGTTGCCAAGTCCCTTTAGTCTTGTCTTTTTTTTGAGAACAAAAGTCATTGGCATTTTGCAAGTTCTGCCTGCAAACTACCCAGGTCTGTTGTAACCTCACCTTCTCCTTGTAATATCTTTTAAACACAACAAGAAGAAGCTAATATACACTAATGTTCTCACTCCTCTCAAATATCTCCCCTGGAACTGTAGACTGTCAGAACACTTAGTTATCCAAGGTCAATAGACTTAACCAAGTGTTTCACTATCATCCTAGAATATGCACTGCTGTTTGGATTTCAGAAACCTTCACTTTGCTTCTAAGTCTGTTCCACAGAGTTTAGGCTTTGTTACAGCAGCATCCCTCTTTAAGACTTTATGTTTTGTGTATTATTTAAGATAAGTCAAGATGCACTTACAAAAAATTCAGACAAAGACCTCATACAATAAATGTACTCATACATTAAGCCTGGAAATTTCCCAGTTGGAGTAAAGCTGCTTCATGCTGATATTCAGAGATCCAGGCTGACAGGGTTTTTACTGCAGGATTCATAGGCCAGGCTGGGTCCCAGCACAGCTCACTCGTGCTCACATTTTGCTTCTAGACTTAGTCAAACAGCCAAATCCAAATGCAAGAGAAATGGAAAATGCACTCCAGTTGTATATCCAGTGTTAATGAAAAATATTCCATGACACTCTAAATAAAGATGGTAAGGCAGACTTTATTTATGGAAATACTGCAATTAGGTTTTACAGTAGGGTAGAAAGAAGATACTCAACTCCAACTTCAACAAGCACAAGTGTGGATTTAAGTCAGGGAACAGGTGTGTATATGGAAAGTCCAGTGGATGGAAGATTTCTAAAAGGAATTATCTAGGAAAATCTGGCTCAAATGATTTGACAGGATTGCTAGTGATGGCAGAGCAGCTTGATTATATATTGGGGGTGGAGGATGAGGAATTTTATCAGACAAAGTGATCAAATACTGAGAGTAGGGGAATTTTTCTAATCTGGCTTATCAGAATTCATGCTAAAATTGGATTACACAGGCTAAGGACAGAGTACAAGATCCAGACCTAGTCAAACAGAAGACTCAGAGGGCCTGACCCCAGTTTGATCAAGAAAAGAATCATTGTCACCAGAAAAAAGAGTAAGGATTCTGTTTTGTTCAGCCACTTCTGCTGCAATTGTAATTTTTATTTTGAGATTTTTTTTATTTGCAGGAAAACTAAACTATTTTAGGCTTAAGATTATGTCTTCCTATTTTAAACAGAGCTAGAATGATTTAAAAATCCTAATTTTGGCATCGGCTGTGAGATAGCTTGGTTCCTTAATTCTCATGAGCAGAGATGTTCTAACCAAATGATGATTAGTATCTGCAAACAAATCCTCCAAATACACCAGCTAGACCACAGATTCCCATGAAGTCCCCATTTTCCTGTTGAGGGAGCTCTACTAATCAGGAAGAGGCCCCACTAAAAAGTTTCCTCATCAGCATGATCTAGTAAGAGGAGGGAAGTGACATACATTGCTCCTTCCCAGCTATGGGCCAGGCACTAAGATAAAAAGGGCTAATGTGTGGTTGCATAGAAAAGTGGATGCATGCAAATGGTCCAAAGAGAGGCCCCTCCATTAGAATTACAATAAGAACAAGGAGAAAAGTCTTTAACCACCAGGTAAAGTAGATTACACCCCATTTTGAGTTTTCGGCTTTGGAGTTCAAGCCTTGGATATTTCTTGTTAAAGAGTTATATATGCAAAATTTCAATTTTAAAAATATAGTAGTTATGTAAAAGCATTTTACCAAATTTTAGTCTGGATTTATGCTTTTTGGCTGAAGGTTATGCTTATAGAGGCAAATGTACAAAGAAGCAAGCACAAATTATTACTATAGTTTAAATGTGTGATATTTTGGGTGATCAATCCCAGCTAGGCAATTTATTAGCTGGGAAACTACAAAAAAAATTTTTTTATCCAATTTGACAGAAAAATTGTATTTCCATCAGCCCAGATTTCCACTAAATGAAATTTCTTTCCAACATTCTTCCTTTAATTCCCAACACTGGAAAATTGATATGAGTGTCTCTTTTACAACAAAATGAAGCTCTTTCAGAAGTTATTAATTTCCTTATTTTAACATGTGATTTATCTGATGTTCTCACTTCAAAGAAGGCAATGACTTTCACTTAAAAATATTCATTGATGATGGATCTATGATTAATAAGCTTTATTTCCCTCTCAAAATGTAGAATGCTTAAGGGGATGACTTTAAATGACATGTTCTGTTTTTAAATTACAAATAAGTAGAAGGGAATCTGTTGATTTTATGTGAACTCTCTATAAATCTTTATAGATAGCATTAATGATTCAGGTGGCCCTCCTTAAGTTTGTTGTAATAAAGTGCTAATTATTCAAGACTTGGCCAATTACACCTCTTCCCAAAGGCTAAGTTTATAATAACGGCTGTCTTTAAATTATAGTCTCTGGAAACAAAATGAAAGAGAAATATAAAGAAATGGAGACAGACCTCAAATGATCAGTAATTCTTTATCAAGCACCAGAAGGGCACATTTTCAAGAGAGAAACTGGCAAACTGGTTACAATAGGGGTTTGAGTTTTATGGAGTTTCATGAATCTGAATGTATAGCGTTCTGAATCACAGCAGAACGTGTTGGTTGGACAGTCAGGGGATCAATGTAGATACAGGAAATTGTGAAAGTCTAGAGACCATTGTTTTCCTTTTCTTCCTGGAACCCATTGTTCTTTTCTCTCTGGGGGTTGTTGTTTTTCATATCCTTCAATGTCAAGGTTAATTTATGTGCTGCCCTTAATGAAATAAGTGTTAATTAAGAGGAAGTTACTGAGAATACATGCACTCATCGGAATATAGCTGTAGCTCAATGCTCCTACTGTTTTATTGATATTTGAATCTACCCCTTAAGAAAATATATAGTTGACTTAAATATTTTGTATTATTCTTCACATTGCCTTCCTGTATTCTGGGTCCTAATGTTTGAATGCATTTTTGCTGGTAAATGCTATGTGTCGTACACTGCTGGTGGGACTGCAAATTGGTAAGGCCAATCTGGAAAGCAGTATGGAGATACCTGGGAAAGCTGGGAATGGATCCACCATTTGACCCAGCTATCGCCCTCCTCGGACTATTCCCTGAGGATCTTAAGAGTGTACTATAGGGATACTGCCACATCAATGATCATAGCGGCACAATTCACAATAGCTAGACTGTGGAACCAACCTAGATGCCCTTCAATAGATGAATGGATAAAAAAAATGTGGCATCTATACACAATGGAGTACTACGCAGCAACAAAAAATGACAAAATCATAGAATTTGCAGGGAAATGGATGGCATTAGAGCAGATTATGCTAAGCAAAGCTAGCCAATCCTTAAAAAACAAATGCCAAATGTCTTCTTTGATATAAAGAGAGCAACTAAGAACAGAACAGGGAGGAAGAGCATGAGGAAAAGATTAACATTAAACAAAGACGAGTGGGGGGAGAGAAAGGGAGAGAGAAGGGAAAGCATATGGTAATGGTAGGAGACCCTCAATGTTACACAAAATTACATAGAAGAGGATGTGAGGGGAAAGGGGGGGGGAAACAAGAGAGAGAATTGAACAACAGCAGATGAGGTAGAGAGGGATGATGGGAGGGGAGGAGAGGGGGGATAGTAGGGGAAAGGAAAGGTAGCACAATACAACAGTCACTAATATGCCATTATGTAAAAATGTGAGTGTGTAACTGATGTGATTCTGCAATTTGTAGTTGGGGTAAAAATGGGAGTTCATAACCCAATTGAGTCAAATGTATGAAAGATGATATATCATGAGCTTTGTAATGTTTTGAACAACCAATTAAAAAAAGAATGCTATGTGTCCAGATCCTGGGTCCTTCATTTCATTAAAGGTGCCACAGTGTGTCTCAGAGAAATTTGAGAAAGAAATCGGATGAGTGAGCCTGGCTGTTGTTTATGTGACTTGTTTTTCATGGAGATGTTTATTCATAACCTGAAGGGAAGGAGGAGATAAAGAAGGGCTTTAAGGGAAAAATCCAAGAAAAATTAGAAAATGAGAACATGGTATTGGGTCTTAAGCCTAGCCCCAGGAACTAAATATGAGCTCTTACAGTAAGGAAATCAAAAAGTCAAAGCTGCAGTTGTTCTGCTAAGGACTCATGTGACCTCCAGTCTCAAAGTCCAGGTGACAAATTTAACACAAAGTCTGGGAAAGGGATGCCCTCTCAATTTACCTATAAAGGCCTATTTAAACTTTAAAGAGAGGATTTAAATTCAAAATGTCACCGAGTTCTAGAGATGTGGCATAATTCAATATAACACATAACATGTTTGCCATCACCAAATCCTGCACTGTCTGCCTTCGATAATTTCTTTTCCACCCTCGCTAAAAGCATCTCAGTTCTTGCCCTGGTATACACTGAATGCACAACTGTCTCTTGCTAAACAAATGCTCACAAGCACTGGTTCCTGGACCAGGACTTATCTGTAAAAACTTTTCTTTGTAGAAAAATGGGGAAACAGTAAAAAATAGGGAGCTAAATCAATTTAGTTAGAAAAGTGTTTTAAATTTAGAGATTAGCAAACAATACAACTTAGCTGTGTTGAGGGATAATAGTTTTGTGTTTTTTTTTTTTTTTAGTTTATAAGAACATTTGCCCTTTGTCCTGATCTAACTAGAAAAGTCCTTTCTTCAGAGTGATCCTTCTTACTCTCTTAAAAAAAAAAATCTGCCTTATCTTTTCTCCATCATTCTTTAATGACATTGTGGGATACTATTAGAAAGAGGGGTGGTACACACAGACTTCATTTAGCTATGGTTCACCCTCCTTTGTGTGTTGACTTGGTTCTCAGACTGACTGCTGGTCGAAACAAATGGTTTTGGTAGTACTTAAATTCAACAATTGAAGGAAGAGAAGATCCTCTGTCTTCCTCTGCATTAGGTTCTGTGCAGATGTTAAACCTGAAAATAAAAGTCTAAAGTAATTGCTTTAACCTGAGGGGGATGGTTTCCTCTCTATGGAGGCTGGATTATAGCACATCCCTGAACCTGCTATTGCTTAAAAAGAGAGCAAGTTACTGCTAATTTATGGCCATAAATAAATATCCTTATAGCTTTTGATTAACAGGTAACATTGAGAAAGGGATGGAGTGGATTCAGGGGGTTAGCTGTCTTGTGCAGATTTTTTCACAATTATTTAATTTGACTTTGTGTCCATGAAATATGAAACCTATTTTAGATATATCTAGCATCTCAGTGTATCCAATTCAATGTATTAGAGATATTTTAATTTTCAAAGTAGAAATCAACAGCAATGGTGAGAAAGCATATAAAAGGGAATATTTCAGGATGAAGAATATTTCCTCAAGTCCTTTAAATCACATCATATAGGTAGCCTCCTGCTCTATGTGTGCATGAAGGCAGCTCATTTACCAGCTAACTGTAATGTAGGCCTTAATCACATGGTAAATCATTCCTCTTTAGAATCATTAACTGCATGGCAGGCAAGGATTTGGGGATAGATTCTACCATATGAAGAAATATTCAAATCTTCATATAAACAGATTTTTAAAAAACATTCTCTCTCCCTTACTTTTATTCCTCATCTTTCACTTGAAAGGATTTCTGCATGCATGCTCTCTGGAAGAAAGTTACGATCAATGGAAACACTCAGCTTTTGGAAACAGCTGCCTGTATGGCCAGAAGACAGATTTTTTTTCCTTCCTTGAGATCACAGGTGGGACACTTCATTATCAAGATGCCTCATTAAGATAATGGGACTGTGAACTTATTGGCACTAATGTGAGAGGGTGAGAAGTAATTAAAATACCTGATACAGACTAACATTTAAATATAGAGCAAACCTTTCAGCTAATAAAGAATTAAAGATTCAAAGAATGCAGCAAAAAATCTTTACTGCAATCAATCAAGACTCACAGGTAAGGGGGTGGTGAAGACAGGTATGGGAAGATTTCAACTGCCATCCATTATTATTTGGATATGGAATGTAATGCCCAAAGCTCATGCATTGAAAGCCTGGTCCCCAGTGGAGGTGGAGCCTTTGGGAGGTGATGGGATCATGAAGGCTTTGACCTCATGAATGAATTAGTCCATTTATGGATTCATAGCTTAATGGTTCATTAGAAAATGGTGGAACATTTATGAGGTAGGACCTACTTGGAGGAAATAGGTCACTTGGGATGTACCTTTGAAGGGTACATTTTTTTCCTTGGCCTATTCCTCTCTCTATTAGCATGTCATTCTGACACCCTAAGCCGAGAGCTTTCCTCTCCCACGTCTGTTTTGATGCAGGCCAATGGAATCATACAACCATGGACTGAAACCTTTGCAACCGTGAGTCAAAATAAACTTTGCTCCTTTAAGTTGATTTTCTTGGATAATTTGTCACAGCCATGGGAAGCCAACACACCACCTGATCCACTCATTACCTCAAAATAGGGTGATTGGAACCCACTGCACATAGTCACAGTGTCCTCAAATCAGGTTTCCAACAGAAGCCAACAAATAACCCCCTGCTGGGAGCCATTAGCCAAGTAGGTATGACAATTTCCTTGCCAGCGTACCCCATGTTGCTTAGTGGAAGGACTCATGGAAATAGGACATTTTGCAGTGACATTGCATGTATGTGACCTTGCTCAAGGACCAGGGCGGATTAGGGTGTTCCCAGTTTAGGATAATCGGGTTTAGGGCGTTCCAGGTTTAAGATTATTCCTGCTGGGAATAGGGTGTATCCTGCTGCCTGAGTTCCCCTTGAGTTCTCACAGGATTCAGACAGTATTTTTTGGAGAGAGAGAAGCCCAGTGGAGGTGGATTTGGGCAGAGAACGTGGATTTCCCCAGAACGTGATTGTAGACGGCTGGTGTGAGTTCGGGAATAAAGAGTTGCTGTTTGAATCTACAAGCTGTGTGGTGGCTCGTGATTGTGTGCCCAGCCAGACTGCGGCATTTGGCGGCTCGTACGGGGAACTTCTGAAACTTGGAGGTAAGTGAAATTTCTCGCTCTTGAGGAAGAGAGAAAGAATGGGTGAACATTT
The DNA here is from genome assembly GCF_021218885.2 of Marmota monax. NCBI lineage: Eukaryota > Metazoa > Chordata > Mammalia > Rodentia > Sciuridae > Marmota > Marmota monax. The sequence goes on from NW_026692132.1 coordinate 7,180,813, forward strand.
CAAAAAACAATGTGTTATTGTTTTGATTTATTTTGTTTTTATTTCAAGTTGCCTGTTCCTGGAACTTTCTCAGGCAAACTGGGGAAAATGGTTGACTCAAGATTTGAAGTTGTTCGCCTCTGAGGAAGAGAAATTGTTAGAGGAAGGAGGCACCCCAGTAAGAGCAACAACAGTTAGGGCATATGTTGATACAATACAAAAATGTAGCACATGGCCTTTTAAAGACGAGTTATTAAGTATATCAATGGGACCATCATGGTATCCTGTAGAAGGATTTTTCTTCAACAAGAAAGAGATGGCTAGTTCTGTTTACTACATTTGTCTAAGATCTTGGTTTTTACTGACATCTGATTAATTTACAAAGCTAAAGTGTTAAAATATCAACCACTAAATATGAAATCAAGTACTCTTTACTTATTAAGTTCCATAAGGTAATATATTTAAACATTATGTGTGTTTTCATAAATTGGTAAATGGAAAAATGTTTAATATTGCTTTGTGTCTGTGTCTTTGCTAAAACAAGGTTACTAAGTGTTAAGATTCTATCATGTGTAATTTATATACAAAGAGTAGAAAAATTTTCAGTTGAGTTTCAATTATAGTATTATAGTATCATAAAAAACATGAAAGTCTTTCATCTTATTAAAGTGGAGTAATTTGTCTAAATCAGAAATTTTATAAGAGTTGTTTCAAAATGTAAATTTATAAAAAGGGTTAACGGTTAAAAAAGAGATAGAAAAAGATTCAAGATGTGGAAATATATTTTAATATAAAAGGTTAAAGGAAAAAGAAATGTTTCTAGATGAGATAATCTCTGTGTGGTAAAGTAAAAAGTTGTAAAATGCCATTTAAAAAGATTTTGAGGAAACTAGACTTAATTTAAAAGCTTGAGAAAGGAAGAAAGAAGAAAAGATAGTTGTACATGGCAGATTGAGACAAAGCTTCTCAATGGAGTTAAAAAAAAAGCCTTTGGTTAAAGGGCAGCCATGTAAACTAACATTAAGCGATGTAAACAGAATCTAAGCCTCATTTAAAAGAGTGAAGTTGTAGGTGGTAAAAAAGTACATTTAAAAGTACAGTATAGATGATAATTAAAAGGCTTTAAAAGGTTAAATTGAAGGTGGTCGAGATACCTTCACGGCGAAAAAAAGAAAAAAGATATAAAAAGATTCAAGATGTGGAAATATATTTTAATATGGAAGGTTATAAGAAAAAGAAATGTTTTTAGATGAGATAATCTTTGTGTGATAAAGTAAAAAGTTGTAAAATGTCTAAGTAAGTTGCAAAAGGCTTTAAAAGGTTAAATTGAAGGTGGTTAAAATGCCTTCATGACGGAGGAAAGATTGCGTCATTCGAAGCCTAGTTAATCGTAAAGGCATTACTTAAAAAAATGGGAAGATAATAGGATAAAAGATATTTAGATAAAGAAGATTAAAAATTAAAAGTGAAAAACTTTAAAGACAGAAGTATAAAAAGTTAAAAAGAAAAAAAAAGATAAAAAAGGTGTAGGATTTTGTGCCCAGCCAGACTGCGGCATTTGTGCCCAGCCAGACTGCGGCAACCCCCAAGCTCAAGGGCCAATTCCTGTACTTCTTTCTACTTAGAAGGAGTTTCTTAAGGCTAGTCTAATTTTTTTCACCTAAGTAAATTCTTTTAAAGTTTCCCAGATGAAGAATGGTTATGATTATTAGTAAATTCAGACAATGTGGTGGGTCTCACTTTACATTCTTTATTCAATTTACTCCTCATCTCAGCCTTATTAGGTAAGTATTTATTATTTGTCATTTAAAGAAAACAAAGTATTAGTAACTTCTCAAAATCTTCTGATAAATTGTAGAGGTAACCATCAAATTTTCTTTCCTGTATTTTTCCAACAGTTACAGAGATACTCTAAAACTGTTTTTGGTACATTTCTCTATCTTCAAGTCAAGTCAACTTCATTTTTTTTTTTCATTTTCATTATAGAGCCTACATTCCAACCGTTGAATGACAGGTGTTAATTCTTCATCAAACACTCCAGGGTCTCCATTCATTCATTTATCAGATATTTACTAGGGCTGAGGTGTAGCTCAGTGGTAGAACACTCGCCTAGCATGCAGAAGGACTTGGATTTCATCCTTGGCACCACAATAAGTAAGTAAATAAATAAATAAATAAATAAATAAATAAATAAATAAATAAATAAATTTTTACTGAACATAAACTTTGTGTCTGGAACTATGCTGGGCTCTTGAGCTATCGTGAGTAATATAAGTGTATTCCTCTATAAGGGAGCTGAATAATTCATGGAAGAGACAAAGATTAATGAGAATTGCACAGTTATACATATAATTCCAAATTGCAAATAGTATGAGGTGGGAAACATCGTAAGTACTGTGATATATGCAATATGGATATAGCACAAAATCCCTGGAGTTATAACTTTTGAGCTGAGATCTGAAGGGTAAATAGGAGTTGTAGTGAAAACAGTAGGAAAAGACTTCTATCTCCTGAAAACACTTCTTAAAAGTGTAGAAAGGGAGAATAAAATGCACAGCAAGCAAGTAAGAAGATGAGCTAGAAGCCAAGAGTAAACGGAACAGTTGAACTGATGCTTCAGCAGCCCTATGGGGGTGGAAAGAAGGTGGTTGCTGGTCTCATTAAGTGAGGAGCTTTAATACCAACAGACAGGAGAGAATGGGCCTCGGGGAATTGGAAAGCCTTAGGATGATTCTCAGACTCACATGAAATTGCATGGTCAATAAAAAGGTGAACTAATGAAAAAAACAATAAAAACTACCTTTTTCTTGGAAACTTACATTAAGAAAGTTTTTCTGTCTCTCTATGTCTTGAGATAAAAATAATCGTCTTCCCTAAGAATTAATGACTACAGACAAGAGTCAGGATCTTTATGTTATACTACCATAAAAATATTATCTGCTCTGGTGAAATTTCTCTGGTCTGGTGAAATTCCTTGGACTCTAGCAGAAAGAAAAAAGCGAAGTATCTCTGGACTGACATTACCTCGACCTAGAATAAACAGATGACTAAAGATAAATCCCTACCAAATATTAGTTCACAATCTAAAATGTCTAAATATAGAAGCAGGGATAAGCTTCTACCAAAAACAAATAAAATCATGGAAGAAGAGGTGCTGTTGTCTCAGTAAACATAATGGAACTGTCTTACATAAGATTGGATCTTACAACCAACCCGAGGCAATAATTTCCTACAAAGGAATAAAAATTAGACAAGCATCATATTTCTCTGTAGCCACAAGAAGCCAGAGAGCAGTTGACATATATTCATGTACTGAGAGAAAAGACTATAAATTTAGTATTCAAGGCAAAATAGACATTTTCACATAGAGATGAACTCATCAAAAGAGTTACTTAGGAATATACGTCTGGAAGAAATGAAAAGTCTAAGAAAGATGATCTGAGATATAAGAAGAATAATGGGCAAAGCAAAGTGCACTTTGGTACATTCACATAAACATTGACTACATAAAATCTATAATGCCAATTTAGGAGATTAAAATTCAAAGTTGCATAATATAGAAAATGATGATAGGTAAGATGGTAGTAAGTGATCCAAACTAAGTTCTTTAAAGTCTTTTTATTTTTAAAAAGAGGATTTAAAGGCTGATTAACATTGGACTTTCTACACCAGTTATGCCTGTTATAATTTAAGATTAAACTCAGTAAAAATAAAAATAAATTGTAAAACTGCCAAACACAGAAAGAGAAGGAGAGAGAGGGCAGTGTTGGGGAGAGAGTAGTTGTTTGGGGTAAACTAAAGAAACCTTGATCAATATGAAGTAAAGAGAAAAAGTACAAATAATCATGATCAATAAAAATTGCAAAATAGAATTGATATAAATACAAATACAAAATTTCAAATACAAAAGTAATGATAATAATGAAAACCAATTAATACCGCCAGTTGAAATAATGAGAATCTTACATTAAATACTAATGAAAATACTGTGTTCAATTTCTAGGATACTCTAGGTACCTGGGTCCTTGTCCTAACTATTCAGACTGCTATAACAAAATACCAAACACTTGGTGGGTTATAAATAATGAACACTTATTTTTACCAGGTGTACAGGTTGGGAAATCCAATATTAAAGCATCGACAGTTTCAGTGTCTGGTGAGGACCCTCCCATAGCTGCATCCTCACATCATGGAAGGGTGGATGGGATGAAGGAAAGCCCTGGGACCTCTGTCATGAAGATAATAATTCCTTTAATGAGAGCTCCACCCCCTTGGCCTAATCCCTTCTCCAGATATCACTTCTAATATTATTATATTGGGTGTTAGAATTTCAACATTTAAATTTTGGAGGACTTGGTCATTTCATTATAACCTTCCCATGGAAAACTAAAAATAATGTCAAAAGTGCTTGGAACTGAAAGTGTTTCTGTTTACAGATTTTTTTTTTCAGACTTTGGAATATTTACATATATGTAAACAGATATCTTGAGGTTTGGACCCATGTTCTAAACTGGAAACTCATTTATATTTCATATTAACCTTATAATCACAGCCTAAAGATAATTTCATACAATGTATTTTTGATAATTTTAGGCATTCTGTGCATGAAAAACAGATTGCATTTATTGAACTATCAGAAAACAAAAGTATCAATGTCTCTGTTCGGCATGACCAAACAGAAAAGTATTTGGGGGGAACCTACCTTTGCCCTGGTCACAGAGACATTTGCTCAGATAAGTTTCAAGGAAACTGTTTAACACATAAAAACAACTAAAGAAAATCAGGCATTGTGAGAAAGAGGTAGCTGAGAGAAGTAGCAAAATTAGAGCTGTAAAATTTTTCAGATGTTGGTATTAATGGAACAGAATATTAAATTAACGTTGTTTAATAGTTCCAAGAAATTTAAAAGGGCTTTACAATAAGAACAAATAGCAAGCAGAGTATAAATAAAGCTAGTAGAATTAATAGACATGAATAAATACAATATAAATTACAACTGAAAATTTAAATTTAATCATTAAACCTAATAGCAGATTACATATTATTAGAAAAGGAAAGTGAAAGAGAAGATAAAATAAAAGTGGGGAAAGTATATCAGAGAAATAAAAGAGAAGGAAAATAAAATAAAGGTTAAGAGGCATGGAAGATAGAATTATAAGGGCTAATATATCCAACTGAACACCACAAGGGGACATAGGGTGGTGTAGGGGGGTATAAGTGGCAGTGGCAGCGAGAATGTTTGAATAGATGATTGCTTAGACTTTCCTGAACCCTTAGAAAGCAAACAATACCAAAGCAGAGCAAATAAGAAAAAGATCCAGAACTAAATATAGAGAAAACTTTAGAACTTTGGATACAATAATTTTTAAGTTATGGAACAGAAAAAAGATTGCCTAGTGATAGACCAACAGTAACAACAGAAGCCACAAGATAGTGAGATGAGTTCCATGGTCTGCCAAGAGAAAATAAATGTCCATTTGTGGAACTCTATTTTTTTCAAGAGTGAGTGCTAAAAAGGGTTTTTAATGCAACAAAAAAATGGGCCAAGGAGACATATACAAAAATAATAAAAATGTGATATACAATATAGTTTAATGAATTAGAACTGGAATTATGTGTTTCAAAATGATTACATTTTAAATTCAGAATATTAGCTGTCTCGGGTGAGAGAAATAGCTGGGATTGGGTGCCCAGGAGGCAGCACTTTATCTGTATTGGTTCAAAACTTTATTTCTTAAAAGAGAGTGATCTGAATAGCAAAAAACAATGCTAAGCAGGAAGTGTGAATCAGGCGGTATAGCGATACCAGACTTCAAACTATACTACAGAGCAATAGTAACAAAAACAGCATGGTACTGGTACCAAAACAGGCGGGTGGACCAATGGTACAGAATAGAGGACACAGAAACCAATCCACAAAACTACAACTACCTTATATTTGATAAAGGGGCTAAAAACATGCAATGGAGGAAGGATAGCATCTTCAACAAATGGTGCTGGGAAAACTGGAAATCCATATGCAACAAAATGAAACTGAATCCCTTTCTCTCGCCATGCACAAAAGTGAATTCAAAATGGATCAAGGAGCTTGATATCAAATCAGAGACACGCCGTCTGATAGAAGAAAAAGTTGGCTACGATCTACATACTGTGGGGTCGGGCTCCAAATTCCTCAATAGGACACCCATAGCACAAAAGTTAATAACTAGAATCAACAAATGGGACTTACTCAAACTCAAAAGTTTTTTCTCAGCAAAAGATACAATAAGAGAGGTAAATAGAGAGCCTACATCCTGGGAACAAATCTTTACTCCTCACACTTCAGATAGAGCCCTAATATCCAGAGTATACAAAGAACTCAAAAAATTAGACAATAAGAGAACAAACAACCCAATCAACAAATGGGCCAAGGACCTGAACAGACACTTCTCAGAGGAGGACATACAGTCAATCAACAAGTACATGAAAAAATGCTCACCATCTCTAGCAGTCAGAGAAATGCAAATCAAAACCACCCTAAGATACCATCTCACTCCAGTTAGATTGGCAGCCATTATGAAGTCAAACAACAACAAGTGCTGGCGAGGATGTGGGGAAAAGGGTACACTTGTACATTGCTGGTGGGACTGCAAATTGGTGCAGCCAATTTGGAAAGCAGTATGGAGATTTCTTGGAAAGCTGGGAATGGAGCCACCATTTGACCCAGCTATTCCCCTTCTCGGTCTATTCCCTAAAGACCTAAAAAGAGAATGCTACAGGGACACTGCTACATCGATGTTCATAGCAGCACAATTCACAATAGCTAGACTGTGGAACCAACCTAGATGCCCTTCAATGGATGAATGGATAAAAAAAATGTGGCATTTATACACAATGGAGTATTACTCTGCATTAAAAAATGACAAAATCATAGAATTTGCAGGGAAATGGATGGCATTAGAGCAGATTATGCTAAGTGAAGCTAGCCAATCCCTAAAAAACAAATGCCAAATGTCTTCTTTGATATAAGGAGAGTAACTAAGAAGAGTAGGGTCGAAGAGCATGAGAAGAAGATTAACATTAAACAGGGATGAGAGGTGGGAGGGAAAGGGAGAGAGAAGGGAAAATGCATGGAAATGGAAGGAGACCCTCAGAGTTATACAAAAGTACATACAAGAGGAAGTGAGGGGAAGGGGAAAAATAATATAAGGGGGACAAACGAATGTCAGTAGAGGGAGCAGAGAGAGAAGAGGGGAGGGGAGGGGAGGGGAGGGGAGGGGAGGGGGGATAGTAGAGGATAGGAAAGGCAGCAGAATACAACAGACACTAGTATGGCAATATGTAAATCAATGGATGTGTAACTGATGTGATTCTGCAATCTGTATATGGGGTAGAAATGGGAGCTCATAACCCACTTGAATCAAATTGTGAAATATGATATATCAAGAACTATGTAATGTTTTGAACAGCCAACAATAAAAAATTTAAAAAAAAAATAAAATAAAAATAAAAAGACAATTACAGAAAGATTAAAAAAAAAAAAAAGACTTCCCCATATGTTTTCTTCTAAGAGTTTTATAATTTTGGCTCTTACATTTGTATCTCTGATATATTCTGAGTACATTTCTGTATATGACTTAATGTAAAGGTCCAACTTTATTCTCTCAAGTTGATATCCAGTTTCCAACCCCATCAGTTGAAAATCCTGCCCTTTTCCTATCGAAAGATCTTGAAAACCTTGTCAACATCAGCTGAGTGTTTATGCAGTATTCCATTTATTGTCTGTCTCTGTCTTTATGCCAGTACTTCACTGTTTGATTACCATAGTATTTTAGTAAGTTTCAAAATCAGAAAATGTGAGTTCTCCAACTTTCTTCTTTTTTCCCCCCAAAATTATTTTAACTGCTTGTCTATATGGAGTTTCTTGAGATTCCATATGAATTTTAGAATGTGTTTTACTATTTCTGTGCAAATAATAAAAAAAAAAGCAAAAGGCGATTGGAATATTAACAGGGATTGGACTGATTTTGTAGATGACTTTTGTTAAATTTGACATCTTAACAAAATTAAGTTTTCGAACCCAAGAACATAGGATGTGTCCATGTGTTTATTTCTCCTTTAATTTATTCTAGCAATGTTTTTTAGTTTTCAGTGTACAAGTCTTTCACTTCCTTGGTGGAATTTATTCTTACACATGTCGTTATTTTTCATGCTATTGTATATGTAATTTTAATTATTTTAATTTTTATTATGTCATTTTTATTGGTGCACTATAATTATATGTAATAGTAGGATCCATTATGCCATATTTTTATATGAATATAACATAATTTGATCAATCTCATTCCCTAGTAACTTCCTTTTCCCTCTCTCTGATCCACTTGCTCTACTGATCTCCCTTCTATCATCATTATTGTTATTATTAGTATTTCAATTAGTGAATTATAATTTTATATATTTTATATATATGGAGAGTTCATTGTGATTTATTTGTACGTGGACATAGCATACTTGCAAATGGAATGTTTAAAAAGCATCTATTTGAATTGCTCATTTCAAGTGTATAGAAATGCAAGTTATTTTTGAGTGTTGAGCCCTATCTTGCAACTTTGCTGACTGTGTTTATTGGCACCGAGGGAGATTTTTTGGTGGAATATTTAGAGTTTTCTACATGAAAAACCAAGTCATCTGTGAACAGAGTATTTACTTCTTTCTTTCTAAACCATATACTGTTTTTTCTTGCTTAATCCACCTGGCTAGGCCTTCCAGTGTTATGTTAAATATAAGACTGAAAATGAGTGTGCTTGTCTTGTTCGTGGTCTTGGGGGAAGAGTTCTCTTCCTTTCATGATTGTATATGATGCTAGTTGTGGAGATTCTATATGTGGCCTTTATCTTTTTGGGGAAGTTTCCTTTTGTTTCTAGTTTATTTAGGGATTTTATCATGAAAGTGTGTTGAACTTTATCAAATATTATATGCATTAATTGAAATTGTCTCTTTTTTCATTCATTCTATTAATATACTATATTACATTGATTTTCAAATGTTAAATCATTCTTGAAGCCTGAGGATCAATCTCACTGGGTTTTGTTGTTTAAACCTACATAATGCTGTTGAGTTTGGTTTCCTAGATTTTCCTTTTCTTTTCTAATATTTCTCTTTTAGTTGTAAATGGACACGATATCTTTATTTTACTTATTTATTTTTATATGGTGCTGAGGTTAGACAAGTGCCTCACACAGGTTAGACAAATGTTCTACCATTGAGCCACAGCCCCAGCCCTGTAGATGTTCTTAATATTCTTTGTATCAATAGTCAAAAAAGGAAATTCTTCCATAGTTTTATCTTGGCATATTTACCTGGATTTGATATCAGGGTAATTTTGACTTTATAGAATTAGATAGGAAGTTTTCCCTCCTCTTTAATTTTTTGAAAAATGTTGAGGAGAACTGTTGGTAATTCTTGTTTAAATATTTGGTAGAAATCACTTGGGAAGCCATCTGGTTGTAGGCTTTTCTGTCCTGGGATCTTTTGATTACTGATCCAATCTCTTTACTAGTATCCAGATTTTATATTTCTTCATGAGTCAGTTTTCATAGGTTATGTGTTTCTTAGTATTTGTCCAATTGCTTTCTCTTATCTAATTATATCTTATTATGCTTCCAGTAGCAGCATACTAAACAATATTAGCAAAAATTGTTATTCTTGTGTCATTTCTTTACTAGAATGCCTTTAGTGGGCCTCTATTAAATAAAAGGCCAGAAGATTTTAAAATATGTATGCAGATGATAATCTTGATATTTTCTTTTTAAACCTGTTCATATAATGAATTATATTAATTATTGTCTACTTATTAAACTATCCTTGGATTCATGAAATTAAATTCTTCACTAGGTCATGATGTATTTTTGAATATGTGGCTAGATTAGGATAATTTTAATAACTTTGCAGCTGTATTTATAAGTGAGATTTGTTGAAGCTTTACTTTCTAATAAAATCTTTTTCAGGTTTTGGTAACACTGTTATACACTTCAAGTAACATTAGGAATATGTGATTTTGAAAAGTTTGCAGGACACTTTTGACAATTTTCTGCACTATGCAATTGTTCCATTAAACTTTTTATTGATAATTGAATTATTTTCAATAACATTTTTCTAGAAAGCTTACATTTAATTGATATTTTAAGTTATTTTAATGTAATTTTGCAAAGCAATTTCTTATAAAATTGACATTTATTTGTTTAGATAATTATTTTCTCCTTGTCAGTTTCCCATTTTAGAATATTGATATTTTCTTTTTTTCCTGTATTAAATTGTTCATCTTTCTGGAAAATGGGATTTTATATTTATTTACTTTAACAGTTTACTTTTTCTAACATATTGATTTATTTTATTTTATTTTATTTTTTTTTATTGTTGGTTGTTCAAAACATTACATAGTTCTTGATATATCATCTTTCACACTTTGCTTCAAGTGGTTTATGAACTCCCATTTTTAGCCCATATACAGATTGCAGAATCACATCAATTACACATCCATTGATTTACATATTGCCATACTAGTGACTGTCATGTTCTGCTACCTTTCCTATCCTCTACTATCCCCCCTCCCCTCCCCTCCCCACCCCTCTTCTCTCTCTACCCCCTCTACTGACCTTCATTTCTCCCCCTTGTATTATTTTTCCCTTTCCCCTCATTTCCTCTTGTATGTTCTTTTGTATAACCCTGAGGGTCTCCTTCCATTTCCATGCAATTTCCCTTTTCTCTCCCTTTCCCTCCCACCTCTCATCTCTGTTTAATGTTAATCTTCTTCTCATGCTCTTCGTCCCTACTCTGTTCTTAGTTACTCTCCTTATATCAAAGAAGACATTTGGCATTTGTTTTTTAGGGATTGGCTAGCTTCACTTAGCATAATCTTCTCTAGTGCCATCCATTTCCCTGCAAATTCTATGATTTTGTCATTTTTTAATGCAGAGTAATACTCCATTGTGTATAAATGCCACATTTTTTAAATCCATTCGTCTATTGAAGGGCATCTGGGTTGGTTCCAAAGTCTTGCTATTGTGAATTGTGCTGCTATGAACATCGATGTAGCAGTGTCCCTGTAGCATGCTCTTTTTAGGTCTTTAGGGAATAGACCAAGAAGGGGAATAGCTGGGTCAAATGGTGGCTCCATTCCCATCTTTCCAAGAAATCTCCATACTGCTTTCCAAATTGGCTGCACCAATTTGCAGTCCCACCAGCAATGTACAAGTGTACCCTTTTCCCCACATCCTCGCCAGCACTTGTTGTTGTTTGACTTCATAATGGCTGCCAATCTTACTGGAGTGAGATGGTATCTTAGGGTGGTTTTGATTTGCATTTCTCTGACTGCTAGAGATGGTGAGCATTTTTTCATGTACTTGTTGATTGATTGTATGTCCTCCTCTGAGAAGTGTCTGTTCAGGTCCTTGGCCCATTTGTTGATTGGGTTGTTAGTTATCTTATTGTCTAATTTTTGGAGTTCTTTGTATACTCTGGATATTAGGGCTCTGTCTGAAATGTGAGGAGTAAAGATTTGTTCCCAGGATGTAGGCTCTCTATTTACCTCTCTTATTGTTTCTTTAGCTGAGAAAAAACTTTTTAGTTTGAGTAAGTCCCATTTGTTGATTCTAGTTATTAACTTTTGTGCTATGGGTGTCCTATTGAGGAATTTGGAGCCCGACCCCACAGTATGTAGATCGTAGCCAACTTTTTCTTCTATCAGACGGCGTGTCTCTGATTTGATACAATAATCATGGGAGACTTCAACACACCTCTCTCGCCACTGGACAGATCTTCCAAACAAAAGTTGAATAAGGAAACTATAGAACTCAATAACACAATTAATAACCTAGACTTAATTGACATATATAGAATATACCACCCAACATCAAGCAGTTACACTTTTTTCTCAGCAGCACATGGATCCTTCTCAAAAATAGATCATATATTATGTCACAGGGCAACTCTTAGACAATATAAAGGAGTAGAGATAATACCATGCATCCTATCTGATCATAATGCAATGAAACTGAAAATCAACGATAAAAGAAGGAAGGAAAAATTATACATCACTTGGAGAATGAACAATAGGTTACTGAATGATCAATGGGTTATAGAAGACATCAAGGAGGAAATTAAAAAATTCTTAGAGATTAATGAAAACACAGACACAACATATCGGAATCTGTGGGACACATTGAAAGCAGTTCTAAGAGGAAAATTCATTGCTTGGAGTTCATTCCTTAAAAAAAGAAAAAACCAACAAATAAATGATCTCATACTTCATCTCAAAATCCTAGAAAAAGAAGAGCAAAACAACAGCAAAAGAAGTAGAAGGCAAGAAATAATGAAAATCAGAGCTGAAATTAATGAAATCGAAACAAAAGAAACAATTGAAAAAATTGACAAAACTAAAAGTTGGTTCTTTGAAAAAATAAACAAAATCGACAGACCCTTAGCCATGCTAGCGAAGAGAAGAAGAGAGAGAACTCAAATTACTAGCATACGGGATGAAAAAGGCAATATCACAACAGACACTTCAGAAATACAGAAGATAATCAAAAATTATTTTGAATCCTTATACTCCAATAAATTAGAAGATAGTGAAGGCATCGATAAATTTCTTAAGTCATATGATCTGCCCAGATTGAGTCAGGAGGATATAGACAACCTAAACAGACCAATATCAATTGAGGAAATAGAAGAAACCATCAAAAGACTACCAACTAAGAAAAGCCCAGGACCGGATGGGTATACAGCAGAATTTTACAAAACCTTTAAAGAGGAACTAATACCAATACTTTTCAAGCTACTTCAGGAAATAGAAAAAGAGGGAGAACTTCCAAATTCATTCTACGAGGCCAACATCACCCTGATACCTAAACCAGACAAAGACACTTCAAAGAAAGAAAACTTCAGACCAATATCTCTAATGAACCTAGATGCAAAAATCCTCAATAAAATTCTGGCGAATCGGATACAAAAACATATCAAAAAAATTGTGCACCATGATCAAGTAGGATTCATCCCTGGGATGCAAGGCTGGTTCAGTATACGGAAATCAATAAATGTTATTCACCACATCAATAGACTTAAAAATAAGAACCATATGATCATCTCGATAGATGCGGGAAAAGCATTCGACAAAGTACAGCATCCCTTTATGTTCAAAACTCTAGAAAAACTAGGGATAACAGGAACATACCTCAATATTGTAAAAGCAATCTATGCTAAGCCTCAGGCTAGCATCATTCTGAATGGAGAAAAACTGAAGGCATTCCCTCTAAAATCTGGAACAAGACAGGGATGCCCTCTCTCACCACTTCTGTTCAACATAGTTCTCGAAACACTGGCCAGAGCAATTAGACAGACGAAAGAAATTAAAGGCATCAAAATAGGAAAAGAAGAACTTGAATTATCACTATTTGCAGATGATATGATTCTATACCTAGCAGACCCAAAAGGCTCTACAAAGAAACTATTAGAGCTAATAAATGAATTCAGCAAAGTGGCAGGATATAAAATCAACACGCATAAATCAAAGGCATTCCTGTATATCAGCGACAAATCCTCTGAAATGGAAATGAGGACAACCACTCCATTCACAATATCTTCCAAACAAATAAAATACTTGGGAATCAACCTAACAAAAGAGGTGAAAGACTTATACAATGAAAACTACAGAACCCTAAAGAGAGAAATAGAAGAAGATCTTAGAAGATGGAAAAATATACCCTGTTCATGGATAGGCAGAACTAACATCATCAAAATGGCGATATTACCAAAAGTTCTCTATAGGTTTAATGCAATGCCAATCAAAATCCCAACGGCATTTCTTGTAGAAATAGAGAAAGCAATCATGAAATTCATATGGAAAAATAAACGACCCAGAATAGCAAAAACAATGCTAAGCAGGAAGTGTGAATCAGGCGGTATAGCGATACCAGACTTCAAACTATACTACAGAGCAATAGTAACAAAAACAGCATGGTACTGGTACCAAAACAGGCGGGTGGACCAATGGTACAGAATAGAGGACACGGAAACCAATCCACAAAACTACAACTATCTTATATTTGATAAAGGGGCTAAAAGCATGCAATGGAGGAACGATAGCATCTTCAACAAATGGTGCTGGGAAAACTGGAAATCCATATGCAACAAAATGAAACTGAATCCCTTTCTCTCGCCATGCACAAAAGTTAATTCAAAATGGATCAAGGAGCTTGATATCATATTGATTTTTTTGTAAAACTTTCTTAGTTATTGTCCTGGCTTTTGCAATATACATTTAAATTTTCTTTCAAATAACCTATGATGCTTCATGGGTCGTGCACACATTTTACAAGAGTATTTCCAATCTCTCTCCAAGTCTTATAAAACTGCTGACTTTCATTTTATGTACACACATTCAATAGCCACCCAGTGCATAGTTACTATTATTTTGCAGAGTTTTCTATTAGATCAATTAAGAAGAAAAAGCTTTTTTAGTCTGATACCATGCCATTTTTTATTCTTGGTTTTACTTCTTGTCTTCTAGGAGTCTTGTTGAGGAAGTCAGTTCATAAGCTGATGTGATGGAGAGTTGGACCTACATTTTCTTCTGGAAGGTGTAGGGTCTCTGGTCTAATGCTTAGGTCCTCCATCCACTTTGAGTTGAGTTTTGTGCAGGGTGAGGGATGGGGTTGCAATTTCATTATGCTAGATATGGATTTCCAGTTTTCCCAGCACCATTTGTTGAAGAAGCTGTCTTTTCTCCAATGTGTGTTTAAGGCACCTTTGTTTAGTATGAGATAACTGAACTGATGTGGGTATGGTTCTGTGTCTTCTATTCTGTTCCTTTGGTCTTCATATCTACTTTGGTGGTAATACCACATTCTGTTTTTGTTACTGTATCTCTGTAGTATATAATTTAAGGTCTGGTATTGTGATGCCTCTTGCTTCACATCTCTTCCTAGGGATTTCTTGGGCTATTCTGGGCCTCTTATATTTCCAAATGAATTTCATGACTGCTTTTTCTATTTCTATGAAGAAAATCATTGGACTATTAATAGGAATTGCATTAAATCTGTATAGTACTTTTGGTAGTATGGCCATTTTGACAATATTAATTCTGATGATCCAAAAATATGGGAGATCCTTCCACCTTCTCAGGTTTTCTTCAATTTCTTTCTTTAGTGTTCTTCAGTTTTCATTGTAGAGATCTTTCACCTCTTTTGTTAGATTGATTCCCAAGTTTTTTTTTTTTTCCTTTGAGGCTATTGTGAATGGGGTAGTTTTCCTAATTTCTCTCAGTGGATTTATCATTGGTATATAGGAACAAAATCATCACAGTGAAGGAAACAATCAAAAATGTGAAGACAATGCCTATAGAATGGGAGATATTCTTTGCCACCTGCACCTCAGATAGAGCATTAATCTCCAGGATATACAAATAACTCAATAAACTTAACACCAAAAAGAACCAAATAACCCAATCTATAATTAGCCAAAGGAAGTGAACAGATACTTCATAGAAGAAGAAATACAAATGGTCAAAAATATATGGAAAAATGTTCAACATCACATGCATCTGGAGAAATGCGAATTAAAACTACACTGAGATTCCATCTCAACTCTAGTCAGAATCCCAATTATCAAGAAGGCAAGTAACAGTAAATGTTGGTGAAGAAAGTACACTAATATATTGCTAGTGGAATTGCAAATTGGTGCAAACACTCTGAAAAGCAGTACAGAGATGTCTCAGAAAACTTGGAATGGAATCACAGTTTGACTCAGTTGTCCCACTCATCAGCATGTACCCAAAGGACATAAAATCAGCATATTAAAGTGATGAGGCCGTATTAATCTTCATAGCAGCTCAATTCATAATAGCTAAGCTATTGAACCAACTTATATATCCTTCTAAAGATGAATGGATAAAGAAAAATATGGCACATATACACAATGAAATATTACTTAACCATAATGAAATTATGAAGAATGAAATCATGGCATTTCAGTAAATGGATGAAAATGTAGACAATCATGCTAAGAGAAATAAGGCAATCCCGAAAAACCAAATGGCAATTGTTTTCTGTGATATGTGGATGCTACACAGAATAAGATGTGTGTGTGTGTGTGTGTGTGTGTGTGTGTGTGTGAGAGAGAGAGAGAGAGAGAGAGAACAATAGAAGTTCACTGGATTAGACAACATGGAATGAAGGAATGGGAGGAGGATGGGAATTGAAAAGAGAGTAGAATCAATCAGAAATAACTTTCCTATGTTCATACATGAATACACCACCAATGAAACTCTATATCACATACAACCACAAGAATGGGATCCTAATTAGAATAATTTAAACTCTATGTATGTATAGTATGTCAAAATACACTCTAATGTGTATCTAAAAAGAACAAATGAAAATGATGATTAATTTCTTTTAATACTTCCTGCATTATTGTATATAACCCAACTGCACACTCAAATTCTGGCAATGAATTCCCTCATATCTGTTTGTTTGTTTGTTTATTTATTTATTTATTGTGCTGGGAATTGAACCCAGGGCCTTGTACATGTGAGGCAAGCACTTTACCAACTGAACTATATCCCTAGATGTGATTCTTGATTTGAAAAACAGTTCACTGGATATAAACTCTGTATTGGAATATATTTTCTTAAAACATTTAAAATATTTCACTCCTTTCACTTATTACCTGCATTCTTGTTAAATGAGAAATCCAATGTAATTCTCATTCCTGCTCTAAACATTTTTTTTCCTTTCTGTGGCCACTTTTAACATTTTTCTCTTTGTCTTTGGTTTTCTCTTGGACTATGATATACCTGGACATAGATTTTTGGAATTTATTCTGCTTGGTGTTCTCTTGAACCTTCTATATTTGTGGTTTGATGTCTGTTCTTAATTCTAGTCACTATTTCTTTAATCATTTCTTGTGTTCTATTCTCTCTTCTCATTCTGGTATTTTAATTATGTTTATGTTACACTTTTGAAAATGTCCCACAATTCTTAAAATAATCTATTATATTTGTTCTTTTATTCATTTTTTTTTAATTTCAATTAAGGAGTTTTCTATTGACTTATCTTCAAGTTCACTTACTAAATTGTTCCTTGACCATGTCAAGCCTGCTGATGTAGCTGTTAAAGGCATTCTTCATTCTGTTACACTAGTTTTGATTTTTAACATTTAAATGTGATTTTTTCTTAGAATTTCCATCTGTCTGCTTGCACTTAGTTGTGCTAAATATTGTTAATACTTTATTAAGTCCCTTAGAATATAATAATTATTTTTACTCCTTACCCAATAATTCTTGAACCTATGTTATTACCGATCCTGAAACTGGCTTCGTCATTTTAAACTGCTTTCCTTGAGTTTCAGAATGGTGTGTTAGTTTCCTGTGGCTGCTATAAATGTTACACAAATTTGGTGATCCAAAACAATACAAATGTATTCTCTCACCATTCTGGTATCAGAATCTCTGAAATTCAGTGTTGATAGGGACATATCTTCTGGAGGCTCCAGGAGAGAATTCATTCTTTGTTACTCTGACTTCTGTTGATTGTTGACATTCTTGGGTTGAATTGCTCTAATTTCTACTTCCATGTTCACATGACCATCTCCTGTCCACTGTGTTATTTCTCTCCACCTTATTCTGACAAGGACACTTTGTATTGGCTTGAGGATCCACCTAGGTAATCCAGGATAGTTTCTTCTTTTCAAGATGTAAATCTTGGGCTGGGGATACAGCTCAGTGGTTGCTTCACATGCACAAGGCTCTGGGTTCAATTCCCAGCACCACAAAAGTTGTTGACTTTTAAGTTTGTTCAGGTTTTCCCTTTCTTATTGAAGGATGTGGGTGATGATTTCCCAACACCTACCTGTCAGAGCTGAAACTGAAAATCTAAATTTGATTTCTGATTTTCACTAGTTTGTTCCTTCAGCCTTTTTTAAAATTTATTTTGTTACCATTTTCTAGCTTTTGAGTTAAGTATTGAATTCATTTTTTGACATTTGTATTTTTATATATAGATAAATGTATATTTAATACCATGAATTTCCTCTGAATTTCTTTTAGGTTACAGTTTCTGACATATTTTTGTGTTAGTCAGCTTTTTGTCACTGTGACAAAATTCCTGAGAAAAACAATTTAGAGGAAGAAAGATTTATTTTAGTTCATTAATTTAGAGGTTTTGCTTTGGGCTTTTGGCAAGGCAGATCATGGCTGGAAGCATCTGGTGAAACAGAGCTTCTCACCTCATGGCAGTTGGGAAGAAAAGAGAGAGATGGGACTGCATAATAAGATTCACCCTTCAAGGACACACCTCCGGTGACCTACTTCCTCCAATTATGCCCTATCTCCTACTTTCTACCAACTCCCAATAGTGCCACCAGCTGGGTGACAGACCTTCAACACATAAGCCTCTGAGGGACATTTAAAATACAAATCATTATAATTGTGTTTCAATTACTATTATTTTTGATGGATTTATACAAATTCTAACAATTAGTTTTTCCTTGCATACAGAGGATTTTAAAAATTTTCCAGTTGGAGGAAATATTTTATTTAATTTTGCTTTTGTAAATTTCTAGTTTTATAACAGTGGTTGGGAATGCTTTATGCATGCTTTTTAGTTTTTGTTTTTGAATGTGGTATAGGCATGTACGAGTATGTGCAAACATGTAGTCAATTTTTGTAACTGTTCTCTGTACTGAAAGGAAAATACATTCTGTTTAACATGTATTTCAGATATGACTATTTCCCAAAAAAGCTATATTATGAATTTGTTATTGTCTTATATTTTGTAAAACAATTATTATTTTTCTTCCTATTTGATTTTCCTAAGATGGAGAAAAGCGTGTTAAGGTTGCTACTATGGATTTGTGGATTTTTTTTTTCCTTTCCTATTCTTTACCTCTGAATTAGGAAGGTTGCTGCTACATGTGTTTTGGGGGAGTGGTGAGTACATTTAATAGGAATAATTAGTATATATTTCATTGAACTGAGCATAAAATTTTAAATCAATTTTTATGCTTTTTTGATCTTTTGCCCTTTGGAGTTTTAGAAAAGAAATGTGGACTACCTGTTTGCTATAATTTGGACCTCAATGTTCCCTGAAGGCCTGTGTATTAAAGGCTTGGTCTCTAGTTGGGCACTGCTGGGATACGTTGAAAAGTTTTAAGATCTAGAGGGCTGTCTGTCAGTCATTGTGGGGTATGCCTTTGGAAGGAATTATAAGACTTCCCTTTATCTCTTCTTTCATTTGCTGGCTATGAGGTGAATCATTTTGCTTCACTGAACTCTCACCATCATGTGCCATCATGGGCCCAAAGCAATGGGGCCAACCAATGATAGACTGAAACCTCTAAATAGTGAGTCAAAATAAACCTTTTCTCTTTATAGGTTGATTATCTCAGGTATTTATAATAATAATGGGAAGGTGACTAAGACAATGCTCTAGAGATGTTTAATAAAGAATTTTCCATTGAAAGATCAGCATCCACAATCCTGTGAGTTAATTCTTAATAATCTCTCCATTTATCTGTATCATCAAATCTATATCTATAACTAGATACATCTATCTCTCTCCTATTTGTTCTGTTTCTATGGAATCCTGACTAATCCTGAGGACCAACATCAAATCTTTCTATCACCCACATGTGCTCAGTCCCTGATTGGTTATGGGGGAGCACAGAGTCCACCAGAGGGGTTTAAATAACCTAGGATATTAAGCACCATATTTGATTAATAATTCTGACATTAAAAATTAGATTTAGAGTAAAATATTATTTTATATCACAATCACAGAATGCTAAGTCTGCTGAATCAAGCTTAATATTGAAGTGGTGGTATTTAAATGTAGCCGAAGGCCCCACAGGAGAAGGATCAGGGGCATGCTGAGAACCTTGCTCACAGAGTATCTTTGCTAGCATGGTTTGTGCGTAAAAACGGTTTTAATGACAAAATCATTGAGGATGCACTAAATTGTCCATTTGTCAATTTGCTCTCCTGTGGGGAGAAAATGATATATAATAAATGCTCATTATAACTATTATGTTCTCCCGAAAGCATTTTTCAGGTGTCTGAATGCTATTTTGGGGACCAGATACTGGAGCCAATTTCCATACAGAATGCTCACTGTTTTTTTTTTCCCTTTCTACTGAAGAAACAGGATTTAAACCTATATTTAGAATCAACTTGTAATGGGTAGAATTAGGAAAATGCTGGGTGGTGATGGCTGGCAAGAACACCTGGACTTTGTACGTTTCTAGCTCCAGTCAGCATTTAAAGGCTAATGACCTGAGGAAGTTTGTTCAGATGCCTCATGTGTTGGTAGAGATCTGGGACCCCATGAAAGTGTGACTGTCCACACCCTGGGGGGGAAAGAATGTGGGCAGAGTAAAAATATCTGTATCACTGTGAAAAACAACCATAGGGTTTTTAGTCTTGCCAGAAAGTCATAAATGGAAAGCCAACTTATTTTAGTGAGGATTCTGGGTTATCTTTGGGGAGCCAATCAGCACATATCAAAGTTTTGGAAGCCACAGTAGAGGTAATGACAGATTCTGAAAGAACCATTTAATTATTCATGTAACTTATTTTACACCAGGTTCCTCAATTTCCCTATTGGCATTATTACCATCTGAGGCAGAATAATTCTTTGTTGCAGGAACTGTTCTGTGCGTTTTAGGATGGTAGCATCCCTGGCCTCCACCCACCAGAAGCCAGTAGCATCCTGACCCCTCCTTGTGATAACAATAATAAAATGTATGCAGATATTACCAAATATCCCCTGGGTGACAAAATTTCTATTAGTTTCAAACATTGTTCTATAACAAAAATATTTCTTCCCTTAGGTAGATGCCATTTTTATGATTTTTCTAAATTGGCTTTTTAATGGGAAAGAAGTTTAACATGTCAATGGCTTAAGACATCTACACATTTTTGCCATTCTTTTTAAGAAAAAGTTATTTCTTTAAGGAAAGAGTTCTGTTTTAAGCATTTTATTTGCTTAAGTGTTTGCTTGCCAATGGACTGAAACAAGGCTGAGCACATTATTTTTTTCCTAAAGGACCGGAACTGAATATTTCAGTCTTTGTAGTTTATGTGGTCATTGCTGCTATAGCATGAATGCAGCCATAACATCAATAATATGTTCTATGAGCAAGGGTGTATCTAAATAAGACTTTACTTACAAAACAGGCTGCTCCCTCTCCATGCACCTGTTCATTAGATAATTAAAGTAAAGCTTTAGAAGCATCATATGTGGCGGGTAGTCTCTAATTCCACATTCACAGCAGAGAACAAGGAGCAGAAGGGATTTAATTTAGACATGGAGGAATATCTCCTAATTAGAAAATACAGTTTAGGGAGAAAAAGATTATTAAGTCATTACTGCATGACATGAGCTATGTGTGTATTTTCACACAGATCTTCTGTTGTGTATGTGGATATCATTACTCTCAAATTACACATAAAATATTTACTCAGAAAGTTTAAGATACTTGAATAAGGTTACACATCTAAGAAGTGACAGAGCCCCAGTTCAAATTTGGGTGTTCAGATCTAATTCTGGTCTCCTTTTTTGATGCTTCATCTTGCTCTGAGGCATGTAAGAAAAGGACAAGTGAAGTATGAAATCATCGTTCTTATTAGAAAAGAAAACTGCTAGAAAGAGTCTTCTCAGTCTGGATTTTTGTGACCCAGTAGTAGGGTCATACAGACATAGTGTCATAGCAGACTTCAATGTTTTTTTAGGCATTTCTTAAAGATATGTTAGTTCACTAAAAGGGTTTATTGTAGAATTGAGGTTAAAATGTGTGTGTGAGATGGCTTCCAGAACAAGGTGGCTAACTGGGCCTTTAACCTTTGATTGTCTCAGCAAGTACCTATTAAGAATATGCAACATACACTGCCTTGTTCCAGTGCTGAGGACAGAGAATGCGGCAGTGAACAAAGATGACTAAGATCCTGCTCTTGGTTTTACCTTCCAGAAAGCTAAACAAATAAACAAATAAAATAAACAAACCCAAAGGGTCATTTAAAATAGTAATCAATCCAACTAAGAATATAATGTAAAGAAAACATGTATGTGTGTGGTAGAGAGACATCTGTCAGGAAGGCATTACTGAGTATGGAATATTTGTAACAACTTGAGTTAATTCAGGGTAGAAGATGAAATATCACTTTAAAGTGACTCAAATTAGTATCTCTGGACAGATTAAGGAAGTTACTTCATCCATTAACAAATAACAGGATCCTAATAAAGGAATGATCAATGAAAGAGGCCTTGAAATTTTTTTACAAGAGTATGAACACCAGAAGGTATGCACTGGGACTCATCTTTGGACAGCTGCAGTTTGCCTTATGGTTCCCAATGAATCATGTAACACACATATTCAATATAATCACAGTGCCCCACCCTAGGGCTGAGGCCTGGAGTATAGGACCTCGTCTTCCACATTGTATCCAGGTGTAGACAAGGCTCTTTGGATATGATTGCTTTCATTTGGAAATGTGATCTCCAGAGAGATTATCCCCCTTTCCTATCTTCCACCCACACATAGTGAGGACACAGGGACAAGAGAACCATCATAGACATCCCTTTACTCTCATCTACAAAGAGGAGAAATGGGAGGCACATAGCAGTTATGTGTTCATAACAAACTCCAGATGGGGACCTGTTGCCACTTCCTGGTAACATTCCTATTTCCTGGAAGTATTTCTCTATGCCTCTTTACCCTCAGACCTCAAACCTTTTGACTCTGGATTCCAAGTCAGTCATTCATCCTTTTCTACAAAGAAAAAAAAAGCCATGTTTGAAGCTTTTTAAGTCTGTTTCCTCCCATAAGAATTTAGGAACCCAAAGACTTTTTTTTTTCATTTTGAATGACCTCTCTCCTTATCTGTCCAAAATTATATAAGTTCCTTAACAACTTTTCTGGGTATTCTTGTGATTCAAATTAAAATTTACACATGAGACAAAAGCCACACTCACATGTCTCTGCATTGGGTTGACTCAGTGCTAAGTCAAAGTGCTATGAGATTAAACTACATAGATTTAAGGCTGGTTGTGGTGGTACATGCCTGTAATCCTAGCGGCTCAGGAGGCTAAGGCAGGAGGATGGAGATCAAAGCCAGCCTCAACAAAAGCGAGGCGCTAAGCAACCCAGTGAGAACCTGTTTCTAAATAAAATACAAAATAGGGCTGGGGATGTGGCTCAATGGTTGAGTGCCCCTGAGTTTAATCCCTGGTAGCCAAAACCAACCCCCCCCAAAAAATGATTTTAAAAGTCCTACATCTAACCAAGAAGCTCTATAAATCCCCATGTTAATTTTTTCTGGGACTTTAATGAAAGATACTGAGATCTTGACTCTGAGACCACATTTTAATTGAAAATGCTAGACTTGGTAATTCCCCTGAGGCTATTTCCCACTTGAGAGTCTTTTTTCAGGGACCCAAGTAGTACTTAATTGGAAATGTTGACTCTATTTGTTGGAACTTTTCCTAATTTAGTTAGATATTAGACACTGTTGTTGGTTATCAGGATACATTAATAAATAAAACCAATAAAAACTTCCCCCTCTTGGAACTTACATTCTAGTAGAAGAAGATAGACAAAATAAAAATAAAATAGGTAAGTTATATCATTTCTTAGAAGAGAGTAAGTTTTATGGAAAAGCAACAGAAAAGAATAAGTGCCATGGGGAAAAATATTGGATTGGGAATAGAAAAACAAGGATAAATGAGGGTGGTTATAATTTTCAATACCAAGTTCTTGAGGGGCCTGTTTGAGAAAATAAATTTGAAAACAGCCTTTCAAAAAAGGTGTAAGACTCAATATATGGATACCTGGGGAAAGAACATTCCAGTAGTGGAAAGACACTATGCAGACAGCCTGAGGCAGGCACCTGTCTGTTCAACGGAGACCAAGAAGGCCAGCATTATCAAAGCAGAGTGATAGGAGATGACTTCAGAGTTGTGGGAATAAGGGAGCATCAGAGGCATTGAGTAGGAGAAATACAAGGACTATTCTAAGTAGTTTAGAAGGGCTACCAGGCTGTGATTCTTGTGCAAGTGGGGAAGCAGAGGGACAAGTGAGGAGGCTGCTATGGTAAGTAATTCAGGAGAGAAGTGATGTGGCTCATGTCAGAGTAGCAGTGGAGCTGGAGCAAAGCGTCAGAGATCTTTAAATGCAGGGTCAAGACAGATGTGAGGGATGTATGTGAGGAATGACAGAAAGAGGCTTCTTGTGCAAAAGGAAAGATGCAGTTTTCAGCAACTGAGATGGAGGTGATCATAAGTATAACAGTTTTAGAGTTTAGGATGGGGTCGATCAGGAGATCAATTTGTTACTTTTAAAACTGAAATTAAAGTGGACAAACTGGGTAGGCAATGGTATCTATAAACCTGGAATTGAGGAGAAATAGAAATAAGACATAAATTTGGGGTCACTGCCATACTGGTGTTATTTAAACCAATGATGAGATGATGAAATTCCTACTGGGATGAATGTGGATAGAAAGGAAAACTAAGGGTCTGAGTTTGTACTCTGGCTCTTGTGTCTTATGAGGAGAGGGACTTAAATACCTGGAACTCCTTATAGATGTGTTCTACACATTTGACTGACCAAGAAACTGATGTCCCAGAGGAGAACAACTTAATCAAAACCCCAATGGTGCATCCATGTCTGGAATCCAGGGCTCTTGCTCTTTTGTCTTGTATTTTCCTTACCAGGATACTCACGGATGACATTCCTACAGCCAAAGACAGATTATTAGTGCAGAATCAAAAATTTATTTGGTAAACATTTAAATCTTTCCTTGGAGCAGCAGCACACCTAAGAAAACTACTAGCTGCACTCCTGCAGTTCATTAGCTACTTTGATGCTAGCTGCTGAGTTTGCACACCTGAGGTGATTAGAGATTTATGCTGTTTCAAAGGCTGCCAGGTGTAGTTCAAAGTCCCATGAATTTTCAAGTTTTTGCTCTCTAAAAGAGATTAATATTAATGCCAATATGGTATAGCTTAATTGACTAACTGATATCAAACAAATTTTCCCCAAATCAGTGTTTACTAAGGCAGATGCAAACGTGAGATAAAAGAGATCATGGCTGTAATCCTTTGTTGAGCCTTGTGGGACTCCCACATGAAGGCAGAGGAGACCATGGAACCCTGTCTATCTTGATTCTGATTCAAATTGTCAACAATTATGAAAACCTTGAACTCATCTTTCAATTCCTACAACCAAGACTACTGACTTCTCAGTAGCCTGGTAAACAATACCAGCTCAATGTTAACAACTGTATCAATCTGAAGATTACAAGAATTTCTACAATCAATTATTTCTGAGAATTACTGTAAGAATTCTGGAATATAAGGAGAAAGTTAATGAATATGGTTTTATTATAGGGAATACATCACACACTCAACACCATTATTAAAGTTTTGATTACATGGTGTTGTAATGTAACACATATTAGCCTTGTATTCCTGGAAGTTTAGCATGTATCAGAATCACCTGGAGGAATTCTTCAAACAAAATTTGGGGCTTTATACTTAGTTTTTAATTCAGTAGGTTTGGATAAGGCTTGAGAAATTAGATTCCTATCAGGTTCTCAAGTGATAGTGATTGGTCCAGGATCAAACTTTTAAAACCACCACATTGAACAACGCCTTGCTTGAAGGTAGGTACCATGCCTGGTTCACCTTTGAGTTTCTAGAAGACAATATCTGGAAGAGAGTCAATATTTTATAAAGTCATGTTAAGTTCCCAAATATCAATTCATGTTATAAAGAAATTTAAAAAATAATACTGTATCTGAAATATGGAATGAGCTGTTGGCATGCATGCTTTCTATCCTGATATCTAAGAATACAGAGCATGTAATACAAGGACTGAGGCTGTGCCCAGCTAACAAAGTGCACAATCTGTATGACAGTTCCTCCATACCACATTTTTCTTTCTTTTTCTTTTTTTTTAAAACGATTATTTCAGTCGTCTACAGAGGACATTGATGTTTGAATAGGCAGACCCAACACTTTCCAGGTTTTCAGACTAAAATAGAAGCAATCTCACCCCACCTAGACAACGTGGCAAATATGAATAAAACTCATGTATGGGGATTGCTGATTCAATTCAGCAGGTTAAACTGCTAGGTTACAGTTTTCATAGACGACTCTTTTGTTATGAGATCACAACAAACTAGACAGCCTGCCAAAATAAATGGAATTAGGGAAAACATGTGAACTTCTTCTACCCTCCCCTACCTCAGTAATTACAATAAAGATTTGTTAGGGAGTGAGCAAGTTAGACCCAGGCAAGAGCTGGTGGTATGCCCGTGTGCCAGCTAGGCAGCATAAGAGCTCTCCTGCCCTCAAATCCCTACAAATGGTGAATGTTACCTTACATGACAAAAGGGACTTTTGTGATTAATTATCTTGAGTGGGGCCAATGTAAGAACAAGAGTCCTTAGAGGAAGAAGGCAAGAGGATGACTGTCAGAGAACAAAATGCGTGTTCAGGGTGATTTAGGGCCATGAGATAAGAAGTTGAGTAGCCCCTGGAAGCTAGGAGAAACAAGGTACTGAGTTGTTTCCCAGACTTTTAAGAAAAACAGCTCTGCTAATTTTAACTGAGACTGATTTTTGGACTTTTGACCTCTGGAACATCAAAATAATAATAAATTTGTTTTTGTTTTAATATACCAGGTTTGTGGTAATTTGTTACAACAGCAAAGAAGACCTAATTCACCTTGTCTGATAAAGTTGGTCAATGTGTAGTTGTCTTCTTATTAAAAGATTTAGTGACCTTCACTGGTTTATATTATAGTAGGTTTTAGACTTAACCCCAGGTCTGGGGCAAAATGCCAAGAATTCAGACTTAAAATCTTTGAATCTTCAATATTTGTCATATAAACTGTAATATAATCTATGTAAATCAAGTATGGTTTTATGGGGGCTAGGGTTGTGGCTCATTGGTGGAGTGTTTGCCTAGCATGTGTGAGGCACTGAGTTTGATTCTCAGCACCACATATAAATAAATAAAATAAAGTCCAATATATATTGTAAGAACTTTGAGAATCAGGTGAAAGCTCAGCTATACACCAACCTCTATCTTCACTGTGTATTTGGACAAGCCTTTCATGTTTATAGACTTCAATCATAAATGTCTGTGTCAGATTAGAAGTAATTATTTTTAATGACACTTTGGCACATCTATTTATTTATAAAAAATGAGACAGACTACCCACATTATGCCAATTGATTGGGAAAAAAATAAAGTATTTAAATAGTTCTTTAGAATTTCTATTATAAAAACATATTTCTATTATAAATAAAGTATTTTAAAATGGCTATTTAGAAGTATTATAAATAGCTCAGAGCTCTACAGTTCAATGGGGAATAAACAGTATAGGACTCGAAGTTCATATGGGATGGTAATAAGATATGTAGGATGTTTCTCATTATCTTTGTGAGTAAACAAAAAATGAGTCTACAGAATCTTACAGAGAAAAATCAAATTTATTTTGACATTACCACTGACATAGTTAAAATTATTTTAGATAAAAGAAAAAATCAGATATTTTATCACAAAAAGTATCACTGTCCTTTGTTTTATATTAAATAAATTATAGACCTATTCTAATGTTGTTTAGATTATTCCATCTGTGCTATAATTTAGTTCAATTTTCATGTAAGACCAAGTGAAATATTTATCTCATTTGAGTTTGCCAGGTACAGGGAAAATTGCTCTAGTATTTAATATGGCAACCACAGGAGTCTGATTCTAGTGTAGATAGAATTCTTGTTTTTAGTCTCATGCTTATCCTTCATTGCTTTCATCGATTTTCTCTAGTTATTTAAAGTGGGATTCAACTCCAGAGGAAGTCAACTGTATCTGGTTACCGGAATGCAATCTAAATTTTATTATCTGGGCAAGGCACGAAAGGGAGCTCATGTGATCTTTTGTCAGTCTGGTTCATTCCCTCTTTTACTATCCCCATTTCTAACTGTGCATCTAATCAGTCCATCTATCCATCCATCTGTCCATCCATCATTGAAGACATCTGTGCACAGGAAGGAAGGAAGTGTACAAAGACAGAGACATGCATGAGCACAGAGAAAAGGAAAGATCAGGCATTTGAAAGATATCTAGCCATATTTGTTATGAGGAAGCATAATTAACATTGTAGCCTTATTAAGCTCCTCCCTGATCCTTGATAATTGTAATGATTGCTAAGGTGCATTGATTAGTTTCTTATTTGCCTGCCATGTGCACTGTCATGCTCTGACACATAGATCTCTTCTACTCCAGCTCTGTTGGGTGGATAGTAATATTTTCTATCTTTTTAAGAGCAGATGGATTAAGTCATAACTCACAGTAAGGAATACCAGAGTTACCTTTTACTGGCCCTTACTACCTGTGTCCATCTGATCTTGCCATGACAAAGGTAACCTCACACCACTTATTATGGACACATCACTCATTTTCAGAAGCTTTGCAGCTCTCTAGTTTTATTCATTCCTTCAATTCTAGACCTATGACATTTCTCTCATGTTTTACACTGTACTGAAAGTGAAGTATTTTAATTATCTATCATGGCTAGGTAATTGCCTACATTTACCAAATATTGTGTAAAATGTTCTCATAACCAAACCTTCAGAAAACTAAGTGAATGTACTGAATAGGTTCTGATTCTCAGCACTCAGAATTTCTTTAAATCATTGCTCATGCTGCATATCCTTGTTAGGATTATCCATACAAGAAGCAAGGACAGCCATCCTGTTGCGAATAAAGGGTGCATCTACATCTCCAGCTACATTCCAAATACTCTACACTATCATTTACCAGCCCTTTCCCCAAATTGTCAGGGATCAGTGTCAATAAAATTTATGTCCAGAAGTCAATGGTGATGCCATTGTAAGACTTTCTCTCAAGATTCTGGAATATAGGGTATTTTGGATTATCAGAGATAACCCGAATAATCTAGGCACCACTGTCTATTATTAGTACCATATAAGCAAAAGGTGGGAGTGAGAAACAACACTGAGTAAGCAGGCACCATATTCTAATGCTTCTTAGGTACTTTCTCATTTAATTTCCAACAAAATATTGAGAGGTAAAGATCATTATTTTATTTTTTCAAAACTATTTATTGACTAACTGCTAACTCTTACAGGTCTTATATTCTAATAGAGTGGAGGCATACAGTAAGAAAGAAAACAAAAGGACAAGGTTTCTGAGAAAGCAAATTTTAAACCAAACTCAGATTTCTGAACATAGGCTGCCGTGGTTAGAGGATATTTGAGGTAGAGGCTAAAGGCTCTAAGCTTCTTGCATTCCAGGACAGAAAGAGTACCTGGGGTATAATGGAGAAGAGGTTGAGCAGATGAAGAAAAAGTTGAAGACTTCAAGGGAGATCAAGAAGTGTTTATGAACCAATGCTTCTCAAACTTTAATGTGCATATGAATTATCCAGTGACCTTGTTAAAAAAAAAAATAAAAAAACAGTAACTGCTTCAGAAGATCTGTGATTCTGCTGCCAGGCAACCTGATATCACAGACCACAGTTTGAATAGTGAGGTTTTAGGTCTTGATAAGGAGTTAATATAAAATTATAGTGGCATTGAAACCACAAATGAAGAGTTTTAGCAGGCAGTAGGATATGACTTACTTTTAGAAAATTTAGTAAATGATGTATATTAATAAGAGTATAAAGCATATGAACAATTAGAGATTCATTGCAGAAGAAATGATGCTTAGGGAACACTGATGATTTGCTAAGATCATCCTGTAGATTCATAATGCATGTCCAGACCTATCTGACCCAAAGCCCAGGGTCCCATGGGCTCAACGAACAGATACACAAAAGCTTGCCTTAAAAGATGTACATTTGTGTGATAAAATTGGTCTAAGGCAAAGACCCATGGGTTTACTGGCTTCACCATGAGTGTTTCATAAGTGATCTGCCAAACAGGCAGTACTTATTGGTTGCTAGGAGCATTGTGTTCGTTTTTTCAGTGGTTTGTAATAAGCATCTTTTATGTGTCAGCTCATTAGAGGAGAGAAAGGCTCTAAATGGGAAGCCCACTCTTTTATCTGTGTCTTCGTGGAAGTGGACCATATTCCAACAATTCTCAAATGTGCCTTTGATAGCTGAACTAAGGGGAGATGAGTTTTATTGCATTACTACACAGCAGGCATGGATCCTAACCAGAATTCGAGGGTGCGTTCACAACCAACAGCTGTACAAGGTAAAAAGAAACATTGCTCAAGTGCCCTCTGAGAAGCTGGAACATGAAGATTCATGTGTCTAGGGCAGAAGAGCCTCCCAGAGGCTTCATTCTTGGACAGGTCATATGTGGCTTATCACAGGCTCACTCACAGACCACACGTCTCGTCAGCTATTCCATGAATTCATCTTCTGGAAAGTGCCTTGGGTCTTCACAGGCAAAAGAATCTGCTATGAAAGAAAGATAAATAGAGTAGAGGGTGGAGAACAGGGGGAAGGGATTGAATGGAGCAAATCAAATTTCAGGCATTTATGATTTTTTTCAAAATGTATAACTATAATGCTCTATAAATAATGTTTTTAAAATGTGCTATCTTTTCCAGTAATGCCTTCATTGTGACTTCCTTTTTTCCTCTCCTTTTTAATATTCTCATTAATACTTTTCCTTGTTTCAAATAAATTAATGTAGGGAGAAATGATACATTATAATATTTTTAAATTTTTTACTTTGTGTTCCTCAAAATGGTTTTCCACCTGGTATGATTAATAACAGTTAACACATACACAGCAATCACTATGTACCAAACACTGTGCTATGACTTATGCCAGAAATATTACCACAAATTTTGTAGGAGCTCAAAAAAATATCGATTGCTGTCCACTCTACAACTGAGGAAGCTGAGAGTCCAGTGGAGTTCAGTAGGCTTCCCAAACTCTCCCAGATGGGAAGGGGAAAGATGAGGATTTGAATTCAAATTTGTTATATGCCAAAGCTACATTTTACCCCTAGACCAGTGATTCTTCAAGTGTCCTGGATCCACAGCCAGAAGCCTCAGTGAAGAATTTAGAAATGCAAATCATCAGGCCGCATTCCATACCTTCTGAATCTCCAGGTGTGGCTGTGGGTTGCAGACAGTCCTCCAGGTAGTCATGCCGCATGTGAAAATTTGACAACCACTGGTTTAAATGAGGTGTCTACCAACCAAGGACCAAGAGCCAACTTTAGCCCATAGCCTCTTATGTAGGTCCACGCTCAGAATGGTTTTAGATGTTTAAAATACTGCCCCAAATAAAACAAAAAACAAAACTTCATCTATTTATCAACTGGTCCTTCACAGAAAAGTTTGTGAACAGTGGCTTGAGACTCTGCTTTCCAGAGGTCTAAGATGATTGCAGTTGTTCTTTTTGTTTGTTCCTCTTCTCAGGGATCACAAGGAATCACACCTCTCCACACTGCCTTCCTCACTTTCTTTCTCTCCACCCCTAATATTTTTTCACCCCAATACTTTCAGTAAAGTCCCCACACTGAATTTATGCATTATTAACCCTTTATATGAGCATATCCTTCACAAATTTGAGTTTGTAAGAAGAGTTTTGGGGCCCTTTGTCTCCAAGTACTAAAATTTCTTGACATCTCACAGTGCCTTTTTATGACCTTCTCTTTTGTACCTGAAAGTTACCAGAATACTTATGAATCATTTTTGGAACATACCCATATTTCATTATGCAAATGTATACTTTTATAAAAATAAATAAGACACTTCTTTTTGGGGTGCTTTTAAAGATCTCTGAAATAATAAATCCTCTTAACTTGCAGTTGTTTTCCACCAGACAAAAATCATTCATACTTTTCACTTCCTATGTGGCTGAACTGGGTCACAGCTACTCCTATTTCCAGAGTTATGAGCATAGACTAAGTAGTGTTGAACTATTTAAAATGTGTTAAAATATCACACAGTGTTTCAATGTAGAAACAAAAGTTCCTCTTTGTGTGGAAAATATGGAGAAAGAAGAAAGTAAAGCAAATATCTGTTGTTGAGAGAATTATCAAAACTCCATGTTAGCGTGTGCTTCATAGAATCAAAGAAAGGATGTTGCTGATGAGTATAAAAAGCTTTGATGCGTTCTATTTGTGAGAAATGTGCAAAAGAGTCACCTGACACGCGCTAGGCAACTCAATACAAGTCAGGAGGAACCGCCAAAATCCTCAGAATCAATGAAAGTTATTTCAAAGCAATAGAGTTTTATGTAAACAATCCATGCATCACACAAAAAATTCTTTAATGCCTTTTGTCATATTTTATTTGGCAGAGAATATGTCTTCCTTAGTCACTTATAAAATAATAATAATGGATCTTGCAATCAATATTGTCTTACGTTTTTATGAGAGTCTTAAAATCTGTATTAATGACTGTTGCTAAGTATTATGTAATTATGTGCTAATTAAAATAACATGAACTTAATACTTTCAATTTTTTAAAATGCCAAGTCTTGGATGTTACTTAGCATACACATATATAGGTATCATCAAGCATTGTTTAATTAATGGAGATTACCTAGCTTAATTAGATTTTTTTAAAGTCATCTTAAATCTATTAAACTAAAATAATAAATCCCTGTTTCCCGCCCCCCCCCCCAGGTAAAATAAAGCCCAAATACTCTATGCAGCTGTGTCAAACTCTCGAAGATCACTCCTTGTTTTTTTTTCCCCCCAAGGAGGACTTCTGTCAATCTGTCTATAATGCACCTGAAGACAGGACTAAATAACATTTCAACCCCAGCTTCATCAGAGGAAGCAGAAAAATATAAAAAGATCACTCACCATCAGGAAAGCACTGCCCTTCATAAATGCCACAACTATTTCAAATTGAATACGAAGGAGACTTCCCACCTTCAGTGTCCATCTTCTTTTCTGAGAAGTCTTCCTTGCTTCATCCTTCACTTGATCTGTGTCTTCTTGCCAATCATAACATGATGACCTCTAAAAGCTGCTTAGGATTTCCTGAAAAACAAAAGAAAAAAAAAAACAACCATAGACATATGGCCAAAATCTAATTATTTACTCATTTTTAAATGGGAAATGACTTTAAAAATAATAGTATATCCATCTTTGTAGAAAGAATGGTAAGATTGAAGCTGTCTTTTATGCCTTTTACCTGAATCAAGAGAACCTCCCAATTTTTTTTCCTCACTTGACCCTCCAAATCATAGTAGAGCAAATTGCACCATGAACGTGGATCAGTGATAATTTAAGATTCAAATGCTCTCCTGCCCATAATGATCTAGTACTATGTGAGTGCTTCTAAGTGAGGAAGCATAAGTCCCTATATGCTTGCAATTACAAGGAGAAGTAGCTCTTGAATTTTTGAGCACTTGGAGATTGTCATTGGCAAACTACCTCTTAGGTTTAGCTCATTCCTCCCAAATTTCATTTAAGAGAGTGCTTTGCAATACAACTTGTCCTGATGAAATCTTAACCTTCAGTATGAGGGATTCAGAAGCAGTGACTGAATGCCACTTGAAGCATAACTTGAGTGAAGAAAAATGTAGCATTTTAATGTTAGCATTTCTACCATGAAAACAATAGAAAAATAGCCGTATCTCCCTGATTGAGGTCCCTCTCTACTGCCTAACAACAATAACAATAAAAAATGACTGTATGAGACATGTCATTTTCTTTTTTTTTTTAGTTTGTTTCTTTCCTTAATAATGACTGAATAATTTAAGGACAAATTAGACTCTTTGAGGATGGGGCCACTTTCTGAAATATAAGCACACAGCTACCTTACCATGTAGGAAAATGTCTTGAAATATTCTTTGTGTTGTTTCGTTGTATAGAAACAATAAACCAAAGATTTGCCCAGAATTTTAAAATGTCACTTTAAGGTTTCCTTGATGATCAATGTTTGCTGAATAAGCTAAATGGTCAGTTGCTCAGTTGGATTAGTTTCTTGATAAGATCTTGCCTTATTGTTTCTTTATGTCTATACAGTGCCTAATATAACATACATGATAAAGAACTAATAGGAAGGCAGAGAGAGCAAAAAGGAAGAAATGAGAGGAGAGGAAGTAGAAACAAAGACAATAAAAGGGGAAAAGGAAGGACTTAGCAAAGGAAGAAATGAAGGAAGACACTTCTAGAGGTTTCACCTTCTAGAGGTTTACACTGCTTCAGCATAACTGCGAATAGAGGTTCTTACTGAGAACTAAGTTCCCTGGTATTAATGTGGTAAGTGGCCATCAAGGAGGACAAACATCTTTGTTTGATGGAGAAAACTAAATCCAAAATTGCATGGGAGTGGAGGCTGGGCTTATTTTAGTCCTTCAGAAGGACATAAACTTGGATTAGATTTGTTGGGGATTCTGTGGGAGGCACAGGCTGCTGGTGGTAGGACCGAGGGACAGCATTTGACATGGCAGAGAGTTTGGTGAGTACAAGAGAGGACAGCTCCTGGAGGGCTGAAGGCAGCAGCCACAACATACACAGGACTCCACAACGTCCTGCTCTTCTGTTCCTCTCCATCGGTTTGGATAATTTAGCATTGATTGAACCGAAGACTTAATAGAGTTTTTGGGATGGTTCATCGATCACCACAGTTTTTGAACACTTTTGGTGAAAAGTAAAATACATCAAGTCATTGGTAAAATATATCAAGTCATTTCTTTTATATTTCTGCAGTTAAACAAACCCATCAATGTTACTAGTTATTTACTATTTAAAATGTATATGACAAGTTGTATCTCATTTAGCACAACTTAATGTGTTTGGAAATGTTATCAGTTTCTTACTTTCATGAAGAGTTCACTGAATTCACCTAAAATAGAACTGGTAATGATAAAGAGGAAAACAAGAAGAATAAAATTTTCAGTTTGAGAAGAACTCATGTGTTATGGTTTGGATGTGAGGTATCCCCCAAAAGCTCACATGTAAGACAATGCAAGAAGGTGTGGAGGAGAAATGATTGGGTTATAACCTTAACCTAATGAGCAAATTGATCCCTGATGGGATTAACTGAGTGATAACTGGATGCAGGTGGGGTGTGGCTGGAGGAAGTGGTTCATTGGGGGCGTGGCTATGGGATATATATTTTGTTTCTGGAGGGTGGAACCTCTCTCTCTCTGCTTCTTGATCATCATGTGGACTGCTTTCCTCTGTTACACTCTTGGGCCATGATGTTCAGCCTCACCTTGAGCCCTGATGAGCGGAGTCAGCTGTCTATGGATTGAGACCTCTGGAACCGTGAGCCCCCAAAGAAACTCTCCCTCCTCTACAATTGTTCTGGTCAGGTCTTTTAGTCCCAGCAATAAAAAACCTGACTATAAAACGTCATGTAAGGAGTATAAAGAACAATACAAATATAGTATTACATATATTTTAAATATATTTTGATGTTTTTGTTGAATTTTTTTTTAATTTAAAAGACACAATTATCTTGTTAATTAAAATTTCTAACTGAATTGTCAGGTCTTTTGTATTCCACACAGGAAAAAGTTTTTGGTAAAATTTACTATTAGGCAGCAATTTAAACATTAGATGTTGTCTGTTATTTATAATATCTAATGGTGTTTCTCTCTTATTAAAAACCTCTTGCTTCACTGCATATAACATTCTTGTTGCTTTTTAGTGTTGGTTCCATCTACATTATGCATTTATTGCCAGGTAAATTTGGAAACCTATGAATATATTCTAAATTCTAAATTATCAGTTCTTTTTTTTTTCATTTAAAATTACTATGGGTTGCATAGATGAGCATTTAAAATCACTAACATTTATGGAACATTCATGGGAAAATGAGATGCATTATCACCAGTCTTCATCAAACATCTGCAAAGTAAGTCTTTTGCCTCATTTTAATGATAAGATCCTCAGAAGTATACAGCCTGAGATGAAGAGTGTGGGTTTTGTAATCTCACAGGCCTGGGTTCAAATCTTACTTGTAATGTTGGGCAAATGATATTTGCCTCCCTATCTTTCCTCACTTAATCCTCACAAAATGGAAGTATAAGTACTTATTTCAGGGAAGTCCTGTAAGAATCAAGTTAGAAATGCAATGGCATATAGCAAGTGCTCAATATAGCTTATCTTTTGTAACTAAGTATCTTGCTTAAGAGTGTAGAATTAGTAAACAGTAGTTCCAAAAATCAGACCCAGACCTACTAATCTCAGAACAAAAAAATCACACAGAAATCATCACAAAGCAATGTTTCAAATGCTTTTTATATGCGCAATAAATGGTACATAAATTCTCTAGCTTGAATATAGTCAGGGACAATAAATTATTTTCTATATCTATTTTTTTTGTTACTAGTATTTTAAATACTAATAATAATGTGTTATAGCCCAAAGGATTTTGGATACTATTTTTTTAAAAACCCAGGATTTCCTGTAATTGTCATCTGAAAAAAATTATATTGAATTTATTTGAATGCATAATTTGTCAGATAAAAGTATGAAGTAACAAATTCTTAAAAGAATTTATTTTATTATTTATTTTATTTATTCTTAATAGAATCTAGCTTGTCCCCCCTCCCTTTTAGGTTCTCACTTGCTGCATAGCATTAGGCTTAGGCCTTTTAATACACTCTCTCAATTGAGCCTCCAAAGAACGCTCAAGAGGTAATACACATCCTCTCC
This sequence comes from Marmota monax, assembly GCF_021218885.2. Lineage (NCBI taxonomy): Eukaryota > Metazoa > Chordata > Mammalia > Rodentia > Sciuridae > Marmota > Marmota monax. Next base: position 7,217,444 of record NW_026692132.1, read on the forward strand.
CTCATTTGTGTCAGTGCAGTGGAGGCTTGGAGAAATCCCGTAATGTAGCCAAGTAGCAAAGCCAGGATTTGAGCCCAAGTTGGCCTAATGCCAATGCCCAGGCCCAGTTCTTAACCTTTAAAACAGAAATGAATTCAATGGAACATTTGAATTAGGTCACCAGAGTCCATTTACTGGGAATAATAGTTCTAAAACAGCCAAACTTGAATATATTTGGATGTCCATATCTAGAAATCTCAGAGGAGAGAGGTTTTTAAATAGCTGTAAAACTCTCAAAACAGAACAATTTTATTCAAGGGCTTTTTACCCAGGGTAGTTTCAACCTTCTAACCACCTGGGCCCTTTCCCAAAGGCCAAGACTCTTCCACTGCATATTATGGAGCTATGAAAGGCCAATTCACAATGAGGTGTAGAGGTTCTTCTAGCTGAAGGCCACCCTCTCTCCTGCAACTCTCCGTGCAGAGTTTTCTTCAAGAGCTGAGAAGGGCTAGCTACTTTCCTTCCACTTGTGGGGCAAAAGCAATTTGATCTTCTCATCTAGTGAATCAACCTATCAGAGACCTGAGCTTCCAAGGTGATCACTCATCTTGCAGTATTGTCCTTATCGTTGGTCAAAATGCCTGTCACTTTTAAACTCACTAAACACTGAGATGGAGGTAACCAGGGACTTCAGAACGGTCAACTAAGAACTTTTCCCAGGTCTTTGATGGCTGACCCTTGATGTACTATTTGATATCGCCTACTTGAAAATTTGTCTAATTTTCTCACTGTCCTCTGTTTTGAAAAAGTTATTTGCATAACGTATATCATTCAATATGACACACTAAATGGTAGATAAGCTTATTATTCCCTCCTTCATCAGTTTTACTCAGAGCCATACCACCGTGCATTGTCCTCATTTGTATATTCAGTTAACTAGAGCGGGTATAGAGAAGTGTGTGTGGATCCTCAAACATTCTACAGTGTTTCAGAGTTCTATTTCTCTCTTCCTGATATTTTTCTTTCTTGCTTCCTTTCTTATTTCCCAGTTTTAAAAACTTAGCTCTTGTATCACTTCACCTAAAAAGTAATTTATGACAATTCCATATTAAAATCAAGTATTCCCTTTGTGGTCTCATTTAGCCCTTTTTATATTTGTTTTATAGCATATAGAATGCTTTATTTCATTTATTTTTACTCATCTACTTTGTGAGTAAACTATGAATTTATTACACTTCTATAGGCCAACTATAAAATCTACTTAGTGAAATTAAATCTCTTTTCACTCACTCCCATCCCCAAGTCTACTCTCTAAATGTAATCCGAATAGATTTGTATTTATGTTACCAGAAATTTTCTATATATGTGCATTTATATTTATAATATTTATTTTTCTGTTAACATTTACATACAGTACTTTAAATACTACGCAAATTGGTCAGAAATTTATTTTAAAAATATATTTATGATGGATGGTTTTCCACATCAGTATATTGTTTTAAATAATACTGTGATATTCTGTTAAATGCATGCACCTTAACATTTAGCTCAATTTATTTCCTTCTACTGAATATGGTGATTACTATATAGAAAACTCTAAACAAATATGAGAAGACTAGATGTCATTAGCCAAGCAGAAACATACGGTTTTTCACTTTCAAAAGAGATGATCTTTGACTTGAACAAAGTCAAGCCATTTACCACTGGTTCATTGCATTCTTTGCCTTCTAATTTCTAGGTTGTGAACTTAGTTTTGGACTGAATAGCTATGACTCTATCCTAAGGATATCTTATAATGCCTGTCCCTTCTTCCCCCGTAAGAGAACTAACTAGGCAAAACCAGACTGAGAAACTAATCTTCAAGATGTTTTGGTTTGAATTCTAGAACCACTTTAGTAATATCCCTCTGAAATTAGCATGTGCCAAAGCAGCAGTCAGCAACAGTGGCCTGATCCATGTTTGTTCATTTCATTTGTGACTGCAGAAAAAGAGATGAAGATTTTGATTTGATGGTTATCTTAGCTCAGGCTGCCATAACAGAATTCCACAGACTGTTTTGTTTAAACCACAGACCTTTGTTTTTTCACAGTTCTAGAGAAAGAAGTCTGAGATCAATGTACTGTCAAGGTTAGTTTCTGGTGAGGCATCACCTCCTGGTTTACAGACAATTGTTTTTTCATTGTGACCTTATGTAGCCTATCACATGTAGAGAGAAAGAGCTCTTGTATCTCTTCTTTTTCTTATAAGGACATTACCAGTCCCATTGGAATAGGGCCCCATTTTTATGATGTCCCACCCTTATGACCTCATTTAACCTTAATTACTTTTCGTCACATTGGAGGGTAGGGCTTCAAGATACAAGTTTATGGGGGACACAATTCAATCTGAAACAGTGGTAACACATCTAAGCAACTATATGCCCTAGTTTGCCCAGGACAGGTATCAGTTATACCCATTATATCGTGTTCCATTCATTTAGTAATTCAGCATATTTCTTTGTTTGAATTATAAACTGATTCTATGGGCTGGAAGCAGTGCTCACAACAGAGTTTTCCAACACTGATAAACTTCAATAAAAAGTAAAAACAATTATGCCTGAGCACTGTTCAAAAGAGACATGACCCTCCTAAATTCAATACTATTAGGCTAAGTCTTGTATGTACCACAGAAAACCAATCATTTGTTTTGACCAAGTGTTAACTTAGGAGTGCATGTTGAAATATATGATTTTTGAGTATGTTGGGTAAAACAAAATGTATTATTGAATTAATTTCATTTTTTGTGGCTTAAAAATGTGGCTACACTATGACATACACCCATGAGAATTACAAGCAAACAAAAGCTGACCATTCCATGTACTGGCAACAATACAAAGAGACTGGAACTCTCTGATAGTATTGGTGAGAATATAAATGTGGCAGAGGCTTTTGTTTTAAATGTGATAAGTTTTTTATGCAGTTAAATTTGATCCTTTATGACTCAACCAACTTTACTGTAGGTATTTTTTTATAAGATAAATTAAAATTTGTGCTCACATTAAAACATGTACAAGCATGTCTATGGTAATTTTATCTATAATCACTCAAACAGGAAATAATCCAAATATTTATCAACAGATGAATGAATAACTATAAATACAATGGGATATTACTTGGCAATAAACCGATGCTACTCATCACAACACTCATAAATTACCAATGAATTGTGCTAAAACTAAGTACTTAAATTGAAAAGGCTGCATTATGTGACTATGAGAGTAGAGCAAGAAGGAATATTTAGGATAGGAAAACTCATAAAGACAGAAAGTAGGTCAGCAATTGCTAATTTATTAGGCGAGTGGTTGGAAAGGTAAATGGACAATGACTTAGTTGGTATAGATTTCTTTTAGGGATGATAAAAATGTTCTAAAATTGAGTGTGGTGATGGTTTCACAATTTTGTGAATATACTAACAACCATTAAATTGTACTTCAAACTGGTGAATTCTATGATGTGTGAATTTTATCTCAATAATAGTGACAAAAAGACCAAACAAGTGAATAAAAGTTACCTAATCAAAAATTCAAAATTATATGTGTCTTGGGTTATGTTTTCTTTGGACAGAACCATCTAATATTTATTTGGTACTACAGTGAAGTGGTAACTCTGGGGAAGAAACCAGTATTCATTTCTAAATTTTTAGGAGGCCTTGGTTTGGTCTTTCATCAGTGCTCTTCCGTAGACTTTACAGAATGTGATTCCTCTGGAGTCCAGAAATGGGACATGGATTAAGTAATTAAGTGGTCAATGAGTCATTTATGAAGATTCCATTCTTTTATCTGCAAAAACAAAGAAAGAAAAATTGTCACCAAAGACTGTTGCTTTCAATAGTGTTAAATAATGAAGAAACCAATTTTAAAAATTATAGGTTCAGGGGCTGGGATTGTGGCTCAGTGGCAGAGTGCTTGCCTCGCACATGTGAAGCATTGGGTTCAATCATCAGCACCGCATAAAAAATAAATAAAAAAATAAAGGTGTTGTGTTCATCTACAACTAAAATAAAAATTATAAATAATCTGGAATTCTGTGCTGTCAAGATACAGAGGTCTAGAGAGGCAGATAACCTGCTCCAAGAGTCTAGAAGTAACAGGTTTGAAGGCCACACAGCTTATTCCTGGAAGGACTGTAGAAAGGATATCAAATTGTTTCACTTTTAAAGAAATGGAAGCATAGACAATTTTTACCAGTGCTATGAAGTGCATTCTAGAAACAGAAACTTAAATGAATTTTACTTTTAAAGAGAATTTTTCCACAAGTGGTAAAAGTGAATTTGTTATGATTTCTAGAATCCTATTTATAGAGGCATATTAGTTGTCTAAGAAGCAACTAATGTGACTCATCCTAGAACTGATCTACCCCAGGGAATCATTAGCACACATTAGATTCAATTACCTTCCTATTGTTCTGCTTCCTACCTTAGACAAAACACACACACACACACACACACACACACACACACGACTATAAAAGATGCCTCCATTCCTTTACCTTTGATTCACTCTTTGGCTCAATCGAGTATCGATTCCACCATAATATTGCACAAAAACTTCTCCTGTGGTCCTGTGGGTCACTAATGACATTTGTATCATCAAATTGACTAGAAGCTTCTTCCTCCTCTTTTCTATTCTTATGCTAATTTTTAGCATATTTGAGATGAGCACTTTTCTTTTTCAATACTTTCTTCTCTGGCTTCCTGAACATTACAAACTCCTTGTAACAAATCTCCAACCTTCCTCTCTCCTTCATTTATTTGGCTGTCTATTCCTCCTGTACTGGATTCTGTGTAAGAGTCTTTAGGAATTTGTCTTTGCACTTTATTTATACACTTTTAGATTACCTCATTCACTTATGGCTTCAAATATTTTTTAACATGCTAATAACTAGATCTCATTTGCATTTTGAAGATACACTTCATTCTGAGCTCAGGACCCATTATAGTAATCCTGGCTTATCAACAATTTTACTGTCTGTGGTTTTTGTTACTTTTGGTCAACCACAACCAGAAAAATTAATTGGAACATTCCAAAAATAAACAATTCATGAGTCTTAAATTATGCAGTATTCTGAGTGGTGTGATGAATTTTTTTTATCTTCCTACTCTCTCCTTCTCAGGATGTGAATCATCCCTTTGTCCAGTGTGACCAAGCAATATACACTACCTGCCTTTTGGGCATTCAGTGGATGGCATGGTTATCAGATCAACTGTCATAGTATCACAGTGTCTGTGTTCAAGTAACATGTTTCTTAAAAATAGCCTCATGGGCTGGGGATGTGGCTCAATTGGTAACGCGCTCACCTGGCATGCGCAGGGTGCTGGGTTCAATCCTTAACACCACATAAAAATAAAATAAAGATGTTGTGTCCACTGAAAACTAAAAAATAAATATTAAAACTTTTCTCTCTTTCTCTCTCTCTCTCTCTCTCTCTCTTAAAAAAAAAAAAAAGTAGCCTCAGAGCCCAAGAGGAGTTATGGTGGCAATTTGGGTATGCCAGAGAGAAGATACAAGATGCTTTAAATGAAAAGGTGAAAGTTCTCAATAAGTAAAAAAAAAAAAAAAAAAAATTGTATGCTGAGGTTGCTAAGATCTACTGTAAACTATTGTTATTAATTTCTGATGTGCCTAAGTTACAAATTAAACTTTATCATAAGCATGTACAAATTGGGAAACTCCTAGCATATAGAGTGCTTGGTACCATCTGTAGTTTTAGGCATCCATTGGAGTCTTCTACTGCAGACTTCATGGAGGAGGGGGACAGCTGTATGTCAATTAGTCTACATCCATCTCAAACTACAGGCATCCTCTGAAGTCTCTCTGTATTAGTCAGCCAGGGATGACATTACAAAATACCACAGACAGAGTGGCTTAAACAGCAGAGATTTATTTCTCACGGTTCTGAAGACTAGAAGGCCAAGATCAAGATTTGACCAATTTGGCTTCATTTTGGTCTTTTCCTGACTTTCAGATAGTCACCTTCATGCTGTGTTCTTATATAACAGAGAGATTAAGTTCTGGTGTCCACTCTTCTATTGACAACAGCCCTATTGGATTAGGGCTTCAACATTAGGCCTTCATTTAACCTTAACAGCCTTCTCACAGGCCTTGTTTCCAAATGCAGTTACATGGAGGGCTTAGGCATTCAATGTATTATTTTGAGGGGAGGACAGAATTTAGTCGATAGTACCTACTTTCTTCAATCTTCCCCAGTTTCAGAGAATGGCACCCAAATCCACCCAAGTACATATTCTCAAATTGTGGGATTTGCTCCTATTACCTCGACATCCTTAATCAATATGGTTTACTGATAGATTGAACACATCTGCTTAAGGTATCTTGAACCAATCCACTTTCCTTATTTCCCCTGCTTCCACTCTAAAGTCACTTTACTACACATCTAATTTTGAACTCTGATCCTTTCCATTCCATTCCAACATTACTTAGAAAAGAAATAAGATTATGTCACCACTGACTCAGAATACATGGATTGCTTTCCATTGTACAAGCTCCACACTGTTATAATAGACTACTGTGGCCCTTGTTGACACAGGTCTTATTTTGAAACACTTTTCTTAGTACTTTCTGCCTGTGAAGCACTATGACCTTTTGGTCCCTTAAATATAAAATTCTTCTTCCCATTTCACAGTTAGCCTACCTGACTGCCTTTTGCACTTTCTCCTTCTTTGCTTCTAAGTAAAATTAATTTCTTTGACTAAATGTTATATCCACATAAATACATTCCTTTACCCTATTCTCAATTACGACTACTTCCTGTAATCTCTCACAGTGCAGTATAACCTTCACAGGAAAATTACCCATGTAACTATCTTCCCATTGAGCTTAAGTAGGGACCATATATTTTTTGTTTACTTCTTTACCCTAGCCATAGCTGAGTATTTGGTACATGGTAGATATTCAAAATACACTTGTTAAAGAAATACTTGCTTAATTGATGGAATACTTGAAGAAACAAGTTAGTGAATAACCAACTTGCTTCTCACTTAAAAATATTTCCACATTTAGCAGGTGACATTTCTTTTAGTGTTACCTGCCACAGATATTCAACAGGCGACAGGTATGGTGGTACCACATAGCCAGGAGATACACCATGGACACAGTTACCATTAGAAGGCTAACTACTTCCATACCAAAAATTGAGTTAGCAGAGATTAGCCAGAGGTAACATCTCCTTGCAGGATATATTACTGAAAAAAAAAATCTTGTAGTTTCCCTCCTCCTCTACAATCACAAGCTTTTCAAGCCAAATAAAATTGTTTAAAATATTTTAAAAAATGACTAAACTAAACTTCATGGCTATTACTAATAGGTAATAATTAAATCTTAAAATGTCTAAAAAATTTAAAGAAGAATTATATACATTAAATTCTATATATTAAAGAAGTCCATTTTTACAAACCACCTATTCATATTTTGCCTATTAAAATTGTCAAGAAAACAAATTATAAATAGTTTTTTTTTTCCTGGAAATAGGTCAGATGTGCACTTTTTAATCCTTCAGCAGTAAGCAGAAGTTGAATATATAATTTTTGCAAAAACTCACTTTTAAGGGATTAAGACAAATAATATTTGTTTTACTTCTAAGAGAAGATATACTAACTAGTATAAATTTGGAGGGAAAAATTAGCTAAAAGATAGAAGCAAAACTTTAGAAAACTGGTGCAACCAAAAATTGTTTGAGATTCTCTTTACTCCAATTGCTCTTAAAATGTATTCTTGGATGCTCAGTAGAATCTAAATGTATCACATTTAGGAAATATTGGCATTTCCTGGCAAAGTCCAAATACATTCTTGCTATTAATGTAATAGTATAAGCAACTCTCCACTTTAGATTTGGGGGCTGTTAAACAAAAGCATGTTGAAAATATATCAAACTTCATTACTAGAATGAAGCAGTTTTCGACCTCAGGTCTCTTTCAAAGAGAAAGGATTGGATTTTAGAAATATCATTCATTTAAAAGAATACATTTCCATTGTAGGAGACTGAAAACTCTCATTGTAATTCAAAATGATGATTGTTATTGTTACTTGTCAATTATCTATTTCCTAAATTTTATATGACCCAGAAGACAAAAAGGGAAGGGCTAGCGCTTTGGGCATCTGTACACAGGTCCACCTGGGAACAGTAATTTTAAATAATTCATATAAACTTTGTGTGTCTGTCTTGGAGGGCTATGTGTTCAACCTCTAAGATCCATCCCCAGTCATTTAAATTTTTCTATTTTAAGACAGGGCCTTGCTAAATTGTCCAGGCTCGCTTCTAATTTGCCCTCCCCCTACCTCAATCTCCCAAGAAGCTGAGATTACAGACATGTGCCACCACACCTGGCAATTTGTATAAACTCTTAACCATAGACATTTTGTGAAGACACAACTGTGTACTTGAACTTTTCTATAAGGAACCATTCCACACACATGCTTGAAGGTAGCAGCTCCGCACTGCGGTCTGGAGCTAGCGTTGATGCCAATATGAAATGAAATAGTGCAAGAAGAATCAGGTTGAACTAATTACATTCTTTCTCTTGAGAAGTTGCACTGGGAGACAAAGGACTAATAGTTGATAGTGGACAATTGAATTGAAAATTAAAATATTAGGGCAAGTAGCAGAATGTGGAATGACGTGAAGCCAAACAAGAGAAAATAAAAGCAGAGAATGTGGCATGCTTTAGACATACAGAGAGAATGATCTTGTAAGTTGATTTTTCTGTTCTAGTGTTAGTCCCCATGCGACTTCGCTCTATTTCACTTCTTATCCTTAAATACCTGAGAAATTGCCTGTGTTATCCTAAAGTAAATTCCCTTAACATAAGATAGCTTAAATGGACTTTAGTTCCTTGCCTCTTGATCCTATGCTGATATGTTATTTTGTAAAAAAAATTCTATGTCTGAAGTTAATGAGCTCCCCGTCCTCAAGTCAGTCTGTGTGTGCAAACACAGCTGGAATGAATATGAATGGAAAGTTAGCTCCTTAGTTGGAAGCATCATTTCTATTGGCCAGTGCTCGAAATCTTATATTGACAATAGCCACAGAAGAGCAGCTTCCTGAATCAGGCAAACCCTTGATCCAGTGTCCCCATTGCAGATACAAAATTCAAACAGCATCCTTCACAGCCAGGAGGGAGCCATTATATCTGAAGTTCAGCCTCTCTAGGCCAATTTCTTAGCAGTGGTAGGTAAGGCCTTTAAAGTTCCATCCTAAAATGGCAGGGCTCTAAATAACCCAATTGAAACATATTGAGATGAATTTATAACTGTCTGCAAAAGAAATCTCCTGCTGACGTCAATGGGAGTTTATCCTGAGGGCCTAAGAATTAGGCGAGTATTAATAAATTTTGATGAGTTATTTCAATCTGATCTGAAGGTTTTAGCTTTTTCCTTTCCAAGAGTGGGTTGGAGAAGAGGAGGATGTGACTATGTGGGAACACTTTGATGTTCTCAGGGTTGTACTTGGAGATTTGACTTATAAAGTTTGAGTAAGAAAAAACTTAGCCCAGGTTTTTATTGCTTTTTATGCCTGGACTTTATTCCTTTTTATTTCCCTCCCTAATTTCTTTTTAGTCTTTTTGCTCTTCTCTCGGATGAGTTCAATTTTCACTGATTAACACAGCAACTTCTGAAAATGCCATTTAGATTTAAAAGCAGGTGGTACTGCAGATATTGCAGAGTTAGTCATTAATGTTGGGGTCTTGGAACAAGTGAATAGCCTTTTTTTCACTGTTTCTATTAAGAAATCAGCTTGTTTTTTGGCAGGATAGTTGTAATTAGACAAAGTGATTAATTTCAGTGGAAACATTTAGTCAAAACCTTCTATAAGTAAGGAGAAAGAAAAAGTTTGTAATACAAAAGAAATGCTATGGCTTTGGAAGTGCATAACATTTTCCAAGACCTTATATGTATGGAACAAGCCATTTTGCATTTACCCAGTTGGAAATTCTTATTTTATAGACTAAAATTCATTATGGAAAAGATATTTTTCTAATGTTTCAGATGCCTTTTAAAAGGAGGCCAAAATAAATATATACTCATCATTTATTGTCCAAATGTGGACACCTTGAGAATGAGAGGATACTATTAATAATTATACATGGACAACAAATATAAACCAGAATACCTCATAATAAGGCCTCAGCTGTTAAATTTTTCCCAAAAGACAAAAATTCTTCAAGATAGTTTTCTTTCTGGGGGCTGGGGATGTGGCACAAATGGTAGCGTGCTCGCCTGGCATGCGTGCGGCCCAGGTTCGATCCTCAGCACCACATACAAACAAAGATGTTGTGTCCTCCGAAAACTAAAAAATAAATATTAAAAAATTATCTCTCTCTCTCTCTCTCACTCTCTCTTTAAAAAAAAAGATAGTTTTCTTTCAATTTTCCAAACAAAACAATTATAATGTTCTCTATTTAGATATTTGCACTGAATTCAAACAAAATTTCCCTTACTATAAGTAACTGAGATTCATTCTGCTTCACATTTGAAGTGAGTTTTGATTCTATATAATTTTCTCTACGATATAGACTTCCTAATTATGTTTACATTCGCTTTTTGGTATAAAATATTGTAGATATGTAGAAAAGCACCTAAACCAAAAGTATGTTTAAATTATTGTAAAGAAAAGACCTATGTAACAATCACCCAGGTAAAGACATGGGATGCTCTAATTACCTGAGGCTTTTCTCAGTAAAAATGTGTTCTCACCCCTGAAAGAAAACTGCTATCCATACTAAGGCAATAACTTGATTTTCTTTGCAATTTTAACTTTTCAATATGAGTTCCTAAACAGTATAGTTGAATATTACCTATTTTATTTGAAACTTATATAAATGAAGTCATGTGTGTTTTGTGTATGTGTCTGGACTTTTCTGTTCAATATTGTGTTTTAAGGAATCATTGTGTTTTATGTTAATCTATTTATCTATTATTATCACTGTATGCTATTTCTGTCTGAACATGCTGTAATTTTTTTCACCCTGTAACTGGTGGGTATTTAGATTGTTTCTAGTTTGCAGTCATTAAAAATAATACTGCTAAAACTAATTATGATGATGATGATGATGATGATGATGACAGTGATGATAGAAGGGATATCAGTAGAGTAGAAGAACAAGTGGCTCAAGGAAGGGAGGAAGGGATGTCAGGGGAAGGTACTAGACCTGAGATCTATAAACTTATGTGTATGTATGAATGTGTGTGGCATAATGAATCTTGCTATTATGTATAATTATAATGCACCATAAAAATAATACTGTTAAGAAACAGCTTCTCACGGTATATAAAAATATGAATTTCTGTAAGGAACATATGAGGAAAGACATTGCTGCACAGCGTATGCATAACTTTACTTTCGGCACTTAAAGACTAACAATTTTCCAAAACGATCCTATGCACTAATTCTCACACTTGGAATTATCAGCTTCAAGACTTGTAAAAATGCAAATTATTGGGCCCTACCTATCCCAGCCCAGCCAAATTAGGTACTCTGGAGGTTGAGCCTAATAATTTTGTTTTAATAAGTACTGTAGGTTATTCTGATGAAAGCCCAATAGCAATGGTTCCTAAATTGGCTGTCCTGGAATTATCTGGGAATCTTTATAAAAATACTAATGCTTAGTTCCCTTGCTCCAGATACTCTAATGCAGTTGGCATGGGGTATGACCTGGCTGTCAGGAGGAAAGAGTATTTCTCAGACTCAGTTGTTAAACATTCTGATATAATTGTTCCCTGGGGGAAGGAGGGATCAGCATTGATCTTTGTATGTTTGGGTTTGTTTTGTTTCATTTTTAAATAGCTCTCTTGGCAGAGCAAATATGGAGACAGGATTCAGATCATTTCCTTAGAGTGGGGGAAACCAGATAAATGCACTGATCTTTTCCAATTATCTTTCTCCTCTCCACGCCTCTCCCATCACCCACTATCACTTTCTTCAACGCAGTTCAGCTCCTTTAGGAAAATAAAAAAAAGAGATAAATATGCTTTAACTAAGTCATACAAATGTGCAAACAATGAATAGCCTCAGACTCCCAGAGTTATTTCTTATTTCATTCTAAATTGTTATCTAAAATGAATCTCTAATTGGCAGAATTTAGGTACAATAAAAACTGAAATAAAGGAGAATTTGCAACAGAAGAAGCCTGTTCAGCACTCTTAAGTCACATAAAGCATGTTCCATTTGAGAATATGATAACCTTTTTTTCTCCTTTAAAGTGTCTACTTCTAATTTGTTTTATAATCTAATAGAGATCTTTTGCCTCTCACTCATCTATTTTCCACTGAAAGATGTCCCTATTCTTTGCAAAATGGCATTTGATAGGACATTTTGATCATATTATAAAGTTCTTTGGGTACCTTAGTAGAAAAATTCTAAATTAAATCTCTTTCTGGGAGACACATGGCCATCAATCATCTGATATTTATTCCTATTTTTAAGTAATTAAAGAAAATTAAAAATAAAACCAACTAGATCAGATTTTCAGAAAAAAAAGTTACTTGGTATTTGACCTGTTATTTAATGTATCTTAAAGTCAAAATAATTATGTTTCTGACCACACCATGATCCATGTCATGTCTGAAGCTAAGATAGAAAGTTTTGTTTTCAGCATGTTTGTCTCAACAACATTCTATAAGTTCTTCACCAATTCACAGCAATTTGACAGTGTGGCAGATGGTGAATAAGATATTTAATCATTTTTAAAGAGGCTTATTTTTTAAAGACCACAAATTAATCAGTATTTGTCTACAGGATAGGACACTCAGGATTTTAAATTAAATAAGCAGGAAATCATTGGCCTGAGGATGTCTTTGTACTTTGGGTTCCTATGACTAAGCCAATCATCAATAGCTGAACTGCAGCCAATGATAGGCAGCCAATTGATCAAATGACCTCCAAGTGAGGCAAAGGCCTAGCTGGAACCAATCAAGCTATTTTTGTACTTTACTTCCAGTGTCCAGCCTATAAAAAAGCTCATTGCCTGTTCTGAAGAGTTCTCTGAACCCTTTTCTGTTTAGAATGCTTCTTCATTCATGAATAGTCTTTGCTCATATAAACTCTGTTAAATATAATTGGCCTAAGATAACTACCAGGACAGTTTTTTTTTTTTTTTTTTTTTAATATGACTCTGAGGTGATCTGATAGTGGGTATTGGAATACAGAAGTTTATTCTTTTCTCTGATCTCTGACTAAAATCCCTAGCATGGGCCCAGAATATTTTACTTTGCAACTAGTGCAAAGAAGTCACTGGGTTGGCTATTACTGCTAGATTGGCATGGGTAACCTAGAGCCATTTCCAAGGGTCAGCTCAGGAAGAAGAGGAGGTGCTCCAGTTCTAAGTGGAAGTTTTCACTGAAGAGCAATTAAATGCTCTTCCAAAATTAACTCAACCTCAGGCAGTTTCATAGCTCTCACCAATCACTGACTTCTTCTACTACCCATAAACACTTTAATGTGCAATTTAGTCCAACCTGGATACTTGACTCCTTCCTGGTAGGCCAACACAGGTAAGAGTAGAGTTGAATGAACAAACATTTCAACAAATAGTTATTGCTCACCAACTATTTGTTAGGCATTGTAATAGAGAACCTATATGTGACTAAGATCACTTCTACTAACCACCATTCTATCTTTATGATTTTAACTCTTCTAGGTACCTCACAAACCCAGAATCATACAATGTTTGTCCTTTTGTATCTGGCTTATTTAGTTGGCCATCATGCCTTTAAAATTCATACATAGTGTAGCATGTATCAGAATTCTCTTCCTTTCTAAGTCTGAATAATATATATATATATATATATATATATATATATATATATATATGTATAATTTTGTTTATCCTTTCATTCACTGATGGATGGTTGTGAAGCTTCCACCTTGTGTCTTGTGTCTACTGTGTACAGATGTTATAAAGACATGTCTAAAATATCTATTTGAGTTCTTGATTTCAATTCTTTTGAGTATATACCCAGAAGTACAATTTCTTGATCATATGGTAATTCTATTTCTAATTTGTTGAGGAATCTCTGCATTGTTTTCCATAGTAGCTGCCCCATTTTATAATCCTACCACTAATGTGCTATTTCTCCACATTCTTGCCAACACTTGCCACTTTCTTTTGTTCATTTGTTTTTGTTAGTAGCCATGTAAGCAGATATAAAGTGATATCTCATTAAAGTGTTGCTATGTATTTCCCTAATGATTACTGACATTGAACATCTTTTCATTTGTTTATTGGCCACTTGATAAATGGAAAAAATGTCTTCTTAATTCCATTTTTTTAAAAAAAAATTTGTTTGTTTCTCTGATGCTGAAATGTAGGACTTTTAAAAATGTATTATAGATATTCATTCTTTGTCAGATATAGGACTGGAAAATAGTTTCTCCCCTTCTTTGGGTTGCCTTTTACTCTGTTGATTTTTTCCCTTAAAGCATGGACATTTTTTTGTTTTTGATGTATTACTATTTATTTATATTTTCTTTTGTTGCCTCTGCTGTTGGTGTCATACCCATGAAATCAGTGCCAAATCCAGGGTCACCAGCTTTTTTTTTTTTTTACTACGTTTTCTTCTAAAAGTTTTATAGTTTTTACTCTTTTTTTTAAATTTTTTATTGTTGGTTGTTCAAAACATTACATAGTTCTTGATATATCATATTTCACACTTTGATTCAAGTGGGTTATGAACTCCCATTTTTAGTTTTTACTCTTATATTTGTGTATTCAATCCACGCTGAGTTAATTTTTGTATATGGTATAAAATAAAGGTCTCATTTTATTCTTCTTTGTGGTTTTTAACATACAGTTTACCCAAAACCATTTTTCTAAAGAGACTGTTTTTCTTACATTGTATGTTCTGGGAACTCTGTGGAAAACTGTTTGATTATATATGCCAGTGTTTCTTTGTGAACTCTCTATTCTGTCCTATTTGTCTTCATGCTTATCTCTCCTTTAGTACCCCTGCATTGACCGCTACTGGGAAGATTTTTTTTTTTTTTTTGGTACCAGGGATTGAACTCAGGGGCACTTGACTACTAAGCACATTCCCAGCCCTATTTTGTATTTTATTTAGAGAGAGGATCTCACTGAGTTGCTTAGAACCTCACCATTGCTAAGGCTGTCTTTGAACTCCTGATCCTCCTGCCTCAGCCTCCTGAGCCACTGAGATTACAGGTCTGTGATACTGCATCCAGTTGGCAGTAAGTTTTGAAGTCAGCAAGTGAGATTCCAACTCTGTTTTTTCCTTCTCAAGATCATTTGACTGTTCAAGGTCCCTTGGGAGTCTATGAGTCTAAGAATTAATTTTATAGTTTTGCTTTTAAAAAACATTAGGATTTTGATCGAGAGTCTATGGTATTTGTAGATCTTTTGGGTTAGTATTGACAGTTTAACAATATGAACTCTCCCAACTCTGAATGCAAATGATTTCCATTTATTTATGTTTTCTTTAATACATTTCAATGATATTTTGCAATTTTCTTTGTACAAGTTTGTCACCTTCAGTATTTTCTCCTTTGTGCCGATTTTAAATGAAATTATGTTTGTTCCTTTTTGGATTGTTCATTGTTAGTGTATAAAAACACAGTTAATTTTTGATTGTTGATTTTGCATCCTGCAACTTTTTTTTAAAATTTCTTAGTTCCAACAGTTTTTCTAACCTGTTTTTTCTTCTTTTGGTAGAATCTTTAGAGTTTCCTATATGTAAGTTTATGTCATCTGCAAATAGAGGTGATTTTACATCTTCGTTTTTTATTTTGACACCTTTCCCTCTCCTGTGGATAGAACTTCTGATACTCTGTAGAATTGTTTGGTTCCTAAACTTAGAAGAAAAGCATTCAATTGTTCTCCGTTGAGTAAGGTACTGTATGAATAACATCAGAAAATGTGATATGCATAAAAATTGTAAAATATGTGAAAAGATACAAAGCGTTGCTGATAGAAATTAAAGACCTCAATAAATAAATGAGCTACAGAAAAGTCATGGATTGGAAGAAAGTTAAAACTTTTGCATTTCAAGTTTATAGCAAAAGAAAATCTAAACAAATAAAGAGCTCTAGTTAATGATATACATAGTAAAATATCTAGGAAGTTGTATAACAATGAGTATAATTTGAATTCATGAAAATAAGATTGCTGGATAAGGGGATATGTTACTCAGCTTTCCATAAATACAAAAAACAAACAAACCACAACAACAATAACAACAACAACCTACTGATCAATTTATAAAGAAAAAAAGATTATCTTGACTCACAATTTTGGAGGTTCCAGTCCGTCATCGGCTAGCCCCGTTGCTTTTGGGCCTGTAGGTGAGGCAGCTGATCATTGCAGGAACGAATGTTGGAACAGAATTGCTTACTTCAACACCAGGAAGAAAAATAGAGCAAGGAAGGGGCCAGGATTCCACAGTACTCTTCAAGGCCTTTCCCTGTATGACCTAAGGATTAAGCCCTATTTCTGAAAGCTTCCACTACCTCTTCTTAGCCCCACCCTGGTGATCAGTACTTTAATACATGGGATTTCAGGGGACATCCAATATTCAGTCTCTACCAGGGGATGTACATAAAAATATAGGTAAATAAATGATAAAGCAAGTGCAATAAAATGCTAATGGTAGAATCTAAGTAGTGCCCATATGGGTGTTTGCTGTAAAACTTATTCAACATTGGAATGTGTGACATATGTGTACTCATGTGTTTCATGACAAGAACACATGTTGAGAAATGAATTGTTAGACAATTTCGTCCTTTTTGCAAACATCATAGAGTATACATATATAAGCTAAGACAGTTATGATATCACTAGCCAATAAATCTAATGGGCCATGGTCTTGTATGTAACCATCATTGACTAAAATGTCACTGACATGTTGTTATGTGGCGCATAACTGTATCTGAAAGTTTTCATTAAAATGATATATATGCATAAGTATTTAAATTCATTTATGCTTTCATATAATTTTAGAATATCTTTGGAAGTCTATCCAGGACGATAGTAACTGTGCCTAGAAATGTATCGCATGGCTGGAATACCAGGATGGCACAAAGAGGTCTCCTTTCACTTGTGGACTTTTCTGTCCTTCTGCATACCCTGCTGCTACTCAGTGGGAAGGAGTGGACAGGAAAACCAAGGGAGAATAGTCACAGCGATCACTGTTGAAATTGGAGAGAGGGCTACAGGAAAGAAATGTGACTGGAAACCTAACATAAATGGCTTTCCAGACTCTATAAAGTTGGAACTCAATTTCTATTTCCCTTTGACCTTGGCATATTTACATTAGGGTACACATGGGGCACAGCCCAGGATCCTGAATATCCTACTGAGCATTTTGGAGATTTATTTTTTTCCCCTCTAAACTCAGATCACTATAGATGCTCATTATCACATGTTAACACTCTAGGCTGCTAAATCGACATTCCACATCTGACCAATGGAGAATATGCCCTTAGGAGGCCTATTATGGTCCTCATCTGAAATAGGGAAACAATTTCTCTCTTCACTATAGTGCATTTCCTGAGGGTCATTTTTCTGTTAAGTAAAGCCCTAATCCCGAATTCCTTTTCCTTCGTATTTTTAGCTTCTCCAGCGTCATGCTGCCCCCAGCTTCTGGGATTACCTTGCACAGCTGCACACGGGTGGAAAGACTCTTGCTCTCTCACCGGCTAAGCTCGAGGGCAAAGTTTTGATTTCTTTGACAACCTGGGTTTATTTTTAGAGATATTAGGATGACTCACCTCTCCTGACATTTGTTTCTATAAAAACTAACTTTAAAATGTCACATTTCCAACTCTGTACAAAGAGGTAGAGAAAAGCTGCAAAAGCAATTGAACCTGAAGAGGACTCCACTGGAGAGTTCCTTTCATCCTGCCTTGTCTGTCCTCCCTCCTTTTGCTTCCTGAGATTGATGTGCCTTTTCTGACCACCCCCTGGGAAGCCATGTGCTTTAGGTATGTGTGATCTAACAACAGCCAGTTACACAAACCAAAATAAAATGAACTGATGTCTGCATTGCTGCCTCCACACATGGATTGGTGGCTACAGTAATAGTAATGGTTGAATGACACAGTTGGCTCATAGAATGCCCAAGAAATATTAAAAGGGCTTATTTTAAGGATATACAACAACTTAAAATATTCCTGGTATAATTTTCCGCAGGTAACTGATGAGTGTTTTATGATTAATTTTGATTTAAAGTAGGAAAAGAATAAGGTAGGCTCCAAAGTGAATAGGTTGAAAAAAAAATAGATTTACACACTGAAAAGTTTACTGGGAAGCTGGCATTATGATAATTTTCCTTTCTCTGTCAAAATTTCCAATTTTAATGTGTTTCTTTTAAAATGAAGGGAGTAAATAAACTTGACTATGTTATTTAGTTCATTAATATTGCCTATATGAATAAGCATTTGTGGGTATATATTTAAAATTGATTTACTTTTGATTTTGAGAATTTTCTAGATTTGTTACATTAAAGGATTCAAGGCAGCTGGCAACCCAAATGTTATAAATAAAAATCCATGCTGGGTGCTGTGGGGTAGGTGTGTACTTAGCAAGACCCTCTCTCAAAACCAAAGACAAACAAACAAACAAACAAACAAAAAACAACAAACCCACCTTGCCTCCCCCAACACCAAACCAAAACAAAAAAATGGACAGGCTGGGGGTGTGGATCAGTGGATAAATGTCCCTGGGTTCAATGCCTGGTACAAGAAAAAAAAAAAAAGAAATAAAAGAAAAGAAAGGAAAAGAAATCCAGCAGTGGGACACAGTGGGCTAGAAAGTTATTTTAGGATCCAGCTGAGAAAGGACACGGATGGGTTCTGGTGACAGACAGATACCAAAAATGTCTGAAGCTGCTGAGAGATATCTTTCTATGTGTCTAAATAAATGAGATAATAAGAGGAATAACTCAATTGTGGTTCGAATCTGGAGATAATGATGACCCTTCTAACCAATCATAGTTTTGAAATATTTTATCAAATACTTATCAAGTACCAAGTGCCCACATCTGGGCATAATTCCATGGGAGACATACCAGTTATGGTGAAGTGTGCCCATCCTTAAGGTTTATAGTCACTCTTCAAGACTAAAAAGATTGAGACTAATGTGTTTGCTAAGGGAGCTCTAATAAATAGCAAATACCCAGGTAAAATTTGGAAATCTCTAGAGACAGAAAGACATGGCTTGAGTGGTGAAGTGGAAAACTAATCTGACTTGCTATCAATGGGCAGCCGGGAGCTTTGAAATAAGCTATATTTCATTGTAAGTTAATATTTCCAGTGAGTATTCTCATATTCTGAACAAATGTATTATAAGTGAATGAATGAATAAGTGAGTAAGGAAACAAGTAAGCACATCTTAAAGTGAATTGTGTGCATTTTAAGAGCTGATATGGGCTTAACATCTATGTGCTCTCTGCCCCTGATACTCCCAGCAAGGTCAGGCCATGAGTGTTAGTTGAGAATCTGTGATCTTTTACCAGTAGAATCAGGAATTTCTCAAGGTCTTATTCTGCAGCATCTGATTTTGAAAGATTCTTTCCAAACTCCCTTCTGTTCTTCATTTTAATTGTCTCCTTACCTTTCTATCCATTGTCTATTCCTACATGGCTTGCTGATTCACTTTCAGTCTGTGTTCCTATCTCTGGCCTGAAATGCCCTGTGGATACTACATTCAGTAACTCTCCCATTGCCTCTCATTCCAGAAAAGTGGGGCAGGAATAATATCACTCAGGGTTTTATGTGGAAAGGAGTTTCCCGAGTTGGGTTCAGAATTCCGGTTCACTAATTTTGTGATGGGTCAGCTATTATAGAAGACCGGATTCCAGTTTGGTTGACTCCATTCATTAATTCAGGTTTTAGAATTCAGGATGAACAAGACAGATATAGTCTCTATTCTCATGAAACAGACTCCAACAAAGGAGAAGATGTAGGTCATAGTAATGAGTTTGGAGGCAAATGAAAGAAGTCATTAAAGGGTACTTGGTTCCATATGATCACATTTATGTAATAAGAGATAACTCTTGCAAATATATTGAAGATGACTTGAGGGAGGCAGGAATGAACACCAGGTGGTCACTTTGGGAATATTAAAGTAGACAAAAAGAGAAAAGATCGTAGTTGGGAAAAATTGAAACAGCTGAGATGAGAAGTGTGTCCCTTTAAAGTGTATGTGAAAAGAAGATGTGAAAGAACTTGCTAATGCAATGTATTTGAGTGAAAGATTAAAAGGATGCTGGTTCACCTTAGAAAACCTAGAAATCAATGGATTTCAGGGTTCTAGTGATTTTTAAATTGAGCATGACTCACAGCAGAGAAGCAAGAGAGACCTAAATATTAATATGTAACCAGTGGCTCTCAACCCAGCAAAGTTCTGAGTGTAAGTGATTTTCTTGTCTAAGTAAACCAGATCTTGCCTACCTATAATTTGGCAGTACTAGACTCTAGGTTTGTCCAAAGCCATGAACACACAGGCTCAGATTCAAGAACATCTGCTGGGTGGCATACAGCACATTCAGAAGCAGAGCTTCTAGATTTAGCCACAGCTAGTGGCCAAACACAGATGAGAGCATTATAAATCAAAGAAAGTGGTGTTTCTCTGAAGAACAATATTCTTGAGAAAAAGACGTAGCCTTTTCCACTCTTTAAATTGTTTCTGACTGGAAATTTTAAGTAAAAAAAAAAAATTATAGGAAAACCTTGGAATGGCAGGGAAAATACCAAAATCTATTTTGTTCTATAAAAGTGTTCTGGATTTTCTAGCTGGCTTTTAGAACATCTCTCTGGCCCAGTATGTCACACTGGTAGATTTCTATTTGTGGCAAATGACTTTTCTCTTTGTCCTGGCAAAGCATTCTTTCTGTTGAGAGATCATGGCCAAATTTACAGATGTTAATGTGTTGGCTTCCACATTAGGTCTTTATCCCCTGGGCTCTTTCAGGCCTACAATAAAATTCTCTGTGGCACTTGTGTTATGAAGATTCTAAATATTTAACAGCTAAGGGAAGTTCCCACCTCACAAGTTTCGTGTCACAAGCACAGTGTACAAGGGCACTGAGATATGATTCCTAAACTCATTTGTTTTCAGACTCTGTTCTCTTTTTAGAAACTGATTTTTTTAAAGTATGGTATAATTTTATTCATCGATTCAGTTAATATTTGCTGAGCACTTACTATATGTCATATAGGTGGCATAGAGTAGAATATCAACAGAGAGAAATTGAACACCTAAATCAAATTCTAGTTCTGTTATTTTTATTTCTTTGGAACTTACGCAAATTCTCAAAAGCTACAGAACTTCAGTTCCCTCTCCTGTTAAAGGAAGTTAATAGAAGAAATTTCACAGAGTAACCATGCAGATTATATTAGTTGATATATGTAAAAAAATTTCATGATGGTGCTGGGTAGATAATAGGTAATCACATGGTAGCTTTTACTATTAGTAGTTATCATTATTAAGAAGCATCTGTAAAATGCAGAAATCTGAAGCTAGAGGAAAGTGCAGATTTTTTAAGATTACAAATTTGAATAAAACCTGTAATTTTAAAAATAATTATAGCCCACAAACATATCTACGACCAATAGATTTTTAATGAAAGGGCAAAGAACTCTGGGGAGATGAGAATCTGATATTTGAATGCCATATTTGACAAATTTGATCAGGAGTTTTTAAAAGGGCATAATACCTTTAAAAAATCATCTCTGAAAATATACTGCAATGGAGAGTAACCCATGTGGCTCTTAGTTAAATATATCATTGTTCCTTTGAAATATCCTTGGTCATTCTTGAGAACAGATACTACTTATGGAGGGCAATTTTAGGCAATTTTACTTAAGGGAGCCATTTTAGGTTTGCACTTCAGGAGAAGTGGAGGACAAGGAAAGACAAAACAGCCGTGTACCCAGATTTATCTTGGGTGGTGTGATCCAATTTCCAGGGTTGATGAATGTTACCTTTGCCTCCAATGATCTATGACATAGGAGGATAGTAGTCACGGGGGAGGTGATCCTTGTATAGGAAGATTTTCTGTCTTATGGTTTTCATAGGCTGCTAGGGGAAAATGTCATCCTTCTTAAGACTGCTGAAGCCTGGGCAACATGCTCATATTCTCATGGGTTTCCAGGCTCACTAAAATGTGACTCACTGTTCTTCCCTCTCTGTTCAAGCAGGATCAAAATTTCTTTCAACAAACCATTGGCTGTCACCAAATGCCAAGTAAAAGACTCAGTGCCAAGGCTAACATATCATTTGCAAGGCACAGTGCCTGTCTTTGAAGAGCTCTTTGATTGTGGATTGATGCTTAGATTTTCCTTATGTTCAGGAAGGGTTTGTTCACGATTCGTGATTTTAGTGTAGCTATAGCAGACCAAGTAAGTTGTTCATCTTCACTTGTGTACTTCATATGCAGTTAACACGATGTGTACCTAGTGGGTCAGTAATGGAATTGTGGCTATTTTGTACATAGGATGAATTACAAATCATGAACTCATGTCTGCTCTTCACCAGTGCCATCCTCCAGCAGTGGCCTTGGATCTAGACTTCTGCAGCTTGAAGACGTTTGGAATGGACTAGTCTCTAAAAATATAATGGTGAGCCCCCAGTGAGCAGGAATAGGAAATAGCATTTCTGTATATCACACTGTACCAATCAAGGTACAAATTAAGAAGTAAGTATGCTTCTTTAATATCAGACTTAATAAGCTATTGATTTTCACATGCATGCAACTTCTCAGCTGCCATTTTTTCCCAAGACATTTATTACAAATTAGTGATACAAGGAGAAATATACAACTCCACATTTACAAACATTTTATACATTTCTCTCAGTAACATAAAGAAAAAAATCACTAAGATTATAGGACCCTTGAATGCCATATTTTATACCACATATAAAACTCAAGAACACCCATTAAGTGCACATGGGACATGTATTGAAATCAACAATACAACAGGCCATCAAGCAAATCTCAACAGAATCAGGATTCAATTTACTTAATATGTTTTCTTACCACAAGAAAGTGGAATCACACTAGAAATAATTAAAAAATAATTCGAAAATATCTTACGTTTGAAAATTAAGTAATACATCTCCATTTTTCCTAATTAAATTTAGAAAATATTTAGAAATAAATAATGAAAATACTTACTTTAAAACTTATGTAATACAGCTTCTTCCATGCCTACAGAGAAAACTGTAGATTTAGATGTAGACATCAAAAAGGACAATTAATGATCTAAATATTCATATCAAAGAAGTTAGGAAAAGAATAGAAAAGTAACCCAAAGAAAATAGAAGGAAGAAAATAATAAAGATAATAAATACAAAAATTATAAATAATATTACCAATAAAAAGTGAAAATCTTGATGGCTATAAATTTGGGTGGAATAGACAAAATCATATAAAAATACAATATACAGAACATATTCCTCTAATTAGTTAAATTAGTCAAATTAATGAAATAAATTGTTTACATTATCCACCCCACCCCCCAAAAAGACCCTTTATGCTATGTACTTTCTACCAAATGTTTTTTGATTTCCTACAGTTCAACCTAATGATGGCAACCTAATGATTGACCTAATAAAAAATGTTCTAGAGAAGGGGGCTGCAGTTTTGGCTCAGTGATAGAGCACTTACCTAGCATTGTGAGGCTCTAGGTTTGATCCTCAACACCACATAAAAATAAAATAAAGATGTCGTGTCCACCAAAAACTGAAAAATAAATATTAAAAAAATTCTCTCTCTCTCTCTCTCTCTCTCTCTCTCCTCTCCTCTCCTCTCCTCTCCCTCTCTCTCTAAAAAAAAAGTTCTAGTGAAGAAGTTAGAATGATATATTAACCAAGACATTATCTGAGATATGTATAATATTGTATCAAAACCTAACAAGTACATTTTAAAACACATAATGACAGTTAATTTTTCTAATGCAAATAGATATAAATATTCTAAAGAAAATATTATCAAACTAAATTTAATGATAAATAAAAAACTCAAAAAGCACTTTTGACTATATTAAAATTGAAATAATTCTGTTACTAGGAAGAGTCCATTAAGAAAGTGAAAAAGCAATTCTAAAATTTAATACACATCCTCAGTACTTTTGGAAATGCTAAAGACTCTTCCAAAATATATAAAGAACTTCTCTTAATCAATAGAAAAAAAGACAACCAAACTGATTGGAAAATTGTCAAAACAAGAACAGTAACTTGAAGAGGAGATTCAAAAAAGAGTACTTCTCAGTGGCCAATGAGCATTGAAAAAGTGCTTAACCTCCTTGCTCATGGAAGAAAACCAAATTGACACGTTAATTACAGTCCGATACACACTATAATGACTAATGTGGAAAAGACTGGCAATGTCAAGCACTTAAGAATATGGAGTAACTGAATACTCATAGAATTATTGATGTGAATATAAATTGTTATAGCCACTCCGGAAAACTTTAATAGTATTTTCTAAAGGTGAACACACAAATATTCTTCAACTCAGATTTTCAGTCCTAGATACATTTCATGGAAATTTATATACACGTGCAGTTGTTAAGCCCCAAACAGGATGCAATTCAAATGTGTATCAACAATTGATGGAAAAAATAAATTGTATCATAGTATAGGGCTTATCATAAAGCAGTGAAAATGAAAAAAAAATTCATTTCAATCAACAATATGGATAAATCTTACAACTATAGCTTTTAAACAAAAATATAAGACATAAAAGGATATATAATGAATGAATAAACTTATATAATGCTCAGAAACAGAGATTTGATCCATGGAGTTGGAACAAAGGGGACTATTGAAATATCTGAGAAGGCTAAACAAAATTTCTTTTAGAATGATAGCAATCAAAAAAGTGTTAGGACTGGTACTGCAAAAAAAAAAAAAAACTTTCTAAAAATTAAACAATTTTTAGGTTCATTTGAATTTGTATTTGTTTCTTCAGTGAATTTTTTTTATGTACATTCACTGTGAATGTCCAATGGTGTCATATGAACCAGATTTTTTTAAAAAAGAATTTGATTTATAACATACGTTGATTTTTTATAGTCCCATCATGACCAATTTTGGTCTATTCTATGGTTCATTACTAAATTCAGGGATGGGTAGAACTATTCCAAATTGATTCTCCTAAACTTATAGAAACTGGCTTTAGTATACTGTCAAATGGGACCCAAGAATAATAAATAGAATAATAAATAATAGCATATTTAAGACATCAAGTGGTATTCTTCTATCTTAAATTAATAGTATTTTCAGTGCAACCAGTTTATAAGACATTTTATACTTTTGTAACAAAAAGGCTTATTAAGGAAATTAAGGAATTAAAGAATATTGAGGGAATATTCTATTGCACAATAAAAAAGGCAAAGTAGTGGGATTCAAAGCCACAGGATAGGTGCCACTTGTCAAGGAAAGGTAACACACTTGTAAGATTTTCCATGCATTGGTAGATAATTTTGCAGGCACAACTTAATGACTTAATTTATAAGAACTATATGCTTTCTCTCTCTCTCTCTCTCTCTCTCTCTCTCGCTCGCTCACTTTTTTTTTTTTTTTTGGTACCAGGGATTGAACCTAGGGCACTTAACCACTGAGCTACATCCCCAGCCAATTTTATTTTTTTTTATTTTGAGACAGGGTCTTGCCAAGTTGCTTAGGGCCTTGCTAAGTTGCTGAGCCTGGCTTTGAACTTGGGATTCTCCTGCCTCAACCTCCAGAGCCCATGAGATTATAGGTGTGTGTCATCATGCCAGGCTATGTTTTCTCTTAATAACTCATTTCCTTTTGGAGTTTGAATTCCTTTTACACAATGTTTGACCTATCTTTTCCTTTTAGCATATTATTCTTAATGGCAGAGAGGATAGAAATAAGGATCAATATTCTTTCTCTGCATAGTTTTTTTTTTTTTTTTTGGAAAACCATAGCTTTACCAGGCAGTGGCTCTATCCTATCTCACTGACCTGAACATAGACCTAAGAACATGTGTGCATATTGCATTCACGTTTTTTACAGCTTGGCTTATTTTAGTGTTTTGCATAATGATCTGAAACTGAGGGTATATTCAACAAAACAAAATTTGTCAGAATAAATACTTAAAAATAAATAAATGAATAAATTCTAGATTTTAGTTTTTGTATCATATTAGTATAATTTGATATCACCTTGCTATACTTTTTCTTAGCCAGCTCCATCCTTTCTTCTGTATACTGTGTTTTAACATTTGAGCACATTGAATGGCTCACTACATAATTATCTTCTTTCCAAAGAGATTCTTAATGTGCAACCACTTATACAAATATTGATTTTACAGAACCTTTCATCCTATGGAGATTGTTTCCATTTTTAAAACTTTGCCTACAGGAAAAGATAGAATCTATTCTCTTTATTTAAAAAAAAAATCTTCTTTTCTAAAATATGCATAAGTATTTAAGCATATCAGGGTCAGCTCATTAAAGAATTCCTTTTGATCAGTAAATTTCAATCCTGACTTTTTATGGAAAATCATTTGTGAAAACTTAAAGCAATCCCTGAGCTTCAGTTTAGAGATTTGCATTCAGTACATCTGGACTGGGAACTTGGCAGCTGCATTTTAAAAACAGGGATCAAAATATGCATCCTGGGCTAGAATAAAGCTTCTACAACTTTATGTGCATTTGCATTACATGGGGATCTTGCTAAGTGCACCTTTTGATTTAGGAGGTCTAGGTTGGGTCCTCAATTCTAAACTTCTAACAAGCTCCTTAGTGATTTGGCTACTCTTTCCAGGAATCACACTTTGAAAGCAAGAGTCTAAATCAAATATATGCTATCCTATTGCATCTGGTGGGATGCAATTGTGTTATGACTGTTGGGTGAGTCATTATTTAAAATTTATATGTAAGAGTATATAGGACTCAAAGAACATACAACAATAACTGAAGCAGAACAGTTGGACAAATAAGCATTTTCGTGCTTCTTTAAAAAAATCCCCTCTCAAGAAAAAGCTCAACAGTTGTATGTATGGATAGATAGTTAAGTATATCCAGGTTAAACTAATGCATTCAGTTATTATGCATGTAGATAAATATTTATTGAATATTTCAGGGAATTTTCTTTGTTTCCACCATGGTCTTAGTGGTTTCAGTAAGAAAGCTTGGGTTTTCCTGTAGAAAATTAATATTGTTTATTGCAATCTAATTCAAGAATATGCAATAACTATTAAGCAGGATTTGAGAGCACTATTTTTTTGGAGGGGGAAGGGAAAGAGACACATTACTACAGCTGTCAAAATTAGTGAAGCTTCTCAGAATTTAAAAAGCAACAATGGAAATTACAAAAAAGGGAATCTGTAATTATTTACTAATTGTCTCAGTTGTAGGCATAATTAGAGGTGATTAGTAGAAGTAATAGTGCAATAGAGAGTGTTGAAAAAGTTTTCTAGTTACCTCCCAGCAGCTTTCAGACAATAAAATGTAACAGGAATGGGTAGATAGAACAACCTCTAAATGACATGGGTTGCAGCACATAACTTAAAAAATAATAAGTGGAAATACTTCACACTTGGGAGTTACCACAGAAAGCAGGAGCAGAAATGTTTCTTTTATCCTTGGCATTTGGAATACTGATTTATATATGGTAGTTATGAAATTATTTTCTAGAGAAACTGACCAGTAATTAATATTCAAATCTGTCTAGTTTTAGTTTGTTCACAATCACTGTTCATTAAATAAAAATCCTAGATGGGGTTTCTACACTGAGTGACAATGTATTTTGTGTTCAGCAGCAGCAAGAACAAGAATAGGAAGGGAAAAAAAATCAAATACAAATAAAAATTATTGAGAGCTTGCTTTCTGTGTGCCAGTCTTTGTATTAAATCTTTACACACAATTTTTACTACTTATAACAACCTAATAAGATGGAGGGGACTAAAGAGTATTAGAAGAACTCTGGGTAAAATAGTATTAAACTACAGAAAGGCAGTCAACTGTGGGGACATTTACAGTTATCCTTTGGTGTTCAGGGGGAGTTGGTTTCAGGACCCCTGTATTGGTCAGTTTTTCATGGCTCTGACCAAGTACCTGATATGAATGACTCAGAGGAATAAAAGAGTATTTTGAGCTCATAGTTTCAGAGATTTAGTCCATGGTCAACTGACTCCATTGTTCTGTGTGCAAGGTAAGGCAGAATATCATGATGGAAGTGAGTGGCAGAGCAAGCTGCTCCACTCACAACCCTTCCAGGGAACACCCCCAGTGACTCACCACCTCCAGTTATGCTCCACCTACCTACACTTTCCACCCATTCAGTGCATTCAAATTAGGTGGATTCCTTAAGTTACAGCTTTCATAGTCTAATCATTCCACCTCTGAACATGCCTGCATTAACACAGGAGCTCTTGGGGAGACACATGATATCCAAAACATATCAACCCCCACAGATACCAAAATTCACAGATGTTCCTATGAAATGGTGTGTGGTATTGGTGTCTAATCTAAGAACCTACTCCTGAATATTTAAAATCATTTTGAGATTACTTATAATATTTAACTAAATAAAATGTAATGTAAATCATTGTTAAGCTATATTTTTTAAGGAATGACAAAAAATCTGTACATGTTAATATTTTTGACTATTCTCAATCTACAGTTCATTGAATCTGCAGAAGCAAAACCTCCAGTTATGAATGGTTCACTGTATTTTTTTTTCATGCAAATGCAACATTAATTCTGTTTCATTCCTCCAGATAGGATGTAGAATAAATGCTCCAAGGGCTCTGGACACCCTTTATTATTTAAATTTCTAATCATCTTTTACATGAACATTTACAACAGTCTCCTGATTAATGACAATTTTGAATTATGCCTGAGCCCTGTAATCCGGGAAAACAGC
Source organism: Marmota monax (assembly GCF_021218885.2). Lineage (NCBI taxonomy): Eukaryota > Metazoa > Chordata > Mammalia > Rodentia > Sciuridae > Marmota > Marmota monax. Next base: position 7,246,325 of record NW_026692132.1, read on the forward strand.
AAGGATGAAAGAAATCTCCCCCATCTTTGTGTTCCCAGAAACAATTTACTGAGAGAGAGCGCTTCCTCACAAGACATAGAGAAGAGTTCCTTGCCTACCTTAGGACAAGGCCAGACAAAGACCCTCCAAATATCTGTGTTTTGCCTTATAAATGATAAGCTGAATTGTTTGTCCCAACCAGTTAAACAAAATGCTTTTTAATTTGACTTAACCAACTTAGTTACAATTCTCTCCTTTCTGTAGGACCTGAAACTTGAGCCTAGCCTGATGCAATAGCTAAGACAGAATAGGCCCTCCTTAAAACCCCTGTTGAGCATCCTCTACTGATCTCACTGTCTGTCCAGGACATCCTTACCTTAAATTTTCAGGCCTTGTTTACCCTGATAAAGAAACACCTTTTCTGTCTGTCCTATGAGGTAGTTGGAGATCTTGTAGTCACAGTGTTTTCTTTTTTACAATAGTCTTTCCAAATAGTCTCTCTTTATTAAAATCTAGATTTGTTTTTACTTAACAGTAATCTCCAGTATCCAAAGACATCTCCGCAATCTGCTCCTCATGCTTTCACAAACAGGACTGCTGGTATGCACGTCAGAGGACACCCTGGAATTATTCAAGACATGATGTGTCTACATATGACCACATTAATTGCAGGGATGGAGTCTTTAAATCTCAAAACTGTCCACTTTACTCTTACACTTAAAATATATTGAGCCGTGGCAAGAAAACCCCCAAATTCCTTAATTTGACATGCAGCAAATTTTCCCACGAGGTTCCCACTTTTTTCTCTAGTTTTATTTTCTAGCACTCCTTGGGTTTGTATCCTACTACAAAACAATTATATGTAGTTCAGTGGTTGAAAGGATTCATGAGACTTCACCAATGGTACTCAGATTGGGTTTTAATGAAGGTAAAGAGTAAGATACCTTGGAGAAAGAACACAAGCAAGCATGGAGGCCCAATAGACCTCAAGATGCAATTTTCCAAATTTCTTTCTTAACTGTATTTGATAAATTTCCTCTCCAGATTATAAATCTACAAGAAATATTTGAGGAATCAGTTAAATTGGGTACAAATCATCAATCTACTCATACAGAAACAATGTAAACAAAGTGGCTGTTGGTATCACCAGCACACATTTGAAATTAAAGAGCACATCATAAATTTCTAGCTACCTCACTCAGGAGGAGTAGAACAAGAGTTAGAATTAGGCTTTAATGCATCCCCAGATGCATCTAGTCCATCTGTTACATTCCTCTAAAATACCTAGATATATTTTTTTCTAGTCAAGTGATCATTGAAAAGGTAAACACTCTGCTCTAGTTTCCTTGTATATGAAATTTATAGCACAATGGTAAGTGTGTGGTATCATGCATATGTTAATTAGCTCTTTTTAGCCATTTCATAATGTAAATCAATTGATAAGTAATAAGTTTTAAAATTATCTAGTAATTGAAACACTTAGAAGAATGATCACTTTAACTATAGTTAAAGTTAGTGTCTACTAGTGCAAGTGATTTCTGTAACACTTGGGTAATCTGGTCATTGGTGGTATATTTCCTCATCTTATTTTTCCTTCTTCCTGTGTAATCCTTTTTAAGCCAGCTTTTTCACTGCTGTGACCAAAAGACCCAACAAGAACAATTTCAGAGAAGGAAAAGTTTATTTAGGATTCACAGTTTCAGAGATCTCAGTCCATAGATGGCCAACTCCATGGCTCTGGTCCCAAGATGAGGCAGAACACCATGGCGAAAGGATGTGGTAGAGGAAAGCAGCTCAGGACATGACCGAAATTAGAGATTGCTCCATTCACCAGGGCCAAAGGCATGCTCTCACAGACTTACTTCCTCCAATCATACCCTACCTGCCTACGATTGCCAACCAGTTAATCCATTCAAGTGGAACAATGCACTGAATGAGTTAAGGCTCTTATAACTCAATCATTTTACTATAAACTTTCTTGAATTGTCTCACACATGAACTTTTGGGGACACCTCATATCTAACCCATAACAGCTTTCTATGTGTTCTCAGATTATTTTCAATTTTCCTTTTTGCTATATTATCACAAAATAAACCTGACAAAATTAAACTACACTATGGCATGTGGGCATAATATACATTAAAATGTTGCCCCTTTCAGTTTAATGAGACCAACAGCTCATGTTATGAAACTAATTCACAAATAGTGAAATTCCATGTAATACAAATAAAATAAATGAGACTTTTTTAAGGTATAGGAAATTACTTTTCTGTGTTCTATGATGTGTTATGCCTTAGATGTTTCCAGGGAAAACATGTTTCCTGTAGGTCTTAGCACCAATTCTCCAGTTTAGAAGATAAAATGCAAAAATGCAAAAGTTGCAGACATATCCACTTCTGAATATTATGTGGTTGTGTACAGAAAGACCATGTTCTTGTTGCAACAAATTTAAAAATTTGGATAATTAATTTTAAATAGTATATTTTAAAGATATCAGATTCCTGTTGAAGAAATAATAACAGAGTGAGCTAAATTTCTATGAAGGAAAAACAAAACCACTCATCTAAAGGGAACCAACATTGCTATGTGTTAGTAAAATTCTCCTATGAGAATTTGAAAATTCTGGCACTGGCTAAGAATCTAGCTAGGTTCAAGTAGAGGAAAGATAAATGAGAAAAAACAAATAGCAATTCTGAGAGGCTAAAAACTTAAAGAGAACTCAAACAAAAGCGGGTTTACCTCAGGGAAAATTGCACAAAAGCCCGGGAACATATACCAAAGATTTAACATTTCCTACAGACTTGTGGTGCTTAGGAAAAAGCCATCCTGCAAAATCCTGCAGTGCTATCTCAAATATACAACTTTCCTGCCTATTAAGGATTTTACCAGTTTTGAAACAGTGTGCCTAGAAAGCTGGGCTGAGGATCCTTGAAGGACAAAGCTCCTATAGTCTTTCAGAAATGAGAAAAGGCACCAGGACCTAAGTCAGAAGTCCAGTAGTGTCACATCTTAGAAATAGGGGTAAACAGAGGTAGAGGATATCTTAATAGACTGATATTCAGCCCTAGAAAAAGAGAACTTCTAAATGTGTTGAGATCAGTCATTCATCTTATCTAACAGAGGAAATAGATTGCTCTTCCTGAAAAATAACATTGTGTGGTTTTGGCAAACACAATGTCTGGTTCTCTAAATACAATAAAAAATTACTCTCTTTACAAAATGGTATGAAAATATCATCAAAAAGGATATAAAAATGCATTCAATAGAAACAGACTCACAGATGATCCAAATATTGAAAGTCTTAGACATTTTTTAAGTAAACATAATTACTGTATTAGGGGAAAAGATATAAAGATAGATAAAACAAAAGATAAATTTGGAGTAATTTTGAATATATTGAATATATATTTTAGAGCTCAAAAGTACAGTGTCTGAAATAAAGAGGTCTATGGATAGAGTAGACAAGAAGAGACACAGATAAACAAGAGTGAAACAAACTAAACACTGAGGAGAGGGAGGGGAGAGAGAGAGAGCAAGCGAATGAGAATGAATAAAATGTAATGTAAAGGGAACGTTTTCAGAAGGTCTAATATTGGTATAATTGACATTCAAATACGCAAAGAATGACAGAATGAACAAGACATGTATTTGAAAAGAGAATGGCTTAAAATTGTGCAACATGTTAAAAATATCATCTTAGAAAATGAAGGGATTTTTCCCCCATATTTTTAATTGATGCATTATGATTGTACATAATGGTAGGATTTATTGTTATATGTTTGTACATGCACACAATAATATAAGAATATAATTTGGTCAATATCACTCCTCAGCACTCCTCCTCCCTCCACACTGGTCACTTTCCTTTACCCTACTGATCTCTTTTTGATTTTTATGAGATATCCCCCACCTTTATTTTTCTTTTTCCTATCTAGCTTCCACATGAGAGAAAACATATAACCCTCAACCTTCTGAGTTTGGCTTACTTCACCTAAAATAATGTTCTTACATTCCATGCATTTTTCTGAAAAATGACATAATTTCATTTTTTATGGCTGAATAAAACTCCTATGTGTGTGTGTGTGTGTGTGTGTGTGTGTATGTGTGTGTGGTTTTCTCTTCACATTCTTAATACTTTTCTTTGTTGTGCAGAAGCTTTTTAATTTGATACCATCACATTTATTAACTCTTGGCATTATTTCTAGAGCTTTAGGGGTTCTATGGAGAAAGTTGTTGCCTGCACCTATATGTTGGAGTGTTGTCCCTACATTTTCTTCTAGGAGTTGCACAGCTTCTGGTCTAATTTCTGGGTCTTTCATCCTTTTTGAGTTGGTTATTGTGGATAAGCAGTTTTCCCAGCATTACTTGTTAAAAAAATTTAATTTTTTTTTCAAAATACGTTTCTGGCATCTTTGTCAAAAATCAGAGGTCTGTAGATATGTTTGTCTTTTTGTCTTCTATTCTATACATTGGTCTATGTGTCTGTTTTTATGCGAGTACCATGCAGGTTTTGTTGCTATGGCTCTGTAGTATAACTTGAAGTCAGGTATTGTGATGCCTCCAGCATTGCATTTTTGGCCTATAATTGTTTTGACTGTTATGGGTTTTTATTCTTCCAAATAAATTTTAGGAGTGTTTTTTCTAGTTTTGTGAACAATGTCATTGGTATTTTGGTGGGGATTGTGTTGAGTCTGTTGATCACTTTTGGTAGCATGGTCATTTTGAACAGTATTAATTCTGCCTATCCATGAACATGGTAGGTCTTTCCATCTTCTTGTGTCTCAGTCAATTTCTTCCTTCAGTGTGAAGGTTGAAGGAGAATTAATATAAATAATGAAGCAGAATTAACATAAATAAAATTAAACTAGTCACTTAATGGTAAAATTGTTAAAAACTAAAGGCAAAAACATATTTTTAAAAAAGGTAAGGGCTAGGGGTGTGGCTCAGTAGTAGAGTGCTTGCCTAGCACGTGTGAGGCCCTGGATTCGATCTTCAGCACCACATTTAAAAAAAAAAATGTATTGTGTCAAACTACAACTACAACTAAAAATAAATAAATAAATAAATAAATAAATAAATAAATAAATACATATTTTTTAAAGGGTAGCCAAAGAAATAAGTTAGAGTATCTTCACTGAAGCAATCATGGAGTTTACAAAACTGAATTCTCAACTAAAAGAAAATTGTTAGATGGCAATATAAGAGAATGTTATGATACTAAAAGAAAAAAAAATCCAGCACATTTACCATATAGAGTTTTCAATGCCCCATAAAAATAAATGGTGGAAGAAAGACAATTTCATGTAAGCAAAATTTGATAAAAAATAGCTGACAATCTGTCCAACAAGAAATACTAGACAGTGTTGTTAAGGCTTAAGTTTTCAGTTTGTGAGGAAAATTATTCCAATGGTGGTAGGAAACTGTCAAAAGAAAAAAAAAGAATATATAGAGAACTAAAATGCAAGTAAAGTAGTACAATTAGTGAAAGGAGATAAATAGGGTTCAAAAGACTCTAAAGTTCTAAAAGAATGGAAGAAGTGTTAAAAGTTACAATTTGTATTAAATTGTAAGATGGATACATGTTTTAATATCTAAAATAACAACTATTGAATATAATGGATATGTTCTTAGAAGAAAAAATGAAATGATAATAAAATACATGCTTGATTAATAAAAAATATGAAAGGAAAAATGAAACCTAGTCCTGTAATTGCTTCAATGTAAATGAAATAAACACTTCAATTAAAAGGCTAAGACTATCAGATTAGAGTAGATACAAAGCAAAATGAAATGAACCAAAAATTTTCCTATGCTCTTCACAAGAGACAAAAAACATTGAAAGGAGGAAAGATATACTACACAAACATTAATTATAGAAAACCTGAGGTATCTATATTAATATTGAAGTGTACCTTAAGTGTTATTAAGGATAGACATTCATTCCATAAAATCAATGGACTCCATATAATGGGATACACAACAATTGTATTTGTTTGTCCTTAATAGCCTCAAAAGATTCAATACAAATTTTTACAGAACTAAAACAAATAATAAATACATCCAAAATATAGTGGAAGACTTTAAGCATACTTCTCCCTATTGTTGATAAACCAAGAAGAAAAATAATCAGTAAGGACACAGAAGACCTATAGGAAACAATTATAAACTCAATATAATTGATATTTAAGGAAATGGAATACTGTTTCTACTAACCATAATCATGTTATTTTCAAGTCTACTTGGAACATAGCATAAAACAAACAAAACAATACAAATAGAAAATTTTGAATGAATTGTGGAAGATCACAAACAGTACATTCTATGACCACAGGGGAATAAGGCAAACTTCAATAAGAAAATGTTAAGTAGGAAAGCCTGGAGGCTCACAATGACTTTGTAACAGTCTAGTGTTAAGAACATTTATAATAGACCCAAATTCAAAAGTATTTAAAAGTAAAGAACTGAATAGATGATATTTTATAACACTGCTTAATGGAGATTTTGTAGCATTAATACGTAGTAGAAGATAAAGACTGAAAACCAAGAACTTAAATCCAGGAATAAGAGAAAAGATTAAACCCAAAGAAAGCAGAAAGATATAAAAGTGAATAAAAACTAATGAAATATGAAACCCAACATAAAACATTTGAATAAAGTAAAAAATTAGGTCTTCGAAAATTCTTATAAAATTGGCAAACTCCAAAACTACAGATAGTAGTAATGCAAAAATGATAGCAGTATCATTGCATTTGTTTGCCCTTAATAACTTCAAAACATGCAATAAAAAGTTTGACAGACCTAAAACAAAGAATAAATAAATAAATCCAAAACCTCATGGAAGACTTTAGTATACTTTTCTCTATTGCTGAAAAACCAAGCAGAAAAAGTCATAAATGACCTGCAGAAAACAATTACAAACTTATTCTAATTGATATTGAAAGATATAGAATATTGTTTCTACTAACCATAATTACATTATTTTTCTTCCAAATGATAAGGGAATATTAGGAATAACAATTAATAACCCTATTCAGATTAAACAGATAAATTTCTTGAAAGGTATCTTACAAAACTAAAAGAAATTAAAAAATCAAAATATTCATAAATTTATCAAATAAAATGAATGTCTTACTAAAACCCTTCTTTGAGAGTATAAAGTCAGTCCCATATGTCTCCACTGTTAGATATTTGTAAATAACATCAAAAAGGACAGATTTTTCCAGAGAATAAAGGAGAGAAGATCCCTAAGTCTTTTCTAAGAATCAACAATGACATTACACAGCAGGAATAATACAGATCAACATTTCTCAAGGAAAATAGAAAAGTTCCCGATAAAATATTATCAACTAAAATTTAGCAATGTTTAACATATATAATATAGAAAGTATATAAAATCCCACTGCCAGCATGGTTTACTTCTGGTTTGCACACCTGTTTTAACATTTTAAAGTTAATCATTTGATATACCACGTTATCAGAGGTAAAGTGTAAGAATCAATAAACACAGAAAAAGCCTGAAACAAAATTTAACCCAATTTATAAGAAAAATCAAACTCTAAATGAACTAGGAATAAGAGGGAATTGCCTTGATTTTATGAATATCTCAAAAAATCCTTAGAGAAATTGTAATATTCAATGAGAAAATATTCAGTGCTTTACCCAGAAATTAGGAATGAGACAAGGATTCTTACTATTGAATGCCTGTTCTATATAACATTATTTTGGATACTCCAGCCACTGTAATATTGCAAATAAATAAATAAATAAATAATAAGCAGAAGGATCATACAGGCAGAAATTAATTGAGCACAACATGACTATATTCTAAAATAATAAAAAAGAATCTATAGCTACCTTATTGAAATTAATCACTGAATTTAACAAGATTGCTGGATAACAGATTAGTACTGAAAAATCAATCATACTTCTACATACCAAAAAGTAAGTAGAATGAAAAATTTTAATGATACAATTTACAAAATCATTAAAAGTATCAACTATCAAGGAATAAAGAAATTGCATGCAAGATCTCTACATAGAAAGCTTCAAAATATGTTGAGAGAAAATAAAAATGAAATAAACTAAGGGGACTTCTTTTCCAGCTGTGGCAAATTGACTGGTTTTACTCTCCTATTATAATTAGAAAACTAAAGAAAACATATGAAACAAATACTGTGTAATAGGCAGTACAGGATTGTGTATAGTTAAAAAGATGAATTTCCATATATAAGTACTCTTGCAATAACCATAAAATAAAATACTTCATTGCCTTTAATCAAAAGTGGTATGTATTATAATAAGTAAAATCAGAACACTAGCAATATCTTCTAAAGTTAAACATGTGTATCCTGGAGCCAGCAATTCTACTATTTCGTATATCAAACAAAATTGTGTATTTGTTTGTTAACCAAAAGTCACTCTAGATTAGTACTAGCAGTAAAATAGTCCCAAATGGGAAATACTCAAATTCCTACTAATAGTAGTACAGATAAATGAATTACTAAATAATGCACAGCAATGAGCATAAACAATATATACTCAACTACAGAAAGCATATGAGAGTAAAATAAGCCTGATGCCATAACAGTATATATAATTTGATCTGCCTTAAGGTTAAAAAAAAAGAATAAAGTAAAAAAGAACAGTCAAACTAATCAGGAGGAAGCCTAAATGGTAAATGGTAGTTATCCTTGAAGATAGTGGTGAGAAGAAGGGAAACAAAGGAGACCTCTAACCGCTTGCAGTATTTTGCTTTGGGTTCTGGGCAATATCAGTATTAATGTATATATTCAATTTGTGAAAAATTCATTTTTCCTTTGGTTGAATGCTTACACTAAAAATGTTTAAATTAGAATTGAGCTCCTTCCATGGTTTTACACATTTGGTGGAGAGTGGTATTTCCCCTGTATTAGTGTGTACTATCAGGTGCTTTTTGTCCCAGAGCATACCTTTTTTTTCCAGAAACAGTTTTCATCCTTGAGAGATCAAGTCCTTCCTTTCCACTAGAATGGCCAAGTGAAAAAGCCTGACAATACCAAGTGCTAGCAGGACATTGTTAACTTGAACTCTCATGCTTTGTGGTCTGAATGGGAAACAGAGGAGGGTTCAGTGGTTCTGGGAGAGTCAAGGTAAACATCATTGAGAGTACATTTGGGAACATGTGTACATTCCATATAAGTATAAGAGACAGACAATAAACAAAATAGGAAAATGAAGAATGTGTCAGATGGCAATAAATATTGTGTAAAATTTTCATGGAAGAAGGAGAAGAAATGTTGGGGTTTAGAATGTATGACTTTAAAATGTAGATAAGGAAGACTTTCCTGCGAGGATGACATTGTACAAAAACCAAAAGAGATGAAAGAGTGGCTATGTGGACATATTGGAGACAAGTGTTCTGGTAGAGAAAAGAATAAAGACTGTCAGATAGGCTATTACAGTTTGAATCTTAAATATCCACCAAAGGTTCATACACTAAAGGACTAGTTACCAGTCCATTGTGCTATTAGGAGGTAGTGGAACCTTTGAAAGGTAGTGCCTCTTGGAAGGAACTGAGGTCATTAGGGGGTGTGCCCTGAGGGAATTTCGGAACCCACACCCTGTCTTCTCTTTTTTCTTACTGGTGACCTTGAGGTGAGCAGTGTTGCTCCTCCATGCATTCCCCACCATGATGTTCTGCCTCATCATAGGTACCAAAACAGTGGAGCCCACCAACTGTAGACTGAGACCTCTGAAACTCTGAGCCAAAATAAATAAATATTTCCTCCTTTAAGTTGTTTATCTCAGGTATTTTGTCATAGCTGTAGAAAGCTGACTAACCCAACTGGTGTCCTTAAGGACTGTTCAATGTTGCTAGATAGAGTGAATTAAGGGGAAGGTATTCTAAGATGACGTGTCAGAGGAAGGAGGGTAAAATTGGAAGAGTCAACATTATAGGTCTTATAGGCATCATGAAGTCTTTGTCTTTTACTACAAATAAGCCAAGAAGCCATTGGAGATTCTGAGCAAAGAGGGGATATCATCCTCAATGTACACACTTGTGAAGTAGTCTGGCTGCATTGGGAATAGATTGTGTTGGAGAAAAGAGAGAATCAGGAAGACCAGGTAGGAGGCTAATGTAGAAATCTAGATGAAAAATTGAGAGATGATGACTTTGTCCAGGGGATTAGCTGAGTGATAGCTGTGGAGGTGTTAGACAAAAAGTTAATATGTTTTGAAAAAATGTGTTTACCTTTTCCCACATATTTACCATAACCAGCAATCTTAATTCCTTTGTGTGGATCCAAATTTCTATTGTAAAATTTTTCTTCTGGAAATTTTTCCTTTAATCTTTCTTATAATGCCAGTATAATAAAGATGAATTATCTCAGCTCTTGTTTAAAGAGCCTTCATTTCACATTCAACAGTGATTTAGTATTTTTTTCTTGCGTAGTAGAGAATTCTAGTTAGACTTTTCTCTCTCTCTCTCTCTCTCTCTCTCTCTCTCTCTCTCTCTTTTGATATTTTTAAAGTAACTCCTTTGTTTTCTGGCTTGCATGCTTTCTGACATGAAGTCTGCAATAACTCTTAACTTTTTTCCATATGTGTTCTTTGGCTTCATTTATATTTTCTATTTTCCTCTAGTGTTCAGCAATTTGATTATGATGAAGCTTGTTCCATTTTTCTCTATCATATTGGAAGTTTTATGAGATTCTTGGGTCTTGGATTTATACTTCGCATTGAAAAAATTATTTTTGGTGGTACTGGTGATTCAACCCAGGAGAATTATACCATGGGACCATATCCCACTCCTTCTTATTTTATTTTGAAGCAGGGTCTCACTAAGGTGCTTAGGCTGGCCACCACAAACTTGTAATCCTTCTGACTCAGTGTTCTGAATTGCTGGGATTACAGGCATGAGCCACCATGCCTGGTGAGATTAAAAATTTTTAGACACTATTTTCTTATTTTTTTCAATGCTTCCATATTTCTTGGATTCAATTTAAATGCACATTAGACAACCCAGGTCAAGGCTGCTCTGTCAATTTTTTCTGCTTTATCTTTTTTCTTACTGGCTTTATTTGGGATAATCTATTGGTGAATCTTCACATTCATTAGTCTTTTCTTCTGCAGTATCTAAAAATCTGCTATTTATTTCTTTATATTTTGTATATGACCTGGTATATTTGCTTATTCTAATTGCTATTATTTAGAACCAACATCAATCCAACTAGTTTATCCTTCCAGAGTATGTCTTCTGGCTATAAAATCCAACAAAAACTGACCTCACATTCCTTCTTTGACCTCATTTTTTTTTCTCTTCCTCATTTTATGCATTCTATTTTGTCCTTACAGTTCCTCTGTCTTTCCCTGATTTGCTAGACATTGTCTTGTCTCAGGCCATCTTTTGTGGCTGGAGAGAATTCCTTTCTAGAATGTTTTTCCAATAGATTTCTAGCAGGTTCACTTCCTCATCTCCTTCAAATCCTTGCTCAAACATCATCTTCTTTGTGAGTTCAACAGCAATCACCCTGTTAAAATTGCATCCCTCTCTGCATCAGTATGCTTACTTCCTCCTACCTAGCTTAAATCCCTTTTCCATAGCACATATTATCTCTAATTAAATTGTACATTTGCTTACTTGTTTTGTTTCCTGCGAGTCTCTTCCCAATAAGATGTTTATTCCACTAGGGAGCTTTTACTATTATGTCCCCAAATTCATTCACTGCACCAAGAATAATATCTAAGATGTAGCTTTTTATATATAGATATAGATATGGATATAATATATAGCTATATAGATAATATAGAGATTATATATAATATATAGAGAGAACACATATGTTCTGATTATAATATAAAATTATATATATATATATATATATATATATATATTATGATAAGTGAAAAAATTAATTCCTCTATGGAAAATCCTTCATTGGTTGCTTATACACTATAGAGCATTAATGTTAAGATTGTTAGCAGGTGATATAAGGTCTTCCTCAAATAGACTCATATTGATCTCTTATATCTCATCTTCTGTCAACACAACTTTGTTCTTTAAAATCAGGTCATGCTCTAATCTCTTCCTGCACACACCAGGCTGCCTCATGCTCCCATCTCACAGCTGGTGGGGTTGCCTGTGTGCTTCACTGTTGGCTTACTCTCAGTTCACCTTTGATGCTAACCAGTTTGCAAAAACCCTTATGACTGACTTTCCTATCAGTCATGTTTTTACTTATAACTGTAATGTAGAACTGAGTTTTAAGATTATTTTTTAACTTATTTACGTTTTTCATTGATATAACAAATATTTATTAACCTCAGACTTTGCAGAGGTTTCTTGGCCAGGTGTGTTGATTCAGGGATAAATAAGCCAATAATCTAGACCCAGATATATTTAAAGCATTCAAAGCCCCCCCAAAACTTGTGGAATAAAAGCTGAGCCTCACATACAAGGAATTTTATATTTTCATTCATCCCTTCCTCCCTCCTGGGCTTCATTATTATATAGTTATTGGTCACTCTCCTCCTGTGATTACAAACTACCCATCTCTAATTGTCCCATGGCTCTGATCTTTACAAGTGTCATTCCATTTGACTCTCTTTTTATTAAAAAGCTTTCTAGTCAAAATTTAGCTACAGTTAAAAGTTCGTATGTGTGGCAGTGGTGAGAAGATCTTGTAAGATCTGAATGCAGTCAGACTCAATGGGAAGCTCTTGCTGTCTCAGTGTCTCATTCTTCAGCAGCTTTTCTGCTTCGTGTTCTTCTTCTGACAGCCTCCTTTGCTCACTCATGGTTTCTGATCCTATAGCTTGTTATCTCATATAGGATACTGACTCACTTCCTTTCTTCTAGTTGATTTCAGTCCTAGCATGGAGTGACTTAGAGCAGCAAACCATCACTACAGTACCCCATCTTTTTGAGTAGTCTTTTTGTCCATATTCTTGAGGAAGAATCTCACTGAGTTGGCCCTGCCTGTTGATAGGCGGTCATGGGTCAGATCAGCTATAGATGATAGTAGGATGAGAATCAGATATTCCAGGAGCTACAGGTGAGATGAGCTAACTGAGAAAGAAAAATCTGGTATACCTTATAAAATGTGAGTATTCAAACCCATCCCCTTCATATGGCTTTTTGGAAAGAACACAGGTTTGGGAAGTGAAATGTAGACCCAGATATTTTATACTACTTATTTTCATGGTAAGTTGACCAATTTATCTGACCTTCTGTTTTCTCATTTGAAATTTTGGATACTAAATGTACCATGCAGGGCTACCACGGGCATTAAACAGAAAAAGTCATAAGGTACCATGCATAGGAATGGCACATGGCCTTGCACAAAATGATAAATTTCTATTTCTTTGTATGCATAAGTTTGAATTCAAATATCATTAAATATTGCAGATCTTCTGCAATTACTTTCTAACACTACACAGAGTTGTGGGTCACTCCAGTCTGTGAGCTATTATAACAGTTTTTATTATTTATTTCTTAAATTAATTTCAGAATAATGATTTATTAAATTATAATTTCTATGGTTCTCTCCTCCAGCATAGTGAAAGCAATTTGGAGTCAGGGATTTTTTTTTCTTATTTATTCTCTTATCCTCAATGCTAATACACTGCTAAACATATATTGGGAATTTTAAAAATCTTTTTAAATAAATGGATGAATGGATACTGAATGGATGCTTATTGGGTTTTTCTGTGCATTGCAGAAGGTTAATGAATGGAAATAAGTGAATAAGTGACTATAGAATTAAGCCAGTCACTCTGTAGAGAGATATTGTTGGTCACAGTTAAGACTAACAATCCTCTTCCACGCACACTTATAAAGCAAATCAAAGACCAGGCGAGAGTCTCAATTTACAAACAGGAGAATAGTTTCTATGACATCACATTCAATTTGAAAATATTTTTCTTCCTAATGGAAGCCTAGGAGAAAAGACCTCTAAGTTAAAAGATCCTTAAGCTAGGAAGAAAAATATGGAAACTTGAAATCATGAATTAAGCCACATTTCCCCTTAAGATAAAATACCTAGTTAAACTTTCTGTACTCATGAGGAAAGAGTTTAAAACTCCTGGAGGTTCTAAAAGTATGAACTTCATCCTTTTATATTAAAAAATTATTTTATATCTTCCAGAGGTTTAAGATTTTTTAATGATTTTGCTGTATTCTCATTCTATATAAAATACGCTAGCTTTCCAAAGAGGTATAAATCAGCTGTATTTTCCTAACTGAATATCTTAGAGAGAAGTTACCACCATAAAACCAGTTTTATCACCATAAACTAGCACAAGAGACAATTTGGGCTAACTGATTCTTCATGTGGTGGGCTGTCCTATGCATTGCAAAAGTTTAGTAATATCCCTGTCATCTTTTCACTAGATGCCAGTAGTATACTCTATTTCCTATTCTTGGGTACAACAACCAATTATGTCTTCAGGCATTGCCAAATGTATTTTGGGGTCAAATTACTCCCACTGCCATAAATCTTTAATTGACTCTTAGTTATTGCCAATTAAATAATAGATATTATTGATACTTCTTTTCCTTAGTCTACAAAATCATATTTTTCTCACTCATATTTTTTGATATTTTGATATTTTTTCTCAGTCTCTCAAGTCATATTTTTGTGCAGAAAAAGTTGTGAGATGACACTTAGTCCTTTTTTTCCTGACTCTGGAGGGAGATAATACCTCCACCACTTTAGACCAATAGTAATTACAATACTGCTGTATTACTGAAAGGTATTTAAATTATTAAGGATTTTTTATAAGAGGAATGTTTGAGAATGTGATTGGTAGCCAAAATCCTCAAAGAATAAGATAATTATTTAGGGATGATAGATCACTAAAATAAGGAAAGTTGTAGATGGTAGTGTTTAATAATATGAGATTCAAAGCTGGGATATTGTAAAGAAAAGCAGAGTTTGATGTGAAGGAGGAAATGAGGAATACATACCTCCACCTCCAGATCTCTGTAAGAGGGACATGAGAGAGAAAGTCTCCACTGCTTAGAGAGAACCAGTGTTGAAGCAATCCTCAGCACAGAGACAGGCTCAAGTTACAGAAAGATTAAGTAAAGAATTGAGTATGTGGGAGATTTTGCTGATAACCCATCCTGGGATTGAGGAAGTACAGGCAAAGGGATTCAGAAAATGGATAAATGTGGAATAGGGTCAGAAAAGGCAATGTACGAAGTCATATGCAAATTCCAATCTGAAGGGTAGTGGCTGCCTGGGAAATCCTGGGCTTTTCGTGGTGGTGACACAGGAATAGAAATCAAGGCATGGTAAGTCTTAATGGTTGTCTAGCAAATACATACAAGGTTATTGCCAGGAGCACACAGAACTCTAGGAGTCCCTTTAAACTCCAGCTGATGGATGTGCAGAGGCCACACATCTTAGTCCACAACTTCTTTTATAATAAAATACAGGAAAACATTATTTCTTACAGTTCTGGAGGTCAAGGAGTCCAAAATCAGGCACTAGCATCTGGGGTTAGTGATTGTAAGTCTCCTTAAAGACCAAGAACCTTCTTGTTGCACCTTCACTGGCCAAAAGGGGTGAAAAAGGCAAAAGGGAGAAACACTGGATCCTCACATGGCAGAATGGATGAAAGAGAAAAAGGGTATGGCTAGTTTTCCTGAGCCCCATTTTGTAGGGCTCCACCCTCATGATTCAATCACTCTTTGAAGGTACCACCTTCATACTATCACATTTAGTCTTAGATTCTAACATAAACTTGGGGGAAGGGCCACAAGTATTCAAATCATGGCACTGGGTTAGAGGCCACTTAAGGATGTCCTACTGATATCTACTGACATCATCTATATTAATTTCAGTTTCTTCATCACTTCTCTTCTGCTAACATTATCCTTCACCCCAGTGCAGACACTCCCTTCCATGAGCACATCCTATTACCATACAATTACTGATAACTGAAATCTCTTTATGGGCTCAATTTCAAGGATCATACTTTTTAACAACCACTTTTAATGTAATTCATTCCCTGAAGTTCTTTGATTGCAATAGTTCTGAGACACAATAGAGAATCTAAAATTTATATGATTCTATCAATATTTCATTGACCTTTCTTCCAACACTGTGAAAATAGTAACCACAGTCAGGAGAAAGTTTCCACACATTTCCACCATCACAATTTCATCCCTGCTTATATCTTTGCTCAAGGAATCTGTCTCTCCTTTTCTTTCAATGGACACAATATCAGCCCATCCTACTTATGCTATACCCTATACTTCTAGCACGAGATCATGTCCCCTTTTTCTACTCAAGGATTTTGCCACAGAAATTCAATTTTTTAGGTCCTTAGTTTTGTCCATCACTATTGGATTTTTCTTATCAACTAAGAAGTATGCTCTTATTACTTTCAGAAAAATAATCAGTCCTCTTTGCTTTTAAGAGTCCTCTTTTGACCTCATTCTCCAATTTCACCATGGATCCTTTTCTTCACTTTTCTCGATATCAAAAAATACTTGAAAAACTTTGTCTCTCCATGCTGTTTCAAGTTTTCCTGCTCTCATTCCACCTTGAATCCATTCTGATCTATTTCAACACTTCAACTGAAACTTCTACCAAGGTCACCAGTGGCTTCTGGAGTGCTGAATCTCCATACTCATTGTACTTGACCTTGCTGTGGCTTTTGATATTGTTGATTATTCCCTGCTTCCTCTTCCTGAAATATTTCATTTGTCTGCTAGAACTCTCTGTTGGTTTTCCTCCTACTTCTTTGGCTACTCCTTTATCTCTTTAATTGGTTCTTTTAACTTCACCAACTTGTTAATGTCAGCATTCACCAAGGCCTAGTGTTTTGATCTCTTCTCGATTCATGCCCCCATCCTTGGTGACATAATTGAGAATCATGGCTTGAGATACAATCTAAATTTGCTGATTATTCTTAAATTTACATATGCGTAAAGATATTCAAGGGAGACAGAAGCAAGGTGCAGAGGCAGGATGGCAGAATGGCTAAGCTGCCAGCTTTATTTATATCAGTGGGTTACTTTAGGTCAATAGCATCAGCAGTACATTATTGTTCATTGTGTCTCTAGGCAGGTTACAGTGCTAGCCACATTATGCAGCTTATTCCTCAGTTACATACTACTGTTGCAACGTCCAATGTTAGGAACTTTGTATAGCTCTCAAGAAAGTCCATTGTTTAAAGTTACTGTTATGTGGACAGGTTCAGATGCAGCAGAGTTTGGTGAAACATTGTGGTTGTCTAATAAGAGAGTTTCTTTATTCCCAGGAGCCATGTGCCTGAGATCAAGGTCCAGGCTGATCAGACTTTAGCACAGTCTCCTCATGTAGGGCATTGCTAAAGCAGCTAGGCATTCCATACCTTTGTACAGAAACTTTCCCAGCCACAGCTATGAAGTCATTAGTGACCCCAATCCCAAACACAGAACCCTTACACGTATGCAATCTGTATCACTCAACTCCAGACTCATGTTCCATCTATCTACTCAACATCAACCATTAGATGTTTCAAAATTAACAGGATAAAAAGTTGATTTCTTTTTCCATCTCAGCAAATGATAGCTCCCTTTTTCTAGTCATTTAAGAGTCACCGTCATAGTTATCCTTGAGTCCTCTCTCTCTCTTATGCTCTATATTAAATGCAACAGCCTATTCAGAATTATTCAAATTCTACTTTAAAAATCATTACAATATCTCCATCATTAACACGAAAACCAAACCATCACATCATCATCTCACTGAGATATTGCAATAGCACCCTATGTGGTGTTCTTTGTTTTATCTTTGACCACTATTATAGTTTCTCAATGTAACTTGCAGGGATCCTGTTCAGACCTAAATCTGCTCAAAACACTCCAATAGATTTCAAACTGGCTAAGCAGAAAAGCCTAAAACGCTTACACAATCTGGTCCTTTCCTGAACCAGGCTATTTTCATCTCCTGCTATTCTCTCTCTTTTTTTCCAATAGTAATTTGTTTTTATTAATTTTTTAATTTATATATGACAGTGGAATGCACTACAATTCTTATTACACATATAGAGCACAATTTTTCATATCTCTGGTTGTATATAAAGTATGTTCACACCATTTCATGTCTTCATACATGTACTTTGGACAATAATGTCCATCACATTCCACCATCATTTCAAGTCCCTTGACCCCTCCCTTCCCCTCCCATCCCTCTACCCTATCCAGACTTCGTCTATTCCTTCCATGCTCCTCTTCCCTACCCCACTATGAATCATCCTCCTTATATGAGAGAAAACATTCAGCATTTGGTTTTTTGGATTGGCTAACTTCACTTAGCATTATCTTCTCTAAATTCATCCATTTAACTGCAAATCCATAATTTTATTCTTTTTTATTGCTGAGTAATATTCCATTGTGTATATATGCCACACTTTTTTTTTATCCGTTCATCTATTCTCTAAGTAACTCACCACCAAATGTACATACTCTCTGATGTCCTTCAAGTGTGTCAGGCAAGCTTCTTTAGAATTCTCTTTTCTCTGATTGTTCATTGATTTCACAGAGGTTTACTCCTTCACCTTCTTTCTATTTATATCACTTGAGGCTATGCTTGATTATGCTCATTTAAATTGTCCCCCTCCTCAGAATAATTCCTGCTCTCTTTCTCTGCTTTAATTATTTTCTTAGCTACACAAAGCTCACACATCACAGTGTAGCATTCTTTAAATTCATTTATTTGGCCTGTTCATTTTTGTTTTCCCCTCTAGAATGTTAATACTAGTTCTTAATATACATTTTATTTAGGTTTAGCTAGGGTTAATATTTTTATCAATAATATAAAGTGGCCTGAAAAGAAGTCATTATTTCTAGCAAAACCAAGAAAAAAATTACTAACTTAGGCTTGCCAACATTTTATATTTGCTGTCAACCATCAGACCTATAAATTCTACTTTAAAAATCCATTGTATATGTCATCATTTGTAGAAGGCTTATTTCATAAGAGATTTATGCTGTCACTTTCCTAATAGTTTGGCAAATTTAAATGCAGGAAGAAATCATAAAGGAAGAGAGGATTTTGAAAATGTAAGTTAATAATCAAGCAAAGTAGAAATGGAAAGAAGTAGAAAAAGAGGGAGAGAAATATGCTTTACCAGAACCTTATAATATAAAAAATTATTGATTTTTAAAGCTGTAGAGATAATAGAGTTTAGAAGCAGTTTTAACTGATTCAAATCAACCCAAATACTTTCAAGGAAATAGAAAATAATTGGTAGCCAGGCACAAACATCTACCTGGAAGAATTACCAGTTTGGCAGTAGACTTTTTATATAAAATATAAAATACAAACACGCAATTCTATATAACTAATTGAAGGAAGGGATTAAAAATTTTAAGGCTTTAGTTTATATATGTGTATATCTCTGTGTTTAATATTATGAAATATACTGTAAGTACTAAAAAAGAGATCATAGATGAGCTCAGGTGAATGTGCTAAGCTTATAGAAATTTAAAGGCACAGCAAAAAGTTTTAATATGATAACAAATAAGATCATTGATAAAGAGTATAGAAACAGTGTGATTCATAGACCAGGCTCTGACATTAGTCTGGGGTATAAAAAGTCACTGATAATACAGACTGGAAAAGACCATCCAAATGATAAGAAGAAGCCTGTTACAAGGTCTCTTGGAAGATAAGAAAGCTTTTTTTGTTAATTTTTGGTTGACTTTTCTTGAAGACATAGTGCATGGAAGATGTGGATTGAGGACATAGTTTTAGCTCAATGGAGATTGTTCTTAAAAAATTCTTGAAAATAGCAGTTTTGGTAGATATCAAGGTTGAAAGCCAGATTAGGGTAGAGATGTTGAAGAGAACAAGGAAGTTGGCTGCATGAGTCAGGAGAGAAACAGATGAAACAGACACTCCTTTATAAAAGAAATACAAATGGTCAACAAATATATAAAAAATATTCAACATCTTTACAATTAGGGCAGTCAATTTAGGTAAATCAAAATTACACTGAGATGATTTCATCTACACCAGTCAAATGGCAGCCATTAATAATACAAATAATAATAAATGCTGGGGAGGATGTGGGGAGAATGGAGCACTTTGACACTGTTGATGGGATTGTAAATTAGTACTACTACTATGGAAATTAGTATAGAGTTTCCTTAAAAGACTAGAAATTGAATCATCATATAACACAGCTATTTCACTCCTCAGTATTTATACTAAAGAGATACAGTCAGCATACTATTGTGATACATGCATACTAATGTTTACAGCAGAATAATTCACAATAGCCAAATTATGGAACCAGATTAGGTGTCTATCAATGGATGAATGGAGAAAGAGAATATGGCATATATACATAATAGAATTTTATTCAGCCATAAAGAAGAATGAAATTATTTCATTTGGGAAATAGATGGAACTTGAGAACATTATGTTAAGCAAAATAAACCAAACTCGATGCCAAGAATCATATATTTTCTCTCATATGTGTAAGCTAAAGAAGAAAAAGGAAAAGAAATGTGGTGTCAGGGTATCTCAGTGAAACTGAAGGGAGATCAATAGAGTAGAGAAAGGGGTGTAGAGTCAGGGGTAGGGAGGATGGGAAATGAAGGGAAAGGGAAATACTGGGGAATTCTAATGGCCAATTATATCAATACATTGTGTTCATGTATGAATATGTAACAATGAATCCCACCATTATGTACAACCATATGTACCAATAAAATATGGAAAAAAGATGCTAAGAAAAGAAACCCTATATTTTATATGAACATGGATAACTAATATATTTCATTATCATTAAAAAAGTCATTTTACAGCTGGGCATTGTGGAACACACCTGTAATCCTAGTGGCTTCAGAAATTGATGAAGGAGTATTGCAAGTTCAAAGCCAGCTGTAGCAATTTAGCAAGCCCAGAGCAATTTAACCAGACTCTGTCTCAAATCAAAAGAAAGGGACTGAGGTTGTGGCTCCATGGTAAAGCACTTGCCTTGTATTAATGGGGCACTGGGCTCAATCCTCAGCATTACATAAATAGATAAAATAAAAATATAAAGAAAAGTTAAAAGGGCTGGGACTCAGTCTTTAAGTGCCTATAGGTTTAATTCCTGACACACACACACACACACACACACACACAGGCATTTTAAACCTTAATATTTAGTTACCTTAATATTTGTTTAAATTTCAAAAGTACTTTTTAATTATGATTGAAGATTATTTAGCCAGTTCATTGGTATATTAAAATTAAATGATGGTAGCATTTCTTGATTTTAAGAATCAAGAGAAAGATTGAGCAATTAAATAGAGACAGGAAATACATTTTAATGGTGCAAATCAAAATTTTAGTAACAAAAATATAGTATCTCAGATGAAAAATACATTGGTGGAAATTAATGGTAGATGGACCATTGGAGAAGAAATAATTAGTGTACTTGAAGACATGAGAATAGAAAATGTCCAAAATGAAAAACAAAGAGAAAAAAATACATAAGAACAAAAAAATTTAGCAAGTTGTTTGATAACTTCAAGCAGCCGACTAAAGGGAGGAGTTGGGGAAATATTGGTCAAAGGACACATGATTTCAGTTAGAAATATTATTACACCAGTTAAATGAAATTAGAGTTATCAAAGGTACTTTCAAAATCACTTGAAGTATTTAAGCAAAGTGGAAAAATTTCCAAATTTGATAAGAATTTAAATCCACAAGTCCATGAAGTAAAACAAACCCCACCTCAAGAAATGAAATCAAGGCACATTGTAACAAAATTTCTCAAAACTAGTGATGAAGAGAAGATATTAAAAGACACCAGAAAAAACAAGACATGCTACAAACAGATTGTGAAAAGGTAAGAATTACAACAGACTTCTCATTGAAACAGTGCAAGCTAAAAGGCAATGACATACATTTTCGAGGTAAAACAATTTTCCAATGTCAACTTAAAATTTTCGATTCCATTAAAATGTCTTTCAACAGGATATCTGAAACAGCAAAGTTTTCAGACACAAAATGTCTAAATAAGTTTACAGCCAGCACGACTGCATTTTACAAAATGTTGAAGGGAGCCTTGAAGTAGGAAAAAAATAATGCTAAATGAAATCTGTTTCTACACAAAAGCATAAGGATAACATGGATAAATGTAAAGAACTATTTGATAAGTTAGATGAAAATGACAAATTTCTTGAAAGAACTAAAGCAACAGAGCTCACTTAAGAAACAATAGATGATTTAAACATCTTATTACCAAGTAATTTGTGCTTTAAATCCTCCCCAAGCTCTACCTCAATGAAAACTTCAGGCTTCACTTTTACCAAGCACTGAAGAAAGAACTAATGCCAGTTTTACATAAACTCTACCAGTAAAGTGATGGAGAAGAAATACTTTCCAACCTGATTCTAAAATTCATAGAACTTAGAAAAGACAGAATAGCCAGAATAATTTTTTAAAAAGAAAGAATTTGGAGAAGTTATATTATTTCAGCCCAAGATGAATTATAAAGCAAATAGTAATCACCAAAGTAAGGTGCTGGCATCAAAACAAGTAGGTCAGTGGAATAGAATAAGGAGCAAAGAAGCAGAACTACATATCTACATAAGATCAGCTGATTTTTAATGTAATTGCAAGGCAATTCAATATATATTCTTATGAGAAAAAGTGGCTTTGATCAGTACCTGTAACATGTATTACTAATTAAAAATGGATTCAAATCCTAAATATAAACCCCTCCAAAAATTTATTCTATAAGATGATACAGGAGAAAACATTTGTGACCTTGGTTAGGCAACAATTTCATTGCTATGTCTCCAAAATGATTCATAAAAGAAAACAAACTCTGTTCTTCAAAATACACTGTTAAGAAGAGAAAAATGGGAGACAGAGTGATGGAAATATTTGCAAACCATGAGCCCCCAAATAAACATTTTGTCTTCTAATTGCTCTTCTTAAAGTCTTTTGGTCACAGCAGCAAAAAAGTTGACTAAAACAGCATCAAATACATATGCTCATTTTCTTGATTTTGGTGAGATTTTCATGGTTGTGTTCAAATGTCAAAGTTTGTCAAATTGTACACTTTTAATACATACAGGATACTGTATATCAATTGTATATCAACAAGTATTTTAAAGATTGACATAATAAATGGCACATTACATATATTTACATGCAAATACAGATTCATATGTCCATTCTTGAATTAAAATAGAGCAAAAATCACACTGGAGCCCAGGTCCAGACTGCACTTAGAACCTCCCGCACCCACCTCAGTAGGAACCAAGACCAAGGTTAGGCCCAGGACTGCCTTGCCAACCAGGACCCACCCTGAAGTCCAAGTCCCTGCCCAGGACCAACCCGCTGACCTGTGCAGGAGCCTAGGCCAAGGTGAGGTCTAGAACCCCTACCACCCAGCAGACCCACACAGGAGCCCAGGCCCAGGCCCAGGATAGCCCCGCCAACTGGTAGACCCAAGCTGGAGGCCCACACCAGAGCCCAGGCCTAGCCCACTTCCATCTTGGGACACTGCAGTCATCGCCATAGAACTCCCCGTGCAGTGCAGTAGCCTCCACCTTAAGACAAGAGATAGGGCCTGGAAGCAGCTGCATCTTTGAAAGGCAACTCACCCTTTCAGCCCCATCTCTGAAAGTGATTGTAGCCATCTTGGGACACCCCTCTGTATTTGAGTTACCTCCACTATTGCCACCACCACCTTTAGTTGCAGTAGCATTCATTGTGGGACACCAGCCAGGGACTAGAAGTCCAACACCAAGGTGAGGTACGGGTAATCTGAAGGGACACTACAAGATTATAGGGTAGGAACTGTAATACCTCAGATCTGCACTGCAAGAAAGGGAGACACATAGAAAATATGAAAATACAAGGGAAGAAAGTGCCCCCAACAAACCAAGATACTACAATAATAGAATCCATGGACAGCACAGTTGATGAAATGTCAGAGGATTTCAGAATGTACATAATTAAAATAATCTAATTAAAATTAAAGAATGATCTAAATGAGCAAATATAGGCAAAAATTGATCATTGCAAAAAGAGATAAGATAGCAAATACAGGCAACCATTGATCACACACACCAACAAGAGATAAGGGAGCAAATACAGGTAGCAAAAGATTACTTCAAAAAAGCAATAGAGATTCTGAAAAAAAAATCAGAAATCCTAGAAATGAAAGAAACAATAAACCAAATTTAAAAACTCAATAGAAAGTATCACTAACAGACTAGATCACTTGGAAGAAAGAACATCAGATAATGAAGACAAAGTATACAATCTTGAAAATAAAGCTGACCACATAGTGAAGATGATAAGAAACCATGAACAGAACATCTAAGAATTAAGGGATAGCATCAAAAGACCAAATCTAAGATATATTGGGATAAAGGAAAGAACAGAAATTCAAACCAAAGGAATACACAATTTTTTCAAAGAATTAATATCAGAAATTTTCCCAAACATGAAGAATGAATTGGAAAATCAAATAGGAGAGGCTTACAGGACACCAAATGTACAAAAGTCCAACAGATCTACACCCAGGTACATTATAATGAAAATGCCTAGCATACAGAATAAGGGTAGAACCTTAGAAGCCACAAGAGAGAGGAATCAGATCACATATAGGGGGAGAACAATTCGTATCTCAGCAGATTTTTCAACCCAGACCCTCAAAGCCAGGAGATCATAGAACAACATATACCAAGCTCTGAAAGAAAATGGATGCCAACCCAGAATCTTATATCCAGCAAAATTTAGCTTCAGATTTGGTGACAAAATAAAAACCTTTCATGATAAACAAAAGTTAAAAAGAATTTATGGGGAGAAAGCCTGCTCTACAGAAACATTCTCAGCAAAATATTCCAGGAGGAGGAAATGAAAACCAACAATGAAAATCAGCAAAGGGAAAAACTACACTAAAGAAAAGGCTAATCAAAGGAGAAACCAAGTCAGGTTAAAAACGTGGAATGGAACCACCATTTGACCCAGGTATCTCACTTCTCAGTCTATAACAAAGGATTTAAAATCAGCATCCTATATTAATTTTTATGTCTATTTGGGATAAAACCAACTTCTGTCTGAGATCCTCTAATTTTTCTGTTGATAGGAACATCTGAAAATCTTTTTTCCCCATTGCTACATAGTCACAGTTTTTCCTCCTAAAAGCTTATTGAGTTTATTCCATCTTTCAGATGGTAAATAAATCCAGCTTGTAGAGTCCAGAGTATGGAACTGACAATATCAAAAGAGCAAGTTCACATTAATTCCTTAACTTGTTATTCTTTTCCTAGTTTTTCAAGCTGACCTGAGAAAATCATTTGAAAAATTTCCTGGTCTCCTTTTCGGACAGTTGAAATTCCCCAAGAGAGGGCACAGAGAGTGTACATACAAACAGTTTGCCTAAAAAAGAGCAGGTTTAAATTTGTGAACTGATAAATGAGAGCTTCTCCCTGGAATCATTCTGTGTGTCCTGGGAAAGTTCTCCTGTTTAAAAATGTTTCCTTTCCTCCTCCTCCTCAATTCACTTATGATATAATTCAACCTTATTTTTGGAAAACCTGAATCGAGCCTTGGATTCCATACATAAATAGGGAAAGATAGTTTTTTTTCTCAGGTAATTTACAAATCAATCTGAAAAGAAAATGTAGTGTCTGGATGGTATAAAAGAAGAACTGTGGGGCAGCATGGGGCACCTATCATGGGGCATACAGCACGGGGATTTTGCCTTCTAGGGACTCAGGGAGGCTTTCCCGAGAAAGTGGTGTTTAAACTAGAACATGATGAGAATCAGATTTAACCAGATTTAGATAAATTAGCCTGTGCACAGGTGAAAAGTACTCATGTATCTGTACAAATGGAAAGTGCAAGATTTCGCAAGACAAATCTGGAGAGGGTGTTCATGGCTAGATCTTGGAGGGATCTCTGATTCCTGGTAAGGATTTTAGCCTTCATGCCAAGCTTCTGAATAGTTTTCTTTTTTAAAATAATGATAACAATTTTTAAAAAGTATCCTTTACACATAATAAATTGCAAGTATTTAAGGTTCACATGATCTGGTAAATTTGGCATATATATCACATACGTACACACACACACACCTATGAAACTATCACCATATTCAAGATAGTGAACATATTAATCAATCCCAAAGGTTTCTTCAGATTTCCTTGTTATTCTTCTCTTGTGTGCTGGTGATAAATTCCTTCAATTTATTTTATGTCTGAAGAAGTCTTTTATTTATACTTTCATTTCCTAAAAAGTATTTCCATGCTTTTTTTTTTTTTGAGGATTGGTTAATTGTAGTTAGTGTAACATTTAGTTGAGGCCCAATTGCTCACCAAGTCAATCCCTTCTGAATGTTCTATGTACTAAATGCCCTAGATTACGAAGACCTTCCACTCTGCTGAGGAGAAAATAAAGTATTCCCAGCATGGTTCTCTCTAATGCTAACTTTACTCCTTAGCTCTGGGCAGTTTCTTCACATACAACGATTTATCAGCTTTTTGCTGAATACTCAGGAAAGACCTCTGCAGACTTTAGGAATTGTGAGAAACTATCTCATTTCTTGTACCTTACCAAGTTCCTGGAAATTCTCCATGCCGTGAATTTTCTGCTGCTCAGATGCCACTTTTATTGCTAGTATCCATGTTAAGAAGGAAAGCTGTAGTTTCATACGTTCTGTCAACATTTTTAGTTTTTTCAAGTGGGAGATAAATCTGTTCCACTGTTCCATCTTGGCTGAAAGCTAAAGTCTGAGCATCTTAAGAATGAAAGTGTGATGACAAAATATGCAGTGAAGAATGTACTTACCATTGTCATGTTCAAATTGACAAATGGAGGGCTGCAGCTAGGAAAACTGTTTAAATAGCCCAGGCAAGAAGGTTTTAGACGAAGATAATACCCATAGAGAGAAACACACTTTGAGAGATATTTCAGCATCACAATTGATGAAGTACAATACTAACCTAAAGGGCAGTGATTTCTAGCTTTGAGCTATGGGATGGATGGTGATGTTGTTATTTTAGGATTGAAACATTGGAAGAGAAATAAGCCTTCAGGGGTTCAAATTTGATGGCAGAAATGATCTGTAAGACTATAGATTTCCTGATTTTGAGATTACTGGGAGAGCCAAATGTAGACATCCGGTAAACCGTTGGCAATCTATGAAGCTAGGGAGAAAGAAGGTAGACAAATATTTATCCATAAAGATGTAAAAGATTTCTCCAGCTTTTAGAGTTGGTGAAATCAAATGACAATTGCAGAGGCTGAAGAAGAGAGCTCAAGAATATCAACATGTCAGACATGGAAAGAGGACAAAGAGCAGCTAAAGGGCCTGACGTGAGGAGGCAAATATAGAAAGAAACACAAGTGTCTGGAGGTATCACAAGGCAAGGGCTCTCTAGAATTCCATTAATCCATGGGAGTGAAGAAAATCCCTCAGGAAATGTATTGGTACAGTGATACGAATGTGAAGTTTTATGTGCTCTCACTTTCTATTCAAACAAATGAACATAAAATAATAAAAATTAAGTAAAATAGTGAATTTAATTAATAACTAAAGAAATATCCTTAAACAAAGATGTTTCATTGAATTAGCAAATGTTATTTACTTATTTACTTATTTTTATTGGTGCATTATAATATACATAATAATGGAATTCATTATGCCATATTCCTACATGTACGTAGTATAATTTGATCAATCATTTCCCAGTACCTTCCCCTCTCCTCTTCCCTTCTTTTTTTTAAGAGAGAGTGAGTGAGAGAGAGAGAGATTTTTTTTTTAATATTTATTATTTTTTTTTAGTTTTTGGCAGACACAACATCTTTGTTTGTATGTGGTGCTGAGGATCGAACTCAGGCCACACGCATGCCAGGTGAGTGCGCTACCACTTGAGCCACATCCCCAGCCCCTCCTCTTCCCTTCTATTATCATAATTGTTATTTTAATTAGTGCATTGTAATTATACATACTTATGTGTAGAATTCATTGTAGTATATTCATATATGGATATAGCATAATTAGAAGATTTTATTTCCCAATACTTCCCCATACTCTCCCTGCCCCCTGTTCCTTACCTCTGGATCTCCTTCCTCTACTCTAATGGTTTTTCTTCTAGTCTTGTAAGACCCCCTTTTTTCATTCCTTTTCCTCCCCCTGCATCTCTAGTTTCTGCATATGAGAGAAAGCATTTGACCCTTAATTTCTTAAATCTGACTTATTTCATTTGGCATGGTGTTCTCTGATTCAATCCATTTACCAGCAAATAACATAATTTTATTCCTTTTTATGACTAAGTAAAACTCCATTGTGTTTATATACCACATTTCCTTTATCCATTTTTTAGTTGATGGGCAACTAGGCTGGTTCCATAACTTGATTGTTGTGAGTTGTGCTGCTATAAAGCTTGGTATTCTTGTATCCCTATAGTATGCTTATTTTAGTTCTTTTAGATAAATCACCAAGGTAGGGTATAGCTGGGTTATATGGTGAATATATTCCTAATTTTTGTGAAAGTTTCATAGTGCTTTCTAAAGTAGTTGCACTAATTTGCCATCCCACCAACAATATATAAACATTATGTTTTCACCCCCAGATCTCCACAAGTAGTTACTATTTGTCGATTGCCATTCTAACTAGAGTGATATAAAATCCAGCAATTGTTGTTTTTTAAAGAATGAAAGATAAATAATATACGCAATGTTATAAATGTATGGATTTATGAAATATAGGTTGGTGCAATCTCTGTGGTAAGCAATTTGATAATGCTGTTTTACTTGGATATATGTATCTTAGGAAAATAAAAATATTCATACTAACACATTTATATGTTTATATAGATAGAAGGTTGTTAAAGTCCTATTTATTTTGGGAAAAAAGTTAGAAACCATTGAAAATTTCTACAAAAAGATATCACTGAGTGTATAATGCTATTTCCACATGGAAACATTAGGGATTTTTTTACATTATATTAATAAGATTATTATCAATCTTATCAAATATCACTCAAAATATTAGCAAAGATCTAACAAATATACTTTTAAAGTTCTTAGAGTATTTTTAAAACATGCAAACTTCTTAATATCATGGGGACATGAAGATAAATGAAAAATTTAAATATAGTATGTTTTAAAATATATAAAAATGTCATTGGAGAGAACACTTCAGCTGTATATGCTTTTAGTAATTACTTTATCTTATAGATGATTTGTAATAAGACATTATCAATAAGTAAGTTGGGGAACTTAGCATGTTAGGCCAAGAGATCATATTCTGCTGTGAAATTATATTGCAAATATTAATTAACACGTTATTTTAATCATTCAAAGAAATGGGGAGCAGAACCTGGGAGAGGAAGAAATACTGATAGATCTATTTCTCTGTCTCTGATAAATTTTAGACAGTAAATGTCAGTCAAGGAGCTAAGAAACATACTTCTTAAAAAAAAATCTCTAGAGTGTCTCTAAAATATGCAGAGTTTATGAAAAGTTAATTATTCACTAGGCTAAAATATGATGCATCAAAGAATTGAGTTAAAATTGGATTTTAATAGCTGTAGTATAGACTCATATCTAACTTTAAAGGTCAAATTATTCCCTCTAATCTTCATAACATAGAGTGAAGTCTGTGTTTTAACACTGTAGCTGATAGATGCTATCAAAACATGCACTTTTAAGTTTGTGCAAAGAGAAGAATTATATGTCCTGTTTTGAAATGAATTACAGAATTAAAATTCTGAATTTTATTCCTAAAATAAGTTTGTTTTTAATTTTATGTTCAACAAACTTTTATTATGCACAGACTGCATGCCAGCTCTGGGATGTCAAGGGGAAAATCAAAGAGCTCACAGACTGAGAGAGAGAAAACTATATAAACAACTTAATGATAGAATCTATCACAAAAGCACACACGAGGGATCATAGTAGCATAGAAGAGGTACATTTAATCAAAGTTAGAAGTAAGAGGAGAGGAGAGGTCAGGAGTAGCACGGCTAGAGTTTAATAGATCTAAACTGAGTTTGCAAGAACAGTATGATTTCTCCAGACAAAGGAAACAGTCTGAGCAAGGGAAGTCACAGAAGTGAAAACAGCATGGAATACTTGAGGTTTTCTAAGTAACAGGGGGAGAAAGGTCTTGACTGGTGGCATAGTGTTATTATTAGTTTTAGTTTTTAATGTCTGGGGCAAGGCTGCCTTCACAATCGTGTGATCTATGCACTCATGTAAGTGCTGAACCTAGAAGGATCCCACACTTGTCTTAGTTCTATGCTGTCATCACCTTGACATTTTCAGTATATGAACAGGTACCTGTATTTTTTTTTATTTTGAATCAAGCTTGTTACCCAAAGCTCATGTGTGGAACAATGCAAGGATGTTCAGAGCTTAAATTAGTAGATTTAAGTAACTGTAGGCAGGTAGGATGTTGCTGGAAGAGATGGGGCATGCCTTTGGGAGTTATATGTTGTTCCTGGTCAGCAGAGCTCTGACTCAGCTTCCTTATTGTCATGTTCTGAGTGGTTTTTCTTTGCCACGCTCTTCCACCATAATGTTCTGCCTCTTTTGGGGCCCAGAACAAGGAGTCCGCTGTCTGTGAACTGTGAACGAAGAAACCATGAGCCCCAAATAAACTTTCCCTCTGCTATATTGTTCTTGTCAGATCTTTTGGTCACAACAATTAAAAAGTTTACTAACAGATCCCCACAAATTATGTCGCCAGTCCTGGCAGGAACAAGTTAGCACAAACAGATGTGAGATCATTCATGTGGCCTCAAGGATATGGTTTAGAGTTTTGCTTTTTCCTCAGAAAGTAACAAGAGCCTCTATAGTGAGTGTGGAAAAATCAGTGGTGTATTTTGTAACAACATTAATGAAGGATACATTAGAAAAACATTGAGGAATTTACTACAGTCATTCAGAGAGGAATCATTAGGATATAAAATCAGTAATGACAGTGGAAATAAAGGGATCCAAATTTCCAGAGAAAGATATTAAGAAAGTATAATGAAAGGACTTGGTGGTTAATGGGATGAGTTAAAGGGAAGACTTAGAGATTACTTTAGACCATCTCATGCACCAAACAGAGTATTCAGGAGAAGTCAGGCATTGGGGGATAGATAATTTCCTCTGCCTCCTGTATTTCAGCTTTACATTCAGAACATGAATGGAATAACCCTGACTATATAATGTGATCTGAGTGTCCCTAAATGTTCCTTCTCCTCCAATGTAATGCAGAAGGGTAGGTGACTACAAGTGCCATTATTAATTGCTACCTATAGGGTTGAGGCATGGAGAAAAGAGGGCATCTGGCAAATCACAAACACATTGACTAAAGAAATTCACTGACCTCCACTTCCTTGTTGAGAGGAGGGTTTCGACAACATGGGGAGCAGTAGCAAGTACAACTGCTGTGTGATCATCTGTGTATTTGGAGCTGGAGAGGAGAGAGAAAAGAAAAGCACATCAAAGACCAGTTTTACTATCTATTCCTCTAAGAATTGATGCTTTATAGGATGGGTATCAGGAGAAAATAATGTGAAGGGTCATTTAAAGTTTCTTAATTAATTACTAAGTAGATAAATCATGTTAATTAATATGCAATACCACCAGGAACTTAGACAGCTTTAGCATTCTTTAAGAAAGTTAGTCTCTTGGTTTTGATTTTAAAATAAAATCCTTAAATATTTGCCTACTTTCCACTATACAATATGAAGGAACACCCATTAACCAACCTTACTGAAGGTGGAATTGAATTATGAATGTTTAATTGAAGACTTAGAAAATTATAGAGGAATTCTGTTTGCAAATTTTTTGCAAATATTTATTTATATTTACTTATTTATATTTATAATCTTTACATTAAATAACCCGGACTATTCCCTGAGGATCTTAAAAGAGAGTACTATAGGGATACTGCCACATCAATGATCATAGCAGCACAATTCACAATAGCTAGACTGTGGAACCAACCTAGATGCCCTTCAATAGATGAATGGATAAAAAAAATGTGGCATCTATACATTATGGAGTACTACGCAGCAATAAAAAATGACAAAATCATAGAATTTGCAGGGAAATGGATGGCATTAGAGCAGATTATGCTAAGCGAAGCTAGCCAATCCTTAAAAAACAAATGCCAAATGTCTTCTTTGATATAAAGAGAGCAACTAAGAACAGAACAGGGAGGAAGAGCATGAGGAAAAGATTAACATTAAACAAAGACGAGTTGGGGGAGAGAAAGGGAGAGAGAAGGGAAAGCATATGGAAATGGTAGGAGACCCTCAATGTTACACAAAATTACATATAAGAGGTTGTGAGGGGAAAGGGGGGGGGAAACAAGGGAGAGAATTGAACAACAGCAGATGAGGTAGAGAGGGATGATGGGAGGGGAGGGGAGGGGGGATAGTAGGGGAAAGGAAAGGTAGCAGAATACAACAGTCACTAATATGCCATTATGTAAAAATGTGAGTGTGTAACCGATGTGATTCTGCAATATGTATTTGGGGTAAAAATGGGAGTTCATAACCCAATTGAGTCAAATGTATGAAAGATGATATATCATGAGCTTTGTAATGTTTTGAACAACCAATAAAAAAAATAAAAAATAAATAAATAAATAACTTAGAAACATACATACATACATACACACACACACTGATATATATTCATTACAAATCCCTCCTTTTGAGGAAATACCATGAAAAAAATTCCCAAGAAAGTAGAACAACAAAAATAGGATATAAAATATAACAGAAAACTATGAGATCAATCCTACGTATTCTAAAACCAAAAGTAGGGGTTTCAGTCAGATATAATAGAGATATCTAAAGGAAGTAAATCACCAAAAGAAAAAATAAAGATATTGGTAGAAACGAAAGACAAAAGTTTCCAAATGGAAAGTGCCCATTAAGTGTCTGGCAAAATGGATGAGGAAAGGCACACCCAGAACAACAGACATCCTTATGAAATTTGGAAACACTGGATGAAGAGAAGATCCTAAAATCTGAAACAGAAATAAAGATGAGAGTGAGAAAGGGAGGGAGAAAATGAGAGAGAGGATGTTCACGTGTTTAGAATTGAAAAAGCTAAAATAATGTGGAACATTGCTTTCAAACTTTGGAGGAAAAGTTATTTATAACAAAAGATTTTCTATGTAGCTTAAATAATTATGGTGAAGACAGTTTCAGTCACAAAAACTCTCCACACTTTACCACCCAGTTTTGTCAGGTAGCTACGTGAATAACCAAAAGAAGCAGATAATTGGATGGAATATACGAGAGAAGGAAAGGAAATCCCCAAGAAGATGGTGAAGAGGCGTTTAAGGAACTGGGTTTCCACAGTTGTAGGAAACACCGTAGTCACATGACACTAGGAGGAAGGAAGGCTCCAGAAGGACTGTTTCAGAGAAACAGATGAAATGAATACATTACTCAGGATGCTTAAACACATCAAGGAGATTTATACCTATAGTGGAGGTATGAAGTTAGTGCAAGTTCGTTTTGGGATGCATTGGTACACAGAAAAAGAAGCAATTGTTAACCCCAGGGGAAATAAAAGAATGTACTAAAAAAGTAAATGTGTACCATGTGGTTACCTATGAACAACATTTACACTTGTAGCAATGTACCCAGCAAGCAGTCATCTAACCAACACTGAAAAACATAAAAACTATCTTGGAAGTGTGGAGAAAATGGAAAAGAGCATGTGGCCAGAGGAGGATGTTCTCTGGGTAGAAAGTCAACAGTTAGGTGTAAAATCAGAAAAAAAAAAGCAGTATTGAATATAAATATCTTATTTGACAATATGGATGTAAGTATCAAAAGAAGCAGTTAAAAGAATCGAAAGTGGTTGCCTCTGGGAAGTTAAATTAATTGACAGAAATTAAAATTTAAAAATAAGGTACGGATGGGACAATTATGGATGTACTTTCCATACAGAGGAAACTATGAGCAGAAGCAAGAAAGCTTGATGGTGAATGGTTTACTTAGTTACTGTGACCCAAACAAAGATCTAGACAGGGAAAGTGAGTAGGAAAACATGAGGATGTAAGTAGAGGGTGAGACCAGATCACTGACACATTTGAACTCTCTATGAAAAGGTTTGGGCTTTAATTCCTAACTGTGGTGGTCACTTCTCTCAGAACTGCCCCGACTATCCATAAGAAGACTCCAAGGAGCCACATTTTGGCTAAGTAATCCTCTACTGACCATCGAGTATTGAAAGTAAAGAGCTGACCCCTTTTTGGTCAATAGATTTTACTTTCTAAATTCACAATTCAGGAAAAAAAGAGGTTGGAATTTTTTGGTAACAGGGAAACTACCACTCATTATATTCCCTGGGAAGCTTGGATAATTGTCTTCCCTAAGCCTGGCTCTGCTCTAGAATTTGTGAAATACAGACATATTCCATCAATACATTTCACCTTGTGCTTTTGCTCTCAGAATCTGTTATTCATATCCTATTCCCACGTAGTTCAGAATATCCATGAATTATTACCCTTCACAATAAAACAAATACTGAATATAACTTAAGTGAAATTTCTTACAGGGCTGGTGCTGCTTGAACCAGGTGCCCCATGAAATAAGCTCTGCCTCTCTGGAAGCATTTGGGTTAAAACAGGATGACCATGTAGCAGGAGTGCTGGAGACGATTTATTCAGAAGGAATAAATCAGTGGGTCCATGGGCATCATTTAGTGCTTGAATAGAAAAACCATGACTTTGGAATCCATAGCTGCAGCAGCACCCCTAAAATCATACAACACAAGGATCTCCTGCTTTAGTTTTTTCTATTTGTCCCTGAAGTAAGAACCTCTTCCCATGATGGATACAATATCAACCCTTTGACTTTCACTCTTCTCATGGGTTGACTTGTAAGGGTTTGAGGCACATATATTTGACAGGTTTGTGGCTTTTCTTTTTTACTTCCATTTAAAAAAAAATAGTTCTATCTAGGAAACAGCTGAGTGACAGTGATCAAATTTTGTAGCAAAATATCCCGGCACCTCAATCACAGACTATCAGATAAAGGTTGAACACTTTACCCAAGTACAACCTGTCAGGTGGCAAGTTAACAAATTATTGTATAATCCATAAATTAAAAGCCACAGTTTAGTGTGAGAGATACTGAGGCAATCAATTTCCTGTTCAGAAATTCTTGAATTGAGGCCAAGCATGGTGATGCACACCTGTAGTCCCAGTGGCTCAAGAGTTTGAAGCAGGAGGATCTCAAGTTCAAAGCCAGCTTCAGCAAAAGCAAGGCCCTAAGCAACTCCGTAAGACCATTTCTCTAAAATAAAATACAAAATAGTGCTGGGATGTGGCTTAGTGGTCAAGTGCCCCTGAGTGGAAAAAAAAATTCTTGAATTGAGATTATTTACAAGAATGAGAAGGTGAACTTTGCATACAGGCTAGAATAATCCTAAAATAAAAATTGAAATTTTGAAGAATTAGAATTTGTTTATTTTTTATTTTTATTTTTTGGCATTGGGGATTGAACTGAACCCAGGGGTGCTTAACCATTAAACCACATCCCCAGCACCCCCCCTTCACGTGCGCTCACGTGGGCTCTCTCTCTCTCAATGATACCGCTGGTTAGGGGTGACGAGTCCTGCTTCCTCACATGTTGAAGTTTGAACATTAGAGAAGAACGCCGAGGCAAGCATATGAAGCAGGGTTTGTTTTAAAAGGGTAACATAGACTTCTCCTGGTAGGGAAAAGGGGGCCAATGTTGGTATCCTGGTATCCTAAGAGACTAGGTGTTCGGCCCTTTTTATATGTCTTAGGCTTCCTTGGTTCTCCTGCCCTCTTCCCCTTATCTTTCTCCTTCCTGCTTTTGACTAGGCCCAGGAATGCAAGCGGGGGCTGGCCAAAAGGTGGGAAACAGGTGGGCTGAAAGGGGAAGGCAAGGAAGGAGCAGCAGGGGACACATTAATGAACAACCTTTTAGCTCCCTGTAGGGAGGGCCAATTCCTGGGACAGGTTACCTTAGCAACAGGTTGGAGCAGGTGAGTTTCTTTTTTTTTTTATTATTGTTCAAAACATTACATAGCTCTTGACATATCATATTTCATACATTTGATTCAAGTGGGTTATGAACTCCCATTTTTACCACATGTACAGATTGCAGAATCACATCGGTTACACATCCACTTTTACACATAGTGCCATACTAGTATCTGTTGTATTCTGCTGCCTTTCCTATCCCCTACTATACCCTCTCCCCTCCCTTCCCCTCCCATCTTCTCTCTCTACCCCATCTACTGTAATTCATTTCTCTCTCTTGTTCCCCCCACCTTTCCCCTCACTTCCTCTTGTATGTAATTTTGTATACCAATGCGGGTCTCCTTCCATTTCCATGCAATTCCCCTTCTCTCTCCCTTTCCCTCCCACCTCTCGTCCCTGTTAAATGTTAATCTTCTTCTCATGCTCTTCCTCCCTGCTCTGTTCTTAGTTGTTCTCCTTATATCAAAGAAGACATTTGGCATTTGTTTATAAGGGATTGGCTAGCTTCACTTAGCATAATCTGCTCTAATGCCATCCATTTCCCTGCAAATGCCATGATTTTGTTATTTTTTAGTGCTGAGTAATATTCCATTGTGTGTAAGTGCCACATTTTTTTTTTATCCATTCATCTATTGAAGGGCATCTAGGTTGGTTCCACAGTCTAGCTATTGTGAATTGTGCTGCTATGAACATCGATGTAGCTGTATCCCTATAGTATGCTCTTTTTAGGTCTTTGGGAAATAGTCCGAGAAGGGGAATAGCTGGGTCGAATGGTGGTTCCATTCCCAGCTTTCCAAGGAATCTCCATACTGCTTTCCAGGTTGGCTGCACCAATTTGCAGTCCCACCAGCAATGTATAAGTGTACCCTTTTCCCCACATCCTCGCCAGTACTTGTTGTTGTTTGACTTCATAATGGCTGCCATTCTTACTGGAGTGAGATGGTATCTTAGGGTGGTTTTAATTTGCATTTCTCTGACTGCTAGAGATGGTGAGCATTTTTTCGTGTACTTGTTGATTGATTGTATGTCCTCTGAGAAGTGTCTGTTCAGGTCCTTGGCCCATTTGTTGATTGGGTTATTTGTTTTCTTATTGTTTAATTTTTTGAGTTCTTTGTATACTCTGGATATTAGGGCTCTATGTGAAGTATGAGGAATGAAAATTTGTTCCCAGGATGTAGGCTCCCTATTTACCTCCCTTATTGTTTCTCTTGCTGAAAAAAAACTTTTTAGTTTGAGTATGTCCCATTTGTTGATTCTTGTTTTTAACTCTTGTGCTATAGGTGTCCTATTAAGGAATTTGGAGCCCTACCCCATGAGATGGAGATTGGGGCCAACTTTATCTTCTATTAGACGCAGAGTCTTTGGTTTGATTCCTAGCTCCTTGATCCATTTTGAGTTAACTTTTGTGCATGGCGAGAAAAAGGGATTTAGTTTCATTTTATTGCATATAAATTTCCATTTTTCCCAGCACCATTTGTTGAAGATGCTATCCTTTCTCCATTGCATGCTTTTAGCATCTTTGTCAAATATAAGATAGTTGTAGTTTTGTGGATTGGTTTCTGTGTCCTCTATTCTGTACCATTGGTCCACCCGCCTGTTTTGGTACCAGTACCATGCTGTTTTTGTTACTATTGCTCTGTAGTATAGTTTGAAGTCTGGTATCACTATACCACCTGTTTCACTCTTTCTGCTTAGAATTGTTTTTGCTATTCTGGGTCTTTTATTTTTCCAGATGAATTTCATGATTGCTTTATCTATTTCTATAAGAAATGCTGTTGGGATTTTGATTGGCATTGCATTAAACCTATATCGCCATTTTGATGATGTTAGTTCTGCCTATCCATGAACAGGTGAGGTTCTTGATAAGGGCGGAGGAAAGGCTCTGAAGGAATTACCATTTCAATCCCTCAGGGGACAATCTCCAACTTCCCGGACTCACTCATAATTGGCCTCCTAGATCCGACCTGACTTGATTTACCTATCTATACTGACTGCCTGTCTAATTCTGGCTTCATTATTATATATTTAGAGACAGGGTCTCACTAAGTTGCTTGGGGCCTTGCTGAATTGCTGAGGCTACTTTGAAATTGCAATCCTCTTGCCTCAGCCTCTGAGCCCCTGGAATTCACCACTGAGCCCACCTCAGGATTTTTAAATGTGTAAAAAACCCTGTTTGTTAAGGAGGTACTAGAGCAGACTCATAGAGAAAAGCAGAGATGATGAAAGAGAAGGAAAACTGAATAGTCTGTCCCCAGAGCTGCCTTAGTTAATTAGTTAAACATTAGCCCTGTTAACATTTAGCTTCCAGATCATTGGTATTTTTAGCATAAACTATCCTTTACTTGACCTAGTGTGAGAAAATATTTGTTCC
Organism: Marmota monax; assembly: GCF_021218885.2. Taxonomy (NCBI): domain Eukaryota; kingdom Metazoa; phylum Chordata; class Mammalia; order Rodentia; family Sciuridae; genus Marmota; species Marmota monax. The sequence continues at coordinate 7,284,651 of NW_026692132.1, forward strand.
TTGCAAACAAATGTGCTGTCAAATAAGCAACCAAAGACCCCATTAGGTTTTAATGTAACCTATGTTCACTTGCTTACCTCCAGGTGGTGTCAAGGTTAACTAACAGTACAGTAGTCACAGATGATGAATATCACTCTGCTTGCTAGGTGATAACTGAATGTAATGGAAAAGTTTTGTATGAAAAATACAGTTTTGCATAAAGGCAGATTGCTAAAAACCTTTAGTTAAAACAATCAGAGCCCATATTCTTAAGTCAGCCCGTCTCAGGAAAAAAGTAGTTGATGAAGTTACTTCCTAAACCAATTACACACAACAAACAAGAAAACTTGATTTCAATGGACAGAATAAAATAAATAAATAAATAATGAAGAATATTAGATATGGATAAAAAAGATAAGTTGATAAAATGAGTCCACATCTTAGTTTTGGAATCAGAAAGTCTCTCTAAAATTAAAGGTCTGAAATTGTGTAACTATGCATGAATCTGTGATCTTCAATCATTCCATCTTAAATATATTAGGAATGGGCTTGTTCTTAATTTGTTTATTTTAAACCCTTTTGGGGAGGTACTGGGGATTGAACTCAGGGACACTCAACCATTGAGCTACATTGCCAACCCTATTTTGTATTTTTTAGAGACAGGGTCTCACTGAGTTGCAGGCATACACCACTGCGTCTGGCTTAACATATTTTTCGTTGGTACATTATAGTTGCACAAAATGGTAGAGTTTGTTGTTGCATATTCATACATACACACAATCCAACAAAGTAATTTGTCCAATATTATTTGCCAGTATTTCCCCTTTCCCTTCTCTCCTCCCTCCTCCTTCTCCTTTTCCTCTACTGATCTCCCTTTGATTTTCCTTAGATTCCCCATTTTCAAAATGGGGCGGGTTTTCAAAGACTCTATCCATTTTTGTCTCTAGTTTCCACATATGAGAGAAAACATATAACCCTTTACTTAACATTATGTTCTCAAGTTCCACCCATTTTCCTGCAAATGGCATAATTTCATTCTTCTTTATGGCTGAGGAATAGGCATGCTTTCAAACTCATGAAAGATTTGTTTGTTTCTGAAACACCAAGAAGCAAGCGCTTAGACAAGATCTAGCCAAGGACTAGGTTAAAGGAAGGGAGAACAGGAAGCCTATAGGAAACAAAGTCCCCTAATGTTTTTAATGGAGTTGACACATTACTTAGTTGGTAAGCTGCTGAGCCCCATGGTTAAATATGTCCCCAGGACAGGAAAGGGTCTGAAGGCTCGGGAGACACTATGCAAGGGACCCCAGAAGGAATCACTAACCTGTCTTTCCATTTTTATTTCCCATTAAGTCTTTACTCAGTAGAGCCAGTTTGTGACCTGTCAGCTGTCACTCACTGTTCAGTACTTTTTGGACATACTCTCCCCACTGTCTAGAATTCTCTCTCCTTTCTCTCTTTATAAATCCTACTTTTTAAAAATAGTCAAGCTTGAATTCTGTATTTCCTATAATGCCTTCCTGGACCACTGGGATTAAATAGAATTTACCTACTTCTAACTCTTGTAGAATTTACTGTTCCTGCCTCTTCCTTGAAAATTGTATTCATTTTCAAAGTTTGTCTTATTTTGTTACTTCTAAACCTAGCTTAGCTGTTGAATAATTATTTGACTTTTCATATGATCAAGCTTGGCTTATCTCTATAAAATAATTTTAAACTACCTCCATATAGTAGGTTTTAAACAGAATCTAGTTCGATACCTATCATCAGGCTGCTGATGTCAATTTAGAAATCACTACCACGAAAGAGGGTGACGCACCATTCAACATTTCCACTTAACTCCAGGACTTCTTTCAGTGTGCTACCTGGCCCACAGAGAAATGTTCTCTAAGTTTCTGGACCTGTGCCTTTGCATGGAATTGCATCAGTCTAGGTCTATGGTGATGGCAAAATTATGAATAGTTCATACTCTCTCTCACAAAATTTCTTACTTTACATATTAAATTAACTGTCAATCTCACCTTTAATGACTTTATAATCTATCAGTGATGATCTTCTTAGTTATTTCATTGGTGGTTGCCTAGGGCATATTTATTTCTATTGTCCTTTCTGCATTTATTAACTGGAATGATTCCACATAATACTCTTTTTTTTTTTACATTCATAGGAATTCTGGATACCCTGAAATACAATTCACTTCTGAATGCCAAGGGAAATGTATGTTTCTTTTCAGTTGCCTATTCTTAGAACATTACATTAATGCCCATCCAGCTCTAATGTTGTTAAATATCCACTGAGCTCAGTCTGAAATCAAGTACAGTCAGGCATGTGTCACTTTGTGGTGGGGATATATCATGAGTCACACATCGTTAATTTATAATTTTGTGGAAATAATATTCTTACCTAGACCACGATGGCTACGATGAACTCAGTAATCCATTCGGACCATTGTCCTAGAAGCTGTCTTGCTGTTGACTAAATGTCCTTACCTGGTACAAAACTGTACTTTTCAGAAGCACTGATTAAGTGGATACCTCAGAAGAGAACTTCAAACAATCTCACCCCTACTTTCCTAAAACTTTTAGGAGAAAATATTCCTTAATGACCTTTGGGTTTTGTCAGCACTTACAATGACTCTAGAAAGCTGGATAGTAGCAACAGAGTCACAAACAAAACATGGTTTGTATATTCAACAAGTTTGTAGTTGAGAAGGAAAATCAGACTTCTAACAGAAATTGTAGATGAATAGACTGTGCTGTCAGCAAACCAAAATCAGAAAATTTCTGCTTAATTCAAATGACCACAAATAGCATGCACTAATGTTTTGACTATACACTAATTAACTTAATAATTTTCCCCTGAACATATGGCTTTGATGTTTTGCTGGCTCAATGACTTAATTGGTTGATTTGTAGTCCTATCTTTAATAAGATGAGGAAATGTATATATTAACTTCCCTTTTATCATTCCTAAAAATATTTACAAAGACTGTCTGAGTTCTCATGGATGTTGGAGGTCTCAGTCTACTTTGAAACATAAATAACTACTGTTCATTGTCTTCACAGACATTACTGCAACAGGACTGTATCACTACACTTCTCTAAAACCTCAGATAAAAGCTTTCAGAAATTATTATTTTTAACATTTAGAAAATCAAGAAAATAGTCCTTTTCCCAGTAAATCTTCAATTCCAGGGATCTATTGCTTGGCAGATATCAATCCCTTTATGCTCTGGTGGGAAAAATCTGCTAAATAACAAGGAATGGCTTCTGTTTGTTGAGGGTTAAAACATATTCTTGTTTATCATTTGAGAGACTAAACCCTGGCCTCCTGGGTTCAGAGGCATAGTCTCCCTCCACTTAAGTGTGTTATTTAAATGGCCTTAACATCTGGCTTGGGAGAATTTGAAGAATTGATGGATCATAGGGCTAGTATCTTATCAGTCTTGGATTTCAAGCAGTTTTTTATTCATTCTTTTCTGTTCTTATTAACATTTTGTCAGCAACATGGGCAAAATAACCAACACAAATAATCCTGAAAATAAAGTTAGAATTAATGGTAAAATATGATTGATTCCAGGAATCCGTATATTTTAAGCAACTACTGAAGCCAAGTCAGACAGAATTTTACTCATTCAAATTTTTCTCTCATCCATCCATTCAGACATCTCCTGTATCCACTCCAAAAATATTTGAATGATAAGTTAGTAAGTTTCACAAGGTGCTCTACTTGGCATTCAGAACAGAAGGCTTCATAATACAAGATTCCTATCCTCTAGACATTCATATACATGTATGAGACAGACTTATAAATAATTATAGCATAATTCAGATAGCATCAGTCTTATAGAGTATCATGGTAGTATTCTGTTCAGGAATGCTTAAAAGGGCTTTGCGGGGCTGGCACTGTGTGAGCTGGGTGTGAATAATGAATAGAAACCACCAAATAAAATGGGCTGGGCATTTAGGCATAATATCAGGTTACTTACATAGCAGATCTTTTTAAGTAATAGTTTCATGTTATACTAAAAAATCCGGACTTCAATATTTCTTATACTTCTAAGATCATATGTTCTTATTCAGTCTGAAAAAAAGAGTCATTTAATGGTTATCTGAAAATGAATGAGAGGCATTTACTCTTTGATACACTGTTTTAAAAAATATTCAGAAAGAGAAATCTTCATTAAAGCAAGTAAATTTAAAATTATTAAGAAGCATTTTGTTACACAAAGAATGAACCTGCAATTTAGTATTTTTTTTGTACTAAATACATGTTTTAAATCAAAATGCTTGTTTTCCTTTCTCTGGTAAACAATGAATGGATTGTTACTCAAGTTTAGGTCTTTCTTTCCTAACAGTTTTTCTAGGAGTTTCTCTCAACTCTATAGCCAGTGAGAATAAAAAATAAATTTTAAAAAGAAAGAAACTCCATGATTTCCTTTCCTTTTTTTTTTTTTTTTTTAGGGGGATGGGGCAGAGAACTGAGTTGTAGCTCCACCTTCTCTTTTCTTATTATTCTTTTCAAGTTTAAAATTTGCACACGTTTTATGTCTGCCCAGGATTAAGTTTCTGTCTGGAAATTATCTTAGTTTATCTGATTATAAAATAAAGATTTTTTGCTTACAAATCTGGCAACTCACGAGTATCTTCAAAAAGGGTGGTTTTCTTCCCCTTCTCTGACTTTTTGCAGGACTTGAAATCTGTGTTTAATGGTTCCTGCAGCAACCAACACTTTTGAGCAATTGCTGGCAGATTAAAGTTTATGCCAAAAATTGTCTCTTGAAAGCATCATTATTTTTTCCCACAATGACATTTAAAATCAAAATGTCAGTAGACCCAGTAATATAATTTAAACATGTATGGTTGGGCTTTAGGACACAGACTAGCAACATGGGGACTCTAGCGGAAATCTTAAAAGATAGGACTTCCAAAATTGCTTTACCTAGTGACAGGATTATTGAAAAAAATAGTTTCAAAATGTGATTTGAAAGGATATTATTTATTTATTCAATAGATTGGAGTTTGAATGTTTTTATGCTCCACATGAAATAGGACCTAATTCTTATTCAAACCAATTTCTTGAGTTTTGAACATTTATTTTACAATATTAAACATAAAGGAACTGGTTTGAATAAACATTAAGAAAAAATGTATATAATCAATCACCTCACTACACTTTTTCTACAAATTAAGGGAATTTGGGTATAGTAAAAGGTGGCATCTTTTAAAAGAACATAAACTATGGATTTAGGCAGCCCTGAGATTTGATCCTCCTGTATAGTGTGACTAAGATGAATAAATTAGTATATAAATGATGTCATTGTTATTATTGCTATTATTATATTGTATAATTCATTTTATAAATATTCAATAGACATCTATAATATATTGGGCACTATACCAGGACCTATGGGTAGGTCCTATCCCTGTCTCTAAAGAATTAATTTGTGAGGCAGAGGTTCCAGACCTCTGCCTTCATTAGACATATCAAGGAGAGCAGAAGCCCAATACTGGAAGAAAAATGTCATTCACTGAAGCACAGACATGTCCACCCTTGTGATATGTTTGGGGAAAGGTATATAGCCCAGTATACAGAGAGAGAGAGAGACAGAGAGAGAAATGCAATATAATTTTATATACCAAAAATACTTCCTGAGAGCATTCCTTTTTCAAAAATTAACATTTTTTAATCTGTTAACTTTTCTTAAACCACTCAAGCTTAGACATTTTTAATCTGTAAAACAAAACAAAGCAAAAATAATATGTATCTCATAGGTTTGCTCTGAATAATAGAAGTTAGAGTATTTCACATAAATGGTTTTATTTAGTAGAAAGAATGACATGTTAAGGATATGCTATTAAATACACATTTAAAGGTGCAAAACAAACAAAACTTAAGTAGGAGTACAGTAAGAGATGAAACAAGTCACCCCCTCAATTTATTTGGAGACTAACCTCCTAATTTCAATGTTATATAACAGAATGGCTAGGATCCAAATCAGTCTCCGGCTCCTGCTAAAGTTTACAGGAGGCTACTGTTTTGGACTAGCCTCCTACACTGGTACCCAGCAGATCAGACCAAAGCAGAATGGAAGTGCCTTGTCATCAACGGAATTTTGAAGTGGGTTAGTTGAAAAAAAAAAAAAAAGAAAAAGAAAAGAGGCAATTCCAGTAAACCACCATCAGCGCACTGAGAAAGCCCTCATTTTTACCTATAAAGTATTCACTATTGTGTACAACAGATAAGAAGCTAGGATTAGTCCAATCATAGAATTGCATATAAAAGTCAAAAAGATCTTTGAACTAAATTTGTTGTAATTTTTGTCCTTTGACACTCCAAAAACCAAAATTCTTTCTTGCCTTATTTTTGTAGTACAAGTCTAACAATGGTAATGGAAAACAGAAGTTTGGGAAACAAAAAGTAATTAAATAAAAGGGTTGATATGAGAAGGCAGGATTTTTGAAAACTAACTGATACTCTTAATAATGCAAGGCAGATTGAGTATGTATTTTCACTTCTTTCCCAAAATCTTATTATAATGATAGAAAATGAACATGAAAATGATAAAGCCTCAGCTCAACAAGAGGAGAAAGCAGTAGTTAAAATATTTGGATTAAGGAAAGTATTTTTATAAACAGTTTTTTTGGGGGGCAAAGAAAATAAAACCTATGTGCACATGGGGTTAAGGGTAGGAAAAATAGGTCCAAGTGAGTAAATGGAGACCCTGAAAGAGATTTCTTCAAACCACAGGACCTAGAAAGTTTCAGGAAATAGTGCCTTTCTCAAGAGTGGAGTTGGGGGAACAGGAGGGAGGGAGGAGAAGGAGAAACACTGAGACGTGAATTAGAACAAATTATGTTTTATGCTTTTATAATCATGTCAAAATAAAATCTATTGTCATATCTAACTAAAAAGAACCAATTAAAATAAAGATGGTGGGGGAAATAGATACATCTTGATTTTTTTTTTTAAATGAAGGTATAGTCCAGTTTCATGGAAAAGAAAAAAAGGAGTGGAGTTAGCAGGAGGCTGACACAGTGGAATTCCATCTCTTCTACTCCTGCCAGGGATGCTTTGCCTCTACCCCAGCATCAGATAGCAGTTTCTCTCCTCAAGAAATTGAGCCAGGGGAATGACTGACTCAGGGACACCAGACACAGAAACAGTTGAAGACAAGGATGAGGACAATATTGCGAACAAAGAGATAATATGAAAATTCTGAGCACAAAATAATGAATAATCCACCTTTCCCTCATTCTCTGAGTTCCCAGATTTTTCCACTTCAATATTAGATGGAGGAGAAGTAGTCTAATACAGACAGGTTAGTACATGGGTTGATGACAATGTGGCAATGAGATATGAATATGGGGGGCATGATCCTCAAGTAAAAGTGAAAGGAATGGGTTAGTTTGGATGAACACCTTCTGGGAAGGAAGGAAAAGGTGGGAAATAGACATTTTAAAGAGTGAAAATGAATACAGGGAAGAAAAAATGGGGCTGATTCAGAGTGAGAAAGTGGTAGTCCAATGGATCAAAGTTTCCAGGAGAATGCCAAGAACTTAATGTCTAATATCATTCTCCAATAAAACGAACCACTGCTACCTGGAAAAAATGGCTGATTTCTAGGACTAGGCTAGGAAATACATAAGATGAGCCTGAAGCACCTTGATTGCCACAAAGCAAAGAGATGCTAAAATTGAAACTATCCACAATGATGGGAGATAGGTCAAGGGGACACCGAAACCAACTGAAAGATCTTACAATGAACAAGCTGGAACAATTTGAGCAAGACAATAGATATTGTAGCTTTTAATTATACCCAAGTGCTAAATATCAACTTGATCATGCTTGTATGCATAAATGTCTGAATAAATGATAAATGGGGAGAAGAGACCCATCTCTGGAGCAGATGAATTCCAAATAGCCATGTCGCCATTCTAACCTAAAGGAGATAAACTCCCTCACTTCTTAAGTGTGGGCCCTGCATAGCCACTTCCTCCCAAAGAGTACAGTATGAAAAAGGGAAGAACGTAACTTGGGAGTGGAGAAAACTAACAAACGTTGCTTCAGCAAGGTAACCAAGGTTAACATCAACAGTGATAAGTCTCCTTGATAGTTATGTATCCTTGATAGGATGGAATGAGAATGGTACCATCCCTCCGTGGTCTTCCTCCCCTAAACCCAGGGTTTTGTTCTCATTGTGAGACAAAACATCAGATAAATACATATTCCACAAAAAAACTAGAATTAAGAGGCTATAACAATAAAGCCATGCTCATAAATAGGAAAGCTGTCTAGAATGGTATCAGAGGTAATGGCGGAATTGTGTTTCACTGCAAAATGATCTTAGAAAAGCCCTTTGACTATGGCATGCAGGAATCTATGAAGGTGAGGTTCTGTTCCTGAATACAATGCTAACTCCTAATTAAATCTCACTGACAAGTGATAATTGATCCTTTTTTAAGTAATGCCAGTCAGCCTTCAAAAAAGCGGACAGTATCTAGTTTCACCAGTGTAACAGATTATCAAAAATAGCAGTGAAGTCAGCTGTTTTTCCCCATATGGGAGGCTTAAAGAGAAACATATGTTGGTGTTTGATATTCAATCAGCCTGTGCAATATGGCAGCAAATTCAAGCTCTAGTGGTCCAGAAAAAAATAGGAATATTTTTGGTGATTGTTTACAGAAATAGAGGCATAGCATTTAGAATGTCCTTTGAAGTAGTTCTTCTAATTCTCTGCTCTGGAGCTTGGAAAAGTAACATAGAGTTGCAGAGTGCCAGATTAAATTTGTGCCAGCAAGTGCAGCTATTATTTCATCTGTTTTCTGATATTTGCTTAATCACTTTTTAATGGTGCCTCAATTTTAAAGCACTTTATTGTTTTCTTGGACTTGACCTGAGGTAGGAAGAATGGATATTATCATCACAATCTTACTAATGAGAAATCAGAAGCTTAGAGGAGTCACATCACTTTCTTAATGTTGGGATAGCTAACAAGATAATAATTCAGACTGAATTCACATTCTCTGATTTAATTAAATGTCTTCCCCCCCCCCACTATATCGTAAAACCCTCATTACTACTGATACTTAAATATGTACCTTCTTAAGTATTTATTGTTTCATTATTAATTCTTTTTAAATTTTTTAAGGTTTTTTTTAAATTTATTTTTTGTAGCATTGGGGATCAAACATAGGACCATTCATTCACATGCTAGGCAAGAGCTCTAACACTATGCTATATCCCCAGCCCTTAATTCTTCTTTTTCATGGAAATTTTTTAAAATGTTAATAAGGTATTTGGAAATCTACATATGACTTTCAACTTTAAGTTAATGCTACTTGTCTATATGTTTTGAAAACCAGAACCAGATCTTGTTGCTAGCAAATCTATAGGTTCACCCCTGCACCTACATACAACAAGAGTTTAGTAAATAGCAAACAAAAAAGTTGAATACATTTAAGAGTATTTTTTAAAAATCCTTTAATACATTTATTAGCAAGAGTAATTATGACTTAGATATTTGAAGCAGTATATTTCCTTTGAAAAGAACCCTGAGCTGAGGATCAGAACATAGTTTTTTTTCATATTTTTTGATCAGTTTCTTTAGTTAGGGAATAAATCTTTACATTTTTGGCATTAAACTTTGTGTCACAACAAAATCAGTGTAAATGTTTAAGATGAACTAATTATTTTTACTAATTCTTCATCTTTCTACATCTCTTTCCTTTGTCAATTAACTTTACAGTGACAAAAACTTTGCTCCTCCCAGAAAAGGTGCTTTGATTTTAGGTTCAACCATGAGGCTTGCTTTGGCCAGTGGAATGCAAGCAGCCTTATACAAACAGAACATTGACACTGACTTTCACAACTAGGAGTTCTCTCTTGTGTGTCTGCTGCTCTCACGAGAACAATTCCTGGCTAGGTTATTGGTCCCAGAAGAGTATGAATGAACTGCTAAAATGTAAAGAAAAATATGTACTTTTTTTCTGTATTCCATTGAGATTTTGAGGTTGTTACAATTACACATATTACACAGCAATATTTGACTAATAACCTGTTTTCTCTTGTTCAACTAAGAAAATCATGTTTCCCTTATGGGAAACAGAGAGGGGAAAAAACAGGAGCCAAGAATATTCTTCACTTATCATGATCTTCATCTTTACTTCATTTTCCCTTTGGTTCATAGGGACCTTAGTCATCCTCAAAAGTTTTGTCACTATGCCCTTGTTAAAATATCCTTCCTTGTACCCTGTACACAAGTTTTTCTAAAATGTGAGTTCCTCTCAAATTTAGTTATTGATCTGCCACTTTTCTTCCCATTAGGATCCAACCTGAGAATCTCTCATTCCTTTATATGCATGGTTGCCTGACTGGTTCATGAATTTCTACAGATTTTACAATATTTGTTGCCTCTATTGTCTGGGATATCTGTACTAAATACTACCTAATACAAGAGTAAACTGGAAGAGCTTTCAGGTACGGGTTTTGGGGCCATTCATCCACATTGGTGCTTGGGAATGGGATCAGGGAATCTATATTTGAAATTTTCTCCTGAAAGAATTCTTTTAGAATGAAGTTTTTAAACAGTCTGAACCAGTTTAATTTTCTTCTATTTTCTTTACTTTTTTGTTGTCTGTTAAAGAACTAAAGAATGATAAAGCCACTTTGCCACCAATACTGCCCTCATCTCTACTTTAATAACCAGATCTTTCTTGTTTATCAGAAGGGAGACCAGAAAAGCATGTTCCTGTATTTTTCCATAAACTTCAGAAAGCTAAACTTTCTGAAGGCAAAAAGCTAAACTTTCTGAAGGCAAACAAACAAAACAAACAAACAAACAAAAAACAGAAACTCTACTTCTGAAGGAATAGTTTGTTTGGTTTTTTTTTTTTTTTTTTTTTTGTAAATATATAGATGATTGATGTCTTCCATCACTGTCTGTCAAGCTGCTTGGAGGTTTCTTTTTTTTTAATTAGAAAAATATTATCATATTGTCTTTCTAATCAGGCATTGAAATATCCTTTCTGAATCATTTTTATTCCTATTATTTCTACTCTCTAGTGTACGGGTTTTCAAAAAGATAGCCAAGGTTTGCTACTCTTGCAAATTTTTTCTTTGAAACTAATTTAATCTTTGAAAATATATATTGAAGTAAAGGGGAACTAGACCCCATTTGCAGAGGTGGACACCAAGTCACAGAGAGATGATTAGTTACTTGCACCAGGATATATAATTTGTAAGTAATATAACTAGGTTTAAATCAAGGCCAGTTTTATTTCAAAAGTCCATGATCTTTCTACCAAGCCACATTGCCTATATGCTAAATGAAGTTAAGTTGAAATTACGTTTGAATTCCCCCCTTTGTTCTCAAGACAAATTGAGTTTAAGTGCCCTTAGAGATCTTATGTGTGCTATAAAAATTCCCTGATTCCTAGAAAAAAAATTAGAATCTTCTAGCAAAAACATAAAGGAACAGTTTGAAAAAAGAATCATGCAAATAAAGGCTATTAATAACAAAATCCCAGAAATAGGATGATACTTTCTTCCCTGTATCTTTTGGGCACTCTCACAATTTAATTACTGCAGTACAACCTCCGGAATGTATTTACCAATTTGACATGGTTGCTATTTTTGTTAACAGTCCAGATGAATGGCGGGTGGACCTAAATGTAGTAAAAAGGATGCCCTTAAAATTGTCAGGTTCCTGCTTTCTCTGTTAGGCAGTGAGATGCTAACATTTAGAAAATATCACATTTGAACATTCAAGAAAAATTAGTTATTGACAGAGAATAACTAAATACAGTTTATTTTTCTAAAATTCTAGCTTATTTCTCTGGGTTTGTTCTTTTAAGAAGTATAACAAAGACCCCATTAAAATATTCTTTACCTAGAAATATTATAGTACTCATTGATTTAGTTCAGGTATTACCATTTAGGGAATTATATGCTTTCTAAACTCTTCAGGCATCTAGTTTCTCCTTTGCCTGGTTCTGTCTACCTTCGGTTCATTACCCACCTCATTAAAATTTCCATCAAGGAGAGGACACCTAATTCAATCCCATCACTTGTTAACTGCTCTTGCAGAGGCTGCATGTGTTGGCAAATTAAAAGCAATGGTTGAGGTGTGGGTTGAGCCTAGCTTCTATTTTCATGCTTTCATTATTAGTTAAGAAGCAGCAAATGCCCTTTGAGTGAACATTGTGTTCAAAAGGGTCTATTAAGAAAAACTGGATTTCCAGATTGCTCTGTCCATACGGACCTTATGATAAGACTATGAGGAGGCTGAGAAGACTTGCTTTTTAAGTACCAGGCAATCAAAAGGGGACAGGTATAACAGATGTGCTTATACATATGCATTTGAGCATGTGCTGTGCATACAAATAAATACTCTCAGGGATAATGTCCATGCATGAGGATGAAGGAACTGAAAAGAATTTCCATGGTGCTAGCAATGGAAATTGAGATGTGGATTGAGGAAATGATTGACAAGGAAGATTTAACAAATAAGAGAGAATAAATGATAAAAGGGATGGTGAAGCTTCAGGAAACATATCCCTGTGGCTGATTTCACCCAGCATGACCATGTGGCCTTCTTGTTTTCAGGAATTTTAAACATTCACTTAGCCATGCATGGAAGTAATGATAACTAAATGTAGTAATCAGAAAAGATGAACATTCATTTTTAAAATAAAGCGTGAGACCTGAAATTAGAGAGGAATCTAGATATTTTCCAATCCCCAACCCTACAAATTAAGCAACCAATCTCATGGATGTGAGGAATCTTGCTTACCTTGTCCCTTATGTTCTACCTCCTTTCTTCACATCACCCTTCATCAATGCACTGAATACCATCACAACTATAATTATTGAACTATTTTTGAAGTATCCCCAAAGTGAGATAGGAGTCAGAGAGTGAAGATGGGTTATGTTCTTTGCCAGTAAATTTGATATTGATCCATGTCTAATCATTACTAAAAGTAGTGACTCAAGATAAATTCAGTAAATGTAATTCACCCAAACTAACCTTTTTAAAACTCCCAGCTTTAATCAAGGTAACTAGGAATATCTGAATTGCAGATTACCTTTTCATCAAGGAAAATAATATCTGCAGTTCAGCAACTTGTTTCATGAATTCTCTAATGAAGAAAAAGGCAAATAAAAACTCTCACACACTACTGGTAGCAATATCAAGTTCTGGAACATTCTAAAACAAAATTATTAATTTCACCTTGTGCTTTGCATTCCCCGTATTCTCTGCATGTCTTTTTAGATTCTCTGTGAATCTCACCTTTCCCTTATGCTCTGCCCTATGAAGTTTGTCCTCTATAGACTGTATTAAGAAGGCGCCCACTGAGTTGGTTACTAGCTAGGTTGAACTACTTGGAGTCAAAATGAAGATCAGAGAAAGAGAGGAGAAATCTAATCCATTGTCTTCTACCCTGCAGAATGTGCCATCAATACCAAAGATCCTGGTTCCTCCCAGGAGAAGTTTTCAAATATGTCTAAATATTCTGAAAAGCTCCCCCATGTCCCGTGACTTTGGGTTCAGAGATGAAAAAAATTCACTGTTGTTTATTGCAGAGAACTTACATTATTTCTTCTTCCTCTTTTATTTTAATCCCAGCCACATTCTGGCAATTAGTCTCTCTGTAAATAAAATTTTAAATGTCCTCATTTCTTTTCCTATTTGTATTCTGACAGAGACAACATTAATCAAGGTCACACTCTGGAAACATATTCCCCAGAAATTTTCACATGCGTCTGTTGCATTGTTGTAGAAATAGACAGATGCAAATGGTGTACCCTAAGAAATGGATTGAAAAATATTTGTTCATTCATTCATTGGTAAAAAAAAATGATGCTACTGGTGTGAAATAATATCCTAATGAATATCATTATTGTGTTTTAAAACAGTTTTATTGATGTTTAATTGAAATATAACAAATTGCAAGTAAGCAATCTAACATTTGGTAATTTTGACAAATATATATATATCAGTGAAACCATTATCTCCATCAAAATAATGACATAGACACCATCCCTAAAAGTTTCTTCATGCCACTTTATCCTCCTCCCAACCCTTCCCAACTTCCCCATTCCCGGGTTACCACTAATCTGTTTCTTATCACCAGAGATTATTTTATACTTTTATGTCATTATATATTCAATTGCATGTGCCATTATATAGTATGTTATATATTGATCATAATATATATTTATTTATTTTATATGGGGTTATGGTAAGTTCTATTTGTGTCTCACATTTATTACTCATCATAATTATTTTGAGATTCATACCTATGGTTTTGTGCATCAAATAGTTCATTCATTTTTCTTGCATAAATATTTTATCTATTTACTTATTGGTAGAAGTTGAGTTGTTACCAGTTTTAGACTACTACAAATAAAGTTTCTACAATAATTTGTGTATACATATTTCTCTTGAGTACATACCTAGGAATAAAATAGCTAGCTCATAGTTAGGTATAAGTTTAATATTTTAAGAAACTGTTCAACTATTTTCCAAAGTTGTGGTACCATTTTACTTCCCCACTAGTACTTGGTATGGTCAGACTTTGCAATTTTAGTGATTATAATCAGAATGTAGTGATATCTGTTATTTTAATTTGTATTTTCCTATTGACTAAAGATGTTGACTATATATCTTTTTATCTGCTCATTTGCCATCTGTTTATCTTCAATGATGAAGTATCTACTAACATTTTGCCTGCTGTAACATAGAGTTAATTCTTTTCTTTTATTGAAGTTGAAGAATATTCATACATTTTGGCTATAATTCCTTTATCAGATATAATTTGCAAGCATTTTTTTTTAATTGGTGACTTGTATTTTCATTTTCTTGGAAGTGTGTTTTGGAGGAACACTTGTTAAAGCTTTCAATACAATGCTGATTTTAACTATTAATAGAATTAATTACATTTGGAATATTTCCTGATTACATGGGGAAAGCATTTAGTCTTATAGTATTAAATGTGATTATAGCTTAGGTTTCTCATAAAAATTCTCTTCTATTCTTATTAAAGATTTTATCATAAATAGATAACAAATATCAAATGCTATCCAGTATTTTCTTTGAATCTATTGTTAGAACTACACACTTTTCTTCTTTACTCTGACAATAAAATTAATTAAATTGACTTTCAAATGTTAAATCAGCATTTAGTTGGGGAATAAAATCACATTTGGTTGTGATAATTTTTTTTATACATTTGGGTATGATGGGCTAAAACTGTGCTAAGAAACTTTGTATGTATATTCATGATAAGTATTCGTGTATATGTTTATGTATACACACACATACACACACACACATTCACACATACATTATAATATATATTTCAATGTTTTTGACCAGTTTGGGAATCAGAATAATGCTGGTTCCATTGAATTAATTGGAATAAAGTCATACTTCTCCAAATTTCTGGGAGAATTTGTAGAATTGTTATTAGTTCTTACTTAAATTACTTGGAAGAATTTACCATTGAGGTCATCTGGTCCTGGCATTGTCTTTGTTGAAATGTATTTAACTATAAATTCAATTCAGTTAATACATATAAGCTATTTAGCTTATCTATTTCTTCTTGACTGAGCTTTGATGCTTTCTATTTTTCAAGGAATGTGTCTTTATTCTCCAAATTTTTTTAATTTTTTTTTACTGTTTCGTGGAATTTTTATTATCAACCACAAAATATATTACAACTAAACATTCTTATTTGTTACTATAAAGTTGAGATACAAAAGTTAAGAATATAATTTTAAAAGAGGCTGTTTTTCTTAAGAGATGCTAGCAGATGTTTTTATTATTACAGTATCAGCTCTCTGAATAATAATAGATTCAATGTTATAGGCAAATAGAGTATTTAAATTTTGGATGTGTATGACCTAATTACAAAATATAAAAGTAATGTATATTCATTATGATATATATGAAAATTATTCAAAAGTATAGGTATGAAGACACAAATTGGTGTGAATATACTTTGTATACAAGCAGAGCTATGAAAAAATTGTGCTCTATATGTGTAATAAGAATTGCAATGCATTCCGCTATCATATATATAAAAAAATCTTTCATTAGATACTGGAATAGTCCAAAAGGTAAATAGTGATTATATCTGGATGGTAGAATCATAGCATGTCCTTATTTTCTCCAAATTTTTTAATTTATTGATAAAGCTTACTAATAATATCCCCTGATTTATGTTTTTAAAAATCTATAGAATCTGTAATAATGTCACCTCTATTATCACGAAACTGAAAATATCATGTATTTTATCTGATCAAGGATACTAGACATTTGTTAATTTGTATTGACTTTTCTCAAAGAGCAAACTTGGTTTTATTGATTTTCTATCATTTTAATTTTCAATGATTTCCACTCTGACCTCTATTACTCATTTCTTCTGTTTTCTTTGGCTTTTAAAATGTGCTCTTCTTTTTCTAGTTTTTTGAATCAGAATATGACATCATTAAGTTGAGGTTTTTTTTCTAAAATAAGTGTGTAGCACTATAAATTTCCAAGTTCTGCTTTGGCAAGATGGCAGAAATATTGCTGTGTTATGGTTTCATTCATTTCAAAGTAATGTAAAATTTTTCCTTTTATTTCTCTTTGACCAGGTTATTTAGAACTGAGTAATTTACTTTCCAAATATTTGTTTATTTTTCAAATCTAATTCTGTAATATTTTGAATTTAATTTTATTGTGGTCAAATACAATACTTTGTATGACTTGAAAAATTTAACATTGATTAATAATTTCTTTTGGGTCAAGGACAAGTTATATAAGCATTTTCAATAATAAGTATTATTGAAAAATAATGTATTCTGCTGTTATTGGGTGGAGAGTTCTGTATGTATTAATTAGATCAAGTTGTTTGCTATGATATTCATGTGTTCTACACCACACTGTATTTGTTTTTATTTTATTTTGTTCTTTCTCATTTTGTATGTTTTTTCATTGTTATTCTGTTTCAGGTATTTTGAAGGTTTGTTTTAAGATACATATTATTTTTAGGTCTGTATATTCTATTGATTAATTTGCCTTGTTTGCTTTATGAAATTATCCTATTTGATTCTGATATTCTGTGCCCTGAAAACTATATTGTATCAGTTTTCAGCTCTAGCTCTAATAAATTACCACAAATTCAATAGCTTAAATAATAAATTTATTATCTTTTAGTTGTCTAGAGCAAAAGTTTAAAATGTGCCTCATTTGATGTAAATTTTAATCCAGTTACATTTTCTTACTATTGAGTTGTTTGCATTCCCGCATCTTAGGTTGTAAGCCTTTATCAGATATACAGTTTGTCAATATTTTTTTTAATTCTGCATATGGTCTCTTCATTTGTTTGATTGTTTCCTTGAGTATAAAGAAACATTTGATGTGATCCTATTTCTCTATGCTTTACTTTATTTCCTTTGCCATTGTTGTATCCTAAAAAGTCATTGCTCAGACCAATGTCATAGAACTATTCCCCTGTTTTTTTTAAAGTAGTAGTTTTTTACAATAATTTTATAGCTGCAGGTCTTAGGTTCACATTTAATTCATTTCAAGTTGATTTTTTAATTGAATGAGATAAGGATTTAATTTCATTCTTCTACATTTGGTTATTTAGTTATCCCAATGCCACTTACTGAGGAGACTTGTCTTTCCTCATTGCATGTTCTCAGCATCTTTGTTGAAAATCAATTAACCATAAATTCATGGGTTTACCTGGAGTTCTCTATCCTTCATTGGTCTGTGTCTATTTTCATAACAATGCTTTGTTGACTACTATAGCTTTGTAGTATATTTTGAAATAAAGTAGTATGATGTCAGGCACTAATTTTTCTGACATTCCCCCCCCTTCAATATTTTATCTCTCTGTGTTTACATTTGATTTATTTTTATTGCCATGTGATCTTCTGCTATATAATCTGCTATAATACTATTCAATGTACTTTTCATCTCAGACATCTTAATGATTTATTTCTAGATTGTTGAGTTGGGTCATGTTTATATCTCCCATGCCTCTGTTTATCAAGTTCATTTATTCATCTGGCTTCCTGAACATATGGAATGAAGTCCTTAAAACTTTTAATGTTTTTGCTAACTAATTTTATCATCTAAATCATTCTGAGTCAGTTTTAACACATTAATTTTTCTTGTTTATGTTGTATTTTCCTTCTTCTTTCCCAGCGTATTATTTTTGGATTGGATGACCGACATTATGAATTTGCATACTAGATAGTTTTATATGTCTATAAATAGTCTTGAGCTTTTATCTGGGACATGACAAATTACTTGGAAACAACTTAATCCTTTTGGGTCTTGCTTTTAATATTTGTTGGATGGGAACAGACCTGTGTTTTCTCAAGGTATAATTTTTTCTACTTACTAAATACTAAAGCTACATCCTTCTTAGACTTTTAACTGGTACACTATGAATTTTGAGGTCTTATATTCTAATCTTTTGGAATATGCATATTATTGGCCCTATGTGAATCTCAGATCTTCTGTGTAAAATTTTTAAGTGTTTATTTTTTTCCTGATTTTGAGTGCCTTTCATATATATATATATATATATATATATATATATATATATATGATTTAGCAGTATTCAATTCAATAATCAAGGAGATCTCGCCAGAGATTTCCATACTTCTCTGTTTGTGCAGCAGTTTCCTTTTTGGGACTCTGCACTGCTGCACTGTGAACATTGGTGGCCTTGGCTTTCCTGGACTCACAGATCCTCTAACCATGGAGACCGCTGCCCCTTGTCTCTGCTCCCCTCCCTGCTCTGGGGCCTGTAAACTTTCACCAAGAAGTAATTATAAAGCTTTTGTTTTTATCATGTTTCCTTTTGTTTTTATCATCTGTTTCCTTTTGTTTTTATCATCTGTTTCCTGATGTCCAACGTCTTGTGGACCCTTGTTGCATATCTTGTCTGTTGTTTAGTAGTTTTATACCGTAGGGTAAGTCTGTTCCCTTTTACTTTATCTTGTTGGGAAGCCAAAATTGTCATTATTATTTTAATTAAGTAAACTACATGGTGACAGAGAAGATATATTATCACTGTGTAGATGGCAAGGTAATAGAATTTGTATAAAGTCTCCTGAATGGAATATAATGGGTAAATTAAAATTATAACAAAATTTAAGATGCAAAAGTATAAAAAAGTAACCATAGAATGGGGAAATTCATATTAACAGTAATTTCAAACATTTCCTCAACCTTTTCTTACCCCCAAGTCACATTTTCCTAAGAGAATAATTCAACCTTGGATATCATTTAGATATAGCATCCACACCAAGAAAGGTGAAGTCCAAGTGTATTTGACCCTTGTTAGTCTATATCTGGAACTTTAAATTCTATTCTAGGAAGTCTAGTTCAGAAAGTCATTGACAACAGAAACATTTTGAGAAAGAACAGTAAGAATGGAGAGTGATTTAAAAAATTAATTTTCATTTGAGGCATAATTGAAATAACTAATGAAATTTGATTATGAAAGGGATTTTTTAGAAAATCATATTAAGCACAAGGACTATGGAAGAAGAGTTATAGGGTTTACCGACAACTGAACCCAGGGGTGTACTTAACCACTGAGCCACACCCCCAGCCCCTTTTTATATTTTATTTAGAGACAAGGTCTTACTAAGTTGGCTTAGGGCCTTGCTAAGTTGCTGAGGCTGGGTTTGCAATCCTCCTGCCTCAGCCTCCCAAGCTGCTGCAATTACAGGTGTGTGCTACCACACCCGGCAAAGAAGAATTATAGTAAGCATGTATCATAGGATAGATCTAGTGGCTACTGCTCAGTATAAGAAGAAAAAACAAACAGCAAATTTAGACATAAATGTAAAGGGTTAAGTGTAAATATTATATCTCAGATATATATGAGCAAAAATTCAGTGGACTGCACATCAAGGAAGCTATGGAGAACATAGCAAATCTGTGGAGAAACCCTCTATGTGGCCTATAATTAGTTCCTTTGTGACTTAGTTTCTTATATCTAGTGTTTTATACTATGTGTCCCCTTGACACCTAAGTTACCGCTGAGTTCTTTCAGAGGCATTCACAAGAGCTGGAATGTTCTAAAGAGGAAGAGATATGTACCCTGCCATGTTTCCCATCCTGCTTTGGTCAGGGGAGCACAGATTTTAACAGCTTTAGAATGTTAACTTTCTCATGAAGAACTGAAGAAAGAGTTTTCAAGAAAGAATTACATGGATAAAAAGACTTGAAAAATCTACAAAGTTCTATGAATTTATCTTCTGATTCTCTGGTTAATAATAAATCTGAAACTTTATAATGGAAAGATAAAATGCTGCCAAAATCAGGGAGCTCATTTATTTTGTGGTCACTTCTGGATTGCTGCTAAATAAAAATGTCACATAATTTAATAGCTTAAAAGGTGTAATTCACACAGGACAGTGAATTCAATTCTGTAGTGGCATTTCCAAGAATAATTGTTTATCCTCAATTCTGAATAGGAAGAAAAGGATAATTTTTTTCCATTTCACTTCTATTACAGAATTTATTTTTAAATGACACACATATACACGCATATATACATGTCTATGATAGAAAGAAAAAGAATTTCACAGGTTAATTCAGATCTTATACAAAGTAAATCTGCAAAGAGAAATTGAACCCAATGTTGTGATGTTGAAAATCAACACTCCCTTCCTAAAAATGTAAGCAGAGACTCATCATCATCAGACATTCTGTTTCTCTGGTGGTTACTCTGGCTGTAAATAAAGGTTGTTTTTATTAAAAAGTTTTTGTTTACTTAGTGAGTGAGGTGCACTATCTTTTGAATACACAACTTGCATCAAAGTCAAAATTTCTTCTCAACATCAGACAAGTAAAGTACAGCAAATGGATGTAAGATTTCACTTAGGCATAACATGGTCCTTATCTCAAAGTGGCTTGATGAGAAATGGTACTGCACCAATTCAGCAGATACAGTCTGACCCTCACTACAGGCACCTCTTTTCTTGTATCTGTCTCTCACATTCATTTGTACTTACCCACAGAGGTTTTCCTGCATTCAGCTGGAGGTGAATAATAATTAAGCACTTTAGTAAGTAGTACTTTGAGAAGTCAAGGAACATCTGGGTTTGCCATTGTTATGGGATATACTTTTACTTATCTCAAGATCAATTTTCTAATTTTTTTGAAAGTTGTGAAGGTTAACTGAACGTAAATACTCAGGATTTAATAAATACTCCATGTTATTCCAACAAATGTCATTATTATTGATATTTTTTGTTATTCTCATTTTTTTTATAAATTTCAAGAAATTCTTTCTTAACATTTTAAGTTTTGTGGACTATAGTTGTTTCTTGGACATAATGAATTAACTTTATATTTATATTTATTTTTGATTGATGGCAACCAATTTAGGATACCCTCAAATGTTAATAGTATATATTAGGTTCAAAATTCCAAATCAGTGAGAACTTCTACCTCATTTTCAGATGTTTCCCTTTCCCATGTCAGGAAACTCCTTCATGACCCCAATGCACATTCATCTAATATTGATCCATGGGCAGACCTTGTTTCTCCAATTATTTCACCTCATCTTTTAAATGGTAATTATGCTAATACATTTTGCAAATCTATGCACTAAAAAAATTACAAAATCATGGCATTTGCAGGGAAATGGATGGCACTAGAGCAGATTATGCTAAGTGAAGCTAGCCAATCCCTAAAAAATAAATGCCAAATGTCATCTTTGATATAAGGAGAGCAACTAAGAACAGAGCAGGGAGGAAGAACATGAGAAGAAGATTAACATTAAAAGGGAAGAGAGGCGGGAGGGAAAGGGAGAGAGAAGGGAAATTGCATGTAAATGGAAGGAGACTCTCATTGTTATACAAAATTACATATAAGAGGAGGTGAAGGGAAAGGGGGGAAAAAAACAAGGGAGAGAAAAAAAAAAACAAAACAAAAAAACAAAACTTCACCAGCAGGGAGAGCAATATGCATTCATGCAAAACAATATGGTCAACTGGGTTTAATGTCATTCATATGAATGTTGTGCTCCACCACTGATGTTAATACTGTCTGTCTCTATCTATCTATCTATCTATCTAGCTATCTATCTATCATCTATTTAATGTATAACAATTTCCACTAAATACAGGAACTAAAAGTGTCTCAGAATGATAGATCCTTTCCCCACCCTCATTTGTACTTGCAGGTTGGGTACTGCCACTGCAACAGTAGGAGATACATCGAATCTAGAATCAGAAGTCACCACTAAGAAATGTGAAGTTACTTAATATCATGGAGCCTCTTCTGTCAAATGGAAAAACATTTATAGCCTCTGTATGTATTATGGCTTTATTGGTGATTGTTATGGACTGAATGATTATGTCCTTCAAAATCAATATGTTGAAGGCCTAATTCCTGATGTACCTTTATTTGGACTTGTGGATCTTTCAGGAAATAATTAAATGAAGTCATAAAAGTGGGGACCCTGATCCAATAGAATCATTGTCCTTATGAGAGACATCAAAGAGCTCTTTTGTTCTCTCTCCATACACATCAAGGAAAGGTCATGTGAGGTCATAATAAGGTGTCCCTCAACAAGCCAGGAACAGAGCCTATATGATAGCACCTTGATCATGCATTTCCAGCATACAAAATAAATGTCTGTTTAACTCAAAAAAAAAAGAAAAGAAAAAATCTTGGACTATTGTATACTATACTTCATTTAAATAGGAAATATAAAGCAAGGAAATATAAAGCAAGAAAGTGCCAGAAATGATGATTTTAGATTTTAACAAATTAATTTTGATATTCTACTGAAAACAATTTTAAATTAGAAATATTTAATAGGCCATCAGATATATGGGTCTGGAGTCCATAATGAAAGTTAGAATCGCTGATATACAGCTAGACAGATTAGGACAGCTGGGCGAGAAAGCCATGTGAAAAAAGGGCTAAAACAATTTTATTTAAAAGAACTTTATGCTTAGAAGAGAACAAAGAATCCAGGAAGTGAAGCTGACAAATGACTGCTGAAATCAAATACCACAGAAGAGTTACAAGTGCCAAAGGAGAGAGTTCCAGGAGGAAAGTCTCTATCACATCAAGTAACACATGGAGAGCAAGGTCTATCGTGCTGCACAGTTTTTACGTGGTCTCTGGTGGCCATGCTGAGAGCTGTGTTGTGCAGGAAGACTCATGAGAACATGAGAGGAAGAGGGACAGCCCCAGAGGGCCCTGCCGAGGAAGGTTCTTCACTGGCACAACTGTGATTTGGCAAGGAGGAAATGGAGAATAGGAAAATTATTTCAAGATTTCAGGACTGAATGAGTAATAAAATAAAAATCTTTGTATCTCAGAGAGAGGATTTAAAAGGTATGAGATGGGAAACAGGCACATTTCAGAGAGAAGAGGCCAACTCTTTTTTGAGATTTGAGCCCCTTTTATTAGGACAGGTCACAGCTGGAGATGTCTTATTTTCTGGATTTCTCCTCTACTCCATTTAAAGTAGCCCTTGGGTGACCTCCAAAATGCTGTTCCATCCTCAGAATAGCCACTGGCCCCTTCCTCCCACAAGTACCTTCTGGTTTTTGAAGACCCAGTGGACAGGATTGTACAATCCTCAGGATAATCCCTTATGGTTTCCCAGAGGAAATCAGGGGCATTCCTCTTGAAAAGAGAAAAAGGAAGAGTGAACATCAGCCTCTAGCTTGCTGGTTAGACAAAGACACTCTTGCTCAAAGTGTCAACTCCCTAAACATGAAACACTGGAGAGGGCGCTGGGAACTACTGGAAAAATCTGTTCTTACTCCTGTAAAGTCCTTAGCAATGTCATACACACATACGCACAAATACCCCCCAAAATTTTCTTCTTTGTATAATTTAGGGCAAATGTTGAATTTCTACTTTCTGGTTAATCTATAGGAGGGAGACATGATGCTCATAGATGTTCTGGAACTCCAGTTATGTCACATTTACCTTATTAAATGTTTTCTATCATTGCTATTCTGTTGAGGAACAGAACCAAACACTCCGTGGGCATAAGAATCATGATATCTCATTTGCATGCTATTTCATTTGTATGATATCTCATTGTTCTTTTCAGGGATTAGCAGGATCAGTCAAGATTCTTTCAGGCTACAAAAAAAAAATTAATCCTATTCAAAATGGCTTTATCAAACCTCACTGACTCCCATCAGCCGGACATGGATAGGCAGGAAGGGGTTTGTTCTTGGAGATTCCCTGATGCAGGGACTGCACAGTCCATCACTAACTTACGCTTCTCTTAATTCGCTGTTTTTTTCAATTCAACTCTAAGTGCTTTTTCTCCATGATCTGGTAGGATGACTTCAAGTCACTCTGATTTCAAGATATAGGTCTTCTGAGACCCCTAAAGCTGAGGAAATAATGCCAAGAATTAATAAATGGGATGACATCAAATTTAAAAGTTTCTGCACAGCAAAGATAACAATTAATTCAAAAAAGTTTACACCAAAAAATAAAGTAACCCAGTTAATAAGTGGGCAATGATTAAATCAACACTTCTCAAAAGAAGAAACACGAATGACCAACAAATATATGAAAAAATGTTCAAAGTCATTAGCAATTAGGAAAATAAAAATAAAAACTACACTGAGATTTCATCTCACACCAGTCAGAATGTAAGCCATCAAAAATACAAATAATAAATTCTGGGGAGGATGTAGAGAAAAAGGACACCTTTATACTGTTGGTGGGATTATAAGTTATTAAAACCACTGTGGAAATTAGTATGGAGGTTCCTTAGAAAACTAGGAATGAAACCACCATACAATCCAGCTGTACCACTCCTCAGTATTTATCCTAAAGAATTAAAGTTCACTATACTATAGTGATACATGCATACAAAAGACTATAGCAGCACAATTCACAACAGTCAAACTATGGAACCAGCCTAGGTGTGCTTCCATGAATGAATGGATAAAGAAAATGTGGTGTGTGTGTGTGTGTGTGCGTGCGTGTGCACATGCGTGTGTGTATATACATCCATCTATCTATCATCTATCTATCTCTATCTATACTCACACACACACACACACACACACAAAATGGAGTTTTATTCAACCATAAAGAAAAATGAAATATGTCATTTGTAGGAAAATGGATGGAACTAGAGACCATTATGTTAAGTGAAATAAGTCCAACTCAGAAGGTCATGGTTTGTATATTTTCTCTCATATGTGGAAGCTAGAGAGAAAAATGAAAAGAAAGCTGGAGGCAAATCTCATGAAAATCAAAGGGAGATCAGTAGAGGAAAGTAACCAAGGAATGGGAGACGGAGAGGGAGGGAGAAGTTTTGGGGAGTGATATTGACAAAATCATATTGTTATATTGTGTGCATGTACAAATAAGTAACAACAAATATCATTATATACAACTATAATACACCAATACAAATGTGAAAAAAATTTCTCACCATTTATACTTAAAAATAATAAAAATATTTTTACTGAACAAAAGATATAGGTCTCCTTGACATCATCATATATCATATCATTATCAATCATGTACCATGTTATATCTAAAGAGAGCTCAACTTGGGTCCCTGTGGGTCAAGTATACACCTACCCATTGAACCAATCAATATGGTCTAGGAGGATAAGACTTATAACTTACCTAGCCTAGGTCATGTTTTACCTTTAGGATGCTGGTTGCAGGGTCTGTTGTCACAGAAGGATAACCCTACAAAGGTCAATAAGAAGCCTCATTAGTCACATATCAGCCTCTGCTAATGTCTATTCTATTAAGACAAATATTACTAGAAAGTATAGCCCTTTTTTCAGATGAAGGCAGCACTTAGGCTTAAATATTTTCTCATAAAGTAGAGGTCTTTTATCATCATAAGAATATAGATGAAATTGATCAAGCTAACAAATGGGAGAAAGTCCCTGGTAAGTTATCAGGGGAAACTGGGCTTTCCAATATTTGCTATACAATAGTGGGAACTGTACTTAATCACTCAGACTCAGTTCTGTTCAGTCAGAACAATTTTCCATTAAAATACTTAACTCTCAGTGTTTTTTTAGATAATTCAGCACATTAGTAAATGCAAAACCCCTTGAAAGATAACCAGCCCACGTAAGTGCTCCACACACTCCTTTCTATTTCTGACATGTTCCTTCAGGCTGCTGTGGAGACCCACGCAGCTGCATATACTGCTGCTAAGATTATCACACAATATTCTGAATCTTTTCTAACCTGTTCTAGAGGCATATGCTTAATAAACTCACATTGCCTTCACTAAACATATATGCAGCTGATGCTGCTCAGTTTTTGACCCTGATTTCAATCTCATCATGTTACCCTCTTTCTCATTAAAAGGAGCTGCCACTGCCTTCCCCATGAGCAGTGAAGCAGAGGGAAGCAATGAGGTGAGAAATCTTTCCGTGTCTGGTACATGAGATACATTTGAATTTAGAGGATTGGATTAACTTGTGGCATTCCAGAGACTTGAGCCACAGGACAACTATGTGTAAGAAGAATGGGTAGTGGGGAATGATGAAGACTCTTGAGTTGTTTCACTGTGAGTTCAATGCCTGCTCTATCACTAACAAGGTGGGCTTGATAATGTTGCTTATTCAATTTAAGACAACTAGTGGTCCATATCTGCCAAAATGGGTAATTGCCTTAGAAAACAGAGAATGCAAAAGTGACAAAATTGAAGAGATGCCTGACTTTGGACCAGAATCAAGCAGACTTTGTTAAGAATTCAGTTCCTGCAGGGATACAGGGGACCATGACCCAAAGAGTCCTAAAGGTAGCAAATAAACATCCAGGCCCACAGGAGCATGACTTCTGCCCCTAGTTGGGAAACTTTTATTTTTAATTATTTTTTTTAAACTGGGGCTCTGGTCTCTGTCTAGATTCTGTATGAATTAAAAGAAAGAAACAGAGAGAGTTGTAAAACCAGGACTTGCATCAAACCACGGCTGAATGAGAATTTGTATTTGTGATACTGGGAAAGAAAAATATTCCCAAATACCAATGTAATATGTTATTTTGAACTGAGTATAGTACCTAGATATAGGCAACCATCTGACTAAAATGTATGAAGGGAAATTGGGAGAAAGAAATGAAGAAAGAAAGAAAGAAAAAAGGAGAAAATAAAGAAGAAAAAGAAAATAAAGGAAAAGACAAAACAACAATAATGGCAACAGATTTCTTTCATTCAATAAAAATAAACATCAAGAACAAAAGCCAGCAACCAGGAAGCTTTAATAGGATTTTAGTTAAGAACATTAACTCTGGTGCTAGACTGTTTCATTGTATCTCAGATCTGCTTTATACCTGTAACATAAGAAAAGTGGCAGCCTTAAACCAACTTTTCTCTTCTGTAAAATAGACATTAAATAGAATGTACTTGAAAGAGTTCTTGGGTATTGTATTAAACAATTTGATCTGAGTCAATTAATTTAAACAGTTCCTTGCTCAAGGTACATGCTATATACAAGTTAGTGTATTGGTATCATTTGAATTTGAGGAAATCTGCTCTGTGCATTACTTAGCTGTTTTTGTTTATATAACAATCAGAATCTTAATGTAAAATTAATCCAGTTAGAATCTTTGCAGGAAGAAAAAACTAAAAATAAGATTGTAAAACAAAACAACCAGAGGGGCTGGGGCTGGGGCTCAGCAGTAGCGCCCTTGCCTAGCATGTGTGAGGCACTGGGTTTGAGTCTCAGCACCACATATAAGTAAAAAATAAATAAATAAATAAAGGTCTATCAACAACTAAAAAATTAAAATTAAAATTAAAAAAGTAAAACAAACCCAGAAACTATAAATATAATAATTAAGATCTAAAAGGAGGTAGACAACGAGGAAAGGAGAAGACAGAACAGATGGGAAAAATAGAAAAATAGGCAGTATGATAGATTTACATCTAGCCATATCAATAATCAAATAAACATAAATGGTTGAAAACCACTATTAAAATATAGACATTGCCAGTTTTTGCCAGCTTTTTCATGGCTGTGACTAATGGATCTTACCAGAACAATTGTAGAGGAGGAAACGTTATTTGAGAGCTCAAGATTTCAGAAGTTTTAGTCCATAGAAGACTGGCTCCATTTCTGGGGGCTCAAGATGAAGCTGAACATCATGGCTGAGTGTGTGGCAGAGGGAAGCAGCTCACATCATGGTGATCAAGAAGCAGAGAGAGAGAGAGAGAGAGAGAGAGAGAGAGAGAGAGAGAGACTCCACTCTCCAGACACAAAATATATACCCCATAGCCACGCCCTAATTAACCACTTTCTCAGCCACACCGAACCTGCCTCCAGTTACCACTCAGTTAATCCCATTAGGGATTAATTTACTGATTAAGCCAAGGCTAATCATTTCTCTTCCAAACGTGAGTTTTCACATTGCTCAACTAGGTGAGAAAATTAAGACCCAGTTATATCATTGTATTAGTCAAGGTTCTCCAGAGAAACTAAACCAATAGCATGTACATATAAGGACAAGAGGGGATTTACTAGAAAGACCCATATGATCAGGGGCTGAATGATCTCACCAATGCTGTCTGCAAGCTAGAGAGCCAGGAAAACCAGTGGCTGCTCTGTCCACTAAGCCAGGCCTCCGAATGACAGAGAGGCCACTGATGCAGCCAAAGTTGGAGGGCAAAACTCGAAGGCCCCTTGGAGAGTCACTGGTGCAAATTCTTGCACACAACCTGGAGTCTCATGTCCATGGGGGACAGCAGCAGAAAACCATACTTTCTCAAGAATTGTTGAGTGCCAGTGAGCTTTAGCTTCCCGTTCTGTTTTTGTTTGTTTGTTTTTGTTGTTGTTCCAGTTAGGCCCCAGGATTTTGAATGGTGCCATCCACATTTAGAGTTTGTTTTTCCTACTCAGGTTGCTGACCCACTTGCTGGTGTCCACTGAAAATACCTTCATGAACTCATCCAGAAATGTGTTTTACCATTTTTCTAGACATACCTCCACCAGTCAAGATAACAACCAAAACTAGTCTTCATGATCACGTTTACAAGAGATTGACTATAAGTATAAAGACAGAATTGATTACAAATAAGAAGAAAAGATGTACTAAATGTAGTGGATTGAATTGTGGCATGCAAAAATATGTCCACCTTGAACTTTAGCATGTGTCTTTATTTGGAAGAATGTTTTTTACAGTGGTACTCACGGTGACTATATTGAATGAGATCATCCTAGATTAGGATATGCCCTAAATGGAAGGAAGAGTCCTTATTCTTAAAAGAAAATAAGACAGAAATTAAAGACGTACACAAAATAGAAGTTATTGTGGTTTGAATAGAATGTGTCCCCCAAAAGCTCATGTGTGAGATAACGTGGGAATGTTCAGAGGTGAAATGAGAGTTGTAACCTAATTAATGTGATGGATTAATCATTTGAATGGATTAATGTGTGGTGACTGTAGGCAGGCAGGGCATGACTAAAGGAAGTAGGTCACTGGGGCATGCTCTTGGGGATTACAAGCTATGCCTAGCTGTTTGCATTCAAGCTGTCTCTGTTTCCTGGCTGTCATGAATTGAGCAGTTTTCCTCAAGAGAAATGAAAACATTACTCCATAAAAATATTGGTAAATAAATGCTCAGTGCAGTTTTATTCATAATAGCCCCAATAGGGGAAAAAGAGTTAAATAACAGATTAATAGATAAACAAATTGGGGTATGTTCAAGTAATAGAAGACTATACAACAGTCAAAAATAGCAAACTTCTGTTACATGTAATATACATGAACCCCTTATACTGAAAGAAAGAAGCCAGTTACATGACATATTTGGAAATGCATATCTGCTTTAGTCAGTTTTGTTGCTGAAACCTAAAGACCTGACAATAACAACTTAGAAGAGGCACGCCCCCATTGACTCATCTCCTGGAGTCACAAGCTATCTTCCTACAGTTACCACCCACTTAATCCATTCAAGTTGGTTACAACTTTCATAATCTAAAAATTTCACCTCTGAACATTTTTGTGTTCTCACATATGAACTTTTGAGGGACACCACATATCCAAACCATGACAACGTCTAATCTTTTATAATAGAAGTCAGATCAGTGGTTGTTTATGGCAGGGAATATAGGCATTAGTACAAAGGGCCATGATAGAAATTTCTGAGAAGGTTATGTGAGTGCATGTTGTATCAAAACTCATTTAAAAGATGTGATTTTATGTCATATAAACAAGTTAAAGTTATTTTTTTTAAAATACTAGGAAAAAAATAATGAATTCAAGTTTTGGAATCATGTTTGCCTTGTGGCAAGAATTGAGCTGGTGAAGACATATAGTAAATATGGGTTTTTAAATTTAATATCTTATTTTTGTTGAGGTGATTGGTTCAGAAATGCTTATACATTTATGAAAACCAATTAGTGTACAAATAAAATATTTAGATCCATGTTTAAAGGTGTGATGAACAAAGGACTATAACTGTAATTCTGTTCAATTAAGTCCAGAAAAAATAAACAGATAAAAAAGTTAGCTGTTTATCTAACATCATTCATGAAATGTGGCTAAACACCAATTATAATATAAATATTTAAAAGATATTAGTCTATTAGAAAAAACTTATAATCATTTTATGAACTTTTGGTGAAAAGACCTTGTTAAGTAACATGTATAATACAATTTTTTGCAAAGAACAATTTGTTATTTGATTATATTTCCCAAAGGATAAAGCACTAAAGTAAATTTAGGTAAATAATCTATTCAGCTTTTATTTGCAATTCATACATCTAGTAGCACCTCATGTGATCATAAGACAGTTACTGAGCTGGGAATTGCAGGACAGTTAATTTTTATAAGGTAGTTTGAGTAGAAACAAGGAAATAACCTAATATTAAAAATATCTCTTAACATCAAGTTATTTAAGGTTACTTTCCTTGTAAATGTTAAGGCAGAGGGGCCTTATAATGCTTGCTAAAACTGGTCGGTTCAAGGGCTTGGATCTTACATATCTCTCTCCTGACTTCTCCAAATGTCAGGTAAACAACTTGGTTTCATTTTGGTCATGTGGAATTTTAGCATGAGTGACTCAATTCCATTTTGATCTATTGAAGCCTAGTGCAGGAGATCAGTCCAAAATATTGGTGTTCCATAGACTGTTTAACACATTATATTGTGAGCTAAAAGTACATTAACAGGGTTAAGAGACAAGTGTTAGATAGCAGAAATTGATTTTTAGTTTTTTTTGTTTGTTTATTTATTTTCTTTTATGTGGTGCTGGGGATTGAACCCAGTGTCTCATGCATGCTAGGTAAGCGCTCTACCATTGAGCCACAACCCCAGCCCAGAAATTTATTTTTAAAATAATATATTAGACAAACAACAAGATAACATAAATAATCTAATAAAAATAGGAAAAAGTTGTGACGAGATCATTTTTAAATGTGGACAGTACCTCAATGTTTATCATGTATAAACATACTATAATTTTCTAGAAGGCAGGAAAAACAAATTGAAATAAAAATAAGTATTTTTCAACTTTCAGATAAAATGTTCAAAGTCATAAATCAATATTGATGGGATATGACAAAAAAGAAACTTTCATATTTTAGCAGGCATATAATTTGGTACCACTGTGGGAAATATATTCACATCCCATAGACAACTACATATTTTTTTGCAACTTACCCTAAAGAAACATGCATATAAAAGTGTACTTTAAATAGTTCATAGCAGCAGTGGAATTACAATTGTTTCTTTTCTTTCTTTTACTTTTTTTTTCCATCAATGAAGGATTTGTTAAATAAAATGTGGTTATGTCTTTGTTATAGATACTATAGTAGTTTCAAAAAAGAAGTAAATATATGTATGTAGTGTTAAAATATCTCAAATACATACCTCTAATATTGAAGCAATATTGATGCCAGAATATTTAATACAATTTATAAAAATAGTACACATGCAATTGAATGAATGTATACACCCATGTTTTATACATATACATGCATATGCACTTATTCTATAGATGTGTACACACCTATTTCTGCATAAGTGTGTACTCAGACACAGCTCAGTATGTGATGAAATATTTATGTTCAATTTCTTAATTTTCCCCCCCCCACTCTCCCTGAGAAGCC
Organism: Marmota monax; assembly: GCF_021218885.2. Classification (NCBI taxonomy): domain Eukaryota; kingdom Metazoa; phylum Chordata; class Mammalia; order Rodentia; family Sciuridae; genus Marmota; species Marmota monax. Next base: position 7,316,733 of record NW_026692132.1, read on the forward strand.
ATAAATCCTCAGCTTCATGTTTACTTTTCTACAGCTTTCTCCATGCATGTATAATAAAGTATCATAGTATGAATATTAATTGTTTAGATATTTTTAAATTAAGATGGTATCATACTATATAAAATTTATATGATAAAATTTTATCCTTTAAAAATAAACAAAGGAAACTTTTGTTGACACTTTTTATACTAAAGTATGTTATACTTGTAAATAAGTACACAAGTCTTAAATCCACCTTTGACATTTTCTTTACAGTACTGTACACCAGACCAAATGAAGATATATAATATTCCTAGTTTAGTGGCTTGCTACATACATATAAACTAATAAGAAAAAAAGCCAAGAAACTAATATAAAGTTTCAAATATCAACTTCATGCTCTTCCAGGCCTTCTGGTAACTTAACGAAAGATCAGTTGCCAATAATCTGAAAATAGAATGACCATGCCTATTTGCAAACAAAGGCACCATTTTACCAAAACCTTTCCCTCATTGTTCAAACATAGTGAAAAACATCTGCTTATTGATATCTTTTCTCTATGCAATGATTTCAATATTTGTTCTCTATTCATTATTTTCAAACTGAGATTAAACATAATCAATCAAAATGAGGAGTTTATAAACTTTGGGATTTTGTAGAATGAGGCAGTGTCCTTCTCTATTTTATCTCCTTTCCTCTTTTGCAACAGGTATTTATCAGTGTGGTGATTTGAAATTTCATGGTCTATTTAACTCAGTGTTGCTGTTTGTGACTCCACAGTGCTCAGTAACATCACTGTACATTCCAGGCACATCTACATGACCTAGTTAATGAATGCCCTGAATGCTCTGAATAGATTTATGCTGATGATATGCTACATTCAGGCCAGAGCACAGGACGAAGCCTAAGAGGGGCTGATTTTCTCTCCTGGCTACTGATATGCTATGTAAACTTGAATATTATATTTAATCTTCCAAACCTTAAATTCTCCTATGCAAAACAAGGCTAATAATAGTGTATTTGATTGTGAAGTACTTTGGCAACCTTTTCAGAAAAACACTGTGAGTGTGCATAGTTATTATTTATAAGGTCTAAGAGATATTTAATGGTAACTCTTTGTTTTCTATAAAAAATATTTCCATAGAAATGGACCAATATTGAACTTGTTAAAAAATGTCTACTGAAAAAAAAATAGCATTACCTTAATCATTACTGACAGCATTATTTTAAACCTATTATTCATAGGAAAGCCCATTTCATGTCAGCAATAATTTATTCAGCATTTATCCAAATGTTTTTTTTACCATTCATTAACATTGAACATAAAATAAAAATACACCACCAAACTGACAACTTAATTAAATTATATTTATAGCTGATATTAAAGGTGAATTCCTATGAACTTAGATGCTAATATTAATTGATTACTTGGATCATTGGCAAATTTATCTAGCATCAGTCGGTGACTGACCATCTCTCTTATCTGGCTATAGTCAAAGTCATGTCCTCCTATCTATGTGGATTTTTGGGGAAAAAAACACAACTAAATGTTTCATAAATATACTCCTCTCTTAGTTGTCTCAACTTGTATTGACCAGGTAACATCTGGCAACAGAAGTCTTATTCATTAACATTTGACTAAAAGTTTAATTTGCATTTCTCTTTAGAGAATTAAAGGTGTTTGGTGAGAAATCAACAGAGCTTACAATGGAGTTGTTCACTATGACAAGAAAACTACTCTGTTTTTCTTCATGTCTATAGAGTGGTGGATAAAATAAGTTTTATTTTACAAAATACATAAGCAAGATAAAAGCTATATGCTGGAATATAAGAGGTAACTCATAAGCATAAGAAAATTCATGGGCCTTGGATTTACCAAACCAGGTATGTAGACTCTCGGTTCATGGTTCTAATGATCACATGGAGTAGGTGAGCATCAGTCTGTAGGTCTTCCACTCAGAAAGGAATCTGTGTCTACTAAGATAGGAGCCAATGAAGATGTGTCTCATCCATGAATAGGAGCTTGGAAACCTCAGCTTTCCAGACAGAGCATATGGCACAAAGGTGAGCTGCCTGGCTGGGTTTCTGGTTTACTCAGAATGTGATTTTGAACTACAAATCTTGTTTAAAATGTTGGAAGTTCTAGAACCTAGAGCAAAGAAATTAATACAAAAATGATCTAAAAACAATGAATCCTGAAGAGTCCTGGCACAATCTCACATGAAACCATCCCACAGGGATACTTTCATAATCCATGGCTCATAAAATACCCTGAAATAGATTGTTTTCAATAAAGATGAGTCCACAGACAAAATTACAAAGTATGTAATGAAATCTATTGTTGTTAGATATAAACAGCTTTAAGAGTAAAGCCTAAGAAATTATAGATAACAGAGCAGTTGGAAAAAGATTTTGAGAAAAGTATTTCAAAATGTTCAAAAAGATAAAAGAATAGAATAAATGAGGCCAAAACATGGCGAATTTAAAGAACAATGAAATATAAATGTAAATGCCAAATATTAAAATTGAAATTTTCAAAAATAACCGTGTTGCTACAACTCAAGGTAGAATTCTTAAATGGACACATCTAAGGAAAGATATCCCATGTTTATAAATTAGAGTAATTAATATTGCTAAAATGTTCACACTATTCAAGGAAATGTACAATCCCTATCAAAATTCCAATGGCATATAGCTCAGAAATAGAAAAAAATGCAAAATTAATATAGAACCTCAGAAGACCATAGATAGCCAAAACAATATTGAGAAGAAAAACAAACTTGAGCTCACACTTCCTGATTTCAAATTATACAGAAATCTATAGTAATCAAAATAATATTTATTGAGATAAATACAGTATTAACATAAAAACAGACTCTTAGACAAATACAACAGAATAGAAAGCCCAGAAATAAATCCACATTCAGTGAATTATTTAGACACAATGGAGAAAGAATATTCTTTTCAGTAAATGGTACTAGAAAAACTTGATATCCACATTGAAAAAGAAATTAGACTTTAATCTTACTCTATACACAAAAGTGAACTCAATGAATAAAGACCTAAATTTAGGGCTTAAAAACCCATAACTTCTAAGGAAAAATAAACATAAGGGAAAAACTCTTTGATACTAGCCTTGGCAATGATTTTTTGGGTATCACACAAAAAGTGCAGGCAGCAAAAGGAAAAAAAAATGGGGAAGGGGATTCCATCAAACTCTAAAGCTTCTGAACAGTGAAGAAAACAATCAACAAAATGATAAGGCAGCTTACTGATTAGAAAAAAAAATTTTGCAATATATACACCTGAGAAGGAGTTAATATCCAAAACATATAAAGAGCTCACATAACACAATAGCAAAAGAACAAAGCAATTCAATTAAAAAAGGTCCTGGTTAGATATTTTTCTAAATATTTGGTTAATGGTCAACAGGGCATAAAAAGGTGCTCAAAATCACTAATTATCAGGAAAATGCAAATCAAAACCACAGAAAAATATTACTTTATATAAGAATGAATTTTATCAACCACTCAAAAGATAATAAGTCTTGTCAAGGCTGCTGAGAAGAGAGAATTCTTGTATACTGTTTGTGGAAATGCAAATTGGTAAAATCATTATAGAAAACACTACAGAAATTCAACTATAGAACTACCATATGATACAAAATTTCCTTTGCTGGGTATATACCCTAAAAACTGAAGTAAGCGTCTTGTAGAGATATGTATATTTCTATATTTGCTGCAACATTATTCACAATAGAAAAGACTTTGGAAAAAAATCTAAGTACCCATTGATGGATGAGTGGATAAAGAATGATATGAATATCACTCAACCTTAAAAATATATATATTTCATTTGCAGCAGTATGAAAGAACCTGGAGAATATTATGCTATGAGAGGTAAGCCAAACAGAAAAAATGGTACTGCATGATCTTGGGTATATGAAGAATGTAAAACAAAATTGAATGCATGGCAACAGAATGGAATGGTTATTATCTGGTTTAAGGAGGGGAAGAAAATGGGGAGAAGTAAACCAAAGTTACAAACTCACAGTCATGTAGGATGAATCAGTCTAGACATCAAATATACAACATAAGGATTTTAGTTAATAATACTGTATTATATACTAAAAATGTGCTAAGAGAGTAGATTTTAGGTACTCTTACTACACAAACACACACATAATAAGTACTACAGATGTTGTTGGATACGTTAATTTTCTTGACCACAGTAAACATTTTTATATGTATATCAAAATAGCATATGGTTGTATCTTAAATATGTGTAATAAAAATGAAATCTTCATGCCCCCGATGACCTGCCAACCCACGTGGGAGTCCAGGCATTAGGTCAGGCCTAGGACCACTCACTGATCCACACTGTAGCCCAGTCCCAGGTCAGGCCCAGGACAACCTCTGCTGACCTGTGGGAGAGCCCAGGCCCTGGACCGCCCCCATGCTGTGGCTCCCCATTTACCAATGCTTTGCTTCCCCAACTGGCCTCCATCTTGGGACACTGCAGCGATCATCATACCTCTCCCCGTGTTGTAGCCTCCACTTTGGGACAACAAAGACTGGAGGCAGCTGCCCACCAAAGCACTGCATCTCCAAACAGGAAGCCCCAAACCATTGTAGACCTGTCCTTTCAGCCCCTTCTCTGAAAGTGTTTGCATCCATCCTGGGACACCCCCACTGGTATCTTGAGTTACCTTCCCTATTGCTGCTACCACTTTTAGTTGCAGTAGCATCCGTCTTGGGACACTGGCTAGGGACTGGAAATCCAACACCAAAGTGAAGCACAGGTAATCTTCAGGGACACTACAAGATTATAGGGTAGAAACTGCATTACCTCAGATTTGCATTGCAAGAAAGGAAGACACATAGACAATATGAAAAAACAAGGGAAGAAAGAGCCCCAAACAAATCAAGATACTACAATAATAGAATCCATGAACAGTGCAGTTGATGAAATGTCAGAGAAGGAGTTCAAAATGTACATAACTAAAATGATCTGTGAATTAAAGAATGACATAACAGAGCAAATACAGGCAACATTTGATCACACCAACAAAGAGCTAAGGGAGCAAATAAAGGTAGCAAAAGATATAGGTTCTTAAAAAAAGAGATAGAGACTCTGGAAAAAAATTTGAAATCCTTAAAATGAAGGAGACAATAAACCAAAAACAACAAAACAAACAAACAAACAAAAATCTCAATAGAAAGCATCACCAACAGACTAGATCACATGGAAGACAGAACCTCAGATAATAAAGAAAAAGTATACAATCTTGAAAATAAAGTTAACCACACAGTGAAGATGGTAAGAAAGCATGAACAGAACCTCCAAGAATTATAGGATAGCATCAAAAGACCAAATTAAGATTTATCAGGATAGAGGAAGGCACAGAGATTCAAACCAAAGGAATGCACAATTTTTTCAATGAAAAATAATATCAGAAAATTTCCCAAACACGAAGAATAAATTGGAAAATCAAATACAAGAGGCTTACAGGACACCAAATGTACAAAATTACAACAGATCTACAACCAGGTACATTATAATGAAAATGCCTGGCATAGAAAATAAAGATAGAACCTTAAAAGCCACAAAAGTGAGGAATCAGATTACATATAGGGGGAGACCAATGTGGATCTCAGCAGATTTTTCAACCCAGACCTTCAAAGACAGGACATCGTGGAACAACATATACCAATCTCTGAAAGACAATGGATTCCAACCAAGAATCATATCAAGCAAAATTAAGCTTCAGATTTGATTACAAAATAAAAACCTTTCATAATAAACAAAAGTTAAAAGAATTTACAGGGAGAAAGCCTATACTACAGAGCATTCTCAGCAAAATATTCCTTGAGGAGGAAATGAAAATCTGTAGAGGGAGAAACTACACTAAAGGAAAGGTCAATCAAAGGAGAAGCCAAGTTAAACACCAAAAATAAACCACAATAACCAGGAATACAAATTATATTTCAGTAATAACCCTGAATGTGAATGGACTAAACACATCCATTAAAAGACATAGACTGACAGATTGGATTTAAAAAAAAAAAAAAGATCCAACAATATGCTGCTTTTAAGAGACTCCTCTCACAGGAAAAGACATCCACAGAGTGAAGGTGAAAGGGTGGGAAAAAAACACATCACTCACGTGGACTGTGTAAACAAGCAGGGGATTCTGTTCTCATATCTGATAAAGTGGACTTCAAACCCAAGTTACTGTAAAGAGAATAGAGAAGGACATTTCATACTGCTTAAGGGAATCATGCATCAACAAGACATAACAATCATAAATATCTATGCCCCAAGCAATGGGGCATCTATGTATATCAAACAAACCCATCTCAATGACAAATATCAAAGAGGCCACAACACAATAATACTGTGTGACTTTAATACACCTTTCTCACCACTGGATAGATCTTCCAAACAAAATTAAACAAAGAAAATGTAGAACTCAATAAAACAATCAATAATTTAGATTTAACAGACATATATAGAATATTCTATTCATCAATGAGAAAATACACTTCTTCCTAGCAGTACATGGATGCTTCTCCAAAATAGACCATATGTTATACCACAATGCAAGTTTTAGCAATTACAGAAAAATAGAGACACTACCCTGCATTCTATCTGACCATAATGGAATGAAATTAGAAATCAATCATAAAATAAAAAATAGAAGATACTCCAACACCTGGAGACTAAATAATATGCTATTGAATGACACATGGATAACAAAAGACATCAGGGAGGGGAAAAAGAAATTCTTAGAAAGCCTCGAAGACACTGACAATTTCCTGGCGGCATATGATCAACCCAAAGTAAGTCAAGAGGACATACACAATTTAAACAGATCAATTTCAAGCAAGGAAATAAAAGATGCCGTCAAAACCTACAACCAAGAAAAGCCCAGGACCAGATGAATTCACCAGCCGAGTTCTATGAGACCTACAAAGAAGAATTAATACCAACGCTCCTCAAATTATTACATGAAATAGAAAAGAAGGGAACCCTTCCAAACTCATTCTATAAGGCTAGTATCACCTGGATAACAAAACCAGACAAAGACACATCAAGGAAAGAAAACTTCAGACCAATATTCCTGATGAACATAGACACAAAAATTCTCAATAAAATTCTGGCAAATCACATACAAAAACCATTAAAAAGATAGTGCACCATGAATCAAGTGGCGTTCATTTCAGGGATGTAAGGTTGGTTCAACATATGGAAATCAATAAATATAATTCATTACACAAATAGACTTAAAAAATAAAAACCATATGATTATATCAATTGATGCAGAGAAAAAATTTGAAAAAATATAGCACCCTTTTATGCTAAAAACACTAGAAAAACAATGGATAGTAGGAACATATCTCAACATTGTAAAAGCTATCTATGCTAAACCCAAGGCCAACATCATTCTAAATGGAGAAAAATTGGAAGCATTCTCTCTAAAAACTGGAACAAGACAGGGATGCCCTCTTTCACCACTTCTATTCAACATAGTCCGTGAAACTCTAGCCACAGCAATTAGACAGACAAAAGAAATCAAAGGAATATGAATAGGAAAAGAAGAACTCAAACATAAATACAGTTATCTCCCATACTAGACAAAGGCGCCAAAAGCATACATTGGAGAAAAGGTAGCCTCGTCAATAAATGGTGCTAAGAGAACTGGAAATTCATATCCGCAAAATGAAACCAAGGCCCCTATCTCTCACCATGCACAAAACTCAACTCAAAGTGGATCAAGGATCTAGGAATTAGACCATAGACTCTGTGCCTAATAGAGGAAAAAGTAGGCCCAAATCTTCATCACATTAGAGTAGGCCCCAACTTCCTTAACAAGACTTTTAAAGCATAAGAAATAAAACCAAGAATCAGTAAATGGGATGGATTCAAACAAACAAGCTTCTTCTTAGCAAAAGAAACAATCAATGAGGTGAAGAGAGAGCATACATTTTGGGAACAAATTTTTGCCACACGCATGTCAGATAGAGCACTAATTTCCAGGATAGATAAAGAACCCAAAAAACTTAACACCACAAAAACAAACAACACAATCAATAAATGCGCTAAGGAGCTGAACAAACACTTCTCAGAAGAAGATATACAATCAATCAACAAATACATGAAAAATGTTCAGCATCTGTAGTAATTAGAGAAATGCTAATCAAAACTACTCAAGATTTCATCTCACACTGAACAACAGTGATCAAAAATACAAACAATAAGTGTTCTTGAGAATGTGGGGGAAAAGGCACACTCATCCATTGGGACTGTAAATTGGTGCAGCCAACATGAAAAGTGGTATGGAGATTCCTCAGAAAACTTGGAATGGAAAAATTTGACCCAGATCCCATTCCTTGGTCTGTACCAAAAGAACTTAAAGACAGCATACCACAGTGACACAACCACTTCAATGTTTACAGCAGCACAATTCACTGTAGAACCAACTTAGATGCCCTTCAATAGATGAATGGATAAATAAACCATGGTATATATATATACAATGGAATATTACTCAGCATTAAAAACAATAAAATTATGGCATTTGCAGGTAAATGGATGGCGTTGGAGAATATCATGCTAAGCAAAGTAAGCCAATCCCAGAAAACCAAAGACGGAATGTTCTCTCTGATAATCAGTGGATGCTGATCCATAATGGGGTGGGGATAATCTTTGATTGGGCTAAGGGAGGGGAGATGACGTGAGGGGCATGGTAGTAGGAAAAATGATGGAATGGATGAACATCATTACTCTAGGGTACATGTATGACTGACTGCATATGTGGTGCGACTCTACATTGTGTACAACCAGAGAAATGAAAAGTTGAACTCCATTTGTGTATAATCAATTGAAAAGCTTTCTGCTGTCTTGCATAACTGGTTAGAACTAATAAAAAATAGGGCTGGGGATGTGGCTCAAGCGGTAGCGCGCTCGCCTGGCATGCGGGCGGCCCGGGTTCGATCCTCAGCACCACATACAAACAAAGATATTGTGTCCGCCCAAAGCTGAAAAATAAATATTTAAAAAAAAAAAAAACCTAATAAAAAAGAAATTAAAAAAGAAAAATTTCAAAAAAAGAAAAATAAACACCCAGAAACTCATCCCCTAGAAAGCAGCATACATAACTTTTATTTTTAAAAATATGGGAAAGTAATTATGAGAAATGGAATGAAAACTTCCAAGTCACATATAATAATATTTCAGGATAAAAGACAATATTCAAAGGACTAACTAGGTATATATTTTCAAATTTGAAGAAAGATTAGATCCTTGGAATAAGATGCCAAGATGTCAATAGAAGAAAATAAACTCATCATGTATAATAATTCTTTTAGTTAAAAAAAAGAAAATTATTCAAAAATTGCTATAGTAAACAATATTGAGGAGTGATTTTAAGATGATCAGCATATATCTTGTGCAAAACAATAAATGACAGAAAATAATCTAGAAGTATCTTCAACATGCTGATACAAGTTGTAATATTATGCCCATGAAATTATTATTGATAGTGGGTATAAAGGGAAAACAAAGACTTTTTTTAGAGAAACAGAATTAAAAGCATTTGTTGCCCACAGATTATCATGGGCGGATTTCTTTAAAATGAACTGTAAGCAAGAAAGAAAATGAACCCAGAGAAATAGTATATTTCAAAAAGAAACTAATGAGACAACAAAAGCATATATTTTCCCCTCAAAATACTATTCATTTATTTGTAATTTGACTTCAAATAATTTTTAAAAATATCCTCTATATTTTTTAGTTTTACTATGAATGTATATCATTTTGGAATAAGAAAATGGTAAAATTATTTTAAAATTAAAAAGAAATACTATCACTGGCAATTCTTATCCTCTACTTCCAGGTTTAACAACTTGAAAATTCTACTGGTTTTCTGAGAAGTGTTGATCTAGTACCAATGAAGTTGGTAGGTGATAGAATCAAATTTGGCATGCAGATGAATTTCCAAAATGTCTATCATGAAAGTAATAAGAACATTGCTATGGTCTGAATGCTGGTTACCCCTCAAAACTTATAAGTTAGAACTTAATGCCTAATGTGATAGTATTAAGACAGGAGACTTTGGGAAGTGAATAAGTCTGGGGACTCCACACTTACAACAGAGACTGAAGGGAGCGCCTTTGTCGGCTTCCACCCTGTGAGGATAGAGAGAAGTTTCTGTCTATGAGGAATGAACTCTCTACCAGACATAGAGTCGGCTGGCACTTTGACCTTGGATTTCTCAGCCTCAGAACTGTGAGTAATAAATTTTGGTTTCAAGGCATTTTGTTATAGCAGCACAAACAGACTAAGGTAAGCACTAATAATCACAGAGAAATTATCCAAAGGTCAAAAAGTAGAGGTAGCCCTAGAGGACAGGATAAAATATATACTTGAGTAAAATATAACCTTAAAAGACTTCACAGGTGAAGTAAATGCATAAGGAAATAATGTGCTTATGTTTTGGTATGATACCATACTAAAGCTTCATGGCTAGTGAGAAATATTCCACAGAGCTGTGGAAACACTGAAGGGCCTTTGGACCATAGCTCATCTTGACATCAACTAGACTCCTTATCACTAGACCCAGAACCTTTACTCTGGATCATTTCTATGGTTTTGATGGGCATACAAATCCCTCCTGACAATTTTTTACTTCCTTGAATCATTGGTTCAGTTTCTCAGTCAAGAAACAATGCAAGAAAGCATTGTTTGGAAGCACAATTAGGGTACCCATTCCACCCGATTTCACTAATACAGAGGGTTGGGACTTTTTATTTTTTGGCATTAGTTATTCAGAGTTGTCCAAGGTGGTAACCTCCATTAAATATGAAATCTTAGAATAGACATTGTAATTTTGTCTTATTCTCTTTATTTTGATAGATAATAGAAACTATAGTGTATCTTAAGCAAGGATTGCCATAAAAGCAAGAACTAATTCATTAACCAGAACACACCCAGCCTTATGCAACAGTTCTCAGGATGGGGAGAGAAGTGGGTGGGGCTCTTGGGCAGGGAGCAATAGCCACTGAGCCAGTTCCTTGTTGCTCATAGAATTCTAGGTCAGTGCAGAAATAAAGCAAACTCAAATGACAGGCTTCAGGAAATGGCCTTCAATCCTTTCCCTGTTTTACCTTCTGCCAGCTCAATGTTTATGTGGGGCTGAGCACTGGCCTCATTTATAGTATGACCACAGTCTAGATAGATCGAAGTTTTATATGACAGTGAAATCATACAACATAGCAATCCAGCAGCTGGATTTTTTATAACAGTGTTGATTGGGAAGCCCTGGCCTGCTCCTGATGTGATTAGGGATAGTTCCAAGCCTGGCTCTTGACTGGGGTTAACTGCTCTAAGCATTAGGCCATAAAGGATTTCCATGGAGGTCTGTATGAGGCCAACTCGTTTTGTGAAGCCAGCCTGCAAGGAATCAGTTATACTATTATATTATACTATATATATATTATACTCCCAAGAGTATAATATTATTTCACACAAAAAAATGAGGATTAGCAAGAATAGCCAGCTCAACAGTGGTCTAAAGTAGTTTCTCTCCCCCAACCCTTGCCCCATTTTTTCTGCTTTACTATGCATATCAGCCTTTTCTCATTCTAAGGACCAGAGTTCTTTGTTTCTTCCCATGCATAGTGAATAATGATACCTCCTGCCTTGGAATTTGTATGTTCTCAGTTTCTGCAACAAGGACAGTCCAAGCCTAAGTCCAAATTCCTTTGAGAAAGAATATTGCTGGCTCTGTATGAGTCAAGTTTTCATCCCTGCTCCAATAACCTATGGTCCAGGAAGACTGGACAGCACACTACAAACCCACCTTCCAGGAATAGGGAAGGGGAAAATGTTCCGAGAAAGAGCATGGTAACAACTGGAGAGAGAGCACTCAAGCTAAGCTCTGCCGCATGCACGGGCCCTCTCCATGAATTCTGATCAATTCCAAACCAAGCCAGAGACATGAGCATCATTTCCTCTCCTGCTTTGTTCTCATCCTCTCCATGTAATCAACTATTAAATCCTGTCAATTTTCTATCTTTAATGCTTCTCAACTTCTTAGAGTGTAAGAAAATTCAAGCAATGATTAAATGGGAATCAATTGTGGAAAACTTCTGATTAAGTCTTGACGGTTCTCGTTTTCAACAGGCCAGTGCTCCTTAAAATGTAACTTTGAGGAAGACAAGCTAGGGTATCTTATTCCCCTGACAAGAAAGCTTCTGATTTTTTTTCTTTAAAAAAAATTTTTTTTATTCAACCACATAACTCCCTGTTCTACAATTTTGTTTCATGCCATATACGATGCACAGCAGTGTGGTGTACACAATAAACATCCCTAGACACAAAACTAGTCCTAAATTTAAGAACTTGCTTTGTGACCTGAGAGATTCAATGTACTCTCTAGGCCAGCTTATGCCTTTCAAGCCAGCTTCTATTCCGTTGTTCCAAAAGGCAAAATTTGGAAACTTCGCGTCTTTGTTAAATAATTTCAATGTATAACTTGGGGGCAGTTATGACTGGTTGAAAATGACAGAAATCCAATCAAACTATCTCATGGAAATTTGAAAGGGTTACACCACCAAAACAACTTCTAGGTTTCACATCAGACATCATCAACCACAGAGAGACTGATTCTATTCATTTTTCAAAAGACCTTGGACCAGATCTAAGCCAATAAAATGTATTGCTGCTGGGAAAGGTCTTGCAAAAATTTAGCATATTCAGAAATAATGACAAAGCATTCATTCTAGTGGGTTGAAAAATGCCTCTCTGGGCTACCAACACATAGATAGCTTCTATGGGTTATCTGTGCTCTTCAGTGTGTGTCTGTGTTCTCATTCTAGGTTCCAAATCATAAGATAGGAACTACCTCTACCTACTTACAGTTCAGGCCTAGAGAGAAGGAAACAGAATTACAATTTATTGCTTACACCCTGTACTTTCACACATTTCAAAAATATCACATGTATGACACAATAGCATGAGGAATATTTGGTTCTTTTTCTCTCTCCTCTCTGAAATTTCAGAATTAAAGAAGAAAAGTATAGTCACATAGCACCTAGTATGCTTCCAAGTTGATCTCATTCCAAGCCTGTTCTCTTCTTGCCACTTACGACTTTCCCTTAGCAATTTCCAGGAGGTCCTAGACACACAGTAGATACTTTTTATGTTGGAGGAGATGAAATTGACATTTTTCTCCTTTTGTTCCTAGGGTAAAAATGAAACATAATTTTTATAAGCATCTGCAATGAGTCACCCAGATAGTCACATATGGCAGTGTACAACTTCATCAGAGAGAGCTTGAGCAGACATTTATGCCCATAGTGAAGTCTTTAGAGGCCCACATTGCAGAATTTACAGAGAAGGAGCTCAGTAAATATTTGCTGAATGACTATTGAATAACTTATCAACAGCTAGTGCTGTCTATTCCAATGTCATATATTTGGCACTTTGCGGATGGTCTCAAGGATAACAAAAGGGTATTTGCGTATATGAAATTTATTCAAGGTTCTTTGAGCTGAGGCCCTAATACAATATTCTACTTTATCAATGCTAATACTTTAATGCTAAAGCGCTATGACAAAAGAAATAAAACTCAGTGATGATAAATAACTCATGAAAGCCACAGTGGAGCTAAAAATACCCTGAGGTTTTAAAAGCTATCTATTGATAGATTGTTATATTGTTTATTAAATGACTGATAAATGTACTTCTGGATTCATCAATTATTTCTGACATACACAATTTTAAAAAAGAATCAATCAATACCAATGTCCCAATCAATTCAAACAGTGAGTAGAAATTTAAAATTTGTAATGATGCTGCCATCCTGGAGTGTTTCACTTTGGAAATGACTCACGCTGTGTACATTTTTATTTTATTTTTTTACAATAGACATCTGCATGCTCAGTTTAACCGCAGTTCTTTTCCTCACAAGATGCTGCTTCTACAATTTAAAAAGTTTGCAGATTTGTTTCCCATTCAGTAACTTCATTTAGTAGTGATTGCATGATGTGTAAGGCAGAAGATCACAATGCCATGCTTCAACTCTATGATTTCAGACCTTTTTTCTGATCTAGTAAAATTTACTTTTCCTATAATACTGAGATCCAGGCAGCTATTTAAAATATTTTCAATTGATGTATTAACTTTTTCTAGTGTACAATTATATAATGTTTTTGTTCTTGGTGGTAAGGGATTAAACCCAGATCCTTGCAGATGCTAAGCAAACCCTCTCCTCCTGAGTCTCATCTCCAGTCCCAATTACCTTCAACAGTCATGTACAGTCCACCTACAAATCACCATTATAGTCAAGATAAATATTTTCATTAATCAAAAATTCCATTATGTCCCTGAGAGGGAACCAGCTATGTTTTTTTCCCTATATATATGTCTGTTCCAGAGTATTATATAAATGGTATCATACAATATGTAGACTTCCGTCTGGCTAATTTGACTTGGCATAAACTTTTTGAGATTCATCCATATTGTTGCATGTATCAGTAATTCATTGTTTTTATTGCTGAATAATATCCCATTATATAGATCTCATAGTTTCCTTATATATTTGCTAGTTAATAAACATTTGGATTATTTTAAGTTTTTGACAATTATGAATAAAACTGCTAGAAACATTTGCTTATTAGTTTTCATATGAACATATGTTTTTACTAAACAAATACCCATGTTAGGATTTTTAGGTCATATGGTAAGCACATGTTTAATGGTTACAATTATTTTCAAAGTTGACATACCATTTAGCATTTTCATAGTAAAGTATTAGAGTTCAAATTTCTTCATATCCTCACCATATTTTCTTTTAGGCCATTTTAAGGTTATTTTCGTTCTAAGTAGTACATCATTATGGTTTTAATTTGCATTCCCCTAATGTCTAATAAGTTAAGAGCTTCTTTTCAAGTGCCTTGTTTTTCTATGTCTGCATGTTTTTTGGTGAAGTGTCTTCAAATCTCACCATCACCCAGGAGTCACCCAGGTCACCTGTGGTATTGGGGTATGCTCAATGGGAAACCCGGACTTCTACCTCCCACTGGCAATAATGAGGCTTTGCCTTCCCCCAGTGAAGTAGTTTCAGAGGAATCCAGCTAAACAGAGGTGTAAATAAGATTCATAACATAACTCAAATGTTAAGGTTTCAATTTAAAAAATTGTTCATCATGTCAAGAATCAGGAGGGTCTAAAACTGAATGTAAAAATAAAATCAATAGAGGTCAGCATCAAGATGACAGAGATGTAAGAAATATCTGGGAAAGAACTTAAAGCAGTCATTACAGATACTTCAATGGGACATTACAAACATACTTGAAACAAATGAAAAATCCAAATGAAATTTTAGAACTGAAATATTGCAATAAGTGAATTTAAAAAAAAGTCAGTAGCAAAGTTCCAAAAAATGGAGAGGACACTGGAAAGAACCAATAAGTGAAATGAAAAATACACCAAAAGGAAATTATGCAGTCTGATTGATAGAAAAAAAGACTGGGGAAAAAACTGAACAGAGCCTCAGAAATTTGTAAAATTATTTTAAAAAAATGTTTTATGTCATTTAAGTCCTAGAAGAGGATGAGAAATAGGGCAAAGCTAAAAAATTACTTGAAGAAAAAATGGATGAAATATCCTAAGTTTGGAAAGAGACGTAACTTACTGGTGTAAGAGTTTGAGTGAATTCCAAGCAGGGTCATCTCAAAAGAAATGCATAGCAAGACAATTTATAGCAAAATTTCTGGAAGTTAAAACAATCGGCCAAACCAAAAATTTATTTTATTTTATATGTTTTATTTTGAAATTTTGAGATGGGCTTTCACTAAGTTGCCTAGGTTGGCCTCAAATGTGTCATCCCTCCTGAGTTACTGGGAATACAGGTGTGCACTACCACACCCAGCTCAAACATTACTTTGAAAGCAGCAAAGGAGAAATAAGACTTTAGTAGTAGAAGAAAAAATATATTCAAATGATTGCATTTCTCATCAGAATCTATGGAAGGAAGCGAGCAAAATGTGGCACAACATTTTTCAAGTGTGGAAAGAAGAGAATGGTAAACCAGAGTTCTATATATGGTGAAAATCTCTTTCAGAAATGGAAGGAATCAATATTCTAAAAACAAACAAACAAACAACAACAACAACAGCAAAAAACCCAACTAAGGAAATTTGTTGTCAGCAGATCTAAACTAAAAGAACTGCTAAAGAAAGTTCCCTGCTCAGAAAGTTTGAAAATATTATGAAGGAATACAAACCAACAAAAACAGTAAGATATGCACAAATGCAATACATTTTTCGTCCCCTTTGAGTTGATGGTTGAAGTAAAAATGTAACATTTTCTGATGTGGTTCTAAATGAATATAGAAGACACATTCAGAACAGTTATTATCGTGGAGAGTAAAGAAACTTAAAGAGATGATATCTCAACATTTTACTTTCACTCTAAGCTACAATAAATTATGTATAAACACTATAAGAACTACAGTAGCCCCTAAAAAGATATACAAAGAGATACACTGAAAAACATTACAGATATGTCAAAATTAAATTTTAAAAAGTGTTCAAGTAACTACATAATGGCAATAAAAATAAAATAGAAGAAAAAAAGCACAGCAAAAACAAAGAACAAATCCAAAATAAAAAATTTAGGCACCAATATAAGAATAGTTACTGCTATAGACTGAAATTTTATCCCCCTAAAATTTATATGTTGGAAACCGAATCCCCAACATAATGATATTAGGAGGTGGGACCTAGGGAGATGGCTTGGTCATAAGAGCAGGATTTCAAAAAAGATTCTAGAGAGCTACCTTGCTCCTTCTGTTATACAAGGACACAGCAAGAAAATCGCACTTTCATAGAACCAGGAAGTGGGCTTTCGCAAGGTACCAAATCTTCTGGCACCTTGATCTTGAACTTCTCAAGGTCGAGAAATATAATAAATAAATTTTTTAAACCAACCTATTTATGCTATTCTGTTATAGCAGCCTGAATTGAGTAAGATGACGACATCTAATATTAATGACCTAAATATGCCAATTAAGAAGAGATTTACAGAGTAAATTTTAAAAATGACCCAACCATGTAATGTATACCAAGAAAGAAAAATCTCTTCAAAATAACAATATAATCAAATTAAATATAAAAGGATGGGAAAAGATACATTATTCAAATTCTGACTAAAGAAAATTAGGAGTGGCTATATTAACATAAGATAAAGGAGACTTTAGCAAAGAAAATTGCCAAAGACAGAGAGAAGGACATAACTAATGAGGAAAGAAGGCAATAAACAAGAAGTCAAAACAATATTAAATGTAAGACTGAATAGTAAAATAAGCAATATCTAGTTATAATTAGACATTTCACCACTAATTTCTCAAGAATTTACATAGCAAGCAGAAAGAAAATCAGCAAGTACAATACCATCATTAACAAACAGATCTGTTACTTATACAATACTCTGCAAGACAAAACACCATTCTAGAACTGAAAAATGAATTCAACAGGGACACAAATTCAACATACAATAATCAGTAGTGTTTCTATGTACTTGCAAAAAGCATGCAGCCAGTGGAATTAAAAACACAATATTTGTTCAAAATATAAAATACTAGGTTTATGTCTAACAAAACATGAATAGGATTTGTATGCTGAAATCTAAAATGATGATTTAAAAAATATATAGGATATCTAAATACATGGTATGTCTTCCAATGTGTGTGTGTGTGTGTGTATATATATATATATATATATATATATATATATATATATATATATATATATAAAATACTTTGTTTACTGATGTTACCCAGGCACAACAAATAGTAACTTCACAGGTACCATCTTCACACACTCTTGGGAATTTGCATCTTCTCCTTCTATCTGGATTCCTAAGCTTTTATAGTGAATTATGAGTCATTTTCATCCACTATCCCATGAACTCAATAGACCTGTTCTATCTTGAAATGCATATCTTAAGTTACTAATTTTTTAATTGTTCCTTTAATAATGTATTTCTCTTCATTTTCTTTTTTGCTCTCTAGAACACCTGTTTGAGGATAATAGAATGGATTATCTAAACCAAAATCTCCAATTTTTCTTATATTCACCCCTATTTTCTATATTTTTGTTCACTTTGGGATGATTCTCAACCATACTTTCACCTTTCTAGATTTTTTTATTGTATTATAAGATTTCTGAAAGCTCTTTCCCCCCCCCAACTATTCCTTTTTATTGTAATACTTCTTATTTCAAAAATGAAATATTATTTATTTTCTCTGTGGGAAAATTAATTATATTTTTTAAAACTCTTCTTAAATTATCGCTATTTCCTTAATTTTCCTGTTTTCTGCTTGTTATTATCTATTTATTTAATCTTGGATTCTTTGCTCAAATACCTTTCAATATGCATCAAATGCCTCAACAATAATGTGTGGTTGCACATCCACATTAAAATTAAACATTATTTTTTGAATGGTGGTGTGGTGTGGTTGAGATATGAGATGTCCCCCCAAAAGATCCTGTGTAAGTGCAGGAATGTTCAGAGGTGAAATGATTAGATTGTGAAAGCTTTGACCTAATCAGTCCATCCTACTTTGATGGACCTGCCTGGGTGGTAACTGTAGGCAGGTGGGTGTAGTAGAAGGAGATGGGTCACTGGAGGCATTCCCTGGAAGGATCACTGGAGGGATTCCTTGTGGACCCTTCCCACTTTCCTCTTCTCCCTTCTCCCTCTCTCTGCTTCCTGACTCTACCTAGGTTAGCAGCTTTCCTCTTCTGTGTCTTCTCTCCCTCACCTTGGACCCAAAGAAATGTAACCAGATCAGCATAAATTAACCTCTGAAATTTTGAGTCAAAATAAACTTTTCTGCCCCTAAGTAGTCCATGGTCACAGGGAGAGAAACTAACACAAGATATGTGTGTGTGTGTGTGTGTGTGTATGCACACGTACATATGTGCTCAGTGGGGAGAGATCACATAAGCATTTACTGGAATTGTTTGGATTATTTTATTGACATTCCCTTGCAAAATATGTCTAAAAATCTTTTCTTTTGGTTTTTATGCAATTCTCCAAATCAAAGTCGGCAAATCTTCTGCATGGCATTGACCTGGCTACCAGAATTCTGGTAGTTAAGCGAGGATAGACACTAGGGTTTGTGTTGCTTAGTTCAGGGAATTCCACTTATACTTACCTAAATTTCATAAGACTAGGAAGGGGATTTGGGTCTAAATATTTCCAACAAATCTTTCTTTTTTTAGTCTTATTTTTTCTTCCTATTTGCATAGGCATCTTGTGTCCTTTGTTTTTCTGACACTTTGTGATTAGGTTCTTTTTTAACTTCTTTCCATCCTAGCTTAAGAATCACTTTCTTTGATATGTTAAGTCAATCACCATGTTTCAGTTGTTTTATAGCCTTTTATCTGGCAGGTTTATGCTTTAAAAATTATATTTAACGTATATATTTTGGATGTTGGATAAAATACACAATGTATGCATCACTTTTAAAAAATTCGTTCTAATTAGTTGTACATGAGAACAGAATGCATTTTGAGTCATTGTACACAAATGGAGAACAACTTTTCATTTCTCTGGTTGTACACAATGTACATTCACACCATTCATGAAATCACACATGTACACAGGGTAATAATGTCCCTCTCATTCCACCATCTTTCCTATCCCCATGTACCCTCCCCTTTGTCCAATCCAAAGTCCCCATATATGGACCAGCATACACTGATCAGAAAAAAACATTGAAAATATTTGGCCCTTGGTTTTGGGGGATTGGCTTATTTCACTTAGCATGATATTCTCCAACTCCATCCATTTACCTGCCATAATTTTATTCTCTTTTAAT
Organism: Marmota monax; assembly: GCF_021218885.2. Taxonomy (NCBI): domain Eukaryota; kingdom Metazoa; phylum Chordata; class Mammalia; order Rodentia; family Sciuridae; genus Marmota; species Marmota monax. The sequence continues at coordinate 7,336,606 of NW_026692132.1, forward strand.
TCTGAGTAATATTCCATTTTGTATATATACCACAGTTTCTTTATCCATTCATCTGTTGAAAGACATCTAGGTTGGTTCTTTAGTTTAGCTATTGTGAATTGTGCTGCTATAAACATTGATGTGGCTGTGTGAATGTAGTATGCTGTTTTTAAGTCCTTTGGGTATAAACTGAGGACTGGGATAGCTGGGTCAAATGGTGTTTCTATTCCAAGTTTTCTGAGGAATCTCCATACTGATTTCCAGAGTGGTTGCATCAATTATGCATCATTTTTTTACAATAAAGAAAAGTCAGAAGTAGCCTAAGTGAACAAACTGCTTGATTAAAAAAAACTGTAATGCATCTACATAATATTGTATCAGGCTATTCAGAATGATAAGAATGATGGCACAAGCACCAACTTTCTTAACAAGATTCTTAAAACTCAAGAAATAAAACAAAACATCAGTAAGTTAGTTGATGTCAAATTAAAAAGCTTCTGCACAGTAAAGAAAACAACTAAGAAAATGAATCCCCTACACTTCTGATAGAGGATTAATTTAAAAAAATATATAAAGAACTCAAAAAGTTTAACACCTCTCCCCCCAAAACCCCCAAATAAACCAATCAATAAATGGGCAAAAGAACTAAACAGACATTTCTCAGATGAAGAAATACAAATGACCAACAAATATATGAAAAAAATATTTAACAACCCTAGCAGTCAGGGAAATACAAATCAAATATGAGATTCCATCTCCAGTTAGAATGGCTATTATCATTAATACAAATAGTAATAAGTGCTGACAAAGCTGTGGGGGGAAAAGATACACTCATACATTGTTAGTGAGACTGCAAATTAGTACCAACACTCTGAAAAGCAGTGTAAAGATTCCTTGAAAAACTGGGAATGGAACCACCATCCCTCTGACCCAGCTATCCACTCCTTGGTATTTATCCAAAAGAACTAAAATCAGCATAGTACAGTGATACAGCCACATCAAAGTTTATAGCAACACTATTCACAATAAGCCAAGTCATGGAACCAGCCCCGGTGCCCATCAATAGATGAATGAATTAAGAAAATGTGAGATATATATATAAAATAGAGTTTTATTCATCCATAAAGAAGAATGAAATTATGGCATTTGCTAGTAAATGGATGGAAATTTGGAGAGCATCATATTAAATGAAATAAGTCAGATTCACAAAGTCAAGGATCAAATATTTCCTTTCATATGCAAAAGCTAGAACAAAACAATAGAACAAAGGTGAGGGGTCAGATTAGTGGAGTAGAAGGAGATTGATAGGGAGGAAAAGACAAGAAAGGGAAGAAAATGTGGAATGAGGGATTCCACCTCTTGGGTCCCCTTCTTCCTCTGGGAGAAGTCTTTTCTGCTGTCCTTTAATAAACTTCTAATTTCTACTCTGAAAAAAAAAAAGAAAATGTGGAATGAATTTGACAAAATTATATTATTAGCATGGATAAACATACCATGGATAAACATCCACCTTTATGAATATGTGGAAAGTAACAATTATAAATAGATAAATAAATAAAAGACCAGTAGAGCATAGGAAAGGAAATAGGGAAAGGGAGGAGGGAAGGGATATAGTAGGCACCAGGGACTGAAAAGAAGCCACTTAAATTCCATGCATATGTGTCAAATGAACCCAACTGTTATGTATGACTAAAATGCACTAATAAAAGAAATAAAGAGAAAGAAGATAATGATAATACAAATACAAATTTATTACATAGAAAGATGAGTATAATATATTGCTAATTTTTTACAAACTTATACAAATTTTATATACGCAGTAAACATTCGCATTTATTAGAATAAATCTCAAGAGTCAAAACATAAGCACTATCTTAATATCATGTTACCTATTGTTAAACATTGGCACCAACTTATACTTTCCATAAAATTATATATTCATTTCCTTTATCAAGACCATGATAAATTAATATATTCCAAAGAACCTTTGGAATATATTAATTTAAAATAGCACTTCTTATCTTAGTGACAAATAATAATATATTTATTTTCTTTCAATAATGACAAGATTGTATATTCCCATATGCTTACTGGGCATTTGTTTAATTTTTATTTCTTGTCTTTTATCCATTTTTCTATTAGGCAAATTTCTACTGTATACTTCTTAAGTGTCCACACTTAGGTCTATATTGGAGCATTGTCTAGAACTCTGTTGACTGTCTATGATTGTACTCCTTACACAGTTATTCCACATATAAAAATTTGTCCCAAAGAAATTGCCTGAAATGTGAATAAATATTTATGTATAAATTATGTATTTTGACATTGATTCTAATAATGAAAACTAGGGAGAAATGTGTTATTTAGTATTACAGTAATTGGTTGAGTAAATTATAGATCATTTGAGATGAAATATATGTCAGTGAAAATAACATTTGCAAAGAGATTTTAATTTCAATGGAAGTGATGAATAATTTAATATTAAATAAAAGAGAAGAGTATAACATTTTTTTCTAGGTGTGTACATATGCATAGTGTGAGCTTCTAATAAAAATACAATGTCATGAAAAATATACATGTAAAGATAAACATGTTGAAATTGTTTCCTAGTGGAGGAATTATGGGTAATTTTCTTCTGTGTCTTGGTACTATCCAGTACTTTACAATTTTTTTTGTTTGCTTTTTACAACCAGGAAAAGTAGTATTAAAATACATGAATGTTCTAGCCATTGCTTTTAGGTTTTTTTCCCCTACTTTTCTTTTATAACCTCATCAACTCATGGGTATCTTTATCACAGTGGTGCTAAGCAGTAGGAAGATTAGCTCAATTTAGGAACAGTAAGCAGTCACCTAGAAGCAGTTAATACAGCAAACGTGTTCTGAAGATCAGTCATTCTAATATATCCTGGGAACATAAAAGCAAATGAGATATGGAAACTGCTTTTAAGGAGTTCACTCTGTATTAGGGAAATAAATTCTCTAGTACAAGCCAAACTATAATTTAGCTTCAGAATAATAAAGGTTTAAACAAAATGCTAAGGAAAGTTAAAGAGAGAGGCATAAATTCTAACTACAAATATTAAAGATTTCAGAATGGAAAAGCTCTGAGAGATACACTTTTAAGCATAAACAGTACTTTGGTAGGTGCAGATTCAAGGGTGCTGAGGAAGATATTAACAATAAGCACTAACTGGGATCCAGTTTTGTTTGCTTGTTTTAAACATACATTATCTAATTTAATCTTCACAATAACTTTGTAGAGTAAGGACTTTTATTATTTAATTTTAACTTATAAGGTATCTGAAATTTAGAAATCAAGTACGCTGTCAAGGCCATACAGCATATGTGAGCAGAGATCCAGATCAAATCTGATTCCAAGGTGATCTTTTAATCATTGTACTATAGCATTAATGCAAATGGACAGTCATCTAGAGACACCACTGCATACATACAGATCAGTTAGTTCCAGAAACTAAATATAAGCCAAGTAGAATTACAGAACAACTCATTAAAACCCAGATGCAATAATTCCACTTGCTAAATACTGTCTCCTTGCACCCAAACACACTGGAGAACAGGAGCTGTGAGGGATAGCTTACAACAGGAATTTAACACTATGAGTTCATTGACATTTAAAGTGGTTCTATCAAGTTGTGTTTACGAACTTTACTGCCTTCAGCACACTAAGACTTCCACTTAATGAAACCATTAAGACATTCCAAGGATTCTCAGAAATCAATGAAAGCATCTTCTAGTTGAACGCAGGGTGCCACGTTCTGGGTTTTCTCCAAATTGGATCAATATTGAGAGATATTGAAGTTTGGAATTTTTCTCAGAACTGAATTGATAACTAGATCCCAAGTACAAGGATTTTATCCTTGGTGTTAAAAATGTAAACAAATGGATATTAATTGGTGATTCCTCCTTATTTATTTTTTAAACCACAAATTTTCAGCTCTTCACTCAATGCTCAGTCAATCACACAAAGGTATCTGTTTTGCAGAGAAACGATGGATGAGAAGTCTAAGCTAAGCCACTTCTAAGACAGGTTCCTCACTTAATTCCCTTTGCTGTCAGTATATCTCCCAAACTGACATGTGAAATTCTTAAGGGAAACACAAGGCTTTGTTATGCCCTGTGCATTTCCTGCCTATAGGAAAACTGGGCTTGTTTGCTCTAGTTCAGTTTTTATATAAGCTCACTCCATTCCTGCTTCTGCAGATTGTCAACAGTCAGGTCTTGGGAAATTTATTCTATCATATTTCATTTAATTTTCAGGAAAAGAAATGACCCACTAACTTTCTGAACCTCTAGTTAAGTAGGAAATGGCTCACCTTTCCATCACCACCAGTGTATGAATAGTGACTTTCCTACTGGAAGGGTAAGATGACTCACCCTGCCATCCCCTACTGCAGCCTTGTTATAAATAGGCTAGTAGCTATGCAAAATTGAAACAATTAAAAAAAAAATATTTGCCAAAAGAAGTAAACAGAAACAAGCAAAGCTTGGAAAATGTAAAATAAAAGGAAAATACAAAAGGCCTTTCTGTTCACTTAAATGGAGTGTTTTGTCCTGCTACTGGAGTGGGCTTTATGCCAACCATGCTTCTCTGCTCCCCTGTGAGTCACCCATGCATTTATTCCACACTTAGGGCAAGAGACCAGGCTCTGGCACTGAACAACTGTGTGGTTAATTAACCCAGTGAGTTTCAACCTGGGCTTTTCTTTAATATCACTAGGAGCTTTGAAAAGTACTCAGGCCTCCATATGAGGCCTGTTTGGGCTTCTATTCTGAAGTTCAACGAACAAAATAAGAAGGTTGGACAATTATCAAAAACTCAAGGGACCAGGAAGTTCATGTAAAGAGTAAGAATTTTCCAAAGCCATAGAAAAGTACATATTCTCCCATTTTTCTGTAAATATGCAGTCCTCTTGAGCTATCTTTTAGTTTTTAATGGTAGGGAAACATAAACACATAACAAATAATACCAGGTTTTTCAACTCTCTCTTGAGCAGAACTATAGAACAAGCATTCCTCATTGATGGCAACTGATACGTGGCTTCAGTGATAGAAATGCAGCAGACAGAGTGAGCACCGCAGGGAGCCACATGAAGCCAGATTTAAAGTTAGGTAGTCAGTGTAGTTAGATAAATTGGGTCTAATATCCAGTGAAATGTAAAATGGAGACCATGCGGAGAATGACTCAGGGAAAAGCAGGACAACTCATGGAATGTTAATGACTCCCAAAAAGGCCCTAGGCCAAAGTCCACCTCAAAGAAATGTTAATGAACAGCCCCCAGCAAAAAGGTGCTGACTCAGAAGTCCTTCCTGACCAGATTACTTCTTTGGCCCACCTGTGTCCCACCCCTGGGGCCTTCCCACCTACATTCCATCACTGAAAGAACTATAAAAAGGGGAGACAACATCCCTTCCATGGATTCCACCTCTTGGGTCCCCTTCTTCCTCCGGGAGAAGTCTTTTCTGCTGTCCTTTAATAAACTTCTAATTTCTACTCTGACCTTGCCTCGGTGTGCTTCTTTGGTGTTATTCTTCAACATTGGGGAAGCAAGAACTCGTCACCATTCAACAGCAGTAACACACAGACACTGTACCAGGCTGTGCTGCATCCTGCCTTGAAGTTGGAATCCTACTGATGGCTTTAATAAGAAAATAAGACCAGATCTCACAATTTTCCAAAAGAATCTACAGATCCAAGAGCATAAATGAAGGATCTTGATTTAAAAGCATTAGCAATTAATAAAAAAAATGTGAAAATTATGCATGCCCACATTAGGCCAGCAACATATAAGATTAGACCTTCTCATATGATCATAAGTCTGTGGGATGCTGGTTGAAACCTGCTGAGAGCCATAGCCAAGTAGGAATGACATGGCATTTTTAATTGAAAGGTGACCCTGCTCAGGGATTAGGGTGGCTCCAGGTTTAGGGTGGATCCTGCTGGGAATAGGGCATATCCTGCTGCCTCAGGCTCCCACTCCTTGAGTTCCCGTTGAGTTCTCACAGGGTTCTGAGAGTATTTGGGACGCAGAGCCCGGTGGAGGGGAAATTTTCCCAGAATGTGTGTGTAGAGTGTCAGTGAAAGTTCGGGAATAAAGAGTTGCTGTTTGAATCTACAAGGTGGTGTGGTGGCCCGGTTATTTTGTGCCCAGCCAGACTGCGACAGAAACCTTAAGGAAACTACATAGCATAACATTAGATATGGGTTCAAATCCCAACCCTGCCACTAACTGATCAACGCCTGACAAGTTTTAAGCCCTCAATACATATGACTCTTATTATTTAATTGCCTTCCCACTCTAACAATCTAAGTCCCTATGTTGATTTTCTTTAAGATTAAAAAAATACCAGGAATCTAAGCAATCAGGAAGTGTAAAGAATCAGATATTTATTTTCAGTTTATATATTTCAAACATGGGGCTTTTTTTTTTAAAGGAAAAGAGATGGGTAGTAGCAAGAACTTATTCAAATAAGCCTCTTGTAGAATAGATTTTATTATAAAGTTCTCTCCTTCTCACCTCTTAATCTTTCAACACCCACAATCCTAGGTAAAAAGTTGTGTTTACAATAATGATTTTTGCCTCTGCAAACCCTGATCAATTTTTAGGACATCAGTTAAAACAATAGATAATGTGGGACATTTTAAACATTGATGTATCACTGTGTTTACTATGGTCTGAATGTGTCCCCTCAGAGTCATTTGATGGAAACTTAATACCTCATGCAACAGTGTTGAGAGATGGGATCCAATGGGAGCTGTTTAGATACGGAGGTCTCCACTCTCAAATGGATGCGAAAAGCTGGCTTCTGCTCTTTTTGGCCATGAGAGGATAGTTCACTCGTTTTCATCTTCTTTCTTCTGCCACAGGAGAACACAGCAAGAAGGCCGCCAACTGACACCTGAAGCTGATAATTTGACCTTAGCCTTCTCAGCCTCCAGTACCATGACAAATAAATTTATGAAGATTTTCCCATAAAGTCTCAGTATTCTGTCATCACAAAGTGGTGTTACCAGTCTTGGATACTCTGTTATAGCAGCACAAAATGGTCTAACATGGTATTCTAATAATTTGAGCAGCAATTATAATTTTTTTCATTTTTTTATTGTTGATCCTTAATTACATAAGCAAAGAGCCTCAAATCTTATGGATAAATAGAAACCCACACATTTCACTTCTTAATTTTTTTTAAAGACGCTTCATTTATATGCACAAGCTTCTCTGAAGTCACAACACAATATTTCTTATGTATCAGGTTTTTTTATTTATAAGTTCAACGAGATGTTTAAGGCTAGATATAGAAACTACAACAACAAAAAAAAGTCTAACCACTTTGAAACATTCTTACACTTGCTGATGGTTTGAAATCTGATGACAAAGGCATTATCAGTATTTGGCTCTTAAGAGTTAAAAGGAAGAGCTGTACAAAGGGTGGACACAGAGGACTCCCATTGTGTGATCTCCTGTTCCTCCTCCTGAGCTAAGCACCTACATTTCTCTCCATCTTCAATGCCTTGAGTCCTTTCCATCTCTTTCTTAGGCTATGTAGTCAATCACCTAACCTATATTCCTGGTCACATTCTTGCCTAATTATCTGCTGTACTGCAGTCAGAGTAGCACTTTAAAATAAAATCCTCCCATTACCACCATGCTTTGACATTCTTCAAGGTCACTGTATTGACCTCACAATAAAGTCTAAATTCCTACAGTCCTGGCTGCAACCTAGCTTCCCAACCTCACATCCTACCTTCCTCTATCTCACACAATCATCTTTACCCATAAAAGCATTTTGTTTCCTTCAAAACCCCTGTGTTCTCTCTCCTGAATTTCAAGAATGTTATGTCCTGGAACATTCTTTGTTCTACTCTCCTTTAACCTCATTATCCCTATTTACATTTCAGGTCTGAGATTATACATATTTCCTTCAGAAAACATCTTTCTAGACCCTTCCTGGAATACTTGTTACTTTCTCGAGCTCTAACTCTGACATAGCACTTGTTGCTATACCCAGCTCCTCTCCTGTTATGGTTTGGATCTGAGGTGTTCCTCCGAAGCTTCTGTGTTAATGCAGGAGTGTTCAGAGGTAAAATGATTGAAATATGAGAGCTGTAACCTAATCAACCCATCCTTGTTCGAATGGATTGACAGGTGATAATCATACACAGGTGGGATATGGAGGAAGAGATGGGTCACTGCGGGTATTCCCTGGAAGGCACATTTTCCCTGCAGCCCTTCTTCCCCAACCCACTGCTTTCTGACCCTACTATAAGCTGGGTAGCTTTCTTCCAGCCCGTTCATTCCCCATAATGTGCTGCTTCATCTTGGGTCCAAAACCCTCATCTATGAACTGACACTTCTAAAACTGTGAGCTCCAAATAAACTTTTCCTCCTCTAAGTTGTTCTTGTAGGGTATTTTGGTCACAACAATGTGAAATCTGACTAAAACATCTCTTACTCCAGATTGCAAGCTACAAGAGCAGATATTATATATTATTCTTTCAGTGTCAATCCTCGAGCCTGGAACATAGAAGTACTTAATATACACTTGCTGAATAAACATGTAATGTTGACTCTCTTGGTGACAGGAACCACATGAGAATGTGCTTTGTCCTTACTTCATAGGCTTTTGTTTATCTGTTATGGAATTTAATATATAAATTACATTCTAAAAGCAATTCCTTTTGTGGGTGGATGTGCTTTCCAAAATATGTTTTTCACAGAAACTCTATAAGAAAGTTAGGGCATTTGCTATAATCTCCATGGAATAGTTCAGACAATTGAGGTTCGGTGAGGCCGTGTGACTTAATTAGAAGAATTCAAGTTATGGAGTAAGGCCTAAAATTCACAAAATCTGTTTCAAATTGCTTTTTCTAGCTGTAATACACTGAATTTTCCCTGCTTGTTATTTTTGTTTATTTGTTTTGGGGACACATGCTTCTGCATGCTTAGCAGTTCATCTCCCTTTTTAATTGTATATGGCTTAACTGATACTAAAAATAATGCTCACAAAGTACACATATCAAATTATGTGTACACATATTATGAGTACACATATCAAATCAGAGCAGACAAGTTGTTCCAGGCATATTCTAGGGGGCAGCGGGAGATATTGTGGAATCTAAAGCCAGTTAAAGAGAACTTACAAAATATGTAAGCCACATGTAGAAAACAAAGACATAAATCTCATTCCCCAAAGTGTCTCTATGTAACCAGAAGCTACTCTTTCCCCTATAATTTTGTAGCTGTTTTGGTTCCATAAACATATGCTAAAGGTATGTACTTGTAAACTTACCTAATGTTCACTCCATCATCTATTCAACAAGTGGAAGCATCCTTATGTTAGAATGGGGGACAAAATAGATAAATGAAGTAATTCTTGCTTTGGAGGAGGTTGTATTCTAGTGGGGTAATTGACAAAAGAGTTAAAAATTAATCATTGATGTCCATAGCTGCTTTGAGGCAAATAAAGAGTTTATGGTACAGAACATAGTGAGAATGTCCACCAGATAAAGTGTTGATAAAGTTTCTTATTTAGGCAGAAACTTGACAAATGAAAAGGAATCTAGGTAAGAATTATGAGAGGAAAAACATTCAGATAGGTGAAAGAGCAAATAAAAAGAGTTTTGACATTAAAGAACAATTTAGCTTTTCATTGTACACTCTAATGTTGGATCAGATACCTGAGGGAGTGGTAGAGAAAGTCCTTTAGCCTTTCCATTCTGGAAGCAACTTTAAAGCTTTGGGCAGGAATAGTGATTCTCCTGATTACTTCCTCTGATTTACTTTCTATTTTATTCCCCTGTGTGCCTCTAGAGTACTTCCTTGATTAAGTTATTCAATCCTCATCCATTCCTCCATATATGTATACAGTGCACAGCTATTCATAATTACATCCCTTTGATCTATAGAATATACAAGCATGTCTGAGAAAATTGGGTGCTCCCTGCATGTTTCACAATTTGAATTCAATTTCAAAAAAATCTCCAGGTAACTTTTCACTTAGAGAAAAAAAAGAAAAAGAAAATAATTATTTTTTAATAAAAAAAAATCCATTAATGGAATCAACACTGTGATCAAATGAAATCTCACCCTGGGATGCAAGAATAATTTAACGTGCAAATCAATTAATTTGATACAGAACATAAACATATTGAAGAGTAAAAATCATATGATCATCTCAATAAATCCACAACTGTAATCATACACAATAAAAATAGAGCTTTCTCTCTAAGATCAGGAACAAGACAAAGACATCCACATCCACTTGCCACTTCCATTCATGTGGAAGTCTTAAACAGAGAAATTATGCAAGAAAAAGAAATAAAAGGTGTAAAAGTCAGAAAAGAAGTAAATTTATTTGCAGATAAAATTATATATATATATATATAAAGCCCTTAATGACTTGGCCAAATAACTGTTAGAACTAATGAACAAAATTAGTAATATTGCAGGAATTCAGAATCAACATACAAAAATCAATTGCATTTCTCTATACTAACAATGAACTCTTATAAATCAAAATTAAGAAAACAATCTGTTTATAATGAGCATCAAACAAAATAAAATACTTAGGAAGAAATTAAACCAAGTAGGTCAAATACCTGAAAACTGAAAATTATATAAAATGTAGATAAAAGAAATCAAAGATTAACTAAATGAAGAGATTCCATGTTCATGGATTAGAAGACATAATGCTATTAAAATGTTCACACTACCAAAAGCAATCTTTGGAATATGTGAAAACATTTACAACACTTTGTATCTGATAAGAGATTTGTCTGCAAAATATATACAGAATTCCTATAACTCAATAGCAAAAAGACAAGGTAACCTGATTAAAAAATCATCAAAGGAACTAAGTAGACATTTTTTCCAAAGAATACATACAAATAGCCAACAGTACATAGCAAGATGTTCAACATCACAAATCATTGTAGAAATGCAAATCAAAAGCCTCAGTGACAGATCTTCACATTTGTTAGAATGGCTATTATCAAATCCGTAAGATGTGGGCAACAAACCTTTGTACATAGTTGGTGGGAATGCAAAATCAAGAAGCTCCCATGGGAAACAGTAAGGAGGTTCCTCACAAAATTAAATAAAAATAGGAGCACCATATGATCCAAAATTTCACTTCTAAGTATGTATCCAAAGAATTTTTAAGTCAGGATCTCAAAGAGCTATCTGCATTTGCATGATTATTGCAACTTACTCTCAATAACCAAGACATGAAAATGACTTCAATGTCATTAACAGATAAATGACCAAAGAAAATGTGATGTGCACACAAACACACACACACACATACAAAATGAAATAATATGCAGCCTTAAAAATGAAGGAAATCTGCCATATATAACAGTATGATGAAACTAGAGGACAGTGTGCCCAATATAATAAGAACAAATAAGCAAATAAAGAAAGAGGCACAAAAACTGCATGATTCCCCTTATTTGACATTTCTAAAAGAGTTAAACTCAGAAGCAGAAGATATAATGGCAGTTATCAGGGGCTGAAAATAGAAAGAAGTAGGGAGATGATGGTCAACAGATGCAAAGTTTCAGTTATGAGGATGAATAAATTCTAGACGTGCTTTGTACAGCATAGTGCCTATAGTTAACAGTACATTGTGTGCTACAAAAATTAAAAGAATAGGTCTTTAGTTAATTGTTCTTATCTCTCTCATACACAAACACACACACAAAGTGGATGGAGAGGCAGGAGGTAAGTTTTGCAGGTGATAATATGTTTGTTATCTTGATAATAATAATGATAATTTATGGGTGTATACATATGATCAAACTCATCAAATTATATACATTAAATATGTGCTTTTTTGGTGTAACAATTATACCTCAAAACAGCTGTTGAAAATTATTTTACATTCAGAAACACAAAATCACTGCATACCATATGTGTTTAGTGTTCATATGTTAAGATTGTTCCTTTAAGACCAGGACCATTGACCCATCTTTAATGATACGGAAGTCAGGAAAGAGTTTTCCATATAGAAGAGTCAGTTTTCCGGGGCTTAAAGAATTAAACCAACTGAGAATGTCACAAATATAATCTTCTCACAGTCAAATTTTGACAAAAAGAGCTCATATTTCCTGCATCTTATGTTAAGTCAAGAGAAGCATACCAACACCTTCAAGTTCATTTTTAAAGGTACCAGATGCTTGTGCCTGACAAGACACCATTATCTGAATTATTTACTCAAGTAGATTTCATTTCTGGAAATGAGAAAATAGGAGAATACTAAAAACTCCAATCGCAAGGTTATATTTGATTATGAAATGGATTCATTTCAAACTTCTGCTTCCTGAAGAGATTTCTGATTAGTTTCATTACTTAACCTACCTGAGCTATTTGTAACACTTGAGCCTTGGTTAGCCAGGAAGGCCATTCTCATGGTTCTATATCCAAACTTCCAGGAGAGCCAGTGATCCGTCAACCTCCTACTGAGTTTAATCATATTCACTTCAGGAAACTATTTGCCCTGGGAGTGTTGAGTTTGTTGTTGTGCTATAATTTATCATATGAAGCAAAGTATCCATTTATAGACTGTCAGAAAATCCTCCAGGAAAAAAAATGAGATAAATATCACTTTGTTTCTCAACCTAAATCAACATTTTCATCATTTAAACATGTCAAGTCTCTGTAACATCAAGACAAAGCTAAAATAAAGAAAGGGGAAAAATAGTACAGCACAACCTTGGATAGCCAACAAAATTTAAAAGTGCATTTAGGGTATTGTAGAAGAGAAAGCAGTTAAACCAGTTCAGTTGATACTTAAAACAATCTTGTAAAGTGGGCAACATTACTCCCATCTTATAGAAAGATAAACAGGCAATAAGAGACCCAAGTATGATACCACAGCTGTAGTTTTGGGAAACCTGTATTTTTCCCCATTATTCCAAATAGCTTATATAATGCATTGGAGAAGAAAATGAAGGGAAATTACAAGCACATATCAGAATAAGGTATCAACAAGTATACGAATAAAATTGGTAACAGTAAGAATGCAGATATTCATAGACTCCCCATCTACTTTTCTATTGTCTCAGAGTGAAGAACTTTGACAGAGCCATAGTTCTCTGGGAAACCCTGATTATCAAGCAGCCCCATATGGAAGTCTTCTGGCAAATTTTGTTCTCAGGCTTGGTCACATTTTTTTTCTTCACAGATGACACCTGCCAGCTAGAGACTCTGGCCTCCTAGTAGGCAGAGGGTTCATACAAAGCATTGCATTTATCATGGCATGCAGAATTCGGCTTAGCAGTGTAAAAGGACAACAATTTCAATCTCTTGTGGTTCTTGGGGGTTGACAGGGATTGGCTCAATGGTTTTTCTGCTCCATGCAATTTTGGCAAAGGGCCTTGGAGATCTGGGGGCTTATTTAGCAGGAATGTCCAGGAGAGCTTGTTAACATGCCTGACAGTAATGCTGCCTCCCTTCTGGGAGTTCAGCTGGGGCTATCAACTGGAGTAATGGGCCTTTTCATTGGATTGGATTACTCAGAGCACAGGGGCCATAATCTAAGAGAGAGCTTTCTGTCAGAAAGCATTTCAAAGGATAGCTACTGGTCCTCTTATGACACATTTTAGAAGACTCCATATGCCAACCTGCTGCTTTCTGTTTACTAGTTCAGATTTAGGGAGAAGAAGAAGCAGAACCAACTCTTTTTTTTTAATATTTTATTCTAATTTGTTATATATGGCAATAGAATGCATTACAATTCATGTTATGCATATAGAGCACTAATTTCATATTTCTGGTTGTATACAAAGTATATTCACTCCATTTATGTCTTCATGTACTTAGGGTAATGATGTCCATCTCATTACACCATCTTTTTTACCCCATTACCCGCTCCTTTCTCCTCCCTCCCCTTTGCCCTATCTAGAGTTTGTCTAAGCTTCCCATGCTCCCCCTCCCAACTCTACTATGAGTCAGCCTCCTTATATCAGAGAAAACATTCAGCATTTGGGTTTTTGGAATTGGCTAACTTCACTTAGCATTATATTCTCCGACTCCATCCATGATTGTATTCTCCTTTCTTGCTGAGTAATATACCATTGTGTACATATACCACATTTTCTTTAATCATTCATTTACTGAAGGACATCAAGGTTGGCTCCACAGTTTAGCTATTGTGAATTGTGCTACAATAAACATTGATGTGGCTGTGTCTCTGTAATATGCCGTTTTTAAGTCTTTTGGGTATAAACTGAGGAGTGGGACAGCTGGGTCAAATGGTGATTCCATTACAAGTTTTCTAAGGAATCTCCATACTGCTTTCCAGAGTGGTTGCACTAATTTGCAATTCCACCAGCAAATGTATGAGTGTGCCTTTCCCCCCACATCCTCACCAACACTTATTGTTGTTCATATTCTTAATAGCTGCCATTCTGACTGAAGTGAGATGAAATCTTAGAGTAGTCTTGACTTGCATTTCTCTAATTCCTAGAGATGTTGAACATTTTTTCATGTATTTGTTGATTGATTGTATATCACCTTCTGAGAATTTTCTGTTCAGTTCCTTGGCACATTTATTGATTGGGTTATTTGTTATTTTGGCGTTTAGCTTTTTGAGTTCTTTATATACCCTAGAGATTAGTGCTCTATCTGATGTGCAAGTGGTAAAAAATTTGCTCCTAAGCTGTAGGCTCTCTATTCACCTGACTGATTGTTTTCCAACTCTGGATGTAAGCATCAGCATGACCATGGAGGAGTTGTTGAAGGTCATCTTCAGTTCCCAGCACCCATAAAAAGTCACACTTTTGGCAGATAGAGAAGCAATAACAACCATTTAAGAATGTCTCTAAAATCTTCTCATTAAGGGATACTGGGAAAATATAATGATTGAGAGGAAAGTGTTCTAATGACATAAGCTCCAAAGTTTTAGAAGTAGATACATATATGGGAGACTTTTTCATCAAGTAAAAATAAATAAATAAAGGTCCATCTACAACCAAAAAAATTTTCTTTTAAAGTTGTGAGTCTAATATGACTGAGATGGTATATGCAAATCAAATAACCTAAGTAAACAAATACTCAATTCAATGTTTATGATACAAACAAACCAGACTGTGGTCTTTCATAGTGTTCACTTCCCAAGTTGATGATTGCGGTTGGAGCATAGAAAAAGCAGCATATTGTTGTGTCTGAATTTTACTGTAAAAATAACCAGACTATATTTTAAGGTTCTGTTCTAGGATTGATTCTTATAAAACCCAATGAATTGGTCTGGATCAAAGCTTTAATGGTAACCAAATAACTAACATATTTGTGACAGATGGTGGGCCAGATGACTAAATATGCATTACATTGAGTCCTTACCAAACAACTTTTAAAATACACAGCCTGTGGAGTGATTGAAAATGACTCATAGATTTATAGAATGTATTATGTTTACAGTAAAATAAAAGTAAGAAATATCTATAGGTGCCAAAATAATATTTTCTATGATGAAAAATGTTGGATAATGCAACATAACATACATCCTCAGCAAATTTCCTCTGGTTATTTAAAAGTCACAATCCAATGCTGCAGTGAGCACAGCTTTAGCATTCTGATAAGATACAACAGGGCTAGAATATCAAGCAGGTGGAGGAAAGCATGGTCTCTGAGACAGACAGAGATGAGGGCAAAGGAGAAGGTAGAAGGAAAAACAAGGAAATGAATAAAATTAACCAGAAAGAAAACTCTCAAGCAGGTTCAGTTACAAATCTGCTTTAAGAACCAAATTCTGTGCACACAGAAAATAAGTTTCTTACCTTAATGTCCTTAAAACATACATTGTCATAACTATTTTTTTAAACATAGCATTTTTTTCTATATTTGGAAAATTTGGGATGGTGGGAAGGCAAATTCCCTAATTTCTCATCCTAAAACAGGCCTTGTTCTCGCTCTTACTATTTAGGCTTTTGTGTGTTGGTTTATTCATTTTTTTAAAATAACTACAGTACAATTAGTTTCTTTTTTAAAACAATATAGCCGTAAACTCAACAAAATAGAGATTATTGTTAGAATTTTTACTGTTAAAGATTAGGTAGGATTAGAAAGTGAGAAACGGCTTTGTGTAGGAGGAGCACCTGACTGTTTTCAGGCATCTGGTGCATGTGGCTAATTACAATTTCATTCAGATATTACATTCTAGAAAGAGGAGGTGAAGAATCAGTAATTTACCCACAGGCAATTCTTACACAAAACAGACCCAAAGATACTTCCTTGCTGAAGTTCACGTGTTTCCCAAAGATTCTGAGACCACTAGGAGAACTATGCTCCTGTTATAGTTTGGATCTGGAATGTCCCCTCCAAATTTTATGTGTTGAAGGCGTGGTCCCCAATGCATCAAGATTCAGAGGTGGAGCTTTTTGGAAGGAATTGGATCATGAGGGCTCTGACCTTATCAGTAGATTAATTGATTAAGCAGTGGGGTATGGTTAGAGGAAGACTGTCACTCGGGGCAATCCTGGAAGGGTTTTTCTTGTTCCCAACCCCTTACCACTCACTACTTCCCAGCTACTATGGGCTGAGCAACTTTTCTCTGCCTCTATGATATTCTGTTTTACCTCAGGCCAGCAATGGAGCCAGCTGACCTTGTAGCAAAATCTCTGAAACTTTTCTTCCTTTAAGTTGTTTATGTCAGGTATTTTGGTCAAAGCAAAGAAAAACTGACTCAGCCAGCTCCCATTATCCCTTCTCCATCACAATCCCTAGCTCCATATTCTCTGTCCTCACCAAGATACTGTGTACTCTAAGAGCAGTCTGTCCCTGTGACTGAAACACAAAGAGGTTTGGCTACAGAGATCCCATGGCAAAAGCAAAGATTTTAAGTCATAGCCGTATTTTAATACTTCAGGGTTACCAGGAATCTTGTCTCTTCCCATCAAAATCTACATAATTCACAACATAATATGTGTCCCAAGGCAAACGAGAGATCAACCCTACATTCAGCAATGCCAGAAATTCACTGTCCCTCCACTCACAGCCCTGTGGAAACCCCTAGTCTAGTGGAGGCTTCATCAGCTCTCTCTCTCTGTAGAACTTTAGGACCCACTTCAGTCATAAAGACAGAGAAAAAACTTGTGAATTTAACAAAAGCTAAAGGCTCTTGGGCTCATGTCACATACAGACTGAGCACAGAAGCCATATTTGAGGCCATCTGACTGGTGGACTTTAGCAGTTAGAATGGTTTTATGACCCTATGGCCCTTGAGTTTGCCATGTATGTGGAGTATGGAGGATCCAAGCTTAAGCATGAGTAAAACATTTTAAAAAATGAATGAGAAGGCCAGGCACAGTGGCACGCCTGTAATCCCAGTGGCTCAGGAAGCTAAAGCTGGAGGATGGAGAGTTCAAAGCCAGCCTCAACAAAAGCCAGGCACTAAGCAACTCAGTGAGACCCTGAGGGCTGGGGATGTGGCTCAGTGGTCGAGTGCCCCTGAATTTAATTCTCAGTGCCTTCCTCCCCCCGACCCACACCAAAAAAAAAAGAATGAGAAAAGTGTTTTAATTTTTACTCTTCCTGCTAGGAGTCTCAGCAGGGCAAGCTACATCACATCTCCTCCTTTCATCCCAAGCACTGTGCATAATTTGCAAGTAAGGGAAGTTGGAACTAACCTTGACCTTTAAGTTCTCCATAAGGAATTTCTTGGCCCTAAATTCCCCAGCTCCCCACTGGGGAAATGAGAAAGAAGCATTCTGAGAGAACACTGGGGAGAAGGAAAAAATGGTGATTTCAATGCAGCATAAAGTTGACTGTTTACCACACAGAGTTAGCATTTTGTTCTGATTTGAACTGGACATAGAACTAACTAGAAACTCAAGAACTCACACTCTGGCCAGCAGCTCTCACTGGACAGGCCTCCTCAAGCTGACCAAGCAGATCATTGATCCCAAGGAACACTATGTGGGAGGGAGGATATGGCTTGTTTGTTATTTCTTTCCACTAAATGCCAAAGGAACAGTGTCCATGTCTGTCTTTTACACTACTTTCTCTCAAATACTAGAACAGGGCCTGGAATAAAGTCACTATCCAATAAATATTTTGTATGTGTGTTATTTCCCTTCTATTTTCTATGTGTGTGTGTGTGTGTGTGTGTGTGTGTGTGTGTGTGTGTGTATATATATATATATATATATATATATATATATATTTGCAACTATCGTGTACATATAATTTTTTTATCTTTTCTACTAAATATTGCAAGTATTTATTTATGTAGCCACACAACATTTGTGGTGATAAATTTAAGTGACTTTCTAATATTCTTTATATCTTAGTGCCTAAATATATTTCAGTTTTTGGATATCTAATTTATTTATGATTTTTTTAATATGTCAAAAATTTTTTTGAATTTTTTAAAATTTATATATGACAGTGGAATGCATTACAATTCTTATTACACATATAGAGCTCAACTTTTTATATCTCTGGTTGTATACAAAGTATATTCACACCAATGTACTTTTGGATAATAATGATCATCACATTTTACCCTCATTTATAACCCCATGCCCCCTCCCTTCCCCTCCAACCCCTCTGCCCTATCATGCCAAAATTTATAACCTACGTTTTGACATCTTTTCACATATTTATTTTTGAACTATTTCTTTAGCATGAATGAGATGACTAAATGAATGGATTTGCACATTTATATGATCCTTGATTAATAGTAAACAATTCTTTCCAGGAAGAATTGAGAGAGACTGAGATAAGAGGATCAAAAGTTTGAGGCCAGACTGAGTCTGTCTCAAAATAAAAATATTTTTAGAAGGGCTGGAAGTGTAGCTCAGCAGTAGAGTGCTTGCCTAGCTTGTGTGAGGTCCTGTGCTTAATCCCTGGTCCCCGTGACAACAGCTTGGTGAGTAGAGACAGACCTGAGACCATAGTTATACCAGTTTAACTAACTGAAGATTGAATGCAAAGTTCTTTTCCCCCTGGTATTTATAATTTGGCTTACTTTCTTTCATGTTCATGTTCTCTCAACTATCTTCAGTGATGAGGTCAGAGTAACATCTATCTTTATTCCTCACTACATCAGTGACATCAGAGACTCATCAGTTGTTGAGGAAGTCAATAACTTTATTTACTTAACTACCTTCAGACCCTCCTATTGAATTCAAGATTTTGAGCTTGCAAGAGATACTAAGGAAAGATTGGAGCCCATTTCTTCAAGTACAAAATGGCTACTAGAGAACAGAAGGAAATGATCAGAGTAGTTACAAAGATAACTTCCTGCCATTCGCTAACCCAAACAGTTGTATAACTTAGAGAAATTTCCAAGCACTGCAAGAGATTTTCTAAGAGATTCATGGATTCATCGTAGATATTTTTGCTTTTTAATCCTATTGTCCATGAGTTGTCTGCATCTTTAATGGTATAAAAGAGGATCGCAGTCAAGTGTTAATCAAACAAGATGTAATTGCATTTTCCAAGCGTGTAGTACTTGAAGTCATAGGGTGAATTTATATTACCTTTCCCCTGAGGACCATGAAAGAACTTGTACTTTGAATTTGTTCATCCCTGACGCAATCAGGGGTGAAAGACATAATTATCCCCAGTTTTCATTTCATGTTTATAGAAAGTGAGCTCAGCTGAAAACACAGGTTAGTATTTAGATCCTTTAATTCTTGAGTTCAGGATGTGATTTATTTCATTATTTATTTTATCATAAAAGCATAGGTCTTCAGAATTTCCTATTTCTAAACTTTATCACCTTTCCTTGGTTGCCTTCTCTAGAATCAAAACAGTGACAGCAACAATTATTTCTAGTACTTGGCATATTGAAAAGTTTCTGCAATTTCATATTTTATTTTATTTTAGTCCCACTTACATAGTTTGCTTAGACTCTGTGCATTTGTGTTCTTGGTGTCTTTTCATTGAATTTCCTTTATTCTATATGTCTAACTTTCAATTACATATTGATTAGAGGTTAATCAATTAAAAAAAAATACGTCTTCTCCAGTCTTACAGGAAGCTAAAGTCGAGATTATTTCCTAATTTCCCCCCTTAGTATAAATCATTTATCTATCCATCTTATAGGGTGCATAGTATTATTTAGATAGGACTCATGACCAAACATTTAGAGATTAAAAAACTCTAGGAATCCTATCTTCTGTATTCAGTCCCCTCTAACATTATAAGTTGACTATCAAATGGAAATGTCTTCAAATTCTATTCCATTTTGCTTGCTTATTTTTTCAATTCATAGGTTTCAGATGTTTATATTGATAAAGGATACAAATGTTTTAAATAATGAGAAAAATATCAAGACACTGGCTGATTACAAGCTTCTCCCGCTAAATTGCATGTCAATAATGAATTCTAATAAAATTGATTTCAGGCATGTCACAGCACACTAAAAATGTTTCTATTATTGTCCCAGGATGTGTTGGTGCGCGCCCGTAATCCCAGCTACTTGGGAGACTGATATAAGAGGATCATAAGTTTGAGGCCAGGCTGAGCAACTTAGTGAGACTATTTCAAAGTAAAAAGATTTTTAGAAGGGCTGAGCGTGTAGCTTAGTGGTAGAGTGCTTGCTTAGTCTGAAGTCCTGTGCTCAATCCCTGGTCCCCGTGACAACAGCTTGATGAGTAGAGACAGACCTGAGAGCAAAGGAGGCTGAAAAAGTCTAATTTGACTTTTCATCCTTTTCCTGACAGTGCTCTGACAGATTCCAAACATGGCATTGCAGTTCCAGAAGAAAAAGCAGAGGGAGAAAATTTTAGATTAGTTCCCCTCTTGATTTAATGTGAACTTAATGGTAGTATGAATCATAGTGAATGAGCAGTTCATAAGACCATTGAACTAGAATGCTCCATTTTTTTCTGGCAGCTACAAAATAAGTTCTATACAGTAATGAACTCAAAACTAAAATGTAGTGAAAGGAAAATATTTCTAGCACAATGCGTGACCACTCTTCTTCAACTTATATCCCTAGTTATCAGCATTTCATATCACCTCTACAGACACTTCTTACGTTCCTCTGGGAAATAACTCTAGTTTTGGAGTAGGTTAGGCCCAGCTGTTTTGCACTTGAAGCACCATTTGCTTCTCCTTCATGGTATTCATCAACATTGCACTCGCATGATTGTGGGATGACTCACTGCCTCCCCAGACACTAAGATCTTTAGGCAGCCAGAACACTGTACCACATTCGCTGCCTTACCTCCCATTCTGAGCACCAATAGACCAGCAACAAACATCTTTGGATGGATAAATAAAAGGCTGGAAAAAATGAATAAGTATATGATTAAAGGTCAGTCAAGTCTCAAAGATTTTCAGAGAATACATGAATGCACAGCAGTTGCTCTGTTGCACAAATAAGTTGGGGGGGACACACAAGTTCATTTGTAATGTGTTTGGCAAATATATTAACTTTCATCAATATCTTTTTCCTTAATCTGGACAAATATTCTCAAAAATTTCTTTCTCTGTATGTCTCCCTGTGTGCATGTGTTATTTTAATGCAGATGCATCTAAAAAGTCTTTTTATACACAATTTCCCAATCCTGTAACCATTTACTCAGATGTTGCAACATAAGAGCACCTGGATGAATTTTTAGATAAGGGCCCCTGCTTTGCTTCTCCCTCTCCATCATATCATAGCACTCACGCTTTGTTAATTGCAAACAGTCTTCAATCTATATTGATCCCTGATTCATATGTTTACTTAGTCTGAAAAATAAAAAAGTGTTTCCACACAGCTGATTGCAATATAAATTAAGCACCAGCTGGGCTTGTGAGTCAGTGGTTAAGGATTACTGCAGCTTTATATCATGGCAGAATTCCAGTTGTGAGATCAATCATGGAAAATAAATACTAAGCATGAGCTGAAGATTTTTTTCCTGAGGGTTTCAGAAATGAGGATGAAAAGTTTTGAACAGAAATAAAATTGAAGAAGGTCATCTTCTGCTGACCCCCAGTGAGGTTAACTTTCCTGTTTATGGAAAGCGGTTCTTTTTTTTGAAGAGCAGTGAAGACATACTGGATGTATGATGCCATTTCTCTGACTAATTTGTTGCTGTCTCTGAGGAACAGAAAAGAGAATGTGGTGACAAAGCAGCTGACTGGAAGCCTTGGCCCTGCTACTTCTGTGCTTGTTTTATGACTGAATAACTACTAAACACCTTTGAGCTCTATTGAGTCCATTCATTTGTCATAGCCCTGGCTCTGCCACTAGCTGGGTGACCTTAGGCAATGACATTCTGACTTAGTTAACCCTCTATGTCTGTTTCCATACACATAAGATGGAAATCATCACGCTACCTACCTCAGAGTGCTGTTTTGAGGATTAAATGCAATAATATTTATATAGCACTTGCAAAAAAAGGCTGGTATACAATAAATATTGCATAAATGCCAGCACTATAATTTCTGTTACATTTTCTCTTATGAATGACCGTGCATTCTGTTTGTGCTTAGGTTGGAAGTATACCAAAATCTGATGATTGAATTAAGTAGGCAAAATCGGGGACCAGAAGTGGTCTATCTTTCCCTTTACCCCTGCTCCACCTTCCCTAAATCTTCATTAACTATCCTCAGGACCTTGAGCCCTGCACTGGCTTGTTAGGGCTGCCACGTTCTGGAAGTCTCAAGTTCAAGGTCAAGAGATCAGCAGGGTGGATTTTGTCAGAGGCCTTCTTTGGCTTGCAGATGGATGTCTTTTCAGGTGTCTTCACATGGTTGTCCCTCTGTGCATTTTATGTCAGTGACCAACTTTTCTCTTAAGAAGGGCTGTCCCCCTTAGAAGGACATTATTCACATTTCACTTCTCAGAAAATGACAAATTCAACTAATAGTACCTAGAGGTCAAGCACTTGTCCCTTAGTTCTGCCTCTTTGAGATTTAGCTGAACCCAGTCGGAGTTGTTCTCCCATGCTATGCTCATTCTTGGATGCGGGCTTGGCCTCAACCATGTTTTGCTGCTGCTTCTTCATCTTTGCTGTCTCTTTGGAAGATTTTGGTCCTACCCACTGAGCTGTCAGGCTGCCAGTCTTCATTCCCATGAGTAAAGTGTTGAAACCCTTAGCAGGATTTCTCATTATCTTTTGCTCTTAGAGGAAGATTCAGTCCTAAGTTTTCCACCCAGGAAGGTCACCCTTGGGGAACTTTATTCCATGTCTCTGAGCACCTCATTTCCTCATAACACAGAATACCTAGGCACCATTCTAAAAGCAGTCTGCTATCTCTATAGAAGCCTGTTTAGCCCCTTTTTGGACCCATTCCTGGCAATATAATGTTATTTCTGCAAAACCTTCCTTAGTATTGTGCAGGTAAATGCATTCTACAGATATAAGTTATCCAAATTTCCTTTCTGGAAAAGAACATATGCTTGAAGTTAAACTGATTAAATTTTGATTATTTCTTGCATTTCTCTTTTGAATAAGTCACTGTCAAGAAACTACCATGTGCTCTGTACCTGTGATCTTAACATAAAGATTCTGCAGTTTATTTTTAGCCACAAAATGAGAATAGAATTGTTACCTTGTTGAGTTTATATCAGAACTGAGTAGTAAAAGATATGCAAAGTCTTTGGAATACATAGTGGATTCTCAATAAATATTTTCAGGTTAATGAAAAGTATCAAAAAATAGACCCATAGTACTTTACTATGAACCTCATATCTTACCAGCACTGATCTTTATACCATTTTAGTGAGGTTCTTCTTTACCCAGGCTCCATCAAACACTTCTCATTCATTTATTAAATAAATGAATAAGATCTTGTATGTTAACTCTGTCCCCAGATCCAAGAGATACAACAGTCAACAAAAAAGATATAGTCCCAGATGAAGCAGGAGTCTCTTAATGTTATGAGAAAAACAGACATTGAACAAATGAATACTGATGTGATATATTCTATGATGACGTATAGGGTGTTTTGTGTAGGATTCTGACCATGGAACTAGACAGGGAAGCATTCCCCGCAGTGAGCAAACTCCTGGGGGGTAACTGGCACCCTGATTCCCATGATTGGAATGCTCAACTATTCCCCGCTGAGACTATTAAGATAACTATGTGGATGCACTACCTGGTTTACACAGTGACATCTTTTGAAGGAGAGAGACTTTGTGTTTGCATTAACCTGGACCTTATCTCAGTTAGCTAGCACTCAGGGTTAAAGGAATACTGGTCAAAATGTAGTTAGTGGTGGTGGGTAATATGTAACTTTTGGGTTATTAAAGACCATGGCAGAGAGGGGTAGGTACTCCTTTTGTCTGCAATCCTTCTGTCTGTTTGCATTTTCCCTGTGTGTCTGTGTCTGTTCTTTGTGTGTCTCCTCCATAATTCTCCCTGCACTGGTGTTCCTTTACAGTTATGAGATCTGTATTTTATGACCTTAGTGTGACTCAGGAGCCACTCTGAAGCAGCACCTTCAGCTAACAGAATTCACTTAAGAAAATATCCAGTCTCCAAATTATGCACTAATAATAATGGTATGAGTTGAAGTCTGGCAGAGTTATCAGCATCTCTGCAGCAGACAGATTTCTGGATATTCCCACGACTTGTGTACATTCTGTCCAAAGTGACACTGATAGGAAAGGCATGTCTTACCACTCCTGGGAATATATGTTTGTTGTTTCATGAGATTTGGCTTCCACAAAAGAACTGAGGAAGGCTTGACATGGCTTTTTGTTATGAGAACATTCTTTCTGGGCCCATTCCTGGCAATATAATTTCATTTCTGCAAAAGCTTTCTAATGCATACCACTTTAACCCAGCTAGGGTAGTGCACTGCCTTTAGTTGTTTGATTGCACGGTTATGATTATTTCTTATAATACTTTTCTAAAAGTTGAACTGCTGGGTCAAAATCTGCAAGTTTGAATAGTTCTTTGGTAATTACCGACAAATTTCTCTTCAGAGGATATTTTCAATCTGATCAGCATGGTCTATTAAAATCCATATCTTCTGGGACATGTTCTAAATTTAAGAGACAAATAAATAAATAAAAGCACAGTGATTTAAATTGTGTATTCTTATTTGTTTTGCACAAACATAAACTCTAACCAATTTTTCTTTTGCTTGTTCTATCTCCCTCTCAGATTGCTTCTTGAAATTCTTCCCACCTACATCTTCATGTGTGGTCTAATGGAGCTGGTCCTTTTCTCTACAGATACTTTGGTCTTTATCAGAGAGGAATGCAATGCTTCATTTGACCCTGACTTGACAGATTTGAGGTTTGGCAATAAACTCCTCTTATCTTCCTTATCAGATCTGAAGGTCAGAGAGGTAAGATTGCAAATCTAAGTTCTATTTTTGACAATGGATGCCAAACATTCCCTTTTCATCAGCAACATCAAAAACCTTTATTGCTTTCTCTTGCTAAATTCATTTCTGGGAAATCTTGATTTATTATAGCCTTATTTGGATCCTATATAAGGACTTGTTATCATGAAATAAAGACAAGATTGATTTTACTTTTATTTTGTAAAAGACAACACAACTTTCTTATTTGGAAGTTATCCATTCCAAGACACTGTGAATATCAGTGGCACTCAGTACCAGCTCTCTTTGGCCCTGGCACCAATTAGCAGAGAGGAAATCTGCCTTGGCCTCCTGTCCTCCATCCCAGCAATAATCACACCACTTTAGGTAACATAGATCTAAATCTGCACTGGCTAACACAGTAGTTTATACTATGTTATATAATTATACTGTAGCTACTGTGGTTAAGTTAAAATTAATTAATATTAAGTAAAAATTGAAAATTTAGTTCCTTGGTTGCATCAGCTATAAGTCAAGTGATCAGTAGGCAAGTGTATAATGGCTACTGTTTGAGCAGGATAGATTATAGACCATTTTCATTATCAATCTAGAAAATTATATTGGACATCATTCATCTAGAGATTCACTTCTGGTAATTTATAGAAAAGAGTTGAACAGTGTTCATGTGTTTTTCTTTTCAAGCAGTCTATTCCAAAATACACATCTCTGATTCATATGCTGGATTAGAATGAATACTTGCAAATCATATGTAGTGAGGAAATTTGAATCTAAGAGTATAAGAGTATATGACTGATTGCAAGAATAAAATGCAAAAGATGAATTCACCTCATGAGCAGCATATCCATCCTAGACCAGTTTTGCTAGCTAGTTCCCCTTTCACTTTCTGCATCCTTCCAGTGAGCCACTAGTCCTAGAGGACAGCTCTGGATAAGGCCTTCCAGCTAAGCACACGTTCACCACACATTTATTTAGCATCTCCCATGTGCCCAACACTGTCCTCAACACTGAGGATACAGTGGCACTTCCCATAAAAAAAAAAAAAAAGTGTTTGTCTTTATACATTCTAGCATAGGGGAGAAAAAAAATATCTTTATTTGCTCATGTAAGGCTCATGGCTGAGCCCTTGTAACTTAAGACAGTTCTAGCAAGAGAAAAGCAGACAATTTTATTTTATAGAAATGTTATAAGGAGATCTGTATGGTTTTATGAACAATGCTACAGAAATATGATTGTAGGACCAAAGAGTTTAATATGGTAATAAACTGGGGGCTGGGAGCTTAGCAAAGCCTGTTTGTTCCCTTTCTTTTCTGTGACCCTGTCTCTTCAGAGAAAAGGGTGTTAACGAGAGTCTTGTGACCTGCTTAAGGAAAGAAGTGAGGGAGAAAGTCAGAGTGACTTTTCTGCTTCTGAGGTTTTCTCAATTTTCTTTAGCTTAAAATGCTTGATAAGCCAAAGGTACTGCCTTTCCGGACAGCCTGTTTTGAGCTTGGCTACTACTAAACCAGTTAGCACCACTCACTCTTCAATGATTTTTATGGTATCATAAAGTAGAGGAAGTCTCTTTTCAACTTCCAGTACATAACTGGCCTTCACTTTAGCCTCCAAACTTTTCTCCATTTCACACTCACATACTTGGGCAGCCTTACATTTTCCATTCATAAAAATCTCCTTGTTCTCATTTAATATTTGCCTCAATGTGATATTTTCAACAGATCACTACTCTTAACTGACTTAGGAGAATCAGAATGATCATTTCCAGACAATAAGGAAGAAATTGTCCTTTCTGTAAGATATATATTAAATGAAATTTCAAGTTAAATTCATGACCAGAATGTGTTTGTACAGTCCTCTTTGCTTAGTGACGTGATACAATCTATCCAATGCTTCAAAGGCAGGTTTCTGGAAAAGCCTGAGTGTATAAAGTCCAAGTGTATAAAACATCCCTTATTCATGACATTAATTAACCAGAGTAGATGAAAACATGATGTCATGGGAAAGGAAATTCCATGTTGTATTTTTATTCATAGAAAATCCTTTGTGCCACAGCAGTTTGTTCTCTGTGGATGCTTGTAGCAGACTCATTTCAGATGCATCTAGGATTCTGGATTTGGCTAGCTGATGGGATCAGAAGGAAATGGTTTATGCTGGTTCTCTTCCTTACCAAGGGACAATTAGTTAGAAGGGATGAACACATGTGGAAGTCTATCCAAAAATAATAACACTAAATCATTCTGAGAACAGTAAAGGGAAAGACTGACTCTGCTGCTGAAACATTGAATACATAAAAAGCATTCCAAATAACTTGAAGCATCCTGATTAATTGAGATTGATGGCTAGCTGCTAGTTGGCTGACAAGAACTAATATGAATCTTTGTTGTACAAAAAAATGCTAAGTCAACTATAGCCTCTGATGTTAAGGTTTTGAAAGGGAATACATACACATATTTTTTTTCAATCTATATACATTTATTCTGAGCAATTATATTTTAATTTTTAAAATTTAATCCCACACTAAAATATTAATATTAAAAACATTATAGGTAAGTCTGCAGTGAAATTTCATTCCTAGACCTACAGATACTGGGAAGGCAGTCTTCATGAGAATCTTTGTTTCTTTATGGATTTAAGATGACCTTTTGCTGCCACTGCACATAGGCAATTGCAAACTCTTGAGGAAGAAATGTCTATGTTACTATTTATTTGTGCAGTAATCCCATATTTTTATCTAGCTAATGCTCTTTAATTTGTACCTTACTTTTTTATTCAGCAAATATTTATAAAGCACCTAATTTTAATTCAGGCAATGAAAGTTCTGTTTTAAAAAATAAAGGTAATACAAACACCATTCATAACAATAAAAAAAGTTATTGAATGCTTGTTTATCTGTACCTGATGCTGCACTACACATTATGCTGGATGAACTTACAATGGTCTCTGCCTCCTCTGAATTTATGAGATGAATACAGCAAGTGCTTCTCTTATGTATAAGGATAATTTACTTTCAATACAGTGATAGATTTGAAGGGGGTCATATAAAATATAGCAATTATTTGTTTATTTATTTATTTATTATGTGGTGTTGAAGATCAAACCCAGGACCTCGCACGTGTGAGGCCAGCACTATACCGCTGAGCCATAACCTGAGTGAGCAATTATTTTTTTATGTCTTTTGCAATTTAAAAAATTTTTTAGATTTTTTTGAATTCTATAAATTCCAATGCCACTTAATAATAAAAAAAATAGCTTAAAAAAGGGATTGAGACTTTGCTTTAAAATGATAAGCACAGGCTGGGGCTGGGGCTGGGGCTCAGTGGTAGAGTGCTGGTTTGGCACTGGGTTCGATCCTCAGGACCACATAAAAATAAATGAATAAATAAAGATATTGTGTCCAGCTACAAGTAAAAGAAAATTTTTTTAAAAATGACAAGCACATAATCTCCAAGGATATACTAAAAATCGCTCAATATATTTTGTCAGCCCCTGTGATTGATTCACATTGTCTCAAAATAAATCCATGTCTGTCCCACTCTTTACAAGCTGGATGGTTTAGAAAATGAAAAGGAGAAAACCAGAACAACTTTTCGCTTCAAAGCATGTAAGCCTTTATTTCATTTTTACTTCAATCACAATGTGTAGTGCTGATGGTAAACACAGCTGTGTGTGTGTTTTGTCAAAGATTATTCATAAAATATGGTTCTTTCTTAATCTAACTGAATAAAATATTAATGTACATCAAAATTATGGGCCTTTAAATACACAAACAAATCTTCCTTTAAAAATGACAGGCAAATGTACCTTAAATGTTTATATTTATGGTGACAAAACTAGGGACTCTACAGACTCTTCCCGAGGTTCGTTGAGGATAATAGGAATACACAATGTTCACTACTGTGATATTTACTAGTGAGTCCTGCTGAGCCTGGCTTTTTAAGGGGCAATGACTGATTTCAGAGAACTCATATCCATGCATGAATGATCATTAATCAAGAAGTACTTCATGCTCCCGATAAGTGTAACCCCTGACCTTAAACAGCTCAACATCCCTTCTCCTTCATTACTGATAAATCTCTTTACATGGGCATAAGGCAATATCAAAAATGAAGCAAGGGGTTTAAAACAATTAAACTTAGCATTGAAAAGATATCAATTATAAACTGATTTCACATGTGTGAATTCCTTTTATCTTTAGAAGGATGCAAATAAGTAATAGATATTAATAATTTCATTTCCCTCAGAAGGGAAAACTAAAGCTCAGCAAGAATAACTGAATATCTTATCCAAAACTACATACTTAGTTGGTGGCAAAGTTAAGGTTACAATACATGTTCTTGGATTCAAGGAGCCCTCTAGAAGCTACTTGGCTAAACACATTATTTTTTTTTTTATCATATTTTTTATTATATATAGGGGCTAGGGGATGGCTCAGTGTTAGTTAAGCACTGCTGCATTCACTCCTTGATACCAAAAAATATCATTAAAATTTGAAAGACTATTCTGATTAAAAGTTAATTTTAACAGTAATACCAATGACTTTTGTGTACCAATTATCAATTGAAATGCTTAACTTCGAATATTTGCGTATCTTAGGTATTCATGTAGCAAACTACTGTGTTTTAAGGGTTAAGCCACACAGAAAATTTTCAACCTGATAATAACAGATTGGAATCATGTCTAGAATTCCTACTGTCAGATAAGGACTACATAGTAATCCTCTTATAATTTTTCTATGTTCTTCAAGAACCTAAGAGGAAGGAAAACATGGGTCTTACTTGGCGGAAGAGGCATGCTATATAAACAGAATAAAGCTTCATAAATGTCAGCTCAGGCCCTCCTACTGGTGACATTAAAAAACCATCTATCATAAAAAATGTAACCCAACCCCCACTGGCAAAATATCCTACAGAGAGGAGATGACCTGAACTTCATTTCTTTTTTTTGTTGTTGTTGATTTAGGCCCCATCTTCCTTTTTTTTTTTTAATTTTTAATTTTTATTGTTGGTTGTTCAAAACATTACATAGTTCTTGATATATCATATTCCACACTTTGATTCAAGTGGGTTATGAACTCCCATTTTTACCCCATATACAGATTGCAGAATCACATCAGTTACACATCCATTGATTTACATATTGCCATACTAGTGTCTGTTGTGTTCTGCTGCCTTTCCCATCCTCTACTATCCCCCCTCCCCTCCCCTCCCCTCTTCTCTCTCTCCCCCCTCTACTGTCATTCATTTGTCCCCCTTGTATTATTTTTCCCTTTTCCCTCACTTCCTCTTGTATGTACTTTTGTATAACCCTGAGGGTCTCCTTCCATTTCCATGCAATTTCCCTTCTCTCTCCCTTTCCCTCCCACCTCTCATCCCTGTTAAATGTTAATCTTCTTCTCCTGCTCTTCGTCCCTACTCTGATCTTAGTTACTCTCCTTATATCAAAGAAGACATTTGGCATTTGTTTTTTAGGGATTGGCTAGCTTCACTTAGCATAATCTGCTCTAATGCCATCCATTTCCCTGTAAATTCTATGATTTTGTCATTTTTTAATGCAGACTAATACTCCGTTGTGTATAAATGCCACATTTTTTTTATCCATTCGTCTATTGAAGGGCATCTAGGTTGGTTCCACAGTCTTGCTATTGTGAACTGTGCTGCTATGAACATCGATGTAGCAGTGTCCCTGTAGCATGCTCTTTTTAGGTCTTTAGGGAATAGACCAAGAAGGGGAATAGCTGGGTCAAATGGTGGCTCCATTCCCAGCTTTCCAAGAAATCTCCATACTGCTTTCCAAATTGGCTGCACCAATCTGCAGTCCCACCAGCAATGTACAAGTGTACCCTTTTCCCCACATCCTCGCCAGCACTTGTTGTTGTTTGACTTCCTAATGGCTGCCAATCTTACTGGAGTGAGATGGTATCTTAGGGTGGTTTTGATTTGCATTTCTCTGACAGCTAGAGATGTTGAGCATTTTTTCATGTACTTGTTGATTGACTGTATGTCCTCCTCTGAGAAGTGTCTGTTCAGGTCCTTGGCCCATTTGTTGATTGGGTTGTTTGTTCTCTTATTGTCTAATTTTTTGAGTTCTTTGTATACTCTGGATATTAGGGCTCTAGCTGAAGTGTGAGGAGTAAAGATTTGTTCCCAGAACACATTATTTTTTTAATAGAATTTTGTATGAAATACAAAGCCTCAAAGATGCCTCAGTTGTCTGAGTATAATCTTAATCATAAAGAATCCTACCAGGACAACTCAGGCACAGTTTCTCTTCTGTTCTCCCAAGATAGTAAGACACAGGTGGGTGTGTGGTGTTTCCGTGGGTGCTGGCCTGCTGCTATCTCAGCCACAGAACTTGGGGAATGGGATGTGGTTGCCTTAGAAACAGGATGTGAGGAATTCTGCCTGGGGCACTTCCACACCACCTCCAGTGTTCTATTGACATGACAAACAGGATGTGGGTGAGTGTACACAACTCAAGCCAGCCTCCTCTGGGCAGCTTATTTTTAAAGCAAGAAGAAAGTATGGAACAAAAATGTTACTAATTCTCACAATGTGAGCATCCTATATCTCACAAACCCAGTCATAATGATATAGAATCATTGCCTTGGGAAAAGAGCCAAGTTAATCCAGTATTCAGAACTGATTGTTCAGTTAAATGGGGCCCTAAAACCTTATTCAAATGTGTAATAATTCTGTTCTAAAACTCAAGTTATAGAACAAATAAAGTGTAATGTCCGGGAATATTGACAAATTCTATGGTGTCATTGTTTACAAAAATAAAAAATAACAAAAATTCTTCCTCTCGGTTTATAAGCTATAGCTAAGATTCACCTTGAAGTCAGAGAAATCCAGATTTAAATTCAATTTTTGCCACTTAAAATTTGGCATAATTTTCCTTCCATGGGACAATTGGAAATATATAATGCAGTCACACACCATTATTTGTTGAATATCTAATATGGACACTACAATGTGAGGAAGATACAAATGTAACCAGAGTCCTAGGCCAGAGATCCAAGTTTGGGGGTTCACAAATAAACCAGTTCCAGAAACCTGTCTACAAAGAAGAGGTGAATGGTGTTGAAGGCAGGATTGGAATTTATTCTCAGTATGGCCACACTGGAGAGAACAACAGCAGTCCACTAACTGAAAGCCTGTCTCTTTCCCAAGGGCTAATGGCAGTCTTTTGGATTATGTCCCAGGGCTCGATGGCTTGAACAGTATATATGGCTTTATTAGTGGTCTTGACCACTTAACAGAGTTAGCAGTAATTCTCCATAAGCTCTTCCAAAAATTATGAAAGGTAAACATTTCTCAAATCCTTCTGAGGCCAGTGTTTTACTGATACCAGAATCAGAGAGAGTTACTAGAAGAAACAACAAATCAAGACCCCTATTAATACATACACAAAAGCTCCAAACAAGCAAACAAAAACCTTAAAACATTAATAGCACACCAAATCCAGTAACACAAAAAAAGATTATAAATCATAACCAAGCAAAATAAAACAATGTTGGCTTAGCACAGTAACACTAGAGCATGCAATACACTATATTACTATATATTAAAACCCACATGATCATCTACATAGATGCAAGGAAAACATTTCATATACTCCAATACATTTTCATCCTAAAAAATACTTGGCAAGCAAAAATATAAGGGAATTTTCTTAACTTGATAAAGAGCATCTATGAAAAACCCAAAGTCACTATTATAATTAATAGAGAAAGAATGAGAATTATGGCACTATGATCAGGAATATTACAAAGCCATCTACTCTCACTAATTCTATTAAATGTTTTACTGGAGGTTCTAGCCTGGATGATTAGAAAAGAAAAGAAACAAGGGTATCCAGATTAAATAAAACAGTAAAGATCACTTTATTTGAGGATGACGTGATGTCTGCATAGAAAATCATAACAAATTCACTAAAAAAGCTAATACAACTAATAAACATGTTAGGTAGTATGATAGGGCACAAGATCAAGTCTTAAAAATCAACAGTATTTCTATACATTAGCAGAAAAAAATCTGAAAATGAAATTAATAAAACAATCCCATTTACAATATCTTCAAATAAATGAAATAATCACAATTAAACTTAACAAAAGAAATTGAAGGCTTGCACACTGTACTTTTCAAGTTGATTTACTGATTCAAGGAAAACTATTTCAAAATCTCAGACTTCATTTTTTAGAAATTTACAAGCTGGTCCTAGAGTTCATATCGAAAGGTGAGTAATCCAACTAAAATAACTTGAGGGCTGGGGGTATAGCTCAGTGGCATAGCACTTGTTTAGCATGAGAGAAACATTGGGTTTAATCCTTAGCACTGAATAAAATAAATAAATAAATAAAATAAAGACATACTCTCCATGTACAACTACAGAAAAATAAATAAATAAATAGAAATAAAATGACTTGAAAAAATGAGAAGAACAACTTATATAATTCATACTTTTCAATTTCAAACTTACTATAAATCTATAGTAAATAAGGAAGTGTGATGCTGGGATAAATATAGACATACAGATCAATGCATGATTTAGAGTCCAAAAATAAATATATTTATTTAGGTCAATTGATTTTTGACAATAGGCCCAAGAAAATTTAACAATAAATTTAACAAAACCCCAAACCAAAAAATTTTTTTAAATAAAAGATTCTAGGACAAATGGATATCTACATGGACTATAAAGAAATTTGACCCCTACATTATTATACTTACAAAAATCAACCCAATGTAGATTACATACTGAAATGTAAAAGCTAAAATTAAAAATCTCCCAGAAGAAAACATGGAAGTAAACTATGCATAAGAGACAAAGGAAAAAAAACCCTCAATTTTGACTTATTAAAAATTTGTATTTCAAAAGACATAATCAAGAAAGTGAAAAGAAAACACACAGAAAGGGAGAGGATATTTGAATATTTTACATCTGTCAAGGGACCTGTATCTGGGAAATATAAAGAAATTTTTGAATCAACCATAAAAAGCAAATACCCATGTAATAAATGGGCAATAGCCTTGAATAGGTATTTATTCAAAGATGATATATAAAAGTATAAGCAAATGAACAGATACTTAACATCATCAGTCATTAGGTAAACAAAGCAGAATCAAAATGAAATACTGCTTCATATTCATCAGAATAAAATTTAAAAGACAATAACAATAATTGGGGAGAAAGTAAAAAAGATGGAACCTTCACACAGTCCTAGTGAAAGTGGTGTAGCTACTTTGAAAAAGAGTTTGGCAGTTCCTCAAAAAGTGAAAATTACCACTTAGCCCATTAATTTCATTTTTTAAAAAAATCCATTCTTAAGTCTATACTCAAGAGAAATTAAAACACATAGTGACACAAAAACTTGAATGCCAGTGCTCATGGAAACATTATTCATAAAAGTTAACTAAGTGTGGAAACAACATAAATGTCCAGGACTAATGAATGGGTAAACAAAAAGTGGTATATTAATACAATGGAATTTCATTAGGTAATAAAAAAGAATGAAACACTAATACATGCTACAAAACAGATGAATCTTGAAAACATTTGTGGTAAGTGAAAAAAGTCAGTCACAAAAGACCATATATTGTATGATTCTGAGTATGAAATGTCTACCACAGGCAAATCCACAGAGTCAGAAGTAAGATCAGAGTCCGGGGGTGTTAAGGAATGGTAAATGAATGCTAATATATACAGGGTTTCCTCTAGAGTCATGGTGATGCTCTAAAAGGAAACAACAGAATTTGCCAAATATTATACATATGGTATAAATAGAATGTAAGTGGGTTTCAGAGGAGTAGAAAATCTCTTCTCACTGGAGATGATCAATGAATCTTCATGAAAAAGTGAGATTTTAATTTGGAACTAAGGTGGGAAAAGGGATAAAGGAGATTCCATACAAAGAGAATAGCAAGGCAAAGCCTTCCTGTTAAAAGTGAATTTCATCAAAATGGAATTGGGCCTTACTGAGGAGGCAAAAGGAGAAACATTCATACTCCTGTTCTCCTGGTTCTTTCCTTCTTTTTTGATAATAAGAAATCTGGGGAAGACCCATTTTTAGTTTTGTTTTCTCCCCCCCACCCAAATTTTCTCTATTTGGCAACCTGATAAACTTAAGCAAAAGAAGGGGTACCAAAGTGGGCAACCAAATGGAATTTTCTGCAGGAGTTAAGTGGAACTTGCTTCAGAAGCAAACTTTCTCCCTACATGTGTACCTTACCCTAGCATGCAATCACTATTCCAGAATAAGTTATCAGCACTTCAGGACAATTGAATATCAGGAAGTTGTCACAGAGCATTAATTAAAAGTTGTCAAACGTTTATTACAGTTTTATTGACACCTTTACAAGGCGTGATTAACAGGACTGGACCTCTGAATATATAAATTAAAATGACCTGTCTGGTTTGCTCTAAGGACAATGTCAAAGCTGAGATTCTCACCAGTTCCCTCTCACTCCATCTCCTATACATTTGTTTTCCTATTGAAAACAAATTTACCCTTCACTGTTTTACATTAGCTCAAGTTTTCTCATTTATTTCTCATTTAAACAAGGAAAGAGAGAATTGGTAGGTTTGATCCTGACGCTGCCATTTAATAATACTGACCTTGGACACATTAAGAGTTTCATTTGTTTCCTTTTATTAAAGTTAGGCTAATAATAGTGCCTGTGTCTAAGGGTTGTTATGAATACTGAGTTACAACATGGAATATCTTTCAAACGGGACTGAAAATAAGCACAAAACTTGATTAAATGTTATGTAGCTCGAGCATATTTTCATCCCCTCTGAGTATCTAGCCAAGGCCAGGTCCCTACAGGGACTCAGACTGTACCACAAAAAAATGATCCCATCACATGAGGTCTGACCAGAGGCTGTGCTGTCCCAATGATGTTTTCCGATGCTTATGGACACATATAGGCTTCCAAGAGCAAAATGATTTCGGCTAAAATCTTTATCAAGGCCTCTGCATTGAATTCACATGTTCTTTCTCCTGCTTTTTCATTCCTGATGCAGCTTTTCCAGACCTTTGTGGCTTTTCTCAACCCTTCATTGCTGGATGACTCAAAAGACAAGCTAAGCACAGGCTTAAGCAAACAAGACCAGCAGCAGTACCAATAAGAAAAAGGAAAAAAAAATCAGAAAATCTGAAGCAGCCTAGTTTAGTCACATCATATAAGGTTTTTATCAATTCAAGTTAAATTATATTTTACAAAATTGTTTTTTTTTTCTACAGTGGGGTGAGAGAAATACATTATCATTTTTCCTCACTGAGTGCCTTTAAAGGCTGTAATCCTTTTGCTCTCAGCAAGGTGACTGTCCATTTTACTGCAAAGAAACAATGGGAAATGTCTGGCACAAACTTGCTCTATCTTGCAGAATCCTAATCTCCAAACACATCTGTGCTCATACACCTGCTTCCTTTCCTTCAAGCTAGTTTCAGAATCTAAGTGGTCCTGTCCCTTCCCTGGTTTCTGTCCACTGTTACTTCTAGGATTGTCATCTTGCCCTCTTATTCTTTCATACCAGCTATTTCTTGCCTTATAAAATAGTTTCAAGTCTTCTACCTTTGAAAACATGCCACATTTCTCCTGAGGTTTTACCCTGCTTCCTTCTTATTTTGCAGCAATTTGAAACAATTATTTATTCACATGTGCTGCCTTCTCTTGCTCTCATCAGCTATGAGAATCTGGCTATTGCTCTCAGCATTCCATTGAAACTGCTGTCTCTGAAAGTCAGCAAAGCCATGTGGTCACTCTCCCTGTTTCACAGGCTCACACTTACTGGCTTCTCTGAAGCAACAGGTGCCCTGCATTGTTACTTCGTTCTTAGTATTTCTTTGCTCCCTTGGTGCTATGGTCTGGATATGAGGTGTCCCCCCAAATCTCCAGTGTTGACACAGTAGGTGAAATGATTTAACCTAATTGATCCATTCTAGTTTGAATGGACTAACTGGGTGGTAAATATAGGCAGGTGAGACAAGACTGGAGGAAATTAGGTCACCAGGGATGTGTCTCCTCTCTCTCTCTCTCTCTCTCTCTCTCTCTCTCTCTCTCTCTCTCTCTCTCCCCCTGCCCCCTTCCTCCCTGTTTCCCAGCTGCCATGGGAAGAGCAGAGCTTCTCTATCACACCCTGCAGCCATGACATTCTGCTTCATCTTGGGCCCAGAGCAATGGAGTCAGCCATCTATGGACTGAGACTTCTGAAGCTGTGAATGCCAAATAAACTTTTCCTGCTTGGAGTTGTTCTTGTCAGATAGTTTAGTTACGGTGACATAAAGCTGACTAACATGCTTCATTTTCACAATAACATTATTGCTGATATTTTTTGTACTTATGTGCTTTCATTTTGCAAATTCTTTGCTCCTTCCTGTCTCTGATATTTCTCTAAATATTTCCCCTAAATTTCTACTCTCCTCCTTTCCCAGAGGAGTGCTGTCTACTCTCCTGGCTTCTGCTAGCACCAATAATATGCTCACGGTGCCTGCATTTTATTCTCAGCCTGATTCTCTCTGAGTTCCCGACCTATTTCCTACAGTCTGCTCAAGGTTTTCTGGATGGCTCAAAAGAACCCTAAACTTGAAACTCACTATCACTAGAAGATGACTCATCTTTTGCAAATCTTACTCTTACAATCTCTTTGTCTACTAATGATAGCATTTGTTCTCACTCTGTACTTGACTTTTTTCTGTCTCCCTTGATATTCTCCCTAACCTGTGCTATTGACATTTTGTCCTGGGACTGCAACAAAATTAAAATTAAGGATGAATTACTAACAATTTCCTAAATTAACAAGGTGTAGAAGAAAAATGTAAGTAACTAAAAGTGTCAAAGAATGTTTTTTGTAAGTTGGTTTGTAGAAACTTTTAAACTAAAATCTGTGCTCAGAATTGGGGGAAGTATAGTCTTAGTTTGAGTGACTGAAATAGCATTTATTTCTCATAGTTCTGTATTCTGGGAAACCTAAAACCAAGGTCCCAGCATGGTTAAGCTCTAGTGAGGATCTTCTTCCTGTATTACAGGTGGCATTTTAGCTAGCTTTTTTGGCTTCTTTTAAGGACACTATTCCCATTATAGGAGCTCTACCCTCATAACCTTATTACCTCATAGAGGCTCCATATTCTTATATCATCCCATTGGGGTTTGGGCTTAAACATGCAAATTTTAGGGGGACACGAATAGGTAATCCATAACACATACACAGATATGCACAATTATATCCAATCTGCATCTCTACTGCCTCTGCCATACAGAGCTTTAACTCTTATTTCCAAAAATACAATCACTGTTTTAGTCAGCTTTTTAACCACTGTGATTGTAAGACCTAAAGAGAACAATATGACAAGAGGAAAAGTTTATCTGGGGCTCACAATTTCAGAGATATTAGTCCATAGACAGCCAACTCTGTTGCTCTTGGCCGTGAAAAGAGACAGAACATAATGGTGGAAGAGTGTGGTGGATGAAAGCAGTTCATCATGACAACCAGGAAGCATAGAGAGACTGAGCTTGGCTCACCAGGGATACAATAAACCTCAAAGGCAACCCCCAAAGACCCACATTCTCCAGCCGTACTCTGCCTGCCTACAGTTATCACCCAGTTAATCCATTCAAGTGAATTATCATGATGATTATGTTAAAGCTCTCATAACCCAATTATTTCACCTCTAAACTTTCTTGCATTGTTTCACACATGAGTTTTTTGGGGATGCCAATATAAATCATAACAATCACTTATTTCAAAGTGTAAATGGCAACCACTAGCAGTAAATCCCCTGAATAATTATTAAAGACCCCAACATAGTTCTGCTACATCAGATATCCTTGAGAATAGGGCTTGACACTTTATATCTTGATACAAAATAATTTATAAGATATGATTTCACAACTACTCTTTTAATGACTATGCTCCCAGTCTTTCCTCTTCCCAGTGGTTCTCCATATCACTTCCAAAATGATGTCTCATGAATACAATTCAGATTACAACCATTTAACATCCTAATTTTTGTGAATGTGAAGTTCAAATTCTATAAGATGAAAAAAATTTATTCCAAAATCTATTACTTTCTTGCTTTTTTAGCACTCATGCTCAGATTGTACGGTTTCCTGAAATATAATTTTACACTTTTGTGTCTTTGAACATAATATTTGCTTCACCTGCAGTTTCTATCAAAGTTTATCTTTCTCTCAGGTCTCTCTTTGTACCTTTCCTGACCATGATAGTATCTGACTTCCTCTGTGGATGGTATCTTTAGGATATGATCTATGTTGTTCATATTTGTACATAATCATCAAATAACTGCATTTTTAATTCCTTAATGTTGTTTTGACAGGTTTGATGAATGTATGATTAAATGAGTGAATAAGAAAAATAATACTTATTAAGCACTTATGCACTAGGTACCCATGTATTGACCAAATTTTTTCTTGTAACAACTTGTTGAGTTATGTAATACACAGATGAAGAAATGGAAGTTTAAGTAGTAAAATCAGTTCCTCAGGGCCATAAAGTAATAGTCAAAACTGGGATTTTTCACTTAAGCTAAGTCTAGTACCATAGTTCATATTCTTAATCTATATACTTTATTGAGTTAATATAGGAAATGTTGAGATTCATCATAAGAAATCAGATAAATGAATGAAATTTTAAAGAAAAATAGTTTTCATATAAGAAAGAGAAGAAACTATCAAAAAATACTTCAAAACAAAAAATACAAATACAAAATTTCCATAGCAGTCTTCTGTCAAACCTTCAGTGAAAGGATAATCCTAATGCTAATAAAATTTTCTAAGAGCAAAGAAAAAGAAAAGTGCTGTAAAGTTTTCACTTTATGTTTTGCTTTATGTGGATATTCCACTTTATATTTTTACTTTATATTTTGCTTATGAATCTCAATACAAAATTTCTAAAGAAAACATTAGCAAATATAATTAAATATCTCATGAAAAATAATTTACCATGACCACATTATATTTGTTTCATAAATGTTAGGATGGTTGGTCATCAAAAAAATCAGTAATTAAAATTCACCATTTAAATTCAGTTAAGGAAAAATTATATAATGTATAGTTTAAAAGTTTGAACAAAATTGAACATTTATTCTTGACTGAAAAGAGACTTTATAATATTCATAATCATATTGAAACACTGGAACCATTTTACTCTCACAATGATCAGAGCAGCAAGACCAAAATGAACACTGTGCCTTGCCTCTTCACCCAGTTTAAATATTCACTGGGGGTGCAGCCAATGAAAACAGACAACAGAAAACAATATTAGACATAAAGATAAATTAGGAAGAAGTATGACTATATCTCAACAATACTCGGAAACCAATTCCATCCAGAAGTGGGTATGAAACTCAATATCTTTAATATGTATAAATATTAATCACTTAGAAAACATAATGAATAAAGAAAACACCATATAAAATAGCAAAAAAAGGAATAATATACAAAGAAATAAATTTTTGAAAATGTAGAAATAGGAGAAAAACTTTAGAACATTCCTTAAATACTATAATGAATCTTGAACAAAAGAAGAGATAGCTCTTGCACTTAGATGAGTGACTTAACATCATGAAGGTATTGATTCTTCCCAAGTTAAACTGAATGCATTGCCCATAAAAAAAAATGTTAACAAGTTATTTCTTATTTTCCAGAGCTAGACAAGCTGCTTCTTAAGTTTATAAATAAAAATAAATAGACAAGAATATCAAGGACAACTATGATATTTAGGAAAACAATAGGAGTATCTAACCTTACTAGAGATTAAAATATACTTTAACGTTTGTTTAGGTAAAAGAGTGCTGAACATATGGTACATGAACAAATAGACCACTGGAGCAGAATACAAGCCTCCCAAATTGACCCATATGTATTTGGAAATTTACTGTATCATGAAGGGATGTCTCAAGTCACTTTTCAATAAGATTGAAATAAGAGGATAGTCATTTAAAAATAACAAAACTGTTTTCATAATTCAGATCATAAAAAGGAATAAAGTATAAATAAATCAGAAATCTAAATGCAACAAATATAACCAATAGAAGTGCTAGAAACATAAGAATCTTGTTCAACCCAGATGTGGATGTGCAGAAAGCCTTTCCAACTTGATGTCAAAATCTAGAACAAATATGAAAGATAATATTTATAAATTGTATAGTGTAGAAATATTATAAGAAACATGATGAAGTCAAAATATAATGAAAAATGAGAGAATATTGGAAAATTATATTACCAATAAGACTAATCTGTTTATTCCTGAAAATATGTTAAAATCAAAAGGGCCACAATCTCTATTGGAAAATAAAGCTGGGCATGGTGGTGCATGCCGGTAATCCCAGTTACTCAGGAGGCTGAGGCAGGAAGATCACAAGTTCAAGGCCAGCCTGGGCAATTTAGGGACACCTTGTCTCAAAATTTTAAAAATTATCTGGGCACAGTGGCACACGTCTGTAATCCCACTGGCTTGGAAGGCTGAGGCAGGAGGATCATGAGTTTAAAGCCAGCATCAGCAACTAGGTGAGACCCTGTCTCTAAATAAGATACAAAATAGGGTTAGGGATGTGTCTCAGAGGCTAAGTGCCCCTGAGTTCAATTCCCAGTACTTCCCCGACTCCCGTTCAAGAAAAAAAAAGAAAAAGAAAAAAATTAAAAATGTAAAAAACTCTGGGGATGTGGCTCAAAGGTAAGGCACCCCTGGGTTCAATCCCCAGTACCACAAAAAAAAAAGAAAGAAAGAAAGAAAAAAAGAACTAAAGTGTGGACACTAAAATATATTAAAATACAAATTAAACACATAGAAATAAACTCAGCTTCACTCAGAAGAGAAACAAATTAATACTATACTAAGATACAATCTTATTGGTTTCCATATCAGGAAGGCTAGAATTGATAATTCCCTGTTGAAGATGTAGATGGTGAGAAAACAGCACTCTCAGAGTTTCCAGAGGTGGTACGAGGATACAATGGTGTATTTGCTGTGGAGAAGAACTTGGTAGTGTGTAACAGAACTACATATGCTTTCATAGTTTCACTCAGCCTTCTCACAGCTAAGAATTTGCTGTAAAGCTAAACCTCCACAAACATGAAACCTATCATAAGATTACTCACTGTGATATTAGACATCATAGCAAAGTATGAGAAACAGACTCATGCCCATTAGCAAGAAACTGGTTCAATATTTGTAGCACATTCATCAGTAAGATGAATGTGGTAGTAAAGAAGAATTAAGAATATTTCTAGGAGTTATACAGTGATTTCCAATTTCCATTGTTAATGAAAAAAAGCATAGTTCAAAAGAGTATGGTATGCTATCATTTGGGTAAGAAAGGGAAAATTAAAATATATGATTATTTTTGCAAATTAACTTGAAATAGAATGTAGGAGATTAGGTTGGGATAATAGGAGAAAGGTTTGGTGTATAGCTCTTAGTGTTTTGAAAGATTTATAGAGTTCTATGATCACCACCACAATCAAGATTGCAGAGCAGTTCACTCACCCCCAAAATCCTCTCATGCTTCCATTTTCTAATTAGTTCCTCTACTGTCCTCAACTCCTGTTAACCACAGTGAATCTGTAATTTTTAAGTACATACATTCTAGTTCTGCTCACTGAAATGCCTAGAAACTTTGATAATATAATTGTAAGTACAGGTAGAGCCCGGATCTTGGTTTTCATATAATTATTCCTATTAAGAGAAGTTAACCTCTTGAAAAAATGATCCATCTGGGTCAGAGAGCCTACAAAATATGCATGGAACATATTGTTATATTAAAAATCAAGGGAATGCTCAAAAGTCAATGGAGTTGTGTCAAAATTAATAAGGAGCCGGTCTGAATAAAGTTCACAGGCCAGATGTGGGATACTGTGAACATCTGAAAGAACAATAAAAATTATTCTTGAATTTAAAAAAATTCATGAATCCAAATTAACACAAATGCATGCATACAATACTGACTGAAATGATAAAAAGTAGGTTATTAATACCACCTGAAAATGTTATCCAATAGATGACTCCCTACTTATAAAAGGAAAACATACCTCTCTACAATGAAGAAATTTAGTTCTCACCCTCCTCACCAAATGATAAATTTTTACATCACTAATAATGAGGCAACTGGACATTTTGTGTTCTTTAGGCCCTTACTGCATTAGCAGTGAAAGGACATAGCATTACATAAGAAATATTTTTGCTAACAACCTGGACCTAATCATGAAAAAACAATTAGACAAACTCAAACTGAAACATTCTTCAGAACAATTGGTCTGGACTCTTAAAATGTTTTCAAAAG
Source organism: Marmota monax (assembly GCF_021218885.2). Lineage (NCBI taxonomy): Eukaryota > Metazoa > Chordata > Mammalia > Rodentia > Sciuridae > Marmota > Marmota monax. The sequence continues at coordinate 7,380,133 of NW_026692132.1, forward strand.
CATGAAAATTATACAAAAAAAAAAAGACAACAAAAGCTTTGAGGATACTTGAGAAAGTTTAAATATTTACTTTTTATTAGATAATATTATCAAAATGTTCCCCCCCCCTTGGGTGTAACAATGCCTTTTGTGTGTGTGTGGTAAAGAAAATGCCATTTTTAGGATATGGTTGCTGACATATTTAAGAATAAAATGCCATGATGTCAAATTCTTACTTTTAAATGTTTAAAATATGTGTATGTGTGGGTGGGTGGGTGTGTGCGTGGGTATGTGTGTGTGTGTGTGCGCGCGCATGTGCGCACAAGCACATAGATCTTAGTATGAATGAGCTCCCACAGGCAAACTTAATTTTCAACATAAAAAATAAAAATATAATTCAGAAAAAGAACACAAGTAATATGGCAAAATGTTAGTGATAGAGCTAGGTGAGGGCAGACAGGTATACATTATACTATTTTTTCAAGTTTACTCAGATTCATAAATTTTCAAAATTAAAAAAAGTGAATATAAGGATTCTAGAGTGAAAAATTATAGAAATATAAATGAAATATGGCATTGTGCATTGCCCAGGGGAGAAAACATTTTAGCTATAGTTAATTGGTGTTTCTGATCTTGACAATTTTTTCAGTCTGGTTTTGTGTTAGTCTAATGTAACAAACATCACCAAGCTTCATGCCCCTGTTTAACCACACTGTTAAATATAATTGATCTATGGCTTTCTCTTCAAGTCTGATCTGTTAGAACAAGACTGTAACTCTACTTTCCTGTAAGAAAGAAAGAAAAAAAAACTTATGAAAACAAAAATGTTGTGAAACATAGAAAGTAATTCCACATTTTACAAAACCATTTGCTAAACTGTTTCTTTAGAAAGTGAGTTTCTTTATTGTTCTTAAGAAAACAGACAATACAAAATTGATGAAAGAAAGGTAGAGACCAACTATATTTTAAGTCATTGTGTGTTCAAAAGGACACTTTTTGGGAGATTCTAATATATATATATATAGTTATTTATTATCTTGAAGTGGGCACCCCCTTTCTCCACAGAAAAGCCCTCTTCACTATGGATGATTTTGGGACTGTCAGCAAAAGAGTCTCTGCAAAAGAGTCCAATGTAGATAAACTTTCTATTTTCATGTCACCCTGTTTTACTTGTCCCCTGGCAGAGAAGATACCAGCACTCCAGGTGCTAGACACCCCCTTACTAGTTTTTCAAAAACGTATCCAGTATAGTACTTTGAAGAAATGTACAAACAAGGCCTCTGGCCTTGAGCTGGGCTTCACAGAGATGTCTACATTTTTAAGATAAGTTACAAATGGGCCCATAGTAACAGGGGGAAGAAAGAAAGGGGAGATGAAGCTCTCCCCTTCTCAGGTGTTGTCCTTGAAGAGTTAACATGCCCAGAACAGTGAAAGAAAAAGCTGCTTTTATGTGAACTTCTGAGCCCTTCCCCTTACATGCTGGGTATAAAACTCTGAAACTCCCTGAACTCGGGGTTCAGGGGATTGATTGATTACAGCAAAGGCTGTACCCTCTGAACCTGGCTGCAGCCAAATAAAACTGTTTCCTGCTATCTTCAGTGCCTTGCCTTGTTTGTCCCTACAACAATCTTATTATCTTATTTATTAAATATATCATCAATTTATTCCTTTAAGATGTATGTTTTCACCCAGATAACTTGTGCAAAATAAATATCTTTAACCAATTTCCTAAGCCAAATATTATTTTATTTATCTCAACTCTATATGAGGACAGAAGGGTTGGTGGAGGGAGAGAGCTCCCACAGGCAAACTTAATTTTCAACATAAAAAAATAAAAATCTAATTCAGAGAAAGAACAAAAGTAATATGGCAAAATGTTAGTGATAGAGCTAGATGAGGGCAGACAGGTATACATTATACTATTTTTTCAAGTTTACCTCAGATTCATAAATTTTAAAAATTAAAAAAAGTGAATATAAGGATTCTAGAGTGAAAAAATTATAGAAATATGGCATCGTGCATTTTTCCAAAGTCTATAGAAACTTTGAAGGGGGTTTTCTATGGTCTTGATGTAAGTCAATGGTGTGTATGTTCATTCAGTCCAGTGCACGTTTCATGCAATATTTTTTGGATGGATATTTATGTGGCTAATCTCAGAGTCACTGAAAAGTCCTTTCTACTTTTACTGTTTGGGGAAGAATTTACATTTCTAATTTTAAATTTCCATCTTCTGACTTATGATCTGCTTTCTCCTTGGCTGCTCTGAATGATTACTTTCCTTCTTTCTGGTGCAATCTACATAAACCTCCTAACCATCAGGAGATATTTATTGTTTTAAAATGTGCTCATAGATCAAGTCCACAGCTTACATTTCACATTTACTCCCCTCAACTTTTCAATTTACCTTCTTTAGCATTCGTATTATGTACCACCTAATCTTCAAAAAGCTCAAAAACTCTTTATGCATTTCAGGTAATGGAAATGTCAGTGGAAAGCTAGGTAGTAGACAGGCTTGACTAGGCTTCTTATTCTTAATATATGCTTCATTCCTTGATTTATTTAGTTGTCTCTAATGCCAAAGTCCTAGGAAAAAATATGGACAGTTAATACAAAGAAAAATCTGTTTGTTTTCCCAGAAAAGTTAATTCTTGGTTCTTAAATTTTGGAAACTAAAAATTAGGTATTTAAACACCATGTAGGGAATTACTTCATGTTGCATATCAAATAATATCCCTCTACTGGCCTAGAATTGGCAGTCTCTGGTGTCTTTGTTTTCCTCCATTTGAATAAAAGAAACCCATTGAGTTACTCTGTAAGGAATGAAGCTTCTGTTCTGTGAACTGAAACCTGATGAGATTAAGAGCTGAGGATTTTCCCAGAATAGTTTCCATATCTTGCCTGAATTCTCCATGGCCTTTTGCCTCACTCATTCTTTCATCTTATCTTCATTGTTTTCATACAAATTCTTCAGAAACGACCCATAAAATCACTTCTACTGAAATTACTTTCACTTGTTCAAGCAATTTGGAAGTTCTTTAGTCACAATCTCCAAATAAATCATTTTCGATGAGTAACCACAATTGAAAATTTGATTCCCCAGTTTCACCAGTGATTCTTCCTATTTGGCTTTTTCATGAGGAAAGCATCCCTTTCGTGGACAGGAAACACTGTCCTGATTTTAAGTAAATTAAGCAAACTTGTCTTCAAAACTAAAAACTTGTATTTTCCATCTGATTTGCAGGAAAAAACAAGATGGTCTCTCACAAAGTATACTAAAATATATCCCCTTCTTAACTTGCTGCAATTTCATCCAAGAAAAACGTTCAATGTCAAGCACTATACCCAATATTTTCACAGTTCTCCTATTTAATTACTCAATAGTCTCTTACTATTTTGTATCTGATTAAAAATCAATTCACAATAGGCATTCTGTTTATATGTTATGTTGAGGGCTTTTCATGGCACACTTCATAATTCTTCAGATTTAATTTTTGTCTATAAAAGAATTTCTTATATTCATAATAACAGCCAGTATTAAACTTCTTATAATATCATAGAAAAACTGTAGGTGGTATTTACTCTTTTATTCCACTGCTATATACATACATGCATCATTTGACAAATATGTATCAATATAGCAACCAAATCTTATACTGGATTTGATACTAAAATATTAAAATTTACTTGAATTATATTGATGAAGATATTAATTCAGCTGAGGCTTTAGTTGATCAAGGATTGCATTTGTATATTAGAGTCAGATTCCTTAGGTGAATATCACACAGAAGTGCCCAACTCTTCCAAGTTCTGGAATAAATGCTTAGGAAATACTATTACAGCAGCCAGAAAAAATTAAGCCACACTTATTTGACAATCATACCTACAGCAGACTCAGACATGTACAGAACTGACTAAATTTGCTAGACTGCATTTGTATTGCATATTTTAATGTTTGATATCCTGGTGGCATGACATTTAGGACAATAGTTAATGTTATGGTACTTTTCCTGTGTTCTCAAGCATACAGATAGAATACCAATCATTAGCTCAGCAGATGCATTACCTGAATTGTTTGTCTGTGGATACTCTACATTACTTGTCTTTGCCAGAAGGAAGATTGGAGACTAGTAATGCAGAGAGAGCACACAAAAAGGGGAGATAGGAAAGAACATGACATCTTCAAAAGAAATATAAAAGTACCTGGTTTAAATGGAAATGAGACAGCACTTTTCACTTTAGAGAGAAACCCAATTCAAACCACCTTAAGGGGGGAAAAGGATTTTTACTCAACTTACTTGAATATTTAAGGAATGGCATGAGATTCTTATAGAGCTGGCTTTAGAAGTTTAGATCTATTTCTTTTCCAGTCTGGAATTAAACCTGCCTATCTATGAAAAAAAAAATGCATTTACTTTATATTTTCCTATAATGTTTTTTAAATTTTTTTTATTTGTCATGTGCACATTTTAAAAATCAGGGCTACAAAGTGGTTGGGAGTCCATGCTTCATAATCAGGCAGATGCTTTTGAATCCTCTGCCAAGGACTACCTATGTCACCTGGAGCAAGCTACCCCACCACTCTGCTTCACTGGAGCTTCAGTTTTCATTTTGTATAAATGAGGATGGTAATATTTAGTTCACAATGGATTTATAAAATGAAGTGGGATAATACATTTAAAGCATTTAGTAGAGTACCTGGCTTACAGAAATATGTCATTAAATAGATGATATTATTTGCATTATTGAGATAGAGCGGGGAGGCCCTGATTCCCCAACATGCATGAGTAGATGCCATGTCAAACCCCAGTGCTGACTAAAAAACTGACAAGACGTGCATAAATCCTGGAATTGTGTGCAACATTTGACTATGCACCTGCACAATGGTAATGTTTGTTCTACTTTACATAAATTTTACTCCACTTGTCCTTAGAGAATAATCCAGAGACATATCCCATGGGAAATTTCCTTTGGGGGCAAGCATAATCTCCAATAGAGTCTCATTCAGATGCTATTGATTTCTTGCCGTTTAGTGACTTCCATGCTAATTTGAGCAAAAGAACCCAAGGCTGAACTGGTAACACAAAGAGCTGGCAAGACTGTTGACGACCATTTCTACTCTTATTATTACTTGTTTTTTGTGTGCATACATACTCTTAATCACTTTCGACACCTGTGTCAACACCTCTAATTCACTTGCTTCTACTGTTTGGACATGAAAGAAGAATGTGGTGTGTGCATAAGTGACACTGTCATTTAGTTGTGGAGCTTGGACATCGCTAACCCACTTCCCAATGTCTATCTGCCTGGCAGAAGCACCCATGCACTCAAGCTGCATATTTTTATGTATACCCATGAAATTTAGAACAATGTTGTCCTTTATCTATGTTTACTTCTGTCCAGTAACAGTGCTCTAAAATAGGGCATTTGCAAAATTTTCACAATAAGAGTTACCTGTTATGAATCAAGATAATTTTCTATTCTGATTTCATTAATTTGCTGATGCTTCTAGAGGAAAGATACAGATTATAAAATTTTCTTTAATGTGAAATCTATGTTTGCATTAGAGAGCTGCAGTTTCCAAAGGACTGAATGTACATGATCACTGACAGAATTTTCTTCTGGAAAATATGCCATTCTGCATTTTGATGTATTTGACCAGCCTAATTTTCCTTTTCTTGACATAGAAAATCAGATCTGCTGATTGTGATCACAATAGAGTTTCTTCCATGTTCTCTTATAAGAAATTGGTCTTGAACTTGTGATTCCCTGCTTCTTAAGAAAATGCCTTTTTTATCAGCAAAGAATTACTTTCTGAATTTATTTAAATGGTTCACTATTCCTTTTCAATTGCCAATGTAGGAAATCTATGGACTAACAGTTCAGTGAAAGATGAAAAAGGATGTACTTAAAAATTTTACTAACTATAATACTAATTTTGCTTATTGATCAAAGAGAAGGTACAGGTAGATAAAGGTTACAAAGAAAGCAGGGATCTGGTTTCCCTGACATACCTGATTTCCTTTATTGAGTCCCCTATTATAAGATATACAGAATGATGATCAAAATATGATGCTAAAAAATAATTCCTTTCCTTCTTATTATTACTTTTGTGTGTTTTCAACATGCAATATTTGAAAAGTGCAAAAAAGTGGAGGGAATTTTTAAAAAATCAAGAAGCTACTTTACATAACTCAATGGACATTAACTTAAATATATAAGAAATGAATAATTCTCTAGGAAATATAGCTTGACAAAGCTATCAAAAAGTGTAAGGAAACCAATTTTCCTGTTAAGATAGAATGACAGCTCATTTATTTAACTCTTCTTTAAAAGTCATTCAGCAAAGCTTAAAAGTTTCATGTATAAAGGTCCTGTAAATCTTTTCTTAGATTTATTCCTAGTCACGTTATGTTTTCTGGTAATTTTGAATGACAGTGAAAAGTCCTTATGTATGTCTCCATCCCTTTATTCCATTTTCAAAGCAACAGGGAGACTTATGGTCAGAAGAGTTTCAAGATCAAAGGAGCTGACTCAATGACTCACTGCATAAAGAACTGGTGACTGGGAACATCCCCTGGGGATAATGGTCAGCTTTTGTTGTATTAAACCATGACAATGTGGAGGTTGTTTTAATATATGCTATATCTCAAGTATTGTCTCTCTCCTATTAGCTTCATACTCTATTTCTGGGAGTACAATTTAACATGTTAGAATGCCTATCATTCACATATCTTAATTTTTCTTTTATAGTTTTCATCTTATCTTTCTGTGTTGTATTTTGTGCTATTTCTTATTTTTCAGTTCTCCAATTTTCTTCTTAGCTGTATCTGATCTAACTAACCCAGTTTTTTAGTTTTTATGTTCTCAATTGTACTTTTATGATGAAAGTTCTATTTTGTATTTTTCAGGTCTGCCAGGTGTCATCTTTTTTATGTAACTTGTTCTTGTAATTATTTTAGTTCTTCAGGTATTGTACAGAGATTTATGTTTTATTTATCTGAAAATTCTATGGTCTAAATTGTTTGTAGATCTACACTTATTATTTGCTTTTTCATCTGGCTCATATCCATATTAGTTTATTTTCTTGTGTGTATGGTGCATTTGATTTGGAAGTCATAGGTCTTAATCTATGAAAGAAATAAAATTAGGATGCTTTCTTCCAGTGGAAATTTTGTTTCTTTTTGGAACACAGTTCAAAAATTCAAAACCAAAATCTATTTTTTTTCTCAGCCATTCAAATATGTTCCTTATTTTCCTAATGACTTTTTTCCATTTCTACTGAGAAATCTACTGTATGGTTTGTATATGTTATGCTTAAAGGATTCTCAGATATGAAAGGATCAGATTATGAGAGCTGTAATCTAATCAGTGGATTAATCCACTGATGGATTAACTAGGTGGTAACAGTAGGCAGGCAGTAGGGGGAAGTAGATCATTGGGGACACAATTTTGGGGTTTCTGTTTTGTCTCTGATGATCAAAGCTCTCTCTCTCTCTGCTTCCTGCCTGTCCTGTCCTGAGCTGCTGTCCTCTGCCACACCTTTCTTCTGTGATATTCTGCTTCATCTTGGGCCCAGATCTATGGAGATGGCTGTTTATGGACTAAACCTTGGAATCCATGAGCCAAAATAAACTTTTCCTTTTCCATATTGTTCTTATCAGGTCTTTTGGTCACAGAGAAAGAAACTGACTAAAACATTTACTTTTAGTCTATTTCGTACTTTTGTAGGAGCTTAGGGACTATAAAATGAGATCATTTTATTACCTGAGTCTAATACATGAGATAGAGTTTTATTTTTTAATTTTGTAGGTAAATCAAATGCTTAATCTCTTGATCAATCCTTATGTCAATATTTGCCTTTAAGGAAACCCTAATTATAAGCCTCCTGCTCAAGAATAAACCTTTTCTTTTATGTGTCATGGATCCCTTTGCAAGTTCCCTTATATCTGGGGCCAAGCAAAACAATAAAATATATTTTATACTATATATAGAATAGTTAGCAGGTATAAAAATATCAGTCTACCATTCTGTCTCACCCCCTATTTCTTTATATTTATTTTTTTAGTTGTATTTGGACACAATAGTTTTATTTTATTCATTTATATGTGGTGCTGAGGATGGAACCCAGGGCCTCGCACTTGCTAGGTGAACACTACCACTGAGTCACAGCCACAGCCCCTCACCTCCTATTTTCATTCTTCTTCCATTTTCTTCCTACTGATGAAAGTCAGAACATATAATTTAAGAGAGGCTTTAATGGCATTTCAACAAACACTATTTGGATAGAGTATAAAAGAAATGAGTAGAAGTATTGTGTTTTCATAGGTAATGTGAAGTTTTGAAGTCAGATAAACATTTTAAATCTTTGACTTATGATTTTGGGGAAATTATTTATAGTCCACAACCCTCAAATGTCTCATTTATACAGATAAAACAAAATGATCTTGCAGGGGTGTTATGGTGATTTGAAAATGTGTGTTTGTGTGTGATACTGACATATTAACAATATATATCGCATGTAGACAATAATGGTAGGTACCTTTATTCACAGTATATATTTTCCACTGTATGTGATGATTTAGCTATTCAAATTATTAATTTTTGGAATACTGTTAGCTTAAACTACAATATAAGATGAAAAAGAATGCTTTTATTTAGCTACTATATTTAATGAGCAAGAGAGAGAGAGAGAGTGAGAGAGAGTTATCCACTTTAATTCTGATGTCTACATACCTCATAAATCTGGAGCTTGAATATTAGTTGAAAATAATGATTCTAACAGAGCATATTAATATGGAAATATTCAGAACTCTAAAATATAATCTCCTAATGCCTAACATGTTAGCCTTTCTTGTATGTCTTTTCCCCTAATAATTTGAATAACAGATGAACAACTAGATGTTCATATTAGTATTCAAGTAACAAAGTAATATCCTCCCACTGCTAAATAAAGTAAGTAACCTAATCTTGTTCAAAACTGAAGGTTTTGTCATTCAAATTGCAGTCATGTTTCCGTTGCATTCTAAATCAAAATTCAAAATTATAATATTGACAGAAATAGTCCAAGGAATAGGTAATGCTGCAAATGAAGCAACACTGACCTCAGAGGAATGTGCTCTAGATTATTTGCCAAACTAGTTTCCTTAAAGGAAAGATTCTGTGAATTCAGATGAAAAAGAAGATATTAGCTCCTTTCTTATTAGTGTCCTTTGACTTTGTATCTTCAGCAAGCTAGGAAGGTGATGATTTTTGTTGGTTGTGTAGCAGACATAAAAATTATATGATAATTAAACCAAACTGGGGCTGGGGTTGTGGCTCAAGTGGTACAGCGCTCGTCTAGCACCTGTGAGGCACTGGGTTTGATCCTCAGCACCACATAAAAATAAAATAAAGATATTTTATCCACCTAAAAAACTAAAAAATAAATATTTAAATAAAATAAAATAAAACTGAACTCATAGAGGCTGTGTGGCATAAATCCCTCTGGCTGTAAACAAATAGGGTGTGGCTGGAAGAGGTAGGTCACTGGCAGTGTGCCCTTGGGGATTATATTTTGTCCCTTGCTCCTCTCTCCCTCTCTGCTTCCTGGATGCCATGAGCGGCTTTTCTCTGCCGTGCTCTTCTGCCACCATGTTCCACCTCACCTCCAGCCCAGAGCAATGGAGCCTGCCGACCATGGACTGAATCTCTGAAATCATGAACTAAGATAAATATTTTCTCCTTTAAGTTGTTTTGTCAGGTATTTTAGTGGTGGAAAGCTGACTAACAGATATGTGAGTGAAATGCTCATCAAATAACTCAGAGCTCAGTGGGGTAGTGCATTTGTTGTATAACATAATCAAGGTTATGAAATATTTTAGCAAGCTAAAAAATCTAAGATGAAAAAATTTAAAGGGGGATAAAAGGCACCAAACTTTGTAAACAAAAAAATAAATATAGAAATAAAGAATGACACATATGGGGTTTAGGAGCAACACACCTAACTCAAAGGTTTTAGTTTACCCTAAATTGAAGATAGATGATAATGACCCATGAGAAACAAAGGCATAGGTAGAGGAATTGCATAAAAAGAAAAGATTCTTACTTCTTTATAAAGGATAGATAGATAGATAGATATAGATATATCAATGATTGAAACATTGAAAGAATTTTTCTAAGCCCTAGTAATGAGAAAGAAGATAAGAGTGGGATCATATGAATGGAATGAGCCAGAGATTTCTGAGGCAAGTGTTTAGGATTTAGAGGAGGTATGTAGGCCATTTTAGAATGCAATGAAAGTCATCACCGTGCATTAACTTTGTAGTTGTCCTCATGGAACTAGAAGATGGATTTGAAGGACATGGTAAAGAATGGATAAGCTTGAGGGAGGAACATGAGAGGGGAATGAAACGCCAAATCAAAATAGAGATTTCTGACCTGAGTGATCCCAGCATCCCATTTCCCCATCTCCCATTCTCCTAGGATCATTCTTTCTCTAACAGCCAAATAGAAGACTTTGAGCTCCCATGGTCCCTGTCTGAAGACAATTCAATACTCTCTTCTCATATCTTCTCACATCTGGGTCAGGGATGTGGTGCTTTCAATCTCTTCCTGTCAAATGGTCAAAGGCAGTATTGAGAAGTGGTTAAGAACACGGCCTGTGAAGTCAGTCAACTATTTAGACATTGGAGCTGCCACTTCCTAACTGAATGCTCTTGGGGGAGTTGTTTAATCTCATCATGCCTCACTTTCCTCAACTGTAGAATGCTGATGACCAATTGTACTTCCTTAATGGGATATTCAATCATTCATTCCACTGATCCTTATCAATACCCTATATTGTACTTACTATATCAAATTCCCAAATACCTTGCCTCCTGGGAAAAATTATTAAAGTCATAATGACATTTCCATGTAAAAGAAATGAACTCTTATTTTTTGTGTAGAGTAATTTTACTTTTTTTGGTCTTAATCTGAGATTTGACAAAACCAGGAACTCTCTTTGAGCATTTTCTTAGGAAAAACAAAAAAAGCTAACCTCTACTTTTCATACACACACACACACACACACACACACACACATCTGTCACAATCTCTAGGCTGCAGAAATGCTTACTGATAGATTTTCTTAATGGAATATTATTCCTCATTATACTATTAATTATGATGAAAACCAGTAGGATAGGAGGTTTGGGGTGGGGGTGTGTTGCTAGTGATAGAGAAATGTGAATAGTTTGGAACATGTTGAGTTTTAAGTGCCAGCCAGCAGAATTGCTTTATAAAATTGTTCAAAAGGGATTTAAGTTGGAAATGCAAGTGTTCCTTTTATTTTGTAAGTAGCTCCATAAAGTATACTAGAAATTGATTTTTAGACACCAAGCACATAATAAGTGAACAACAAATGCTAGTTGAGTGGTTTGAAATTAAAAGCTCTGTGTTTGGCGGGGGAGAGGAATGAAAAACAAACATAACTACTTACAATTAATCCAAGAGAATTCTATTTCCTTGTTGAGTTCAAAGTCCTCAACAGTTTCCAACTGCCTATAAAAATCTCTGAATCCTTAACTCAGCATTCAAGGCCCTCAAGGATCTGATATTCCTCTTCGTGTCTAACATTTGCTTTCTTAAATATTCCAAGTTCCAGCTAATGTGAACATCCCATATTTATGTTTTCATTCAGATCCTTCCTAAATCTAGAAAGATCGATGCTTCCCCTAACTCCACTTATTCAGTCTCAGCCCCTGATCCATTAAAGGCCATATCTTCACAAATTTTCCTGCTGATTCAAAATAAACTGACTTATGTACCCTCTTCTAAACTATCATAGTGATTGTCCATATATGACACAATCCTATCTTTCCATGGGACAACTTCTCCATATACCTACTCTTGCTTCCCTCAATCCTCATATAAGTTTTGCTTCTAAAGCACATCTCAATTCAACTCTTGCATGAACATCCCCATCTCAAGTCTATTTCCAGGGAACTCAGTCTAAGATAGTGGGTGAAAACATGATTAGATAAACAGTACGTAAATGAATTTTAGATAATAAGTTTTTAAATTGCTTTTCTACATACAATAAAAAGTCATTTATCTTTAAGAAAAGCACCAGAATGCTATCAACTGAAAATGTTCAGGAGGTGGTATTTTCATGCATGGTATTCTGATTTTCAATTCATGACTCTTCTACGACATACCAAAGTTCTCAGAAATGTCCATTGATCAAATACTACACACAAAAGCCTTCCATCAAACAAACCAACATCTAGTCAAATGTAAAAGAAAAAAATAGTGACATTAAATTTTACTTTAGGATATATTATCATATATAAAGATGCTAGCAGTTTCTGTTCAACTGCCCCCCCCCATTGAGAAAACTCAAACAGAAAATTTATTTTACTAAAATCAAATAATCATGGAAATTTGAGATCTTAAAAGAATCAGTGTTTTCCCTATTTTCTACATTCTTTTCTTTATCCCCCATGCAGTTTTCTACTTAGTAAGAGTCATTTTTATTTTTCCCATTGCTAAATTTTATTCACCATTTTTGTTTAATTTATTTTCTAAATGGAAGCAACCAGCACCAAAATGTTAACAACTTACATATACTGAATAACAATAAGCAATAAAGAGATTTTATGTAATTATATAAAAGTTCCTTTAAAAATACTTGACATCAAGATTATGCCATAAAAAGTAATTTTCGGTGACTGAGCATTTAGAGATATATAAGGTACAATTATAACTTTTCATATTTTATTAACAGAAAGATTGTCAATAAAAGCACTAGCACAAGATGGTAGAAAAATAAAATAGATAATTTTGCTAAAAATGGTGCTGCAAGCTGTCCTTGGTAGCGGGCAATAGGATGCAAAAGCTTAGCAATTCTGACAGATCTGAGAAAAGCTTACTTGGAAAGGCATGATTTGCTAAAAAGAACCTTTCACTTTATGCAAATACATTTAAATGCTGCTTGATAGTGCCTGTGTCATTTATGACACTTTATGTCAAGCTCAGGGATACTGCTACGCTGCAGCATAGAAAGCACTAACAGTCATATGTATTTCAGCACACTTCCTAGTCTGTTATTATGAAATGTGTGAAAAATCAGGATGCAAAGAATGACAGAGAAGAAAAGGTATAGTATTTTGTTGCCTGGGGTTTAACTAAAAATGATAATGAAAATGAAAACAGTAGTGCATTCTTAAGAACAAGTAGATTGTCTTCCTGTTTAAGGCTGTGTTGAGGGTGAACCAATAGTTTTTTGCCTCATCTGAAATGAAGCTAGGTGTATGAGTTACAGGATGCTGGAATTTAAAGATTTCTTTTCCCACTGCAAGCAGTATTTCCGTGGCACTGTTAAATAGCAAAAGAATTTCGCCCCAACTATGACAGAATAAATAACTGCACCATCTAGTGCTGGTAAGCTGTGACTCAGGTGATATAGCAAAGAGCAGGAAACAAATGGTGGCGATTTGATTGGCATGCGGTGTATTGTATTGTGTTGCATTAGTTCCTACCAAATAATAAACCTTTCATAATTTTGCGTTGTAGAAGGTAAGAAAACAGAGGTTCGACTCTCTTGCACATTATAAATTCCTCCTCCACCACCTGCCCAACAGGATAATAGGGCTGCAAAGAAATCACAATTATGCAGCTGTGAAATGTTCATTATTTAGGAAGTACAATTAATCACTGATCTTTTTTTGTGTTTGAAGAGCCAGTTCTAGGAAATCACAAAGGTCTTCCATAAATATGGGGCTCCTGGCTTTACAGTATTTAAAGGAACACTGATAAATCTGGTGATAGTTTTGTTGATTTAATATTATGGTATTTGGCCAAAGAAGTCACTAAAAAGTGAATGTGATTCATGTATTAATAAACATTGAGTTATAGTCATAATCCAAAGCAAGACTACTCTTTCAGTAGAAAATATGCTATATTCTGTCCACCCTCACCACTTCCCTGCCCTTGCCTGTTGACTGGTTTTTGTAGCCTGCTGACTGATGTCACTACTTCCATTTTTCTCCGCCCTGCTTTCCAATTCATCTTGCATATTTTTGTAGCCCTAATCATTTTGAACCAGAATCTTCTGTTTGCATATTATCCCTTTTCCTGGGAAATGAAATTCCTGAATAGAAGGGCCACACATTGCTTAGTTTTGTGTTTCTGTATTGTTTTGACTGAGGCATGAAGAGGGGCAGAGTTCCCTCAAGCTGCCAGCCCAAAGTGGGGAGATGAGATTTGGATTAAATGCTGCAGAGGGAGAAACTGGAAAGGACAGACCAAGGAGGCAGACCAGGTGCTGTCCTGATTTCCAGGTTTCCACTGATTCTGGATGAGTTCCCTAAGGCTGACATCTTGCATTTTGAAGCTTATCCTAGAATGGAAATTGAAAGAAAATTATGTTAAATTAACTAATTAATAAGTAGAGAAGCTTTCCTATTAGTGAAAACAGAGTGCCTATTGTCTGAAATGCTTGCACGATAAATATGTTGTTTCTTATAGTAAAGTAAATAGAGTCTTGTTGCTTCCTTTCCTTGGATCTCATTCCATCTTAGACCTCAGGGCTCAGTGTCTTCAAAGGCCCCAGAGAAAAAGAGGCCTTACTGACCTCAGATCCTTCCTAAGTGTAAATGAAAGCTTTACTATCCTGTCTACCAGTCATTCAATAGAGGCACTATATTTGCTGATTTGATGCAAGGTGTGAGCAGATAATAAATTCATGCTTATTTCTACCCCAAAATATGCATTTTAGATGGGGTTTTAGAGCCCCCATAATGACACAGCCCTGCCTGCTTGGTTTCCAGCCTCACCTTTGCCATTCCCCATATCCTATATCTCAGCCACCTGAACTAAACAAAACTCTCAGAGTGCACCTGTCTCTCTCCTGAGTCTAGAACACCTTCTCTGCCTAGTTAAATCCTCTCAGATCAAGCACCATATACATCACCTGCTAAGGTGATTAATACTTGTGACTCATGAGGATGTTTTGGGAAATGTCCCCCTGGGCATCATCTCACCTGGTACTCTGTGCTTGTTGTAGTGTTTTTTTACTTGTGCTGTGTTTACCCACTTACTTGTCTTCCATCCCAACTAGAATGTAACAGCTTTGACACTAAATATTGTGTTTAGCATTTTGTCCTTTTAGGCACATAGCCATGTTCATATTACACAAGTATTTACTGAATCAACAATTAAATGAGTGGTCTAAAGTTGCAATGAAGGTGAACAATTTAAACAGGAATTGGGAGGGAGTAGCAAGGTCAGGGAGTGACAAAAGTGTCTTTTGCCATCCATCCTTTCCCCAAGTGTCTGAAGGTTGACCTCACTTCTTAGCCCAGAAAAATTCCCATTACTCCCCATTACCTTCAGACTCCACCTGGCTCAAGATTCAGTGTGGGAAACAGTGTATAGCTGACATATTTCTCTTTCTGTTTCTGGGCCTCTCTTTGGCCAGTAAAAGATATTCCTTTTAAGAAACTAAGTAGTGTTACATGGAAATGTACTGAAACTTTTTTCCCCTAATTTCTTGTCTAATTACTTTTGGTGGGCAAGGTTTGCGTCTCCTGTAATGAGTTAAATATTATATACTAGGGCCAGATGTTATTCTTTGGTCCCGCTTGTGTTAGACACACAGTGGATTCTGAAATATAAATAGACTGGCTAATTAATCCCTGCACTGCAGAGCTGTGGGAATCAGGAAAGCCTGGAACATTGAAATTTGATCTCTCCTAGCACATTTAACAGACTCTAAATTTCAGATTGCCAGGCCACCTCGAGAGCACATGCTGAATGATACAGTTGTCTTGAAACCGAGTTTTTAATTTCTCTGTGCAGTAGGGGTGAAATGAAAGTTCAACTGAAAATTTAAATGCTTTTAATATAACAGGGGCTATTAAATATTTAAGTGTAAATTAAACTGATATTTTTGTAGTGATAAATTGACTGCTGAAACCAAGGAAATGAGCCCTGATTCTTATCTCAGCTAAATCTTGTCTGCCAAATCATTGCTTGGGAGCTCAGGGACCAACCAAGGATCTTAAAGTATATCCTAATTCTCTAGATGAACTTTCCCATCTACAAATTAAATAAAAAGAATGTGGAGGCTTTCATCTATACATTCAAAATAACGTGTCTCCATTTCCCATCTTTGAGGACTGTGAAGTAAAATGGCCGAAATGCAAGTAGTGATGTCTTCCGGGATTGAGGGAATTTTGAAAAGTATAAGATTGTTTCTCCCTTCTACATTCAAAACCATGGTTGTCCTCTGCCTAGAAGCTAATCTGCTAAACTGCAAGCTTACTGTGACAAGGCTGCTTCTCACGTATATTGTGCTTTTAAGTCTTTACTTGGCTTCTGCTATTTCCTTTTCATTAGATGCTGTCCCAGGATATTCTTCCATCCTTTATTACCTGCATAACTCCCCCTCCATCTTCAAGACATAGTTCAGTTGTCATCTTCTCTAGTAACCTTTCTCTCTTTCCTCCTCCAGTCTCTATCCAGAACGTATAACTGGCTTAACATGTAGCAATGATATTTTTCTATTATCTACTTTTGTAAGGTTCTCTATGTTCTTTTTGATCAGGGAATCTCATAGACTCACTGTGACCCCATTTCCCAGCACAGTGTCTGACTTAGGCACCTAGATGCTCAATAAATGGTTAGTGAACTGATCAATGTAAAATTTTCCATTTTATTTAATGCTTTTCCCTCTTTACTACTTTTCTTATTATTATAGCCTCTCTCCTCAAGGTGTAGTATTCAAGTGTGGCCTCTAACTGCCAGGACACTCATCAAGCCTCCTGGTAGAACTAGATAGACCTGATGAACCCTGCTCCTGGTTCATCTTCTCATTTACATTCTCATCACACCAGTGGTAGGAACTTAACACTCTCTTTGCTCAAAGATCTGATTCTGCAGATGACTCAGAGAGGTCAGTACTCACAAAAGGTCATCCAGCCATTTGGTGGCTATACTGAACATGGAGCCTGTTTTACCATTTTTTATTTCAAATTCAGTACACCCTCCACATCATTTTTCTATGCCCCATTATTTACGGACTGGCTAGACTATTTAATGTATAATGAACTAATCTAGATAAAGAGTTGGTCTATTCCAACTGATATGATACTCTAACAATAGAATTATGAGGTGCCACCACCAACACAACAAAAAGATATACGGATATCAGTAGGAAATGATGCCCTTCAACCACACCATATATGTTAATTCCTATGCCATCATTTTGCATTTATGGAGGCATAATGCAGATGGATGCCAGATACATTCTATGCTTCCTTGGAGAGGCTGAGGTTGGGAACAATAGATTTTTAACATAGAGTGGAAGTGCTTTGTGAAAATATTCTAAATTGCCAAAGGAGATCTTTAATTAAAAGGAACCAAGAACATTTCTAAGAGGTTAGTGTTTATCCTCAACAATTTCAAAGCTGAGATTTTAGAAATGCTGTCCAAGTCTAGGAATGATAAAGCAGAAGAATCTCAACAAATTTGAAAACTGTTCCATTGGCCTGTCAGTATTAGGGAAATGCCTAAAGCTTAAAATGCTGTACTTTTTTATTGTACTTTTTTATTTATCCTGCTGTCAGTTGAACTAGTTTACAAAGAACACAGCCAAGAGTTTTTCTTTGATGAGGTTCACTGAGGGAGAAAAACATAATCTCTCTCTCTCTCTCTCTCTCTCTCTCTCTCTCTCTCTCTCTCTCTCCTCCCACCCTCCTCCATTTTTGTTGCAGTTCCATTTCTGGGTTCTCACTAATAGGATGACAATCATCTAGAGAATGTCACAGGAACAATGGATTCCATGCTGTGATTTAAAAGCTTCAAACTTGGAGTCTGCTAAATTACAAAACAGAATACTAGCAAGACTTACACCAGCTGCACTGGAGTTATCTTCCCATATTTGCAGAAATAATCAAATAACCTGTTGGGGGAAAAGCTTTATAATAAACGTATTATATATGTAAATGATCTGCATGAAGAGATTGTTTTTTCTCCAATCTAGAGTGTCTTAGGTAAGGGCAATAAATAAATAAATAAATAAATTAATTAATTAATTTTTAAAAATCATGGATGCTCTTAAAGATTGTGAAATGGCCCTAACTTCTGCATAGTTTCTTCTATCATTAAGTAGAGCTATTTTCCCATCTCTCCAATCTAAGTGGACTTGTAAATTTCTTTAACCAACAGAATGCATCATAAGCAATATTATATGGCTTCTAAGCCTAGGCCTCAAGAGACTTTACTACTTCTTATCCTTTTGCTGAGAGTGCTTCCACTAATATGTGAGCAATCCTGGGCTAGCCTGCTGGTCTGAGACTACATAGAGAGAAACAAGGCCCCAACCATTCCAGCTGTCCCCTCTATCTCAGCTGGGAGGTTCCAGAAGCATGATGCATAGTTAAGTACTTATTGTCCTAAGCCATCAAGTTTTGAAGTGGTTTAATATTAGAAAAAGCTACACTGATATTTACATGTTGGTTTCTAAATGAGGTCTAATGTCTAGCCAGATATATATGTATGCTCATTAATTCTGCCCATGTCCTGCGCAAGCGGTGGAAATGGGGTTCCCTTCTGTGGAATGAGCGGGCTGCGAAATAAAAGCTAAGAAAAAAATAGAACAACAAAACACACACACACACACACACAAGAGACAGAAAATATTTTCAAAAAGTGGGGATGGGACAGGCAAGCTGACCAGACAGAGAGCTTCTAAACTAAAAAGGCAAAATGGAGCCTGCACCTGCTTTATTTATATCGGGGAACATCAAAGGCCTTCCATAGAATGTTCTTCACCAAAAAAGGGTTGAAGGTGGGCTTTCCAGTTCCCAATGGGTTATCTCCGGAGCTACTATGAGGGATCCTCCTAATACAGCAGAGATAAAGGTCATGTGCCTTGGGCAATCGATTGCATGGTACAGCCACAGATAGTTCCAAGGTTAAACCTAAGATCTCCCTAGCTGCCATACCTAGAGAACACCCTCAAGTAATTCATGGGTGGCTTCCCACACATTAACTCATTTCTAGTGGACCTTTTATGTTTGTTTGGAATCTTCTGAGATATAGAACACAGAGAAAAATCTCAACCAGTCTCTGGAGACACAAAAGCAGTCCCAGCTGTAATGGGCCCCTAACATGGACTGTTGGAGTGAGAATGCATGGACCGTTGATCTCTTCACCACTAAATCAAGTTCTTCCCAGATAACCAGGATATTAACTTCCAAATCACAGGAATGCTCAAAGAAGTTCTCGGATGAAAATGTATCTATGAGAGTAACTACCCTGGTGAGAGACTGAATTTATTTTAGGTCAAATTCCAAGTTGACTCTCTGGTTCCAGGTAACAGTATCCCCCGGAGATCACATTCCTCCCAAGCCAATCTTCTATAAAATGCTGAAATGTGTGTGTCTGAAAACTTCACATGAATTTAAATATCTTTATGTGGAAAAGACTCTCCAGAAATCAGGTCAGATATGGTCCATCATTTGATATTTTTACAGTGCTCACTCTAGTTGAGACCAGATGTAGTGGAGTGAATCACGTGAACACCCACATCAGTGACCAGGTGGTTGCCTAAGATTGATGAATGTCAATCAGTGTATTTATGATCTATAAACACCATTATGGATTTAGCATTCTTTGAAGGAGTAATTTAAGTTAAGAACAAGTGAACAGCTTGATATGTGGCTAGAGGGAAATAGGGGAAAACTGTAAATTCCATTCTCTCATACTTTGAATTATTATTTGAAAATTATTTAGCCCAGTGCTAAACATATGTAGAGATTTAATCAAAATTTACTGAGTGATACTAATGTCTAACCATGTCCTTTTTTGAGTGGGATCTGGATTAATTAGTTGTTTGCTTTCTGGTACACTATTAAAACCATTTGTGATAGTTAATTTTGGATGGAGGGATGCCTAGAGAATTAGCAAATCATTCTAGGTGTGCCTTTGAGAATATTTCCAGAGAAGAAGATTGGCAAGTGGGTCAGCAAACTGAGTAGGGAAGATCTAACCTCAATATGGATGGGCACCATCAATAGACCCAAGGCCCAGATCAAACAAGAAAATAAAAGAAGGGAAACAGGAAAATAGAAGAAAGGGAAACTCTCCCTAGCTCTTCCTTCTGTTCACCAGGCCCTGGTACTTATACCAGGGGTTCTCTGGAGTCTGGGGTCTTTGAACTTTTGGCCTTTCTGATATATATATATATATATATATATATATATATATATATATATATATATATATATATACATATACATACATACACACACACATAGATACTACATACACACACACACACATGGATCCAGACATATACCATATTATAGATGTAGTATTCTTTTATGAGAGAGAGAGGGAATATGAACACACACTTTCACATTCACACACAAACACACATATTCCATTGATTCTTTCCATAGGGCCCTGCCTAATACATCACTCTAGGCCACACTATTTTTCATCTTTTCTTTTAGGCATTTGGATGAACTCCCATTTTACTCTTGGAATCTCTGATTTACTCTTGAATCACAACCTCTTATTCTATTCTTTCATGAGTAGGGAAGATCCAACCTGTTTTCAGTAAATAGCTGGTGAAAGAGGTTTTTGGAAGTCTTGGGAAGGGGGTCCCTAATGTTCAGGGCCTTCCCTGGTGTCATTAGGCCCACCACTCCACTTCAGGAGGCATTTCTCCCATCCAATTCTCCTCAGGAGGTTAATGGGAATGTGAGCTCAGGGGAGGAATGGCTGGGAATCTGCTGTTTGTCAGGTGCTGCTCTGGGCCTTGAGGATACTTTAGCTTATTCAACCATCAGCAGTCTTTATGAGAAAAGCACAGTGTTGTATCTTTGGTATCAGAGAAGAATCAGGAGACCCAGGTAGAGGAATTCAGTTTCCTAACATCTGACATTGTATTAAGAATGGAGTCAGGATTCACCATCTCCACTGCAAAACCTCACTCATTAAGACGATGGATTCTCAACTAAACCACTGTGATGGATAACCAGCTTCTTTCTAGTTTCCATGTTACCTCCTCAAGTTTGCTTTTACATAGCAGCTGGAGTGACCTTCTCAAAGCAAAAATCATCAAACTCTGCTTAAAATCCATCAGTGGTTTCCGACTATGATAAGAATAAAACAAGTCACCCCACAGTCTATAAGATCCTTTCTGATCTCCCCATTGTTCCCCTTCTGCCTCAATCCTTGGGCCTCTTTTAAAGCTTTCACACTTCTCAAGCTTGCTCCGTGACACTTGCTGGTGTCAGTGCCTGGAACACCGTCTCTGGAACTTCATGTGGCTGCCTACGTTGTTTCACTCAGAGCTCCCACAAGTCCCCACCCCACTTCCCTATGTCATTTTTATAACACAGTTTAACATGTAAATACAAAAGTAAATTTGCCAATATATTTGGTACATGACTTTCTTACCCCACTAAGCACCACCTCTCTTCTCAGCACTTAAAACAGTGTCTAAAAATAACTAAATACTGAATATTTTTTTAATGAAAGAATTAATTCACTCATATAAAAGTGAGTTAAAGGTGATCTATACAAGCAGATTTGCCCGTCTTCTAGTTAAAGGTAAACATACACATGCACACACAGTGGGTCCTTTAAAAATATTCCTCCTCACAAGGAAATAGACATTTATATTCCTTCTCTCTCTCCCTGTTTTTCTTCCTCTCTCTCTTTTAGGGTACTGGGAATTAAACCCAAGGGCACTCTATCATGGAGCTATGGAGCTAGATCATCAGCCCTTGTGCTCTCTTAATATTTTTATTTTGAGACAGTGTCTCACTATATTGCTGAGGCTGGCCTTGAACTTGCAATTCTCCTGCCTCAGCCTCCTGAGTCTCTGGGATTATAGGCATGCACATCATCATGGACAGCTAGATGCATTCTCTTTCATGCACAAAATAAAAGCATTTTCATAAAATACTTTCCCCATGAAGAAAATAAAACTTCCAAACTCAAAATCGACTCAGAATCTAAGTCATTAACCATCTTAGCACAAATGTATGGTCCTAAATTGCTGACCCATAAGACAAAGGTGTTGATTATTATTATTGAGGGTTGAAAAAACCCTCCGCTTTTTTCCCTAAGCTATGTTTGTTTGCTCTGATTGTCTATTCTTCAGGCTTCAGATTTTGCCTCCGATTTCCCATTTACTCACCTGAACTTCAGAATGCCTCTCTCTCTCTCTCTCTCTCTCTGTCTCTCTCTCTCTCTCTCTCTCTCTCTCTCTCATTTCTTTAAAGAGATTGACTTAGAATAAGTATTTTTATCTTCCTCTGTCAGCCTAACTCATCTGATTCAAGTATCCTGATTCAACTCTCAGTTTGGGTCCAATCACCACCATCCAGAACAAAGCCTTCCTAGTTTCCTATAAATATAGTGATATATTAGAAGCCTGAAAACCCAGGCTGGGCCTGCAATGCCCACTCTGAGCTCTAGTCATACTGGGCTTCCTGCAGTGGATTCCTGGTTCCTTGTCTCTGTGTACCATGATTTTTTTGTGTGTGTTTGTGGCGGGGGCGGGGTGGTGGAGGTGCGGCACTGGGGATTGAACCACAAGCATTTGACCCCTGAGCCACATCCCAGCCCTATTTTGTATTTTATTTAGACACAGGATCTCACTGAGTTGCTTAGCACTCACAATCCTCCTGCCTCAGATTCCCAAGCCACTGGGATTACAGGTATGCTGCACCGTGGGGTTTGTGCACCATGATTTTTCCCTCTCTTCACCTTTGACTTTCTCAGGACCCTCTTTCACTTCTTCCTGATGACTGTACCTCATAATCTATGACTTACCTTAGATGCTAATATCTTTAGGAAAGGTTTCTTTCTTACAGAAGCTCGTTTAAGAGTCTCCCCTAGCTAATTTCCTGGTATCCTATGTTTTGCCTTCTAAACTACAATGTAATTTCTTTTTACCTGTATAGTCCATGCACATAAGATCCTTGAATCCTTGAGAGTGGAGATTCTTGCCATATTCTTTTTTTTCCCCTGTGTCTAAATATAATATATGACACACAGCAGTTCAACAAAATTGTATTCAATTGCTTAGCTACTGGGCAAACTGCACAGAACTAGAAATCTCCTTTTTTTTTTTTAATACCCCTGATTTTTGGCTCTGAAATCTCTGTGGACCTACTTGTTTTAAGTAGGCAGAGTAAACAGCCCAGATAATAACAGACCTGGAGGGTTCCTCTGGTGAATGATGATTGGCTGGCTGCCACCCTGTCTGCCCCCAGCCTGCTCCTGCTCCTGCTCCTGCTCCTGCTCCTGCTGTGTCTTCTGAGCATCACTTGAGATGCACTCAGCACTGACTGCAGCTGTGTGACTTCCCACAGCCTCCTGACACAGGATTGCCTAGGAGGTCCAACCTGAGCTCCCTGTGTAAGGAGAACTGGCCTTATTACTTCAAATCTATACTGATTAACTTGATCACATCTTCTGATTTGGAAGAGAAGACAGTTTTGTCAAAATTGTGTTTTTCAAAGTCTGATAGGACCCCAGAAAAACAAAGTTCAAGACAAAGTCCAATTTGAAAATCTGAAAACACCCGTGTCTCTACTACCACCACCTAGTTCATTGTGAGATGATTTGATTTCCAAGGGCTACAGATGGCAACCAGCTTATGGGAGATGGACCTGAAATGCAAAGTTCTACAATGTAGGGAAGAACTGCCAACAATCTTAACTCCTCTTGTCTGTACTTGAAAAGATGTGCAGATCAAAGGATGGAGGGCCCCTTGAATAACACAAAGGTTAGATTGTTGCTGTTAGGAGTGAAAGTCTTTGCTCCTTTATCTGAGATATAAAGGAAGTAATCATTTCCTGTCTCTGTTATTATCTGGGATTATGATTTTTATTTTTTAGTTTATGAAAAATTTATCTGTTAAAACCTTTACTACTAAAGATGAGCCTTGGGACTTCCTAACTCAGTGGAGTGCTTTCAAGACTATGTTCATTGATACACCATGGATTCCTATACATTCTGAATAAAAATTGTATTTCATCACACAGTTGATTCTTTTCAGAAATTGTATTTCTCCCCCAAACATTTTGTCCTCATTTCAGTAGTTCACATATCTCCCTGAATTCATTTTATATAATTGTATTTCATTATGGCTTCTTATCTTTGCAGACTCCCTTATGATTTTCCCTCCCAAATTTATCTAGCAGTGTCCTAGGAACATGTTATTCTTTTGAGAATCTGCTTTCTCCAGATTCTCGGTTTATACTTTCTTTTTCTAGTCTGAATCACATTGTCTTGCCCTTCACCACACAAGATACCTTTCTATCCCTTCTGGCCAAAGATTACTTCTATCCTCTCTTAAACTATTTTTAGGAATGCAAAGAGAAGGTTCACAACATCTTGCTATGATTTGCTTTATTATCTGTCTCCCATGGTGAATGTTAGGCCATAGAAGGAAACGCTTTTCTTGTCTTGTGTTCCTAGTCTGTACCCTTACATGGCACCTGTATACTCAGTGATCTTGCTTGAAATGGCTTAACCTATGGAGTGGGGGCACTGATCTAACCAAATACTGACAGCTGGTGGCCCTTGTACATTATAAGATTATGTGACTAAACACCTTAGAGTCCCATGTAACAAAAATAGTTTTAAATGAGGATGGAATTGTTTTTGATATTTTATTTCTTTGTCTAACTTTCATGACACAGAATAAATATTAAATCCTTCAAGAAGTAAAAGAGACAATTTGACAATCGGGGAATGTTTACAAAATGAAAAAGCATTCAACCTTAGAATAAAGGAAGTTCTTCAAGGCTCATTCACTGGTTCCATTCAAAAATATTTCTTAAGTAAGTCTCCCAATCAGGAGCCTATATTACTTCATCAAAAATTACTATCTCTTGTAAATTTAATCTCAGACAAAATAATTTAATCCATATTGATTAAAAATGAAGAAAATAATAGGATATTATAATTTTTCTAGGTGATATTTATTTCTAAGAAATTCCAACCAGGTTATTTTAAGGAAAGATAGTAATTAAAAACTGACATAAAATTTTAGATCACATTGATCTCTGGAGCACCATATGCTCCATTAAAATTGAAAATTGGTATCATTCCAGTGCCACTTTTCATTAATGATTATGTTGACTTTTTTATTGCTCCTGTTGTTCTTTGGATTGAAAATGAAAAAACAGTGTCCCCAAGGAAGAATAAACACACAATATGAACTAGGTGTCCATTCACTCCCTCGCCTCTTGATAGTTATCTTCTGACACTGCTTATGCACTGTGTGTCAGCTCTGTAACAGAGAGACCAAAGATGATTAGGCACTGCCCTTGTGCTTTATGTTCATATTGTAATGTCATGATTAGCAAAAATATTCAGAATGATTAATATCCAAATAAAATATATTCAAATTGTCTTTTGCAATGGACTGACTTTTGTCTTTCATAATTCTTATGTTGAAGCCTTATCAGTGTGATTTTATTTGAAGATAGGATCTTTAAAAGGTAGTGAAGATTAAATGAGGTCATAAGGGCAGAGCCCTAATCCAATAGGTAGAAACTCTTATAGAACCTTGATCCTGAACTTCTAGCTTGCAGAAACACGAGAAAATAAATTTCTGTTGTCTAAGCCTTGTAGTAGGTAGTGTTTCATTATGGTAGCCTGAGCAGACTCAGACACTATAGAAATCTGAAAAGAAGAAGGTATTTAAGATAACGTCAGCCTGGGGATCAAAGACAGCTTCTATGAAACAATGACATTTGACCAGGGATGATAAGAAAGAGCATCCTCCAGGATAGGAGGGGGAAAAAATGGGAAAAGGAAAAAAAGAATTCTGGATAAAGAGATAATGAGAGATAATATATATAGATATGTAAAACATGGCACATGCAAAGAAAAGAACATTTAGGTGTGGGTGAAAGGTGTATGCATGGAGGTAGAAGTAGTGGTGCCTCCAAAATGGTGATCAGAGGACAGATTGAGAAAGGGTCTTTGACGATGGTTCTGCAAGTGAAGGTCAAACAGGAAAGAGAGAAAGAGAGGCATGAAAACAACTGTGAGAGCTCAGAGGAGAAACAGTGGGGAAAGGGAGTGATTATGGGCAGAAAAGAGGAGGAACAAATTGGAGAGAGATTAGATAGAATTCTCCTTGGTAGCTGTAGGAGAAAGTGTGCAGTTAGAAGAGCAGGTAGAGAAACAGGCATGTGTGTGGTTAGTTAACGTTTGTTTCAGTGAGAAAAAGACATTATATTCTATTAGACTCCACATAGGGAGAGAGATAAATATGGGTAAAAGAGATAAATATGAGTAAGACTTTCCTTTTAAGAAAAAACTACAAGTGTGTGAGTAATGAAAACATGACAGTATATGACATGTTCCTTAATAAATGAACAAATAATTTATCAAAGTGCTTCAAAAGAGCAAGTGGTCACATTTGATAAGCAAGTAGAAAACATTGAAATGAATTTGTTGTTGGAATTTGTGTTGGAATCTTAGCTCTGAAATTATCTGCATGAATAAATGGAACTGCTGGTATTTAATTAATGTTGATTAATGATGGATAAGCAGTAAATTTGGATTACTTTCCTGAATGCTGTTTTCTTTTCTACAAAATACGATATATGGCATACAGGGAAACAAACTGAACAGGTTTGTCCAGGACTAAGGGACTTCATGCTAGCATATGGTAGGTTTTCATAACCTGTGTCTGGGGAATGTCATTTAGTCTTCTTCAAATGAATCAGAAACATTTAAATCAGAAGAGTGGATTGCCTCCTCCCCCACTAATATTAAATTTCCTACATAACAGAGCATGTCCTACACAATTACAAAGGCACCTGTGGTCAGAAGAATCTCTAGATAACCCCAAGTGGCATCTGGGACTCTATTCTCAAGAGTGTTTGAAGCTTGAGTTTAGGGGTGGGCACATAGATAGGGAGAAGGTGAGTGGGATTATAGATATATGGTGCTGGGGAAGGAGAAAAGGAGAAGAATAGAAAACTATTGATAGGCTTGAAAATGACAAAATTCTCATTCTTTTGTGATTTTAATATAGGCAATACTGATAATTAATTCCTCTGAATTAAACTTATATAACTAGGTTTTATGTGCAAAAGACTGACTGTAAATACAATAGCAAATCAGGCATTGGGAAACTACAAATGTCCAAGGTCAGTTACTTTTCTATCTTGATTTGAAATGCTAATTTTTAAAAATTGTTCATGCATTCATTATATTCATCATTTCCTCATATATAGAGTCAATTTGAAAACAATAGCATTGGTAATTCACATAAATCACATTCCATTTTCTCCATGATTGATAATCTTGCTGTCACTACATATAAATGGTAAGAATGATTGATATAGTATATATGTAACATACCACTGATGCCTTACTAAAATGTATATATGGTTGAATTTTGAGAGATTCAAATACATATAAAATATGATCCCTTGCAATAAAATAACCAATAGGCATTAATGATGTATGAAATTATTTCAATTAACTACAATAGAGATAAAAAGATTTTGATAAGATTTTGAAAATATGGATACCATCTCTGACATCTCAACAACATAAGTGCACAATAAATTACTATTACAAAATGGAACACATCATTGAAGGGCAAAACCCAGAGGCTAGAGATTTCTACTCAAATCTGAACATCTAACACAAGCAATGCTGTCAAGATTTCATAATACAATATAGAGAGCAATTACTTAAATGTGTATTTACCTGGAAAAATGGGTCAAACAAATGCAAAACGTGAAAATATGCCAGTCTGTTGCCAAACATTCTAAAAAATAGCCATACTAATATTAAAGAATCTGGTGGGAAACAGAAAATTGCTTTTTTCTATGAAATACTAACATAATTCGCTTGTGATTCAAAAAATTTTTTACCAGTTTTTCAATTTGATTTATTGAAACATAATGAAAGTATACCCATGGACAGCAGCATCTAGAGCTGTGGCATTTGGCACCTGGGGTGGAGCCAGCCTGGATCCTCAGCAACTGTGGCAGTCTCCTGGCCATAGGCACCACTGGGCTCATCCAAGAAGATGACCCCTTCCTTCACCAAGAACCTCTGCTATTTTCCTATTAAAAGTAGTCCTCAAGAAAGAATCAAAAACAGATTTATACCAAAATATTACTAACAGTACCTTCAATTGGTTTTACATATTACATTCTATAGAACTCAAACCATTAAGCTTAAAAGTTATTAGTAAGAGGAATCAGGGACCTTTAGCACTTTTTCCAAATAACGCTGAACTTCTAAGGATTTATTTTAGTCACCATTATATGATGCACATGCTTTAGATAGTTAGGAACACCCAGAATGGTCCACATGCTCATCATACATGATAGACTAGGAAACAGAAAGAAGGGAAAAGAGTTAAAGATCTACCTCTAACAGAAAGTAGACGCTGAAATTAAATAAAACTCAGTTTTTCCATTTAATGTTATTTTCATATGCCCAATGCAAACATGTTTGGGGAAAAACTTTTGCTGTTGAAAACCATTTCTGTTTCCTACAGACTGGAAAGGGACAAGTTTCAAGACAACTGTTATTCTTTTGTGCATTTCTGCTCTGAATAAGAAAATGTGCTCAGTACTTTCTTCAAAGCATTATTTCAGGAGATCATTAAAGTAGATCCACTTTGTCCCATTTTACATATAAGAAATATAGGGATAGTTTTTTTCCAACAAAGATTACACAGTAGTAAGCAGTGGAGACAAGACTTAAAATATTTTAATGACTTCGAAGCTGCACTCTTTCCAATCCGCTAAACAAGATATATATTTTGCCATTACGTGTTCAATTATTTTCAAGGTGTCAAATGTGTCTTGTCAATCTGATCATACAGCCTTAGAGTGACCTGAGCTTACCTTTGGACCTTGCAACCTAAAACAACTATGAATTTTCAATTAAATTAAGACTATTCTTAGGGAAATAGAAGGACTCATTATTTATGTTGTTTCTCAACCTGTTCAAATCAGCTTTGTCATAATGATTTTAAGATGACTCTTGCTGAAGTAGTCTCAGTTGTCTGACAGGCAATTTACCAGATCTTATTTTGACTTATTTAATTCATTTCTGTGCACCTTTTAAGATGGGTGACACACATGCCTGATTCCAATTTATGCCTCATCTATTTTTTATGAGTTCTGGGCCTTCGATCTTTTTTCAATTGCTGTTGTGGTTGCAATACCACTCCACATAGTCCTACAAGGTCATTTTGACAAGAAGAACTCAGGTTCATTATGTGGGTGGCCAGATAAGCCATAATTGCTCTTTTTTTGTGTTGTGTAATATAATGAGAGCCCTGAATATGTTGTCTTGCTCTACAAAAATGCTTTTTGAACACGTAATTTCTCTATGTGTATGACCTCTGTGAAAAATCCAGAGACTAGGATCCTAGTAAAAATTTATAAGTATTGGGTTATATTGTCTTGTGAAAATAAGTACAGTGATGCCTACCTGTCTGCCTGCCTTCTTTCCTTCCTTTTATCATGTCTTTTTAAACTCAAAAGGTATTTATCTTCCTAGCACTGTGATAGCTCCTAGGGACATATCAGAGAACAAGACCCTGTCCTTGCCAATAGAGAACATATAGTATAAGAGGTGATACAGATAAATACAGAAAATCACAATTCAGAAATGTGCTCCAATAGGGCGAGCACAGAGAATATGGGAACTCTTAGGAATAGCACTTTCTATAATCTTGTGAAGTCAAGGGAAAATTCATTTTACTAGATCACAGCATGTCATTAATGACAGAAGAGGCTGGAGGGGAAAGCAAGGAGAGTTTCACAAAGAGTCTTACATATAATGTTGAGGAATTTGGACTTTATCCAGTGGGAATGGGGGAGCCATTAAAATGCTTTTAGTCAGGAAAGTGATAGAATCATATTTGCATCTTTATAAAGTCATCCTGGCTCCATTTAGGAGAATATAGAGACATTCAATCTTTGGAAACAAATTTGAATAAATTTTTTTCTAGAAAAGTGGGAAGGGAAGGGAAGACTTACCTCAATCAGGGTTACTGATATGAGGTGCAGGATGCCCAAGAATCGACTGATTTGAGCTCCAATAAGGGAAGGGCCCTCCTTTTGGGTCTTACAAGGACTGGACACAAGGAAGATTGGCTAGGCAATATTAGGACTGAGAGGACCATTCCCAGAGAAGCATGAGTGCTAGACACAAGGTAAAGGAGGAATTAACCTCAGTTGACAGCAGTGAGAGAAAAGTATTGTGGACAATCTTTGAGAGAAATTATCTATTGTTATCCAAATTTAAGTCTCTATATTATTCTGTCTCATAAAACTACATTTTTATAACCAAAATATGCCTTCAGAATAGACACATTTCATTAATGGAGCTGCCCTTATTATAAGTTTAAAAGGGAATACCATGGACTTAAACATCACCATCTATTCAACTTTCTGCTGGGCATCTTTCTCCCTAGATATAACTTAAGAGCCCTTACTTTCACATAATTAAGTTATTCCATTCCCTCTCCACCCTTCAAACTACTCCTTGTCCCTGATTTCAGTTCCTCAGGCCAGAAACTTGGGACCACCTCTTAACTTTATCTATAGATTTAATACAATTCCAGTAAAATTTCCAGGAAGGATTTGTAGATATCAACAAGTTGATTCTAAATATTAAACATCTAGTGAAAAAAATATAGCAATCAAAATAACACTGAAGAGCTGGATAAGGTGGTGAATGCCTGTAATCCCAGTGACTCGGGAGGCTCAGGCAGAAGGATCATGAGTTCAGAGCCAGCCTCAGCAAAAGTGAGATGCTAAGCAACTCAGCAAGACCCTGTCTCTAAATAAATATCAAATAGGGCTGGGGATGTGGTTTAGTGGTGAAGTGCTCCTGAGTTCAATCCCAGTAATCCCTCCCCCCACAAAAAATAACACTGAAGAACAAAGTTGGAGAAGTTACACTGCCACATTTCAAGACTTACCATAAATCTACTTTACCCAAAACACTGTGATAATTATAAAAAGATAGATCAATGAAACAAAATGCAAAGAACATAAATAGACTTACATAAATAAAGTCAACTGATTTTCAACAAAGGATTAAAGGCAATACAATGGAGAAAAATATCCCTTTGCTTGTTGTTTAATTAATCAGAAGGGGGGAGATGCTGGGAGCCATTAGCCAAGTAGGTATGACAATTTCCTTGCCAGCGTACCCCATGTTGCAGTGACATTGAGTGTACGTGACCTTGCTCAAGGACCAAGGCAGATTAGGGTGTTCCCGGTTTTAAGATAATCTTGTTTAGGGCGTTCCCAGTTTAGGTTCCAGGTTTAAGGTTTAAGATTATTCCTGCTGGGAATAGGGCGTATCCTGCTGCCTGAGTTCCCCTTGAGTTCTCACGGGATTCAGACAGTATATTTTGGAGATAGAAGCCCAGTGGAGGTGAATTTGGGAGAGAACGTGGATTTGGGAGAGAACGTGGATTTCCCCAGAACGTGATTGTAGACGGCTGGTGTGAGTTCGGGAATAAAGAGTTGCTGTTTGAATCTACAAGCTGTGTGGTGGCTCGTGATTGTGTGCCCAGCCAGACTGCGGCATTTGTGCCCAGCCAGACTGTGGCAGTGGTGGAACAGTTGGATGATCACATGTAAAAACAAACCAATAAGTAAAATCTTAGACACATTCTTTACCATTTTTACAAAAATAAAGTCAATATGGATCATACACCCAAATGTAAAACTTCAATTATACAACTTATAGAAGAAAATAGAAACAAACAAACAAACCAAAAAAACCTGTGTGACCTTCGGTACAATTATAAATTTTAAGATATTCCAAAAGCATGATCAACAAATGAAAGCATTCATCAGTTGGGACTTAAGGAAATACATAACTTTTGTTTTGCAAGAGACAGTGTTTAAAAAATGTAAATACAAGCCACAGACTTGAGAAATATTTATGTTATATGTGTGATAAAGTATTTGTACCTAGAATATGTAAGGAGCATTTTTAACTCAACAATAAATAATTCAACAAAAAAGTGGACAAAAGATGTAAACAGAGACTTAATTACAGGAGCTATGGGGATGGAAAACAAGTATATGAAAAGATTTTCAGCCAGGCACATGCCAGTAATCCCAGCGGCTCAGGAGCCTGAGGCAGGAGGATTACAGTTTTGAAGCCAGCCTCAGCAATTTAGCAAGGCTTTAAGTAACCTACTCCTGGATTCAACCTCAGTACCAGAAAAAAAAGCAGGGGCGAGTTTTCAACATTCATTGTCCTCATACATGTTTACATACATAACTGTATGTAAAATGCATATCAAAACCAAAATGACATTTTACTATACACTCACTAAAGTTGTTGAGTATATTTTTAAAAACTGACAATATCAAATGCTGGGAAGGATGTGAAACACCAAGAATGTTCATTCACTGCTGGTCTAAATGCAAAATAGTACAGTCACTTTAGTTGACATAATATTTAACATACAACCCCATAACTTGTTCCTAGCTTCTAAGTATTCACTCAAGTGTTCTGAGATCTGATATTCACACTGAGATTTCATATTCACACACACACACACACACACACAGAGCGAGAGAGAGAGAGAGAGAGAGAGAGAGACTCTCATATTCAAATGTTTGTAGAATCACTACTCATAATTATTCCAAACTGGCAAACTGGAAACAATTTAGTATACCAATGGGTAGACAAACTAAAGTAAGCTGTGAAATGAAATATTATTCAGAAATATAAAAAGGTATGAGTTATGGGTTCACAAAACAAAATGAATGGACCTTAAATATATTTGACCAACACTTAAAAACTACAAATTATATTATTGGATTTATATGATATTGTAAATACAAAACTCTAAAGAAGGAAAATCAGCAGTTGTAAGGGGTTGTAAAAGGAAAGAAGTAATAGATTACAACAAATAAATATTTATGGTGATGGAACTTTTTGTTGTCCTACTGGTTGATGGCTATATAATTTTATGAATTTGTCACAACTCACAGAATGACACTTTAAAAAAGGGTAAACATAACTGTATGTAAATTCTTTAAAATCAGCCAAGAAAGCAGGGGATAGAATGCAGACAACTAAAAAATTAATCTAATTATATTACAAATGCATCATACAACCTCAGAGAAGGGTTTGAGGGAAAGAGATCTTACCTCAGTAACTTTGGAAATGGTACATTTACTGGAGACTGTATAGCTAAAGGCAAAAGAATGTGATAGATAACTACTCTAGTTCCTAAATTTGTTTCTCAGAAAGGTCTAGGTTAGCAACTCTGAAAGTACTTTACACATATACTAGGGCCAAGGAAATAAGTAAATAAATTATAGATGATGGGAGACAGATTTCTATCTGTGAGAGAAAGGAGTTACAATAAGCAAGAGGATAAGACTTAAGCAAACCCTATAGTACTGGACAGGAATTGGGGAAATCAACATGAACACATGTACATCTGCTAGATGCATAAATGATTAAGATATATGGCACACACTATACATGTAATTCCCAACTCTGTTCACTGATTTAGAAGTCATAGCACCTCAGCAGTAATAAGCAACCCAGCACCTAGATCTTGGTTTCTAAGTATCATTCCCCAATGAAAGGAACTAAGACTCCTTGGGGGAGATGACTGATTCTAAGGATGGGATAGGGAAAACAAAGATAAACCTGGAGCACCTTGTTATGACAGAAAATAATGAATTGCTCAAAAAAAAAAATGGAGATATACCCAAAGAATGCAGGAAGCAACCAGGAAAAGGCAAAGCTAGAATAATTTGAGCACCAAAATAAATAATGTAGTATAGAATCCCTGAGCTAAGCAAATTAAGGCCTCTGGTAGATGTTCATATTCTAATTTCTGGAATTTAAGAATATGTTATATCTAGTGGCAAGGGGAAATTAAGGTTGCAAATAAATTGACGTTGTTAATCAGCTAGTCTTGATATGTTAGATTATCATTGATTTTCTGGATAGGCCCAATGCAATCACAAAGGTCTGTGTTAGAAAAGGGAAGTAGAGGAGTCAAACTGAAACAGTGCAATAAATATTCAATCAGTCATTGCTGCTTTTGAAGATGTAAGAGGTCCTGAGCCAGGGAGTGCCGATCACCTCCAGATGCTGCAAAAGATAAGAAAATGGATTGTCTACGGAAGCCTCCAGAAAGGAACCCAGCCCTTTAACTCATTGAGGACTATCAGAAGAAATGACGGGAGAAACAAGTTTCTGTTCAGCAGAGAAATATAACAGACATCAAGTGATCCATATTATAGCTTCACCAGTAATAATTTGTGTTGATCAAGTCCTCCCCAATATGATGCTAGAAGGACACTTCACTTCTCTGGTATAGTCCCATCTAACCATGAGACAATGCAGACAATGCCCCCTAGTTGAGAGGTATTCTATAAAATGTCTAGCTAGCATGCTTCAAGACTGTTAAGGTCATGAAAACCAGGAAAGACGGAGACACTGTGCTAGGTCAGAGGAGACTAAGACATGGAAACTAAAGGCAATTGGTATCCAAGATTGGATCCTGGAACTTAAAAATGACATCAATCAAAAACTGGTAAAATCTGAATAACACAGTTAGCTGTTCTGTACAATGTTAATTTCTTAGTTTAAACAAGTGTGAAATGGTTATATAAGATGTTAACACTGGAGAAAGTGGGTTAAGGGTGCACAAGAACAGTTTGCTATCATTGTAACCTTTCTGTAAATATAAAAGTGTTCTAAGATAAATGCTCAAAAATATTCCTGAATGTGTCCACATAATGACTTGTTATAACAGATTTATTTTTATTCGCCAAAACCTGGTTTAAAAAAAAAACTAATGCACATCAAAACATGAATAGACTAACAAAAAAGTGGTATACTGAAATAATTGAATACTTCTCAGCAATTAAAATGAACCAACTACTGATAACCACAACAATATGGGTGAATCTCAAAATCACACTGAGAACTGAAATTACACACAAGCTATTTCATACTGTAAGATCTTATTTGTATAAATTTAAGCAACTCAGTGGTAAAATAAAGTAAAGCAGTGGTTTCCAAAGCCTGGAGTGGAAGCAAATTGGTCACAATATAACAATTTGGAATTTGGGGGGATGATGGTCACATGATGTATTCATTTTTTGCAGGGGGGGTACCGAGGATTGAACTCAGGGGCACTTGATCACTGAGCCACATCCCCAGCCCTATTTTGTATTTTATTTAGAGACAGGGTCTCACTGAGTTACTAAGCGCCTCACTTTTGCTGTTGCTAGCTTTGAACTCGTGATCCTCCTGCCTCAGCCTCCTGAGCCTCTGGGATTACAGGCATGCGCCACTGTACCTGGCCCAATGTATTAATTTTTTCAAAACTCATCACACTGTACTCAAAATAGGCACAATTTTGCATATAAATTATGCATCAAAGCTGATTTTAATAGGAAAAACAAAAAATTTAGAAATTTCCTTTAACCTTTCTCAACTAATAAGCCTTCTTATATTTCAAAATTTTAACAAACTTCAGTGGGTAAACCCAAATATGTAGTATCATCTTATCCATATTATTTGCACCTTTTATAATTTACTGTTTAGAAAAGGATGCTGCGAAACGTACAACATAAATTTAGTCAAACTCAGAGTTACTTACTTGAATATTCACTTAGAGTCTTGTGATGAGCATCTTTTTAGGCAATGTTTAGAAGAGGTATTGCAGACACGGAAACCAATTACTAGAGTAGGTGGATTATCTACACACAGTCCATTTGGGAGGGGTCTTGCAGTGCCAACCACCAAGACCCCTTCCAAATGGACTGTAT
Source organism: Marmota monax (assembly GCF_021218885.2). Classification (NCBI taxonomy): domain Eukaryota; kingdom Metazoa; phylum Chordata; class Mammalia; order Rodentia; family Sciuridae; genus Marmota; species Marmota monax. The sequence continues at coordinate 7,415,934 of NW_026692132.1, forward strand.
GTAGCCAGCCAGCTACAGCAGTTCCCCTTCCAGCAGAAGGCTTTGGTATGAAATCCTTAATCCCCTTTGTCTCTAACACCACCACCTGTAGGATTGCACTTGAGAGGCAACCTGACCTAATACTGCATGAACATTTGCTTGTTAATTCTGATGATTTGGGGATTTACAGACCTAAAGAACTACTCAATATCTACAACTGGTTCTGTGAAATGCAACATTTATTTTTTTTAGTAAACTCTACTCATTTTTTTTCTTTTTTGTATTTCTATACTTTCTGTATTGGAATGCATATTTCCTTTGAAAAGAACAGTTATTAGAATATAAAGAGGTTGGAAAAAGACCAATTAGCTTAGTGAAATGGTTAATTGTGAGTTTGAATATTTGTAGCATTTACTGAGCAGTATGCTAATACAGAGCCATTTTCAAATCCAAAGTTCAAATCAAGCAGACAATTCAATTGAGGTACAAACAGATTGACCAACCAGAATTAGAAATTGACCTTTCTATCTCTTTTTAACCTCAGTCTGAGAGAACTCATGTAATCAGTTGATTTATTGCACCATCGTTCGTCCATTGGAAGATCCTCTCCTTGGAAATCTGAGATATGAATGTAGAAGATATTCCCACACTCATCTTCTCTGCTGTTGATCTCAGCTCTACAACCTTTTGTGCCTTCATCACCAGGAAACTTCTACTTAGTCACTGAAGAGAATGCCTTACATCACTGATGTCCCCTTCCCTTGCCTTGATTTGTAATCACAAGGTCCAAGAAATGCAGGTGGTGAAGAGGTTTATTCAGGATTTGTAAATCAAGCTGCAACCAGATTGGGTTGCTCAAGAAGCTGATTTCCGTGGAGGGAAGTGCTGACTAGCCTCAGCTGTGAGCTGTCAGCCCCCAATTCTCTTGCAGCTGGGTGTAAGGGCTTCAGTCCTAGAGGGGCACCCTGAACAAAACATCCAGGTATATCACTACATATCTTTATCCAATTCCCAGTCCAGCTCCAGGCAGGCAAAGGCTACTCTTCTGCTCTGAAGTAGCAATTGGTGCTACGTTGCCCAGGACATTAGGAGAAGTGGAAAGCTTTCTTCAGACTATTGTCCCTGCACAGGCCCTGTTCTCTTCTCCTCTGGTATTTTGGCTCTACTTTGAGTACTACTTATTTCTTTTTAAAATTTCTGAATTTTATATTAAGGTTCTGATATCCACATACTTTCCTCTTTCTTCCTTATCATTTCCCAGTTGGCTTGCAGAAAATCCACGTGTTAATTTGTGAACTTTTCAGGAATTATAGGATGATATAACACTGCTTAATCAAACATTTAAATCACAATTGAAAAGAGGGAGGCCATTACCTTACAGGCTTTAGGAGAAAGAGGGATAAAGAGAATTTAGGAGATAAGCAGAGTAAATGCTGATGCTTAACTTTTGCAAATAATTAAATAAAAAGCCTGCAGTACTCAGAATTTGGGAGGGGAAAAGCAATTTCATCTGGTGATTAAGATTTGAGTAAGATTCAAAATCAGAAAAATTATGAACATTTGACAACCCCACATGAGATTACAGATGTAAAATCATTATAAAATGATTTTTATGGAAGACAAAACATTAAAATAGAATGATGAAACATAAATTTCAATGAACTTTATTAATTAACCTTCTCTCCTGATACCTTAATTAAATCTCATGTGAATAGATATTAATTTTGTCATCTATAAAGGAGAGAGTAACTTCTGTATTCTGTGCAACATGACTAATTAGAGGGGAGAGGGCTGAGTATGTAACATGGACCATGGAGGGTAGGCCTCTCCACAGGTAGCAAGATTGAGATAGCATTTAAGTGGACTTTTAACAGATTATTTTTAGTGATTTTTTAAAATCTTAAAATATTTATGATTCATATAGTGCCATGATAGAATTGCAGCCTATGATTCTCAGTTCACATAGAAGACTTTATATAATTTTGGTGGTTCTCTGTTCCTCTTTGGGGAAGTTTAGGGGGATACACTGTTCTTTCTGTACAGTAATCAGGTCCAGTGTTCTTTGTACCCCCCAATCACTGAGACAGACACAACCACACTGTGGTTAGAATCCAGCCATCTGACTCTCTTCAAAATTGCCTTTGAGCAAAAGGGGACTCACAAGTCATGAGTCACTTTCTCAGGTAATATCAGGAAGAATGATAAAGTACCCAAGACTGATCATCTGTAAAAATGACTCTAGGGCCCACAGGCAATTTCTGAGGATACAGAAAGAAGCAAGAAATATTGGAAGACTTCCTTGGGAGTTTCTGGTGGTTCATGACATTCTCCTCGCTATGGGTTCTAAGCTTTACTCAAAGAAAGATTTCTAAAAGATTTTATTAGCTCCAAAATTAGAATGACTTGCCCTTACCTTTCTCCTTTGAGAGGTTGAGAGGAAGAGAAAATGTCCCTAACACTCACTCTTATTTTAGGGCCCTAGATGGATATATTTTTTTTAACATCACAGGAGTGATTAGTGTGGCATTGGTTTTAAAGAATAAAGTTGGCTACATATGGCATCTCTATGAAGTTGGATTCTCTCAAGGAAAAAAAAAAACAATGCTCAGAATTGTTAGGTGCATTCTAAAAGGAAATTATGGGATAGTGGGGCTTCTCAAACTCTTCTACTTTAGGAAATTATATTTCCAGCAGTGGATTGGGGAGATAATCAATTCAAAGTTAAAACTTCTCCCAGTTTATTATAATACCATGGTAGTTATCAGTTTTCCTCAATAGCAGTCATTATTTCCCCTTTTGAACCATAGGAAAGCTAAAAGTGATTATTTTCTTTGAGGTTCAAACAAATTTTCCATTTTAAGAAAAGACACTAGTTAATCTTCACCCTCCAAATTTTTCATCTTCTTCTTACTTTCTCCTTCCTCATCAAAGCTGTGTTTTGTTTCTGGCTGTCAGACTCAAATCATAAAGAGTGTATAAGCTAATAAAAACTTTTTTGTCGTTGTGACTTGTGAGCTGTTATTTTACTCTGCATTCTGTTGAAACAAGGTAGATTACAAATAATCACAATAAAGAAGTTTCATTCTTATACAAATAATTAGCTAATGCTGGTAACCTCTTAGGATATTTCAGAAAACATGAATTTACTTCATGCATATATTGTAATCATATCATTTGGTCCTCAAAAGATCTTGATAAATTAAAGCAATTTTCCATCCCCATTTCCTAAAAAATAAATTGTTTTTTTTTTTTTCCTTGAGAGAATCCAACTTCATGGAACACAGTCAGTTATGACTTCCTTCTGCACTCAGTAGTACATAATTTGCAGCACTGGGATTCTGCATTCTGTTTTGGAACCGAATCTAGTATGGTGGTTGCTTTTATGTGTTAACCTGACTGGGTCCCAAGTGCCCGAGTATTTTGTTAAATAACACTTCTGTGTGTATCTGTGAGGGTATTTCTGGATGAAATTATCATTTAAATCAATAGACTGAGTAAAGAAGATTGCCCTCATTCAATCAGTTGAAGACCTGAATAGAATAAAAGGTTGAGTAAAAAAGAATTGTTACTCTTTGTCTTCTAACTAGACCATCAGTTTTCTCCTATTGGACTCTGTCTGAAATTTTCATTGTTGGTTTTTGTGGAGAATGGTGACAGTGGGAGAGAGCAGTGCCTGAAATTGAAGTCCCTGAAGACTTTATGGCTTTGGCATGATTGGTACCTGGGAAAATCTCTGTGCAAAGGTGCAGAATGCCTAGTTGCAATGGTAATGCCCTTCATGAGGAGGCTTTGCAATAGAGTCTTATCAGCCTCAACCTTGATCTCAGGCACATGGCTCCTAGGAATAAAGGAACTCTTTTGCTAGACAACCACAATATTTCACCAGCTCTGCTGCTCCTGAGCCTGCTCCCATAACAATAACTTTAAACAATGGACTTTCTTGAGAGCTATAGAAATCTCCTAATATTTCACATTGTGACTGTAGTATGTAATTTAGGAATAAACTGCATAATGTTGCTAATTCTGTAACTCTCATGAATACAAAGAATAATGTTTGCATAGTCTTTAATCTGATTCATGAGACACATATAATAAAGATTGCTGGCATAATTCTTTAGACCTGCTTCTCCATCAGAGAGCTGTGCTCCACCCAATCCCAGTTGTTATCTTCAAAATCTGTGCATGTCTTTATTTTTCTAATTTCTCATTGCCCCTCTCCGGAAACTGCTAGTTTTGCCGCACTGGTCTTTGATGTTTCTCCTGGGTCTTCAGCTTGCTTACTTTAGTTTTTGTCTTCTCAGTCTTCAGAATTGAGCAGGCCAATTCCTTATACTAAGTCATATGTGTGTGTGTGTGTGTGTACACACACACACATATATACACACATACATATACATATGTACACACAAACATACATATACATAGGTATATATATATACACATATATATGCTACATATGTAAATAATGTGCATATACACATATATGCTATTAATTCTGATTCTGGAGAACTCAGATACTCAGACAAATATATCTATTATTTTCATAATAGTAGAGGTTAATAAATTTTGTATCAGATTCCAGAAGAATTTAAATTTTTAACAAGATTCTTAAGTGATCCTGAAGCATACCAAAATTTGAAAACTACAGCATATTGTTTTAGAATTTGATCACCTTCTGACACACAAACATCTTGAAAAAGTCAAGAATACTAAAAATCATCTCCTTCCTACTGCTAGCTAAGGAATGACCACAAAATGCCAGGCACTTTTCAGAATATTTTTTTCATATTAACTTATTTACTCCTCATGGTATCCCTGATGCCCATTTATTTTATCAATGAAAAAATTGGGCACAGAGAAGTTATAAACTGCCGAGGATCACACAGTTAGTGACTGAGTCGGGCTGGGAATGTGGACAGTCAGCTTTGGGAAATCACCTTCTCAACCTCTCTGCTCTCCTGCCTCTCTGCCAAGAGTTGACTTTCTAAGAAACTATGACTGTTGACTTATTTTGACAAGGATTTGGCACTGAGAAAAATCATACTCCTTTAGTCCAATACCTTTAAGATTTGATATGCTTTCTCTTACCATATTTGACACTCTACAGAGGAAAATTTACACTCTGCATTCTCTACTGCCTATTGACAGGCTCAATTGTAAATCACTATAAGTAATGAAATTAGGGTAAATAGAAAATAGCTCTTTTCTTGAGTGCTCCCTATCTACTAAGTGCAGTGGTAAGCACTTTTCCTGCATGTGATCATTGAAATCTATCTCCAGTGCATTCTTTCTTAGGGGAACAGGAAGTGGTTCAGATGGCTCACAGATCTCCTGGGGAATCAGAATCTCCTGGGAGCTTTCTACACACAATCCCAGTTCCTAGTCCCAGAGGTTTTGACCAAATTTGTCTGGACTGAAGCACAATGGCCTGGGGATTGTTTTAAACCTTTCCTAGTTAATTCCAATGTGCAGTCAGACTTGAAAATCACTGTTGTGCTAAATATTTTAGGAATTTTATTTAAACCTCAGGAAAACTCAGTAAGGTTGGTATTATTTTGCTCATTTTATTTATGAAGAAACTGGTTTGGAAAGGTCAAAACCTTGGCCAAGTGACAAAGGGGGCCAAGCTGGGGATTTGAAACAGCATCTTGACAGCTTAGAATCCTGTTGCCATAACCAACACACTATTCTGCTCAGGAGAGATCCCACTTGAGGAGGGCAATTAAGGGCCCCTTGGGCTGGGCTGCATTCCTGCTGTTCTGTGCAGCTCACCTGTGCTAACCCCCACCCCAGACTCTCACTCTCCTGCAGACTTACTTAAAAGCTTATGTCATTTCCCATTATTTCGGCTTTATTGGCCCAACAGCAAAGTAAGGACATCTTTCCAGATGACAGCCAGACTCCTGTCTAGAGCAAAGCATAACTGGCCACAGGGGAAGGCTGCCTTATATCCACTAAAGCATATTCTTTTGATGCGAATAGTGTGCCTCATGCTCTGAGTAAATTGGTTTAGTCAGGATGAGTCAGAGACCCAAGAGAGAGAGGTTTGGATTCAGGCAGCTGGCCAGAACTACCCAGAAGTATTTCCATGAACCTTCACAAGGCTAACATTGAACCCACAGGCCTCTTTGCAGCTGGGCTTTGTGTTGTACAATCTCTCTCTGAGGTAGTTTTCACAGTGGGGAAGGCACAAGCACTTTGCATTTGAGTCTTGTCCAGTCCCTGTGGACTTACCCCAAGTGACCATCCTCCTGGCCAGCTTGTGAGAAAGGAAGACTTCCTGGGTCTTGGACCTGGGGTAATACTGACTTCCACATCTGCATTTGTCCTCACATAACAGGTCTCACAGTACCCTCATGTGCACCCAGGTTACCACAAAAAGCTAAATTGTATGTTATATATTTAAAATGAATTTTTTAAAACATTCCCCCAGCCCAAGAGAAAGAGAGGAAAGGGTAATAAAAGGAGGGAGGGAGGAAAATGGTTTCTCCATTATCTCTCACATTGCAAAATAAACACAATGATTTCCTCACATTCTTGTTTCTCTCACTCTCCTCCCTCAGGCTTCTCCTCCTTGCTCCACTGTGGCCCTCTAGCTGTGCCTGTGGACTTTGGGGGTCCTTTCTTGCTTTGGAAAGATGCTTTCACTCTCACTTCCACAACTCCTCACTTTCTGCCCCCTGTTATAGAATCTATACTGTTCCTCATTCCTCGGATTTCAAATGCACCCACATCTTTCAGAGGTCTTTGTAAATGGAAATGGTTTTCTTTTTCCTTTCTGCTTTCTCCTTCCCATCACTTTGCTTGAAGTTCTTCTGTAGACTCTGGAGAAGTTACTCTACCCTTCACACTGCCCTGACATTAGCGCCCTACTCTTTTCACATTAGCATCTTTCTCATCCCATGTAGCTTCCTTGTTCTTTTTCTGTGACCTGAAATCTTCCTCTGTCTTCCCCCTCCTCCACCCTATTTTGTTCTTCTTTTCTGAATTCCTCATTTACACAGCAAATATTTATTGAGCAGTGAGCCTGCCAGGCACTGAAAGGAAAAGATATAGTCATAAATCTTTGAACTTGAGTAGTTCCAATCTGGCTTTTCTGAATGAATTCAAATAGATGTTGCCAGATCCAAACCTTCATTTCTCTTTCACTGTGAAACTGTGCAGCAGACCCAGCTGTTCATACCTCCAGTCCATCCTGTCGCCATCAGTCCATCAGTGCTTGCATATGGCAGTTACAAACTCAACCCAGAACTATTCACTGGTACAATGAGACAGAGCTCCTTACCATCCCATGGAAGTAAAATTGAGAACAGCAGATGAACCTTCTTGCAAAAGAAAAATACCGCAAATTATTTCTAAGCTGAATTTAAGATACACAGATCAAACATTAGAGAGGCCCCAGAATTCCTCTGGTGTCAGTGCTTTGGAAGATCCCAGGCAAATCCAGAAATCCCTTATTCACTGGGTTGACATAAATATTGTCTCTCTCAGAAGTTCCTAAGCATTTTCCCGACCTCTGTGAATCCATTGTTTGAGGTGACACCAACTGTCCCTTTAGAAAAACACACCAACCCCTGTAGTCCTCCTGACTCTAGAAAGAATCCTAGTTTCTCCTTAATATTTTTTTCTTCCCAGGGTTAAATGTTATCAAAACCCAACAGGCAGTTCCTCCTCTCTTACCTCTCCTTGTTGAAAGAAAAGAGAATCAAAGAACATTTTGGAATGCCATGTGCCAGAGAATGCTAAACACAGTTTTTATTTAAACCTCTTAACAATCATGTTGAGGCACTATTACATCTCCATTTTGCAGATAAGGAAAACTGGACACAATTTATATAAATTGAAGAAATATATAACTGCCCATTTTACACCCTCCCACCATGGCAAGGGCTCCATCCAGCATGCTGGGCTGGAATGGGGAGCATGGGAAGCTTTTGCCACCCAAACCCAGATGCTGTGTCCTTAGGAGCAGTTAACTCTCAGTGGCCCTCAAAATGCTGCAACTCCAGCAACCGGAGATGTGATCCGCAAATTATCTTCAAAAGTCTTCAGTCACAAAATATTTATAAAAATTTTATTAAAATTAAAGTCCTTGTTTTAGGCATGGCAAAAAATTGCACAGGACTTCAATTCTGTTGAAAAGAAAATAAATTCTGAAGAGATTAGGTCACCATCAGTTTTATACTTCACCTTTGACTTCTATTCACAGCTCTGTCCTTTTGGACACCACATTGGAAAGGAAAAAAAAATAAAGAAAACGTAGAAGACAAAGAAAGGGAGGGAAGAAACTAGGAATGCATCTGAATAAAATGCCATATTTCAGCAATTCACCGTATATATTTAGATTTCATGCACAGACATGTGCTTCTTTTAAAAAGTCCCTCTTGCTTTTCCTCAGAGGCCTGCTGACCAATAACACTGAGTTGTGGATCTACCTTGAGACTTTCCTGGGCCCCTCCAGGAGGAAGCAGGCACTGCTCATAAAGTATGGTTTTTGCTCTGCTAGATCTCTAGACCTTGGCTTATGTACATACAATTCTGTACTGCTCACTGTGAGGTCTCAAAGAGCCTAGGACCTCATGCTTCTGCTTCCAGGAGACATTCAGAATCCTATATTGTATCAGGAAAAAAAATCTACTGGATTCCTGGGATGAAACAATTAAAATAAATTTATTTTTTCATTCTCCTCTTAAACCTGCTTAGTGGTGATTGACCTTCCCCTGAACAGAAGCACACAACATCCAATGACTTTTCTAATTTTAACTATTATATAACAAAGTCACTTTCATCATTTCAATTGCAGCCAAGGCACTTTTCATCAGAAATAAATCTTTGCTCCAACACAATCAGGTCCTCAACCTTTAGGGCCTATCCTGCAGCTGCTCACTTCTCTATGCACTCAGCATCTCCCTTGGCAGGAAATCCACTCCTGCTGCCCCCACAGCCACACTGAATAGGACATGCCTTTTACACAGATCCTGGGCTCAACTACCAACTGCTGCTTCCACATTCACTCCTTGGGATGTCTGTGACTTTGACACACAATCCCATGAGAATTCAGCCTCTTTGCAAGTATAGGACTTTAATTTGGCTGCTGCAGGCAGGCATGAAACAGGCTTCAATCATCTGCATTGCCAACTGCAAGAATACTTGTCAACTGGCCCTAAGGACATGCCTGTCACGTCACCAGTCCTGAACTAAGTGGCAGTTCCCCTTTCCGTGGTCTCTCACCTAATAAATCACCTTCCCAGATTTTTTTTTTCTTTTTTAATCCCCACCCTTAGCTTTTTCATCTTCATCTTCTGGATAAGAGTTTCTAGAGTTGTAAAACCAATTCTCAAATCTTTCTTTGAAAATCTACATTTGGGCCTGACACCTTGATCTGGAATTCTATAGCTGCTGTATCTGAAGACTCTAGTTGAAACTTCCTATTTACTATTCTTTTACAGAATAAGAAATGTTTCTCTCTCTCAAAGAGAGGAACCAATACTCACTATGGCAGCATATGTACTAAAATTGGACCGATACAGAGAAGATTAGCATGGTCCCTTTGCAAAATTCATGAAGTATTCCATATATTTCATGAAATTAGCCGATCCCCAAAAAAAATAAATGCCAATGACTTCTCTGATTTAAGGATGCTGATCTATAATATGCTGCGCATGGTGGGGGGGGCGGGGATGGGGTTGGGAGGATTAAATGAACTCTAGCTAGGACAAAGGGGAAAGGGGGAGGGAGGGGAAGGGAGGGAGCATAGGGGTAGGAAAGATAGTGGAATGTGATGGTCATCATTACCCTAAGTACATGTATGAAGACAAGAAGGATGTAACTCTACTGTGAGTACAACCAGAGATATGAAAAATTTTGTTCTATATGTGTAATATGAATTGTAATGCATTCTATTGTCATATATAACAAATTAAAATTATAAAACAAAAAAACAGGAACCAATTGCACACATGGTTAGTGATTCTTTTGATGCCATACCATGGGCTGGGGATTCACCAACAGGAATTCTGTACCATTTCTTCATCAGGTTATGCTTAGCTAGGACAAGGGGATCAGTACCCCAGCAGGGAGGGAATGTGGGCAGGCAATATGCACCTGTCCCCTGCACAGCACAGCACAGCAGCAGCAAGCTCTCTGCTTCAGTCACAGAGTGACTCAAAGGCAGCCTGTAGTATTCACGGCAGGTAAAGCAGCCTACGCCACCCTGTACACAGAGCCCTCGGGAGGGGACTCAGCAGTGCACATGCCCTTGGATTGTCATAGAAAAGGAGCAGAATGGGTTTATTTTCTAGGAGAGAGCCTCATTGAAAAGAATTATAACTGCAAGAAAATTCTGAAAACCTATATGTGACAAGAACATTTCAGAAGTTGAACACTGGAGACCAAAATGACAAGGAGAGGAGGAAACAATAACATTGAATTTACATTTAAAATTTTGTGTCAAAACCAGAAATCTCTTTTAACATATTTTACCATATTGCACTCAACACCCTCTAAAGGAGAGAAAAAAAAATCAATTTGAAGGTGAGAAAATATATCTTATTTGTTTAATATTAGCAAGCACACTTTGAAAGAAGAACAAAATAAACTGTGTGACAGGGCCTTCAAAACTTTTCTGAAAAAATATGGAAATACACTTGGAGGCAGAATATTAGAGTTAATGAATTCTATTGTAGAAATTCTTCTAAAATAGATATTGTGATAGACAATTTTATTGTGAAAATTGCCTGGAAATATCTGAGTTTAAAATAGAGATATGACAACCATTAGTAAACCCAATTAATTTTTAACATTGTAAAGCTTACTTTTCCTTTCTAAGTTGTGTTCACTTAAGCTTTCATTCTCTGTACATTTTGCAAGTAAATAATTTGTGGAGAAATTGATTTGGAGATTAAACTGAAGTTTATAAATACTTAAAAATATAGTTTTATGATAAAAGCCAACCTGAATTATATTCAGCACCAGAATTAGGGTGTTGGAATAATTTCCTTTTTTTAATGGTTGGACAGGAACATCATTAAGGGCTGGGGGAGGGAGAAGCACCAACCAGGACCAAATTTGTACAAATCTCTTCCTAATCAGGACCATAGGTCAGTGACAACATTTGTCTGATAGGTTCCTCTTGTTTTCTGTCTCTGGATGAGCAGAAGTTATGAGGTCCTGTGTATAGCTGAATGGATCTGACAGTCACTTTGATGGCTATAGGACTCTATTGTATTCGGGCTGCTTTCCCATTCTATTAGAAAATCTATTATGGCTTTCTTCTTTTTAGGGTGGATAAAAGGAGAAGCTTTATTTTTTCTTAAAGCTCTGTACTGATTGGAGATATTAGTACTTTTCTTCAGAGCTATATAACCATAACTGTGTCTTTTCAACTTATTTAACATTTCCATTTTGTTTTGTTGTTTTTTGTTTTGTTTTGTTTTGTTTTTTTGTATCTGGGATTGAATTTAGGGGCACTCGACCACTGAGCCACATCCCCATCCCTATTTTGTATTTTATTTAGAGACAGTAGCTCACTGAGTTGCTTAGTGCCTCGCTTTTGCTGAGGCTGGCTTGGAACTTGTGATCTTACTGTCTCAGCCTCTCAAGCCACTAGGATTACAGGTGTGTGTCACTGTGCTGGCCTTAACATTTCCATTTTTACAAACTTATTTGATGAATAAATTAACATGCCAATGCAAAGTGAAAACATTGAGAAGAACTGTCAAGGAAAAAGAAAAGTTGGCAAGTTACTCTGCTTTTCAAGATATAAAAGTGTCAGATCTTCATTAAAAAAACAATAGTAACAAAATTACAAATAATAACGATCAACAAGGATAAAGACACTGGTTATAAAGATAACAGCTACACAGGAAGACAACTGGCCTGCTGTCAATAAGGACTTGTATGTGCATGTCATCTTTTCTCTCAAGATGGACTTGTCTTGCTCTTTTGCCCCTTGAGCTCACTTTGTTCTTGTATGTAAATTGGGAGGCAAGCTCAGAAAATAGTGACCTGCCCAATGACTGAGTTCACATCAGGATCTCAGCTTTGTTGCCTTTCCCCTCTGTTTCCCACCTACTTCACACCCACACAAAATAAGCACCCAGAATTCTAGTAGTGAGGAAGTGTGAAGTCTAGGTGTATATTTCATTTTTTGGAAAACCTCATATTTCCATGAAGGCAGAAACTTTCAAAGCTTGAATAATAATTGCAGAGGAAACCATCTTACCCATCTACTGCTAATTTTAAACTTCCCTCAGAAAGGAGTCCATCTCAACAGTGTTAGGTGCATGTTGTCTCAAGAACATATGTTATTTTGCCACTTCTTCATACTGTTTGTTCCACTATGAGTGCGCTTTCTGTATCTTCCAAGCCTACGGATGCATTATTGTCATTTGTCCTTCAACTCTCAGGTAAAGCGTAACTCTTTTTGCAAACCTTCTCAGATTTCCTTAGGCATATTTGGGTACTACACTTATACCACCATTATATCTTATACATGTCATCACAATGTCATTATTAATATACACTATAATTATTAGCTTGTAGGTATATATTAGTTACAATGGCCGTATTCATTCATTCTTGCTTCCCTAACACAGTGAGTTGACTATAATGGCGTTTGTAGGAGGCAGTGGATAATTTTCTCTTCACCTTTCTGAGTACTTAGCTGGGATGGCCCCCCATAATAAAAGAAGTTGACAAGAGAAGAAGAAAAGTTTATTAACACATACACTTTATGTGTACATGGGAATTACTAAGAGAAATAAGTAAATCTGAAATAGGTGGCTGCTATGGTTTGAATGTGTCTTTCAAAAAACCTGTGTTGAAAACTTAGTTTCCAAAGCAACCGGGCTAGGAGTTTAAGTCAGGAGCCAACTAAAGTTGATTATATAAGGGCTTGGGGCTCCATGTTTGATCTCTTGTTTTATGTGCTCTCTCACCATGGGATAATCTTCCACAGTGTAATGACACAGCAGGAAGGCCCTCACCAGATGAAGGCCTCCTTGACCTTATATTTCCCAGTCTCCAGAACTGAAAGAAACAAATTTCTGTTCATTTTAAATTTCCCAGTCTCAGGTATTCTGTAGAGTAGCTCAAAATAAACTAAGGCAGTGGATTAAAATTCAGGCCTCAGTACTATCAACCACTGAAAGAAAGAAAGGATGTTGGGGAGAACAGTTAGAGCAGGGGAACAGGAAAAGTAAAATAAATAAGTACAGTAAGTTAGGCACATTTAAGTCTTTATAAGAGTTCTTGTGATTTACTTTTCTTTCTCTTCTTGGTACCAAAAGGGAGATATTGAATTGCTGATTCTAAGAGAAAAGAAAAAATAATCCTTAAAAAAATTGTTATGCCACACAGGAGTAGTGTGGGTGCATAATCTGGTCTCCTTCATATTCAAAAGTCTGGTCTCCTTCGTATTCTGTGAGTGATGATGGGTGATGGAAGATATATGTCTGTTGTGCCCCAGGACACACTGCCAGAAAGGGATAATAAGCTGTAGATCAGGGCCATAGGCATTTGATTTTGGAACCTCATCTAGCAGAGTTTGTGGGACCTCCAAAGTCTGCACATTCTATTTTTCCTACCTAAGTGTTCTCTGCTGCTCACTTATTTCCCTCAGTGTCCTTTAAGTTTAAATGCAATCAGTCAAGCAACCAAAAATGAGTCTGATTATAACACCTTCTCACTGCAGTGTTTTACACTTTTTAAAGAAATTTTATATTTATTATTTCATTTAATTATCCCTATATCCCTGTGAGAAAATCAATTCTTTTCTTAAAGAGAAGGAAACTGAGGCTCACGGTTTTTAGCCAATTAACTAAATCTAGTTGAGCTGCAGTAAAAGTACTCTTTCTTATATACCATGCCAACCATCCAAATCTTCCCCAATCTATATTGAACTTTAAGAATTTAAAATAATATCTATAAATTATTTATTTTCTACTTTATGTCAGACACAAGAGAAACAATAGTGAACTTGTTTCATAAAGCCTTAGAGTCAAAAAAAAAAAAGAAAAAAGAAAGAAAAAAAAAGCCTTAGAGTCCCACGAGAGATACATGAGCATTCATATTCAGATAAGGCAGTGTGTGCACTAAAATGGGGCTTCCTTGAGTTTGGGGGAAACACAGCCGAGAGGCACATGTCCTAGTCCTGGTGAGGAGATCATGGTTTCAAGAAAAGCTTCCTGTTGGAAATGATGCCTCAATCTAGACTAAAGGATAAGTGGGAGGAACTCAGGTTGGTGAGATAGGGAGAGACATTCCAGGCAGAGGAACCAGCATATAGAAGCCCAGAAAGTTCAACAGGGAAGCAGAAAAAGCATGAAACCACAGAACAGTGTTGAACCTGAGAGAGAAACCCTGGCTAGATGATTCAGGGACTTGTAAACCACTCTTAAGAAATTTAAAATTTAACCTTGGAGACTTACAGGGCCTTTGAAAGGTTTTAGTAATGGAGAGAAGTAATTAAACTTGCATTTAAAAACATTTATGTGGTATGCCTTGTGGAGAATGGATTGGTTTCACAGAGATCCCTGGAAACAAAACATGTTAACATGTTTGAAATAAACTGCACATGAACTCTTTGTGAGTTGGCAGAAGACTGATTTTAGCTCATTCCAGGGACAGGTCTGGAAATCAGGCCATGACCTAGACACAGATACAGAAGGACTTCATTCTTTCAGTGTCTAATTTTTTCATTTGTAGACAGAATGAGTTGTTCAGGACACAGTTAGTACCATCCCCTGTTATCACTGAAGAGACGGATGAGAACTGAAGCTCTGCTAAAATGGCTTCAAAAAGGATAAAGAGGTCAAGAAGAGAAGACGGTCAGTGTAAACACCACTTTCAAGAAGGAAGCAATCATCAGGACCCATTGAGAACACACTACAAAAAGAAAATTAAGTCTTCTATTTGCCAGTCCCAAATACCTCTTCTCTTAGAGATTCAGGAGAGAAAGAGAGAAAGGGATCAAAAAGAGGAGTCTGAAGAGGTTCCTCACTTAGGTTTAAAGGGAATCCTGGGATTCAGGATGGCATATGGTCAGAATTGATAGAAGATTCAGAGGATGAGAGAAAGCAGAGGATGAAGAAGATGGAAGAAAAAGAAAGGGGTGTCACAGGGAGTTGTAATTTTTAGTGGTGACCAAAAATTGAAAAGGTAGAAAGGAATAACTGCCTTAAGGCACCTGAATGGAAATCAGGTGATAATTTGCTTCAGAGGAGCCTTGTTTCAACGCATTGGTGCATCACAATGGTCATAGAGCATTGCTTGGATCTCAGATGGGTCGAGAGCTAGGTAGCTACTCTGGACTTAGAAGAAAGAAAAAAAGGTATAATAAGATATATTGGGGGAGATTAACTGCATAGTCAAGTTATTTAACATAACTCTTTCATAAATGTTTCTAGAAGAAGCAGGAGCATTTTTTTTAAATCAACAAATGATAAAATTAAAATTTGGGCCAAGACTGATCTGCAAAGTTTTAACAATTTTGAATCAGATAATCCCTAATCTTTGTTCTTAATTCAACTGAAATATGCATTAATAATATGAGAAGTATTTTAAACCTTTTCAATTTGGAATCTTCAAAACAGAACCAAATAACTAAAAGGTCAAGAGGAAATCAGAAAAGAAATTTTAAAAATACTTAGAACTAAAAAATAATAAAAACCTTTTGAACTGTAGCTAAATCAATATTAAAGGAAATGTCTTACCTTATATGTTTATCTTAGGAAAGCAGAAAGGGTAAAAGTCAGTAAGCTAAGCACATCACTTTAGAAGTTAGAAAAATATCAACCAAAACAGCTAGAAAGAATGAAATAATGGGAAAAGAAAGCAAGAATTTACTGGAGGAAAAAACTAAAACTGATATGTTGAAAACAATATTAAAACTGACAAACCTCAGAAAATACTGATTAAGACAGAAGAATGCATACAAAGACAATATTACAAATTTTAATGGTTTAATAAATATTTTTAAATGTTAATAAGTCTTTATATTATGAATTTAATGACAGTTAAAAATTACCCAAAAGAATTGGATACTGAGTTGCACCAAATTTTCAAGAGAAAAAAAATAAATCCAATGTTTGCAGAACCTTTCTAAGACAAGAGAAAGAAAGTACTCTATTGTATATTTTAAGAGGCTAGTATAACTTGATATATTTAAGAGGCTAGTATAACTTGCTATAACTTGATATAAAATTAAGCTATATGAGAAAAAAAAGAGTACAAACCACTCTCACTCACAGACTTACACACAAAAGTCCTAACAAAATATAAACAAACCAAATTTGGAATTGTATATAAAAATGTATAATGCATCATGATTAAGTTGAGTTTGTTCCAGGAATGCAAGCTTAGTTCTATACTAGAAAAGAATGTTAATTTAAATACAAATGAGAGATTAAGGAAGACAATAACATGTACTTAGAGTGTGTCTCTTAAATAGAAAGTATAATATTTAATGCCAGTTTTTAAAATAAAGTTGCTTATCTTGGATTTACTCACTCTTTTACTTTTGCCTGATTTTTTGGTTTAGATATGAGGTATCCCCCCAAAAGTTCATGTGTTAATGCAGGAATGTTTGGAGGTGAAGTGATTAGATTCTGACAGCTGTAATCTCATCAGATGATTAATCCATTTGGTGGATTAATAATTTGGATCACCTAACTAGGTGGTAACTATAGGCAGGTGGGTGGGGCATGCCCTGAGTAAGTATGACACTTGTCGCAGTCTGGCTGGGCACAAATCACGAGCCACTCAAGCAGGAACAAACCTTATTTCCAAACTCCCACAGCACTCCATGCATACTCCCTGGGAACTCTCCCGAACGCCACGCACGCGGCCCCCAGGAACACCACACACCAACCGGAACTCCCTCCACTGAAACTTCACTAACCAATGCAAACTCCCCAGGAAATCTCGGGAGAACTCCAAGTGCCCAATGGCAGCAAGAGCCATCCTATCACCGGACAGTAAAGGTCTAATATACAATTGAATCAATCCAGCATCATCTTAATGGCTCGCCTCTCAACCATTACTTCTGGCAAAATGCCAGGGGCCATTCCTACTGGCTGCGGCTCTCAACAGTCACTGGGGGTGAGGGGATGCCTTTGGGGATTATATTTTGTTCCTGCCCCCGACCTCTCTTCTTCTGCCATGTCTTCTGCTATGTGTTCTGCCTCACTCAGGCCCAAAACAATGGAGTCAGCTGACCATGGACTGAATCTTTGAAACTAAGAGCCCATAATGAAATTTTTCTTCTCTAAGTTGTTCCTGTTGGGGATTTTAGTTACAGCAAGAAAAATCTGATTAACATCAATAACACATCTGAGTTGGAAAGTGGTCATGGTGATGATTCCGAGGGAAAAGCCACATGGTGAAAGAAATTTGGATTTTAGAATTATCTTCTGGAATTGAGCTGCTGGTCCAGCCTGAACTACCCACTTATGATTGGAAAATCATAATTTTATCTCTGTTTCAGCAACTTAAAATATACACCTAATTTCTCTCTCTCTCTCTCTCTCTCTCTCTCTCTCTCTCTCTCTCTCTCTCTCTCTCTCACACACACACACACACACACACACGAAATTTTACAAAATGGTAAAATTTTGCTGACACTCTCTCATCCCTCTTTTCCCCAGTGCCTGTTGAGGTATGAATGAAGTATAGTAGAAAGGAAATTAGCTTTGGAGCAGCCACATCTGAGTTTAAATTTAAGCTCTACCACATGCTAAGAGTCAGACCTTGGGCATGTTAATTAACCTCTCTGAACCTCTGTTTCCCAAAAAATAAAGTGGTAAAATGTCTTACATCCAAAACATGCAGATCTTCTACAGAAAGTAGATAACAAAGAAGAGGAGACAATGCTGCACTGGGGAGTAAAATTAGGAGAGGTATTGTGGAGCACTGATTTTTTTCTGAAGGGTTGCCAGGCAAAACACAGGGCATCCAATTCAATTTGAATTGCCTGGGACATGACAATGCTTTACAATGTGTATATGTTGGTTATCTGAAAGTCAAATTAATTGGGAGTCACTGTTGCTACTTCATTTATTTCTGCTAAATCTAACAATCTTGTCTGAAGGAGACAAGGTAGATTCCTTTGGACTGGTTTGAGACAAAACTGAGGATAAGTAGTTGCAGTAAGAAACAAGCCCCTTTCAACACAGGACCTACAGGATCCTTATCTGGTACCTGTTGCAGTAAAAAACAGTTCCACCAAATAGGAGTAAGCTCAGCAGAATCATGAATGGGTTCTTGGTTTTGACAACAATGAGGCACAGACTTGCAACTGGAAAAAGGCACACCAGCTTGGAAGCAGCAGATGTTTGGAGATGTTTCCAAAATCCCCATGTTTGAACCCTACTCAGTGGACAGATAAAGAGGGTGTGTTACAACAATTAGTATACAATTTTATTTGGTATAGTAAGAAGCACCTCATCTGTGTTTCTGGTGTTCCCCAGAGGGAGGAGGTTGGAGGTGCATAGAATATCTGTGATAGAAAAATAGAGATGATAATCTTCTCCTCTCAAGGCTGTTGTGAGAATTAAGGTGACACAGGTACACTGTTGGTCTACAGCAAGGACTCAGCCTCTAATGTGTGTTCTTTTGCTTCCCTCTCCTTCTCTTTCCATGCTGAGCTTCACAACATCCTCAAGTTGTCCTTAATCCTGTACTTCAGCATCCCCACATTTCTTCTGGACTCTGACTCACCAGGCAGTTGCTGAGATTTCCTACCCTGGCACCTGATATCTTACCACATCATCAATCTCATTGCTAGATATCATGAACTTTGCTGCAAGGGGTAAAATGCAGAGAACAAGACAATTAGATGATTATATATGTACGTGGGGCCCTCCGATTGCCTACTTAAGAACAACCTGAAGTTTCTTCCAATGTGGATTTCTGAGCCATACCCTTCAAACATTGCCTTCAAAGAGCAAAGAATGAGTAATCTTTGCTAAACAAATTGTCATCTTCATGTGCTCTAAAGTTTGAGAACTATTGATTAATGTATTATTATTCTGGTACTGACCATAGTAAAGATAGTAACTGCTGAGAAGGTTAATGGGTTTTAACTTTTACAGATCTCTATTTTGTATATCCACTCTACTCAGATGAATGAAATGCAAATGGTGGTAAATTGGGCATCTAATGATAAACTAATAGGGAAAGATTTCAAGAGGAGCTTGTATGGAGCCGTCACACTAATCATAGATGCCAACTCCACCTACAATGAGAACAGAAAGTACAGGAAAGCGACTTAAAGCAAGATTTCTTAAGATTTTGGGTCTTTGGAGTACTTTACACTCAGAAAAACTACTGAGGACCTCCAAAGCTTTTGTTTATGAGTAAACCATATTAGAAGTTAAAATTGAGAGATTTTAAAAATGTATGTAAAACTAAGAACAATAAACACATAATGTGTTCATATAAACAACGGACTTTATGAAAAAAATACCTAGATGTGCCAAATGCCCCACATACCAAAAATAGGAAGAAAAGAGAGAGAGAGAGAGAGAGAGAGAGAGAGAGAGAGAGAGAGAGAGGAGAGAGATTGTTTTCCATTTTTGCAAATAGTAAATAGTTTAACAGAAATCAATCAGATTCTCATTTGTTTCTACTTTCTGACTGTTACCATGTCATACTGGAAAACTTCACTATACAGTCATGAAAAAAGGAGGAAAAAAATGGCAAATATAATCTTGGTATTGCTAGAAAGCAGTTTCCACCTGTGGGCTTTTGGGATAGGTTTCAGGAATTCTCAGTGTTCCTGGTACCACATGTTGAAAACCCACTTATCTGAAAGATGCTGAATTGCCTGTGGACTTCCCATTCTCCCACAAGTCCACATGCTTATTGTGGATAAGTAGGAAGGTGGGAAATCAAATCTCAACTCATACAAATGTTCCACCACTAAGGCTGATCTTGTGAGTCTGGACCAGCTTTCAGTCATATTTGGTGTCCTCAAGGGCATTTATGTTACTAAATGTCCCAAGTATGGCTGGAAGCTGGAATTAACCTCCTGTTTTATATTCTATTTTCATCTCTCTCTCAAACATTGAGCCTGAAGGGGAGGCTAGTTTTCCCAACACACTTGGAGGCTCCCTCATCTCCTTAGAGAGTGGCCACAGATAGCGCCTCGCAGTAGAACCAGCGTAAGCCCATACTCTTGAATCTAAAACCTACCTGTTCTTACTATCTCCAAACGTACTCCCCTTACCTTTAGGCCAAGTTTTGTGTTTCTTGTTATCACCCTCAGAATAATGATTTGTTGGGGCTGGGGTCGTGGCTCAGTGGTAGAGTGCTTACCTCACATTTGTGAGGCACTGGGTTCTATTATCAGCACCGCATGTAAATAAATAAAACAAAGGCCCATAAACAACTAAAAAAAATTTTAAAAAAGAATAATGATTTGTTCAGTTTATTCAGTTCTCTGGAGGTTTTACTTAGTTCTCGCCTCTGTGCTACCCCCTAGAATGAGCTGCCATCCCTGACCCTGCTCAGTTCCATAGTCCCAGAGCCTGGGTCCAGTTAGAGCCCAGCTGTCTCCTTCCTCCTCCTTGCCTAAGGAATTAAAATAAAATTAACACCAAGAGGGACTGTGAACCACAGAGAGATGGTCAGGAAAGAATTTCACCCTGAAAATAATAAGGTGATTTGTTCCTGTTTTTAAATAATAACATTCTCAAAGTAATTTTCTATTTAAAAAATAGACTTTCACATATGTTATGATATTAAAAAAAATGTCTTTCTCTTTAGCGTAAGAGTTTTTGGTGGATTGAACAGCCATTGTCTAATTAGCTGAATTCCTGTCTGTAATTGCATGTGAGCAAGTGACTGATAGTTAGCAGTGCTCCAGATACCTAGCTTTGGCATCAGACCTCAAGCCTGGAGGCCTAAGGCTGCTTTTGAATCTCAGAGGTTCAGAAAGAGTGACCTGACAGGAGGTAGAGATGGCAAAACAATTGCTGTGGAGGCTGGTTTTAATTAGGCTGCAGAAGTTAGGGAAGAAGATGTTCTGATTAATGGGAAGTATCTCTGCACTGTGGCATCACTGTCATATCTTTAACCAGTCATGACAGGTAGTTATTATATTTAAGTTTCAGATTTCCTCAATTTCTATTATTGCTAAATCAGACCTTGATGAAGTCTCTCGGGATGGGTTAGACAGGTGTGATCTGAAGAAATACTCCATCAAAAGGAAAGGGGAATAATCTTTATAGTCTTTACCCCTACATATAAAATAACAAAACAATAAAAAATAGCTACAAAATCATCTCACCTCACCTGCTCTTTTGATCTTGCTTGGCCACCAAACTTAAGGAACTCAGAGAGGGAAGGAGGACTCTGGTGGTGGTTGCTAAATAACTGGAAGACATCTGGAATAGCTTCCTAACCAGATGGTAGAATTAAGGACCCTGTTAGGGGAACAGGAGAGCTACAAATCCTCCACAGGCAACCATCTGGAAATGGAGTCTTTCTCATTTACCTGACAGCATGGGGTACTGGTAAGTTGTGGGTTCAGTCACTTTAAGAAGACAGTAGTTGCTTGGAGTCCAACATTCTATCTTAATTAGATTTTGATGGGGTTTGTAAGATAAAGAACTCCAGAGGTAGGTTATCAATCCTCTTCTAACTACTCAACCATATTCAAATTTGGCAGCAGTTTCTCCTAAGTGAGCTTGATATGTGTGATATGAGACTGTAAGGGTAAAAGAAATTGAAGTTAAAGTGTAAAAGACCGGGCATTGTAAAGTTTCTAAGCTGCAAGGCCTGAGTTAAAATGTAAAGGACCAGGTATTGTTAAGTTCCTATGCTACACGCAAAACCTGAAATTCCTGTAGCTGTTAGGACAATTCACCAGAACGGCCCAGTAAATATTCCCCCTGACCGCCTGGTTGTTTGATAACCTAGGACTCTGTGTGACCTTGCACGTAGACATCGCAGGGCCTGAACCAATCAGTTTGAATGTGTACCCCGCTTTAGAACTGACCTATCACCCCCGCCCGACCTGTTCCCGCCAATGAATGAACTAATCATGTTTAGGAGTTGTTGTTCGATTTTCCCGCGGTGCATGATGATTTGTTAAAGGAGACTGTGATGTATGTAAAGTCCCCGCCCTCCCCAAAAAGTGTACTTAAGCAGTGCTCAGCCCCTGCTCGGGGCTCTGGGCTGCTCTCCCTTCTTGAGTGAGCACGGAGCCCCAGCGCGCTGGATTGGATCCTCAATAAACCCCTTTTGCTGTTGCATGAGCCACGGTCTCTTGGTGGTCTCTTCCTCCGACATTCGCCGGACCCTTACAAGACTAATTAGGAAAGTTGGTAAATTTAGGATTGGTAGAAAGAGATGGAATTTTCACCCACTCTAGTGACTCCAGGGATCTTGGTTTAGACAGCATTTCCCCCTCTATGTATTTATGTTTTCATAAATCAATAGACAAGACCCTCTATGATCAATATCACACAGGAAGATACAATCAAGCAAGAGTTGTCTCTACTTATTGTTCTATACTCTTCCCAGTACATGTAGGTAAAGACAAATCCTGCAGAAGGATCTTTCTGGAAAGAGACAGTTGCCACAGATGAAGAGGGTTTGCTGTCTGAGCATGGTTTCCCCATGTGTGAGTGAAGGACAGGAGGAGGAGGGCAGAAAAGGAGAGATACGGGAAAAGTGAAGAGCAGATTCATACAGCCAATGGCTTTAAGAGAAATAAATGTCAGGAATGGGAAGGTGAATCAAATTAGGAAGGGCAATCATATATTAAGGGAGCAGATCAGAGGAATTAAGTTAGGAAGCAACAGGTAAGGTTGAGAATTTCTGAATGGAACGTTATTAGGACTAAAGAAGGAATTAGAACCTAGAGATCAGTATCTGAGTATGGGGATGGTTCAAACAGAAGCTACGGGAGAGGGTTGCACAGAAGCTGCAACCACTTGGTTTCCTTCGGACACTTTTTACAAAGGTAGTACTCTTGAATGTCCACCTGGCAGATAATTCTGTTTTAAAACATATAAAATGCCCAAAGTATAAATACAGTTACAAATATAAAATATCTGTGTGGATTTACATAGAAACATAAAAGTGAACAAATAATAAAATGATGACCTTCCCAATTCAGATCCTCAGAGAGTAAAATGGTGAATGTTGGTGTCTAAAGAGCATCAAGTATGTTCTATTTTCTAATGCAATGCTGCACACTCCTTTAAAGGAAGAGGTGCAGGGGCAAAAGAAGCTGCATAGAATGGAAGAATGGCCTTAAGAAATTCTTATAGGGGAAAGTTTCAGAAATAAGCCTTCCGAAATGTTTAGCTTCATCCACCTCTCCCTCTTCTGCTCTGATTACTTCATTAGATTTCTTACTGCCTGTGCTGTGTTTTTGTAGCATTAGATTCTTCTGCTGTAATCTTCTACCATTCTGTACACTCAAAGACCTGAGAAAGCCTCCAATGCAAGTAAGTAAGAAATTGGTTTCATTATTTTTTTTCTCAACCATCCTGTAAATCACCAGTGTAGGTAATTGCAATAATTTCCAGCTTAGCATGCACCTTCTTCCCATGTAATAGGATTAAAACCAGGCCTTATCATACTGCCTGTTATGGTTTATAGATTGAATTTATCCCTTCACTCTCTGCATTTGATTGAACACTATTTTCATTCCAGTTCTGACTAGATCTGTTTTCCTTTGCTATCTCACAAGGGATTTTGCAACACATCCCTTTTTCTTTGTATGAGGAATGCTGGGTTATTTCTGGAATGTAGCATGCTATAGAACTCACCATGTTTCCATGTATTATATGTTTCTAACATTTTTAAAAATCGGATCTCTCTCTCTTGTTTTTAAATGATGAAAACAGAGGAGGCATTTCAAAAAAAATAAATGAGAAAAGGATTTATTTGGTCTCTTTAAATGACTTGAGAAGTTTTTAAATTGCACCAATAAATCCTCTTTTCCTGCTGTTCAGCATCAATCAGTCTGAAAAACAATACTGTGATTCACAAACAGGAATTTTCAGATTGATCCCTGAATGCAGGTCAGATAAATTTAGTATAACTGTGTTATATTTTACCCTTAATACTTAAAAGAAATGTGTTGGCTATTCCAGAATTGCATTCACATAAATCAGAATGAAGAAAATCATTCAAATAAATTGGACTCTTTTTTAAGAATCAAGAAAATGTCTCTGTTGGTAATGCTGTTAGTATGGATAATATTATCTCTTAAAAGAAAATAAATGGCCAATCTGGGAAAGGAGGGTTCCCCAGCATTAGACACCACAGCAGAAGACTAGAATGAATCTTAATTTCCCTGTGAATCTTTTGCACCTTTATAAAACATGTTTGAAATACATTGGGGAATCAAAGAGTATCTCTCATGTTAACTATGCCTGGTTACAAGGGCTCAAGTTCCTATTTTAAAACAAACAGCACCTCCCTTTCCAAACAGCTTAGGAAGTGGGCACTGTGGCAAAACCCATACATCTCCATTTCACTCTACCCCATTCTGATGTGCTCATATACTGAAAGCACTTACTCTGAGGCTACAGAGGTGCAGAATGTCTGGAAAGAAAACTACCTGACAATTCTCAATCTTTATATCATAAAAAAGGCAATGCATTTTGCAATGGTTTCCATTTCCACTGCCATACAACTCGCCTAAAACTAGAAAAACTGGAAGAAAAGGCATGGAGGTATACCTCATCACGAGAAGATTAGCAGGAGCTATTATCATTTAAAGTCTTTTAAAAAGGCCAGTTGAGTCTCTTGGGCAATGCCTTTCCAACCCTTCTGAATTCTGAGGGCCCATTTGTCTTTTTCTTCCCTTATAGTAACCCTGTCCTGCTAAAAGTATCTGACCTGAGGACTGATCTAAGAGCTTCCATCTGAGAACTTAGTTATCTCCCCCTTGGGTGAAGGTCTTTTGAATCCTCTCATTTTTTCCCCTATGTGGCAAAAATGTTCATTCACTTATACAGTCACTCATCAAATATTTGCTAAGCATCTGCAGTGTGCCAGGCAATGTTCTAAACATTTTGCCACTTTATTCTAGTAGAATGTCTAAAGTGACCATCTCTTCCTTATCTGCCCAGGACCTTCCCAGTTTTAAAACTAAGAGTCCTATATCCTATGCACCACTGTAATCCTGGGCACATCAGGATGGTGGGGTCATCCTAGAGAGAATGTGTTTATCAACAGGATTTTCATAGTAGACAAGGCTT
The DNA here is from genome assembly GCF_021218885.2 of Marmota monax. NCBI lineage: Eukaryota > Metazoa > Chordata > Mammalia > Rodentia > Sciuridae > Marmota > Marmota monax. The sequence continues at coordinate 7,441,136 of NW_026692132.1, forward strand.
AAACTCTTAATAGGAAGACTTAGGTATCAGTAATAAGTCAAGTTGATTGTTAAGGGAAAATCTTTCTCTGTTGCAATAATAGAAGCCAAAAGATCATGGGATTTCTTCAAAGTTTTGAGTGAAAATAATCATCAACCTGACTGAAAAGCAGAACATGATAACTCTGGGGGGAAAAAAAAACCTAAGTGGAAATAAACACATTTTAAAATCAGTGAAAACTGAGACAATGCCACTCAGGGATGTTTCTGAATAGATCTCCAAAAGACAGAATTATAAAGACAGAAAATTGAATCCAGACTTGAAGTAAGACTTGAAATCCAAAACAGAATTTTTGGGCTGAGAAACAGATAAGTACTGTATTTTAGAAAATACAAACACTGTATAAAGTATCAATTATTGTAAGGCGAATGTTGTAGGTATATAAATGAAGCAAAACTGAAGTTCAGATATTAAATTCTGAAAACTTAAGATCATCTCAATAGATTCAGAAAATAATTTGCTAAAATTCAATACTATTCATGACAAAGTTTCTCAGCAAAATAGGAATAAAAAGGAATTGCATTAATCTGATAAAATGTTATTATATTGACTGCATATACATATTATTTTTCTGGAACACAGCAGATTATCACTTAGAAAAAATAAAATCATACCAGTTCCTATTGACTCAATTTTTATGCATGGGGTAAGGCAATGATGATAAATCCTGCATATAGCAGAGTCTACTGTAAGCAAGGAACCCTAAAATAAATTCTGGGCTTTTCTGTGGGGAAAAAACAGCCATTGCCTGGGGAGGGGGGGAAAGAAGGAAAACCTTTGCTCTTTGTTTATAGTTTCTGGTTTTAATTCTTACCTTCTAGAGTGTAAATAAAATTCCTTCAGTGGGGAGAGAAGACCAGTGTCTAGCTTTACCACCAAAGGTCCCAGATCTCTTCCCCCACTTGAAAGTAAACACATGAGCCTCTCTAGAGTCCTCCAGAGATCAGTCATAAATTAACTACCAAGCCTTGTTCTTATAGTTAAGGTCTGAGGTTTCAGTAAAACTTACTCAGAAAGCTCTAACTGTAAAGAAACATAAAAATAGTTTCTTTACAGTCCCAGAAGTGTATCTATTAAAAACTCAGAACAAGTAGTACATTCAGTGGTGAAGCTTATCAGCATTCTATGTAATATCATGAAAAAGAAAAGGATTTCTGTTATCACCACTTGTACTCAGTGCTGAACCAGCCAGTGAATAAGAAAATTTTTAAAAATAAAGCATGTTGAAATGAGAAAGAAAGAAAGAAAGAAAATGAATTGTAATACACAAATAACACTATTGCACAGAAAATGCAAGACTATAAAAAGACATTAGAATGTTAAGAGTTCAACAAGGACACTAATCAATAATATGAATTTGCATACCTTGACTAAATTCTTACATGTCATATACAAATAATTACAAAATGTATTTCATGTATTTATATGTATTGACACTATTCATAGAAACATGAAGCAGATAAAAATAAACCCAATAAAAGATGTGTAAGGCTTTTACATAAAAATATAGAATATTCCTTGGGAAGACATTTTAAAAGACCTAGCTAAAGATATAAAATAGTCATGAAATGAATACAGTGACATAAAAATGTCAGTTTTCTGCAAATTCTTCTGTATGTTCAATGTAATTCCAACCAAAACATCAAGAGCTTTTATTGGAAGTTATAAACAGTTTCTAAGATTCACATGGAAAAGCAAATGGGCAAGAAAAGCCAAGACAAATTTAAAGAACCATGTGGCTGGTACTCATTCCAATACATAATAAAAATTAATATTAATGTTACTCCAGTCAGAATGGCAATTATCAAGAATACAAACAATAATAAGCATAGGCAAGGATGTGGGGGAAAAGACACTCATACTTTGCTGATGGGACTGCAAATTGGTGCAACCACTCTGGAAAGCAGTATGGAAATTCCTCAGAAAACTTGGAATGAAAACACCATTTGACCCAGCTATCCCACTCCTTGGCTTATACCCAAAGGACTTTAAATCAGCATACTACAGCGACATAGCCACATCGATGTTTATATCAGCTCAATTCATAATAGCTAAACTATGGAACCAAACTAGATGCCCTTCGATAGATGAAAGAATAAAGAAAATGTGCTATGTATACACAATGGAATATTACTCAGACTTAAAGAAGAATGACATTATGGCATTTGCAGGTAAATGGATGGATCTAGAGAATATCATGCTAAGTGAAATAAGCCAATCCCCCAAAACCAAAAGCTGAATGTTGTCTCTGATAAGTGGATGCCGATCCATGGGGGCAGTGGGGGAGAATAAAGGAACTTTGGATTGTGCAGAGAGGAGTGAGGGGAGAGGTAGAGCATTTGGGATGAGAAGGATGGTAGAATAAGACAGATATTATTACCCTATATACATGTATGACTATACTTACTGGTATGACACAACACCACGTACAGCCAGAGGAATGAAAAGCTGTGCTTCATTTGTGTACAATATGTCAAAATGCATTCTATTATCATGTATAACTAATTAGAATAAATTTTAAAAAATAAGTTATAATAAGAAGATGTATCATTGATTTGGCATAGTCAAGAGAGCTAGTGTGTATATAAGATAGAAGGAGTGTTAGAAATCAGCATGGAAATAATATTTTATAAATGCTTTTGTAATAATTGATTATATATGTGTGTGTATATATGTATATATATTTATATTCTAAAACTGTGTCCTTTATCTCACTACATAAATAATATTTAATGTTAGATATATTAAATTACTAAATGTAAAAGCTTGAAAGTTAAATTTTTCATTAAAAAATGTGGGTGAATAGTTCCAGAACTTTGAAACAGGGCAGAATTACTTAAATAAGAACTAACCAGCATAAGTCATTAAGGGAAAAAAATGTACAAGTTTTACTACCTTAATATTTAAAATGGATGTAAAACAAAAACCATTATAAACAAATTTATTATAAACAAATTCAAACAAAGCCACATTTTGGTAGAAATCATTTATAGTATCTACCAATGAGAAAGAGAGAATATTTAGGATTTATAATGTACTCTTGTAAGTAAAAATAAAAAGACAAACAGTCTAACAGAAATGTGAGAAGTTGATACACAGAAGAGGGAAAAAAAACAATAAACATATGAAAATATCAACCTCACTATTAACCAGCACAAGGTAAAATTAAAAGAGGTACAATTTAGCAATCATCTTATTCACAAAAATTTCAAATTCTGATAATAGCAATGTTGGGAAGGATGTGGGTCAACTGGTACTGAGACGTAAACTGTGTGTTTCAGATTCAGACTCAGTCCAAATCCCAACTCTGCCACTTACTCAACTGCATAAGCTTGGACAAGTTACTTGGTCTCCCTTGTGCCTCATTCTTCATATCTTTAGAATAAGGATAATAATAATAGCACCCAAATGTGTAAGTCTGTATAGAAACAAAGTGAGCTGATATGCATAAAATAGTCTATTGTTTGGCACATAATGAACACATACTAAAGATTAGTTTGTGAGAGTGTAAATTGGTACAACCACATCAGAGAACAATTTGGCCAATGTTTTTTTAATAGATTTGAGGAGGAGTTGACCTCATGTTCAATATTAATCCCCCAAGTGACCTTTCCAGAGGCTCCACAAAATCCCCCAGAAATACAGAAACAGCCGTAAGAACTCTTAAAGACTCAACAGGCCTTTAAAATGTCTCCATTTTTTCAATGTAGAAAGCAGCCTTCAAAGGTCAATGAATTATAATCTAATATGGAAATTGGAAAATCCCATTGCTCAATGGATACAACCCAAAGAAACAGCATTATGGAACAAGAAAAAGAAATTTAAAACACTGCTACCTGGGAGAATATTCCATAAAGTATTAGATATCTGGAGACAATGTCAAAATGTGTTTCTTTCTCTCACAACTGTGTAAGAGAGAAGATAATCAAGAGGTAGTTTTCTGCATTCCAATTAAATTTGAGTACCAAGGTTAAAATGCGAGATTCAGAAAATCCAGATGCATAAACAGTCTAGTTTCTGAATCAGATTTTTTTGTTATCAAATATCAATTGTATGGTACATCACAGCTTTTCTCTTCCTTGACAAAAGTTTTCAATCTAGTAACGCACATACGAAAGTTAGAGGAAGCTATAAATAAATGGTTTTCTCCAGAGGGTTGATTTTTCAGCAGTGCTTCTTCATTTTAAAAATGAATTTCTATTTGTTAAAACTTTATTATTTAACATAATTTTATCTATTAAAAATAATAGTGATGGAGAAGAACAAAGATGGTGGGCCAAAGGGGGCAGCATTCTGTGTCACTCCATGATTCAGATCTCACCTACTCAGAATACTGCACCTCAGAGAGTATAAGAGGGTCCCTATACAGCTGCTTTCTGCAGAAATCACCAGTGCTGTGACCCCCGTGCAGGGATCCAATCCTCAGCATTCAAGTAGGACTCCAGACTCCTGGCTCCCCAAACCCAAAGCTCAAAGTTCTAGCCAACACAGAGCTCATAAGCACCTTAGCAAATTCACCTATCAGCACCTCTGCAGAACTCCAGACTGTGCTCCACTCCCATGAAGGTCATTCAGCTGCTGCCTACCCATAGCATAACGCCATCACCCATTTCTCCACCCCACCAGGCACCCCAGTGCTGGAAGCAGACTGCCTCCATCTTGGTTCACCTTCCCCGCCATGTTTGGTGGGGGCAGCACCCAGATCAGATCTCCAGCTGGCCAGGTACCAGGTTTCTAACTTCCCCCTCTCCCCAGCGGTGGTAAACCAACACAGTAGCTGCCCAACACAAAACAACTCTCAGTTGGACAGGTGTGCAATGCGACCAGGGTGCAGCCCACAGGAGTCCTGGTGTGAGAGGTCCCTCAGTTGGGAAGTGCTAAGGGAGAGAGAGATAGGGCTAAAGTTTGAAGCCTAACAGAGAAACCAGGAACTGGGAAACCTCCAGGCAAGATAGGGAGATAGTACCAGGTGCTCAAGTCATATGAGCAATCCCAAAAAGAAACCCCTGAGGTACAGTCTCCTTTCAGGAAATGGCAGGTACCACTCTCCACTTCCAGGAGAGTCTTTCTACCCTGGTTACCTCCACCATCCTGAGAGCGGAGACACCAGGTTACAACAGACAATCCCACCTATTAGATGAGAAGAGAAACAGGAAATATATGGATCTCTAAAACTAGCAACAATGCTGGTTTCTTCCTTTGAGTATTTTTTTAAATCTTTTTCTTCTATCCCTCTATTCCCTGGCCCTCACATCCCCAATATATGTGAAACCAAGAACTTTGAATGAAATAGGATTTTGAGGACTGAGTCATCTGAATAATATAATACAGAGGTTTTGTATATGCCCTTTATTTTTCCCTTTTTTCACCCTTCATTTTTCTTCCCCCCCTCTGAATTTTACTATTTTAACATTTTGTATTTTTCTAAATACATATGTGTGTTTGTTTTATGTACTCTACTATCTTCCCACATACTTGTCTACACTAAATCACTTCCTATCTATTCTCTTGATACTAACTCTCTTCATTAGATTTCTCTTTCACACTTCCTAAGGTATATTAACTCTATATACTCACATCCTACCGCCTCAGCATGTGGCCCTATGTCCCACCCCCAATTTACTGTCCCCCATCAGAAACTGTAAACCTTTTTACAAAACTATATTTTATATAATATTTATATTTTAGATAATAATTGAATTCAACATATCTGTGCATTGAGACTAAACTGTAAATGTCTTAATAACAGCAAATTATTCATAGGTGATGTATTGTTGATATTGGGATCTGTTAACATTATCCTTTCCCACAAAGGAGAGGTATTGGAACCCTACAAGAGCACTATAAACCTCTAGGGTTAAAAAAAACAATAACACCCCAGACCCACAGAGCTGGAAAGAAAGACACACGAGCAACATGAAAAGACAAGGCAAGAAAGTGCCCCGAACAAATCAAGGCACCACATTATTAGAATCATTGGCAGCCACAGCAGAAGAAATTACAGAGAAGGAGTTAAGGATGTACATGGTTAAAATGTTCTGTGAACTCAAGGAAGATATAAGATAGCAAATAGAGGCAGTGAAAAATCACTATGACAAGGAGCTATATAAGCAAATACAGGAAGCAAAAGATCACCTCAACAGGGAAATAGAGGTACTAAAAAAAAAAAAACAGAAATCCTTGAAATGAAAGAAACAATAAATCAAATTAAAAGCTCAAATGAAAGCATCATCAACAGAGTAGACCACTTGGTAGATAGGACATCTATGAAGACAAAATACATAATCTTGAAAAGAATGTAGACCACACAGTGGTAACAGAAAGAAACCACAAGCAGAACATTCAAGAAATATGGAATAGCATAGAAAGATCAAATTTAAGAGTTATTAGGATAGAGGAAGGCATAGAGGTCCAAATCAAAGGAATGAACAATCTATTCAATGAAATAATATCAGAAAACTTTCCAAACATGAAGAACAAATTGGAAAGCCCAAATTCAAGAAGCCTACAGGATGCCAAATGTACAAAAATTACAACAGATCCACACCAAGGCACATTATAATAAAATGTGCAACATACAGAATAAGGAGAGAATTTTAAAAGCCATAAGAGAAAGAAATCAGATTACATATAGGGGAAAACCAATTAGGATAATGGCAGCTTTTTCAACTCAGACCCTGAAAGCTAAAAGATCCTGGAACAACATATATCAAACTCTGAAAGATAATGGGTGCCACCTAAGCATCTTGTATCTAGCAAAATTAAGCTTTTAATTTGATGATGATAAACAAAAGTTAAAATAATTTACAGCTAGAAAACTGGCACTAAAAAACATCCTTGGAAAAATATTCCATGAAGAAGAAACGAATGAAAATAAAAAATAAAAACGAAAAAACAATGAAAATCAGCAGGAGGTGGTAACCTAAAGGAAAAACTAATCAAAGAAGAAAATCAAGTCAAGTTAAATAACAAAAATAAACAAATATGGCTGGGAATACAAATCATGTCTCAATAATACCCTGAAAGTTAATGGTTTAAACTCACCAATCAAACAACATAGGCTAGCAGATTGGATTAAACAAAAAAAGATCAAACAATGTGCTATCTCCAGGAGACTCATCTGTAGGAAAAGATATACACAGACTGAAGGTGAAAGGTTGGGAAAAATCATACCACTAACAAGGATTGCAGAAGCAAGCAGGGGTTTCCATCCTTGTATCAAATAAAGTAGACTTCAAGCCAAAGTTAATCAAAAGGGATAAAGATGGACATTACATACTGCTTATGGGAATCATACACAACAAGACATAACAATCATAAGTACATATGCCCTAAACAATGGTGAAGCTATGTTCATCAAACAAACTCTTCTCAAGTTCAAGAATCAAATTGACCACAACACAATAATCTTGCCTGACTTTAACACACCTCTCTCATCACTAGATAGATCTTTCAAATAAAAGTTTAATAAAGAAACTATAGATCTCAACCTGCATGAAGCGGACACACTTTCTTCTCAGCAGCACATGGATCCTTCTCTGAAATAGATCATATAATATGCCACTAAGCAACTCTTAGCAAATACAAAAAAGTAGAGGTACTACCATGCATTTTGTCAGATCATAATGGGATGAAATTGGAAATCAATGACAAAATAAAAATAAAAATTACTCCAACACCTGGAGACTAAACAGTATGCTATGAATGAACAATAGGTTACAGAAGACATCAAGGAGGAGATTAAAAAATTCTTAGAGATTAATGAGAACATACAACATATCAATATCTGTGGGACACTATGAAAGCAGTACTAAGAGGAAAGTTCATTGCATGGAGTTCATTCCTTAAAAGAAGAAAAAGTCAACAAATGAATGACCTAACATTACATCTCAAAGCCCTAGAAAAAGAACAAATCAACAGCAAAAGCAGCAGAAGACAGGAAATAATTAAAATTAGAGCTAAAATCAATGAAATCAAAATAAAAGAAATAATTGAAAAAATTGACAAAACAAAAAGGTGGTTTTTTAAAAAAATATATAAAAATTGACAGACCCTTAGCTATGCTAACAAAGAGGAGAGAGAAAACTCAAATTACCAGCACATGTGAAGAAAAAGTTAATATCACGACACTACAGAAATACAGAGGATAATTAGAAATGAAAACTTATACTCCAATAAAATAGAAGATATTGAAGGCATTGACAAATTTCTTAAATCATATGATTTGCCCAGATTGAATCAAGATGATATACACAATTTAAACAGGCCAATATCAAACAATGAAATAGAAGATGCCATCAAAAGCCTACCAACCAAGAAAAGCCCAGAACCAGATGGATACACAGCCAAGTTCTACAAGACCTTTAAAGAAGAACTAATACCAAAACTCTTCAATTTATTTCAGGAAATAGAAAAAGAAGCAGCACCGCCCAACTCATTCTATGGGGCCATTATCACCTTAATTCCAAAACCAGGCAAAGACACATCAAAGAAAGAAAACTTCAGACCAATATATCTAATGAACATAGATGCAAAAATCCTTAATAAAATTCTGGCAAATCGAATCCAAAAACATATCAAAAAGATCTTGCAACACGATCAAGTGGGATTCATCCCAGGGATGCAAGGTTGGTCCAACATATGTAATCAATAAATGTAATTCATCACATTCAATAAACTCAAAGATAAGAATCATATGATAATCTGAATAGATGCATAAAAAGCATTTGACAAAATACAGCACCCCTTCATGTTCCAAACACTAAAAAAATTAGGGACAACAGGAACATATCATAACATTGTAAAGGCTATCTAATCTAAGCCCCAGGCCAACATCATTCTAAATGGAGAAAAATTGAAGGCATTCCCTCTAAAAACTGGAGGAAGATAGGGATGCCCTCTTTCACCACTTCTATTTAACATAGTTCTTGAAACACTGGCCAGAGCAATTAGACAGACAAAAGAAATTAAAGGGATACACATAGGGAAAAAAAAATAGCACATTTGATGATGATATGATTCTATACCTAGAAGACCCAAAAAGCTCCATCAGAAAACTTCTAGAACTAATAAATGAATTCACTGAGTAGCAGGATATAAAATCAACACCCATAAATCAAAGGCTTTTCTGTATATCAATGACAATTCCTCTAAGAGGGAAATGAGGAAAACTACCCCATTTACAATATCCTAAAAAATACTTGGGAATCAACTTAATGAAAGAAGTGACAGATCTATACAATGAAAACTACAGAACTCTAAAGAAAGAAATCAAAGAAGACCTTAGAGGATGGAAAGATCTACCTTGCTCTTGGATAGGCAGAATTAATATTATCAAAATGAAAATACTACCAAAAGCACTATACAGATTTAATGAAATTCTGATCAAAATCCCAATGGCATTCTTCATAGAAATAGAAAAAGCGATCATGAAATTTATCTGGAAAAATAAGAGACCTAGAATAGCTAAAGCAATCCTTAGCAGGAAGAGTGAAGCAGGTGGCATCATTATACCACACCTTAAAGTATGACCAATGATACAGAATAGAGGACACAGAGACTAACCCACAAAATTACAATTAGTCTTATATTAGACAAAGGTGCCAAAAACATGCATTGGAGAAAAGATAGCCTCTTCAACAAATGGTGCTGGGAAAACTGGAACTCCATATGCAACAAAATGAAATTAAACCCCTATCCCTCACCATGCACAAAACTCAGTTCAAAGTGTATCAAGGACCTAGGATTAAACCAAAGACTCTGCATCTAATAGAATAAAAAGTAGGCCCTAATCTTCATCATGTGGGATTAGGCCCCAACTTCCTTAATAAGACTCCTTTGGTGCAAGAATTAAAACCAAGAATCAATAAATGAGATGTATTCAAACTAAAAAGTTTCTTCCCAGCAAAAGAAACAATCTGTGAGGTGAATAAAGAGCCTACAGCTTGGGAGCAAATTTTTACCCCTCACACATCAGATAGAGCACTAATCTCTAGGGTATATAAAGAACTCAATAATTTTTTTAAAATCAAAAAAACACAAATAACCCAATCAACAAATGGACCAAGGACCTAAACAGACATTTCTCAGAAGAGGATATACAATCAATCAACAAATATATGAAAAAATGTTCATCATTACTAGCAATTAGAGAAATGCAAATCAAAATCACTCTAAGATTTCATCTTACTCCAGTCAGAATGGCAGCTATTATGAAGACAAACAACAATAAGTGTTGGAGAGGATGTGGGGAAAAGGCACACTCATACATTGCTTATGGGACTGTGAATTAGTCCAGCCAATATGGAAAGCAGTATGGAGATCCCTTGGAAAATTGGGAATGGAACCACCATTTGACCCAGCTATCCCACTCCTTGGTCTATACCCAAATAAATTTAAAACAGCATACTAAAGGGACACAGCCACATCAATGTTTATAGCAGCACAATTCACAATAGCTGAACTGTGGAACCAACCTACGTGCCCTTCAGTAGATGAATGGATAAAATAAATGTGGCATATATACACAATGGAATATTACTCAGTAATAAAAGAGAATAAAATCATGGCATTTGCAGGTAAATGGATGGAGTTGGAGAAGATAATGCTAAGTGAAGTTAGCCAATCCCCCCAAAAAACAAATGCCAAATGTTTTCTCTGATATAAGGTGACTGACTCATAGTGGGGTAGGGAGAAGAAGCATGGGAGGAATAGATGAACTCTAGATAGGGGAGACAGGTGAAAGAGAAAGGGAGGGGGCAGGGGGTTAGCAAAGATGGTGGAATGTGATAGACGTCATTATCCAAAGTACATGTATGAAGACATGAATTGGTGTGAATATACTTTACATACAACCAGAGACATAAAAAAAATGCTCTATATGTGTAATAAGAATTGTAATGCATTCCACTGTCATTTATTTTTTAAAAAATCAATAAAAAAAATTAAGAAAAAAAGATAACAGTGGTGTTACCTGGTAGCTGCATGAAGCATTCCTTTATTGGTGTACCTGATGCTTGACTTCTAGAAGTGTCTAAAGGGCAATAAAAATGGGACATGAAAAGAAACATTTGTGATTTTGTGTCTACATGTGTTATATTATGTTTACTGTTCATTTGGCTCAGTTCTCTGTATTCCTCAACTTCAAACTCTGAAAGAAGCTATGCTGGGAAAGAGAAAATGTGATTCATGTCTCTGAAAATATTAATGAGCACAACCAAAAGAGGCTCAAATATACCAACCCCAGCTGCCTCAATCAAAATGTCCAAATAGTCACAACTTCGCATTGCAAAAACTATGCCATGACACAGTGTCATGTCAGCGTTTCTCAGGTGAGGAAGTACTTAATGAAACAGAAAATTATGGAACTGCATATCACAAAGGATTTATGTCAGTTGTCCAAAGTTTATTTCTGTATTCCATCTGAGGAGCCTAGTGAAGAGTTGATTAAGAAGTCATTGCCTACCTTGGGACCTTGGTCCTCCAGATGGAATGGATGTCCCCTATCCAGTTTTATCAACTAGTGAGTAAGAAATAGGGAATTTAGCTGCTATCATGAAGCTGATGACAGCCATGGCCTCTCCAGAAACTAATATGTAAGGACATGGGCTCTTTTTCACTTCTTTCATGTTGACTATTGGGAATAGTCCTTCACATACTGGCTCCTATCCTTAGCTATTGTCTAACGGTGTCAAGTAATTGAATATCAACATCTAAAGAAATAAAAAGTCAGATAAACTGTAGGTAATTAAGTAATCTGATATTGTTGTTGCAATTGTTTTCCTGGGCAGCACCAATTGTAGGGTCTCCTTATAAAAATCCTTTGGAAGCCGGTCAACCTGTGCTCAGGCATTCTTTCCTTAAATGAAGAACAGATGTAATTTATCACATATGTATTTTCAGATGTTGCTTTGGATGAGGCAGCGTGCTAGTAAACAATATAGACATGCTTCCTGCCTTATGAAGCATGTAGTCTAGTGATCATGAAAAGGATAATTTAGATAAGGAGTTAAGGGAGAAACTACAAACCTTTGAACCCAGAGGAACATATGGCACATTTCTCTAAGCACAAAATGAAGTTTGGGGCAGCATGTGTTCCACATAATAGCCTTTTGTAAAGGTACAGTGGTCTTACTTAAAATTGTATTTTTTGGCAAAATAAAACCAGTAGATTCATTTTTGGTAGGAAGAATCTTTTCATTAGCCTTAAATCAAGAACCCAAAGGAAATGATAAGAATTGTTTTTAAAAAAGAAAATAAACAACAATGCATATTTTATTTCATCAAGAATGCAACTTACTTGGCATGTGAGTGGAACTAATGAGCATGTAAAGTATTTTTCCTAAAAGCAAATGATTTTTCCCTTTTTCTTTTCATCATGAACATCTCTGTATTCCTAGTGAAAAGATGGCGAAAACAAGAAAACTGGTAGAATGCATCACTGTGGGAAAGACGACTGTGTCTTTCAGCTCGAAGCAATTTTGGCTTCTGTGAATGCAGAGAATACCAATGACATCTTAATGTGCTCAAACAGAATTAGGTAATATGAGTTGCTAGATTTTTCTGTCCTCTAAAATTCCTCTCTATAGTCCCTTATACTTTCACAAACATTTCTCTTTATTAATTATTTATCTATAATAACATATTCTTCTTCTCACAAATTTAATTTATCCCTAGGCCAAAATATAGTCAGAATATATCTTCTCTAATAAGCATCATTTTAAAACATTATGAAGGAATATATTTTATGCTTTAGACCAGATTAGCCTTTCAATGTAGGGAAATAATTTATAATTTTAAAATTCACTTATCTTTCCCCCTCTGGAATCATTTATTTCAAAGGAATTTTGCAAAGCTTGTCTTTATTATTTGACAGAATAAAGATCACAATAAAAATGGTATTTGTCATTCATATAGTATAGCTCAAGAAAGTGAAAATTGAAAAAAATCATAACACTGGTTCTCAAAATTATAGGAAAAAAGAAACTGACATAATACCTCTAGAGAAATGGTTGTTCCATGATAAATTAGGTCTTTTTTTTTTGCTACTGTTGTTTTAAGGATTACAAGGTGGGGGGGGGGGGCTTTAAAAGTTGTTTATCTCATTTACTTATTAAATTCACATATAACTAAGAAAATACTCATTTTTAACACCAACGCTCTAATAAAGTTATTATCCTAGGAATTTTAAAAGTACATTTATATTTTGAAATACTTTAAAATTATTGTTTATAGTTACAGTTAAAATTTTATTTTAATGTATGCCCAATCATGCTTACATGGAGGTCTGTTAAAGGAAGTGAAACCCATATTCTGTTTAAAGGATCCAGAGAAATAATCACATATAACATTTCTAGTGCTTAAATTGTTGCCTTATCATAGCATTTTTCATGACTTATCTCAAGTAATCTTTAAAAATGTCCCCCAAGGGTACAAATTGTTATTATCCCTTTTTACAAATGAGGAAACTGACACTTGGCGAAATTGTTTACTCTGGCTAAAGTCACACGGTTTAGAAAATGGCATCTGGGAATTCCAGATCTCTCTGGCTACAAGAGCCCTGCTCTTAATCCTTTCCCAGACTATTCTGAAGATCTGCTTATAGCAAATTCTTTACTTCCAAAAATTATCTCTGTGTTTTGTGCAGAATTGAAGGGCCATTACTGCTGCAGCTTTGTAGGGGAAAAAAAATGAGCAGAATCAAATAATAGATAAAAAATATATGTCTGCCCAGAGCTACCCGTGAAATGTGTGTGAACCAAATCCTCCTGGAAGCCATTGGGTAGGACAGTCTGCTGTCTGGAAACTCCCATCCTGCTGGTTTGAGACTGCAGAATACATGTGACTTCCTATTCAGCTCTACCACAGGTTCAGCACTGCACTGGAGATGGGGGCTGAAGCCACACAGCCACACAGCCACACAGTCTCTCAGAGATGGATATGGCTTGCCAAGATGCCAATCAACTTGTTTGCAGCAAGACTCCTCCAACTGAAACCTTATCCACGTCTTTGGTGTACTCTCCCTTAAATAAAGAACCGGAACCATTTTCTAGTTGTTTGGTTCCAGCTCCCATATGGACTGGAGGACCTGTCAGGAGCCCCCCTTTTTAAATCTACTTTCTGGCTCTGGCTCTTATTCTAATTACTAATTATTTCAGACTTTCTTTTTCTCAGGTGGCTCATCACCTTCTGAAAAGGAAACTACCCTGACGGGGTGGTGGCCACCTCACAATATATATCTATCTTGTCAAAAGATGATTTTACCTTGAAATCCCAATATCTCTTTTTCCCCCATTAATTGGCCTAAGCTCTCACATATCTTCTTTAAAAAAAGAAAAAAGAAAAAGAAAAGAAAGAAAGAAAAGGGGGGAAAAAAACTCCAGAAAGTTCTGTTATTGATTGAATTGTGTCTCCAAAAGGGATACAATGAAGTGCTAGCCCTCAGCCCTAGTGAAAGGAGTGAGTACACTGTTATTCACAAATCAAATCAGATATTTGCAGATGTAATCAAGTAAAGACAAGGTTATAAGAGTAGACATTAATTCAATATGAATAGTGTCCTTGTAAGTTTAGGGAAATTTGCACAGAGAACTCTATGTGAGTAGATAATCATGTGAAGATGGAGGCAAAAGTTTAAGTTATGCTTAGCAAACCAAGGACAGTGTGAGGCCACTAGAGGAAAAGACAAATAAGGATCCTCCCCTGGAGGATTTACAATGTGTGTCCCCTACCTCCAACACCTTGATTTAGGACTTCTAGACTTTACAATGGTGAGAAAATGAATTTATGTTTGTTTAAACCACCAAATATGTGGTAATTTGTATTAGTCTTAGGAGAGTCATACAAATGAATACCAATCCTAAGGAAGAGAACAATGGGAATGGTATGTGCCTATGAATGTCCCTTTCCCTTGTTGGAGCTGAGATCCACTTTTCACTGGTTACATTACTTGATTAAGGTGAACTTTAGCTCTCACAGAGGAAGAATAGGATGATATTGTGTATTTATTATATATAAACCAAGTCTACTTAAAGAAAAAATTCATTTGTACTGAGGAATTTCTAAAGGAGATTTTACATATCACTATAGACCTGCCTGTTACATATGCTGATAAATTATCCACAAAGAGAGAAGAGAAATAGAGACAGAACACAAATGTTTGCAATATAATGATGTCATCACTCCCTGCTCTTTTCTTCCCCACATTTTCAGCCATTCCAGTTCAGATTCAGCAATGTTACCCTATCCAAAGATTGGGTTATCCTGTCACTAGACATCTAATTTTATCAAAGCACTATGATCCAAGCTCAAAACTCTGCAGAAACTCCTGTCCTATTGAGATAGATCTATCAAAGGCATAGATAAAGTTGGTGTTAATCTTTCAGATACTTACACCACCAGCCTGGATTACTGATGAAAATTCTCCATCCTCTTCAAAATACTAAGAGAAGAGGGTAGAGTTTGGGGTTTGCAGTTGAGGGAATTTATATAGAAAAATTTACCTTGTTGATTTTTTGTATTTTATATTTTTTTATTTTCTGCATATTGTTTCAGTTAGTTCAATAGGACAGTATTATCATTTTAATTTTGCTAATGGAGAAACTTAGGCACAAATTTGACAGGTGACTTGTACCAACATTTGTTAATATCAGATTGAGAAGCAGACATTAGGAGTTGCAAATCCCTCTCTAGTCTGTTTTTCTGCTATTGAGTCTTCTACAGATATTCATTCTCTTTAATAACTCAAGAGAAATAATTTTATGGGTACCATATATTTTAAAATATTTCATTTTAATGAAAAAAAAAAAGAAAGGGAAAAGAGTTTTGGTGTTTTCTTTCGATTTTCCAATCCTTCAGTTCCATTCTTTCTTTCATGTCTTTGCATCACAGTAAGATAGTTATTCAGATCTCTATTCTGTCACCAGCTGAATGTACTAGAGCAGGTTGCTAGGTCCTTTAAATCAAAAGACTTCTGGGAAAATCAAATGTGCTAATGTATATGAAGTGCTTTGCTCATGTTTTGGCCCTTTCTGAGCACTCAGCAAGAGAGGGGCTTCTGTTATCCTTCAGTCTGCATCTTAGACTCTGAAATCTGCAACCAGCCCCAGAGACAGGTGAGGAAACCAAGACCCACCTACCAAAGAGAACTGTGAGCACATCTAGCCCAGCATTTGTTCTTTTCCCATTAAGCCACAATCAATCACCAAAGTATGCTACATATTTTTAAAAGTTTTGTGTGAAAGCTAATGTAACAAAAAATCCCAAATCCACCCCCCTCCTCCTCCTCCTCCTCCTCCTCCTCTGATAAACCTGAGTTTTCTCTGTAAACATTGTCCATGTCAAAATAATTTCAATTTTTTAATTTGGTCTTTTGTAATATATTCCATTCCTCTGAAGTAGGATCATAAAAAATGTCATTTTACTCAATTTCAGGTTTCCTTTAATGAATATTCATTAGCTTTAGAAGAAATGTCTCTTTCCCTGGTAAGGAAGGTCAGATGTGCAACAAAAAGAAGTGACATGAAATAATCTACAACATCAGTACGTATTCCTTTAAAAGCCTGTCAGTTCCTTGCATTAAGCAGGACATCATGTTGAAATCAGACGACCTGGCCTTTGAATTTCTGAGTCAGGTATTCATAGTATTCAATGTCTGAGGCTACCAACTCTAGGTTTCAGGTACCCTTACCAGTGCTGAATAACCCAGGGGTTTGGGGGAAAGTTTCAGGAATGAGGACACTCTACTTTAGGCAGTTCCCCAGGGACACCTGGCAATCCCTTTGCTCAGCTACTCCCAGTGTGTGCTCCAGTATAGAGGGGCAGAAGCCTGGTGAAGGTGCAGAGAGGCTCCTCTGAACCTGAACGGTACAAAGAAACTCTTCCTGTTCTCTGTAGTTGTGAACAGAGCACCAGCACCCCCTTCTGAAAGAGTCAACACATTAGTCTCCAGGAATGTTTCACACACCACTGAACACATTCAAGTGTTATCCAAACAATTTAAGATAAACACAAAATTTCCCAAGAACATTAAGTAAACATGATGAATGCATAGTGTCTCAGAAAGAGCAGTAACAAACCTTAAAGGAAAGAGAGACTTTCCTTAATTGCTTTATGATGATAATTGAGGACAAGAAGATAAAATGATCTCAAGAATTGGAGACAGGGGTGCTGCCAAAGATATGCAGATTGGAAAAAAAAAACTGTTGAGACTCAGTAGAGTGCAAAGGAAATAATCAGAGTTAAGTAATCATAGGTATGACCTTTTTAACTAATGATTCTTTTATTTGGAATAGGCATGGGTTTATTCTAAGATGCTTAAAAGGCTGTTGTATACACAACACTGAGTTCGGCACTATATTAGATATTTCATTCTTCTTCTCAGTAAGATTGTACTCTGGAAGAGTGCACATGGTATGTACATAGAACATAAAGTAGCAATAATGTTTATAAGAACAGAGGAGACGATCTTTGAACTTAAATGAGAAGTCAAACTTTAATTATTGTATAATGAAGAAAAGAGTAAACCAAGTAAAGAGAAATAGAACAAAAATATCAATGTGTAGGAGATTGGACAAATAAGAAAAATAGTGTTGATTTAGCTAAGTAATATACCTAACAGGAATTAGAGAACAAAAAGGCTTGAAAGGAACTGGGGACAATTAGGGAGGACTTTAATGTCAGTTTGATTTTATTCAAATATCATGATGAAATCTTAAAGTTATTTAGCCAAGGGAGTAAAGAAACCAGAGACTCACACAGCATAATTTTCCTATGATGTATGAGGTAAATAATAATTACAACAAACTAACAAATATAACCATCAAAGGTCTATCAATACCATTGGTCTATCCTGATGAAGGTGGTAATAAAAATCAGAGAATGGACTGGAGTGTATCATGATCCATAAGGACATAGAAACTGATTCCACCAGTAGGATAGGGTGGACAGGATGCGCAAAAGATGACAGAAAAGACAAGGATAATCCATTTAGCTTAGTCTGGGGGGTGGGGCAGGAACATGCTGAAACCACTAACAGAAAGTGGTAACTCAGGTTTGAGTTTGGCAGGAGGATGATGAATTCTAAACACTGAATGTGATATTCCTGTAGGAAATCTAGATGATGATATTGAGAACAGAGTTAGAATAGTTCAATAGATACATGACATAGTTTGGAAGTTAACTACATAATGGAGGTCAATACTAAATACTAAAGAACATGAAATCATGTGGTTTGAACAAAATGCAATCCAATTTGAAATAGAAAACAAAAAGATAACCTCCAAATAAAAATCTAAGAACATATCTTTGGGAAAATGTTGTATCACAGAAATCAGATTTGAAGTTAACTTTCAGAATTAATTGATGATGATACTCTTGAACATCAAAACTTAAGAGAATGCACTTAAAGTAGTAAAGGAAAACATTGTCTTACATAGTGGAAAGTTAAAATTACTGGAAAGCAGTTAGCTAGTCAGAATATGAATAAAAAATTAAAATAAAAAACAAAAGGCAGAAAATAATAAGTAGACACTCTACCCATTTCTTTGTTAGGGGACTAAAATATTAAGAAAAACTGAGTCCAACAATATAAAGTGGGAGATTCTTTTGCAAGATTTTTGAAGACACCTATTTTAGTGTAATTTGGGAGAGAAACCTCAGGCATTTAACTTGAACAGCATAATTAAATGCTTTTCTTATCAGAATGGTGTTCCATACTGGTTTTCCTTAAAGAGCCAATTATAACTATTCTTCAAAAAATGTAAAACTATCTAGAGAAATATAAAATTAAAATAACCTTTCAGACCACATCTGAAATGTAAAATACATGGAAGGAAATGAAATTTACATCAGACATTTTATACTTTTGAGAACTTATGTAGAATTATCAGGATTCTCAGTTACTCTCTATTTTCTGTCCTAGATAAGTGAAAAAAGACACTAGACTAAGACTTTCTATCTTCAAAACACATCATCCCTTGAGGCAGGCAGGCAGCTTGGGATTTCCAGTAGGCAAAAGGAAAGAAGAGGACTAGATTCCAACGATATTGTAAACAAATAGTGTAATATCACAGTACAATTGCCAAACCACAGAAACCTAGCAATCTCCATAAAGTAGCAAAACAAAGATGATGAAACAAATAAAATAGATGTCACAACATCTATTTGCTAAACATTATACATTTTAATCTGAAAAGGATTTCAGTTTTTTTACGGAAATCTGTTTTTATAATGGTTTATTACCCAAGTATATTCTCTTTCATAGCCTTATTACTCTATATACACTTCTCAAATCAAGTAATTTATGGTATTTTAATATCTATTATGGTCTTGCTCCTATACTAAACTGACTGCAGAATCAATTAGCACCTCAGATGTTACTTCTCCATCTAAGTCTGCTCCTCTAGACTAAGTGCCAGGAGGAGAAATATCACTTATAGCATCACTACACCCTCAGCCCTGTGCACAGTCCACCACTGTAGTCTGCACTTGAATTTGCTGAAAAGGGAAAAAGTGAGGGAGAAGAGGAGAAAAGGGGGGAAAAAAGAGTAATTATAAAAAAGGAAGGCAGTTAAGACTAGAGAAAAAGACACTAACTAGTAGAAACAAAAAGCTGGTCATTTCCAGCTACACATTAATATAGCAGTCAGAAAGAATAGAGAAGATTAAAATAATAATTGTAAAGCATTTAAATTGTTTGGGAATTTTGTTGGATCATTTTAGTATAGGGGGAAATGACTGAACACATCTCAAATGTCCCCACCAAAAATTATGCTCAGAATGTGGGAAAAGGATTTCCAGTGGCATATAGAAAATTGACATTAACATGGGTTAATTATTTTTCCCCTCTGAAATTTGGTCACCCCAAAGACTTCACTTTAGATAGGTGGAACACATTATTTACAAAGCAGTCTAGTTGCTGAGCTCTCCAGATAACTGTAACCATGAGGCAGAATACCTGTAAGATTAAAAAGACCTCAGCAAGAAATAAATAATTTGTGGGTCATCAGAGAGGGACAGAAAGGAGTAGTATTTAGAGCCATAAAGGTATACCAGCTGCTCCATTTCCTTTAAAGTGTCCTTTGGGCCTGGAAGCAAATAAACCTGTGGGATAGGTAGAAGCTTTATTCCTGTCTTAAAAAATGCTTAACATGACAAGTGAGTTCATGTGAATGACATTCCACTCAACTACTCAATGGCACTTTATAATGGATATTGGATATTTATGGCCTTGTGACTGTGCACAGGCACAGAGCCAGGCCCTATACTGAATGCCCAGTGTTAAATCACAGGACAGCTCAGTAAATACTTGAGCTGTGAAGATGACTGGCAGTCTCCTGCTCAAAATTAGCTACATGAAGAGTCATTTACTAATCTTAAATTGCCAGCAAATAACACCGGGGTCAGCAGTGGTTTCCATATTCTCGTCATTTTGAAGTTTTGGAATATTTCACTTCTGAGCTTGGGGAAGGGAGCACTATTTATATCGTCAAATTGCATTTCTCTATTACTTGACAAAGGTAATGTAGAAAATGGATTGCTAGGCTGTGTTTCAGTTCCTGTGTAAAGGTTAAGTGACCTTGTCAAAATGGCATAGTTGCCAATGCCAGAGGCAGGATCTACCTCATAATAAATATATTTCTCAGCTGGATGTGGTGGCACATGCTAGTAATCCCACTGGCTTGGTGAAGCCAGAATTAGACAGACAGTCAGGATAGATAAGTAAAGTCAGGTCAGATCAAGGAGGCCAATTTTGAATGAGTCCTAGGAAGTTGGGGACTGTCCCCTGAGAGATTGAAATGTTAATTCCTTCAGAGCCCTTGCTCCACCCTTAACAAGAACCTCCCAAGGCTCTCACCTATTGCTAAGGTAACCTGCCCATGAATTGCCCCTCCCTACAGTGAGCTATAAGGTTGTTAATTAATGTGTCCAGGGCTGCTCCATCCTGCCTTCCTCCTTTAGCCCACCTGTTTCCCACCTTTGGCCATCCCACTGAGCATTTTTTGGCCTCCTCACATAAACAGGAAAGAGAAAGATAAGGGGAAGAGGGCAGGAGGACAAAGGAAGCCTAGGACACCTAAAAAGAGCAGAACACCTCACTTCTTGGGATACCAGGATACCAGCTATGGTCCCCTTCTCCCTCTAGGGAGAAGTCTATGTTACCCCTTTTGAAATAAACCCTGCTTTATATGCTTGCTTCAGCATGCTTCTCTACTGTTCAAACTTCAAAATGTGAGGAAGCAGGACTCGTCTCGGATAACTGGTGGTATCATCAGGAGCCTGAGACAGGAGGATCGCAAGTTCAAAGCCAGCCTCAGGAACAGCAAGGCACTAAGCAACTCAGTAAGACCCTGTCTTTAAATAAAATACAAAAAAGAGCTGGGGATGTGGCTCAATGGTTGAGTGCTTATGGGTTTAATCCCCAGTACTGAAAAAACTGATATAGATATAGATATAGTTATAGATATAGATATGTATGTATACATTTCAACATGTGCCAAATTCTCAATTTATCCTTAACAATCCTAGAATTAAGCAGAGCAATTATTGTTGCTTTCAGTCATTCACCTACCAATGCATTCATTTACTCATTCAACAAACATCTACGGAGTGCCTACATGTGTTTGTCATTATACTTCAGTGGATACAGAGACTAAGATCCAGAGAAGTTGTCTTCTCATGAGATTTTTATTTCCATTATTCTTGTTGTTTATGTTTCTCATAATATTCTATGTTGATTATCTATATTCAATCCAGAGTAAGGCAAACTTAATTATTCAGGCATCTGTATTATCACTGTCTAGGAGGACAACACAATGCTTTATAATTCATCAGTTTGAATAATTGCAGTCCTTAGTAATTAGGAGCAGTAGATTGAATGTGCATACAAATGGTGATTCCGGTCTTGTTATACACAATGTGGGGCTGCGTGTGTTTGTGAATGTGTACAGACAGAATGTGTTTTGGTGACAGCCTCCTGAAATACAAAAAACAGCTTCCTCTTGCACAACTTCCTGTTGCTTGATTTCTTCTGAACACCTTCCTTTCAGGAAGCTAATTAATGCTGTAAATTTAAGGAATAAAACAACCATGAAAAGCACTTCCTGAAAAAAATAAAAATAAAGGCACTTCCTGAATGTTTTGTCCCTGGAGTTGTGCTTGAAGGTGCAGAACAAATGTTAAAGCAGTTCTGGGTGATAAGGAGTCCCGTGCTCTAATGTATTATGGATGACCAAGCTCCCTGATCTAGGAGTAATGAGGAAAAGAAAAGTCACAATTGGCCAGCAGGACATTATCAACTGCAAGAGTGTTCACTGGGGACTAATGGAAAGCAGGGCTATTGAGATTAGAGAGTGTTAGATGAGAAAAATGTAAAGACTGAGTGAATTTCTAAGAAAAAATTAGACATTTTTAATTGTGCATGCAAGGCAAGCACTCTACCAACTGAGCTATATCCCCAGCAAGAGATGGAATTTGTTCCCTGAAAGCTGTCAATACCCAAGCCACACCTGGACACCTTAGGAGACAGGCATTGCAGAGACTCATTTTCTGGCAAGGAAACAAACCTGAGTTTGCATACTCATTACCGTGGCTCACCTTTTAAAATGTTTGAGAATCTATTCTTCCTGATTTCCACTTTATGCTAATGTGACATTTCAGGATTATTACAATTATTTGTGTGGAAACAGGGCCTTCATCTTTTGACACTCCATTTAGTTTCTGTTTCTTTGTTAGATTGTAAATAAACCATTTTGTTGAAAGTGCTCAAACGATCTGAATATGTGTTGCAATAGGTACAGACAATGGATTTTCCAGTGATCTTACGTCTCCTTATGAGACATTTCATAAGGAGTATTATATTTAAGATTTTAAAAATTTAAAAATGGGGGGGGGGAGGTAGTGAAGGTATAATGAAGTTGAAGCCAGAATTAGACAGGCAGATAGGCAAGGGTCTGATCCTAAGAATAGAGGAATTGAAATGTTAATTCCTTCAGAGCACTTCCTTCACCCATATCAAGATAACCTACCCCAGCTCCAACCTGTTGCCAAGGTAACCAGTTTCTGGGATTGTCCCTCCCTACAGGGAGTTGTTAATTATGCCCCCTTCCTGCCCAGATCACTCCAACTTGGCCCCTGTAGCCCATCTGTTTCTCACCTTTTGGCCCTTCCACCAAGGATCTCCTGGGAGAGATAAGGGAAGAGAGAGCAGGAGAACAAAGAAAGCCTAGGACATATAAAAAAGGCAAAACACCTTCTTGGGATACCAGGATACCAGCTATGGCCCACTTCTCCCTCCTGGGAGAAGTCTGTGTTGCCCCATTTTTAAAAAAAAATTTTTTTTCCTTGTAGTTGGATACAATACCTCTATCTATCTATCTTTCTATCTATCTATTTATTTTTATGTGGTGCTGAGGATTGAAACCAGCACCTCACACATGCTAGGCAAATGTTCTGCCACTGAGCCACAGCCCTGGCCTCTGTGTTGCCCCTTGTTAAATAAACCCTGTTTTATATATTTGCCTTGGTGTGCTTCTCTAATGTTATACTTCAACACCTGAGGGAGCAGAACTCCTCACGGATAACCAGTTGTATCAAAGTGAGTGGTGAACTTGAAGTCTAGAGTCTAGACTTTAAATGTTAGTTCCATCAAAGGAGATTGGGGTGAGCTTAAGCAAACCCCTTAACTTTAATGAGTATGTTTCCTCAATCATAACATGAAAATTTATTGAACGTGTCCTCTGTTGTCACTAGTGTGTGTATGTATGTGTGCGTGTGTGTCTAAGTGGTTTTATCAAACTCTAAAGTTTCACTGAATTTGCCTTCATTTTCTTGCAAAATATCCTCTAAATCTTGGGGAAGTTAGAATTTTGAGAGAGGAATTTGGGGGAACATACACATCCAGACCACAACAAATTCCTTTCTACATAACTGTTATCACTTGGGTCACTGCAATGTTGTTAGGTATTTGACAGACTCCAAAATAAATGACCCCTTCAGCTTCTGCCATAACCTTCTTCCATAGGACTCACAGAACTCTTTGGGGGCTGGATGACTTAGAGGTTGCCACAACCCTCTGCTGTCTTTTCTCAAACACTGAAGTGCACTGAATACCATACTTTTCGATTTCCCTTAATTATAGCACATTGTCTCCAAACACTACCATTGCTCAAAGCTATTAAGAAATTTGGGTCAGTAATTGTTATGGCTACTTCTCCTTCAAGTTTCTTAAGAATCCAGATGCTTCAAAACTTCAGAAGAAACAAGGGAAAACCTTGGGTTTCAATCCATAATTATCACAATTTTATCTGGCTTGTTTGCATCCTCAGATCAACATGAAGGAAGCTACCTGCCTCCTTGTAGTAGCTCCATTCTGGCTAAGGCAGCCACTGCTTAGAAAAGCTTTACTGACATTTGTGATTCAACAGGGTTTTGTATTTAAATCAATGAGGGCTCCCTTGGAGAAGAGAGGGAGGTGGGGCTTGGCCTTTTGCAAAAACTGTCACTATGCTTCCTTCCCAGTTGGAAGGAGCTCTGCAGTCCTTCCTTTGTCTTCTGTTTCTATACAGCAAGAATTTCTTGTTGGTGTCACTACAACTTTCAGTTCTGAAACATGAAAATTTTTGAATGCTTGCTATGTTCTAAATGCTTATTATGTCCACCCTCCCTCAGATTCATATATTGATACCTAGTCCCGAGGGCAATGGTATTAGGAGGTAGGATTTGGAGGCTCTGCCCTTACTAAGGAAATGCCAGAAGGCTGGGACACTCCTTCTATAATATGAGAACACAGCATGAAGTCACAACCTACAAACAAGAAAGCTAGCTCTCACGAATATTGAGTCTCCCAGGACCTTATCTTGGGCTTCCCAGCCTTCAGAACTATAAGAAGTCATTTTCTGCTCTTTTCATGTTACTCTGTGTATTATTTGTTACAAAAACCTGAACAGACCATCACAATATTCCTCTGGGACAGAGCACTTAGAAATCCAGAATGTGGGCCTGGCTGTCCCTTCCTTTGTAAGGGAAAATAAGAAATTACCTTTTCATTCTTTGGCTGATGAGTCCAAAGGACCACATTTTAAATACCCAACTGCTAAACATGACTACTGGCCCTGGTCCTCTAGGTACTCATACATTCTGTCACGTCCTCCTCTACTGTAAACATCCCCTTCTCCAATGGGAATCATTCTTGCATGTGAACCAACATGTGCTAAATGTATGCCTGCCCCCAGTGGTTGACCTGTACCTACACTGGCCTCATCCCAGCAGTTGTTGCTTTGCTCCAGCAATGATAATAATATGCACTTCTCAGAGATGTGGTGAGAATGAAAAGAAATCATATGTTTGGGTTCTGCCTCTCAATGGTTTTTGCCGTTGCTGAACCTCCCCCTTGCCTATCCCCATTTCAATTGCTATAACCCATCTGTTCAGATTTTTCAAAGTATAATAAATTGTCTGAGAAACCAGATGGATAATTAAGGCTGAACAATATAATAGGGGCTATTAAACATCTCCTGGACACATCCCCACACTCTGTCCTTGGAAAATTTGAGGATGAAAGGCTATGCATTTATTGGCTATGAGTCATTCCTTTGGAAACCTGAAGAGAGCAAATTTAACTCAAAATCCTGAGTTTGGAGGGCAGAATCCAGCTGAGCTCGAGATTTGCAATAAACTTTAATCTTTGCTGATTGACATCAACAAAGATACAACCCACCTCTTCAGATTGTGTAACAATGAGAAAACAAGTGGGAGTTGTCAAAGAAAAAGCACTTGACTTGCTGCCATGGAAGAAATTAATCAACCTGACTGTATCTTAGAAAAAGAAAAGTGAAAAAGGAGTCTGTATCTAACTTGTTTAAACTTCCTCCAAAAGATAGCAAGTGGAATACAGGGCATTTCAATTTAAAGGAAATCAAATAGAGCTAAATGGCTATAAATTTATTCATATCAGTTTCTACATCAACACTTCCACTTTGATTTTGAATGAAAAAAAAAATGCCCCTAGCATTTTCCTAAGCTAATTTCTGCACCTTGATCCTTGATCCCATTTCCTCATTCTTCTATCAGAGTTCCTCCGTCCATATTTTTATCTTGCTCCTTCTCCCCAGGTCCCTTCCTAGCTCTCTCCCCTTCCTTCTTCCTCTCCCTCTCTTTCATGACTCTCTCAATTTTTCAATATGACTTCTGGTTACTTCTATAAACCAGATAAAATCTTCTCTTACATTATAAAGAAAGAAAGATGCACATAAATATATTTGGTTGCTCTGAGACAGACTTTTCTATTGTTCCTTCATCACCTTTCTTCCCATAAGGACCAAGCCATTTGGAAAAACAAATTTTTATGATCTTCACTTCATACCATCTATTTTGTATTTATTAACCCAACCCACCACTGAAGTCTCCCTCTTATTGAGGATAATAATTCATTTTACTCATTCAGATTATGTTGCTAATTAATATGAACTCAATTTCATTCTTACTTTTATTTTATCTATTATCTCTACCCTGATAACTTTCAGATCATATACATATCTTCATGACAGATCTCTTTTTTCAATGTTTAGAACATATATCCAACTGAACATACATGTCATCTCATTATTGATAGGACTTAACTTAAATCTACCTCTCCTCTGTTGGTGTCTATGATGGGTAATGACATTACCACCTGAAGTCACATTACCGCCTGAAACCCAGGTGTCATTCTTTATTTCTTTCTCTTTTGTACCACACTGATCATTAAATTTTTTCAAGTCTGCTTTCCCCCAAATATATTACATCAGGCCATAGTGATCACTTGGTTGGGCTGTGGAACTTCCTAATGATGCTCTGGCTTCATTCTTTCCATGCTCCAATTTATCTTCCACACCAATGCCAAAGGATGTTTCCTAATATTATCTCCCAACTTAAAATGTTATCTTTCCTTAAAGACTAGAGTAGCACAGTTGCTTTGTCTCTCCATGATATGGCTTCTGGTTACCTCTCCAATCCCAGTAAGCACCTGCTTTCTCTTTATTATCATTTAAAACATGTAAAGTTTGGGGAACACACCATTTTACTGCATGGCTTTATGTCTTTGCCTCAATTTTCTTTGACATTAGTCCCCACTTCTCTTTTTTACATCATAAAAATCCTACTCTTGGCTGGGCACAGTGGTGCACACCTGTAATCCCAGCAGCTTAGGAGACTGAGGCAGGAGGATTGCAGGTTTAAAGCCAGCCTCAACAATTTTTCAAGGCCCTCCACAACTTAGCAAGACCCTGTCTCAAAAAAAAAAAAAAAAGAGAGAGAGAGAGAGAGAGAGAGAGTTAGGGATGTGGCTCAGTGATTAAGCATCCTTGGCTTAAAAAAAAATCCTATTCTTTCTTTTCTTTCCCTGTCTGTCTTCTCTCTGTCCCTCATTCAGTACCACAAGAAGGTTTGAGCATTTCCTCTTTGGCATCCACATTCCTCGAGTACATGCCCTATTAAGAAATAAATCCCACTCAATTTGCAAACTGCATACTTCAGTGTTTGCCTCACTTTTAAATGAAGATCCCTAAAAAGGAAGTGTTATTTTGATCTCTGAATCTTCAACACCTCACCTAGTACCTGACACATAGCAGGAAATTAGTAGATGTATGGGAAATAAATAAAATTTCAATTTACAAATATGCAATGAAAGCTTAATAAAAGGTTATGAGCTGTATAAATAATGAATTAGTACTCTGAAGTACTTACAGCCTAATGATACTTGTAAATCTGGTGATTTACACAAAAGAAAGACATAATAGAAATTACTAGATGTATTGTCACTGGAGTGAATGAGAGTATGTGTACTCTTGTCATTGTTTATTATAAATACCAAGATTTGCATGACAGATAAGATAGAGTAGAGAGCAATTATCTGCAATTCACAAAACAAAATAAAAAATTATGTATTTTGTTTGTAGATTTACCATAGCATATCAGAAGTTATAATAATATAGAATAATGCAATATTTAGCAAGTCTCTTACATGCAGATTGCATAGAGTGGGGTGCATTGATCTCCCTGTAGCCTAGCCCTTTCATTCCATCAGACATAGGACATTTGAGACTGATGCTCAAATAACTTCACAATAGACACCAAACATAAAAACCAGGTCAGGTCAAAATCAAAAGACATAAGGCTAGAGGCTAAATAGAAAATTGCTTTCCAGGATTTAAGGCTTGACAAGCTGAAAACATAAAGTCAGCATCTATATAACTTTGAAGCTATCTTTTCCTGCAAGTTCTGGATGTGTACACTATCTGAATTACATTAAACTCCAAGCATGTCATTCATTAGCTAAATAAATATTTCTTAAAGTGACTCAACTGTGAGCAAAGTATGTGTGATATTTGTCATCACAACATTACAAGTCCAGTGGGAAAAGATGAAAATTGAGTAGCAGTTACAAGTTATAATATGTGCTTTAGTGGGGAAGGTATAAAATACTATGAGATCATCCAGGAGGGGAGCTTCACCTAATTAAAAAAAAATCACAAAAGATTTTCCAAGAAGAAAAAAATACCCTAAGGTGAGAGTTGGAGAATTCATTCATCCATTCAACTATATTTAGTGAATACCTACTATTTGGCAGGTAGATTTCTTTTATAAATGGGTAAAATCCTTGCCCTCATGGCTTGTGCATTCCAGTGGAGAAAAGACAAACAGTAGATGAACAAACGTATAACATGGTATTTAGAAGATCAAAAAAGACTAAAAGAAAGAGAGCAATGAACAGCTTCTCTTTTTACGTAGAATGGTTAAAGGAAGTTAACTCTGATGTAATGGCATTTGAGAAGAGACCATAAGGATAAATGAAAGAAAGCTATGCACTATCCTAGGGTTGAGGGGAAGGACTGCAAGCAAAAGAGACTCCATGAAGGCAGGCACAGAGAAAAGAGTTCATGGGGTTTTTTTGACGATCTAGAACTTCATGATTTCCAGAACATACACTGCAGGGTTAGAGTTAGTGAGAAAACCATGGAGAAGTATGTGGAGACCCTGACTGTGTGGCATCCATCCTCCCAGTCACCCCCCACTCCCTTACTTTTCAAGAGGATATTCCTTTTTAAAATTTTATGAGCAAAGACATTTTTTGATAAATCCAGACACAAATCAAAAAGCAATATACACTAAAAATAAAGATTAGAGAAATTTTGGAGTAAGATATCTCAATACTTTTAGTTTGATTTTTGACTTGAGGTTCCACAGGTTGAGTCTACTTTATTTGAAATGCTTGGGCCCAGAAGTGGTTCCGATTTTGGACTTTGTCAAATTTGGGAATATTTGCATATATTTAATGAGATGGCTTCAAGACTGGATTCAAGTCTAAACATGAAATTCATTTATATTTCATAAACACATAGCCCGAGGATAATGTAATCCAATATTTTCAGTGTACTTGTGCTTTGGCTGTGACCCATTGCATAAGCTCAAGTGCGAAATTTTCCACTTGAAACATCATAGATGTGCTCAAAAAGTTTTAAATGCTGGTGCATTTTGTGTTCCAGTTAGAGATGCTAACCTGTACCACTGCTTTCTCTAAACCTGGATGATCCATGGGTATCTCAAACTCATACTCCAAAAAGCTTGTTTTCATTGCCCCAGCCAACAACTCTTCTTTCAGAAATCTTACCAGTTATAACATTTGTTTCTAAAGAACCATCCTTCTAGGCTGGGGATCTTCAGTGGTAAAGCAGTTGCATAGCATGTGCTAAACCCTAGGCTCAATCCCTAGTGTAAGGGTAAAAGAAATTGAAGTTAAAGTGTAAAAGACCGGGCATTGTAAAGTTTCTAAGCTGCAAGGCCTGAGTTAAAATGTAAAGGACCAGGTATTGTTAAGTTCCTATGTTACACCCAAAACCTGAAATTCCTGTAGCTGTTAAGACAATACTCGAACTGCCCAGTAAATATTCCCCCTGACCGCCTGGTTGTTTAATAACTTAGGGCCCTGTGTGATCTTGCACGTAGGCATTGCAGGGCCTAAACCAATCAGTTTGAATGTGTACCCTGCTTTAGAACTGACCTATCACCCCCGCCCAACCTGTTCCCGCCAATGAATGAACTAATCATGTTTAGAAATTGTTGTTTGATTTTCCCACGGTGTATGATGATTTGTTAAAGGAGACTGTGATGTATGTAAAGTCCCCGCCCTCCCTAAAAAGTGTACTTAAGCATTGCACAACCCCTGCTCTGGGCTCTGGGCTGCTCTCCCTTCTTGAGTGAGCACGGAGCTCCAGCGCGCTGGATTGGATCCTCAATAAACCCCACTTGCTTTTGCATGAGCCGGTCTCTTGGTGGTCTCTTCCTCTGACGTTCACCGGACCCTTACACTAGTACCACAAAAGAAGAGAAGGGGGACATCTTTCCTCATTTTGTGGCAGTTATGAATTGTGTTGGAGTCAGAAGTCACCAACACCACAATTGGGTCTACATTGTCTAATGTCAGTCAAAACAAACTAATTATCCTATTCAATGCAATTTGTTCAGGTTAATCTGGGCAAAGCAGAGATTGAGGCCTTTGTTTCCTGATTGAGGCCTTTGTAAATTCATGTCCTTTTGTCCTCTAGATATGAGTGAGAAAGAATATCATCATCTTCTTCTAGCCACCATCCTGCAACCATCAAGAGAGCAGACCTGAGGAGGAGGCAGGAAGCCAGGGGAATCACAGAGAAACAGGATCAAACTTCTGGATTTTTCAGATATTGTGAGTCCCTGTATTAAGTCAGTGTGAGCTGAAGTTTCTGATATGTGTGACTAAAACTATCCTAAGGATAGAAAATATAATCAAGAACCAAGTCATGATGTGCTCTTTAAACATGTGATATTGCCTTTGTTTAGAATAAAGAATGAAAACTAAGAAGAGTTTTATTCAAAATTAAAACAATTTTATTCAAAATTTGGTTTTAAATTTATAGGGATTGGGTAGTCAAAAGTCTTATATAGAAAGGAAGCACAATTGTTAATTTTAATAAATTTTAACTTTCATCTGAAGGAAGATGAGAAAGAACCTAAACTTGTGTTATGGTTTAGAATTTATATGAAGGCTCCTGAAAAGAACCTTGTGAGTGAGTTCATAACATGTTTGTCCATGCAACAATAACATTGTTGCTAACAACTCTATTACCTAGACAGTATTGTAAATGTTTATTGCTAAATCTTCCCCATCATGTGTCAACACCACCAACTCAAATTCTGAATAGCAATTCCAGGAAGTCTTAAGAGATTCTCTTGATAAGTCAAGAAAGCCCTGAAGTGCTGAAAATAGCTTTGGTCTGATTGTGTGGTTTGATTATGAAAATGATTCTATTGATTTCATCTTGACACATATCTTTCCACTTGTTCCCCACAATCTTGTTTATTTTACTTTTAGAAGGCGTTTTTAATCCATGTATCTTAATCTCCAATGTTACCTCCTTAAGGAAAGTCAAGGTCAGCAACCACGAGGAATATTGAAGGGATGTCCTAACTGGTGGTTACTTCTATTCCTATCCTCCCTAGCTTGTTATAGTGGTCTCCTACTTAAAATTCTCCAGTGGCTTCCCAGTGAGGTCAAAATGGAACTCAGAATCCTTAATCTGACCTAATGGATGCTATGCGATCTGTTTCCTTGTTTACTTCAGGTGCATGTCAACCAACATCATTTCCACCACTCCATTTACTCACATGCACACAGACCATAATTTCTATCTGCTTCACAGATGTACCATCTCTCCTCTCTAAGGACTATATGTTAGGATCCTCAGCCTAGTAGTTCTTCTGCCTGCTCTGCTATTAGCAAGTAATTTTTCTAGATTCAAGACATTGTAACTTTACAAAGGAGACTTTCTCTTATCCTTTGGGCTACATTAAGCTCACGTCACCAGTTTTTATAGCACTAGATAGTTTACCTTCACATCCTTTTCACAACAAATAATTATGTATTTGTTTGAGTAATTAGAAATTAAAATCCATCTCTCTCTCTCACACACACTTGACTGTAAACTCCAAGAAGGAAGGGACCAACCATAGTTATTTGATTCTTCATTTAATCCTAGAACCTAGCACAGTACCTGAAACATAGTGAGCATTCAGTCTAAATGAATCAAAATGCAAATAAGTCAGCATACTCTTTGTATTAAAAATTCAGCTGCTGGATGCAGTTGCACATGCCTGTAATCCCAGCGGCTTGGGAGGCTGAGACAGGAGAATCTTGAGTTCAAAGCCAGCCTCAGTAACTGCAAGGCACTAAGCAACTCAGTGAGACCCTGTCTCTAAATAAAATACAAAATAGGGCTGGGGATGTGGCTCAGTGATTGAATGAATATCCTCAGTTCAATCCCCTGTACAAAAAAAAAAAAAAAAAATTCAGCCATGCTTCCTTGAGTGTATTTCCTTACCATCCATGAGGAAATGTGCTCAAGTGAGCTCTTCTATTCCTAGTAGACTATAAAGCTAGTCACGCCTCAGTCTCACCCCATTTTATGCAAAGGAACAAAGAAACTTGTTAAAAAAAAAAAGGACAGCATAGTGATAATTTACATTTCCTAGATGAGAATTTTGATATACTAAAAACCAGTGTTCCCATGCTTGTATATATTCATTAAATATCAATCCTGAATTGGGAGAAGCTTACAGACAGGAAAACCACATACCCAAGAACACAGAGGGCTGAGACCATAAAGAGACTTAACTGTCCTAAACTGATACCTGCCGTACTGAGTCTGGACAATGCTGGCCAGAGAGACAGAGGCCAGTTCCTGAAGAATTATGTTCTTCAGACTAAGAGATTAATTTATTTTCAGTGTGGCCAGAAGACCCAGAATACTTTCCTGCAGGGAAGAGACACGATTTGAGTGATATTTTAGAAAGATCATTTTGGTCTCGGAATGCGGATGACATTAGTGAGGGGAGAGGATTGAAACAAGAGCCACAGTGAAGAAATCCTGGATGGCATCGGTTTCCAGCAGCCTGGATGGTGGGAAGCTCTGAAAACTTTCTGTTGTAGCACAACTAGAAACTGGATAAATTAGAGCATTTATATTCAAATAAATTACTAGCATAACAGGATAGTAAGGAAAATTGTCAGAAGGT
Organism: Marmota monax; assembly: GCF_021218885.2. Classification (NCBI taxonomy): domain Eukaryota; kingdom Metazoa; phylum Chordata; class Mammalia; order Rodentia; family Sciuridae; genus Marmota; species Marmota monax. The sequence goes on from NW_026692132.1 coordinate 7,474,256, forward strand.
AATCCAAATGAAAGAGAGGGAAAAAAGAAAACAAAACAAAACAGCAAACCGAATAGAATCAGGGGCAGGGAGCTCTCTGAAAGCAAAGGCTGACACTGGCTCTGGGATCTAGCTGCTAAGCCCAGGCCCATCCCAGGTCTTGGAGCTGAATCTGAGAGCTGTGCTAAGTGGAGCTATGGTGCCTGCACTGACATATCCCAGCATAGCCAACGTGCCTGGTTTTCCTGTAATCCAAAATATATATTTCTTATACATTTTGAGACTATCTTATTTTAAAAATCATATGCTTAGTATTGTTGTATCTTGCCATTCAATTGAAACCTTTTTATAATTATGTAGCAATGTCCTTTAATGCTTGCTCTTTCCTTAAAGTCTATTTTGTCTGATCTGAATAAAGCAACTGAATCTTTCTTTACGTAGTATTTGTCATATTTTGTTTTCGTCCTTTTGCTTCCAAGTTTTCTGAGTCTTTACATTTGTGTGTTCCTTAAACAGAGCATGGCTGCTTATTTTACCAATCCATATGATAATCTTTCTGTTTTAATTAGCGAGCTTAGTTTTCTTATGTTTACTGTAATTAGTGACGTATTTGGATGTATTTCTACTATCTAAGATAGCACTATTTTCTTTATTGTTTACATGTTTCTTTCTCCTTTTCTGGCCTCACTGGGTTAATTGAAGCATGTGTGTCTGATTCTAAAGGAAACCAAAATATTCCCCCCCAAAATGTAAAGGATTGTTGAGCTGTGAACAATGAAAAGGCAGGGGAGCTCTCTGCTCTCCTCCACTTGGCTAAAAGCAATGCAGAGATTCAGAAAGATGAAGGTCCTCCTGCCTGCTGCTCCCACTTTCTTGCCTAAAAGCAGGATGTAGGTTCTCCCGTACAGCGCTGTCCTTGGTGCTCAGGGATGACTGCACAGGGTTTTACTCCTTCCTGTGGTTTTCCACCTTGAGAAGCCTGGGGCAACTCTCTTCTTTGTTCTGTCACTTCTCTAAAGCTTACTGCTCTTGGCTGAAGATCTTACAAAATCCAGGACACCATGTCACCTTTGAACTGAGGTTTCTCCCACATGATATGCACTGCTTGAATTAATACACTTACTTGTTTTTTCTCTAATCTGTCTTTTGTTATAGAATTCTTTCTGGACTATGATTTTGTGAGGATTGAGAAAAACAATACCCTCCCCTTCACTTCATATTTTTGTTTCCTTTACAGATTTGGATATCGTTTCTATTATTTAGTGATGAATCTTTGTGGTCTAATACACACACACACACACACACACCAAACATATTTAGTCTTTGTTCTATTTTCTGGTGCAGAGCTCAAAACCCTTGAATGTCCTGAATGATAAGAGTAGCATGTGTTATTGGTGATGAACCCTTTCCAGAACACAGAATTTATACTTACTAGGTGACTTAGGATGGGGCTCTGGGATAGCCCCGAGATGGGGCTGCCCAACAGAAAGACCAAGTGATTAGAGGGTTGGAACTTTTGGACTTATATACTAATGGAAGCAGAGACTAAGTTTCTGCAATGATACAATGAGCTTCTGGGTTGGTTCTGAAAGAACATGGAAGCTCCACATATCCACCCCATATCTTACCCTGTGTGTAACTCTCATCTGGTGTCACTGAGTTGCATTCTTTACAATAAACTGATAAATGTAAGTATAATACTTCCCAGAGTTCTGTGAGCTGTTCTAGCAAACTATCAAACTTGGAAATAGATCTCAGAAATCTCTGATTTATAGAAATCTCTGATGTATGGCCAGTTGGTCATTGATATGGGAGGTCTGACAGTGCAACTAGCAACAGAAGTGGGACAGTATTGCAGACAGAACCTTTAAATCTGTGGACCCAGATAGTAACAGAACTGAATGCAGTTGAATGGGATTGAATTTTTGGACACCCAGTGAGTAGACATCCAGAGAATTGAAGAATTTTTTATTAGTGTTGGAAAATGTCCCCAAGCTTTCAAACATTGTCATGTATAATTAGTAAAATCTAAAAGTAATTAAGAACATAGCTTGTCAAATAGTGACAGGACATTAGATTAAAATTCTAATCACCCTTTTTATGGTTCACTTGATACTATCGCTCAGTATTTTGTGTGTTTTTTAAAAAATTAATGATTAGTATTATTATTGGTCACAAAATATTTATTTAAATTTACCTAAAAGTTTAGTATTATTATTCACTAATTTTTACACTATATAATTCCTTCTAGGATCATTTGCCTTAATCACTTGTGAATTTTCTGCTTTTGTGAGCATTCTCAGTTTTTGTTTCATTACCTCACTTGCTTGGGTCTGAAGGCAATGAGAATCCAGGTATTGATAGTATTTTAGTCAGGTTTTTCCTGCTGCTGTGACTAAAAAATTCAACCAGAACAACTGTACAAGAGGGAAAATTTATTTGGGGGCTCACGGTTTCAGAGGTCTCAGTCCATAGACAGCTGGCTCCTTTCCTTGAGGCTTGAGGTGAGGCAGAATATCATGAAAATAGAGTGGTAGGGAGGGAAGCAGCTCACATGATGGTCAGACAGCAGAGAGAGAGAGAGACTCCACTCACCAGATAAAAAAAATGTATATATCCCAAAGCCATGTCCCCAATGCCCACCTCCTCCAGCTGCACCCTACCTGCCTTCAGTTACCACTCAGTTAATTCCCATCAAGGAATTAATTCTCTTATTGTGTTAAGGCTCTCACAAACCAATCATTTCTCCTGTAAACCTTCTTGCATTGTCTCACACATGAGCTTTTGGGAGACACCTCACATCCAAACCACAATAGAAAGTGAAAAGAACACAAGTAGTCTCAGCCCTAAGGTGACAAAATGATTCTTAAAAATTACAACCTGTGTTTCCTATGAATCAAATGTGTCCTTTAAATGAAACATCAGTCAGAAAATTACCATATAAATAAGAATATTAATATTGTGGAGTAGGATAGCTGCTTCATACTGCACTGAGAGCTAAGAAAATACCAAACTTTGGTTTAGAATTCTTGCTTCAAGACATGGTTGAAAGTAGGATAGTTTATGACTATCTTACACTTTAAAAAAAGGGCTGATGCAATTTTAAAATTAAAAGCGACTTGAATATAGAGTTGCTTCCCTACAAAATAAATAGAATTTACAGGCTTTCTAGGCTTCTTCATATTTTTGTTTCCTTTACAGATTTGGATACTATTTCTATTATTTAGTGATGAATCTTTGTTTCCTATGAATCAAAAATGAAAAGTGGGACCTTCATTGTGAAAGAGTAGGCCTGTGATTTGGATAAATTCAGATAAATCTAAATACCCTGAAATCCCCCCAAAGAAACACTTTTGTCAGCAAAAACAACCTTTTGTGCCTCCACACATGACTAAATCAGTCAGGGTCACTCCAGGTGAACTGGGCTGGCACGAAATAATCACACAGATAGACAATATACCTTTCTCTTTGGGTTCAGTGATGATTCCTCACCACAGCTTCCACAAAGGGGTGGGGGCAAGGCAGGCAAGAAAGAGAGGGAGCAGCATGTCCTGAAGCCCTTTTTTTGAGGGGAAGACACAAGGAAGTTCCACCCCACATGAGGCAAGGGGTCAGGTTTCAGGGGGTTGAGTCTAGCTTCCTGATATCTTGCAGTCAGCACATTGACTGACATCTTGGAAGGCCACTCCCATCTCATGTGCTGTGAGGGGATCATAGGCAGAGTGATCATAAGCAGAGAGGCAATGTCAGTCCAATCCACTCATGTATTCATGCTCATAGTTCACACACACACTGCCCATGGCTGGCTTGCCACACCTTTGTCCTCTGTATGATTGCTATGATGTTTTCTTGATTGAAAACTCTATAAAAAATTCACCTTTGATAAGTGTCATGCCCAAGGTTGTCAATTGTCCTTGTGCATAAGAAGGACAGTCATCTTCATCTTCTTCATCATCTTCTATCCAGAGTCAGAACAAATGTATCCAGAGGAGCAAGTAAGTGTCTAGTCCTTCTATACAGAGAATATTTACTCAACTAAAGAACTGAATAATTTCATTAATTTATATTAGTATAAATTTAGGAAATATATGGGAATGAACCCTGAGGATTTTAGACAAAGGAGAAAGGGGCATAATTTTACCTTGAGCAGAATTTATTAATATATATGAACTTTCCAAAGATTATGGGTTCAATATGCTCTTACAAGGAGAAAAAAAACTTACACTTTATATTTTTTTAAGTAACATTCACAGTTAGTGGTACTGCTTTGGCCCATTTATCAAATAACCCATAAGCTTGATGTGGTGTTAAAGAAAATTTGCATCAGATGGAGTTAAACATACAAGGGAGATTTTATTCAAGTCTACTTCAACAGAAGAGAAAGATTGAACTCAAAGATGACTTTATTCAAGACTATTGCAATAGAGGAGTAAAACTAAACTGAACTCCCACTGACACAGAAGGAATGTTTAAAAGTTGGGTGACAATTAATAAATGGGCAAAGAAACAGATGCTTTACAGAAGAAGAAATATGAATGGTCAACAAATATGTGAAAAAGTGTTCAACATCATTAGCAATTAGAGAAATGCAAATTAAAACTATAGTGAGATTTCACCTCTTCCTAGCCAGAATGGCAATTATCAAGAATACAAGTGTGATAGTAGGAGCAAATGTGACTCCATTTTGTTTTATAACTTCATCCTGTAAAACAACCATGCCAAGTAGAAAGGTCATGACTGAAGCAAGATGTTCTTTTCCTTTTGCTATAGAAACCTTTAAGAACATGGAACTACCTAATGGGGCATTGTTTCTGTAACTAGGGTAACGGGGCTCTGTTTCTGTAACTGGGGTAACTGGGATAACTGTGATTGATTAGGTTTCCCTCTGCTTGACTGCACTGTCCTGCTTCTGTAACCTGGCTTGCTTGCATTGGCTAGACCCCCTGAACATCCCTTTTGCGGTTTTCAGGCTTATAAGGAGTGCCCTTGCAATTGTTCCGGGCTGATCAGGGGAACAGCTTTATGTTCTGGTCAGCCGCCACTGGTGTGCTTCAATAAAGGCTTGATTCGATTATACGTGAGTGGTCTGGACATCAGTTTATGAAACCCTGGGACAAAGCTTTAACTATAACACAAGTCACAATAAATGTTGGCAAGAATGTGGGGAAAAGGTACACATACATTGCTGATGGGACTGCAAATTGGTGCAACCACTCTGGAAAGCAGTATGAAGATTTCTTAGAAAAACTTGGAGTGGAACCACCATTTGACCCAGTTATTTCACTCCTTGGTTTATACCCAAAGGACTTAAAATCAGCATAATACAGTGATGTGGCCACATCCATTTTCATAGCAGCTCAATTCACAATAGCTGAGTTATAGAACCAAACTAAGTGCCCTTCAACCAATGAATGGATAAAGAAAATGTGGTATATATACATGATGAAATATTACTTGCCCATAAAGAAGAATGATATGATGGCATTTGCTGGTAAATGGATGAAACTGGAGACTATCATTCTAAGTGAAATAAGCCAATCCACCCAAATCAAAGGCTGAATATTCTCTCTAATATGTGGATGCTGACTCACAATAGGTGGTAGGGACTGGGGGAGAGTAGAGGTTCACTGTATTATGCGTGGTGGTGGGGACGAGGGTAGGGAGGGGGGATGGGAATGGGAAAGACAGTGTAATAAATTGGATGATATAAATACACAACCAGTGTAACTCCACATCATGAACAACCATAAGAATAGGAAGTCATCTCCCTGAATGTATATCAAAATACATTCTACTATCATGTATCATTAAAAATAACAAATAATAAAAGGAAGTTGGACGAGCTAGTGAAAAAGTACTGGGAGACTGGAGGAAGCACAGGGAAGACATTGTTCAGTGTGAGTAGACTGTCTGCTAATAGTTGCTTTATCACCACACATTGGCTCTAACCCTTCCACAGGGACTGGGAGATAGGGGTGCTATCTCTATCAATGATTACATTTAGAAGGGATCATTCCCAGATTCTTGAAAAAAACCTTTTCTGGGTTGTAAAGCTGGCAGAAGGCTGGAGAGGTTAACATCTCACAGGGTCAGAGAAAGAATTTACCATGGCAAGTTTTTGAAAGTATATGTTCTAAGAAAAGGTAAGTCAGGATTCCTTAGTCAAGAAGAAACCTGTCTAAAATTTAGTTAAGCCGAGGGGAAAAACATGGCATTGGGCCCCATGTAAAAGGACCACTCTTCCAGTTTCAGGCTGTAGTGTATGTTATCAGCCCCACACTGGGACTTAAGAACCTGCAGACCTGTTAGGCAGAAGTGTCTGGAGCAAATTGAATGTTATAGGGAACAAGTATCATTAAAGGAATCTCAGTATTTTGTAAGATTTTACAGCAAAGTTATATCCTCACTGGAAAATAATTCTTCTACTTTGAAAAAGAATTCCTGACTTAGTATTAGGTTTCTGTGGAGTTTGAATATCTAGCCTTAAGCTCAACACTGAATGAGCATCCTGAGCTCATTCTCTTGAATTGGGTGTCAGTTGGCCACAAAGCCACAAGGCAGACTTCACAGCAAAACTGTCACCATGGAACCAACACTGGATACAAGTGCTGATTTTGTTTAATTTGAAGATTTGGTGGTATTAAACTTTAATAGCACATGATTTATTAGTGTTGGACCATAATGAAATTCTAACCACAGTGAGTGATGTTCTTCTTAATAATAAATTAAATCATTATGGTCAGTGAAATGTGAAGAACAAGTGAATTATAATAATAAAGTACTTAATAGATTAGCCACATTTTCAAAGTGTGACAAATTTAAAGAAAATAATCTCTGAGAGTTAAGACGCTAAAAATCACTTTTCCTTATTTTTGATATTCACACAACCAGTTCAAGTCTGTAAGATCTATTTGAGTTCCATGAATGGCTTTTTACCAGATTTTCTCCCACCTGTATTACCATTAGCAATAAGTTCAAGGAATTGTTCTTTATGAAGTTTGCATGTTTTTAGATGGTGATAATGTTCAGCAAAGACCTCTGCACTACTTGCTATTCATTCCTTTGTTAATTCATGTTTGCCAATCAACATTAAAAGTCTCAAATCTTTAGGTAGTGTTTGTGTTCTAAAAATATAGAGACCATCAAGACATGGGCCTTGGCGATGTGAAATCACAGACTATGGAGGAAGATAGGCAGGTAAACAAATCCATCTTCATTTGTTCCAGGACTGGCTAAGAGGATTATATGCAAAATGTGTATACCGTGTAGAGTTTTAGTCTGCACGTTGTTAATGCTACAAATGTAAGATGTCAGAGTAATAGTTCTCAATCCAGAATTGATTAACCAATAAAAACATCCATGATATAATGTCAAAGCAGTATAATGTAGCATATGTCAAAACATATCCATATTTTTTCCCAATGGGGTACTGAGCAACTCTGCTGGGCCAGTTATGGAGAAAGAGAAACATGGTCCAGAATAGTAAAGGAAGATTTTGGACAGTTCCTCTTTATTCCATGTTGTAGTTCATCTACCATCCCATATCTCTGCTTTTACAGCAAAATTCAACCCCAAAGTATAAGACTGTGTTTTATATTTCTTCCTTAATTCTCTCTTGAACTCTCCAAACAGACATTAAACCCTACACCCACTGAAAATATCTGTTCTCAAGGTTCCCCTAAATCTCCACATTGCTAAATCCTATGGTCAATTCATTTGCCTTATCTAAATTGTCTTAAGTGCAACATTTTCCATTGTTCCCTCCTTTTGTAAATACTTTCCTAAATTGGCTCTGGTCAAGTAGCTGGCCAATCCTTTTCCATCTCTTTTCCTAGTTTCTTTCCATCTACTCTACTCCATCTAATGCTGTTTCCAGGTCCTTGGTCCTTGGTCTTTGGCCCTCCTCTGTGTCAATGGATATTTAGATTGTTTCCACATTTAGGCTGTTGTGAATAGTGCTCAATATCTATGTGATGCTCTTCAGTCCCATAACTATAAATAGAACCTATATGATTTCCAATTTCTTTCATTTTTATTTATTTTAAAAAAATTTATTTGCTTTTTTTTTAGATATACCTGACAGTAGAGTATATTTTGACATATTATACATACATGGAATGCATCTTGTTCTAATTAGGATCCTAGTCTTGTGATTGTACATGATGTGGAGATTCACCGTGGAGTATTCATATAAGAACATAAGTAAAGTCATACCATGTTCATTCTACTGTCTTTCCTATTCCTATACCCTCCCTTCCCTTTATTTCCCTTTGTCTAATCCACTGAAATTCTGTTCTTCCTGTCCCCTCCCTCTTATTGTGTGGTAGCATCTGCTTATCAAAAAGAACATTTGACCTTGTTTTGGGGGGGATTAGCTTATTTTACTTAGCATGATAGTCTCCAAAGTCATCCATTTACCTACAGAATTCATGAAGTCATTATTTTTATGGTTGAGGAATATTCCATTATGTATATATAGCACATTTTCTTTATCTATTCATCTGTTGAAGGGCACCTGGGTTGGTTCCATAGCTTAGCTATTTTGAATTGAGGTGCTAAAAACATTGATATGGCTGTGTCACTGAAGTGTGCTGATTTTAAGTCCTTTGAATGTATACCGAGGAATGGGATAACTGGGTCAAATGGTGGTTCCATTCCAAGTTTTCTGAGGTGGTTTCCAATTTCATCTGAATTCCAGACTTGAAGATCTGACTGCCTACTCAGCGTTTCCATGTGAATGTCAGATTTAATCGCTCCAAGATTGATCTCCTTAGTCTTCTTACCACCTCACTTACCTCCTGCACCATAACTACTCCTCCTAAAGTCTTCCCCAATGCAGTGAAAATTTTATTCTTACATTTTCTTAGTCAATAACTTTGTATTTTAGAATTATCATTCTTTTTCTATTCCATTTCTGATCTAACAGAAAACCCAACTGACTCAGCATGCAAAATATAGACTCTTACACTTCTCCTTACTTCCACTTTTATCATTGGTCCAATCCTCCATTATCCTTCAACTAAAATATTGCAAAAGTCCCCTAATTTCTGCTCTTAACCTGTTTTCAGAAGCAGCACAATTCTGTGAGAATATCAGTTTCTCCTTGCTCCTCCTCTGTTCAAAACATGCCCATAGCTTTCCATGTTCACTCAAGAAGAGTTTACAAATCCCAACATTTTCCTTTCCCAGTTCCCAGTTACTATGGTTTGAATGTGCCCCAAAGCCTATGTTTTGGAAGCTTACTCTCCAGTGCAACAGTGTTGAGAGATGAGACCTTTAAGAGTGACTAAGTCATGAGGGATCTGGGTCAGTTGTCAAATGGTAGATTTGTGATGTAAGCAAGTTGAACCCTCTCTTCTTCTCGTACTCTTTCTCATATGTGAACTCTCTTGACCTTCTGCTTTCCAACATGGGAGGACACAGAAAGGCCTGCTGCTGTTTGAATCTTGAATGTCTGCCAAAGGCCCATGTGTTAAAAGGTTTCGTTGCCAGCCTGCAGTGTTATTGGGAGGTGGTTGAACCTTTAGGAGGTAAAGCCTAGAAGAAGGAAGGTAGATCATTGAGAAAAAATGGCCTTAGAAAGATATTGGGACCTTGGTCATTTCCTGTCTCTCTGTTTCTTGGCCTCCATGAACTGAGCAGCTTCTTCTGTTGCATATGCTCCCACCACCATATACAGCCTTGCCACTGGCTCAAAGATTAACATTAAACAGATACATGAGGTGGGATGGAAAGGGAGAGAAAAGGGAAATTGCATGGTAATGGAGGGAGACCCTCATTGTTATACAAAATTACATATAAGAGGTTGTGAGGGGAATGGGAAAATAAACAAGGAGAGATATGAATTACAGTGGATGGGGTAGAGAGAGAAGATGGGAGGGGAGGGAGGGGGGATGGTAGAGGATAGGAAAGGTAGCAGAATACAACAGTTACTAATAGGGCATCATGTAAAAATGTGGATGTGTAACCGATGTGATTCTGCAATCTGTATTTGGGGTAAAATTGGGAGTTCATAACCAACTTGAATCTAATGTATGAAATATGATATGTGAAGAGCTTTATAATGTTTTGAACAACCAATAAAAAAAATTAAAAAAAAAAAAAAATTTAGATGAGAAAAGAAAAAAAAATATGATTCTACAACATGTATACTCAGAAAAATGAGAAATTCTATCCTATCTATGTATGATATATCAAAGTGCATAAATGCATTCTACTGTCATGTATAAGTAATTAAAACAAATAAGAAAATTTAAAAAAAAAAAAAAAAAAAAAAAAAAGAGTAACAAGTCAATTGACCATGAACTGAAACCTCCAAAACTCTGAGCCAAAATCAACTGTTCTCCTTTTTAAGCTGAATATCTTAGGTAATTGTCTCAGTAATGGAAGGCTGACCAACACAGGCCCTTGACACATGTTGGCACGTTGATGTTGGATATCTGTAGGACTTTCCTTTATAAATCACTTATAATGTGTCTTCTGTTATAGAAACACCAAATGGACAAGGTGCCACACTTCACCCTCTGATTTTATCTCACTTTTTTCTCTTTCTGTCACTTTATTTTAGTCATACCAACCTTGATTTTTCTGAATACTCCAAGTGGATTCCCATCTCAAGGCATACCCCCCTGGTTGGGAAGCTTACAACAAGGCAGACTGTTCACCTTATTAGCAAGGCCTGCCCTGCCAATCCACATAAAATAGCCATAGTTCTCTTCTGTTTGGCACTCTATTCCTCCCACCTTATTTTGTTTCTCTATGGCACTGTCTGGAACACTCTGAATTTGTTTACTTTTTAAGTTATATGACTCCATCCTTAGATTTTCAGCATCACATAAGAAACTGTTTTGTTTATTTTGTGCTTGGCTTCCTACTAAAATAATCCTGGCACAGAGCAGGCACTCAATTAACATGAGGCAAATGAGTGAACAATTCAAAAGGAGTGAAACTCCTAGCTGTATATGAAAAGACGAGTATAATTTAGATAGTAATGGAGTGCATTACCTGTCCATGTGAGTATATATAAGTACCACTTGAAATATATAAACATGAACACTGTACAAATGATTTAAAGATAGGATACTGGGGTGTGAGAGATGATAGGTGAAGAAGTGACAGACCTTAGCTATAAAACTCTATCGTCATTCAAGCTCTTCTTGATAATTATTATAATAATGAAAACACAGGGTTTGCTTTGTTTGCCTCATGAAAAATTCCCTGGGGAAGAAAAACAATTGAAAAAACAGAGCCCATACCAAATCAACACGTCACTACTGAAGCCTCTTGTATTAAGACACACGGTTCCTGCAGCACGTCAGAATCCGCCCATCAGCAATGGTCACCCAGCAGAACACCGAGAGAGAGACTCGGGTTCTCTCCATGTCAAGGTTGCTCCAAATTTGGGTAAGTCCTAGTGAATCTGTTATGCTTCCTTAATGCAGCCATGCAATGCTGGCTTTCTTCTCCCAATCCCCCCAAGAGGATTTTAGTATGAGAATAGCAATTTTTATTGCTAGTATGAACTATTTTTCCATGTGTTAAGAAAGCAAACATGGGAACACTGCACTTAACTATATTAACTACATGTTCTAGTTTCTGTATCTGATGTTTTGACATCTGAGGCTTTGCTAACTAGGGAGTGACTATTCTTCCCAGGGTTAACAGCTTTTTAGAGATAACAACATGACTTTTCTCCATGTCACCTTTGTATGTAAACTAATAAACCCTGAGCCCATACCCCTCACCTGCCTCTTCATACTATAGGGACACCATTCCCCTGCCAATCATCCCATAATTAGACATCAGACAGAGAGGGGCAGCGTCCACACCTTCAGCCCTCTGGAATTATTTAATCTACCCCATCCTAAACCCACTTGGTCTGCTTAGCCTGCCTTGCCGGTTCCCTCCCCTGAAAACCCCTACTTTTTTTTTTTTTTTTTTTTTGCAGTACTCCAATCTCATTGCCTGCAACTAACCTCAGTATCCTCTGCTGTGATCTTGTGTGACCTGGCATTTCCCTCCTCTCAAATTCAACTGTGAGTAATGATCTTTTTCATGACAATTGTCTCCTGATCTGTTGGTCTCATAATACCTGAATAAAAGCAAAATCCTGGGTCCATTTTAAAGTAATTTACTCTTCTTATGCTTAAAAACTAAATTACCAGACATCTTACAATTATAATTTGATACATGTCTTTCTGGAAACGCGAAATCATTTTCTCCTAATATTGAATTTGCTATAGAGAAGCAATCACAAACTATTACAAAACTCATCCTAGCAATGCTTCAAGCTGACACAATTTCAAAGCTTGACAATGCTCTTTTGAACTTTCCTCACCAAAAGCTCGATTATTTTACCCATGAATCTGCACAGCGGTTGTGCCAGTGTCTCTCTACCCAGTGACTTTTCTGTCACCTCTTTCTTCACTTAATCTTTGCTCTTTCTGTCACTAGCAGATCAGTATCTATTTAGCTCCACTCCAGAGTTCAGCCCTCCCCACTTCTCCCATGCTCCCATTCCCACCCTCAGCCCAACCCCAGGGCGTCCCCTACAGTTCCACTTATGATTGTTGTGAGGAGGCAGCTGAGGGTCTGCTGCTCCTGTCTGTTGGGACAAAGCTGTCCCTGCAGTTCGTGGATTAATACATAAATTGCTAAATAAATTAGACATAGCCAGAAAGCACCCAAAATAATTTCAGAAATTGTTAAAACTAACACTCTGCAACATCAGTCCTGAGTATGCCCAACAATTCTCTTAGAAGTCAGTAAAACTGAAAAGATATCACATGTCCTAAATTGTTTCTGTGTATGCAAATGGAACACCAATGGGTGGATAGAGCACTCAAGCTTGTCTCACATGAAGCCAAATACAGTTATGATTGAACTCTTTCTCTCTCCTTTACATTTTTTTAAGCAAAAAACGAAGATGATGTCTTTACAGTGTAAGAGTGCTGAATTTAAGCACTAATTAGTTTTGTAAGATATGCTAATATCAAAAGGTTGCGCTCACTAATGATTTCTTCTTAATATAACAAAATGCCAAATCCTTTGAAATCAAGCATGTAACATTACAATTGCCCTTTTTGTGTAGAGCTCCTGATTCTGATCCTCCAGAGAATACACATCACCTGTCAGTGCTGAAGTTTGGTTCTGGAGTGTCCCCCAAAGATCTATGTGTTTCAAATTTGGTACCCAGCCTGTGGTGCTATTGGCAAGTGGTGGAAATATTAGGAGGTAGGGCTTAATGAGAGGAAGTTGTGTCATTTCAGGGGCATGCCCTTGACCCTGGACTTTTTCTATCTCCTGGATGCCCTGAATTGAACAACTTTACTCCATCATGATGTTCAGCCTCATCAAAGGCCCAAAAGCAATGGGTTCGACTGACCATGCACCAAAACCTCTGAAATCATGAGTCAAAATAAATTTTATTTTAAATTTTAAACAATCTTATAAGTTGTTTTTCTCACATATTTTGTCACAATAATGTAAGGGTACATAACACATGAATGCTGTTATGTACAAAGTCCCCTAAAAGATTTATCCTTCAGTTTCTTTACTTTTGATTGAACTTTGGAAGTCCACTTAGAAAGAGATCAAACACATGGAAAGAAAAATGTTGACAGGCCAGTTTTGCAGGGTGAATGAGTTCTACATAGTCTCGTCATTATCTGAATCTGAAACTGGGGTCTTAGCAAAAAAAGCTGAAATTACACTATATCAAAAGGTTCTACTCTGGCCTTTTGGAAATAGATTTCAGATTGTTTCTATTTTCCAGTTTGATTCGATGGTTTTGACTGAGGTGATTAGAGTAAAATTTAACAGAACTGACTCATGTTTTGGCTAAGTTAACAGATGGTTTGGAAAGAAGTTTCTGTGCCGCATTTTTCTCATGGAGACAATAATGGCTCTTAATTTAAATATTTGTTAAGAAGATTAAAGAAATTCATGAAGAGTACTTACAACACAGCCTGAAGCTCAGTAAGTGCTCAATTAATATTAGCTATTAATATGCATGTTGTCTGTTATAGATTTATAGTTAAGTGTCTGGATTTCTCAAGGCCTTTTCCAAACATAAGTAAAATTTCTAGGTTATTTAAAAATAGGTTGGATTCTGAGTCATCTAAAATGACCTAAATGTAGCTAGTCAGTAACTCTTTTCTGAGTGCCCTATGTACACAAGGAGGAAAGTTTGATATGGATGAAAACCCATCAAAAATAAAACACAGCATCTATCATTAAATCATGCACAAATTAACTGGCCAATGAGACTTCCCAGATGGAAATATTTATTAAACCCTTAACAAGGTTCCCAAGTATTATAGCTGTAATCTGCCTAGCAAAAGGAAGACACATGAAACCTGAAATCCCTTGTTTCATAAGACTAGAAAGTTCTGTCTTTCTGCTCTTCCAGTTTGGTATCAAAAAACAAAACAAAACACCTAAATGTGGATTTCTTCATTGACAAATGTATTTTCATAATGATAAGGTGAAAAATATCTTAGCCTTTTGAAAGTGTGGAGACCTGGATTCAAATTCCATTTCTGCTCATTGTTCCTTTGTACACAAAGCCTAAGATACCTATTGATCTGTACTGAATTTACGCTATGATGACGACTGAGGGTAAGTGATAAGGTAAACTGCTCGCCCCTGAGGGCAGGGCGAGAGGATGGGTAGCCATTTTAAGATTCTTCTTTTGTTTTGCTTCACTTTTGTTTTAAGTTGCCTGTCCTTGGAGATGTGTAAGATGGAAGAAAAACCACTCACATCTGAGGAACAGATAGGGAGAAAGGACGGATGGACATTTCAGGAGGATAGAAAGGCTATAATGATTTTCTGTTGTTCCAATTTTGTTTCACTCTGTTTCAGTTTTGTTTGGTGTTATCTTCTTGGGTTGTATTATAGTTATAGTAGAAATATTCAAGTAGAAGAGAAGGCCTCTTGAGCTAGTCAGACAGAGGAAAAAATTCAAGTAAAAGAGAAGGTCTCTTAAACTAGTCAGACAGAGGAAAAAATTCAATTAAAAGAGAGGGTCTCTCGAACTAGTCAGACAGAGGAAAAAATTCAAGTAAAAGAGAAGGCCTCTCAAGCTAGTCAGAAAGAGAAAGAAAGTGTAAAGCAGAAAAAGCCATCAGGGGGAAAGTTACAATAGGAGACTGCTACTAACACCTTTCTATCACCAGAGGGCATAAGTGTCCAACCAACAGCGCCACCTCTACAGGAGACTGCTACTGACACCTTTCTATCACCAGAGGATGTAAATGTCCAACTAACAAGGCCACCTCCATATGCTGGGAGGCCCCCAACCCCCACAGTTGATAGTTGGGATCCTGAGACAGGATCTCAAATATTAACATGCCCTGTATTTGAGGCAGGATGGCAGCGAATTCACAATGCTTTAAATTTCAAAACAGTGAAGCAGCTAAAAGAGGCTGTAACAACCTATGGTCCTCAAGCACCCTTCACTGTAAGCTTGGTCGAATCCATTAACAACTTGAACATGATGCCAGCAGATTGGGCTAATATGTGTAAAGCTGTGCTAAATGGAGGTCAATACCTGTTATGGAAGGTTGCCAATGAGGAATTTTGCAAGGAGACGGCTAGGCAAAATGCAGCAGCTGGTTATCCTCAGAGAAATCTAGATATGTTGTTAGGAAAGGGACCTTATGAGGATCAGCAGCAACAAATTGCATATGATCCTGGTGTATACGCACAAATTGCTGCAGATGCATGGAAGACTTTACAAGGACATGGAGGTTTACAAGGTCAATTATCTAAGGTAATACAAGGAGCTAATGAATCTTACGCTGAATTTGTAGATAGGCTTATTCAAACAGCTACCAGAGTTTTTGGGAATACGGAACAAGCAATGCCATTAATAAAACAACTGGCTTATGAGCAAGCGAATCCTTGGTGCAGAGAAGTCATTAGACCACGGAAACATGAAGATTTAAATACATACATTAAATTATGTAGAAACATTAATGAACAAGAGCAAGTCGTGGCAGCTGCAGTAAAACAGGCTTTAGATGCCAGGCCAAGAACATGCTATAATTGTGAACAAACAGGACATTTTAAAAGGAATTGCCCCATAGGAGGAGGGTTTAACAAAACTAGGTATCAAAGGAGTAGAATACCTGGTATTTGCCCATGATGCCGTAGAGGGAGACATATGGGCTAATGAATGCCGTTCTCAAACCACCATAGAGGGTACTCCATTATCAAAAAATGAACAAGGACCAGGATGCTTTTTTCAATATCTATTTTATTATTGCCCTTTCCCACATCATGAAGTTCTATTTTGTTTTTTGAGTTCATACAGACCTAGGTTAATGTTTTGCTGATCAGTTCTATTTTTTGACTATAGAGTTTTTAAACATTGCAATGGAGATTTCACCTGTAAAAAGTTATAAGGCCTTTACTATTATGTTATGTGTTGTATGTATTATATTATGTGTGCACACTTGTGTTTTGTGTTATATGTTTGAATGTACGTATGTCCATATATCATATATGATGAGTGCTCATGAAAAAATGGATCCAAATATATTTTTTTTCACATGATTTAAATGGTTTAATTTAAATTGGGTAAACAGCTGTTGAGGATTGTTTTAATATATGAACAAAAAAGGAGGTTAACAGATCTGTTTGTTTACTTTCACCTTTCCTTTTCATTATATTTAATAATTCTGTTCAAGATAAGGTACATTGTTAAGAAAATTTTTTCTTTTAGTGCCTTCTAGAATGTTATATAAATTTTTCTTTAGCCATTATTGCCAGAATTCCTATCTTCATCCCAGTGCCGGTGAAGACAAAGATAAAACCAATCTACAGCTTCTGCAATAGCCATCACTGAACTGCTTGCAGAACTTGCCTGGACTATGTATCACTTGTATGCATTGTGAACTCACTTGTATGCATTGTGAACTATCTGTTGGTGCAGCGACTTGTGGTAGTGTTGGGGTATTTTTGCTGATGATGTCATCGGTGGTACAAATTTTCCAAAAGGAGCCGTCAATTGGCTTGGTGTATCTTCCTCCCTTCTGCTTGTCATGGTCGTTCAGCTAAAATTTGGGGGCCAACAGAGGTGAGGCAAAAAACCTCACCCCCCCGCTGGTACAAAGACCTATCCACAGGTGTGGCTGTATACTGGACCGGTAGTCAATGACGGGTAAGATCCAATTGCAATGGTAGGAACCTAAGACAGGAGGCTGACGCCTTGAGGTCAGCTCATCCGATAACGGGTAAGAACCATATGTAGTATTGGACAACCTAAGGCAGGCACGGTCCCTAAGCCACATGCTTGTTGTTTAAACAGAGAGGGGGAGATGTTGAGAGCTACAGCCAAAAGGGGCCCCAGCAAACTTCCAGCTGCCAGTAAACTTCCAGCTGCCAGCTGATGATTGGCTCACAGCGGCCCCAGCAAACTTCTAGCTGACAACTAATTGGCTCCTCTACGGTGATGCTCATTGGGCTGTTTCCCCGCCCTTTCAGACCATGGAGCTGCTCATTGGGGGACTTTTTTTTGGCTCTGCCCACATGACCCAGCCAATCAGCCTCAAGAGCAGGAGGAGTGGGGGAGGTGGAGAGGCTTGTGGGAAGCCGGTGGTGGCAGTTGGGCTCTGAAGGTTTTTCCTGAGGAGCTGTTTTGTTTGGCGTGTATGGTTCTAAAAATAAAGTTCGTTTCTTTTGAAAAGTGGCTCCTGAATTGTGCCCAGCCAGACTGCAGCAATATGTAAAATGTGTACAACAATAACCTTGTCTAAGGAGCATCCTGGGTTGATGCTGATGTGAACCCCTGCATCTTCTCCTGCTCCCAGCTCAGGGTGGTACCAATAAGCTAGACCCAAGCTTGAAAGGATCAACATGCCCTTGTCTGTAGATTTGCTACATCCATCCTTGAAATAGGAAAATTAAAAAAGAAGGAGAAGAAAGAAAGAAATGGTTAGTGCAAAGTCCAAATTCATATTTTTGTGGATGCAAAATATCCAGGTTGGTAAGAGGTTACTGCAGCTTTCAGCTCTGCTCAGACAGTGTATCTTTGTGTCGCTTATTCAGAGGTGTGGGGCAGCCTGCCAAGGAAAGGGCGGCTTGCAGGAGGTTGCTCGCTGAGCAGAAAGTGACGCTGATGATCCACACAGTGAAGTTGTTTCCTTGTGGGAAGCTTGACCATCAATTCAATCATTCCCACAAGGCCAGGTGTCTATTTTCCTTTGAGCCATAATCCCACTAACCCAGGAGACTTCTGCTGATGCCTGCAAGAACAGAGTAAGAACAAGGAACAGTGAAAGAAGTGCCGAAAGCTTGAAGTAACAAAATGGGAACCTACTAAAATCCAGTCCATTAGTCCACTGTGATTAATTTTCAAATGAACTGTTGTTTCTATTGAAGCAGTGTATTAAAATTCTTTTATGTGTATTGTGATTACTATGTCTCTCATGACTTTGGAAAGCCAGGAAGGACGCTTATTTAAGACTTTTTAAAACTCCTTTATGACAAAATACTTAGGTCACTTACTCAGTGTGAAAAATCATAGCCACAAACAACAGGCCCATTTGATTTGGAAACTCCAGTATGTCATTTAGAGCCCCAGAGGGCTTGTAACTCAACATAAGACAAAATTGTGGACACATCTTTCAGATTTATGTCATCATACTTCTGAATATGTCTCAGAGTGAGATCATACATAAAGAACCTTTGTGTTGTATTTGATGGGATCTGTTGCCAAAAATGTACTGACCAATGGCAAGTCTTTCCCTTCTTTTGAAGGATCCCAGTATTTTAAGATTTCAAATAAAGTCCCTTGGACTACTGATAGACATGCAGTTATGCCACTTTGTCCTGGCCAGTTGATTCCAGAAATTGAGAACATATTTCAACTGTCTGCTTTTCTACCTTTAAGACTGAACCTTAATAATAGAAGCAAGCTAGCATGCTGGGGAAGGAATTTCCCCCAAGCACCTTAGGATTAGTTGCCTTGCATGCCCAGAGCAGAGACCCAGTTAGTGGCTTTATTATACCCTTTTTAACCATTCTTGACTGAATGCATTTTAGCAATAAAGACTTGGTCTTAGGACATTCTTTGGGGTGTAAGAATCATCCAGTTACAGAGACAGAAGACCAGGCATCTCTCCCATAAGCACACACCATTCTCAAAACTGTACCTTTTGGTCAGTCATTGTCTATAGTTTCTTTAAGATAGAGCAAAAGGAAATGAGTTTTTACAATCCTACATAAAATCTGAGAAAAAATATCTATTGAAAGTGTAATTAAATCTCAATTCAAAAATCGCTCAGAGAACACTGAAAGTTTACCAGTTTAAAAGAAAAACATACAGGACAGGTACAGTTGTGCACATTTGTAATCTCAAGGACATAGGAGGTTGAGGCAGGAGGATTGCAAGTTCAAGAGCAGACTCAGAAACTTAAAGAGAAATCCTGTCTTACAATAAAAAATAGAAAGAACTGGGCATTTAGCTCAGGGGTAAAGTACTGCTGTATTCAATTCCAAAGAAAGAAAAGAGAAAAGGGGTGGAGAGGAGGGAGGGGGGGATACTAAAACTGAAAGTCCACAGAATATGTTATGGATTGTAAGATGAGCTTGCAGTGATTCTGTACATACTTCTTAAGGGTGGCACAAGTGACAGTCCCTAGTCTAAAAATTCATGGGCTAAGGACACAATCTCTGCCAAAAGTTCTAACATATATATTTCAGGTGATACACAATTTATTTCCATTTATATGAATATTTTCATGGAAAAAAAGTTTTTAAAACTTGTTAGAAAGAATCAAAGTAACAAAGAATAATCCAAAATGCTATTTTTTTTAAAAAAAGTGTACATATAAGTATATCAAAACTATGCCAAAGAAGAGTGAAGCTGCTGCTACAATTAGTGATTCCGTACAAGACAAGGAAACACACAAAAATTGTTTCTTTTGCTGAGAAGAAACTTTTTAGTTTGATTCCATCCCATTTATTGATTCTTGGTTTTAATTCTTGCACCAGAGGAGTCTTATTAAGGAAGTTTGAGGCCTAATCCCACATAATGAAGATTGGGGCCTACTTTTTCTTCTATTAGATGCAGAGTCTCTGGTTTAATTCCTAAGTCCTTGATCCACTTTGAGTTGAGTTTTATGCATGGTGAGAGATAAGGATTTAATTTCATTTTGTTGTATATGGATTTCTAGTTTTCCCAGCACTGCTGGTAGGATTGAAAGTTGGTGCAGCCAATATGGAAAGCAGTATGGAGATTCCTTGGAAATCTGGGAATAGAACCACCATTTGACCCAGCTATTCCTCTCCTCACTCTATATCTAAAGGACTTAAAATCAGCATACTACAGGGACACAGCCACATCAATGTTTATAACAGCACAATTCACAATAGCTAAACTGTGGAGCCAACCTAGATGCGCTTCAGTAAATGAATGGATTAAAAAAATGTGGCATACTATACATAATTTTACTCATCAATAAAAGAGAATAAAATCATGGCACTTGCAGGTAAGTGGATGGCGTTAGAGAAGATAATACTAAGTGAAGTTAGCCAATCCCCCCAAAAAACAAATGCTGAATGTTTTTTTTTCTGATATAAGCAGGCTGATTCATAGTGGGGGAGGGAGAGGGAGCATGGGAGGAATAGATAAATTCTAGATAGGGCAGAGGGGTGGGAGGGAATGGAAGGGGGCAGGAGTTAGCAAGGATGGTGGAATGTGATGGACATCATTACCCAAAGTACATGTATGAAGACACAAATTGGTGTGAACATACTTTATATACAACCAAAGATATGAAAAAATGTGCAGTATATGTGTAATAAGAATTGTAATGCATTCTGCTGTCATTTATGTTTTTTAAAAAATCAATTTAAAAAAGACGGTAGTGTTGGTATAGTGTCTGTGATAGAGAAAAACTATATCCTTATATCTTACATGTGCCCCACTAGTTTTCACATGAATGTACACCCATGCATGTGCACACACACATGTGAAAGGAAAGGGTGGGTAAAACAGATACTAGGAGGGAAGAAGGACAAGAATTTATAGACAAAACACCAAATACAGAAACAGTTAACAAAGCACTTCAATAAATAACTATATTAAACTTGTTTACTTCTCAGTTAATATAAATAAATCCTACAAAATAAGTCAAATGACAAATTATAAAACGATTTACAATGTCTGTGTGAAGAGTTTATCTCTTTAATGTAGAGAAAGCTCTTGCATATAATTATATCATAATGGATTCTACTGTCACGTACAACTAGAATGAACCAATAAAAACAAATGAAAGCTCTTACAGATTAATAAACTAAATCTGAGTCTTCCATGAGAAAAATGAGTAAAGGACATTTATTCATTCATTCATTCATTCAATAATTACTTATTAATCATATATGTTAGCTGTTATCCAAGGCCGACAGCACCAAATAAAATAGAAGCATAATAAAAAACAGACACATAATAAATATCAGGTAAGTATTATGGGAAATAAAAACTTAAGTTAGGCATTGGCATGAAATGAGAAGTAGTTATGTTGTACAAAGTAGTCAAAGAAGGCCTCTTAGAACCCAGTAATCAATGAAAGATGAAATCAAATGGCCAATATACAGACACTTCATAGAAACTGAAAGAAATGCAAAAATAAAAAAAAATTACAGTTTAATTTCTTTTCCATAAAATTAGTAATGATTGCAAGGAATTATAAAATCTAATATGTGCCAGAGGGTAAGGAAGTTAGTATTTGTATATGAAAAGTAAATTAACTTATTTCAAACAACCTCAAAAATTGCTATAAGAAAAAATAAATCAAATAGGATACAAACTTGTTTTCTTAAAGCTCTAAGTAATAAAATGAAAAATATGGAAATTTGAGCAACTAAATAAAAGAGCAAATAAGCCATACTCCTTATACTGGAGAGTTCTTTTTACTTTTCTATATTTTATTCCAGTCTTCATTTTGACCATTGTTATTATGGGGCTTATAATTTTATAGAATAGTTTTTTGACCTATGACTTCATTTTACATGTTTTTGATATGATAATATATTTATTGTTTTATTGACTAAGTAAGATACCGGGGAATAGATACCGTTCCCCCTGCCAAATTTCTAGACCTGTGATCACTGCTAATGGCAAGACTGGCAGTTCCATTCCTCGTAGAAGCTCTTCACTAGCCACATTCCATAATGGCCAATGATGAGCTAATAAAATCTAATTTTTTAACTGAAAAGTAGGCTTTTCAAGAACACTATTTGAAAAATGAATTTATATCTTATTATTACTATAAACTTTTGTGTATATTGTGTGCATATTGTACTTCAAAGTACTGTTAGAATAGAGTCATCACAATTAGTCAATATTTTTTTCAAAAGACTAGTCCTGGACCCACCATATGACCCAAGTATACCACTCCTCAGTATTAATCCTAAAGAATTAAAGTCAGCCTATGTGCATACCCATGTTTATAGCAGAACAATTCACAATAGCTAAACTGTGGAATCCATGCAGATGACAATCAACAGATGAATGGATTAAGAAAATGTGGTGTATATATATATATACATAATTGTGTTTTATTCTGTCAGAAATAAAAATTAAATTATGTCATTTACAAGAAAATGGAGGGAACTAGAGACCATTAGTTTAATCATAATAAGTAAAACTCAGAAGGTCAAAGATTATATGTTTTTTCTTAGGTAAGGAAGCTAGAGAGGAAAAAGGGAAAGAAAGTTGGGGGTGATCACATGAGAAGCAAAGGGAGGTCAGTAGAATAGAGAAATGGGACTAGGAAGTGGGATAAATGAAGGGAGTGGGGAAGTGCTCGGGAGAGACAGCAGACAAATTATATTGTTGTATTATGTATTTGTACTAATATGCAGCAACAAATCCTACCATTATGTACAACTGTAATGCACCAATAAAAGTATGTGGAGAAAAAATGAAAAATAAAATAAAAAGCATCTATAATATGAAGACAAAAGACATACTTCTGAATTTTTCCATCAGTGATTATAGTTATACAAAACCCAATTCAGGAGTTAAAAAGTTACACTAGATTTAAAAATAAATTTAGAAACTTCTTTTGGATTCGTCTTTATAACAAAGACAAAATTTACATACCATTGGGAAAGCACATCTTTAACTGTCATGTCATGATTTTTTTAAAATGACTGAAATAAGCAGAAAATAATAGAGTGTAACATTTCTTTTGTAGTTAATTAGTGTTGGGAGATTCATAGAAAAAATGCTAAAAATTGGAACAAATGAATATTAGAACATTTATACAGTGTGGGAGGATTGCTGTAGTGTTGGCTAAAAATTAAAAATAATGTCTCAACTTATGTTATTTGTTAGATTCTACTTTAAGAATTCAACAGCTTTTTCTGGGCTTTTAAAGGAAAGATGTACTGGAAAAGATATATTATCAACATAAAAAACACATTAAAGAAAAACTGTATAAGTGCAATCATTATCAATACAAATAATTTAAGTAACATTTTTCTTTTTTTAAAAAAAGTGGATAAAACTACAGGCCTAGCAGCACATTTGAAATTGATCTATTGTATCATTATTCAGACTTTTAAGCACACAAATTGAAACCAGACTTTCATGAAGTGTGAGAAATATCTACTTAAATCATTTACCCATTTATTGATTGTGTTTTGGTGCTAGGTTTTTAAATTTTCTTTGTGTATTGTGGATATTAACCCTGTTGGAAGAACAGCTGGGCAAAGATCTTCTCCCATTCTGTAGGCTTTTTCTTCATGCCCTTGTTTCCTTTGTGTGAAATTTTTACTTTGGGCCATCTCGCTTATTGATTACTGGTTTTATTTCCAGAGCTTTAGGAATCTTATTAAGGAAGTCTATGCCTGTGCTGGTGTGTTAGAGTATTGACCCTGTGTTTCCTTCTAGCAGTGTTAGACCAGAAACACTTCTAGAAGCAGTATTTTTGGTCTATTTTCTAGGTCTTTGATGCACTTTGAGTTAGCTTTTGTGCTCAGTGAGACAGATGGATCTAGTTTTATTCTTCTAAATATGGATATTCAATTTTCCTGGCATCTTCATTAAAAAAAACTGGTTTTTTTCCAATGTATGTTTTGGACACCTCTGTCAAGGATCAGCTGACTGTAGGTGTATAGGTTTGTCTCTGTGTTTTCTATTCTATCTACTGGTCATTATGTCTACTTGATGACAATACCATGCTGTTTTTGTTGCTATAGCTTTGTAGTATAATTTGAAATCAGGTATTGTGATGCCTCCTCCATCACTCTTATGGCTCAGGATTGTTTGGGCTGTTCTGAGTCTTGTATTCTTCCATATGAATTTAGGACTTTTTTTTCTAGTTCTCTGAAGAAGACCATTCATATTTTGATGGGAATTGCATTGAATCTGTAAAACATTTTTGATACTGTGGCCTTTTTGACAATATTAATTCTGCTTATCCTAAGAACATGGGAGGTCTTTCCAACTTCTGAGGCCTTCTTCGGCCTTCTTCAATTTCTTCTTCAATGCTCTATAATTTTTATTACAGAGGTCTTTTAAATAATAAAATAAATTTATTCCCAAGTATTTTTTAAGCTATTATGAATGAAATTGTTTTCCTGATTGCCTTCTCAGCAGTCTCATTCTTGGAATTTAGGAAAGCTATTGATTTTTATATGTTGATCTTGTATCCCACTACTTTGCTGAATTTGTGTTCATCAGATCTAGAAGCCTGTGGTAGGTTTGGATTTTTTTTTTTTAATCTGTAGGATCATATCATTAGCAAACAGAGATAATTTGACTTTTTCTTTTCCTATTTGTATACCTTTAATTAACATTTAAGAATATTTAAATAAAAATTGCAAGAAGATACTTCTACATACTACATTAGCTTATTCAGGCTGCCATTAAAAGGGACCACAGACTGCTGGTTTAACTAACAGAAATTTATTTTCTCACAACCAAGAAGTTGGAATTCCAACGTGTTGGTAGGTCTGGCTTCCTTCTGAGGTTTCTTTCTTTGTTATTTTTTTTATAGCTGTTTTCTCCTTGTGTATTTGCAATGTCTTTCCTCCATAACTGTTTATGTCTTAATTTTCTCACTAGTCATACTGCATTAGAGCCTACCCCAACAACCTCATTTTAACTTAATTACTTCTATAAAGGCCCTATTTCCAAATAAGGTCATACTCCTTATAAAGTCATAAGGTACTAGGGGCTAGGATTGTAACATAAGTATTAGAGTGTACAATTCAGCTCACAACACATAACCTATAAGAATAAAAAAATTAAAATTGCTATATAAAGTGCTATTGAGGGTGAGGAGGACTGAACCTCTCATTCATCACTGGTGGGTTACATAATGATATGCCTACTCTGGAAAATACACACATACCACATAAGGCAGAAATACCACTCCTAGGGGATTCACCCATGAGCATCTAAACCTTGAGTTCCCACAGAATCTATATGTACATGTTTACAACAGCTTTATTCATAAGAGTCCAAAATTGAAAATAACAGAAATGTTCCTCAACTGGTGAATGAATAAAGAAAATTTTGTATATCTATGTAAGGAATGCTACTCATAAATAAAAAGTAATTAAAAATATAAATACATTAAACACATGGATA
The DNA here is from genome assembly GCF_021218885.2 of Marmota monax. Lineage (NCBI taxonomy): Eukaryota > Metazoa > Chordata > Mammalia > Rodentia > Sciuridae > Marmota > Marmota monax. The sequence goes on from NW_026692132.1 coordinate 7,499,847, forward strand.
AATCTTAAAAATATTATGCAAAGTAAAAGGAGCCAGATGCAAAAGTAATATAAATTATATGACTCTAGAAAAAGGAAAAGGATAAAGATATAAATTGGATCAGTGATTGCCAGGGGCTGGGATGGAGGGCGGGGATTGACTATAAAGGGGCATAGGGGACCTTTCTGAGGGTAAAGAATTAGTCTATGTCTTGATCATGTTAGTGGTTACAGAACTGTATACATTTGTCAAAATCATTAAATGACATTCTTAAAAAAGGATGAATTTTACTGTGTGAAAATTTTTATCTCAGCCTTTTAATAAAATATCAAAAATAGTGTTCCTAATATCAGATCAAGGAATTTCTGAAAAAAAATGTTAAAATAATACTTGTAAAAATAAAAGCTACATCAATCACAGTGATCTAATTAAAAGGCAATACTACTGGCAACACTTTTAATTCATTCTTTTTAAATTTCTCTTACATGGATACACTTATATTATATATAATGTTCTAATTCACAAGTACATATGTATAATTCATACTTAACTAGATTTATGAAGGAAAAGAATTATTTCGCCTTAAAGCATTCACATTCAAATACTTTGGATGCCATTGTAGTTGCTTCCAATTTCTCTTTATTATAAAAAGTACTTCTCAAATTTACATCTCTGTTCTTAAAGCATTTATTCTCATTTTGAAGATTTTTTTTTCTTTAGGAGATAATGATAGAATATAGAGTAGTGTGTCAAGGTTTAAAATGTTTCTCACAAAATCTGTGTATTCAATTATTTCCCAAAGTTGTTGAACTAGTTAATATTGCCTTAAACAATGAATGAAAGTCCATGTTTCACCAGACTCTTTTATTAGTCTTAGATTTTTTAAAAAATTTAGTAAATGTCTTTTAGCAAATGTTTGTTGGCATCTATTAAAATCTTACAAGAACAGTTTTACCTATCAATATAGTAGTATATTGTATATAGTGATTTCCTTATATTAAACCATCTCTATATAACCTGATTAGAATGTACGATTCTGACTGCACCTGGTGAGATTGACCCCAGAGTAGGTAGCCAGTGATGGCTAGCAGGGCCTTGATACCAGAATCCAACTGCTCTTCCTCCAGAACCCAGTCCTTTCATAGATCTATTTATTTCCTGGTCTTAGTGCTACATATTTTTCCTCATTCTCTTTAAATACACTACCATCCATCCTATCCTCCGGAAAAAAAAACTCTCACACTCAAGGGAACCAAGCAGAACAAACACTACAGCATGATGGAACCACTCTCAGCCATTTGAGAGTGAAAGCAAACAGCAGTGCCACAAGGAAAAACACCAATAAGGTAAAATGGTCTTTAGTACTTAAAATTGGCTAAATGGTGTTAAGACTCTCAGACTAACATTTATCGAACCAGTGTTTTGAAGCCAACAATACAAAGCAGCCAATACTAGTTAAATAAAGCTTACAATGTCCCAGGGGAAAGAAAGCTGCAAGTCTCAATGCTGACTATACATCAAAACAGTCTATAGAGCATTTATCCCCGGGCCCAAACATTCACATAATCTCTTTAATAAGTCTGGAATGAAGACTGTGCACCATATTTTTAATAAACTGCAGGTATGATTCTGATGCGGGGTCAATATTTAAAATCACTGGTTTTAATTTTGAGGATCAGACAGGCTTAGGAAAGTAATTCTTTTCAGAAGATTAGCACAAAGAAATCCTGAAAGTATTAGATCCTTACTTATTATATTCAGGTAATCAATTTATGCATTAAGACCAATGGGCCATTTTGCCAAGGATTAACTAAAAACTTGATACAATTTCCAGAAGTACTCTGTATGGGATAAACTTACATATTAGGGGACTGAAGATTCTCTGTGCATGTTATGTATCCTGCCTGTCCGTCTCTGCTAGCATGAAGCTGGACAATTGACAGAACTTAGGCTTAGTTCAACAAAGCAGTCATTCTTATGAAGGAAATGCTTTGGTTTAGTTAACTCAAGGCAGGATGGTATTTGGAAAGCCCATAAATAACAATACAAAATTATTTGGAGATTCTGAAGGGTGAAATAATATTCATTTGTATTAAGCTCATATGTTTATTTATTTTTTTTACAGATACAAAGGTTTTAAATATATTTATTCTCAAGCTAATGAATATATTTCACTTTTTATATTAAAAACAATATATTTTCTTAACATTCCTTTGTGTATTTTTATGAGTAGTTAATTAATGGTATAGTGGCTGAAATGGTGTGATACATTTCCTTGCACATTAAGAGTGAAAGCTGACACACTTATAATAAATGTTTAATGAGAGGAAAGCCCCCCAAAATGTATTTACAGTTGTATGTGACACTGGAGCCTTCGGAGGTGAAGACCCAAATATCCATGTTTTTTATAGTTTAGGTACAATGAATAATAAACAGATCTGTAGAAAAATGATTAAACAAAGGATATGATATAATGGTAATTGAGTTAGAGGAGGAGAATAAGCAATACCTGCCTGCTCATATGATGTCTAGGTCTCTTTGTATAGTCTTCCCTTCTCTTGGGTATTGGGTAGTACAGTTCTGGAATTAGAGTCTGCAAGGGAGGGTGAATTTTCAAGATTTTATGGCTTGCTTTGGGACAGAAATGTTCTAGTTGTACACTTCTCTCTTTGGGATGAGAAACTTTTCTTTTAATGGCTCATTTCAGGGGAGAAAGATGAGACACAGGAGGACAAGGGATGACATTGTTTCAGAGTCAGCTTCTGTGGGCTAGCAATTTCCTGTAGGTCAAATTATTCAACATGCCAGAGTGCCACTCTTTGGTGTTTTGGGTTTTGAACTACAATGATATCCTTACCCTTTGCATTATTTTCTTTTTTTTTTAAATTTTTTATTGTTGGTTGTTCAAAACATTACAAATTTCTTGACCTATCATATTCCACACTTTGATTCAAGTGGGTTATGAACTCCCACCTTCACCCCATACACAGATTGCAGAATCACATCAGTTACACATCCATTGATTTACAAATTGCCATACTAGTGTCTGTTGTGCTCCGCTGCCTTTCCCATCCTCCACCCTCCCCCCTCCCCACCTCTCCCCTCCCCTCCCCTCCTCTCTCTCTACCCCCTCCACTGTATAACCCTGAGGGTCTCCTTCCATTTCCATGCAATTTCCCTTCTCTCTCCCTTTCCCTCCCACCTCTCATCCCTGTTAAATGTTAATCTTCTTCTCCTGCTCTTCGTCCCTACTCTGATCTTAGTTACTCTCCTTATATCAAAGAAGACATTTGGCATTTGTTTTTTAGGGATTGGCTAGCTTCACTTAGCATAATCTGCTCTAATGCCATCCAATTCCCTGCAAATTCTATTACTCTGCATTAAAAAAGCTCATATGTTTAGATGTGTGCCTCTTTGAATCAGAGCTATGGAACTGCTAGAAAGCAGCTATATTTAAGTCACAGGAATGGGCTGCAGAAGGTGAGGCTGGGTCCAGAGGGGAAGCAGCAGACATTGTTGGCCAAGGAATATTGGAAAATCAAGAGAAGTAGACATTTGCAGGGAAACAATTTGAGAAGGATAGTTATCTGTTGATCAGTAGAAAAGAAGGTAATCTTTTTTGAAGGGCAAGGGGAATTGAATGGAGCAAGTAGAGAGAAGGGATGTCCTTCTTGGATTTTTCTGTTCCTATTGTTCCAGCCTTCAGATTTCTTCAGACATTCCCAGAACCAGCCCCATGTCACCCGCAGAGGTCTAGCAACAGCCAGAGTTGCCCCTTCCTCAGAGAGCTGAGTACCTAGGTTCTGATAGCTTCACCTCATGTCCCCTTTCCCCTTCCTTCTGGAGTGGTAGCTGCTTCCTTCATTGATTATCTCTGCAATACCCCAGTGCTCCCTTTTTCTCTCCCAAGTCTTCCAAGGACTTTATACTAATTCCCTAGAGTAAGTCCCCCTGTTTGAAATGTTCAGCATTTATTTTTCTTCCTGAGTGGATCATGCCCCATACAGAAAACAGCCACTGATCAGTCTAATGTATTCAAAATGAAAAACATCAAAATTAGATGCCTTAATTGTGCTTTTGTTTATACCTGATTTGTTCATGCAACAATTGAATATGTCTGTCCAGGGAATGACTGTTCCTAGTTTAAAGCCAATGATTTATGCAATTTACATATACAAGTAAAATCTAATAATACAATTTATTGAAAAGTGTAAGGTAATATATAAATGTACTATACTATTAGTTTCTTGTTATTTATATGGCCAGACCTCTTTATGTAAACTAAGCTCTGACATTTTCAACTATCATTTCTGCTTCTGAGTCATCATCCAAGGTCTAGCCCACTTTTTCTAGTATCAGTTTCTCAAGATTATACTGCCTAAACCCCCTGTCCTGCTCACGTATATAGCTCTTAGCCTCCTTGAACTCATGTACTCCAGGGAGGTGGGGAAGGACAATTTCCTGTGTACTAAAACCTAATGTGGGCCAACCCTCAACTATGAATTTACAGAAGAATTATACTCCTCTGTAAATATTCATGTTTGAACTCCTGACTGTTTAACAGAGCCTCAGTAGCAACTGACAAGATCACATTCTCTGGTTCCATGGTGTGCTCAGTTTGAATATAGATATGTATGTGTGTGTGTATGTGTGTGTGTGTGTGTGTATATATATATATATATATATATATATAATTTTGAGCTTGTTAAGTAATGTAACTCTGCTGAGTGTCCCCATATAGTGTCATTTCTGCATATAACCCATTCTCTAAACTCAGAGAGGTTGAATACTGCCCCCACCTTTCAGACTCTTACAGTTCTCTTCAATACTTGGAGTCTGTAGCTCTTGTATTATTGTATGTTGGAGTAATTTCCATCCCATTGTGCTTTTTTCTCAAGATTTATTTTAAATCTTTAAACAACTGGGCACGATTGTCCTCAGTGCTATGTAAGAACTCAGTTAAAAAAAAAAAGTCTGTACTTTTTGAAGCTAAATTCTTTTTGATAATGAGAAGGGCTTTTTATCCTAACAACTGGGAGGAACACAATACTTGTAAAATTCTACATTTTAGTTTCACTTCAGAAGAAAGAATATTTATGTTTTCTGATAATTTACTTGAGATATCTTTGAAGCAGTATTGAAAGTCTGCACTGGCTATGATTTTCAAATTATGTTTTCTGGCTTTTTTGAGAAAATTAAAATATATTCACTCTACAGTTACCCTGAGGTTATAATGGTGGGGACAGGGAAGGAATCTAGCTGAACAGATAGGAAAGTTATCTTATGATCTGGACATCTCTTAGGAAACTAATAAAAAGGAGATAAATTATCAGAAATCAAAGGTAGATGTCAAAGGCTGTATATCACTTAGTAAGTATATGTATATAAAACAGGGGGAAGTTTCTTTTGTATACATTCAAAGATCCTCATGCCTAGCCCCTAACTCAGGCTCTCATTCTCATGCTTACTTGCTAAAATAACTTTTATTCCTCCCATATTTTTCCTAAATCCTTATTCCACCAACATCCTATTCTTTAAACAGTAACATCCAAATACAAATAAGTTATTTTAAATTTTTTAAAATTTAAATATTTTAAATTTTCTTTGGTCCACTGAAACTTTTTGTTGCTGTTGTTTTAAGGATTAATCCAGGGACACAGACACTGCGAGATGTCCCCAGCCTTATTTATTTATTTTGAGACAGGATCTCGCTAAGTTGCTTAGTGCCTCACAAAGTTGCTGATGCTGGCCTTGAACTTGTGATCCTCTTGTCTTAGTCTCCTGAGTCACTGGGATTATAGGAATGTGCCCACTAATACATTTGAAATTAAGCTGTACTACATCACTCACCCCCAAATATACTTCAGTCTAGATATAAAAGTCTACTCTCTTATTTCTGTACTGTTATCTTTCTTCAAATTGGAAGACACATAGATGGAAATTGCCCAGTCAATACTTACACAGTAATTTAATATTCCTGAAGAAAATGGAATACCTGAGAAAAGTAAGTCATCACCCTTGTCTCTTCTTCCTTTTGCTTAAGAATAGAAAGGAATAGACATATTCAAAAAATATGTAGAGGGCTGGGGATGTGGCTCAAGCAGTAGCGCGCTCGCCTGGCATGCGTGCGGCCCGGGTTTGATCCTCAGCACCACATACAAACAAAGATGTTGTGTCTGCCGAAAACTAAAAAATAAATAAATATTAAAAAATCCCCCCCTCTCTCTCCCTCCCCCTCTCTCTTAAAAAAAAATATGTAGGAAGTAACTCTGTAAGACTTTGTGACTGCTTGCATGTGTAGGATAAAGAATAGAGCCAATGAAAGTGCATTGATTTTGGATTAGAAAAACTATTTTGGTTGTAGTGTCATTCTCTGAAATAATAAATAGAGGAGAAATTATAGAATAAAGGGAAAGATGAGCTTTCCTAGATGTAGTAAGTTTGAAGTACTTGTGGGAAATTGAGACACCAAGTAGTAAATGAATATAATGTGTATATGCTACAGACTCAGTGTTCGTATCCCCCAAAATTTATATGTTAGAAACCTAATCCCCATGTGATAGTACTAGGATGCGGGATCTTTGGAAAGCAATTAGGTCATGAGGGGGAAGCCCTCATGAATGGAAATAATGTCCTTATAAAAGAGACCCCAGAGAGCTCTTTTTCACCTTGACCATGTGAAAACAGAGAGAAGACATCACTTGTGAACCAGGAAGAGGGCCCTCATCAGACACCAAATCTGTCAACATCTTCATCTTGGACTTTTCAGCTTTCAGAAATGTGAGGAATAAATTTGTTGTTTATAGCCAACAAGTTTATGATATTATAGAAGCTTGATAGACTAATAGGAAAAATCTTGGCTTAAAATACTATATATAGATTAGGATCCTCCAGCTGATGGGTGGTCCTCACAGCCATGGTCTGCCCAGGGAGAACATATAAACTAAGAAAGCAGAGTCTAAAGAGTTCCAGATTTAAGGAAGAAACCAGACAAAGAAGGCTGAGCAAGAGAATCAGAGAGGTAGGGTAACAAGGAAACAAAGGCAAAGAGGGTTTTCTTGAGGGAGAAAGTTCCCAATATCAATATTTTAAGTAAGTTTCTATTAGATTTAGCAATTAATTCCAGCACTGCTTCAGGGGCTGAAACTGGATGGCAGATTGAGCAAGTAAACAAGGCCGTGAGGAGATGGAGACTGCAGTAGAGAAACTATTCTTTTGAGAAGTTTGGTGTCTTCTTTTCACAGAAAAGAGGGACGAATCATTGAAAAGTTTCCGGAAAAGAAAAAGAGATTAAAAATAAATTAGGAAGAAAACAGAAGATCTCTGCATGAACTCCCCCCACCTCTCCATTTATCAGTATACAAAGTGTTCTAAGATCTCCCAAGTATGGGAAAAAAAAATATTTAACCCTCCCATGTCTCTATTGTCTTATTTGTTCCCTTGCACAACAAAACTTCTCAAAGGAGGCTAACCATTGCTTCCACATCTGCTAATGTTCACTCCTTAACTCCAATTCTCCCCACCACTCCTGCGAAACCACTTTAAATAGACACCTTCATGTATAAAAATCAATGTAAAATTTAATCTTTGTTCTTATCTTGAACACTCAGGGGTGTTTTGATATGCTCTAATATTCTCTTTGCTTGAACTCCTGATTTTACCGGCTGATCCTTCTCAGGCCTGGTATATTTTATCCTCTTTTAAAAGCTTGAAATGACAGAATAACCCCAAACCAGTCCTAGACCTTCTGTTTTCCACCCAAATTCATCCAACCCACCATGGCTTCAAACACATGTATAAATAATTCCTCGATGTTTTCCTTGTGTAATTATTCTTCCTTTTTGACGTCTCCTCTGGACTGGATAATTGCACTTCAAATTTAACATTGTCTGACAAATACTGATTTCTTCTGAAAATGCTAATGGATGAGATACAATACAGAGAGAGAGAGAGAGAGAGAGAGAGATTAAGAAGGACAAGTCTTCCTTTGTAGGGAGAAGAAAGGAAGAAAGAGAAAAGAGGATGGATACAAATGCCACCACTTGGTAGGTTGGTAGGAGACAGTGAAGGCAGCCTCCACCCTAAAAGTTCTATTTTCTCTTTTTTTTTCAGAGTAAAGATAATCTTTATTATTGTATTGTAGAGATTAATGATTAAAATATTCTTTTTTTAAAATTTTTTATTGTTGGTTGTTCAAAACATTACAAATTTCTTGACATATCATATTCCACACTTTGGTTCAAGTGGGTTATGAACTCCCACCTTCACCCCATACACAGATTGCAGAATCACATCAGTTACACATCCATTGATTTACATATTGCCATACTAGTGTCTGTTGTGCTCCGCTGCCTTTCCCATCCTCCCCCCTCCCCCCTCCCCACCTCTCCCCTCCCCTCCCCTCCTCTCTCTCTACCCCCTCCACTGTATAACCCTGAGGGTCTCTTTCCATTTCCATGCAATTTCCCTTCTCTCCCCCTTTCCCTCCCACCTCTCATCCCTGTTAAATGTTAATCTTCTTCTCCTGCTCTTCGTCCCTATTCTGATCTTAGTTACTCTCCTTATATCAAAGAAGACATTTGGCATTTGTTTTTTAGGGATTGGCTAGCTTCACTTAGCATAATCTGCTCTAATGCCATCCATTTCCCTGCAAATTCTATGATTTTGTCATTTTTTAATGCAGAGTAATACTCCATTGTGTATAAATGCCACATTTTTTTTATCCATTCGTCTATTGAAGGGCATCTAGGTTGGTTCCACAGTCTTGCTATTGTGAATTGTGCTGCTATGAACATCGATGTAGCAGTGTCCCTGTAGCATGCTCTTTCTAGGTCTTTAGGGAATAGACCAAGAAGGGGAATAGCTGGGTCAAATGGTGGCTCCATTCCCAGCTTTCCAAGAAATCTCCATACTGCTTTCCAAATTGGCTGCACCAATCTGCAGTCCCACCAGCAATGTACAAGTGTACCCTTTTCCCCACATCCTCCCCAGCACTTGTTGTTGTTTGACTTCATAATGGCTGCCAATCTTACTGGAGTGAGATGGTATCTTAGGGTGGTTTTGATTTGCATTTCTCTGACAGCTAGAGATGGTGAGCATTTTTTCATGTACTTGTTGATTGATTATATGTCCTCCTCTGAGAAGTGTCTGTTCAGGTCCTTGGCCCATTTGTTGATTGGGTTGTTTGTTCTCTTATTGTCTAATTTTTTGAGTTCTTTGTATACTCTGGATATTAGGGCTCTATCTGAAGTGTGAGGAGTAAAGATTTGTTCCCAGGATGTAGGCTCTCTATTTACCTCTCCTATTGTTTCTTTTGCTGAGAAAAAACTTTTTAGTTTGAGTAAGTCCCATTTGTTGATTCTAGTTATTAACTTTTGTGCTATGGGTGTCCTATTGAGGAATTTGGAGCCCGACCCCACCGAATGTAGATTGTAGCCAACTTTTTCTTCTATCAGACAGCGTGTCTCTGATTTGATATCAAGCTCCTTGATCCATTTTGAATTAACTTTTGTGCATGGCGAGAGAAAGGGATTCAGTTTCATTTTGTTGCATATGGATTTCCAGTTTTCCCAGCACCATTTGTTGAAGATGCTATCCTTCCTCCATTGCATGCTTTTAGCCCCTTTATCAAATATAAGATAGTTGTAGTTTTGAGGATTGGTTTCTGTGTCCTCTATTCTGTACCATTGGTCCACCCGCCTGTTTTGGTACCAGTACCATGCTGTTTTTGTTACTATTGCTCTGTAGTATAATTTGAAGTCTGGTATCGCTATACCGCCTGATTCACACTTCCTGCTTAGCATTGTTTTTGCTATTCTGGGTCTTTTATTTTTCCATATGAATTTCATGATTGCTTTCTCTATTTCTACAAGAAATGCCATTGGGATTTTGATTGGCATTGCATTAAACCTATAGAGAACTTTTGGTAATATCGCCATTTTGATGATGTTAGTTCTGCCTATCCATGAACAGGGTATATTTTTCCATCTTCTAAGATCTTCTTCTATTTCTCTCTTTAGGGTTCTGTAGTTTTCATTGTATAGGTCTTTCACCTCTTTTGTTAGGTTGATTCCCAAGTATTTTATTTTTTTTGAAGATATTGTGAATGGAGTGGTTGTCCTCATTTCCATTTCAGAGGATTTGTCGCTGATATACAGGAATGCCTTTGATTTATGCGTGTTGATTTTATATCCTGCCACTTTGCTGAATTCATTTATTAGCTCTAATAGTTTCTTTGTAGAGCCTTTTGGGTCTGCTAGGTATAGAATCATATCATCTGCAAATAGTGATAATTTAAGTTCTTCTTTTCCTATTTTGATGCCTTCAATTTCTTTCGTCTGTCTAATTGCTCTGGCCAGTGTTTCGAGAACTATGTTGAACAGAAGTGGAGAGAGAGGGCATCCCTGTCTTGTTCCAGATTTTAGAGGGAATGCCTTCAGTTTTTCTCCATTCAGAATGATGCTAGCCTGAGGCTTAGCATAGATTGCTTTTACAATATTGAGGTATGTTCCTGTTATCCCTAGTTTTTCTAGAGTTTTGAACATAAAGGGATGCTGTACTTTGTCGAATGCTTTTTCCGCATCTATCGAGATGATCATATGGTTCTTATTTTTAAGTCTATTGATGTGGTGAATAACATTTATTGATTTCCATATATTGAACCAGCCTTGCATCCCAGGGATGAATCCTACTTGATCATGGTGCACAATTTTTTTGATAAGTTTTTGTATCCGAGTGGCCAGAATTTTATTGAGGATTTTTGCATCTAGGTTCATTAGAGATATTGGTCTGTAGTTTTCTTTCTTTGAAGTGTCTTTGTCTGGTTTAGGTATCAGGGTGATGTTGGCCTCGTAGAATGAATTTGGAAGTTCTCCCTCTTTTTCTATTTCCCGAAGTAGCTTGAAAAGTATTGGTATTAGTTCCTCTTTAAAGGTTTTGTAAAACTCTGCTGTATACCCATCCGGTCCTGGGCTTTTCTTAGTTGGTAGTCTTTTGATGGTTTCTTCTATTTCCTCAATTGATATTGGTCTGTTTAGGTTGTCTATATCCTCCTGACTCAATCTGGGCAGATCATATGACTTAAGAAATTTATCGATGCCTTCACTATCTTCTAATTTATTGGAGTATAAGGATTCAAAATAATTTTTGATTATCTTCTGTATTTCTGAAGTGTCTGTTGTGATATTGCCTCTTTCATCCCGTATGTTAGTAATTTGAGTTCTCTCTCTTCTTCTCTTCGCTAGCATGGCTAAGGGTCTGTCGATTTTGTTTATTTTTTCAAAGAACCAACTTTTAGTTTTGTCAATTTTTTCAATTGTTTCTTTTGTTTCGATTTCATTAATTTCAGCTCTGATTTTAATTATTTCTTGCCTTCTACTTCTTTTGCTGTTGTTTTGCTCTTCTTTTTCTAGGATTTTGAGATGAAGTATGAGATCATTTATTTGTTGGTTTTTTCTTTTTTTAAGGAATGAACTCCAAGCAATGAATTTTCCTCTTAGAACTGCTTTCAATGTGTCCCATAGATTCCGATATGTTGTGTCTGTGTTTTCATTTATCTCTAAGAATTTTTTAATTTCCTCCTTGATGTCTTCTATAACCCATTGATCATTCAGTAACCTATTGTTCATTCTCCAAGTGATGTATGCTTTTTCCTTCCTTCTTTTATCGTTGATTTTCAGTTTCATTCCATTATGATCAGATAAGATGCATGGTATTATCTCTACTCCTTTATATTGTCTAAGAGTTGCCCTGTGACATAATATATGATCTATTTTTGAGAAGGATACATGTGCTGCTGAGAAAAAAGTATAACTGCTTGATGTTGGGTGGTATACTCTATATATGTCAATTAGGTCTAGGTTATTAATAGTGTTATTGAGTTCTATAGTTTCCTTATTCAACTTTTGTTTGGAAGATCTGTCCAGTGGCAAGAGAGGTGTGTTGAAGTCTCCCATGATTATGGTATGGTGGTCTATTAGACTCTTGAACTTGAGAAGAGTTTGTTTGACGAACATAGCTGCACCATTGTTTGGGGCATAAATATTTATGATTGTTATGTCTTGTTGGTGTATGGTTCCCTTAAGCAGTATGTAGTGTCCCTCTTTATCCCTTTTGATTAACTTTGGCTTGAAATCTATTTTATTTGATATGAGTATGGACACTCCTGCTTGTTTCCGAAGTCCATATGAGTGATATGATTTTTCCCAACCTTTCACCTTCAGCCTATGTATGTCTTTTCCTATCAAATGCATCTCCTGTAGGCAGCATATTGTTGGGTCTTGTTTTGTGACCCATTCTACTAGCCTGTGTCTCTTAATTGGTGAGTTTAAGCCATTAACATTTAGGGTTATTATTGAGATATGGGTTGTTCTTCCAGCCATATTTGTTTATTTCTGTTACTAAACATGGTTTGTTTTCCTCTTTGATTATTTCCCCCCCCCTTTACTGTCCTACCTCCCACTGTTGGTTTTCCTTGTTATTTTCCATTTCCTCTTTCTGTAATGTTTTGCCGAGGATGTTTTGAAGAGATGGTTTTCTAGCTGCGAATTCTTTAAACTTTTGTTTATCGTGGAAGGTTTTAATTTCATCTTCCATCCTGAAGCTTAATTTCACTGGATACACAATTCTTGGTTGGAACCCATTTTCTTTCAGTGTTTGAAATATGTTATTCCAGGATCTTCTAGCTTTCAGAGTCTGTGTTGAAAGATCAGCTGTTATCCTGATTGGCTTACCCCTAAATGTAATCTGCTTCCTTTCTCTTGTAGCTTTTAAAATTCTCTCCTTATTCTGTATGTTGGGCATCTTCATTATAATGTGTCTAGGTGTGGATCTCTTATGATTTTGCACATTCGGCGTCCTGTAGGCTTCTAGGATTTGGGATTCTGTCTCATTCTTCAAGTCTGGGAAGTTTTCTCGTCTTATTTCATTGAATAGACTGCTCATTCCTTTGGTTTGGAGCTCTGTACCTTCCTGTATCCCAATGACTCTTAAGTTTGGTCTCTTAATGTTATCCCATATTTCTTGGATGTTCTGCTCATGGTTTCTTAACAGTCTTGCTGAGCTGTCTATGTTCTTTTCCAGTTGAAATACTTTGTCTTCATTGTCTGATGTTCTATCGTCTAAGTGTTCTACTCTGCTGGTAGTATTCTCCATTGAGTTTTTAAGTTGGTTTATTGCTTCCTGCATTTCTAGGATTTCTGTTTGTTTGTTTTTTATAACCTCTATCTCCCTGTATAGTTGATCCTTTGCTTCCTGGATTTGTTTGCGTAATTCATTGTCGAGGTGATCTTTCATTGTCTGATTTTGCTGTTTAATGTCTTCCTTGATACTCCAGATCATCTGAAGCATGTATATCCTGAATTCTTTATCTGACATTCCATCTGCTGCAGCTGTTACTTCTTCTAAAGTTGCGTTGACCTGCATTGCTTGTGGTCCTTTCTTTCCTTGTCTTTTCATACTGCTTGCGTATCTTTCCTGCAGGTGCGGGCGGCGGCTCTGCTCTCTCCTTATTCCAATTGGGGTGTCGTGGCTACCACACCGGCAGGTCACTGGGCCTGTTCTGGGCGCTGGCGGCAGCTCTGTTCTGCCCCTACTCCAATTGGGGTGACGAGTGTACCAAGCCGGCAGGCCACCGGGCCTGATCTGCCGGTCAGTTGCAGGTTTGCCTACCCTGCAGGCGCGGGCGGCGGCTCTACTCTGCCCCTACTCCAAATGGGGTGACGTGTCTGTCGTACCGGCAGGCCACTGGGCCTGTCCCGCTGGTCGGTCGCAGATCTGCCCACCTTTCAGGCACGGGTGGCGGCTCTGCTCTGCCCCTACTCCAATTGGGGTGTCGTGACTACCCCGCCTGCAGGTCGCTGGGCCTGTTCCTGGCACGGGCGGCGACTCTGCTCTGCCCCTACTCCAGTTGGGGTGACGTGTGTACCACACTGGCAGGCCACTGGGCCTGACCCGCCAGGCTGTCACAGGTCTGTTTACCTTGCAAGCGCGGGCGGCGGCTCTGCCCTGCCCCTCCTACCACGCCCATGTACCACTGGGTCGCGGGTCTGCCCACCTTGCGGGTGCGGGTGGCGGCTCCGCTCCGCCCCCTCTCCAATTGGGGTCACGCGGTCACCACGCTGGCGAGCCGCTGGGTCTGCTCCGGGCACTGGCGGCGGCCTGGCTCCTCCCCTCTGGCTCGAGGACAAATTGAGGAGACTCGGGTGTCTGTGCCTCACCCCCCCTACCAGGAGACCAACTGTTTCTGTCGCCGCTGGTATTGATGAAGTTCTCTCCTCCGCCGCTTTCTGATGACATCAGATCTCTGCCATGTTGGTATCCTATGCGAATGGCAGCATTTCGTTCCCCTTGCCGGGCAACCAAAGCAACGGGTGAGTCCTGACCGGCCCTCAGCAGGACCCGGACCGAGAAGCAGTTTCCGTGGGCTCCTAGCCCTGAGCCAGGGCAGTTCCGGGAGCCGGAACTCGGCCGCTCCGTGCTCGGTGTAAGCTCCGATAAGAGTAGGCTTCAAGAAGCAGTCCCCGCGGGCTCAGTTCCGGGAGCCGGAATTCGGCCGCTTAGTGCTTGGTGTATGCTCTGATAGGAGCAGGGTCTCTATTTTCTCTTAAATAGAAAGATAACAGGAACAACTTGAAGGACTAGTTTTGGCTGGATATCTTGAATTTATAGTGGTCATTAAGAGTTACAAGCAAGAGCTGGTTGCAATAGCAAATGCTTGTAATCCCAGCGGCTTGGGAGGCTGAGGCAGGAGGATCATGAGTTCAGAGCCAGCCTCAGCAAAAACAAGGCCCTAAGCAACTTAGTCAGACTCTGTCTGTAAATAAAATACAAAATCGGACTGGGGATGTGGCTCAGTGGTCAAGTGCCCCTGACTTCAGTCCCCCGTACCCCCCCAAAAAATGAGTTATAAGAACATGGTGTAATTATATTCATTTTCAGAAAGGAGAAGTTGCTAATGTAGAGCAATTAAACAATCCAGAGGAGATGTCAAATAGAAGAATAACTACATGAGAAAAAAATCTAGGAATTATTTATACATGTATTTGAAACCCTGATGGTGGGTTGGATAAAATCGGGAAAATAGTTTTAAGACTGGTTTTGGATTATTCTGTCATTTACACATTGGACTGAAAAGCATGGAGACAAATAGGTCAAGATCCTAAATCATGTTTGGAAAAATAATGATGATTCTGGAGAAAGAATATGACAGTAAATATGTAAGCTTTCATTGATTTACTAATGTTCCATGCTCTCCTGCTCATCTTGGTTCTTTTAAAGGTGGTGCATTCACTACTTGCTCATTATTTCTTCAATATGTAGACCAACCACTTTCCTAGGGGAATCACTGGCCATGCAGAAGACAGGACTATTAGCAAGGGAGAAACAGGTGGATTATTATGATCAATGTTGGGAAAAAAATGGTATAAGACATAATTCTGCTCTAAGTTTGGTATTGGTGTTTCATTACTTGCCACTCCTTACCCAGTAAGAACTGATCATCTAATAGTCACCAATACACTATTTTATCTGATGAGACAAAAGCATTCCATTTGGTTAATGTAGTCATCCTTCAGTATCCATAGGAGACTGGTTCCAGAATACTGAGTGAATACCAAAATCCTCAGATGCTCAAGTCCTGAATATAAAACGGTATAGCATTTGTGCATAGCCTATGTACATTCTGTATAATGTAAGTCATCTTTAGGCTACTTATAGTACCAAATACTATATAAATGCTATTTAAATTGTTCTTAGACTGTATTGCTTAGGGACCAAATGACAAGAAAAAGTCCTCATGTGTTTAGTACAGGCAAATTTTTCCCCAAATATTTTCCACCTGCCCTTAATAGAATCTGTGGATGCAGAACCTGTGCATATGAAGGAACAACTATACTTCACTGGTTAAGACTCAATTTTTTTACCAAAGAACTTCAAGTTTCTCATGTTGCTGATGCTTTTCAGTTTGTGACCTCCTTCCTTATTCCACAGTATTTAATACAATCTCTTCATTTCCAGACAAATTCTCCTTTGTCATTTCCAATGCCAATGTAGTTCTCTGCCTATTCCAGATATTCTTCAAGCATTTTCAGTCTCCAAGATTCTCTTTTAGGTTCTTTTCTCTTGTCATTCTATATATTAATGCTTCTATACAGCCTGGAATGTAGTAAATAGCAAATAAATATATTTTAGATTAATGAATCCAAACATTTGTCATGGACATTTCCCTTCAAACTCAAAATATATGCCTTTTAAAATTACACAAAGATCAATTTTAGTGTTCAAGGAAGTTATCATTTCACATGCATTTGACTGGAAATAGCCCAATTACAAAAAGAACATTACAATGTATAATAAATACTTATCATAGTTGCACTTTACATTCACTGCTATGTATTCAGCTGATGTCTATGATCTCATGAAGACTGTGAGTTTCACCAATGGCAGAAAAGTTGTCTAATTTTTGTTTCCCTTTGTATCTCCAATAGCTAGCATATGTATCTGACTCAGTATTTGCTTAATAAATGATAGTTTAAATTAGCAAATAAATGGATGAATGAATTACAAACTTTTATCCCTTTTTGTGCAAAACCTCAAAGGCTGAAAGTTGGGTAAACTGACAGAAAGGTAACAAATACCTCCGTCCTGTTAGGTGTGGAAGAGGGATCTCAGTAAAAAGATGATCATATGGAACAAGGATGCTCCTGAATAAATACACTATCCAGCAGTATGAGACAGAGAAGAGCACAGGAAAGTTGTGACATCCACTAAAGGAATTTCTTTATTCAGGAGTGGAGACTGATACAAATAATCATTGAAGTCTGTGTAAATGAGGTTGTCATAAAACAGTGTGGTGGGCCAGAATAAGGGATTTGAGAATAACTCAATGTGGGGAGCAGGCATGGGTAAGGAATAATAAAGCCTCATTATTTTTGGGGGGGGGGTATGGAGTGGGTACTGGATTGAACTCAGGGGCACTTGAGCACTAAGCCACATCCCCAGCCCTATTTTGTATTTTATTTAGAGACAGGGTCTCACTGAATTACTTAGTGCCTTGCTTTTGCTGAGGCTGGCTTTGAACTCACAATCCTCCTGCCTCAGGCTCCAATAAAACTTCATTGTTGAAGGAAAGTTCAGATGCCTGTATTATTCCTCCAGAGCTAGATGGAATGCAGCTGGCCTATAAAAGTGTGGGGACCAAGCAAAGATTTAAGATAATTTAAAATCAAAACTATTCTGCAATAAAATCATTCTCTCTCTGCTCTTTGCACATTCCCAAGCGACGATGCTGCTTCTGAGATGCCATTAGATTTTTTATTTTACATTTCCTTTGGTTAATTCTTCTTCATTGATGTCATATCCTTTCTAGCAATCTTCAATGACAATACAAGGCCTGGGCCTTCTAAATCAAACCTCCAAAGTCTCCCCTCCACCTTTGCTCCCCTGTAAGCCCTCTTAACACGCTAGACTATGTTATTCATTATGCCTAAAATGTGCCTTTCATTCCCCTGCCTTTGCTTACATTTTTTGATTAATTTAACAAAAAAAATTAAGCAAGTGTCAAGCAGTATGATGGGGCCATAATTATAATAGGCAACAAGACATTTGTTGAGTGCTTATTTTGTAGGAGAGCATTGTACTGAGTACTTTCCACGAATTCATAATCACGTTAGCTCTATGAGGTTAATCATATTATGATTCTCATTTTAAAATGAGGAATCAAAGAAGTGGAGAACTTGATAAATTTTCCAGGATCACTATAAGTGGTAAAAAGTATGTGTAAAATGCACACATTTGTTCAACAAGTACATGAGTACTTACTGTTTCCCTCTTATATAAGCTTATACTATGCTACCCATGGCTGGATCAATCTTAAATTTTAGTCAAACCGATCTACTGCCTATTTTATGCCATTCTCTTCACTGATCCTATACCTTCCCACCTGGAAATTATTTCTTTCTCTTTGTGGAGACAAAGGTAAGATGGAGTCTTATCTTTTCTTCAAGATTCCACTGGAAACCCTCCCTCCATGATAACTTACTTCTCTGCCTCAGTGCCCAGACACTTCTTCAGTGTAAACAGGCTCCATGAAATGCTCAAATTCCAATAGGCATTACTTTTTTCCTCATTTTAACATGTATGTCAAAAGACTATAAAATGTCTAATGGCAGAGAATTGGATCATATATTTCATTTTATCATCCACAAAGCTTGGCAGTACAAGGCTTCTGGATGTTTCTACCGAGTTTGCAAATAGAACTTAGATCTATTAGTTGACAATAATGAAAATTTTCTATAAATTCCCAAACTGTTTAAAAGATACTATCTCTTCTTTTCATGATACATGAAATTGTTTCAAATGAAGTAGACTAAAAGGAAATAAAATATTATTTTGTTTTTGTGCCTAAATTCATTTAATAGCCTACTCAAAAGAATAACAACTCAAATGACTCTGAAGCAGAAGACCCATTTTACCATTCTTATTATCGAACTTGAGGACACAGCCATCCTTTCAAAATGTGGCCCAATTCTCATTAAATTGATTTCAAAGTATCTTTGTTTCTTGTAATTATACATGTCCATCTATTTTCTGAGTCCTTTTATTTGACTTAAAACATTCCCATTTTCTGACAAGTCTCTAATCTCTTATAAGCTCCTCAGAGAAATTGAGTGACACTCTCTCTGTCACAGAATGTCACATGCCTACAGCCTCAACACCCCTGCTGAACTTGTACAAACTTGCTGATTCTCTTATTTGTGTCAGATCCTGGCCCCTAAATTTCCTTTTCCAGGCAGCTGACAGCCAACTACACTAAATGTTTTGCCTCTGACTTTTCTCTCTAGAATATCAGGTCAATGGGGGGTCAGTAGCTGGCATTATTTCTCCTTTCTCTTTCTTTGTGGCCAAGGTCATGCCCTGGGAGACTGACAGCCTAAGTAAAGGGCAGATGGACAGTTTCCCTCTGGCTGATGTGAATATATGATGAACAATTGAAATAAACCAGAAGGCAGCTGTGTTTCTGAAAGAGCCCTCAACTCAGTTACAGGGACTGTGTGTACATCTCGGGTCTGTTCCTTAGCGTGAGTACAATCATGAGCAAGTTAGCACCCCTTTCAGAGATTCTCAGCTCAAGTACTTGTGAAATAAATATAGAAATACCTATGAGGCAGGGTTGCTGTGATAATTATACAGGGTAATGAATGCAAATATATGTAAATGGAAATAGGTACAGGAAAAATATAAATTTGACTCCACAATATTGGATTTCCCAGATCCTCCTTTCAGTTGACCACTGAAATAGAAATGGGTCAAAATGTTCCCTTACAGCTAGAGTCAACTGAAACTAATTAAAACCATGTAGAAGTTAAACCCTTAAGAATAGCCAAAAAATTCAGAACAAAGTTTTGTGGGCTCTTAGAAAAAAAGATATGAGCTAAAAGAATAACACACAAAAAAGTAAAAAATGGTTTCATTCTTCACCCAGTTGATTCCATATTTCCTGTTTGCCCATCATAGCAGTTATGCCCTAAGGAGGGAAGGACATAGATAGGCACAGGATCAGGCTATCACAGCACAGCAGAACTATTACCAACTCAGTGTCACTATTAAGTGGATCACAACACTATACTACATTTGTAAGTCACAATATGACTTCTGTAACACATTCTATTCATGCTTGGGAGTCATTTTATATAGTGCTATGTGCAAAAAATAATTTAAAAAAACCAAAATGTGCCCATTTGATCCAGAGCATCACAAATTCTGAAGCCTCCAGAACACTGATTAGATGCCTAGAGTCCAACTTGTCCCCCTCCATGGGTCCCACCCCCTGTTATTGTCTAAGGGTCCCAAATATTTTTTATGGGCAATCTCAGCATGCCAATACACTGGCCAACAGTACTGATTTCTACATACTGACCTAGGCATACATATCATATCCAAAGCAGGCATTTGGGCAAAGTTTCCCTCCAGCACTGGTCACAGGCAGCATCATTCCCTAAGGTCCTTTTTTGAAGGCATAGGAACCACTCCCCATGTTGCATACCTGGAAGAGGGTCCCCTGGCCAGGACTCTGTAGATTAAAAATATTTTCAATATATGTTGTTTCACAGTTATGAGACAGAGTAGCTATTACCCCAAATTCTGCTTTTTTAAAAAATAAGAGGTAAAAGAACATGGAAGCAATGCAGTCCCTTTGGGGAGATTTAGGCTTTCTGATATTTTTGCAGTCAGGCCCTCAGCAGAATGGGAGATGAGTCATCTGCACTGACTCCCTGTGAATACTGAAACTGAACTTTTTTCTTGCCCAGCAAGTACTAGATGCTTACTATAAGCAGAGTTATCGACTAAATCAGGAAAAAAAATCTGTATATGTGATTGAGAGGACAATGATTTTTTAAGTTTAAAAGCTTGATAACTTACAGAATTACTGGTCCCTCAAGCACTAGTAGACTCAAGCCCAGTATTTTATAACTTCACTAGCCCCTATTTTAATTCTTAAACAGCTATATGTTTTAATTCCCATATAGGTATAAACCCATGCTAAAGGTCCTCTATTGATCACCTCTCTGACAGAGCAACTCACAAACCTCATTTTAACTCTGTTTTATGGGTGAGAAAACTAAGGTTCAGAGAGGCTGGGTTCTTTGGTCAATAGACTTTATCTATATACCACTGAATCTATAAATATAAGAAAGAAATCTACACAGGGGAAAATTCAAGTGCATGGAGTTAGCTGAGATTAATAGGGTAAAATGTTGAATTTAGGCATTGAACTCATGTCTCTCGATTTGGCTAACATTGCAAACTTCAAGGTAGCTTTCTGTTCAGATAAATCAATATATAGAATCATAGTTTCTTTAATTTTTTGATTGTTCTTTTTAGTTATACATGACAGTGGAATGTATTTTTGACATAATATACATATATGGAGTATAATTTCCCATTCTTGTGCTTGTACATGATGTGGAATTACATTGGTCATGTATTCATATATGAACATAGAAAAGTAATGTCCAATTCATTCTACTATCTTTCCTATGTCCATTCCACCTCCCTTCCCTTCATTCTCCTTTTTCTAATCTAAAGTACTTCTATTCTTCCCGACACCCAGCCCCCCTTATTGTGAGTTATCATCCACATATCAGAGAGAACATTCAGCCTTTGGTTTTTTGGGATTTGCTTATTTCACTTAGCATGATAGTCTCCAATTCTATCCATTTACTAGCAAATTCCATGATTTTCTTCTCTTTTAATGCTGAATAATATTCCATTATGTATATATAACATTTTCTTTATCCAGTAATCTGTTGAAGGTCAGTGAGGCTGGTTCTATGGTTCTATTCTATTGTGAATCGAGCTGCTATAAACATTGATGTGGCAATGCAACTATAGTATTATGCTGATTTTATACCTTTGGGTATAGACCAAGGAGTGTGATAGCTGGGTCAAATGGTGGTTCCATTCTAAGTTTTCTAAGTATTCTCCATTCTGCTTTCCAGAGTGCACCAATTTTCAACCCTACCAAAAATATATGTACCTTTCCCCCCCACATTTTTGCCAACATTTACTGCTACTTTTAGAATCACAGTTTCTTAAAAACATAAGGATGTTGGGCTGGGGATGTGGCTCAAGCTGTAGCGCGCTCGCCTGGCATGCGTGCAGCCCGGGTTCGATCCTCAGCACCACATACAAAACAAAGATGTTGTGTCCGACGATAACTAAAAAATAAATATTAAAAAAATTCTCTCTCTCTCTTTCTCTCCCTCTCTCATTCTCTCTTTAAAAAAAAACATAAGGATGTTAGAGTTTTTACTACCTTCCAGTTATACATTAGTATAGTTGATAAAATGTTTTATATTATTTGATGTATATACAGAGGTCCACAGGCTCAGTCAGATTTTAAAAAATGACAAGCAATGGCACACTTTAAAATAAACCTGCATATTGCAAAAAATATAACAGTACTTATTGATTCTTATCATTATGTTTGAGAGTTGGGGAATTATTGTACACTAGAAAGTATATTTTCAAAGTGTAAATATCTCTTTTTTGTATTATCTAAGATAGTATGAAAATGCCCAAACCAGAATTGCTCTAGATATATCATCTTAATTCTAGCTAAAAAGTGATTGTTTTAAAGTGTTTACTTTCTGTAAAATACTTGAAGTGTATTAATTAGACCTACTTGATGAGTTTTTTAGGTTGATTTAAATAATACTGTATTTCTTAAAATACCTTATATACAAGGCTCTGAGTTAGGCACTGGGAGGATATAGGAAAGTAAATAAAATGGAATCTTGCTCTCCGGAGGCTAAAGGAGATGACAATAACTATAGCTCAAATCAGGAAGAAGAGTGGAGTCTAATATCAGTGATATCAAGAATATGCTTAAGATTTCTAAATACATGTCTCATAAGCGTGCAGAATTGTAGAAAGTATTTGTAAAATAAATTTTCAATGTGGATTTTGAAAAGTGAGGATTTCAGCCCTCTGAACTAGTAAAGAATCCATCCATTCAATAAGTGCCCATTAAACACTAACATGTAGCTCAAAATTATGAATACAGACATGGACAAAACATACAGAATTCCCTGCTCTAAAAGAACTAGTGAAAAAATAATAATTTGCAATGATGATAAAATATGGTGATTGTGAACTACATAGAACTTCAATAACATGGAAGGAGGAAGAACAATCTATTTTAGAGCATCAGGCAAGACCTACTTAGGTATCTAACAATTAATCTAAAATGTAAAGATTAAGTAGATGTTACCCAGGTGAAAAGAGCCAAGCAAAGTGTTTCAGACAGAAGAAACAATGTGCAAATACCCAGAAGTGAAAGAAAGCATGTGACTTCTTGAAACCACTTAAACAGGGTAGTTAGTTCAAGAACATGAAGAAGACCAAGAGATGTGACCCAATCTTGACTGTGGATGGACTTGTGAATTCTGTTTCTAGAGGGCAATAGAGTCACTGAAAGAATACAACACAGGTGTAACATGACCATATGTTTTGGAGAGAGCATTCCAGTTCTAGAAAGCAAAGAGACCAGACAGGAGGTTTATGGAATAATCTTAGAGTCTACATGACAAATAACAGTACCCAGGACTAGAATGATGGCAGTGGTATGATAGCAAATTGTATTAAAAATATTTAATAGTAAATAAATAGACATAGTAATTAATAGAGTTGGGGGCATGTCACATTACTGTCTGAGATAAGTAAGACTGGGAGAAACACAAAAATGGAGATTGCTATGGCTTGCATAGGGTTGGTCCTCACCAAAACTCTTCTTGAAATTTGATTCACAATGTGATGTTGAGAGGATATGAGGCTGCTAAAAGGTAATTAGATAGGGAACATCACCATCAGAAGGGATTAATGCCCTTCTCATCCCCAGAGAGTGGCTTAGGTCTTATGGGACTGGGTTGGTTACTGTGAGGGCAGTTTGTTATGAAATAGTACTATACCTTATGTTTGAGCCTCTTTGCATAGTACTACTTTCCTTTTCCTTCTCCACCATGTTGTGATGCAGCATGAGGCCCTCAAAAAATGCCAACCAAATGCAGCACCATGTTTTTCTTAGGGGAAAAAAAATGCATAGTCTCTTTTCTTTATAAATCACTCAATCTCAGATACATTATTATTATAGAAAAAACAAACTCAACAGACTGTCTTTATCTCTTTGCTGGATGGCTTAAACAGAAGAAATTTATTTCTCACAGTTCTGGAGACTGGAAAGTCCAAGATAAAGGTGCCTATAGATTATCTATCAGGAGCCCACTCCCTGGTTCATAAATGATACCTTTTCACTGTGTTTTCCTATGATGGGAAGGAAAAAATGATCTCTCTGGGGCTTCTTTATTTCATTCATGAGGAATCCACCCAGTTACTTCCCAAAGGCCCTGCTTCCAAATACCATTAAACTGGAGATTAGATTTTATGATACAAATTTTGGAATTATACTCACAGTTTATAGCAGAAGAGAGCCATGGTGGATTTTGTTTTGAATATGCCTAGTTTTGAGACTTGTTCAAAACATTCCAGTGATGTGGATTTACAGGGAGGACATTAGAAGGGGATCAGAAAAGAAATGAAGGCATGGAAGGGAGGGATCTCTCTTTAGAAAAGAGTTCTGTTGGAAGGAAAAGAGCTGAAGGAGAGAGGTATGAAAATGTCAGAGCCTATTTGGGGCCTGGAAATCCTTGCCAGTGTAGAGTACATATCCACTCAGCTCCTAACATCACTAATGAAAATGTGAACCATTCTGCCCTCAGTTTGAAAAAGAAGTGAAAATATGTTCCTAAAGAAATTATTGTAAAGAACTCCAGGAACCCAAAATGGATAATATTGCCTGTCAAAAAGTTATCATTTTTACCCTCAAAGTTTGATCAGATCAAACTCAGAACATTCTCAATAGTGTCACGTTCTTCATCTAACACCCAATCATGATTCTTCTTGGAGAAACCCAGATTTTAGTTCAATTTTTTTTTTTTTTTTGCACTATGACTAGCTGCAGGAAAAAAAAAAGAATTGAAGGTACTATCTTTCTGTGTGCAATTTGAGGTTCTTTTCCCTCCTGTTGAGCCCGGCAACTTCTTGGTTTTAAACCAAAAAGGCAGTACCAACACTGCCAGGGTATATTCTCAAGTGTTACCCCTTTTATATCATCACAGATATGCTGCATCCAGTACAGCTATAAGTAGTGCCCTCTGTAGAGGAAGAAAATAAGGTTTAGGAACACAGCCCAGTTTGGACACAAAAGCAGGTCTTACAATGATAGGACCAGACTTTTCCCCTTTGGTGATAAAGACTAAGGGACTATTTAACCCCATAAATTAGAAGAAAATAATATTCTTCACATGTGTTATTGAACTCTACTTCCTGTAGGTAAAGTAGATATCAATAATGAATCATGGCATACTTGTCACTGATTCAAGATGCAGCCTCCAAATCCTTGTCAACATACTGCTTTTGGTAACTACTGTCTGTGAATCTGAATTGCATTTGATGAAATCTATTTTTGATGCTTATCCCAGGTACTTGTATTTTTAACCAAGTCTCTAAAAGACATATAAGCTTTAGATGCATTAAGTCATGACTGTTTGTCTGCTAAGGAATTATGAGATCTTAAAATGTCTCTTTACAAACCTGAGCTTAGTTTTCTTATGTTTTAGTCAGTGTTTGCATTGCTGTGACCAAAAAACCTGACAAGAATAATTTTAAAGAATGGAAAGTTTCAAAGGTTTAGTTCACAGACAGCCAAATCTATTGCTCTGGGTCCAAGCTAAGACAAAATATCATGGTGCAAGGGCATAGCAAAGGAAAGAAGGTCAGGACATGGCAACCAGGAAGTAGAGAAGGAGAGAGTTCCACTCACCAGGGACAAAATATAAACCCAAATGCACACCCACAATGACCTATTTCCTCCAGCCACACCATACATGCCTACAATTACCACCCATTTAATCTGTTCAAGTAGATTAATCACTGATCAGGTTATGCCCTTTTATAATCTAATCATTTAACCTCTGAAAATTCTTGTATTTTCTCTCACGTGAGCTTTTGGGGGACACTTTATAACTAAACCATAATACCTCACTTAGAAAATGGACAGTCTACAAAGTTTCTTTCAGTTCAATAGTCAAAAAATTTTATGAAACTCCAGGCATGGTGACAGGATGAGCTATTTTGAAGCAAGTGTGACTTTTTATGAGGATGGGGTACCAGGGATTGAACTCAGGGGCACTCAACCACTGAGCCACATCCCCAGCATTATTTTGTATTTTATTTAGAGACAGGGTCTTATAAGTTGCTTAGTGCCTCACTTTTGTTGAGGCTGGCTTTGAACTCACAATCTTCCTGTCTCTGCCTTTTGACCACTGGAATTACAGGCATGCACCACCACACCGGGCTGAGAGTGGGACTTTTCCATTGCTATGTCAGTGTCGTCTCATAGACTTTCCCTTTATTTCTTAACTCAGCCCTGATAATCATCATTTATCATTCAAAGCTCAACCTGGCACATACAGTGCTGAGGAATATTAATGGATTCTTTAAAATGTGATACCTGATACTAACACTTCTTTTAGTCTCTGATTAGGTTGTGATTAAACAGATTGCATACAGATTATGAGTCAGCGTCACTTAACATAAGAAAGCATAGACTTTGTGTCAAAGAGAGTCAAGTTTACATCCTGATTCAATTCTGGATGAGCTTTGTATCTTTGAAACGGATGTAAGGTAACTCATCTGTGATGTGTTGTTGTGTGAATTAGAAATAATGTGTATAAGCACTTTGTGTCACAGAAGGGAAGATAATTATGTTAAATATTAATACTTCAGGGATTTCCAAAGCCAATTCAAAATACCACATTGTTACTTATTTGTTCATTCATCTTGAAAATTTTAAATCCTGCCTGTTGGTTCCAGATGTACTCCTTAGAAAACTTGTAACTATTTAACATCAGCAGATCTTACCCCATTCCTATAAACTCTTCTGTGGAAAGAAAGTTTTGTGGTATGTAGAACCATGGCTATAATCTCTGGCATTAAGCACAAACAAAGCACATGCCCTGCCATAGCCACAAATAAAGGAATGGAATGGAATGTTTCTTGGGATCACCATCTGGATATAAACAGAGCTCAAATAGCTGATGGATTAATACACTTCCTGTTCTTGTTCTCTGTTCCAAAACCACCAGATAACTGGCTGTGTTTTAATCCCACATCTTGGTGCTAGAGGGAAGCTTTTTTTGAGACTAAATAAAATGTGGGAGCTCAGACTGAATACAATATTTATCCACTAAAAGTATCACTGTACATTTAAAAAGCGAATATCACTAATGAGAACTCAGTACCTTCAGATCCTAATAAAGCATGCTGAGACTCAGTAAATCAGGGTGATTAGAAAAATTGCCTTCTGACCCAAGTGTAGATAATAGCTAGTAAGTTCTGCGAGCTAAAGAGCAGAGAGGGGCAACCATGGAGCTGCAGACAGCAACTCTATCCCAGCCATGCCTGTAACTTGTCAAGAGACTCAGGAGAAATTACTGCTCCTAAATATCTTTGATTTGAGTAGCTGTAAACCGTGGGCAACTATTAAGAATTATCACAAGCCACATAAAAGAGAATCACTGTAGAAGTCTTTTACCTCTTTTGTTAGGTTGAGTCCCAAGTATTTTATTTTATTATTGTTTTTGAGGCTATTGTTAATGGGGTGGTTTTCCTAATTTTTCTTTTGGAGGATTCATCACTGAAATGCATGTATTTTATTTATGGGTGTTGATTTTATATTGTGCTACTTTGCTGAATTTATTTATTAGTTCTAGAAGTTTTCTGGTGGAGGTTTTTGGATCCTCTAAGTATAGAATCATGTCATCAGAAAATAATGGTAGTTTGAGTTTTTCTTTTCCTGTTCGTATCCTTTTAATTTCTTTCATCTAATTGTTCTGGCTAGAGTTTCAAGGACTATGTTGAATAGAATTGGTGAAAGAACACATCCCTGTCTTGTTTTAGTTTTTAGAAGGAATGCTTCCAATTTTTCTTCATTTAGAATGATGTTGGCCTTGGGTTTAGCATAGATAGCTTTTATAATGTTCCTACTATCTCTAGTTTTTCTAGTGTTTTGAACACGAAAGGATGCTGTTTTTTGTCAAATGCTTTTTCTGAATCTATTGTGATGATCATATGGTTCTTACCTTTAACTCCATTGATGTGAGGAGTTACTTTTATTGATTTCCGTATATTGAAACAACCTCTCATCCCTGGAATGAATGCCACTTTATCATGGTGCACAATCTTCTAATATGTTTTTGTATGCCATTTGCCAGAATTTCATTGAAAATTTTTGTGTCTATGTTCATCAGGGATATTGGGCTGAAGTTTTCTTTCCTTGATATGTCTTTGTCTGGTTTTGGCATCAGGGTGATACTAGCCTTATAGAATGAGTTTGGAAGTATTCCCTCCTTTTCCATTTTATGGAATAATTTGAGGAGTATTGGTATTAGTTTTTCTTTGAAGGTGTTGTAGAACTCAACTAAGAATCTGTCTGGTCTTTGGCTTTCTTGGTTAGTAGAATTTTGATGTGTCTTCTATTTCATTGCTTGAAATTGATCTGTTTAAATTGTGTATGTCCACCTGATTCTGTTTGGGTAGATCATATGACTGTAGAAATTTATCGGTTTCTTTGAGATTTTCTATTTTGAGTATAAATTTTCAAAATAGTTTCTAATTATTTTCTGCATTTCAATAGCAACCACTCTGAAAAGCATTATGAAGATTCCTTAGAAAACTTGGAATGGAACCATCATGTGATCCAGTTATTCCCCTCCTTGGTCTATACCCAAAGGACTTAAAATCAACATAATATAGTGACACAGCCACACCAATGTTTATAGCAGCTTAATTCACAATAACTAAACTGTGGAACCAATCTAGATGCCCTTTGATAGAAGAATGGATAAAGAAACTGTGGTATATATTCACAATGGAATATTACTCGGCCTTAAAGAATAACAAAATTATGGCATTTGCAGATAAATGGATGGAAGTGGAGAATATCATGCTAAGCGAAATAAGCCAATTCCAAAAAAACAAAAAATGAATGTTTTCTCTGATAAGTGGATGCTGATCCATAATGGGATGGGGGACAAAGGGAAGAATGGAGGAACTTTGGATTGTGTAGAGGGAAGTGAGGGGAGGGGAGGGGATGGGAAAGATGGTGGAATGAGATGGAAATTATTACCCTGTATACATGTATGATTGCACAGTGGTGTGACTCTGCATCATGTTCAACCAAAGAAATAAAAAGGTTTTTTTTCCATTTGTGTATAATGAGTCAAAATGCATTCTGCTGCCGTTTATAACTAATTAGAACAAATTTTTTTAAAAAAAGAAAAGGAGAATCAAAGGGTTGGGAAGTTCAGTGAATGCGAGGTGATGAGAAAAAACATAATGATGGATTTTTAAAATCAAGACTGTTCCTGATTTGATGGTTGCTGCTTGTGAGCTTCCTGCCAAAATACATCTCTTGAGGATCAGCTTCCCTTGATACTCCCAAATGCCAATCAGTTGGGATTTTTCTCTTAGAATTAAAACATTGTGTCTCTCATAATTTTATTTTTATCACCCAGTTAACCCACAGGAGGGATAAGATATGAAGAAAGCTTTTGTATAACAGAACAATGTGTATAACATGTGTATAACAGAACAATGAGAGACAAAAGACAGATCCATGGCAATAGAGGTGACGTGGGTGGAAGGGTATTTCAGAAGACTGAGGCATGGGGCACAATGGCAGGCTCTGGGGTAACCTAGGGAGAGAGCAATCCAAGCAGGTGACAGGGAAAAGCTGCCGAAGAGTTCTTGATAGTTGGAGTACAAGAATTGCAGAAAGCTGAGAAGGGTCTCTCCAATGCGAGTGGGAAGGGGACATAATACCTACTTCTTATACAATGGCAGCAATTTGTCCATGGTCAAGGAACCAGACTATAACACTAGATCAAAATTGTCCTTTGCCCTTCAGTGGCATAATGCCAGTGCAACATGATTTGGATAAGGATCTTCCCTTCTCTGAATCTTGCTTCCCTAATTTGTAAAATGAGAAGACTGGAGTGGTTGATCTCTGGGACTCACTATAAGTCTCCTATGCTGTCAGGAAAGACAAAAGCACTGCAGGTGTGGGCTGACTTCCTCCTCAAAAAGGCCTGGCTGACATCAGCCATCAGTCGTGATGCTTTTCTGCTGAGCTCAGATATGGCCTTGGCATCCTTTATAAGTAGATAACCACTAATAATATCAGAGTTAGCCAGGAGTCAAAATCCATTTTCTATCATGGATGTATGGATTAAAATTCTTAAAATATCTCAAAGACTCACAAATGATGACAGTGGCTCCAAAACAAAAATTTGATTCTACCCCAATAACTAACAAAATTCCTGTAGAGATAATAGGACTGGAGTCAGCCACAGGAGGTGGAGAAAAGGCAGATGCAGTCAACAGATACCTGAAGAGATTTGAAGAATCTTGAGCAGAATCTTGCTCTCCCATGCTGATCCACACCCACCTTCTTGTTCCAAGGTTTAATGTCTCCTCTGCAATGAAAGCTACTCTAAAAGTGGTCCAAAGAAGGAAGCCATTAGGATGGATAAGAGTTGAACGACCTGGATCACATTTGACAGTTGAACTTTGGGTAAATAACATCTGAGCATTAGTCTCCCTGTCCTTGGATTGGAGATTACTTTGTAGGATTGTTGCAAAGGATAAATTAGATAAATATTCTTTGAAAAAATAAAAATAATTACACAAAAATGATGCTTGTAGAAGCCCTTCATTAGTTAATGCCTTTGGAGAACTTATTTGACAACCAATTAAGATAAAAAATGAGCAGCAAGACAGTCATTATGGTGCCAAGGAAAGGAAAACATAGGGACAAGAGAGGAGGAGGTATAGTGACAGTGGAAATGTTTGGTTCTAGGACATCAGTGAACTCTGTGCGAACACTGCGGGGGCGGGGGTGCACTCAGAAGTTCTGTTCCTTCTGCTCTTGAGCAAAGTGTTGGTGGGGAAGCAGTTTGTCAGTTCTTCTCTCCAGGCACCTAGAACAGCTGCCTCTTCTATGACAATGAATAGAGAATATGAATGCATATTCCTTTCAGTTTTAGAAATTAAGCCCTATAGGCCTACAGGAGTCCAAAAACAAAAAGATACAACTAACCAGAATTGTGTCACTACCTCTCTTGCTATGTATTTTGTATGACTGAGTGAGAGGAGTGGTTTGGGAACTTTTAGGGGAAACAAAGGACATTCTGATAAAGTGGAGAGAAAAGTCAGAGAGTGAGAGGGCAAATAGAAGCCACTGTTCACTCTACTTGTATATAAATACATGGTGCAAACTGAGACCTAGCAAACTTAAATAAATTCTCATGAATGCTTTGTGATTTCAAGACTATAGTAGGAAAAAATCAAAAGTTCTTGAGTCTTGCATCAAAGATGGTACTTCTATTAAAAATCTTGATGGGAAAACATCCCAAGTCACTTGATTCTGTGTTTGTGTGTGTGTGTTGCGCGTATTGAACCCAGGACCTTGTGCATGCAAGGCAAGCACTCTACCAACTGAGCTATATCCCCAGCCCCGCAAGTCACTTGATTCTAAATCTTGTTTTGGTTAAGTATTTTATTCCTCTTTTTACAATTCAGACCAAAGAAGTTCAGAGTAGTGAAATAGGTAGTTGAGGGTAGTTGGCATATGCACTCATTTTCCGACATCTTCTGCCACTACATCATAGAGTAAGAGATCAACAGATTGCATAATTTCCCAGAGAAGTCAAAAGTTAGAGATAGAAAATGAAGGAGACAAAGTTCTAACTGCCTATTGAACATAGGCTCACCAATATATTTGTATTTTTTAAAAAACAGGAAATGTTGAAAGGGACACATACTCAGTTTGCTTTAGAAAATCAGAGAGTACTTCAGGGCACTATTGAACTGTTTGTCCTTATCTTCTCTTTTCATTCTTGACAACACAATTTTTACACCAAGGACTTCAATATAATTCTCAAACAATCCAATGGGATCCAACTATATGACAACATAATTTGGTGGTTTTTACTCTGACACCTTGTGGATGAAACACAGTGAATGATTCTGCTAGACATATTCAAGGTCATAACAAGAGATAGTGGCAGGTCCGAAGCAGGCAGAAGAAAAGAATATCTGAAGAAGTAGAACCTCACCTAAAATAGAACTTGCTAGAATATATGCTCTAAAGGTGGGTGTTCTGCAGGATAATGGTAGAAGGGTGGCAGAAGGGGCTGAAATTAACCCATCTCTGTAATCTTTCCTATGCCTAGCAGTGTACTTAGCTCATGCCATACTCACAGAAATGTGATTTTTAAAAATTGACTTGAACCCAATCAACTAAACTAGAGATTATTTACTGATGGCACTGCCATAGCCGTGACAAAATGAAAACAGGGACTTCTAAAATAAATGCAGTGTTCACATGGAAATTAAAAAATAATTATCACTTTCAGAAGCACAATAACCCAATAAACTTTTCCAGAAGAGTAAAAGTGAGAAGCATGTGAAAAGACCCTCTATGGTTATATACAAAGAACTCAGTTTTGCATTTAGATTAGAGAAATCATGATTATATCTCTCCCAGATGGAATCACAATTCAATCCAATTCCAAACTGTATGTGTGTATGTGTGTGTGTATGTGTGTGTGTATGTATGTGTTCCCATATGCATGTGCCCATGTATGTGTGTAAATGGATGTTTTAAAAAACTGACAGCAAAATATCCCCAGACTTCTGTATTTTGGAACCTTGGAAAACAGCTTGGGTCTATTTTGAGAAATACCATGCTGATAACCCTGAACTCTTCTGCAGATGGAATTCAGAAAATGTTAAACATGAGATAATTTCAACTCCATAGAGAGAACTACACTATAACATGGATGTGAATTAGCTAGCACTTCTCAGAGTTTCCATAAGAAAAGTATTCAGTACACTATTTCAACACCATAATCTCTTAGTCACCAATTTAGTTTCCAAATAATAGCTCCTATTGATTCATATTTGTGTTACAAATAGGAAAAAGTCACCACCCTTTACTTCTAGGAAAATCCCTATTGAAGTATGAACTTGGTCAGTAAATAGTGATAACACAATTTACTAATTGTCACAATCAAATCAATTTTATAAAATGTGTTTGAGTGACACAGAGAAAAAAAGGGTCATTCTACTCACTCAAGTGCCAAGTGTTTTAGTCAGCTTTCGCTGCTGTGACTAAAAGACCTGACAAGAACAACTGTAGAGGAGGAAAGTTTATTGGAGGGCTCATGATTCAGAAGTCTCAGTGCTTGGAGAGCCAGCACCAGGGTACCAGGTGAGGCTGAACATCATGGTGGAAGAGTGTGGCAGAGGGAAGCAGCTCACAGGATGGTCAGGAAGGAGAGAGAGAGAGAGAGAGAGAGAGAGAGAGAGAGAGAGAGAAGAGATCAAGCTACTTGATACAAATAAATACCCCAAAGTCACAGCCCCAGTGCCCCACCGTCTCCAGCCACACCCCACCTGCCTTCAGTTACCACTCAATTAATCCCATCAGGTGATTAATTCACTGATTTGGTTAAGGTTCTTGTAACCCAATCATTTCTTCTCTAAATCTTCCTGCATTGTCTCCCATGTGAGCTTTTGGGGATCACCATATCCAAACCATAACACCTAGTATGGACACAAAGAGACAGAGCCTTATAACAGAGAAGATCTGAGCATTTAGAGCCACAGCTGAGTTGGCTCTGAAGCCTGGTTGTCACTTACTAGATGTGTAGCCCTGAGTGATCTGGGCTACTTTCTGGCTTTGTTGCCTAATAATCTGAGAGGAAAAATAAATACCTGTTCACTTGATTTCTATATGAACTGAATGAGATAATTACATTTATTAGTTAGCATTAATCTTAATAATTGGCAAGTAGATTGTTTAAATCTAAAATATAACTTTCAGGACACAATGAGAATTAGAATACAGACCCCATTGATTCTTTTTCTTATATTATTGATGATGTTCTTGTATAACTTCCCTGAATTCTATGAACTGAATATTTATTTTAGTCAGTTTTTTCACTGCTGTGACCCAAAGACCTGACAAGTACAATTTTAAAGGAGGAAATTTTATTTGGGGGGTTCACAGTTTCAGAGGTCTCAGTTCACAGATGGCCAATTCCATTCCCCAGGACCTGGAATGAGGCAGAACAGTGTGGCAGAGGAAAGCAGATGAGAACATGGCGCCAGGAAGCAGAGAGAGAGCTCTGCTCAACAAGGACAAAATATAAACCCCCAAGGTACACCCCCAGGGACCCACCCATTTCAGTCACACCCTACCTGCTTACAGTTATCATCCAGTATTAGGGGATTAACACACTGATTAGGTTAAGACTTACATAACCCAATCATTTCACTTCTAAACCTTCTAACATTGTTTAGGGGACACCTAATATCTAAACTATAACAATATTCCAGCCTAGTCTGTGGCAAAACACTTCTCAAAAACAGACTGATGCCACAAACAAGTACTGGACTCAGAACCAACCCCCTCAGCTCACAATCATTTACAACTTTAATTGCATCTTTTAGAGGAAGTAAGCATAGTTTGCCTCATAGCTACGTATGTGCCTATAACACCAAAAAAGAAAAATATTAAACACCAGTAAACAACAATGTAATAAGTACTGGTTTGAACGTCAAGCTTAAGGAATGAACAATTATCAAAGGAGCTCAACTTGGAATAATACATGTAAGGTGCTGTTCTGTGGTGTTTTATGTGGAAAAACCATAAAATGGGCTTACTACCTAAATTATGAAACTATATGAAAACTCAGAAAAGGTTTGCAAATCTATTGAGATCCAAATCAAAATAAATATCAGAGGAAGATAGTCCTGGCTGTGGCATTAGGCTGCTCAAACTTGGGGCAACCTTGACCCATAAAAATGTTAGTTTCCTAAAATATATCCCAAAACCTTAATGAGCACCCAAAAGCATGCCTTGGGAGTGATAAAGGCTCAGCTTTGTTCTTGCTCTAGACTTTAAAATCCTAATATCTAAAGCTAATGAAGCAGTTGAATTCAGAGACTAGGATAAAAATCAAGCCTCAGACCTGGGAGAGTTCTGTATTTAGTTCATTTGAAGTACAGATTGCAGGACTATAAACCTCGTGTGCTGTCTCTCACTCTTTTTCTAGAATATATTTCAACAGATCATTTAATATAAGGTGTTACGTGACCTGGAACAGTACCCTTTTGCAGATTAGGACTCATTGGGCTTTCAGTTGCATTTGACTATGAAGCTGATGACCTCCCTAACCGGGAGGAGCTGGCTATTTTTAACCACAAACACAGAGAAAATGCATGGACAAATATGAAAGAGAATTTTTACACAGGTAGACCTCAGAATGCTTAATGTTTAAAAGGTTTTTGTTTGTTTTGTTATTGCATGGGAATTTCTTGTGTTAACTTTAGAAAGTAACAGGAATGGGAAGCCTGTCCCTAATTAAACTACTTTAGTTTAACCAGCAACTTGGCTCAGAGTAGGTCTTTTTCCTCTCTTCTCTAGATTCTTTATATCTTTAAACTGATACTTAAAAATTGTGTGTATAGAGTACCATGTGAGGTTTCAATAGATGCTTACATTTTAAGATGTTCAGATCAGGGTAAATGTATCTATCTCCTCAAACATCTATCCTTTTTGTGTGTGTGTGTGTGTGTGGTGAAAACATTTTAACTCCTTTCTCCTAGCTCTTTTAAAGACATGGTACATTACCTTTGTTTGGAGTCACCCTGCTGTACAACAGAATATCAGAACTTATTTCTTCTATCTATTACTTAGTACCTTTAGATCAACCTGTCCCTGTCCTTTCCACTTAACTCTCCTCAGTCTCTGCTAACCACTATTTCACTTCTCAACGCCGAGGAGATCAACTTTTTTAGAATCCATGTATGAGTGAGATAATGTGGTATTTATTTGGCTATGCCTGGGTTATTTCACTTAACATCATGACCTCCAGTTCTATCCATGTTGTTGCATGTGACAGGACCTCATCTGTGGGAGGCCATCCTTGCACATGATTGAGTTACCTCCCCATCTGGGTGAGAGGTGCTCAGACAATTTCTCTTTGTGTTAGAGCTTTCCTCACCCTTTTTGGGTCGGAGGGCTTGACTGTGTGGAGGCCAGCCTGACCACAGCCCTCGAATATCCAGTCATCTCACCTGACCTTGGAACACTGCCCCCCTTAACCTTCATTGGATGGGATTTTCCCCAGAATTTTTTGTTCCCCAATAACAGTCTTCTCCCTGGTGCACTTCTCTCTCGCTAGCCTCTTAAGTAAACCTCGCTACTTCTTGGGTAGCTTGAGGCTGGGAGTTCCAGGAGCCATCCTGGAGCTGGTTTAAAGGTAATTACAAAATTACATATAAGAGGAAGTGAGGGGAAAGGGGAAAAAAAACAAGAGAGAGAAATGAAGTACAGTAGATGGGGTAGAGAGAGAAGATGGGAGGGGAGGGGAGGGAAGGGGAGGGGGATAGTAGAGGATAGGAAAGGCAGCAGAATACAACAGACACTAGTATGGCAGTATGTAAAAAAGTGGATGTGTAACCGATGTGAATCTGCAATATGTATACAGGGTAAAAATGGGAGTTCATAATCTGCTTAAATCAAATGTATGAATTATGATATGTCAAGAGCTTTGTAATGTTTTGAACAACTAATAATTAAAAAATAAATAAAGAAAAAAAATAAATAAAAATAAAGGTAATTGGAGTCTGTGTCTTGAATTTAAACTCCCTTAGGATTTTCCCACATAGCCGGACCTTAATATATCATCTGCGCTGGCTGGGGACTAAACTCATTCTTTTCTGGCTGTATAGTGTCCCATTGTGTGTACATACCACCTTTTATGCATTCATCAGTTGATGCCCTCTTAGTTTGTTTCTATTTCTCAGCTATTGTGAATAGTGTTGCAGTGAACAAGGGAGAGTGGATGTGGGGAAAATAGCTGTGTGTTAGTTTTTGGATA
Organism: Marmota monax; assembly: GCF_021218885.2. Lineage (NCBI taxonomy): Eukaryota > Metazoa > Chordata > Mammalia > Rodentia > Sciuridae > Marmota > Marmota monax. The sequence continues at coordinate 7,536,395 of NW_026692132.1, forward strand.
GATATTATTCAGTAGGGAGGGAATAATTAATGATGGGTGAGAGAGAAATAATTCTTATTTTGTCCCCTGCAATGGAGGAGAAAGAAAAGCTTGTTCAGGAGAAATCTCAATGTGATTTGGGGTGGTCAGGGCTGGGAGTCCTCATGCTTCTCAGAACACAAGGGTGAGCATGCATTTTCCTGCCTATTGTGGGGTTTCCAGCACCCTGCCAGAGTAGATTCCTGCTCAGGAGGTGTGAGCAGCTTGAGAAATAGAAAGTCTGAAATAATTAGTAAGAAATAGAGACAGAGCCAGAAATTAGATAAGTCGAGTGCTTGATAGGTCTTCCAGTCCTGATAGGAGCTAGAACTAAACAACTAAAAAATGGTTCCTGTTCTTTATTTAAGCAGGAGTACATCAAAGTTTCAGTGGGAGGAGTCTGGGTGCTTGCTTCTCTGTGTGGCAGGGGTATAAGTTGATTGGCATTTTGGCAAGCCACACCCATCTCCCAGAGATGTGTGGCTCCAGCATGTCAACCCATCTCCAATGCTGTGCTAAACATTTTTTTAAATATATTTTTATTTGTTGATGGACCTTTATTTTTTTTACTTATATGCATTGCTGAGAATCAAACCCAGAGCCTCACACCTGCCAGGCAAGCGCTCTACTACTGAACCACAACCCTTTTGATGGAGCTACATAGGAATCCACATGAACCAAGCATTCTCAAACCAGCAAGGTTCCTGCTGGGAATTCCTGATCCCAGGTTTTCCTGCCTAATGGCTTCTACATTGCTTTGGTTCACACACAGTTCACAGATGGCTCCCAGCACCTGTCACTGCAGGAAGAACTATTCACTACTTGTGAATCCTAGGTAATACAGGAAATTTGAGGGAAAAAAGTTATTGAGCTAGTCCAATACTGTCTGGTTGCAAGAAAGAAAGCAATCAGAGATCTGATGCCTCAGTACTCCAGACCTCACACCAAATTGTACCAGCCCTATCTTCCTTCTGTAGGAATTGTGGCTTTCCTTAGCAGGAACTCAATAAACGAGATTTTAACAGCACTTGCTATTTTAACCCTCACAGTACCAATGAGAGAAATACCAATCTTCGAAATGATGGCACTGAGGTTCCCTGTGGATAAATAAATTGCTCCGGAGTTTTGAACTGAGCTCTGACTGACATGGACCTGAGGTCTTCCTCTATAGTCCGCCTGCTTCACCATCCATCCCATCCCTTCCCTTGTGTGTGTCTTACTAGATAGCAATTGCAGAAGAGACTCACTTCTCTTCCCCTAAAGGAAAATAGTTTTAAGATTTCCTCGAGTGGAGAGGGCAAGTGTTGAAATGGATTGACATGTTTATATGCAACAGGGACACAATTTTACTCTGTAATTAATTAGCCTGTGAACACTGATAAATGTACGTTTTATGACACCTTCAAAAATGCTATTTGTATGCCTAACAATTACTCAACATATCACAGCAGCTTGAGAGTCCAATATTTAATTAAAATAAGAACTACCACTGATCCTTAAGAGCTATACAACATTTTCAATAAAGATACACAAAGTCTAGGTTTGCCCAACAAAATCACACAACAAGAATTTTTTTTTAAATCACACAACCACTTTATTGTGAAGCAGAGATTCAAACCCTTGACATTAAAGTCTGTGGCTAGTTCTTTTTGTACGATACTTGTTGTGTTAGCTTTTCATCACTGTGACCAAAATACCTGAAAAGAAACACATAGAAGAGGAAAAGCTTATCTGGCGCACACAGTTTCAGAAGTTTAATCCATGGTAAACTGAATGCATTGCTTTGGGCCCAAGGCAAGAAAGAACACCAGGGCAGAAAGGCACTACAGGAGAAAGCTGCTCACCTCAGGGTAGCCAGGAAGCAGAGAGTGAGAGCCTAAGGAGCCAGGGACAACATATACAACCCCCAAGGGCATGCCCCCAGGGACCTGCTTCCTCCAAGCCTGCTCCATTTACTTACAGTTACCACTCAGTCATCCACTCAAATTATTAACCCATCAAATAGGTTAACTCACTGAGTAGGTTACAGTTATCATAATCTAATAATTTTACCTGAAAACATTCCTTCATTGTCTCACACTTGAGCTTTTGGGGGACATCTCAGATCCAAATCCTATATCTGATCACTAGCTGCTGAAGACCATTGATGTTCCTACCACCTCACTCTACCATGTCTCATCTGGCAGCCTGCCTTTAAAATTATTCATTCATCAAGTACAAATTTCTCCTCTCTTATTAGTTACTATATAATGATTGGGAATGTAATGATAACCATAAGCAGAAAAACTAACATAAAATTAGAACTTTGATTAGCGTCTTAAAGAAGTCTATGATGCTGCTCACATTTGATTGGGGCATTTCATATAGTGTGAGGGTAAGGAAAGGTTTCTTGAAGAAGAGACAATTAAACTCAAACCTCAAAGCTAAGTGGCAACAAACCATATAAAAGTAGAGGAGTATTTCAGGGAAAGGAAATGCATGCAGAAAGGATGATGGAAAGGAAGCATGTCACAAAAACTGCGAGAAAACCCTGGAAGCCAGAACAGAAACCAAGCAGGGTGTGTGGAGGTAGGAAAAGTGTGAGATAAAGACAACCCATAATATGGATGCATTTTTAAAAGACTATTTTAAGAGCAGATTTAGGGACACAGCAAGTTTGAATAGAAAATACAGAAATATCCAATATATACTGTGCCCCAACACATGCACAGTGTTCCCCATTGTCAACATTTCCCACCACAGTGGTACCTTTGGAACAATTGATGAATCTACACTGACACATCAATATCACCTGAAGTCCATAGTTTACATTAGGACTCACTCTTAGTGTTTTAACCATGTGGATTTTCATTATTATACTATAAAAAATATTTTTTTCCTTCTTACTTTAACAAATATATGTTATTTGTGCCAATTAGTTATACATGACACGGAATGCATTTTGATTCAGACTCATTGTATATAAATGGAGCACAACTTTTCATTTCTCTGGCTATATACAATGCAGAGTCACACCATTTATCCCACTCCTCGGTTTATACCCAAAGGACAAAATCATACATGTACATAGGGTAATAATGTCCAGCTCACTCAATCATCTTTCCTATCCCCATACCCCTCCTCTCCCCTCATTCCCCTCTGCATAATCCAAAGTTCCTCCATTCCTCATTTGCCCCCCTCCCCAGCATCCACTTATCAGAGGAAACATTTGGCCTTTGGTTTTTTGTGATTGGCTTATTTAGCTTAGCATGATATTCTCCAACTCCATCCATTTACCTGTAAATGCCATAATTTCATTCTTTATGGCTGAGAAATAGTCCATTGTGTATATATACCACATTTTCCTTATCCATTCTTCTGTTGAAGGGCACTTAGTTTGGTTCCATAACTTAGTTATTATGAATTGAACTGCTATAAACATTGATGTGGTTCTTTCACTGTAGTATGCTGATTTTAAGTCCTTTGGGTATAAACTGAGGAGTGGGATAACTGGAACAAATGGTGGTTCTATTCCAAGTTTTATGAGTAGTATCCATGCTGCTTTCCAGAGTGGTTGCACCAATTTGCAGTCCCACCACCAGTGTATAAGTATTCCTTTTCCTCCACGTCGTCACCAACACTTATTGTTGCTAGTATTCTTAATAATTGACATTCTGACTGAAGTGAGATGAAATCTTAGTTTTGATTTGCATTTCTTTAATTGCTAGAGATGTTGAACATTTTTTCATATATTTGTTGATCAATTGCATATTTTCTTCTATGATGTGTCTGTTCAGTTCCTTAGCCCATTTATTAATTGGGTTATTTAGGTTTGTGTGTGTGTGTGTGTGTGTGTAGTTCTTTATATATCTTAGCAATTAGTGCTCTATCTGATGTGTGTGTGTGGTAAAGATTTTCTTTTATTTTGTAGGCTCTCTCTTCATGTTATTGTTTCCTTTTCTGAGAAGAAGATTTTTAGTTTGAATCCATCGCATTTATTAATACTCGATTTTATTTCTTGCACTTGTTAAGGAAGTCAGGTCCTAAGCTGACATGATGGAGATTTGGGCCTACTTTTTCTTCTATTAGGCACAGGGTCGCTGGTCTAATTCCTGGGTCCTTAATCCATTTTGAGTTGAATTTTGTGCATGGTGAGAGATAGGGGTTTAAGTTTATTTTGTTGCATATGGATTTCTAGTTTTCCAAGCACCATTTGTTGAAGAGGCTTATCTTTTCTCCAACGTATTTTTGGCGCCTTTGTCTAGTGTGAGATAACTGTATTTATGTGGGTTAGTCTCTGTGTCTTCTATTTTGTACCATTGGTCTACATGTCTATTTTGGTGCCAATACCATGCCATTTTTGTTCCTATAGATCTGTGGTCTGGTATTGTGATGCCTCCTGCTTCACACTTCTTGCTAAGGATTGTTTTGTCTATTCTGGGACTCTTGTTTTTCCAAATGAATTTCATGACTGCTTTTTCTATTTCTATGAGGAATGTCATTGGGATTTTGATTGGAATTGCATTATATCTGTATAACACTTTTGGTAGTATGGTTATTTTGATTTTATATCCTGCTGCTTTGCTGAATTAATTTATTAGTTCTAGAAGTTTTCTGGTGGAATTTTTTGGATCCTCTAAATATAGAATCATGTCAGTGGCAAGGTTACATTACTTTAACATATATTAATAGAGTACCCATAATAGACCATGCACTGAGGAGCCGGTGATGAGAGATGATGGCCCCAGAACTCAGAGAATTAGAGTCATGTCCGGAATCCATGAAACAGGTAATTAAGATCCAATCCTATGATAAAAGGAGTGAAGATGCTAGAAGTATTTGGAGGAGGTACACCAAACCAGACAGGGTTGTCAGAAAAGAGTCAACTGGGACCTGAAGATGAATGAACATGAACATTACCCAGTGGAGAGATGGGGAAGTGTCTTACAAGACAAGGCAATAAATTTGAACATCCACAGTTGAAAGGGAAGATTACTAAAACTTCAAATAGAAGGAAAGAGGTTCAGAGATGAGGTTGAATATTTAGGTTGGGACCAACACAGGTCTAATAAGTCGTGTTAGAGAAATAGCAATTTATCCAAAGTCTCTGACTATGGAATTGAAAATGGATTGAACTAGACACCTCAGAAGGTAGAAACATATATAAAGAAGTTTCTACTATACTCAAGATAAGAGGTGATGGTGATCTAAACTGAAGCAGCCACAGCAGGGATAGAAAGAGGCAGATGGACTCACGTTATGTCTAGAAGGTAGAATAAATGGGCTTTGTTTTATGTAAACTGCCTTCGTCTATGAACATTTTCTTTCATGCCTTCTTAGTAGACAGGAGGACGACTTTGCCCATGGCCTCTGCTAAAGAGACAGCCTAATTTGCACCACAAGGTACCATCACTCACAGGTCCAGATGACTGAAGAAGAGGTATTTATGTATTTGCCCCAAAGCTGGATTATATCCAGTAATATTATTATCCAATGTAAATAAATTCATATTGTCTTCCTTGTGGGTTAATCAAGAACTACAAGGAGAATAAGGTAAAGAGTTGAATCCAATCTAAAAGTATGAGGAATCCAAGCCACAAGGTGAATAGCTTGAAGTTACAGTCTTCAGTGAAGAGCATACATCTCATCAAGCTGCACATGTCACTGAAGTCACACTCAGAATTATGTTGTGGTTCCTGCTGTCCACAAGAGTATGGGGCTCTTTCTGCGACTGCATGACTTTGTCTTCCTATAACAAATCCCCACTGCTTGAGAAAATTTGAGTTAGTCTCAATTTCATTGAAACTGGAACAAGAAATCATACATCTTTTAAGAAAGGTCAAGACATCAGACATCCTCAAAAGTACTGAGACAATAGAATTTTTATTTCAAAAACCATTCCCAGAGAGAGCTCTTTTCAACTGGTAGTTTTTGTCAAGAGCATACAGGAAGATGTAATGGCAGTGACTGGTGGTTCTATATTTTCTGTGAAAAAAAATGAGCAAAAAGAAAAAGGACTTCAAAGATAGTTGGAAAAATTTGGATCTGATTTTCTATAAAAGTAATGTATATTTTATGCTGTAAAAATTACATAATGAGTCTCCTCCAGATAAAATAGATAGAAAGTCATTTTAGAGAAACATACTGTTTTTTTAACTGGAATTCAGCATACAAGTTCCTCTCCAGGGTTCACATACTATAATGGTTGCATTGATGGTGACCAAGGATCAGTTTATCAGCTCTGGTGGCCACAGAATCCCTGGGAGCCACCTGGGACAGGCTGCAGCCTGCAGAGCTTGATTTCACATTGTGAGAGGGGGTGTTATGGCAAATACAAGATTAGCATTTACAGTCAGAATGCATCATTGAAGGCTTGGCTCCATGCATTCAAGTTTCTATTAGAGAATCTTTAAAGTACATGTAGGAATATTTTTTAATGGTTACTGTGAGGATTTTTTATTTAAGAAGAGTCACCATGTGGAAAAACATCAAATAAACTGGACAGCACCATAAACTTAATATTTGTGATAAGGAAAGTTTTCTTACTGAATAAAGAAAACTGGTGAAATTCACAAGAGCAATTAAAGAAGCTGACTTTGGGATCAGATAGGTCTAACTCTGAGAGATCACTTATTAGATCACTAACTCCATAATATTGAATGAGTTATTTAAATACTCCAAGCCTCAGTTTTATAACAGCAATAGGCTAAAATAGCAATGTACCTCATAAGCTATTATGATTTCATGCTAAATTACATAAGGGCATGATTATAAAGCATGAATCCTTATAATTCATATTATTATATACTCTAAGTGTTTCTTAAAAGTATAGTAGATGCATCAAGTGGCATTTCAAATATTATTTATAAGCAAAGTGTCATTCTAGATCCAGTAACATCTTGGATTGTCTGTCCCAAGAAGCAACGCAGAGTGGGAAACCTTGAGGATGAATCTAGTATTCATGCTAGCTAGCATTATGTTTCATTCATGGGGCATATCAGTTTCCTCTTTGCTAACATCTTACATAATTAGCAAAAGGAAATTAAATGTAGATTTTCCAGCCATAGATCTGCAGTTGTCATTTAGGGAGCATGGGGAACTGGTGGGCCATAGTGAGGAAATATATTTCCTTAGTATCAGTGTTTAATTTATTGTTTAGTCTTCTAATCTAGTTTAGAGGCAGAAATTTGACAGGAATAAAATATTCTATTCTATGTTAAATGAACACCTCTAACCTTAGAGATTGTAATCTTGAATCCTATTTGGAATATAGCTTTAATGTATCCAGCCATTCAACAAGTATTTTTTTTGATCTGGATTGAGCATTGGCTATTTAACATGAGCAAGATACATGTGGTCCCTGCCTCTAAACGCTAATGGCCCACAGAGAACATAGATAAGATAACCAGCAATTATAATACTATATGTTAAAAGCTATGATAGGAAAAGTATGCTTAATGAGTAAAGAGGAAGGGAATATATCCACACTCACAAGAAAACAATCCTATCATATAAAAACACTCTTCTGCCCTATTAAATAGTACCCAGATTCCCTTGATAGAATCTGGCTTATTTGTCTCTACATTCTCTGTAATATCTGAAATATGACTTCCCAGAGGTAATTGCCTGGAGTATATCCAGCTGATTGGCTTTGTTCATTTAACATCTATCCCAACCTCTTTGTACTATCATACAAGGCTAGAAAGTGAAAAACACTATTTCTCAGGCTCCCTTGCATATCTTGTTATGGATGTGACTTGGATTATGCCAGTTAGACAGGATCACACAAGATTTGTTTTGGAAATGAATAAAATAGAAACAAAAGTGGTACATGAACACATCCATTATTGATGCATATTGCAGCAGGCACATTGGGCTGGAGCCAACTCCTTTAACACTGACTCCCTGGATTACAGTCAAGGTGGTATGAACCTGAGGCCAGAAGTTTAAATACTGGTTTCCTCATTCCTTGCTTTTCAAACTGTGACAGAGTAGCAATTCTCTTGATGGGACAGTTCTGTTAAGTGTTACCTATTTCTAAAGTCATTCCCAGAGGACCAGCCTAAGTGCTTCTCCAGCACTTTGGACAATGCTGTAACAAATTAATTCTCCCTAATAAGTCCTTTTCTGCTCAGACCAGCTGGAACTGTCTCTACTATCTGCAATCTATCCTTATTTCAGCCTTTTAAGTAAAAAATGAATTTTTCAGAAATAGATACTATGCTCCATAGTGAGTACATAAAGAAGCTCTATGACATAGGCCACTAATTAAGTGTGAAAATAGTAGGAATGGGCCCAGAATGGCCATACTTAATCAACTACATTCATTATTCTGCTTTAAATGATTTGAAAATATGTTGTTTTTCAATAATTTGGAGTCACCCAAGACCATTCAATGTGGCTCTGATATATGTTTAGCACTGGCATAAAGCAAAGTAGACGATTCAATCCATCACATTTGAGCAGTTGTTGTGGTCTTCTGAGGTCTAGAAAGAAGGAAATCAATGAGAAGAAACAGGTCAGTGTGTCTTTAGCATACTGGAGGAGGTGGAGACCTGACCAGCAGATGTGATTATTAGCTTTTCTCAGATGGTGTGATTCCAGAGGTTATAGAACAATGACACTTACCTGGAAGATGCTCTACTTAATTGCCTTGGGTCTGTTTCTAGATTCATCATAGATTTTTAAAATATTTATCAAGCAGACAATGACACAGTGAGTTTTTTACACATATAAATTCACTCTTCTAAATTCATCTCATGGATGAAAATGCTAAATCTCATGAAGAGTAAGTGGTATTATACTCCCAGGTCCCAGAGCCAGTAGTCAGCAGAGCCAGGATTCTCTGGCTCTTTAATGTTATGTGCAGATTCTTGAATGGCAGTTTACATTATACTGCCTCGCACAAAGAATTTCCTTCCAGAGAAAGAATACATCAGCCAACTGACTTTCAATATTCAGGTCCTCTTGCCAGCCATAGTTCTCTGCAAAATAAACCATTGTATCTGGTTGTAAAATGGTCCCTTGTGAATTGGGGAAGCATGATATACCATATTCACTGCCCCAGACCTGATCCATCGATTATGTAAATTTTAGGGGTGACAAAGTTAAGAACAGGCTCAGAAACATGTATAACCCACAAAAATGTTGCCATCCTGGGGAGTAGGTGGCTGGATAGCCAGCAGACTCCAATGTCCTTCCCAACCTCGCTCCCTCCCTCCCTTCCTTCTTTCCTTCCTTTCTCTCTTCTAAATCCCTTCTAAGTCCACAGCCTCCATCTCTCTTCTTCTTCCCTTTGTTCTCAAGAGGCTGTTGTGGCTTATACATGAAGCCTTTGGGTGTTCAACATACATGCATGACACAGATTTCTGAGCTATTTTGGTGAGAGGCTTGCCCTCGTGTTGTTCAAACAATAAAGATTTTTCAAAGGTTTTATAATCCTGCAGCTCAGCCCTCTCTTGACTAGACTCTCTTTAATACAGACTCTGTCAACAGCAGGGAGTCTCAGCAGCTGCTTTTGTGATGTAATTTAAGGGTCAATGAGAAGGCATCTCTGACCCTCATAAAATTTGTCTCTTTCAGTTCAATAGTATCTAAAAACTCAGAGATTTATTCATTTAAACTGTGACTTCTCACATATACCACAATTCAAAAAGTTCTGGGAAACTAGTAGATAAGCTTTATCGGTCATAAACATCGCACTGAGCCTGAGTGTATCAGATCCTCTGCATAATGGATGTTTTTAATAAGTAAGACCAGAGAGGGAAACCTCAAAGCATAAGTATGTATTTAAGATCCAGAACAATGGGGCGTCTCTGTCTTTCTGCAGCCCAACTCTGTTGGGGAGTGAGGTTAAATGCATGATTTCACATTCTGTTGTCTCTTTTCTATTTCACTGGATTCTCTGCAATCTTCTCCTGTTGCCACATTAGTGTGGTCATTGAACTGTAAGCCTCTAAGGTAGAAGAAATATTGCTCACCTGTGTCCCCAGCATCTAGAACTGGTATTGCCACAGTGCTAAACAAGGATTTCTTGAAGAAAAATTTTGTGGAAAAAATGATCTTCAAATCAGCAGTATTTCATTCTTATTCATTTGCCATCTTTGGAACATTTGTTCATTGTTTCCTTTTTTTGAAACATCTTTCCTTTGATGTCTGTGTTCCACACTTTCTTTGGGTAGAGATGAATGGAAGGAGGATGCACACTGACTAAGGGATTGGACTCTGGAATCGAATGGACAAAGTTAAGATCTTCTACTTTGGAGTTGTGTGACTTAACTCTCCAATCATGCTTTCTCATGAAAAATGTGAGTGAGGCTCTGAAGAAGCTGCCTCATCAATACTAATGCCACACAATGCCACATACATAGTAAGCTGTCAATAAACAGTAGACATAATCAACCCATTAAACCCATTTGGTTGTTATATCTTATGCTCATTCTCATTCACATGTCATTTAAGTACTAATGAGAAAGTAGAAGATCCCTCAGAGTTTCATCCTTCTTATGAATTCTCATCCATTCTATAATGTCCATTACCCATTATATCTTCATGATATACCCCTTAATTCTTAAGTCTCATTTATGAATCATAAACTCCTGGATTGCAGATATTACCAGGTGTTTCCCCACTCATTTACTCTACCTCTTGAGTACACTGTGAGACCTCACTTCCTGACCTTTCTTGTAAGTTTTCAAGGCTGTATGAGTAAACTCTATGAATGGAATATTGTGCAAATGGAATGATTTACCTCTAATGCTGGTCCAGCAGACATTATCCATGTGGCTCTCCATACTTTCCCTCCTCTTCCAGTTGATGCAGATGATCTAGGAGACCAGGAAGCCTTAAGGAATAGAATGGCCATAATGTTGAATAAGCCAGTTTGGGCCATTATCCCAAAATGCACAATCTTAAACTCCACAGTCTCCACAGATATTGAAATTGTAAAAGATCAAAATCCCTAAAGTCTAAATCCCCAAATCCCAAAAGTGTAATGCTGGAAAAAAAAATTTAAAAATTCTTTAAAGGACATTTATTTACATTTTTAAAAGAGGTTTCATTTGAAAAATATAAAAAACATAACGGAATACTTCACAGACCACTTTATACAATAAAATAGTTGATAATAACACATAATTTTTATAAGCATAAACACTCATATACTAACAATAGTTACATGTGTAAAATAGCTATGAGCAGAAAAACAATAACCAGGCAAACTATTTATAAAAGAAATAAACTAAAAGGCTAAATGTATAGATGAATATTACAATAGTTGGTAATTGTATGCACAAAACTTTTAATGTCTTTTGACAAGACTGATGAAAAACTTCAGTGAATCACTATGGAACATCCATCCAGTTGCCCAAAACGCTGAGATCTTAAGAAATTCTATACTTCACAAATACCTATGTTAAAAACATTTGACAGTTCTTCTTTTGCTGATGAAGTTTCAATGTTTTTATGCACTCACACAACACTTCTACACAGATAGTAGCTCTTTTGTGGAGCCAAATTTAGCTAAAAAATGCTTTAAATGAATTAGAGCTCCCTAAAAGTTTTATGCAATTTGTACCTTCAGGACTAGAAATGATGTGAAAATGAAACACATAGCATAGTGGATTGTTAAAAAAAAAATGCTGATTATTTAAAATAATGAGAAAAATCTTTTAAAAGAAAATTTAACACAGAAACGTGTATTGCAGAGATAGATTGTGGGCAATTGCATGGAAGTAGTCCACAAGAGCTGGCTGACTTTCAGAATCTTTAACCATAGTCTAAAGTCTTGCATGATGATGAGTAGCAGCTTGCTTTCTCTTAGGGGTGGGCTCTCCTCAGAATCACATACATTTTGCACATGGTGTTGCTATTTTTGACTCTTCTACAATTCAATGTGCACTGAGTGAGCATTCTCTGTTAAATTTTCCAAGTTTGAGCCTCACCGACACACTCAGAGTATACTTTCCAGAATGAGTGTTCATTCTGCCTAACATGATAGAACCATCCTGCATACAGCTGAAAACACACTGATCCCCTCCCCAGAATGTGGCTTTCTACCCCTCTTACGTAGTCTTGTTTTTCAATGGGAATTGCAATTTTGGACATTTTAGCATGCAGGATTTCAAACTTCAGGATTTTATATTTTGGGATTGTGATTGTTTTTTTTTTTTTTTAGAGATTAGACTTCAGGAATTTTAGACTTTGGGTATTTTGATCTTTGGGGATTATGGTACTCAAGATTGTGTCTTTCAGTGTTCCTAAATGACCATGGGAAAGGCTCCCTGCTAACCAGGAACATCTGTATTGGTCTTGGCACAAGCAAGGAACAAACATTTCCTGGATTAATATGTTGAGATTTAGTAGGACGTTTGTGTAACTCTAACACAAGCCCTTTATCTAGCAGCCTAGTAGAACTTTCACTTAGCTGTACTCTCTACAAATCAAACTCAGAGTATCTAACATTTGAGTTTATAATTGCTGACATTTTTACTGATGGGAATTCTTTGCTTGACCAAAATTTGTTCAGGCTTATGTATCTTCTCCTAACTTAATCCATGTACTTCCTAATAAAACCCAGCTTTCACAAAGAGTCCTACTAACTTGTATGATACTGTGAAATAATAAGAAATTTCTATGTTCTGGTTTCTGCCCCCAGTTCCTGGTGTGGAGATCCTAAAACTCTTGTAAATAGGGCTCTGGGTGGATCTTTTGTTCTATTTGGTCTTTGCCCCAGATTCCAGATTCAAATCTCCTAAGACCTTTGTAATTTCCAGTGTTCAGAGCATCTGACACAGAACTCCCCAAACCCTGGGAGTTTTCTGGGTGATGGGAGCATCTTCTATTCAAATCATGCTACTCCGTGGACTCCTGATAACCTCAGGATAGGGGCCAGTTGCCAGGGTAACCAAGGGTGTAATTAGAGGTTTGGAACCTTTAGTTGTATCCTCCAACCTCAGGGGACAGAAGAGAGGCTGACAATTGAGTTGATCACCAGTGGCCAGTGATTTAATCAATCATGTCTATGTAATGAATTTCCATAAAAATCCTTGCTGAAAATGTGGAGGTCCATCAAGGATCATATATCCTGAAGCAGGTGTGAAAGAAGCTCCAGGCCCCTTCCCATATTCCTTGCCCCATCTGTCTCTTCCATCTGGCTCTTCACTTACATTTTTGACATAGCTTTTGTAATAAACCAATAAATGTGCTTCCTAAGTCCCATGAGCCACTCTAGCAAGCTAGTTAACCTCTAGGAGGAAGCTTATGTTGAAAGGTATCCATGGACTCTGTGAACTACATCGGCATTGCAACCTAGAGAATAGGAGAATCTGGTGTCTGGGCACTTCCAGTGGAAATTTCCTCCAGCCAAGATGCCCAAATGCATGTGACCCTATTCAATCTCTGCCTCAGGTTCCACGCAGCACTGGAGATGGGGTGACCTGCTACAGCCACACAGCCTCTCAGAGATGGGTGTGACCTGCGATGCCAATCAACCTGCTGACTGCAAGACACACAAAGCAAGACTCCACCCCTTAAACCTTATCCCTGCCTTTGATTATCCCCTTAAATAAGCCATGGGAGCCATTTTGTAATTGTCCATCCTTAGCTCCTATGTGGGCTGGGCCTATCAGGCGCTCTCCTTTAAAACTATTTTTCTGACTCTGTGTCTTTTGATCTTCACTAATTATTTCTGACTTACTTTCTCTAATGGCTTATACCCTCCTGGGCAGGAAAAGGGACCCCCTGGCGAGGCACTGGCAGCCTCCCCATAATCATGGGAACCTTGATTAAAAGCTGGTCACTCAGAAGTGTGGGTGACAACCTTCCACCTATAACTGGCATCTGAAGAGAGAAGCAATCTGTAGGACTTAGCCCTTAATCTGTATATATTGACTAACACCAGATAGACAGTGTCAGAAATAAATTCAATGACAGGACACCCAGTGGGTATTCAACAATTGGACATGTAAGTTAAAAAAAAAATGCATCTAGTATAAAATGCCTTTTGTGGAGTGGTTTGCAAAAGTAGGAAAAACACTTTTTTTTTCTTGTTCACACAGTTTTCTGTCAGTTTAGCAAGAATCTCTCATCTCTCACACTTGATACCTGATTACCTTCCATATCTGATTGCATTCCTTATCCTCCAGCTGATTTGTGACCACCTTGACCCGTCTTCATCAAGAATCCTATTAGGTCTTATTAGCCAGAAGCTTCTTTATCCTCAGTGTTTCTTCTTAGTAATTTTCCATCCACTGACCACACTCACCCTTGCTCCTTTGGCTATAAATTCCCACTTTTCCATGCTTCATTCAGAACTGAGCCCGATCTCTCCCTTACTGCAAAATCTCACTGTTGTGGTCCTATCCCTTTGGTACCTCAAAAAGTCTTCCTCACAGTACTTAACAAGTGTAATTAAATAAGCTTTTCTTTGGCATTAAAAACCTATCTAGGTGAATAAAATGGTGAGATCATCTCTGGAGCCTCCTGCACTTCACCTCACAGAATGCCATTGCTTAGGTGAATTTACCTGTCCTGGACCAATCTTGGTAGTTCAAGATCTTATATTGACAGCATAACAAAAATGGCAAAGCTTCTCAAGGGAAGAGTTATATTAGACCCATTTATAAGATTTATTAAGCCAGAATAAAGATGTTTTAATTTACACTGAGTATTATAACTGCCAAGCATTTCTTCAGGAGTACTTCAACTAATCAGAATTAAATCAAAAGATGTGTCTGGAATCAAAACAAGGAGCCTCCTATTAACTCATTATGGGAGTCGAATATTTAGTGATACTGACCTCCAGTAACCCAAGTTGCACAATCTAACATCATCAGCATGAGAACTGCCCTTCATTCATTCTTCTCCTGTGTTTCACCAATACCTTACCCTTTCTTAAATCATCATTTTCCTGTCCATCCTCAATTATTAGTGTCTTCATTCAGATTCTCATCATTGCCATTAACAATTTCTTAACCTATATCTTTACCTACACTTTCATTCCACTTAAATAAATTCTCCACGAATTTGACAATCATCTTTCCAAAAATGCCTTGCACAATTGCATGATTTTTCCAATCGAGAATTCATAAGCATTAATCTTTCAGGATGAAATTCAAAGCTCCTTCATGAAATTTCCCCTGCTCACCTCCCCAATATCATGCATTACCATTTTTCTTATGCTCTGGTCATGCTGAAATGTGTGCATGCAGTCTTCTCTAAATAAGGCAGGCTCCTTCTCGCTGTCTTGACTGTGTACAAGTGCTTCCTCTACATGCAAAGATCTCTCTTCCTTTCCTTGCTGACTTCTTCCCATACTGGCTTAGCTACTCCCTCAACTTGCTCCTAATTACCCTACATGTCTATCTATCATAGATTGCATTCTAACATATTCTTAACTTTCTCATTCACCAATTTCTCTTCCACCAAATGATGAGTTCCTGAAGGTAATTACTTTTGTTATAATTTTGTATTACCTACTCCTAGGATAGCACCTGCCTAATGCATTATACCTGCCTAGTGAATATTTGTAGGAGAATAAATGAATGTAAAAGTAGATGGGATATATCCTTTTGGGTCAGCAACTCTTGACTACTTCAAAGATTTTGTTTACTCATTTAATTTAGTTCATACAGCAAAGAAGTTATTTTTACCTTATATTGTACATGAGGATCTGATCTCAGAGGAGTTAAGATCTACAGTGAGTAAGATGAAAGCCAAGTTTGAACATCAATGTGACTGTAAAAGTTGATTTTCTTTTTGAGACTATTCTTCATACAACTGCTCATAGGTTCAAAAGGCATCCAGGTATAAAAGGATAAGCTGGCCTAGAATCATCAGGAAAAGTTCTATGTAAGAAGCAAGTCCTTAGCTGGGACTATAAAATTGGTTAGATTTTGGATAAACTAAAATTTGAAGGCAGAAGCTGGGTGAAGTGGCACATGCCTGTAATCCCTGCAACTTGGGAGGCTGAGGCAGGAGGATCATGAGTTCAAAGCCAGCCTCAGAAACTTAGTGAGGCACTAAGCAACTCAGCAAGACCCTATCTCTAAATAAAATATTAAAAAGGGCTGGCAATGTGGCTTAGTGGTTAAGAACCCCTGGGTTCAGTCCCCAGTAACCGCCCTACCCCCCCAAAAAATTAAAGGCAGAATCTTTTAGGCAATGAAGACTAGCACCAATAAAACAACCCCCATATAAATTCATGGGTTGTGAGAACACCCATGATATTTTCGTATTCATTTTTTGAAAAACATAACTTAAACCTTGCCTCTGTCAATGAAATTAATTTCTGATTTTAAATTGCATGTTTTCAATTCTGCAGTTAGAAATATAAATGCAACTGAGGTTGTAATAGGAATGATAATATTTATATTGCAAAGAATGACTTCTAAACTGTTCATTTCTAGATAGAGAGCAAAAAGATTTGATGCTTACCATGTATCAGCTATTATATCACATTTCAATTTTTCAGTGAGGAGAAATTTTTGCCAATATATCATCATATTTAATCTATTGTGAGAATTTAAGCCTGACGAATGTTTGAAGATGTCAAAATCTTAGAATTAAGCTCGGTTCAATTTTAGGAAGGAGTCTGGGGCTGCTCACTAGTTTCCCAAATTATTTTTCCTCTCATGTGCAGGCTTGAAATCACTTTTTCTAGCTGTTCCCTCTGAAATGCAAAGAAAAAGTTAACAAACAGATGTCCTCAACAGAAGGCTGGGTGAACAAATTCACAAGAGCTGAAGGGCGTAAAGGCCAAAGGCAGGCCAATGCTCCATGAACACCAAAGCAGCTAATGGGGCCAAGCCTTTTCACCTGCATAATGCCATTTACTCAGTGAGAAAACATGGCCTAAACAAGTCAGGGAACTTGTCCAAAATCTCACAGGGAGCATGAGGGGAACCAGGATTAAAAGCTGTTTTGCAATTTTTGTTAGAGATTTGTGGGTCACTTATTAATCCCTCGCTGCCTCCTTCCATCTAGAAGTTAACCGAGAGAAAATAAACCCAAGAAACCAAGTGAAACTCAAATATGATAGCTTTACAAAGAAGAGTGAAATTATGACATTTGTAGAAAAATGGATGGAACTTAAGAGCATCATGCCAGGTGGAATAAGCCAATCTCAGATAGTCAAGGGTCACATGTTTTCCTCATATGTGAAAGCAAGAGAGAGGAAAGGGGAAAAAAGGCTATGTGTGTTGGGGGTGGGGATGTTCCTAAAAATAGAAGGGAGACCAGTAGAGGAAGGAAACCAGGAAGAGGGAAAGGAAAGGGGAGGTCCTGGGGAATGACATTAAAAAATTATACTGAATGTACAAATAGGTAACAACAAATGCCACTCTTTTATGTGATCTTAATGCACCAATGAATTTTTTTGAAAAGTAAAATAATAAATAAATTACAAGTATTTTTTTTCAAGCAAAGTTAAACTGGAAATCACAGTGGGACCTTCTACCTCCCACCAAAAACTTAAGACCTTGAAAAGCACGTGACAGAAGTCTCTAATCAGTTGCAAGAGAAAACTCAAAAAGAGCAGAGAATTGATTTATCTACCAGAAATAGAGCCTGATTCATCTGCCATCTCAAGGAGAAAGCAAGAGCACACATTGCCCCTGAGGAAAGGTCAGACCCAAAGAACAATGGCCCATGTTGCCTACAACCTAATAAAATAG
This sequence comes from Marmota monax, assembly GCF_021218885.2. NCBI lineage: Eukaryota > Metazoa > Chordata > Mammalia > Rodentia > Sciuridae > Marmota > Marmota monax. Next base: position 7,554,064 of record NW_026692132.1, read on the forward strand.
TCCAACCACCTCTGGCTTACAAGACCCAATAGGTGCCAGTCACTCCTCCAAAGGGGAAAAACAAGTGAGAGACAAATGTCATTGCTCATACCTGGAAAGTAGAGTGGAAGTCCCTCATGGAAATAAGAGCAGGAAGTACATAACATTTTTTACTATATGCAGAGCCTCATCTTCAGCTTCTATAGATAATTGGAACCCTTTATAATAGAACCTCAAATTAAGATCAATCTTCATTGGTGATAGAAGCAGCACAGAACCACCTTTACATGGGGAAATCAACCTTAAGGAACATTCTTCAATGTAGCATTTGCATTTAATATTTAACACAATGGTGTTATGTTTTGGATATAAAGGATCCCCCAAAGGCTCTTGTGTTGAAGGCTTGGTCCTCAATGCAACAGTGTTCAGAAGTGTGGATTTGGTAAGTGATTGTATCATATGGACTCTGACCTTATCAATAAACTAATTGATTGAAGGATTCACAGCTAAATAGACTATTGGAAAGTAGGGGAAACTGTAGGAGGTGAGACCTAGTTGAAGGAGTAAGTCCTTGGAGGCATGACCTTGGACATTATATCTTGTCCATGGCTCTTTCTCTCTCTGCTTTCTGGCTGCTATGAGGTGAGTAGCTTTGCTTTTTTTCCATGACCTTGTAAGGGACCGGCGAAACGTCGGAGGAAGAGACCACCAAGAGACTGTCTCATGCAACAGCAAAAGGGTTTATTTGGGGACCAGCATGCTGGGGCTCAGAGCTCACTAGAGCAAAGAGAGATAGAGCCCTGGGAACAGCTTAAGCAGAGCTTATATACTTTTCTTGGAGAGGGCAGGGAGGGAAGTTCATTGACGGGTCAGGGCGAGTGGGCAGTTTGCCTGCAACCGAGTGAGGGAGTGCATTCTGCAGTTTGGCAGTTGGGGACAGCACATTCTGGGAACAAGATTAGCAAACAGTTCTCAGGATTTCAACAGTGTTTTGTTAAGCATACAGAAAAACGGAGTGATAAGTACCTATTTTATTAACCTTTCAACCTTCCACCATGATATTCTGCCTTACCTCAGGCCCAAGCAATGCAATTAATCAACCTTGGAATAAAAGCTCTGAAACTATGAGCCAAAATGAATCTTTTCCCTCTAAGTTGTTTATCTTCAGATATTTTGTCACAGTAATAAAAAGCAGACTAATACAAATGATACATGATTTTTAAAACTCTTTTGAGAATTAAATGGTCCCCCTCTTGTAAATATTATAAAACAATTTGATTTTACCATTTACATAGCCAAATTAATGCCTGTTTTGATTTTCTAAATGCTTTCCTCCCCAAAGATATGGGGAACAAATTATTTGATTTGTATTTTTCAGAGAACATAATTCAGTATTGTGATCTTCACAAAATGTAGGCTTGAACAAATAGTGTCTCCATTGTATAGTCTAGAAATGACTTGGAGGTTACTACACATGTATTCTGTCCCTCTCAGAATTAAGCAGTACTGAACACATTGTGAGAGATGAATGAATATTTGTCTTAACAAAATAAGAGACACCGAACATAGAGAAACTATCTTGCTCTTGGGAAGACTCATGTTGTTTTTTCAAGGACTTGGGGCCACTCTAACAAATATTTTTAAATTCTGCATAAAGAAAACATTGTGCCTTAAGCCCACAGTTCAGATTTTGTTTCTGAAGAGTCTAAGCATATCTGGTCTGCATCTTGCTCTATTTTACCAAATCTTCTAGCTGCCCATATTATTGCTCTTCTATTACATTTATACCCACTTCCTCCTGTGATAGTAGGAGCAAATGTGACTCCATTTTGTTTTATGACTTCATCCTGTAAAACAACCATGCCAAGTAGAAGAGTCATGACCTGGGCAAAATGTTCTTTTCCTTTTTCTATAGAAACCTTTAAGAACACAAAACTACCTAATGGGGCATTGTTTCTGTAACTAGGGTAACGGGGGCTCTGTTTCTGTAACTGGGGTGACTGGGCTAACTGTGATTGGTTAGGCTTCCCTCCGCTTGACTGCACTGTCCCGCTTCTGTAACCTGGTTTGCTTGCATTGGCTAGATCCCCTGAACATCCCTTTTGCGGTTTTCAGGCTTATAAGGAGTGCCCTTGCAATTGTTCAGAGCTGATCAGGGGAACAGCTTTATGTTATGGTCAGCCGCCACTGGTGTGCTTCAATAAAGGCTGATTCAATTATACGTGAGTGGTCTGGAAGTCAGTTTATGAAACCTTGAGATGATGCTTTAACTATAACACTCCATCCTGAAACATGAACATGCTTTTTTTAGAAACTATGCCTCTAGTCCACCTCCATAGCTGTAGTGTTCAAAGATATCTTCAAAGTAACATGTTCCACAGTTCTGTTAGATCTCTGGGATCATCCTCCTCTTCCTAAGTTTCTCACCAGATAAAACATGACCAGGATTTGTAGCCAGAATAGACTGTGCCAAAGAAACCAAATTTTATCATTAGAAGACAACTATTGTCTTTCTTTGATGACAGCTACACAGTCCAAACTTGACCAGTTCCCCATGTTGCCACAAGATTGCATTCAGTGTTCACCTATATCAAATAATTTTCTGTATCTAGTAATGTTAATTTCTCTACTGATTTCATAGTCTTTCTCAATTTAGTCTCACCTAGACAACTCTAAATTCATTTCTGCTCCCCATCTCATCAATTACATAAGTCAGACTCCCTCTCTTGGGGAGAGTTAGAGCATGATTCTAGCTGAAATATGCCTTCCTGAAGGTCTGAAGCAAGGACAGTGAAGGTGCTCCAAAAAGGTCAGACAGTAACTGCAGCCCATTCTCCAATTTCCCTGAATTTGATAGGTTTTATTAAAAACTGGGGAGGGTTAAAAAGGGAGATGTAAATTACGGCAATGTCCCAGCTCCTATTTTTATATGTGAAATTTTTTCAAATTGAGATGAGAAATTTGGTTTTAAAAATATAATAATTATTCATCCTATATTTGCATCCAATTTTTATTTTAAATGTTTAATCTTACAATGGTTTTAATTATACATACTGCTTGAATAAGTTTTAGAAGTAGACATAATAGAATCCAAAAGTAAAGTAAAACCTGAAATTCTATACAAGTATATCTGTACATCACCAATTGTAGGTGAGTCAGGTATGATTTAATGCTCTCCTCCAAATGGTATCCCCATGGAAATAGGGGGCAAAGCTCTTGAAAATAAGCAAAGATAAATATAAACTTACATTGTACATGTTTTAATTTCTTATTCTATTCTACATATTAAGATACATAAGGTGAAATAATGATATTAATAATTCAGAATATTTATTTAGTATTTTCATATAAGTTGCTCAATGTATATTTAAAAGTAAGACTGCATGAAATTTTTTGTATTGTGGAATCTTCTCAAGAAAAAGGTGACTGATCTACTTTTGAAAAAAATCTGGTGAATTAGCTAAATTAGGAATATGATCCTTAATCTCATTAATTCATATATGTATTTTAATTAAACTTTTAATTTAGGATTTTTTATAGCGGTGAGTGAAGGTTACTAACATTCTTCTTTAGGTTTCAGTCACAAAAACTCAATAAAGGCAAAGGGAAGGAAAAAAGAACAAAAGGAAAAGCCAAAAAAAAAAAAAAAAACTATCAATGTCCTAAAAATGCTTTCAGTTTAAGGACATTGGAGGTGTGGGGGAGCCCCATGGCCAAAAGCCTAGTCACTCATATGAAGTTTAGAAATAGGTATAATTAAGGATGATAACAAAGAACCATAAAATATTCTAACTAGTTGTGGTGGGCCAACAATGCTATCCTCTCCCCAAAGGTGTCCACATCCTAATTCCAAGATCATGTGAATATGTTACATCACATGGCAAAAGGGATTTTGCAAACGTAAACAGAGGCCTTTACAAAGGGGGATTCTCCTAGGTTAACTAGATGGGCCCAATCTAATCACAGGAGTCCTCAAAAGCAAAGAACTTTCTCTGGCTGGAGACAGACATGGAATGAAAGCAGAAGGCAGATACACATGGTGGAAAAGGAACTTGAACAGAGGAAGCAGAAGAGGAAACTACAGCGAGATTCGAAATGTGAGAATCAGCCCACCATTGCTAGCTTTGAAGATGGAGGAAGAGGAACAGGAACAGAGGAAACAGGCATCCTCTAAGAGATAAGAATAGATGCATCCAACAGACAGCAAGGAAACAGAGGCCTCCGTCTGCAACCACGTGTAACTGATGCTGCCAACAACCTAAATGAGTGTGGAAGCAGATGACCCCACAACCTCAGATTAAGTGTTTAGATCAAGCAACAAACAACCTGATTTCTGCCTTCTGAAACCTGAGGCAGAAAACAGCTTATACTTTGAAAAACAAATTTATTTAAATAATAGATGACTCATAATTTCTCTTAGCTTTCTTTTGTTGTGGGTTAAATAGCGTTCCCCTAAAATTCATATATACCTAGAACCTCAGAATGGGAACTTACTAGGAAAGACAATCTCTGTAGCTGTAATAAGAATCAAGATGGGATCAGACTGGATTAGAGTGCGACCTGAATCCAGTAAAACTAGATGTAAGAGTCAGGAAGGGCACACAGACATAAAGGGAAGAGGGCAGTGTAGAGTTGGAGACAGAGAGTAGAGTCACGCTGCCATAAGCCAAGGAATGACGGGAGTCAACAGTAGTTGCAACAGGTGAGGAATGGTTCTTTCCAACAGCAGACAGAGCATGGCCCCACCAACACCTGGACTTCAGATATCTGGCCTCCAGAGCGGTGAGAATAAATTTCTGTTGTTTTGTGTCACCAAGTTTATGGTAATTTGATACAGCAGCCCTAGGAAACTAATACAGCTAATTTTTGGATTTGTCAGCAGCTCTTTTGGCTCTGGGAGGATATGAGCTTCAAATGGAATACTAAGAGGCTGTGCTTCCACTTGGCCTTTAGAGGTATTGTTTTTGCTTCAATTGTGCCAAGCTAATATGTTTTCTGAGATAACTGAGGATCACTTTCTCTGATATGCTTCTTTTCTCTTCTGAATCAGGGAAAATAAAAAACAAAACCCAACCACGAAGAGTCTTAGCACTTCTAGTTTTGCAGTCAATGTTTATTGGGGCGGGGAGGGAGTTAAAATGATAGTCTAAAACTATTTCTCCTCACTGACAGAAATTCACTTCTCCTTATTCACCAAGTTAGAGGTATCAGTGAGGCCTTTTCTTAGGAGAAAGGAGTTAGACAGAATCATGAATTGATTGCTGAAAATTATCTCAGTTTGATCCTAATTGGTTTTCTTATAAACCATACCCTTTTTAAGAGTGGACAGTACGCTGAACTCCTATATTCTATCAAATTTCTCTAGAATGTTACTTTGCCCTTCTTTTTAGTATTTTCTTAGGAGCAGTGAAATTTTGTGAGTGTCCACAAGTGAATCTTTAAGAATGTACCTTACCTTCCTATCTTGACTCTTTTTCCTGCACAACACACGCCATAGGCTTGAAGTGCTCAATATTTCATATCACTGACTCTCCACTTCAAACAAAGCCTTATTTCAGAAAACTTCAAAGGATACATCTTCCAACTATCTCTCCCAATGCATTCATTGTCTATCAATGACACACACACAAAAAAAATACCTCAACTTAGCAGCTTTGGGATGTTGTAGGTGAGCACTGAATATAACTGAGCTTCTTGGCAGCTCTCTAATAGCAGACATTGTATTGTGACACTTTTGACCAAAGGAAGAAAGAATGCACAATTTCCTAGAGATAAGATTTGATTTGTTTGGTATAGAAATGGGTCATGATAAGTAGGGGAGGAAAAGCAGGAATGCCAGTTTGATTCCAGTTGTATAATAGAGCAGCTCCCATTATTGAAGAACTTACTAAAGACAATGAATAGAGTAGGGTAAGAAAGAATTATAAGACAAGGCTGTAAAGCAATGGAAAGGGATGAATACAGAGATTGTATGCCCAAGGAAGTCAATTAAGAACCAAAATTTCTACAAGATAACTAGAAAATAAATAATATATCTCAAGGAATATATGAGAGGTAGCTAAAAGGATCACATTGAAAGAGGCTTGAGTTAATCACAGTGAATAAAATGTAGAAAAAATTTTAAAAAAAATTAGAAGGAAGACAATTGTATTACAAATTACCTCCAACTTACATGCTTAAGACAAAACAACTTTATTAGGTCAGTTTCTATGAATCAGAAAGCCTGCACTCCATGGCTGACTCCTCTACTCAGTGTCCTCAAGGTGCCAGCCATGTAGAGCTCTTATGTGGAGGCTGGGAGGAAGAACCTGCTGGCAGTTCCCTCAGGCTGTTTGCAGAGGTCTGTTTCTTGTGCACGTAAGACTCAGGTTTTCATTTACCTGCTACGGGACCTCTTCCTCATCCAGCCAGCAGCAGCACATTGATTCCATCTTGTGCTTTGATTTAGTCTGACTTCTGATGCAAGAAGTTTTCTGCTTTTGAAGATAAATTTGATTAGGATTATCCTGGATAGTATGCTTGTTTAAGGTCTCTAATTTTAATTATACCTGGGGATTCCCTTTTGCCACGCAGTGTAACCTATTCAGAGTTTCTAGTGATGGGGTATGGACATCTGGGGAGGGGGCACTCTGTTTGCCACTATAACAGACATGGAGAAATGTTGTTCCTGAAGTACACAACCTAAGAAAAAGATTCAAAAATAAATAAATAAATAACATAGAAAAAAGAAATAATAAGAGGTAAAAAAGACTCTCTAATTTAAAAAGATATACACAACTGATAAGAAGATATGTCCTAATAAGGTATCAAATTTGGAAGCAGTTCTTAAAGTAATCAGAAGAAAAACAAAAGGATAAAACCAGGCTAGCAATAAACTACTGTGTGATGATCAGGCAGTGCCATAAATTGATGGAAGGCTGCTATAGTTTGGATCTTGAATATCCCCCCAAAGATCCCCAGGGTGGCACTATTGGGAGATGGTGGAACCTGTGAGAGGTACCTGTAGGGAGGGCTTAGGTCATTGAGTACATACCCCCAGAGGGGTTGTAGGGCTTCATCCCTTCATTTTCCTTTCTTTCCTACCTGGCATGTGATGAGTTGAGGAGTTTTGCTCTGCCACATTCTCCCTCCATGATGTTCTGCCTCACCTGTTCAATAAGACCAACCAATTATGGATCTGAACCTACAAAGTTGTGATTATCTCAAATATTCATTAGAGTACTGGAAAACTGACTAACACAAAGGGTGTACACAATTTAAGAGAAATAAAATATGATTCATGTTTATTATAAATAAACAAATTTTTGTTTATGCATTAAGGCAACAGACATACATTTTCAAACTTAAAAGAAGTCAGGTATCAAAATGTACAAGAATCTTTTTTTGAAATACCATTTCATGACGAAACCTCTTCAACTAAAACACTGAGTGGAGAAATAATGGTATCAAGATGAAAGGATATTCAGCATCAGAAGAGAAGGAAGACTTACTTCATTCTCAGAATAGTTTCCTTTCTTATGAAATTCAAGCAAAACTTTTAGTTATGAAAATTTGTTTAATTTTTTTAGTTTCAGAGGTAAATGGGCAGATGCCTAGATATAAATAATGGTATCTATTATTATATCTACATAATATTGAGAATGCAGATGACTGCCTAGGGATCATGAATTTTGAGTAATTTTTTGGTCTTCTTTGAACTCTTCGTTTTTCCTGGGATGTAGGGCATGGCTGCCTGCTTCCCGGTCTTGGGGCCGCACTCGTGGCTGGGATGGCTCCTGACGATCAGCCAGGAGGCGGTGCTGTGGGCGGTGACGGAGGAGGCAGACCACCTCCAGGATAGGTCCAGTACTCTTCCACCCTTGTGGACAGCTCCTGCCTTCCCTTACAGACTATGGGGTGGGTGTACACGTGAACTTGCTCCACCCCTCTGACCTTTATTCTGATTGGTTCCTGTGCAGTATATAAGCTGTGTGTACATCCTTATTAAACGAGATCCTGCTTTGATTGTTCTCCCTGGCATGTCTGATTGTCCTCCCAGGACGGAGGTCTGGTGTGGGTGGCCAGTCGACCTTTACCTGTCTTGGTCAGGGCGTGCTTTCCCCGCTTCTCCTGCCAGTCAGGAGGAGACAAGGAGGTGTGTGTGTGTGGGGGGGGGGGGGGGTTCGCTAAAAACCCCGACATTGGGATGGGGTGTACCAGTCACTCAGTCACTGAGCCACATCTGTGAACATCTATGAATATTTTTATATTGAAAAATATACAAGGTAAAAGTTATAAGAAATACAAGGAAATTCTGGTAGAAATATACGGGTAGTAAAAGATATAAATTCCAGCCTATAAAATTAATAAAAATTAAGAAACATCTACTTATGTATTACAAACCATCCCCGGGCTGTGTATGTGAGCTGTACGCATTTGAGCATATGAGGGGAATGGTCTGGCATTACGTGCTTTTGGGGCTGTGCGACACGTGTGTATTTTCTCTTGTTCTACCTGTAATCCCACACAGAACCTGAAATGGACATGACTTGCCAAGATGTCAGTCAATCTTCTAACCACAAGACATCACCAAGCAAGACTCCACCCTTTGAAACCCAATCCCTTGACTTATTTGGGTGGAACTTTCTATCGAATGTCTTTCCCCTACATAAATAGAAGGGTTCAGGGTGTGCTCTCTCTCTTGCCTCTTGCCTCCCTTGTTCTCCTTGCCCTCCAACGTGAGAGCTGACACGTGAAGTCTCAGAGTCATCCCTGACCCCCCAAAACAGAATTTCTGTGTTTGTGTGGTTTTTTAGTTGTCAGCCCAGCCAGCTGGTGACACTTATGCATTATTTAATTAACATGGCTGTCTTAGTCTGTTTTCTGTTGCTACACCAAAATATATATGGTTTAGTACTTACAAAGAAAAGAGTTTTACTTAGCTCCTAATTCTGGATATTCAAAAGCATGGTGCTGGAATCTTCTTATACTTCTGGTGAGGGCCTCACAGCAGATGGCTTCACAATGTTAGGAGCACATGTGGCAGAAGAATTCAGAGGAGGTACCAGCCTTGCTTATATCATCAAGAGGATTGATCCAGTTACACAAGACCTGACACACTTCCATGAGACAGCATGAATTCACCCATGAGTGGGGAGCCTCATGACCTAATTGCCTTCAAGGAAGCCCTACCTCTTATAGGTCCCACCACCTCAGCTCTCCATGCTGGGGCCCAAGCCTCCATTACACGAGCCTTGTGGAGGACAAACAATACTCAAATCATAGCAATGGCTAAATTAAAATAGTGATTTACATTAAGTTATATGCCCTTGAAAGATATTTTCTTTCTACATGCTCTGAAAATATGAGTAATATCTTTTGACAAAGAGATTAAGTTGCTGAAAATAGAACTAGAACAGAGTATATTATCTTATAACAATGCAATAAACTATCAAGTAATTACAAAATTAGAAACCTAAACTACATTGGAAAATATAAATCTAACTGTTAACTCTTGGCTCAAGAACAAAATAAGAATCGAAATTGAAAGGAAATAAATCACAAAAATTGTTAAAATTAAATTTTAATATATCAAAACCCATGGGTCAAAGATAAAGAAAGTCTCAGAAGAGGATTAGTTTTTTACTACTTTCTAAACAAAATTACAACTTTAAGATCCAATTGGCTTTTATTTGCAATTCTGAAATCAGAAAATGTCTCATTGTATAAAACACAATGAATGTTTTGATGAGCTCAACAGAAAAGATTGGCTTCAAAGGCAAGAAAATGCTGAGAAAAGTAGGAATAGAAAAAAAGTAGGTGAGCTGTTAAAGTTATTTTTTTAGTGGGAACTTCCTTATTAATCTGATTCAAGTTGACTGTACTAACTTGTTTTTTTTATTTTTTAGGAAACTGTCTTGATTTAATTATATAATACTCAGCACAATGACCCCATTCTAGTTGGTCTCATCTGCTGGGGCCTGGTGAAGAAGACTCATCCACAACAATGGCCGCCTGTTAATTTTGCTTAATACTAGATTTCTGGATAATAACTAATTAAATAAATTAAGCTTCCAAACTAAAATTTAAAAAATTAACCCCAAATTACACACAGAGAACATTGTCACATGCAAAAATTGAAATTTTAAGACAAAAAATAATAGAATTAATAAATGAACTCCAAAGATATTTTAAAAATACTTTCTAGAAAATCTAGAAATTGAAAAGCTCAAATACAGAAAATTAGAGTGCAGTAAAAGTAAATAAACATGGATAAAAAATGAAGTAAATCACTAAAAGGGCATACTTCTTGCTTGAAATATAATTTCCTTGCTTGGAAGTTTTAATGCTTAAGCAAAAGAAATTATCTTTTAGGAAAACACATATTATCACGCACAGAGAAAACTGAGTAGACCAATAACCATGGAAGAAATTGAGAAAGTTGTCAAAAACCTAGCCATCCAAAAAAATACTAAACCCAGATTATTTCACAGTTGAATTATTCTAAACCTTCTGGAAAAAGATAATTCCAAAGCTTTTATACTCCAACAGTATAGGGAGAAAAGTAGAAATATTTCTAATCCTCTTTACACAGCCTACATAACTCTGATTCTAAAACCTGCCAATGCATAGGTGCATAAACACACACACATACACGCACCCCACAACTATAACATCTTTATTTTAGGTATTAATTAAATATTTAATTTAGGTATCAATTAAATATTTAATTTATATATTTATACTTTCTTGAAAATTATAAATATTATTTTTAAAAAACTAAAATGTTTGCAAATATAATCCAGAAATAAGGTTTTTAAGCTACCGTAATTACCAAATTAAATTAGTCAAGAAATGAAAAGACAATACAACAAGAGGTTTTCTAGAAAACCTTTTCCCTACAAGAGGTCAATAGAGCAAAATGATATGATCAGGTGGATTGTTGGCAAAGTGCATTGGAAAACACAAACAATGACCACTGATAAACTCTGGGGGATAACAGCGAAGGAAACTCCCTGTGGCAGAGTTTGCCAACCTCAACCCCTTCTTTCTAATGGGCACAATTGGTTCAGCTCTTAACTCTTTCCCAGACTCAAGAGCATGTGACCACACCTTCCCTTGCCTGAGATGAATCAGGACTGCTTTCAATCTGTCACAGTGGTAATTTTCCTTTTTCCTGAATGAATTTTTATGTGGCCTTGTAACAATAATCAGGCCAATGGAAAGCAAAGGAAAAGCTTCTAGAGGGATTTAGAGAAAGATTTTTTCTTACTCATTACAAAAATAATGCACAGAAGAAAACACATCTTTGCTTATTACCAGATGTGCCTGAACCTATATGTGATACTAGAAAATGTAAAAACCACCGTCACCATAAAGCATGATTATCTGAGGATGGCAGAACAAAAAGATAGATGGTACTTAGGTATTTTATGATAAAGTTGAATCACCAAATTAACTCTGGAATTCTGCCTCTCAGGTGTTATGTGAGATGATAGCTTCTTCTCATTTTAAAGCTACTTTTAGTTGAACTTTTGCTGTTTCTGGTCACTGCCATAACTGATACATTTTCTTAATATAGTGAAGTAAAAACATGAAGCCAAAATTCCAGACACTAAGAGCATTCCCATTAAATTTGGAGGCAAGAAAAGATAGCTATTACTTAATAGTTTTAACATTATTTTGAAAGAACTAGCCAAAGGAAATAGAAAATCATTATTACGGGAAATGAGTGGACAACTGAAATATTCAAAATTCTGGACTATGAAACTGTTGGGGAAAAATGAGAGTTAATATATTTAGTTGAATAAAAATTTACACATATAATAAATAATTTGAAGATTATTTAAGACAAGATCCTGTTTTTTCCTATCTGTAGAAAACTATCAACTTGCAATACAAGTCACAATAGGAGATTTAAATAAAGGGACATGTATACTTCTTGTTCTTAATTTGGAAGTTCAGTTTCATGAATGTTAGATAATCCCCATCAAAACACCAATAGAAATTTTTAAATGATAAAATTATTCTAAAGATTAGGTGAAAGAATAAACGTTAAAATGTATGAATAAATTTTGAAAAAAGAAAAAGGAAGGCATTTCCTACTCCATGTTAAAACAGATTTTAAAGCTACAGTTTAAAGAGTATGGTAAGAGCACAGAAATGGACATATAATTTACACAGAAAAAATTCCCTAATTATACCAAAATGTTTATGAGAAAAGAATGCATAATAAGGTTGGCATGGATGTGGGAGAGCGGAGACAAATCAACGAATGACTTTTGGCTAATAGTGTACCATTCTATGGGGGACCCCCCAGAATTCCTATACTGCATATAAAAACATGTCCTAGTGAATCATCGATTCAAAGGTAAATGACAAAAATATTTCCAATTTAAGGTGTCAGTGATAATTTACAACACTTAAGCCCTCTTACAAAAAGATAGCATAGAATCATTATTTCAAAAATGGAGCAATTATTCTAAAAACCACTGAGGCTAGGCTAGCAATTAATTCTTACTAACTCATAAAGCTAGACCAAATGCCTGGGGTAAAGCTGAGGCCTCCCAGCCTGTGCTCAGATGAAACGGTACCAGCACTGAATGGGTGAAGCCAGGGAGAGGAGCAACCACCCAGTAGTGAATGAATGTGAGCCAGCTTGAATGGAATTGCTTGCCTTCAGAAAAAACCTTCTTCGAGAAATAGAAGAAGATCTTAGAAGATGGAAAAATATACCCTGTTCATGGATAGGCAGAACTAACATCATCAAAATGACGATATTACCAAAAGTTCTCTATAGGTTTAATGCAATGCCAATCAAAATCCCAACGGCATTTCTTGTAGAAATAGAGAAAGCAATCATGAAATTCATATGGAAAAATAAACGACCCAGAATAGCAAAAACAATGCTAAGCAGGAAGTGTGAATCAGGCGGTATAGCGATACCAGACTTCAAACTATACTACAGAGCAATAGTAACAAAAACAGCATGGTACTGGTACCAAAACAGGCAGGTGGACCAATGGTACAGAATAGAGGACACAGAAACCAATCCACAAAACTACAACTATCTTATATTTGATAAAGGGGCTAAAAGCATGCAATGGAGGAAGGATAGCATCTTCAACAAATGGTGCTGGGAAAACTGGAAATCCATATGCAACAAAATGAAACTGAATCCCTTTCTCTCGCCATGCACAAAAGTGAATTCAAAATGGATCAAGGAGCTTGATATCAAATCAGAGACACGCCGTCTGATAGAAGAAAAAGTTGGCTACGATCTACATACTGTGGGGTCGGGCTCCAAATTCCTCAATAGGACACCCATAGCACAAAAGTTAATAACTAGAATCAACAAATGGGACTTGCTCAAACTAAAAAGTTTTTTCTCAGCAAAAGAAACAATAAGAGAGGTAAATAGAGAGCCTACATCCTGGGAACAAATCTTTACTCCTCACACTTCAGATAGAGCCCTAATATCCAGAGTATACAAAGAACTCAAAAAATTAGACAATAAGAGAACAAACAACCCAATCAACAAATGGGCCAAGGACCTAAACAGACACTTCTCAGAGGAGGACATACAATCAATCAACAAGTACATGAAAAAATGCTCACCATCTCTAGCTGTCAGAGAAATGCAAATCAAAACCACCCTAAGATACCATCTCACTCCAGTTAGATTGGCAGCCATTATGAAGTCAAACAACAACAAGTGCTGGCGAGGATGTGGGGAAAAGGGTACACTTGTACATTGCTGGTGGGACTGCAGATTGGTGCAGCCAATTTGGAAAGCAGTATGGAGATTTCTTGGGAAGCTGGGAATGGAGCCACCATTTGACCCAGCTATTCCCCTTCTCGGTCTATTCCCTAAAGACCTAAAAAGAGCATGCTACAGGGACACTGCTACATCAATGTCCATAGCAGCACAATTCACAATAGCAAGACTGTGGAACCAACCTAGATGCCCTTCAATAGATGAATGGATAAAAAAATGTGCCATTTATACACAATGGAGTATTATTCTGCATTAAAAAATGACAAAATCATAGAATTTACAGGGAAATGGATGGCATTACAGCAGATTATGCTAAGTGAAGCTAGCCAATCCCTAAAAAACAAATGCCAAATGTCTTCTTTGATATAAGGAGAGTAACTAAGAACAGAGTAGGGTCGAAGAGCATGAGAAGAAGATTAACATTAAACAGGGATGAGAGGTGGGAGGGAAAGGGAGAGAGAAGGGAAATTGCATGGAAATGGAAGGAGACCCTCAGAGTTATACAAAAGTACATACAAGAGGAAGTGAGGGGAAAGGGAAAAATAATACAAGGGGGACAAATGAATGTCAGTAGAGGGGGCAGAGAGAGAAGAGGGGAGGGGGGAGGGGAGGGGGGATAGTAGAGGATAGGAAAGGCAGCAGAACACAACAGACACTAGTATGGCAATATGTAAATCAATGGATGTGTAACTGATGTGATTCTGCAATCTGTATATGTGGTAAAAATGGGAGCTCATAACCCACTTGAATCAAAGTGTGAAATATGATATATCAAGAACTATGTAATGTTTTGAACAACCAACAATAAAAAATTTAAAAAAAAAAAGAAAAAACCTTCTTCTTCAATAGTCAGAAATTACAGAGCCAGGCACTGTGGAGTACTGCTGTAATCCCAGCAGATCAGGAGGCTGAGGCAGGAGGATTGTGAGTTCAAAGCCAGCCTCAGCAATAGCAAGGCACTAAGCTACTCAGTGAGACCCTGTCTCTAAATAAAATGCAAAATAGGGCTGGGGATGTGGCTTAGTAGTTGAGTGCCCCTGAGTTCAATCCCCAGAACCAAAAAAAAAAAAAAAAAGAGTACAAAATTACAAGTCAGAAACCCAGCCGGCTCCCACTGAAGTCATGACTCCTCCAAATTCTAGATACATTTACAAACCACAAAAATACTGCTATATAAGTCATATATTTATAAAGGAAATCAAAATAGAAAATTGCAAAAGACTTAGAAGAGAATGACAATAAAATTACTATGTGTCAATGCTGTGAGATGCAACTAAAATGGTACTTATAGCCATAAAGCTATTTATTAGAAAGCAAGAAAGATTGAAAATAAATGATCTAGGTTTTCATTCAATATGAAGGGAAATATTGACATACATGCAAGAAAACCAAAGAATGTAACAAGGATAAAATTCAAAGAGGAAAAATAAATAATTAAAAATAAACAAAAACAATAGAAATGGTTAACAAAATCGAAAACTAGTTCTTTAAGAAGCCAAATAACATATGTAAATCTCTGGTAAAATGGATCAAGGAGGCGGCTGGGGTTGTGGCTCAGTGGTAGAGCACTCACCTAGCACATGTGAGGCTCTGGGTTCAATCCTCAGCACCACATATAAATAAATAAAATAAAGGTATTGTATCCAGCTACAACTAAAAAATAAATATTAAAAAATACATCAAGGGAAAAAGATGCAAATAAGTAAGCAACATTAGGAATTGGAAAACTGAAAATAACTACAGGTGAAGTACAACTTTTACAAATCCTTAAAAATGCTGTAACAAGTTTGATTAACTTAAAACAGAATGTCTTACATGAAGTGATTTTACATTCTATAAAAGGAAACCATACCTCTGCATAAGGAGTAACATTCTTTCTATTTAAAAATCTTTATATTTCTCATGAAATAATGTTCTGATTTTACTGTGCTAATTTTCCCCTTCCCATCCTGAGTTGCATCATCATTTGGTGTCTAAATATACCTGGCACTGAAATGCACCAGCCTGTTTCTATTTTTCAGTCTCTAGGAAATTGAGGACTCTGACTCTCCATAGACTAAAATATTAGGCACCAGGAACTAGGGTTTTTTTACCTTCATCTGACTGGGGATTAGTAGAGTGTGGTGCATAGAGATTTCTGTCAATGTTTGATGGAGGCATGAATGCAGACTACCATTCTCCCAAAGCCTGCCTCACAGAAACTGCTGTGCCAATGCCTTTCCTGTTCTGCTGCATCTTAGGACTATTGCAAGAGTCTTTGGAAGAAAATCTAGTTTGTGTCTCTCCTTTGCCAACCTGAGTTAAAATCAGCAAGAGACTTGAGAGCAAACAGATGTGAAGAAAGATTTGTACCTTCTTATCAACCACAGAGACCTATTTATGAGCTCTTTGACCAATACATGTAACTGCTCTTTGCAGACACTTCTATCTCAAAGCAATATCCTATATTTGAAAAAATAAATAAATAAAACATCTAGAGGTCTGATTTGAATTTTAAGGCTCACATGGAACATTCCTGATGGTTCAGATGCATATCAGCTAGAATAGAATGAAAATCCTGAACATAGTGTGGGAGAATAATTTTGAAGATGTCAATGGAAGCTATTTCTAGAAGAGAGTGCTTGTGATGAACTTGAATCACTGAGGCTCCCTGGAAGTGGAAGGAGAGCTGATGTAACAGCAGTAGAATGGTCAGGTATTAATGCTCTCTTCAGTGGGAACCACCACAGCTGTATTCTAACTTAGAGTGGGGAATTAGACTGGGAGTATCTATTATTGGTGAGGAATTCAACCTCACAAAAGGTGCCATTGAATTTATACAGAGATTTACGGCATAATACTTAAGCCCTACACTGGCAATGAAATAATCCTTGGATTTCATATTTTCAAAGACCATAACCCACACGCTAGCTTTAAACAACTCTAATCTCAATTTGTAGATCACTAATATTAGGAAGTCAAGTTTCTTACAGAGAAAAACATTCCATCATTGATCAGATCTAATTGGATTTCTAAACTAGGTATTACTTTTTAATAGGTCACACTCCCATTGTTATGGTTTGAATATGAGATGTTCCCCAAAAGCTCAAATGTGAGACAATGCAAGAAGGTTCAGTGGCGAAATGATTGGGTTGTGAGAGTCTTAACCCAATCAGTGAATGAATCCCTGATATGGATTAAATGAGTGGTAACTGAATTAATAGGGTGTGGCTGGAGGATGTAGAAATTGGGGGCGAGGCTTTGGGGTATGTATTTATATCTGGCAAGTGAGAACCTCTCTCTCTGCTGACGGATTATCATATGAGCTGCTTTTCTCAGCCACACTTTTCCTCCATGATGTTCAGCCTCACCTGGAGCCCTGATGAATGGAGCTGGAGTTCTATGGACTGAGACCTCTGAAACTATAAGCCCTCAAATAAACTTTTCCTCCTTTATAATTGTTCTGGATGGGTCCTTTAGTCACAGTGGCAAAAAGCTGACTAAAACATTTATGGAGCTATGTATGGTATTTCTGAGTAGTTTATCTATCATTGCATTGCTACTTTATTTGCTTGACTTTCCTACCAAACTTTAAAATCTTAGAAGTTGGAATCATATTCATCTATGTATCTCCAGGTACAGCAGAACACCTGACATACGGTTACCACTTAGTAAATGTTTTCTAAATTAACTTAAATTGAATTTATGCACACATAACTATTCTTATTCTGAATTACACATAAACTTCTTCCACATAACCTTCCCAAACGGCATAGGTTCCAGAGTCTTCTGTAGAAACTGAAATACTATGAAGACTATTCTGTAGAAGACACAGAAGACCAGAAGGGGCATGGATTGCTATGCAAAAAAAAAAAAAAAACATAAACCAAAAGATAATGATTCCTCACATCTTCCCAATGTACACTGAATTATTTAGGCCCCTCTGCTGATTGGTAGAAGATTGAAAAAGAAGAGTTAAAGTGTATCTTCAGAACATTCTAGATTTTATTTTATTTTAGAAACAGAAATTAAAAGGTTGAAAATACCATAATAAGCATTCTCTTTGCTTTCTTCTCACTGGAGTAAAACTAGGACTATATTTGTATAGGTGAAGTAAATAAATGAAAGTTATGGAGACTCATTCAGCAATCTAGCTGGGCCTAGCTGGGTTGATAGATCAATCATATCATCAGTCTAATAAACTGACTTTTTGGATAAATAAGTTGACTTGAATGACTGATCAGATTGATTCTCCTGGAGAGGTAGCAGTCAGTAATGGTGACACTTTGAGCCATGATCATTATACTCCTGACAAACCAAGTAAGTGGAGAGCTTTCCATCTAAGGAGGGGGCTCCTTCAGAGTCAGCCTGCATATCAGCGACCATACCATTGGCCCCTTTGAGAAACCTCCTGAGACAAGTAGCATCTGCTACTTATGAAATAACATTCAGAAGGACAGCAAACTGCCTTATCTCACACACACCAAAGGTCAAAGGAAACATGGTCTCAGAGGTAATTTTATATTTCTCAGAGAAATTCTGCCACAGCTAAACTTGTGGGAGAATCCCACAGGATACACAGAAACTCTGTAACTTTTATCTTGAAATAACAATTTCTCCATAGCTATTTCAGAAAATATAAATTCAAAAAACTCTAACTTCCCATCATCTAGTCCTGACCTGCTTTTAATATATTTGAGGAAATAACTACATGCCAGATGAATTTAATTCAATGATTATATTCATCTTATTCCACAAACAGCTGTTTAATCCACTTAACCTACTTACAGGACCATCTTACATTCCAAATATTGATTTCTCCGAAGAGTCCAAATTCTGCACTGACTTACAAACCTCTAATCTTCTCTAATTTCCAGGTAAACATTAGAACACAGACAGAATTTGAGTTTTGACCCAATGAGACACCCAATGAGAAAATACTCAAGGCATTTTCATGAAACAAATAAAAGATGTTTCTCTTTTCTTTTTGAAGAAGCTCTAAAAGAAGCTAATAATGAAGGTACTTGATCCCAACTTTTCTGTAATATTTCCTGTCTCAGGGTGTTTTATCATTTTTCTAATTTTAATTGTATGCCAAATTGTTGATCTCTTCTTGAAAGTGTGGGTAAACTGGGCAGAGCCTACTACATTATATTTATTCTCTTATTCAAAATGTTTTCTAGAAACTACTCTGGGTTGTAAGATATGCTATATAATGAAAATGCCAAGATAAATACAACACAATAGGTAGTTCAAAAAAGCTCAAAACCCAGGGGAAGACACATGCATGAAAACATATTTGGATATAATATGGTAACTTTGCATATGGTAAGGGGAAGTTTCTCCCTACTGTGCCCTTAGGAAACCTAACAAGTGTACCCAGTTGTACTCTCCATCTTTCTTCTCTGTTAGAAATCAATGTAAAGCAAAATGACATTTCTAGTCCAAATGCATGAATAAAGTATCTGTTGACTAGATATTCCATACATATGTCAAACTCCACAGGTCTTCAGATGTGCAAAACTGAATTTAATTTTACTTTCTTTCTATATTTTAGATTGTTTTTGTTTTAGCTTGGTGTCTTCATCTTTTGCCTGTGAGATTGTAATAGCTTCGTAACTGGCTGCTGTGTCACCAGTCTTTGCCATTAATCTATCCTATACATTGAAGCCAAAATTTATTTTTGCACTGCACAACTGACTGTATCCTTTCCTTATCTTCTTTTAAACTCTCAATGTGTATAGAATGAAGTGCTGGAATATGTCAGGTGTTGAGTAGATGTTCAATAACTTGGGTGAATAAATAAATAACACCCTTCATTATGTCCTGTAAATAGATTAGAGGAAGGTAAGTAGAGTAATGGCCCCCAAAGATGTCTTTGTCTAATCCCCAGACCCATGGAATATGTCCTTTTACATGTCGAGTGTAAATTAGGGGTGCAGACTGACCATATGACAAAGCTACTGTCCTGGATTAGAGACTAAGTGCCACTGATGAATCCTCACAAATGAAAGAGGAAGGCAAGAGGTGGGCCCAGAGGTCCTTATTCATGGAACTGGAAGGCAGGACAGCCACTGTCAGGGTAATGCAGCATGAAGAAGAGTCAACAAGCCATTGCTGGCTTTGAGGAGGAAAAGGGGTCAAGGGCTGAGAAATGCAGGTTGTCTCTAGAAGCGGGAAAAGGTGAGGAAAGGGATTCTCCCTGAGAACCTCCAGGGGAGGTTACAGATACCCATTCCAGACTTGTGAACAGTAAGACAATTGATTTGTGCTGTTTTAAGTCACTACATTTCTAGTAATTTGTAAAAACAGCCATAGAAAGCTCTACACCTCCTCACTGAGTATGAGACATTGTATTGTCCTGAAGCGCTTTTGTCCCTGACTTCCCTGTCAGGGACACAGTCATGCTCATTGCCACATACTCACGACAGAGTCAGACATACTGTAGAACCTCAGTAAATGTTTGCTAAATTACAAGCCCTGTTACAGAGGCCCCCCTTTCAGAATTTCTTAAGGATTTGATATCAACTAAATTTTCATAAATAATTGAAAATCTGTTTCTTATTAGCAAATTGTTACTGTTGTCACTTCAATTTGCCATAATTTTTATTTTTTATGTATTTTATATTTTTGATCTGTGTGGGTTTTTTTTGTTTTGTTTTGTTTTGGGTTTTTTTGGTACATTTGTAGAATGTTGTGTTTCTCCTCTTCCAGAGAGTCCAGATTTCCAAAATGGAATATTGCTGATCCAAATTCTGTCCTTATTCTTTGGTCCATAGTCTTTCTACTTTACTTTATCTGTTCCATCTCTGTCCTACATAAGCCTGTTCAGCTAGTTCTGTCCCTTTTCATTTGGGCTCATGCAGAGAGTATGCCTTGCTGTTCCCTCTGGCCTAAGATGTTCTCTTGTGAAGCACTGTCTCTCTCCTGCCCTGGATTTTGGCCTTGACCTTTATTAAGTGCATTTGTATTAGATGTACTATGTGGCACTCCTTTCTCCTAGATCGATTCCCGGACAATTCCTTAAAGATCTTTCTTCCTCCCGGTGCTACCATTTGTCTTCTCCTAAGTGTGTTTCTTTGGTAGTATCTTTCTATTTGACCTATCATTGGTCTGAACCTCACCCCTGTATTCTCCCGCTTTCTCTACAGCCTTCTACAAGTTTTCCTTTTTGATTTCCCTCCCCTTTGAGGAGGAAAAGGGGCCAAGGGCTGAGAAATGCAGGCTGTCTCTAGAAGCTGGAAAAGACGAGGAAAGGGATTCTCCCTGAGAGTCTGGGTATCTGGGTGTAGGTAGGGCTCCCAGGTTCCCCTGGAGACTCTCAGAGAAAGGCCTTCCTTTCTCATAGTATTTCGATGGGAGGAGTTAACATTCAAAGTTGTTTATTTTTTTATTTGATCTGCTCTTTATATTAAAGGTGAAAAGCACAAGTCACAACTAGACAGAGAGTAGCTCCCACCTCCTTCTCAGGGACTGAAGAGTGATCTCCCTCCAAGTTTTCACTGTTTTTCTCAAGTGCTGTGAAAAATGCCTCCCTCAGTGAGATGATGTATCTATGAGGGGAGCCATGCATCACAGTTACATAAGGAAATTGGCAAAAGAATCTGATTGATAGGCCTTATCTCTTTTCCTATGATAGATAAACTTCCAAACATACCCATTTCATTTTTCCTCCTATTTCCCAGCTGCTTTTTTACCTTTTGAAGCAAATACCAATCATTCTCATAGATTCATTCTCCTCTTTTATGTCTTCAGTGCCATTCTCTCTTTTTCTTTCAACCTTTTCTTCCTCTATCTTATATGATTTTGCACTTTATTGTTTCCTGTTCCAAGCATAATCTTCACATTTTTGAGACTGCAGGTTTAAGAAGATATCAGCATGGCCACACAGCAATAACAGAGCAGAAAGATGATAACACAGAGCAGCAAGGGTTTTTTAATCTCTTAGAAATGAAGAACCAGAGGAACTACTTTTAAATGATAAAGAGCCCAGTGTGGTGGCACACACTTATAATCCCAGCAGTTTGGGAGGCTGAGGCAGGAAGATTGCAAGTTCACAGGAAGCCTCAGCAAAAGCAAGGCACTAAGCAACTCAGTGAGACCCTGTCTCTAAATAAAGTACAAAATAGGGCTGGGGATGTGGCTCAGTGGTTGAGTGTCCCTGAGTTCAATCCAATTTTGCCATATATATTTTTTTTCTTTTTTTTTTTTTTACACAAACCTGAAAGATACATGAGTAATGGTGAAACACTGAACAGTTTCCTTTTGAGATCAATAATAAGTCAAGAATGTTCCTTATTGCATCTGCTATTCAAAATGTCCTGGAGTTCCTAAGCACACAAGCTATTTCACAAAATGTTTATAAGTCTTTTCTATGAGTGTCACGGGTTTCTCCAAAGCTCCAGATATCTATTTTGTGACCCTTCTGTGGAAGTTTCCCACCAATTTTTCAATACCAGGCTGCCTCTAGAAGCCAAGAATATCCAAGAAACCAAAAATATCCATGAAGCCCAGTATTTCCAGTGGCCTGGTAGTAGGAGAACACCTGACTATGGGAGACCAGGTGACCATGTGGCTAAAATTAACTACCCTGAACTGGATCCTGTCACATTGTCCAATGTACAAATGTTGAGCAAACCCTAAATCAATCTTAATGTGGAAAAGATCTATCTAAGATTGAGCAAGAACACCAGCTGTGGTGCATACCCCCCTAACATCCATCACTACTTCAGCACTCCTCTCTCAGCTCATTCCTATGAATATGTGGGGCATCCCAGATAAGCAATAGATGAAAGAGCAAAATGTATAAAATTGGCTTACAGATATTTGGATACACAGATTCAGATTAGAGCTTCACTCAAGTGGATTCAAAAGGCAGTAGTGAAGAAAATTCTCCTACTCGGTAAAGTCTTCAGTGGTATATATGGTCACCTACTTTGTGTAGAAAGAAAAATGGTTCACAGCTAGAATATGTACTCATTAACACCAGCAAATATCTTCCTGCTGTTAAGGGATTGAAAAGGAAACAGAATCTAGATATGGGGCATGAAGGTCTGAAGTAGACACATGTGAATGGACATATGGGACTATACATACTAGAAAGTATGAAGGTCTTTATACCCTACATTAATATTTGTTGAGTATTGACAATGGAAGAGTCACATAATAACTAAGTAGACAATCAGTTTTAGCCAGCTGATGTCAAACAGCCTCTATCATTGGCCACCCTACAGCTGGCACAGCAAACACAAGAATGAAGTGGCCGTGGCAACCAAGATGGGTATCACATATGGATTCAACAGCATGAACTTCTGCTAACCCAATCTAATCTGCTTTCTGTAGCTGCCTAAGGTTCAACCTGTAAGCAAGAGACATCAACCATGAGTCCGCAGTATGGCTCCATTCCTTAAAGATGCCAATTAGTCACTTCATTGCCCATTCCATGTTTGGAAATGCTAGTAGTTCATCCTCACAGGAGAAGAATGAGCCTTTTGTTAGGTATGGATTTCTTTTCTTCCCTCTGGACCAGTCAGTGCCACAGTCCTAAAGCTTATAAAATGCTTAATCCACTGACTTGTCATCCCAAATAGCATTTCATCGATATGCATATTACCACTGTAGTATGCTGATTTTAGTTCTTCTGAATAAACACTAAGGAGTGGAATAGCTGGGTTATATGGTGTTTTCATTCCTAGTCTTTTAAGGAATCCCCATACTGATTTTCAGAGTGTTTGTACTAATTTGCAGTTCCACCAACAATGTATGAGTGTACCTTGTCCTCCACATCCTCACCAGCACTGGTTATTGTGTTCTTTTAAAAAAAAAAATAGATGTTTATGGACCTTTATTTTATTCATTTATTTATATGTGATGCTGAGGATCAAACCCAGTGCCTCTCACATGCCAGGCAAGTGGTCCACCATTGAGCCACAACTCCAGCCCCTGTTATTGTGTTCTTGATGATTGCCATTGAACTGGAGGGGGATGAACTCTCAGCGTAGTTTTTGTTTTGTGTTTCTCTTATTGCTAAGAATGTTGAACATTTGACTGTTTGCATTTATTCTTTTGATAAATGTTTAGTTCATTTGCCTGCTTAATGATTGGGTTATTTGGTTTTGGGGGTGTTATGTTTTTTTGACTTCTATGTATAGTTTGGATATTAATTTCCTGTTAGAAGAGTAACTGACAAAGATGTTTCTCCCATTCTGTAGGCTCTCTCTTCACATGTTTGTTTCCTTTTTTGTGCAGAAGCTTTTTAATTTGAAACCATCCCACTTATTGATTCTTGATTTTATTTGTTGAGCTTGAAGAGTCTTATTAAGGAAGTCAATGCCTGTACCAATATGTTGGAGTATTGAACCTGTGTTTTCTTCTAACAATTGCAATGTTTCTGTTCTAATTCCTAGGTCTTTGATCTACTGTGAGTTAATTTTTATGCAAGATGAGAGGTATCTACTTTCATTTTCCTTTATATGAATTTCCAGTTTTCCCAGCACCATTTGTTAAAATTGCAAAATTGAATTAAACTAAAAGACAAAAATAACATTTTTGTTGACTATTGATCCTCCCTGTTACACTGCGTGAGGTAAAGTGAGAAACAATTCCTTCACTCAATGCCAAAATCAAGAAGCTCTAAGTTAAAGAAGACAGCTAATATGTTTTTCAGAGTCATTAGTGATGTTCCAAAGATAAAAATGTGATAATATATCACTTCTGTGCTAAGTTTGTCTGGACCTTTCATCTCCAAGAAAGCACCTTATGAGGACATTTGAAATATTGAGAATTTCATTCATCTAGAAACCAGGCACATGATTTCAATATATTTATGTTTGTCTTTCTCATTTTTCTTCAAGAACTGATAGGAACAACAACATGTATAAAGTAATCGGGACCAAATTAGAGAAGCAGAAAGCTGATGACGTGTGTGTGTGTGTGTGTGTGTGTGTGTGTGTGTGTATGAGAAATACATATGTGTATGCATATAGAAATACATATATTTCTATCTTGCTGCCCCTCTAACAGCCCTTCCACCAACACTTTTAGAGCCCTCCCACACCCTGCCTATTATAGTGATTGTTTGGCTCTGTTGGGTATTATATTTGTAGTAAGACATGTACCGAGATATTCTTGTTCTGCTAACATGATATATAATGACCACTAGGCTGCATAGCATAATAGCTTTGGAGTCCAAAGCCCTGTTATTGGCTCTGCCATTTTACTTGGAATACATTGGATATGAACTTCCATTTAAAATGGGCTAGTACTACACATCTCGTGGAATTCATAGAGGTTCTGATTGGTATGTTTTTGGTACTTGAGGAAATAAAACATGTGTAGGAGTTCCTAGCACAGTGTCTAACATGTTGCAAATATCAAGACATTGATAATACTATTGATCCGCATCTGGTGAAAAGTTAAGTCTCCTAATGATATCAGAAAAACAAAAAGTATCAGAAAGCTTGTAATACTAAATTTCAAGATAATTCTGTTCAGTTTCACACAAACTCTTACTTTAAATAAATACTCCTTTAAGTCTTAAATATAGTAATCATTTCAAATTTGAATAGATAGTATAACAAATGTCCATATGTCTTCTACTTATCATCAAAAACTATCATTTGACATATTTAGTTTATCTTTTTATCTATTCCTATGCATTTTTGCTCAATGAAACATTTGAAAATATGAAATATGTGAACTTTGTAATTATAAACAGTACCATGACAGGTTTCTCTAAATAAGTATTTGAATATAAAATCAAGCCATCAATAAGGAGGTAAACAGGACTTCTCCTCCCCCACTCAGAAACACATATTTTCCTGAACCACATGTGTTGAGGGTCAGACTGTGCATCTCCTCAGAGAACGAATGAATCCCCAGGATGATTTTATAAGCTTTACTCCAAGGGCTTCATTAACACTTAACTCCAGATTAGCATGAATGTGAAACTGGCTGCAGCAGCAGATGCCTGTTGTGATTATCTAGCATGAATTCGTGAGACAACAAGGATGGGGTGTTCATCAGAGTGCTGTTGTTTTTCTCCCTCAACCAAGCACATTATTGATTGAATATACTTAGTGAGATTGAGAGACTGCATGAGATTCTTGAGCTGTGCAGAGGCTCTTCTCCCTAAACAGAACACAGGGCTGCCCACTGTTCCTAGCATTACTTTTGCTACCTAGCCAGAGAAGAGCATCCATTTTTTTACATTTTTAAGTAGAGGTGGGTAAAATAAATATGCGTATTCACTGAGCACACTTTTTTTTTTTTGCTAACTTCATCCTAGGTTTGATGGAAATTTTTGTGATTCATTTTGTTGTTATACAAGTAACATAAATAAATTTCAGACCACAAACTCCAGTACATATAAGTCTTTATTTTTCCTGTATATCTCAAGTTAATATCTGCATTGAGACCCTATTCTCTGGGAATGACAGAATCATAGTGTCAGGTGGTTTGAGGTTTTCCTTCCTTTCCCTACCCTGGGGAAATAATTTTCCTGACTAGCAGCATGAAAGAAAGATAAACTCAACTCTCTCTTTCTCAAGACACTTCTTCCAAATATTTTGTCTGCTGGAATTTTGTAGTTACCTTCCAAAAGGTCACCAGCCTTTGGAGGCCAGAAATTGTCCTTTTTATGTTCTTCTTTATTTTGATCCTATCATATTTTTCCCCAGAAGAGAGGTATACAATAACATAGATGCCTGAATGTGGAATAGAGCAAATGGGAGAAAATGTCAAATATTTTAAAAATTAATACTCTATCATATATATGCCAGTCAGTTATGTCAGTCAGAGTTCTTTGATAGAAGAATCTTGGCTAACTTAAACTTAAATTTTACATTATTTTAGATGATACAGGAGGCTAACAAGATCTCCTGGAAGGCTGGAAGAACTAGACCTATAATATAGAACTAAGTTAGGAATAGCATCTAAAATTGCAAAGCAAAATTTGTTTATGCCATGAAGATCCTTCCACCCCTGGGTACAGATGGGCAAGTGTGTCTTAATATTACTGATACTGCATATTTGGTGTTAAAATCTCCAGATACTGATGTAGCTTCTCCTGCTGCCTCTTCCTCACAGAAGAGATTTTGCATGGTCCCTGCTTCTTGTCCCCACTAGCTCCTGGGTCAAAATCCAGAGTGGAAGTATCTGATTAAGTATGGCACAGCCTAGAATATAGCTTTGCTGTCCTAACAGCAGGAAAGTCTAATGAAGGGTTTTCTGCTTCAATGGTGGAAGTCAGTACCACTTTCCACCACGACTCCTACAATGGATAATTCCACCCCCCCAGATACAGTGTATTTAACCCAGTGTGCACCACATGCATAGCCTGACTTTCAGGCCCTAGCCATGCACCCCACTTTCCTTTCAGAGTATCCCAATAATGGTTCAAATGTTTCCTGTGATTATTAAGCCCATCAATGTGAATGTCACCCCACCTCCCACCATCACTGTCTCTACACACCAGCCTCACTTCAGAGGTGGGGGCTGTACTTTGGCATTATCTCTCAAATGTCCATCAAGGGAGAAAACCCAGAATTTTCTTTCTTCTTCTTCTTCTTTTTTTTTTTTTTTTAAAGATCAGCTTTATTGTGATATAATTCATGTTCTATAATTCAATTACTAAAAGTTCATAATTCAGTGGATTTTAATATATTCAACAGAGTTGTACAATCATTACAGAAAACCCAGGATTCTTAATGTGCAGGTTCCACCTGGTCTTCTCCAGGGGCTAACTAGAAGGACAATGTCACACATTCTCACCATATGGGGCAGACTCCTGGGGCCAACTTTAACCAGTAAGTGATAGTAGTAGAGAAATCAGGTGGTAAACTGTTTGCCATCCTTCTCCTGGATGAACAGCTCTGAAGTTCAGATTCCACAGGGTCTGTCTAGAAATGTTCTCCAGGGCTGAACCTACCCAGCAAGGAGCTTGCAAGTTTCACAAAATACCTTCTTTTTTTTTTTTTTTTTATTTCCCTCCTCCCCTCACTCCCCTTCACTCTCACCATTGCATTCCTGAGTTTTCAGTAGTGTTGACAGGTGTCTCAGTGCTGTTGTAAAAAAGCACTATAGACTAGGTGGCTTATACACAACATAAATTCATTTCTCACAGTTCTAGATTCTGGAACATTCAAGATCAAGCAACAGTAGAATCAGTGTCTGGTGAGGGTGCACTTTCTGGTTCACCGATGGTGACTTTGTTGAGTCTTCACATGGTGGAAGAGATGAATGAGCTCCCTTGGATCTATTTTATAAGGGCATTGACCCCATTATCCCTTCACAGACCCCTCTTCCTAACGCCATCACCTGGGGGGTCAGCTTTCAACCTATGATCATTCAGATTATAGCAGCAGGTCAGCTCTTCCAGGGAACAGGCCAACATGTGGGGGAGTGAGGAGATCAAAATAATACACTGTGTACCACATCACCATTACTGCTAAAATTAGGTCCTTTCTACATACCAGAAAACTGAGGCTCAGAAGAGAGAAAGCAAGTCATGGAGCCAAAATTAGGAATCAAAGCAGAATGACTGTAGCTCGCCTTCCTCTCCCTGCACTTCATCCATTGCGCATGCTCCACACTGCACAGCTCCATGAAAAAAAAAAAAAAATGCAGAAATATAAAAATGCTGTCTGTATTCTTCTCTGGTAAAGCATCTCAAATTGAATTCTCTTGACACCAAAGTGGTTTTCTTCGCACCTTTAGCTACTAGGGCCCAGATAAGTCTGGGTGCTTATCTGACCCATTTCCCAAACTCACCCACTTTTTATCTTTGGCAGAGTAACGGGGCTGGCAGAGCTGCTGGGTGGGTTTGGCTTTGACTAAAAAGCATTAGCAGAAGGTTGATAAGGCATGACAGTTAGCAGCTCTTAGAGAAAAATTTAAGAAAAGAAACATGGTTTACACATCATGGAAGAGGTCAGTTTGGTTGTTGTTTGTTGGTTTATTTGTTTATTTTGTACCAGGAATTGAACCTAGGGATGCTTAACCACTGTGCCACATCCCCAGCCCTTTTTGAGACAAAGTCTTGCGAAGTTG
Source organism: Marmota monax (assembly GCF_021218885.2). Lineage (NCBI taxonomy): Eukaryota > Metazoa > Chordata > Mammalia > Rodentia > Sciuridae > Marmota > Marmota monax. The sequence goes on from NW_026692132.1 coordinate 7,582,826, forward strand.
CTCAGGGCCCTGCTAAGTTGCGGAGGCTGCCTTTGAACTTTCTATCCTCTTGCCTCAGCTTCCCAAGCCACTGGGATTACAGGAGTGCACCACCACATCTGGCAAGAGTTTAGATTTTTGAGGTGGTATTATTATTTTTTTTTTTTAGAGAGAGAGAGAGAGAGAGAGAGAGAGAGAGAGAGAGAATTTTTTAATATTTATTTTTTAGTTTTTTTTTTTTTTTTTCCGGCGGACACAACAGCTTTGTTTGTATGTGGTGCTGAGGATCGAACCTGGGCCGCACGCATGCCAGGTGAGCGAGCGCGCTACCGCTTGAGCCACATCCCCAGCCCTTGAGGTGGTATTATATAATGATATCTCTCACCCAGAGTTTGGAGTCAGATATTAGAAATCCAAATCCTAACTCTGCCACTTACCAACCAAAGGCAAACTATTTAATCCCATTATGACTCTTATTTGTTCATCTGCATAGAAGGAATAATTGTAGTTTCACTTAATCCATTGCTCCGTATTTAGTAGCTTTTAAAAGAGACCATGTTGCTATTATTAGACCTAAGGAAACACAGTATGAAAGAATCTAGTATCTTTTGTCTACCCTTCATACATTTTGGTAATAGCCACTCTGCAATACCTACCTTCTTAAAATAGAATCCAAAACATTTTTATCCTTAATATCCTCACAGAATGAGGTCATGGGGCTTATTTCCTGCCTATCATAAATATCTATACAGAACCTCAATTTGGAAATGAGTAACCTAAAGAAAGAAAGAGACTCTGCTTCAGACATCATTTTGCTGACACTGGTGGCAGCCCAGGGAAACTGCTTTGAGGAGCAGTAAAGTTTATGTGTCCGCAATTGCAGCAAAATCAAGTTCTCACATGCAGGCAACAGGTACTAGCAGCAATGCAGGGCAATTTCATCATCATAAGTGTTCAGGGATGTGGTACTGGGCATAAATTATGAAAGCTCAGCTTAGCTTCAACCTATTTCTTTAAACTTCCATTTTATTCCATAACTACCGAATATCTTTAAAATCCTTTTTTTAAAAAATTTGTGGAGACAGAATATATTCTTTGTTTGCAACTAACAGCACTTTTGGAGATACAGAAGCTAGCATATACTATACTATGTTCAAGATACTGTTCTATCATTATTATTTTAATCTTATAGATAAGGAAACCAAGGCTTAGAAAGGTTAAATGATGGTGACCTTGATTTAAACCATGTCCCATGTCTTTAAATTTAACCTCTTTCCAGGGGAAAAGACTCTTGCAGGTGTGTGTTGGTCTTAGATACCATGTGGCCTTCCAGGGAAACTACCAAGTCCAAAACTTTACTGGGAATTTGTTCATATGCAAGGTGGCCACAGAACCAGGTTATAGCAGAAGGACAGAAAGTCTGATTGAAGTAAGTTGGAAAATGCAGATTGGATATGAGTATTAAAGGGAGTCATCAAAAAAGATTAGAGTAATATCTGTAAGAAGACTAGAAACATTTGTATGTTAGGGGCTAAGACAAGTGTCACACATTGCTATCTGATAACTTACAAAAAACAAATACTTGGGTGGTCCAGTAATTAATATAGAAGCACAGAGATTCAAAGGATTAGAAATAACTTTGTTTGAATTCCCACAAAATCTCTTTCTGAATATAGGTTTTAAAACTCCAGACAGCAAACTTCTTAAGCAACAGTGTCACCAGATCAGTGTGTTCACACAGGCTAGAAATTAAACATGACTAACAAAGAGAGGGTTAATAAGAATTATTTATTGTATTAATACACATGTATTGTATTGATATACAAGATGGCTGCTCCATAGTCAAAATAGCAAGAAAACCAAGGGGTCAACAGTTTATACATTTGGGAGCTAGAAAGCAACATATTAATAAGCTACATTGCAATGTCTCAGTGGTCCTGTGCCAATTTGTACAGGGTCCAAAATTTGCCTAAAATTGTGTTAGGTCTCCCAGCTGCGTATGTCTTTTATCATGTAAATGAATCTAAATAGGGTTTCCCTCTTGCTCTTAGCACAAGCAGTTGTGGTCAGATGTTCCTGCACTAGTTCCATCTTCTCCTGGTGCTTGTCTTGAACTATGAATGTGGTTGGGGAAGGTTTTCCTGCCATTCATCTTAAGCATAGAGCAGTCAATGTAAACTCAACCATATATTCCTGCCGCATTAGGACACTGTTGATACTTAAGATTTATTTTTGTCATGAAATTTTACTTTTATGTTCAAAACTTACTTGGTATCATAAAGTCTGCTTATTTTACAATATAATGCCAAATATTCTGCTTAGTTGATACTTCATAGAGAAACCACCCAAAATAGGGCTATGTGGCCTCTCTGAGCAACTTTTACTAACAAAGGATTGAAAGGAAATGAACAGAAACCCATCTTTCAGCAGGTCTAAAACCCATAGGAAATACTAAATTAATTTTCTAGAGAAAATTCCTATCTCTTTGAATTTGCTTCATGGTAGAAAATGCACATATTCACCCAGAACCACATTGCTTCTAGGCAGAAAAAACTGATATCCTAACATTAAACAGCATACATTGTTTGGTCTCTTTCTTAGTAGCCCTTGAATAATTAAGAACAACTGATTACTTTTTATCCAATTGTAGTGTGTACCCTCTTTCCCTCTCCCTTTTATAGACTCCATATGGGCAGAGTATTGTATCACAGGAAGAATGGTAATGTTTATTAGCTGTGTGTGGTGTTTTTACTCCTATAATCCCAGAGACTCAAGAGGCTGAGGCAGGAGGATCACAAGTTCAAGGACAGCCTCAGTAACTTAGCAAGGCCAGAAGCAACTTAGTAAAATAAAACTTTAAGAATTTTTATAAGGGCTGGGGATGTGGCTCAGTGGTAAAGCGCCTCTGGGTTCAAACATTAGTATCAAAAAAAAAAAAAAAGAGTTTTTATTGCTTCCTTACTATCCCTCAGTTACGTCAGAGCAAGTGTCTTCATATTTGATTACAACAAACATCCTATAAACTAGGTAGTGTTATGTGTGATACAAATATGATTTTTTATATTGACTCCTAAGTTGTTTTTTTTTATTATTATTATTTTTATTCCAAAGTGATGCCAGTTAGCCCAAAGGCCTATTGGCACCAAACCAAAATGTTTACACACCCAACTATTTTCAAAACCATCTCTCATACAGGCATTAACCATTTAGAGACTGCCTGCCTTATGTAGCCTGTGAAACTTCACCCAGCGCCTAACACCAACAGAGATGATAAAATCCAAGCCATAAAAACCTTATCCTGCTGCTGCTGTGGAGAGCTCTCTGTCCCAGGAAGGGACTTGCCATGCTGCATGCTGCTGAGGGATATTACCTACATCACCTGAATGACATCACCTTCATTACCTCACACATAAACTCCCTCTCTGACCCCTGAGTTCCCTTGCCCTCTTCTCTTCCGTGGATCAACACCAGCTGTAGCCTCCATCTCCAGCTGTGAGAGATCTCCTGGTGCAAGCAAGCCCTTTTCCAACTTATCCACTGGAGCTTGCAGGTACTACTGCCACCTCATGGTCATAATAAAGAATCAGCCTGTAGATTTTTCAAACTAATTTCCTACAACTGGTGATAAGAATGAGATTTCGGTGATCAGGAAATAAGATTATAAAATAAGATATTATGATGCGATAATACATCAGAAGCACGATCATTTGGCAAAGGGATCCTGAACAACTTCAGGTGGGTTGGGACTCCATCTTATAGTGCCTCTGAATCAACTGGGGATGCATGGCTCTGAACTCTGTTATGCTCTATATTTTTCCTGTTCTCACCGAGTGCCTCATTAGCCTGGCCAAGTGGTAGCACCATGCTATTCGAACTAACTTTGGACATCACTGGCACCCAGATGTCTGGGGAAGGGGGTCATACTGCGCACCTGTGTACCCACTAGACAGGCCTTAGACAGTGTTAAGACCTGCGAGCCTGAGTGGACAGAAGGGAGAAGTGCATACCCAAGAGCAAGGGAGGGCTCTCTGACCCCATCACGGGCCATCACTGGAGGAGCTGCCTCTGATGTTTTAGTGATTTGCGGTACTTTGAGAAGAGAGGAAGTTCCTATCTCTGGGGAGGACTGTGACAGATAAATGAGCCTATAAGTTCTTGACTGGAGACCTTTGTAAACAGCAGGCATGGCTCTGCTGCTGTCTTACTTGGATCTACCCTGGGGGAGGTTGGCATTTGATCTTTTCCCAAACCCTTGGGCTGAGCTAGCTGCATCATTACTTAAAGTGACTAATAACAAAAAAAAAAAAAAGTTTATGTTCCTACCTCTTCTAAGACTCTCAAGGAGCTGTTGATCACACTGAAGGAGCTTTTTAAATCACAAGATGTAGTTGGGACCCCATTCACCACAGCTTCTCAGGAGGACACCACTCTAGATGAAGGAACAAGATCATGCTCCCAGGGGAGACCAAGAAGGGGTGGGCATGTCCTGTCTTGCCTGAGACCCAGTTTCTCCTTAAGCTTGGCTCCAAGGACAAAAAAAAAAAAAGAAAAGAAAGAAAGAAAAAGAAAAGAAAAGAAAGAAATCGTGCATTTGTATACACATTTGATTGTATGTAGCAAGATAAAGACTCAGTAAAATTTTTAGACAGTCAGAGGCATGCTCCAAAGGGGCTATAATATCAGTCTCCTGAAAAAAATAGATTTCATTAAGCAAAATCATCTCCTTTACTTATCAATTCTTCTGGATTTCACTAAATAGGAATCCAACAAAGAATAGGCTTTGAATGCTGAATTATGCTTCTATAGGATTCTGGTTCTTAAAGAGGATTTACTGCTGGCTCCAAACTCAGGCACAAGAAGGAAAGAATATCTATTTTTAAGTACATTCATATATATACACTTATATACATACACACACTGTATATATGCATGTGAAAAACCAGCCTCTACCTCAGAGCAAAGCCTGTCCAAGGAAGGGGCATGACCTTTGTCCTTGGAAAGACCCACAGAGCACTCCTAGGCACATACCCACCCTGCTGAGTTGTTTATCTATAAATAACAGGAGAGATCTGCTGCACCAGGTGTCCCTGACTCAGTCAGGCTAGGTAGGGACCCATAGCAACCCCCTAGCAGCCACCAATCAGCATGAGACCGGAAATACCTGGGATGCCAGATGACCCTCCCAGTAGTTTATGGTGGTTGATAACGTGTTGGGAAACCATGTACTTCAGCATGTACACCCCTCATGGCTTAAACCAATCAGTTCAAACGAATCCCCCTCTTGTCCTAGCCAATCACCCCTACCCAACTTGTTCCCGCCAGTGAATGTGCTAATCATGTTTTAGAATTGTTTTATGATTTTCCTGCGGTGTGTGATGACTTGCTAAGAGATGCTATGATGTATGTGAAGTCTCTGCCTTCCCCAAAGAGTGTAAAAAACTGCTGCAAACCCTGGGCTCGGGGCCTCTCAGCGTCACCAGTTGCTGAGTACACACAGAGGACCAAGCTAGCTCGCAATAAACACCTCTTTGCTGCTTACATCGATCTTGGTCTCTGGTGGTCTTTTGGGGGTCCTGAATTCGAGCATAACACATGCATATACATACATTTAATATATGTATGAAGCAATATTATATAGAGTAATGAGAGACAGAGACAATGATAGAGAGAGCACACCTGCAAAGTTCTAAGTCAACCACAATTAGAAAATAAGGAATGTCTATGGAGAACAAGGTGATTATTGTTTTTCTAATCTCCATTTTGCCCCATTCCTGAAATCTGGACTTACTTAATGGTGAAGCTAAGAGGGCTGCCCAATCTTCTGAAATGGCTGCTGCAGCACCATGTTCCAGGCTCTTGAATCTCTCCAACTACTACGTTTATTCTAGTCTTTAGGGAAGTTGTCAACTCTTAGCAAGAAGGAAAGCTCAAGAGGTAAAATTAGATAGATGATGGATGGCTAGATAGACAGATAGATAGGACAGGCAATAGTATGTCTTTGGGAATTTCAATTTAAAGTCATTTTTCCATTTTCATCTATAAATACCAATCCCTGTTTACTAGTCCTGGAGAATTCTTTGCACTAGATAGCGATCTCGCAAAAACAGATTGATCATTCTTTAGTTGGCAGAGATTGAACTTTAACAGAGACAAAACTAGACCCAAGCAACTTAAATAAAGGCTAAGAAAACTGGCAAGTTTGAGAGTTAATGGTTGGTTCCTGGGAAAAGGGATGATTATCCCTAAGGGATTCTAGTGCCATGATGGTCCATTGGTCAGAATGGGAGCTATAGGTATTGAGTGAGAGATTTGGGGTCCCAAACTGTTAAACAGTAGGCACAGTGACTGCCATAAACATGTTTCGTGATTATTGCTCATTTCATGAGTGCACAGTTGTATTAATACTGGCTTACTGGCAAAATTTCCACAGATGGTCTCTAACCCCAGAGAACGATGTTTATATTAGAAGAGACAGTGGACACCCTGGAATCTTTCCTCCTTACCACAATGATAAACCAAAGGTAACATCTCATCCACAGACTCAATGAGATTAGAGCCACCATCTAAGATTTGAAAGATGAGATGCTGAGATCTATCACATCCCCATTTCATTTGCCTGTCTGGGTTATGAAGAGCAGGATGGGCGTTTCAGAATGACACTGGATTTCCATACACCATCAGATATTCCAGATGTGGTCTCTCTCCTAGAACAAACTACTACATTTCCCAGCCCCTGCAATGTGCTAGCATTCTATTACATGCTTTTTCTCTATCCCAAAAATCAAAATGCTATCAAAAACAGATATCATTTTTATATCCTTTTCACTTGTTAGCATAAGGAGTACAGTTCCCACCAACACACAGGGTACCATGCTAGTCCACAACGTTGAGCATATCATGAAGAAAGAAGCTGGTGAAGAGGAAGTATCAGGTCCCCTAGGAACCCTGATATGATACTAGCATTCCAGAAATCATAAGAAAGTGCCATAAAAATTCATAGTATCAAGAGCCTAGATATGTTAGGATACTCATTCAAGCACTCAGTGTCATTAAGAAAGTGATACAACCTGTTCCCGGACTTCTAGGATTTAGAGTATGACATGATATCCCTGCTAAAGAAGCCATTCCCACTAACAACATCACATAGCACCTTTAAGCCCTTGTGAATTTGGAAGGAAAGATACCCAAGTGGATTTGCTGCTCAAAATCTAACAAGCTGTTCTTCCCCGCCTTATTAGGAATTAGTATCCACATATTAGAGAAAACATTCAGTGTTTGTTTTTGTTGTTGTTATTGTTGTTTTTGGTTTTTGTTTTTTGAATTGGCTTACTTCGCTTAGAGTGATGTTCTCCAATTCCATCTATGTATTGGCAAATTCCACAAGGATGGGGCTGCCTCTGGGGAGGGAAAGAGGAAGATGAAATTGCACTGCAAAGGGGCCTTTAACTGTATCAGGGATATTTTACTTCTCTAAAAAACAATTTGAAGGAACGTGGCAAATGTTAACATTCATCCATTCTAAATAAAAAGGACATCCATATTTGTTTATAATATGAAAAAACAAATCTAACAAGCAATCCAAGCCAATGCAAGCTTGGAGTAAGGCTGAGAGCAAGAGATGGCAGAGACTGTAGTACAAGCAGTTTTGCAACTTGGCCCCTAGGACCCAGGAGACACAAAGACAGCTAAAAAGAGTCTGCAGTGGATCACGATCTACTGGAGACTGTGACAGGCCCCATTGGCAGAATCACAGTGGAAATTCCCAGTGTTCTGAAATAAACAAGGCTTTAATTTTGGTATCAGATCCAGTTAGAGACGAAATAGTTGACCATAACACATCAATTGACACCATGAACTGATTTATGAAATGAATGTTGGATGATATGCCAACCCTTAAAATAGGTTGTTCTGTACCCGTCAAGTTTCAATGCACAGAAACTCCTTCTAGGTAATTATTCAGGATGGAATCTACCACAGGAAATGACTCGTTCTGAAATTATTAGAAATATTGGAAGAAAGAGTTCTAAGTTATACCTCCAAAATAATTGGTAGAACACTATAAAATTAATCACCAAGAGCAATTTCCTCTGAGACTACCACTCCACAATGAGATCATGAACATATTTTTGAAAGAGGGCTGGGCATGTGGGGAGACAGAGAATATATGGGAAATCTCTGTACCTTCCTTTGGATTTTTCTGTGAACCTAAAACTGCTCTTTAAAAAGTAGTCTTAGAGTAGTTTTGATTTGCATTTCTCTAATTGCTAGAAATGTTGAACATTTTTTCATATATTTGTTGACTGATTGTATATCATCTTCTGAGAAGTATCTGTTCAGTTCTTTGGCCCATTTATTTATTGGGTTTTTTATTTTTTTAGTGTTAAGATTTTTGAGTTCTTTATATATCCTAGAGATCAGTGCTCTATCTGATGTGCGTGTGGTAAAAATTTGCTCCCATTCTTTATGCTCTCTATTCACCTCACTGATTGTTTCTTTTGCTGAGAAGAAGCATTTTAGTTTTAATCCATGCCCAATCTCACTCCAGTCAGAATGGCAACTATTAAGAATTCATACAACAGAGGTTGGGGCTGGGGCTGTAGCTCTGTGGTAGAGCAACTGCCTTGCACCTGTGAGGCACTGTATTTGATCCTCAGTACTGCATAAAAAATAAACAAAGAAAGATATTGTGGCCATCTACAACTAAAAAAAATATTTTTTAAAAAAGAATACATACAACAATAAGTGTTGGTGATGATGTAGGGGGAAAGGCACACTCATACATTGCTGGTGGGACTGTAAATTGGTGCAGCCAATATGGAAAGCAGTATGGAGATTCCTTGGAAAACTGGGAATGGAACCACCATTTGACCCATCTATCCTACTCCTTGGTCTAAACCCAAAGGACTTAAAAACAGCATACTACAGGGACATAGCCACATCAATGTTTATAACAACACAATTCACAATAGCTAAACTGTGGAATCGACCTAGATGCCCTTCAGTAGATGAATGGATAAATAAAATGTGGTATATATACACAATGGAATATTACTCAGGATTAAAGGAGAATAAAATCATGGCATTTGCTGGTAAATGAATGGAATTGGAGAATATTATGTTAAGTGAAGCAAGCCAATCCCCCAAACCCAAATGCCAAATGTTTTCTCTGATATAAGGATTCTGATTCATAATGGGGATGGGGTGGGGAAGCAGGGGAGGAATAGACAAATTCTAGAGAGGGCAAAGGGGAGGGAGGGGAAAGAAGGGGGTAGGGGGATAAGAAAGGCAGTGGAATGAGATGAACATCATTACTCTACATGTACGAAGACACGAATGGTGTGACTATATTGTATACAACCAGAGATATGAAAAATTGGGCTATATATGTGTAATATGGATTGGAAATCATTCTGCTGTCATATAGAACAAATTAAAATAAATTAAAAATAAGTAAAATAAAAGATTTTAAAGTATTAATGTTAAAAAAATAGTCTTAAAGAAAACTATAGTAACTACAGTTCAGGCCCCAGAGAACCAAATTGCAGCAACCACCACCACAAACTCCTTGTAACACCTAGAGACTGAAGATAAAATACTACAGAATTCCTGGTAGAAGAATTTATGTCTCTACCAAGTTTATTCCTAGCAGAAAACAGCAAAAGGGGACTGAAAATGGCCTTTGTCTGTCTTCTTCCCAACTCTTGTGTGACTGTATCTAAAAGCTTATGGTAAAGTAATTGGGTTAAGTGGATTTTTACCTTTCTGCAGGTCAGGAAGTTACTGTTGAAGGAGGGTAGAACAGAGTCTAAGTGAGCACACCAACCTCAGCAGCACTCCATAACCAAGGGAAATTGCTACCTTATAAGATTCTGAAGGTAAAACTAAATTGCATGAGCAGATGGTTTATACCCCGCAGTGACCTATTTCACAGAACTGCTAGCCATCTATCAATCCACACCTATGGCTTCATGGGGAGCTCCCGCAGGTATAGACCGCTCACACCTTGCTGCAGAACTGAGTATGCACCTGAATAAGTTAAGGTAGCCATTTGTGTAAATCCACTACATTCTAGGAGAAAGTTGGCCAGACTTGAGATATGTCTGTCTTCACTGAGATGAACAAGCTGGACTTTTGCTTACTGATGGATGAATATAAATCTTTTGTTTCATTGATAATCAACGTAGGATTTTTACTTTTGGTATTTAGGTTGACTCATAGTGGTATCCTTCTCTGCCTGATTTTATTCTGTTTAGAACTTATTATTTCATTATACATATGGATTCTGTTTCTCTGGAGAACTATTGTTAATACACTTTCATATCCTCTAAGATTTCAGTTTGTATATTCTTATAAAACTGTGTGCTATTGTTTTGATGAGTGTCCCTCAAATGTCCAAATGTTAAAGTTTTGTTCTCCAGGGTGGTACTATTGGGAGAGAGTGAATTGGTAAGGAGGTCCTTAGATTATTGGGGCCATGTCCTCAAATAGATTGTGGGACCCTAGTCTTTTTCTGCTCCCCTCTTGCTTTGTTGCCTGGTTAATGATGTAAATAGTTTTCTCTGCCATGTGTGGCTGACCATTGGCATCTAGTGCCCCAACTAGAGGCCCAAAGCAATGGGTAACCTGATCATGGACTGGAACTTCCAGAACCATAAGTCAAAATAAAAATTTCCTCTTCATAAGTTACTTATCTTAGGTATTTTATTATCTAAGTTAACTAACATTCATAGCATGGTTCCTTTCCCATCTGTGCTCTTCAGTGCTCCAATGCAATCACAATCCCATTACTACTCAGTGCTTTCCCCAATAAAGACAGCCAGGAGATCCAACTTATAAATATAAGTACATGCACAAACTCATACACACATGCATAGACATATTCAAGCATGTGCATGCTCCATATAGTTTGACTAAGACTACAGATAGATTTCCTACTTTTGTCAAAGTTGACCAAGCTAGGAATCAAAAACCTAGACCTGATTGATTCTGAAGAATACCTCTTCACTGCTGTTCTAGTAGATTCTTCCAATGCTTGCATTTTAGTTCAAGCTGTCCAAGCTAAATCCAATCCATCCTCCTCAAAATAAGTAGGACATTTGAAAAAATTATACACACACATACACACACACACACACACACACATATATATATATAATCTCCACATACACATTTACATAACTTATATACATACACACACATACACACACACATATATAATCTCCACACACACATTTACATAACATATATACATGCACACACATACACACACACACACATATATAAAACACAGAAGATACATATATATGTGTGTACATATATGTATATCAAATTTTCTATTTTCTCCTCCAATTTTCTCAATATCTATAAGCAGTTTGAGGGCAGGAAAAGAGTATTATTTACCAATTTAGCTAGTGATTAGCACAAGAGATATTTACAAAGTAAATGAGTCAGTTGAAAAAAATTAGCCCAAATAAATGAAAGAACAGAGTGTGGAAATAGAAGAAAGAAATACCTAAGATCTGTTTCAACATTGTATTCATTCAATAAATATTTTGACTATGTGGTGAATGAATGATTATATCTTATAGTTAATATATAGTCACTTGCATATAAGATTATCCAAATAACTCCTATAAAGCAAACTGAACTAAGAAGCTACAAGCAGAGCAGGCTTTTAAAAAGCATGATACTCCACTAAAGAATAATACCAAGCAATCTTGATTAATCAAATGATTAATCCTTGTGCTGATTTTTTTCTGCTATGAAAGGAAACACAATCTTGGTTCAAAAAATTTCTATGAATCACTGAGAAATAAGAAGATCTGAATATTAACATGGGGCCATTTGGTTTGGTTTGGTTTTTTGTTTTAGGAATATGTGTGCTATTGTTTTGGTTTTGTTTGTTTTCCATCCAAAAGGAAAGAGAAGACAGGAGTTCAGATAGCATGCATCTGCTATGAGCCAAACACAGTGCCAATTGGCTCTCTCCAAAGTAACTCTGTTGATCTGTATTATTGTAATACATTTTAAAAATCAAGAAAAAATGAGACTCTGATGGCAAGAGATTTGCTCCAAGTTGGAAAGATGCTCAAGTCATGGAGCTGAGGTTTGAATCCAGGTCTGTGGCCATCAAAGTCTGTGTTCTTTCTTGACACTGCTCTGCATTCTCTCAGGCCCAGCCACTTTTCATCTCCCATTTGAGGATAACATCAACATGTTCAGTATTAGCACTTGGTATCTCCTAAGTGCCCCCCTGGAGTTCAAATAGTACTAGGAAAAGCCTTACTGAAATAGATATCCATCTCTGCGCTTCCTGTGAGCTTCCTTGCTAACAACACATTAATACCATAACAAATATATACAAAAACAGGAACAGAATTAATATGATATAGTGCAAAACTGAAGAATGAAGACATATAAGGCCATGAGTGGAGTTCAGAAGGAAAGCAATTGAGTTCCAAGATCATGTTAGTCTTTTCAAGGTACACAGATCTGTACATACATATTAAAGTTTTTTCCAATAACCTTTAATATGGAAGTATTAGAATTCTAAGCCAATCAGCATGTGAGTAATAATGCTTTAGCAAAAATCAGCATGCCAACCATTTACTCACAGAGCAGAATTGTTTTATCTTCAATGAAATTACAATAGAAATAAAGTCCTTTTAACTGGATGGGTTTCCTACCATTTCTGTTTCCAAAAATATTTCAACACAGAATACGATTACCCTCAAAATTGTTCTTCCCCAGTGATGTCACTGTTTAATCATAGCCAAGCTAAAGTGGGCTCTGCTGTGCTCAAAAAGTATTTGGCTGATAATCAGGCTCTACTCTGTATTAATTCTCTATCACTGAATTGAAATGTAGATGTTTCTATTTTCAGAATGGTTTTGTTAAATCAAAGAAAATTTTTATCTTTCTTCTACCTCCAAAGCACCTAGAGAACGTTCACTTATTCATGCAATGACTATGAAGAGGGCGCTACTTTATTTACGTCATTTCTGGCTCTCACCAAATCTAGTAGCTATTATGATCATTTTTATTTGCCCAAAGTCACACAGTCTCTAATTGGCATGGTCAAGATTTGAATCAAATTTGTCTGAATACCAAACTATCACACTACATATTCCTCCCCCACAACTGACCTAATATCAAAAGATAATGTACAGGAATTTTTAAACTGGAAACAAGAAACTAAAAGCAGTGCCAAATCAGTAAATGAAGAGATTAAGACAGATTCAAATGCAGGAACAAAATAAATTGTACAAAATAATTTTTTTAAATTACAGTCTCTATTTTCCAACAGTTTCTTATCTTATTTTTATGGAAATGCCTAGATGACAAGCACAGTAAATATAGTCCTGGGCAGATTTTAAGATTCTGATATCTTGATGACAATAGAAAGGAGTGAGCTAGAAGAAGACAGAATTATTATTTTTTTTATTTTTATTTGTTCTTTTTAACTATTCATAGCATTAAGATTCATTTTGACATAATTATAAAAGCATGGAATATAATTTCCTCAAATTCAGTTTCCAGTATTATCCCTTTTCCTCTCTTCCTTCATTCCTCTCTTCTCTCCCTTCTACTCTACTGATATTTCTCCTATTTATTTATAGTTTTTGTTAATTAGTGTCTTGTGAATGTACATGATTATGAGATTCACTATAGTATACTCATATATACATAGGAATGTTAGGTCAGATTCATTCCACTGTTTTTCTCTATCTCATCCCTTCTCCCTTTTCTTTATTGCCCTTTCTACCCCACTGGTCTTTCTTCTATTCTTTTTTTATGCCCCCCCTTATTTTGGAGTAGCTTCCACATATCAGAGAAAACATTTGACCTTTGACTTTTGGGGACTGGTTTATTTCACTTAGCATAATCCTCCAGATCCATCCATTCACCAGCAAAAACAATAAAGTCATTCTTGTTTATGCCTGAGTAATATTCCATTGCATATAAATACCACATTTTCTTTTTTTTATTAGTTGTTCAAAACATTACAAAGTTCTTGACATATCATATTTCATACATTTGATTCAAGCGGATTATGAACTCCCATTTTTACCCTATATACATATCCACATTTTCTTTATAAGTTCATCTGTTGAAGGGCATCTATATTGTTTCCATAGCTTGACTATTGTGAATTGTACTGCTATAAACATTGATGTGGCTGCATTCCTGTAGTATGTTGGTTTTAGATCTTTGGGATATATACCAAGGAATGGGATAGCTGTGTCATATGGTGGCTCCATTCCTAGTTTTTTGAGGAATCTCCATGATGCTTTCCAGAGTGGTTGCACTAATTTGCAGTTCCACCAACAATGTATGAGCGCACACTTTCCCCCACATCCTCACCAACATTTATTGTTCCTTGTATTATTGATAATTGCCAGTCTGATTGGAATAAGATGAAATTTCAATGTTGTTTTAATTTGCATTTCTCTAATTGCTAGAGATGTTGAACATTTTTTTCCACATGTTTCCACATTTGTATTTTTTCTTTTGAAAAGTATGTGTTTCACTCCTTTGCCCATTTATTGATTGGGTTATTTGGTTTTTTGTTTGTTTGCTTGCTTTTGGTATTAAGTTTTTTGAGTTCTTTGTATAGCCTGGATATTTGTGTCCTATCTGAGGAACAGTGGCAAGGATTTCCTCCCATTCAAGACAGCATCATTCTTTAAGCATATTCAGAAAAGTAGCTTTCTAATACATACAAAAATATTTTTTTCTCAGTGATGATTGATTAAATCTTTACTTTCCCACCAATCTATAAAGAGTAAAGCACTTTAACCCCTCTTTGGGATTTACACATAATCTTGACCTTGGCTGGTGTTTGCCAAGAGTAGCAGACACCAAATATAAGGACTAAAAGGTAAAAGGTGCCCGAAGATCATCCTGTATAGAAAAATTGTGTCTCCAAAGCCAGTGGATAGTGGCTGCCTAAAAGCTAGCTGTACTGAGAAGTCTGGGTCTTGTTGGACCTCTGTAAATAGCAGTGTCTCGCATGGGACCATGTAGAATGACTATAGTCTGGACATGGGTGATGCACTGAATGGTGGCCCCCAGAAAGACTTATCCATATCCTAAACCAGAACCAGTGAATATGACCTTATATGGTGAAAGTGAAAAGTACTTAATATGGAAATAGTTGTGTAAAAATTAAGGATTTTGAGGGCTTCTACACCCATTAGCTGATGTTCTTATAAGACTAAGGCAGAGGGAGATTCAACAGAATAGGAGTAGAAAATATGAGCACAGAAGCAGAGACTGGAGTGCAGTGGCACTACTCGAGGAGGCCAAGAACAGATTTACTCCTGGGGCCTCTGATAGAATGCCCCTCTGCCAACATCTTGATTTCAGAGTTCTGGTTTCCCTAAGTGAGAGAACAAATTTCTATTGTTTTAAGCCACCCCATTGTGTGGTAATTTATTGCAGCATCCACAACAATTAATAGAGTCCACAGCAATCATCTGTGTAATTCAGGTTCTGTCGAGTTAAAAAAAAAGCAGGGACTTACCCAGGCACTATAACTCACTGATAAGGTGAGCTGTTGGCTCTCTATGGGTTTCTTTGTACATAAGCCGTATCTCTGCCCCTTAAAGATGGAACTGCAACTACCTACTAAATGAGGCCAGAGAGCAGATGAGAATGGCAGGCAACCAGGACTGGCGTGTACCCTAAATGGCAATTCATAGGTAAACTAACCAAAAGGACAGGGCTTAGACAAAGGGGAAATAACATGCTGCCAATGACAACAAAATCTTGCAATAGAGTCAAATCTAACCACAGAAACCAAGAAAAAAAAATGATAGCAACCCAAAAGGCTAGCACCGTTCAGGGAGACAGTATAGCATGAATAGGTTCTAGATGTACATGTCTTAGGTCTAAATCTTACTTACTAGGAGCTTTACTTGAGGCAAATCATGAAACCTCTGTCTCTCAATTCCCTTAATCTCTAAACCAGGCCTAAAACACCTATTACATGGGACTATTGTGAGAATTCACTGAGATCATACCTATAAGGCGCTCAGAAGAATATGTGGCACCTGGTTCTTATTTCATAGTTTTAGTAGTTACTGTCATTGGTGTTATTGCCAGGAATTCTTACAGAAGTATGAGACAGGAAACCCGACAGAATCTCAGATAATAAATGTAAGCTATAGATAGAATCTGCTGTGTGTGCCTCCAGCTGTCTATTATTCATATTTATTTTATTCCTGCCCACTAAAGCCTTAAAAGGGTCGAATAGCTTCTGAAAATTTTGGCAAGCCACTGGGAGAGAATTTTGCATGGGCTTTTCAAAAGACACCTGTGGTTGCCTTCTGTCAACCTGGAGGTTGGCAGTTTCTATCTGAAGCTGGCTATGTGCCCAGCCCTGTGTACAGAGCAATGGCTTGGGAGGTGCCTGTATGGATTCTGTGCCTCAGCTTCCCAGACAGCCCTCTATGTTGCCAGCTCCCAGTGGAGCCCAGCAGTAGCTGCTACTTCAAGGATGATTAAGTGTTAATACTTAAAACCATCAACTTCTTCTCCCTGAATGATGAGGGAGAAGGCATTGCAGACATGAGGCCACCCAAATCCAGCAAGAATATGACTAGCCCAAAGTCCACACCTAGGACTGACAGCTACAGATTCCCCACTAACTACAGAACTGCAAAGTCTTTAGGAAGGGATGACAGAATATTCTTTTTTGGAGAAGCATATTAACTTCCCTTTTCACTTTCAACAAGGATACATGGCAGTGGCCTCATCTCCATACTTGGCTATGCATCCACTCTTAGCAAAGCTGCAAAAGAAATCTACACAAGTGAAAATTATTTCTAGGGCTAATGCTTCAGAGCTAATTATTTTAACTTAGATCCATCTAGCATAATGTTCACCAAATACCCAGACAGTAGTAATACTGCTCTGTCTCAGACTCAGTGAATATAAATAGAAATGAAAAAAAAAACTTGTATTACATTTTGACCAAGAATTTTTGAAGATCATACTTGCTGGAGGCAATTGCGTCACTTGGTTGAGCTGGTTTTCACAATACAATGAATTGCGTTGCTGGGATCTTCAATTTATATCAAAGGAAGGGGAGGACCCTGCGATTCACGATTCCCATGTAGTTGCACTGTGGTCATCAGCAGAAAAAGGATTCAAATTAAAAGCTGCCTCATGTTAGTCACTAAACCATGTTGCTTTTTTTTATTACTGTGCTGTCAGGTCTTCTTTAATATGCAGAGCTTTCTACAAGATGTTTAATAATTCCCAAGTCTAAAGGTCTCTCTATTTGACTTAGAACACTAAAACAGTAACTGAAATGACAACATGAACCACTATCCAGAGTTAAAATAACAACATGCTCAAGCTAGCCAAAATATCTAAGAGAGATGCAAATGCCTGGAATATCAGGGACAAGGATATGTAAATTCAAAGTAGAGGAAATTGGAATTCTACTCCACAGACATTTATTACAAAGCATAAAGTGTCTGGCACTTTGCTAGGAGGGTGGTGCAAGATGAATGATAACATGCTTCCTGTCCCCAGGAGGTTTGCTTGTGCTGGAGGGAGACAGATACATAAAAGATGATTTCACTATTTGTGGAAAGTCAGAGAGAAGTGAACAGGTTACCATGAGAACACAGAGGCAGAACCCCAACCCAGAGAGAGGGAAGCATAAAGGCTTAAGGACGGAGGGAACCACTGACCTAAGATTTCCAAAATGATTTGGAGTTAGTCAGCTGAAGAAAATGGAATGGATGTAAGGAGGGGGAAAGGCCTGGAAGGGGATTCTATGAAGCTAATGTCTTTTAAGACAAAAGACAGGGAAGTGGATGTGAGAGATTCTGTGAGTAACTCTGTAGTATCAAAGCATAAAGTTTTCAGCAGGAAATAGCTGGAAATGAGACCAAAGAAGTAGGCAGAACTCATTGCCATGGACAGCCTTGTAGACCATTAAAGATGCTGGATTTTATCCAGTGGGTGGTAGGCTATAAAATTCAAGAGGGTTCAAAAAAGTCAAGCATGATGAGAATCAAAACAAAAAACAACAAGTAACATCCTATAGAATCAAAACAGGAAGAATGGAAAAAAATATTGGGAAGCTAGTGAAATCATTCTTAAATAATTAAGTATATCAATAAAACAGACAGTCATAGGAGGAGAACTCCTGCTGTTTGATAAATAAGATTAAATCAGAGTAATTATCTTCATAGTAGGAAAATGTATGCTTAAGTGTTAACATGATTTGCCTTGCTAAGAACAATCTGAAGATTTTTCATGGCAATACCTTAACAACACATTTTACTACTAATTCCACAAGCCACCAGGGCCATTTTATTGCCCTTTATGTTCAACAGGTCAAATATGCCTTTTTGTTAATTTCTATTAGTTTAATAACTCAATTCTCATTATTAAAATAGACTAGTATACCAAGAAATAACTTCTTTGGTAAAAATAAAGATTTCAAAGTGTTTGGGTTTTGTCCTTTCCACAAATGGATAGCTTTTTATGACTAGGTGGGAGAGATAATAAATTATGTAATCTAAGTCATGGTTATCAACAAGGGTAACTAAGAGATAAAGTTTGAAAATAAAAGCTCACACCAGGGCTGGGGATGTGGCTCAAGCAGTAGCACACTCGCCTGATATGCGTGGGGTGCTGGGTTTGATCCTCAGCACCACATATAAATAAAATAAAGATGTTGTATCCACCGAAAACTAAAAATAAATAAATAAATAAATATTTAAAAATATTTAAAAATTCTCTTTCTCTTAAAAAAAAAAAAAAGCATGCCAATTCTAAGTGTAATAATTTGTCCTTGCTCCTTTTTGGCCAAGTCCATTGCCTGCCTTATTTCTGTTATGTCACTGAAGCCCAGAGGGCTCATAGTTGGTCTCCATTTATCTATCTAAATTAATAAAATGAATTCTGTGACTTTTCCACAAACTTCATGGTGAAGTACATAGGGCAAGAAGGAAGTAACTTTAAAGTGACTCAGATTCTTCTGTATTTGCTGTCTTGCTTCCTAACATCCCCAACTAAAATGCAAAGAATAATGAAGGCCTGAAGTCCACCTTGTTTGAAACCCAGTGGCAGCTGTGAAGGAATTCCTGCCACTGCAAAAGATTTCTTTCCTGAGACAATCATGTTTTTAAGATACCTTCAAGTATTTGTCCTTTTACACTTTAAAAATAGAAAAAAAAAAGTTGTCTCTAAAAATCCATTAAGATCCTTCCTATTTTAAAAGCTGAACTTTCCCAAACTACGAATTCTCATCTTAAAAATTCTATAATGAGAAACACCCATCTATGCAAACCTCTTTATTGTCTCAACTTCCCAAGATATACAAAGCAACTGAGTTCAGAAAAAGAAGCCAGAGTCAAAGCCTCACAATTTACAGGTGCTTCCTCTCTCAAATAGCAGAGGGATTGGGGCCTCTTGCCTTCCATCTCTTCTCTAGACTGAGAAGCTGAGCCAATGCCTCCTAAAACTAAACTGAATCACAGACCTCCTGTCCTAGACACACACAGTCCAGGCATCTTGGCCAAAGTTTCTGAATTTAAGTCTAGCTGTCTACTTTGAAAATGAGTTAATTTCAATTAAACAAAGGGGACAAGACAAAGTTCTTTTATTCTTTTATTTTATTGCTCCCTTTGTCTACTGCTACAAGTGCACAGTTGCCAAGAAGTCAGGTGGTGTAACAGCTATGGAGATAGATATACCAGTCAGACTGTCTTCGGAAAAGACTGTTGAACTGAGCCTAGTTGGCTGACTGCCCACGTCAGCTGCCTTTGAGCTCTGAAGCTGCACTGCTTCCAGGGTGTTTGCAGCCAGACTGAGCATGGCAGAATAACTAATTCTGTCCCATTCCTGCCCAATATGGGACTCTACCTCAGCAGCTTTGACTCCAGGGTTCTCCATCAGCCTAGCTGAAACTTTCTCAGAAAGGCCCCACAAATCAAGACTTTTCCTACCCATTTCTCTTTCATCACAGTTTTCCAACCCAGATCATAGCCTGAAGGCTCTCTGCCTACTTTTACTTCTTCCCTCCTCATCATTCAAAGAAATTTCCCCAGTAAATCTCCTGTCTATGCAGTGCTATCTAGTCATAGGCTTTTCTAAAAGATGTGAATAAAAAGTGAATTTGTTAGCATCATAACCCACCAATATTATATTCTGATGAGGGCAAGCCATGGAAATATTTTCTTTTGAAGACTGTAAGAGGACATAAGAATGATATATCACATATCACTTAAGAATATATTGCCTCTACAATGTTGAGGTATGAGAGGTGCGTGGGAATGGGAGAGAGAAGGGGAATTGCAAGGAAGATGGTAGGAGACCCTCATTGTTATGCAAAATTACATATAAGATGGTGTGAGGGGGAAGAAAAAAGAGAGAGAAACGTGTCACAGTAGATTGGGTAGAAAGAGGTGATGGGAGGGGAGGGGAGAGGAGGGGGGATAAGAAGGGCAGCACAATACAATAGACACTAGTATGGCCCTATGTATAAACGTGGCTATATAACCAATGTGATCCTGCAATCTGTACACGTGGAAAAATAAGATTATGTACTCCGTTTGAATCAAATGTATGATATGTCAAGATCATTGTAATGTTTTGAGCGACTAATAAAAAAATTAAATAAATAAATAAAATAATTTTTTTTTAGATTTAAAAAAAAAAAAAACAATATATTGCCTCTTCGAGCATTTGGAAGACTGAAGGGAATCAGAGGTTTTGAAAAAAAAAGGAGAGGGGCTTGGAAAGGGAGGCTAGACAGGAATTTACCAAATCTTGTTTCCATAAGAAATGTAGGTCTTAAGTGTAGTTGTATAAGTGGGGACCCAGTCTTAGAAAATGAAAAGCAATCTTTCCATTGACACAAACGCTAATCTGGCCCTTACTGAGTGATGCATTCTACCAAAAACTTGTTTTAAAAGACCGGGGAAAAGAAAATCAACAAAAACACTAATGAGCAAGGATTTTCATTTTAGAAGAAAAATGGAAGGCAGCTTCCCAGCGATTCTCAAGGCAAGCAGCAGGATGTGGACACTAAGAAAAAAAGATGATGGTCCCAGGCTAGGGAAGCAACAGTCTGGTGTCACAGCTGTTTCTGTCACTCACTCTGGGTGAGTTATTTAACTTCTCTGATCCTCAGTGTCCTCATCTGATGTTTACAGGGATAACAACAGGCTATTGTGAAGAGTCAGTGGATGACAAGAACAGAGAACAACTACTCATCTGGATTTATGCAAAAGATTTTATACAGAATATCTAAAGTAATTAAATGTGATTATCGCCCTAAGATATGAGGTATCATGAAGGGGTTACGATGTAAGTTATGAAACAAAATCTAGAGATTTTTTTCAATGTTAATTAAAATCTATGCAAAAGATAAACTACATTACTGTAAACGAAAATTTGATCTTATTCAAATTGCTGCCCTCTATAAAAAGTCTTTCATGATCTGATTCTTCCAGATTACAAATAACTCTTAACTTGTATCGCAATAGTCATTCTAATAGAACCTGACACATAGGTGACATTCAATAAATTATAAAATCACTACAAGTTTAAAGGTGGTAACTTAAAATCTGCATTTCCCCTCTTCTTTCTTGGAAATCATTCAACACCAACAAGGAAAATAATATCACTAGCCCAATTTTTGTGAAAACAAGAAAAAAGTTGAAACCTCAAAATATAAAAAGAAAGTACAAGCTGTCAAAAAAGTAAAAATAGGGCACAAATTTGAGTAGTCAAAAACAGAGAAAGCTATAGAAATAGAGAAAGGACAAGTAAAATAAGCTTCTCAAAAGATAAGGAGAGGAAGAAGCAGAACTTCTCCTGAAGCAAAAACCTGACCTGTGTGGTAGGGTGAGGAAAATAAGATAAAGTGCTGACAGCAGGACCTTCTCTGGACCCATGTAGTGCCAAGAAGCAGAGGAATGAGACCACAGGAAGATTCACAGGTAAGCAGCTAACTTTGCAGGAACTCATATGACTGCTTCAGACACAGAAGGGAAGAACAGACTTCTTATTGTGCAAAAAAATATCAATCACAGACCTTGCATCTGTTGACTAGGAAGAAGTAAAGGACAAGTGAACTCACATGGAAAATCATCTTTAAAAATTATTTCTGCTAATAAGCCAGGTCCAAAGAACCAAAGGCCAAATGTTTTCTCTGATATGCAAATGATAATTCCCAATAAGGTGGATGTGTAGGAGGGAGAACAGAGGTATTTTGGACTAGAGAGAGGGGAGTGAAGGGAGGAGAGGAGGCATGGGGTAGGAATGATAGTAGAATGAGACATTATTACCCTATGTGCATATATGATTACATGACATGTGTAACTCTACATCATGTACAACCAGAGAAGTTATACTCTATTTATGTATGATGGGTCAAAATGCATTCTACTGTCATGTAAAACTAATTAGGACAAATTAAAAATAGATAAAAAAATTATTTCTGCTAACTTGGAACACAGTAAAAATCTCTGGTTCAATCTCTAGGTCCAAATCAAATATAAAAAATTCACTTGTTTCCAAAAATGCATAATCGAAAAGCAACTAGCACAGAATCTATACAAACCCACCATAAAAGAGGTCAGAAGTACAAGAATGAATAAGAGTCATATAGAGGGAATAGAGCAGGGTAAAAAAATGTATCATTGTAAAGTAGTTGAAATGTGGTCATATCTCTCAAAATATATTTTAAGTTAACAAAGTTATGTCTTTAAAAAAAAAGAAGTAAAAACCCAAGATTCAAGAGATAAGAGGAATAAGAGAAAAGGCAGAGTGAAAGTACAGAAGGTTAAACAACCGTAAATAAAACATGAGCTGACAAAGTTCAGTAAAATATGGGGGAAAAAGCTAAAATCACAAAAATGAAGAAACAACTGGGATAGAAACAATGAAGCATATTAGTAATTAAAGCAAAGTAGAGGTATGGATTATAGAGAGCTAAAAGCAGCAAAATTAAATGTAAATTAAAAATATAATGAAAATAATTAGGAGATCCACATCTACTTAGGGTATAAAAGGTTGCAAATGGTCCCATCCCTGTGATAACAATGAGGAAACTCCAGATAAATGGGATAAAAAAAATTTTTTAAGTCATTGGAAATTTGTGAAAATAAAGAAATCTGAATAAATTAAATTATTAAAAAAAAAAAGGATAGGTGTTGCAGGAAAGCAGAAGTCTACAGTCACTTTGATCTCTTTGTGGGCACAACTGCCTAATCTGAAAGCAAGACAGATGAAGGACAGCCTTAAACAGGCAGCTGAACTTTATGGCTGCTGTTGTTGGATGCCGTGGATTAGAATCTGAAGGAATGTCAAAGATAGTTAGTTTTTCCTGTACACAAACTTTTCACCACAAGACTTTTGCTGAGTATGCTGTGGCATGAGAACTGGTCTGGAAGAGATGACAGAGATGTTTTATACTTGTAATGCTTAGATTAAAAATAAATACAAATAAATAATAGTGGAGAATTTCCAAAAATGAATGAGATGTTATCTACACTTTCAAGATTAGCTAATCTTAAACAGAATAAATAAGGAAACCCACTCCTAGACCCATCATACTGAAAATTAAAAGTAACAAGAAAATCTTATTAGCAATCAGAGAAAAATGATAAGGGACAAGCTATGTAAAATATGGTATATTCACATGAAACACTATACAAAGGCATGGGGAAGCACTTTATGTACTGATGTGAAAAGTCCTTAACAACGAGATATGTTAAGTGAAAAAAGCTAAGGTGAATAACAGTGTGTGCAGCTGGACCACATTCAGAAAAAGGAAAAAAAAATATTTTTGCTTGAATCTGCACAATATCTGGAAGGATCAGCACCACACTGTGTTTTAGTCAGCTTTTTCGCTGCTATGACTAAAAGACCTGACCAGAACAATTGTGGAGGAGGAACAGTTTATTTGAGAACTCACAGTTTCAGAGGTGTCAGGACATAAACAGTGGGCTCCATTTCTTGGGCTCTAGGTGAGGCTGAATGTCATAGCAGAAGAGTGTGGCAGAGGGAAGCAGCTCACATGACGATCAGAAAGCAGAGGGAAAGAGACTCCACTCTCCAGGTACAAAATATATACCCCATAGCCACACCTCCAATGAACCACTTCCCACCTGCCTCCAGTTAATTAATCCCTATCAAGGGATTAATTCACTAATTGGCTTAAGGCTCTCATAACCCAATCTTTTCTCCTCTGAATCTTCTTGCATGCCTCACACATGAGCTTTTGGGGGACACCTCACATCCAAATCATAACAACTTGTAACACTGATAGTTTGCACAGGGTGCAAAAAGTATGGCCTACAGAGGGGTAACACTATTCTGAGACTTTTGAACTTTTTGATTTTTAAGCCAATAACTGTGGATTACCTACTTAAACCATATGTAAATGTAATGCAAATGCAAGTAAAATATAACTGTAAAAGTAAACATACAGAATATCATTTGATCATGTAATACCACAAAAATGGGATCCTAAGTTATACTCCATGTATATAATATGTCAGAATACACTATACTGTCATTTATATTTGAACAGAACAATTTAAAAAACAAGCAGAATATCATTTGATTACGTATAATTTGGTTAAGGAAATAAATAGTTTTTACAAAGAAAAGAAAAGGAATTCTCTCCTTTACCTTTTTTTTTTTCCACTTTTCAGAAAACCAGACTTCATGGAAACTGGAATATCATTAAGTCCCACTCTGTCTCCCTTTCTCTCCCAGTGAGTTTCTCACCTCCAGTTCTTCCTGTGACTTGCTCCAATCTCCTCTCTAAAGTCCAGCTGCTTCTAAATGGCTCCCATGATCATGTTCACTTTGGACTATTTATCAAAAAAGGCTCTAATTCTGGTCTCAATTCTATAATGCCTGCCAAATTCAGATTCTTGCCATATTTTTTAAATTAATAATTTGCCCCCCCCCCTTGGTACTGGGATTAAACTCAGGGCCACTGACCTACATCCCCAGCCCTTTTTCATTTTATTTTATTTTTATTTTTGTTTTGAGACAGGGTCTTGCTTAGGACCTCACTAAGTTGCTGAGGCTGGTCTTGAACTTGCAATCCTCATGCCTCAGCCTCCCTTGTGAACTCTGCCTTTATCCCTGAATTCAAATGCCAAGGAAAGAATACCTAACTGACTTGACCAACATTTCCTTTGACCCAATAAGTCACGGGTGTGTGTGCTGGAGTTCAGAACACAATACATTAAAGTATAACATCTTGGCATGCTCAGTACATTGAAATAGAGAATACTGAAAGAGCCTCAGAACAAGGTCTTACTGACCTTTTAACATCCTCGTGTTCTTTTCTACTCATTCTGCCCAGGAAGCAATTCACAGGAACTAGAATTCCTCTTCCCAGGGGAGATCATAGAAATTAAAACTCCTCTCCTCAAAGCAAGCCATAAAAACATTCCCCCTTTTTCTCTTGAAAGTCTCATTACCTGAGAGGAAACAATGTCACACAGAGAAGCCAAGAAGAACATGGATAGGCCCAGATAGGCTTCCCCTCTTACTTTATTTCCATTAGGTCATACCATTTTGTTTAATCATATTTTAATATGCCATCTCTTCTTCATGAAGCATAACCTGGGTCTTTGGATCTTTAGTTCCAAAGGTTCTAGCACCACATAAAACTCCAACTAAATGTATTTGTTATACTTTTCATATATATATATATATATATATATATATATATATATATATATATATATATATTTTTTTTTTTTTTTTTTTTTTTTTAAACATAGTGTCACCCATGACCCCTAGGATGGATGAGGAGAGCTATCATAGCTATCAGTGGCAGCACAGAGCATCCATCAGTTCTAGGGATAGGGCTGTCATCTCAGGTGAGGGAAAACTCGTGGGTATCTCTAAGTCTGTAAGTATGAAGGATAAAAACAGATTAAGTTAGCAGTGGGAGGATTTAGCACATGTCCTAGAGTTATTTTTCTCCTTTAGAGTGGGTCAAGATTTTTACAATACAATTAGATGATACTAGGCATCAAACTAGTAGTTTTGTGTCTCAATATATTTATCTCTTTCTCTGTAGCAATATTATCACAAATGTAGCCCCCTAAAGTCACACACATTTATTATTTTCACAGTTTCAATGGGTCAAGATTCCAGGTATTTCTCCGTGAGTCCTCTCTGAGGAAAGTACCAGCCAGGACAGCATTCTCATGCAGGCTCCATTGTGGAGCAATGCACTTTCAAGTTTACATCATTATTGGAAATATTTAGTTCTTTACAAGCTGCCAAAAGTTTATTGGTTCCTTGTTAGCCAGAGGCTGCTCTTAGTTCCTTACTTCATGGCCCTCTTCATAAGCAAGTAAACAGCGTGGAAGCTTGCTTCTTCAAAGGGACCATGGAGACGAATCCTTACAAATTGAAAATTATGAGCCCATTTGATGTTAACTGCATATGCATACCCCATAGATTCTGCCCCTTTTGTATTGTTGTTTTAGTTCAAAGCAAGTCATAGTTTTCTCCATGCTTGTGGGCCAACAGGTAAGAGCATCGGGAATTGGACTACAAAAAGGTGTGAATACCAGGAAGTGAATTCAGAGAGTCTACTTTAGAATCTGTCCACCACACTAGACAAAATAAAGATTTAATATCCTCCAATCTCAAATATTAACATTGATCTTCAAGTGGTTGTTTGACTTCTCTATTTAAATATTCTCACTCTCTACAGCTGGATTATAAGTGCTCCCTGGACAGTGATTGTTTGCCCATTGCTTGGTCAACTGAGTCTTTTGTTTGTAATCCACACCACATTTTCATTCTACCCTCTACCAGTTCAGTAAAGTATCTTTAAACTCCTAGCTGGGTGCATTTCTTCATTATCCCTACCTGCATTTGAGGGCTATGTTAAGTATTAAAGAATTGCCTTGGAAAGAAATCTGGAAAACAGATATGTGGAAGAAAGGTGACCATGTACTTCAAATCAAAGAGGCTATTTTCAGAAGGGCCAATGGCATTGCTTATCTCACACTACTAATTCCAACACCTAGTTAATCTTATCTCTAGAGTCATTTCCAGGAGAAGACAATGAAAAAGCATTTAAATTTACTGTTTCAAGTAGCCAGTGCAGAAATCTCCTTTAAGAACTGTTTTAACGTTATCTTAGTTCTCAGACAATTTAGAGATTCCAAATTCAATGACATCAAGAACAACTCTGAAAAATGTAGCCCTCCCTCTTGTAAAATTATATTTTCTTTTGCAGAACCACTATAAGTCAGTTATTTTCCAGCTGTGTTGTTTGTTTTTATCTAGTAAAATTCATGGTATGCTTTTCCTTTGAACTGTGAGCAAAACAATAGCAATGATATGAGTAAATCCCATTTTTAAAGTGATATCTGCACGGATCAGTTGACTCTAGCAAGAGATTATAGACAGAAAAATAAATTGTTGTCTTTTGGTTTCCAGCCTGTCCTTTTTACTTGTAAGAACATTTATATGAAGATTTTTTTTTAACTATAAAACAACTACATCTAAACATTTATAATTTAAAAAAAAAATCATCTCTTCCTTCAGGCACTTTGCATTGTAAATAAAAGCTATCTGACCACATAATTCATGAGCAGAAATAGAAAAAGAAATAGAAACAATTGTTCAACTCCTTCTGTTTATTGCCATTTCTCCCATTCATTGTCTTTCCCTTCTTCGGTTCCTCATCCCTTGCAAAGTATTACTTTATATCCTCCTTGTCACTATTTCTAAATTAGCTTTCCAAATGGCTTTTACCCTGAGGAAGAGCTGAGCATACTAAGAGAAAAATATTCACAATAGAGTCAGTGAGGTGAGGAGGAAAACAAATCAGAACAGTTATAGTAAAGGTCTAGTTTTCTAGTACAAACAAATAATATGCAGTAAGTAAATTATAATACATGAATGTATAATGTCTATGTAATATATATCCATATGTGTATTTGGAGATATAAAGAGCAAATACATATTCAGAGATAGTGCAAATAGATTAAAATGATAGAAAAATACATAGTAAATATTTAACAGAGGGATTGTGGGGAAAGGGAGAAGTGGAGAAATGGGACATTCACTTGATAGAAATGGATTTTCTTGCTTTTTAAAAATAAATATGTACTAGTTTACAAAGAAAAATTAATACTTTCCAGATGCTTCTATTTGCACAATGTCCAATCATCCTCAATGCTGCCTAATCTTTATTTTACCAATTATTGATAGCACTGCTTGATTTTGACAAGGATCGATGTTTCCCCATATAATACTATACTAGGTCATTCCGTCAAAAAATGTTGCCTAAAATTCAGACAAAAATGCATGTGCCTTCCACTCAGGGCTTCTCAACTTCTCTTTGTCTGCTTTTCCTTGACACCTATCTGCTGGAACCTCCCCCAAGATATCCAGCTGGTCCCATCAGTGCAAAGCTGCTGTTGCTGCTGTGCATTGCACCTGCCTATAGCTGTCAGGTTTATGAAGTTCGATAGTAAACATGTCCCCAGGGAAAGCTGGCATGCCATTACAAAAATTAATTATTAAAGAAACCTACTGCACAAATGGGAATCCAAAGGATAACTTCAAAAACAATAATACTCCAAGTTACTAAACTTCCTACTTGTAGATTATTTTATATTTCTTATGGTGCTGTCCTCCCCACCCCACGTCTCACTTTCTCTCCATTCTCACAATCCTTAATTTTCCATGAATTGAGAGTCAAGTACAACGAGTTCCTGAGTTTTGCCAGTTTGCACTTCACTGATCTGATCATACAACTCTGCTAGAATCCTAACACTTCATTTTCTCTGATTAATTTGCTTAATCATCAGTTCACCTACAGTATCCAAAAAAGCTCAGTGATTTGCTATCTAGGGAACATAGCTGAAGTAAGCATTTTTCTTCTCCTGGGAGGAACACAGTATAGAAAGATCATGGGATTTGGAGGCAGACTAACTCCTGATCTAATCTTGGCTCTGCCACTTACTAATTCATGAAGTCTTGGTCAAACTACTTAACCCTCTAAGCCTCTATTTCTTCCATCTGTAAAATAGGGATCGTAATTTCTCCTTAATAGAGGTGCTATAAGGATCTTATAAGAATCTGGGATAAAGCAATTGCCTCTAAGAAACCTCCCTAAGCATTTGGAACCTGACAGAAAATCCTTACCCTAGCCCCATCTGCTGGAAATAAAGAGTAAAGTCATGTTTATAATTATGCAAACTAGAGAGCTTTTCAAAATGTAACTGTTCTAAGGTCCAACATCACAAATCCATAATAATGAAAAGCAGGAATTAATATTAATCTCCATCTGTTATGGTAAAGGACACTAACGGACCCAACTCTGAGTCACACAGCTATCTGGTAACAGAACTTCTGACTTGGAGTCCACAATACCAAATAGAAGACTGGTAAACTTAATAGATATGTATCCATGGAAGTTACAGAGACCAGGAAACCCCTCAGGAGGCAGTGATGGTCACCTGGGTGTGAATTTCAGGGGTAATCATAGTGGGAAGAGACAGATTCTAAGCTCTTATTAAGAGAATGTAGCCCAAATAGCACCTCAAGTCACCTTGTTCTTTGAGATTTACATAAAGTTGGCCCAAGCCCTCAATATGTAGGAAACCCAATTCTTTCCTAAAGTTCCTGGAAACTTCCACTTTTTGCTTCACTTACATGTTACAGGAAATCGGTTTCTCACATTAGAACCCATAGCTTCAGTCTCTCTCTGCAGGATACCAACCCAGATGTAGACAGCTCAGCGCTGCAAGTTATATGTAGAAAAAAATTGGTGAAGGTTTGAAGTAATGATGTTATGCAGTGCTGCTAAGCATGTCATTTAAATTGAATATTAGACATCTATGCTCTGACAAGTTCACCAGAAGCCTAATATCAGCAATTCTTCATTAGAAGCTTTCTGTGGAAACTCCAGCTTCCTCCTATGTTGTTTAGACCTCTTTCTCCCTTGAGTCTCTATTATCTCTCAATTCTCTTCATTTTATAGGAAATATCATTTTTCTACCTCCTCTTCAGCCGTGGATTTGCATTTGCGTAAGCAAACATTCATTAATAAAGCCCATTGGAATCAAGTTCCATCCATTCTGTATCTAACCACTCTGTAATTAGATTAACCTTTCAGAGATTAAAGTTTCAGTTCTTTCTCTTTCCTCTATCCCAAAGACTCTGTAAATAAAAGGGAGCCATACAGATAGTGACATTCCCCCTGAAATAAACAATGCCAATTCTCCCCATAGTTCCTTCCTATACTCACACATAAGCCAGGAAGGCAAAAGTAGTTACAGTTCATTTTGACTTTAAATTGCATTTTTTAATCCCACTATTCAAAGAAACAATAAAAATTGAGATGGATTACCTATCAAGTTTAAAGAAGAAAGAGAAGTCAACAATAATACTCTCAGTTGTAGATTGCCCCTGGGTTCAATCCCAAAATACAATAATGACATGTCAGAACAGGAAATTGGAAGGCAAGGCAGTTGGGAAGCATGATAAAATGTTTAGTTTGGTCAACAGAGTCTGACCCCTGGGTTGACTACACAGATGTTTTCAGTAGCGAGCTGGCTCAGGCAGAAGGAAGAGGTCAGGATTGGAGCTTAGATTGACATAGGGATCAACATAAAGTGCTAACTAAAAGTATGAGAAAAGTTGTGCTCTTCAATGGGAAAGGAGCAAAGACTGAGCTGTAGGCAATGCCCATGGTGAGCAGTTGGTAGGAGAAAGAGAAAGCACAATGATACAGAAGGAGCCTAAGCATTGTAGAGATGGGAAGAGAATCAAAAGAGAATCCAAGCAGTGTGCTGCCATAAAAGGCACAGTGAGAGAGGGCCTCAAGTGAGAATGGCCAGGAATATCAGAGTCTCAAGGGAAGTCAAGGGTCATTGCCACAAAAGCTATGCAAAAGGCATTATATTCTTAACACTTCAGACATGTGGCGTGTTAGAAGAGAACTTGGGTTGCAAGATAGTAGTAGCAGGATTAGAAGCATTGTCTGACATTTATCTAGCACTTGACAGACTCCCAGGGTTTCCAGATGAAGTATTGATTTAAATTTGAATTTTAGTAAACCATAAGTATTTGTTAGCATATATCTATTTCAAACAGTGAATAATTTTAGTATAAGTATATCCACAGGTAAGCCTATAATTAAATAATCTGGAATTTAAATTTAATAGACCAATCTTTATTTGTGTTAAATCTAGCAACCCTACATACACCAGGCACCATGCTAAGTTTTTTGAATACATAATTTACTTAATCAACTCATAGAGGAGTTTCGCTATGTTTTATTCTTCTCTTCTCCAAGAAATCCTTATAGGATCCCTACTGATAATACAAAATAACTAATTTTGCAAATTTGAAATGTTTCATATAGTCCTCCTTTATTAGTTCTTCATTAAATGAAAACCAGTATGATCACCAAATGTGTGTATGTGTGTGTGTGTGTGTGTGTGCGCGCGCGCACACTGTTTACTGTTTTCTCTAAATAGTTTTAAGGATCACTCCAATCTAAAATAAAATGCTGATTTCTAGCACCATGCCAAAAACATTATCAGCATTGGTAAGAGTGGCTGGGAACAGTGGCTCATGCCTGGAATCCCAGCATCTCAGGAGGCTGAGGCAGGATGATCGCAAGTTCAGAGCTAATGAGGCCCTAAGCAACTTATCATGACCCTGTCTTTAAATAAAAATTTTAAAAAGAGTGGCAGGGTGCTGGGAATATAGCTCAGTTGGTAGAGTGCCTGCCTCACATGTGCAACGCCCTGGGCTCAATCCTCAGCACCAAAAAAAAAAAAAAAAAAAGATGGGTCTGGGATATGTCTCAATGGTTAAGCAATCCCTGGTCCAAAAAAAAAAAAAAAAAAGAAAGAAAAAGAAAATAAAAAGTATTAGGAACATTCAAATCACCTTTTTTCCAAATGAGTAATCATTTAAGCTAAAAATTCAGAGTTTTAAGAATGGATATTTCAATCATATTTTAAAAGGTATAAAGCAGAACACAGTGGCACCAAATAATATAAGTCATCTGATCACAGGATCTTATTTATTAATAAGTCTTAGTTTCTCCCTATATAAGTAGGCAAACATGGATCCCTAAATTGTCACTACATGATTAGTTTGGGTACTGTTAAACACATTGAAACTTCTAACTCAATATCTTTTTTTTTATAAGCTACACCATGAAACAGAGATCTCAATATTTGTATGAACCATTTAAACAGCAGACTTTGGTATATTTTCTTATACAATCTTATTAAAGAATCAGCTCCTTATGCTAGAGATGCTTAGGAATTTAGTAACAGGAGCCTAGAATAAGTATAAGACAACTCAAGGTATTTTCCCTTTGTCATTGTCTACTAATGTTCTATTTTGGATAAGTGATTCTTTTTCTGTGAGCCTAAATTTTCCTAAGTGTAACAGTTCTTTCCTATTGTACCCCATAATTATGTGAGCTAATATGCACATACAATTTACTCATAAACTGTAAATTTTTTACAAATCTAACATATCACATTATTATTAATTTTCTGAAAAAAAAATATAAATAGATAAAAAAATAGAAATAAACCCAAATTTGATAAGTGTTATAGTTTAGATATAAGGCATCCCCCACAAAGCTCCTGTTAATGCAGGAATGTTCAGAGGTGAAATGATTAGATTTTGAGAGCTGTAACCTAATCAGTTAAACTATAGTTTAGCTGTAAACTAGTTTAGCAGTTTTCTCATCTAAAAAATGGGAGTGTTGTATTCAATGGTCTCTCCAAGGTTTCTGCCAGCTCTAGATATTTGAATGCACAGTGATAATCAGAGATAGTATCCAAACATGCAAAGTGATGGTATGAAATTAGCCTAGATTTACATTTCTATTGCAGAGGACTCATATAGTGAGTCATTCAGATGTGGGTAATAAAATTAAAATTCTGTGCTGGTAAATGGTTGGAAATAGAGAATATTCTGCTAAGTGAAATTAGCTCAGAGGTCAAATGTTTTCTCTCAAATACAGAAGCTATAGTAAAACAGAGAAAAGGGGGAGGAAAGGGTAGGATAACATAAAGAACCAATCAAATACAAACTAACAAAGGAGCAAAAAGAAGTCTAGAAGATGAAGAAGTGAATAAGGGAAAAAGAAAGGGGTATCAAAAACTGAAATTAGGGCTGGGGTTGTAACAGTGGTGGAGCACTTGCCTTGCATGCGTGAGACACTGGGTTCAATCCTCAGAACCACATAAAATAAACAAATAAAGATATTGTGTTCATATACAACTAAAAAAATTTAAAAAAAAACTGAAGTCAATTTTCATACATGTATTAGTTGTCAGGATGAACCCAACTACTATGTATAAAGCTCTAATAAAAAATAAAATTCTTATATATCAAAAGAAGGCAAAGGTTTGATGCTTCCTATCACAGGTATCTTTCCCTAGCAGAATTCTGTCTGAAACTTGTTCATCCTACAAATATTTATGAAGACACATTACTATTAGGTTGGCAAATAAAATCCTGATCAAAATCCTTGAAATCAAGGAATAGATACAGAAAATTCAAAATTATACTTCATTATCATGAGGGTTATCATCAGGATAAAGTAAGCATACAGAGATTGTTCCACATCAGGGGCTGGAAGGAAGCCAGGCTTTATAGGAAGGGGTCCCCAAAAAAGAAACCCCTAGAGGGGAATGAATAGATGGGTTAACTATAGAGGAATGGAGTAACATGTGGAAGCCATGGATAAGGTGTTCAAAGCGGAGGGCATTAAAAAAAAGCAGATGTTTTTGATAAAATATGATGGAATTTCAGATACAAAGAGGGAAGAGGCCAATGGAAACAATTTAAATGAGAGAGATAAGAAGAAAAGAGAAAGAAGCCTTGTATGTCAGTCTGGCCAAGGGTTATACTTTTTCAGTGGATGGAAGGTCACCTCTATACTGTAACCAGGACAGATTTGATTACTATCACTAGAATGGAGAATGGATTTCACCCTTAATTTTAGAAGGAATAAATAAGCCTGGACTGAGTAGAATAGAAGTATAGGTGGGAAACTGTAAGGAAGAAAAAGGAGTCAAGTGACATAACCAGAATCATGGCTTAGGAAATCAATCGTATGATGGTATTATTGATTTACACAGAATTATTAGTTTTCACCAGGCTGTCCTGTGGTAACAGATAACCTTGTATCTTATAGGAACAAGAGGATGCTCCTGGTTTACACTGCATGTAATTTTATGCAGGGCAGCCACAGCTCTGTTCCCCAGTCTTCTCATTCCAAACTCCAATCTGAAGAAGGAGAACCTGTGTTATGGTTGGAATGTGAGGTGTTTTCCTAAAGCTCACCTGTGAGACAATGCAAGATGGTTCAGAGGAGAAATGATTGGGTTATAAGAGCCTTAACCAAATCAGTGAATTAATGCCATGATGGGATTAACTGGTAACTAGAGGTGGGTGGGGTGTGGCTGGAGAAAGTGGGTATTGAAGGCTTGCCTTTGGGGTATATAGTTTGATCTGATGAGTGGAGATCTTTTCTCTGTTTCTGATCACCATGTGAGCTGCTTCCCTCTACCACACTCTTCCACCATTATATTCTGCCTCACCTCGAGCCCGAGGAATGGAGCCTACTGTCTATGGACTGACACTTCTGAAACTGTGAGCCCCCAAAAACTTTTCCTTCTCTAAAATTGTTCTTGTCAGGTCTTTCATCACAGCAGTGAAAAAGCTGACTGTAACAGCCTAGGACATGCTACTCTTGGAGTCGAGAAAAAAAAAAAACAAGATAAGTCCAAGAAACAACTATTACCTAAGTAACATTAGTTCACATGCTGTTGACCAAATCAAACCACATGGCCAAGCCCAGTATCATATAAGATAACAGCAAATATTGTCTTAATTCAGTCTATTTCAATCTTCCTTCCTATTCACAAATATTTGCTTCCCTCTTTTATTCACACAAAATGAGTGGGACTGTAAATGTCTTACCTAATTATAACACCAAGCTGGAAATCCTGGAGATAGTCTCTGCATCATATTAAAGTTCTCCTGATTCTAAAACTGTGAAAGACAGAAAAAAAAAGATTATCTGTCACTGCCCCTCACACATCCAACATATAATAGTAGAATAGGGAAAGGAAAATGATGATACATGTTCCTGTTTAACAAAGAAATCGGACAGGAGGCATAGCAGTCTTTGCTGAATAGCAAAGCTGAAGGCTCACTGGATAAATAATGCAATACAATTTTATCTTGGGGTAAGGAATATTCCTTAATTGGGGCTGTATTCTGATGTTTATAAATTTTAGTTGCAATGTCTTCAAAGTTTTTAAAAAAAGACATAATTTGCTTTTGCATAAGGGCCTGATATCCTGCAATATTACTAAACTCACATTTATTCAAGGAATATTTTCAAAAATGATTGGAGATATAATAAACAATAATGTTATTTGTGAACAGGGACAATATTACTTACTTATTTCCCAGTCTAGATTGGGGGTTTTGTTTGCTTCTCTGTTCGTTTGCTTTCCCATACTTTGCTAGTTAAGATTTTAGTACCTTCCTGAAAAAGGGAAATGAGGATGGGTATCCCTACTCTATTCCCAGTCTTAGGGGGAAAACTCCAGTCTGTTACTATTAAGCACGATGACAGCTACAGCGTGACATTAGGTGCCCTTTGAAGGCCAAGGAGATTCCCTTCTACTCCTAGTCTGCTGAGAGTTACTATCATACAGCAATGTTGAATTTTTTTTCAAACTATAGTATTTCATCAATTGATATAATCATATGGCTTTTTTCTTTAGATAACTAATATCATGGATTATACTAATTGAACTGTTTTATTAATTCCCTATGGTGAAAGTTTAAATCATGGATTTTGGACTCTGAAACTTGTCTTTATCAACTGGCAAATGCTTCCTGTCTACTTGAAAACAGATATATGACACATAATTGTTGGTGATGGCATTCTGTACAAATGTCCCTTAGGTTCAATTGGCTAATTGTATTGTCTATCTTCTATATTACTATTGATTGTCCATCTATTTGTTTTATTCTTTACTAGAAAGTATTATTGAATTTCCCAACCATAATCATGAATTTGTCTATTTCTATGATTTTTATCAGTTTCACTTCATATATTTGAAATCTGTTATTAGGTACATACCAAATAATGTTGTTATATAATTTTTATATCAATTAAACTTTTGTAATTATAAAATAACTGTTTATCCTTGCTAATATGTCTTTTATAGATTAATTTAATATAGTCACTTCACCTTTTTGTACTTATTATTTGTATGATATGTCTTTTTAAAATCTTTTTATTTTTAATATACATATGTCTTCTATTTGAAACTGGGGTTTGCTTTTTATGGTATCTAACAATGTCTGCCTTTTAATTGGAGTTTACAGACATTCACATTTAACACTAGATTGAGTTGAAATCTATCATTCTACTATTTGTTTTCTATTTATCCTACTTGTTTTCATTCCTGTGTTTCTCTTTTCTTGCTTTTGACTAGATTGATCATTTTTATGATACTAATTATATCTAACATTAACTTAGCATTTACACTTTGTTTTAATTTTTAGTAATTGCTTTTGGATTTAAAATGCGCATCTTTAAATAATCATAGTCTGAATTCAAATGACATTATACCTATGTACATACAATGTGTCAACATTAACACACTTTCATTTCTTTTCTCCTATTCTTTGTTATTCTTTTCATGAACTTTATTTTTATATGTGCTATAAAGCTAACAATCCGTAGGTATTATATTAATATTTAGTGTAAAAACTAGAGAAAATATATTTAGCAACAGACTCATTATTTCTGATTCTTTTCATTCCTTTGAGCAGATTCAAGATTTTATTTGTTACAACATTTACCATGTTAAAAATCTTTAACAATTTTCATTGTGATTTTCTGAAAATTAATTCTTTCATTCAGAAAATAAAATTTCCTTTATTACTTTGAAAATGTTTACATTTCTAGATTATGTCTTTCAGAACTTGAAAAATCTTGCTCTGTTGTCTTCAGATTTACATAGTTTGTTATACAATGTTTACATTGTATGTGTACACTGTAACAATATTCAAACAAAGATCATTTTTTATCTTTGTTTCTTGCTAAGTAATATGTCTTTTCTTCCTCTGGTTATTCTTTATCAATGTCTTTTGGAAATTTGATTATGACTTGTCTAGTTATAGGTTTTCGTTTATCCTGCTTGAAGTTTGTTGATCTTCTTTTATCTGTTAATTTACAGTTTTCATCAAATTTGTAAAAATTTATTATTATTTCTTCAAATATTTTTAAATCCATCCCACTCTCATATCATTTATGGGTTCAAATTACATATAGTTTAGATGGCTTATTTCACAGATCACTAAGACTCTGTTCATCTCTTAGATTATTTTTTTCTCTGTGTATTTCATTTTGGAAAGTTTTTATTGCTGTCTTTAAATTCACTGGTGCTTGGTCCTGAATGCCTAATCTGCTGTTAACTTTTTCATGTTATTTGGTGTATATGTGCCTTTACTATCACACTATATACTATCCTTTAAGTTATTGAAAATATATACGATTATTGTTTCAATGCCCTTGTCTGATCATTTCTCAATCTGTTCTTATTAATTCTTCTCTGATTAGGGTCTTGTTACCCTGCTTCTTTGTATGTTCATTGATATTTTTATTAGGTTTTGGACACAACAATTTTTATGTTATTATTATATGGATTATATTGTTTTCATTTAGCAAGTTTGGGTCTTTGTAGATGGGTAGTAAAATTATTTCTAATTTTATCTAATGTGTTCAAGGAATTTTTAGAAACGTTGTTAGGGTGGTTCTGGAGTATCCTTTGCTTTAGGGATAGTTCATTCCCATGACTGAAACAAATCTCTTATGGGGTCTTTACTGAATACCTGCAAGAATCCAGCAAGGATTCTTCACCTCTGGCTGGTGTATAATTAAATGATTTCCATTTTTGCATAAGTTCCGAGTACCATTCAGCTTATAATTTACCATTCAGTCTATTTTCCAGTTTCATGGAGTTTCATCTTATGCATGCATACTAAGCAGTTTCATAGAGACTCCTTTGCATATTTATGGAGCTTTTTTCTTGTGCTATTTCCTCTTCTCCAGAACTCTGCTCTGAAAGTTCCAGCTGCTTCAAACTCCTGAACTTTGGTGTCCATCACCACACACCTGCTTTCTATGCTTTCAAGAATGAAAGCCAGTGTAGTCATCTGACTTACCTCTTGGTTTTTGCTTCCTCTTGGGAATCATGGTCCTTTGCTTCCTGTTATATAATATATGCAAACGGTTCTTTCATACCTTTTGTTAAAGTTTTCTAGTTGTTCAAGATAATAAATTAAATCCAGTCCCTTTAATCCATTATGGACAGAAATGGAAGCTCTCAAATCATGTTTTAAACTAAAATAGTTCTCAGTCTTTTTGTTTTCCATGATGCTGTTATTTTTGAAGTGTGCAGTCAAGTTACTTTTATGCTGTTGCTCAATTTGTTTTAAAAATTATTTTCCTGTTACTAGATACGAGTGTGCACTTTTTTCAGGACTACTACAAAATTGTTCTTTGATTTCTCAGCACATACATCAGAAGGCACATCGTGAATTGATGCATCATCTTGTAATATACAGTTCTGAGAATATATGTTCTGAGAAATGAATCATTAGGTGATTTTATCATAATAGATTGTTCTTACAGAAACCAGATGATATAACCTCCTATACAACTTTACTATATGGTATAGTGTATTGTTTCTAGGCTACAAACCTGTACAGCATGTACAAACCTGTACAGAATACTATAGGCAACTGTAACAAGTATTTGTGCATCTAAATGTATCTAGAATGCGTAAAAATATGGTATAAAAGACAAAAATAGTTCAGTGGTAGAGCATTTGCCTAGCATGTGTGAGACACTGGGTTTGATTCTCAGCACCACATATAAATAAAAAAATAAACAAAGGTCTGCTAACAACTAAAAAAACATTAAAAATAAAGACAAAAATGGCACATGTATATAAAGTACTTACTATGAATGGAGCTTGCATGAAAATTTGTTCTGGGAGATTTAGTAACTGAGTGGTGAAGTGCATGTGAAGTGGTGAAGGCCTCAGTCGTTACTATACATTTTTATAGACTTTATAAACACTGTATGCTTTAGCTACACTAAATTTATCTTAAAAATTCTTCAATAATAAATTAACCTTACCTCTTTGTAACTTTTATACTTTATAAATTTTTAATTTTCATTTTTGACTCTTATAGTAATACCTAGCTTGAAACATAAATATGTCATACAGCTGTCAGAAAATATTTTCTGTTTTGTTTTTTTTTTGTATCCTTATTTTGTAAGATTTTTTCTATTATTATCATATTTTTTTACTTTTAAAAGTATTTTGTTACCCACTAAGACAGAAAGTCATATTAGTCTAGTCCTGCACAGGGTCAGGATCACATTGCCACTGTCTTCTGCCTCCACATTGAGTCCCACAGGAAGGTCTTGCAGGGAACCCACAGAGCTCATCTCCTGTGGCAGTATTGTTTCTTCTAGAATGCTTCCTGAAGGACCAGGTTCTTCTTGAGAAGATGTCACTCCTTTTCAAAAATACACCCATGCTGATTTGCTTGGCTTGTTTGCTCTGTTTTATTTTCTTCACCTTTTGATATTGCGGTCCATGTTTTCAAACTTTATAAGGAGCTTGTTGAGGTCTTTAAAAGCTTCTGATAGTAAACACTTCACTGTGAATTTCATGGGAGGTTTTCTTTTTCTGCTTTAGCAGTTTCTTTTTCCCTGAACTCATCTTGCACTATGCATTTACTAGGCAATAGAAAATTTTCAGCCCCATTTTAATCTTATGCAACTACAATCATATAGTTGATCTGTTGCTATAATGTTATTATGTGGCACGTGACTATTTATTTAGATTCTGCTCATACCTCAGAATTGTGCATGCCATCAGGTTCATTTCAGATCTTGTTTTTCTTAATACAGTTTCACAATTTTTCTAGATGTTTAGCTTTTTCCTGCTGTCTACTAATCTGTATTCATACAACAAAGGAAATATACATGTTTACCTTTGAGATATACACATATTGCTTAGAATAAATAGGAATTGATATATTTCTATATACAATATTGTTCTGAAAATATCATTTTGTATAGTATGATAAATAGTGTGATTATAGTAATATTTATTCTAATAGGAAGTGATTTGGGCTTTTTATATTTTCCTTATATAAAACTAAAATGCATGGCTTTGTATTTTTATTTAAACCACGTTTGTTTTCTTTCTCCCTCTGTGGTTCATAGCCTTTGATAGATATGAAGTTTTCAATAGTTAGTGCATGTACTGCTCCATTTACTGTGGCATTTTGCATTAAAAGTTATAAATGAGGATATAAAGTTTCTTAAAGGCATCATTGAATTATAGAATCAGACAAAATGCTGAGAGCTCAGTGCTATAGTTTTTATACTAAAAAATCATCAAATCATTTAATGCAATTCTTAACACAACACACATCTTAACTGAATGTTGTTCTTTGCTGTCTTCTCTGGTCAAGGAGATGTCACAACACAACCAGTTGCAAAATCAAAAACATGATTCTGATACCTGCGTTCCTCTTTTCTAACTTTAATCTTGCATATGGCCAAGATTAATAAAAAATTATCCCCCAATTTTTCTCTTTACCAATACTGACAGTTCCAAAAGCACATTTTAGTATACAGTGGAGTGTTGGAACTGTTTTATGATATAGTGAACACTGACTACATATTGCAGCTAACTATTCCACTATTCAAATGAAGCTGTAGCATCTGCAATTAGAAGGGATCTCATTGTAAATCATTTGACATGAATAAGCATCTCATCACACTTCAGGAAAGCTTTTTAATTTACAAGGTCTAATAATTTCAAAGGCTTAATGAGCAATTACACTAAAACCAATGATAGCACCAAGATGATTCATCACAAGTTATTGTTTTTTCTCAGATGAGATTTCTAATTATAATGTAGTTCAGGATCATGATTGAGGTTCTACCCTTATCAATATACCATTTACATTAAAATAAATCTCCCCACTGCCTAATGCTGTACATCCTAACTAGTAGGAAGGAAAAAGGGGAAAGGAACTTACATTTATTTAATATCAATAGTATAGGAATTTTCTTATATATTACATATATATATATATATATATATATATATATATATATAGTAGAACTATTGAAATGTATTATAATTTTATTTATTAAATGTGATAAAAGACTCAGATACATTCAGGATTTCTTCCAAAAATTACAGAAATAAGTGAAAGAATTGGAGTTGAATCCAGATTTAATATATATAAAATCTATGTTTTTTCCACACTATCACCACTGCTTCCTTTTTTAAGCATTGTAGCTGTACATTACTATTAATTCAGTGTCCAAAACTAATACTTAATTTTCATTTCTATTATTGCATTTTATAAATTAGTGAGTTAATATGCATCTCATGTTTTTATTTGTATTTTAGGTGATTTTATCTGTGTAATGAAAGACACTGTCTTTATTTCAATCTGTCTTATTGTGTATTTTGATTTCATCAATGAAAATCATGTGTTCCTAGCTACTCACTTGCTTTAGTATGAACTATTACTGACTTTACTGAACCCACAACTTGCGCTCATTATCTGAACAAATTCGATAGATTTCCTGAGTCCCATAAAAACATTCACCAGTGTCTTATGATCTCCTGAAATCTCTGCTCTATCTTCTTCTTTCTTCCATTCACTACGTAATCAGTTCATTAGCTTATTCCATAGGCAAACAGTTCTCAGTAATTCAAAATTTTCTAACACACACACATACACGCACACACACACATACACACACACACATACAGAGGAGGCACACAAAAAAACACTATCAATGCTCCATTCTTGGAACTCAAGAGCAGAATTGAGCTGCAATTCTTGGTTCAGAAAAGCCAGAGTCTTTGAATTTGTTTGTTTTGTTCACAGTGCTAGTTGAATGGATTGAATGCATGGACCTAAGGGATTTCATTTCTTTTCTTCTGGACAATTTACCTGGAAGGTTTGTATTAAAAAAACACACTATTATATAAACTCCCAAACTCTCATTTTTTCATAGTCATGAACTAATAGAATTGATATTTTATAATCTGTCCTTATCTTTATTTAAGTCTTCCAAGCCTTGATCATCTGAGTAAGAACCAAGTAAATAAAATTTTCATTGTATATTTTTCCCTTCAGGGGAACTTACATAATGTCAATAAAATCAGATCTGAACCTGAAAGATAACTTGGCAATAAACATTATAAGAAAAGATTCACTTCCAACCCAGTTCCCCAATGCCAAGCACAAATATATCAGCTGAGGAAATCTAATCTCTTTAGATGATTGATGTCATCAACGTGGGCTCTAAGAAAGGCCTCACATTTTATTTTAACTTGACACATTGCCCCAATCACCCAGGTTAAAACTCTGCAGTTCATATGAAAGTGCAATTTAACTTGAGTTCTTATTAAACTAACTCAAACTTTTTAAATGAAAACATCATTCTGGAAGAAATTAGAAAATGTGCTCTGGAAAAGAAAGTAATAAAATAAAAACATTGGTTCTAAAATTTCCAACAAGTGTTAGCAACTGATCCAAGAGGAATATTGCCAAAGGATCAAGGAAAAATAGCAAATGTTAACCACTTTCTTAACAGTTCTCTAGCCAGAGAGAACTAATTACAAATGGGTCATTCCATATTTCTGTGAATCAAATACTGTGGTCAGTATAATTGGAGGGTAGATAATTAAGTCCTTTTTATCTAGCTAGATAAAAAAAGAAGCTATTCCTTTCACTATTTAAAAATATGCCAAGATGTCATGTTAGCTGAGTTATATGTTTTTAAGGATAGTGACTATCAAAATTCATATCTTAAACCCTAGGTCCACAACAAGAAAGAAAAGGAAACTACAGGCCCGTCCTCTCTCCTGACCTCACTGTTTCCCTAAGGCTCTGTCTCTCAGTTCATTGGTATATGTTAGTCAGAAAGCAATCACTATGCCAGGCACTACAACAACATAAAAGGAAACAGATATGATTTCTAGTATGTCTTCATGTATTTGACAGCATATAGTTGAAGGAAAAGAGGAAAGAAAGGAAACTAGCATTTATCTCTAGCAATAAGAAGTATGTTGTAATTAAGAACATGGACTCCAGATCCAAACTACTCTGGGTTCAAATCCAAGCATTGTCTCTTTCTAGCTCTGTGATCTTGAGTAATTTACTGTTTTCTTACTTGTAGAATTGGGTAATAATAGGACTATTCATCCCCCAGTGTTAATAAAAGAAATATACAAGGAAACACATGAAGTTAGCCTTCAATGAATATAATTGCTATCACTAGATGCCCTATGTTTAGTACCATATCAAGTACATCAAGTACTTTTCTATAAATTCACTTTTGACCTTCACATCAGGTAGTTGCCTTATTATGCAGATGAGAAAATTGAAAGGCAAACATTTCAAGTGGATTTCCAAATGGTAACTAGTAAAGGGTGGAGTTAAATTAGAACTCAGATCAAATTGCAAAGCTTGTATTTTTTCCATTACATGTGCCTATACAACTTACAAATAACTATAAAGCATTTTATTAGCTTTAATAATTTTTAAAAAGGCTACAGAAACCAATGTTTCCATAATGTATCAATCTGGCTTCTCTGAATTCAGAAAGAGAAACATTATAAGGAATTGGCTCATGCAATTATGGAGGTTGAAAAGTCCCAAGCTGGTGACCCAAGTAGGCTAATGTTTAGTTCCAGTTCAATTCTGAAGACCTAAGGACCAGGAAAGCTAATGGTCTAAATTCGAACTCAAAAGGCAGCAGGTTTTTGACTTAAGAGGAGTCAAAATTCCAAAGAAGGGGAAAAAAACAATGTTTCATCTGAAGCAGTCAAGCAGGGGGAGTTACCATGGACAGGAGGGTCTGAATTTTTGTGCTATTCAGGCGTTCGATTTGATTGGATGAAACCCATCCATGTTGGTGAAGACAATCTCCTTTATTTAGTCTGCCCAATCAATCTTAAGTCTTCTCCGGAAACACTGTCACAGACACTACCAGAATAATGTTTGGCCAAATGTGTGGGCACCCAGTCATGTTGACATAAAATTAACCATTATATATGCTTTCAAAAACAAACCCAACCTGGTGCTTTTATAACATGGCTTAATAAGACTTGCCCTTCTATTTAAAATAGACCGAATTAGCTCACGTCCTAATTAACTTTCTTGAAGCTGAAAATTGATTTGCTCTTCTTTTCTCCACATTGATCTTGTTCTTCTTTAGTAATCAAGAATATGTTTTTAGAGTAATTACAGTGTGACATATAAATATGTTCAGAAAACTGAGCTGTCAAAATTCTGTTAAGTAAGAAGAAATGTACAATGCATCTTGTCATATAAGATCATGGATACTGCAGACTACTCTAGGGCATGATTGATGCCCCAAATCAGATTTTCTCTTAGATCTAACTCCTGACCCAGATTTTGGATTACTTGTCAGTTCCTCTATTCCTCACTCTCCCAGTTGTAGGTTCTAAAGACCTAAAGAGTCTGACACGTGCAGCTTCAAACTCATTTATTTATTTGTTTGTTTAACATGTATTTATTGGATGTCTTCCATGTTTCAGACACTGCTCTAGTCTCTGAGGGGGCAACAGAGAACATAAACAAAGTCCTTGACTGTACTGAGATTGACTTTCTACTGGGAGAGTAAGTGAAAAAAATATCCAGTGGTGAGAAATGCAATGAAGGAAAAACAATAAGAGAAAAAATATAATGTATGCTATGTTAAAAAAAAAAGTTGCAATTTAAAAAAAATAATGACATAGACCTCTCTT
This sequence comes from Marmota monax, assembly GCF_021218885.2. Classification (NCBI taxonomy): domain Eukaryota; kingdom Metazoa; phylum Chordata; class Mammalia; order Rodentia; family Sciuridae; genus Marmota; species Marmota monax. The sequence continues at coordinate 7,627,735 of NW_026692132.1, forward strand.
AAGTGATATTATTTGAGTAAAGACCTGGAAGAGGCGAGGGAGCATGCCATGTACCTAAACAAGAAACATTCCAGGCAGAGAAAAGAGCAAAGATAAAGATCCCAAGGCAAGAAGATGCCTAATGCATTGGAGGAATAGCAGCAAGGCAAGGGCCTGAAGAGAGGTTCAGGAGAGGAGGTCAGAGAAGTAAAACCAGACAAGATTATACAATACCCGATAGAGCAAATTCATGGCTTTAGTTTTTACTTGAGTAAATCCAAAGACATTTGAGGTTTTGGAAAAGAAAACTGTCATGATCGTACTTAAGTTTTAAAAGAATTCCACTTGTTGTTACATTGAGAATAGATTGCATGGGATTAATGACAACTAAAATATCAATAAAAACTTTTATATCAACAAAAATAAGTACTTTCAATAGAAAGGAGTAGAAAAGAAAAAGGAACGAGAAAGTACTGCAAACATAAAACAAAAACTAAGATGTCAGGAATAAGTGCTGCTATATTAGCCACAACAATAAATGTAAATGGGTTGAATTTATCAATTAACAGAGTTTCAGATTATCAAAAGAATACACTATATACAAAAAACTCTCTTGAGGTAAAATGCCTTCAAAAGGTTTTAAAGATGGAATAAAGAAGATTTCTTAAAATTATGAAGGGAGTAGAAACTGAAGAAAACAATATGAATATCCCACAGAATATAACAAAAGCCAAAAATAGCACAAAGGAATATTTTATACTGGTTAAAGGAAACAATAGTACAAGATACTTTGCCCAATTAACATTATAAATAAGAATAGTCACTGGTCTGCAACAAGAAGTGAGGTTTGCTCAAATGCAGAGACCACAGCAGAAGGCTAACTGGCAGAAATATTAATGGGAACCATGAAGGTCTGTTTCAAATGTAAAAGACCCCAAGGCTTACTTATCTATGGGAACATTCCATCCAACTTCTTTGTCCTAGGGTGGGGCAGAACTGGAAGGTAGTAGTGAACTCAAATGGGATTTACTGGAAGGATTAAAACTCAGGCTAAAGGACACAACCAATAGACTTCCTACTTTTTCAATGCCTATTTAACATAGATTTCAATGCACGCTCATACCCCAAAACCATATAATCCTCTAAACTACCACACTAAAGTGGGTTTTCCTGCTATCAGGCCTCTTCCTGCATCAGGGGAGTTTTATCTCTTCTCACTTAAATAAGTTTACTCTTACTGGGTGTGGTAGCACATGCCTGTAATCCCAGTGGCTCAGGAGGCTGAGGCAGGAGGATCCCAAATTCAAAGCCAGCCTCAGCAAAAGCGAGGCACTAAGCAATTCAGTGAGACCCTGTCTGTAAATAAAATACAAAATATGTCTGGGGATGTGGCTTAGCGGTCGAGTGCCTCTGAGTTCAATCCCCAGTACCAAAATAATAATAATAATAATAATAATAATAATAATAATAAAATAAGTTTACTCTTCCCTTTTGTTATCGTCTGTGGATTTTATTCTTCAAATTTGCAAGCTAAGAATACACAAGCAAATTGGCAAAGCGGGGATTCTAGTCTCATCTCAAAAACTCTGGTTTCAATTGCACCTAAGCAGTGTAATTCAAAGAATTCAAGCAGTTACTGACATAACTACAGAAAGAAATATGTACATAAAAAATAGTAAATGGAGATTTCAGCACACCTATCTCAGAAATTGATAGATAAAAGAGACAGAAAAAAAAAACACATATTAAGAAATTTGAACATCATTATTATATACAGTAGTACTAATACACACAAATACACACATACGCTAGGAGAGAAAGAAAAACATTCTCAAAAAAGAAGTAAGGCACTCAGGGAACATTTAAGAGTGTAGACAACATGTTAAGGCCAACAGGAAACACTAAAGAAAGTCAAAATGTGAACATGCTGCAGACTATAAACTGGTCATAATGAATGTATGTATAATATTTTTAAAACAAACAAATAGAGCTTAAAATTTTATACATTAGAAAAAACAAAGTGAATGTTTCTTAAAAAGAAAACCAATATTTTGATGTTGGTGTTTATGAAAACAATATATGTCAAATTTTTGGAGATATGGTTAAAAAGAGTAAGATTTTTCACCCCCAAGGAACCCATTTTCACCCTTTTGAGGGTGATATCACCCCTGATGAGAATGCATGCCCTAGATCTATCTCCCAATTTACAGAAATTGTAGAGCACACAGAGATAAATTAAACACCACCACAGGGATGCAATCAGCTAGGCCAGAAAGTGCTTATGCAGTTGTTTTTTTTTTTTAATGAAAGGATAAAATGAGAACATTTTTGAAATGTGCACCTATAAGGAAAATAAAACTAATAAAATGGAGAAAGGGTGAGAGAAGCTGAACTTACCTTAATATATCTTGTTTTGTAGAATTGACTTTGCAACTATTAGTTTGCAAAATCAATTTTTATAAAACTATTCTTTAAAATGTTAAATCAAGAATAAAACAAATGAACAATATATAAGATATGACAAACCAGAAGAAAAAAAATTCTTCAATATCTATGCAACAAGAAAATTTTGATTAAAAAAATTTAAAAGATGTGTCAACAAATTATAGTGGGTATATATATATATATATAAATTAACAGTAAGATCCTTTTTATACGTAATGAAGAATCTTATAAAAGTCAATCTTAGATAGCACTGAGCTTTATATATACTTATATTCTTATTGCATTGCTATGAATATAAGGAGTACCTTTAAAGACATTAATTTACTTGCCAGAGATCACAGAGCTAAATGGAGGCAAGGGATAAATTCAGAACCAGGTCTGTTCAAAGACAAAGCCGTGTGGTATTTGCATACTCCACACTGGCTATGATACAAAAACAAAACAAACTGTATTAATTTTCATCAACATGCCAGCAAGATGTATCATCAACATGATACTTTCTTTGTAATGTAGCTTTTTTGCCTTGAGTAGGAATCTTTGCCATGAGTATCTTAATTCTATGTGTTTTTATTTTGAGTTGGAAGAACTATACATGTTCCCAGACGCAAACAGTCTTCATCCAAGAAATAATTTTAAAGGCAATAACAACAACAAAATAGTAAATCCGATTACAGTAGCCCTGAATATGGTAAAGCAGATCTGGATTCTGCAGAAACAAAGATCCACAAATCCAATGTGACAAAGAGCATTCTTAGATGTAATACACTGATTCAGTAAAGATACAGTTACTTATAAACAGCCATAAAGATCTCTGCAGTTTACAGAAGAACAACTGTATACTGATCACTATTTAACTAATATTACAAATTTCAATCTCTATCTAGTGCAGAAGAGTAAGAGATGTAATTTTCCTGGCATTATGCTAAATGGGACCAGGTGGCCCCCAAAGTTAGAACCTCAGAGAAAAAAAACTATAGAAATGTGCCAGAAACTCTTGTTGTATTTAAGCTTCCAAGCTCAGATTGCCAAAACTAGCAGAGTTGGTCTGGAGAGAAGAGAAGGAAGATGCTGGAGATAAATTCACCTGAAAATTGACCCTGGGGAAAATGACTTTTGATTTGTCTTCTGTGCAAGTAGTTGGGAATGTTCTGGGATTGTGACTAGCTGTACACATTTTATTGGCAGGCAGGAAAGTAGGTGGGAATCTATAAAAGAGTAAAGAGAAGCAAGATTTTTTTAAACAAAAAGAAAGAAAGAAAGAAAGAAAGAAAGAAAGAAAGAAAGAAAGAAAGAAAGAAAGAAAGAAAGAAAGAAAGGAAGAAATGAATGAGGAAGGGAGAGGGCACTGTTCAAGAGACTACTTCAAATTCCTCTCTCAACTGATCATGTCATTGGTAGCACTTCCATGGTGACCTGAATGCCAGCACCAGTTTCCTCTATGGATAGAAATGCTGCTGGATCTACTGCTCTGTGTAGCACCTACATGTTCTGAGTTATATCCTTTACATTGAGAGAACTTGATTTTATACCAATATTTATTGCCATCTTTTCATTAATTATAACAAAATCTCATTGTGCCAATGGCATAGGGAGAGAGAGCTGAAGGACCTCAAAGTCACACAGACTTAACTTGGTTTTGACAAGCAGTATCCACTGACTTTTAGCTTCTAGTATTCTTTATCAATAATGCTGCCTTGTTAAAATATTGAGTGTCCATTAGACAAAATAACTATGATACAAAAGAATTTGGGCCATTTATTGAACATCATCTGCGCTAAATAACTCATACATGTTATTTTTAATCCTCAGAAAACTGAGGATTAAAACTCAGAAAAATGAGACCAAAACTCATTTGTGCATGTGGTTGAAAGATGACATTTTCCAGACAAATTTTCAGGTCTAGTTGTGGTCATGAGACTAAGTTATAGTTGATAATATGAACCCAGAATCATTGTAAAAATACTTCTGAGAAGTCTCCTTAAAAGAGAGGGCTCATTCCATTCTTTGCTTCCTCCATTATGCCAGTGCAAGTGATGGCTGGAATTCCAGAAGCCATTTTGAATCATAGAGACAAAGACCACACCTAGGATAGAGGATCACAGAACTGGCCTCTGCCCATATCATAAGGATTTTATGCCTGACCTCTTGTATTCTCCTGCACGATAAAGATTCTTTTAAATATATAATTTAATCAGCATTGATTCAGAGTTTTCATTACATGCAAATGAACCTAATTCTAACTGGTATAAGAACATAAATCACATTCCAAGTCAACTGATCTAGAAAATGATAAAGCCAAGATTCATCATCTTCCAAATGATGTAGGCATCATACAGAGGCTGTAGAAATAAAATATCTAGTGCAGATAAACATGTGGCATTTTCAACATGGTTCTCCAGGACTCCAAGATGGAAGTTGGAAGTTTTATTAGAAGAAACTTATCAGGAAATTCTCTTAGGAACCATATCCATTAGGACTGGGCAAAGAGAGAGAAGTTGAACTGTGATTCAGTTGTAACACAGGACTCAAAAATTCCCATAAGATGCTTCAAAGCTGAAGGATCCTTCGTAAATGTCTCAAAATGAAGGAGGAGAACAAATCCTTTGAATCTCACATCAACCAGTCATTGGATGCTGGTTGTCCCCAGTAAAAGTGAGGTGGCTTCTGGGAAGAGGTTCAGCCCATGATCCACCACCTAACCAACACTCCCAAATGAAGAAATGAGTATCTTGGTCTTACAGGGACTGCTAGTGGTGCTAAGGCCTTCACTGCAATGTATTCACACACCACGGGGAATCCCACAAACATGTACATCCACAAGAATGGGGTCTTAATTAAAATAAGATATTTCATACTTGTATAATTATATCAAAATGGATTCTACTATCATGTATAACTAAAAAAAAACAATTAAAAAGTTTAAAACAATTATCAAAAGGGCTTAATTCAACTTCAAATATGATCTGAGAACATCTATTCAGAGTCACTCAAAATGTGGTACATATTTGAGTATCTAATGCATACAAGGTGATGTACAGAGCACCATAAGAGACATAAAGATGCTTTAGATACCCAGCTCTCAAAGAGACAAGATGGAGGTAATAACTGACCTAATTATTATGCAAGGCTGAAAATGACATTTGTAATAAGAGGCATAAACAATGACCCAGGAATTCAGAAGAGGGAGATATTACTTCTACCTTAGAAATTAGTAACACTTCCTTGGAAATGACAGCACTTGAACTGGGCCTTGAAAATGAGCAAAAATTCCTCCAAGCATCTTTTGTTGTGAAAATAAGAGTGGGATCAAGAGAGGTACATTAAGACGAGGAGACAAAGGAAACAGATGAGTAAGAGGAAACAAGCCTCATGTGGTTGAAATATAAAAGTCATAAAGGAGAACAGAAAGACTTTCTGTAACAAAAGAAGCTTGAGTAATATTTCACTGAGTGTATCAAATACTTAGAATTAATTCAATACACATTAGGGACCTACTGAAGTTATGTGTGTTATTTCAGGAATACTATCCTAGATTAGAAGAAGAAAGTCTAGATTCCCAAATCATTGTCATCTGCTTTTTCATGAGGAAGAAATATCACAACTTTGTCTATCACACACATTATACCAAATGTATGATGTCGTGGTTTTTATTAACTAATCTTTTCTTTCCTTTGTATTTCAGTACTGGATTTTAATCTTCCCTTATCTTCATTCTAACATCTTCCAGTGATTAGTCTGATCATACACTTAACCATCTGGAGAACTCAAAGATCACAGTCATTCCCTCTAGCCCAAGACCTAACAAGAGCCAAGTACAAAATGGAGATTTGAAGGGCACCCAGTAGAGACGAAATCAGCACCATGGTACCCCTAAATTTCTCAAAGAAAAAAATTATTAATTAGAGATACAATTAAAAAGAAAATGAACTGTTTGCTAATAAAAGTCATCATTCCATGATTTATATAATAATAAAAAATAAAAATAGACCAACACAAAACAAAACAAACAAACAAACAAAAAACACACACTCTAGCCAAACTCTGTGAGATGGCACCTCTATCTCTATGTGGGTACAAATGCAGGCTCCAGAGTCAAATTCAAGCACTGTTGTTTATGACCTGTATTATTTGTCTAAGTTATTGGACAGACCTCAACCTAATTTTTTATTATGGGGTCACTAATTGTACCAGCCTCAAGGTATTTCTAAGATTAAGAGTTAATATACCCAGGGCCTTTACAACAGTACCTGGCACAAAGTAACCATCCAATAAATTCTAATCATCATCATCACATCATCATCATCATCATCATCTTGCCGATTCATATCACTTATTCACACAAATTTTTGTTATGTAGACATATTTACATAGCTTACAAATATTTGCAGCTTTTATTCAGTTATTCAATATTAATGTCTTAGTCAATTATGTTTTTATTCTTAGTAACTCCAATTATTTAAAAAAATATCTGTGTTAGTTTTCAGTTGCTGTGACAAAAGTACCTGAGATAAACAACTTAAGGGAAGAAAGGTTTATTTTGACTCACAATTTCAGAACTTTGCTTCCGTGGTCTCTTGGCTCTGTTGCTTTGGGCCTGTGGCAAGGCAGAACATCATGGCGGAGAACATGTAACAAAGGAGGTCTGTTTACTCTGTGGCAAGCAAATGGAGAAGAGGTGGGGCCAAGGTCCCAATATCTCCTTCAGGGACACACTGCCCCAGTGATCTAACTTCTTTTCACTAAGCTCACCTCCTACAGTTTTCACCATCTCTCAATAGTGCCACAGGCTGAGGATCAAGCCGTAGCACATGGCCTTTGGGAGGCAGTTAAGATTCAAATTATAACAATATCCAGATGAAAATCTAATTTTTAATGTTGATAATCCCTCAGTAGTTGTCATTCTCTAGCATCATCTTTCCCTCTGCTGCTCCCTTCTGTCCTTCCACCCTGCCTCCCACACGTTTTTCAGAATTCGTGGGACAGATAAGGCAGCAGTCATCAAAATCCCTGAGTGTTCCAAAGAGCCGTGTTCCAGTACACAGTGATTGCTCAGGACTACAAACACACCTACAGCACTTAGGCCAACCTGACTGCTTCCCTCCAGAAACCATTAACTTCCCTCCAAATCCATGCTAGATCTGTGTCACCATAATGGAGGTAGAGTTAGATAGAAGGAGGAGGGAAGGTTAGTGTCTTCCTTCTCTTTACAATTTTATCTTTCTCCTCCACTTGAAGTTATGGTGAGGTCATAAAGGCCATGCAAGACCAGAAAAGCACCATAGGAATGGCACAAATACACATGTGGCTAAAGAGAGAAGTCCTGATACTCACAAGTCGTCCAGCCAATGCCTCCAGAGGGGAGATCCACTTAGTGATAGAGGGAGAAGGCTCTCGCCTTCCACTGGGCAAGGCCAAGGGAACAGGACTACTTAGACCTCACACATCCCTTTTCTAATCTGCCTTTCAGATATGTGGGACCCCAGAATTCCCTTCCCAAGTACTCCATAACTGCTTCAAGGCCTGTTCATATCTCTTTCTTTAAGCTGGAACAATGACTTATGCACTGTGGACAGAGCCTGGACTTATTGCCGAGGGTGTCCACCCATGTGAATCTAAAGCCCTTTGTAGTGCATGACAGTCAAAACTATGCAAAGAATGAAACAGGCTCTATAGGCCTTGGCCAGAGCTCAGTGATACCCATCTCCATGCTTCCACATTCAAGCATAAAAAGCTAAGGAACTCAAGATTTCTAAATTCACAATTTCAGCCATTGTGAAGATATGAACAAGGTAGGAGTATAAAACATATTTATTTAATATCTTGCTTGCTTGGTTAATGACTTTTTAAAATATTTATGTTGTGTGACTCCATTTGTGCTCTTGTGCTATATCATCTTAGCATGCATATTTGCCAAGAGCATCCTCTACATTCTCCATTTCTTAATACCCAAGTGTAGCATCAAAAGACCAGTGTCTATAAGGATTTGATCATGAACCAGAACAGGTTTGTCCCAACTAACAGTACTGAATATAGTAAGGATAGGAACTTTAAAATGCCCAGATAATTAAAAGATCTCTGTAACTCAACACCTAGCCCAGTGATGTGAAATAGCTGTCAAAAATTTTAAAAGGAAAGAATGAAAGAACTCAAACCTTCCCAAAGCCTCAGACAACTTGAGAAATTGAAGACAGCCTTTCTTTTGGCAGTAGCATCACTGCTAACACACGCAGGTGCCTTGTGGAAGAGAAGCAATGAAGCTGACGAACAATAGCAATAGCTCTGACATTTGCATAAAATGTATATAGAAAGAACTATTTTCTGCTTTTTAACAACATATTGAGGTACCCACATTGTAAACCAGGGAAGCTACACTTGGAAATAAGTACCAATTATGTTCAGCTCCTTGATTACATATTCAAATAAATGTACACAGTTTTATTGGAATGTGTAATCCTCTGTGAATAGGAACATTCAAACAAACTCATTTGGTCCATTTATTTAGATCTCCGATGGCTCACTCTGGTAAAATGCATGTATTTTTCTCTAACGCATTAACTGAAAGAAACATAATTTAAAGCATTTAGTTAAAATAGTATTAAGGATGTTGAGTTTTTCTTTCTTTCCTTCTTTCTTTCTTTCTCTTTCTTTCCTTCTTTCTTTCTTTCTTTCTTTCTTTCTTTCTTTCTTTCTTTCTTTCTTTCTTTCTTTCTTGTGCTGTTACACTGAATTGTAATGCATAGAAATGTAAGCATCTCCACAAAAATGAAAATGCATTATGTATGCCCTCAATAACATTCTACTGAGTAAAATGCCCTCATGTATAGCAATGAATTTTTTTAAACATAAGGGAAAAAATGTTTCCACTAGAACTAAAGGAAAGAAAGATGCTTCCATGCATATCTCTGTATATTTTGAAATATCCACACAAACATGGAGTATATCTTATTCTAATTAGGATCTCAGTCTTTAGGCCTTTATCATTGTATAAAGGTTTAGCAGGTACCAGAAGGGAAAGTCCCATGAAATTAGAAAAGATTTTCGTTTTGTGGGATATTTGGACTTTTTAATCCTTATTAACAGTGCTTCAGAGCTACTGATATGGGAAGCAATATGCTTGGAGCTGAGTTTCCAAAAGGTTAATCTGAGAGCAGTGTGTAGAAGATCAAGGGGGAGAGAACTGCTAGGAAGGGGTTCTAGAATAGTCTCAGTAAGAGTATCAAGTGTCTGGAGTGAGGTCATGGTGACCAAAGGGAGTTGGGTATGTGGCCAACAGGTGCTGATGAGGGAGGGAGGAACACAGGATTGGCAATCGAATGGGTATTATTGTTGCCCTCTTCCCTGAACCACAGACCATCATTCAATGCTATAATGGATTTAACAGCCATGAGCATCATCTGGAAATTGAAAATCCTTCCATCTACCCTACTTTATCATCTTTCCTTCTTTGTCCCTCCACGCGATTTATAGATATGCCAATATTCTCCATCTTAATAAAGATTCCTTAGTATTTCTTGCTTTGTTGGTAAACTCTAGGTCTCTTTATCATCCATGTGTATGTTCTCTTCTTGATTCACAGTGTCTCCACCTCATGCTGCTTGGCTCTCTGCAGTGGCTTCTGGGCCTCTTGCTCCTTGGTCTTCTGGCTTTCGTCTGGTTCTCTCCACTCTCTCTAGCAGTCCCTGTGCAGCCCATACCTCAAGTTCTTCTTCCTCCCTTCCATCTTTCCCACTTGATCTGCCTTTGTCTCTCGTGAGTATTTCTTCACACAGCTTCAGTATTCACATTCACCAGATGCTTCCTAAATCTCTACCTCTAGTTTCAGAAGCTTGCTTAAGCTCCAGCCTCTTCATTCCAACTGTCTGCTAGCTATTTTCTGGCCTCCCTAAATGAGCGCACCCAAAATCAAACTCACTACCGTCCCTCCCAAATCTGCTCATTCTTCTAAAATTTTCTACAAGACTGTGCTTCCTGACATTCATAATCCAAGTCTGTTACTCATTCATTTGCTGAAAAGAAAATAAAACACTAACTCAACACCCTGACGCTGCTATTTCATGCTTTCCTGTGAACATCTTATCTTTCCTGTCTCAATGTTATATAAAGCATTTGCATTTGGACAAGGACAAATGACAAAATGGAGCCCTAGCTTGGAAGGGAGGAAGAATCCTGCTTGCCCTCCCTGCTTTCTGGTGACATATGCACTATGTTGACCTCTGGCCACACATTCTTGCCCACAGTCACCTTTCAACTCCTTTTTCCTGTATCATTCCATTGATTGCTGAGTTCTGACAATTGTGTCTTGTTACTTTCTCACATCCATCCTGTCCTATGTATTCCAGCTTTTACTGTTCAAACCCAGACCCTTGTAATTTCTTAGATGGATTCTGTGGCCTCCTAAGGGGCTGCTTTCCCTCTGTATAGTCCTAGTCCTATCTTCTAATTTTATAATACTTCTCCAAATTAATCTACTCAAAACCAGTTTTCTCTGATCAGAAGCCACATAGAAAGGTTAAAAAAACAAAACAAACAAACAAACAAACAAAAAACACTGCCATCTCAATAAGGGTGGTATAAACTAGGTAGAGTTAGGTTTCTGACATTTGCCAAAGGGTTGCTAATCAGAGACATGGCTATTTTGTATTATTAAATAAGTACTTCATTCAAAAAGAGCTTTGTCTCTTAAAACTTCTTACCACCCTAAAGCCAAGACTGTACTTTTGCTTCCTAAGTCCCTCCCCAGCCACAGAATGAACTCAAATTTGTAATCCCAGGAGCATTCACAGCTTGTCTTCTCTGCGGCAGGACTTAGTCTGGGAACCATCATTTAAACTGCTCAGGTTTAGCTTTATCTTTGTATCCTGAGGCTTTGCGTTGCACACATGGAAGTTCTTTTTGAAGTATGCAATTTAAGTTAAGTAGCTTCAGCTTTGCTTGGCATTGTACGCAAAGAATTCAGCACAGGAGTTTTAAATTGGTAGAGTTTCTGCATATAGAGATGATAAATGCTAGGCCACCTTTACAAATGTTGTATAAAAGTCAACCAATTAAATGAGTATAATAAAAATCAGATGATACAATATATTTGACTGCAAATAATTTTACATGGTCTTAAGAGTTTGCATTAGGTTTTCATTGCTGAAGTCCAAATAAATAGCCTGAAGGTTGAGCATTAATGTATTACCAGTATCCTCCTATATTCTTTGCTGATATGGGTAGAGAATGCATAAAGCTGAACTGGGTACATTGTTTGGGTTAGAATTAATCTTTGGGCAGGCAGATGACTTTTTTATTTTCATACAATTTCTTTGAATTTTTTTTTTCACTTCCAAAGGCAGTCTCATTAAGATTTATGAGTTTTGTAAAGAGTTCTAAAGATTTTTATTGACGGGGAGTTGTCCTTTGAAACATCAGATCCTAGGTTTGGGGAAAATGATAAACAGATAACTTGACCACTTCCATGTGACCCATTGATGAAAGGATTTGATCTACCAATGGACAAGTTCATTTTCTTTTTGAACCAAGGTATTTTTTAGTGTACCTATCTGCAAATGACAAGCACACACATCAGAAGGATGAAGCCTCAGTATTAACAGTTCCATTAAATCTCCTTTTTTTGACTCAGGAAATTCAGGCAAAGCTTGAGGGGGAAGATTTGTGAGTAATAACAACAGCTTTATTAATCATCAAAGTAATCCACTGCTTAAAATCCTCCCAATGGCTTCCCATCATCTACAGAATACAGTTCAAATCCCTTAGCTTAATAAATTATCAATAACTAACTCTCCCTAGCCTTTGCATGTCCCTATAGCCCTTCTTGCAGGTATATTATAAACCTTTGAAGCCAGCCGTTCTTCCATCTAATCCCCCCACCCCTAAAGCAGTGGATGTTCCAAGCTTTTCTGCCTCTATACCTATGCTGCTGCTTCACTCCCCCTGGATCCTTCTTTCCTACTAGCCAGGCAACTACCTTTAAGAATAAGGTTAAGTATCAACTCCTTCAAGAAGTCTTTCAACAACTCTTTCCACCAGGCTCTTTCTTCTCCTAGAAGAGAGACACCCCTCCCCCCAAAAAGGCATGTGGTTTCCCATTTGGTGTCATGAAGCCAAATGCAAAACCAAGGCTGAGGACTGGGGTTATAGCTCAGTGGTGAAGCCCTTGCCTAAAAAAAAAAAAAAAAAGTGCCAGTTTAGCCAGTTTATTCAGTAGCCAAAGAATGGAGAAGTAAGAGTTTAGCTCACATATTAACTTTTCCACCTGTTAGACTTGTGGAAATAATAGATATAGAGTAAAAGAAGTAGAATGGGTAAGCTAATACAGGGGAGGAATATTATGTTGTTAGAAGCTCAAACCCTGTGAAACAAATTCAGGATCCCAGCAGGTGGAAGAAGATCAGGGTGCAGTTGGGATAGTAGGCATTCATCATTCAGAGGTAGCGGCAGCATCTGACCTCTAGCTTTAGCTCCATTTAGCCCCATCCAGTTTCATTTAGACCCAGTCAGTTTCATTTACTAACCTGAACCACTTCTATAGGTCTTTCGTATATGCAGGCCAGACAAAGAAGACCCATTGCCAGTAGGATACATAAATGGGTGCATACCCACAAGCAAATGTTTATGACCTTGAGTACATACTCTGAATCAGGGTGTTCATGACCTTGGCTTCACATTCAAAACAGCCAATCAGAAGCCTCAGCAAGGGATCCTAACGATAGCCCTTCGGGGCCTGCCCTACACATCTTTTCTTGGAATAGGTGGAGCCTTTCCCAGAATCCTGGGTACTGAAGGGAAAGTGACCACAACACTCGGAGTGACCACTGCTTTATGGCAGCAGTGCAAAGAGGAGAAAGAGAGAGAAAGAAAGAAAGAGAGAGAGCTAGAGAAGAAAGAGAGCAAGGGAGAACGAAAAGCAAGATAGGGAGACAGAGAGAGCAAGAGAGGGGGCCCGGCAGGAGGGAGATTTTAAGCCAAAATCGAATGGGGTCTTTGGGTCTGCAAGCTACCTTGTTGGCTACAGTGATTGGATCATACAGCAGTTGCTAAGGGTGTCATCTTCTGCCTTGGGGCAGGGGTCAGAGGTAGGTTTCCATTGCACAAGACAGGTGGGGGTCGAGTGTTCAGCCTTGAGTGGGGTTGAGTATTCAGACTTGACGCAAAGAGGTAATAAAGGACCAGACAGAGGGGGATTTGGATGCGTGGGTTATCTTGCATCTAACATTTGCTCAGCCTGCCCTGCAGACAACATAGTTCAGCCTGTCCTGCACCTAACAGGTACCACTTCTTCTCTCTTCTTCCCAGCCATCATCATGGCAACTAACAACTGTTATGGTTCTGGGGGATATATCACATAGAATGCATACAGGATTATAATGGAGCTTGGTGTCTATTAGAGATCGTTTAAATGGCCATCTTGGATCTAGTAGGTCTAGTGGTAGGGTCACAGATGGCTCTTCACCCGTAAATGTCCTTAAAGATAAACAGGGTTAGGGTGCTAGGTGCAAGTTCATTCAGGTTGTATGAATATTATACTAGGTAACACTTTGTTTCTGGCCAAACTCTGTATAGGTTCTTATAACAGTACTGGTAACATTTCATTACCCTTATTTATTTATATGTCTGTCACTCACTGAAAACAAAAAAAATGTAACTCCTTGAGGTCAGGAACTATTGTATACTCATGATGATTGAAACATTAGAAAATAATTCATGGATGAATAAACAAGAATATAAATAAATAAAATTTATTTATCTATCAAAATTACAAACTGGAAGGAAAGTTGAACTAAGAAATTTAGCAGATATTTCTCAATTAATCTTGAGGGCTTGGAAGGTTGCTCAATAGAGGAAGACTCACACAGTATGTGCCAGGCCCTGGGTTCCATCCCAGCAGCACCACCACCAAAAAAAAAAAAAAAATATTTGAGCAGACATGACATAATTGATTTATTTTTATGATTCTTAGAATTGAATCCAGGACCTCATGCATGCCAAGCAAGCACTCTACCACTGAGCTACATCCCTAGCTCTTAATTTTAAAAGTCAAGCTGTCTTTCTGTTGATAACAAGAAATCTGTAATATATCATGAGGTCACCATGAGGTAATAAACACAAAAACTATCTGTTTATTCTTTTGTAAAAATAAATTATTTAAATAATTAATTTATTTTAAAATTGAAATAAACTCCTAATTTTAAAGAAATTTCTATTTAATAATGTGCTTGTTTAAAATGCAGATTTTTATCTCACCCCATATCATTGTGAAAGAATCAAATCTCTGGGCAATGGGGTTATAATTTTTCAAGCTTCCCATTGTTTCCTAAGCTTTGACAACCACTCTCTATAGCTGCTGGACATTGGTAGACATCAGTTTATGCTAAGTCCCAGGTACTCCTACAGGCTGGGATTGTTTTTTCCCCTTCCTGACTGTTCTTAGACCTGGAGCATTTCTTCTCTGATGCAGAGCTACCAACCCAATTATATGTGACTTTCTGACCCCCAAAGCATCTTACTGCAAGGCACAGTTTCTGAGGTTCACTTTCACTTTGAAAAATACTTCAAAGCACCAGATAATTCAAATATTTTCTGGTTATCTGATTAAAACTCTAAGCCCTACTGAGCAAAACACACCTGCACTCTATTCTACACTAGCAGCATCTAATTTGCTGCAGGGCACAGGTCTAGGGGCTTGAATCTCAGCAATCATGACAATAGACTTCATATATATATATATATATATATATATATATATATATATATATATATATACACACACACACATACATACATACATATATACATATTTCATTTTCTATATACATTCATATATAAAATATGAAATATATAATTATATATAATTCAATTATATGTAATTGTGACATTTACATATAATTAATACCAGTAAGTAAACCAATATAATATTTTGTGGTGGTATATTATATGTGGTACCTATTAGAAGAAATATGTTGTAAAAAAAAGAATTTCTCACCAGGTGTGGTGGTGCATGCCTGCGATCCCAGCAGCTCAGGAGGCTGAGGCAGGATTGTGAGTTCAAAGCCAGCCTCAGCAAAAGCTAAACACTAAGCAACTTGGTAAGACTCTGTCTCTAAATAAAATACAAAATAAGGCTGGGGAGTGGCTCAGTGGTAGAGTCCCCCTGAGCTAAATCTCTGGTACCCTCCCCTCGCCCCGCAAAAAAGAATTTCTCCTAATGAAGTGACATCATTCATAATAATGATTTCATCAAACTTATACAAATGTAGGATGAGTGGCCCTAATATATTTTCAATTTGCTAAGATATTTTTTCTTTCAGCTTTAAGAGCCCTACAGATCTCCAGATTAGGCAACAATTTTATGATTTTGTTGGGTGTCTCATGGAATTCTTCAGACAATGGATGAAGTTTTCTGAAGGTGTTAAAATTAGATACATTTGAGCAATAGAAAGTACATGAGTTTCTGAGTTTCTGTTTCTATGTCTATTTAGAATGAGCCAAATGCTCAAGCTCAGTGTTCCTCTGAGCCATATCCCCAGCCCTTTTTTATTTTTTATTTTGAGACAAGGTATTGCTAAGTTGCAGAGGCTGGCTTTGCACTTGCTATCCTCTTGCCTCAGTCTCAGTTCTCCATGACATCTAGCTTCAAGCAATAGATTTTTCTGAAGTTAGTGCCACGCATGCAAAATACACCACTTCCAGTGTAGTCAGATGGAGAATGTTTCTCACATTTCTTTGCGAAATGGACTGTTTTAAAGGAGCTGGATGTTTTTGTTTCCCCTTTCACTAGATTCATAAGAGACTAGATACATAATTTACTTCTACTTGTAAATTCTTAAAACTGTAGAACATGAAAGCCAGAAGACTCCAGAGGTTAACTTCCTTGTTCAAAGTAAGGTCAGTGGAAAACATGGGATCAGGAACAATCTACTCTTTCTACTAGTGAGTCTTTCTACTGTTCCATTACTTCAACTCAATTGATTTAACATACACGTTAGACACCTACTTTGAATAAATGAAAGAACTTTTTAAACATATAAAGATTTTAAAAAAATGATTATCCCATAATATCTGCCACAAACCCGCCTCCACTATGACACCATTTCTTGATAAAGTTTTTGTTAAAACAAAATGTATAACAAGTTGCAATAACATATTAATCTAAAAACAAAGAAATTATTCTTAGTTTATGTTATAGTTTTGACCTAGAATGTTCCCCCCCACCCACCCACCATAGGTTCATGTGTTGAAGTCCCCAGCTGGTGCTGCTATTGGAAGATGGAGGTGCAACCTAGTTGGAGGAAGTAAGTCCTTGGGGGCTTTCCCTTGAAAGCTATATTGTGCCCTGGCCCCTTCTATTTCTTTTTCTGCTCTATTTTCCGGCTGCCATGTGGTGAGCAGCTTTACTCTGCCATGATGTTCTGCCTCACCAAAGACCCAGAAACAATGGAGCCAGCCAACCATAGATTGACACTTCTAAAACCATGAACCAAAATAAATCTTTTCTCCTATTAAGTTGTTTTTGTGAGGTATTTTGTCACAGTGATGTAAAGTTGACTAACACATTCCATCTATAAATTTCCGCATTTATCTATGAAATTATCAAACATATATTGAAGTCCCAACACATGAGGTACAGCTAAGTCTAAGGATACATAGACCAACAAGAAAGGTATCTGCCATTGAGGAATTTATGGTCTAGCATGGATACACAGAGGTATCAACCAATAAATTAAAATATACAGATTATAGTGGAGACAAATGCATGCTGAAATAGTGGCTCAGAATTTAGCCAGAAAAAAAGCACCAATAGTACTTGCTGACGACTGGATGACAGGCTCACATAAGAAAGAGGAGTCAAGGGAGCTTCACAAATTTTAGCCAAAGCATCTGAAGAAATTTAATTTGGATTTACTATGGAGAGAAGATTGTAGAGTGAGCAGATTTTAGAAAAACAAAGATTTTTGGTTCAGGTCATAATATATTGGAGATGCTTGTTAGACATCCAAGTAAAGATGACAAGTAGAAAGATACACGAGTTTGGAGTTCAGAGGAGACATTGGGCGGCAGACATGGAATTGAGACTAATTAGTTTTAATTTAGAGAATGTGAGCCTACTAAGAAAAAAGAGATCTGAGAACTGAATCTTGGACATTTAGGTCAAGACCGACTGAGAAAAACTAAGGAAGAAGAGAAAGAAAACTTGATGTATATCCTGCAAGCCAAGGGAAGAAACTATAACAAGGAGAAGGGCATCTGTAATAAGCTAAATACTGCTGATAGCTCAAGGAAGATTAAAATTGCCTAAAGGAGCTAGCAACATCAAGATCTTTGCTGACCTTGAAAAAAGAAACTTTAGTGGCAAATCAAGACAAAAGTCTTATTTAAGTAGGCTCTGGAGTTAGCAAATAAGAGGAACTGTGGATAATGATGTTATCTCCAGTTTTTTTAGAAAAGGGAAACAGAAAAATGGGACACTGTCCAAGAGGAAAAGATGGGGTCAAGAGAGGATCTTCCTTCCTTCCTTTCTTTCTTTTTTGATGGGAAAAGTAAGCCTTTTATGTTTCTGGGAATGATAAAGTAAAAACAGGGAAATTGATGAATTCATGTGTCCAAGAGGTGTGATTCACCAAATAGCACACTGAGTAGGGAAGAGGAAATGGATGCATTGCATAGGTAGAGGGACTGGCTTTAGATAGGAGTATGGTCTGCTCTTCTCTTCTTTAGAAGCAGGACAAAAGGCAGAGTGCAGGGGCACAGATGCAGAAAGGGGGTGGATGTGGTACAGAGAGAGTGGGAAAATTCTCTGAAAAAATGTGCATTTTCAGGGGAATAGTGAGCAAAGTCATCAGCTGAGAGCAAAAAAATTCAGAATGTATTAGAGGCTAGAGAACTGTGGAAGTCCTCTGGATGGGTGGACCAAGTAAATGCAGTGTGATTACAAGCTATGTGGTATTTTTTGTCATGAATTTAAATAAGAACAATCATTTGGGAAGGAAGGGCAGGTGCAGAAAAGTCAGAGTGAATGGATTTGGGGTTTGGGATCAGTGAGGAACAGGTGCAGCTCAAAAGTGGAATGAAGTTGAGAAATAAAGATCTGGAGGAGTTTTGTGCCAACAACGTTGTAAGGCATATTAAAAATCTTATAAACTTGAACCTACAGGAAAAAGGGAACTAACCCTGTTTCTCCAACAAGACAATGGCATAATTTAATTTGCTCTTCCAGAAAGTCAATTCTGAAAAGTTGGAATAGGATGGACTGAAAATTTATTAGTGAATATATGGATTTTGTGGTATATAAAACCTCTTCTTAAAACTTAGAGAATGTGAGCCTACTAAGAAAAAAGAGATCTGAGAACTGAATCTTGGACATTTAGGTCAAGACCGACTGAGAAAAACTAAGGAAGAAGAGGAAGAAAACTTGATGTATATCCTGCAAGCCAAGGGAAGAAACTATAACAAGGAGAAGGGCATCTTTGCTCTGCAAGACTAGACTGGTAAAGAAGTCTTCCTTAAAGTGTGCTATTGAAAAATCTGAACAAATTGTGAGTCCCCATTAAGCTTCTTATCTACATGACTTTCCTCAGTATCTCATAAATATGAATTCTGTATTCTGAAAAACTCATTTGATTTTGTATGTCTCAAGGCCAACAAAAAGACAATCATATTCTCCTATGATTTGGTATGTTAAAAAAGAAACAGTAAGAGGAAAGAAGATTCATTTGAAACAATCCAACTATTTCTCGTGATGAAAAATCTGCATGATTACTTGGGACACAATATATTGTACTTGTTTTCCACTGACTCCTAAATTAGTTAGACTTTTAAGTGATCAAATACTTCACATTTTTTACACACACTAAAAATAGAATGAAATCAAAGTTATTAGACTATAACACGATGAACTAAGGACATAAAAGATTCATTTTCCAGCAAAATGTGAAGTAATTGCCTTGAGAGCATTTTTCAATTTGATAAGTACACAAGTAAATTTATCTTGACTTATAATTTCTCAACTATTTTGAGAAACACCATTTTAAATAATAATTCTAAATACAAATGTGATTGAAAGTCTAGGAAGAGATAAATAATTTTTCCCTTAGCAAATTAATGTGATTAAAGTTAAAAGGATGTCAATTTTGCAATAGGCTGTTTCGGCAAATGATGTATTTCATATTTGAACCACATTCCCTGTGAAAGCCAAGTGCAGTAAGTTGTATCCTTAACCCCAAATCACTTGCCATTATTTTTCTGAACCCAAGAAATCTTTTTTCACATGAACATTGACCTCAAAGAATTGTATTTATCTGTACCCTTTTTGTTAATGAAAATAAATACTCAAACTACTTTAATTAAGTCTCCAAAATCTGACTTTTCTATTCTAGCTTAACTGCAGAAAATAGTTTTAATTCAAATGCTTCAAGTTTATTTAGCTTAATCCTGAATACCAAAATAAAAGAGATAAACCTCAAATTAAGCCTTTGGTCATTAAAGAAAATAAGACTCCAAACAATAAAACAAACCAGATTGTGCTAGACAACGTACTTATCTCTTTCAAGTTACTACAAGATTTACACTTGCTTGCAACTTGTTGGTCAGCAGCATTTACTTATACATGAAGAATGCCTAGAGAAACAACAGGAATTTATGCTTGAAGATTAAGGCTGTTTCTGTGTTTTATTTACCATTTGCAGGTCTATTTTATATCCTTTAAATTGCTGAATTAATATCAGAGTTCAAATATATTGTTTATTATCTAAGTCACCTCATTCACAGTATGCATTTGCTTCAAGCAAAATTAAATTTATCTGGATAAAATTGTCTAGTCTTTATTTTTAGAAGCCACATATACAGAGAAATGGAAAAACCAATATATGACTTCCAAACATGTAGATTATGAGTCAATGAAAGCACCATCTTTGCACTTCCACCTCCTGACACCAATTTTTTTTTTTTTTTTTTTTTTTAATTTTTTATTGTGGGTTGTTCAAAACATTACAAATTTCTTGACATATCATATTCCACACTTTGATTCTAGTGGGTTATGAACTCCCACCTTCACCCCATACACAGATTGCAGATTCACATCAGTTACACATCCATTGATTTACAAATTGCCATACTAGTGTCTGTTGTGCTCCGCTGCCTTTCCCATCATCCACCCTCCCCCCTCCCCACCTCTCCCCTCCCCTCCCCTCCTCTCTCTCTACCCCCTCCACTGTATAACCCTGAGGGTCTCCTTCCATTACCGTGCAATTTACCTTCTCTCTCCCTTTCCCTCCCACCTCTCATCCCTGTTAAATGTTAATCTTCTTCTCCTGTTCTTCGTCCCTACTCTGTTCTTAGTTACTTTCCTTATATCAAAGAAGACATTTGGCATTTGTTTTTTAGGGATTGGCTAGCTTCACTTAGCATAATCTGCTCTAATGCCATCCATTTCCCTGTAAATTCTATGATTTTGTCATTTTTTAATGCAGAGTAATACTCCATTGTGTATAAATGCCACATTTTTTTTATCCATTCGTCTATTGAAGGGCATCTAGGTTGGTTCCACAGTCTTGCTATTGTGAACTGTGCTGCTATGAACATCGATGTAGCAGTCCTGACACCAATTTTAAAAGTACCATTAAATGGACACCTGATTATCATCCACAATCTCAGGGAAGTAGTTTGGAAATGCCAAGTGAAAACCAGAGTTCAACTGTTATAAGTAATTACACCATGACCTATAATATTTCCACCTACATATTAAAATGAAAAGTATTGACAGCTATTTTCCTGTCAAGTTAATGGTTTCACAACTGATATGCAGTAGAATAATCTTTTCAATGCAAACATGGTATGTAGTTTGAAGCTCATCCTCAATTATAAAACCTATGAAGAAAAAAAAATATTTCTATTTTTAAAAATCAACTACATCTACAGAAAGAATGACATTCACCTGACTATAAATAACTGGCTTTCAAAGTTAACATCATTTTCATCAATGGGCTCTGGCAATTCATTAAGAACGTATGCTAAACTCTGCTAACAAAAGCAATGACCTTTTCCTTTCTATTTTAGAATAAAATTATAGCCATAGCCCTGACATTATGAATTCATTATATAATTCTGACACTTTAATAAGGAAACAAACTTTTAATATTTTTAGTTGCTAAATTTTGCAAAAAGAAGAATAAATTTAGATGATCATTAAGGACAACAGAGTTGTAGCAGTTAAAAAAAATATATGAGGTTCAAAGTCAATCAGTGGATATAATTTACTCAGATTCTAAACTTAATCTTTTTTCCTGAAATGTGAAAACTGCTTCAAGGGCAGCTTTGCTTACAACATGGAAAGCAGAAGTATGGTTTTCAACATTCATCTTGATGACAGTAGGGTATAAAAGGAGAATGAGCTTTTGAGTCTGTGAGAGCTAAATGAAAATCAGAATGACACCATTTACTAGTACCATGACCTCAGAAAAATTACCTAATTTCTTTGAACCTCAGATTGTACATTCTTGAAATAGGAGTAATCATACTTACTTTGTAGGGTGGCTATAATGTTTAAATTAAGACTGTAAGTCAAGTACTAATGCAATGCCTGAAACTTAAGAGTCTGGAAGTGGAAAGAAGAGGTAGCTACTATACAAATAAATATATACAGTTATAAATTGAGATAAGGGTAAAGAAGAAAAGATTACTAGTATTAAATGAGGAAATAATAGGGGAGGGTACAGGAATAACCCAAGGAAGTGATTTAATAGGCAATATGGTAGAGACATGTTATATGACAAATTACATGCCCCAAATTCACATGTTGATTTCTTAGCTCTTAGTACCTGGATTTTATTTGGAGATAGGATAATTAAGAGGAAGTTAAATGATATCATTAGAATAGAACCTAATGAAATATGACTTGTGTCCCTTTAAGGGATTAGGACAAAGCTAGACAAAAAGGAGAGATGACATAGGGGCACAGAGAGAAAGTGTCTTATCTACAAGCCCAGGAAAGAGGCCTCAGAAGAACAGGTCCTACTGACATGTTGAGCTCAGATTTCTATTCTTCAGAACTATATGGGAATAAATTTCTGTTTTTTAAGTCACTCAGTCTGTAGTACTTCATAACAGCTCCAGCAAGCTGATATGAAACCCCAACAATTACTCATTTAACAAATTGTCTTTGAGCCTTTATAAGAGCTAGGCAGTGTTTGGACCCTGGAGAAACGGCAGTAAATAGATGTAGTTTAGATCCATGTTCCCCTGGAGCTTATAGTCTGACAAGAACTGGAGCAGGGCAGATAATAATGAAGAAAGGAAAATGTATTTGAGGCCCCTCTCTAAAATTTAGAGCAACTTCCTCATGCTGAGGGGAAAGGCTGAGGGGCTGCCCTACCCCTGACCTGAGAGACAACAAGGAAGCTGAGAGTGAAGATCCCCCGTTCCCAGGCCTAGCACTGGCTAACTAAATCTGTCTTTGTTCTCCCTTTACTGCTTCTTATCTTATTAAAATATTTCCTTGCCCTCAGAGATTCTGAAGATGAAATTTTCAAAATAGTTTCTTTTATCTTCCTTCAAAGCTGGCTCTTAATAAAAGATGTCTTCTCACCAACCTAACTCGGGATATGTCTGGAGCAGTGAAGGGTGTGGCCTAGCCTCTTCCCCCAACGTGGTTGGGGGAGTAAAAAGAGGGGTGATGTGAAATTTTAGATAGATTCTGCCCCCAAAAAAGAGATGACATTTGAATTAAAATCTGATGGGAGTGAGGGAGTAAGCTGTGTGGACATCTGGGAAAAGAACATTCCAGAGAAGGAAAGCCAATGGTCAAAGCACAGGGAAGAGGCCAGTGGGTCTGCTGAGAGTGAATGGGGAGAATAGAAGGAAAGGAGGTCAGGGAGCAGACACCAGACCATGCACGGGTTTTGTGCCTACTGGGAAGACTCTGGTTTTTATTGTGAGTGAAGTGGCCACTATGTTGAGAACCATTTGAGAAGGAGAAGGAATGGAAGTAGGGCTTGCAGGGACGAGACCCTGGCAATCTTCCTGTGGGAAAGTGGTGGCTTAGACTAGTTTGGCAGCAATAGATGTGGTGAGACATGGTCAGATTCTGGATGTGGTTCAAAGATAGGCCTGACTGATTTGCTTGAGTACTGTTTGCTGAAATGTGTATAAGAAAAAAGTATGTGGAGTATGAGACAAAAGAGGATTCCAAGGATTCAGGGGCAAGCAACTGGAAGCTTGAGGCCAGGAGGCAAAAGGACAGTCAATGTAGGTTATGAATGATTGGGTCAGGAAGATGGACAGGGATTCGAAAGGAAATAAAATGCTAATACCTCCAAAGCACTTTCCCCTCCTCCAGTCTGTTGCCAAGGTTACCTGCCTCCAGGGAATTTTCCTCCCAACAAGGAATTGTTAATGAAATACCTCCTGGGCAGCTCCTTCCTGCCTTTCTGGAGAGATAAGGAAAGGCACCCTGGGAAGGCTCCTTTACCACTCTTTGGCCACTTGTGAGCAAGATAAGAGGATGAGGCATGAGAAGAAATTATAAAAGGGACACCCCCACTCCCCTGGATACCAGCTTTGAACCCCCTTCTCTACAGAGGAGTCAGTTTCTCCGTCTCTCTGTCTCTCTCTCTCTTTCTCTCTCTCTCCTTTAATAAAACCTTTTGTTCTGGCCTTGGTGTTTCTCAGGTGTTTATCTTCAACACTGGGGTAACAGACCTGAATCCTGATTCTCTACACCAGTAGCCTCTCTGGTATCAGATAGGGGCTTGTCCTGGATCATCATTGAGGTAAGCTCCTTCACACACACCCCAAATACTTCTGAGGTGTCTTCTGGTCTCTTTCTTTCTTTCTAGAGGACAATAATGGGTACCTGTCAGCTAATTAAATGTAGTTAGTACAAGTCACCATTCTACAAGACTCAGGTGACAGGATTCATAGTCTAGGTGGCTAATAATCACATGTCCTACAGGTCAGGCATGTTCGATTCTGCCAAAGCCATTTCTCACTATGCTATCCAGGCTTGAAGCAGTTCTTGCATGAGTACACAGTGTCTCTAATCCTGGTCTGCCTTTGGATGTGTGGAGATGGACAGAGAATTGGAACAACTGCTAGATTCTGACTCTGGCCACTTCCCAGGGAATCTTCAATGTTTCTTCCCCAGCTCCTTCCCTAACTGCCCTGTGGGGTATCCTGCAGTGACTAGTTGATCAAGCAGCACTGAGTGAAAGCCCCAGTAACACATGCACCTCCAAATGATCCACACTGTACTTTCCCATGCTCACTCCTCCTGGGCACTCCCCTCCCCACCCAGATCAGACCCTAGCTCTTGAGAGAGAGAGACATTTTACATTGAGCGGTTTGTAAGCAAATGCCTAAGTTCCCTTTATTGGAATACTTAAGCCTTTACAAGCTTATAGGGATTCCCATTGCTGTTTCTGTGCTCATGTGTGCTCCACAAGTTTCTTTGACTGCAAAAAGGGAGATTTATACCAAAGCCCTCTGAAGATTCCTTGGCCCACAGCAAGTGTAAACTCTTTATTCTGGCCTTTAACTCTACTGTTCTTCTGCTGCCAAACATGATCTCAATACCAACTTTCTGATAGAGAATTATAGCCATCAGAGGGAAATATAAATTTTAATATCATTCTACAGCTTAACCTGTCCTGTAAAAAGGAAGGCAGTAGTCTGAGGTCTATGTGCGAGCCTAGGACTTCTCAAACCTTGTTTAAAAAAACCCAAATTGTGCCAAAAATGTAAATTAGACTCAGTTATGATCCTCCATTCTAAGTGAGGTCCAATTCCTCCCCAAAAGTTCATTAAGTAATGGGAGGCTCAACACAGACAGATCAAGATTCATTTCAAAAAGGGCTTCCATGTTCTTCCAGGGATTACAAGTCACATGGTGAGTTCGGATAATCTGGAGGCTTGCATCTTTTTCATGGTCACCCATGAAAAAGCACATGGGTTATGATTACACTGGTAAGGCAGCAGTTAAATCCAGAGGTCATGCATGGAAGAAGGGGTGAAAACGGCTGGCTGCTAGAGGCTCCAGGAGCTAGAGGCTCTAGCATTGGTGAGACATTCCCTAACCCAAGAGATAACCCTTGGTACAGGCACCTATGGGTTCTCTTTCATTCATTTGCTTTATATTTTTATTCAGAGGGGAGCCTCTGAAGGAGGTGGAAACTTACAACTCCTTGGGGGGAAAAAGGAAACTGAAAACTCTGACCTTTCACAATTTCCCTTATCTGCCAAAGTTCCCCTGTCTGCCAAATATAAGCCCACCAAAAGTAACTGATAAACTCCTCCCAAGATGTGGCCCTGCTTAGCCCTATAAACCTCAGACTCTTGTTGTAGCCATTCACCATTTTCCTCTTGAAAATATGCCCCTCTGCTGCTTATAAAGCATCACTGATCCATGGAAGCCTTGATGATGATGATGATAATGTTCTCTTTCACTTTCTTTCAGTCTCATCCTCAAAAGTAATGGGGAGATGATGTCTCATAATTTTCGCATTCAACCTGGCCTGATTACCAACTGAGGAAATGAAAAAACAATGGTTTAAATGTCCTAAGCATGAAGTTTTGCTCAAACCAAAGCTTCCTTTACTTGGCTTCTGCCAGATCTCTCTGCAAGGTTTGCATTTGAAATGCAAATTGCAGAGGTTTGCAGAACTAGCAAGACTTGCAGAGAACCACTTTGAGACCAAAAGAAGAAACAAAAAAAGTATCTCTTTTAAATTCAAGCAGCTGTGAAAAAAATGTCTGGCTATCTTATCTGTTTTGGCACTCTACCACCCTGCTTTCCTAACAAGTTTCTCCCTAAATGCTTACAGCACAGGAAAGGGAAAATGGAATGATCTCATACATACAAGTCTTCTTTACCTTGAGAATCTTTATCTGAGGGTTTCAGAACTCTCACATTCTTTAGATATCTGAACTGACTCTAATCTGAGTCAAAAAGTGAACTCTGATCTGACAAAGATGTTCTCCATGCTCCTTTACTAGATTAATTATAGCCTGTCATTTTTTATGACTCCTGTTTTTATAAAATTGAGCTTGTGGTTTTTTGGTGAATGCACATCTGACCCTGCATGCTTAAATTAAAATATTTTTTTCTGACCAGTCTTTTATCTAACTACAGAGGTTTTTACACTCTGTTTTTCTTCAGAGGTCAATTTTTTCAAGGGTTAGCTCTCAAATACATTGGAAAATCTTCTTTTACATAATCCTAAGGACATAGATGTGGTGATGTTGAGAATAAATTTGATAGCCTTCGAGGACAAGTGTCCACCTGAACTTTGATTTCAGTGTCCACCGAGGCTGTCAGACTTTACACCTAGCATTTCCAACTGTACAGGTCTTTAAGTCATAATGTAAAATTCTGATAGGCTCTATTAATAAACATCTGTAGCATGACAGTGGAGATGTATTTACAAAAAGCAACAAGCTCTTTTTTTTCCTGTATGTTTTAGGTATGTGTGTACACCTGTGTATTATATTGTTGTGTCTACTTATGTGCTTCTGTCCATATATCATGTACATGGTATTCAAATTGGCATATAAATGAACATGCATAAATTAAAATTTAGTTGAGAAATGGATACAAATACCTTTTAGTTCATGTGACTTAAAGAGAAAAGTTCAATTTAAATTAGGTAAAAAGATGAGAGTAAAGATGTCTTTAAAATTACTAACTCACAAGTTTTTCTAGGTGGTCAGACAATTAACAGAGTGTTGGTGTCTATAAAATGTCTAGAATGTAATATCCATTGCTTCTAGGATTTTTCTTCAACAAGGAATAGATAGCTGGTACTGTTAACTACACTTGTCTGGTATCTTGGTTTTACAGCCAAAAATGAATAAATTAGATTTAACATCAATGGGATTAATCTTCATAAATGTGTTTGTTAAAGGAGATATCTAATTTGCAAAGCTAATGTGCACATCAACTGCTAAATATAAAATCAAGTATTCTTAACTTCTTATATTTCATAAGATAATATATTTAAACATTATGTGTGTTTTCATAAGTTGGTAAATGGAAAAAGGTTTTAAGATTGTTTTGTTTCTGCGTCTTCACTAAAAATAAGGTTGCTAAGAGTGAAGATTTTATCCTGTATAATTTTATATACAAAGAATACAAGAGTTTCAATTGGGTTTCAATCAGAGTACTATAAAAACAAAGAATTTCATCATATTAAAGTGGAGTATTTCATAAGGATTTTATATTCAGAATGTGAATATAAAAAGGGTTAAGAGCTAGGAAAGAGATACAAGAAGGTTCTAGACATGGAAATATATTTAAAGATGGAAAGTAGAAGGAAAAGTGTTTCTGGATGAGAAAGTCTTTGTGTGGTAAAATAAAAAGTTGTAGAATGTGTAAAGGAGTTGCAGAATGTTTGTGGAGGGTAAACTTCGAAAAGTTTATGTGTAACTAAATTGGTTATATATAATTAGCACAATCAGTTAAAGTTATTTAAGGTTTTTCCCTAAGGTCAAATACTAATGGATTGATGTAAACCAAAGTTTAGTCCTCTATGGGTTGAAGTAACAAAGATTTCTTGAAGCATTAATCTGCTCTTATCTATTGGGATAATTTCTTATGTCTGTTAAGTTTTACTATTTAGAGAAACTAGTCTTAAAGGAATTAGAGTTTGTACAACTTTGATTAAACCACAAATGTTATTTTATAATAACTTATCACACTACATACAGATTCTGAATTTTTCTTTGAAAGCTAAACTTGGTTAATATAATAACATCAGTGTAATTGTGGTACCGTTACTGGCTTCTTTGTATACTAGATGTATTAGTATCTTCAAGTATGAAAGTCTTCAAAATATAAGATTTAGAAGAGAATTTTACCAAGTTGGTGTTCTTCTAACTAAAGTTTAAAGTAAAGGTTTGGAATTGTAAAAATTATGTTTCTTGGTTCAAAGCTATTATGCAAACTAAATAAGTTCTTATTCTTGTTAATTTCATTTTGTATTCTTCTTATAAATTTTGTAACTGTTATCTATTAGTGCCTTACAGAACTATAACTTCTAATGTAACATCTTGAGTTAATATGAGATAATAGGCCATCACCTATAGGACAGACAGGATGAAAGTCTAACTTCCAGTACTAATACTGATCCCTAATCAAATGGAAGGGTAAAAATATAGATATTAAAGGTGGAACCCAGTCCTCTTACTTTAAGACTGGTAAAACTGGCTTGCTAGATTTTTAAGACCCAAACTTGGAGACTAAAGTTGAGGAAGTAAAAGGGCCAAAAAAGAAAATAGCCAATATTTGGCTCTTGCCCTCTGAGGTCAGTTTGAACATAGGCAACAATGGGACTTTTTCTAAAGGCTTTGGGACTCTGGGCCACATGACCTCCCAATCAGGGGTATCAATGAGACCCTGGAGAACAGAAAGCTGACTAGTGTACATGCTGAAAAGAGGAGGGTCGTTGGAAAGGAAAATGTTCCTGATGCTTCCAAGGGAAGCCACAGGGTCAAGGAGACCTTGACACATTCTGGCAGATGGCACTAAAGGAGCTAAGAAACTACTCTCAAGTTCCCAAGAATGACCCCCTGAGGGAACTCAGCTGACTCTCAACAAAAGATAGGAAATTGACCAGCATGTTCTTAAATACCTAGCAAAAAGAGTTACAGCCAAAGTACAACCATACCTGGACATTCAAAAGAAAAGACAATAGTTCTCTTAATGGAACTTGAGACATACACTTTTGTCAGCCCCACCAAAAATAAGACTAGAGGCTATAAATGAAAAATTCTTAGTAGTGCCTGATAACTGTCAAAAAAGACTATCAGAGTCACAAGTGTTTTTAGTTACTTGTAGGTCTACAAATCTTCCTAACCTCCCACATAGACAGACTTAATCTGTTTGCTAGTATGATTATCTAGCTCTAAGTAACAGAAATAAAGGTATCTCTACTAAACCCAGAGATTATGCCAATAAAAAAGGTATTTTATAAAAATCAGATGACATAAGATATCTTGATTGTATCTTATTGGTAGTATCTTGGCATTATAAAAACTAAGTGTTATATTTACATTCCTGACAATTCTGGCAACATAACTAATATCCTTAAAGATTTACATTCTCAAATAGAGGACATGTCCCCCCACTGGCCTTGCCATGGGAACAACTTCTCAGCTCTTGCACCTCCTGGTAAAAATTCTATTATCATCATGATATTCATTGACACATTCCAGATGCTTTGATATTTACCGTTGTATTAATCTTATTCCAATACTCATATCTTCTTGTTTCTCCATAGAGCATTTGCTTCTCAAATGACCTTACAATGTGCTTCTTCCAAACCAGACTTTTAACATGGAGCCCTAAATTGACCCCAAACATTCCTAAAAGGTAAACCCAAACTGCTTTTCCCATATTGACCCCTCTCATTCTGAAGTAGCCAAAGTTGTCATAGTCCATTTCCCCTTATAGTAGTAAGGGTTCCCTTCTCAGAGGGGGGATTGAAGCCAGGGGACAAAAGGACAGTCAGTATAGGTAATGAATGATTGGGTCAGGAAGATGGGGGGTCTATTTGAAAGGAAATAGAATGCTAATACCTGCAGAGCTCTTCCACCCCCTCCAACCTATTGCCAAGGTTACCTGCCTCCAGGGAATTGTTCCTCCCAACAAGGAGTTTTAATGCAGTACCTCCTGGGCAGTTCTCTTCCTGCCTTTCTGTTGAGATAAGGAAAGGCACTCTGGAAAGGGCTCCTTTCCCACTTTTTGGCTACATGGGCAAGATAAGAGAAGGGGGCATGAGAAGAAAGGATAAAAGGGGCAGGATACCCCTACTTCCACAGGTACCAGCATTGGACCCCTCCTCTACAGAGAACTTTCTCTATTTATTTAGTCTAGTCTTTAAATAAAACTTTTTGTTCTTGCCTCAGCATTTCTGGGGTGTTCAATCTTCAAATCAGGGGAACGGACATGGATGATGATTCTCAACATCAGTATCATCTCTGGCTTTAATACTGAGTAAAGACAACAGAGAGAACAAGGAATGAACAATCCCAGTGGTGGAGTGGTTAGTGATAGAGTGGTAACTGGGTAGTTAGGATTTGGGGAATGAATATTAAGGAGTCAGCTTTAAACATATTATGAATGAGATATCAGTAGGTAGACGTGGGCATGTTGAGTAGGCAGTTGAAATTATGAGTCTGGAGAGGTCTGTTAAAGATTTGGATAGTATTTGATGTCCAGGTGTGAATGAGATCACCAAATGTAGGTATGGGCAAAAAAGTGAGGAGGTATGAGGACCATGATTTGAGGTGTGCCTCAGTTTTGGAAGATGAGGAGAAGCCAACTGGTAAGCAGTGCCCAGTGGGTAGGACAAGGAACCAAGTAACCTACAGGGCATTTGAAGTAAGTTAGAACAAAGTATTTGGAAGAAATAAAGAAGGAAAGAATAACTGTTTATAAGATGCACTCAAGTTAGCCAAGAAATTGGACAATGAGAATTGCCTAGTAGCTTCTTAAATGTGAATGCCATTCATTAATGAGATAAGAACCATTTTCATAAGACTGGTAGGAGTTAAGCCCTAAAGAGAATTAGGTTTTTAAAGGGAAAAAAAAAATGAGAGGAAAGAGTTTGGAGTCACTGAGAATGTATCATGCTATTGTATCAAAAGAAATGAGGGATGGAGGTAGCAGATGGGGATTAATTACTCCTTTTTTTTTTTTTTCAAGAGAACAACTCAAGTTTTGAAACTGAAGAGAATGATTCAGTTGAGAAGAAACAAATGGTGAAGCAGAAGAAAGAGCTCCTGAAGTGGCATTTTTGAGTAGTGAGATAGAATGAGTGGTTCAAAGTGTCTTACTGAGGAATGGACCCTCCATAGAACAGGAAAGCCAGAGTTGTGGGTACAGATATTGGGAGGTAGGCAAATGTGATGTTGCTGAGAGATTGGGTGGGAAACAGTACACCCAGAAGGAATGATTGAAGAAAGAGTAGGCAAGAAAAAAGAGACCTACAAGAGATAGGGAAGCAGTCTGGGCTAAACAGGAACAAGATGTTTCTACTCCTAAAATGAAAGGGCAAGGAGAAGTGGCTTCAGAACTTGTGAAACCTGTATGTGGAAGAAAGAGGGCTATGTCAGAAGCGGTTTTGCTAAGGAAAACAGGTAAAATAGAAGGGAGAAGGCAAAAGAATCATCATCCTGACCTCTTTCCCTTACCACCCTTCCTCTAATGGTCCCTTCCATTTGCAGAACCCAATCATGGAAAAGGGAGCCTGGTTAATACAGGACACTGGACATCAGCCTTCTTGGGTACCAAGCAAGGTGAAAATCTCTATAGACTTAAAGGGGAAAAGAACCACCAGTTAAGTAGGCTTCCTGCTCATGCAATACTACAAAAGCATAGAAAGGGCTTTAAAATACACTCAGTATCGATAGAAAACAGGGTATTTTCAGGACCACCAAAAGTTGTAGGCTCCTATTCTTCTACTGCTGAGGGCTTCTAGGCCAGCAGGAGTGATCATACACATAGCACAGGGACAGTCCTGAAGATGATCTTTAAGGAGTGTATTAGGCCAAGCATCAGATGCTACTACTTAGGTAGCTTTTTCCTTCTAATGATGGTTCCTTTTAAGTTTTTCCATTGAACAAATGATTCTAAAAGCAAAGAATGGTGACTTAACTTTTAGGGAAAAAAAATTCTCTTAAGCCATTTTTACTTAAAATGTAGCCAAGTTTGCATTCTCCGTACTATCTGTATTGCTTTAACTCCAAAATTTCTTTCAACAGATTTAGATAAATCAGGTACTCACTTGCTGTCTTGTGTCTCCTAAGGGTATATATTTCACTGTTTTTCTGGCAAAAGCTACAGAGGTCCCCAGATTCCACTATCACTGTTCCACTATTGCTGGTTGTTAAATAATTTCCAGCACCCCTAAGGTTAATATAGTGATTGAACCTGGAGTGGTGGTGTGCGCATCTCTTCAGTGACTTGGGAGACTGAGGCAGAAAGATTGCAAGTTCAAAGCCAGCCTCAGCACTTAACAATTTACTGAGGCCCTCTCTCAAAATAAAAAACAAAAAATGACTGGGAAAATGGTTCAGTGGCTGTGCAACCCTAGCTAAAAAAAAAAAAAAAAAAAAAAGTGCTCCACTATGCAAAGGACAACATGATCTTTACTAAATTGCTCAATATTTTAGCACTTTAGTTTTCCCATCAGCAAAATGAACCAATCCCATAAGATGATTAAACAACCTAAGTATGAAACAGTTCATGTGGAAGACAACTATTTAATATAATTAACTAGGACAAGACACTTAAGGAAGTCATTTGACATTATCTGATAAACCAGAATTTTATCCAAAGACCTTAGCCAATCCCAAATTCACACATACTATGATGGCATTATTTTCCTCCTAAAGATGAAGTTCATCATTAGCATTCTTCATGTTCTCTTTAAGTCTTTAATAATTGGAAATATCTGTGATCAGAGATATAGGTTCATACGTGTATGTCTAAATCTATTTGGTTCTCAAGTTTAGGTAGAAGCTGGGCATGGTGGCATACACCTATAATCCCCGCAAATTAGCGTGAGGCAGAAGGATCCCAAGTTCAAGGTCAGTCTCTTCAACTTAGATCCTATTTCAAAAAGAAAAAAAAAAGGGACTGGAAGGGGGACAGCGGGGAAGTAGCTAAAAATGTAGCTCAGTGTAAAGCACCTCTGGGTTTTATCCCTCAATACCACACACCAAAAAAAAAAAAAAAAAAAAGGAAAAAAAGAAAGATCTTGAGCTTCCCCAACCTCTACACCACTTTGCAGAAGTGGACTGCCCTTCCTCCCAACCTTAAAAAATATATATCTCCCATGTCCCATCTGTTCTTAGGAAGCTACTTGAAGATACACCCTAGCCAGAGGGGGAGGACATCTAAGATACAAGATCTAGGAAATAGGAAACAGAATCCAAAACAGAAGAAATAATTCCCAAGTTGACAGTAGAGAAGATTTTAGAAGACAGCTGTACACCAGCCATAGAAGGCAGACGTCCAGACTGGACACTGCAGACTGCTTCAGGAGTGATTTTACAAAATGAATGGACCTGAAAGAATGTTATTAGGTCTGAATATAATACAGAAGTTATTCATTTAGCTGGTTGAAAGCCAAGCAAAGCCAATTGTTAATTCAAGGAAATGAAAACATAGTAATGTAGTATATTATCACTTAGTAATCAGGTTACATAACCTAAATAAATGTAAATATATTCTAAGTGTAACCATAGTCAAAAAGGAAACTCTGGAATATAATATGTTGAGAGCAGAAAGGGGGATAAGCAGAGAATGCATAATGTTGAGAAGAGAGAAGGGTTATATTAGGAAGCCAAGAAACAATGCCCTAAAACTGAAAAATCAAGTAAAAGTAATATAAGCATATTATCTGGAGATATAGTTGTAAGTCACAAAAAAAGTCAGAAGTTGTAGTACTTTAGGAAAAAACTTACAGATTTGATTTTTCAAACTATGTACATGTACAACTTTGATTTAAAAAAATAATAGGAAAATCAAATCTGGAGAAAAACAGATAATCTAGCACTGTCAGGCTCATAAAAACTCCATAACGAGTATTAATTATTTTATTATCATAATGACAAGACAAATGGTTTTTCATATCACCATTACACTCATGCTAGGGATAACAGTACTTTCTGTATTATAAATGCTACTTGATCTTTTTTAAACACATTACTTATTATGCTTGGAATAAATGAGCATGCTTAATAAAATAAAAAATATTATAAAACATTCCAAGATTTTTAATTAACAAAAGTACCAATTTTTATACAGTTTACATACCACTTTCAATGTTAGTAATAGAAACAATGAAATTATTTGATATTTAACAATAAGACTAACTTCCCAAGACATGCACTACAACCATATAATAGATTCTGTCATCAATATGATGGTCTTGGCATTTTAATATATTATGTTCACATTTTAAATTAAGTCCTATTAACTAAAATAAAAACAGATTGAAGACAATGAACAAGAGGATCATTAAAAAAAGGAATTCAAATAACCAGTAATGTTTATCAACATCATTTGTAATGAAAGAAATACAAATTTTAAAAAATGACACAACATTCTTCAGGTATACTGACAAAGAGTAAATGCGGGGGAGGGGGAGATAAAAGATAATACCTACAGTTGACCAGGGAGTATACAGATAGGCATGGTCACACATACACTACTAAATGGAAGTGTAAACTGGATAGCTTTTCTGAAGAACAATATGCAAATACTTACCAAAGCTCTAAAAATATTTAAGCCCTTTCAGTCAGACACTCCAGTTCTAAAAACTTTCTTAAAAGACATAATTAAGCATGTGCCTCAAAATGTACTAGGGCATTCACTGCACCACTTACAGTAACATAATGTAGACAATCAAAATGCCTAACACAAAAGAAAATAAGTACATTATGGCACATATTTCTTACGCCAGACAGTGGGGCTTCACCTCAATGCCATAATCCCAAACCTCCTGTAGCTTTTTCTTTCCCAACAGAATCTACTTCTAACAGAGGCAAAAAATGTCAGATGCTAGCTTTCTCTATGACCAAATCTGAGTTGATGGAAAATGAGAGGAAATAATTTGGAGGCTATTAGGAGAAATATTCCGCACCATAAAATAAATGTTACAGGAAAAATGGTCTTTCCTGCCTTGCAGATGCAATTTTAGGAAGATATAAAACTAGAAGTCATAGCATTATGCTGGGGAATGAGATGAGCTTAAGGCAAAATCAATAAATTGAGGGCAAAAAAAAAAAAATTCTTAATGAAACCTCTGACATTTATTATATGTTATATAATAAATATCCTTGGTTACTTAAGCCATTTGGACAATGTTACCTCTAGTCAAAAGCATCTTAACTGATATTAGTCATAGAAGAGAGTACTTTAGAACCACTAAAAGTTTATGTAACAGAGGTATTGTAAACAGTTTAAAAAACTTACAAAACAGTGTGTTCCCATTTTAAAAAAAAGTTAACATGGATTCAATGGCCAAGAAAAGTCTGGAAAGAGAACTCAGAGTTTAAAGAGTAGCTTATCTATGAAAGATGGGATCCTAATGTTTCCTTTTTCCATATTTTTTTCTACAATGAACATGTAAATTCTTCCAGCCTTTTTCTATCAATTCAATGCAATTTCAGACAGGAAGAGGTAAACATATTGTACCAGAAGTCTGCTTTTTGAATAGTAAAAGTTTTCAGTTTAAAAAAAAAAAAAAAAAAGTTTTTGTGAAATAAAACTTGATCAGGCATTGATTTTTTTTTTTCTGAGAATATGGAAGATTACAATTTTCATTTCCCTTTATTACGTAGGGAATCATATCATGACTTTGTACCATTTCGAATTGGAATTTCTTCTGTGAAGCAAAAACAGTCCCAAAATGAAGGATCTTCAGGTGTCATGGGAACAGCAGATGATATTAAATCATTAAAGGTAAGAATAGTAAACTGCCTCTGGGTTGGTATAGAATCATCTTGGGATGAAACCTAAAAGGAAAAAATTAGATTTTAAAATATTTAATGTTTTTAATATTTAATATTTTAAATATTAATGTTTTAAAATAATTAGATTACCTACTGTAATTATTACTGTATAGTAATCATATGAACAACTTTATAATTATAAAAATAAGACCAAATTATATCTTCAGTAGATTACAGTATGACTGTAAAATTTTTAGAATATTTTTACTCCTTGTATTAGTACTGAAAATGTACCCAATTTAAAAAAGAGAAAACTTTTTTGTATTTAATGATAACCTGGTTGTTTAAAATTTCTTGAGCCCCGCATCCAGAAAGACTCATTCAGTAGACAGGAATTTAAAAGAATCTCAAAATCTGCAATTTTAACAAGCAGAGTTAGGCCCAAGGCAAACTTTTGAAAGCTACTACTCTAGAGTGAGGATCTGGGATCTGATAAAACTGTTACTAAGTATACAGATGTAATGTTACTTTAGGAAATTACTATTCTGCAATACAGACTTTGTTCAGGACACAACCCAATATAGATCTTTCATGTTCTATACATTCTAGTACAGGTTGAGCATTTTTATTCTTAATTCAAAAAATTTTTAAAAAGCCAACATGCTACAAAATCTAAAACTGAGTGCCATTATGATACCACAAATGGAAAATTTCATATCTGACTCTCATGTGACAGGTCACAGCAATTAGAGGTACATTAAAAATATTATCTATATCTATATAAAATTACCTATAGGCTATGAGGTGTATATGAAACAAATGAATCATTATTTATTATTATTTAGTATTTTAATATGTCTAAGTAAATATTCCAAAATTTAAAAAAAATCCCAAACACTTCTGATCTCAAGCCTTTCAGATAAGGGCTACTTAATCTGTATAAATAGCATTTGGGTTTTGTAAAGTACAGTATAATTATGTATAGCTGTGCTGTAATATGGTTTTGATTTTCAACTTTATAGATAGGGAAATTGAGGCTCCTAAAGATCAAACAATTTTCCCAAGCTTACCACACAGGTTAAAATAGTAGACTTGTGTAGAACCTAGACTTTCCATTATGCCATTGCTGGATAGGCTCTAACCAGGGAAAAGTAGTACTGAATATGTAGATATTATAAAAACGATAAGGCTGTATAAAAACATGATACCCACAGGGAGTTATGAAGCTGAGACTTGAGATCATTAGGACAGGTAGCCTAGGTCAATAACAGGTATTAATTTTAACATGCTATCCTTAAAAAAAATCTATGTAGAATTTTAACACTTTGATTAATCTATCAAAGGCATGGTGTGTGTTCTGAGTTATTTTTCTAGAAGAGAAGCTATACAGAAAATTGATTGTTCTACATTTAATTACCCAGATTCATTAAAAATAATGGAGTGCATATAGCTTTGATTATAACATTATCTTAAACAAATTACTTTGGCAGAACCACAACTAAGCTGCAGTTTTTAATCCTAATTTTTTCCCTCTCTCACTTACTAGGTAACAGCCTCAGAAATATATGTCTCACATGTTTGACACTGAAACTTTGGAATAATTTAGAATATTACTTTAAAAGTGGAGGAGGTTCAATTGCAAGATAATCCTATTACTTACCAACCTTCAATTCAGTACCCTTTTTATTCAACACGGCCCCAATTCATAAGGAAATAAATTTCTATTTATATGACCAAGATAATGATTATAGTGAATTTCTACAAAAATATGAATGCTATGATAATACTACCAACATTTTTTCCCATAATATTTAAATATATTTGAAAATGAAGAAGCAGGTAACATACGCTTTCAAAAAGTTTCTGTGACACAGACTTACACATAATCTCAAACCTGATGTAAGGCATATTAACTATTTCCATTAAAAAGATGGGAGGACAGATTAAACATTAATTCATACTTTGAAGAAAAAAAAAAAAAATCTTACATCCTCGTGTCTAGATCCATTGGGTTTCCTAAGAGCTACTGCAACAAAATGGTGTTCATCTATTTTGCTTTCCTGAAAAATAAAAGGGAAAGAGACATGGATTATAACATATGTAAATCTAGATATCATTTTGTTTACATTTTATGTATCCCATTCTTTTTACATACAAAGATACACAAACACACATGTATTCCTCTAGGAACGAACTTATAGGCAAATGAGACCATGTCTTCTTAGCCTTTGTCTTTTATAATAACAACATTTTAAATACAAACCCCATGGCTTTCCACTTTAAAAGAATGTTGAAAATTTTTGGTTTTATGTTTCTTAATTAGATTTAGATCAAGTACACACTAGTTATCTGCCCTTTAGTATGGGTTGGGGCTGTAGCTCATTGGCAAAGTGCTTGCCTACCATGTGTGAGGCACTGTGTTCAATCCTTAGCACCGCATAAAAATAAACAAATATAATACAGGCATTCTATCCATCTATAACCACCAATTTTAAAAAAAATAAATAATAATAATAAAAAAAGAAATCAAGTTGCAATGTTGGTTTGTAAGCAGTTAGTTACTTATATAATACAGCATATGGAAAACCAATGTGGAAATTTATAGGTAAGATTTAAGAAATAGGAAACTATCATCAGAAGTAATACTTGGAGACCTTTCACCTTTCATCCTCCTTCATATTTTCACACCTTAAAAAATCCAAATTAGCAAAAAATAAAAATTCAAGAAGAATGAAATTAAGACGATATAATTAAAGAGGAAAAATAAATAAGACTAAGAACGAGAAGATTCAGTAAATCAAACATCAAAAAATATGCAGGCTACAAAGCCTGCTTTTTCTTTACAAAAAAAC
This sequence comes from Marmota monax, assembly GCF_021218885.2. Taxonomy (NCBI): domain Eukaryota; kingdom Metazoa; phylum Chordata; class Mammalia; order Rodentia; family Sciuridae; genus Marmota; species Marmota monax. The sequence goes on from NW_026692132.1 coordinate 7,666,458, forward strand.
TAATTTGAATGTATAGATTTAAAAATACCTAAGATTAATTTTCAGAAATTTAGCAAATGACACAGTTCTTATACAGATGGAATATTTTAATAAATAAACATCATGCTTAACATATATGTATGAAAGTTGGGCACTAAAGACTGTTACTAATTGATGTATTATTTCTAACAGTATGAGATACTAACAGAAAATATCATTCTATCATGACCCCAAGGAAAAATATTTTCCATTAAACTAAGAAATTTTAAGCTCACAATATTTACTTAAGTATTATAAAAAAATTACTCTATATATCAGTAATAGCACATTATAATATACAGAAATGTTTTCGGAAAAACACTCCGGTCAGCAACTGTACTTCCTGTATGTAAGGCAAGTACCATAGATAACTGTGGGCAATAACCAGTTCTTATTCCACCTATCAGCTAAAATACCAAGATACCCTGCTCATTTTATCTATATAAGTTGTTACAAGCCAAAATTCAGTGAGATTAATTTCAAAATGAGGCTTCACTCTGTCTACTCAAACCTTATCAGTGCAATATAAAAGTAAAACAGCTGTATTATAACTGATGCCCCAGTTATCAAACTGTCATGTACCTCATTGTTACATGTGGAGTTCTAATAATGTTAGCTATTTATATACAATAAATATTAGAATGAAATCTCTATGAGGTTAGGAAATTTATATGAAATCCTTTCTGGTTGAGAAAGTGCCTTTAATAAATGTGCCTTTAATAAATTAAGATGAAAAAAGAAAAAAAAAAAATTTAAAGCAGCAAGCTACCCTAGCCAGTACATTCAATGCTGTAGAACATAAGACTTAAGTTTAATTTTTAAGACTTTCTAAATTTCAAGAATTCTCTTGTCATTTTTTTGCCATATATATATATATATATATATATATCATTCTATATCTTTTTATATCTTTATATAGATATAGCATTCTATATCTCAAATTTACTAAATTTACTGTGAACACCAAAATCCCCCTAAAATTTCCACCAAAAGAAAAGAAATCTTTTCAGGAAATAGTTTAACATTGGTTTAAAAGATGAATCTGCTTCAGTAAAATGATAGGTCATTTTCTTCATGTGCGTTCTCTTACAAAGTTAAAAAAAAAAAAAAATTAGCTACAACTTAAAACATTCTCATTTTACCTTTATTCCCAAAGGTAAAAGGTTGAAAAACGTATCGATAAATTCTGACACATTTCTACTTGATAAGTCCTTCCTTTGCAAAAGAATATAACCTCATCATTTCAAACATTTTGTTGTTCATTTTCCTGTAGAATGTTTGATTTTTCCAGGTATGAATATTCAATATATTTGAATAAGTGACCTGCCTTCGGAGAGCATTAAGAAATTAAAACAATTACATAGCTATAGATTATGAGGTAAAATGTTGTATATTATAGGTAAACAAATATAAAACGTATAGTCTTAAAGAAGACTTAATTTTGTTAAAGAAGGCATTAAGGTCAGGGGAGTCATGGAATTGGTATTAGCAATCAGAAAAGAAAAGGGGAGGGGACATTCAAGGAATACCAGGTTGTGATTTAGCTGTGATGACTAAAGAAGGTAGACAAAGCAAAAGTGTATTATCTTTTAAAATACAGGATCCAAAGTAAAATTTACTCTTTAACTGACAGAATCCCTATCTACTGAAGCAGTTTTTGATATAGATCTCTTTCTCAAAATACTTTTGCCCTTGGAATTCTGATACTACTTTTATTTTATATCCTATTATTTTGGCCATTTTTTCCTAGTCTATGCCACATTCCACTTTTAAATATTAGTATTCTCAGAGTTCTGTCCCAGGTTTTTCTCTTTTCTAACTTAGATAATCTCATTGCTTCAACTTGAGTTTCTCTTCCTAGATTCAATTTATAGCTACTACTTAGGCAATGTCATAACTTCAACTTCAAATCCCATGGCTTCAAATACCCATATATTAATGATTATTGTTTGTTTGTTTGTTTTTTTCTGGTCCCAGCCCTTCATTCTATTTGCCCACTTGACATTTTCACTTGGATGTCTCAGTGGCATCTCAAACTTAACATTTAATTTGTTTTTATAACATTCTGTATCTCAATAGGTAGTCCTCTGAAGTCAAAGCACTGCTCACATCATCTTTGATACCTCCCTTCCTTAACCACCACATACATCAATCTGATGTTACCACTCCATACAACACCTATCAAATTCTCTTGAGAAAATTCAAAAACACCTCCTATCTTATCCATTCATCACCAAACCCTGGGGAACTAACCTCTGTATCTAAATTTCTTACCTCAAATGCCCATTCTTTTTCTTCCTCTCCATCCAGGAACAAACGTGTTTCTTTATAAACTTCGCCTATATCCAAGTTTAATGGAGATATATCAAATTCAAGCCGCTGCAATTCAAATCCCAGTCCAACACCAATAGCTTTTATGAAGCTTTCCTTCAGCGCCTAAGATACAGACAGGCATCCATTTCTTAAAATGAGTATTCAGAATATAAAACTTTCCATAAAATGTACAGGACCAGTACCATATGAATTTCTACTTCTGTACCATGTTATTGTATGCGATTTTTAAGAAAATTTTCCTTTCTAGTAGCATAGAAATAAATCATGCCTATAAACTTAAGCTAAATCACTTAAACTCTGCATCCATTCTCTCTTGCGTGAACTGTGACAACAACACTTTCACTGGTTTGTTACAAGAATTAACTTATTAAGAGCTTGAAATGGTATCTTCCAGCATGTAGTAAATATTATGGATTTGTTAAACAATAGTCATGCATATGAATTTCTTCAAGACAGAAAACATTTTATTTTATTTTTTTTTGAGAGAGAGAGAGAATTTTAATATTTATTTTTTTATTTTTCGGCGGACACAACATCTTTTGTTTTTTTGTATGTGGTGCTAAGGATCGAACCTGGGCCGCAAGCATGCCAGGCGAGCGCGCTACTGCTTGAGCCACATCCCCGGCCCAGAAAACATTTTAAATGGTAATGGAATACAATGAATTTTTGTTTTAAAAGTACCTTCTAAATTAGTGTTAAATTTTCTCAACATAAATCATCATGTAATACTATATGTGTTAAAATCCAAAGTTCTCAAGCAATCACACATTTACTTCCAAAGGACTTTTACTCCCATTTTTAGTGATAATAGAATCATTACAGATTTCTCTTTTCAAAGTTAGAAAAAATTTATACCCAATTCCTATAAAACATATCCAGCTGAGTCCATTCATCCTTAAAGCTTCTGATTGTTTCCCATTCTTTGTTGGTAAACTTTCTTTTCATAATATGAAAGAACTCTGGAATTGAACCTCGACCTGTGAAGTAAGAAAATACAGAATTAAAAAATTAGCTGTTCTATTAAAAAAAAAAAAAAAAAGCTGCTCAGTAGAGCAGCTAAAATCTGTTAAAGTCAGCATAGAAAAAGAACACTACAAGGCAACCCATCCAGTCACAGTAATCTTAAACTAAGTACCAGTCAATCAAATTGAGCTGGGAATTAAGAGAATAACATGCCATGTCAAGCAGAGCATAGCCTAGAAACTGAGGCACAGTTAAGCAGGAATCAGTGAAATTGGAAATTATTAAATAATTAAGAATAAAAACTACATGGCTGTACCAAAAGATGTTCCAAAAACTCAGATTTTTAGCATCTAGCTAAACAGGAGAAAAAAAGGAATCAATTATTTTCTTGTAATTTGCTGTAAATCAGAAAAAAAAAAAAAACTAAACATTGTTCTTTTAAGTCATTACTGTGACTAGAAAATTAATACACTCTTATTTCCTTCAAAATAACTGTGTTCTTGTCTTTTTGGTACTGGGGATTGAACCCAGGGGTGCTTGACCTCTGAGTCATATCCCCAGCCCTTTTTATTTTTTATTGGGAGACAGGGTCTCACTAAGTTGCTGAGGATCTCGCTAAATTGTTAATGCTGACTTTGAACTAGCAATCCCCCTGCCTCAGCCTCCTGAGCTGTTGGGGAGGTGTGTACCACCATACCCAGCAGATTTTCTTTTCTTTTATAGATATAATGGTAAAATAAGTTCATATTAAAATCTGAAACATATCTTTAGCGCCCACATTCCAAAGACAATATACTCCACAGCATTCTAAAAATCAGTGATAATTAAAGAACACAACTCAAAGGGCTTGCTTCCTACAACTAAGGGCTAAGGTAAAAACTTTTTGAAGGAAGTCCCTCCACAAATTCTGTCAAAACAGAAATGTCTCCAAAATGTGACATTTCTATTCCTGTTAACTACAACTCTTTAAGTGATAGCTGCTACTATATTTTCCATGAGCATCTCTTATGGAAAGAATTATGTCTGGAAAAAAGATGTTGACTCCCCCTATTAATGCATTCCTGGCATATATATCACTAATGCATCCTTTGAGAATCCAACAATTAAATTCATTATTATTATTCACTGAAAACATATGAGTTCTAGATGCTGATAATAACATGATGAGTAATCATACCTTTCCCATAGTTAACTCAAGGGCAGAAAAATATTAAAAGCCAGTTCTCTCACAAAACTCTAATTCCCACACTGCTCTCAATTAAAGAGTCAAAATAATTTGCTCATTTAGCCAGGAAGTGTTTCTGATTATCCTAAAATGATAAGTAGTACTTAGATAAGACAAAGATTCTTGTTCTTTTTCAAGCACTGAAATATTAAACTGTGAGTTTAACAGTTCTATCACAAGGGATTCTACCCTTTTAGGGCCCTGGATCATTCTTATAGTCTGATGATTACTTTTCAACACCTTATGGAAACAACTAGAAGCTCCTCAATAAAAACTGTATTGATCAGGGCCACATCACTGGCACATGCTGGATCAACAAATAACATACTAAAGACTACCTTAAAGAAAAGAAAGCAAGCCTTCAAAATAACTGAAGTAAATCTGATTTTTAAATACTGGGAGCACATAAATGATAAATTGTTTCCTTTAAATGGTTTCTAGTATAAGTAATAACAATAGGAGAAATAGCTTAACTTGAATTTGGAAAATAACATTTGTGTATTTTGAGTGGAACTATAGTTTTAATATAATATTATAATACAGTAGTTTTAATATAAAACTATAATTTTAATATAATACAATCCAAAACTCCATAATTTAAAAAAGATGTGTCCATTGTCATCTATAGTGTCATTTTGTTTGTTGGTTTCTCCAAGTTTTCATTTTATAACCTCTAAGAAACTGATTTCTAACTAAATGTGATAAGGCAATGAAGGAAAAATTTAAATATGTATGCTTATAAAAAACGATTAACATAAAAGGCAATCTGGCACAATCACTAGGAAGCAATCACAGAACTCATTACTTAAGGCTAAAAAAGTAACCAACGACTGCATTTTCATATACTTTTGAGAGCATCTTATCTAATCCACAAGAAATTTGACAGCAACAGGAAAAGGTCATTTTGTGAATATTCAGCCAAAGCACAACAGCGCCACACTGTGGTATTACGGGGGAAATATGTAATTGGTGAAGTCTGTTAATCCCATAGCTTACTTAAGAAATTGGAATAAAAACAACCATTAGGAAATACCACTAGAAAAGTAAATTTGTCCCTTAATCTATTAGCAAAATTATTGGACAAAAGCTGACAAATCGTCCTATTAATACTATTACACATTCATGGCTATTACAATTTTCTACTTAATCATCCTATTCAACATTTAAGAATTCAGAAAGGACATACATATGTAAGAAAGACGAACAAGTGGAAACCAGAGGTACTACTACCAGTTATGTTTAGAAACCTTGATCTTCCATCTTAGACCAATATTAAGCAGACAGTACTAGATATTAACTAAAATGTTCTGCAACATTAAGCAACTAAAAGTCTTTTTTGTTTTCTTTTTTTTGTGGGGGGTGTCCCAGGGATTGAACTCAGGGGTGTTCAAACACTGAGCCACATCCCCAGCCCTATTTTGTATTTTATTTAGACACAGGGTTTTGCTGAGTTGCTTAGAACCTCACTTTTGCTGAGGCTGGCTTTGAACTCATGATCCTCCTGCCTCAGTCTCCAGAGCCACCAGGATACAGGCATACACCACCATACCCAGCTCTAAAAAGTTCATTTTAAACATAGTAATAACCTACAACGAATCATTCAGTCAATACCCTTGGCTACTATTGCAAGCCTATGACAAAAATTCCTGATAGTACCAGAATCTCGAATCTCCCCTACGTCATTTTCTCAAAAATTAACTCATCAATATGTATGTATAAACAGCACCTCAGTTAAGGCTCACCATTCTTCTTAAACAGACCAGCAAGATGAGTGATATCCACTTGTGGGTTTGCTTATAGCAAAATTTTGTTATACAGACTACATACGAGAAATTCTAATGAGTTTCATTTTTTAAAGTATGATTACATAGGACTGGGATTGTGGTTCAGTGGTAGAGCGCTTGTTTAGCACATATGAGGCGGCACTGGGTTCGATTCTCAGCACCACATAAAAATAAATAAAATAAAGGTATTGTCCATCTACAACTAAAAAAAAATTTAAAAATATGATTACATATAGTCTTGCTTCTATGAGAAGTGTCAAGTGTTCTAATATGTATACACTAATGCTTCACTTACTACCTCACCTATCAAGTTTATTGAGATACAAAACCAAAAACAAAAAATGTGATTATACTTTCATAAATTCTATACAAAAAGCCTCTTGTATGTTATTGACAAAGGATTTTTAAGTTCTCAATATGTAAAGTACAGCAGAAAAAAGACTAGATTGCAATATGATATCCTTGACTTGAGACACTGCAATATGATATCCTTGACTTGAGACTAACACTAAGTAGCAAACTTCAGTTGCTCTTCTGTGTATTTATTTGAATGTATATATATTAATATATACCGGTTGGCAAGAAACAGGCCAACAAAGCTAGAACCATGAGGCTGGGAATATTATCCTTCAACAAAGGTCTTTCATAAGCAAGGAAGAGGGCCCAGGAAAAGCAGGTGGGACCACCTAGGAGCCTACATACAAAGTAAGCAGCTGTTATTTTCAGTTCTTGAAACATAATGGAATTTATTTTCCCTCCTGAATTTCAAACTTGTTTGCAAACCATGATCCATCCCCCTTTTCTCAACTTCTCCATTTTGAAATGGAAACTTTTTCTTATGCTTCTCCCACCATTGTATTTTAGATGACTTGTTTTCTAGTTTCACAGGTTCACAGATGGGAGATGAATTTTGACCCATGATGGATCATATCTAATTTGTATGATTCAGATTATGAAATCTTCAACTTTTTGAGTTGATAAGTTAGATGAGATTTTGGATGTAGAGCTAATATGGGTTTGAGTTAAACCTAAGGGATGCTGGGAGGGGGTGAATTGATTTTGTATGTAGAACGGATATAAACTTGGGGTAGAATACGCACAGGATGAACTTTACTGGGTTGACAAGCATTTCCAAAACTTACATCCACTCAAAACTACAGAATGTGACTAGATTTGCAAAAAACTTCCGCAAATGTAATCAAATCAAGATGAGGTCATACCTAAGATGAGACCTGAATCCAATGACAGGTTACCTTAAAGGAAGACAAACTGATTATACAAAGAAGAGAAGGAAGAAGGCTACTTGAAGGTGGAGGCAGAAAATGGAATGAAGCACTAAAAACTAGGAAGAGACAAGGAAGGATTCTTTCCTGGAACCTATAGAGGGAGCATGGCTCTGTTGACAACCTGACTGATCTAAAGCCTTTCAGAACTGTTAATAATTTCTTATTGTTTTAAATCACTGAGTTTGTGGTACTGTGCTAGGTAGCTCTAGGAAACCAGTATATACATGTATACAATTTCAAGGATTAAGTAAACAGTCTTATGAGTTTAACTGTTATCTCTCTGGAGTCAAATGTTCAAATATTTTCCATCATTTCTTTCTCATATTTATTTATTATGTATAGGGACAAAGAGTTGAATAGATTAAAGAATAAACATATAAACTACCTGGAAATACCAAGTACTTAATAAAGATAAGTTTTTAAGGTTCTTGTGGTAGCTGTTATTGCTAAATGTATATAAATGTGTGCACACACAAACATATTCCCTTTTGTCAACTGTTTTATCAAGTCCTTCGTGCATTCACCAAATAAGACTTATTTGATTTTCTCATCAAAACTTAAAAGCATATTAAATATTAATATCAACCTTTGTCTGTTATATTTGCCACAAATAGATCCCTAGGTTTGTAAAGTGTGATTTAATATGAAATCACATCAGTTGACTTGTGGTTTTTTTTCTTATTCTTCTAAGCTAAAACGTCATCCTTTTTTCAGAAGTGTGATCAAATATACAATTCTTCTGTGTTCTTATAATTGTTATTAGAACATAACTTTAATTAATTTTGTTGTAAGGTGTGTGAGGCAGGCATCTATTTAATGGCTTCCTGATGAACTACAATTTTTCTTTTTGATGGCTTTGTAAATTACATCCAATACGATGATGTTTCCCAACATTATGCTAACAATCAACTGGAAAAATCGTTCTTACTTGTACTCTAAAATTCTGGCTAGGTAGATCTAGGGCACTTTCAAGGAAGCTGCATTTTCAATACACATCTTACCTGATTTTGATATACCAACAATCTTATAAATATAATTATATGGTCCTATTACTATTATAGAAGAGAAATCTGAGACTATTAGTTTATTGTTTGGAGGCTGATAGGGCTATTCCAACCCCTGCCCCCAAAACTTAATCCTGATACTATTCTTTTTTTCGGAGGGGGAGGTGTAAAATATACATAATTCTGCCCGTTTTTTAAGTATATAGTTCAGTAGCATTTAGTGCTTTGACAATGCTGTGGAATAATTAACACCACTTATCTCCAGAACTTTTTATTCTTTGATCTGAAACTTCACCTAATCTCAAATTTTTTCCAGTTTTCAATAAAAAATATTTCATTTTCATTTCTTATCCATTTAATCTGTTATCTTCTTCAAAAATATGCATTTTTATATGCTGAAATCTCTGTGTTTAAGCCTCTTTATTTCCTAATTCATTTCCTTTTAATTCTGGAAATGTTTCCAAGGTCTGTCATATCTAAACAGATTCTATTTTCACCAATAACTTCTTATTGGAAGATAAAAGATTTTGCAGAGGAAAGGTTGTAGTTTTTGCTTGAATTTAGTAATGAAGACTGATTTTCTTCTAAAATTAAAAAAAGTTCATGGAGCTTTTATGGGAGACAAAAAGACATTTCTTTTAAAGTACTTTGGTCTCTGAAATTTCTTCTTCTAACTTTCTGAGTTTAAAAAAATTATTTTAGGGCATGTGTTTTTAAGAAATAGGATATTACTATATTTTTTTGGTGATAAGATTTTGTAAATTAACAATGCATATTATAATTCCCTTCAGATTAACAGACCCCCCACACACACTGGAAACTTAACTCGGGGGCTCTTTACCACAGCCCCTTTTATTTTTTATTTTCAGACAGCATCTTACTTACGTCATATAGGGTCTTGCTAAGTTGCTGAGGCCAGCCTCAAACTTACTTGTAATTCTCCTACCTCAGTTTCCTGAGTAACTGGGGTTACAAGTGTGCATCAACATAATAGCCTAATTCATTATTTTACATAATAGTCTGTTAAATTCATGTCCCACGATTTGCTTAACCAATTTCTATTAATAGCCTTCAGATATTATTCTCATATACAAATATCATTATGGATATAGCCCGATGTATTTTTCTATTTTTGGATAGAATATCAGAAACAAATACTAAATCAAAAGGCTTATGTATTTTTTTAATATTTATTTTTTAGTGATAGATGGACACAATTATCTTTTTTATTTTATGTGTTGCTGAGGATCAAACCCAGGGCCTCACGCATGCTAGGCAGGCGCTCTACCTCTGAGCCACAACTCCAGCCTTGCATTTTTAACTAATATTTTTCCAAAAAAGCTGTACCAATTTTTATTTCTTCCATATATATATGACTATTCTTTACCAACATCCTCCATTGTACCAGGTATTTTCTCCATAGTTTGCAAATCTTATTAGTACCTCATTCTTACTCTTCATTACTTTATTTTGTCCTAAAATTGTAACTTTTTAAACATTTAATCTTTAATTCCTCCAAAATTTGTGTACACAGTATTATATTTGGATGGCTTAACCAATTTTACCAGCATCATTTAATAATCCTTTATCCACTAAATTAAAATATTATGCATATATAACAGGCTCTTTTCCTTAACTCTCCTAGTTGTCTATTATTTTGCTAATACCCTACTCTTTTGTTTACAAGGCCTACTATAAGATTTGTAAAAAATGGTAAGGCAAGGTCCCTTATCATTGTATTTCTCGTATTGTTAGACATTAGATTTTTTGCAAGAACTTTATATTTATTTAAATTCAGTTTCACAGAATTTTTCATAATTTCATATTTGCAAATCCTTAAATAGGTATCAGTAAAATCTCAGATTGAGAGGTCATGTACTATAGAACGCAGGTTGAACATATGGACTTCTACTTTTTAGCTAAGTCACCTAAGTCTACCTCTGAGCCACACTCCCAGCCCTGTAAACTTTAATATTATTTAATGTTAAATCTGTAGATTTGATATTCTGAATGTGTGCTATGTACTAGACACTATGCCAGGCACTAAGTATACTGTACTAAAAATGACAAAACAAGCACGATTTCTGAAGTCATCTAATGAGCAAGATAATAATGAAATAATTGTCTGAATCTTTTTTATAAAATAATAACAACAGTATTATGCCCTGGACTTAAGGTAAAGAAATAATACATATAAGGCATTTAACAAAATATCATACTCAATAAATACTAGTTCCACACACAATTCCTATGAACAGTAGAAAAGATTCACCCCCGTAACCTAGGGTGGGCAAAACATGCAAGTAGAAACTTGGTTTTCCAATAAGGAATTCAGAATACGAAGAGAATGTGACTCTTTACAAATCCTAAGTCTAACCTTTAAAAAAAAAAAAAAGTGTTTTAACTAAACATATCCTGCAAAATGCAAGTTTGGAAGACTGTACATCATCCTAGAAAAAAAAATGATAATGGAATATGTTATAGTAGCAGCAAAGTTGAAAACTGAATCTGAGAGGAATACAAATGGACAAAGGAAACAGCTAAACAGACTGGTAAGGAAGAAGTCTCAAAGGAAGAACCATTTTTATCATAACTTACCAATAAGAGTAGTTTGTATTCTAACAAGAATCTAACAGCATGAACAGTCTTTCATTTTGATTATATACCCCCCCCCCCCACTTTTATTTCCAAATAACATCAGGAATATTTTCAGAGAAATTAAGGAGAGAGGGACCCTAAAGTCTTTTCAACCATTTGTACATTTAATAAATATATTTGGTATTTTGAATGGGTACTATGTGCTAGACACTATGCCATGCCAGGCACTAAGCATACTGTAGTGAAAATGACAAAATAAGCACAATTTCTGAAGTCATCTAATGAGCAAGATAATAATAAAATAATTGTCATAATTATAAATGAAAAAGGCCTACAAAGGAAAAAAGATGAAGTGTCAAGAAAGTCCTTTCTGAGGAGAAATACTGGCTACTTCTCATTCCTCAAATCTCAAGTGTCAAGAAAACAGTAGGGAGAACACAGGCAGAGGGACCAGTTCTTTTGCAATGACCCCAAAATAGGAAAAAATTTACAACATTGAAAGTAAAAAAAAGAGACGGGTGTGGTCAGAAAATTGTCATCAAAAAGAGCAGATAAAAACTATAGAAAGGTCTGCAAATGAAGAGCCAGATGAAAACAAGAAAAGAGAGTCATGTTAAAGAGCTTGGATTTTATCCTATATGCAATGAGGACCAACTTCAAAGAATTTTAAGAAAATTGAAGAACGTATTTCAAATGTCTGTTTTATTCCACAGCAAGACTGTAGTGACTGGGTGAGGATGAAAGTGAAAAGGGAGAAACCAATTAGGAAATTATTTAAATAGAGCAGTGGACAGGGTATCATAGAAAGAGACAAGATATAGGCTCTATCACCTTCCCAGTTATCATATAATACCAATTCTTAATTATTCCTGCTGCAATTAAATTTATACTTATTATTTAACAGCTGCTCTAGACATAATTCCATAGGACCATCACCTCAACTTCACTTTTTTTTTTTTGGCTCAGGGGATTGAACCCTGGGCCTTGTGCATGTGAGGCAAACACTCTACCAACTGAGCTATATCCCTATCCTCCCACAGGACCATCATTTCAAATTACTGAAGTTAAAATTAGTACCGTATCCCAAAATATTTTTGTTATTTTGTCCAGTCAACTAATAATCTGCAAATTTAATTAAAAAACAAAAACATGAACACAGGGAAAATAATTCTAGTTTGTTTTACAAACTTAAATAATAAATTTTATACTGTAATCTTGCCTTACTTTGTAAATATGGTAATAAAACTGCACAAATCATAAAAGTCTACTTACTTAAACTTAAATTACTAATACCTTTAATGGTAGGGTTAAGTTACAAAACAAAGGAAAAACCTGACAAGGAAGATATCATTCTTCTCAGAGTTAAAAATGTACTGAGAGGCTGGGGTTGTGGCTCAGTGGTAGAGCACTCACCTAGCATGTGTGAGGCACTGAGTTCAATCCACAGCACCACATAAAGATAAATAAATAAAGGTATTACATCCATCTACAACTAAAAAAAAGTATTAAGAAAAAATGTACCTCACTGGCAACTATATATGCTAGGGTGCCCGATCTCCTACAAACCATCATCTCTGGACATTTATTTACTGATTGGATATTTACTGAGTGTTCAGTGAGTACTAGTTACTTTTGTTATCAAGCTGCCTTGTTACCTTCTTCATTAAGGAGAGAATAAAGTTGGTTACAGTAACCTCCTTAATAGTGTGCATACCTAGAAGGAAGAAACTCAGAATTTCCTAGATCTGTCATTATATCCTCTCCAGCTCTACCAGGGCAGCAATGGCAGAATCAGGAGATGGATGGGAAAGAGCCACACATAGCAGAAATGTTTACTGGGATAAGGAAAAAGACTCCTAAATTCCTTTAGGAGGCTTACCTTCAGACACAGAAGAGTGTTAACAGAACTGGAGCTTTCAATATACTAATAAGCTTCCCCTGCCAAAAGCTGACTGTCTCTTCTTGATAGTTGACAGTCTAGTAACAATGTCCAGTACAAAGTACAGTACTTCCCTTGTTGCTATCCTAAGTTTTTCTTTCATCACTTATCAAGACTCTTAGGAACATCTCTTGATCAATTCCCTCATTCTGATAAATAGAGCAATTGAAATGAATCTCCACTGAAGCAAACCCCTATCTACTTCCGTCCCTCTTTAAGAAATCATGCTGAATCCATTTCTACTTCAGAAACTAGTAACATAGTAATAACATTAGTGACAACTGGAAACTCTCTCTTTCCCTTTGTGTCTCTGGACATAGCAGCTTTTTGACAATGAAATAATCTTAAGAAAAACAAATAAAATAATAAATAATAAAAATAATAATGAATAATAATCTTAAGGAATAGGTCAACATATTGTTATTAGTCAAAATCAACCAAAAAAGCTACAAGGGAACGAAAGGTCAAATGAAACATTAATTGGAAACTGAATCTCCAATTTCTGTTCAACTATCTTCCAATCATCTATTAAAAGCTTGAATTAGTAATTCTTTATTTACCCAGTATTGACCATAAGCCAATCCTGCATATCAAGTCAATTAGTAATAAAATCTGTTCCTCATAGGCATCATTTCCTGGCAGATATATCATCTTGCTGGGCCAATCACCACTGTGTAGTTTTGCAAATCGCATTCTAAAGATTAATGGCCTCTCCACTAATTTCTGATTTTAAGAAAAGCTCATGTAAGGACAGTTCAAAGGTATAAAAACATATGGTCTTATCCCCATTATTACTCTGAATCCTCTACAGCAGTGGTCCCTTAATAATGAACTTTCTATGCCTCTGAATACCTCAGAACTATGGAAGTGGATTTTTGCCCTTGTGGGACTGGATTGGTTATGTCAAGAGCAGGATGTTTTGAAGTAAGGGTGCTTCTGTTTTCTTCTTTTCACATGCACCCTTCCACTTTCCACCACTAATTCAAATTGCACAAGCACAAGGCCCTTGCCAGTGGCTTCTCTTATTCTTGGTTTTCCCAAGCTTTAGAACCATGAGTCAAAATAAACCTCTTTTTAAATAAACCATCTGGTCTCAGGTATTCTGTCAGAGCAACAGAAATCAAACTAAGACACTGAGAAAAACAGACATGTCCACATTCATACAAAATGTAACTACCAATTTGAGGTTTATACCTTATGTTTCATCATGGAATCTATGTCAAGATCCTGTTTCATAATCACTAGCAGAGCCACCTGAGATGGTGGATAAGCAGGAGAGAGTCCTGTTGGGCAATTCCAAGATAAAGATAATCAAAGCAAAAGTGAGATGAAATTCACAACCATACTCTGAAGCCGAAATTATAGCACCACAGTGCTTATTTATTCATATCACAAATATTTATTGAGCACTATTATGTACTAGGCAAGGTATTAAGAAGATATGATAGTGATCAAACTCTGTTGTAGTTAATAAGGTTTTGGCTCTCATGTAGCTTAAAAGCACCAAAGGAAAGAAACTCTATCATCCTGATGAATAATTATAATAGGACAAAGAAAACATATTTTATGACTGCCTATAACAAAAGAACCTATTTGAGAGTGAAAGTTCATAAACGTTTCCTTAAAGGTAAGGTTAAATCTAACCAGTAAATAAGAGTAACCTATGTAGAAATGGGGGTGAGGAATAAGGTTAATATAAGCCTTCTAGATCAAGAGAACCACATAAACAAATATCCTAAGGTGGAGACAGTACGTAGATTAGGCAGTTGTACAAATATGAATTTATGAAGTTGTGAGTTCTCCTATCAGTAGTTTTCTTCTTAACCTATTATCTTCTAATGAAAATAATGGAATGTTTATCATAGGACAGTTGAGAGAATTCAAAGAATATATGTAAAGAACTTAGTGAAATGCTGCCTCACATAGTAACTACTCACTTAATATCAATGATGCTAATGATTATAGAGTAGTAGCTGAGAACCTGCACACAGTACATATTAAAAGTGCCTGAGGCTGAGCATGCCTTAATCCCAGCTGCTCAAGAGGCTGTCAGGAGGATCATGAGTTCAAAGTCAGCCTCAGCAATTTAGCAAGGCCCTAAGCAACTCAGTGAAACCCTGTCTCTAATAAAAAAGCTAGTATGGGGCTCAGTATTTAAGTGCCTCTGGATTCAATCCCCAGTACCCCCCCCAAAAAAGAAGAAAAACTTTAAAAAAAAAAAAAAAGTGCCTGAGTTTACTCAACCCCAGTTTACTCAGCAGCTCCTGAAGCTACTGATAACAACTTTCTAGGGCAATATACAAGAAACAAATATTTCAATAGGGCCTACTCATCATTTTTACTTATATAAATGTGCTAAACAAAGAATTATATTTATATATAACACAAATATGTCATCTCCACCTAAGAACTACAATATTTTACCACTGAGACTATTCTTTTAAATAAACTAACAATTTTACTGATGAACTCTGGAAAATGCTTAAGTGAAACAGTTGATGTATAATTCAAAAAGAAAATAATTTCACTTTGCTTCTAAGCAAAGTATTACATGGATCCCCAGTAATGGAGAATGTATTCTTTTAGTAGAAGTTTGTTAACATAAAAGGAAATACATCCTTTTCATGTATATACTCTCTCTTCGCGTATTAGATCCATTTTTTCCTAAACTTAAATATCTGATACATTTCCCGGACTGCTGGATTACTCAACAATTAAGAGCTGAGACATCAAAATACTTCACTTCTATACCACAAAAATGCAACATTACCTGGAAAACTAGTCTTCATTATATCAATTCCAACTTGTAGCTCAGGTTCAGCAGCAAGCACTGCATAGTCCCCTTGATGAGAGATGTTAAAGTTGAAATTAGGGTAAGGATTCAATGAGTCCTTTGCAAGGACTGGTTTTCCTTTTGCAGTTCTTTGCAAACGGATATGATTCCAAGGGATATTCAATTTCTCTGCAACTAATTTCCTTATCATCAGACGACCAGCCTGTTAAGTACATAAAACATTTGATATGTATTGATGTCTTCTAAACATTATTGATGTCTTCTAAACATTAGGCATAAAATATACATTTTTGTGGCTTCTGAAATTTTCAAGTTTTGGAAGTATATAAATATTAAAATATGATGCACTGCTATCAAGTAATTATTATGTAGATAGAAGAATACCATTTTGCTTAGCAATTTCTTCCCTTACCCCACAAGCAACATTAACAGCAGGTATCAATCCAGACTTCTCTTTAAGTATTTAAATATATGTACTTCTACATGTTTTTGCTAACTCTTGCTATATAAACACATATAAAATCATACTATGCAGTATCCTACAACTTACTAACTTTTTAAGTACTGGGGATTATTTCATGTCTATCCGTATCAGTCCAGTATGTAGCATACTTCATAGTATTGAGGTTCCATAGAGTATTGGCCATTCCCCTATTACTGAACATGTTAGGTTATTATGAATATTGTAGATTTGCTGTTATAAAATTCCAAACCAAGCAACCCTCCTCTATCTACATTCGTACATATATGCAAGTATTTCCAGATTCTATGCATTGATCATTCAGCTTCAAAAATTAGTAAGGCATAACCTATCTTGTTCCAGTCTCACACTTCCTTTATTAAGAAAAAAAAAAATACACACACACGAGTATGACAGGTTTAAAATATTTTTTAAAACTCCTTCAGGACTTTTTCCTTCATCAATTTCAACACTGACTGCAGGACTTTCAAATTCACTGTTTCCAGTTTCTTACAAATTATTAAAAATATTCACCAATTTGCCCTCATAAAAGAATCAACTAACTGGCCCATATTTCAGTATTTAAATATTGAGACATTTTCAAGAAACGAATGTCTATGAAGTGATGGTAATTAAAGGTTGCTTAAACTATGCTACACAGTAATTTATTTTGAAATCTAATTTGCCATATTTTGCTATAAAAATACAAACATAATTAAAAAACATAATACATCTATTACAAATACTGTTCCCCAAGATTGCATCCTCCCTGGACTTCAGTTTCATTGATAAACGGACGACTGGCCTAGGCCTCTTACAGTCCCATGGTACACAAGGATACAAGCAGGCTAAGTCGTATTGTCAATACTTTCTGAGCATGTGCAAGATGCCCCTGGGACACTGGTGGGCTATGTAAAAGGCAGATTAGCATGGCCTATGAATCCAGCAAAGAAAAAAAAATACAATTTGCTACCACGTAAAAGATACATACAGTAACAATTAACTACAGTAAAAAAAAAAAACCACTATTACTCTGTAGGTTTTCCCTACACTTATTTTATGATTTGGTGGGGGTCTCTATTTTCAATTGCATGGGGGAGGAGCTAATTTTTACTGCGATCGAGGCCTCCCAGGAGGTTACAAAGACTTGAGAGACCAGGCCGAGAGCCTGACCGAGACCCCGCAGCGCCGACCACTCTTACCCGGGACGGTCTACAAGTGTTCTAGAGCTCAAAGATCCACGTTACGGAGGGAGGATGGTCTCCACAGCCCAAGCCAACCCACCTCCCCCAACATCTGCTTTCTCGGCTTTAAATACCAAAGACCTGTACTACCATGGCTGCCTTAGCGTCCCGGGCAAAGACGAACTGGCCAATGCGCTCCTTCTCCTCTGGCTGGATCGATCGCACCGCCAGCAGCCATTCTGCACGGCTCGGCAGCCAAGTGCCACAGGAAAAGGCCCAACGCACGCCCTCCATGGATGGCACCAAGCAGAACCGTTTGGCTGGGAAAACCATACACTGAACACGGGTTTCACCGCCACCTCGGGCCTGATGGCGCGGACGCTAGCGTGGCCACACCCCCTTCTTCTCGGCGTCTGTGCGTAGAAGGCGGGGCGCCGTGCGGCGTCAACTCGCACGTAGCTCTCCCAGAGCGTTCCCTGCCCCGCCCCAAATTCGGCGGTCTCTCCTTGGAGATAGCGGTCGGGGGCGGTTACACCAACGACCTCTGCGCTTTGCGGCACCGTGTGACGTCACGTAGGCGTGACCCCGCAGGCGAGCGAAGGGAGGGACCAAGGCCAGGAGCCCTACAGTTACGCCATTCACGCGTAGGGAAATACTAACCAGACAGCGGTGCAAGCCAATCGCAATCAGTGCTCTGGAAGCAGGGAGACTTGGGTGGAGACTTCAGAGACTGCAGTTGCAGGTGGGTGAGCTCCTGGGTCTGAGGGGAGGAGTGGGATGTCAGTTCCTCATTCCTGGGGTCGGGGTTACCTCGTACGACCCCCAGAGAAGGGGCTTTCCTTACCTTCAGCTGCTTCTGTCGCCCCTTTGTATTTTGGGGAGGGAGAGGGTTTTCTGGCTAGGAAGGATTACCTAGATATCCCTGGAGTTGTGCAACGCGGTGGCCCTGAGTTGCCTCCTCCTCTTGCCCCCCAGCCTCATCTGTCAGTGGAAAACCTACCCTCACCCAGGCATTCCTTACCCCTAACAGCCGCCCACCTGAAAGCTGCCATCGAAAGCCGGGCTAAGACCCTGTCCTCAGCGCTGGCGCGAGCGCGGGCCCCGCCTGAATCCGAGGCTGTCAGCTAGCTGCTGGGCTAATGCTTACCCTTCATTGCGGCGCTTAGCGCCCAGGTGCTATTTTGCGGTTGCCACGCCTGAGCTAGTATTAAAGGGAGAAAACGGGATTCCGATGTTGAATCATCAGTGGTTTCATCTTGACAGAGGTCCTTGATCTCTCTAATAGCCACAGAAATCAAGTAAATAACTTCAACGGTCCTTCAGGTTTACTCTGTGCCTTTGCTCACTTTTTCCCCTCAGGCTTTATAAAGAGTCACATTGATATAGTCTGTTTCCATGTAGACTGTTTATGACTTTTTTTCGGTCAGTACTGGGGATTGAACGCAAGGACGCTCTACCACTAAACTACGTCTCCAGTCATTTAAAATTTTTATTTTGTGACAAAGTCTTGATAAATTACCCAGTCTGGCTGTGAATTGCCATCCTCCTGCTTCAGCCTCCCCAGTCACTGAGATTACAGGCATACGCCAAGACTTTAAGCTGTTGGTAACACAGAAAAAGCCCACCTGATCAAAGTTCTTGTGGATTTTGGTAGAGGGAAAAGTTGTATCTGCAGATGAATGTAAATACCCCGCTTGATGGTAGATTAAGTGCTATACAATGGATTCAGCCTATTCGCTTCTTCCTATGGCTGCCAGGAAATATCATCTATGTCCCGCAGTATTGATCACCACAGTTACCTGCCTGTTACTTCTTTAAGCAGAATTTTATTCCTTTTTTCATATGTACTTCTTCCCCATTAAGTTTTTGTAATATCATGAGTCCCCTCGAATCCTGTGCAAGGCAATGGGATTTTGAAAACACACACACACACACACACACACAGAGAGAGAGAGAGAGAGAGAGAGAGAGAGAGAGAGAGCGAGCCTCAGAGCACAGTAAGATGAATTATTGTCTTGAAATATCAATTTAGCTAATACTAAGAGATTTTGTCAGGTGCTATGCTTAAGATCTGCTTACCACTTGCAGGGAGCTTTGTCTAGTAAGGCAGATGAAGGACACACATAAAAAGCTTCAATAAGAAGATATGAAAAGTAAAAAAGTACTAAAATCTACATCAGCAACGATTATAATACAGTTTTTCATTTTTCACTTTTTGTATCTAAGCATCATACATCATAAATGAAGCATCATTTCCTTATCTTTTGAACTGATTTTTATAATTTTGGTATGTTTTCTGTTTTTAAAATACATCTATGTACATTATCTTACATGTTCTTCTGTTAATAATTATTAATGATGGAGAAACAGCTCAAAGGAATTTGCAAAATAATTTAAGTTCAGGTTTAGGAATTCATATTCCCTTCTTTTACCACTACACTAATTGTACTAATTGTACAAGTGCAATATACGGACAAGTGATGTAGTGGTTATTTTTACAGTTTTTTTCTACCTATAATATAATTCTCTCTTACCAACATCACATTCCTTGTTCCTCTGTATGATTTAGGCTCAAATGTCATACAAAGATAATGTCTAGAATAGCTCATTCTCCTTACCCTCAATCCCAGCCCCAAGTCTACTACTCTAGTGAACACCCTTTGTAGGTTTATTTAAGTTAATCACCCTCCTTATTTACTTTTTAAAATCTTATTTGTCCTTCAAGGCTTAGCTTAAGCCTTTCTCCAGAGTATTAAAAAATAAAGGTATTGTTTATAGAATTCATTTGCCAATTATTCAAATATTGCTTTATAAAATCTCTTTTATGGTCCTGATACACACACACACACACACACACATAATCTTTCAAATAAGAATATAAATTGAGAAAGAATTTCATGTATATTTGAACTTTTACAATGATATACATAAGTAAATGTTAGTAATTGACTATTTTTGTACTGCAAATTGAAGCCAGGGTCTCAGTCATGCAGACAAGTGCTCTGCCACTGACCTATATCCCCAGCCCTTTAAAAAAAAAAACTTTTTGGGACACTATGCTGACCAGGCTGGCCTCAAACTTGCAATCCTGTTGCTTCAGCCTCCTAGATAGTTGATATTACAGGTATTTATCACTGCCCCCAGCCTAGTAATTGACTTTTACAATAGATTTTATTATTCTCATTGGGGTAATACTGTTTTTATATAGTCTGTCTTTATCTCCTTCACTTTTTTAAAAGGAAATATAAATGCACCAGTTAGTAACTTGCCTAACTAGGTTCCATAAACCCAAAATTATATTAAAAATTGTTTATTGCATTGGTCAGGAGAAGAAGAGGATGAACATAATAGAGGCTTTGCCAGTTTATGAGTAATAGTCATTTTGCCTGATCCTGATTCATAGCTTCTTACAGGGATTCTGGGAGACATGATGTTCTGTTTCCAGTTCTACCACCAGTTGTCTGTATGACTTTGGTAAATCACTCTCCCAGGTACTAATTTCAGTGGAAAGGCATCAAATGAGATCTAGCTAAGATATTTGAGATCACTAGCTTTTTATTGGGTTACAAACTTTGTTCTCTCTCAGACCTTTTTCTTTTTTCCCACCCAAGACTTTATTGACTAGCTCTATAATTCTGCCAGTTTCTCAAGGAACAAACCATTATTCTCCCTTTTCCTCATTCTCCATGTTCATCCCAAAGCCCTATTTTGGTTCTGCTCTAAAGTAAAGCTAAATCCATCTATTTCTCTTCCCATCATTGTACAACTTGTCTTCAAAGCTAAATCTAGAAATCTATGCTCTTAATCACTATGCAACATTGCTTCCTAATTAGATTGACAAGGACAGAGTGTTGTGGCACAGAACTAATATTCCTGAAAGGTTAGATGAGGAGAGACATGAGCATTCAACTTTGAGATGATAGTGTGGTGACATTGAGAAGGGCAGTTTAAGTAGGGTAAAAGAAAGGAACTTGATTGTAGTGGAATGAGAAGGTAACTTGAGGCTATGCTACCACAAAGTTAGCCCTTAAAGAAGTTTTTTCTACTTGAAAAAAATATAAAAACAGGATGGTAGCTAGAAGAGAATAAGAAGTCAAAGATATTTTTTGTTTGGTATTTGTTTACAGATGAGATACTAAAATTTGTATTCTGTGGAAAATGTATAGTAGAGAAAGAGAAATTTTACTATTGCAAGGGAGGTTAGTTGTGTGTGTGTGTTTTCACCACTCTAATGTGTACTCCGGAGTAGAGGACCTTGTCTGTATTGTTTTTAGCTGTATCTTCTGTATTTAGAACAGAGCCTGCTATAATAATAACTACTCCCCTAACTTTCTAACAATTGCTGAATGACATGGACTCTGCTTCTTTTACTCTTTTTTCAATTTATTTTTCACATATTTTCTGGAAAGATTTTTTTAAAACACAAATCAGATTAAATACCTAGTTTAAAATTAGTTGTTCCTATTGTACTTCAAATCAAATTGTAGCTCCTTGCACCTGCTTTCTGCAGTCCTGTTTCCTGACATGATTGTTCCCACTAACTGTTCTCCAGGTACACCAGCTGCCTTTAAATTTCTTAAAAACTGAAGGACTACTTTCTCACTTTAGGACTTTATCTAGTATTTCTCCCACCAATACCTTACCTTCTCACCAGTCAAGTCTCAAATTATACCTTCTTAGAAAGGGATCTGAGTCACACCCCATGTACCCACTTACTTACTATTTGACCTTGGGAAAATTACTCAAAAATCTCATGTTTTTCTATCTAGAAAATGGAGATGATACTCCAGTTATCTGCTTTATATAATTGGTTTGAAGATTAAGAGCATGTATAAAGCATGAAGTACAGATCCAGGCACAGAGTGAGCACTGTGTTAACTGTAACCATTTTATTATCTGAAGTAGACTGTTCCTGCTTTTCTTTTTTCTTTTTTCTTTTTTTTGTGTGTAATTTATTATCATCAGCAGGAACCATATCAGCCATATGCTCCAAAATATTTAGTTCCTAATTCGTATATAGTTAACATATGCAATAAATATTGAATAGTATAAGCCAGAAATCTTGCTCCATTTTGGAACATCAGTATCAAACTAATAAGTGAATGACTCAATGAAATCAAAGCCCAGGTCAATTAGGACACAGCTTTAATTTCATATTTTATCAATTTTCATATGCCTTTCCATCACTACTTTGCATCAAAGACTTGGTTCTTAGGTTTGACCCTTGTACTTTTATTGATTCAATTATGTAAATCACCTTTTAATGGAGGACATTAAAAGAAAGAATAATTTGTTTTGAAAATTGATTCAGTCTTTATTAAACAGAAAGGTATTTCATTGAAGCTGAGATGCAATAGATGAAATACACTATTATTTTATGTGCTACTAAGAAAAAAGATATGCCAGTTTAATTATTGTATATTTTTTTTATCATTTGGAATTTTTCATTCTGAAAAAATGAGCCATATGTGCATGTGCTCCTGTGTATATATGTATACACACACACACACAAAAAAAACATATATCCCTTGTACATACACTGAAAGAAAAATTGGCAGAGTTGTTCCTAAAACAACTTAACATTCAATCTCTATTTAGGCTCACTTTCAATTCATGCTCAATGTCTGTGTTATATCCATATAATATCATTCTTTGTTTATAGCATTAGTGATTCATCATTTCTTATGGAAGCATCTGTTATTATCTCCAGGGTTTTCTTCCAAGTTGCTAATATCCATTTTCATATTTAATATTCATGCGTTGACTAATGTGACTGCTGAGCAAGCAATGTGGTTATAAGATGCCTGTTCACTTCAAATACTATTATGAAAAAAATTGCCTTAATAAACTACCATAATTGAATTTGAAAAATATTTGGAAAAAATAATTAACTTTCAAATCTTCTGCCAAGAATTAATAATAGTTCAACATTTAACAATATTGCATATTTTAATTATTAATACTTATATACACTTGACAATATTAATTCATCATTTATGATATCATTAAAGTATTACAACACTCCAGTGAGATTGGTGTGTCTACTTTGCAGATAAGGAAACAAAAGCTTCACCAATCCTGAGCTGTAGTCACCAGTAAATGATGGACTATTTGGAACTATCTTCCTCCTGCTCCAAATCCCATTTTCTTTGTTATTTGCAAAATATACAAATAGAGATTTATTCAAACCAAATTTAAGAAATGGAAACTTTTAGCTGCTTGGATTTGTTATTCTATGTAGAATATACATGGCAGGGGGATTTATTTTTTTACTTTATAAAACCAAATAAATGTGATTGATCTTAAAGTTTTATTTTAGTATACTTAAAATTTTCTAGTAAACTCTGCTTTGTTCCTGTTCATAGAAATAAAAATTCCTTTATGTTATGTCATTGGGTTCTATTCTTATTCATGAACTATAATCCTAAATAATTAACTCAATCCAACATAAGACCTAAATTACATATTTCTAATGATGATGAAATTGATTAAGAAGTATTTTGGTTGGATTTTTTAAAAATTGATATTCTTAATACCTATGCCAATATGCACATAGTTTTATCTTTTTGAAGGTTTAGAAGATTTTGATACATTTTTGCAGTTTCATTTTATAGTTATTTCAAAAAATATTGAAAAACCACTTTATACTCAAAATGTTTTCTTTGTATTTCCTAAGTGTTTTGAATAAGACTAAAACTGGAATTGCAAAGTAGTTTCTTGAATTGATATTTTATTTTTTTATTTTGAACTAATTACATGTAGATATTTAGTTATAAGGATAGTGGAGAGAGTTCTCCTGTATCCCTCACCCAGTTTTTGCTAGTGTTTAATATGTAACACATAATTATAGTACAAAATTGAAACCACAGATTTGACAGTATAATGGGTGATTTAGTTCCATGTCATTTCTCATATATGTATATGTTATTATAACTGTCACAACAATCTCTACAGATTAAGGGCTGCAGAGGTAGCTCAGTGGTAAAGTGCTTATTTGGCATGCTCAAAGCCCTAGGTTCCCAGCAACACACACACATGCACAAATGTGAGCAAGACCTTACTATAGATCACTACAAATGTCTCTCTTGTGTGCAAAACTACCCTTTCAACCACTCTCCACCATCATCCACTGCTGGCAACCCCCTAGTCTCTTTTCCAGGTCTGTAATTATGCCATTTCAAGACCTTTATATAAATGGAATTATACAATGTGTGATCTTTTGAGATTGGCTTTTTAGTAACTCATCATAATGCCCTTGAAATCCATCTATGTTGTTATGCATATCAATAGTTTGTTCATTTTTAATGGTGAGTAGTATTCCATGGTATGAATATGCCAGATTGTTTATTCATTCACCTATTTAGCAGCATTTTGGTTGTTTCCTCTGTTTTAGTATACTAACAAAATCTTTGTAAAGCAGCAAATACAAATTTTTGTGCACATTTAAGTTTTTATTTCTCGGAGATAAAATGCCCACGAGTATCATTGTTGAATAACATGGTAAGTATATATGTAGTTTTTTCTGATTTTTTTTACTTGTTATTTTAATAGATCATTTGCATTTTCTTCAATAATAAGTAAATCTGACCAAAGGTATCTACCCCTTTGGTCAGATTTACTTATTATTTAGCAACTGAAGCATTAAATGATAGTTTTTACTCTCAATCTTTAATAATATTATGTTCATTATATTTGAGATTGTTTAGCTTTCTCATGGAGAAAAAGAAACTCAGGCATAAACCTTCATATTATGCACTTGCTGGGCCTGCAACACAGTTTTAACTAATTTTTTTAACTGATACGTGGGCAATTTCTATAAAGTAGGCAGATATCAACAAGAATGATTTAAATGAGACATCATTACCCTAGGTACATGTATGATTGCATGAATGGTGTAACCCTACTTTGGGTACAAAACTAAAGAAGTCAAAAATTATGTTTCATTTGTGTATAATGCGTCGAAGAACATTCTGCAGTCATATATAACTGACTAGAACAAATAAATAAATTTAAAAAAGAGAATGATTGTAAAGTGGCCAGTAAAGAGTTATGATCTTGGATCCATTACTCAATCCATTTCAAGGTCTCATTTACATTCTGGTTCTTTGCTTGGCAGCTGATACACAATTACTCCTTTGTAGGATGCTACAGCTTCTTCATAAAGAACTTGAAAAATATCAGATTGAGTATTATCTTTTAATTTCTTCTCACTATAATCTCTTGTTTCAAGTCTTTTCCACAATACACTGTTATATGTTCTCAACACAAAAACTATATGAAACCAGCATTCAGGGAGGAAATAAAAAGTGTGGTGATCAACAGTGAACTCCACCTTTTCTCATTTGTTTTTCTGACCTATCAACTATTCTACCTAAAATGGGATATTATACCATCATGTAACTGGCCTTCTAGAGCTAATCACCCACCCACCTCAATGTATTTCAGTTATGATCTTGATGTAAGTTTCTTGCCTACTATGGTTTTCCCAACCCCTGAGGTACTGGTGAAGGTCAGAGGCAACACCACCACAGAAGGAGGGAGGCGCCTCCACTCACCTTCCAGCTACACTACCATATGTTTAGTTTTTTTAAGAAACTGCCAAACTATTTCTACCAAATATGTGTGTGTGATCCACTGTCTCTATATCCTCTTATGCCTTTGATATTGTCACTAAGTTGTTTTTTTTAATTTTTTATTGTTGGCTGTTCAAAACATTACATAGTTATTGATATATCATATTTCACACTTTGATTCAAGTGGGTTATGAGCTCCCATTTTTACCCCATATACAGATTGCAGAATCACATCAGTTACACATCCATTGATTTACATATTGCCATACTAGTGTCTGTTGTGTTCTGCTGCCTTTCCTATCCTCTACTACCCCCCCTCCCCTCCCCTCCCCTCCCCTCTTCTCTCTCTGCCCCCTCTACTGACATTCGTTTGTCCCCCTTGTATTATTTTTCCCTTTCCCCTCACTTCCTCTTGTATGTACTTTTGTATAACTCTGAGGGTCTCCTTCCATTTCCATGCAATTTCCCTTCTCTCTCCCTTTCCCTCCCACCTCTCATCCCTGTTTAATATTAATCTTCTTCTCATGCTCTTCGACCCTACTCTGTTCTTAGTTACTCTCCTTATATCAAAGAAGACATTTGGCATTTGTTTTTTAGGGATTGGCTAGCTTCACTTAGCATAATCTGCTCTAATGCCATCCATTTCCCTGTAAATTCTATGATTTTGTCATTTTTTAATGCAGAGTAATACTCCATTGTGTATAAATGCCACATTTTTTTTATCCATTCATCTATTGAAGGGCATCTAGGTTGGTTCCACAGTCTTGCTATTGTGAATTGTGCTGCTATGAACATTGATGTAGCAGTGTCCCTGTAGCATGCTCTTTTTAGGTCTTTAGGGAATAGACCAAGAAAGGGAATAGCTGGGTCAAATGGTGGCTCCATTCCCAGCTTTCCAAGAAATCTCCATACTGCTTTCCAAATTGGCTGCACCAATTTGCAGTCCCACCAGCAATGTACAAGTGTACCCTTTTCCCCACATCCTCGCCAGCACTTGTTGTTGTTTGACTTCATAATGGCTGCCAATCTAACTGGAGTGAGATGGTATCTTAGGGTGGTTTTGATTTGCATTTCTCTGACTGCTAGAGATGGTGAGCATTTTTTCATGTACTTGTTGATTGATTGTATGTCCTCCTCTGAGAAGTGTCTGTTCAGGTCCTTGGCCCATTTGTTGATTGGGTTGTTTGTTCTCTTATTGTCTAATTTTTTGAGTTCTTTGTATACTCTGGATATTAGGGCTCTATCTGAAGTGTGAGGAGTAAAGATTTGTTCCCAGAATGTAGGCTCTCTATTTACCTCTCTTATTGTTTCTTTTGCTGAGAAAAAACTTTTTAGTTTGAGTAAGTCCCATTTGTTGATTCTAGTTATTAACTTTTGTGCTATGGGTGTCCTATTGAGGAATTTGGAGCCCGACCCCACAGTATGTAGATCGTAGCCAACTTTTTCTTCTATCAGACGGCGTGTCTCTGATTTGATATCAAGCTCGTTGATCCATTTTGAATTCACTTTTGTGCATGGCGAGAGAAAGGGATTCAGTTTCATTTTGTTGCATATGGATTTCCAGTTTTCCCAGCACCATTTGTTGAAGATGCTATCCTTCCTCCATTGCATGCTTTTAGCCCCTTTATCAAATATAAGGTAGTTTTAGTTTTGTGGATTGGTTTCTGTGTCCTCTATTTTGTACCATTGGTCCACCCGCCTGTTTTGGTACCAGTACCATGCTGTTTTTGTTACTATTGCTCTGTAAAGTTTTTTTTTTTTTTTTTTAGCCACTCAAATAAATGAGCAGTGACTTTTCATCTTGGTCTTAATTTGTATCTCCATAAAGACTAATAATGTTGAACATCTTGTCATGTGTTTATTTACCATCTGTATATTCATTTTAGTGAAACATTTCTTCATACCTTTTGCCCATTTTTTAATTAGATTGATTTGGGTTTTTTTGCTGGTGAGTTTTGAGAGTTCCTTGTGTATTCTTTAATAGATTTGATTTTGCAGATATAGTCTTCTGGTTCAAAGCTTGTTCATTTATCACATTCATCTTTTTTTTTTTTATTTGTATCGGGAATTGAACAACCGAGGGGCACTTGCCCACTGAGCCACATCTCAGCCCTATTTTATATTTTATTTAGAGACAGGATCTCACTGAGTTGCTTAGTGCCCTGATTTTGCTGAGGCTGGCTTTGAACTTGTGATCCCCTGTCTCAGCCTCCCAACTGCTGGGATTAACAATGTGCACCACTGCACTGGCTGTTCATCATCTTAACAGGGTATTTCACAAGAAAAAAAATAATTTTGATGAAATCCAATTTATTAAAATATTTTTTCATTTACAGATTATGCTTTTGAAGTCATGTCTAAGAAGTCATTGACTAACTCCTAGTCACAAAGACTTTATCCTATATTTTCTCCTAAAATTTTCTCTTAAGTGAATTAATCTGTAATGGGATTAATTGAGTGGTAATAACTGGAGACATGGGGTGTGGCTTGAGGATGTTGTAGGTTTATTGGTGCCTTGGCCATGGGATATATATTTGAATCTGTCAAGTGGAGGCTCGCTCTCTGCTACCTGATCATCATATGAACTGGTTCCCTATGCCACACTTCCACCATGATGTTCTGCTTTACCTCAAACTGCGAGAAATGGAGCCAGCTGTCTGTGGACTGAGACCTCGGAAACCATGAGCCCTCATGTAAACTTTCTTCCCTAAAATTATTCTGGTCAGATCTTTTAGTCACAGCAGCGAAAAAGCTGACTAAACACACTATGAGTTAAATTTTATGTGAAGTATGGTATTTAGGTTTATTTATTGACTAGTGAATATCTATCCTCTTAAGCACTGTTTGTTGAAAAGACTATTTTTCTTCCATTGGATTGCTTTTGAACCTTTGTCAAAAATGACTAGACTGTCTGGGGGCCAGGGCATGGCAGCACATGCCTGTAATCCCTCCTACTTTGGGAAGCTGAAGCAGGAGGATCAGGAGTTGGAGGCCAGTCTAGGCAACAAAGCCATACCCTGTCCCCTTCCCCCCCCCCGCCCCCCCACAAAGACTATACTTCTGTGAGGCTGTTCCTCTAGTCTATATTTTATTCACTGATCTGTGTGTCTGTCCTTTCACCAATGTCACAAGGTCTTGATTACTGCATCTATAATGTCTTGAAATTAGAAGGATCATTGTCATATTATTACTTTTTCAAAATTGTATTAGTCTAGTTTTTTTATCATTTCATATAACTTTTATAATAATATCAATAGTATCTACAAAACCTATCTTTCTTAGATTTTGATATATAGGTTTGGTTAAACCTGTATATCAGTGTTTTTTTGGGGGGTAGCGATTAATTTTGTGAGTATGTTGACTTTTTCAATTCACAGATATGGCACATTTTTCCTCTTTGATTTCTTTTATTAGTATTTTAGAGTTTTCAGCAAATGCGTTATGTATGTGTTTTATTATATTTATCTTTGGGTATTTATTTCCCTTCTTTTTTCAGCTATTGTATTTTTAATTTTGGTATTCATATATTTGTTACTAATATATAGAAATGTAAATGATTTCTGTGTGTTGATCTTGTATTTTGTATTGTTGCTGAGCTCACTTATTAGATTTATTTGTTTTTTAAGGAGGTTAGATTCCTTGGGATTTTTTGTGTACACAATCTTGGTATATGCAAATAGAGACAATTTTGTTTTTTCTTTGCCTATATATGCCTTTTATTGAATTTCCTTGCTTTAGTGTGCTGGCTAGAGCTTCTAGTGCTATGATGAATAGCAGTGGTAAGAGTAGACATCCTTGCTGTTTTCCTCATAAGGGAGAGATTTGGTCTCTATATTAATACTACTATTTAGTATAATGTTAGCTATAACTATTGTTTTCAGTATATTCTCTAGCAAGTTGAGGGGGAAACTTTCTCCTGAGTTTTTCTAAGTAATGGGTTTTGGATTATGTCAAATGTTTTTTGTATAAATTGATATGATTATGTAATTTTTCCTTCTGTAGCTTGTTAATATGATGGATTACATTGATTGATATTCAGATATTTAATTAGTCTTACATCCCTGTATAAACTTGCTTAGTCATTATATAATTTCTTTTATAGTTTGATGAATTCTTTTTACTAATATTTTGTTAAGAATTTTTGCATCTGGATTTGTGAGGGATATGGGTCTGTGGTTATGAAGTGTGTGTGTGTGTGTGTGTGTGTGTGTGTGTGTTTGGGTATTGTCTTTGTCTAGAGAACAGCAGCAATGCTAGTTCAGTTCAAGGTCAGTTGTGGCTCCGCATTGGGCCTAAGGTGAAGCAGAGCATCATACAGGGAGGGTATGGCAAAGCAAAGCCTGCTGACTTTCATGGCAGCCAGGAAGCAGAGACAGAGAAGAGAAAGTGCCAGGGGCAGGATATATCTTTCAAAGGTACATCCCTAGTGATCTACTTCCACCTTCTGTGGACTATTACCTGTGAATTCATCAGTGGAACTAATGCACTGATGAGATTAGCACCCTTATGATACAATCATGTCTCAAAAGTTCCACCTCTGAATGTTAGGGAACTAGCCTTCAACACGTGAGCCTTTGAGGGACATTCCAGATCCAAACCATAACCCTGATCTATGGATTATTTAGAAGTGTGTTATTTATATTCTAAGTCCTTATATATTTTCACATCTTTTGTAAAATTAATTTTTAGTTTGATTTCATTGTGGTCAGATAACATAATATGTATAATTTCAATTCTTTTAAATCATTTGAGGTTTGCATTGTGGAGCAGGGTATGGTCAACGTAGGCATATGTTCCATGGGCACTTAAAAAGAACACTTAAAGTCTTCTGTAGAGGTTGATTAGATTCTGTTGATTGATGGTGGTGTTGAATTCTTTTATATATCCTTGATGATTTTTTGAGTAGTTTTAGAGAGGTGAGTATTTAGATCTCCATCTATAACAGTGGACTTGTTATTTTACTTTCCTCTTGCATCAGTTTCTACTTCATATATTCCAGAACTCTTTTGTTTATGCATATACATTTAGGATTGCTAGTCTTCATGGTAGATTGACATTATGTAATATTTCTCTCTATCCCTGGAAATTTTTATTTCCAAAGTCTACTTTATCTTGTATTAGTATTTCCATACTTACTTTCATTTAATTAAGGCTTGTATAGCATATTTTTTCTCTCCTTTTATTTTTATCTACTTATACCATCATACTTGAAGTGAGTTATTTGTAGGAAATTATAGTTATGGAAGTTATAGGAAGGTAACTCTTTATCTACTCTGGTAATCTCTGTGTTTTAATTGGCATGTATAAACCATATTTATTTAGTACAATGATTATGTTACTACTTAGCCTATTTATCTTTTGTTTATTCTCCCTAATTTTCATTCTTCTATTTTATTTTCTATGTCTTTCTGTGGGTTATTTGAGACTTTTTAGAATTATATTTTAATTTAGTTATAATGACCATAAGTATTATCTCTCTGCATACATTTTTTGTTGTTGTTCAGCCTTCTCTGACATCATTCTACTAGGAAAACAGGAGGAGAAAGGTTGAGTCTCTGATTGCAACCTAGCATGTGCAGAATTCTAGGCTTGTCATTGCTCTTTTATAAATATGGGTAGATGAAGAACCACAATTCTTCTATTATGTTCAGCTAGGGTCATTGTCTACAACCTTTTTGGTTTGCCAGGTTGCTCCTTTCTTAGTCCCGAGACTAAACATAACAAGTTTTTCTTTTTCTTTTATTGGTTGTTCAAAACATTACAAAGCTCTTGACATATCATATTTCATACATTTGATTTAAGTGGGTTATGAACTCCCATTTTTACCCCAAATACAGATTACAGAATCACATAGGTTACACATCCACGTTTTTACATAATGCCATATTAGTGACTGTTGTATTCTGCTGCCTTTCCTATACTCTACTATCCCCCCTCCCCTACCCTCCCATCTTCTCTCTCTACACCATCTACTGTAATTCATTTCTCTCCTTGTTTATTTTCCCATTCCCCTCACAACCTCTTATATGTAATTTTGTATAACAATGAGGGTCTCCTTCCATTTCCATGCAATATCCCTTTTCTCTCCCTTTCCCTCCCACCTCTCATCTCTGTTTAATGTTAATATTTTCCACCTGCTCTTCCTCCCTGCTCTGTTCTTAGTTGCTCTCATTATATCAAAGAAGACATTTGGCACTTGTTTTTTAGGGATTAGCTAGCTTCACTTAGCATAATCTACTCTAATGCCATCCGTTTCCCTGCAAATTCCATGATTTTGTCATTTTTTAGTGCTGTGTAATACTCCATTGTCTATAAATGCCACATTTTTTTTATATCCATTCATCTATTGAAGGGCATCTAGGTTGGTTCCACAGTCTAGCTATTGTGAATTGTGCTGCTATGAACATTGATGTGGCAGTATCCCTATAGTACGCTCTTTTAAGTTCTTCAGGGAATAGTCCGAGGGGGGCAATAGCTGGGTCAAATGGTGGTTCCATTCCCAGCTTTCCCAGGAATCTCCATACTGCTTTCCAAATTGGCCGCACAAATTTGCAGTCCCACCAGCAATGTACAAGTGTACCCTTTTCCCCACATCCTTGCCAGCACTTGCTGTTGTTTGACTTCATAATGGCTGTCCATCTTACTGGAGTGAGATGGTATCTTAGGGTGGTTTTGATTTGCATTTCTCTGACTGCTAGAGATGGTGAGCATTTTTTCATGTACTTGTTGATTGATTGTATATCCTCCTCTGAGAAGTGTCTGTTCAGGTCCTTGGCCCATTTGTTGATTTGGTTATTTGTTATCTTATTGTCTAATTTTTTGAGTTCTTTGTATACTCTGGATATTAGGGCTCTATCTGAAGTGTGAGGAGTAAAGATTTGTTCCCAGGATGTAGGCTCCCTATTTACCTCTCTTATTGTTTCTTTTGCTGAGAAAAAACTTTTTAGTTTGAGTAAGTCCCATTTGTTGATTCTAGTTATTAACTTTTGTGCTATGGGTGTCCTATTGAGGAATTTGGAGCCCGACCCCACAGTATGTAGATCGTAGCCAACTTTTTCTTCTATCAGACGGCGTGTCTCTGATTTGATATCAAGCTCGTTGATCCATTTTGAATTCACTTTTGTGCATGGCGAGAGAAAGGGATTCAGTTTCATTTTGTTGCATATGGATTTCCAGTTTTCCCAGCACCATTTGTTGAAGATGCTATCCTTCCTCCATTGCATGCTTTTAGCCCCTTTATCAAATATAAGGTAGTTTTAGTTTTGTGGATTGGTTTCTGTGTCCTCTATTTTGTACCATTGGTCCACCTGCCTGTTTTGGTACCAGTACCATGCTGTTTTTGTTACTATTGCTCTATAGTATAGTTTGAAGTCTGGTATCACTATACCGCCTGATTCACACTTCCTGCTTAGCATTGTTTTTACTATTCTGGGTCTTTTATTTTTCCATATGAATTTCATGATTGTTTTATCTATTTCTACAAGAAATGCCGTTGGGATTTTGATTGGCATTGCATTAAACCTATAGAGAACTTTTGGTAATATCGCCATTTTGATGATGTTAGTTCTGCCTATCCATGAACAGGGTATATTTTTCCATCTTCTAAGATCTTCTTCTATTTCTCTCTTTAGGGTTCTGTACTTTTCATTGTATAAGTCTTTCACCTCTTTTGTTAAGTTGATTCCCAAGTATTTTATTTTTTTTTTGAAGATATTGTGAATGGAGTGGTTGTCCTCATTTCCATTTCAGAGGATTTGTCACTGATATACAGGAATGCCTTTGATTTATGCGTGTTGATTTTATATCCTGCCACTTTGCTGAATTCATTTATTAGCTCTAATAGTTTCTTTGTAGACCCTTTTGGGTCTGCTAGGTATAGAATCATGTCACCTGCAAATAGTGATAATTTAAGTTCTTCTTTTCCTATTTTTATGCCTTTAATTTCTTTCGTCTGTCTAATTGCTCTGGCCAGTGTTTCGAGAACTATGTTGAACAGAAGTGGTGAGAGAGGGCATCCCTGTCTTGTTCCAGATTTTAGAGGGAATGCCTTCAAATTCTCTCCATTCAGAATGATGCTAGCCTGAGGCTTAGCATAGATTGCTTTTACAATATTGAGGTATGTTCCTGTTATCCCTAGTTTTCTAGAGTTTTGAACATAAAGGGATGCTGTACTTTGTCGAATGCTTTTTCCGCATCTATCGAGATGATCATATGGTTCTTATTTTTAAGTCTATTGATGTGGTGAATAACATTTATTGATTTCCATATATTGAACCAGCCTTGCATCCCAGGGATGAATCCTACTTGATCATGGGGCACAATTTTTTTGATATGTTTTTGTATCCGATTCGCCAGAATTTTATTGAGGATTTTTGCATCTAGGTTCATTAGAGATATTGGTCTGTAGTTTTCTTTCTTTGAAGTGTCTTTATCTGGTTTAGGTATCAGGGTGATGTGGGCCTCGTAGAATGAATTTGGAAGTTCTCCCTCTTTTTCTATTTCCTGAAGTAGCTTGAAAAGTATTGGTATTAGTTCCTCTTTAAAGGTTTTGTAAAACTCTGCTGTATACCCATCCGGTCCTGGGCTTTTCTTAGTTGGTAGTCTTTTGATGGTTTCTTCTATTTCCTTAATTGATATTGGTCTGTTTAGGTTGTCTATATCCTCCTGACTCAATCTGGGCAGATCATATGACTTAAGAAATTTATCTATGCCTTCACTATCTTCTAATTTATTGGAGTATAAGGATTCAAAATAATTTTTGATTATCTTCTGTATTTCTGAAGTGTCTGTTGTGATATTGCCTTTTTCATCCCGTATGCTAGTAATTTGAGTTCTCTCTCTTCTTCTCTTCGCTAGCATGACTAAGGGTCTGTCGATTTTGTTTATTTTTTCAAAGAACCAACTTTTAGTTTTGTCAATTTTTTCAATTGTTTCTTTTGTTTCGATTTCATTAATTTCAGCTCTGATTTTAATTATTTCTTGCCTTCTACTTCTTTTGCTATTGTTTTGCTCTTCTTTTTCTAGGATTTTGAGATGAAGTATGAGATCATTTATTTGTTGGTTTTTTCTTTTTTTAAGGAATGAACTCCAAGCAATGAATTTTCCTCTTAGAACTGCTTTCAATGTGTCCCACAGATTCCGATATGTTGTGTCTGTGTTTTTATTTATCTCTAAGAATTTTTTAATTTCCTCCTTGATGTCTTCTATAACCCATTGATCATTCAGTAACCTATTGTTCATTCTCCAAGTGATGTATGCTTTTTCCTTCCTTCTTTTATCGTTGATTTTCAGTTTCATTCCATTATGATCAGATAAGATGCATGATATTATCTCTACTCCTTTATATTGTCTAAGAGTTGCCCTGTGACATAATATATGATCTATTTTTGAGAAGAATCCATGTGCTGCTGATAAAAAAGTGTAACTGCTTGATGTTGGGTGGTATATTCTATATATGTCAATTAAGTCTAGGTTATTAATTGTGTTATTGAGTTCTATAGTTTCCTTATTCAACTTTTGTTTGGAAGATCTGTCCAGTGGCGAGAGAGGTGTGTTGAAGTCTCCCATGATTATTGTATGGTGGTCTATTAGACTCTTGAACTTGAGAAGAGTTTGTTTGACAAACATAGCTGCACCATTGTTTGGGGCATATATATTTATGATTGTTATGTCTTGTTGGTGTATGGTTCCCTTGAGCAGTATGTAGTGTCCCTCTTTATCCCTTTTGATTAACTTGGGCTTGAAATCTATTTTATTTGATATGAGTATGGAAACTCCTGCTTGTTTCCGAAGTCCATATGAGTGATATGATTTTTCCCAACCTTTCACCTTCAGCCTATGTATGTCTTTTCCTATCAAATGCGTCTCCTGTAGGCAGCATATTGTTGGGTCTTGTTTTGTGATCCATTCTACTAGCCTGTGTCTCTTAATTGGTGAGTTTAAGCCATTAACATTTAGGGTTATTATTGAGATATGGGTTGTTCTTCCAGCCATATTTGTTTATTTCTGTTACTAAACATGGTTTGTTTTCCTCTTTGATTATTACCCCCCCCTTTACTGTCCTACCTCCCACTGTTGGTTTTCCTTGTTATTTTCCATTTCCACTTCCTGTAATGTTTTGCCGAGGATGTTTTGAAGAGATGGTTTTCTAGCTGCAAATTCTTTTAACTTTTGTTTATCGTGGAAGGTTTTAATTTCATCTTCCATCCTGAAGCTTAATTTCGCTGGATACACAATTCTTGGTTGGAACCCATTTTCTTTCAGTGTTTGAAATATGTTATTCCAGGATCTTCTAGCTTTCAGAGTCTGTGTTGAAAGATCAGCTGTTATCCTGATTGGCTTACCCCTAAATGTAATCTGCTTCCTTTCTCTTGTAGCTTTTAAAATTCTCTCCTTATTCTGTATGTTGTGCATCTTCATTATAATGTGTCTAGGTGTGGATCTCTTATGATTTTGCACATTCGGCGTCCTGTAGGCTTCTAGTATTTGGGATTCTGTCTCATTCTTCAAGTCTGGGAAGTTTTCTCGTATTATTTTATTGAATAGATTGCTCATTCCTTTGGTTTGGAGTTCTGTACCTTCCTGTATCCCAATGACTCTTAAGTTTGGTCTCTTAATGTTATCCCATATTTCTTGGATGTTCTGCTCATGGTTTCTTAACAGTCTTGCTGAGCTGTCTATGTTCTTTTCAAGTTGAAATACTTTGTCTTCATTGTCTGATGTTCTGGGGTGTCGTGACTACCATGCCGGCAGGTCACTGGGCCTGTTCCGGGCACGGGCGGCGGCTCTGCTCTGCCCCTACTCCAATTGGGGTGACGTGCCTACCACCCCAGCCGGCCGCTGGGCCTGTTCCACTGGTCGGTCGCAGGTCTGCCTACCTTGCGGGCACGGGCGGCGGCTCTGCTCTGCCCCTACTCCAAATGGGGTGACGTGTCTGTCGCACCGGCAGGCCACTGGGCCTGTCCTGCTGGTCGGTCGCAGGTCTGCCCACCTTTCGGGCACGGGTGGCGGCTGTGCTCTGCCCCTACTCCAATTGCGGTGTCGTGACTACCACGCCGGCAGGTCACTGGGCCTGTTCCTGGCGCGGGTGGTGGCTCTGCTCTGCCCCTACTCCAATTGGGGTTACGTGTGACACCGGCAGGCCACTGGGCCTGATCCGCTGGTCTGTTGCAGGTCTGCCTACCTTGCAGGCGCGGGTGGCGGCTCTGCCTTGCCCCTCCTACCATGCCTGCGAACCGCTGGGCCTGATCTGCAGGTTGGTCGCAGGTCTGCCCACCCTGCGGGCACGGGTGGCGGTTCCGCTCCGCCCCCACTCCAATTGGGGTCACGTGACCACCACACCGTCAGGGCCTGATCCGGGCGCTGCTCTGCCCCTACTCCAGTTGGGGTGACGTGTGTACCACGCTGGCAGGCCGCTGGGCCTGACCACCAGTCTGTCGCTGGTCTGCTTACCTTGCAGGCGCGGGCGGCGGCTCTGCCCTGCCCCTCCTACCACGCCCGCGTACCACTGGGTCGCAGGTCTGCCCACCTTGCGGGCGTGGGTGGCGGCTCCACTCTGCCCCCTCTCCAATTGGAGTCACACAACCACCACGCCGGCGAGCCGCTGGGCCTGCTCCGGGCGCGGGCGGCGGCTCGGCTCCTCCCCTCTGGCTCGCAGACAAAGCGAGAGAGACTCGGGTGTCTGTGACTCACCCTCCCTACCAGGAGACCAACTGTTTCTGTCGCCGCTGGTATTGATGAAGATCTCTCCTCCGCCGCTTTCTGATGACATCAGATCTCTGCCATGTTGGTATCCTAAGCAAATGGCAGCACTTCGTTCCCTTTGCCAGGTGACCAAAGCAACGGGTGAGTCCTGACCGGCCCTCACAGGCCCTGTCTCAGTCCTTTTGCCACTGCCCACGAAGGCTCGGTTGGTATTTACCTCCACAGTACTCAGCAGGACCCGGACCAAGAAGCAGTTTCCGCGGGCTCCTTAGCCCTGGGCCAGAGCAGTTCCGGGAGCCGGAACTCAGCCGCTCTGTGCTCGGTGTATGCTCCGATAAGAGCAGGCTCCAAGAAGCAGTCTCCGCGGGTCATCTAGCACTGAGCCTGAGTAATCTGTCTGCAAGCCGCAGGTGAATGGCAGCCTGAAATTACCTGTTCTATGGCTGAATGAGCTGCGGTCAGTTGAAAACAGGGATGGTGACGTCAGCTCTCCAAGATGGTGGCCGCTGGCCTCCTCTGTGATCTGACCGGTGTGGAGAACCGAATTGGACCGCTTCCTTCCCCCGTCTCAAACCCAGAATTCAGCACTGAGTACGGTGCTTGCATGGCTGGCAGAAACTGCAGTGCTGTATCCCTGCGTCGCTATCTCCTCGTTTCCCAGCGCGTGCTGCAGACTCTAGCCGCGGGGCGATTTGCTGAATAAGCAGTGTTACCCTCCGTGCGACAAGTCTCTCGCGTTTGAGTCCCCGCAGCCGATCCTTGTGCGATGGAAATCCTTCCTCCAGGTTCTGGAGCACCCCACTATTGCTGGAAATTCCTAACAAGATAGCCTTTAGCAGTCCTGACTCGTCATTCTCCCACACAGTTACGCGGCACACAGGGGCAATGCACTCCCCTCGCCGCCATCTTCAGTCTCTATTTATTTATTTTAATTTGGCTAGTTTTTCCTCTTTGGTTATTTTTCCCCCCTTTATTGAGTTACCTCCAACAGTTTGTTTTGGGTGCTGTTTTTCAATTCCTCTTCTTGTAGTGTTTTGCTCAAAATGCCTTGCAGTGCTGGTTTTCTGGCTGTGAATTCTTTTAACTTTTGTTTATTGTGAAATATTTTAATTTCATTTTCAAATCTGAAGCTTAATTTTGCTGGATACAGTATTCTTGGTTGGAATCCATTATTTTTCAGCGTTTGAAATACGTTGTTCCAGGATCTTCTCGCTTTCAACGTCTGTGATAAAAAATCAGCCGTTAACCTAATTGGTTTACCCCTGAATGTAATCTGCCTCCATTCTCTCGTAGCTTTTAATATTTTCTCCTTGTTCTGTATGTTGGATATCTTCATAATTATGTTTCCTGGAGTTGGTCTATTACGGTTTTGAATGTTTGGGGTCCTATAGGCTTCCAGGATTTGGCAATCCATTCCATCTTTCGTATCTGGGAAGTTTTCTAAGATTATTTCATTCAATAGATTGTTCATTCCTTTGGTTTGAACCTCTATACCTTCTTCTAACCCAATGACTCTCAAGTTTGGTTTTTTTATGACATCCCATATCTCTTGGATGGATTGCTCGTGATTTCTTAACATCCTTTCTGCGTTGACTATATTCTTTTTGAGTTGATAAACTTTGTCTTCATTTTCTGATGTTCTGACTTCTATTTGATCTAGTCTATTTGTAATATTCTCGTTTGAGGTTTTAATTTGGTTTATGGTTTCCTGCATTTCTAGGATTATGGTTTGATTTTTTTTTTTAAATCTCTATCTCCTGGTAGAGTTCATTCTTTGCTATTTGAATTTGCTTATGCAATTCGTTTTCAAAGTATTCTTTCATTGTTTGGACTTGCTGTCTAATGACTTCTCTAAGATTCCATTCCATCTGAGTCAGGTATGCCTTGAGTTCTTTCTCTGTCCATTTTTCTGATGCCTCTAGGTTCTCCTGTAAATTTAAGTTGTCCTGCATTGTTTGTAATCCTTTTTTCCCTTGTTTTTTCATGGTGTTCACGTTACTTTCCAACTCTGTGTAACTGGTGTGTTTCTATTTTCTCCTATAAAGTTGTTTTGGTTTTGTATGTCTCTGTGGTCTCTCCTTTGTGGTGGCAGACTATGCCTAGAAATGTTGGGCTTTATTGTACTTTAAAGCTGATTCCTTCAATCATAAAAGGCTTACGGATTCTGTATGCATATAGTGATTTGTTGTTTGGTCTTAGGACTTTATGTTTAGGTTAGGTGCTATGATGGTATGAAGGTTAGTATGTCTTGGCTACTTTGGAAGATTGCAGGGGGATATTAACAGGCGATTGGATCAGGGTGTTTGGTAATAGCTAGGTATTTAGAAGCCCTATAGACAGCCTCAAAACGATCACCTATTTGCATTTAGACAGTTACACGTAATGGAAGATGTAATGCTTGGGATGAAAGTTGGGGGGAAGGGGAAGGAAGGAGCTCTTGAAAAGAAAGATGGAGAGAAAGGTAGATAAAATAGAGGAGAATGGAAAGAGCAATAAAACTTGAAAAGGAAAAGAAAGAAGTAAGGAAAAGGGGAGAGAAAAAAAACTAATAAAATAGAAATAAAAATAAAATGAAGTCTTAGAGAGCCATTTTCTTCTCTTCCAGTAGGCGGAGGTGTGCTCTCCCACCGAGCTCCTGCCTTCTATGTGCCCACAGCAATCCCTGTAAGGCGGCTCCTGGGAGTGTCTCTATCCTGTTAGTCCAGAGTCGTTTCTCTTCTCCTGCCCCTCCTCCCTTCCTCCTGTCAGCCAGCTAGACCCCCGCTCACCGGAGGCGCTCGCCAAGGATCTGATTACACTTGCAGCCCCACTGCGTGCCCTATTTCCCGAACAACTGAGCGCTCTCTCTGTTATTCATCCAAGCCCCAGTGCTATGGAGCGGTGATCTGGGAACCGACAGTTTAATTTTTCCGGACCCCTTTGGTGGGCACGCCCCCGGGAACTGGCGGCTAAGACCTTGGGTGTCGCTGCTGGTGGTAAGGGGAGTTGGGGATCGAGAATCCCCTCTGCTTCCCTCGGCCCCTACAGTCACGTCCACGCTGCTGGTGGTAGGAGGAGTTGGGGGTCTGGAGTCCCTTCTGCTTCCCTCGGCCCCTACAGTCACGCCCACGCCGCTGGCGGTAGGGGGAGTTGGGGGTCGGGAGTCTCCTCTGCTTCCCTCGGCCCCTGCAGACACGCCCACGCTGCTGGCGGTAGTGGGAGTTGGGGATCGGGAGTCTCCTCCGTTTCCCTCGGCCCCTACAGTCGCGCCCACAGAGCTCTGGATCGAGTTTTCCCAGCTGTATGTATCTGGTGAGGGTGGGAATCACACACCTGCTAAAGCCAATTCCGCTGGGAAGGAATCCTGTCCACTGAATTCTGGTGACGTCACCTGTCTGCTATGGTGGGCCCCAGGCTCCTTGCCAGAGTTTCCGAAGGGAGGGATGGGTCTGGCCTGTCTCTGGTCTGACCCAGTCTCGGTTGGTTTCGGTTCCAGGTTCGCTGTTTCATGAAGGCTTGGTTAGAGACCTCTTCATAGGGTCCCTACGCTGCACCTGCTGAACTGCTGTTCGCTGCGCAGCAGCGGCAGGTGGCGGGTCTGGACCTCTGCGCCGCGTAGCAGAGATTCACTCATCTGGGGCAAACTGTCACCTACAATAATCTTATAAATTCACCAGCAGGTCTCACTTCAGCAGAATTTTGCTAGAAGTTTCTCAGCAGGTAGAATCTGAACATATTTATGCGTCTCTCTAACCCCGTTATTGAGGAGGTACTGAAAGTGCTGCCTCCCCGCCCGCCACCATGTTGGGTCCACAAGTTTTTCTTGAGGCTCTTTCTGTGTGTGTGTGTGTGTGTGTGCACGCGCGTGCGTGCACGCCAAAATTCTTCAGTATCCAGATTATATTAGGAAAAAAAAAAACACAAGGAACTCACCACCATCTTGCTCCTTAGGTCCCATGTTCACTAGGCACTCTGTTTTCTTCTCTCCACTTTTTTCGTAGTCTTCATATGTTTGAAATTCTGAGTGTGTATGTGTGTGTGTTCAAGGGAGGTTGTTGTACTTAGCAGGAAAAACAGGGGGAGCAGAAGTTTTTTTTTGTATATGGAATATAATTATAAGAATTAAATACCATGTAAAACCTGTGGGCCAGTGCCTGGCACAACTTACTGGCTCAGCCGATGTTATCTGTTGTTATCATATATGTCCTTGTTATCAAGACTGGTCTTAAACTGATGAAACTTTTAACCAGTTCATTATGATGGGATCTTAAGAATGCTACATTTACTTTCTATATTTTCATTGATGTTGAATTTGAGGGTCATGAAGAGTATGGGCTTTGAGTGAAACAAACATGTTTCTATGAATTTTGTGTTCGTAGGCATATTATTTAATCTGAGCCTCAATCTGTTCGAAAAAGGCATTACCAATACCAACCTAAGGAGACTATTATGAGCATTGAATATAATAATTACATAAATTACTTACTATAAATCCTGGTACCTTCAGTCTTGTTATATCACTATAAACTATGAAAGTTC
This sequence comes from Marmota monax, assembly GCF_021218885.2. Classification (NCBI taxonomy): domain Eukaryota; kingdom Metazoa; phylum Chordata; class Mammalia; order Rodentia; family Sciuridae; genus Marmota; species Marmota monax. The sequence goes on from NW_026692132.1 coordinate 7,708,841, forward strand.
AGAGTCTCTAACTATACATTTGCCTATCAATGTTTATTGTTAACAGAAATGGAAGTTTTACATGTAGTATTATTCTCCAGCTTTTGGGTTTAAAGGTCCAAAAATTCTGCTTCATTACATGGATATAGATGCTGAATTTAGATGGTTGTGATTGTCAAAATTTCCCTCTATACCTAACCTTTGTCCTCAGTGTATTAACATGATCAAGTTTCTTCTATCTAAAACAAAACAACACTTCTGTTTTGCAATCCCTTGCTTTTGGTGGTAAAAATTTTATGCTGGGAGCTGCAATGACAGTTTGGGGAATTCATGATTTTCTGGCCTTCAACTCTCTTGGATAGCTGACCTCATGTTTAGAAAGTCTTTTTAAAATAAAGTTACATGTTCTTTTCCTTCCTTCTTTCAAATAAGTAAACTTGGATCAATATTTGCCTTTGTCTTCCTCAGTAAAGGTCGTAACTAGTTTAGTGCAATCAACCACTCTGATCTTTTAAACTAATTATCTTGTAAAAGTAACCTTCAGTGCTCCAATGGTTAACATTTTAATGCCTACTTTGCAACCAGAAGAAAATGGATGGGAGGGAAGAGGGATGCGCTAGGTACATACTCAAATAATTATTACTACAGAAATAATGCTGCTTATTGTAACAATAAGGTTAGTCATGAAGTGAGATCCTAGATAAGCTATGTATTTTTACAAGGTGTAAGTTTGGTATTTAACACAATTGTATAGCAAGAATGTTATGCCTCATAATATATTGTTTAATTCCAGTGAGCTCAACATTTATGAAAATTCAACAGGAATTTATTATTAAATGTTATGAAAGCAAATATTTAGAACAAGATTTAATATCGTGTGATTGTTGTTAGCATGTTTGTAAAATTGACATTATGAAGGTAGATTTTGAGGTCTGAAATTTTCATTAGATCTCTACTTCATTGGTGATTTTTTTTTTCATTCTAGTTCCAAATACAGATGGAATTGGCTATGGATAATTCATATGATTTCAACATACGAAGCTCATGTAATGGAATTCCATCTGAGAAGAAAAACAACTTCCTTGTGTCTGAAGATCATGGACAGAAAATCTTAAGTATACTGCAGAATTTTAGAGAGCAAAATGTCTTTTATGATTTCAAAATAATTATGAAAGATGAGATAATCCCATGTCATCGTTGTGTGTTAGCAGCATGTAGTGACTTTTTCAGGTACTTTACCTTGTCTATGTCTCAAATTTTATGATATGGATAATGAAGTTTATGATATGATTAGCTCACTTTTTTCTCCTCAGTTATTTGCACAGGAATATGCAAAATAATTTTTAGTTCTTAAAGAAAAACTAGATAAAACTAAGATTAACAAGTGATTTTTGAACAGGAGAACTTAAAACTACCTTTTCAAAACTTGGGCCTTCCCAAGCCTATATTTCCCAAAGTTCTAGGAAATCTTAGTCTCTTGAAATGTTCTGGGAAGTAATTTTTTTTTCATATAAAGTTAGTTTTGTTTAGGAGATCCCTGCACTATATTATTGTATAAAAAGATGAAATGATAAGTTGAACAAACATGAAAACAGTTCAAAGAATATGAGTTAGGAAAATAAACTTTGGTTGTGTATTTGATCCATGTAGTACCTAAGGGAAGGGGCTCTAACTCAGAGAACTTAAAAATTTCTCCCCTCTTTGGCAAAGATATTCCTATAGTAGGGAAAAGTAATTCTTAGCAAAGCATTTCTCTGTAGTACATAAATTGTTCTGATTATAAATATAATATAAATGTAATTTGGTTTCCAGTGAGGTCACCCTACAGATTCTCCTAGCCATGACATTACAAGAATCCTGTGATGGGCTGGGGATGTGGCTCAAGCGGTAGCGTGCTCACCTGGCATGCGTGTGGCCCGGGTTCGATCCTCAGCACCACATACAAAACAGAGATGTTGTGTCCGCCGATAACTAAAAAATAAATATTAAAAAAAATTAAAAAAAAAAAAAAAAAGAATCCTGTGATGACAGTGGGTTGCTGATTCTACAAGGTTAAGGATCAGACACATTGCCCTCTTATCTGATAGTTGTCTCAAGGTAATACTGTCCTGTGGAGCCTTCATGGACAAGTCTATTTTGGTAATACCATAACCTTCAGCCTTCCTGGTTACACTGCAATAACTTAAAATCCTAATTGCAGTGTTGTTCATTACGCTCAATTTTGGAAGCTAAGTACACAGTGTTTAAATCCCTAATAAATACATTTTATAAAAACAAAATAAAATTTAAAATACCAAAACAGCATGGAATTTATACTATTTGAATCTTAATTTAACCCCAATTTTCTAATAAGATCTCACCCTTATTTTCTTCAGAGTAAATCTTAGGTGGACATTTAGCAAACATTTTTTGATGTCTGCTACTTGATAAACACTCTGTAGGGTTTTTTACTTTGAATTTGGGAACTGTGGCTTAGTGCTGCACTGTTTACTGGGGACCAGGAAGCTACAGTTATTGAACTAGCCGTTTGCCTAATTATAAGTCTTCATCTATTCCTCTCATTTCTCGCTTTCGGTATTCTGAGTTATTCCTTGAACTCCATTGTGGCTTTAAGTGTTCTTATATCCTGCCACTCTTGGGTTCCACCAATGTCTTCCCTCCTCTCTTCTAATCCAGCTTTTCTTCCATGTAACTCTTCTGCTCCTTTATCCTTCATATCACCTCTTATTTAAAGGAAACTGTATAGTATAATGATTAAATACTTGGTCTCTTAATACATATGCCCTAATATAAATCCCAGTTCTGCCATTTGTTAGACATGTGACCTTAGGCAAATTAGGTAATCTCTTCAGGTGTAAGTTTTCTCATTTGTCAGAAATTAGGGTAATAAAAATAGGATCTAACTCATAGGATCATTATAAGGGTTAACTGAAATAATGTATAATAATCATCAGAGTACCCACTATATTTAACTAATATTAGCTGATATGATTATTATTTCTAAACCTAGCAAAAATGGAAATAATCTGATTTGGACATACAGCTTGATTTCCCTATATTTTCATCCAAATAAAGTAAGAGGTTTATGTAAGCATTTGAATTTCAGTCCTCTACTCTTCTTGTTGACATTATTTTTTAATTAAATGTTTATGTCCATAGTACTTTTTTTTAGCTTACACCTTATTTTTTATAGGACTCCTTTTCATTTTTAAAATTACTATTAGACTAATATAGGTTTCTAATTTTCTGCCTGTTTTAAATAACACAAATGACAGATCCTTTTATTAAATGAATATTTAATATAGTTTTCATTAAAAAATATAGATAGAAATTTGATCATTTATACTCTTGTAAAAAAAGCTACCAATTCATAATTGTACATTATGATCAAATGTACTCACTGCAATGTTGGAAGGAAAATATAATATTAAAATGTCAAAAAATGTGCATAATGCATGATAAATACCCTTGATTATGTTTTTGGACAAAGGAAATTATGATTAACATGTAAAGTCATTTGGAATAAGAAATTGAAAAGAATTCACACATTTTATAGTAACCACTTTATGAAAACAGGATAAATATAAGATAAATGTTGGCCAGATACTTTAAATATGAGTAAATAAAGTATAGAAATATGATCTTACTTCTGTCTTATGAAAAGAAATGTGGAAACTGGTAGTAAATCAAAAATACATTCAATCTTATAGAAAAAGCATTTGCTTTCTTTAAATGATAACACTAATAGCTAATACTTTGAATTGATTAACTTATTCCTCTCAAAAACCCAATGAAGTAGATAGTATCAGTATCCCCATCTTCAGATGAAGAATTTGAAGTAGAGGAAAGTTGTCACCTCCCCAGGGTCGTACAATTAATAAGTGGCAGAGGCTATAAAACCTACTCAGGCAGCTGGCTCTAGAGGCCATGCTCTTAATTTTACCCTAAAGTAACTATAGAGATTTTAATAATTAATATAATTATCATTATAGATTAATATCTTTCAATTAATATACATTATTTAAAACTCCTCCATAATATGTAATATGGATATACTAACTTTTATCACTATTTTCATTTGGTTTCATATTAAGAAGTATTGAGTAGCTAGTAGTTTCATATTAAGAAGTATTGATGTAGGAAGTAGCTTATCATTCTCCTTTTTCCTAAGTTGTATTCTTAGTTTTAGCATTCATTAGAATGCTATCAAGTATGTTTCATAAATGTATTTTAAATCACCGTAAGTATAAAGGAAACCTCCTTCGGGTATATTGAAAATTACAGAGCAAAATATTCCTGTTTACTTGTTCTTTTGTGTTCTTTATTTTTGCAGGGCTATGTTTGAAGTAAACATGAAAGAAAGAGATGATGGAAGTGTTACCATTACTAATTTGTCCTCCAAAGCAGTAAAAGCATTTCTTGATTATGCCTATACTGGAAAGACAAAAATTACAGATGATAATGTGGAAATGTTCTTCCAGTTGTCATCATTTCTTCAAGTTTCCTTCCTATCCAAAGCTTGCAGTGACTTTTTAATAAAAAGCATTAATCTCGTCAATTGTTTACATTTATTATCTATATCAGATAGCTATGGTTCAACCCGTTTGTTTGATCATGCATTATACTTTGTACAACATCACTTTTCTCTGTTATTTAAATCCAATGATTTCTTAGAGATGAATTTTGGAATACTGCAAAAATGTCTGGAATCAGATGAATTAAATGTTCCTGAAGAAGAAACAGTACTGAAGGTCGTCCTTAATTGGACAAAACATAACTTAGAATCAAGGCAAAAGCATCTGCCTCATTTGATTAAGAAAGTAAGATTACATCAGTTATCCGAGGACACACTTCAAGACTGTCTTCTCAATGAAGAGTGTTTACTCAAAAGCACAAACTGTTTTGACATAATCGTGGATGCAATTAAATGTGTACAAGGTTCTAGTGGACTTTTCCCTGATGCTCGACCATCCACAACTGAAAAATACATATTTATTCATAAAACTGAAGAAAATGGAGAAAATCAATATACATTTTGCTATAATATTAAAACTGACTCATGGAAAATATTACCCCAATCACACCTGATTGATTTGCCAGGGTCTAGTCTGTCTAGCTATGGAGAGAAAATATTCTTGACTGGTGGTTGCAAAGGGAAGTGTTGTAGAAAGGTTCGACTTCATATTGCTGAGTCTTACCATGATGCCACCGATCAAACCTGGTGCTACTGCCCAGTCAAAAATGATTTCTTCTTGGTATCAAATATGAAAACACCAAGAACCATGCATACATCAGTTATGGCTCTCAACAGATTATTTGTCATAGGTGGAAAGACTAGGGGATCTCAGGACATTAAAAGTCTCCTAGATGTTGAGTCATACGATCCTCTTTCTAAAGAATGGATATCTGTTAGCCCATTACCTAGAGGCATATATTATCCAGAAGCAAGTGCATGCCAAAATGTAATTTATGTTCTTGGATCAGAGGTAGAAGTTACAGATGCCTTCAACCCATCACTTGATTGCTTTTTTAAATATAATGCTACAACTGATCAGTGGTCTGAACTAGTAGCAGAGTTTGGGCAATTTTTTCATGCTACACTAATTAAAGCTGTCCCTGTAAATTGCACACTGTATATATGTGACCTTTCCACCTATAAGGTTTATAGTTTTTGTCCAGATACTTGTGTTTGGAAGGGTGAAGGGTCTTTTGAATGTGCAGGTTTTAATGCAGGTGCAATTGGAATTGAAGATAAGATTTATATATTAGGTGGTGATTATGCACCAGATGAAATCACAGATGAAGTACAAGTCTACCACAGCAGCAGGTCAGAGTGGGAAGAAGTTTCACCAATGCCAAGAGCCTTAACTGAATTTTACTGCCAGGTGATTCAGTTCAATAAATACAGGGACCCATGGTTTTCTAATCATTTCTAAAAGAAGTATGTGCTTGGACATTCTAAAACTACTCCATTCTTGTAACATGGTAAATCTGTTTGCCATAATGATTGGTAGAAAGGTCTTTACATCTTACTAAAATAAAATGTTCCTTCTATTACAGGACTACTATGTATGTATGCTAGCTATGAATATACAGTTCCCAGAAATTTATAATACACAATACATTTACCAAAAATTATGTTGAATGTAATTTAATCTTGGAGAATACAGAATACTTAGTATTTTCATATGTAAGTAAAAGTCATAGGCTTTGATACTTTGATTTTTTTTAAGTACTTCTCCTATGAAAGATTAGTTAAAACAAAGTTCACAGATTTGTACTATGTAGATGGGTAAATCTCTTGAGGTAGTAAAAATGAATTATACACACTACATTATAGGACGTGAAAGAAAGTATAAGTAGGTGAGAATCCTTGCTTGATACTGTCAGCCTAAGAGTTATTGAATTCCTGTTCTTTCTGATCTTAGGTTAACTTTTTTAAACATTTCTTTCTTTTACCTTTTTTTGGGCCAGAATTTTTCTAAAATGAAACATATTTCCCCATCATTCTAAACAGTAAACCTACATTAGTTTTTTTTTTTAGTAATTCAGCTTAATAAAATCATTTTGTACCAATATAGAATACCATGCTATTGACAGTTACTTAAATCTTTTAAAACTGATTATTTTTGTTGTCAGTTTAAATACTTTAGCAGTATACCTTTCATCATATTTTTTGGCTCAATAGTAAATTAACACTCCTTATTAGTGGTTCTAAGTTATACCTAGACTGAGTTTATCTTAACATGTAACACATGTAGTGATATTCTTATATTCTAGGATGGTAGTCTTAAAATATTTTTTTTATGTATCAATGTCAGGTTCCAACATAATTGAAGATATAGAAAATTTGACCTCTAGATAAGTGGATCTTATCATTCCATTTCTTAAACTTTTTTCAAATTTCAGCTACAGTAAGAAATTTTAGGATTTATTTGTCACCATATCAGTTTTCTGCAATAACATATACAACCTTTAAAGCACTATTCTGGTTTACTCCTTCGGTAAATTACTCATAGTAAATTAATTTCTAATTTAAAAAGATGACTAAGCTTTTTGGTATTGATAATAGTATTCACTACCTGTTTAAATGTTTAATTTTCAACTCAAGTAAAAAGAATATTGGTCTTGTTTTCAATAGATGGTTCTGTCTTGCAAGGAAATGTTTTTTTACTCAGTATAAAAGACATTTTACATTTTAAGATTCCTGGTTTATATCTCAGGTAATGTGTAGATTGTATTTCTCTGGAATCACATGTAGTTTCATATACTTAGTAGTAACTTTTAATCTGTAGTAAATATAAAGTGGAAATGTATTTAAATGAAGTTTCTTTTATTCTACCACAAAAAATTATGAAAATAAGTTTCAAATATATTTTTCAATATCAAAGAGAATTTAGAGTACAAACAGGGACTGTCTCCAATGAGGTGACAGTTACATAAAGAGAATTCTATAGAATTGGTGGCCTTCCTATCTAAGCACATGATTAGTTGGCTCTGCCCTTTCCTCTAGGTGTGTGTTTAAGAAAGAAAATTTAATGGAGGCTTCTCTATATTTGTGTGCCTTTGAAAACACATTATTTGAGAAAGACTATAACAGTAAGTGACCTATATTTGGATTTACTGAACCATTAATTTAAGCATATATTAATAGAGTATGTTTAAATATTGTTGTCATCACTGACTTTAGGAATTGTTCATCGCTTCCAGAAAGGAGAACTAAAGCAAAACCAAATCCTTTTCTGATACTGTTTCATTATTTTATCATCTTGATTTCTACCATTCTTCTCATTGGCCATTGCTTTATGGTAATGTTTCTAGAAATATCCTTCTTATCAAAATGTAGGTAGTTCCCCATGAATTTTGTTTTTTACCTTTTTCTAATGCAGATTTTCTGCCTTAGTTGCTACAGGGGCTGTGGGTTATTTCTTGATCATTTTCATGCATTGTCATTCCTTTATAGCACACCTTTCAGCTCTTCTTCAATTATCACTGTGAAGAAAATACTATGTCTAGTTATAAGACCCCAAACTCTTCCTGTATTCACTATTTTTTCTCATTGCCTGTGGGCTTTGCACCACTAACTGATCTTCTAATTGAATCTTGTTGTCGTTGTACTTTCATTTGATCTATATGCCTTAAAAATGATTCTGTCTTTAGATTCCTCAAGGAATCCATCTACACAGGTTTAGTGCTGGGTATATGCTCTAGTCTTGCCAATCATAGCTTCACTGTCTAAGAACAAAATGTATCATTCTGATCTCATCATTCTGGATTTCTGACATGCAAATCTCAGCAATCCCTCAAGTCTATTAACAGTACCTCCAAAAGGGGCCATCTTTTCTGTTTGTAAATTTAGGTAAGAAAAAATAACATTCTTTTATGAACTCTTCCCTTAGTCATTATTTTCAAATTCTTTCTTCCTTTCATTTTATCTTTCAGCCAATGCTACAGCATAAGAGACAATTGTGCTCATTTTCCAGATTGTTGTCATTCCTGTGGAGAAATTCTGCATAACATTTCTAAATTCATTATTGTTTGTCTGTTAGACTACATTTATATTATGCATGAAAAATTATTTGAATATTGTGCTATCTTTAAAATTTAAAGGTATATGTCAATAAGTATAAAAAGATTAATGTATGAGATAAAATTCAATAAATATTCCTAGAGTGACCTCTGGATTTGGGCTAAAATCTAATGTAACTTTTGTTCATCTGCAGCCTTTGAGATAAATAATATGAAGAATATTTGCATAATCAAAATTAACTGAATTTCCATAATATTCAACCCTGATACTGGAAAAGAGGGAGTTCTTACATGCTACCGTTGGAAGTTAGATTATTTGAGAGTGACTTTATACTGCAATATGATTCCATTTTCTAAGAGGAACAGCTGAATATGTATTGAGTGTGCTTAGCTCAAGGTACATCACTTGAAAATCAGAATTGCACAGAGAAATGCATTTGTTTATATTTTGATATTTGAAAGCAAAAAATACTGTGATGTAATGAATAAATAGTTAAATGTATAATATTACTTTGAGATTTTAATTGGATCTAGTATTCTGGAAATTATCTGTATTTAGAATTGAAGTGTAATATCCCAAATGTTTTTTCCAGAGGGCAGCTCTGGAGGAACTCCTAAACACAAGGGCTGAAATTTATAGGAAACCAGATTTATGTCTAAGAAACAACTTTACTCCACGAAGTCCTCTTTATGAAGTCCTACTTTAGAATGCGACTATTTATCAAGGACTGTGGCGTTTGACAAATTGTTAGCTCAGTGATTTCCTGCACAGGAGTGCATGACCAAAGATTTTTGCATTCTATTTATACATTTTGATTTCAATCATTTTCCTTATATGGACTAATTGCTTCTTCCTCTAGTTAGCAATTTAGATATCTGATTTCAATGGTTGTGCATACTCAAGATTTTTCAATAGGACCTGAGACTTCAAATTGTTTAATTTGAGGAGTATTTTGGTTAACGGGGATTTTTTTTTCTTTTAATCACTCAGGAAAAGTTGGTAAATGGTGCTGACATTTATAGTGAAATATTGACTGGGATTTTCCCTTATACTTACCATAGATGCATGTTTGTCTTATAGTGAATAAAAACTAAAAGCCAGTTTCTCTGAGCTTTGTTTTTATCTTCATGGAAATGTATTTATACAACCAAAGATAGTGATTTCCATTGATATTATTTAATTTTGAACTCTAAAAAATTATGTTTATAAATTATATTTGATGACTGATGCTTAGTCAAATTTAATAACAAAATAAGAAATTTAATCATAGAATGATACTATTATACATTTATCAAAAGGTAAGTCTTCTAAATCATAGACTTCAAATTTGAAATTAACCTTGAAATCTAATACAGTTTCCAATCTGGAGTAGAAATTCCCTCTAAATTTGAAAACCTGGACATGTGATTTTTTTTTTTTCAGCTCTCAGTGCTTTAAGAGGTAAAGAATCACCATCTTCATTTTTGAATTGTTCTATTAGAAACATTGGAAATAGCTCTGAATTGCTATAAAACTTCCAGCGGTTGATCAGAGGTTTCTGACTCTGTCTGCAAGTCATTCAAGTGTTTGAAACAGTACCATGTCTCTCATCCTTCCTAAACAGGCTCTCATTTTCATCTCCCACAAAGGCTGGATTACATACCTGTTCCTTATACAGTTGCCTCAGAGAATCTATCCCTTGCTTTTTTCTTTTCTTTTCTTTTCTTTCTTTCTTTTTTCTTTTGGTGGATTGAGCCTGACTAGCATTGCAGAATCTATTTCACATTTGGATAGTGCCTCACTGTCTATTCCCAGTGTACTTAAAAATTAAGACCTCTCATTCTCTCATCTATCTCTTTAGCTTTTGTAAATCCCACCAATGCTAGAGCTCTACTTGCTTTCTCACACAATCATAATCATTTTCTGAGTGAGGAATTCTAAAGCAAACTTTAATGTCAATCTTTTGTTATTTTATGTAGTTTTCAAATTTTTAGAAATACTCTACAAAAGATTTTAAAATGTAAACCAAAACTAGTAACCAAAGCAGTTATATAATAAGAAGTAGTCAATAAGAGGACAATTTTCTTAGCAATTAATAGAGACCAGCCTATGATGGTAACTATTTAAATCTGGAGATTCATTTATGGTGTTAGTTTGATAGAGAATGATATTTTCATGAAACAGGGTCATAAATAGCTTATGGGCCAGGGAGCTTTTTTCATTTCATTACCATTGACAACATTTCCAACCATAATACCTAACTAGCTCAACAAATTAAGCTATTGGGTTCAAATGTAACAAGGTTGCTGAAAATAACTCAAGAGTACAGTCTTCTGGTAGTGAGCATCCCATTGTATAAATATTTTATAAATGTCTGTCTTCCTCACATAACTAGAAGCTCTTAGGGATAGGGACATAGCTTCATCATTTCAGAATCCAGCAACTAGCACACTGCCCATCCTAATAAGGCACCCAACAAACTGATATTTTATTGAGCAATAGGTGAAGCAAAATATATTTATCATAGTTATAGTGTAATTGAATGAAATTGATATATCTGCAGTCTGTTTTCATGTACAAAGGAAATTATTTTATGTTAAGAGTTTACATTTTAGAATGGTACTACATTGTACTTCAGTTATCAATGTATGTGTTAATTCTTTTTATAATGCCTAATAATTGTTTATGTTTAAAGTATGAGAAAATTGGTTTAGGCCAGTTTCTATGACTTCAGCTTCTGTTTCCTTTGTTTACTACACAGAAAGGTTAATCAGAAGCATTTTTTTGAGAGTAAAATCACATTATTCACTATACTGCCGACCTTTGGAGAGCATGTATAGCTGATTGTATAGTCGTGTATGTATAATTAGTTCTTGAAGGTGAGATTACAGATTTAAAGTCATTTATTCACTTAATTCTTTAGTGCTTGTAGATTGTTTTGTTTTCATGAATTTTAACTATAATATCTTCACTCAAAGGCAATAATGGATAAGACAATGACTGCAAGTTTCTTTAATACATATGCAAGCCCCATTTTTCCTATAAGAGCATGATAGCTTCAGTGATCTTTCTCCCACTTGGGTTGGGGGAGGATAGTGCTCAAAGCTACTTGCACTGCATACACGGGTAACTTACTACATTTCTTTATTAGTGGAATGTGGGCTTTTGGATATGCTATGAGAAATAAAATCAGCATTTTTGCAGGTCCATATTGAACATACTAACATGTAGTGAAACTTTTCAATTCTATAAAGTAATTATTTATTAAAATGTATCTCAGAAAAAATATATTGTCTGTATGTATTATTACTAGAAATAAAAGAGGTAGAGAAAGGCAATGCAAGGGCTCTCATTTTCTTGCCTCTCTCCAGTGTCCTAAATTCCTGAATGACTCTTATGGGTCTCAGAATTACTGAGAACTATCTGGGATGGGAGGTATTGTCAGAAGGGGCTTCATATTTGGGATATGTGCAACCATGTAGACTTCAAGATGGACGACCTAGTCTGAAATGAACAGAGTAACCTTCTCCAGGTGAGTCATAAACCTCAGACCCTGACAGAGTTAAGAAAGAACAGATCAAATGTCCATGAACCACAGGTAACAACCACAAAAGCTAATCAAATGCACATGGTCTGGAACTGGTCAACCCTGACTCACTGGATGCTAGGCATACAAGAATAGGTCAGCTGCCAGGGTGCAAGCCTTTCTACCTCATACACCCAGATATTCATGGCAAGGAGCTACAGAAGGGGCCAAAGTCTGAAGTGTAAGTGATATTGTGAAGAGATTTCTAAGTATTTGCATTAGACAGAAACTCTCTTTTAAATTTATTCTTCCCTTTTACTTTATTGTTTTATTTTGATTTTTCCTTTCACTTGTTTATTGATTGATTGGTTTTGATTGGTGCTTTATAGGTCTACCTAAAGGTAGAATTCACCATGGTAATTCATGTCCTGTAATTTTCCTCCATTCTGGACAGGGCCATTTTCTAATCTGTTTTTGTTTTTCCTACATGATGAACTAAACTAGAAGTTTACTAACTGACCTTATCCCCCAGGTCCTTTTACCAAACTGTGGCCCAAATGGAAACAGTTCCTCCTTGGAAATCCAACTCTTAAAAAAATGAGTATTCTCTGAAGCTCTCTGATGCTATTACTAAAGTGTGATCCCAGCTTATTGCTCTGGACTTTTTCCCTTATTTCCTCTAATTCCTCCATATGCCCCCAGTTTTCTGTAGTTCTCTTTGCCTTCAAACATTGACTCAATACCTTCTTTTTAAAATAGAAGCCTCTAACACAGTTTATTCAAAATGTAAGACTATGTAGGTAATTGGCCTGCCACTAGGTTGTTATGGATGCTCCCCTTAAACCAGAGGTCTCTTTTAGTCAACATTTGAATACTTGCAACCCCCAAGCAAGTGAAGCTTTCATTTTAAGTCATTAAACATACTAGTTAATTATTACAGTCTGATGTTGGCTTTTGGACTTCTTTTCCTAAGTTCTAAACCAGGCTGAATTATCCCCCCTTTTCTCTAATTAAAGACAGAAGTGCTTCAGTGCCAAATTTCAAAAATCTCCTTTCTTACAGAAAATGAATTGTAAAAATCATATATAATATCAGTTTGTCACCTTTCCAATCACTAAGAATCACATAATATGAAACTATGAGATTTTATGCATTTGTAATATAAATTATAAAATTTTTGCTAAAAAAACTATTTGTAGCAATTTAGTCATTCTACTGATTTTAATTTGTTTACATGTATATTTTCTAGAGAAAGCAACAGTAAGTTTCACTTTTCACTAGGGATCCAAAAAAAATCTCAAAATGTTTGGTGTTGGGGGCTGGGGTTGTAGCTCAGTGGTAGAGCGCTTGCCTAGCACTGGGTCAGTCCTCAGCACCACATAAAAATAAATAAATAAAATAAAGGTATGGCATATCCATCTACAATTAAAATTTTTTTAAAATGTTTAGTGTTTGAGGTTTTCAGAACTAATATAAAAATTACTGGATTTTGAGGCAATGTGGCACTTGACCAGACTACATAAGGAACATCAACTATTTAAAACTGCAGACATTGTTATTAAATACTTCTTAGAAAACCCATATTTCCAGGATAAAATCATTCTGTAGATATAAATGTTGTGGTTTTAAACTTTTAACTTAATAAGCCCTAACCTAAGACAGTGAACTAAATAATATTTATAAAAATCTTAAAAATAGCTGTGGGAGCTATCTTAAAATAGATTTTAGACATAAATATTAAACAGATCATTCTAGTATCTATAGCGTTAAGTTCCACAGCACCTGATAAATATTTTTGCATTTCTTCCAAGGTCAGGGCTTGCTTAACCTGATTTTGCTCCACTGGTAATTAGTGAATCTTCCATGGGAAGTTAATTACCCTTCCATAACCCTGACCAAAATGTATGCTGTAAAATGAATTTAAATTTTTTAATCAAGAAAAGCCTGTCCCTGTGGGTTTTTCAGATTTAAAAATCCAATTAGCTTTAACATTTTTCCTTTTAGAGATTAACCAGCCTTTTCTACTATGAAACATTGATTGGAATTCAAACTATTTAGAGATTTTTTTTAAACAACCTTTTAACAAATCCGTAAATTTTTCATTTCTTTCACAAATAGTATTCACCTCATATCTACTCCATAATATTCTTCTATTTAAATATAGTTCACAGTTGTTTTGCAAGCCCATATTAATATGCACTCCTGCTTCTAAGAATTTTTGCAAAGAAATTCTTCAAAAAATAGTTTAAAATAAAGCATCTACATTTCTTTCTCTGATAAGTGCAATGGAATTTTGCAATGGAATTTCTACCATTAATGTACAGTGTCATACAATGTTCCAAAATTTTGAGTGTTCCTCAAATTTGCTTTAAAAAATTAAATAATCATCTGAGGAATGCCTATTAAAGCCATATCCAGGACCTTGATTTTGGAGATTTCTATTGAGTAAATTCTAGATTCAGGTTCTGGGAACCCACATTTTTACAAGCACAGCAAATAATTATTATTGGTGAGCAAGTTGGGAAACAAATGGAAATAGAGTTTGAGAATCCATATATGAAATCAGACACACCTGGGTTTGAATCTTGTTTCTATTGTAGAGAATGATGTATATGCTATAGAAGCTTGAACAAGGTCCTTAAACATTCTGTGGCCCAGTTTTCTCATCAGTAAAATTGGGATAATTGTTATATCTCCCACAAAAAGTTGCTGTGAGAATTAAATCATGCAAGTGACATGCTTGACACAGTGCTTAGATACCAGGAAATCTTCAATAAATGTCTCTGCCTCCTCCTTTTCTTTTTCTTTGTTTGATTTCATCAGATACCAGCTTTCCTCTAACTCTAAAATGCTGCCACAGTCTTTCAAGTAGACATAAAATATTAAGTCTGAAAATACCCAAGGCTACCTTAGCAAAGGGAATTCAGATGAAAAAGTTAAACTTTGACTAATGTACAGTTGAGTTTTGACTTGCCCTAAACATTCCCTCTTATGCTCAACCATGAGTTTCTTATTTATTATTCATTGAACATCCATTTTTTAAAACTCTTTCAGAGTGTTATCACTATACTACACTTGGGGATATAATGGCAAGAACACCAACTCTGTTTCCTGTTCTCCTTGAATCATTGAGAACCTTGCTGCTTTGGTGAATCTGTTTATTTTGCCTGTTACCTTATATTACTGACACTTGCAATTCGGTCCCATTTTTGTTTTCCATGTTTCCTCGGGGTCTTGAGCCTAGAAGGTCCTAAGCTTTCACATCTTCTTTGTTCAGATGGGTTCTCTAATTTGCACCTTTATCCACAGTTCTCAAGCTCAACAAAGACTCCTGTGAATGATGCCAAATTAACAGAGCCCGGCTTGCCTACTCACCCATGACCAAAAGACTCAGCCAGGCAGAGCTCTTAAACAGTCTAAAAAGGGGCAGGGATTTTAGCAGCCTGTTGAGAGCCACAGCCAAAGGGGCCCCAGCAAACTTCCAGCTGCCAGCAAACTTCCAGCTGCTGGCTGATGATTGGCTCACAGCGGCCCCAGCAACATCTAGCTGATTGGCTCCTCTGCGGTGATGCTCATTGGGCTGTTTCCCTGCCCTTTCAGACCATGGAGCTGCTCATTGGGGGACTTTTTTGGCTCCGCCCACGTGACCCAGCCAATCGGCCTCAAGAGCAGGAGGATTGTGGGAGGTGGAGAGAAGCTTGTGTGGGAGAGAGAGGCTTGTGGAAAGCCGGTGGTGGCAGTTGAGGCTCTGAGGGTTTTTCCTGAGAGGCTGTTTTGTTTGGCGTGTGTGGTTCTAAAAATAAAGTTAGTTTCTTTTGACAAGTGGCTCCTGATTGTGCCCAGCCAGACTGCGGCATTTGGTGGCTCGCACGGGGAGCGACTGAGGGTAAGTGAAACTGCTCGCCCCTGAGGGCAGGGCGAGAGGATGGGTAGCCATTTTAAGATTCCTCTTTTATTTTGCTTCACTTTTGTTTTAAGTTGCCTGTCC
Organism: Marmota monax; assembly: GCF_021218885.2. Lineage (NCBI taxonomy): Eukaryota > Metazoa > Chordata > Mammalia > Rodentia > Sciuridae > Marmota > Marmota monax. The sequence continues at coordinate 7,724,843 of NW_026692132.1, forward strand.
CTGGAGATGAGTGAGACGGAAGAAAAACCGCTCACATCTGAGGAAAAACTATTTACGTCTGAGGAACAGATAGGGAGAAAGGACGGATGCCCATGTCAGGAGGATAGAAAGGCTATAATGACTTTTTGTTGTTCCCTTTTTATTTCATTCTGTCTCGGTTTTGTTTGGCGTCATCTTGTTGGGTTGTATTATAGTAGAAATATGGGATCAGAAATTAGTAAAAAACAAACTGAAAGAGTGTTAAGTAAATTGTTAGAGGAAGGAGGCATCCCAGTAAAATCAAGAGCAGTCAGGGCATACGTTGATACAATACAAAAATGTAGCCCATGGCTTTTTAAGGAGGAGTTGTTAAATATATCACAATGGAACCATCATGGTGAAGATTTAAAAAGAATAGAAAAGAAAAGCCCAGGGACTCTGCCAGTTGGCACATTGCCATTGTGGACATTTGTATCTTGTTTGCTTAGTCCAAAGCCTTCAGTTCAGACAATGGTAGAGGAAGGAGAAGACATAATGATTCAAGTAAAAGAGAAGGTCTCTCAAGTTAGTCAGACAGAGGAAAAGATTCAAGAGAAGGCCTCTCAAGCTAGTCAGACAGAGAAAGAAAGTGTAAAACAGAAAAAGCCATCAGGGGGAAAGTTACAACCGGAGACTGCTACTAACACCTTTCTATCACCAGAGGGTGTAAGTGTCCAACCAACAGCGCCACCTCTACAGGAGACTGCTACTAACATCTTTCTATCACCAGAGGGCGTAAGTGTCCAACCAACAGCGCCACCTCCATATGCTGGGAGGCCCCCAACCCCCGCAGTTGATAGTTGGGATCCTGAGACAAGATCTCAAATATTAACATGCCCTGTATTTGAGGCAGGAGGGCAGCGATTTTACCAAGTTTTAAATTTCAAAACAGTGAAGCAGCTAAAAGAGGCTGTAACAACCTATGGTCCTCAAGCACCCTTCACTGTAAGCATGGTCGAATGCATTAACAACTTGAACATGACGCCAGCAGATTGGGCTAATATGTGTAAAGCTGTGCTAAATGGAGGACAATACCTGTTATGGAAGGTTGCCAATGAGGAATTTTGCAAGGAGACGGCTAGGCGAAATGCAGCAGCTGGTTATCCTCAGAGAAATCTAGATATGTTGTTAGGAAAGGGACCTTATGAGGATCAGCAGCAACAAATTGCATATGATCCTGGCGTATACGCACAAATTGCTGCAGATGCAATTAAGGCATGGAAGACTTTACAAGGACATGGAGGTTTACAAGGTCAATTATCTAAGGTAATACAAGGAGCTAATGAACCTTATGCTGAATTTGTAGATAGGCTTATTCAAACAGCTACCAGAGTTTTTGGGAATACAGAACAAGCAATGCCATTACTAAAACACCTGGCTTATGAGCAAGCGAATCGTTGGTGCAGAGATATCATTAGACCATGGAAACATGAAGATTTAAACACATATATTAAATTATGTAGAGACATTAATGAACAAGAGCAAGTCGTGGCAGCTGCAGTAAAACAGGCTTTAGATGCCAGAGACATTAATGAACAAGGGCAAATTGTGGCAGCTGCAGTAAAACAGGCTTTAGATGCCAGGCCAAGAACATGCTACAATTGTGAACAAACAGGACATTTTAAAAGGAATTGCCCCATTGGAGGAGGGTTTAACAAAACTAGGTATCAAAGGAGTAGAATACCAGGTATTTGCCCACGATACCGTAGAGGGAGACATTGGGCTAATGAATGCCGTTCTCAAACCACCATAGAGGGTACTCCATTATCAAAAAACGAACAAGGACCAGGTGTTTATCCACGATATCGTGGAGAAAGGCATCGGGCTCCATTGCCAAAAAATGGACAGGGGGGCCCAATGCTCCGGGGCCCAAAACCACAAATATACGGAGCACTGGAGGAACCCAGCAACCCCATCAGGGTAGTGCCCAGGACACATTGTCCATCAGATCCCTCATCAGACAAACCAGAGGGAGTGCAGGGTTGGACATCTGCGCCTCCGCCAGAGCAGTACTAACTCCAGAGATGGGAGTTCAAATCATTCCCACAGGGGTGAAAGGACCTCTTCCCAAAGGAACAGTAGGCTTATTATTGGGACGCAGCTCTTCTACTCTAAAAGGACTTATGATAAGTCCTGGGGTAGTTGATCCCGATTATGAAGGTGAAATAAAAATTATAGCCAGTTCTCCAAAGGGTATATCATTAAAATGTACTTATTAAAGCAAAAAGAAGGAATTGGGAAGGGGTATATATTCCCCAAAGATAAACTTAAAATAACCCTTTTTACTCTAAACTTTTTAAATTTGGATTCATCAGGACTTAGTGCTGCGGAAAGGCATATGTGTCCAAAAAATGTACATAAGCCCAAGGTACTTTGGAAGGATATTCTAACAGGACAATGGAAAGGTCCTGACCCAGTAATTGTCTGGAGTCGGGGGTCTGTTTGTGTGTTTCCACAGGGAGAACAGCAGCCGATTTGGATTCCAGAGAGATTAACCAAGGTCCTGACCCAGTGATTGTCTGGAGTCGGGGGTCTGTTTATGTGTTTCCACAGGGAGAACAGCAGCCGATTTGGATTCCAGAAAGATTAACTAAAGCGATTTCTACAGACCAAAAAGAAGATGATTTGGCTCAAATCCATAACAACTGATATCCAAAACTCCAGTTTGGCTATTCTTACATCTGCAACAGAACCAGGATGCTTTTTTCAATATCTATTTTATTATTGCCCTTTGCCATATCATGAAGTTCTATTTTGTTTTTTGAGCTCATACAGACCTAGGTTAATGTTTTGCTGATCAGTTCTATTTTTTGACTATAGAGTTTTTAAACATTGCAATGGAGATTTCACCTGTAAAAAGTTATAAGGCCTTTACTATAATGTTATGTGTTGTATGTATTATATTATGTGTGCACACTTGTGTTTTGTGTTATATGTTTGAATGTATGTATGTCCATATATCATATAAGATGAGCGCTCATGATAAAATGGATCCAAATATTTTTTTTTCACGTGATTTATATGGTTTAATTTAAATTGGGTAAACAACTGTTGAGGATTGTTTTAATATGTAAACAAAAAAGAAGGTTAACAGATCTGTTTGTTTACTTTCACCTTTCCTTTTCATTATATTTAATAATTCTCTTAAAGATAATGTAAATTGTTAAGAAAATTGTTTTCTTTTAGTGCCTTCTGTAATGTTACATAATTTTTTCTTTAGCCATTATTGCCAGAATTCCTATCTTCATCCCAGTGCCGGTGAAGACAATGTAAATTGTTAAGAAAATTGTTTTCTTTTAGTGTCTTCTGTAATGTTACATAATTTTTTCTTTAGCCATTATTGCCAGAATTCCTGTCTTCATCCCAGTGCTGGTGAAGTCAAAGATAAAACCAATCTACAGCTTCTACAATAGCCATCACTGAACTGCTTGCAGAACTTGCCTGGACACATTGTGAGCTCACCTGTATGCATTGTGAACTATCTGTTGGTACAGCGAATTGTGGTAGTGCTGGAGTATTTTTGCTGATGGTGTCACCGGTGGTACAATTTTTCAAAGGAGCCCTCAATTGGCTTAATGTCATGGCATTTTGCATCCTCCTCTACTAGTGATGGTCTAAAATTTGGGGGCCAACAGAGGTGAGGCAAAGAACCTCACCCCCCCACAGGTGCAAAGGCCTATCCACAAGTGTGGCTGTATGCTGGACCGGTAGTCAGTGACGGGTATGATCCAATTGCAGTGGTACCAACCTAAGACAGGAGGCTGACGCCTAGAGGTCAGTTCATCCGATGACGGGTAAGGACCATATGTTGAATTGGACTGCCTAACAGGCACGGTCCCTAAGCCACATGCTTGTTGTTTAAACAGAGAGGGGGAGATGTTGAGAGCTACAGCCAAAGGGGCCCCAGCAAACTTCCAGCTGCCAGCAAACTTCCAGCTGCTGGCTGATGATTGGCTCACAGCGGCCCCAGCAACATCTAGCTGATTGGCTCCTCTGCGGTGATGCTCATTGGGCTGTTTCCCTGCCCTTTCAGACCACGGAGCTGCTCATTGGGGGACTTTTTTGGCTCCGCCCACGTGACCCAGCCAATCGGCCTCAAGAGCAGGAGGATTGTGGGAGGTGGAGAGAAGCTTGTGTGGGAGAGAGAGGCTTGTGGAAAGCCGGTGGTGGCAGTTGAGGCTCTGAGGGTTTTTCCTGAGAGGCTGTTTTGTTTGGCGTGTGTGGTTCTAAAAATAAAGTTAGTTTCTTTTGACAAGTGGCTCCTGATTGTGCCCAGCCAGACTGCGGCAGCAGCCTATGAGGAATTTTTAATCTATTGGATAATTTAACTTTACAAATTCAAATGCAGAAGAATGTATAAGTTTTTGATGGAACCAAATTCATTTTTTTCTTACTAATCTCCTACCCTGGTATTTGGCCCTTTATAATATGTTTTGTTGGCAAGTCTTAAGTGTCATGAGAGTACTCGCTTAACATTTTTAATTTAATGAGAATACTATTTTTTTATATGTTCTCCCATCATATATCCTCACCAAAATAATGCAGATTTGAAAAATGTGTAGAGGGGTCAGCTCACTGATATTTAAAAACACCAAATGAGGATGGCAAGTCATGAAAAAGCCCATTTATAAACAATGAGCCCCTTCATTAATAAGAGTTCTCCTTACTCTTGCACAGGTAATTAATGCAACATCAAAGGAGTAAAAGCAAGTAATATACCTTCCATGTCATCAAGAATATTGAGGAAATTTAGGGCTGGGATTGTGGCTCAGTGGCAGAGCACTTGCTTAGCATGTGTGAGGCACTGGGTTCCATACTCAGCACCACATAATAATAAATAGAGTTTGTCCATCCCTCCCATGCTCCCCCTCCCTTCCCCACTATGAATCCTTATATCAGATATGGATTATAGTTATGGATATATGCTCCTTATATCAGAGAAAACATTTGGCATTTGTTTTTTGGGGGGGATTGGCTAATTTCACTTAGCATTATCTTCTAGGGCAGAGGGGTGGGAGGGGAAGGGAGGGGGCAGGGGGTTAGCAAGGATGGTGGAATGTGATGGACATCATTATCTAAAGTACATGTTTGAAGACACGAATTGGTGTGAACATATTTTATATACAACCAGAGATATGAAAAATTGTGATGTATATGTGTAATAAGAATTGTAATGCAGTCCTCTGTCATTTATTTTTAAAAAATCAATTTAAAAAGTTTATAAACAAATAAATAAATAAACAAAGGTATTGGGTCCATCTACAACTAAAAAAAAATTAAATAAAAGAGAATATTGAGGAAATTTATACAATTCAAAGTCAGAACCTTAGTTAAAAAAAGGCAGTTGAAGGATCAAACTCACAGAGAAGTTACATCAATAACTGCAGGAGATTCAGCCCTGTTCTTCTCTGCCAACATCTCTAGTCTTACATAAGGCCATGAGTTATAACCATCTATGTCTTTTAAAAGCAAAAGGCAGGGAGCTATATTACAGGAAGTAGAAAGAAGAGACACTCAAATTCAGTGGCTGGGTCTCAAACTTCCTGTTATAAATTTCCATTCTCATTATGATGATCTCTTTTTGAACAATGTGAGAAGGCTACATATGAAGGCCCTGAGGTTTAAAAAGTGAAAATGGGTTTTATTTCTTGCATCTTCTACTTCAAGCACTTTAAACCATTAAGTCCCAATTTTCAATTCTGCAAATATCAATGAAATTGACATGGATACATTAAAATTGGTTGAAAATTTTAATCTAGAACTTACACATCATATATATATATATATATATATATATATATATATATATATATATACATACATATATATATGAAATGTATGTGTATATTTGCAAACACTTTAATTATTCACTTGTTTTCTCAGAAGAATAGAACTCTAAAAACAATATTTATTTCAAAAGTTACAATAAGTGGTACATATATTACTCGGTATAAGTTTTTATAGGTGTCCCACATCTGGGACAATGAGACTTAATGAGTTAGTTTCCTAAGCTGGGGTCTAGATGCAGTCTACATTTCTGTAGAATAATAGTATCACAATTTGAATGAACACCTGGCAGCTAGGTGTCCTTTGGAACAGACCAGTTGGCTACCCAAGATAGTTTTTCATAAGATGGAAGGACATTCTTGCATCACCAAGTCTATGTCCATTACCTATGGCCACATAACTACCTCAAATTTAATGGCTTAAAACAATCTCATTGTTCATGATTCTATAGGTCAGGGATTTCAGCATGAATTAGCAAGGACAATTATCTTTGCTCAACTTGGTGTTGGCTAGATGGATTCAACCATGGCCAGAAGGCTCAGATATCTAATAACTCAGATATCCAATAACTCCCTAGATATCTGGGAGTTATTTGGGGCACTTTAGTCTTCATCCATGTGGCCCCTCTCTTCATGCAAATCTCTTTCTATAGGGATGCCCTCATCAATATGGTAAGTACTAGCTTGTGGCTAATAGTCACAATTGATTGAATTAATTAATCAGAATTAAAGTTTAAAATTTAGTTTCTCAGTCACAAGTCACATTTCAAGTGATCAATAGCCACACATGGAAAACAGAGTATTTCCATCATAGCAGAAATTTTTGTTGGAAAGCACTGTTCAAGATCCTTTCTCCTGAGCAGAACAGTGTGGACTTCATTCCATAGTGGCTGACTTCCTTCTGAGCAAAAGGAGAATTACAGGGCCTCAAGGCCAGGGTTTGAAGTCTTATACCACTGCTATTCATTCTATTGCTCAAAGCAGTTCACAAAACAGCATAGACTTCAAGGGGAGGGAAAATAGACTCTAGAAAATAGCAAACACATATTTTAAAGGGTGCAGAGGAAAGAGAAATATGCTTTATTGAGCCATTTTTAACAAACTACCAACACATCAAGTTCAATTGTACTCTCTATAGGGAGTAAAACTCTGGGGGACACACTCACACTTTAGAATCTGGTTTCTTTCTGTCTTTTCATGATCTTGCGTTATCCTTGTTTGGCAGCCCCATTCCCTCATGACCTCTTCCTTTATATCCTCTCTTCATTTCTTTCAAAGCTAAATTCCCTTGTCAAACTTTGTGATCACTCCCATGCTTACACACTCAAATCCATTGTCTCTTTGTTGCATACTTACTTATCAATTAAAATTGTTCTGATTGGAACTTACTATAAATGCCCACCACCAACCACATCTACCTCCCTACCAGCATCTTTATCCACATACTCTGTCTTCCCCTCTACCTCCCACTTATAAGTGGATCACATTCCTTCTGATTCCCTCCTCTATCTTTAGCATTCATTTCCCCACTTTCATAGATTATTTTCATCAATTATTTTACAAACAAGATGATGTCATATCTCATTCAGAAACTGCTGTTTCTCATTTGTATACATTTTTTCCCACCAAAAAAATTATTTTTCAATACCATCAATAGCCTGTTAGCATTCTCTTTTCTATCAGTAGCTTCTACTCAGTTTATGATTGACTTTACCTGGATATATGTTTCTAAGTAACTTCAGAAATTCACCCTCTTCTGGTTTGCTATCTGCCTCACACTATCTCAATCCCTTATTCTGATTCTTTCTCTTTTCTCTGAACTCATGTTACAGTAACCCAGGCATCAGCCTTGGGCATATCATCTTCTTCATCTATAATTATTCCTTGGCTGATATCCAGACACAAGGGCTTAGATATCATCTATTTGTTGGTGGCTCACATGTGTATGATTCTAATCCACACTTCTTCTGAATTCATATACCAAAAACCCTACACAATATCTCCTGTTAAATGTTTGCTATTTAAAAACATAAGATTTCCACAGGCATGAAACCACCATATGACCCAACTACACCACTCCTCAGTATTATCCTAGAGAACTGAAGTCATCATACTATAGTGCTACATGCATACCCCTGTCCATAGCAGCACAATTCACAATAACTATGGAATCAGCCTAGGTATTCATCAATGGATGAATGGATTAAAAATGTGGTATATATACACAATGGAATTTATATTTACTCATAAATAAAAATGGAATTAAGTCATTTTCAGGAAAATGGATAGAACTAGAGACCATTATATTAAGCAAAATAAGCCAAACTCAAAAGATCAAGGGTTATCACAAGGCAGCCAGCACATTGCCAGGGTAATTTTTACTGTTCAGGAGGAGATAAGCCACCTGAGAAAATAGAGTCTGAAATAATTAGTGAAGAAATAAAAGACAGAGTCAAAGAATAGGTTTAAAAGCAGAGCACCTGATAGGTCCAGCTCACACAGGAGCTAGAACAGAACAATTAGAAAATGACTCCAGTGGTTTTATTTAAGGGGGTACATCAAAGTCAGGGATAAGGTTTCAGGGGTGGAGTCTTGCTTTATGGTGTCTTGCACAATAAGTTGATTGGCATCTTGTTAGGCTACACCCATCTCTGAGAGACTATATGGCTAGGTGGCTGCAGTGGGTCACCCCCTCTCCGGTGCTGTGTGGGACCTTTTTGGCAGAACTGAATGGGAGATCACATGTGTATAGGAGGTCTTAAACAGTAGGATTTCCACTGGAAGTTCCCAGATATCAGATTTTCCTATTCACTGGGCTTCCATGCCAATTTGTTCCACACATAGTCCATGGATGGCTCTCGACAAAGTATCATATGTTTTTTCTCATATGTGGAAACTATAGAGAGAAAAGGGGGAACATGGTGGGCAGGGATCTTATGAAAATCAAAGGGAGATCACTAGAGGGAAGGAACCAGGGTGTCGAAGGTGGGGATGAAGTGGGGAGCACTCAGGAGTGATACTGGTTGAATTGTATTATTATATTATGCGCATATTTGAGTATGTAACAACAAATCCCATCATTATTTACAACTCTAAGAAAAATGTGGAAAGAGAGGAAATAAAGCAAGATTTCCAAAACTAAACTTACGCTTTGACGACCAAGATATTCAGTAATGAGATCATCATCTTGCCAGTTTCTCAGGCCAAAGGTTTTGTAGACATTGTTTGCTCATACCCTACTATGTCCATCCATTAGGAAAAACGGTAGATTCCCCCTTTGTAGAATAACCACAATCACCATGTCCTTTTCCTCAATCTTATACAGAACATCTTCTCTTTTACAGAAGACTTGTTCTATTAGCCTCTTACCTAGTCTCATTGCTACACTTACACTCCTACACAAGTTAACACCAGTTAGATATATATAGATCAGATCATGCCTCTTTTTTGGCTCAAAGCTTTCTCATGTCTTCAGATTTCTCTAAGAAAACCATCAATGAAGTGTACCCATTCCCTTTTTTCTTTCTGACTTTCTTTCTTTGACTCTCACTCTCATTCAGCATACGCATTCTTCCCAAGGACTTTGGCACTAGCTATTATGTTTGAAATAATATTTCCCCAGCTATTTGCATGGCTAAATCCATCCCCCTATTCAAAGCTAATCTCAAATATCACCTTTCAATGATACTTAACTCAGGATCATTCTACTTAAAGCTACAACCATCCCCTTCCTGCAGCCCATCACACTCTGCTCTTCCTTTAGTTATCTCAGGGCACTGCTTATCTTCTACGATACTATGCGATCCATCCCTTATTCATGGCTACATCTGATAGACTTTAAGTTTGGCTAAGTCAGAAATTTTTGTCAGCTTTGTTTCACAGATACATCTCCAGCCTCTAGTTTACCCAGTATGTCTTAGGTACTAATATAATAAATATTATATAATCTAATATTCAATAAATATTTGTTGAATGACTGAGGCTTTAGATACTTGCATATTTTATCTTTCCCAACATCAGGACCAATAACAAAACTAATTTAAATACAATATGAAGTAGTTTGACAGCCAACATTAATTGTTCCAGGTGGTGAAGTTTTCTTCTGTCTAGTAACCTTAAAAGTAAATCAAATTTTAAGATGTTTCAGGACAAATTTTCAAGAAAATGAAGTAGGCCTTTGTAGATTTCATCAATTACTCTTTTTTTCCCCTCTGCTAATCTTTCTTTCTCATTTTTCTGACCAACATTACTTCTCTAAAGAAATCTAATACACAAACTAATTCCTTCTAACATATTAGTCCATAATAACATAGTAGGTACTTCATCAGGAAAATGCCTATAAGAAAAAGATTATTTTCTAAACTCATCTTGAAACTAATGTTTTCTGTACTATACTGTCCTTTGTGAATATTTGAGAAATTTAAAAATCAATTTTACAATGTAAAATTATTTTTATTTGAACAAGTCATTACTCTTTTGCTATTCATTCCCTTTAGTAGTAATTTGGTATAGGAAGCCAGACAGCTCTACACTACATTGTTTACCACATTAGTGACTCAAGTTTCTTTCTCTGAAAAATGAAAATAATCCTAGCATATTTGTTATAGGATCACTGTGAGAATCCATTGTGTTAGCATAAAAAGAACCTCTCCAACAGTGCCAGGCTCATAATGGAACCACATAAAGGTGAGGTTTTTATTATTGATTTTGTTTCTAATTTTGACATTTAAAATTTTCTTTTCAAATATAATTACATGGCTTTTCAACTTAGGATTCATATCTGTAGATACAGAGAACAGTTTGAAATAACAATTTTTACATAGTAGTTTTGCTCAATGATCTAACAAATTTTATACTTAATATTAAATAAATTAATATATGTATACTATATCTATTATTTACCTCCTTGTTTCTTTATTTCATTTTGAACTTCCTGAGGACCAGATCTGCTCTAACTAAAATTACTGGGGTCCCAAACTACCTAATAAAGTGTGTTCCATTCTGTAGCTGCTCAATGAATGTTTAATGGTAATATTTCAGCATTACTGAAACACTAGTTAATATTTTGTTCTTGAATATTTTGGTAAATTGCATTTTTTACTATTTATTTTTGGCAGTAGAGGCTGGATATACACATAGTATTTGCAAGGTTAAATCTATTTAAAACCAAGGGCTCAGTCAGCCTTTCCTCTGAATATTTTATCCCTTGATAATTAAATGTATGCATTAAAAACAACATAGAGTTCTAGCTCTGCTCTTTCATAGCTTAATGGAATTTTGTTTGATTACTGAATAGGTTTAATTTTTAAACATGCAAATATGTGTGGCCTAGTTACTAAAATGTATTTTAGTAAAAGGAATATAATTTAGGACACTCCCCACCCTTTTTTGTCCTGGCTTATTTAACCACATTATAAATGCAAATCAAAAGTTAAACATTTTATGCCTAGGCGGAGACTGAATAGCTGTGTGATATTCTCAAGGCAAGCCTAGCCACAGATCTTGATGCAGTAGACAACTTCATAGATACCAGCAGGTTCAAAAAGACAGTTTCGTAGAAAATGTCTCCAAGCAATTAGAATCTTTAGATGTGATGTCCCCAAAAAAGCTTCAAAAGGGAGCTCACACCTACTGGAAAGTCCAATATAAGGAGGTCTAGGTCATTAGGAATCCTGGTCAAATCCAGCTACAGATGTGGAAACTCTCAAGTAAGAGATACTAAAATTAAGAGTCTCAAAGAAGTGTCTGTGTATTGTGTGTTTGTCACATGGGGTAGAGGAAGGAATAATACTGATCTAACTTCTAGTACTGGGATCTGTGGTAACAGGTGGGTGGTAGAGGTAGATTAGGGTCAGGATTCCAGTTTCCACACACTAAGCTTCAAGGAGGCTTATCTAGAAGAGGAAGCTATTTGAAAATCTAAAATGTGAGGTTATACTTTCAGCAACCTTAAGTGAAGAGAAGGTCTGTCTCTGACCTAACAGGAGCAATAGTAAATAGTGGGGGAGTATCAATGATAAAGGTAATTTTACAAGTAACAAGGTTGATGTCAGAGACCCAGGTAGCAAGATGGCCAGTCCTGCCTCCAAGATAGATACCGAAGCAACAAACTCCATTAAAATTCTGAAATATAAAGCAAAATGATAGGTATTTTTTACATTAATCATTTAATCATCATAATAGTAAAATCTCTATTTTATCAGTTTATAAATAAGTAAACTGTTGCTTTATGGTTATATACCTTGGCCAAGGACACACAACTACTTAAGAGGATAAAGTTGGAGAAGAACCTTGTACTATTGTCTTGAAACCATACTGACTCTCAATGAAAAGTTTGTTAACTAGAATATTGAACTGACTAGAACACTCAATTCCCAGAAACCATATTTAGAAGTAGCAATTTGGAAAGTTTATTTGGTCCATGTTTTCTATTTTATTATTGGAAGAAATACACATTTAGCCTTTGTTCAACATCATAAAGCAATTATTCATGGGAATTATTATTGAAAAGTAAGTTCTCTTTCATTAATTAGAATGTTTTAAAGTTTGAGGATGATTGAACTGCACTATTGACCATTTCTACAGAGTGAATATCTCAGCTGACTATAAATTAAAATATGCTTGCTCTACAGAAATAAAAACAAACAGCCTATATAATTTTACTGTTTTTTTGATTTCTCCTTCACTCTCCTATTATTTAGAGAAATAGAATTGATTTTTATTTCCTCTTTCAAATTACTTTAGTCAGGAAACAATGAGCCATAGAAATCCTTTAAGGCTTTGTGATTTATTCAAATGATTGGAAAATCATTTTGATAATTTAAAAAATATAGGAAAGCTTCCTCATAATATTAGAATAAAGTGTAAAATATATTTGGAAAGAAAAATACTACAAATTGCTTAAAAGATTACAATTAGAATAACACAACAGGGTCATTTCTCATTTTAATAAAAGGCATTCAACCTAAATTGAAAGCTACCTCAGAGTCTACAAAAGAAAAATAGTGACCTCATCTCAAATATACATACTTATATGAGAAAGAACAATCACAAGGTAATGAAAACCTATATAATAGGCATATACTAATCAGTATTACAAATAGGACACATTTTTTCAAGGAGCAATAATAGCATCTTGCCTCTATCACAGTTTCTCATATTTATCATTTTTTAATATTGCAAGTATAGGAGGTAGATAGGCAAGGAACAAGCAAACATAGTTTATAATCACCAAATTACCATGCAATAGAAACTGAAAAAAACTTATTTTGTTTATCTATTACTATTTAACAAAGTACCATAAAATTTAGTTGTTTAGCATCAGTACTCTATCTCCCCCTCTTCATTTTGTAGATCAAGAATTCCAGAAGGAGTTGAGCATAGTGGCACATGCCTTTAATCCCAGTGATTGGAAGGCTGAGGCAGGAGGATCAGTGAGTTCAAAGCCAGCCTCAGCAAAAGCGAGGCACTAAGCAACTCAGTGAGACCCTGTCTCTAAATAAAATACAAAATAGGGCTGGGGATGTGGCTCAGTGTACAGCGCCCAGAGTTCAATCCCTGGAACCCCCCCCCCGCAAAAAAAAAAAAAAAAAAAAGGGATTCCAGAAGTTCCAGAAGGCTTTGGCTATGTGGTTTGTTTCTGATCAATGAAGCTTCAGTTGGGGCAGATCTTGAGGATTCAACTCCCAAGATGGTTTCTTCACTTACTTGTCTGCCAACTCTTTCAAGTGCTTCTTGGAATATTTTCTTCTCCATGTTAGGTCTTTTCCTTTAGGACCTCTCCATAGAATGTGGGCTTCTCACAGCTTGGTAGTATTCAGGTGGTCACACTTCTGTTATGGAGGCTGAAAAGAAAGCTGTCATTTCCAGGTTAGGGCTATGTCTAGAACTGGCACAACATCACTTCTGCTAGTTTGTTATTATTGTCACTGGGTTGATTTTAGTTGTTTGTTTGTTTTTCTTTTGATTTGGTCAGGATAGTCACAAGACCTGTCCAGCTTCAAGAAAGAGAAATAGACTTCTCTTAATCCAGAGGTGGTAAGGTCACAGTGAAGAAGAACCCTAGGGAGGTTGGGAGAAACTGTTGTAGTCATCTTTGCAAAATATAATCTGAAACAAACTCAAATCTCCTTTAATCTATATTCAGTGATATTTAGACTATAATAAACTGCTCTAGGAACTACACCACAAATTAATCAATCAGTGCATATGATTTTAAACATGAATATTAATGGTTAAAATATATCCCTCTGATTAAATTCTAGAACAACAATGATTAGATAAATCTTGACTGCTTTTCCTAAACCAGCTGAATTAAGTATGCTTAGAGAAATTGTCCAACATAGTATACCTCTTTTTTAAAGATTTTTTTGTAGTTATAGATGGATAGCACGCATTTATTGTATTTGTTTATTTTTAAGTGGTGCTGAGGATCGAACCCAGTACCTCACATGGGCTAGACAAGTGCTCTACCACTGAGCTACAACCCCAGCCCATAGCATATTTCTTTAACACAGCCTCTGAAAAATTCCTGTGTTGCTGCAATTCTGACACCTTTGTATAACTAACTAGCCCAACTTACTACTCACCAGATCTCCATCTCTGCCTTTTCTTCCTTCACTATTTCCCACTAAACCCCTTCCTGTGATATCCTGAAGTTTATTTGTTTTGCTTGTTAGGCAATGTCTCCACTCTTCTTTCCATTGTTCTCACCAATGTCCAATACTTTGTCCCAGAAACTGTACCACCTCTTTCTGCCAAAGAAACTGGAGCCAACCCATTCATTAGAATATGTCACAGCCTAAAATCTCCTCTGGGTTCTTTCCTAAGTAAACAATACAAAGAGACAAAAATCCCACAAGAATTAAAACCTTCATAAAAGGTACAGGCAAGAGCTTAGTTGGTGGCAAGAAAATAAAATGGAAATTATCTTGTAAAGACCCAGCAGTTCCAAGATTCTACTTAGGGTATGGAAAAGAACAGGAATCAGTATAAGAAATGCTTGAGGAAGAGCATGACAGGATGGATCTAGCTTCAAACTATGAAATCTTGGTAACAGAAATTGAGACAGATTGGAGCAATGAGATTATTTGGGGAATTCCTCTTTTCTATAGGCAAAGACATTGAGAATCTGAACACAGAAGAGACGGGGTTGAAAAGTTTTAAAAACCACTGAAGAAAGAAAATCAAAAAGATTGGGTAGATTTGGGGTGAGGTAGAAATATAACCAGTCATATCAGAACTTTGAATAGGCCCTTGCTTTTGTCAAACTGGGAGAAACTTCCTATGGACTAATATATGTTGAATCGAATGACCTCAGGCATACCTAATTCCTTGCAAAAGTAGTGTCTCATGAAAAGTGGCTTAAAATTACAGTTATTACTTTAGACGGTGATGCTGCAAAATCATTTGTTCTCCACATAAAACAAAAATATGTTCAGCTTTCTTTATGGCATAATTTATAATGTCCCAAGTCCACACGCATGAATGGAAACAAGTGTAATCAAATAGCCAACAGAGAAGTCAGAGTGATGTGCTTCTTAAAAATATCTCAGTGGTATTCTACTGTCCTTGAGCAATTAATTATAAAGCAATACTGGTATTCCTTCACTTGTACATAATTCCATCTTTCATTATTCATAAAGTGCTGAAGTTATGTCTTTGTTTAGGCTTGTTTTTTATTATTGTTTTGTAGGGCATATAATCCTGCTTATTTTTATTTGTTGTTGTGGTTTTCAGTAAGGACAGGAAATAGTTTTGAGTTAAATGATAACCAATTTAAAAACTGCATAAAAGTATTTCCATTAAACATCTGTGTATTTTAAAATAATGGCAACTCTTACACATAATAAACAAAATATTTTAAAATGCCTTAAGAACAGAGCAGAAGTAGGTACCATACAGACAAGAGCTCATGGGTGGTATAAAGCTGGCAGAACCTGGCTGAGAAGTAAATTTAAAACTGAGTTCAAAATAAATTTGGGATTTATACATGAATAAGTCAACAGTATAGGTCATAGAGAATAAACTCCATGAGAACAGAGAATTTTATTTGTTCTTGAATCAGGCCTTTAACCAATTTTTGTTGAATGAATAAATGTGGCAATTGAAACAGACAAACAATAGATTGATATATAATATTAATAATATAATAGTGTCTATCTTAATCAAAGCATAATATTGAGAATAAGGAAAATGTTGGTTTGATTATTCTGCCATGGGGAGATTCCATTCAGAATATTGCTTTTGTATTTATAATATAGCACATCATATTTTAAAATAGAAGAGAAATATTCTGAAGGACTAAAGTGTGAAGAGGCTAAAAAATCCTATTATGAGAACTAATGAAAGAATTGGGGAAATTTGACTAGAAAATTCTAGGTGGTATTGAAAAGATGGGATTGAAATATTCAAATATTCAATTATTTGAATAGATCACCTATGAAGACTTTATATTCCTGTGAGTCAGCGGTTCCCATATTATTCTTTGGAACATTTGTTGTCATATTTCTAGAGAATTTTCAGAAAACACAGCATGTAAATCACATCATGACCACATTTGATTTCTCTGGCGGGGTAACTCTTAATACCTAGATTAGGTTGCGACAATTGTTAATTGTGTAGGGTATTATAATAATATATTGTTCCTTCTTTTCTAGAGATACATTTAAAAATATTTGTAGATAAAATGAAAAATTAAAAGTTCAAACCAAGGTGTCCCCAAGTAAACAAATTAATTTACAATGGTCTACATGGTGAATGGGATTATCTCTAGATAATCAAAATTTGAAATTCTATTTCATCTCACCATTTAAGCCTTCCTCATGGCTCTTCATCTTAAGCACTAAGGGACATTCCCTGTCCAGTTTCCTCTCTAGTTTGTTATCTAAGACTTACAGGAAGAATAATTATGTACTGTTTTCCAGTTTGGTCTCCTACTGTTCACCTTAGAGGTGTTTGAAAACTAAGGGTGGTCTTTTGGTTCATAAAAGTTTGTTTCAAAGACTCTAGTTTTTCAAATGGATAAGAGTAATTTCAAGTAACCTACCAAGTTAGTTGTTAAGAGTTAATAAAACTTGATGCTCAATAAAAATAACATGAGTTCACTAAGAGTCCAATTTCACAAAATGCTTGACAATACTGCAAACTTCCTCTGTGTACATTCATATGCAGGTCATTGAAATCTCCAAATGTTCTAGAGGAAAAACTGTTATTTTTCAATTATCTTTGTTTGTTTGACTTGGTTGTAATTGTATTACTATTAATTTATTCATATGTTTGTAAAATTTTTATTACTGCCATTTTTTTCATTTTAAAATTATTGCTATTTTTCATTATTACTATTATTTTGTTCCTCTTCAATATGACTGGAGTTCTTTTGCTCATAAGGAAATCAGAACAGCTATAGTGGGTGAGCTAGGGGTTATTAACTCAAAGTTAAGTGGGCCAAAACAAAATAATTTCAGAATCACTGCGCTTTGAAAGCTCATTTTCCTACTGCTGCTGTCAGAAATGAACACAAACTTGTTGGCTCAGAACAGCACAAATTTATTACTTTGCATTTCTGAAGGTTAGAATTCCACCATGGGAGACCCTGGTTTAAAATTATTTTCTTACTTTTTTCAGTTTCTAGAGGCTGTCCTCAATCTTTAGTTCATGGTCTTCTCAATGCCTTTTCAAAGGCAGGAATGACTGGGTCATGTTTTCACACTGCCATCATTCTGACACTCCTATCTTCTCTCTTTTACTTCTAAGGACCCTTACAATTAAATTGGGCCCACCAAAACAATCCAGGAAAAATTTTCTGTCTCAATGTCCTTATTCACATGTGTAAAATCTATTCTGCCATGTAAAATAACATCTTCACATTTGGAGAACTGGGACATGGAGATCTTTGAGGGAGTATTATCACTCCTATTATAGACGTATAATTGGTTTACACATTACTGGCACCTAGAAATATTTCGTATTGCCAGCATTACCACTATTGGCTGATGGTGATAAGCTCATGCAATCCTGAAACAAATTAATTTTGAACTATTGGAATAATTTTAATAAATGGATTGGAAGTTATAGAAGAAGTACTATTATTTATTTTTTATCTATTATTCATCAATGACAGCAGACTGCATTATAATTCTTATTACACTTATAAAGCACATTTTTTCATATCTCTGGTGTATACACAGTATATTCACACCAATTCGTGTCTTCATACCTGTACTTTGGATAATAAGGATCATCGCATTCCATTACCATCATTAATAACCACATGCCCCCTCCCTTCCCCTCCAACCCCTCTGCCCTATCTAGAGTTAGTCTATTCCCCCCATGCTCCCGCTCCCTATCCCACTCTGAATCAGCCTCCTTATATCAAAGAAAACATTTGGCATTTGGTTTTCTGGAATTGACTAACTTCATTTAGCATTATCTTTTCTAACTTCATCCATTTACCTGCAAATGCCATGATTTTATTCTCTTTTATTGCTGAGTAATATTCCATTGTGTATATATGCCACATGTTTTTTATCCATTCATCTATTAAAGGACATCTAGGTTGGTTCCACAGTTTAGCTATTGTGAATTGTGCTGGTATAAACATTGATGTGGCTGTGTCCCTGTAGTGTGCTGTTTTTAAGTCCTTTAGGTATAGTCCGGGGAGAGGGATAGCTAGGTCAAATGGAGGTTCCATTCCCAATTTTCCAAGAAACCTTCATATTGCTTTCCATATTGGCTGAACCAATTTGCAGTCCTACCAGAAGTAGAGTGTACCTTTTCCCCACATCCTTGCCAACACTTATTGTTGTTTGTATGTATAATAGCTGTCATTCTGTCTGGAGTGAGATGAAATCTTAGAGTGGTTTTGATTTGCATTTCTCTAATTGCTTGTGATGGTGAACATTTTTTCATGTATTTGTTGATTGATTGTACATCATCTTCTGAGAAGTGTCTCTTCAGGTCCTTGGCCCATTTATTGATTGGGTTATTTATTTATTTATTTATTTATGGGTGTTTAGCTTTTTGAGTTCTTTATATACCCTAGATATTAGTGCTCTATTTGATGTGTGAGGGGTAAATATTTGCTCCCAAGATGTAGGCTCTCTATTCACCTCACAGATTGTTTCTTTTGATGAGAAGAAGCTTTTAGTTTGAGTCCATCCCATTTATTAACTCTTTATTTTAATTCTTGCAACACAGGAGTCTTATTAAGGAAGTTGGGGCCTAATCCCACACGATGGAGATTAGGGCCTACTTTTTCTTAGTCTAATAGAATTACTATTATTTTTATAGCCCACACACTGCTTGCATTACACCTGATAGACAAGTCAGAAATGTAACTGCCATTTAGTACATTGCTTCTGTAGAATAAACCTATCATGAGTACCCCCAAATCACCACCCCAAATGAAACTGACAATGCCAGTCATTTCTAAATCATGCTGTATTTTAGGAATCCATTAGGCTGTTGCTATCTACACTTTACTTTCAATTTGGTGTTTTAATCATGCAGTAGAATCTCAGAGAGACTAAAACAAAGGATATTTTTTTTGTGGAAGCTCATTCATTCAACTAATATTTATTATATCCTATCGTACACCAGACCTTGTGCTAGAAACTTCATTTTTAATGGTGAGCATGTCCCCTGTCCTCCTTGGGTTTAGTCTAATGGAAATAATTACAGGAAAGAGACAGCTACAAAAATCATACTGCTAATAAGTTGTGAAGCTGGGAAGGTCTTGTTGTGTTACTTTAATGAGAATGTTTTATAAGAAAGGGAAGGAAGATACTATAAGGAAAAGGAAGACAATTGGAAGGGCCAGAATGAACTATTGCCTGTTCAACTAATTTGATCTAGGACCACCACACTTGCCTGGCAAGCATGTACCCTTAAGTGCTACTGCTTTAAAAAGTAAAAGTTTTTTCTTATTAGTTGTTCAAAACATTACAAAGTTCTTGACATATCATATTTCATACATTTGATTGAAGCGGATTATGAACTCCCATTTTTACCCTATATACATATTGCAGATTTACATTAATATGGCAGAATTCCCTGTTTTCAAAAGCTCCAAGAAAATGGTTTGAAATATCATGAAATGACAATACAGACATGCTTTAAATTCCATGTTTCAATTTCTCTGACTGCAAATAGGAAGAATACTTATTGGAATAGAAATGAGAATTTCTATTTCCCTTATAGCCTTTGTTTTATTTTTGGGTGGACTCCGAGTTTTTTTTTTTATTAAATAATGGACAGTAAAATAAATTGTTTTCATCTCTTGAAAGCCTTCTTTTTTCTTTAATAATTTTGAACTTTTTCCTCCCTTTTGAGTATTCATATAGATGAGCATATTTGAAAAAGTAACCTGAATGGAATAGTAAACATATTTTGTAAAGCAACTGATTGTTACTATGGCAACATTGAATGTGTTTGACATTTAGTCTTTCCATTATTCTCTGTTGCTATAGAAATAAAACCTCAGATTCTGACACCATTTCCAAATTCTATTAAGATACAGCCCTTCTCATCCCTCAAGCAGGAGGAAGGTCCAATACTATTAGTGTACAAGATGCATTAGAATGGTTTCTAGCTCTAAGATACAAATGAGATGAGACACACTTTGCTACACTTTAATCAAACTGAAAAGAAAAAAAAATGCTTAAAAAAATAAAAAAAAAAAAAAAACGGAGGACAAAAACCCAGAAAGTAGAATAAAAGTAATTATTATTAGAACTCAGTCTTTGTCTTAAATATATAGAAAAACTTCAACTTATGAAATTAAATTTATTGAAATTTAAAATCCAATATTAATGCATAAAGAAGAGGAGAAACTTTTTTTTTTTTTAGTATGGTGGAATAAGTCAAAAGAGAACCCAAAAGTGAGTAATGTAATTACTTGAGGTTTAGATGGGTTTTTGTGTTTAAGAAAATATTTTATGATCTACTCAGTCACTTTCTCACTTATGACTGATAACCAGGATATTCTTACATTATTTAAAAATTATTATATGTAATCCTGTATACATACTTTGGCTACATGTTTTAACAATGGAGAAAATAGAGATTAAAAAGTAAACTGAGGGAGAGAGTAGTAAGAATGCAATGTAGGACTAGAGATGTTACAAAGGAAATTTATTGTTAGTGTAATAGAGTTGGGTTAGTATAGAAGAAAGAACAAAAACACATGAAATGATAAGCAGAAAGATCCTAAAGGAAACAGAGCCAAACATCCTGAGAAGGATGTTTTGTAAGATCAGTGGTTAGTGTTGTATGGTTTCTGGGCATAAGATCAAAGTATTTGGGTTATCAAGAGCTATGTAAGTTGCCAAAGACTTGTGAAGTTCATTCAGCTCTATAGTAACTTTGAAAAAAAACTGCTTCTTGCTGAGGAGAATAGATACATAATGATTAAATAAAG
Source organism: Marmota monax (assembly GCF_021218885.2). NCBI lineage: Eukaryota > Metazoa > Chordata > Mammalia > Rodentia > Sciuridae > Marmota > Marmota monax. The sequence goes on from NW_026692132.1 coordinate 7,746,065, forward strand.
CATAGGGCCTGTAATCAGGCAGTTCCACCACTTCCTTGCTATGTGATTTTAAGTAAGCCTCCAAATTTCTGAGCCTCAGTTTCCTTTTTCATAAATAGTGACATGCATTAAACTCTGCCTCAGTTTCCCTAACTATAAATCTCTTAGAAAAGATATGTGTGCAAAGTACTTAAAGGTGGCTAGAAATTATAAGAATGAAAGGAATTAGGACTGCAAACTGGGGCCCATTTTGCTGTATACTTTTGGTCTTTTGCTTCTGAAGTCAGAAATTTTTAATAAACTGAATAATTTGATGGAGAAGAACAAGCTTTTTGAATGACAGAACAAGGTTTAGAAGTAGAATGTGATATAGTGGAGAAAAACAATTGACGCCAGACTGTCTTTGAAACTTAAAAAAAAAAAAAAAATCTGCCAGCCCTAAGTAGCTAGTATCTCAACAAAATCTAAAGGAAAATAATTGGAAGAATTTCTGTGGAAAACATACTGTTTTTTCATTCAAAGAAAATTTTTTTAGAATCATACAAATTTCTGTTTAAAAGCTTTCAACATCATTTTATAATTTGTTATGGTTTGAAAGTCCCCACCAAATATTGAAATTTAATTCCCATTGTGAAGATAAAGAGGTGAGACCAGGTGTGACCTTCAAGTAATTAGGAGTATTTCATGGATTAATGGATTCATGGGTTAATTGACTATCTTAAGAATAGGTTTGTTATAAAAGCCAGTTTGTTTCTGTTTCTTGGATGTACCCTTTGCAATATGATGCTTTATGTCACCTTAGGACTCTGAAGAGTACCCTCCAGCAAGAAGGCCTTCATGAGATGTGTACCCTCACCTTGAATTCTCCTTCCATAATTGTATGAAATAAATTTTTCTTCATAAATTATTTAATATTAGTATTAGGGTAGGCCCCAAAAGGCTACAGTTAGGTTCCCTCACCAAGACTTCCTGTGGGCTATTTTATGTTTTAAGTATATAACCAGAAATCGCTTGTTATTGTTAGTCAAGGCCAGAAATACTCTGATTCACTGGGTATACACAAGGTCATGCCTCCAATATGTAACCTGTTGGCTTTGTGCCCCCTTTGTTTGGCCTGTACATTAAAAAGTGTCAATGTAAAAGACTTAGGGACTAATGGTAAAATGGGGGCAAAATGGAACTGGCTGGGTGCTAAAGCTCGAAGTTGGAGGCTGGAGCCTATGACCACCACTGAATAAAGTATGTCTACTATCCTAACTGCATCTTGCATCTTCTTCCACCTGCCAGGCTCCAAATCTTGTTTCCTGGGCTACAGCCCCTGCATGAGAGTTAGCATCATGAACAGGAGAGTGTAGCTCAGTGGTAAAGCACCCTTGGGTTCATGGTACCGAAAAGCAAACAAACAAACAAGCAAAAACCCCAAAAGGTATCTGAAGACTAGGAGAAAATATATTCAAAATATATATGTAATTAATAAGGAATTTATACAACTGGATAGCAGAAAAAAAGAAAAAAAAAAGCACCAAATAACCTAATGGTTATTTAAAATGGGCAAATGACTTTAGTAAATATTTCTTCAAAGGAAATACACAAATGGTCCATAGACATATGAAGAGATGCTACACATTATTAATTATGAGGGAAATGCAAATCAAAATCACAATATATCACTTTATGCCTGCTAGGATAGCTATTGTTTTTTTTTTAAAGTAAGTGTTGATAAAAGATGTAGAATAAAGGAAAAGCTTGTACACTATTGTAGAAATATAAATTGGTATAGCCATTATGGAAAACAATATGGCGTTTCCTCCAAAAATTCAAAATAGAACTATCATAGAATTAGGAATTCAGCAATCCTTCCTCTCAATATATAGCCAAAAAATATTGAAATCACAGTCTCAAGAATCAGGAGAATATTTGCATCCCCATGTTTACTGTAGCAGTGTTCACAATTGCCAACATATGGGGAAAAAAATCTTAGTATTTATGGATGAATAAATAAATAAACAAACTGTGATACACATACAGAAGAATATTATTCAATCATAAAAATGAAGAAAATTTTGCAATTTGCAATAACATGGATAAATCTGGAGGACTAAGTAAAAACAAGCCAGACAATGAAAGACGAATACTATAGAATCTCACCTATATGTGGAACCTAAAAACTGTTGAACTCATAGAAGCAGAGGGTAGAACAGTAGCTGGAGATTGGGTGGCAGAAATAGGGAAATGTTGGTGACTATAGTTAGTATTGTATTGTTTACTTGAAATTTGCTAACAGAGTATACCTTCTTACTATACACATAAACGCTAATGTGACTGTGTGGTGATGAATGTGTTAATTAGCTGATTGTTGCAACCAGTTCACAATGTATATGTATATCAAATCATCATAGTGTAGACTTTGAATACATATATTTTTGTCAATTATACCTCAATAAAATTGGAAAATACTAAAATTAATTAAAAAATACTTTTCTTTCCAACTGTGCAAGACATTATAATTTCAACTCATAATATCTTAACAATATTACCAATGAGATATTTCACATTGTAAAATATTCTACATCATGCTAAGTCTTGATATCTTCTATATATCTTATGCTCACAGCATATCTCAATTCAGACACTACTTCTTTTATTTGGTCTGTATTTGATTTTTTAAAAATTATATTTGAAAAGTAGATTCATAAAACTTACATTTCCCAAACATACTTGGAAATCCCTAATAACTGAATTTAATTGTTTTTAAATTAAAGTTAAATACAATTACAATTTAGTTATTCAGTTGGACTAGCCATATATCAAAGACTTATTTGGTCATTACATTTGGGTGCAGTTCTAGAATAAGTGTGTAAGTTTAGGTAAAATCTCTAGCTTGACATTAATATTAACAAAAATCAATTCAGTGAACAAAATATCAAGTTGGTAATGGCGTACTAATATTGGATATTATAGATTACCTTTAATCTCTTTCTGTTGGTTCATACCCACTCAGAGTTGATAAAGCTAGAAGAAATAATGAGGTTATCCAGAAAAGATCTTGTAAATAGCAAGGAGACTGAGGTTAACTGGAGGAAGATTAGACTTCATGATATGAAAGAAAAAATTTCTCAATACTTAACTCCTTCTAGACTTTATCCCTAATACTGAAGGAAATAGATTCAAATGGTGGATAGATTTTGGAAGAGGACAGAGAGAAGGTGCCTGGTCATTATGGAAGTGGATAGTTCTGTTACTTTTTCATCACGTTCAGCCAAAAAGCATCCACCACAACAAAACCAAAAATTATAAAGTAAATGTTTCTGCATTTTCTGAAAACAACAAAACTTTCTTTTGTTCTACTTAGGCAAATGTATAAACATGTTTCTTTGATAAAGTCATTAAGTAAAAATCTGTAAGATTATTCACTACATTTTGAAGAGCATATTTCACAAGTGCTTCCTATTTTATGACCTAGAACTCCTCTTGCAATATCCAGAAAGGATTCTCCATTGATCAAGAATATTCCATCATTTATTTATCAAATCTTCTTTCAGTAATTATTTTCTAGGCAATTTGCTAGGCAAAGAAAGAGTTGTATGAAGAAAGGTACTGGTTGTGATGAGAGCTCTCTTGAGTAGGGTTGCTAGATTTTGTAAATAAAAGTAATTCCAAATCTTGCATGGGACGTACTTATATTAAAACTTAGTTGATATTTATGTAAACTTCAAATTTAACTTAGCATCCTGTCTCATGTGGCAAACCTACATTAGATGAACAACTTGGAAGTGGAGGTACAGTGGTTGGAGAAGAAAGGAAGGCTTCCTTCAGGAAGTAATTTCTAAAGTGAATCCTGGGAATAGTAGAGAAGAGGCAGGGAAGAACCTTTTGGACAGAAATACAGAAATGCAAACTGAGTCCCAAGGCCACTGTAGTGAAGGAACTGAAAGAAGTAAAAACTGGGGTGAGGAATGCTGAGAATATGATGCCTGAGGGAAAAATAGGAGCCTTACCTTGCAGGATTTTGTAAGCCTTTTAAGGAGTTAGCACTTCAAGGTAAGATTAGTGAGATTACATATGCTAACGAACTCTAAGCAACTCATTTTGGCTACCGTTTGAATGGTACCAGTTAGGAAGCTACTGAGATAATTTTGGTGAGAGTGAATTAGGGGCCTGAACAGAGAGGCAGTGGGAAGACAGGTTCACTAGCTCACACCTCAACTGGAGACTGCAGAGAAGGAGACAACTACAAAGAGGAATAGAGAAGAGGGTTGAAACGGAGGAAAACCAGAAGCAGCACGTATTAGGGAAAACACTGAAAAAAAGAGTCGACAAGTCAGTTTTACTTATGTATTTATTTATTTATTTTTGAGTAGTCAAGTAAAAGAAGTGACTAATGGATTTTGCCAAAAGGAAGTCACCAGTGACCTTTGGCAAAGTCAGTCTCAGGGGAATGGTTGACACCAAAGGAAGTCGCAATTGTTTCAGTACATGATGCTGGCCTGGGAAGCCCGTTAGATTCAAGAATGTCAATTCTTCTCTGCCCTTTTAACAGTCGGTCGAGGGTGAAGGACAGGAGTAGAGTTTGGAGATGGAGCGGCCAATTCTCCAATCAGGTGGAACAGCGCGGCAAGCTGATCGCTAGGGACCAATCCTTTCCTAGAGGCCACTTGACTGACAGAGACAAGCACCAAAGACTGAGCGCAGAACGGGAGGCGACTCACAAAGGGGCGGATTCCAGGGCACTAACCCGGAACCGGTTTGGGATTCGATTCCCATTGTGAGGCCTGGCCTGAGGCGGGCTCTCGCCCAGAATGGTAGTGCCCTTCGGACCAATGGATGAGCCGCATCTAATGAGCGGCATGTACTCCAGCCAATGGAGGGAGTGAGAAGTTGGTGGGCGGGGAATTAATGAAGCGTCCCTTTTTTACCACCCTTAGAGGCGATCTTGTGGAGGTGCTGCCAGGGTCGCAGGTGAGCAGTACGGTGCGGGAGGAGACAGCGAGGGTGACAGGCTCTACGGACAGTGGGTGTCCTCGCATGGGGGGAGGGTCCCGGCGGGGTCAGCGGCAGGTTGCGTCTCGCCGCTACCAGCCTCTGACCCTGGCTTTGCAGCGTTAGCGGGACTACAACATTTGAAAGAAGTACCTAGCGCGGCTGTCCCTGATGGGAGAGGGTTAGAAGGGCCCAAACCCCTGAAACAAGGCTGCGGAAGTTTCTGAACACCCAAATCGGGACTCCCATTAAATATTCGGAGAAAGGAATCCTTTTCCAAGTTGCCCTGGCTCTCACCAGGTGCAGCCGCATCATGTGGCTGAGTCAGGTGCGCGCCCCCTGTTCCTGGGTGGCCTCGCGGGAATCCTGTCCTCCTGGTTTCTTCATAGGGGGTGTTTACTGAGCAGTCCCGCAGGAGGCGGCAGCTTGGAGCAGGTGAATGATACTTTGGTGACTCTTTTCTAAACTCGTTTACCTACAAGTTTTAAAGAAGAACATACTATTCGGCAGGGAAGTTAATTTCCTATAAGAACATTGGGGGGCAGGAATCATACTTTAAAGAGGATTGGGGTGGACATTGAGGGAAGTTTTGTAGGTGTATGATACTTTTCTTCTCCAATTGCTTAATGAATTTACCCTTTCATTTTTTTTTAACGCAGATTTTACTGCCTGATTTTTCTCAGACCTCTTAATTATGTCTTATCATGCAATATAGGAACGGAACTTCATTCTCAATTGTTAGTCCTTGTTAAAAATTGCGTGTTATAATATTGTTTTGGTGGTGCGTCATCTGCATGAGGATTACGTAAGTGAACTGCATATTATTCCTATTTCCTGACAGTAAAGAATGATTGTGAGATGGGATTTCAGGAAAATGACTGTTCTCTGTGATTGTACATTACAGGTCTATAAGTTTTAAAGATTCCAACTATTGAATTCCCTCCTCTGAAGATGGGGATGGCAATCAATTAAAAATGGGATGGCATTTTATGGGATGTTATATTCGGTGTCTAACACATAGTAGGAACTTAATAAATATATATATTTTTTGATGGCAGAAAACCCAAGCTTCCAAAATATAAAGAAGACAGAAAGATATCCATTCCTGAAAACATAGCCTTTATGTGTGTTAGCAAATTTTAACAACACAATATGCACTGAGGCTGGCACTTTTTTTTTTTTTTAACTTAGAAAATGTCAAGCTTTCATGCAAAGGTTTGTTTTCACACAATAAGCCAAGACTGTCAGGAAGTCTAAGATGTGTTCCAATATTGGTTTTGATGAAATAGTTCATTAGCTCAGCATAGATCACTCATGGCTTTGCAGCGTTAGCGGTACTACAACATTTGAAAGAAGTACTTAGCGCACTAAGTAGTACTAAGAAGTACTTACTGTCCCTGAAGGGGCACCACATTAGAAGCTAGAAGTATGGAGATAGAAATTCTTGGGAAAAATATGAAAATGGCAACAACTGTTGTCAAATTTTGACAATGACTGTTGTCAAAAAATATATTGACTTGGTGGTAAAAGCACTGCTATTTCTGCTGTTCCAATAAATTTATACCAAATTGATGAAATGATCTCAGATTCTAAGAGCAATAAAACCTGATGGTGGTTATCTGCATAAATTAAGATTCTCTTGACAATTTCAGTCGTTGTTTATCATATATTTGTTCTTATAGTTTGTATAGTATTATAGTAATAGTGCCTCCATATAAAAGGTAACCCTGAATTTCAAAAAAATGTGAACTTTCATAGTTATATTTGTCTTGTTCAGTACATTTTCTGATCAAAGTTCAGGGTGTTATTAAACCAACATTAAAGATTAGCTGATATTTGGCCCCGACCTAGTTTCTTAGCTTTAATTCCTGATACCTTCACCTTTTTTCATGTCCCTCATTAGTCTATTCATGTATAAGACCCACATCAAAAGCTAATTCCTTCTCAAAACCCTTTTTGATCCCATTGAAGATTTCTCCTTCTGGATATTCAGGGTATTTTGTTAGTACTTCTTTATTGTACTCTTCATATATTAGCATTAATCTTCAGTAAAGAAACAGTTGCTTACTATGTCCAGTTACTGTACTAAGAGGTAATGATAGTACATATTTCTTGTGGGCTTACTATATCTTTGTCATTATAAACTTCTTAATTGCATTTTCTCTTTTATTTTTTTTATTGGTTGTTCAAAACATTACAAAGCTCATGACATGTCATCTTTCATACATTTGACTCAAGTGGGTTATGAACTCCCATTTTTACCCCAAATACAAATTGCAGAATCACATCGGTTACACATTCACATTTTTACAAAATGGCATATTAGTGACTGTTGTATTCTGCTACCTTTCCTATCCCCTACTATTGCATTTTCTCTTTTAAATCTTAAAACATCATGAGTCTTATTATTATTTCCATTTATAGATGAGGAAACAAGTACAAAAGGTTACTTTGCTTGTCACAGAGCTATTAAGTGGTGGAATTGGCATATAAGCCTATGTAGTCTATTCATGACCTTCACTTTGCCAGATTCATTATAATTTTTTATGTGCATTTCATTATGCATCTATGTTTTACTAATTTCACTAGATTGTAAATTATTTGACAACCGGAGTAATATATTTAGCTTTGATTTCCTGTTGCCTTTAATGTAAAATAAGTGACTGTAGTATAGTCTGATAGTAGAAGTATATGGCAAGAACATTGGACTTATGTGAATGAGAACAGAAAAGTGCTCTAGAACAGGAGACATTTAAATTGAGTTCTAAAGGATGAGTAGACATTTGCTAGACAAAAGGGCAGACACCATGGGAGTTGGGGAGATGGGCTAGAGAACACAACTGTGATAGTCCTCAAATAAATAGGGATCATGACAGAGCTGTGGTGTCCAGTGTAGTAGTCAGTATCCACACGTTGTTGTTGAGTACTTGAAATATGGCTAGATTAAAAAAGTGAAGTATAAAATACTGACTGGCATTTAAAAAGTATGTAAAATACCTCAGTAATTTCTTAAATTGATTACATGTTGAAAGGATAACATTTAGGATATATTGCGTTAAATAAAATAGAATTCATTTTTACATGTTTCTCTTTACTTTTTTAATGTGGTTACTAGAGGATTTAAATTTATATATAGCTCTTATAATTTCTATTGGACAACACAGTTCTAGAATTTAGAGGAATATTATAACTGGCACTGATTTCATGTGGACTGTGCCTACACGTTTGTTGGAGAAAGTGGGTTGGGGGTTGGTATTAGGGTGATGGTTAAAATTGGAAAAGGTAAATATGATAGTATGTTGGTAAGACTCCATAATGAGTTTATAACAGGAAGAGAGGAGGAGCAAGGTAAGCAAACTTAGCTCTTAAGTGCAGTAGAAAGCCTTTGAAAGGCTTTTAGGGACTCTACATATTTGATAAATGAAGCAGTATTTCTTAATTATTCAGTCTGATAATGGATATTTCAGATTTATATTCTTAAGTTAGTCATAATATTTTCTAATAAAGATATGGGTGTCTAAAGACATTCTTCTTATAAGAATGCTTTATTCTCAGAAGAGTAGTCTGTTTCTTAAGTCTAAATTGACTTACCTGTATTGGTTGAAGTGTTTCCAATAAATAGAGGTGTGAATTGGTTCTTATGATTCGGAGGCATTCTTCTGGCTTCTGACATAACATTATGTCAGTCATTCCCCCCACCCCTCAAATAAACTGACTTTTTCTACCTTGTAAGTCTTTTGTGGTAGGTGAGTTTTTCCTCAATGATCTCTGAAAAGAAATTTCTTAGCAGTAATAGCATTTGTACTCCTTGCTTTTCTGTATATGTTTGAACAAGTAGGTTTTTAACACTGATTGTCTAAGCAGGATTGTTCTCAGTTTTGTCTGCCAATGAATATTACCTAGAGATCTCTTTAAATTCTTAATGCCTGCCTCTATTGCAAAAAATTGTTTTATATGGTCAGAGATGGGGATTGGTCATAGATACTTTGAAAAACTCCTTAGGTGATTGATTGTGTGTGTATGTGTGTGTGTGTGTGTGTGTGTGCGCGGGCATGTGCCCATTTGCTACTAGGTAAATGGATGTGGCTAGTACAAAGTAAGTTGTACCTGTAACTATTAAATTCATACTGGATTTTAGAAACAGTGAAAAAACAAGAATGGAAATGGAAATATTACTCAGTAATTTTGTATTGATTACATAATACAATGATAATATATTGAATATATGGTGTTAAATAAAATTTGTTAAAATCAATTGTACCTCTTTGTTTTATTTTTACTGTAGCTACTAGGAAATTTTAAATTATATGCATGGCTCACATATTTTATTGGTTACTATAAAGAGAGGAGGAGCAAGGTAAGCAAACTTAGCTCTTAAGTGCAAACTTAGCTCTTAACTTAGTTAAGTTGTAGTCCTAGGACCAACAGTATCACATGCTATTATAAACATATATGATTTTTCTGGAAAGAATCTTAAGAAATTATTAGTTACATTGCTGGTAGGGAGACTTTAACTTCATTTTGTACCATTACTTAGATTTTTTAAACATATATGCATATTTTTACTTTTTGTATCAATAAATTTGTAAGATATATATTTGTGAGACTTAAAATATCTAATTTTCTATAATAAAAATCCCTCATAAGTAGATTTTTAACATAATTTTAATCTCCTCATAGTAAAATATGCCATGGGCTAACAAACAGTCACATGGTTAAAGCAGTGATGACTTATACACATGATCCTTAGAGCCAGTAATGGTGGTGGACAGAGTTGGTGAGCTTGCTGTCTAGCACAGCATGTTCTGTGTCTAGCACAGCATGTTTTGCCTCTGTGAATATGTGCACAAATGAACATGTATATATACATTTCCTTTCCCACTTTTGTTGACTTGTATTAACTATAGTATCCATACAGGGATGACGATACACTAATGCTGTGTCTATAATAATATGACATGGTGCATATAGTTCATCATGCAACATAGTATTTGGTTTATTCATGCAGTACCCTACTGATGAATGTTTTTACTTTTACTTTAAAAATGTAATAGTTCAAGAAACTATTTAAATGCTCTGAAACAGTCTGTATCTTTTAGAAACAAAAAGTCATTCTTCTTACCACATTTTAGATAATTTAATATGGAATTGGATGTCACTTTAGCTCTCTGTTCTATTTTTAGGACATCTAACCTCTGATCCCATTTTTCAAAATGTCTTTTATAACCTGCTTATACTCAGTAGATACCCCTAGGAAGCGAGGTAGTCTGTTTGCTGAAAAAAAATTTCAGAATTTTTTTAGCCTATTAACTGTTAAATTCTTTGGCATGGTTATGAGGTGAGTAGTTTAGTACCTAATGTCTTCACTAACTGATTCTTGCCTATATTGACTTAGATTGCCTTCTTCCCTTAATATTATGCTTTTTGTACCCGTGGAAATTTCAGTTTTTCTTTCTTACCTTCTTTCATTTATTTTCTGTTTTTTTTTTTTTCTTTTCCCATCTGCTGAGCACGTTCTTTTAATTTTATATTTTTTACATCCTCCTAATTGTTAGGCATACTACCATGTATTGAAGATACTGTCTTTGGAGCAGGTAGACTACCCTCTTCCAGGTCCTCAGTGGTGGGACAAATGATGAAAAAAGGAAAAGGCCAAGTTTGACTTCAGTAATTCCTTTGAGTTATCTTTCAACTTAGTGTACCAAGAAGCAGCAAACTGAGGCTGGGTTAGTGATGTATGTCAGTTTGCTTCATTTCTTTTATTGTGCACTATAAACATGGTACCTCATGAGCATTTTCAGTCTCCTCTAGAGGAAAGCTGAATACTTACCCATCCTATTAGATAGCTTAAATTGAAAAAGGAATGTTAGGCTTTTTAGGCCTGAGTGCTAGTTAAATATGATTCTCTAAAACTATTTTCTAAAATGTTCACTAAATTTGCTTGGGATCTAATGTTAAAACATACCATTTCCATTTCTTTCATCTTATTGGTGGATATTATTTGATATGTGCAAATATTGTAGCCATAGTGTTCTAAAACTGATATTTTGGCTGATTTTTAGCTCCCAGCATGACACCTGTGAAAATAGAGTTGAGATGTACACATTTGGCATTTGTGAGCTTTCATGAGTAGGCTCCATAATATCACATATATATATTATAAAGCATATTAATAAAGAACCATAGACCTCCCATTCAGCTTACCTGGAACAATACCAATATTGTGACCTCTGTTTCATTTTGTCTTTGATGTAATAAAGTTTAAAAGCTTTTAATAGTGCTTAATATGCCAGTAACTGTTCTCCATATTTTACTAAATCTTTTTTTTTTTGCTTGTATTGTCTCTGAAACAACATTATCATCATTATTTTCCAAATAAAATTGCATACAAAGAGCTTAAAGGCCCCCCACCTAAGAAGTGGTAGATCTAAATCTAATCCCTGGATTCTGACTCCAGAATTTGTGTTTATAACAACTATACATACTGTCTTTTTTAATGATGTTTTAATTTATTAGTATATTTTCTTATATTCTTTTGACAAAAGGCTTAGATTTGACTGAAAGGCTAGCATATACGTAGAATAATATTAAGCATGCTGTCACTGATTATATTCCAATTTAATGGATTTTAATTTATCAGTAAATGTCTTTGAGAAATTCTGTTTCAGACATAGTTTGCTTGCAGTCCTGTTTTTGTTTTTATATACTTTGCTCTTTTTTGTGTTTGTGGAATTGACAGTTGATTTTTTTGAGAGTACATTTTCTGCTGTTTAGAATTTTTCATTCTCTCTGACCTCTATTTCAACAGCAAGTGGCCATTCAGGAAATGATTATTTCACATGAGTGAGTAGAAACAAAAAGATAGGGTGTTTGGCATATATTTGGTGATTTTTCTGGATACACACAAAGCCTGTGGAACAAAGATTACCGGAAACTAGAAAAGATAAAATATGAATAAAAGTTTGATGAAATGGAAATAAATGCTGTCTTGGTAAAGTTTAAGAATGAAGAATTAGCAACCACTTTTAACTGTAAAAGAGTATTCAAACAGTAAAAGAAAAGATTTTTGTGTATTTTTAAAATTTAACCTTATTTGTTTATTTTTGCTTTAGTAGAAGGTACTATTTCCATTATGAATTAGTAGAGAAATATTTTTCACATCAATAAAAATTTAAAACTGGTAGTCATGAAAGTGTTTGAGAAAAACCAGGTTAAAAGGTAAACTGAGATATAATAAAATTTTTTAAAGTTTATTTGAGGAAACAGTGGTTTATAAATTGGGCAGCTCCAAACTAGGAGTGTTTCAGTGATTCTGCAGAGGAAGTGCCAGGAGAAGGCTTTTATAGAATGAACATGGAAGTAAAGCAATGAAAATATTTGATTCATTACATTTATATGGTTGCCTCCATCATTCTATAACCATAAGTTGGCTGCTTCTGATTGGTTGGCCTTAGTTTTTTTTTTTTTGTTGTTGTTTTGTTTTTTGTTTTTAATGTGGCATTTACAAGAAGTAGCCCAAGTATTTCACTTATATTTGCAAATCAAAGGAAGGTCACTTAGGAGATCTAACTGATTACTTTGTTCAGGGATTCTTCAGGCCTTCTCTCCATTTTTATTTACTTTAATACATGACAGGGAAAACGTAACTGGTTGAAGTTTGGAGTTTTTCTGCTTATATATGGAATTTATCTGGACATTCCACATAGATAGGAATCTGTTCCTTTTGAAAATCTGCTAAGTGGTATCTCAAAATTCATCAGCAACACATTTCTGATTTAGCTGTCACAAGCTGATAATTAAGTTGAAGTAGATGTGACACAGAGAACTCGGATATAAATCCTGTCATTTAAGTAGCTGTGTGCAAATTAACCTTTCAATTTTGTTTTAAAAATAGAAATAACTGGTATCTTTAATACAGTGCTGTGGTGGGGACTAAATGACAGGATTTGGAACTTTATGAGTATTTGGTATTTTTTCTTCATAATGTCAGGAAAGGTTTATAGTCAGGCAGTGAGAGAGTTGGAAAGGTCTTTAGCAATCTCATTCCATCCTCTCATTATGTAGGCTGTATTCTATGGCAGTATTCGTTGAGTGAATTTGAAGTCAGAAATATAGTTTTATAAGTATTGCTTGTTCTTTCAGTCATTGTTTTCCTTTACATACTTTTAAAACTCAAATAAGAGATTTTCTAACCTTTATTCCTCTCTTTTTTTTTTTCAGTTAAACCAATATTTATAAAGCAGTATGTGCTACATTATACAAGGCACTTGAACCTTTTTAGTAGATGGTTTCATTTTCTGCCTCTAGGAAAAAAAGTGAATTCCTGACTCAAGTCTGAATATCTGTCCCAATCTTCTTAATGTACCTTCCCACAATGCAAAGTCTGGATAGCAGAAAAACATTTCCTAGGTCCATTACAATGAGGATTTTGATATACTTTATATTCATTCCACCAACCAATTACTCTTATATCAGACTTGGAATCAAGGTAGGCAAGAGAGCCAGATGTGTGAAACACCCATTTTACTGATTGATATATAGGTCTTGTTCAGAGATTCTCAAACTTCAGCATGTATTGCAGTCTTCTAGAGGGCTTATTAAAACACATTTGCTGGGTCCTACCCCTAGCGTTCCACATTCAGTTAGTCTAATGTGGGGCTAGAAAAGTTGACCTTTTTCAGAAGTTTCAGATACTCTCTTGGATGATACTATAGCATAAACGTCATCTGGAAATTGGAGAAACATTCTGTTTTAGATCTTAAGTGCTTGAATGAGGATTCTTTTTCCTTCAGAATTTATATTGAAATTTTGCCACATGACTATTTTAAAAATTATTTCACAGAGACTGAAAGTATACCTAGTTACTTGCTAAATCACAATGTTTAAACTCTACAATAAAAAGTGGCCAGAATGTTATAAAGTATTGCTGAGAAATTCTCCGAAGAAAATAAATATACCATTCAACCTGGTTTTATTTCATGTTAGATGTTGGGGGTGGGTTGAGGGAATGGGTACGTCATAGTATGCATTGAGGGACAGAATTAGAGTGGTAAACTAAGAATTGTACCCTAGATCCCCAAAGATTTAGAAATTTAAATTTTTGGTTTTTCTTTTAATCAACAATGTTGTTCTTTTCTGATTAATAGGTGGGATGGCTGAGGAAAAATCTTTACCATTTTTACATTACCCCTTTAATTTGTTGTATCCTTATGTTTTCATTAAGGAAATTTTATTCTCAGTTTACAGATTCTAAAAGTGAGTTTTAATTGTTGAAGTGGTAAAATGTGGATAATTCTTATTTTTTTGAACAGACATTGTCTCAAACCAGTTTCTGAGTTTTATTCATTTTACAGCTTAGACTTTCAGTTTTCCTATTTTCAGTATTCCAAATGGCCCTTTTAACAGATCATCTTATTCATTCAGTGTATATTTGTGTTGTGCTTGCCACATGCCAGAAACTAAGGCCTGAGAAAGTGATGGTGAGCAGAAATATCTTTGTCCTCAAACTTATGAAGTGGGAAAGAGAGTCTCTGAGCCATATTTTAGCAAAAGTACAAAAGTTAAACAAAAGTAGAATAGACTTTATGCTGTTTGACTTACCAAGAAAAGCTTCAATGAAAACATGTTTAATTTGGGGGCTGAAGCATGAGGAATTGAGTAGGCCAAGAAGGAAGCAGTCCATTTTCTAGGCAGAGGGAACAGTGTGTTGACAAAGGCTTTGAAGCAGGGAAAGAACTTGAAAGGAATAGATGACTGAAAAGTCCTGTGTAGTTGGAGACTACAGGTTGATTTAAAGAGAGAAGGAGCTAGAACAGTAGGAAGTGGGTCAAGAGTGCAGCTGGTGAGCAGCCATTGTAGCATTCCAGGTGAGAAGATGGCAGCTGGGATCATGGTAGTATTGGCAAAGACAGAGAAGTAGGCAATTTTAAGCCATAGAATGTTGTAGGTTTTTGTTTCTTTTTAAATTAATGTGGCTTATTGGGGTTAACAGAAGTTGAAGTTTGATTGATTGATTTTACTTTTCTTTTTCCCTTTAGGAATTATTATCCAGCCTGCCTCTACTACTAGATGAGTAGAAAATTGAGTGATTTAAACTAAGTTGCCAACAAGGGTTTGTCCTTGATTCATGTGCTTTGCAGCACTCTTCAAGTTCTTTTCACATTTTCTGTAAAAACTCCATTTAATTAGAAAAAAAAATGAAGCAGTTAAAAAGAAAAAGGAAAAGCAATTTTAGTGTTCAAGAAACTCAGACCCTTTTGAAAGAAATTACCAAAAGGAAAGAAGTCATCTTTTCCAAGCAGCTCAATACAACAATAAACGTGATGAAGCGAATGGCTTGGGAGGAGATAGCACAGTGTGTGAATGCTGTAGGAGAAGGAGAACAGAGGACAGGGACAGAAGTGAAAAGAAGGTACCTTGACTGGCGAGCACTTATGAAGAGAAAGAGGATGAAAGCGAACATTAAGCTGGTTGGATCGGGGTTTCCACTTCCCACATCTGATTTAGATGACTCTCTTACTGAAGAGATAGATGAAAAGATTGGATTCCGAAATGATCCAAATTTTGATTGGCAAAATGTGGCAGATTTCAGGGATGCAGGTGGATCCTTAACCGAGGTCAAAGTGGAAGAAGAAGAAAGGGACCCCCAGAGTCCTGAAGTAAGTATTAGCTGTGACATTTTATGCCTGTGTGTGTGTATGTATAAATATATAATTCTTGATTGTTTCAGTAATATCTGGCAATTCAATGTAAAAGGTTTTCACAATTCAAATTAAATGGTTTTATGTGTTTAAACAATACAGAAGGTCTTTTAAGAGCAATTTGAACAAATTGGCAACTATGAAGTAGAAATAACATTGAAAATGATTTTCTCTTTTCTCAGTTTGAGATTGAGGAGGAGGAGGAAATGCTGTCATCTGTCATACCAGATTCCAGGAGGGAAAATGAACTTCCTGACTTCCCCCACATTGATGAGTTTTTCACCCTTAACTCAACACCATCCAGGTCTGCATATGATGAGCCCCACTTGCTTGTAAACATAGAGAAACAGAAACTAGAGTTGGAAAAGCGGCGACTAGATATTGAGGCGGAAAGGCTGCAGGTGGAAAAGGAGCGCCTACAGATAGAGAAGGAGAGGTTGCGCCATTTAGACATGGAGCATGAGCGGCTGCAGCTAGAGAAGGAGCGGCTGCAGATTGAGAGAGAGAAATTGAGGTTACAGATAGTCAATTCTGAGAAACCATCTCTGGAAAATGAACTTGGCCAAGGAGAAAAGTCCATGCTTCAGCCACAGGACATAGAAACAGAGAAGTTAAAACTTGAGCGAGAACGCTTGCAGCTGGAAAAAGATAGGCTGCAGTTTTTGAAGTTTGAATCTGAGAAGCTACAGATTGAAAAGGAACGCCTACAAGTGGAGAAAGAGAGACTTAGAATTCAGAAGGAAGGACACTTGCAGTGATTTCTTTAGGTGGCCATTTAGTGACTGTTAGTAGACTAGGTTTTTCTCATACCAGGTGATATAAAGGTGATTTCTGGATTAGCTTTTTTTTTTTTTTTTTTAATTACCTAATGCCAGTGTTTTCAGTAGGAAAAAGATAGATACGTGTGGGTGATTATATGCTTGAATAGTATATTATATAAAAATCTCTGTGCCCTAGTATAAACACAATAGCAGAAATTATTGTGCTAGACTCTTCACATTAGTAATATTATATAGAGTCTTGTATTATCTGTGCACTCAGAGTTTACAATTATGTCTGTTAAATTCTAACCCAGTGGTTCTAAACTAGGGCTGATTTTGGCCCCCAGAAGACATTTGACAATGTCTGGAGACATTTTTGTCAAAACCGGTATGGGATGGCAAGTTGCTACACCGGCTAATATGTAAAGCCCAGGGATCCTGCTGAACATCTATAATGCATAAGGTGCACAGTTAAGAATTTGCAAACCCAAAATGTCATTCATGCCAGGTTTAAAAAACCATATCCTAGCCCAACTAAGCCCCTCTGTAATGTTTTAGAATATTAAAAACCTCAAATTATGTAGGTAGATACTTAAATTGCCAAAAACTTTGAACTATGAAACATGACTGTAGTATATTGAATATAGGAAGTGATGAAGATTATAGGTATTTTATCTCCATGTTTTCATCTATAATAGCCTGATATTCAGAAAACGACAGGGAACTCAGAGATTGTCTAAAATTGGCCACTTTGAAACAAAGTTCATTCGTCTATTGATGCTTTAGAAGCAACATACAACTTGAAAACTTTGGTTCCCTTTCCCCTTTGAATCTGTTGTCTCAGTTTGAATATAAAAATTGTCATTTTAATGAAGTACTGAAGTGTTATGTAAGACAATGATAGAAGCTAGTAAAAATGTTACCAGTGTAAAAGTGGTACCAAACAATCTGTGAGCTTGGACCCAGAACATGGTTGCTTGACTTTTAAATAAAGACTGTTTGGGAGTAGGAAGTGGGGAGAATTTCATGTGTATCAAATAATGATGATGATGTTAAAATAATGAAATAATGATAATAGCTGAGTGTTATTGGTGGGGAAAGCACTAACACAAAATTTGACCTAACCTGTACAACATTCGTGAGAATAGTGCTGTTATTCCTGAATCTGAAGCTCATAGAAGTCACAGTGAGTAAATGACTGTTTTTTGTTTTTGTTTTTTTTACATTGTAGAATGTTTTGTCTTTGCCCCTCTGCGAGAAGCAAAGTTTGTACCCTTAGTCTCTTTGCTGCTCTGAGGCAAAGAGCTTGCTTAACCTGGTAATTTGCCTTCAGTTTCCTGAAGGTATTTTTTCCACAGTCAAGATGAGGCTGATATACACTGAAGTTGAAAATGGCTGCACAAGTTCACTTTGTGTTTTCTGATTTCCAGGGCTGATATGTAGCTTTAATACATACTCTTCTATTGGCATACTACCTTGATTCTGTGTTTGTTTCTTATTAAGAACAGCTTGAAATCATGTTGACATTGAGTATGGGTATGCAAGAGAAAAATATACTTCTGCTTACTTACCCTGATTTGAAATAGTGTTATTTTTCTATAACTATAATAAATGCTTCTACCATAGAAATAAATTTGCCTATCTATTTGTCTGAAAGTTTATCATTTCAAGTGATGCTCAGTGCTCATGGGTAGTGGTTAACAAGCTTGGGAGAGATCCCTATCATGGTGAATGGGGGCAAGAGCCTAACATTCATGCTAGGCTTGGAGCTATGTGTCACATAATTATCTCTTTGCCCCTCAAAACAACCCTTAAGCTAAGTCATGTTATCTTCATTTTTATAAGAAAAGAAATAAACTTCCTAGATTCAATTAACTAAATGCCTAAAAATTATATGCCAATACGGACCCAAAAATTTAGCATAAGATCTCCCAGGAGAAGTAGTGAATATATAGGTGTAATCATACTGTAGCTTTGCCATTTGCTATTGTGAACGTTATTTAACTTGCCCTTCCACTTGATTTCCTTGCTTGTAAAATGAGTATAATGCTACCTTATCTGCTAGAGCTCCATAGTTTGTTTTATTTAAAGAAAATGGTGTGTGCAAGTATATAAACCATAAAATGGTGACTAAGTGTGAGATTATGTTAGTATTGGATTTGAGATCAGAAGATTTTAATTTCCTAGGGAGAATATGAATATAGGCAGTTATTAATTTTGGATGTAACATCCTCAAGTTTCTTAACTCTGCCCAGTGCAAATGGGCAGAGTTAAGAATGTTATTCCCACATTTATGAGGTGGTCAGCACACTTGAGTAAGTAGTGTTTGTTAACTATTGCTGTGCAGGAAACCAAAATTGGGTGGCTAGAAACAATAGCTGTTTTGCTTATGATTTTAGAGAAAACTGGAGTGAATGTAGCTGGGCCATTTTGATCTTCACTGGGTTCCCCTGTCAGCTGCAGGTGAACTGAGAGTTCAATTTCTGGGAGTTAACTGGATATTGGAACCGAGTTTTGTTGGGGCTGAGCTCTCCTCATGGTACTTGATCCTCAAGATAGGCTATCTTGGCATGGCTCCATGTGGGTGGTACTTGTCCAAGACAAGAGGTGCTCAAAGTATCGAGGGACCTAGTCTCAGAACGGGCACTGAATTATACTCCTGTTGTGTTCTTTTGGCCAAATTAATTATAGTCCCGAATTAAGAAGTGGGAATGGAGTTTACCTCTTGAATTGAGGAAATGTGAAGTTCCTTGAAAGATAGGGATACAGAGCTGGGTGAGATATTGTGACCACTTTTGCAATCAGTCTGCCATACCTCCATTCTGGCTGGCCTGGGATACTCCTGATTGTATCAGTGACCCCTGGGTCTCATTTAGCATTTGTCCTAGACAAAAATGTCCTGGTAAGTACTCTGAATTACCATCCTGGTCACAAGGAACTTCTTCCCATCCTTTTTGTGATCATGCTGATTTAGAAGAAAGAAGGGACAATAAATTTGCAGAAAAAGAGCATTCTCTTAGGCTTTTCCTCTCAATTAAACACTGTAGTTTCTGTAATTGAAGAGAACTGCTTCACTTCTTCCATTTTCAGATTTGTCCATTTTATATTATTCTGGTTCTCTCTCACTTTTGTACCTGTTCATGCTTTGCCACTTCTATCCTGTGTATAAAAGCATATCATAATGCTTCCAGAATATTTTATTGTGAGTTAATAATTACCTTTTCCTATTTCTCTGCCCTTAACATACTTTGTTTTGAATGCAAAATGATTCTTACCGTGTTATTCTGCATTTGCTTTAACAACATACTTTTTCAATAATAATCTTATTTTTTAATTTTTTTATTTTTCAGGGCCTTTTCTTATTTCACATCTGAAGTTTTAACTTCTAAAGCTCTCAGAATCCTAACAACCTGTTTTCTTTTTCAGCCTTTAACTTCTCTTTCACATGTGTTCATGCTTTTATATACACACCAGGCAGTGTTTTGCATAGTGCCTTAATTAAAATCCAGTTGAGGATTATCTGTCAACTGTATCTCTGAAAATCTCCCTTAATGCATTTCAAAAGGGATTTAGCCTATGTATAGCTGGGAGACAGCTGGAGAAGAACATATCCTCTTGGGGAAAAAATAGGCAAATTGGTTGTTTAAACCTCAGAAGATTAATTTACCACTGAGGATAGAAGCATTGAGACTATACTGTTAATGCTTTAGGATGAAATTAAGAAATGACAATAATTATAGAATTTTAAATTGTGAAATATTTTGAGAGATTTTGAAAATCTCAATAATTTTCATCAGTAAAATACCCTTTATTATTTACCACTTATTTTTATGCTGTAATTTATCTTTTTAAAAATAAATTGGAATATGAAGTTCTCTAAAATCAATTCAGATTTAAATCTCCATTTCCAACATTTGAACTGAACTATAAACCTGTATATCCAATTTTTACAAGCACCTCACCCTATATTTTGCTGTTTTTTCAAATATATTATGGATGTCAGAACTGAATTCATTAGCTTCTTTCTCTAATGAATCCTTTTTGCTCTGCAGTGGCGCTATTTATTTGTACCTGGTTGTTTGGAAATTTTAAAGGTTTCTTCAGATCCCTTGCTTCCTCTTTCTTCCCAAATTGTTGCTCAAATTCTTTCTTTCCTTCAAGTAATTGCTCAGATCAGCCTCCTCCAAGCTCACGTGTTTTTAGTGTGGAGGCATCTTCAGCCTGTATTCCAGTAGCCTCCACAGTTTTTTTCTGATGAATCCTCCTGCATGACACTTTCAGAACAGATTTCCCAGAATATGTTTCTTTGATGTCCTGAGACTTGACAGGATATAAAGTGGTGGAAGAGAAGCAGAGCTCAGGAAATACCTTAGGCTAGTCCCAGCTCTGCTTCATTTTCTGGGTGGTATTAGGCAATCAAGTCTCTGAGCCTCACTGTTCTTGTCTGTTACATACGTATTAGTTCCTTACCCAACTCTCACCATGTTTGGGATGACAATACACAAGAATGTAGTTTAAAATTAATAAGCAACTTAGAAAATAATTGACTATAATTAAGAGAGGTAGATCACATCAGTATAAAATACATACAGAAATAAATACTGTTTTTATACCCTCCACTACCATAGGTGTGGAAGCATACAGAGGAAAATTTACTCCATATTTTAACTCATAGGTTTTCTGTGTGTAATTTTCTAATACAAAGCCTCAACCATGCTCTCTATTTTCACCAGTTATTTGTTTTAACATTGTTATGGTTTGGAAATGGGATGACACCCCTCTCCCCAAACTCACATGTGAGACAATGTTGGATTGTTTAGAGGTGGTATAATTAGATTATGAAAACTAACCTAATCAGTAGATTAACACATTTTATGGGTTAATAATTTGAATGGATTGATGGCTGGTCACTATAGGCAGGTAGGGTGTGGCTGAAGGAAGTAAGTGACTAAAGAATATTGTGGGGTTTATATGTTGTCCCTTGTCAGTAGGGACAACTTACAAGGGACAGCATATAAACTCAGCTTCCTTATTGTCATGTCCTGAGTTTTTCCTCCACCAAGATGCTTACCTCATCTTAGGGCCAAAACAATGGAGTCAGCCAACCAAACTGAACCTCTGAAACTGATCAAAAATAAACATTTCCTCTAAGTTGTTCTTGTTGTGTCTTTTGGTAACAACAACAACAAACCCTGACAAATACATTATTGAAAAGCCTAATTAATTAATTAAGCAGCTTGGAGGTATTACAGATTTATCACCCCTAAAGAATCTCTCTCATTCCATTGGGCATAAAATGTAAAATCTGTAAAAGGAACTGTAGAGGCATAGATACTCAAACTTGGAACCGAACATAAGAAATAATACATTAGAAACATGACAGCCTGGCTGGTGGCCACTGAGGAAAAGAGGAATGTAGGCACAGAATTTAAAGATGATCATTTTGGCTTGGGGGAACCTCTGTATTAGAGAAGGAAGCTGATTTGAATAAGCACAGAGTTGGTAGTGGGAGGGGTTCAGTTAAACTAACTGAATTTTTTGGTTTGATTTGTTTTTGGGTTCCTCTGTATGGGGCACAGGATTCAGTGGGAACAGATCCTGATGTGGAAATTGACCACAGGCATGGCAGTCAGCAGAGACAAATCAGGATCACATAAAGCCAGCAGTCACAGTTTATGACTTGTGAAGTGCACCTGAACCTGATTGAAATAGCCAAACAAAAAAAT
The DNA here is from genome assembly GCF_021218885.2 of Marmota monax. Lineage (NCBI taxonomy): Eukaryota > Metazoa > Chordata > Mammalia > Rodentia > Sciuridae > Marmota > Marmota monax. Next base: position 7,768,211 of record NW_026692132.1, read on the forward strand.
TATACTTGACTCAAGTGTGTGTGTGTGTGTGCTCTAGATGCACCAACAGGCTTGGAAAAATACATATACATTTATATAAATTGACCTTCACATTAATAGTTTGGATTTGACTTTGGTTGCATATAATTATATGGGAGTTCAAGTAGTTTTAATCTCACATTTGTGGGTTTGTTTATACCTTGGTTCCTGTCCCACCTATCTCCTATTTTTTATTCTCTTTCCCCACTAACAGCCACATTTTCCTGTTCCCTCTCCTCTTTTATTCATTACTTTCAGTTAATTATTTCTTGTTTACATTCAACATCTGCTACTTAACTCCTATCTCTCCTCTGATAATTTTCCAAAATATTTCAAACTCTCACCTTCCTACCCCATTTTCTCTTACTTAAAAAATAGTAATCCCACTAAATAACAGGCCTAAATAGTTTATGCAATTCCTACCCCATTCATGGTGTTGTAATTATGGATACAGTGGATGACCTAGTAGACACCTGATTTGGTTCACAGTTTTTTATTCTTGGTGTTGATGCTAAATGCTAACCTTACCATTCCTATATAAATGACAATTAGTGTTAAAGTAGACACTGGATGTGTATATTAAGGTTGTACATCTGTTGCTCACATTAATGCTATCCTTGGTTCCCCCTCTAAGAGGGGATGGAAAATGATTGGAATACTTCAAGATCACAGAGTAGAGCTCGTGCTATTGAGAAATACAACTCAGCAAAACAATTGTGTGTTTCACCCCACACATGATCTAGCTCCACCTAAACCTTACCATTGCTTCACCTCTTAGAAATGGGGAGGCAAAAACCTCAAAACAACCAGGTCCCAAGGAAGAACAACCAGAGCGAGACCGCAGGTTCTACCCTTAACATCTACTCACATATCAAAAACAGAAGTCCCATAACAAAAAAGATAACTACACACTAAAGGACATATGTATAAAAGGCAAGAGGAAACCATCTCAGTTGATGGATGTGTAAATCCAAGACTTTTAAAAACATAAGGAAAACAAATCTCCCCAAATTCAGTCCCCTAACAAAAGATCCCATAGATATGGAAGGACATGGAATTCCAGAAAAAGATTATTTTTAAAAACCTGATTATTGATATGTTCAAAGAAGACCTAAGTAATTAATTAAGTGAGCAAATACAGGAGATGAAAGACTATTTCAACAAAGAAATAAAGATACTGAAAATATACCAATCTGAATTCATGGAAATGAAAGACACAATCAAACCAAAAAATTCACTTGAAATCATGAAAAGAGTTGATTGTCTATAAAATAGAACTTTGGCCAACCAGCAAAAGCTCTCTCAAATTTGAGGAGGAAATAAAAACTTTCCATGACAAGGATAAACTAAAAAAATCATGAGCACTAAGCTATCATTATAAAGAATATTCAAACTACATACAGAGCAACCCAAAAACAAATCTTAAAATTCCTGTATAGAAGATAGACAGGAGAGTAATCTACTAAATGAAAATCAAGGCAGAATTAGATTCAGCAAAAAAATCAAAATGGCAGGAAACCACACCATATATCCATATCAACACTGAATGTACATGGTCTCAACTCCCCAATTAAAAGACATAAATTATCAAAATGGATCAAAAACAAGATCCAACTATATGCTGTTTGCAAGAAACTCATTTCACAGGCAAAGACACAGGCTGGAGGTAAAAGGATGGAAAAAAAATATTTCATGCAAATGGAGTCCAAAAACATATAGAGCTTTTTATTCTCATATCTGACAAAGCAGATTTCAAAAATTAATCAGAAGAGACAAGGAAGGCCACTGCATAATGGTAAAGGGAATAATCCAAGCAGTATAACAATAGTAAGTATATATGTGCCAAATATCAGTGCACCCAATTACATACAAAAAAAGTACTCCTTGCTATTAATCTCAAATATACCCCAATACAATAATACTGGGAGATTTTGACATATCCTTATTACCAATAGACAGGTCATCAAAACATAAAATCAATAAAAAATTTCCAACTTAGAAATAGTATAAATCAAATGGACCTAATAGACATCTAAAGAATATTTCACCCCAAAACTGCCTGAATCTACCTACTCAGCAGCTCATGGAACCTTTTACAAAATAAACTATATTCTGTGTCATAGTGTGTTAGCAAATACAAAAATTTAAATTTAAACCAATGTATCTCATTGGATCAGAATTAAACTAGAAATCAATAACAAAAAATAATAGAAACCACATAAACATATGGAGAATGAACAATAATATTCTTTGTTCTTTTTCAGATGAGTTTTTTTTCAGAATTGATTTTTTAATTTGTTCTTTTTAGTTATATATTACAGTAGAATGTATTTTGACATATCTTCCATACATGGAGTATAACTTTCCATTCTTGTGGTTGTACGTGATGTGGAGATACACTGGTTGTGTATTCACTTATGAACATAGGAAAGTTATGTCTGATTCATTATAGTCTTTCCCATTCCCAACCCCCTCCTTTTCCTCCATTCCCCCTGTCCAATTTGGTGAAACTCCGCTCCTCACTGCCCCCAGCCACAACCTAGTGTGAGTCAGCATCTGCATATCAAGAGAGAACATTTGGCTATTGAGTTTTGGAGATTGGCTTATTTTACTTAATCATGATGGATTCCATTCCATTTTATTTACCAGCAAATGCCAAATTTCATTCTTCTTTTTGGCTGAGTAATATTCAATTGTGTATATGTACCACATTTTCCTTATCCACTCATTGGTTGAGGGGCACCTAAATTGATTCCATAACTTAGCTATTGTGAATTGAGCTGCTCTGAACATTGATATGGCCACATCACTATAGTATGCTGATTTTAAGTCCTTTGGGTATAGGCCAAGGAGTGGGATAACTGGGTCAAATGGTGGTTTCATTCCAAGTTTTCTAAAGAATATCCATACTGCTTTCCAGAGTGGTTGCACCAAATTGCAGTCCCACCAGTAACATATGAGTGTATCTTTTCCCCACATCCTCACCAACATTTATTGTTACTTGTGTTTTTGATAATTGCCATTCTGACTGGAGTGAACTGAAATTTAGAGTAGTTTTAATTTGCATTTCTCTAATTGCTAGTGATGTTTAACATTTTTTTTCATATATTTTTGACCATTCATATTTCTTCTGTGAATTGTCTTGAACAATACTCTTTTATGTATAAATACACAGAGACACACACACACGTGTATATATATGTTTTTGATAGACCAATACTCTTTTAAATGAATAATGTATTAAAGAAGAAATGGGAGAAGAAATTCTTAGAAACAAACAAATAAGAACAAAGATACAACATATCAAAATCTCTGGGACAGTATGAAAACAGATCTAAGAAGAAAATTTATAGCATTAAATGCCTATATTAAAAGAATAAATAAATAAATAAGCTTATGCTTCACCTTAATGTTCTAGAAAATTAAAAACAAACTAATTCCAAAGTTAGTAGAAGACAGGAGATAATTAAGTTCAGAGCCAAAATTAATGAAATTGAGAATTTTAAAAAATGATACACAGGACCAACTCAATGAAAAGTTTTTTTTTTCAAAAGATAAGCTTGACAAATCTTTAGCCAAACTAACCAAAACTAAGATATAAAGGACCCAAATAAATAAAATTAGAGATGAAAAAGGAGATATCACCACAGACACTTCTGTTATCCAGAAGATCATTAGAAACTATTTTGAAAATTTATCCTCTGAAAAAACTTGAAAATCTGGAGCACATGGACAAATTTATAGACACATATGACCTGCCCAAATTGAACCACCAGGAAGATATAAAAAAAAACCCTAAACAGACAATATCAAGTAATGAAATTGAAACAGCAATTAAAATCATTCCAAAAAAGAAAAACCCAGGACCACATGGACTCTCAACTGAGTTTTAGCAGAACTTTAAAGAAGAACTAACACCAGTCTTTCTCAAATTATTCCATGTAATTGAAAGGGTAGGAACACTACCAAACACAATCTATAAAGCTAGTAACCCTGATACCAAAACCAGACAAAGACACATCAAAAAAAGAAAACTACATAACAATATCCCTGATGAACATAGATGTAAAAATCTTTAAGAAGACATTAAAAAAACACCTTCAAAAACATATTAAGGAAATAGTACAACAAGATTAAGTGGATTTTATCCTAGAGATGCAAATCAATATATGCAATTCATCACATATATAATTAAGGACAAGAATCACATAATCATCTCAATAGACGCAGAAAGGTCTGTGATAAAATCCAACACCCATTCATATTTAAAAGGCTGGAGAAGGTAGGGATCAAAGGAACTTACTTAAATATTGTAAAGAATATTTATGACAAACCCTAAGCCAACATAATATTGAATGGAGAAGCACTAAAGTATTTCCTCTAAAATCAGAAAGAAGACAAGGATGTCCACTCACCCCACCTCTATTCAACATAGTTCTTGAAACTGTAGCTAGAGCAATCAGGCAATAGAAGGAATTTTAAGGAACACTAATAGGAAAGGAAGTCAAACCCTCTCTGTTTGCTGATGACATGATTCTATATCTAGAACACTAAAAACTCCACTGGAAGACTTCTATAGCTGATAGATGAATATAGGAAAGTAGCAGGATACATGATCAACATCCACAAATCAATAACTTTCCTATAATCAAACAGTGATTCAGTTGAGAAAGAAATCAGAAAAACCATCACATTCACAATAACCTCAAACCACACACACACACACACACACACACACACACCAAAAAACAACAACAACAACAAAAACAACCCTTGGGAATAATCTAACCAAGGAGGTAAGAGATCTCTACAATGGAAATTATAAAACACTAGAATACTGAAAAGAGAAATTGAAGAAGGCCTTAGAAGATGGAAAGACCTCCCATGTTCTTGCATAGGCAGAATTAATATTGTCAAAATGACCATACTATAAAAAACAGTGTACAGATTCAATGCAATCTCTTATCTAAATACCAAAACATTCTTCACAGAAAGAGAAAAATGTCCTTAAAATCATTTAAAAGAATAAGAGACCCAGAATAGTCAAAGCAATACTGAACAAGAAAAGATATGCAGGAGGCACCACATATCTGATCTGAAATTAAACTACATAGGTATATTATGAAAAACAGCATGATATTTGCATCTAAATAGGCATGAAAACTAGTGGGATACAATAGAAGAAACAGAGATAAATCCACATACTCACAGCCATCTGATACTGGAAAAGGTGCCAATATTTTTGTTGGAGAAACACAGCCTTTTTAACAAATGGTGCTGAGAAAACTTGGTAGTCACATGTAGAAGAACGAAACTAGATCCCTTTCTCTCATCCTGCACAAAGTGGACCAGAAACCTTGCAACTGCTAGAAGAAAACAGAGGGTCAACACTCTATCAAATTTGTGCTTCCTAAACAAAATACCTAAAGCTCAAGAAATAGGATCCTTAATGACAATCTGAGAAAAAAAATTACTTTTCATATTCTGTTTTATAGTTGTGCATCTATTGTGCTCTCATATCTACAAATCTCCCCCATACCCAACAAGACAATATGACAAAAGGACTCTCATCATTATGGGTCATCTTGGCATTTTGCCAAGGCTAAAGTTTAAAGTCTCTGTTTTATAGTTCTAATACCTGAATATGTGAGGTGTTCCAACACCTGAATATGGTTCTGGTTATTGTTTTATTTCCTGATAATGGAGTATTTTTTTCTTTGCTTTGTGTATCTATCTTATAATCTTTTTGTGAAATACTGAACATTGTAGGTAGAAGAATTGTAGAAACTGAAGTGCGTGGCATTTACATATGAAAATGGCACCTCCCTTTATCTGCCAGGATATATATATATTTTTGGAGGGGGGCTGAGTAAATCTATTTCAGAATTCACCTAGATTTGGGTTTTGTAGTTGGTATCACCATCTTCAGTGCACTGACCTATCTAATAATATGCTCTTCTTGCTCTGTGCTTAATGAAGACACCAAGGTGTCAGAAAGTTTTTCTTAATTTCTGCCTATCCTGATTTCAGTAATTAAGCCTACATTTGCCATGATGGAGGCCTCCTTATCCCTCCTAGCAGAAGACAGGGGTTGTTGGCTAATAAGTACAAGACTTGTAGAAGCAGCAAGCAAGATTTAGTCTCATGTTGTCCAATCTTCCCTTCTCTTCTTGAAGGGGTTTGTACTTCTTCAGAATTCAGTTTGCTTGGCTGCCCTGAACAGTTCTCTGATTTGCACATAAAAAGTTATGATTTTGTAAATTATTTGGTGTTTCTCCTACTTATGAAGAAAGTGACATTTTTTTAAAAGCTTTTTATTTCCTAGGTAGAAGCAGAAGCCCAGGGCTATAAAGAGGAAATACAGTTTTATTTATTGAAATTCATGACCAGATGCTGTGATAAGTAATTTATAAACATTCATTCTCAACTTCATAACAGTATCAAATTCTCAGTATTGTTGTTCCCACTTTACATAGCTTTTTCTAAGGCCAGAACAAAGATTCATGCTTAGTTTTGTTTGCCTCTAATGCTCAAAATTACTTCTGTCCCTTACTCCTTGTTCCCTCTACAACTAAAGAACCTAGAGAAAGTAGTTTATAAAAGAAATTGTATAACAATGGTATATGTGCTGCTTTTTTATTTTTTAAAAATTGCTTTTATTTTTTAAATACATGGCAGCAGAATGATATGTGTTGTTTAAAGGTAGTTAGGACATAAAGAGATGAAAAGGAGGGACCTCCAAACTGAATGTCTACCTGAGGATATAATTTCTAGAAAACTTCTTGATGGCAAAGTAGGAATTAGGCACAAAGGGTTTGTGTTTATTCGGCTCCTTTGAATATATTCCTATGTTTATTTCTCACAATATGCCTCCCTAAAATGAAAACCAGTACTCGGTTTCCCTGCCTTTTCTTTTGCTAGTTCGTAGCCTCATTAGCCGATTTCCAAAGGTTCAAATTGGTAAGAAGTGGTTCAGGGAATCCCTTTCTTGAGAAGGTGATGGAACATGTTAAGAGGGATCCTACTTCTGATGCAGTCCAAACAGAAATCCCAGCAGCAGTGTCCCTTATTCAATGTTTTTGCTGCAAATTCTGATATATGTGTCCACTAATAGTTGGGATAGATTGGTGACATAATTTGTCCCTTGTTCTTGGCGTCTTTGCCTACAGACCTGGTTCTCTGTCTTTGCCCCTGGGAAACTATCTAATATCCATTCTGTGAACTTTGAACTTTAATTAATAAATTCACTTTTTGCTTAACCAACTTAGAATGGATTCTGTTGATTATAGTTAAGAACTCTATCTGAAATAGACAACCCAATTAGAGGAAATAATTGGAAAATTTTTGAAGGGAAAGAACATGAAGCATTCTGGAAACTGGAATGGTGAATAATTTGGTGTTAGTGTTGTAGAAAGTAGTTGAGAGAAGATGTTGAAGATATGGACAGCCTTCATATAATGGACATCAAATTATCTAACTAGATGGTAGCAGAATTATATTAATGATCATAAAGTTAGCTCTTGTCCTTTGGCACGAATGATTTAAATAGCATACAGGTTGGGTTGGAGTTGTAGCTCAGTTGTGGAATACCTGCCTGGCATGTGTGAGGCCCTGTGCTCAATCCTCAGCACAATATAAAAATAAATACATAAAATTAAAAATAATTAAAAAGAAATAAATAACATATTGGCAAAGATCAATGGGGAGTCAAGGAATTGTAGGGTCAGCAGTCAAATGAAGCATCTGTACTAACCTTTAAGTTGTTCAGGATGGTAATAGAACTTAGGGTGCACTGAAAGAATAAGTCAGATTCCAAAGTCTTTGATGAATGTGCAGCAATGACAGAGAAGTCAGTAGACAAATAGGTAGTCCATATTAGTAGCAGGGTTAGACAATACACTGGCAGAGGTGTCATTTTTAAGGGTTGCCATTTCTTTTCCTTCTGGGTTTGTAATACATGGAGTGATGCTGTAAGAAAATGGGATAGTGCTCTAGGGAGAAGTTGAGGATGTTTGGAGTTTCCTTACTTTGTACCAAGGGCAATAAAAAGAATGGTGGCAACATCAGGGAAAGAGGTTAAAAGTGGGAAAATGAATGTGGAGAAGAAAAATGCAGAAGAATATTGGGAGAAAATGTGGACAAGACACAGAGGGATTATTGGGATGATTTTGATATGAGGTTGTGAACAAGAGTGGTATGGATACAGATCTATTGAGTTGAGCCTTAGGATTTTGAGCAAAACTCAAGTTAATATGTTATAGTTCCTGTGCAAGTCTGAGTCCCAATGATCCTGAAGCTACCTACTCTAATGGTGATCTTAGAAACTTAATGATTCTGGAAGACTTTGTGCTTAGATTTAAAAATAGACTATTGATGGGAAATATGACTCTAGAGAAATTCCATGTCTTAGAAGTTTGAAGGTAACCAAAGGATTCACTGAATCTCTAGACGAAGCTATCTATGAACTAAAAATTTCCCAATCCCTTCTTTGTTAAAAAATGTTGAAAACATTCATATTTATGTCAAGAAATTAACTCCAAAAACTGGCAGACATTTCTATACAGGCAATAATCACTAACTTTTTATCATTAACCAGAACAGAGGACTTAGAATTTTCTACTTGATTCCTTCCTTCAAGACAACCATGACATCAATCTGTGCCATGTAAGAAAACTTAAATGAGGTATGCAGATCTTAGGAAGAGAAACACATCAAAATCACACACTTGGAGGTGTAAAAGCCATATGCCAAACCTTTCTGTCTCCCAAGTCCTTTTGACCGCCAGGGGCGTCTTGCTGGCTTTTTACACAGGCTTTTACTTTCTTATGGTCTCCTTTCCCTTTATGTTTCGTTTTTCCAGATTCTTTTGCCGACTTTCCTCACTCACCCCAAGGAAAATAAAATCAATATAAAGCAAACAAACAGTATTTTCTTATTTCAAAGGAAGCAATTTAATTCTTGTTATCTGAGATAATTATCCAGCTCTCAACTTTTTCTCATAATAATTTACCAAAATCTTAAATAGTTCTTTTTTGAAAAGACTACTCATATCAACTGCTTGGGAAAATGTATAATTAAGCCCCCTATTATATTTGCAATTGGTTTTACAAATACTAAGACTCTAGCCTGCTGGACTGTGTGAAACTAAAACCACTTTGTGAACATATATGAAAAGACATACTTCCACACAGCATCTATTAATAAATTTAAGGCAGATGACTTTATCAAATTCGTCTTTTCATCAACTCTCCAGGATACCACTTTTCATTTATTTCTTACTGCTATTACCACCACATTGGGTGGTGCAAATTGGGATAAGAGGTTTTCTTACAAAATTATTTAAACATTTTTCCCCTCCGCTGATACTGACTTAATATATAAAGTTGTGTTCGTGCATGGACAAATAAATGTGACACAGTTATCATGTACTATGCCTTAGGGAAAAAGAATTAATTGATCACCCTCAGGCGGGTAAACCAGGGAACTAATAACCTGAAAATATGCAGCAACCTGAAGCAAGTGCAGCCTTGGTGAGACGGGCATTTCAATGAGTTGTGACTGAATTGAACCAAGTGGTTCTCTTTAGATCTTTCAACTGTGGTCATTGCATATGTATATCCAGCTGATAGAGCTACATAGTTGGCTTTGTCTGGTATGTTCAGTATCACTAAGTTGTGATCTTTTCTTTTTGGTAAATGAGGTTTTTTAACTTTGTAGAATCAAAAATTTTAACTTAAATGTTTTAAACTTAAACATGTTTTAAAAACACATTTCCATGTTTAAGAGCATTTGGTCAGACTAAAATTCAGAGAGGTATCCCTTTTCACCAATGTAAAACAAACAAACAAAAAACCTCCGACTTTTCAGTAAAATTATTCTATTATTCTTTACTGTAAGAAATACAACTCTCCAACTACAATATAAATCCATTCCAACGCTTCAATGAAAGCTATCCTTAGTAATATATCTAAAAACCAAACCAAAATTCTTGTTCTGAATTAGTTTTCTTATGACAATTTCTCTTGCTAAACAAATTGTACCACATCTTTGTATGATTATATACAGAAACTTCTCATCGGATCAGAAAATTAACCAAACATATTCTTTTGGTTCCTTTTAAGCCATATTTTCCAGTGACATAAGGAAATGTCATAAAATGAGCCAAACTTCAGCCTTTATTTTGACCCACTGTATACTTAGTGAACACTCCAGGGAACTTCAGTGAGGAAACAGTTGTCTTTCTGCTTTCCCTTAATTAAATTAATTCAATTAATTTCATTTTTTCGTTCAACAAATATTTATTAAGCACCTACAATATGCCAGGCACTGTGCTGGGTGCTGGGGATACAACTGTGAACAAGATAGACACAGTCCCTGCCCTCAAGGAGCTTACAGTCTAGTAGTTTACAGACAAATACACAGGCAATTACAATGCAGTATGGCAAGTGCCGTGATGGGGGAGAAACATTAAGAGCGGCACCTAACTCGTAGGCAGGGGTGGTGGGCAGTCGTGAAAGTCCTCCCAGGACAAGTACAATTCAATTTGAGTACTGAAGGATGAGTGTTAGTCCGGTAAGGAGGAGACAGGGAAGAGTTATAGACTGAGGAAATAATACACGCAGTGTTCCATGTGCTGCTTGGGAGGTTCATTTTCTGTCAGAGGAGTTAGATAGAAGTGAGAGAAGTCCTTGAAGATACACAGCAAGGGCCTGATCACAAAGGGATTCATTTGCTCAAGAACTTGGAATATTTCTTGAAGGAACAGTGCACTTGTGCATTATCAAATTTATACTTTTAAAGATTGCTCTTCCTGTGGCAGAGATTGAACGAGGGATGGTAATCTCAAGAGGTAAGGGAAGGAAATTAACCCTTCACCTTCTCCATATTATTTTGCATGATTATCACACCAGTGCTCTTGCCAGCTCACCTAGATGCATACATTCCTCAAGCAAGCCATTGACATGCATGGTGTTGGACACTGCTCATCCATAAGGCTCTCGACACCTTCTCCTCCTTTTAAAACTTGACTCATCCTTCAAGGACAGAGTTTTGAAATCATCCTAACTTGTGCTTTCTGCCAAGATCCCTAAGTATGTGATTTTTATCTGTACTAGAGTACTTATTTATTATTTCAAATGAGCCAAATCTTCCTTTGAACCTTGTTTATTTACTACATGTATAACAAATTAATTTTTATTAATGAATATAGATATAATTTTCATTATAATTTCCAGGTGAAATCAAGGACTAATTATTCATTTGTGGTCCACCCCAAACTATTACTAGTGCCTTCAAAGGATTTAAATGGAACAATAGGAATGGGGGAAGAAGCCCACCAAACACATAATTTTATGCAGCAAAATACAGTCAAGTAAAATTTCAGCACAGGTACAGGGTATGGTTGCTGTAGGACAATGATTCATTCCAGACTCAAAGACTCCATCTTTAACAATTTAACCTGCTAACCAGTCAAAGATCTGCAACAAAAGGACAGTTTAGTATGCAAAAAGAATAAGGGCTAGCTACATTTTCCAATATGGCCCACCATTTGACTTCTACAATCCTTTGTATACTCTTGTAATTTCTCAAATAATGTTTATAATGATAAAAAAAAACCTTTTAAGCTTTGTAGATATTGTAAGAACATCTGCTGTTTTATTCTTTTTGGTGGGTACAAAAACCACAATTTTGTACACAAAACAAGATTATAAATAAGATCGATAACATGAGTGACCCGTAGTCTCTGTTGATTCTACATTGTAGACTGATGATTTAACGTCAACATTTTCTTCATTTTGTTTTTGTTCCTGGTAGTGGAGATGGATGCAATCTGTGAACCGGCTCATGTGACAGAGTGAAGGTTACAGCAAACAAGAAGATGACCAACAACTTTTATAGAAAAAAGTCTCTAAAGTTTATTACAGTGATGGCATTTATATCAATTATTGCAATGTATTGTTCCCTAAGATGGTTAGAAAAAAGAATCGTGTTGTCCTCTACTGAATTTACGTCAGTTAAAAAGCAAGCATGTTTCAGTATTTTTTTTTTCTCCAAAGTGTAAATACTTCCTTTAATTTTTTTTTTCCACAGGATTTACATGTTTGTTTATTATTTTCTTATCACAGTTTAGTGATTTGTTTCCTCAGCTGGATATTCTTCCATTGACTATATGGGTGTTCTGGAGACGCAGGTTAGCATGTTCATTGACTTCTATTATCTATTTTATCCCTTTCGGTGACGACAAAGGCCTTTCTGAGCAAGAACTTCAGTGTAATGCGCTAACAGGCAAGTCTGATTAGTTTTTAAGTCCACTCAGTGAAATTTGTTGTTGTTAATACACCCGTCCCGGCTCCCCCCCCCCCCCGAAAAAACCTAAATTGTGAGTTTTCCTGATATAAAATCTGAGTTTGGGTTTCCGAGCTGAGCTCATGCACACGTTGCTGCGGCTGAGGTCCCCCCGCTTTAGGACGTACTTCCCGCTCTCAGCCAAAAGATTGGTTTAGCCAAGACCCGCGCTTGCGGTGTCCCTCAGGGCTGTGTTTCCATCAGTCACCAACACAGTTTAATTAAGGCACTCAATTATTTTTTTGGTTTTTATGGTAGGTCCGATGCAATGACAGCCAATCCTGAACTTTGTCTAATTGCAGTTCCCGTATGTACAGCCTTTGGGCAGTCGGGTGTCAAGACGCGGCCGTTTTCTCCCACGCTCCCAGTGATGGATAACCTGGCTTTGTTTCTTATGGCTTCAGAAAAGGTCAGCTGGGTTGCATGGAAAGGAAACAGAGAATGTGGTGTGTTATGATATTACTGTTTGTTCAACAAAATATGACACAACAAACACCGATATATCAATAATTAGACATCTGCATTTTTTTTCCATATTTTTTGGTCATATGCAAACTGTTTATGAGGGAAAGAAAAGCTGAACTACCCCAAAGAAGCCAAGCTTCAACTACCCTGAAGTTTTTCTCTGCAGTCTAGAGCTTGTGGTCCTACCTATTTAAAAAAAACTAATTCTAAAACCAAAAAATTAGGTTCCATTTAGCAAATTTTGGGCAGGAAACATCTTTGAACTTGCTCTGCTCCATACCCTAGAACTTCTAGTGAAACTCAGAAGTTCTTTTAGGTTTTACAGTATTCTTTAAATGATATTATTGTTTTGTTAGACTGTCTTCTTCATGGTGCATGGATTAGACTCTTCAAATTATAATAAATTGCCTAAAATACTATATGTATAAATACTGATGACAGATATTCCTGTTTCTATAACACAAACCTATGCACAGACACTTTCATTCATTCACACCCATTATAGACATGACTCAGAACAGCACAGTTACTGACAGCTGGTTCATTCTATGCCTATTATGGAGGCAAGGGTCATATTTCAAAACTAAGCTTCAAGAGGGGACAGCAAAAAGAGGCCTGTCTCAAGACCTGCTAAATGTCCATCAATAGGAAACTTCCCAGATTAAGGCTAAGGGGTCAGGTCTCTCAACTCCTGATTCCATTCCTATTCCCAATTTATTAGGTAGCAGATAACAGTACTCAGAGGAGAAGCAGACATTGGTATGTAAATCTAATTACTATCCATTCACAACCTCTGAATTCTTTCTAGTAACTGACTTATAATGTTAACTCAAGATGTTCCTCAAGTTTTTTAATGACTTAGATCATAATTCTCTCACAATTCATAATGTAGTAAATTTCCTGTTGTGAATTTAAGTTTATCTAATTTTTTATGAAATTCTATCCCTGTATTTCTTCTGCTCTGGATTCTAATATCAAAATAATTATACATTAAAACAAGTAAGTTAATAAGTAGGTTAAAAACTGTTTGAGTAAACAATGTTTGAAAGTAATTTGTCCTGATAACTTCAAAAAGTTGAAATCAAATTGTTGGTAATGATATATTTATGATAAAATCCAAGGTAAATTTCATAGTTCCGTTTTAGTGAACAGTTTAAAAAATTAATACTTATTTTCATAATCAGGACTTGGGATTCATCCTTTACAGAAACATTAATGGTTTTTATATTTAGAAATTATGGAAATACAATGAAGATTTTAGGGGAAAACAGCAATTTCCCCTTGCCTTAGCCTGAGTTCCTGGGATTGCATATTGATTTAAATTGAACAGAAGGTGAATTTTAGTATGCAAATGAGGAAATTAGAAATGAAATTATTCCATCCAATTAATATACTGATTGGATTCCTTAATCAAGGACCTCACTCATATGACAGACTCTTACCTGAGGACTAGAGAATCTCGCCAGATAACAAACATGTCTGTAATAATCTTGTTCTTTGGAGTAAGACTCTTGGGAGGTTGTTATTAGAGATAAATATTTTCCTACTCAATATTAGAGTGAATATGCTTTGGGATATTTGTAAAAAAAAAGTATTATCAAAATAGTACCATCGTATCAAGAAAATAAAACAATGGAATCATACATTTACAAAACAGGCAGGGATTGCTATCATGATTTCTGGATAACTTTCCGATGTTATCCTGTTTTTCACTGTTGTGTTAGATGGATAGTTTGGGGGTCAGAGCTATGGGTTCCTGGATGTTTGGAATACTCCAGTGCTTTTTCTATGAGCTTCTAGAAAAAAATAATTTGGGGGGGCAGTTTTGACAGCTTAGGTTAAGTAAAGAAAAACTAGAAAAATGTATATCTATGAGTTTAATCTAAGCCAATATATTAGCCCATCTTCAACATTAGGAAGCTTTGGAATCCTAAGACCACTCAGGCTTGTTTATAGAGGACTCAGTAAGTGGTTCCAGATAATTCAAGTTTTCTACAGATACTACACTTAAATAAAACTGAGGCCAAAGTCTCAATATGTTTCTCTAGATTCCATTTCAATAAAATATATAATTATTAAAAAGTTTAGATTTGTTTTAATTTTTATGAAACACTAGAATATGATTAATAAAAACAGTATAATGTTTTTAAAGCATTTACAGAGGCTTTTGCCATGAATCTGTTTTTGTTTTCTTTCTTTTCTTGATCAGGTTTGTGAGGAAAAGAAAACCTTCAAAGCTCTGAAAATTTCATATACTCTCAAATAACCTCTCCTCTTTTATATTAATGCAAATGAGTATATTATTTAATGAATTTTTAACAACTTTCTGTTATCTTTTTAAATATGCTCTGCCATTTTTACATTCTATACTTACATCACCCACTTCTTCCATAAAATGTCTTTTCTATTCCTTTTGGTTGACCCTACGGAGCCCCCTCAGACTGGAAGATGTCCTACAAGTTTATCTATGGTGTGGATTCGGTTACATTATCATGGCTGTCACCGTTATTGTGCATGTTCCCCTTAAGGGATGGTGACTTTTAAGTAGATTTTCCAATATTTCTAGAAATTTGCAAGGTTTTTTGTTTTTATTTTGGTTTTGATTCTGTGACAATATTATCTAACTTATAAATCATTTATATAATTAAGTCAATAGAGTTTTTGAAAGGAAAAAGTCTTTTAATTTTATAGTAAAGTAAAAACTGCTTATGCTCAAGGCTTCTCTACAGGTGCAGATCATTTCATTTACCCTGAATGCCAGTGTCTTTTAAAATTTCAGATCTGAATGCCTTCCTTTTATTTAAAATGTATTGACTTAAAAGTTAAAATTTAGCTTTAAAGGTAGTTCATATGATGAGCTTCAATGCCAGGTTCTGACTCCAAAAATATTATTTAGTGCAAATCATATATGTATAACCTGGGAATTCATATCACTTTTTAGCAATTTCCCAGAACTTTGTAATAAACTGTTATCCTTGAGTATTTCTTTCTAAAGGTTTTAAATATTCTCTTTCTTTTTCTTTGCTTTCCAACCCTTGGACCTTGCTAATGGCTGGCATGCCAAAGAAACATCAGTTTTAATGAACTAATAACAACAAATTTTAGGCGTCTTGTAAAATTCATCTCAGAATGCAGTCCAAGTAATTGGCTCCACAAACTTGTCAGATATTGCTTTCTTAGTTTTGGAGAGTTTCTCCTTAACTCTGTAAAGGTTAAGATGACAGCATTCTCCAGATGGACAAGGTACCTTGACACCATCTCTGTTTGCTCTTTTGCTATTTAGAAGACATGGTCAGCATGTCTTAATCTGAGGGAATTGAGGTTTAGTTCTTAATTCTTTTACACAAAACTTGAAAGAACCACCTTGGAATTATCTGTGTGCAGTTGTTCTCAGTCATTAATTTCTAGATTGTGGATAAAAGCAATTAGATCTTGGTAAACAGGGATGACTTTGTTCTTTAACATGCCAACAAGTACTTGAATAATTTCTATATGAATAAATATCAAAATCGGGCACATTTATTTGGTATAACCTCAGATGTATGTCTTATTACAATTTATTTTGATTTTGAGTTTAGAGTACATCAAGTACTGAATGTCTCTTGAAGGTTCAAAGACTTATTTATCATGTAATCGGAATGAGAAGCCTATTCACTAGACTATTATATGTCATTTTAGAAAATAGTTTTTAAAGTTCTGGTTTTAGGAAGAACAATAAAAAATCCATTCAGGTCTTACTTTAAAATCACTTCCTATCATTAGAGGAAAGAAGAAGTGGACATTTAGATTCTTATAAAAAAAAAAAAGATCTCTATCTCCTGTGTTTTACTGAATGTGTACAATTTTTTATTGTGACAGGATGAGAGAATGTGAATAAGTAAGGCTGACCTGGCTTGTATAAAAGCAATTGAAATAAAAAAAGTATGTAATAACTCACTGCAATTTTTTATCATTTACTGTATCACTCCTATAGAACACATATATTGCTGACATCTTTGATGGAAAAACTGCTCAATTGTCTAAAATGCCTGTTTATTTTAGTGCAACTGTGTATTGTAGTCAGAATTCTGACAAATACTCCTCCCTAAAGGGTTGACTCAAGGACTTCTGTCATATGAACAAAACCAAGGATTTATGCTTTGAAAATATAGAAAGACCACTAATGGTCAACAAATTAGAATAGGAGCTGAAATTCCTTGAGAACATACTATGTGCCTTGGAGTTTTTACATGTATTGTTTCTCAGAAAACAATATGACCTTATCAAAATAAGAAATTGCCTAGGTTTCCATCATTCAAAACAGATTTTGTTTTCATTTTTTCAGCACTTATCCTAAACATGGGCTATTACAGAGAAGATTTGCCTGGTCTGTGTGCAAGGAGGCCCAGATCTAATTTCCAATTTTCCCCAAATTTCAGGAAAATAATACTGTTTAAATCATTTTGCAGAGCAATTCTGGTGCTTTTTTGTCTTTCTGAACCTTGCAATGCAGATATCTATTGACAACACAAAATTTCAAACAGTACATCTGCAGCCAAAGAAAACCGAACCACTTTGCACTGAAGTTTTCAAAAATATAAAGCTCTAATTAGAAGCAAGCAATACCACCACTGGACAGACAGGTCACAACACTGCGTTCACAGGATGCATCCCCCACTCACTGGAGTAGGCCCTAAGTCCTACCCCTAAATTTTAATACTTTCGGTTCCATATACGTTGTAACCTTCTCTATAGGTTGCTAAATTCTGGGTATTCTGCGAGGAAGTTGGGTTAAAAGTCTGTGCACTCTTTGCCACCTTCATTCTCTTCGCTTCTGCCCTGGACTTGTAACAGAACTCTATCAAAGCCACCAGCATTGCCAAGCCCAAGCCGCCAACCAGAATGTAGAAGACGCCTGCTACGTTGCTCAGGCTCAAGGCACTCGTCTTGTCCTGGGGGGATAAAGACACTTCAGTTAACTGTGGAAATGTCACATTCAAAAGGTAAAAGAAATACATGAAATCCAAATAGCCAATTAAAGTAAATGCTTAATTTAAACTGAAATTATCTATAAGTCACTGATGTAGGTTTATAAATTTAACTATAAAGCTTATAACTTTCAGGAGAAGTGAAATTATGATAATTATCAATATATTGAATATAATTGCATTCATTAAAATCTGTATCATTTTACCATTATGAAATATGCAATGAAAACCACTATACTTAGCCATATATAAGCATTTATATATTTACACATAGGGTGCCAGAAGTGGGTTTATTATAGAGTTTGAAAATGACATATTTAAAATCCAATTATGTAAGAAAGGGGACTTCTTTTTGGCTTTGCTTCCTTTAAAACTCAGTTTTAATGTTTGAAATTCCTCTTGAATAAATCTAACTCCATAATTCTCCTACTGAAGGAACAAGGATCTTCTAAGCTGATAGTTTCACATTTTGTTTATCAATACTTTACAAACTATATAAAAACAATATACTATGGTACATATAATTTATTTCTGTTATGTCTATATGGGAAATCTCATGAAAAATATCACTTTTGCATATTGAATACTATTTAGGAATAATTATATAGGCATAATACTTGGGTAGTCTTTTTAAGATAATTTTTAAAAATACATAAATTATCATGGTCAATTGAGAAATAAGTTATTTATATATGGACAAATTTATAATTATTTTTAATGCTTTAAAAATACAATTCCATTCCCACTTAAATATATTAGAGATTGATTAATATTTTAGACATTATTCTTCAGTTTTACTATATTACTGTCTCATAATTAATAGTCAAACATATGATTAGAAAATATTAAATTTTAAGAAAAATTCAGAATTTCCTTAATAAATTAAAATAGTTTTATTATATAACATTATTTCCAAAAGTATTTTTTAGACAACCTGGAAGATGCTTTGTGGTCATCATTTTCTCAGCAGTATGTTTTGTTCAAAATGTGAATCAGAACCTTAAATAGTTTTATTAGGAAAGTGTTCATTTCAAAAGATGTATTATATATGTTGTTTACTTAGTCATGATATCAACTAACTAGGCCAAAAATTTAGGGTAATTTCAGTTTTAAAATAATCTTTCATTAATTGTTTGTGTCTCTCAAACTTTACATCAGAATTTGAGATTGGTTCCTTTTCTGGCCAATCTTCTGGTTCAAATGCAGATGAAAGTGGTTGATATGGAGATCAGATCTGCAGAAGAATCAATTAACCTGACTTTCTTTCCTTCTTAAATTAACTGAGGTTTTCCAATTTAAGCCAGCTACTTGTTTAATGTCTTAGAATGACGAATAATTCATTTATTTTCTAGGAGAAGATACAGAAAAAAATAAAAGGGGATTCAAAGAACCTTCAACTATGACTTTCAGGCACTGTTAACTATTTTCTATTAACATGTTTAAGTACCTTATTCAAAGACATACATTATATATTGTTTTCTTCAGAATAAAAATATAACTGTACTTCACAGAATTTGGCCTATAGGTTTCTGCATTGTTCTGAAAAGAATTCATAAATTAAAGGTCTTAGAACTTGAGGATATTATTTGTAAACATTGATTACTAAAATAACTTTGGAGAATAGAATTGGAAAGTTCATTCTGTTTATCTGTTAGCACAGAAGTATCAAAGGGCCTCTTCAAATCAAAGTGGAGTGTGTGGCAATATGATAACAAAAGATTGAACTTTGGAATAAACATTTATTTAATATTTAGCATCTTTTTTTCTGGATGACTATGGATTAATTTCCCATTTTGAGAATGTATCAGTTCTTGAAATAATTGATTTCATAATCTTTAGCTCCATAAGGAAAACCTAAACCAAAAAAAAGCCACTACTTTTATTAGTGGTACGTAGTTTGAGAATAACAAGGAATTTTGTTATTTTATATATATTTGCAGTTAATTTAAATTATTTAAAAGCCTTAATATTGGGGAGCACGTTGTGATTCCCTGGAAAGTTAATCCCTGTGGTTGGAATTCATGATATTAGCTTCTGATTTAGGCTGTGGCTCAGTGCATAGAGAAATGTTCAGTTTTTAAGGTTTCCATATGATTTTGACAATTGCTCCCGTTTATTGTTTTGTGAACACAAGAGGAGGCCCGAACTGCAGCGACTGACCTTGCTTCCCGAGTCCTTGGGTCCACATTCACCTTTATCGTACCACCATTTGTTTTTCAGCTTGTCTAAGACGCCTGCCTCACTGAGTTTCAAAACGGCAAGGTTTACAGGAGTTCTTCACGTGGAAAATAACATAAATAACATTATATATGTTATTTTATGTTATTCAAGTAAAACTACATTAGAATCGCATGGTAAAGTGACAGAGCAAAGGCCACAGTAGGTGTTATGTCTTGTACTGTAGGCCCAGGTTTAGGATCAGACATAAAACTGGGGCCTGCTCCATCGCTTTAGGTAACAGGCACATACTGCTAGGGAGGATCTTTAAATAAAATGTATGCAATTACTGTGAATCCAAAACTATTGGCCTGGGTTGGGTTCCTTGAGCATTTATAATTTCCCCACATAAATGTGAGTCTCAATATCCAGAAGCTATCTTCTTTCCTCTTTAAGACTTAATGAAAGTGGCTGCAAGTTGACAGACAGACATAAGCAGAAGGTAGACAGGACTGCTTTCACTTCTGACATGCATTATGATTCAGCTACTAGGACTTTGCTTTCTGCTCTAAAAGTATGTCCACAGTATCCATCAATAGATTGACTCCTTACCCACTGTATTCTAAGACCTCATTGAAAGAAGAGAGTGACTCTAGTGTCACAGACTAAGAGCATCTCATAACTCTTGCAAAGATCCTCATAAGTCTAATATGTAAATTATTATTTAAAAATCATAGCCCATGCTGATATTTTGCTTCTGAATTGCAGTATTTACCCTAAATAATATCACCAGAGCCATTTTCATCTATCTTATCTTGAGTTTACTATGTTAATATACTCAAAGTACAGGTGAAGTGATTTTAAGTTAGTAATGATAGGTTAGGGGTTACTAAAATTTTTCTGACTAGAAAATGATTCTTACTATAAAGTCATTTGAAAAATGTTCTTCTGTCTTTGATTCTTTCAATACTAATAGTGTATAATGAGTCTGAGTGAGATGTCAGCTATCATCTAGTATCAATATCTTGAGTAATATAAAATTATCCCAGCCTTTCATTTTCTATACAACAATATGAAAGTCAAGAAGATGAATAGGAAGCACTATCTGCTAGGATCATTTGTTGTTACTATCTTTATGGTTGGTTGGTTTTGGTTTCTTTCTGCTGGAGGTTGGCTACATTCCTATGGACATTTTTCAGGCTGCCACAGTCATTTTGTCTGGCATATGATTCAGAGCCTTACATCTGATTGAGTGCATTTGGTGAAACACAGCATGCATTTATTTGGCTACCAGAAGATTAATTCCATAAACCCAGCTACATAACTAGGTGATGTATTAATAATGACAGTGATAATGATTAATGCTTATTGTGCACTGACTGTGTACCAGACAGTTTAAAAAACATTTTACCTCTTTAATACTGTCATTCAGATTTTGCAAATGAGAAAAACAATGAGAGCTTAACTCAACTATTTACATGGCTAGGTGATAGCTGAATCAGGATTTGTCATAATCTGACTTCATAGCATATGCAATTAAAAATATAACTGAAGAATCAGAAGATGGGTTTTCTGGGTGTAATTAAATTTTTTTCTAAAAGTTAAACTAAAATCTATTACTTTCCATAATTTAGTTTTGAAAAATGTTTCCAAAATACCACTTTTTCATTTTGTTTGTATGGTTTTTGAATACAACTTAAATTTTGTATCAGTGTTGTAAGATCTTACTATGGCTTATATTCACTAATCCATTGAAGAAGTAATATGCATTTGCCAGGATCCCAGAATATTAGGTTGTTTTTTGGGGCTGAAATCTGACATAAGCATGATTTAACACTCTAAATGCTGTTTCGAGATGGGGTAGTTAATTGAAGTGCTTAAGATGAACCAGAGGAATCTAGGTTTTACTAACTATACCGTGCCTCTTCCATACATACTTCAGTTCTACCTCCATTTATGAAATGATTGTTAAAAAGTCAACAAATGGGTTGATGGTAAACTGTGAAGGAATGAATTAAAAAACCCTTACACCTCTAAAATTATACCTTTTCACTTATCCTTTTTGAAAGATGTAGGGCCCTTTCTTCATACCTTTTGTTAAATTTTTATGGCCAAAGATTCCTTCACTCAGAATTTCCTAATACTGGGAATGGCTACCAGGTGAGTAAGGATGCTGATTATCTCACATTGTGGAGTGTGAAATGGAAGCTGAATAGTTCAGTTGTTGGTCATATAAGTAATAAATCCCTTGAAGGAAAGTACAGTGGTTAATTCTCTTTTTCTCCACAGGTTCTACCACACCCCCCAATCAAAGCAGAAGTTAGATAATTTGGTGTTGAATGGAAGGTTGGAGATGTGTTCCATTCCCTCAACTCCATCCATTACAATCCTATGAATGACAGGGGATCAATTTTCTTTGTATAGGAACCTTTCCATGTGTGGCACTTGTTTCTGTGTTTTCTCCTTTCACGAGATGAAACACTTAGGAAAATTAGTGTTTTCCTACCAAGATTCTATATTTCAAAATCAGATCAGCCAGGACTTTAGCCATCTTGTGCTAAGATCTCTTGGTATGCTCCCTCTACACTCAGTTGGCAGCAATTGTCTCTCCTGCTTCAGCTTCCCAATCAACAAAAGCTTTAGAGCCAGCTGCATTCCTGGATTCTGTACTTTTCCTTCATATTTTACCTCTTTTGAGGGAGATCAGGTCAAAGGGAGGGGTGAAGTAAGTTTAAAAAGAAAATCAGTCACCCGAAGAAGTCCAAAATGAAAATGAAAAAACAACAAATGATGTCTGATAATTTGGTTTGATCTAAGGTAGGTCAGGCCATTTAAAATAGCACCTTTCATTACAAATTCAAAGTAGGGCATTATTACCATTTAGATTGCAACAACCTATTCTGTTGGTGATAAACTTTAGGTCAATGTACAACCTATTAGGTTTTTTTGTTTGTTTTTTATGCAAACAAAATTCTTGAGGGAAAATAGAACATACTATAAATTTCATTTGAGGTGAACATTTTATGTTAATTTTTATAACATTTTGGAAAGCTACTTGTTAAGATTTGAAATAACTTTTTAAAATAAACTTTTCTGGTTCATATTTGTGAAAGCAATGACTACGCACCTGAAAGAAGAAGCAGTTTAATTTTGGAAATGATAAGATTAGATTCACATTTATTCTTTTGGACAACAAATATTTACTGAGTGTCTAGTATATAACAAACAATGTGTTCAACAAACAATGTGTTGAAATTGATTAGATCTAAGTTGTTTAATCATTCATTTAAATCAATTACAATGATTTTTATTACATAATTTTGTTCCCTAATATATGTACATTTCTGCTATATTTTTCTGTTTTTCTCTGGAAGGTCTTAAGTATCCACTAAAATGGAACTTCAATATATTTTTAGAAAATTTTATCTGTTATAGCTTTGTTATACTTCTTATGTTTGTGATAAAAATAAAGTAAAATTTGCAAACAAAAATTTTGTAGTGGAATAATATATATGTTTTTATTCTTTCTGGTGTTACTATAGGACTTTTTGACCTTTCTAGTTTACATAGAGGAATGCTAGAATATTAGTATAAACTTGAATAATTTTGTATATATATATATATATATATATATATATATATATATATATATACACACACACACACTTATTTATACGCTTATAGAAACTATCAGAAAAATTCTAGGTAATTTGGGGCTCCAAAATTAATTAATACTCCTTAAAATGATATTATCATGCAAATGTGATTCTTCTCCCTCAAGGCTCAGATTGAGGCTTAAACTCTCAATGTAACAGTATTGTGGTGAGAATCTTTAAGACGCCTTTGGTGATGAGAGAGCTCTGTCCTCACAAATGGATTAATGCTTTTTTTTGAGACAGGGTGTTTCCTCAAGATTAGATTAGGTTTCATGGGACTGGGCCTCTGGGTCTCTTGCTTCCTCTCTTACACAAGACCTCATTCTCTCTTCTCCTTCTCTCTTTCCCGCTCTTCACTATGAGATGCCATATGGAATTTTAAGGTGTGTCCAGGTATCCTAATCCACTCTGCTTCGACTTTCTATCCACCATAATGATGAGCCAAATAAATGTCTTTTCTTTACATATTACCCAGAGTTGGGTATTTTGTTGGAGCATTTCAGAATGGATTAAGACAGATGGTGCCTAGGATACAGGCAAACTTTTTACTTCCTCTTTCTGAAGTAGATAGACTCCTAATAACAATTTGAAAGGCTTTTGAGAATGGGTTTAGGAAGGATTAATTGCAGCCACCCCGAGAAAGATACTCCCTGAAAACAGTATTGTTGTGTGAATTAGATGGCCAAGTGAGATAACATATAATCCAATGAAGTTGCAGATAAGCAGATTTGGACAAATTTCTAGATTAAAAAAAAATCTATACTCTTAAATAGATACTTTAAAATTTTCATTATTTTTACTTATCAGTTGGAGGTAGTTATTCAGTCAGAATTTTTCCATCTGTGGATTGGTTTCTTTAAGTCTATAAAGAGGAATATTAGTATATAGGGGACACTATGTAGTATGTTCTGCTAATTGTATTTTTATTGCCACATTATTTTATGAAGATGAAAATATGACATGGATGAAGTAATGATAGATTTGTTCTTATTTTTCTGGCCTGATAATTTTGTAATTGATCCATTAATGGAAGGCAAAAAAAAAATGTGTACTTTACATAACTATCTTTGAGTTCTTATTTTTTCTTCAATAGAAGCCTGAGGGTTTTATATGGAAAAAAAAAAAAACTTTCTGGTAGGATTTCTTAGTTCAAGGTGGAGCCATATCATTGCTGTTATTTACAAATAATTGGTAAAATTTCTGGCCAAGTAATGGTGAAGAAAATAAAACAGATTTACCTTCTCTGTTCTTTGTCATCTCTTCACTAAATTGCTCTGCTCTTATAGAAACTTGCATCTCTTCCTGTTTTTTGAAAACATGGCTCTGAGGACTATCAAAAAAAATGTCTGATCCACAGCCTTTTCTAACTACAGTTTTTCAGTGAGTATTTTCATCAGATTTTTTAATGTGTCAACAAATTGATAATAGTTGCAAATATTTTTGCTTTGACAGTAATTGCATACTTAGTTTGTGAAGGGATTTGACAAGCAATTCAACTGGTATTAGTAGGTCCAAACCAAATGTCTCCCAGCAGATGCACCTATTACTTTACATACTGTTTACCCGCTTTTGGTGACATTGAGGCTAACCTTGGAGTCACCTCCCCCGCTGCCACATTCTCCTTTGTCGTACCACCATTTGTTTTTCAATTTGTCCAAGAGGCCTTGTTCATTCAGTTTTAAAACTGCGAGGTTAACAGCATTTCTTGAAACGATAAAACATATTTTGTAAGAAACTGCACAGCTGTTAAGATGTTAGAAGGAATGAGGACTTAAGCTCTTTTATAAGCTTCTCCCAGACGCTAAATAAACCTCTCATTTTGCCATCCTGCAGTCCCTTCCACCAGAGTCCAAACCAAAGGCAATTGTAACCAATTTCAAATGTATTAAACATGCAGTATTTGGTGCTGTTCATTTTCATGGTTCTTTTATTGTCAAATAACTGATCTCATCAAACAAATATATGATTGTTTTTTTTTTGCACAACAGTAATAAACTTGTATTTACTCTTAATTGAGAAAAAATTGTGTCTCTAATTCCTTTACCTCTAAGAATGTCAATGACCCAAGAGAGACTGGAATGAAAATTCATTCTCAGAAGGTAAAACAAAATGGCATAAACAAACCAACAAAGCAGTCATTAATTTTGTATACTGATTTTCTGACAGCAAAGATTATGGCTTAATTACTATTCCCTTTATTTATGTGGGTTTAGTTTGCTTGATTTAATTGGTCTCAGAATCCAGGTGAGCTCGGTTTCATGGGCTGAAAAGGACAGGCTAGTCAAGAGACAGTAGTAGCAGCTCTTAGGGATAAGTTCTTACATATAAAGTTCTTGTTGCTTCTTGAAGGCATTAGATTCTATTTAGAAATTAGGATCACATATCCAATTTGACTGTTTAAATTAAGCAATTAAACCCAGGAAGCAATGCTGCATGTGATATGGACTTTATAAACAAACACTTTAGATTAGATTTTCTCTATGTTTATGGGGGAATAGGGACAGCAAATTCTAATTATTCTAAGAGGATTGAAAAAAAAATGTTATGGGCTTTTGTTTCCCATGCATTTGGTTTCTTTCCTGCTTTCAAGTTACAGTTTTTAATGAACCATTAACTTTTCCAAGAGGTTTCTCCAGAATTTAATGAAATTTCTGTTTTATCTAAGGAGTGGTTTATACACGGAGGAATTCTGGCTACAGTCTGTGCTATTTGAGAAACACTGAATTTGGTGATTACCTAATGCCAAATGAATTACAGAGCAGATGAAACAACTACAACTGTATTGATGAATAGCATGATTTGCAAGTAAAATGTCATTTAGCTGACTAATAAAGTGTTGGCTATTTTACTACTAAATAGCCTGTTAAAGTGTAAAATGTTTTCATGGTATTTCAGGTGAATAATGTACTTTTCCACTGTTGTGATGTGTTGATCCACTTGAAGAGTGGACATTTCCCATGAGCAAACCATACGCTTTAGGAGCATTAACTCTCTTTAAGACTGCCATTTACTACATAGATAATTAAATGATTAGGTGTTCCCACATTCCCAAGTGTCACGTTAGTGGCATAAAATAATTAATATATTTCAAAATGAACAATATCAGGTGATCAGTTTAATCACCAAAAGGACCAAATTAAAATGTAAAAATAAATACATATTCAGTGAAGCTAGAAACATCTATTTTTTTTTTTAAATTCTGTTGGGAATTTTGTATTTATAAGAAACTACATTTGTCTTTCAATGAATTGAAACTACTAAAGTTTTCCTATTTTGGAGAAAATGACTCTTATAATTCACATTATTTTAGCTTTAAATATTCATTTTAGGTTTTTTTTTTTTTTTTAGTGAAGCAGTATCCAAATTATTTTATATGTTGGTTTAGACCATTCCTTTGATAAAATTAAAACCATTTCATGAGAGGGTTATTTAACAGGGTTATTAGCCATATCCAAAGACAGTTTCACAGCACAATAAAAAACAAAAAAGCAAAATAAAGGAATGGATAAGGAAAAAAAGCTTTATGTTGGTAAAATTGTTTGGAATCAAGCTATCTGCAAAAATTATTCTAAAACATTGTCTTTCTAATACCATATAATAGGCCATGTAAAAACAGATTAGTTTCACACTGCTATCCATATGTGTGCACATATCTATATTTGATTTTACATTTGATTAATAAATAAGTCATTGCCCCGTTCACAAGTAATTCACATTTTCCTTCCAGAAATATGTGCTCCCTCAGTAAAGTCCACTTAATATCATCATATATAAAATTTTCTTTTCTTTGATGATATATAGTGGAAGGCACTTATAATTAATATCTTCAGCATTTCAAAATTTCTTGATAGAGCCTGTTATTTTCTGTAATTGTCAAATTAATATGTCATTTCCTTACATAATAAATTTAGGTCTAAAGGCCTCCTTGGATTGCTATTTATACTGCAACATAAACCACATATATCAGGACCATTTGGACATCTGTTCTATTTTATGGAATGATTAGTCTTTTCATATTGTTAATAATAAGAATCATTAAATGGTTAAAAAAAAGTATAAAGTTGTTTCTGTCACTTTACTACACTAGGTTAAAAAGTATTTTTTTATTCAGCAAAAGTGAAAAGGGAATCCTGAAAGAACTGTAGTAAACAAGGTCAGGGCACCCTAAGCAGTCAGGTAAACGAGGGACACAGGAAGAGATCCTTACTGAAGCACATTTAACTACTGCTTTGGAATCTCCTTGATACATCTGAGAACTTGATTTCAAAATCAATGTCAGAAACTCATATCGATTATATGGGATATTTGTACTTTATAGTTAATTATTAAAGAAGGTGTAATAGTGGTCTGCTAAGCAAAATAGAGAAGAAAAATATTGTGGGTTATTTCCTACATTAATTATACCTTTTATTGTATTAAATGCAACTTTTACAGAATAAAGTCAATTAAAATGATTTTTTCCCCATTTAAAAATGGGAGGGAAGGAAGAAATAGTAGCTGAACACATTCTTGCTGGATATATAAACCACACTGGAAAACCCTGGTGTGTTGACAATGGCCTTTTACAGAGTGCAGTAGAACCCAGGAAATTTTCTTATTTGCCTTTGCCTTTTATGCATCATGTGAAGTCTACGTAAGAAAAAGTCTCCAATTAGTTTTTTTTCCTAGTGGTGAAATGATACGGAATTTGACTATGGGATGAAAATGCTCACTTGATCAAATTCCAGGACCTCTGGAAAACCTCCAAAGGTTTTATTCCTAGAATTCCCTTCAATTGAGCTTGAGATTATAAAATTTTACCTTACTGCCTGATTTGGGACTTAATTTTGTTAAGGATGTAGTTGAAATGTTACCTAAACAAAACTTTTAAAGCAGGGAACTAACAGATTTACTTTTTTCATTTATTAATTTTGGGTAAATTTAAAAAATTAAAAGTAAGATTTTTCTTATAAAAAGCATGCTTAACACAGGCTAACACATTTGCCACTCCCTTGACTCTTCCGTAATGACTTATCACCAAATTCTGTAGAGTCGAATATGCTCGGGATTACTTTATGCCTTATGCGTTATATTTACTTCTAAACTATGTGTCTTATAGTGTAATTTCCCGTTGGTGAGGTATTAAAGTGTACATTTGCTAAAACATGTATATAAATTAATGGGACAAATTTATAAAGCTTAAGTTTAGTAAAGTGTTTTTATGATTTCCTGTATTATTGTAAAGAACTGATGATATAAACACTTAGAATTAGTTTCCGACCGATCACAGGATATTCAGGGCATGTGTAGTTTGTAGAATAAATAATTTGCAATAACAGGTTTAGCCTGGCTAAAACAAATTCAATTCTTTTTCACTTACTTGGACAAACACTTTAATGTTGGATGGCCATAGTATGTGGCCCTACTACAATTTATTTCTCTAACCATTGTGTGGTGTTAGTGCTCTATTATCCTGTTAAAAAAGGATTCCTTAGTTTTATACATATGAAAACATCTCACTGATTTTTAAGATGGCTGTTTTCACTGACATACTATCTTTGTACTATGTTCTTTATAAAATTTAAATACCAGGTGTTATGATGTCTAAAATATTTATCAAAACAAGACTGAGATTTTTTTCATAGTTTCCATCCAGCACATCCTAATGTAGTTTAAAACAACTTAAAAATGATGTGAATTAACCAGAAATTGTGTAATGAAATAAGGAAATTCCTTTTGAATCATCAAAGGGCTTTGATAGATAATTTATGCAGGAAGAAATACAAATCATATACAAGTAATTCAATCTTAGTTGGAATTAGTGAGTTAAAGTACTATAAATTCATTTTTCTTCATTCATATTAGAAAAATAAAAGTAAACATGATGTTCAATATTGTCAAGAATTTAATATTGTGGGCAATCTCATAGATTGATGACAGTGTTAAAAACCAGAAAAAAAAAATTTGCCTTGATAGAACAGAAGCTTTAACCCAATCCTTATCCTTGATCCAATAATTCCTCTTTTAGCAATCAATCCTAAGAAATTAGTCAAAGATGTTGGCAAAGTAACCTGTAATAAATCTAATGGTATATTTCTTTTTGTTTCAAAACATAGAAGACAATGTGCATGTCCCAAACAAAGGGAGAATTAAATAATTTTCTGTTCAGACCACTATCTAGAAGCTTGATTTAAGCCTCAAAACTTACAAACACAGATGCTCAGACCTAAGCCTATTCTATCAGATTCTTCTGGATTACATGTAAATGTATGTAGGTTTTTATAAAGCTTTTGAGGTAGCAGTGACAAGTACCATTTATTCCTATGACATATTTCATAACTATTAAAATTTAATGACTAGGGAAAATACTGACAGTATGATGTTAAGTGCAAAAAAAAAAAAGAGAAATTTGTATATTCTTTGTGATATTAGTCTGACAATAAGCTATACATATATTTAATACTAATAAAAATATTGGCTAAAGATACAACAAATTTTTTTTTCTGGGTGGAGGGTTTGTGATTAATTTGGATTCCATTTGTTTTTTATGCTTCCTCACTCATTTAAAATTTTTTACAATGGGCAGTGATACTTTAGTAATTGGGAAAAAGCAAACCAAAAGACTATTCTCATTTATTTTATAAATACAATGCCTTATAGAATTGTTCTCTTCAAGCCAAAATTTATACTCTACTTTGTATCAAATATAATTTGAGAAAGAAGTAAAATCTAGGGGTTATTCTTCAGGATCTCAGAAAAACATTAATTGTTCTTAATTATATGATTTGCTTTGGTGCACTTGGTTTTGTGCCTCTGATCACAGGATGGAGAACATGTGCAGTACTTGGCTTCTATCAAGGTTCTACTTTATTTGTGGGGCATGGGTCAGGCAGAGAAGTATGAACACTGTAGGAGTTTCAGGCCTGCCCCATCAGGTAGAATCTGCAGGAGGTTAATAGAACTTTCAGTGGCCCAGAGAGAAGGCTTGCCCTTTCATACATATTTAGATAGACAAGGTGAGTCTTCTCCCTCAGGCTCCATTAAATGAAAGTGACTGAAATAGACTTGAGTCCTGATAAGTGGGCCATTTGTATTAGAAAAAAATGTATATAGATCTATTTCTAGAAAAAGAGGTTTCATGGCTAACAACTCTGTTCTTTCCCCATTAAGTGTTAGGGATCTTCAGAAAAATAATTTTTTTTTTGGTAGGAATTTTATAAAACACAATTTGTTTTCCATCATACTATATATTGACTATATCCCTTCCTTGAAACCAAATTTAAATTCCGAATTGGAAAACTCATCTGATTTAAAATTCATTGTAATGCAGATACACACACACACACAAACACATTCACCCATACATGCTAAATTTTTGGGGGAACTATTTTAATAAGAAAATAATAATTTTATGTAAAATGAATACAAATTAACTGTATATAGACGATTCATTTTGTTATTAAATGATGGCTGCAGTGTAAATATTGTTACAAGAGTTGCATGCATGAAAGCCTGTTCCATATAACAATATGAGTTAGGTAGAAGAGCAATATATAGGTAGAAGAGCAAATATCAACTAGGATCTACTTCTGTAATTTCATTAACGATGCTTTTCCAAATAAAGGTGGATGAAGCAAGTTAGCAGAAAAACAGAGTTTATAACTAAAAATCACAACTTTATATTGTCTATTAAAAACCAACTGCAAAAAATAACTTATCAATCAGGAAAATATAAAAAATAAATAAAAATCAATAGAATGGCATATGATAAGAAGTCAAGAGCTAAATATGTCTGAACTTAAAGAAAGGCATTTGTATTCACATTTCTAAACTTTATCGGCTATTTAGGCCTGGAAGAGTAACCAGTCCTAAGCATTATCAATGCTCCACTTAGTTTTCAATTTCACTTGTAGCTGTGCTATTACTTTTCTTGGCAAATTATTCCTTTCGATAGACAAGCACAAGGCACTTTTTGCTTCATTGGATTTGTGCACTCATTTCCAAAAGCAGACTTTGGGCCAAATTACTCCACATATACATGCAAAAATTTTAAAAAAATGATAATATGTTTTCACTTCAGTTTGCCTTTTCAATGACAAATAAGGTTTGCAAAAGTTTTGTAGGTGAAAAGACAACTCATATCCAGCATAATTTATGAGTATTTGAAAAACAATTTGATAAATCAAGATGGATTTATGTCTTTACATTGGATTTTATATAAGCAAGTTATTATACAGACCTTTGTATTTCATATTCCAAGTACTTGTATTCATATTGATTCCTAAACAAATGAAGTAGGTACTGGCTTAGCTTTCAAAAATTGTCTCTAAATTTCTTATTCTTTGGAATTGCATGACTAATTCTTATTGGAGAATTGAGCCTGAAGGATGTGAATCTTTGAAAGAGCATGGTGATTTTTAGGAGATTGTCTGTCAGCAGTTATAGCCAGAGCATTAGCTAAGGATTGTGATAATTTTAATTGTGTATTTTATGTTGAATGTTTTCAGTGGTAACCCTTACATATATTTTATGCAGTTTGGTTTCATGATTTCATCAATTTGAGATCACAGAGTAAATTCTCTAACCTACTTTGGGTCATGGATTTCTTTAAGAATTTAATGAAAGCTGGATACATTCTCAGAAAAATATACATAAACATATAAGAATTGACTGGCATACAATTCTAAGAGATTCACAGACTTTGGAAAGAAAATAATGAATATGGATTTAAAAAATCTGTTCTAGATTTTAGTACACTATTTTAAAATTAACTAATAATTCCTTTTATGTAGAAGAAATTAAATGACATTTTTATCGCAAAGATGTCTCCTTTCAATAGAGAAGGAGTTTTAAGACTGTCATTTTTCAGGAAGGGACTTCTAAGCTAGTGGTCTCAATCTATTATTATTCTTCAAACATATTATGTGTGAGACTCTTCACAAGACTGCATATTAAATTGACAAAATAAAAAACAAAACTGTAGAAGGATACTTTTAGTTATAGTTAAATAAATTGATAGAATATCAAATATTCATTTTATATAGTGTAAATTTTATTTATGGTATCCTTGGGGTACTTTTGAGATTATGAGGGCTAAAGACTTTCATCCAATTCACACTGTTGTTATTATTATCTGTGTTCGAATCATATAAAAGGGAGCTTTGTTTCCAGGTCAAATCATGTCTGCCTAGATTGTGAAACACTTCACGTATCCTCTGAATATTATTCGCGTTTCAAGTTGTGGTTATTATTAGTCTAAAGTACAATTTCAAAAATGAGAGTGCTGGTCACTGTCACATTCACAGCATGTGGGTGGTTCATCAGTTCTGGGCCTTTCATGCAGATGCCTTCCCTGGACCAAGATGTGCTGTGTGGACTTGCCCCTGTGGCTGACTTGGATGCTTCATCCTCTAAACCATGCTCCTTTCTCTCTTTCAATGATAACCAAAATACAAAACCATTCTATGAACCACAGGTCATGTTTCTTTTTCTAGTCTATGCTGAGGCTAAAAACTTTCATCAACTGCTTTAAAGACTTAGAATCCTAGAATTTTTGAGTCAAAATGTAGGTTAGAGGTTATCTCCAACCTTTTCATTTTACTGATGGTCACTGGGGCCTAAAGAAAGTTAGGTGACTTGTCCATCAAAGCCCAGCTGGACACAGGTCTTCTGCCTTCTGGTCCAGTGCTCTTTCCTAAGTACTGTGATGCTCTTTTGCTTCCTGTTGGTGCCCTTTCCTATATAGTTATGCTATTTATTCAGTCCTTCTCTGTCTTGCTATTTCTCTTTTTTCCTGAGAAGTTTCCTAGGTGTCAAAGAATTTTCCCTAATTAAGCTTTAGAATCAGACTTTCATATCCCCTTTACTAGTAAGTTGGCAACTTCTGATATCTCTGGCTAAATCCTCCTTGAGTTGAGATAAAACCTGAAAGGCAGTTAGTCTTGTTAACTAAATTGATCTTTCCTAAATACCCAAGAAGGAAGAGGAGCAGATAATTTTCTTTAAAAAGCATCCCAATTAATTATATGCTGACTTGATTTAATTAGATGGTAACATTTATTTTCTCCCAAGGTTAAAATGGGGTGTCTATTTAAATACATACAAAATTCTTAATGTTCTAAGTTCTAATCTTTCAGTACATATACTTTTGGATATCCAAGCATAATATCACAAAGAAATTTTCTAATCCAACATAACAGATTAGAACATTTCCCCCCCAGAAGAAATAGAACTGTAAAAATAAATAATAAAATAACAGCCATAAAAATTCAATTGACTACTTAAATTTTCATTTCCCTTCTTTTCCTAAAGCAGTTTATTCAGTAAGAACTGTTTTTCTGAAAAGTGCCTCCCAAATTCATACTCTCATTTCTACTAGACTGGCATCATGCAGTTGAGGCCCTTCTAACCCAAGACCAATGGTTATTTCGATCCATACTCTGCCACCCACAGTCAGAACAACCTTGCTCTTGTGCTTGTTTATAGTGCTTTGTTAAAAGCCTTCAGCAACTCATGATTACCTTTTTCTGACAGATGAGGTTTCTCAACAATTTACTTATAAAAGCTTTTAAAGTATAAATTTGGTACATTTTATTGAGCCAGATAGTGCATCAAGTTTTCATTGAATTCTAGTAATTGAATATGATAGATTTATTTCTACATTTTATAAATGAGCAAAGTAAAGCCTAAAAATTGCACAGCTAGTAAATGGCAAAGGTGGGATTAGAACCTGTGTCTGTCTAACACGGGAGTCTATTCTATGACACACTAACCCCCCTGCAGGCTCTCTGCCTCCAGTCATGCTAGTTTTTTTCTAGTCCCAAAGGTATTTTGTTTAGAATTGATTCCACAGTCAAAATAGAACTTTCACCATGAATTCCTTTTTTCCTTCCCCTTGTTGTTTCTGAATTTCTTATCATTTTCCGTAATCACTCACGACTCATTTATTTAATTAATATTTATCAGCTAATATGTCTGAAACTTACTTACTTGGAGTTATACATTACTTTGTGATGATACATGTGCACATATTTTTTCCCTCTTGGAGGGAAGCAACTGTGTCTTATGGTATATTATACCATTCTCAGCTCCAGTGTAGAGCAAGAAATGCAGATGATATGCAAATGACAACATACGGAATTGATATAACATTGAATTAACTTGAGCTGCTATTTTGCAAGTTACTCATTATAACAAAAGAACAGTGTGCTGGGTGGTGACAGGCATGCCTTCAACTGTGAAACCAAACAGATTTGGGGAAGACCTGATATAAAATGTATTTCAAAATTAAATTTAACAAGATTCTTTAAAACTACCTATAAAATGTTGGCAAGAGGAGCATCAAAATATTATTGACACTAGATCCTATTATAGCAGATAATTTGGTACATTGTGTAAACAAAATAATCTAGGAAGGTTCTTCAGTGAGATTATAGGTGGTTAAAATAAAGGGGTCACCAGTTCACTTCGTGTGGCAAAATAAGAACACTAAATGATTAAATCTATTACAATTTTGGCAGCATTATCTAGGGAAATATGATACTCCCATATAATTTAATTAAAATGAAAGTCCCAAGTAATGGTATTTTTATAAATAAATTTCAATATATTTATGTTTAATAAATAAAACATATCACCTTTGTAAAATTCTTCTCACCTTACCAATTAGAATATTTTAGCCTATTTTAGAAATTAAAAGTATTTATCATTAACAGATACTTAATGCCAGCTGTATATTTGGTTTAACTTGATTAAGATTTACTTCACTGAATAACTCACTAAATATGTCTAGCTAATCTTTGCATTCCAA
Source organism: Marmota monax (assembly GCF_021218885.2). Lineage (NCBI taxonomy): Eukaryota > Metazoa > Chordata > Mammalia > Rodentia > Sciuridae > Marmota > Marmota monax. Next base: position 7,803,607 of record NW_026692132.1, read on the forward strand.
GATTTTACATTTTCTGTCTGATTCTTGAGAGTAAACAAAAATTCAATTTGAACTTTTTTCTCTTATTTAGGGTTTCAGGTTCCTTAGCAGAAGGCAAGTATTTGGGTATAACTCTTATCATGTCAAATATGTTTTAATTGCTCTTGTTTCACCTACTTTGTTTTGTCTTTGCTTTTGTCTTGGTGGGATGACAGCACAAATAGAAAAAGAAGCTTGGGTGATAAATACATAGCTTTGTATAGAAAGAGGCCTTACAAATCAATGAAAGGAAGCTGTCTGCACTTCCATTAAAAGTTCAGAACTATGGCAATTAACATAAAATCAGGTTTGCACTACACTAAATAACAAAGCCAAGGAAATGGTGTTTTCATCTCAATTTCAGGTTGTCCTAAAGAATGTCACCACCCATTCTTTCCTTGAATGATATTACCATAAAATATTTCATAAGAATTCAAAGCACAAAACAAAGCTTCCTGACATACCTATTGTCCTTGCAGACATCAAATTCAACACATAAACAGTTTACTAAAAGTATTGTGACAATTTCCTTGTATTTTTTGGGTACAATTTCTTAAGCAGATATCCCATATGTCTGGCATATGGAATCAGGAATGAATAATGTGACTCAGATATATCCTGTTCTCTTTCCTAAAGGGGACAATGTGTGAGACAGTCTAACCTAGGTTTTGTGTGATGATCTGACAATAAATGCACCATGTGCTAAAAGTCCAATGCTTAGGTTTCTGGATTTGGCAGCCATTACAGTATAATCATCTGCATGAACAGCATGCATTAATATTAACATCATCTTCTTGATTTGTATATGTCCTTTCATTTATGTTCTCAATCACATGGCTACTATTGTTCCTGATCAGAAGACAACAGTCTGTAATAAAAATACAACTTTCTGAAATACTTTTCTTTCATTAAAAATCTCCAAGTCTCTTATATCAGGATTTTAAACACATTTGTAACAAAATGATATAGTTGCATTTCTGAAAGATGACTCAATTTTTGTACAATAAATTGATAAAATTCTTGTTCTTTGGGTATGTTTCTTTCTTACAAAGAATCCCTTCTTCTTGAAGCTCAAGTGCTTTATTTAATGGATCCTAAAATATTTCTAAAATCTACTTTAATAATATGAGATCTAGCCTCTTTGGAGGACAATGACAACAAAGAATTCTTGCTGAATAGGATCTAGAAGCTGGTGTCTTTTGTAAATTCCATGTGATCCATACTTGGACAATCTCAAATTCTAGTGGCTTTTTAGATCTCTCACTTGTATCTCCCCTGGGGTTCTCCCCTAAGGAAGGACCAATTTGGAAAAGATACTGAAGTCAGTGATTACTGATGATTTCCAAAGAGAACATAAAGATAGAGAGTACAGTGAAAATCACTAAAAGCAATATTAAAGAGGTCTGGGAAGGGTGTATCAGCACTGGGAAATAATGCTCAAGATAATACTTCCTCCCTTTCCTCTTATTTTTCTAATCATTTGAATCATTTCATTAAAAATCTCATTAAGTCTATATTACTACAGATCAAAAGTTTTGTTTGATTATATTTCAAAATTATTGAAATTATATCAGTGGCTTCTTTTATTAAAAACAATTTTAATAGTGACATATTTCATTGAACTTTAGTTTTAATATTTTAGTGCCTTCTTACTACTCATTATGGTTTTATTGTCAGTAACTATGCATAATTCTACATATAGAGAAATTAACAGCTGAAGAATATAAGCCTTAATGGAAGACTGGTGCTAATATTTAATGATGATGGAAAACACAAAAGTAGTAGCATATAACTGGTATGATTTTTGTGAAAATTTTTCTTTTTGCTTGCTATAACATTTGTAGGTGGATGTTCAGATAACTATTATGCACAGGTGGCAAGCTGGTTTCCTAATGCTGGTGGGTTAAAAAATATAAATGTATAAATAAAAAGGGATTAAAAAATAGGTGGGGGAGGGGTTTCCTTCAAATGGATGGAACCCATTCTTTTGAAAGAAAACTCCCCTCTTACCTTGGTCCTGGAGCTGGTTAGTTCTCCTCTGTCCTCCTCCTAGGGGAGAAATACCCAAAGTTAAACAATAATAGAACATGGTCTTGTATTAAAGTCAAGTTCAGTTCTGGCCAACCCTTTCCTCAGGTCTCACAAGACCCTACCAACTGTCTGATATACTGGGGCTTTCACAGAATTGAATTTTAAACCCGTTTTAAGGATTAAGCCAAAGGGGAATGAACATTAGCTTTGTAAAGGGGGAAAAATGTGTCTGCTTTTCAGTCATTTTGTCTTGTCAGAGAGCTCTTATAAATCAAAGATTGACTAAGAGCATGGAATTCAGGGAAGGGCATTGCTGGGTTAATTTTCATCAGCTGCAGTGAATAATGGAGGCTGTACCATGGGGAGCACCAAGAGTTTCCTAGGGAGCAGGAGGTGTGCTGTGGTGTTCTCTGCCAACCTCCCTGATATGCTCCTGGTCTGTTGATAATAAAATGATGGTGCTACAAGCAACACCCTGTGTAAAATGGCACTTAATCTCATATGAACAATAATGATTGTAAAAATCTAAGAAATAAAGGCTTATTAGATGTAAATATTAGAAAAAAGTCTGAGAAATGGGTATTATTAGATACTAAGTGCTTTTTAATTTTTTCAAAACAGGGAATTACATATTAAATAAACATAAGATGTTTCCCCCTTCCCATCCAAGTACTAACCAGGCCCAACACTGATTAGCTTCCAAGATCAGGCAAGTTCAGGGCAGTATGGCCATTATTAGATGACTTTCTTTTCCCCTTAATGTGTCTCTGGCTAACTGGGACTCCAGGTGTCATTGGAGAGAAACAGGAAGCACAGAGAAGGAAGTATGGATTTGGGAATTCAACACTAATGGCCCCAATACTGTTTCCGTCACTCATTAGCTATCTGACCTGAGATTCAGTAGCAGCATTTGGCCAGATAAAGATAACGGCACCAACTTCAAGGAGTTTTGGAAGTCGAGTTAGAAATACATTCATATACATATGCTTGGTATTTGGTATTTGGTTATTAAATTTTGACTTTTTTTCATTTATGTAGTCTCTGACATGGTTTTATTTGACTTATCTTTTTTGAGATTAACCCCCAATTAACTGGGCTTAGAGTCAGTTCTTAGTTACCCTTTGGCATAATTTCAGAGAAGGTGGGTGATTGGCTCCCATATAAAATAAAATACCAGACAATCGATTGAATTCTGTGAGACGTGAAGGAGAGTGGAGACCGAGAGTGAACCTGAACCCATACAAGATCATGTGCTATTGTTATTTAACTTTGGGTAACTTATTAAAATTCTTCATCAAGTAAAATGACAGTAGGTGAGAAGATGGATGTGCTTTGGAACCTCGGTGTGTCCCAGTGTATTCCAGAGACATTAAAATGAGGGATGTTGTCATCATTATTCTAATGGCCATCATGAAAATGTGCAGGGAAAAAACACTACATGACAGGTTCTATGTTACACAATGACATCTTGTATCCATATGTTACTGTCACCATTTGTTTTGCATTAGATTAATACTATGATCTTTAGTCACCTTAAAGTTTCATGATATAATATGGTATAATAAAATTCCTATAACTATAATATACATATATTCCCTGTGTTCTTGTCTGGGAACTTTAATTTCATTCATTATCTTTAATGAATGTACTAAAATTGGCTACTTTGACAAACCAACCTTTTACCCACAAAATGCTATAAAATCCAAAAAATGTACATATAAGGAGAATTTCCTTTTTTTCTGAAATAAATACAACCAGAAATTGTAAAGTTATGCTTACAATGGGCAAAAGAATTAAATTGTGTTTATGGAACACCTACTTCATCTACGAAAGTCAATTATATGACAGTTTTAAAGGAAATATCCTTTTATTTAGAAATAAGCTGGGAATCTATGAATAAGAACAACTATAGGTATACTGCATAGATTGAGTAAAATTATAGTGGCTGTGCAATATTCATGCTCCAGGGCATAAACTGATTGCTATTCTTGATGAAGAGAAAAATGGAAAAAGGATTAAATAGTACTGAAGTTGTTAGGGTTATTATGATGTCCTTAAAAATCACCTTCCCAAGCATTTTACATTGAAATGCCACAGGATACAACAGTACATCAATATCAGTTTTTATCATATCTAGATGTAGAAATACAAGCTTTGTTTTGAAAAAAAATCAAAACAATTCCTTATATACTCATGTGCCTTACTTTTGCTGTTTTATCCCCCCTTTTAAATAATCCAATGAATTTTGTCAGGTTTGAACCTTGTCAACATATAATTTTAAATGTCTGCTATATAGGAGCACAAAACCTACATCTATTTGCAGCTCTGTTGGTTTACACAGAGAAGTGCTCTCCTTAAATATCTTTCCATTTCACAATGTAGTCTGCAATGAAAGTAGCTATTCAATAACAAAGTGATTTATTTAATTCCAAAATCAGATGAGCTTCTATCAAGGTTCTGAGATTGAATTTTCTCACAGTCTGATTAAGTGTCCACACTCCAAAGAGGTATAAGAGAATTCTTAGGTTGTTCTGATAAATGTAGCCCAGGGTATACTTCAGATTGCAATAGTCTCAAAGTAGGAAGAGAATACAGTGGTCACTATCACTATCTCCTTTCTCTGAGATGTGAGAATCTTTTCTGCTTTCACTTGGACAAGTCTGATTTTTGGGGATCCTAAGCCAATTTTCTCCACATTTATTGGAACCAGCTTTAATTGTTGTAAAATCTTTCTTTGTGCTAACCTGAAATCTATCTTTGTGAAAGTTCTTCAACTCAACAAGAATATTCAATTTTTAACATAAATTTGAAATTGGGAAAATCGACCTCTATGTGGGTATTTCCAATATGCCTTGAAATTGCCAGTGTTGTCAAAACTGTAGCAGGGAAGAATCACAGATAGTGTTTAGTAAGTTTTAAGAGTAAACTGTATTTTATATAGGAAATACTTTTCGTTGTTGTTGTTCTTTTCCTACAAGAGCACTGGAGAAAGTCAGAAGATCTTAGTTCTAACCTCAGCTGACAGTGGGCAAGTCACTTAACGTTTAATTTACAGTGTCTCTATGATAAAATGACATCATAAAAGAGTTAAATGGAGCAAGTTATAAAATATATGTGGAATTTGTTTGAAAAGTATAACATTATACTATTACTGTTAACGTTATATTTAAGAAATATAGTGCTGTAATTTTTAGTTTTCTATATATGATATTCTCATTGTATCATTTAGTAAAAAGTAACTTTTTTCTTTTTTTTTCAGTCTATATTATTTGCTTTTTTACTCAGGGAGACAATCTGAGGTCAACTGTACTTGGATCCTATTTATGTTTACCTTTACTAGCTTCAAATTTAAGGTAAAGGTTAGGGTACTGCCTTAGGACTCTGAAACCTGCTTACATTTTAAATTTCTCTGTTTTTTTTTTTTTTTCTGCTAAAGACATTAGCAACATAAAGGAGTTGTACTTGCTAATAATGCTTTATGAGTATTTTTTTGTGGTTCTAGTTGTAAATTCCTGGAAAGAGGAGACACTGTGGACTGGGGAGCTGAAGATGCTTTTCTTGGTTACTATTGGAACTTTTGCCTATTACCACGTCAAAGGGTGAGATTCAGAAACTGCAGATCTTTCAGCACCATATATGAAATAACCAGGATTTTATAGCAGCAGAAATCCTATAGGTGGCTCCTGACAATTTTTATATCTTCTGTGAAGTGAAGCAACAAGGAAGAGAATCTGTATATTCTTTTATTTGCTTTAAAATCACAGAACTGTTTTTGTCACATTTGTTTGTTTAACTTGAATTTAATTCTTATTGCAGTTAACTCCCTCATATTTAATGCTTAGAGAAAAGATTGATTTTTTAACATTTCTGTAAGAATGTATTCATGGGTCAGTTTCTTCATTGAGCACTCAGAATTAAGAAGAAATGAAAGCCAAAAAATCTAATTTATTTCAGCATGATAAGAATAAGACTTAGTATTGTCAATGGTATTTTAAAATCATAGATCTCTCCAACATTTCAGCATTGTACATACACTTAATGTTTTTGTGTCTTTAATTTTTCTTTATTGTTGAGTTGGGTGACATTAAAGGATGCATTTAAAGAGTTTCACAAGCATCTTGAAAGTATATTTCATTATATATATATATCTTAAAAGTGAACTTTATATTTTCAGAAAGTATGAAATCTGTCCATTTAAAAGAAAATATTTTCAATTATGAAAAAGATTTTATATTAAGGAGGATAAATAATGCATTAGTTCATGGTATATATGAATTTTGTTAGTGTAATTATTGTTTATAGAATATTCAGACAATTAAAATCATTCTTTTTCTGAACAGGCTCAGGACCCAGACTGAATAGTGATTTTCTAAGGTGTTGCTGGGGGGTATGCTGCTATATATTTGTGGCAAAGTTATCTCAGATACATGTTATTTCACTGTGAAAACAGAGCTATAAGACTGATTTGTGCATAGAACAATCTTTAAAATAAATGATCTATGGTTTCTTATTCTCAGCTAAATTAAACTTGAAGAGACATCATGAAGAGAATCATGACCATATTCTAATCCATTCTTTTAAGTGGATGTTGATTATTAGCATAAAACTTCTTTACAGCAGCACAGTATAGAATTCTACACTAAAGAGTAGATTGTATCTCCATAACAAAGTGGACTTTATAGTATTTTATAACAGGCATTTTGGAGTTTTATGGTAAACTTGATTGTCACTCCCTCCAAAGCCCTGTTTTAGTTTAGTGTGTGTGTGTGTGTGTGTGTGTGCGCACGTGTGTACATAAAACATTCTCTATGTATCTAATTATTGAAAGCATCAAGAGCCCCTTCTACTATTCTTCAGTTTCTCCCCACTTTACCTCCACATTCTCAGCTGAGAGGTGGGAATTTACTTCAGCATGATTTGAATACTTCTCTTTTAGTCCCCATGAAACTATTCAGAGTTGTAAGAGTTATCTAAGAGTTACAATCTCTCTGAGCATCCTGTGTTGTCATCTTCCTGGCATACTTATGTTTAGGAAGGTGGCTCTTGAAGAATAGAATCCTATAGAAGAGATGTGCAAACAAGAGCAACGCAGAACTTGTCCTTGCACCTTTGCTCATGTTCTGAGGATAAATGAAGAACTACTCATAAAATAAATACAGATAACGGTGTAATTGTGAGTGTTTCCTAGCTATAGAAATCATGGTCCCATACCCTGAGATCCTATAGTGAAGAAAATTAACCTCAAACATTTTCTTTAGTTTTGTCTGTTTATTTTTGTTGTGCTGGGGATTGAATCCAGGCCTTTGTACATGCAGGGAAAGCTCTGTACCACTGAGCTACTTCCCCACACTTATTTTCTTAAATAATTGAATTATTATTAAAGTGGTTCATGAGTGGCTTTGTAGTAGTTGTCAAACGTCATATTATGCAGAAAAAAAAATAAAACACCTTCTTTCTTGGAGGATTTAAATCTTGTTCTGGAGAATTCCAAGAATGAGGAAATGAAAAGAAATTCAATAGCAAGGGAATACTATTGAAATTTGACATATTTAAATCTACTTTGACCACTTCTAAAGGCAAACAGGCACTGCCCTCCATACATGGATCTCCTGCATTTCTTAACTCCTTACCTTTAATCTGAATGCCTGCTCATAATGACATGGCATGCCTTAGTGTCCTTTCCTGTCATGGGAGTGCAGACCTCTTCTGCCTGCACACTTTGTCAATTCCTTGCCAGTTGAATCTGGGGATATTGAAAGCCTCAGATGGATAATTTCTCTGGCGCAGGGCTTTTGTCCTCCAGCTAAGACTTAAATGTAAACAACAACATACCCATACAATATAAAAGCCGAAACAGTAGCTCCCACATACTGATATCTGCTGCTCTTCCTTTCTTCAAGCTTTAGGATTCCTGGTTCCATAAATTTCCCTTCCATTTCTTTCTCCTACCTCCCAATTTTTGTTAGACAATCCTTTCAGATGCTTTGCTTTGACTGACTGGATTTCTTTCTTTCTTTTTTTTCCTCATTAGGATGTGCTTCTTTCTAGATCTTAGCATTGCCGGAAACCTCAGGGGGACTGTTTTTCCTCCATTGCTTTATAGCTTTAGTTCCAGAGAACTCATATCTGGGCTTCCGCCCATCAGTAGAGAAAGGGGATCCAAATTCACTGAAAGTTTCACACACTTGTTCTGTTCCCATGCCTCTTCTTAACCTGACTACTGTGTGTGTGTGTGTGTGTGTGTGTATGTATGTATGTGTGTGGTGGAGAGGGGAGTGTGAATTGTATCTGGAGATTATTCCTTATGTGGAGATGATCTGTGATCTGTGAAGATCAGTGACATAATATGAAACCTGAATGGCTGCTTGTCATATACCAAGAAAATACTTAAATGTAATATTAATGTATGGGTAAATTCACCTAGAGATTGTTCAGCACACTTATTATTAATCATATTATGAGTTTTGATTTTAGAATGATTTTGTTTCCAAAATACAGTTGGCATGTGGAGGTCCAGGCCACTTAACCTGATGGCTACAGGTTCTGCACTCATGTCAGGTGTATGCTGCCATGTTCAATTGTATGGGATACAGATATTCTTTGTGTGGAGATTCTTTACAATATTTGTCTATGAGGCAACTGCATGGATCAAAAGAACAACAGTTTGAAACTCTGACTTTTCTTAGAACCATCAGAATTAAGATCTAGTCTGAGATGGCTCATCAAATCAAGTTGTCAATATTTAAATAAGCTGCTAACTTTCTTTTATAGCAGTTTAATCTTATTAAATTTATCATTGTTGAAGTGGTAGCAACTAAAATGGTGACAAACTTTCCATTTTCTCAGGAACATTGCTAAAGTAGAATTCTAAGAATAGTGGTGAAAAGAACAAGTGTTAAAAAAAAAAAAAAAAAAAAACCACAACAAGTTTAAAAACTTTTCCACCTATTGTTGCAAAACATCCCCAAAGTGAACAATTTAAAAACTACATGATAAATTATCAGCTGGAAACTAGCAACCAAATATTGAATTATTTGTCAAAAGACAGAGTGAATATCATTTCAGAATTTTAAAAAATCTAATGAGGAGGGCACAAATGTACAATACCTGGTTAGTCTAACACAAAGTGGAAAAAAAAGTTTGTTTCCTCTTTATGAGGAGTTATGATTTTAGTCATTTTTTAATTATAGGAAAGAAGTAAATGAAAAAACTTGGAATTTTAAATGGTAATAGAAAGTTTTATGTTCCCTATTGTGTTCAGATTCAGAAAGGGAAGGTTGAAGTATACGGATCTTACTGTGCAATTATTTTCTCCTGGGACACATGTCCTATCGATACGTTTACCATGTGACATCTCAGTTTGTGAATGCAAAATACTTGGTGCCCACAATAAATATCAGCATCCCTAACAGCAAACTGAATAGTTATTTAACATAGTACCACAGGGAGTTTTGTGTACATTTGTGTGTATGTTGAGAGGCGCAATTGACTTTTTTTCTGTTTGTCTAATCCTTAGCCTGAGAGACTATATTCAAAACATAATGAAATCACAAAAACAAAGTTAGCTGTAGCAACTTTTAATGTGGCACTAAGAAAAATGGCATTTCTTTCCTCAATGTTAATATAAAAAATTGTGTACTAACCTACTGCAATTCCTTCCCAGAAGACATATATAAGTTTATTCATTTGAGGTCAAGAGATGCTTAGTAATATTAAGTACTCAGCCTCACATTTCTATGATTTTAAGCTTTTCTATTATTATGGTGCATACTAATAATTGACTTATTTTTAATAATAATGAAAAAAGAATACTCTTCTCACATACACTGTCTAGCGAATTTCTTTTTTCTAAACCTTCTAAGTACTTCTGAACTTGTGACTTGGTATGTGTTACAGGTTTATATAAGAAAGTGGTTCCTTAGGATAATACACTTTTCATACATGAATTTGAATATTAATTTTAATACATCTACTCTATAAAATGCTCCAAAGTGGAGGAAATACCATTTGTCGTACTGAGAATTCTACTCATTGTGAAGCAGAACTAGACTTGGGCCAAGTATCTGTGAGGTCAGTGATTTTGTTAAATACTGAGAGAGGTGGTATTAGACTTGCCTTTCTTAGTACTTCCTCCCCCCTGCTGTGGTATTTTGTGAGGCAGGGAGCTGCCTGTTGCATAGGAACTGTGATAGGCCTGCTTTCAAAAGCTTAGCTCTTGTTGCCATGGGTGCCTGCAACTGGGCATCGCCAAGTCCAACTGGGCATCATATTCTCCAGAGCTCACCCAGTGATGCAAGTTTCATTCTAGCTATTTTCTATTGAAGCATCTTTTTTTTTCTTTTTCCTCCCTCTTTTTTTTTTTTGCTGACAGGATATTTGTCTTATTTTTAGACACAGTCCTACAAACATCTTTTCAGCAAGCAAATTTGTATGGGAATTATTTCTATTAAATGGTATAGAAGACTACAGTATTTAAATTTGCTTTCAAATATAGGGGTCAAGTATATGAATTCTTATAAGGGCCAGCAGAAGTCTTCAGATAAGATCCTCTGCCTTGTTCAATGGAGACACTTCTGATTCTAAATATCGTGAATCTCTTTAAAAGGAGTATTCTCATCTAATAGCAGCTTAGTCAGTAAATCTGTGTTAATCAAATTATGATTCACTCTTAACTACTTTTAGTAGGTTTGTTTATTGCATAGTAAAATCAATAGTATAGTAACTAGTGTAGTATGGTTAAAATATAGTAAAGTTGATAGTATTTTGATAATACAGTATGTGTTTATTATAGCGTGTATCTATACTATAGTCAATTTATATAATAAAGTTGATAGTGTTGATAGAATTATTAGTAAAGTCAAAATAAATACAATTCTTCTTTCACTTAAATTTTATGTTTCATTACAATATCATCTGAAATGTATATTTTAAAACAACCTTTCACAATTTCTCAGCCAGAAGAAGTCTTTCACTATTCTTTTGGGTTGTCAAGGGTACTGGAGTAGGGAAGAGGAGGAAGCCAGAGTATTGATTAAAGTATAAATAGTATTGTGAGTGTAGAAAAAAAAAGATTCAGGAGAAATAAAAAGATTGATATACCTGATATTGTTCTGTCACCTAAAAATGGCAGAATTTACGTCAAAGTACAATAAACCAATAATTTCTGGGAATTGTCATTGGCCATCTAATGGATAGGTCAATTGATTTAATTCTCAGGTATATGGCCAGGTAATGCTCGTCTGAAATAGTCTATCTGAGAGCTCTGTATATCATTCTCCACCATAAAGATGTGTGATAGTCATCACTGTTGTGATATTTTTTCAGTCTAGTCACAAATATGCTGTAATGATTCTGACTGAATTTGCTTTAAAGTCTACAGTTAAGACCCAAGTCCTGATTTTCCATCCTGATTGAGTATCACATGCTTCCTTTTTCTGTGACATTTATTTTTAAGCATTTTGAACAGAAAGCAGGGATTGAAAACTTAAAACTCCCTAGACCAAAGGAACATTGCTAGTCATTTGTTGGCATTTTCTGGTTAAGCTTACATAGTAGAAACAATTACTATTTTTTCTTAAAGCCTTATGTTGCCTAATGAATCAAAACAGCAATCTGTGAAAAAGCCATCATTAATGACATTGAAATACACATGTCTGATCATATCCAGAGCAATTAACCTAAAGACCTGGTTAAGAAAAGATAGATCCTATAGGAGAAAAGACCTAAGTCTCTACTGACCTGAATAAGACAGAAGGCTTCAAAGACACTTGATACAGTTATGCCCTCTGGAACTTGTTCTGATGAATACAATTAATTTGAACTTGCTTCTACAAACTAAATAATTTATGCAGATGCCTGTTAGTTCATCTCTATATTAGTTTGTCTCTTTGAAACAAAACAATCCTAGTGGAATAAGAATGAGATTTAAATCTAGCAAGTCTTCTGCTTAGAGGCTGGGGATGGGGGAGTGGGGAGGGAGGGGGCAAGGTGAACGCTGGTTAGCCTTCAGTGTCCTTCTAATGTTCTCAAAAATAGGGCAAAATAACTGTAGTATTGGCATGCAGGGGCCAGCTTGCTCAGGAAACTGTGGCATATATAAAACAAAGTGCATAAACAAACTCTCCATCCAGGAAGCTGAGTTTAACAATTGCCTCATTAACAAGATCCAGGCAAGGACAGGAAAAGAGGGGGAAGCCAATGGCTGATTATTAAACAGTTCTAGACAGATGAAGCCCTTCAGCATCTTCCCAAACAATCCCTGTAGTGTGGATTTGACAAAGTGGCACATTTAAGAGGGAACTCTCTTGCCATCAATGGCAGTCAGACACTGCGGTATCTTAGGGCCAATTTTAGTCCCTGGAACTTGACTTTATCAGTACACACAAGACAGAGGACAAGGCAGCTACATCCACAGAGAATTAATTAAGAGCAAAAGAGACATCCAGTGAATGTAATCAATAGTCCTAACACTGATCTACATATCAACCACTGTCTCTTTCACCCCTTCTATTTTTTAAAAAAAATATTTATGTTAAGGTGCTCTTGTGACTACTATTACAACAGAAATTTATTAGCTTACTCAACCTCATTGAAATTACATATTTTTCATACTGCATCATACAAAATATATCATCAAAGGCCAACTACCCTGATGCCAGTTTAGGTTTCTGAATGATTGAAACCTTTTTGGATAGAATTCTATTATGGATAATTTATTAGTTTGGCTTTCTCCCTGCACATTTTTCCAGTTTTGTATGGGATGTATGTTCAAATAAACCAGAATTCAGAATTGCCAAAGTTCACACCCAAATTTGTCTTTACTAACTTTTATCAATCTTCTTTTGAAAACCATTCCTTTCATAATATACCATAAAACCCCTATTAGTGATTACAGTGTTGCTTGCAAACACACAATATTGGTTTAATGCAACCCTTTTCAGTACTGGTATTTGTTTCTTATATCTCTCAACCCTTCCCCCACCCAATGCACATTTTAAAGTATTCTGTAGTTCCCCTTTTGAAATCAATGAAAACAATCATATGATGTTTATATTGCTTTCATTTGTGCTGGGCAATAGTATAAGTCTTATTACCTTCATTTTTGAATGGCTTACCAGAGACATCATTTTTCAAGACCAGGTTCTTGGTTAAGTCCTTTAGCAAACATTCTGATTTCCTCTTGAATCTGTGCTTTGTGTGCATCTCTCCTAAGCAGCACTGAGACCAGAGTAATCTGTCAGTCATCACTTGTGATGGGCTCTAGCCCCATCAATTCAACAGCAGCCTTTATTGCTTAAGGAAAATAGGAAATTCTGCCTCCTGGACATAAACATGTGAATTTTCTATGTCCAGGACCAAGAGGATAAAAAGGGCAGATTTAACCAATATTTCCATAAGAATGAAAGTCTCACTTTTACCCCACATGTGTAACACTTGACTCACGAAGCACATTTAAGGGGCTTCTCTATAAACATTTTTTGTATTGTCATTGGATCTAATTTTACAGATCTTACTTACACCACACTCCCTTTAAAATAGGTGGGAGTGTGACTTGAGTAAGCACCATAAAACCAGAGCTTGTTTTTCCCTGATCTTGGTTGCTTTTATAAATAGATGTGGTTTTAAACTTAGCACCAATGTAATCTCAAGATAATATAAAATAGAATGACACCATAATAAATGAAACATCAAAATGGAAAAAAAAATATGGTTGGCTGGCAAGAAGCCAATTTCTTCTTAGTCAGAAACTAGAGGCCAGGCAATGTGTTTAAAAAAAAATAATGATAAAATGTAGAGTTATTACTGACACAATGACAGTGCAGATTTGGGTGGCCAAAAAAAAATGTTGATGAGATTTAGAAGTATATGCTACCCCTGTTTTAGGCCCACTGGAAACAGCTAGTGTTCAACCAGTTTGGTTTTTATATGGCCTTCAAAGGTTTATATCAACTAGATTATTCTAAAATTAAGAAAAAAAATTTACCTGATTGTTGACCAAAAAATATGAAATGGAGAAAAAGAAAATAAAACAAACAAACATACCATGTTTACACACAAAACAAAATAATTCTTTCAGGGACATCAGGGAAGGTGGAATACTATAACAACACATGTTATATTGTTATACTATTCCACCCACCTTAATGAGGAACCCTTGGGCGTTGCTACTCCATAGCCTTTCGAATCCAGATTTCCTCCCACTTTCATCGTGTCACATGGCTTTCGCTGTTCAATGTATTCATTCATAGTGGACTCCAGGAGAAAGGCAAATTTGCCCTTGGATTTGCGGACACGAGCCACTCCCTCAGCTGTAGTCCTAGTGAACACTGATGGCTCTGCTGATCGCATGTAGGTCCACATCTTTTCATACACTGCTATTTTTGATCTCTGGAGGAAATTAAAATAAAATTAAATACAGGAAAGAAGGGAACAACATGTTAAAATTGATCGAAGGAAAAAGAATGATAAAGCCCTTTAGTATCTTCCCATTGCCCTCTAATTTGCTATACAGTAACATAATAGTAAGGTTATTCTTTCACTATTGGAAAAATATCATTTGAAACTATTTAAGGAAATCACTGAAATGACAAACATTCAAAAATGATATTTTAAGAGGCCTGTACCTCCTGCTATAATAAAAAAATTACTATACTCAATTATTTTTAAATACCAACTTATTATTCATCTTAAACATACAAGGCCATGAACAGCAATGAACATTTAAAATCATGTTTTATATCACAGTCATGATAAACTCGAAAAAGACCAGACTGATCTAGTCCTTTTATCTTGACAGAACTCCTTTTAATATTATATCTGAATTAAACCCAATAAGGATAGTTATTTTTATCTTTCTTCATACCTCAAAGTAAGACATACATAAATGTATGGGTCATATCAAGTCAGTAATTGAACATCAAAGAAAGAAGAGAAATCTGCTATAGTATAAAAAGCAAATATTCACAACATACGAATCAAATTCTAGTTTAGTCAAAACATTTTTTTAGACATTGTCTGACAAAATCTCCAGATAGAATATACATCAAACTTTAAGGAGAAGTGATTCCTGTTTTCCTACTTTGTGTTTTGATGAGTCATTCTCATATCCTGACTCCAGCCAAGAAACATTTATTTCTATAAATTACTTCTGTCTACCTGAGCTCCGGCTACTTAATTTACCCAGGTCCTTTTATTAGAATCTGCATTGACATATTTTTTTTCATTCACACATACATTTTTAATGTGAAATTATACCCAAATGAACTCAAATGTCTTTCAAACATACATTTAGTAAGATAGAAAGTCTAACTCCATTTGATGTTTGATAATAGGATAATGCATACAAACTTTTATGATTACATTTTTTTCAATAACAAGTGCAAAAATTTTGTATCTGGATCTAAATAAAAAAAAAGTAATTGAGATTTCATTTAGATTTCATGTGTGAGGCATAATTCTAAATAATAAACACATTTATTAATATTAATATTCCTTTGTTTACCAAATATAGAATCCGATAAAGAAGCAGTTCTTCTTGTCCTGAATAGCAAATTTAGGGATACATGTATTTGGGCAAAAGCAAATTATTCAGGTGGACAAAGAAAAAACTGATAAAAGTGGGATTCAAAGTTTTGACTTTCTAAGATGGGAAACTAGTAATCAATAAACCTAAATAATAAGCCAAACAAGGATTGACTCAAATATTTGAACCAAAGCAAAGTATAGTCAAACACTGATAAATGTCAAATGGAAAATAGACATGCTGAGTTGTTCTGTGAAATAGTTTTATGCTACAAGCACTTGAAAATATCCCATAATGTGGATTGTGGGTTCTGTGTGTGTATGTGTGTGTGTGTGTGTGTGTATGTTTAGGTGTTTGACAGGTTAATTCTGGTGGGAAATTCTCATGTTAGGAAATTCTATGTCAACATGTCAATTCAGATGCAAATATTCTATGTGCATCCCAGATAGAGGAGTTCTGGGGTTCAAACCCAGCCACAGGATCCATTAAGCCACATTGGTAGGCCTCATTCAGCCTTTCTTTAAAACTAGAGTTCTGCTCCAGAGAATGATCTCTTTCATTTTATAATTAATTCTGAAAAATATAAACTCCATGGATCACATAATAGAGATTGTCCTCATATATTTACTCTGATGATTCCAAAATCAGACAAATGTTGGTAAACAACATCCTTTAGACATATAATCACTTTTTTAAAAATATAACTTCAGAGTTTCACCTCAAAAGGTATAGGTCTCCACATATACTGTAAACCCTACTATGTATAATACATTAAAACAGAAGAAATAAAATCAGTGAATTGTTTTAATTGAAATATTTTTTGAACATTTTAAGAAATCAGAAACCTGCCATTTATTTGGCAATGTTCCAGTTCCAGTTAAGTAGCATATTAAAGGAACAGGATAGTTAAATTAAACTAGCATAGCAAAATGGGAAAAAAATATTCTTAGGGCTTAGGAATTTTAGTTCACTGATAATTTTTGATAGTCCATTCTTATAATGCCAATGTGAATAAAATTACTGCTGCTTTTGTTTAAGTACATTGAATTATGTATACTTAAATGAGAAAGAATTGAACTCAAACTTTTTTTTTTCTTTGTGGTATTGGGGATTGAACCCAGTGGTGTTTTACCATTGAGCCACATCCCCCAGTCCTTTATATATTTCAAATTTTGAGATAGTGTCTTGCCAAGTTTCCCAGGCTGGCTTCAAACTTCAGATCCTACTGCCTCAGCCTCCAGAGTTGCTAACATCACAGGCATGCAATACCATGCCTGGCTTGATTCGATCTCTTTAAAATCAAGAAAAGGAAGAATCTGTAGAACAGTTGTGCTAAATTTGGGAGGTCTCAGGTACAATAGAAACTGTAAAATACAGACTGTCAGTGAAAAAAATTAGGAAGATGCAAGCAACTTTCTTTGGGTGGGGGAACAGCCCATTTGTCACCATGTTAATATTCAGGAATTCTGATTCTGATTTAAAGGGACATGATGCAGATAAGACCAGGTACATGGTAAAAGAATGAGGGGAAATCAAGAGGCAAAGGACTGGAAATGGCATGCATCACACTGCCTTTTTTTGTGACTGAAAGAGAATGTTTGTTGCAGGGTTAAAGCAAGCAAATATTTATAAAATTGATGAGAAAGGCTAAGATGAGGAAATTTTTGCAGACTCAGTAAGCTCATAAATACAATGAAAATGGAACTTTTAATTTACTTAAATTTTCCACTGTAGCATGTACTTTAAGGTCAGGCATGGGGAGTAAATATGCTGTTAGGTAATAAGCAAAGATAATTTGAGAGTTATTTTTTTTTTGTAATTAGGATATTAAGCTTGGGTCTATTTGTCTCATCACTGTTGTAAAAAATACTTGGGAAGCTATCTGATTTAAAGCATTATTTTATTGTTTAAAACAATTCTTGGAGTTTAAGAAATGTGCTACCTTTTAATTTCTCAAAAATTAAGTGTTTTTTGCTTGGTACATTTGTAATCTCAGTGGCTTGGGAGATTGAGGCAGAAGGATTGAAAGTTCAAAGCCAGTCTCAGCAACTTATCAAGGCCCTAAGCAACTGAGAGAGACCTTGTCTCAAAATAAAAAATAAAAAGTGCTGGGGATATGGCTCAGGGATTGAGAGCCTCTGGTTTAAATCCCTGGTACAAAAATAGATAAATAAAAATATTTTTCCATACCTTATTTTAATAGAAAATATGTATAAATATAATGCATTACAGTTAATGGTCATGTTTCTATCAGGTGGATTGCTTTCCCCTTCTTGTAGCTTACGCAGCAAGACTGGTATTCTAGTGATAGCTCATCAGTAGTAATTTGATAACATTATAAATCTTGAGATAGTAATCTACCCCACTTATGCATTCATGATTGCAGAAGACAATATCTGAATTGAAATGAAAACCAGTATGCTTGAATCAGGTGTGTAATATGCAAGCGTCTAAACAGCAAAATTGCCAGTAAGCGACAATTACAGATGTTCTTCTAATGTCTCTGTGTTTGTGCTTAAAAAGGTGCAGAGAACATGAAACATATTAAGTGTCATAATGGGGCAAAACCAAGATAAGATAACATATTAATTCAATGTCACCTTGACATGGCCTAATTCTTTTTTCAGTTGATTATAACTGCAACTTTTTTTGAAGTGCTGAGTGTAGGTCACTGCCTGAGGCAGCTTAGTGGGGCTGATAGATATGCCGTTACTGGGTTCCTAGGTGAAGATATTTTTGACAGGTACAAAAATACCCTTCACATCCGTTTCTTCCACCCATCAGACAAATCATTTATTGAAACCAGGTCATTGCAAAAAAGAAAGGAAGGAGGCAAACAAGGTAGGAAATGAATGACAATTTTACAAGAAAACTCCAATTTATGCATTCTTGAAAGTGTGCTACCCAGGGAAAATATTTTTTTTTGTTCCATTGGGATTCAGAGTGCTCTACAGCAATAAATACTTGTGCTTATAAATTTTTTTTCCCAATTTTAAAACTGAAGTTGTGGAGAGAGAAAGGAAACAAGGCATAGTGCTTGCCCAGCTTGCATGGAAAGACTCTGAACTTCGAAGACATGTTCTGTAGCCCCACACTTCTGATCAATATATTCTCTTGTCCACTTCCCCACTCTTGAGAATTTGAGCAATGCTTTTAAATTGTGTAAAGGTTATAAATACATATTTTAACTGGGCTTGTTGTTAAAGAGCTTTATAATGTGTTATTTGTGAGAAATTTTCAGGAAATCAATGTGACAATTCTTTTTACATTATCACTCAAGGCAGAATGATGAGCCCACAAATATTTTCTTTATTTAAATGACAATCAGCCATCACTTTTCAGTAAAATGCAAGTGATAGCAAAAACTTGCATTCTATTTTGATATATACACAGAATTGGTTCTAGGCAAAGCCAGTAAATTTTACCCACTTACTTTTCTGTAGAAGCAGTTTTAAACTGACAGACTTTCAGCAAGATGCTAAAATTATGCTAAAATGCATTGAGGTAGCATGTTTCTATTAAGCTTTAGTAGGGACATGATTACTAAGTTAAAAGAAAGGTTTGGTCAATTAATCTTATCCATAGGCTATTGTTAGTAAAACCTGCCATTATGACAATTACTTGAGTTTTAGAAAAATTTACAAATACTTTTCCACTACTTTTTAAGTTATATCTATTAACAATGCTTTAAATCATGTTGTTCATTGGTTTCTTTAAAAAGATGCCCAAAGATGTGTTTGACTGAGTTTTTGAGTGATTTGTTCCTGATTTAATTTTATGTAAACATTCGTAGTATCTTAGGATATCATTATCAAATCTTTTTTGAAAAGGCACCTAACTGAAATTCAAGTACATGAAACTTAAAACTGTCTTAAAGAATAGTTCATTTCATTTTAATTTTACAAGCTGAGTGAGAATATCTTAAATATTAATATATGAAATGAAATGTAATATGTCAAATGTTGTATATAAGCATGAATAATGAGCTATCATTAAAACTTAAAAATAATGAAATATATGTCTTCCAAACTATTAAATATTATTAAAATTCTAGTCTTTGAACAATTGATATTAAATACAAAATGTGTTCTATATTACCTAGTTCAATATTTGTGAAAATTTCAGCCTGGCTATTTTTTTTTTTTTTTGTTCTGAAGTCACAAAAAAACTCTTCTTAGTGATCAGACATTATCAAGTATATCTCTGGATTTAAGTGGAACCAGAATAAAAATACACTGATCAAAAAATTGAACCACATAATGGACCAAATATCTACAAACAGCAACAACAATAAAACTTGGTTATACTGATAGAAAACTCAAGGAATCATATCTATACATGTAAAACAATTGTATAAGTTTGAAAAATGTTATCTGCAAGCAGAGAAGTCTGCACAAACTAAACATCATATAATGTCTTACAGAAGGACCTTGAACTTAATAAGATCTTGCTATTAATATTTTGTGAGAAAACATACATTACTTTGAAACCCATTGTTACAGAATATATTACAGAATAATGAAACTCATAAAAGTTGTATAATCTGCAAATAAGGTTTTCAGGTTCAAATGCAGCAAGTTAAATGTTTCCTTTGAAAGTAAAGCTTGCTTTCATTTTTAGGCTCTTAGTGCAAAAATGTACAGAAATCCAATCTTTTCCAATCCAACACATTATCACAGCATTACCAACATTGGAAAGTTTTGAATAAATTATTCTATAAAGTTGCTTTAGTTACCTTTTCACTGATATGTCTTAGGGTTCCTCTTGCAATGTGAAAAAATCAATTTGGTTTTACAAATTAAATTAATTAAAAATTCAAGAAGTATTAGCATTAAACACAGTTGTTACCATTGTGTGTGCAGACTCTATAATAACTAAATCAATAATATAATTATTAAGGGAATGCCTGAATTTCAAAATGAGGAACATGTGATTTGTCATTGTTGGTTTTTATTTTTATTTTTTTTCTTAACTTACTCTGAAGAATTCTTTTGTTGACCCTGAATCCAGAGTTCCATAGGCAATTTCTGTTTGTTTGGCCAGGTCTTCTGCACTTTCTATTGGGGAGACCATTCGCTCAACAGTCAGAAAAGCAGCCAGGTTAGCAGTATAAGATGATATAATGATGAGTGTAAAGAACCACCAAACACCTCCAACGATTCGACCTGAGAGGGATCTAAACATGGATAAGGTAATTCATGTTTTTCTTTCTCCAACCAACATAGAAGAAACACCCTCAAGTCACTGAGCATATTTACAAATAACAATTGCAAGTATCATTTTATTTTCTGATAGTCTATTCAAGAATGATTCTAGTGTTTCTGTATAATCTTATATTTTGTATCTTAATATACAAGTGCCTCTGGAAATATGGAAAAAATTTCCTATTTGTCATTTCATTGTCAGAAAAGTGGAATTAATGGAGTTCCTTTAAATAAAGAAGAGAAATACATGCATAAACCCACTAATACCCTATGTCCCTTAAATTTTATCACTTCTGAAATTAGGCTAAGGTTGATGAGATAAAATATAGTATCATAGTTTATTTGGTAATGTTGTTACTCTCTTAATGGTACATAAAACAGCAATACATCTGGACAATGATGGGATCTTAGATTTGATAAAGTCATAGATACAGACCTTGTGTTTACCTTCCATCAGAGCCTGGCAAGGATGGATGGAACACAGGCTAAGGTGAGGCTAGACCAGAGGAGAGTCTAGAATTGGTCTCAAATTGATGATCATAGTTGAGGATAGCTTTTCATTTGGCATTCCAATTCTGAGCCAAGTGGAGGATAAGCCATGTCCTAAAATATCTTTCCATACTTGTATGAACATTTTCTCCCTTCACCTTTTCTCTGGTTATCAAGGATGTATAGGTGATTGTGAATGCAGAGGAAAAGTTAAAATGGGATGAACCAGAAATCCAGGGAATATACACAATTGATTTCACTCATGGGGATCAGTAAACTATTTAAAATTCTTGTGGAAAACAGTTTTTAAACATGTTTCATGTTAAACATGAAATGTGAAGTACCGTTTCATATTTTCCATGGAATTGGTAACTTTAAAGTGCTCCCTTATTACTTGTGATTATAAAAATGTTGCTGGGCACCAACTGTGCATGCCTGTCATCCCAGCAACTGGGAGGGTGAGGCATGAGGGTTGTAAGTTTGAAGCCATCCTAGGTGACTTAAGAGACCCTGTCTCAAAATTAAAAATAAAAGGGACTGGGGATGTAACTCAATAGTAAAACACCCTTGGGTTGACTTCACTATGTGTGTGTGTGTGTGTGTGTGTATGTATGTATATATATATATTTTTATATATATATACATATATGTGTATGTATATATATATATATATTTTACTGGTTTTAACTTAATGTTTGCTTTACCTTGTCTTTTTAAAAACACACTACTTGATTTACTTTAATTCTTTCTCTTTTCATTAATTGAAAGTTACTAATTTAGATTTCTATGTTACTGGAAATTAAGCATTTATAGTTTTCCTGGGTCTTAGGAATACCAATTACATTGTGGTTAAAATGCTTTTTTGAGAAATTTATATAAAAGAATGTATTTCCCTATTTCTTTCTGTCTCTCTGTGTATGTGTATAGTGCTAGTAAACAGTCAATTAAATTCACAAGCTTTGTTTTTGGTGAACACAGTAACTGAGAAATGTCTAAATGTTAGAAAAAGGAAGGGTACCATAGTCCTGTGCCTAAATGGTTGTTTTTTCTCCTACTGCTGAGCTTATTTATGTGTTGTTATGTAAAACAATCTCTGGTACAAACCATATTGACTGAAATTTTAGGAAACTCTATGGCAGAAATTTCCATTAAACTAGTGGGGTTGAATATCAAGTGCAACATTAATTTTTTAATGATGAATAGTAAAAGCAACATTTGTTTTTGAAAAGGATACACAATGAAAAGGAGTTCTATTTCAGTTTCCTTCTGTCAAAAGAGTGAGTGAAATATTGATACAAAATGATTTTCAAGAGTTCTTACACGTTTCATAGTTACTTTTCTATTGGTAAACTTGATCTATGAATATATTTATATTAATTTGGGAATTGAATTTTTTTCCCTGAATTTCAAATAATGCTGTGCAGCCAGGAAAAGAACTCAGAGAGATACTCCGTACAACATTTGGAATTACTTGGAAATTAGTGGAGAATGTGAGTTTTGAAACTAACCTGGGTGAGATGTCACATCCTTGCTGCATGAAAGCACCCAGGGAAAACCAGAGGCTGTTAAAGATGCCAAACTCATTGGGAGGCTGGTCGCTGGGTCCTTCTTTTCCATCCTCTGGCTCTTCTGTGTGCCACTCATACGGACTAAATCTACTAACTAGGAACAAGACCACGCTGACACCAATGTAGGCAAAGACTATGCACATCCAAATCTCATAGGCCAGAGGATCCAAGAAGGAAAACACTCCTGGTTTAGATTTCTGAGGCTTTTTGATCATGATAGATATACCCAAACTCATGAAGGGCTTAGAGAAGTCAATGACCTCCTCTCGTACCAAAGTGATTGTCAGAGGGGCAATAGCAATCTCTGCTTTCTATAAGAGAAAAGACACATGGAAACATACAGGTTAATCAATTTCATAAGCAATCAGCTCTGGGGTGATTCATTCAAAGGTAACTAGTCATGCACTCATTCTAATTTATTTCTTTCTTCTTTTTTTTAGTATCAACAACAAATGGTCCTAGATATAGGAATGAACATCAATAGTAATTTGTTTCCATAAGATATTACTTAAATTCCATGAAACATTTTAATTGGTGCTGGCAGTTAGATAAAAGGATGAGAAACAGAAAGAGTAAATAAGCAAAAGTAACTTGAACTCCAGTTACTGCTATTAGTCTTTAAAGAACTGGGACAGTGCAGCATTAGAGAAGTAATAGTCTTTCCGTATGGCTGAATTTCGGAATTCTTGGCCAGGAATGTGCTATGCTGCTGCCTTTTCTGTTGCACTTGGAATGTTGCCACTGATTCATTCCGTGGCCAGCCCTTAAGTTTATGAATTGCAAATTTCAAATAGTCTGTTCTTATTTCTTACCAACTCTGAGAAAACCAGTCATAAAGTCTGTGTTTGTATGATAAAAAGAAAACCCATTGTTTGACAATATTTTCCAATTAAGAGCACGCACAAAAATCTGGAAACTGGCATTTATTTCTTGCTATTCACATACTTTATTTTCTACTTCCAATTAAAAAAATAATTTTGGAACAAAGTTTCAATTCTCAGATATTATGATCATAAGACACCAACTTCCTTTTCAGAGTTCTGTGATTCTGAACAAAATTTTGAGCCTGTTTCTGTGTCTCTAAAATGAGGACATTTTTTTTTTGCCTGTTTACCTTATTGGGTTTATTGTATTAAATATTAAAACCATTAATAATGGCATTTATTAAGAGATTGTGTATCTGATGCTCATTTAAATGTTTTAAACTGCTCATTTAGTCTTCCCAACAGTCTTGTGTTTATTGTTGTCTTGTAGATGATGGGACTAAGACTCAGCCTGAGGGTTTCACACATTATGGCAGCTCTGGGGCCCAAGCTGCCTCTAAAATCAATAAAATAAAATAATCAAACAAAATTAAATCCTGCCCCCTCTAAAATCAAACTATGTGAAATATGGTGTAAAAAACAAGCTGTTACATGATCTAGCTGAAAAGCAATTTTGATTACTTCTTTTAAAAAGAAAATATCTGACATAAAAATAGAGTCAGAAACAGCCAGACACAAGCTGCTACTTATAGGCTGCCACTCTTACATTAACTCCTGTACATTCCAAGCTCCTGGTTTGATGCAGTGACCTCAGTTCCATACAAAAGCCAGAGGGATGTGAGGCTGGGTAAGGCACTTGTAGTGATGCTCTCTGCTGGGAGACCAGGAACTGGCCATATATATCTTCATGTGGGATTGAACTTCAATCTCATCACAAATGCTCACAATTTGCAAGAGCCAGAATATTAAGGGAAGCTATCACTTTTTCTATAGTAAGATATATGTAATTTTTCTTAAATAAGTAACATATGAACTGGCTATAAAAATTAGTATATAAAAACAGATAGAAAATTAGAAAATTATCTTATTCCTATCACTCTTTTTTTATCTTACAATATACCTTACTAGACTTTGCTCTACAAATATTTTTTTCTTTTTTAAAATATTTGATACTACAGAACATTATGCTTTATAATTTCTTTTCTCTTTCCAAAGAATATGACTAACACTTTTCCACTTCAGCTTCCAAATTATAAATAAGTTTTAATGCTTGCAAATATTTTATTAAATGAAAATATAAAATTTTATTCAAACACTCATATCATGGAATTTATTTATTTATTTATTTACTTTTATGTAATTTAAAACAGTGACTGCAGATATGTTTAAAGGCAAATCCTCACATACATCTTACTATTTAAAATAAATTTCTATGGTTTGAATGGTAGCACAGCAGTAAAGCACTTGCCAAGCCCTGAATTCAGTTCCCAGTACTGCAAAACCCCAAAGCAAACAAATGAACAAAAAACCAATCCAGTTTCCATAGGAAATTGTTAGTCCAAACAACAATGACCTTTTTAATGCTCATGATATATTTTACTTTACTTTTCTTCAGAAAAACAATGCAGATTTCTACTGGCACCAGCACTATGTGAAAAGAACATATAGCCTTGAACATCTCTTGTTGTTCTTTAATCTTATTTATCATTATCTGTTTTCTTTGTGAAAAATTAAATTTCATTGGTCTGATTTGGATTTTTTAATAAAAAATGGCTACTTTCACCTCTTTTATTCATTAACTATCAGAATCTGGCCCCATTTTTTTCATATAGAGTATTGATTTTTACTTTCCAATTTAAGAGTGGTTTTATTCTTTGTTTTTGTAGTACTGATGATTGAGCCAGGGGTGCATAACCATGGAGGCACAGCACCAGTCCTTTTTAAAAACTATTTCTTTTCATTGTAGTTGGACACAATACCTTTATTTAATTTATTTATTTATTTATTTATTTATTTTTTTGTGATGCTAGTCGAGTGCTCTACCGCTGAGCCACAACCCCAGCCCAAGTACCAGTCCTTTTTATTT
Organism: Marmota monax; assembly: GCF_021218885.2. NCBI lineage: Eukaryota > Metazoa > Chordata > Mammalia > Rodentia > Sciuridae > Marmota > Marmota monax. The sequence continues at coordinate 7,829,289 of NW_026692132.1, forward strand.
TTTGAGACAAGGTATCACTAAGTTGCTGAGGCTGGGCTTTGAACTTGTGATCCTCCTGCCTTAGCCTCTCAAGTTGCTGGGATTACAGGCCTGTGTGTGTCACCACACCCAGCTATAAGTGGTTTTAAATTGATAAAATGTTAACTTTTATTTTCCATATATGTTTCTATATATTGTTTTGTTTTCACAACTTAATGGTGTTTTTCCACAATATATATGTTTTAAATTTGTTGTAGCTACATAAAATTATCTTTTTGGGTTAGCAGCCTTTGTTTCATACTTTAGAAAAATCTTTCTCATATCAATATTATTTTTTCTAGTATTTATAGTAAGTTTATAATTTATTTTGGTATATTCCATGATGAAATGTTACAGAATTACTAATTTTCCAATTGGTTGTTCTGCTGTCCCAAAAGGAATGAAAGAATAATGATGTGAAATGTCACTTTAAACATACTTTGTTCTATGTAGCATCTTCTATAATGTTTTAATTTATACATTATCACTGGCGGCACAAGAAACCTTAAAACAAAAGAAATGTAAACAGAAATTAAGGTGTTTTCAGCATACAAAAATAGATGCAACTGAAGGTGAACACTGGATGAAGGTGGTGAGAACAAATTCCAATAAAGGACATATTTTTGAAGCCTGAGATTTATGGGAGTTCTGAAAAAGACCAGTTAAGAAGACATAAATAGGCTTTCTCTAATAACATTGGGGATGTGTGTCTGCCTTGTCCTATGACCTCTCGGTGATGCCCAAAAGATAGTATGTAATACGTCTCTTTTAGTAGTTGGGAAGATTTGTATTCTTGAACATCTCTGGATGAGAGAGGGGTGAGGCTCATGAATCAACATTTTCATGCAGTAGTAAAATAGAACAACATTTACATGCCATAGGTAACTGTGATGCTAGTGGTCCATAGTTTGTGTTTTGAGAAATATTTCCTTAGATTAAATACACACACACACACACACACACACACACACACACACACACATATATATATATATTCACACACACACAGTATGGCAGGGCCCAGTAGAAGGCACCCTAGGGCAGCAGCACATCACAGGAAATATGAGTGAACTTGATATACAGGCAGGATCTAAAAATGTAAGAGAGGCTCTGAGCTCCTGGGCCTCTGTGTGGTGGGGTGTTGTGTCTCAGATGTGTGTTCACAAGCAAGAAATCTGTTCATACAGTTATAGTAGCAAAGTTGGAAAAGAGCAAGTGAAAAAAAATTGATTCAAAGTAAATAATTCAGCAGTCTAACAGCCTTTGTCTAGAAAAAGAGAAGATTGAGTTTTACCTGGAACTCTGTAAAGTGGATAATCATGTTTGTGTTAGCAGTAAAAAAGAAAAAAGAAATCTGAGAAGCAAGGAAGGATTTTGTAGACACCAGAAAAGAAAGTATAACACCTGTGGAAAGTTGAAGAGACATGGAAAAAAGATTCCTTTTGGGACAACTGCGGGCAACTCAAGTGGCAAAGATTGAGGTCTTCAAACACAGGTTAGCTGAAAAAATAGGATGACATTATTAATACCTATTATGTTAAACTTTTCTCTCTCTAAGAACTGCATGGCTTTGGAACTTTTTGTTAATGTGACATGTATTACTGATGTGTTTTTTGCTGTTAATTATGCTATTATCTTCATATCATTTGTTTTCATTATTTAAACAATTGCCCCCGAATAAAATTTGGTCAAAACACTTGCCAAGAGGTGATCCTGTGATGCTCAGTGGCTGGGGTAACATTATAGGATAGATGTGCAACAAATGCCCTAGAAAGTAACTCAGTTAGCTAGTGGATCCACAGTTAATTAGTAATCCAAGTATGATTTTTTTTTTTAGATAAAATACTCAGTAGTGTTTTCTGAAGGAATTGATTTACTGACCATGTTGAACATCCCTAATCTGAAAATCTGTAGTCTGAAATGCTCTAAAATCCAAAATTTTTTTGATTGCCAACATAATACCACAAATGCAAAATTCTATATCTGTCCTCATGTGATAGGTTAGAGTCAACATATGGTTTCACATATAGAAACTCTGTTTCATGCATAACATTATTTTAAAATATTTCATGAAATTACCCTCAAGCTATGTGTATAGGTTTATATGAACCATAAATTAATTTTGTGTTTCAGATTTGTGTCTCCAGGTATCTCATTATGTGTATGTGAATATCCCTAAATCTGAAAGAAATAAAAATTTTAAAAGCCTTCTGATCACAAGTAATTCAAATAAAGGATACCACACTGTAGTTTTGGCAACTTGGATAAGGTGCTTGTCTAAAAGTTGCTTACTGTAACAAAAGTTTAAAATATTAACCAAAGAATGTTTATGTTAGGAGTCCATTTTCCCTGGAACTTAAAACTCAATATGAACTGTCCAGGAATCCTGTGGTAAAATGTGTCTTGCTTTTTGTAAACTGCATTTTCTCCCTCATTTAGGGCCACTTAAGCAGTCAGCAGTTCTTTTCTCATGGATATAAAACTGATTGCTTTATAATGTCAAACAATTTCCTCTTTCTGCTGAGGTTGTACCTACTGTACTGTGCTGTACAGAAAATGGTCATTGCTTCATGGTCTGAAAAGCAGGATACAGAATCATGAAACTATTGAATTGCATTTCTGGTTGGAAAAGTGAGTCCCTCTGTAGACTTCAGTAATGTTCTAAATATTTCTATCTTTACTCTTTTTACACTCTGTATCATTTTTCATTTCAAAGGAGTCTTATGAGGATTAATCAGATAGAGTATACTTTGAAAATGAGATCTGTGAATTATGAATTGGCTCTTATAAAATTTCAGAATATATTTCAAGTGTATGTTACTTTTATTGATTACTGAATGAATAGAGCTGACTGTAAGCTACAGTTTTGGATTCTGGACTTTTGAAATATCATAGCACCACTAGCATTTGATAACTGCCAGCTTGATTTTGACACTGCAGTGGTAGCCAAAGCGAATGATCCTGATCTTGTTCATTCAGGCACGAATGTCAGCGCTATGTTTGCCCTCAGCTATCAATATATACACTAGATGTCTGACACACTCCAGGGAAGGGAATGGTGCACTTTGTGGGAAGCTCACTTCAGGAAAAATTCTAGCTTTTGTATTTTGCTCTGTATACTAGTGTGAAAAAAAGATGGCATTATATAAAGTTTAAATATACTGTGTTTCTGCAAAATTGGGAGAATCTTGCATGGTTGATGAATATTTTATAGAAACTAAAGCAGTGTAGTGATTGCTTCATCAGTTACTTTAAAGCTACTAATGAGTAATTACAAACAACAAGGATACAAATAACTAGGTAAAATAATGACCAACTTTATACCATTGAAGGAAGTCTGCTCTTGTAATTATCAAATGACAGACTTTGAATGGATTTGCTTTGTAGGTCTAAGGTTCTCTAGTATACCAGTCTCAAGCTTAAGGGTATCCTCAAGACAGATCCTGAAGCAAATGCTTTTGTTTTTTTCCCTGAATTCCTACCCCCCCCTTTTTTTTCCCTGATTTTGAAGCTATCAAACATCAGTTTAATAATTTGGAAATCACATTTTTACTGAAATGGGGAAATTATTGAATAACATTATGCCTCTTGAAACATCACTCTAAACTTAATAAAATAGTAATAGACATTTAAAAATTGATATGTGCCCAAGTGAAAAGTAATTTCAGGCCATGTAAGTAAATTCTTCAATAAATTGATTTGCTTACCCCGTAAACAAGTTCTCCTACCATCCCATTCCAGATTTTTGTGTCTGCATCCCTTGCTCCATATTTTCCATCAGGGACAATGGCAATTTTATACTTGATACCAATATGTTTTGCAATTTCAGATGCCAAATCTACACAGTATCCTTCATACTTGTCATTTCCTTCAAACATTTCGTGATTTTTCTTGTACATAACATAGGGGGATTCCTATAATGAGAGAAGCGAAACTGTAAAGGAGAAATTATAAAAACATTTGAAAACCTTTATGTAATTTGCCTTTACATAATTTTCAGAATTTAACATAAATAGTATATTCAGCACTGTTACACATGTGATTTTGAGTGGTCAGAAATTAATAAATAAAACAGATGAATACATAAATATGCTTAGGATTATATTAAATTGCTTTACATTGGATAATAAAAGTAAATCTTTAAAATAGTTTTCCACAGAATTATTATTACATATCCAGTACTGTGACTGTAATAAAAAAAGTCCATTATTAATTCTCTATAGAGCAGCTTAAGTTATCTTCTTTGGCAATGAAATTATATTCCCAAAATATCTCATGAAATTAGAGACTATTGAGTAGTCAGCTTCATTCAAAGTCATGTGTCTTAATATTCTTCTGTACTTTTTTAAAGCTATATTTAGCTGTGACTTCCTTTAGAAAGAGGCCTATATAATTTGTCTTTGATTTCTAATAATTAGTAAGATAATCTTTCTTAGAGCAGGCATTTGTCATACACAAAGTAGAAATAAATCAGTAATTTAAAAAATTTTACATAGTTAGTTATTTGCATTAAATTTACTTTCCTAAAGTTGTCCAGTATTTTGGCTTTAAATGCATGTGCTCTATGCATTTTAAGTCTATTATGAAATATGTTCCTATTGAAAGTTAATAATTTTCCTTCAGCTGTGATGAACACACACTTCAAGTGGTATTTCTATTTAGTTTTATGAGTGAGTTAGAAAATAGGAGCATCCTTACAATGTGGAAGTTTACCAGTGGCTAATAATTATGGGACAAGTTTCAGTTAAAACACATACTCCTAAACTGAAGCATTTAAAGGTCCTAACTAAAGAGACATGTTAGCAAAAGGCATTTTGTTTTTGCAAATGCCACCTAAGGCCTGGTGAACATGAGATAGGGATCTGTCACACTTCAGCTTTTTTTTTTTTTAAATATTTTTTTAGTTGTTGATAGACCTTTATTTTATTTATTTATATGTGGTGCTGAGAATCGAACCCAGTGCCTCACACATGCCAGGCAAGTGTGCTACTGCTGACCCCCAGCCTCAGCCCACACTTCAGCTTTTTTAATCATATGCAGATAAGAACTGACCACTTTTGGCCACAGATTTATTGATATAATGCATTTGTATTTTATAAAATTTTATTATAACTTTAATTGTTCCTAAGAATCTTTTTTCCCTAGAAAATTCACAGTCAAGGAAACTGAGCTCTGGATTAGAAGGCAATTTATTTTATATAAAATAGTAGTCCTACACTAATTCTGAATTTGCTTATAAGTACTTTGCAAATGTTGAAGCCCATTTTAAAAATAATAAAATGTGTGAATTACATGATATTTTCTCATAGAGATGCCCTAAATAATTACACAGTGGGAAATTGTTCATACTATTTTATTAAATACTACCCTGATAGGCATTATCAAGTGACCCAGAGGTCTCCTAATTCTTTGAATTTGATGAATATTCTAACTGGAATTGGGTAAAGAAAGTTTATCCACCTATAAAATTAAAGCACTCTCTCTTCTTCAAAATGAAAATTATTAGCTTACAGAAAATATTCTGAAATTTAAAGCATTTTCTAAATTATGAGTGTGATTATAGAGATTGGTGAATTGCTACAAAGCATTTCAATTTCTAAAATATGGTATAAAATCTTAGTTATTATAAGCCTACTCTTTTGTTTTATCTTTTTTTATAATAACCTAATCAAAATATGAAAGATAATGCAGAAAAAAGCAAGAGCACATATTTGTAAAATATTTTACATTCAAGTACATATATTGTATAGAAGTTTTCCTGGCTAGCAAATAATCAACTTTACTAAAGTGTCTTTTTACTACATAGTGAAAATTTTGCTTAATTAAAACAGCACATTTATTATTTAATCAGACATTTATTAGACACCCATTGTATGCCAGGCAATTTGCTGGGACCTAGGAATATAAAAATAAATAAAATAATAAAATATCCCCCTCTTCTAATCAAATTACTCTAAATTCTTTGTAATAAGGGTAAAGGAGTATAAATGGGTGAGGAGCAATAATGAAATTTAGTACTAAGAATGATAATAGTTCTTGCTTATTTAGTGCTTACTCTGTATCAAGTATGATGGGTTAATTATGTTCTTTCATCAACATTTTATATTGACATTTTAAAGTAGGCATTTCTTTTTTGCAGATGGAAAAGTTAAAAGACTGAGGGAATTTAAGCATTGTTCTGAAATAGAACTAACAAGTAACCAATGTGGGAGTTAGGCATACATTTTGAAATATCTGGAAAATTTTAAATTTATTATGGTACCCATTAAAAGATGTGCAACTAAGATTCCATATGATTTAACAAGAGAGGCAACAAGAATAAAGAAAACTATTTCTGTATTTTTAGCAAATGAAGTTGTTTATTTTATATTGTCTTTTGAGAAAACTATGTAAACCTTTCATTTCTCCTCATGGTGTCTGCCATATAGAAGGCACTCAATAAATCAGTACTTCCTAAATAAGAATTTCATTGCAAAGTAATTATAGTAGAACTTCTGATTTAGTTCTTCAAAAAGGGAGGTAAAAACTGACAAGTGCTAGGTTGTCCCTTTTGAATAAGGCATATGTATATATCAGTGAAATACTTAGTATCTTCTTTCATTTTTTTTTTTTATTTTATTTTTGGAGGGGGGTGGAAGTGCTGCAGGTCTTTGTTTTCCTGCCAAACACACCAGCCAAGGCTAGAAAAATCTTCAGCTTATTGAAGATGTTGATTGTGAATTGAGCTAGATGTTTTGCCTAACTAGGACCATAAATAATGACTGGGATTCAGAATGAATGATGCATATAGCTTAAAAGAAACAAGATGACCACCCTCCAGGAGGTGGGAAGAACAAAGAGAGAAAAACTAGGCTTTTCTTGCACAAAGTCTACCATATTGCTCAACTCTACCCAGTTTCTTTGAGTGTGGCTCATTTTGCTTTCCCTGCATGACAAATCCATATGAGTAGAAAGCAAATCCTCAACATTCCCAACCCTATTCGTCTCATCACTAATATGAGGAGTTGTCGGCATGTTTCTCTCAGAACACACTATCCTGGGGAAATTTATTACAATGTTTTAGGGTTACTAGGGGTGAACAAAATACCAAATCTTTTCAATATAACAACAACAAAAAAAAGAATTCTAGAAAACCCTTAAGAGGAACTTGTGAAGTATCTCTGCAAATCAATCCTATTGAGCCCCAAGTGTTCAATTTTGAATCACAATGGAAGGATCAGAGAGTGAAATATAACTTCTTCCTTCCAAACAGTGTAACCTTCCTTATTTATTATCAAGTACTGTGCTCTATGGAACAATACTTTCTTAGAAATTATTTTATATGAATTACTTGTTAGTGATTGTCAGTTTATTAAAACGATTTCCATAATAAATGTTGGTATTTATCTTAGTTTGCACTTGACATTTTTTTTTTTTGGTTTTTATTTATTTATTTATTTTTTAAAAAAAAATTTTATTGTTGGTTGTTCAAAACATTACATAGTTCTTGATATATCATATTTCACACTTTGATTCAAGTGGGTTATGAGCTCCCATTTTTACCCCATATACAGATTGCAGAATCACATCAGTTACTTGACATTTTTAAAGCTTAATTAGGAGAAACACAGTTGGATATTCTACATTTCCTTTTTTTCTTTTCTTTTCTTCTTCTTTTTTTTTAATGTGGCACAGATTTGGATTTGACCTCCTTAGGTTGTTATATAAATGATTACTTTGAAGGCAAAAAGTTAAATCAGTATCATCATCAGTTCAATAATACTACAGATTTTATAAAACTTCTAGTTAATGAGACTTAAAGATAAAAAATTATGATAGTGTCAATTTTATTTTCTATTTAGATTTAGCTATACTATATTCAGTATGGTTATATTCAAGTAAAATAAACTCATCATTAAAATGAAGATCACATTATAGATATATAACACTGTTGTAAGAAAACATAAAATTTCAGCAGTATAAAAAGTGACACCACATTTTGTTTAGGAATGAGAGCTATAATAATCATGGATTATGTTTCTTATCTGATTTTTCTTACTAGGATATAAATTCCACCGAGTGCAAGATTTTTGTCCGTTTGTTTTCTGACATATCCCCGGGGTCTATAACTGTGCCTAGCACACAGCAGACGCTAAATAAATATTTGTAAATGAATATTGGGAATTTCTCAATCAGTTTTATTTAACAATAGCATATATCATTACAGTGTATCAACATATAAATAACAGCATACACGAAGAAAAGACAAATGTAAAAACAGCAATATCATATCAATTTTGATCAAAATGGATGATTTCCAGTGCTCATTCTCAGACTTCTGTATCTAGAGATCTGTATTGTACATATTACAATGACCAGCGAACTCATCTGTATTGGGTATTTTCAGTTGAACTTGGGGAAGTATTACATGCAGTTATAAATATTAATCTACATGGAATCATATTTCTTTCAAAATGAATGAGGTGATAGAGTTGTTGTAAGTACTGGGCTACCATTTTCAACAAAAGCAAATAAAAAGAACACTTCCAGGGAAAGAATTCTAGTATGTATTTTTGAATTACTGAAAGATTATTTAGTTGCAAATACCAGAGGTATTATTTATATGAAGATTACAATTCATACAAAAAAGATAGATACTAGTATTACACTATTTGATAGCAAAAATAATGATGGCATCATTGTTAAACCACAGATAATTTTACAGAATATTCTTCATATAGAGAGAAAACAACTGGATTTTCAGTGACTTTTACTAATTTTTTGAGAGCATGCTTCCTGAAAACTAGCCATGCTTGCAAAATTAATCCAATATTTTGTGTTTAAGAATTTTATATCCAACCCTTTTAATAAAAGGGGTGGAAAGGAGATTCTCTACATTGTATCTATAATGCACAATAATACATTTCATTTCACAAAAAAACAAGCAAAATTCTCAAAAATCTCTAAAGAAAACAATTGCATATATTCAGAAAACAAGCACAGGAATTCAGAGATTTTTACTTTTAGAAAATCTACCCTTGGAAATAGGAGTGGTATCGTTCCATCATTTGTATACAAGGACCTCATTTCATGAGATGGGAACTGATATGTCATATCACTAAGTAATTTCTTTTTTGACATATATTTTCTTGGGGAAGATGAGGATTTATTCTTCTTTTCTTTTTCAGAAAAGTCACAGACAATTTTTTTTTAAATTGTTTTCTGGTAGTCCAGAGTTGGTCATCCAAGAAGATTCCCACATGAAAAATAAGCTTAAATTATTACACAGTAGAACAAGACTGGAGCCTTAGTTAGGAATGGTCGAACAGCGTGGAACTCTTTTCTTTCTTGATCAATTTCTTAAAATAGGATTCTTCATCAGAGGCTGAAAAGAGGAGGACTGTACTGAAGTATGACTTTCCATTACTGTGTCTTTTTTTTTTTTTTGGAAAAGAAATATAAATATATATTGCTTTTCAAGTCCCATGCAAATATTACACAATTAAATTAGAAGGTATACATAAACACTGCAGTTGGTTGGTTTGTATACTAAAATCATAAATTTCCAATCAGGGTTTGTCAGATTACATTAAATTGCTAACTGGTGATCCAACACAGATGTAGCTAATTGAAACATGTAAATGCTTCTCTATGGAATTTTCATGCTTTGACCTCAATGTCAGTTTTAGAAAAAGCGTGACATTACTAAAAACCTAAAGCTAAAAATTAAAATTCTGTAAGCTATAAACTAAATTATATAAAACACTTCCATTTTATTAGAGTAGGGATTCCATAAATAATTGATGATATATTTTGCCTGAAGAGACAGTAAGCTGAAGACGTTATAGCTTTAGATAGGAAATGTCACTGATTGTTGATCTCCTTTCACCACCATCGATTCTAATGAGCATGTTTGACTTTAGAAAAGAAAAGTACATAACATATTCTATTATTTAAAAGATAATTTCATAAGAATCTCTTGGAAAGTATAGCCTTAAAATTTAGAGTATTTTTTCATTTCATGACGTGAGCAAATGAAGCAATCACATTTTTCTTAATTCCTAGAAGTCCAATAGTTCATATGTGTATTTCTCACTAGACAATGAGAAAAATAATCAGTGCAAAAAACTCTTTTCACATTAAGAATAAATGCAAAACAAAATCAATTACTAAAACATTCTTTGTATAAAACATGCCCATTAAAATCTCTACATTTACATCTTTACTGTTATAAACAGACAATGTAAATCATTATCCAATGATTAAACTACCTGAAAAATTATAATTTTAAACACTATTAACTATTATTACATTGATGTTAAAGAAACATAATGACGATAATAATATGGTGTTTACTCCCAGATATCTTTATGATTGGAAGTTGGCCTTTTGCATGTTCACTGTTTGGTGTTTGGGTCTCAACACTTCATACATTTCCAACTAGATTTTGACAGTCTCATTTTTTTTTAACATCCGAGCACTTTTGCAAAAACAATAAATGCAACAGAAGATAACACAAATAACAGTACAGAAAAGACTCAAAGCTCAGGACAAACCTATTCAATAGATTTTGGTGGGTCAGAACACTCCCATCATCACTAAGATTCAGTTTCTGCCCTCCCTGTTCACTTTAGTTGGGGAGTTAATATTGCCTGTGGACAAAACGGAACACCACAAAGCATACACCAAAACTTACCATGATTGTGGTCACAACCACTGTTCTGTTCTCAATGGCTGCTGTGTCATTGCCAAGAGTAGGGACATCCTGAATCAAGACTAATTTGTCCATATCATTCCAGTAACCAACCTGCCAAACAGAAAAAATACTTGAAAACATGGAGAAGTGTTGGCTTTAGCTTTCTTTGGGATAGTGAGTGCTATAAATAACTAAGCAACCCAAACAAATTTAAAATGCAAATAAAAAAGAGTGATTGCAAGTTTTGTTAATTGATAATGAGCCGGTTTTCTTGGTTTTAAAGATACTGCCTTATTACATATTTACAACTTATTATCATGGTGTAGCCAAGATATTGGGAAGGGCTGGTTCCAAAGGGCATATGAGTTAGATGGAACACCATTTATGGTGATTCTCTCTTCTAGTGGTATAGACTGGCATAGCCTAAAATTGATTTATATGATCTTAAAATTAAAGCTACAAGTTGTATAGTAAAGGAAATAGCCAGCCTTTTAAGCAAAAGAAAATTTCATATCTGTTTATTTGTATATTCATTTATTTGGTACTGGGGATTGAACCCAGGGATGTTTTACCACTGAGCTACATCCCATCTCCTTCCTTCCTTCCTTCCTTCCTTCCTTCCTTCCTTCCTTCCTTCCTTCCTTCCTTCCTTCCTCCCTCCCTCCCTCCCTCCCTTCCTTCCTTCCTAAATTTTGAGATAGGTTCTCACTAAGTTGCTGAAGGTCTTGATAAGTTGTTGGAACTGTCCTTGAATGTGAGAACCTCCTGACTCAGCCTCCCAATTACAAAGTATGTGCTACTATGCTCAGCAGAAACTTGTTTATTAAAAAAAAAAAACATAGAAATGGACTTTGTCTTGCTACAATCTAACCACTAGATAATAATAATATCATTTTTGAAATGCTAACTATATCACAAATGAATATTAATGAATAATGTTTACAGTTTCAAAGCTTATATTTAAGATTACTTTTTTTGAGAGAGAGAAAGAGAGAGAATTTTTTAATATTTATTTTTTAGTTTTCAGCGGACACAACATCTTTGTTTGTATGTGGTGCTGAGGATCGAACCTGGGCCGCACGCATGCCAGGCAAGTGCGCTACCGCTTGAGCCACATCCCCAGCCCCTATTTAAGATTATGTTTGTATGCTTTTTCTTCTTCCTTCCCGGTACTAGGGATTGAGTCCAGGACCTGGCCCTGGCTAGGCAAGTGTTATACCACTGAGCTCCATCACCAGACCTTTTTTATTTTACTTTGAGATGGGGTCTTGATAAGTCGCTTGCCTTGAAATTGTAATCCTCCTGCCTTCAGCCTCCCAAAGTTATTAAGATTACAGGCATATACCAATATATGTGCACCTGGCAATATAGGTATTTGAAAGTTAACACATGTAGAAAATCTAAAAGTTGGTCCAAATATCTGCATTTTACAGATGAAGATTCATCTAAGAAGGTTTTAAACAAATCATACAAGGTTATGCTTTTGTGAGGCCAGAATTAAAAACCCAAGGTCTACATGACACCAAGTCCAAATACTTAACTCTTATGCTAAACAGACTTCCAAAAATAGTGTTCATTTAATTCTTCCAAACCTCCTTCTTGAATTTCCTGATGCTGTTTTTTTTTTTAAATATTTGCTTTGTTTTAGTTGTAGTTGGACATAATACCTTTACTCTATTTTTATGTGTTGCTGAGGATCGAACCCAATGCCCCACATGTGCTAGGCGAGTGCTCTACTGCTGAGCCACAACCCCAGCCCCCAGTAAAATGCATGTATTTGCTCACTGATCTGCATTCACTATTTGTTCTAATATGTTTGAGGAGTCTCTCTCTTGCCTCCTCCAAGTTTCTTAACTGCCATGTTAGTATTCAGGAACATATTACAATAAGGCAAAGACTAACATGTCAGCAAGAGGTGCTACAAGTATTGTGTATGTGATTCAGTAACAGAATGGACAGGAGAAAGAACTTCCATTAACATGGCTAGCTATACTTTTTGGTTTGACCCAAAATTATGGTATATTTACATTCAGCAATTGTTTTCAATTGTCCATGTGGATCCATTTCTAGCTGACATTTATTTAGCAAGTCTATGAAAATTTCAACTTAAAAACAAGTATGCCTTTGAGACTCTCCCTTTACTCAACTCCTGTGTGTACTTAAAAAATGCCAGTTGCTTCCTCTTAATTCTCCTTCTCATGTGACAGTTATGTGACATGAAAATGGATTTTACGGTTTAGTGCTTCATTAATGTGCAGCCACCCTACAGATCACAATAGTCCATTTTCAGGAAAGATAATTTTTCTTTATTAATGAGTCCCATCATGGAAAAAAACCAGAAATCTGGGGCACATTTTGGAGAGTATTCAATTATTGGCAAGACCTTAACATTTTTTACTTAACCTGTGTATTTGCAATGATCCCTTCAAAGAAAAAGGATTCAAAAGTGCTGCAAAATTAAAATAATAATCAAAATTTTGTCACCTTGTTTTTTATTTACACGCAATTCTAGTGAAAAGCCACATTGTGGGCTGGGGATATAGTTCAGTTGGTAGAGTGTTTGCCTTGCATGCCAAGGGCCTGAGTTCAATCCCCAGCAACACACACACACACACACACACACACAAAGCCACATTGTGAGATATACATTCAATTAATGGTAGATTTCATGAAGGCCATGGATTTATGGAAAAGTTAGACCATATAGGGGTTATTTCCTAAAGAAAGGAATTTAAAGTTTGGACCTAGACCCTCATTGGAGGTGGAGTTTCTCTCTAGTTAGTTTCAACACATTTTACTTTTAACTAAGAACTTTTCCCTTGCCTGGTCTCATTTAATCACACAGGGAAATAGCTATTTTTGCTAGAGAAAGAAAATAATGAAAAGTGGTTTTGTAAAACTGGAGCAAAAATATGAAAGCATTTAAATCACTAAACTTGTGTCAGATTAAATATCCATTAAATAGGGATGCCAGAAAAATACTTATCTTCTTTAGATTCTGAAAGGTAAATTGTGTGCAAATATAACCAGAACAAAGCATGTGGGTGAAAGTCCATGCATTTGTTGGAGGGTTTGGAGCCCAAAGCTGAGGGATTTGTTTGTATTGAGGAAGCCCCTGTTCCTCCTGTAAGGAACCCCTGTTCTATTTAAAGGTGGTTACTTTGAGAGCAACTTGGAGCTGTCCTGAAAAATCTGGCTTATTCTCCCACCAACCCTAAAAAGAATCTTATTAGCACTGGCACTGATGTTTCATAGCAGTCAAGAGAGTAGTCTCAGGAGGTATAGCAATTTTGTTCTGGCTCCCCTTGTTTCTAGCTGACTATCCATGGGTAGGTTAGTTTCTCTGAGTCTTTTTAGTAAAATGAGAAAAATATATCTTATTTCCATGTCATCATGAGGCTTAAATGTAAGAATGCACATCAATTTCCCATGACAGTGCCTGGTATATAACCTACTCTCAATAAGTCAAAGTTTCACAATTAAATCTGGTCTTGGAACACTGTCTCTGGAGCCCTGGCTGTCACTGTAATGTTAAGAAGATTCCACCTCATGTAGGGGCCTGGACTTAGAAAGAGCTTTGTGGCTTCAGCTTAATGAGACTCTCAATCTGTTTTTCTGTTACTGAAGTCAGACAAACTGATGGGTTGACTCTCTGATCTATTTTCAAAGATTGCTCCCTGGTTGGCAAGTGTTCAATTTACAAGAACGATCACTCACTTTGCAGACATATTGCCTGGTCTCAGCAGCATAGTGTTTCTCACTGTGGCTCATTTTTAAGTTTAATATTCTTGACAGAATGCCCAAGTTGATCATTGCCACAGGTAAAGGAAGACAGATGAATCTGCACCATTTTACACTTCACAGTTCTTTAAAGAGTCTTAGATGAATGTCAGCTGGGTGTGAAGATGTACTGTTGATTACTCTCCTGACTTACTCTAACTTTCTCCTCAAAAAACCCTAATGCTTGTTACCATCATGGTTCAATAAACCATGAAAAGATTCAGTAATATATAGATCACTTGATATTATTGCTCTACTTCCTGCTTCCTTTCCCCATGATTGTTTCTCTTATGGAGAATGATTTGAATTTCTGTACTTACTTTACAAAAGCATAGAGTTGTCTTTTGCCTTTTGAAAAGCTTCTGCTTTATGTGAATTTTGCAAGATCTGGTGCATGATGGGAAGGTGGCCTACCTTACCTCTCCCATTCCTTGGTCAAGGGTTTTAGGGGCCTCTGGAGTGCTCTGTCTGCTCCACAGCTAGTGGTACTTTCACACTTTGCTGAAAATGGGCCTTTTCCTTTCTTGTTGCTGGTGGTGTGGTAGCAGAGTGGGTAAAGTGGTATTGATGTGGGAACCCATGACTTTCTTTTTCCTTTGCTTTGGGCAGTTTCTTGTGGAGCTTAGAGGTGGTACAGCTAGGCTCCTCACCTGTCATCCAGCTTCCACTCTATCTGACCTACAGCTCCAGCCCAATGTGTGTCAGCGGCAACCTGCACAGAAGAAGATGCATCGAGAGGCCGACAAGCTGGAGGGGTTTCCATGCCAGGTGTCTCTTCACATGGATACAGGTGAAACTGAACACCATGCACTGGAGCAAAACACAACTTGGAAAGCCTTGGCCAGTTTCCATGAATGACCACAACTGCCCTGTCTCTAAGTCATTCCTCGGGTTGTTGCCTCTGCCTTGTCTGCCTACCTGAACCCTAGCTTCATGGATAAATTGAAATTCTCCTCCACGCAGCCTTCCTTCATCTCTTTCCCTCCAACTGGAAGTGGCTCTTCCTTTTAGAAATTCTACATGCCTTGTTTCTTTGTCACATGGACCATATATCCATCTCAGTAAAGATAAACTTCTGGAAATGAGGGTCCACACAAGACAAGGTGTGAGAAGGTTCTGGAACCAGACTCATGAGAATTAAAATTCTCTGTTTTCTCTTACAGGCTTTACATAAGCAACCATAATGTATTTGGACATAATTTTCTTGTTTAGAAAAAGGGAGATAATAATACTCAATTTTTTTGTTCTTCTTGTTGTTTTGTTCTTGTTCTTGTAAATTCTGAAAGTACCAGGTGAAGTCCTTGAGACTTAAAAGGAATTTCAGAAAGTACAGGTATTATTATTATTTTATTAAAGCAGGAAAATATATTTTGGAAAGATTTTAAACAGCCAAGTATTGACCCAGAGTATTTATTTATTTACTTATTTTAGTAAATATTTTTACTAAATATTTACTTATTTTTAGACACAGGGTTTTTAGATAAGTTAAACTGAATATCTCTTCCCTTGAAATCCTAGCCAAGCCTAGAGAAAAGGAATAGTAGAAATCACATGTGTTAGCTATAAAATGCTTACAACTAATTAATGTGGTACGATTGTATGGTTCCATTGTATGAAGTACTTTTTTTGATATTGGGAAAACTGCTGATGTATCTTAAGATATCTAGTTATATCTTAGGACCTACAGTTATCTTCTGAAATCCAAGACCCTGAAACCAGTACCTTCCTGAACTCAACTGGGGATTTGCTCTCCTACTCAGCCCAATAATAATAATCCTCATAATCTTATCTTCCACTTGCTTTCTCCTTTGCTCTTTTGAATTTGTCTACTTGCTTATTTCAACATCTATCCTGTTCTAAATACAACCATCCATTAGAACTAGTTTTTAAAACTTTGTACTCTAGTGACTTCATACAAGGTATATAGAGGTGCTATGTCTCTTTATTGAATTGTGTTCTTTCCTGCACAGTAGAGTTATGTTTTGTGGAATTTTTTTTCTGAAGCCCTTCCCCAAATATTGCTTCCATTGTGGAAAAAAATCACATAAATAGTGCATAATAAATTAGTAGTTTTAGCTTTGTCACACCACTGAACATACGACACCAGAATTTACCTCAGCACAGATTATCAAGATAGTACTATTTGTAAGTATTCACATTAAAAAAAGAAAGAAAGAAAGAAAGAAAGAAAGAAAGAGAAAGAAAGAAAGAAAGAAAGAAAGAAAGAAGGAAAGAAAGAAAGAAAGAAAGAAAGAGAAAGAAAGAAAGAAAGAAAGAAAGAAAGAAAGAAAGAAAGAAAGAAAGAAAGAAAGAAAGAAAGATCATATAGAATATCCAGCTGGCTTTCTCCTAATTAGGCTTTAAAAATGTCAGGTGCAAACTAAGAAACAAGATTTCCTTTTTTTGCAGTTTGATAGTGGCTTACCTTTCGAGGTCCTGTGCTCTTTAGCTCAAACACATCCATTGTGTAATTTACTCTACGTCCATAGTGGTCAAACTGAACATTCCCAGTCAGCCCTTGAATCCGAACCTATGAGAAAAAGAGAAAACCTATGCATGTATTTGTTTGCCACTTCACTACTAGAAATCTCAACTTCAGCTGCTGGGCTTATGACCACACACTGTGTGGAACTATAAGCTAAAACCACTCACTGGAATGCCATTGAGCATTTGAGTTTTGGAGTTAGAACCTGAAAGAGGGATATCACATTGAGGTAAAAGTGATTCTGCTTTATACCTAGAAGATGAATACACTTCATTTCTTTTTATATTGTAAAGTTTCCCTTTTAACAACAAGATTCTTCCTCAATATTGAAGTATTCTTTATAGAATAGAAATGTCATTTGTTTACAGCTAGTTTTCAATTTTATCTACGTATCTACGTAATATATTAGATACCCTTATTCCCATGTCAGATCATGTTTTCTCCTTGATAATACCAAGATATAAGAAACTAAAAAGTTGAATGTATTTTTGAAAAAATTCAAGTACATTTGATCCCAAATTTCCTTTTCATTCACTTTTACTTATGCTTTACCATGGCATTTAAAAACTTTTAAATTATAATATTTATATATGTAACATTCTGATATAATATATAGCATTATTTGAAAAATGGTATCCATATAATTATAAAAGAACAAAATAAATTGATTACTTAATACAAAGTGACAATTTAAAGATCTTCTGAAGTAGTCATTAGCTGTGTTTGCCAAATATTTCTTGTTCTTCTACATTCTGGGCCCAAGGTAGGCTTGTACTTCCTGAGTACCTTCTGGTTAGCTAGCATTATATAATTCTTTCTGATATATAACTTGTAAACAGATGTGATGAGCCACGTACAGCATTTAACTGCCAATTCAAAACCTGCCTGTAAGAATCTTTTTTCCTTTGCAGCAATCAAGATGACAGCTGTTTTGCCAGCCTGAGCCCCTGAGTGACTATAGTGGGCAGAGAGCCCTTGCTAATGTAGAGTGTGGCTAGTGAGCAAAGCTCCTTTGATTTTTGAGCCACAGGGATGGGGGGATTACTATATCACAACCCTGCTTGCTCTGACTATGCTGGTATGTTAAGATTAAAGCATCAAAATTTTTACTCTGCATTTAGAAAAAGATAATGATCCCTTGACTTATTAAATCGGCAATCGTAAATATGCATTTATGCTCAGAAAAATTAGTCAGCTTACTTGAACATTTCACTTAAACAAGATTGTCACATAAATTAAGCTTAATAAAAGTGCGAGTTACCTGTTTGAGTGTCCTCTCCATGTCAATTCCCTGGCCCCATGGGGCAGCAGGGTTTGCCAGACAATCTCCAGCATTTCCTCTCCTTGAGATATCGATTTTCTGCCTTCTGAGGCTTCGGAATGTTTCAGCCATCACCAGGACTCCGTCATAAGTCAGGGCAGAAGTGTACTAATCGAATGGAAGTGATTATAATGGTAAATGTTAAAAAGGTTATTTAACTCTAGAAATGGTCTGTGGGCTCTGTGGGCTCAATGACAAAGCCCAGTGTCTGGAGGATGATGAGATTAATGATGACTGATTCACTCTAGCCTCAAAAATTTGTACTGTCACTTAAATACAAAGACTGTATGCCAAATCTTATCACCCTAATTAAAAAGGCAAAAACACATTCTGAAAAATGGAGGGTATTAAACAGATTCCATCAGATGGGAGAAACAAGACCTCAGATGAAGACTTTCTGTTGTGTCCAAATATAAACAGCAGTGGAATAACAAAATCCTAGGTTCAGCATTCTTGGAATCTTCCTTGTCTGTTGCAGTTGGTAAGCTCCAGGAGTGCTGGGCTGTTTTATGCTATTCCTTCCCCAAAATGTCTATAGGGATTCTCTGAGATTTAATTTATCTATAATGACTTGAAGTGTATATCTTTGTTCAGTCTTCCAGAAGAATTAATGGGATTGTTTGTTGTTATTAAAAAATATGATGCCAGAAATTACATCTCCTTGCTCAACAAATGTGTATTCACCAGTTACTGCACTAAATATGAACAAGGATCATTCAGGAGGGTTAAATCATTTCTTGTAAGTTTCCATTATAATCTTGGATCAAAGTGCAGAGACAAAGCATAGACCATCTGCTTTCCAATGACCACCCCTGCTTCTTTGCAAAAAACAGTGAATTCCCCAGGAAAAATTATTAAGGTAAGAGAAGACATGACAAAAGACTCAGTAATTTGTTTAAGCTGAAAATGAAAACAATAGGGGGTTACATTTGGAAGAATTTGATTAGAGAGTTACCAAACACATGGGAAGCAGGATACATTTTTCTTGGTGCAAGGCTGAGCATCAATGACTAAGCATGACAAAAACTGTCATCTCTTTCAGAAATTCCATATGGCCATTTCCATGTGATGAATACCACCTCCACCTGTATGAGAGTAGATTTGTGCTGTGGAAAGTGGAGGATGATTTTGATTTTTACTTGCAAATGAAGAAATTTCAATTGTAGAAAGTAAACATAGGCAATATGACAGAGCAATCACTATTCCAGGGAAGAGAAAATCTAAATTACATATAAAAATAAGTTCTAATGCAGAACCTTTCAATAGTAGAGGACCTAACCATTAGGCTTGTATTAGGATTTATTAAGATTCATGTAAATTAAAAGACTTGCTGTATATATGTAAAGGACATGATAAAAAATAAAAGAAAAATAAACTTAAGAATATATACTCCCCCTCAAAACTGGGGTAGGATAGCTGAAGGACATTCAGGTGATTAGCAAGGTGATGTATCAACATAAATATGGCACGACTGTCCAAACCAATGCATCTTTGAGTAGATAAAGTCATCAAATCATCTTTATATAGGACAAGAAAATAAAAAATAAATAAAGTGAAACTTGCCAAAGGCATGAAGGTCAAGAGAAAAATGAATTACCAGTATTTCATGATCTACAGAGAGAAAAAAAGAAATACACTGTTGCTTTTTCAGTAGGAAGAAAGAAACTAAGAAGAGATGACATCAAAAATCAAACGCACTTGCTGTGGTTTTAAAAAGTTTATCCATTTTTGTGAAACAAGTACACTAGAAGAAAGAACAGGTATCACACAGGGTGGAGCATTAGCAAAGGAGGCAGTCAGAGCAGCAAAGACCTGGGCTTTGACAGGTCATAGAACTGGTAGACAGATAGAAGCTGTAGTTCAAATAAGTTTTCCCTTTTCAAGGGAGGTAGCCCTTTTCCATGTGCCTTATTGTATTACAACCCAGGAAACCACAATTATGGGCACACAACTTCTAGATGGCATCTAGAAAATCCCTATTAAATAAATATTTGGAAAAACTTGATCTTGGCTTAGAGTTATTTACAGCTCTAATCAATGATCAGAATGGTGGGAGGAGTTCTGTTTTCCAGGGTATAAGACAGAGATGAGCAGAATCATACTAAGTGGAAAGAATGTGGGCTTTGAAAAGAAAGAACTGAGATGAATTCTAATTCTGCTACTCATGGACGAATGGAAGAAAATGTGAAACCCCTTTTTTTTTCAGTTATGAAACATTAAACAGAGGAGTCAAATAAGAAAAGATAACAACAACTATATGCCATGGTCTTTTCCAGGATGAAATTTTGTATCATATTTGAGAACTCTAAGAAAGATGTACTGAAACAGTGGGTAGGAACTGGAAGAACGACAAAGGAGAGTGATAGATGGTTATTGCCCCAAAGGAGTTAATAGTTGTGAAACAGTAAGTATGCAAAGAAATAATGTTAAATCCTTGGTGAGAATTACACACTCAAATATTATGGAGAGTACAAAGGAGAAAGAAATGGACATTTACTGGAGAAAAAAGAAAAAGTTTCAAAGAGAAATTGAAATTGAGATAAAGCTTTGGAAGATGGTTGGATCTGGACAGGCAGAAATGAAGGTGGAGGACAATGGAAATGGAATCCCAGTCCTGGAGTGAGACAAGCATAGGGGCAGTTCTGATTGGAGCATTGGAAAGAGAGCACAGGGTCATGAAATAGAAATTGTTTAGCCTGCATTGGTGGAAGATATTTATTCCAGAAGATTGTTTAAAGCAGATATGTTTTAATATCAGAAATCATGTTGTTAATCTTGGCTGAAAAACTAAACAATTAATTACAATTGATCCTCATTATTTGCAGATTCTGTGTTTTTAAACTTGCCTACTTGCTAGTATTTCTTTTGTGATCCTCAAATCAATACTGGCAATCCTTTTTTTTTTGGTTATTTGTGGTCATGTATGGAGTAGTAAAAATCTGAATTCACTAAACATTGCAAATTCCCAGTTGTGATTGAGCAAGGAAACACTTCCTTTTCTTGTTTCTGCTCACATATTGGAAGCAAATAGCCTTTCTGTGGTCTATTTAGTGCTGTTTTTGCCAATTTTGTGCTTTTTGTTGATAATTTTACTGTTTAAAATGGACCTAAAGCATAGTGTTGAGTGCTGTCTAATATTTCTAAGTCCAAGAAGGTTGTGATGTGTTTATGAAGAAAATATGAATGTTAAACAAGCTTTATTAAGGCACAAGTTATAGAGTGGCTGGCCTTTAGTGCAATGATAATGAGTCAAGGACACATTAAACAGAAACACATAAACCAAGGTTATGCATTGACTGGTTGATGAAAAGGTTATATCCAGAGGCTCACAAAAGGTAACCCTATATTCTCCTAAGTGCAATGGCTTCATATTTGCAGATTCATTATTTGTAGAGACTTTATATAACTATCATAAATACTGAAAATTGACTGTATATATTTAATAATTGGCTTCTAAATGCATAGAATCATGACAAGAGCTATGAAAAATTACATATATTTATATGCATATATATTTGATATCTATTATATTGTGTCATAAAAGCTGTGTTTGTGAAAATATTGAAAATTGGCTTAAATTTAAATAGATGTCAACAAAGTAGATTATCACAAATGCCATAAACCAAGCTGTGGCCCAGACAAGTCTAGTTGGAGATTGTCAAACAGGAGACATTAAAAACGATTCTATGCTAGTATTTCATGAATTTGGTCCTCAATTTGAGGATAGCCAGTTAACATATCCATTTAACTTCTTGCATGTATTAATCTTCAATATCAGAAAGTAGGAATGCAGTGCTTGGCAGAGTGAATTCCCAATAAATGCTTTGTTTTGAAATTCCATGATTTTTTTTTTTTTTTTAGAGAGAGAGAGAGAGAGAGAGAGAGAGAGAAAGAAAGAAAGAGAGAGAATTTTTTGAATATTCGTTTTTTAGTTTTCGGTGGACACAACATCTTTATTTTATTTTTATGTGGTGCTGAGGATTGAACCCAGTGCCCTGCGCATGCCAGGCTAGCGCGCTACAGCTTGAGCCACATCCCCAGCCCTCCATGATTTTTATAGGCTAACCATCCAGATCCCAATATGGTAGTGGGGAAGTTGACAGCAGCAGTATGAAAAATTTTATAATTAAGAAATGGAATAGCTGAGACTCTCTGCGAGTAGATCTTAGTCTGTGCTTGAACAACCAAATTGTGTTTTAAGTCTCTACTGAAAAACACTGTCAGTGAGAGATTAGTAAATATTGATGGTGATGATGTCTCATTATGTGGGAGCTCACAAAACTGGAGTTGATATGTTATGCCATTATTTAATGATGTCTTAGAAAATCAGCTGTCATTTTTGATGAGAAAAAATGTACTCATTACCAGAAATTTACCAGCTTCCTTTGAAAATATTAACAAACACAACATGTAGTGTTTGTCAGAGAGTCAATGAATATGACTTTTACTGTTATTTTTAAAAATAATTTTTGCAAAAGTTCTACATTTTGCATTTCTACCAATTTCCCAATATTTCTACTCTTTATAAATAATCATTTTGCAGATATAGTTATTATCAAGGTAGAAAAATTAATAGTGGCCATTCACATTTGAAATAGTTAGAAAACAATGACCTATAAGTAAATTGGATGTTCAAAAATAAAGTTATAATAATAGTGAACTGTTTGAGTTAATATCTAAAAAACCCTTAAATACAGAAATTTAGAAATTTTGCTTGGGCAGTGCAGTATAATACCAAAGAGTTGCTTTCCCGAGCCATGCCATATCTGATGAAATGTTAGAGAAACTGTATAATGAACTTTTTATCATAAATTTTAAAAATACTAACAGTACATGAAATAAAAACAAACAAATACCTTTGGGGGAGTCTCAGATCCTGGATACTCTCTCTGATCTAGTTTCTTCCAGCGATCCATTAATTTGGTTACTATAGGTGTATTAAAATCTACCAACTGGAATCCTGTCACATTGGCTCCACCATGTATAAACCTCTCAAGTGAAATGTCCTTGAATCCCTATAAAATCCATAGAAAAAGTTGTTAAATTTACTTCATAATGATACATTTCAATTCTTTAATAGTAGCACAAATTAATGACTAAGATATATTTTAACAGATTTCTAATAGAGCAATGGCTAGTTGTCAGCTATTGAATTATGCCACTGTAGGCATTAAATCTGTCAGTCAAAATCCAATACATGAAAAAGCATATAAATATTTTCAGTTTAGCTCAACACAAGTATTTCTTGGATGCTTCTATGAATGCATGAGGGTATGGGAGACAAATAAAACAACATCAAAAAGTCTCCTGTTCAGGACGTAATTGTCCTCTGATACAGATATGTGCAAATGTGTATTATATAAAGGCAATATCAAGGTATAATGACATTCTGTGTCGCTGATAGGCGAAGTCATTTTAAGGGTTTTTGGTTTAATTGTAAAGTGGTCTAAAAGCAGAGAGAGCTGGGAATTTGAACCAGAGAATATAAAAATCTTTGATTATGTTAGTTACTACCATC
Organism: Marmota monax; assembly: GCF_021218885.2. Taxonomy (NCBI): domain Eukaryota; kingdom Metazoa; phylum Chordata; class Mammalia; order Rodentia; family Sciuridae; genus Marmota; species Marmota monax. The sequence goes on from NW_026692132.1 coordinate 7,853,086, forward strand.
CTGAGAATCCTGGGATACATTACTGCAAGAGAGGAGAGCAAGCAAGGCCATGCATGGGTTCCTGTGTTGTGGGGAAAAAAATGGTTTCCACTGGGTGGAATGAAGAAGCCTGGAGGAAAAGGGGTGTTATATTTTTGGCATAGAAATAGTAACCTGGGTTTCAAAAATTCTAGAAAGCTATTAATTTTCTATTGATTGATCAGTTGTTTTCTGTTGTGTATCAATTATATCTCCTCCTTCCCATCTTCCCTCTCTTCCTTTCTTTCCGCTTTCCTTCCTTCCTTTCTTTTATACCTAGCCCCTTTTCTCCATTAAGAATTTAAAGTGTCTTACAAAAATATGCACTCAAAGCAGGAAGAGGGAAAATGCATATTAAGGAAGTAAACTGATGAAGCCCAAAACATTATTAGCTCAGGGAAAGTGAACCACACTCTCACACACACACATACACGTGCACATACGTGCACACATAAACAGGCTTGGAGCATCTGTCATTGCTTTTTGCTTTATTTTCTTTTAGTGTTTTGTAAAGGATTTTAAAAATATATATACAAGGAAATTTATTGCAGGATAATTTGGAATGGCAAGACCTAGAAACAATCTGGGTGTTCTCAATAGGAGAATGATTAACTAAAATCATGGTGTTGATACTGTTTTTATTTGTTTATTTTATTTTTGTTTTTAGATATGCATGACAGTAGAGTATATTTGGGCATATTATACATACATGGAGTATTAAGTTACCATTCTTGTGGTTGTACATGATGTGGACTTACACTGGTTGTTTATTTATATATGAACATAGGAAAGTATGTCTGATTCATTCTCTCTTTCCTATTCCCATCTCCCCTCTCTTCCCTTCCATTCAGTCCCCTTTGTCTAATCCATTGAAACACCGACTTTTCAGTTTTCATCTTATGCTCCTGTGTATTTTCTTTATTTCCTTCTTGCTTTATTCCTTCCTTCCTTCTTTCCTTTTCTTTTCTTTTTAATTTTTTTAAATTTTTTCTACTTAGTTGTATATGGTAGCAGAATGCATTTCAATTTATCATACACAAATGGAGTGCAACATTTCAATTCTCTGGTTATACATGGTATAGAGACGCACCATTCATGCAGTCACACATGTACCTAGGGTAATGATATCCATCTCATTCCACCATCTTTCCTATCCTCATAATTCTTTTTCTTTTTGGTTTGGGAGATTGAACCCAGGGGTACTTAACCACTAAGTTACATCCCCAAGCCTTTTATTTTTTATTTTATGACAAGGTGTCTCTAAGGTGCCAAGGCTGGTTTTGAACTTGCGATTCTTTTGCTTCAGCCTCCTAAGTCACTGGGATTACAGGCATATGTGGTTTTGCCCAGCTCTTATGCTTCTGTGCACAAAGATGTGTTTTAATTTTATTAATTATCAAAGCCCTGGCAGAGGCACCATAATACCATCAAAAATAAAATAAAATAATAGCCCTGCCTTTGAATCCCACCTTTGTTACTTTCTAACTTAGGCTTCCTACATGCAAAGTGAGAAGCATTATTCAAAAGTAACTAGCACATCAGATTTGAATTCAGTAATTGATAGCAATTATTAATTCATTCACTCAACAAATATTTATTTCATGCCTTTTTATATGCCAGCTACTTTGACAGATAATCAGTAACATTCTGATTTCATTGAGAAATAAAGTAGATAGCAGAAAGCAAATCTATGTTTTGGAAATGGGAAAAACACTGACCATCAATCTTTAGCTACTAAAATGTCAGTTGAACATTTGTTTGCTTTTACCAGAGTATAGTGCAAACCCACAGGCAGGCAAATAATTTCAATATTTTCTAAAAAGGCACAGTAATTTAACTGTTGCATCGGTTGCTAATTGATGACAATATTATTTTCTTTCAGCCATGGCTGAAATGGAAGGTCTGTCAAGCCTTTTATAGCATTATCCACAGCTGCAAGACACTCAGGCAAAGCTGCAGCCTTCAGAAAAAAAAAAAAAAAACCATCTGATGTAAAGCCTGTCTAATAAACAACAGCCTACATTTCTCTTATTCCATCCTATTGTTACACTGAAGATAAGGGAAGAATTACCTTGTCACGATAAACTCATTTTACTTATGATTTGAATGAATGGTGGGTGGCTTAGTTAATTTTTGCTATGTCTGTTCTAGTACAGGAAATATTTTCTCTTTCATATATTTTCTTAAAATTTTATATAGAAAATGGATAAGATCTAGACAGAAAAGCAGTTTCCTTGGAAACAGTTACTTTAGTAGCCATTAAGTTTCAGTTTGTATCCATATAATATTGTGGAACTGAAAGTTCTGGGGCAACAATGTCATAAAATCATTTACTCTGCAGTCAGGGGGAAATCAGTGGGTGAGTGTCTTAAGCAAATTCTGCTTAGGGCTAGGTGATCAGAAGAAAGGCCCTCTACCTGTTGAAATTGGCTACTAAATTGCTTGTATTTAACCATGGTTAATGACCTTTCCAGATTAATTCCCATCTTAGTTTTCCTTAAATTTCCATTTGCAATTCACACATTCTCTAGGGGGAGAGGGGGAAATGTTTAAAATTATTAGCATCAGTTATCCTGCTGACCATGTTAATCTGTAGGTCCAATCACTTCACTGATATTTACTAAATGTTCATCCTTTACGTTTTATCTAATTCATGCAAATTTTCTGCTTCTTTGAATTTCAGGTTCACAGGTTGACTAAATCATATCAAGAAAGTTCCGGTGCAGTTTGCAGAAGGAACATCAAACAGAATGGGGAAATTCTCTCTCCTCATCTTTTAAAAATTAGTTTGAAGGAATGGACTTAAAGTATGTGCTTTTGATGTACATGTAGATGGTGGAGTGAGACCTGCTCCATGCAGAAAAGTTGAAACATAGGAAGCAGAAAGAAAAATGTAAAACAATATTGCCAAGTTGGTAAAATCTTTAACTGGAGTCACTGGACTTGAATTGCCTGAATAAAAATGTGTTAGATTGGGAATCTGGGGCACTGTTTCTAGGCCCCATTCTGAAATAAACCATACATATAAATGCAGACAAGTCACTTTGCTCTCTGTATATTTGTTTGCTTTGTAGGTGAGACATGAGTAGTATATTACATGTATGTGGCAGGTTGTGTGTGTGTGTGTGTGTGTGTGTGTGTGTGTGATGTGATAAGGGAGAGGTGAAGCATAGGTTTAGTTAGTCTTTAATTATATACCCTAAACATGTTATAGTTTTGAATTTCTTTATGTCAGAACCAGGTGTTTTCCTATATATGAAATGAATATATTTTTAAAAAATTAAAAATTCAAGTGATTGCAAGATTCTGACTTTGTCTTGCAGGTGCAACAAATGCCTTGTTGCTGTGGATGGCCACATAACTGTGAAGGAGGAGTGAATATCAATACCGAGCAATGTCCAAAGCCAGATTCCCCTCAGGGTGATGTGGGGGATGCTTAAATGAATGGTCACTTTGTGGCATTATTGTCACTGTGTGGCATTTCCCTGGGAGTTTAAATAACTCATATGTTATTTATTCATTAGTGAATTTATTTAATTTTTGCAAGTAGACAGGCCAGAGCTTCAAATTTGTCTTTGAGACTTAATGGTCTGTGTGATATTGGGTAAATTATACTGACCCTCATTTTCCAGTCTATAAAATAAACATCTATTTTTAAGGACTAATTAAAATAATTATAGTAACAAAACAAACACAATGACCATAGCTGGGTTCTGGAGGAAAAGCAGAAGTTGAACAGATAAAGAGGAAGGAAAAAGACCTGTTTCATAGACGTTGTAGGAACAACATCTTAAAGAGCCTGCGGTGTGCTAATGCCTTATTCACAGTTGTGCTACAGGCTGTTGGACAGTACTTGCTTCAAAGGAGGTTTTGATAAAGGAGAAAGAAGCCTTCACCAACACCAATGACATACTATCAAAGGCAAAAGGTGATGTTGAACACAGAAAAGGGGTCATCATCATGGTACTTAAGGACTGCTTTCAAAAAGAAATGGCTGTAACAATTAAGTAAGATTGGGTGGGACAAATGCTTTGAAGTAGAGACAGTGGCCAAGCTAAAGCTTCCAAGAGAAAAGCAGGTGTTTGGGAGTCAGTTTGATTAGGAGAACAGTTACACATGGGGTGGGCTCTGCATTGAGTAGGAATAAAGTCATTTCTTTTTTTCCCTGTGGTACTGGGGAGTGTGTGTGTGTGTGTGTGTGTGTGTGTGTGTGCATGTTAAAGCACTAAGGGTGCTTTAACACTGAGCTATATCCCCAGCCCTCCTTATTTTTTATTTTGAGACAGGGTTTTGCTAAATTGCTGAGGTTGACTTCCAACGTGTGTTCCTCTTGTTTCAGCCTTTCCAGTTCCTGGGATTACAGGTATGCACCACCACACTTGATAAGGGTGATAAAAACCTTAAAGGGCTATTTGCATTAAATAGTACAAAGAGTTGATCCTAAAGAATTTAAGTAGAGCAATGCTTCACTTTAGAATGCTTATTCTGGTAGAAGATTGTGAAAACTGGGGCAATGACTCAGAGTTAGACAGTATGTCATTTTAGAGAAACGAAAGTCCTATGGAGAGGTGAGACAAGTATTAGCAGGTAGGGCTGCAAGTCCACAGGACAGCATATCATAAAGGGTCTGATGTCTTTAACTATATTTGCAGTCTGGGACCATGGAAAAAAAATTAAGCGGGGAAATGATACAATCATGCCTGTGTTTAAAAAAATAACTGGCAGATCAGTGAAAGAACTAGAAAAGAGAAACTGTAAGGACTAAGAAATTGATTTCCTTACTTCAGTCTCTGAAAAACAACAACAACAACAACAACAACACAACAACAAAACAACAATGACATCAAAAAAAAAAAAAACAGACTACATGAACTGACAGATAACATATTCCTACTTCTATATCCTGGAAGAGAACACAATCTATTGAGAAACAATATTCTTTTCTAGTACCGCTAGATGGTTGGTGTATTGAAATAAAACATACATATGCCCACATACAAATCATATACAGGACACAGAAAAGATAAAGAGATTCTAGCAATCTCCCTTTCCTTGTGTTACTTATTCTTAATATGTAACAGTTAATGACAGTGGCAGTGAAGGTCATCGAGAAATTTCAAGAATCAGGGAGAGCTGTACTCCTTCCTTTAGCTATCAGCATAGTTCAAGCCCGTCAGATGATGTCAACTTCCTGTGGAGCTTATTAGACCCACTGCAGGCTGTGTGTGGCCTGAGTAATATGAGAAGGGATTATCATTTCTTTTAATCTGGCTAGAAATGAGATAATAGCACACTGCTGATAGTTGCAAAGGCTAGGGAGATCACTGCATGTAAAAAATGATTTCCTTTTTGTCAGGACAGACTGCTGTATGAGCTGTATGAGGATGATAGTTAATTAAGGAAGATAACTTCAACTCAGATAATGACAAGGCAGACTAAAGCAATGCAAAACAGAATTTCCAACTTACTTGCAGCCTTAGTCATAAATAAACTGAATATTATTTTATTTAAATACTTGGAATCTGTCTTCTTTTTTTCAGCCAAAGAGTTTAATGACCCTTGGGAAGTCAATATTTCTGTGACCTTCTTTACATTGATTCTTGGCTGAGAGGATTATCACCTTAAAAGACTCTAAAGGGTACTTAGATTTAAATTGTTTCTCCAGGGAGTTTAACTTGTGTAAATAAGGGATGTTCTTGGCTTTTACAAAATTCGTGTTTATAAATTGATGATACAATTGCTCTCATATTGATGTCTGCTAGTTTCATTCTTCCCTTTTTGATAAATATAGGTTGGACTTTACACTTTCTGCTTTGATTTTCAACATTGTACTTAAAATATTTGTTAGAATATTTCAAAAGAATATTTTAAATCTTCTGGAATATTTATAGCCAAAGGCAACCAGTAAGAATTGCTCTTTGAAAAATCAGTTCTTACATATTAAATCAGTCTTGAAGAGTTGGTTAATTAGCATATTTTTTAAATTATAAAATCTGAATTGTAAATTTTATATGAAATTATTTTCTTCATTTATTATAGAATGCTGCTATTATGTAGATTTACAATAGATTTTTGACTATTAACCTTGTATCCTGCAACCCTGCTAAACTCACTTATTGGTTTTATGATAATGTTTTGATTTCTTAGATTTTTTTTATAACAAAATCTTGTTCCTTTTAAATCTGGATTCCTTTTATTTATTTTCTCACTTAATTGACCTTGATGGGATCCTTGGTATGATATTCAATAGAAGTGGTGAGAAGATACCTCCTTATCTTATTTTCAGATATTAGGGAAATCATTCAGTCTTTCAACATTAAGTGTAATGTTAATGTAGCTTTTTATTTTGATTCTTGATTGGCTTCACATTTAAGACTCTTATGCACATAATTCTCAATAAATAGTTATTGATTGACCAAATGAAACAAAAATCACTCTGGTCTTGTAATTAAACGAGTCCTTTAGGGATAAATGAATGTCAACAGAATCTATCTGAGTACACTATATTATACAGACATGTTCATGTCAGTGATCTAATCATGTGATACAAAGATATCAACTGCATATGACAAAAACTTATTTTTAAGTGAAAGTGATGGTTCTATTGCTACCACAAGCAAAAGAGTTTTCCTGCTTCATATGTTGGTATTTTGGATAGCTTAAATATGCTGCCATCTACTAGGGCTGTTTATGACAGGTTATGCTATCCATTAGAGTGCTATAAATATTAATTCTTTCCATTTTGTGCTGGTTTATTTATTTTTGTTGCCAATGTCAGCAATTCACTTCTGGAAAGATAGTTTATAACATTGATTTTTTTTCCCCCTGCACTCTGTTGTTTGGAAAGAATAAATGTCAAACCCCTCTATTTGCAGTAAAGTAATTAATTAGAATCTCATTATATAATGTCACTGTAGATACAGACATCCCATAATCATAGGATCTTTTATAGTGATTAATGACAGAATATATTTGCTTTAAGATTTGAATCTTTATAAAAATAATAAAACACATCTATTGGATTATTAAAAGTAATGGAAAAGACAAGTAAAAAATTTCCAGTATTTATATGATAATCCATTAAGTTGCAAAATTATAGTTTATTCAAGAAATGCAATACGGTAATGACTCACAATCTATTGCTGCATTTCATTACCTTAGCTCCACACTGAAATCCTATTCACTAAAGACTAAAAATTTCTATCTTAACATGTGATGTTCCGCTCACTATATGAAATGAGGGACAAAGCTGAATCTCTTTTGTATCCTTTAGTTTCTTTCCTACTTCACTCAAAAGATACTCACCAAAGAAATGTGTCATGGGGGTAGATTAGAAAGGAGAAAGCATTCCTGACTTTTCCAGGATAAGCCACTTTGGGGATCAAGCCCTCAGGGCAGGTGGTACTTTAATAGAGCAAGAGAGAATGAACCTCCAGAGACAATTCCAGTGCATACCCCAACCCACACAGACATTGAAGGGCTAGCAAGAAGTATGTAGTGGGCCTTGTCAAGAGATCTATGAGTCCCTGTCTTAGCCCTCTAAGAACTTCATTAATGTGCATGTATCCTGTTCATTAGCCATCTCTGTGTAATATGTGAAAATTTGATGTAGTTTTTAAAAAATGTATTACTTCCAGTCAAAAGATTCAGTTATAATTATTATATTTTTCTTGAATTGGAGAACATAGGTTATTAGTTTAGATGATTCATGAAATACCCAAGTATTGGCAATCTTCATCCATAGAGAAGCATTTATCGTTTAGACAGACAAACCAGTATTTAACTTGACAAGTAATAAACACTACAATGAATTTTTAAGTCTCTTTGGCAGATACCCAGCTAATTTGCATAAAAATATTGAATTCTACATTAGAAATGTGATGATCATTGTAGTAAAATAGTCCATGAGTTAGAAACACAGTAGGCAATGTTGTTTGACTATTTATTGTAGCATTATTTTAAGGCATGGTTAAAATAGTTTTAATGCATGAGTGATTCATATGAAAAGTAGAAAAGAAAGAATTCTTACCAAATTTGCAATGATATAATGGTAGCCTTTAACATGCTTTCCAACACTCACAATCTGTGGAGATATAAGGAAATAAAATAAACGATTGTAGCATAATTTCATGTGGAAATATGATGGGGGAAATAATATAGTTTTCCTTATAAAAGTCAGATATTCTAATTAGAAGAACTTTATAAGCCACACTAAATATAAGTGGTTAAAATAAAAACAAACATTATTTTATTTCATTCATTCACTTTTGCTTCATTTATAACTAACCAATTATTTTATTGTACTTTGTTTCAAAAGTAGTTTAATTTCCTTAGAGAAAATGAAAAAGCTAAGAACCAACGATTTATTTCTAAAGAGAAATAAACTATTTCTAAAGAGAATATATTTCTAAATGTATCTATTTCTAAAGAGATTGCACTAACATAAATAATTATGACCTGAAGAATTTAGATGTAGTTTATTTATTGATAACAACTTTATTTTTCCTTTGGAGATTAAAAATTCTTATTTTCTATAAAACTGAAAATTCCTTGAATAAGAGAAAATCTAATTGTAATTGCTAATGAGCAGCTTTGCAACCTCTGATAGCCTAAAAAATAAAACAAGATTTTCATACTTTTTCATTATTAAGGAAAAAATTCATTTTTTAGCATTTTGATATCCTCAGAAATTCTTTTTGCATTTGAATGACTTGAGTATGAAATAAAGAAAAACCCCTGTAATACCAGAACTCAATTATGTTTCATGGGTGAAATGAAACTTCTGCCCATCTTTTCATTTCGATAGCATCATAGATACTCGTTGACTTCAAATTTCTACATTTTCACTATGACTAGTTTGAATTTCTAACTTTTCATTATTCAGGGTTTGTTCTACTGCCTATGAGGATTGCCCTTCAATTCTGGATAATTATCAGCCAAAATCCCTTAAATTATTACCACAAAGTGTTTTGAATTTGGTTCTAATAGATACTATGATACTAGAATCACCAACCTGTGGCTACTTTTTGATAATTTCTCAGATTATAGATCAGTGTGTGTGTGTGTGTGTGTGTGTGTATTCAAAATATAATCTGCATGAAGAAAAAGGCTCTGATAATTTTTGGCGAAATATTTCCCTCACCTCACTCAGCCCAATTGGGGACAGAAAAGACATAACTGACTTCAGGTATACATGGTGGATATTTTTCTCCTCCAGCTTTATTAGATTGTTACCTTTCGATGATTACACTTTATAAAGAGTCTAAGATCTAATTTGTTGCCTTGGCTGACCCCAAAGCTCTTGTTCTTGGATGAGCACTGAATCCCCAATTGGTTACCTAATCTGGTGAGTTCTCTAAAGCTCTTGGCCCCTGAAGATTTCCTTTACTTTCTCGAAATTCAGCTTTACATTTGTAACTTTATAGAGCTGTTCTACATTTTTAAAATTGCCAGATGTGCCATCAAGAAAAGGACAAGCAATAAAAAGATAAACTTATAAAGAGAGTTGAATAAAGAAGCATTTTAATGAATTGTTGTATTGGATGATCCAAACCTGTGTGATTTAGTATGAGTGTAGCAGGTTAGAGCCATTTTATTGTTTGGGATTCTCAGATATAGCTTGTGTAAAAGGGGAAGGGTAAACTTGATAATTGGTACTTGGTTAGGAAACTGCATACTCTAGTACTGAGTCTACCATAGATTCCTGCACTTTGGCCTCAGCAGGGATTGTTGCATTATTTTTTTCTTTCTGATTCACTACCACTTTCTCTTGGATGATTATTTAAGGCTTCTCTGCACTCTCTTTAAGCCTCCATGCCCAACCTGCTTCTTTTTATAACACTCTCAACTTATGGTCTTTGCATGACTACAGTCAAACACTTATGCCAGTTTTATAAAATATTCACTTTAAGGTATAATACAGTTGTAAATGTTAAAATATGTGGAACCACTGGAAAATTGGTACTGGGTATTTCCATAAAAATCATTACTGTCCAGCAAAGAACTGTAATCAATTAAAGCCACAAATAACTGAAAGGGATAAAAATCCTGACAGAAAAGTTCTCTCAGAACTCCATATACCTCAAGACAGGAGAATGTAGAGGTGAAGAGGCTGCATCTTTTAAATAGAAACAGATGATGCATCTAGACAAAGAATAACAACCCAGAGTCTGTTTAGAGTTCTGAAGATTAGATGAGGAAGGATACACGTTATATTGATCTCTGCTTTCAAAAGGCCCATCTTCACAAGAATTAAACATGTTATTGATTAATTGAATCCTTTAATTACATTTTTTGTTTATTTTCAGTAAATAAATAATTCTTTAGAAACATCAATGGTGTTGGCTGAATAATTTAGTTTTAAACTCAGGGTTATGTATATTTATAAGTTAAATACCAGATATAAACACTGTAATTGTTTTATTAACAAATTATGGCTTCATCAGTCTTTGTGAGTATAACTTCTAAGTCTTTTTTCTTTAATTAAAGTTAGAAAAAAATATATCCAAAGCACCATTTCTTCATGAGTTCACCTGTCAATTCAGCTTAATTCAGTGAAGTGCCTTCTATGTTTCAGTTTTGGGAGTAGGAGATTCAAGGAGCAGGATGGTAAATCATTCAGTGTTACTGTCACAAGATTGTTTATTATTCATAAGGGGATAAGACCCAAAGAGAAAAATCATAAATATAAGGAAAAGTGAGGAGAGTACTGTGGCTTTCAAAAAGAAAGCTATATTATTTGCTTGGGAGAACAAGGCAGATTTTTTTCCCTTCTTTCCACATTTTTTTGGTGTATTGTAGTTATATATATTGATGAGATTTGTGTTACATATATGCACATGTACACGATATTAAAATATAGTTTGGTCAATATCACTCCCCAGCACTTCACCCTTCTTCCCCAACTCCCACCCAGCCAACAAGATAGATTTTAAGACAATAGACACTAAATAAATATTGACTGAATGGTTGAATCTTAAGTTTAAGAGAATACAAATGCCACAAATATTAAAATAGTGAGGTTAACTTGAAACATGCAGATAAATAAAAGTTTGGCCTTCAATGCATAGACAGATCTTGTGGTAATTCTTTGTGGATCAATGGTTTATAAAGCACTCAGGAGTCCTTCTATAAGGGATGGCACATAATACCTGAAAGCATTATGAAACTGATTCTGTATCAAGCAATACCTTCTGCTAAAGACATGCAGTGGCACATTCAAGTATGAATGGTTCTGTTTTTCCTTTGAGTGTGATCTTATAAGTCATCTGGAACTTCTCTCAGATGTCATCATGTTCCAGAGAATTCACTGACATCAAGAAAAGAGTACAATGTGTATGGTTGTGTTCGGGTCACTACACTGGTAAATGCTGGAAGCTTACTCTCGTTAATCCTCCTTTATTTTTTATTTATTTTTTGTTATTAGTTGTTCAAAACATTACATAGCTCTTGACATATCATATTTCATACATTTGATTCAAGTGGGTTATGAGCTCCCATTTTTACCCCGTATACAGATTGCAGAATCACATCGGTTACACATCCATGTTTTTACATATTGCCATACTAGTGTCTGTTGTATTCTGTTGCCTTTCCTATCCTCTACTATCCCTCCTCCCCTCCTCTCCCCTCCCATCTTCTCTCTCTACCCCATCTACTGTACTTCATTTATCTCCCTTGTTTTTTTCCCTTTCCCCTCACCTCCTCTTATATGTAATTTTGTATAACAATGAGACCCTCATTGTTATACAAAAGTTAGTCCTCCTTTAGATAGAGTTCCTAACTCCCACATATCCCCCCAATGTTGATTTTTAAAGTGCTTCACTACACACACACACACACACACTTCTTTCCTTCCTTCCTTTTTTCCTTCCTTCCTTCCTCCTTTCATCCCTTTCTTCCTTCCTTTGCACATTGAACCTTGAACCTCTGAGCCATATTCCTAGCTCTTTTGATTTTTTATTTTGAGACAGGGTCTGTCCAAATTGCTCAGGGCCTCACTAAGATGCTGAGGCTGGCTTTTAAAAACAAAAACAAAACAAAACAAAACAAAGAAACACCTTTTAGTTGTTAATGAACGTTTATTTATTTATTTATTTTACTTATTTATGTGTGGTGCTGAGGATCAAACCCAGGCTCTCACACATGTGAGACAAGAACTCTCCCACTGAGCCCCAGCCCCAGCCCCCTAGGGTGGCTTTCACTTGGGATCCTCCTGCTGGGATGCTTCACAATATATTTTGGAAACAAAACTTTGGTTTTCACTGAAGAAAAAGGTAAGGCAAGGTGCTTTAGTAAAAAGGTTGCAGACTGAAACTACAATCTTGAAAAATAATATCACAACTTTAGTTTCAAGGAAAGATACATAAATGAAGTGAGGAAAATAAAGTACCCCAGACAAAGAACTAAGGCTGTTAAGTAACCAGAATTTAGGGAAAGAATAGAAATGTGAGTTCTCATCTGATATTTGAAGATAAAGATATGTATGTCTATGAGTATTGCATATGCCTGCATGTATATGTGTATGTGCATATATTTTTTATATTCTTCTATACTTGGAGAGGTTAGAGATTATAAAAGTTTCTAATTAGGAAAAATCCTTTTTTAGTGAAAGAGAAGGGTGTGAGAATTGCATGTAAAAGATTGGCTGCTTCTTAATGTAGTGGCCTTTCTCTCACTGAAGTTCAGTGTTTCATTCCCAGTAAAGGATGTTGGGGTAAGGTCCTTCTTTGGGTATAGAGTCCTATGTATCTTTGTGTCTTCATCAGGGACTATAATAGACTCTACTTACCCACCTTATCATTTCAATGCATACACACTCACATGTCCAAATTAGCACCTAGGTTTTCTTTCATCAGAGTTTCCTCTGGTCTTTAGATCCCATTCTGCCCTAGGAAGAGGGAAGTGGTCAGAAGTGACAGTGTGTTAAAGCCCTCTTCTGCTCTAGTAGTCTTCATTCAGTGTCTGACAAGTTGCTGTGTAAATCCTCCAAATCTTTCCCCTTCACAAGAGAAATGATCCCTATCTATGTGTCCTGCACTAGCTTCCTCCAGTAATTAGTTTACACTCATTCCAAACTGGATTAAACCTTTGTCACCCACATGCTAATTTGCTTGATGAATACACCTTTGATCCACTACATTTCTCTACTCCCTTTCCAGTATATTTTTCACCTCCCACACAGTTTGCACAAAAATTCTTGTCTTAAGGCTGGCTTCTGAGGAAAATCAAGCTATGCCAGTCTCCAAGTAAAAATCTCAGTGATATGGGAACAGAATCAGTAATGTAAGGGGTGGGGGAAGCTTACCTTTGTTGGCTTACTGTGTCATACTTTCATCTCAAGTGTAACACCTCTGTATTATATCTAAGTCCCTAATCTGTATGCATAACCAAGGACTCAAATTGCACAAACTGCCAGACTGTTATTTGGATATCTAAAATTAGTGAAAACTATTTATTCTCTCACATATATAAACAGGAATGATTTAGTGTCATTTTTTGATAATTTCTTTGTATTCTTAACACAGGATCTCCCCCCACCCCCATATTGTCTTATATACCCATTTTAAGCACTTATTTGTTACTGTTTCTTCTTTGCCTTTATCCAGAATGTCTCAACACATTCTTTAGTTGTTATCTTTTCCTGTAATAAAATTTGTATCAGTCTTTACCAATTTTACTAATTAGCAAATTGAAGGCCCTATAAGGTATACTGCACAAAGAGGGTCTTAGAGCTACAGGGTAAAAAGCTAGTGCTGAAATTCCGATGTTTAATTCCTGCTTTTGTGTGACATCCATTCATCCCTCTGTGGTATCCATAACTGACTACAGAAAGCATATTAAAGACTGTGTATACCCTTCCCTCTGCCTAGTATGATGGTTCTAAAATTCTACATCCATAAAGCTTGAATAATACGATTCTCATAATGTTAACTATGAACATCCCTTAGCAGATCTTCATTTTGATTTAACAGCATTTTAATTTACTGACTTAGATTATTTTCAAAGAAGCACCAAAGATTCTATAGCATATGTGATTATACATTTGAAGCACATATAATAGCTTGAAAGAACCAGTTAGAAACATGCTATTTTTTAATTAAAGACACATTTTGTAAGAAGCAATATAAAAGTAATTTGTATGAGATATAAATGGAAGAGGGTAAACTCTTGAAGGGGGTAAACAAACATATTTTTTAAAGATCAGTAAGTGATGAAACTGGGTCTCCAGTTCAGGTATTTTGAATATAGTTTTTGTATTTCTTTTATTACAGTCTTTCCCTTTAGACCATAGCCATTCACAAAAATGACTAATTTTGGAGCAATGATAATATATTTTTCATGAGAGGAGAATGAATAAAACATACTTAAAAGGGTGACATGCTTTATCACATTTGATATTTGATGAATATCATACTGGTTGATGAGAAAAATCAGCTTTCTCATAATGAAGCAAATGACACAATCCTTTTCTTGTAAATATCTCCTGTTTGAACATACTTCTTATTTGAATAATATATATATATATATATATATATATATATATATATATATATATATATATTTGAATAATATACTTCTTATTTGAACAATGTTCTTTGTTCTATTTTGTGTGAGATAGGGATAGAGACACATGGATGGAGAGCTACCAGGTAGGCTTAATGCATCCAAGTGTAGGTTTGCAGCTTCATCATACATCTCTAAGAAAGCTAATTAGCAGAAAAGCTTAAATAACTTAGATTTAATTTTAAATGGCTTGTACTTTACTAGATCTATATTTAAAATAACAGTTTGAGTATACCCCCTAAATTTAATACTCAACTAAATCCAATAAATGATTTATCAATTACAAGTTAAGCCATGTACACTATAATTCAGTATTAAATACCTTTTATGGTTCTCTCTTTGAAAAATGGCAATTCCATAAACAGAAGTACATAGTTAACATTTATTAATCAATAATAATAAGACTATTTCATCTCTTGAGCTGTCCCTTATTGGATATATCATCAACAAATCAACATCCATCCCTGCAAAACTTGAGGGGACTGTTGATGATAGAAATTCCAGTTATTTTTATTTATTTATTTTTTCTTTTTTGGTACCGGGGATTGAACTCCCAGGCACTCAATCACTGAGCCACATTCCCAGCCCCATTTTGTATTTTATTTAGAGACAGAGTCTCACTGAGTTGTTTAGCAACTCGCTGTTGCTGAGGTTGGCTTTGAACTTGAAATCCTTCTGTCTCAGCCTCTAGAGCCGCTGGGATGAGAGGCATGTGCCGCCAGTCGAGGCCGTAAGTTATTTTTCAATGTCATATATATCCCAAACAAATATATATTTATGATAAAATATTTGCTGAATTTTAAGACCAAATATGCTCAAGATGAAACCATTTGTTCAAACATGGCTGCATAGGCACCCTGTGGACATGGTGGTGGATGGATGACTTCTGAGACCCAGTCTCTCTGAGAGTCTGATTCTGTCACTGGTATAGAGGACTGTGTGAGCCACTAGTTCTGGGAGGCTTCTATTAATATAGCAGATTTCCACTCTATCCCCTTGATTTTATATTTCTTTCTTCATCATATTTGCACTATTATCATCTGAACATTCTTTCCTCTCTCATTTTAATTCAAGATTTCTGTAATCTTCTTGGATGAATACTAGGCAAATAAAATGTAAAGAGTGGCTGTGAAAAAATTGTTCTGTTGCCAATTTTGCATGGAACAGTAGGTTAAATAAGGCTTGAGAGGTTTCTTTAGGAATTTTTAGAGACTTTAATATGTTAATGTACACTGAAATCTCAAGAGCCAGATAGTGTTCAGTTGTGTTGAAGTTTTAAAAGGTGGTTTAAGGACATCCTTCCTCCAGCATTGACTTTCACTTACTTACCTCCTTCCTTAACTTTCACATGCAAGTCACACTTTGTTACTTTAGCACAAACATAAATGTTGCTGTAGAAACATTTAAAAATTTTCTTTCAGTATTGATTACTTTTTATCCACATTAACTCAACCAGATCATTTGAAGCATATTTAAAGTAAGTTCTGTCCATAACTTTTGGTAAAGCACCTTCCTCACTCTTTAATAACTTCAGTTAATAACTTTTTGATCACAAGTTTTAAAATTTGCATATGTAGTTATATTCAATGGATGAAAATGTGATCAATTAAATATATAAGACATATGATCCTGAAGTTATACTACTTGCATTTATTTTAGTAGGATAGTTCCTTTGCATTTGAGTTTATTTGGACTTTTTAATGGTACTCATCAATAAAAGTCAGGTAGTAGAGAATCAGATCCCTATATGGTAAATTCAGAGAGGAAGCAGATAAATGAGTATAAAAGTTTTACATAAACCCTTCACATTTTTTGAATGATTAACCCTAATATTATTTTAAAGAAGAAAAAAGTTATGACTACAGAGATAAAAGCCAGGAAAAAAATACCTCTCATAAATCAGATTGACCTATGTACTATAGGTATGTAATATTTACACCGAAAACTCCATAATAAGTATTTTGCCCGCATTTTATATGTGTCAGTCAAAATTTAAAGGCTATTTTTCCTTTTTTAAAAAAAAACCTAGTTAGGTCAGATCAGTTGTATTTCTCAAAAGCTTAATAAAGTAATGAAAACTATTAATCCCTAAAATAAGTGTGTATCATGGTTCTTGGCAAAGTAGACATTTAGTAAATAAGTTTAGTAAATATTATGAGTTGAATGTGAGATATCCCAAAGCTCATGTGTGAGACAATGCAAGAAGGTTTGGAGGAGAAATGAGTGTGTTGTAACCTTAACCTAATCAGTAAATTAATCCCTGATGTGATTAACTAGTGGTGACTGGAGACAGGTGGGGTATGGCTGGAGGAAGTGGTTCACTGGGGGCGTGGCTTTTAGGTACATAATTTTTTTGTATTTGGAGAGTGGAATCTTTCTCTCGCTTTCTGATCACCATGAGAACTGTTTCCCTCCACCATACTCCTCCATCATGATGTCAGCCTCACCTTGAGTCCCAAGAAATGGAACTGGTCTTCTATGAACTAAGAACTCTGAAACTGTGAGCCCTCAAATAAACTTTTCCTCCTTTGAAATTGTCCTGGTTGGGTCTTTTAGTGCCAGCAGGGAAAAAGCTGACTAAAACAGTAAATGACTTTTCATTTTCAGCTTTTGGCACCATCAGTTTGCTTGTTTGCCTTGATCATCTTCTCTTTCCCCTGTATTTGATGCTCAGTTACACTTACAAGCTTGCCCTGGATATACAGCTTTCTGTTGCTCTGTATTCGCAGGTCATCTGCCTCAAATTCCCATTCCCTGCTTTCCTTTCTGAGGAATTCTAATTTATCTTTCAACAATTGTATTTCATCTTTTCTTCACTTTTACACATTGTGGTAAATTATTTGTGTTCCTCTTTTTTTCTATTTGGAGTTTCTTCAAGAGATGAATTGAACTTTCATAAAAGACTTGGAACTTGTATGTATTAGTAAATTTGGGTAAAATAGTGACCAAAAGGTTGAGCATTGCATTCATGTATAAGACAGAAAACTTATTGTATGAAATGGGAAGACATAGAAAATCTGTTTTATCTTGTGTTGCCTGCAATATGTTTATATTGTTATGTCATTTTATCATAAGCACAACATTATAAAAGTGAAACATTGGTTCTGGTTCTGTGCTTTTAAAGGGGAGGACAAATGGCGAGTACAGAGGTAATTGAGGATTAGACATTAGAATATAACAATTGTTTGTTATAATTGCTCTCAGAAAAACCTTAAAAAAACAGAAAATAAATATCTTATGAACCATGTTAATCTTCTATTTTTTAATTTTTTTTTGTAAAAGCAATAGTAGTTTGATTTCCTTCCATAATATTAAACTTGAAACAAATTATATGCAAGCTTGGAGAAAACCTACATCAGTAGAAAAGTCATGTTCAGTTATGTGATTTATTTTAAGGGGAGAGTTAAGAATAAATTTGTTTCCTTACCTTTCTGACGGAATCAAAATGATTAAAAATGCATTATTTCATTTATTGGTGGCTATTTTGTTTTGTTGCAGAACTATATAAGTACTTTATGATTTATAAAAGTGTAGTTATATTTTTGATGCTTGAAAGACTCAGGACAGTGTCTTCAAAGGTACTATTGAATGTTTTCCTTCCTTTTTGTTACCCTCACCATCTTTTTAACATTTAGAGAGTAGATGTAAAATTCTATGGAAATGAATTATGAATTTATTTTCTCTTTTCTAATTAATAAGGAGTATTACATGCTTTTTCTTAAACCATAGTTAAATACTGGGGTGCAGCTTAGTCCGATTTAAGGCTAGAGAAACTAATTAATTTTAAACCTCTAAATTATCAAGGAGATTTTGCTTAATCTTTTTTAAAAGACTGAACTTTTGAATCTTCACATCCAAACAACAGAGGAAATTATCCTAAAAACTGTTCTTGTAACTAAAACAATTTAGTTGAACCAAACCTAATCCGAGAATTCTGAATTCTCCCAAGACAAAAAAAAAAAAAAAATTGCATTCTGACAATCATACTTTTCTTCTTTCTTGAAAAACTTATATCCTTTATTTTCATCATTTAAAAAACTTTATAAATGAGGTATAGCTGCAACATTGCAACAGTTGCTAGGAGACAATGAAACACACCCTGTTTCCATTTGCACTAGTCTGGCTGACATCTGTAAAGGTGTTTCTGTTTTCCATGAGAACAATCAGCTCAGTGTATTCTAATGGGACTTGTCCATTCAAACCAATTCAGACAAAAAGTAAGATTAAAGAAGTAAAATTCACTTTCTTAGAATAATTTTAAATCTTTTGAACTTCTTGTTTTGTTGCAGATCCTGACTGAGCAAAGCTTGATATGCAAAAGGAATTTTATAATGAAGCAAAAGCAGCCAGCTCTGCCAATGCTGCAGTGCGGGAAAACGCTGATATGATTTTTTTTTGCTGTAGTAATTTCTTTGGGTGCTTAATTTGTTCCTGCTGCATCTCATTCATTGTTACTTTAATATATGGAAATGAAACTCTAGTGGGTTTTTTAGCCTACACAACAAATTCTAGAATACATAGGTTTTCCTTCATTTTTTGGGGGTAAGAGTCTGAATAAGAAAGCTTTCCAGGTAATTGAAAGCTCACCTTCAGGAGCTCCAGGACTGCTGGGTGCTCTTTCCTTAAACACATAGAAGCAATGTCTCCTGCCCATGTTTTCAAGTAAGGCATATTCAGATTTTCAATTATTCGACAATTAGTTTTTGAGTGATATATTGGTAAATGATAAACTCTGCTCTGATGGAAAATGTATTTAATAAGGAAAGACAATTAGCTAAACTGATGCAATATAAGGGACCTACCCCTTTTCTCCCTCTAATCTTTACAACTTCATCCTCAATAATATTCCATTTTAATTTCTTCCTTTCCCCTTTACTCAGCTTTTATCATATAGAATACTCTTCATCTTCTTTGTATTTTTTTTTCTGCCCTGGACTATTCTTGCCCCTTTTCTGTACTTGGAAAAACACAATGCAATTTTAATTGAAATACCTGTTTTCTCTCTCAAACATTCCTGATTGCAGTGGACTTTACTTGTCATCCCATCTGCTGACTTCTGGATACATTTCATAATATTTCTGTTCCTGAAGCCATCAAATGGTCTTGTAATGATTCATTCATGCTTTTTAGCTCCCCGCTTGAGTGCAAGTATTCGTTGCAGGGATCTTCTATGACACTGCAGATCCTGCCTGGAACAACATCTGGCACGTAGATGTTGTATGAACCTACAAGGTGTGGAGCACAGAGTTGTTCTTCCCACTGCTATCCAGATGTTTGCTACCTCATCCTTGTATAAAAGACTTGAATGACCAAAGCCATGATCTCTAATTATCAGACAGCTTCTGGAGTGACTCCTTCTCCTCATAACTAAGGATCTTTCTTTTCTTCTTTTTGCTTCTTTTTTGTCTCTTCTGTCTCTTCAAGTTTGGTTCTGAGTTTTTAAAAAATTAATTTGATATGAAAAAAGAAAAAGATTTTATAGCCATTAGCCAGTAGCTAAAATTCCTCAACCAACTATGGGGTACAGTGGCTTTAAATCTCTAGCTTAAAAAAAAAATCCTTTATTTAATGTCTTTTTTGGGAAGTATAGGTAGAACATACAGAGTTTCAGATTTGGTATAATTCCTAATGTTTGAGAATTGTAAAAATTTGTAAATGCAGACTGTGGATGTACAATCTTGATCTTTCAGTCAGTGTTGTCATGCAATTGCCAATTTGCCCTAGATTCTGCCTGGGACCTGAGATCTCACTTTGGTGGTGCTAGACATGTAGATATCTCTGAGCTTAGAATAAGTTAATAGGAGCTAAGCCCATATTTCACCCTTATGCAAAAATGGTCACATTTATGTTGGGGGGGGGAAATTTCTTCTTTCTAATTGATCTTGCCCTGAGGTAGGATTATTGGTTTTCTTTGGTGATGCAATAAGCTTCTCAAAGGTCAATCATAGCCTCTAGGGATTTTTGATTAATTTGTAAACAGAATGGGGAGGTCACTGGGTTTGCCAATTATCTGAGGTTTACACTGTATCTCTTGGGACACTGACTTTCCCTCTCATATAGTGAAACTGGCAATACTGCTGAAAGGGGTGCCAATTAAATCTGAGATATGTCATAAAGAGACAGTTTGAGATATGCATGAGCCAAATGTAGAGCTGTTTTTCCCCCCCTGTCCTTTTATTAAATATCAGTTTCATACTGTAAGGCCAGCCTTTACTGTCTTTTCCTGATAAATACTAAGAATTCTTATCCAGCCATGATATGTCCTGGGGTTGATAGAGTTCCTATTCTCTTCCTAATGCCTTTTATGTCATCATCTATTCATGAAAACTGGCATTCATAGCAGATCCCTGAGGCAGTGTGAAATTCTTCTTCTCTTTCTATGAATTATATTTCTAAAAGAAAGAATATATTTTAATGGGATTTTGGCAAACAGCTTTGGTTTAAACTTAAGTAGATAGGAGTTACTAACCAAACATAAAAATTATCTGTTTAGTTTGTAATTTAGCAGAATATAGTACCTGCATTTATGTGGCTGTGTAGAGTAGATACCTGAGAAATATCTGAAGAATTAATAACTGTACAGAAAAGGCCACCCAATTGAGGTTTTACATCATACTTCTTTTCAAAACATATTCCATGTATAAAGTTATATATTTCTTCATGATCAAACACAATACAGAAATACTCCATTGGAAAGAGCATTATTGATTTTTAGAGCAAGCAAGGTTTTTCAAGACAATCTCAGATAAATTTTTCTTATTTAAAGTGAGAAGACAAAACATAGGTGATTCAAGAATAAAGTAATTCAATGTACTTTTTTTAAAAAATAAGCAATTGAAGATTTTTTATCTATCTCTCAAAGAGTGAAAATACCTCTGTTTTTAAACACTATAGTTCAGTTTATCTGTTCCACAGTATTAGAGTTGGAGGCTCAGTAACAAAAGGAAAACCAAACATCTAACTGCAGGACCCCAGGGTGTTTTCACAGTGAAGTGAAAGGTCTGAGCAGTCACTAAGTATTAAGTGATATTTTGCCAAAATGTATTTTGATGCCAAAAAGATAATTAAGGTCTAGTTTGTTGTTTTTTTGCTACTGGGTTAAAAATGTACATCAAAATCTAATATATTTAAATGTTCAATTGATAAGGTATAATGTAGAAACCCTAGGAATTCTGCAAGTATGAAATTGGGGATTTAAAAGTAATAGAAATGTGTGAAAATAATAGGTAGAAGGCTCTTATTGTAATCTGCTTATTTTGACATAAAAGCAGTTTATTCAATTTCAGTTATATTAACTCATTGTTCGATGTATTTATTTCTGTGAATATTTTAACAAAATCAACACATGTGCTTTAAGTTGGTTGGAAATCTTAATCTAGAGATTATATATATTTTATGTATATTTTCACGTATAGGAGAAATATGTTTATATTTTTTTCAAAGACTTTAATCATTCACCTATTTTCTTAAATGAATAGAACTCTAAAACATTTATTTATAAAGTTACCATAAGTGCTTTATATGTTGCTCAATTTAAATTGTCATGTGTCCCACCTTAAAGATGATGGGACTTAACAAGTTTGAGCTATTGAAAGCTATTCTAAAACCACTGATGCAAAATTACTCAAGAAAATTAGGTGAGATGAATAAAGCTAGTGTCCCAGATGGTACTTTATAATAGTACTGAGGATTGAACCCTGGGGAATTTACCCATGAGCCATCTTCCCAGTGCTTTTTTTATTTTTTATTTTCAGACAGAGTCTTGCTAAGTTGCTTAGGGCCTCGCTAAATAGCTGAAGATGGCTTTGAACTTGTGATCTTCCTGCTTCAGCCTTCCAAGTTGCTGGGATTATAGGCATGTGCTATTGTGCTGGCTGTACTAACTTCTAGTTCAGCTAGTAGTATTAATTCAAGCACAACTAGAGCCTTTTATCAAAAATTAATCACAAATACATCCAACATTTAAAAATATTGTAAATTTCTTTAAAAAAATTTTTCCCCCTGGAGATGGTGGACTGACTGAATGGTCCATTGAATTTAGAGAGCCAAAAATACAATTTGTTTGATTAAATTTGATACAAAGAAAGTCACAGTAGACCTAACTTTGTAGTTTCATTATATTTCTATTGCCTTAAATGGCCCAGTGGTGTTATTTACACAAATTCTTCCATTTTCTTATGTCATTTCATGAAAGGAAAAAATATCTTAAACTACACTTCCAAATATTTATTCTTGTCAAAAGATCAACATACAACTTTAAACATCTTAATTGACTTTATTTAAGATTCTAGAATTGGACAGGCCCTCAGAACTAGAGCAGGTTCAAAGATTTCCAGGGTTGTAAAGTAGTCAGACACCATTTATGGACAGAAAACAGAAGTGACATAAATGACAGCTTAATTGGTTACATTTCAGTGTTTTGCCTAGTTTTGAAAAAGCTGGCTGCCGGTGACTGTGCAGCTCAGCAGCTGTGGTGGACTAAGCCTCAGCTACCTGCAATAGGTTAGGTTGCACATCACACATCACTCAAGGATTCAAGGAGATAGCCTCAGGGCTAAACTTAATTTAATATTCTGATGCTCACTTTTTGAAATGTTTGAATGGGTATATGGCTAACTGCAATTTTAAACAGAAACACATTTATAAGAACTAATTAGTTCATGGCATAAAAATAAGTTAAAAAACATTTACAGAAGATGAAACGCTTCTCTATCCATTAACATATGGTTGTTGTCCATTAATATATGTTGAAAGAATATCATGTGGGCTATTTCTGTTATGTTTTTGCAAATTGATACAAATTAAAGTGTCAGGGAATTGATTACTGACAGCATTGCTGCCACATAATGTAAAGTGTGCTTGTCCTTCTAGAAATTTAATAATATATCCTCTTATCTTCATTTGGATTAATTTCATCATCTTCTGAGAGAAGGGCTACTTTTTCAAAAGCAATTGGCTGACTAAGTTTATTTAGCATTTCACCTTTTATTTTTAAAATTTTATTAAAACAATTTTTATTGCTGTAGTAATTGTACATCTTTATGGGTAAAAGTCTGATATTTTGGTACATGTACGTTGTATACTGATCAAACCAGGATAGTTAGTTTATCCATCATATCAAATATATATATATATATATATATATATATATATACACACACACACACACACACACACACACATACACATACATACACACACACCCCAGAGATTAAAACCAGGGCTACTTAACCACTGAACCACATCCCCAGCCCCCCCCCTTTTTTTTGAGACAGGGACTCACTGAGTTGCTTAGGGTTCACTAATTTGCTGAGGCTGACTTTGATCCTCCTGTCTTAGCCTCCTGAGCCACTTGCATTACGGGTGTGCCCCACTGGGCCAGGCTTCAAACATTTATTTTTTTCTTTGTGTTCAGGACATGTAAAATTCTCTTTGGTTATTTTTAAATGTACAATACAACCTTGTTAACTGTAATCACCCAACTGTATAATAGGACATCAGAACTTATTTCTCCTATCTGGCTGTGAGCTCATATTCCTTGACTAATCTCTTCCCATATCCCCCCTTGCTTCCCTCCCCAGTTTCTGGTAACCACTATTTGAAAAATGGTTGATTCTCTAAAATTATTTAATGGTTGGTTCTCTAAAATTATTTTCTATGTTATCTTAATTTATGAAAGAATTTTAAAATACAGATGTATTGTTGAAACTCAGGGTTATGTACAAATTTCTGACAAAATTTGGATTAGTTCTTCTGTTTGAATAAGAGTAAAACCAAGAAATACTAGAAGTCATTTTGCCTAAAACAATGAGGAATTAAATTACATATAATAAAAAATTATGTTCAGAATTGTTTTTAAAGTTTTTTTGGGGGGGGAGGAGGGAAAGTTATGGGAAAATTAAGAGTGCATTACTTTCTCACAATAGAATAGGTTTGTTCTAATATATGAGCTGTGTACCTGAGAGGCAGTTAAAGGGACAAGAGACTATTACCATTCTCATTTTTCCTATATAGTCTTGATAGAAACAAAACCTTTTAGAATTCAGCAAAAAGAATAGGCAAGGTAGGCACTCAAATTTTTACATTTCTTCAGAAAAAAAAAAAAGAAAGTCCAGTTCCCTTAGCAGGAGCTCCTTTAAGGCTTATTCAGAGTTTATCCAAAGCACAGGAGTGTGCTGATTTTCTTCTTAGAAACCAGCTAAGCCTCTGAAACGGGTCAGTGTGCTTTAGGCACTCAATTGCCTCCTCCAGACTGCATCTTTTAAGCACAGGTGCTAAGTGGAGGGTCTTTCTGAGCCTTACTCGCCCTCTGACAGGAACTTGGCAATGCAGGCAGTTCTTAGAATTGGCTGTTCTGTGGGATCATCATGAGTTATTTACAAAGCTTCAGTTGTTCAGGTCAAACAACTCAAACTCTCAATACAGGGTCGGGAGTGGGAGGGAAAGAGAAGGGGAGTTGGAGCTCAAGTGACTGCATTGCTTAAGAAAGTAGGGGAGAAAGTTTTTCTTGGATTCTATAAATACTACTTAAAAATGTTCACATGTCTTGAATCGCTGCAAGCTTAATAATTTTTTTTGGAATCCTTCAGGAATAAACCTCAGTGATATATATAAGCTTATAACTAATATTTCCTAGAAAAACAAATATACAATTGTATATACCTTTCTTCAGTGAAGTGTTTTTGTATTTAGTTGGTGCTTTTTCTTCTATAAAGGGATAATAGGAGGTAAATACTTTGTCAACTTCTCTTATAATGTTCTGGATTCAAGTCTTGAAAAAGCAACACACTTTTTACCATTATTATTATTATTTTTACAAATGCTAGCATATAGTTGAGGAATAAGACATCTAGTTCAGTGCCTTTAAGTATTAAGGAGGAACCTCTGAAACAATTTTGG
This sequence comes from Marmota monax, assembly GCF_021218885.2. Classification (NCBI taxonomy): domain Eukaryota; kingdom Metazoa; phylum Chordata; class Mammalia; order Rodentia; family Sciuridae; genus Marmota; species Marmota monax. The sequence goes on from NW_026692132.1 coordinate 7,878,568, forward strand.
TTTTGATGTTTTATAATTGAGTACTAAAATTATACTTAGAAATCAGCCTCCCAATTGCTAAGTTTACTATTACAAATCAAATCACATAATGATGCAGTAAAACAAAGTCATCAACTCCAAATCATGTTGCCTAGCCATTGTAGATAAATGAGTATGCATTTGTAAAACCACTAGAGGGCATACAGTCACTGCATTTTTGCTGAAGACTTCCACAAACCTTTATCATGATATGCAGGATTGGGGGAAAGCAAATATTATCTATTATCGGACAATATTTTCCTATCACTTAATGCAATGGCAAAGCTCAGTTTTATCTTTTCCTGCCTCCTTTAAAGCAAATAAAAATATTTATTGAAAGCTTGATTAAAGGATTCTTCCTTTGCAAAGTAGAGTTAAAGATCATCTTTACCATAGTAGATAATGTATTTACTTATAACATCTAGTAGAAAAATTGACCACACACAGTATTTACTTTAATTTTTTATATCAGTGCTTTGCCAGTTTGTGTTGCTGTTTTTCATGAAGCTGATTCTCTAAAGGATAAAAGGCCTACATTTTAAAATTTTGTAATATTTTCATAGCTGTAATCTTCAAAATTATTATTTCTTAAAAAGAAAGCCAAGAAGGAGCTCATGATGATTCACTGAGGGTACTTCTATTATTAAGAGTTAAAAACTGAGTAGAAATAGTGATCCTAAGTTCACGAGACCTAAGAACCAAAATGGACTTTGGTGATCAAGGACTATGATTTGGTCCCAGGGAAAAATCATGCAAAACTCACACTCTAAAATTCGATGGTTGGGAGAAGATATTATTTGAGACAAATTGGGCAAAGGTTGCCATTACAAGAATAATAAGATAATAGGACTTACCTGTTCTAATATATTTTGAAGTCTCTCTATCTCACAGTCTATCACAAATTTCTTCTCTTGTCTTCTGTCAAGTTCTTCTAGAAGTTGTCTGTAGCTGACGTCATTAAAATTTTCCACACATATAGCGCTGACATGCCAACCATTTTGTCCTGCTTTTTCCATTATAGCTTGAAGTATTGAGTATCCTATTGGGCAGGAAAAAGAGTTACTAAAAACCTGTTTATACTCTTTTTTAATGACATATGCAGGCAGTGAGTCTCCATCAATATTTTTAAGCTCCAAAATATACACTGATTGCTTAGAAACTTAAAAATCTGAGTGGCTGTTTCAGAATCATTTGATCTTACTTTCTGTATTCAGGGCAAAAAAAAATCTTGTAAGCTATTGATTGAATGAAGTAGCAACACCATTTCTTGTAAAAGCTCACAAAACTGCTCTATTGGAGAATATTCCATTGGTCTAGACACATTTTCGATGAGAAAACTAAAAACCAAGTCTACCATCACTTGTAGTCAATATCAATTTCATAAATGCTTTTTGTTTTTTTGCTCACTAGACAGAATTCATTTTGAAGAAATGTTTTGACTTCCCATTGGAGCAAAGTAGTAACAGCTTCGGTTCCACCATGGCAGAGAAGACGTAAAAGAAACAGTACAATGGTATTCATAGGAGAGCCATTACCAGCAGAGCCTCGTTTGATGATATGGACAGATTTATACTGCAAAGGCTTTATGTATTAAGCTTGTCCTCTCTTTACAGGAGTAATGTAGATTGGGAGTGAGTTGAATAATCACTTGGTAAGGGACTGGGTACTCATAAGACAACAGAAGAGACAGGCATTCAAATAAACAAATGCAACTTAGTTTTTAAAAGTGCAGTGATAGAGTACTCAGGATAAAGTGTTGACCAAAGGGAAGGCTAGGCTATGTCTGCCTGGGCTAGGTTATGTCTGCCTGGGACAAAAACAAACAAACAAACAAATAAACAAACAAACAAATAAAAACCCACAAAGGAGAAACCACTTGCATTGGTTTTGAGGGCTGAAAAGTGCTGGAGGTGAAGGTATTTTTTATGTGAAGACAGGAAGGTAGAACCACCACACAGATCTACCTGTGGGGAAGGAAAAACACCTGGTACAAGCATCTGGTTAAGGGAGGAATTATAAATTTATAATCATAGTACTGGAGTTATATCTTCATACTGCTTTCTCTAGCTCTCAGTTTTGAATTGTAATATTAGTGAAGAGAAAAGATCCTTCAAACCTATAAATACCCTTAAACATGGATTGGTTAGGATCACAGACTTTAGTAATTTTTTCACTTTACAGCTTAGCATAAACAAAACATTCTAATCCTCTTTAAGAAAATCCAACACTTATTTGAGCTCATGCTATATCACTTGCCTGTAATTTCTCCCTCCCTAAATTCTGGAGTTAGGATAGGGAGCTGGTGGTGGTAAAAGTGAAATGAATACACAGTGCTTGCAGGATAAGAGCACATTTTTTTTTTTTTTTTGGCTTTCTGATTATATGTGAGTCAGATTCAGAGACTTTGATTTTGAGTTATGTTTTCCACATGTCAGAGTTTCAAACATTACGATGCTCAGGTAATATCAACAGATGGAACTGATGATGAGATCATATTTGAAATATAAATTACCTGATATCCTGCCAAATGAAATACTGCAGCAGTCAGGATTCATTTTTAGCTAAATGAAAAAAAAAATCCCCAAAGAAGATAAAAGGGGGCATATTAATTACTCTGTTATTATTCTGGTGTATCTGTTGCTTTGCTTAGTCTTTCCTTTCGTAATGCAGGCCAGTAATTACCTTTTGAAATCTTCCCTAGCCCTCCCCACCTCTGTACCTTCCTGGAAACTTGGGACTCTTTATCAAAATTCCTATTCAATACATATGTAACATGATGGTATGCAGCCTTTCTTAATGCACATTTTCAGACCTCATTTCTTCTGTTGCTGGGAATTGCTCTCTGATGGAAATGAAGGCAACATTTCTTCTTTCTACTAACGTTTTGACACCTATGAATGTGTTCTTTGACTTCAAAGTAATACTTTAAAAAAATGCCTATTGACATTTTCCCCCTTTTCTCCTTTGACTTATTGTCATACAAAAATAATTCTAAGATTTTTTTGTTTGCTTGATTGTTTTATAAATGATAAAGATGGGCCACACACAGAGAAATAGTTTTTCTACTCCCTGTGATCAATCCACATCTTAGCTTAGTTCTCCAGACATTGCTGCTATTTTTCGGCCTCGTGTGGCTGTCAAGACTCATGTCGGTACTAGGTATCCTTGTTGTTATTCTACTGCTGATGTGACTTGTGCAGGATGCAGAGACACACACCTTCTGAACAAAATTTACATGTTTCTACACAGAATAATGAAAAGATTTACAATAATAAATCCATAATTCAAGTTTAGCATTTTATTATCTAATTGATTGGATTTAGAAATGATGCTAGACTTGAAATAAGAAAAAAAAACCCTCGGACACAATCTTTGTTAAATGTCAAAGAAAGTTGGCCACCTAAAAAGCCCCATTAATCAAAGTCAGAAATGAATGGCATCTTTTCAATGTGGTACAAAGGACACACAGCTACAGTTTCAGAGCCCTAGCTGAAAACTTACATTCTTTTATAAGCTATGTTTGATTTTAACATGCTCTCATATTATTCATTGCTGCTCAGATGTGTGTGTGTGTCTTATTTATTTGCCAAGATAGCTGGGAATAAATTGTAACTAGGAGAAAATACTGCTGTTGAATCTATGATTATGTAACTTAGTTGTTATATAAACTAGAAAGTCACATGTCAGGTCATACTATTTCTACATCTGGCTATAATTTATACCTTCTAGCTATTAAAAATGTGTAATATAATATATTGTGGTCAAAATATGAAGGCTGCAGATTTAGGTGAATTTCAAATGGTTGAAAGGAGATTTTCTACTGTAAAGAATATTTTAAATCTTGCTTCTCCTTAAAAAGCTGTTTTAACACTTTAATGTGTACTATTTACTGAAGACCTAAACCATCCACAATTTTATAAGGTATATCTAGATAAACAAAGATGTGATTCTTGTCTAGCAAAACTGATAGTTAGGTAACTAACCATTAAGCAAAATATACAGAATTATATAAATAACTTCAAAGGAATAAAAAAAAATTAGAATAATAGGGAGAGCATGCCATAGACATGATCACATTATCAGATTACAATAAGTAACCAAAGCCTTTTGCATAGACATCAGAGAATACTATCAACTGCACATAAAATATTCTAAAATGTTATCATACATATAATTATATGCACAATTTTTTTGAAATAAAATGACAGTGGGGTAAGAAGTCTTAAGCTACTGCATTCTTACACATCAACAATTTTTATATCATCCACAGATAATGACCTATTTTGGATGAGTAGCATCTCAGAGTTGCTGCTAACCACACAAATTCAGTTTATTTATTTGATATTCTTTTGCAAGAGTTATTTGATGCAATTGTCTGTACACAGAGCAGCAGGAAGAGAAGCCGGAGATATTTATGCCAGGGAGGAAATAATTTTTAAAGGACAGGAATCGTCCATATGCCATAAAAATTTTCACTTTGGAGAGGACAGAAAAGTGGCTGTTGTATTTTCAGTGAGAAGGACATTGACATATTCAACATGATCAGGCAATGAAATGCTGGATATAGAAGTCATATTTCAGATGGGTGAGACATTGAGGAGAAAACAGGAAGAGCTGACAATATAGAAATTTTCAAGGAATATAGTCAGGATAACAAAGTCATTAGATGAAGCATATGTCATTTTGATGAAGATGAGATAGAGAAACATCTAGGTTATGGGAACTAGTTTGGGAAGGAGAGACCTAAATGTGCCATAGGGTGTCACTTAATCTGAAAAGGAGAAGTAATAAAGGGAGATAGCAGCAGTTTGTACCTATTCACATTAGAGCCACCCTCATTGGTCTTACCAGTTGCTCTATAGGCACCTGATACTTCATCATCACTTGATTAATACAATCATGTAGCTAGTATTCTCATCTATCTGCCACAGACTCAAAACTCACTTTATCTGGTCTAGTGGACTTCAGGAGAAAGGTGTGTGTATGTTTGGAAATCTACTTCATGTTGCATATTGACTTGAGCGTAGGAGAGGAATAAAATTCTTCAATCCTCAGTGCATTTAATGTCACCAGACTGGAATTATAGAGCAGATTTAGTGACCATTTAGTTTGGACTCCAGCCAAAGCAACTTAGTCCTGAAATAATGTGTTCAAAGGCCACAGTCTGAACCTCAAGTTCTCAGTACACAGAAGGAGTAACCAACATTGTAGCTTGGTTAAAATTATCTGCAGCTGTGACTATGGCATTTACTTATGCCACAGTTCAAGAAGGGCATAATGAAATAAGCAATGATTTTCTTACTTACACACCTAGAAGCTATCTATGTAAACATGAGATAAGATGGAATTTTTTTTTTTTTTTTTGCTGCAAATGCAAAAATGGTAAAAAGAGTAAATCTATCTTCAGAGATGGATAGAAAATGACTATTTTCAAACATGGTCATTTTAGGTCCTATATTTTCCCCAAGTGTTTTTTAAAATATTTTTTTAGTTGTAGATGGACACAAAACCTTTATTTAATTTCTTTATTTTTATGTGGTGCGGAGAATTGAATCTAGTGCCTCACATGTGCTAGGCAAGAGCTCTATCACTGAGCTACAAGCCCAGCCCCTCTTGTATTTTTTGACAAAAAGATTTATTGTCTTGTGACCCTTATATTACAGTGCTCCTACCTAGTTCAGATGACACTTTATGAAGGAATTTGACAGATTAAAATTTTAAAGCATTATAGTAGAGTTTATTTTTTTTAAACTATCAAATCTCTCTTTATCCAAGACAATGGGATTTCATCCTTCACCATGTAAACAGTCACAATAAATGCATTTTCTTAACTCTTGTTCAGCTGGATATGGCTCTGTGACTGAGCTTTGGCCGACAGTTTTGTGTAGAAGCTTCAGGAAATTATCCTCCAAAGAGCATATAAGTATGCTTTATATCTTGTCTATTTGACCCTTCCTTCACCTTGCTGCCTAAATGGGAATTTCTGCCATTTGGTCATGGACTGTGAATGACAGAATGACCACACAGAAGGACCCTGGGTCTCTGGTGGACTACTCCTTCCTGGTCACCCATCCATATTTTCATATGACAGAAATAAATATATTATCTTGTTTTATCTGTTAATATGGCTTAAGCAAAGTTTTCTGTCAGTTACAATTGAACCTAATCTTGATTAATACAATCATGTAGCTAGTATTCTCATCTATTTGCCACAGACTCAAAGCACTAATCATCTCCTCCAAAGAATGCCCAATTTTCTCTTGTTTATCTTGACATGTTCCAAAACTGGGCCACTGGGAAACTCTTATTTCAATATTACAAATGGTTGATTCCCTTGATTCATATGTCCACTCATTTGCATAGCAACTGTATTGATTTCTGTAAACAGAAACTCTAATTATGGCATTTATTTACATAAATCCTTCAATGTTTTCATATTATTTTTATGATCCATACCAACAGCTGGTCATGCTTGTCCCCTACCTCTCTCTCCATGCTCATACTGGATCACTATCTTCCTTTCTCTCTCTAGCACTGGCCTTCTAGAGGAACCAGAAGGCACCACACAGTCTCAACCCAGGGTCTTTACATATACTAGTGCTCCCTTTGAAGGACGTCTTCCTTCCTCTTTTGCCTTCTATTTATCCTTAAGATATCATCTAAAACATCACATACTCCCTGACTAAAACACTTTCCACTGAAATAAACTCTCATAGCTTTCTGCACATTTTTTCAAAGATTTTTATTATAGTTTCTAATTATACATTTAAATGATGATCAGATGGGAGTCTTGTTTCTCTTACTATGCTATAGTTTCCATGAAAGTAGAAACTATTTCTGTTCAGTACTTTTCCTGGTAGCTACTCAGCAAAGTGATGTTTGGATGCATGAGTAAAGTAATGGCCAGCCTGGCATGGTGGGCATACCTGTAATCCCAGTGGCTCTGGAAGCTGAGGCAGAAGGATCTCAAGTTCAAAGCCAGCCTCAGCAACTTAGCAAGACCCTGTCTCAAAATAAAAAATTCAAAAAAAAAAAAAAAAGGGTAGGGACAGGGGATGTAGCTCAGTGGTTTAGCACCCTTGGGTTCAATCCCCAGAACCTTCCAAAAAAAAAAAAAAAGTAGCAGCCAGTTCACAAACAGAATCAGGGTATCAAAAGGCTCAGAGCTGAGAGGGAGCATAGCAGGTCACATGCAGGACCTAACTACTTCATTTTATCTTCTGTGTTTAAAAGGACAAGGAGTGTATGTGGCATGTGAAAAAACTTCTAAGGCTGGAGAGATAAACAGACAAGTGACAAATCAGAAAAACCTTTTGTATAATCTTAAGGAATTTGGTCTTTGATTCTCAAGGACTTAAGAAGAGATCCACAGTACAGAATGTGTCTTAGAGGGATACTTGTAGCTGAAGTGAGGAAAATGTGATATATGTGGGTGACGCAGAAAAAGAAAAGTCACTTAAAAGACCTTACTGCAATAAGAGAGATGGAAAGTAATCGGAGTGAGATTTGGGATCATGTAGAGATAGATTCTGGATTAAAAGGGAAGAATAAATCAACCTGGTGATAAATGAAACATAAGACAAAAAGAAAAGGATTTTGAATGCCACACTATGTTCTGGTGTTCATTCTACATTCTACTTTTTATTTTCAGAGGGAAGTCAGGTCTTTCAGGGGATATAGCTTAGTATTAGAGCACTTGCCTCATATACAGGAAATAAAAAAAAAAGAAAAGAAAGAGATGGAACTCAGATCTTTTTGGATCTCCAGAAGGAACACCTATTTTTCTATATGAATTTCAAGTGTCAATTAACTTCTGATGAAAAAAAATTTACAGCCACCTCTCTTTTCACCCAAAGCAGTATGATAAATTTTGATACAAGTTGGAGACACTCATTTTTATCTCTTGCTACAGGAATCAATTATTCCAGAGGTTTGAGTATTCTCTACAAATGCATTAAATCTCTTCAAGTTTGCCTCCAACACATTTTTTAAAAAAATTTTGTCTCATTTCCTGTGGGCCTTTACCAAAATCTTTTTGTAATATAAGCCAAAGTTTTAAAAATAAGCCATTCTTGAAGACTGATTTTCTACTTACAATAAATATTAAACATAATTTCTATATAATTACTGTTTTGCTTATAAAGTGAGATTTTAGCTGGGTATAGTGGTGCATGCCTATAATTGCAACTACTCTGGGGACTGAGGCAGAGGGATCTCAAGTCAGCCTGGACAACTTAGTGAGAACTTGTCTCATGTAAAAACAAAAGAGGTCTGAGGTTGTAGCTTAGTTGTAGAGCACTTGGCTAAAATATATGAAGCCCTGGGTTCAATCCCCAGTAATACACACACAAAAAGTGAGATTTTTATCTGTTTTCATATCACAGAATGTAAATTCACAATTCTAATTTTATTAATTTTTATATTACACTATACAAAATTTACAACTGAAACTTTCATAAAAACACAGCCATTGTATTCTCAAAAGGGAAGTAAAACATACGTTTGTGAATTGTCAAGAATCCGATGCCTTTGTCTTCTGTTAAGCATTTAAAATCCTTAAGACAAAAATCTTCAATGTTTAACTTATTCAATATCCAGTACTTGAGGGGAAAAAAAAGTGTTAAGAGGGAAAAGAGGGTCAGAAGTGACTTCACAGAGGAAGAATGCTCTGGACTACCAAGTGGTCCTTAGAGAATGAGGAGGGTCTACTGAATGGAGATGGTGAGGAAGAAAGAGCCACTAAACCACAAGGCCCATCCACAGATGCAGGAGGCTTGGGGAGCCCACAGTGCACATGAACAGTGGCTAGTTACTAGATTAGCTTGCCTGAGTAGAGGATTTACAAATGACATTCTGACCTAGTAGTGTTTAATAATATAATCAGAAGATCTTATCACAGCCCTATGAAGTAAGAATCATCCTGCCCTACGAAAAGGTTTACATGATTTCTATGAAATCATAACCCCACTAAGTGGCCAAGCTGTAAACTGAACTCAAGACTTCAATTCTCAAGTTGAAGGAGTTTTCATCACACTTTCTCCTGCAGATGATGAAATTAACAAGGAAGGGTGAGGCCATTTTGTGAAGGCCATTAAATAGCAGACAACATCAATTCTTCTTTCTCTCACAGTCCCAGCCCATATCATGTCATATGCTGTCAGTGCTACTTTAAAAATATACCAAGAATTTCTCCTTACCTGAGCCACCTCCACCTTAGCCCAAGTTTTTGGACAGGATTATTTCTAAGTAGCTGCATGGGTTTCTGGCTCAGACTTTGTTCTATTCTGTCAGTGCAGAAGCCAGCTTTGAGAATCAAACTTTTTAAGTAAGCCAATTCATACTACTAAAGGTCAAAACCCTCCAACTGCTTCTGTACACCAGCCTGCAAGACTCCAGAGCTCTGGCCTCCTGTAGGCTATCTCATGCTCAAACATCATGCTCAAACTGACCCCAAGTTTTGCCTTGGAGCGCTGTCCCCAAAGGTGGAGGTTCACTATTTCACTTCCTTTAGGTCCTTATCCAAATGCTGTCTTTTAAGTGAGGCCATCCCAGGTTACTTGATCTAAAATTTCAGCTCCCTCATCCTCGATCTCCTATCCTGCTTCTCTGCTTTACTTTCTCCAAGGCATTTGCTGCTATCTAGTGTACTCTTCATTTTCTTCACTCATCTTGTTTACTTTCTGTTTCTTCCACAGAATGTAAGCTTATGAAGTCAGGACTTTTGTTTTGTTCACTCTGCCTTTCAGTGCCTGGCATTTAAAAGGCATACAATAAACAATTTAAAAAAAATAATTAAATACTGTAAGTTAGAAATTCTTCCATTGATAGTAATAAAATATTGAAGCTTTGGAGGAAGGAAGAGACAGATTTTTAAATCTGCTTTTATCATGTTAGCTAGATATAGTGAAAATGATGGATGAGTGGAAAGAAGGAAGAAAAGGAATCCAAATGGGAGTTGACTAAAATTAACACAGGTATAATTCAATGACTCCTCTCGTCTAGCCTGATTCTGGGGGGTGTGGGATGGGAAGAAAGGAGACTGTCAGTTGCTTGTTTTATTCTAAATTATATTCTTGTTCTCTCATTCTGTACTTATCCATATATGATGAGGCCAATTTTTCTTACATCAACTGAAGCCATATGAAATTGCTATTTCTTCTGATCAAAAATAGTGAAATATCAGCAATATCTTATTGTTTGACCTAGAGATATCTTTTAAATTAATAATAAATAACACTCAGTGTTGTGAAAATACCTAAAAACTACTTAATTTGCAGTTTACACATTAAATCCTAAAAGAAGTAGGAAAATATAAAAATTCCCAAACCTAGGAATTGGGAGGTCATGAGTTGTAGGACCCAGGAGTACTATATGGGATATCTCAAGTTTTTCCCAAATATTACTCCAGTATTTATTATTCAATATTTATAACAAACATCCTGAGTCATTAATGAAAGTTAAAATAAACTTCAAAAATTTCAGAATTAAAGTAAGTTTGAAATACATTTTAAAGAGCCCCATTCTTGATTCCTTCGAAAGCTTGAAATGGCACCACTATTTGACCCAGCTATCCCTCTCCTCCATCTATACCCAAAGGACTTAAAAGCAGCATATACAGTGACACAGCCACATTAATGTTTATAGCAGCACAATTCACAATAGCTAAACTGTGGAACCAACCTAGATGTCCCTCAGTAGATGAATGGATAAAGAAAATGTGGTATATAAACACAATGGAATATTAGTCAGCAATAAAAGATAATAAAATCACGGCATTTGCAGTTAAATGGGTGGAGTTGGAGAATATAATGCAAAGTGAAGTTAGCCAATCATAAAAAAAATGCTGAATGTTTTCTTTGATATAAGGATGCTGATTCATGATGAGGTTGGCTCAGGGAGCATTGGAGGAATAGATGAACACTAGATAGGGCAAAGAGTTGGGAGGGGAAATGGGGATAAAAAAGATGGTGGCATGAGGTCGATATCATTACTCTAAAAACATGTATGAAGACACGAATGGTGCGAATATACTTTGTATACAACCAGACACATGAAAAATTGTGCTCTATATGTGTAATATGAATTTTAATGCACTCTGCTGTCATATATAACAAATTAGAATAGAAAAAGAAAAAAAATAGCTCCATTCTAAATGATTAAAAACAGAAATACTTTTGGCTTATAAAAACAAAAATGGAAACAATCAGGCATGGTGGCACAAGCCTGTATTCCTAGTGACTTGGGAGGCTGAGTCAGAGGGATGGCAAGTTCTAGGCCGGCCTTGGCTACTTAGTGAAACTCTGTCTCAAAAATAAACAAACAAACAAACAAACAAATAAATAAATAAAAAGGGTTGGGATGTATCTCAGTGTTAAAGCACTCCTGGATTCAATCTCCACTGCTCCAAAATACAAAACTAAAAACAAAATAAAATGATTAACTCTGAAATATTGGCTCATTGGTTGAGCAAGATAACCAATACTACATATAATTCTGGTTTTTAAAAGATCAATTAATTTATTCTACCTATGCTGAAGTTTGAGTCCAATAGATCTCATTAATTAATCATGAAAACAATCACTAGCAACAAAACACAGACATGTTACACAACATATTAAATATCAGTTTGTTATATTCACATGCCAAGCTGTGTACTGTAAATAATATTAATTTGCATCTGGCTTTTATACACAGAGCCAAAACCATTCATTTTGGTTGATTTGAAAGTGATGTTTTAAAATGTTACTTTTGTCTTTTCTTCAGCACAGGAGTAGCAGTACATAATTTTCTTGTGAAGATTCTGGTGAAAGGATTTGCATACAATTATCGAGACAATTTCTGCTCCTAGCAGGAACAAACACAGGATGAAGTAAGTATTCACAATATGATTAGCCTAATTTTCATATCCCACCGAGGCTAGCTCAATTCCAAGAAGTAATTGTAAGCTCGTGTCAGTGACTGAGAGTGAATACATTTGATTACTCACTATTAAATGTCTTTAGTGGGGAAATGGCCCTGAGCTGATCATCTAAACTCAGAGTGACTTCTTGAACGGCATGCCAGGCAACAAATGGTGGGTTCCTTGGCAGACTTAGTTACCTTCAACCATGAAAGCTGAGTTTCTTATTTTCACTCTGGTTCTAAGGCAGGTTATTTGAATTCCTTAACTTTCTACTGTTGCTTTCTATGTAACAAAGATGATTAATGTTGGGTTTTTATCAGTCATGATGTTTTTCATATTTATAATTCTGGACAATCATGGTGTATACTCAATATCCCACACTTCCCTCAAAAAGAAAAACAGAAACCTATCTCTTACTCTTGGTTCCTTATTTGGTTATTAGATACTCAGCCTCTTTATTCAGAAACACAAGAGATAGTCTCAAACTTGTCCCTCTTCTCACCTTTATGGAAACCAGTCCTGCTCTTTCTTCCTAAACTTGATATTTAAGACATTTTGTGACAATTACCTACTTGTTTATTCTTTCATTTTCATTCACTGCTTGTTTTCCAAGTGCTGACTGTATGCAAGTCCACTGCTCCAGATGTTGTAGATACACAAATAAGCAAAGTAGTAAGAGGAATCCTCTTTACAAAGTCTATGCTGAGACACACAATTAAAAAATACTAAATACATAAATGCATTTATAATATAATGACAAGAGGTGATAAGTGCTATGAAGAAAGGGTTGTAGGAGAGATGCTTATCTTCCCAAACCAAGTTCTCTCATATCAAAAAGTATAGTTCTCTGAATAAACCAGATTCACTGCTGTCTCAATGCTTTGTGAGGGCTGCTACCTGTGCTAAAATGCCTGCTTTCCCCACACTCTCTGGCAACTTCCAACCTTTCCTTCAGCTTCAGCTTCAGACCATTTTAGAAGACTCCCTTGACGTGTTCTATGTTGAGCCCTTTTTCTTTATAGTTCCCTAGCTAACTGTCTGAATGGTAATCACAGTTCATGCTACCTTGAAAATATTTATTTATTTATTTATTAAATAAGTAAATCCTATATGGTATTTTTGAAAGTACTAAATACAGTACTTGAGCCAGTCACTGATCTCAAGGATGTTCAATTACACAAAGTGTTAATTGCTGGTTTGCCTATTTAGCTCCCTTAAAGTCTAAGACTACTTTATTCATTTTTGTTTTCCTAGTTTTTTTCTAAATATGAAGAATGTATCAATAAGAGTTAATCAAAGGAGACAAGTAAAACTCCTGCCTTTAAAAAATGCCCCCCCCATTTGATCAAGTCTAATAATTATAAAGATAATAACAATAACACTTATGGAGGGCCTGCCTAATCCAGGAATATTGAATTAAGTGCTTTGTGGGAATAGTGTTAGTTTTATTATCTTCATTTTATCTAAAAGAAACTGGTGATAGAGAACTTAAGTTTTTGGCCAAGATCACTTAGCTTAATTGGTAGAGACTCATTCTGTCTGACATTAGAGCCTGCTTTTTATTCTTCTCTGAGATATGCTCTGTAATACAATGAAAACTTAATTCCATTCCGTTTGGGTTAATTTTATTCTCCTATTAAGAATTCATTTTTGGCCAAGAAATATCCCTGACCACAAAGCACTTCTAGGTTCTGTGGGTATTTTCAAGGAGTGCTGTGGCTTCTGCTTTTCACATTGGGAATGTGCTTGCTTTTTTCCTCCAAGCTCCCAGGGAACTGATAGCCCCTCCTGACAGCCTCTGCCAGATCTGGCCTCAGTGTTACAACTGCTACCAAGATTATAGTAACAAATACAGTTTCTTTTTCAGAGTAGATAGTTGATGCAGACCTGTGGTCCAGTTTGGTTAATGATGTGGCCCCTGGCACTGCTAAGGACACAACAGCAACTGCCCTCACTCTGCAGGACATCAAACATAAATCTAGAATTAGGTCAACTTTAGTCAAAAGCTTTTGAATCATTACTTAGATCCATCTATATGCTTGCCCAAGTTCTTCCCTTCTAGAAACAGTCACTAAGACTGGAAGTCACTAAGACTGGGAGTATTTCACAAATTAAATCTGAATCACAGTGTGAAATGACTTGTTGATGCCAGGATTAATGTAGGCAAGTTTTCTGAATAGGTATTAATACAGCAAATCAAAAATGTATTTCTAATTAGGATGAAGTTTTCCTGAAAGTTGTATTATATATTATAATGGATATAGAAATGTTTGTCTATAATTTATAATTTTAACAAATTTGGAGCCAAGTTGGTATTATCAACATGACATATGAGACCAAACTATTTTTAATCAATTATTTAATGTCAGTAAGTCATGATGTCACTCCCTCTTTTGCTTTCTGAATTGATCTGTACTGTTACCACTGACATCTTGGTTGAAACTTAATAAGGTTTTCACTCATTCTGATGAAACAAGGAGGCCCTATCGAATTAGTTGTGCTATTGAGTTTGATTTTATATAGATTTGGGAAAACATTGCTGTGATTTTTTTCTAAAACTGGAGAATTTAGGAAGGCAGTATGATATACAGAACATATAGAAATTATTAAGCAATTTATTAGGCTTGGTTCTTTTCAGAAATTTTGTTTTAAAAAATCCTGAGAACCATAAATTTGAGTGGGACATTTTAGGGTTGTTTTTTTAGGGCTAATTATAAAGTTTGATATTTCAGTGCCTATGATAAATCTTTGGTAACCAAGTTTGCAGGAGGGAAGGGATTGACATTGCTGTATGAAGTTCTATGCTTCTAAGTTTATATAGCTTGTCTCATGTGGGACTCGTATGCTGGTTCTGACTCATTCCATCCACTGCCTGTCAGTGAAGTCTGCTTTGGCTGTGCTGTTGCTGCCAATCTGCTTAAAGAGGTAGTCCAGCAGCACTGCCAAATTAACTACTTCAAGCGATGCCTCTGGAAATTTATCTTTAAGCTAGTGGGAAGGTAGGACCACCTTAAAAGGTTGTAATGATTAAACATAACATTTTAGGAAAGAGTGAAGTCAGTGTATTTTTCCCCATGATCCCTTTCCTACCAGGTTCATGTGGGACCTAGTACATCACATAAATACTGGCCATCCTCTTTGTTATTCAGTGTTCTCTATAAAACCAGTCGTCCCCTGCCTTGTCCATTCAGACTTATGGTGGTAAAGGCTCTGTGCTGTTGCTCCCTCTGGGATAAGGGCACCACCCCTTTCCTTATTGGTGTTCCTAAACCCTGTCTGCACCTTAAGTAGTTCCATTATTAAGCATTTCCTGATCACCCCATTAGTGCATACCATTGGTTTCCCAACAGCATAGCAACTAATTGAATTAACTTTAGTGTAAAGCAGTAAATTTGATAGAAGGAATATATAGGTATGATTTTTCCATCTGTCTCTTCTTGCTTTAATGTAATTTCCAAGAACTGTATGAGACAGTTTGTAACTTTTATTATGTTTTCACATCTTTCAGGAGATAAAAAAGGACAATGCTCAAGACTTATATTCTGAGGTATCACTCCTTTCAAATAAACTACATTTTAATACTGTGTCAAGTATTAAGAATGCATACACATATTGAGTCATATTATATATATACAGATATATATATATAACAATATATATGTATACATTGAATATATACAATCTTCAATAAAATATATATATATATATATATATATATATATATATATATTCTTTTTTTAAAATAAGGTGAGCTGGGTTTGTGGCTCAGAGGTAGAGCGTTTGCCATGCATGCATGAGGCACTGGGTTCGATACTCAGCACCACATAAAAATAAAATAAAGGTATGTGTTCACCTACAGCTAAAAAATATATTAAAAAATAAGGCAAACAATAGTTTATAATTACAGAGTTTTAAAAAAGCTACGTTTCAACCCTCTTTATTTTGGGGTTATACCTTAATTATCTTGCATTCCCTTAAAATTTAGACAAAGGAAAGAAAATGTTTTCCATTGTGATCATTATATATTGTTTTTATGAAGTAGATGTGCTAGAATAAAAAGGCTTTTGCTATCCAATTGCTGCCACAAATGATAGCTTACCTGACACAAACATGTCAAAATTAAAATTATTATTTTTGGTAGACATTATTCAAAATTAAATTGGTTAATTCTACAAACCCCTATCCAGCAAGTCTACTAATTAAATTACATGGAGTATATAGTCCAGTTTACTCAGCTGGCAGACACCTCAGATCTTTACAAGGTCTCTAATGAGATGAGATATTTAATAGAGGCATTTATAGGGGATTGTCAGTGGTTCAAGGATCAATTTTAATATCTATTCAGTACAGTTTTCCCAAATCTAAATATCTCTTCATTAGGATATGAAATTATAGGGTCACAATCAAAAAAATATATAAATGTTTGACCTGCCAGATCCAAAATTTCCTTGTGGGGAAAATGCTAGCTTTGTTGACAAGTAGCTTTCCACTGGGGAAGGGCGTTCCTTTTCTGTATGCTTTTAAGCCTGCAAAATAAAACGTCCTACCTTGCCACCTCATCATCTTTTTCTCAAAACATTTGATGCTGACTCAGTAAGTAGCAACAACAATAACAAAAAACCAGTGTTTTAGGCTCTCATTAAGCATACTCTTGAATTATCTGTTATTTTGGTATCAAATGCTGATAGAGGGAAAAAAAAAAGATTAGTTATGGACTGTTCCCTCTTCAGTAGTTTTTTTATTTTACATACAGCCTATATCCAAGTGAGTTATTGGATGGTATCTGGTCAGCCCCCACTGCACACATGGGTCAACAAGGTAAACAGTAATGTTATAACTTCAATTTTTATTGAAGGTCTTGGCAGTTAGTAGCAGTATGTAGATAATTTCTGATTTGTTGTAAACCTCTTTAAAGAAAATATTCGTACTCAATGTCCTTAAAGAAAGGTTTCATATTTAACCTTATTTTAAGACTTTCATCATCAGGGTGATCCTTGGAAAATTGGCATACTCAACGTGTGTGTGTGTGTGTGTTAATATGAATTAAACAATAAGTAATTTTCCACTTTCCCTACTGATTATCAAGAAGTTCAGAGCAAATGTTATGTTTAATCATTGCAATTGTTTTAGCCTTTATGTTTGCAAGTAAGTTTTTCATTCTTCATGACATTGGCTCCTAATTATTTATAAATACTAGGCACATGTGAAAATGTGTATGTGTGTGATAGTCATATATATATATATATATATATATATACATACACACACACACACACATATTGCATATTTACATGTGTCTATTGAACATATATAAAAACATATATATATGTACATTACATAATATATATTATGTATCTATGCATTCTTTACATTATAAAACCAGCACCCACCTTTTTTGTAGAAACAAGATATAAATACATATGAAAATACTTTCTGAAGTTATTATAGTCAATACTTCACATCTTCCAAATTATAGGTAATTGTCAAAATAACTTATATATAATGGAAATTAGAAAATCAGTAATTTAAAAGTGGACTTTCTTTTCAAAAATCTAAATCCAAGTCTTCTAATTTTTAGAATAAAGAAATATTATATATGTACCAAAGGAAATAGTATATATAGATTTCCAATGTTTAAATGTTGAGTCAGAAGCCTATTCTTACCATTAATTTTACAGATAAACAACATAAATAGTTCTTGATCAATTATTTGTCATTTTTGCTTGACAAAATGTGTTTCTCTATAGTTCGATTTCTTAATTTTCTCAAAATAACTGTATAGTATAGGTATTTTTATCCACATTTAATTTCAGATGAAGAAACTGGACTAGCAAATCTAATGGCAGATTGTATTTTCCAAGAGAGCTACAACAAAATCTCCTTTCTGACATGCTTCTCCTACCCTGCAACCCTGACCCTCCAAAATGTGAGAGTCAAGATTCACCTCCTCTTGAAACAAGGCAGGCCACTGACCATCAAGGAGGTGATGATACATGGCTTCCCAGATTGATCATGAGAAGCCAGTATTGTTTCTGCCTGGTTCTCTTGAGAAGGCTACTTTCAGAGTGCCAAACAGTCAGAGAAAAGGCTATCTTCATGTGTTAACAGCTAACAATCCCAGATGAAGCTTCAGGTGACAAGTGACAGCCATGATCAACCACCATACAAGAGTGAGAGATCTTTGAGGCCACCCAGTTCCAATGACCATCTGACTGAAATTTCATGAGAGATTCCTGAGTGAGAATCACCTGGTTAAGCCCAGTCGCCCCTACAACCATGTGAGATACTAATAAAATTGCTGATTGTTGTTTCAAGTCATTAAATTGGAAAGATTTTCCTACAGTAATAGATTACCAGAAGACTGACCAAATTCACAAACTGGGAGGCAGATCTTGGACATAGACCTTGCCAGTCCTACTTCATCATCTACACTTTCTAATACACCACTCTACCTCTTATTTACCATCATTTATAAACTGTAGAGAAACTCAGGTTTCTGTGTATGGATGCATGGAGCATTGTGTGTGTGTGTTTGTGCACATGGGTGTATGTGCACTAGAAGTAGCCGTATTAGCAGCAGCTGCAGCAGCAGCAGTAATAGAGTCTGGATGGCTCTGGCAGTAGAAATAATAGTAGTCTCAGGATAGCATCAGTGTATATTCTTTTAAAATGCTAAATAAAGGAAATCATTTCACGGAATAATTTGACTTTTAGAATATTTAGAGAAATGTCTAGATTCTTAAAATATATTCCCAGTAATATAAATCCTATAAACATACACAGACTACATTATACCCTGGATGGATAGTTACTTTAAAAGCTGTTACCAAATAGTTTGTTCTTAATGCCAAAGGTCTTGTTTTACAATTGCTCTGCAATTCGTTAATTTTCATTTTATTCCCTACAAGGACATTTAGAGTCTGGGTTATACATTTGTAAAATATAGCTCTCACTAGAATTATAATTTACTAGGCCTTAATACTCCATTTGAAGGGGTTCTTGGAACATGATGAGGTCAGAGGAGAATTAAAAAAGAAAACCATTTCCCATATCTAATAATAGACTATTTGTCCACAGAATAATCTGAAATGTTCTCAAGCATGACTGAAGGTGACTTGTATCTCCAATTCATTCAGATTGGTCAATTTATAGGAATTGGAAGAGGAGGTTATATACATTTAATTAAAATTTAGCTCAATGATATTAACTTTGGTGGCTTTTAATAAGTGGGTGACTCTACAATTTATCATACAGTCAGAGACATTTTCAAGAGAGAAAGTAGGCCCTTTTAATATTAAAGCAGGATATTCTGGACAAACCAGGACTGTGTAGGTAAACCTCTATGCATGAACCAGTTACAAGGCTGAATTGTAGAGGAGAATAGATAAAGACACTGAAAGGAGTTCATAATCTTCAAATTGTCTCTGTTTTCACTGAGAGCTAGCAAAAACATTGACAGAAAAAAAGATGACCAATGTAAAAGGACATGTGAAAATCCAGAGGTCTTATCTGTGAAGATGCTGTAGGTGTCCAGACAACGCTGTGCTTTTCTTTTTTTTTTTTAATTAATTTCTCATTATTATGTGGATTTAGAAGAATTACATGTGATCTCTCAACATTTGTATTTTGTTATCTCAGAAAGTTATGACCATCAGCCTTTCAGCTAGCTAGAGCTGGAGGGAGGATATCTAGTGTTTGAGAACAGATAATTCTAGATCTCCAATGTTTGCAGGATGTTGAGACCAAGATTATTGGATTGCGTTGCAATTCAATAGCAATGAAGGTTTTCTTAACTTGGGAAGGCAAGGACTTTTCAGTGCCTTCATTTCATCTTTAATGTGTTTGGGTTGAAGAATTTCATGGATTTTATTCCCCCAAAGCTTAATTAATATTTAGAGATATGAGAATGTCCAAACATAGGCTACAACAATTTATATATTGAATTTTGTTGATTGTATTATGTACTCTATGTTTTCAAACCAGTTTAAAAGTGTTGACAAATAAATGTAATAGTAACTTTTACAAAACAACATATTCTAGTAGATTGGAAGATCAAATGACCCTATTACACAAGCAAATTCTACTTCCAATTCTATCCATGTGGAATCAAAGCATCTTCCAGATGGGAAGAATCATAGTGACAATTTAATCAAACTCCTGACATGGACACAAAGGATGAGCAAGAGTGGCCACATGCCTTGCCCAAGGCAGAGTTAGTTATGGGAAAAGATAGTTGTTGGCAGATAAGAATCTTAAAACATATTCCTTTCTTATGGTTCTGAGGACAGCAGTGTCCTTACCCTTGGTGAAATCAGGGTAGGGAAAAATTTAGAGAAAGTTGTGTCTTCAAGAGAATTTGAGCCATTTGCCATAGTTGATATGAACTTTTGTTATGTCTGGGCAAAAGAGAGTGAAAAAAGTAAAAAGAGCAAAATAAGAATATGCCTATGGAATTTCCATTAAAATAAATCCTTTAAAAAGGTGCTTTAAGGGTCTGGGGTTGTGGCTTAGTGGTAAAGTTCTTGCTTAGCATGTTTGAGGCACTGGATTCAATTCTCAGCAACACATGTGAATAAATGAATAAAATAAAAGCCAATCAACATCTTAAAAATATATATAAATATATGCATATATTTAAAAGGCACTTTAATATGATCTAAAACTTTGGTTTTCTTTCGCTTAACAGTATATTCTTCCAGAAATAGAGGTGCATTTAGAAATTCTTGAATCATTCAGTGATTGGCTGGTTCCAGTCTCAGCAGACTAGAAAGCCTACTGTCCTGTGTGTTTCAGGGAAGTAGTCAGCTTTCTCACATCTCATTTGTCTTTAACTCTTTCATTTCATCTTTAAAATTAGTGGTTGCCTCATCATTGGAAGAGATCAAGAGGATACTGTCTAAGAATTATTACATGATCGTCTGAAGGCCTGCTCCAGAAAATTGACAGCTCAAGTATCTGCTGGAAGGTGACCTAGAAAGTGGCCAGTTACCCGTTCACGCCAGGAAAATAAACTTGTCAGTAAATCCTTCTGGATCTGTCTTCAAAATATATCTGGAAGCTTATCAACAGCTCAACAACTACTGTCTGGGTCCAATCCTTATCACCTCTCCTCTCAGTTACTGCAATGGCCCCCCAGAGAGCTATTTCTCTTTTGGCCTTGGACCCCTTTCACTCTGTCCTCAACGCGGAAGACAGACTGATGCTTTTAGATTGAGTCATATTATGTATGCTGTGCCTTGCTCAAAATCTTCCAATAGCTCTCCACATTACTTAGGTCAAAAGAAAACATCCTCACAATGTCATTTTCCCTCTGTACTTTTACATCTTGGGCTGCTTCTCTTCTCCTTGCTCCTTGATGTCTCATGTCCTAAGTAAACTGGCTTCATTGCTGAGCCTCAGTCAGCCAAGGCACATTCCCTTCACAGGTCTTCACACATGCTCTCCCCTCTTCCAGAAAGCCACTTGGCCCTGTCATCTTTTTCAGATTTCACCCATATAGTTCCTTCTCAATGAGATCTTATCTAAGAACCCTATTTTTAAAAATCAAGTTTAAAAATTTTTCAGAATTCCTATGTCCCTCATGCTTAGGACATAGTAGCCATTCAATAAAGGTTCATTCAGTGAAAGAAGGACAGTTGTTTTTATAAGCTGTGCCATTCACAGTTACCAGAACTAGGGCATTTCTTCTAAAATATGTCTGGCTCCTCAAACTTGTTTAGATTTGAGGACTGCAAACCCAGAACTGGAATTAGGTCTTCCTGTGATGTTGGATCCAAGGGCTCTGCAGTCTTTAGGATGGCAACAACAACAACAACAACAAAAATGGAGGCATCCACTTGGATTTGCCAAATTTTTTATCTTAACAAGTTAGGATGAGTTTTAAAAATGCAAAAACTTACAGCTACCCTCCATATCTGCATGGTTTATAAAAGACAATATCTTAAAGGAAAGGTAATTTTAAAATAAAGAAATTTTTTTTTTCAAAATGAAAAAATTAGCTTCAAAGAAAACTCTCACTGCAATTCTGATTTTCTTCCCCCCAACTCTGGAAAGCTGGGCATTGGACTTCAGGCCCACAATCCTGCCTTAACTGAGTCCCAACCATCCACAAGCAGAGATGGCTCCTTCTGTCCACAAGGTCACAAATAAAAAAAACATTGTGTCTGAATTTTGTCATCAAAAACCTAAGGGTTTAGGGAAACATGCCAGGGGTAAGATATTAATTGTAGAAATAAGGGTGTAGTACAAAGATGTTACAACTTTTCTTGGGAAAATCTACTGTTCATCCCATTTTCAGTTCAAGTGTCTGAATGTTGACTTTTTTGACTTTTCCAGTGAAAAATCACATCAGAGAGAAATGAGGGCAAAAGAGAAATCATTCAAATATACAGAAGAATGTTAATCATCTGAATTTTGTCATGGAGCAAATTGGATGCTTAAAAACATATTAAGTAGAATCAAACCTGTAAGGCTCCTTAATAAACAAGTACCTATTTCTACACAGGCCAACTTGTTTTCTTGCATTTGCAGCTTTCCATAAGTCATGGAGGGCAGGGGCATATTTTCTGAGGATTTAGAATGGTTGATTATGAAAAGGTCTACAAAGGTAAGGAAAGGTCAAAACCTTGTGGTTAATAATAGATGAAAAGGGAAAATTTATGAAACCACAGACATACTCAAATGGAAGAACACTCTGACTCTAGCTTCTATATGAGATCGTAAGTTTGTTACTCAGTGCACAATTTTTAATCATTTGAGTTTGTGAGTTGTTTGTAGTATTTTAGGTTTAATAAAAATCAAACTTAAGGAAAAAAAAAACTTCCAAAATTGTTCAAGGGCCTCTCTGAAGTAGTTTTGGTAGATTTTGTAATATAGTAAAGAAACTACATTATTCAAACCTTCTAAGTACATAAGTGCATGGCATCCAAACAACAATAATACACAACACCATGGGGTATATTCTTAAATGCCACACACACACAGACTGCAAATATATTTGGATGTTTCTGTCAAAATAAATCATTTGGGGGTCCCGCTACCATATTATATTTATTAAATTCCATAAGTTGTGCTGTCAATTTTGAGGCAGTCTTAGAGTTCCAAGCAAAATAATGTACTTAGAGAGCATTTATCTATGGTTCATCTAGTGCAAAAGAATAAATATGTTTTGGTACCAATATGACCCACTTTGATGTGGACAGAAAATTGGATATTGAAAATTTTGGATAGCATCAGAGAGAAAATCTTCTCTCCAAAATTTATAATGGTAGAGAATTTTAAGGTAATTTCTCCAAAGAAAAGTTTATTGCCTAAAATTTGAATGAAGGTCCTCAGGGATTTTAATATACTATTTTAAAAAAGAAACTTTGGTTTGTGTAGTGGGGAGTGAGTGGTGGGGATGGGAAGGATGGTAGAAAGAGACAGACACTATTACCCTATATACATGTATGATTACACTACTGGAGAGATTTTGCACCATGTACAGCTAGAGGAACGAGAAGTTGTGCTCCATTTGTGTACAATATGTTAAAATGCATTCTACCATAAAATAAATTAATTAACTAAAAAAAATCAAAAAAATTCAGAGACAGAAAGGAGAATTGTGGTTGTCAAGGGCTGGAAGGAAGAGAGAATATGGGTCACTGCTTGATGAGTGCAGTTTTACCTGGGGAGAATGAACATATTTTGGAGGTGGATGGTGGTGATAGTTGTCCAACAAGGAATATATTTAATGCCAATAAACTATATGCTTAAAAACACATGAAATGGTAAATTTTATGGTAAGTATATTTTATCACAAAGAAAATAATATAAAAAAGGAAAACAATTTGAAATGTTATAATATTATCTGTCAAATATTGGTCAAATTGTTTTAAAGTATACAATTTCTTTAGGTTATTTTCCAGGGTGGGACTGAACTCTGTATTCAGACATTTGTCTGGGGTCCTTGAGAGTTTAAGGTATGTAACTATAAGGTAGTGGACTGCGTCTGTGCATCCCCCAGTGGAAGAAATCCCGTAACTTTATACAGAAGGAAATGGGCCTTGGTCCTATGTAGGCACACAGGCTATATTATCACGCAGAAAAAGGCTAATATGTTGCTTAATTTGTAGGAATCGGACTTCCAAGTTTTAATTTAAAACTTAAACATTTTAACTCATAAAAGAACCATAATCATATGATTAGATTAGAAAACAATGCTAATGTTAGATCATTCCTGAAAACTTTATCTTCTATTACTGAGCATGGTAATCAGCTTTTTATCAAACTGTAATTTATTTTAATGATCGAAACCTTAGCACAGATTTGAAAATTACTAGAAATAGGTCAATAATTTTGAAACAATCCAAGTAAAGTGTCTTCAGATGAGAGGGGCTGAATGGGTTTTATCTTTCCCATCTCATTATAACTGATTGTAATAGAAAAAGAATTAATCATTCTGTCATGTTTTTTTCACCTAGCATTGCAAATCACAATAATAGTTCTTACTTCATAATTATAATGTGCCAACACTCAAATTTTCAATATTGTTGATAAAATTAAAAGATAAAGACAGTAAGTATTATATTAGAACTCAAGGAAAGTGACATTCAGGGGTTTCTGATTCAAAACAACTTCACACTTTAAGAACCTACCTCATGGTATGAAATGACCTCATTGATTTCTGATTGTTCCACCTGATAGTTTTCTTTTCCCTTGTGATTTCAAAATCTACTCTCCCTCTGTCTGTACTAATCTCCCCTTTAGTGCTTGTCCTTGCTGTTCATCCTTACTGAGAAGATGAAGGGCATCTGGATCCATTTCCTTCTGTTACCTTTAGCACAAATGAACATTTGAATCCACACTGTGCTATTATCCTTCCTTCAATAATGAAGGGACTAGGTGTACTTCCTATTCCTAATGCCAATGACTCTCTGGTGGTCTTGGTTCCAGCATGTGAAGATATAGTGTCTTGAGGTATTTATGAGAATATCCTCAGTCCTGGGAAGCATTAATTTTAAGTATGTTACTTGAATTATCCTATTGCTAATTCAAGAGTACTATAAAATTGATCAACAAATATATGAAAAAATGTTCAGTTTCTCTAGTAATTAGAGAAATGCAAATCAAAACTATTCTAAGGAGCTGGGGTTGTGGCTCAGTGGTAGAGAGCTCGCCTAGCATATGTGGGGCACTGGGTTCGATCCTCAGCACCACATAAAAAAATAAAATAAAGGTATTGTGTCCACCTATAATAAAAAAATGCTTAAAAAAACTAAGATTTCATCTCATTCCAGCCATAATGGCAATTTTCAAGAATACAAGTAATAAATAAGTATCAGCAAGGATGTAGAGAAAAAGGTACACTCATACAATGCTGGTGGCACTGCAATTGATGCAAGCACTATGGAAAGCAGTATGAAGATTCCTTAGAAAAGTTGTAATAGAACCACCATTTGACCCAGCTATCCCTCTCCTCCATCTATAGCCAAAGGACTTAAAATCAGTAGTCTATAGTGACACAGCCACATCAATGTACACAGCAGCTCAATTCATAATAACTAAATTGTGGAACCAATCTAGATGTCCTTCAATAGAAGAATGGATAAAAAAAAACTGTGGTACATACACACAATGGACTATTACTCAGCTGTAAAAGAGAATAAAACTATGGCATTTGAAGGCAAATGGATGGAGTTGGAGAATATCATGGTAAGCGAAGTAAGCCAATCCCCCAAACCAAAGGCTGAATGGTCTCTCTGATAAGTGGATGCTGATCCATAATGAGGAGTGGTGGCATGGGGAGAATGGAGGAACTTTGGGCAAAGGGGAGAGGGTTGAGGGCAGGAAAGATGGTGGAATGAGATAAGCATCATTATTCTAGATACATATGTGACTGCTCATATGGTGCAACTCTACATGGTGTACAACCAGAGAAATGAAAAGTTGTGCTGCAGTTGTCTACAATGAATTGAAGTGCATTCTGCTGTCATATATAACTAATTAGAAAAAAAATTAAAAAAAGAAAATGTCGATTGCAATATGGATTATCATACACATAAAATATAAATTCAAAGCTACCATTAGTAGAAGTAAAGTACATATTATAGTAAAGCCATCCTTGCATATTATTTAAGACTACTTCTCAATGTGTGATGTTTAGATCATCTACATCAGAATAACTACTCTGCTTTTTAAAAAGAACATCTTGGGCTGTACATTAGACCTACTGCATCAGAACCTCTCAGTGTGGGACTTAGAAGGTTCACATCTGATCATTATGGAAAATAAAGTTTGTGAATTATTGATTTAATATGATGACAGAGATAGTATCATCTCTGAGTGCTCTGAATGTAAAGTTTAAGATAAAGAAAAAAGTCCATAGCATGAGGTATGAAGATCTGCCAGGCAGGGAACCAGAGTTGAGTGTGCAGATGGCCTAACAGAGAGGACAGGTAACTATATCTTCAGCTAATCTGTGCTCTTCATGTCTCCATATTGCCTCCCAATTACTCCTAGTTGAAAGGTTAAAACCATTCAATTAAGTCACCCCCAAAATAAAACATCTCAATGGACAGCATTCACATTAAAATTAAGTCAGCCCAATATACACTCCCTGTCACTCTACCACCTACTCCCCCTTCCTGCCTTGTCCCAGCAAAGTAAGCTGGTCAAATAGAGCAAGTCAGCAACCTTTGCTTTCTCTGGGTCTGAGGGGAGAAAAGAGGAATGCAATAAAATTGATCCTAAAAGGGCCCCATGCTTCCATGACTATTTACTTTCCTTTTGAGGAGCTTATTTACTAGCCTAGGGGCTTAAACTCTTTACCACTGAGAAAGGCCAAAGAAGCAAGGAGTGAACTGAAATTCCATTGATTCACAATACATCTTTGTTATCACTTTTATCTCCTCCATGATGTTCTGAAACTCCCTTCTTTTATTGCCTCTTAGCTTCTACTCCCCAGTACATTGGAAGGCTTCCATCTTGATAAACTTTGTTTTATCCTGTCCCTTTTCACCGTATCAATTGTTTTCTTATTTTTATCCTTTCTTTCTTTACCAGATTTCTCAAATGATTAGCATATATCTTCAGGTTCATTTTCTTATAATTCTCTTTATTTTTAGTCCTTCACTTTAATGAGGCTGCTCTCTCAAATATCACAGTGTCTCTACTTTCCCAAATCTAGTAACTTTTACTCTTTTTCATATTAATTAAAAACTGTAAAGAACAATGGAGTTCAATGTGTATCAGCTGGGAATTCTCCAACCAAACTGCTAATTAATTATGAGTCTTAGTATAATAATCATTTCATAAATGCCCATGGATTTGCAGGTCTTTACTTGGATATACATGGATATATGTGGTTGCATTTCATCAACATTTGCTCACTGTTGCATTTAGAACTTAATTTATTTATTATTTCAGGCAGAGGATGAGAAAGGAAAATCATAGCATGATATGAGTTAAATATGTCACATCACATAGAGCAATACTTTTATAGATTTAGACCCTTGTCTAATTTATCATATGGTACACTACAAATGTATTATTCACCATGCCAGGAAACAGATGTATCACTCATGCATAAATCAAATTTTACATATCTGGTCACAGGAAAATTCTCTACTAAAACATTGGCAATGTAATAAAAATTTTTGCTTTGTTTTACTCCAATTTTAAATAAGTAAGTAGAAAATGTAATAATAAAATTACATAAAATATTAAGAGAAATTGTTAAATAAACCATAAAAAAGAGGGAAAAAAAGAATAATACATCTCAGCTCTTTTGGATTTTCTACTTAATATTATCATTCCCTTCATATATTATGACAAAATATAAGTAATTGGAAATCTTAACTATCCTCTGATAACTTACATGTACATTGATCAGAAACTCTTAAACCAAATACACTGTACTAATAAACTATAATTACTAGGATGATGTTAAAATTTGTGGAAGACTATTTGCAGCAGGTGACATTTAAACAGCCAACCTGAATAGGTTCTCTCTTTGTCAGTACATCAACTTGCTGCCAGCATGCTCAAGGCCTGGATGTCTGCTCCAACCCAGAGGGAACTGAACTTATAGGCTCCACCACACAGTGGTATCTAAAAATGGTCTTTAGGTAGCAGGATGGCAATACTTACATCTGAAAGTTTCTTTAAATAACTCTTTATGTTCCATTGCTTATTTCTAGGTAAAGGCCACATTTTCCATAGCTTCTTTGATTCACTTAAGACCTTTTCTATCCTTTTATCCTTAAAATGCCAGTACGCTCCCCACAGAGAATATGAGCATTGTTCTCTCAAAACACACTTCATTAGTGGAGTCCAAGCATAGCTGCATGCCACCATGTCACACCAGTTCGTGTCATCATAGTCACATAGTGTCTGGAAATATTTTAAAATGGTCAGAGCTCTACAATGCATGGGGCAGATGTAAGGGCTCCATCCCTTATCTGTCCTCACGTACTTTTCCACTGATCTTCTATTATACTTGTACAGATTAATTTTTCCATACTAATAATTACTATCCTGAATAAGATAGTAATTTAATCTCTTGGAAGAGATTAAAGATTGATATATGGAGAAGAAAATACATTTACATATATTTACATTATACACATTTTTTTTAGTGTGGAGACATAAAGACAGAAACTTCTGGAACAATGTCCGCTTCTGTGTAGAGAATGTACATTTTATTTTATCTAATTATGATTTATTCTTGGATATTCCTCTTGGTAGACCATAATGATAATATGGTATCATTCCAAAATCATGGTAATTAACACACCTAATTATAACTGTCATTTACATTGACTTCCTTGACACAATCCAAATAATCAACATGAGAATTAAAAGAAAGTATTCTAGAATGGAAAGGCACAGTAAAATGATTGCTGATGGATATTGATTCCATTAAATAAACAATTGAGACTTAACCAGGAATTATGGCTACAGGAAAGCAATATGAAAGTAATAAATATTAACCGTGTGAGATAATAATGTAATAACATTGGAAGGTGGCTCGGATGGGTGAGAGAATATGTAATGCCCCTCTATTCTGTACCTCTGACAACCCAGAGCCAATCTTGCTTCTTAAAATAGAAACATAGCTAAGAATGATTATACTGACTTCAGCCTCTTAATATTGTTTATTATCTTATTCTTAATATTAAAAGAATTTCATGGGAAGCAACATCTTTTTCAAAATTTACTTGAAGTTCATTGATTGCTTAAGCTTTTCCCCTTGGTCTGTTTCTATTTATCTATTTATTTAGTAGTGATGGAGATTGAATCCAGCATTGTGTATTTTGTGGTTGTACATTCAACTCCCTCTCTTTCTGGGGTATTAATTTCAGAGTATGGCATGAAGAAGGTTGATTGGTTATGTCTGTGTTTAGTGGTGCTGCTGAACAAAGCTTACAACTAGGAAAATGAACATGCTGCTTTTGTTGATAGAAGCGTCTGCCATTCTCTTCTCAGCACCCCATGAGAAGGGGCATTGTGCATGGTAGGCAAGTGCTGTACCACTGAGCCAGATCCTTGGACAGTGATTATTTTATGTATAAAAACAGCATTAGTGTTTGAACTCAACTTTGTAAAATTATTTCTATCCTACCAAGTTTATCTTTCTTTCTATCTATATTTTTCATTATATTCACCCAGTTTGATTTGCCAGGTTAATAATTATTATATTGGATAATTTAAATGTCATTAAAGATGGAAGAATTGAGATAGAGAATGTGTGTGTGTGTGTGTGTATGTGTGTGTGTATATAAGAGAAAGAATGATAGCTGAAATAATGTTCACTAAATGCTAACACTGGTTACTTTTGAAAAATACCCTATTGTTACCTAAGACTCTTACAAAATGTCTAATGTCTGTTCAGCATCCTATATATATTTGTTGCATGAATGATGAGAAAGGACAAGCTCTGCTCAGATATATAGGGTGAAACCTCTGTAGGGGAACACTGAAAGAAGGGGCTGCTGAAAGATGTGGAGACTTGAAGGAAATAGTATTGTTAGATTGCAAAAAAATTCATAATAATATGTTTATAATTGTATACGTTTGGGGCTGAAAAGATAACGAGAGATGCTTCTATCAATAAAAGCAGCATTTTCATTTTTCTACTTGCAAGCTTTTTTCAGTAGCCTCACTAAAGGCAGAGATAACCAATTAACCTTCTTCATGTCATACCCTGAAATTAATGCCCCAGAAAGAGAGGGAGTTGAATGCACAACCACAAAAGCTCAGGACAGGTGTCAGCCATCCTCAGATCCCAGATCCTGTGACACCTTCTCTGCCCAGACCGATAACGGTAAGACAGAAAACTCCCAATTTAGATAACCCAGGTATCTTCATGGCCGAATGAAAAGCAAGGACTTGATCCTTAATGTAATCTAGTGGCTTGGCGGAAACAGAATTGAATTGGGAGTCAGAGGACAGTTCCATTTTGGAATAATCACTTCTCTCAACTTCAGTTTGCTCATCTGTAAAATGAAGATACTAATACTTGCCCTTCGTACTTCAGGGGGTTGTGGTAGAGAAATAATTAGATAAGGGAAAAGAACCTGGCTTGTAAACTGTAAGGCACTACATATGGCAAATATATTATTTGAGGTCATCCTTGATGCTCTACAGCAGGAAGAAAGAGAGGAAAGAAAAATCAGCTTTCCTGTCAATTAACACCTTGTCTCTGGGAGCCCCTCAGGGAGATTGTGTAAAGACAGTGAAAGAAAGCTAATTGTCCCTAAGTAAAGATCTTTATGTTCATTCTAAGGAAATGGCTTTTACTGATCTGTCATTTTAGCAGACAGAGGTCAAGTTGCTGCAGCTTTCTGATTGTTCTTTCTCAGGATGCTTCTTCAGCTCCCACCTTTCCATCCCACCTTTCTATCACATCATTCCAGAGCTATTGTTTTAGGCTCTTCTTCCCCAATTTCTTTTCCTTTAATGACCCTGTATATCTTCTGCCTTATTCAGTTCTATATTGACATTCCTGGTCCATCACATACCTAGATAAGGATGTTGCACAGGCCTCTCAAATACAGCCCATTCAAAATGGAGCTCATCTTTTCTACTACACTTCCCCCAGGTTTTGCATAAACAGTTACTCTGCATTTCAATTTGGAAACTATAGAACAAGGGATATGGTGGATGGTTTTGTACTGCAAAATTTTAAGAGGTAGCACTCATGCAGAAGAGTCTCTGACTGGAGCCAAAGCTATGCAATGTACAATCTGTGTACTGAGCATGGACACCCTCCCAATACCACAGCCATTTGCTTCTTTACTCAGTGGTTACTAATTCCTTGATTTTATTCAACAGAGAAAAGTCTACAGACAATTATTATCAATTTATCAGAGGTGTTCACTTAAACACTAGTGGTATTTCACAATGGGTTCTATTTTCAGTTGATCAGTGCAGGGGAAATATCCTGAGTATGGGTTGTTGTGTGTGAAAATTACAGTGCAGGAAAGTTATTTATTTATTTACTTGGTTCTGGGGATTGAATTCAGGGGCACTCACTCAACCACTGAGCCACATTCTCAGCCCTATTTTATATTTTGTTTAGAGACAAGGTCTCATTGAGTTGCTTAGCACCTTGCTTTTGCAGAGGTTGGGTTTGAATTTGAGATCCTCCTGCCTCAGCCTCCTTAGCAGCTGGATTACAGGCATGCACCACTGCGCCCAGCCAGGAAGGTTTTTAATATTCATTTAAAATGCATATTTTTAACACTATATACAGGTGTGTGTTTGTGTGTGTGTGTGTGTGTGTGTGTATGTATGTATGTATTTAATAGAGTCTCCAAAGATAGCCCCCAACAATTTCCTTTCTGTACATGTTCATTCTGCTCCATGAAGCAGACATGAAGAAGAAGAGCCAATTGTTCCTCCCTTTGATCTGTCCATGGTAGCCACATGCCTAGCCGTGGCCAAGGAGATGTTATCAAGAGAGTTGCGGCTGAACGTTTGCCGAGCACTTGCACACTGCAACTTGCCCTTTGAATCACTCCTTTTTTGGCACTTGGATGTCATGTTTTGAGAAAGCTGCAAAGAGGAGGGATTAAAACAAAAAGCAAAAAATGCATGTTGGCAAACAGAACCAGTTGAGATTTCAACTGATTGTACCAACCTACCAGGCATGTGTATAAGTCATCTGGGATGGTCCAGTACCATCAAGTCCCTGAATAAATATAGCCCTAGCCATTATCATAGTGAGCAGAATTGCCTCACTAAGTCAATCACAGAAAGTCACTGGAAATAATAAATGCTTTTTAAAAGTCAGTAAATTTGGGGTGGATGATAAACCTTGTATGTTGTGTGTGTGTGTGTATGTGTGTGTGTGTGTGTGTGTTTATAAAACTCATGTCTTTTATGAATCTAAGATAGAGAAGATCATGAGCTAAAAATGATATGTATAGTTTTGATTAAAATCATTTTCAAAATAATTCTCTGCAATATTCAGTGAAACTATTTGTAAAGGCAGTGGGATCAATAACAGGAATGAAGAGGGGAAGGCTCCAGAGATGAGGTAAATGGGCCACTGACCTGAGTGGAAAATGTGGGAGGCGGGTCTCCTAAAGGACTTTCTGGCAACCCTGTAATATATTACGCCTATGTCCAATTGAGTACATAGGACTTAAAGCAAGTGAATATAATCTATGGCTGAGCTTGAAACACTTTTTCTACCATGAAATTCCATAATTAGAGCCCTTATCATCTTCTCACCTATCAGACCTGACAACCTGCTGAAATCTAGTACCATCATCTTGTGTAAGGGAGCTATGATCCAGCCAGCAGAGGAGTCTGCCTTTTTCCTATTAAGTCCTGATTTCGTGTGGAGCCTCCAGATTTCATATGAATAGCCTCATACAAAATATTTTGCATTCAAATAAACTTGATAAATATTAGGTAGAATTTGGAAACCCAAACCCAGCAAAATTCCCATTTTCATTTTCATTATTGTAGTTCATATCCTTGTCACCTTTGAGACTAACCTGAAACACTAATTTCCTACCTACCAGTCACCCTGTTTATATATAGTTCTATGTCCTTTTACCAATGTTTCACACTATTACCAGCGTTATTTTAAAAAGACAAATCTGTGACCTCACTGCTCAGTTAGAAAATTTGCAGCTGAAATCCTCAACATACAAAATGGTATAATTGTCAAAAGCAGCACTAGACAGTGGATGTCAGGCTAAAGAGTTGGGCTTTCTGCAGCAGGCAATAGGGAGCTGATAATGCTTTTTGTGGAGGGGAATGAAAAAAAATTAGTATTTTGCAAATATCCTTTCTATCCTCTCAATTTCAGATTCATTAATTACTATTTATTTTGACAAGGCTTACCCAACTATGTGGTCCAGCTTATAAAAAAATTATGTTTTGCTGGCTCCTTTTTTATATTTTTCCAACTTTCAACTGCACATTTTCTCATGCTCTAATTAATATCATA
The DNA here is from genome assembly GCF_021218885.2 of Marmota monax. NCBI lineage: Eukaryota > Metazoa > Chordata > Mammalia > Rodentia > Sciuridae > Marmota > Marmota monax. The sequence goes on from NW_026692132.1 coordinate 7,911,933, forward strand.
TTCATATGCTTCCCAAACTCAGCTCTGCCCATGTCTCTTTGAGTCCATAACTTTAAGCATATATTTCATATAGTTACATATGGATAAAATAGCTTCTGGTAATTTCTATCTTATACAAATTTCTATCATATGCCAAAAAGTGGAGCCATTCCCGGTGGGTGATCTGAAACTCTCCCTTTCCTTTAAGCCTCTCCCCCAAACAAATATCAGCACCTCTGTTATTATATGTTAACATGATGGAAGGAACATGTCTTATAGATGGGCAACTCTAAGGGTCCCTCTGGTACTGGCACAAACTCTCTTGGTGTTGTTGATCGTGTTTCCGTTTAAACTGCCTGGCAAAGTCCTTTCACTTTCCACAAACTCAATTGTGCCGGCTGTTCCTGGAAGCTAGCAATCCTGACTGGTTTTGTCACTGGCAGATAGCAGTGATAATTAAAATCGTTCCATAGCCATCCGCTGAAGTCTGCTCAGTTTGTGGCAGATTGACTGAGTAAGAAGATTAAACATTAGGAGGCATTTCTTTTCCTGAATCTTTATATAACTCCTGCTAAAGAGCTAGTCATTCTTCTTGTGTTGCCAGAAGTTGAGATAGATGTCAGCTCAGAAGGGGCTTGATGTTTCAGTTCCTCATTTTAGGCATGTCTGTATCTCTTCATCTTACTGATTAGATGGTCTGCTGTGATTTACTATCTTAACAAGTCTCATTTTTCTCACCTATAAAAGAGTTACTATGTCATGTGCTAAGAATTAGAGATTATCTCTCTCTGTGTGTGCACTGCTTAATGTAATATGCAATAAATAGTAGCTATTACTATTAGGTGATTCTTACTCTTTCACCTGTTTCGGATCTGTCTCAGAATACTGAAAACTCTCTCTCCTTCCCAATTCAAAGTCTCCCATTTCTAACATCAGCAAGTCATTCTCTGTGGGTAAGATTACAATTTTTCTCTGAACATTTGGGGTTCTTTAAGTAGCTAACTATAAGGAATTTTATGTCAAAATCATGTCTTGGTACATCTCATGATGTAAGAGATAGTCCCCAAAGACATGAGTCTATGATGCTTTCTGATAAATCATTCTTCAAGTATTGTTCTCATTGTTTGAGAATTTTGTTACACCATATATTGAAAATCAGGTCATGGGGCACATAAAAATTGAAAGTCTGAAAGCTGTAGACTCTTTTTTATAAAAAACACTGGGATTTGTTTCACCAGTCTTTCATCTTTTAGAACGTCTGCTGACTGGCAAAATGTCATGTTTAAATCTGTTCTCATTATGCATTTTGACTGGGAAATGCTAGCTTTCCTAAACGTGGTTTTCATCCATTTTGGTAGGCTCAGTAATATCCCACATTAGTAGTCTCAAGTAGAAACTGCCAATGTGCTTAGGTAGCGTTTCTAACATATGGAATTATCTGGGTACATACCACACACAGGCTCAGTGGTGGCCACTGTGCCAACCACCGTTTCTCATGCATAAGAAATGTATCCTGGGCTATGTCATTTGTCCACCTTTAGAAATCCTCTAGGTTCAGCATGAGTACAGTGGCTCTTAAACAGAACAAAGTGGCTTGGGAGATTTTATTTTCCCTCTACAAAAGCCCTGAGGCTCTAGTTCAGTTAAAAAGCAAATTAAATTTTGTGGAGGAGAAACTAATATATTTGAAATATCCAGAGATGTCCCCCTTCACTTCTATTTAAAAATGGCCAAACTGATTTAGTTCATGTTTGTGATGTCAGTGGTGATATTGGAATAAGATCTTGTGGGCCTCTCTTTAATGAGTAAAAATAGAGTGGAAATAGCAGTTCAACTGAAAAATCTGCCTTGTTCCTCTGATAGTACCTTTACAAAGCATGCTATATAAAACATGCTTGCCACATGGTCTTTTCTATTGTGCACTAAAAACCTTCCTTGTACTAGAAACATAACAAAGTGTCTGGTAGAATATGATTCCTTATTTTAGCCTTGTGCACATAAGAAAGCAAATTTAGTTAATAGCCTATTGATTTAACTAACAATTATTGATTTAAAAAATTTTCTAGAGTATAATAAAATATAAGGAGATTAAATAAATACATATTTTCCTTGTTGGTAACTCAAATAATTTCCAATTAATTGATAGCTTGATCTCTATCTCTGCCCATAGTGCTGAGAAATGGAAGAAGATTTCAATAGTTTTTTTTTTTTTTTTAAAGCTCTCATTGTCTTTTCCTTTTATGAAGGTGGTGGTACCAGAATAGCCAAGCCATTCTCTTCTCTATCATTCTCTAACCATAAAATATAACTGGAGGACATTTCAATAAACCTCTGAAATGAAGATTTATTTTAAGATAAGTTGCTTCAACATGAGAAATATTTTGAAGTAGAAATTCAACATTGGGTTATTTTTTTCCAGTTTGGTGTTCTGTTGGTTTCTTCCAAATATTTTTTTATGCAGTTAAACAGTAATCTATCTGTAATACAATAACAATCACCACTATACTAATATCATTGATATTAGTAACTGGTCATATATAACACATAATCATTATTTTACTGTGGAAATATTTTCTGAATTTTTAGTTTGAATGAATAGTTTTAGAATTTGTTCAGATTCTAGGTATATATTTGGGAATTATACATGTCTGAAAACTATTTTCACATCCTGTTTTAAAGCAAGAACTAAATATTCTGCAAGGTCGTTAGAAAATAATAGCTGATCTTAAGGTTCTATGTGTGTTATCTGTGGAGCTCTTAAAAGCAATGATGCTAAATGATACTATATGCCCCAATTTCTCCTATGAGAAGTTAGAGTCCTTAATATTTTGCTTCTCCCGACCTCAATAGGCTCTTTATTTCCTCAAAAGGCTGTCATTCTACTTAAACATGGCAGACTGAATATTCAAACATGCATTTTTTCTTCCTCCTGGAATCCAACTAGGATGACATTGTAAAGAGATAAAACTGAGGTAGAAATCTACAAGTGGAGGAAATACAACAGCACATAAGAGATGTCAACAAAATATTGAAAGCTAGAAAGCAGATGGATGAGTGATGACATATTTAGACAAGAAGGGGAAACTGAAAGCCATGTGCTATTTGTTTAGAAAGCTAGAATCAAGACAAAAATCCTGCAAAACACCAAAACATAGGAACTGGAGGAGTCAGATGCTTCTGAAGGCTAAACCCATTAACATAATGGGTTAATCCCCTTTCTTCTGAATTTTGTCAGGAGACAAGTAGCAGTTCAGGTGCTGCACTGGATAGAGGAGGTAAAGTGAATGTGTATAAGTGAAAAGGTGAAGAAGCCAGTCCTTTCCTCTAGGTCCTTTTTGAGAATTCTGGAAACCAGGATAGTAAGCGACTGAGAATTCCTCTATGGGCATATTATCTACCCATGAAGGAAGGCCTAGGAAACAGAAAGAGCTGCGTTCTTGTCCAGTCTTCCACAGTGAGTGGGGCCAACCTCTTGACAAGCTCTACCTTCCCCCAGTGTTTCTAGTCAGCTCATGGTGCCTCAGTCTTACATGAGAGTAAATATGTTAGGAGTACCACACATTTCAAAGACTGTATGATAAAAGACTGACATCAAGACAAACAAACAAGGAACTTGAAGGTAACATGAAAATGTAGGGAACAAAATACGACTTAGGAGAAAAACCCACATTAAAAAAAAATTCTTATTATAGAATTAAGAGAAAACACTATATCCCTAAAACAAAAGATAATAAAATTTTGAAAAGAATCTTTTAGAAATTTTTATTAAAAAAACAAAGATTTTCAGAATTAAAAAAAGATAGTGGCCATTAAAATTTTAATAACTGAAACCTGAGGAAGAGAACATTGAGGAAATATCTAAGAAGGTAGAACAAAAAGAAAAGAAGAGAAAAAAGAGAAGATACACAAAAAATTAGAAAATAACTCCAGAATAACCTACACTTAAATAATAGAAGTTTCAGAAATGGAAAATGGGGGTCGGGTTGGAGGGAGGGAGATAGAGAAAAAATTACAAAAGAAACAATAAAAGATTCCCAGAAATGAAGGATATAAATTTTCACATTGAAATAATTTATTCAGCAATTAATTCAAGAACAAATATTTATCTCACAACTTGCATTGAGAGGCAGTTCTCCAAGGATTTCTCAAGTTTTAAATGTCTTGTGAGATTTGACTGCTTTTATTCCAGACTGCCTTTTCAAGGATACTTGGATAGCAAGAAGCTTTGGAAAATAGATAAAGTAACTTCCCCTGGAGCAAAAGGTAGGTTTTTTCTTTTTTTTCTTTCTTTCTTTTTCTTTTTTTTTTTTCCTTTATAGTTTTGAAAGTTCGTGTACCTCCATATGGTTGCAGGGCAAGTGTGCTTACTATCCATGATAAAAGATTCAGGATCCCTAAGCTTAGGGTTCCTTTCTTTTGATGCAATCTTCTGAGTATTCAGGTGTCATATGATCTTCTTAGTTTCACACTCTGGAAGATTTCACACTTGGAACTCGGGGAACTAGTACCATATAACAGATGATATCTAGTTATGACAGTTGTTGAGAATAATAAGTAGTCCTCTGTCTTTAAACCAGGAGTCTTATGACATTTGCCAGCAATCATGGAACTATGGAAAGGTAATTTGTCTGCTTGAAGTTTGGGTCAAACCTCAGACCCATCACAGTTGTTGACAATTTTGGCAATAATGATGAAATACATAGAGACATTGTTTTCAAGAAGAGGAAGGGTGGAGATATTACAGGTGATTTTAAGAAATCCATAAGAATCAGTAGCAAAGATGTTGACTAAACTGTATGGTTAACAAAACAATAAATTACCCTCCAGTAGATTGTCTATTAATAAGAAGGAATTGGCATGGTAATAGCTGACCAAGTAGCAGGAGGTAGATTCAAAGACAGCTACCCCAATAGTGCTCTATTGTTCTTAACTCTACTCAGGATGGGAACTATTGCTAATTTGGTGTTAAGTCTCAAGTCTGCCCTCGTGTACCAAGTATAGAATGAATTATAGTGATTTCTTCCTTTTAGAAAAATAATACAAAGGTACGCTTGCTGAGTGAGAAAGGAGAGAAATATGCCTGTTATGATCAGAAACTAAATTAGTTGTTGGGACTTTGTGTAATTTGCTTTAAAGATGAGAAATGCAGGTTATGCTTATTAAGGAAGATTGTCAACAGCAAGAGCTTCTAGGGGCTCAGACCCTCTTGTAGAGATAGCGGTCTATCATGATAGGCCTAAATTCATTTAAAAACAATAAAAGATCTAAGAGTTTATTTGTTTTTGCAGTGGGTGTTGGCTGTTATAAGGGGGAACTTTTGCTCTTTTGGAACTCCAGTAGGAAATCAGAAATGAGGCATTGATTAACTGTCAAACTCTTAATGCCCTGGGTTTGGCTTACAATGCTGACACAGGTATCCTCCTGGAAAATGAGAAGATGACATAAAGAAGTCTAGAATTCTAGCAGCAGCACAGCTTGAAATGGAAATTGAAAGCAAAGCCTTGTTACTGGCTCAGTCTTTCTCTCCGAGCCCTCTCTTCTTTATCCATATCTCTCCCATCCTCCCCCAACTGCAGTTGCTATAAGGAGAGAGATGTTTAGTGGTGGCACTGAGGCCTCTGTCCTCAAAGGACTATATACATTCATTTGAATATTTTGGGGAGGGAAAGAACTCAAACTTCTATGGTTCTGTTGTGTTCACATATCCACCATCCCATCTATCCTGCTTGGGAGAACACACACTCAAATTCACCTGATGGGGTTTGGATGGAGTTCACTGTGGGAAGGGAAGGTGAAGTGACCTCGTGAGTCAAACCCTTTGGGAGAATTCAATATACTATTCTTGTGGCTTCCACTGTGGTGTATATTAATTGCTAATGTATGTCTCTATTGTGATTGTTCATAAATGCCAGAAGAAATTTTCTCAATTGGGAAGAGCCACAAAATAGCATCTTTGATGCCTCACCATCCTCATGACCTTTTGAGCTAATTGCCTCTGTGACTGATAACTTTTCCAATTGGAGTCATCAGTTACTCCCTGGGGTTTGGGACTCTTTCTCTTTGACACAGCTACAAGGTAGGTATCTGCTTTGGTAAAGCAGCTATTAACTTGCTACTGAATTTTTATTGAAACTGAATGTCTGATGTGTATAAGCCTTGTGACTCTTTGACCTGATATTTCTGTTTTGGAATAGGCCAGCTTCTACTCTGCCTAACAAGGTGAACAGGACCACCTTGATTGTTAGATGGAAGTGATGTATTCAAGACTATAGATGGCTTGGAACGAGTAACATTTTAGCTTTCAGTGAAAGATGGCATTTCACTGCATGAAACCTTTCAGTTCATAGTATTTCCCCTAAATGTCTCAGCCTAGTTCACTGATGGCTCAGCTAAGCTGAAATCCAATGATGTTCTTCAAATGGCCACAGCTGTATGTGCTTTGCCAGCTAGGCAAAATTGAAAATAGACACAGTCACTTTGCTCAGTGGGCAGAACTCAGGGCTGCTCTCAGAGGTCTGGCCAATATTCTCCTTGATGAACCTTGTTATGTTTTTACTGACATAATGTCCCAGCTTTTTTGTCTGATGCTTGAAAAATTATACACTGACAATTTGTGAAACCCCTTTTCAGACCATGAATTGTGTAAACAAATTGTGACTGCTGATTGAACACCGCAGTTGCTCACTGGACTCAGTGACTAATGATAGGGAAGGGATGGTTTTCAGAGACTGTGCTTGAAGCCCATTCTCTCTGTTCCTAGAATCTAGAGCTGATCCAGCCTGTATCACCTGGATTGCTACCATCCTCTCTGATTAATCATCACATGGGCCATGGCAACACAAAATGAAGAACTTTAACTGTTGAGACAATCTCCAGCTGTAGCTAGGAGAGCCTACAAATGACTTCTCTCCAAAATGAGAATAACCTTGGTTTCTTGGGAAACCGTCCCTTTTTTTTTAAAGAGAGAGAGAAAGAGAATTTTTTAATATTTATTTTTTAGCTTTTGGCGGACACAACATCTTTGTTTGTATGTGGTGCTGAGGATCGAACCTGGGCCGCACGCATGCCAGGCGAGGGCGCTACCGCTTGAGCCACATCCCCAGCCCAGGAAACCGTCCTTGACTTCTTATTTATGCACACTTGTGAGGCAATTATAATTTCAGAGAAAACAAAATATGGAACAGATATAATCATGTTCTATATGGCTTGACTATCAATAATATTGAAATAGACATAGAAATGAAAACACCAAATATTTTGATCAAGTGCATTGTGAGACAAGAGAAATTTGCATATGGGTGTGTTTTGTAATAGAATAAGTTTTTGAAGAGCTAAATCCCCATCTTCCATTGTAGGAAATCAAGATGCTATCTAATTTAAAATTTGAGAAATGGTATAAAATGCTATTTAAGAAAAAGAAAATATAGCCAGAAGAAACAACTGAAAGAACTAAAAGTGATTGTCTTTGGGGAAATGGAATTGGGGTGAACAGGGGTAGAACAAGAAACTTTGAGTTATTTCTAAGCTTAACTAAACTGACTTTTAAAATCATATTCCCTCTATATTTGTGTGCTTGAGCTGCCACAACAAATTACCACACAATGAAAGGCTTAAATAACAGAAATGTATTATCTCATAGTTCTGGAGAATAGAAGTAAAAGGTCAAGGTGTAGGAAAGTTTCATCTCTTCTGAGGTCTTTCTCCCAGCAGGTGTCCTCACACAGTCTACTGTCTGTGTTCATGCATCACTAGTGTCTCCTTGTGTCCAAGTTTCTTCTATTAAGGACAGCAGTCAAAAAGGATTAGGGTCTACCCTAATGCTTTCATTTTAACTTAATGCCTTCTTCAAAGGCTAATCTCAAATTAAGTTCTGAAGAACTGAAGTTTAGGGTATCCACATATGACTGGGGAGATGAATTTCAACTCAGAACACAAGCATTAATTAAAATTTTAAAATTTCTTTCTCTAAAACATCCTTCAGAACCAGGTATGATGTTGCATGCCTATAATCCCAGCAACTTGGGATGCTGAGGCAAGAGGATTATAAATTCAAGGCCAGCCAGGACAACTTTGCAAGACCCTGTCTCAAAATGAAAAGTTAAAAGGGTTGAGGGTGTAGGCCAGTGGAAGAGTGCCCTGGGTTCAATCTAATTGCAATGTCTGTAGATATTATTATACTTTGCACATTATACCATGACTTGGAAAGTAACTTTTTTTTTTTTTAAGATTTATTTATCACATTTCAAGGAAAACAGCAGTAACCACAATGCCACACCCACTAATTCTAGCAGTCCTTTCCTCTCAGTCCTGGAAAACAGCTGCTTTTTTTGAGTTCACATCAGTTCTCCGAGCTTCTTATTCATGTTTCTGTGCTATTGTTTTTAAACCTCCTCTCTGGCTTAGGACCTAATTTTTTTCCACAAGAACCTAACTGCAGAATTTTTACTTTTCTTGTAGAAGAAATTGGGTGTTAATGACAAAAGAAAAACAGAAATCTACCTTTCAGGTCTGTAACTAGTTACTTCTATAATTCAAGCTGTGCTGTCTAATAAGTCAAGACTAGCTATGGTTAAATCCGTGGGGAGATATATGTGAATCTGCCAACAAGCATTGCAATTCAAAATGAAGTTTCGTAAGTAATGATAAGAATTCTGCTTTATCACAATGCATTTGAGAAGATCCTGACAGAAATCCTGAAGAAGATTAATGAGAAAATATGAAATGGGATTGAACTGAGGGAAAGTTAATATATTGCCTAGCAGTACTGTCTTTCTAAAATAACCAAAAAACATTCGGAAGAGTCTATAAATACTGAAAAGAAATGAATGCTTAGAAACTACAGAAGAAACATTCAAAAGGATTATTTGCATTAGAGATAGCAGGAAGGAAATGGTCAACAAAAATATATTTATTTGACATTTACATTGTATTTGGACTTTGCAAATAATTTCCAAATTTTATACATTCCCAGGGGGAAAAAAAAAAAGAAAGAAAGAAAAACTGTATTGGGAACTGTAGGTGTTGATATATCAAAAGGCTAACCAAATCAACTTCACCATAGTTTTTTTTTTTTTTTTTAACTAATTACCAAAACACATAAAATTTTAGTAAACTTATAAGAATGTAAAAAAGCACATATGCAAATTCAAAATGAAAATTCAGGTAGAAAAATCAGTGCTTTCCCTGAGCACTCTACAATTTGCCAGAAAGTATGTTAAATATTATAGACAGGGAAAGTATTCAAAATATATTTCCTTCCCAAGAGTTGACAATCTACTTGATGACATCGATCTGCATAAACAAACACTTATAGTGAGTATTTAACTTGCACATAATTCTCTAAAATCAAACAAAAGAAAAGAGAAAGGTCAATGGACTCCAGATTCCTTTACTCAGAGACCCACTCTGCCTTCCTCTGGAGGAAGCCTCAGGCAACTCTTCTAGCAATGCCTTCTGGCTGGCATTTAAACTTTATCTTGGTTATTATTGCTTACCAGTCATGAAAGTATATTTATATTATTTGTCAAGCCTTATTACTCTTGAAGAATGAGAGATGCTACAGGAGTTAAAATAACATTATGTCTACAAAGGGATGGCCTGGATTAAAGCTAAGCATTTCAGTTCCGTTTAAGCTTTAGGTATTACTCTCTCTTTGTGATGCAAATTGTTCTACAGCACAAGGATTTTCTTGGTTCTGGGAACCATCATGGGGAGCAAAGCTGAAACTAGCTCATCTGCAGTCTGCAACCATTCTGCTGCATTATGTGGATACCTCAGAGCAGCAGTGAAATCAGCCTGACTCTGTTTAATAGGATAAGTCATGGCTTAGGCCAGCCACTGGCCTAACGTGGAGGGTGTGTGTGTGTAGAATATCTTTTCAGCATAAATTTTATGGAGAAATTGTGAATAAGAAACAAAATATATAAATTCAAATTATTAAGACCCTGGTACAATTTCTTCAGAAGGAGCAATCTTACAAAAATTAAATTGCTTCAATACAATTTAGTAAAATCAGCACCACAATAAAAATAAATAAATAAAGGGTATTGTGTCCATCTAAAACTAAAAAAAAAAAAAAAAAAAAGAATTTGGACTTTTTTCTTTGTTTTTCAAGCATTTTTATGAAAATGCTTTTTAAAATATGACTTTGAGTTATAAGTTTTCATCTCACCCTTGTATTGAGACTAAGTGAGCTTTCAGCTAAATATTCAGTAAAATTTTAAATTTAGCAGAAGTTTCGTGATTAAAGAAAAAGGGTCAACCATGATATAAGTAGAAAACAATGACAACAACAACAACAAAACAGAATACTGTAAGACCAGGCCTCATATACTATCCTGATGTTTTCCCCTACTTCCTCTGTCCCTAACACACTACTGATCAATTTCTGGGTTGGAGAATAGGACGAAGATTGCATGCAGGATATTCAAATCATCAAAAACTACATTTCAAAATTGTTGAGTTACATAACATTTTCAGAATCTTAGTTTATTGTTCCTTAAAGGAGTATTACCTTTTTCATCTTCTGTCTAAAGACAGACTGCTGTAGACTACTAATTGTGTACAAACACAATGAAAAGAAATTAGAAATAAATGGAATAAGGAGGGATGAGATACAGAAACAAATCAGAAAAAAAGAGTAATTTTGACTATGTAGATAAAACAAATTCATGAGTTTGGAGCACTGGTGTTGGCAATTAAAGGATGAAGATTTTCATGTGAGAAAATTGGTAGAAAACTCATTTCACGTTGAGAGAACATATGAAGATTGCCTGAGTGATGCCTGCTACGGAGGAGCTAGTTAATAAATAGATTTTCCTTTCTGTGATCAATAAACAAAGCATGACAATGCCTGAATGTTTGAAGAAGGGTTAGTTTGAAGATCATAGCTCGAGTGGACAGTGTGTGAAGGACCCATGAAAAGAGAGAAGATGCTGGAAGCGAAGGAGTACAGTTTTTGAAGCCAGAAATGGGTTTCATTATTTACTATTTGTATAATCTTGCATAAATTTCTTCCTTGCGGGCCTGAATTTTCTCATTTGAGACATAGAGATTGTTTTGTTTCTTAGGGGCTATGGTAACAAAGTGCCACAACCTGGGTCATTTAATACAAAATAAATACACTGTCTCATAATTCTGGGGGCCACAAGTCTAAATCTAAGGTGTTAGTAGGGCTATGCTCCCTTTGAAGGCTGTAGGAGAATCCTTTCTTGGCTCTTCATAACTTTCGGTGCTTGTTGCAGATCTCTGATGCTTCATTTTTGCCTCGAGGTTTATAACTGTTATCTCTGCCTTCATTGTCACAAGGCTTTATCTTTATTAGTCTCTGTTTTCACGGCCATCTTCTTTTTTTTTTAATTTTTATTGTTGGTTGTTCAAAACATTACATAGTTCTTGATATATCATATTTCACACTTTGATTCAAGTGGGTTATGAACTCCCATTTTTACCCCGTATACAGATTGCAGAATCACATCAGTTACACATCCATTACATGGCCATCTTCTTATAAAGACATTAGTCACATTTGATTAGGAGTCTACCTAACTCTAATATGGCCTCATCTTAGCTAATTATATCTGCAGTGGCCCTATCTCCAATAAAGTCAAGTTTTGAAGTACTTGAGTGTTAGGATTTTAATATTTCCTTTTTGGGAACAGTGATTCTTATGGTTTGGATCTGGAGTGTCCCACCAAAATCTCATGTGTTAGGCAATGCAGTAATGTTTAGAGATGAAAATATTGGATTATCAGAGCTCACAAGGGGATTAGACCATTTGATGGATTAATAATTTGTATGGGCTACTGGGCAATGTGGTCCCTCTTTCTCTGCCTCCTGGCTGCCATGAGCCAAGCAGCTTTCCTCTGCCACTTGTTTCTTCCATGATGTTCTGCTTCCCCTCAGGCCCCAGAGCAAGACAGTCCCCTGATCATTTACTGAGACCATAAACCCAAAATGAAATTTCCTCTTCTAAATTGTTCCTGTCAGGTTTTTTTTGATCACAGAGATAAAAAGTTGACTAATATAGAAATAAAATTCAACACACAGCAGGAGTAGTAATACCTTCTAATTTCATTATGTTAATAGGAGGCTTAAATATGACAATGATGATGATGTATATATGTTATAACATACAACTTATCAGGTAATTCATCTACATTTAACTTCACCTAAGAGAGTTTCATGCAGCCATCACACCCTTAACCTAGGTGCCTCGTATGCTCCCTCAGAAATAAGAGAGCCTCCACAAATGTTATGTTTGAAACACTAATATGAAGTACAGTTGTTCCTCAACTGAATTTGTGGGAAATCATCAATGATATCTAATTTGATATATTTTTGAAATGGATTATGATTTCCTGATTGCTTATAAAAATGCAATTAAGAAGAGTTAAAATCAATTGAGTGCATGCTATGTCCTGAGCAAGGCTATGAATGATTTATGAAAATTAACTGTCACCCAAATAGTTACAGGAACATTCTCATTTTAACAAATGAGGAAAGTGAGGTACAGAGATGTTAATTGTCTTGCACAAGATCACATAAAGAGTAGAATCCAAAATCCAATGGTATAGATTTACATCACAGGTTCTAAGATTCTACCCTCTCTGTCTCATAGAGAGCAAACACATCAATAAATAAAGGAAAGAACCATTTCCATTTTTTCCCCCTTAGTTGCCCTAGTTTTTCCTGAAATCATAGGATGTTTCACCATGCCTCCAGGGACAAATTATATACTAAAATAAACTGACAGTGTCTCAACTCAAATGGCTGCTTTTTCCGTCCTTAATCCATGTTCTTTGGAAAGATGAAGGGAACAATTTCTTCCATTGTCCTGATTTCTTTATCTAAAATGCCTGGTCATAAAATTTAACCTAATTCACATAGCTGGACTTCGTTATACAATTATAAAAAGTAAATTAAAAACAGGGTAAGAGTTTAGGTTTAAAATGTGACTTCTAAAATCCCCATATCAAATTTGTAGCAATTTTCAAAGACCTATATTAAATGCATGTCAGCATCATAGAGTAAAGGTTACTTATGCAGGGCTATTAGCTCAAGCCCTCCTTTGCCTGCCTTTTCTGTCCTGCTGCTTGTCCTTTGGCCATTTTGTTCCCATTATGCCCTTGCCAGTGCGCATGAAGGAAAGATATCAGTATATGAAAGTTGTGTTTGTCCTGCAATTACTCTAGGCAAGCATTTTATGCTCTAGGCAATTAAAGCTTCATTCAGAGGATATGTTTGTGAACATTCTGAGATTGACATCAACCTAAACTATCTCTGTCACAGTTACTAGGTATAATAAAATATTAATTAAATATTTGGAAAAAAAATTACATAGCAAGCAAGGAAGGAGACTAGTTTTTCACGTGTAAGTATTAGTTGTTACAATGAAAGAAATTTTCACCAACCCACATGTATGTTATTGCCACTCTCTGAACATGAAGGAAATGTAACCATGGAGTTGAATTTGACTCTCCCCTAAGTAACAGACCTGTGCTTCTAGTCCTGCAAGAAATGTCCCCACATAAGTACAGCACAGGCAGTTCTAACTCCTTAGGGTCCAAACCAAGCATCATCTTTTCTTAGCCAACATGTGGTACTGAGACTATGCATTTGAGGGATCTCCTTGGATTATCTTCAATACCTGCAAGATGCTATCTAATCCTTTAAAAATGTTTAGCTATTTTAATTTTGGGTCACTTTTTGTGATCCAAACTATATTTTTGACAATGATGATTCTCTCTTGTCCTTTTAATTTTATCTTTATTTTTGGGGTTTAATTTTTTTCTTTCATTACCTTCTTGAGTTCTATTCTAGAGCATTTGTATCTCTGATTTGTGACCTTGCTTCAAATAGTTGTTTACATGATGAAATTAAAATTATGAATTATAATGCTTTCTTTTCTGCTGTTATGTATAACAAATTAGAATAAATAAATTTTAAAAAGAGAGATGAAGTTTTGCTTATGAGATTGTTAAGTTTCTTGTGTTTTCTAGGTAAAAAAATAAAATAAAATAAATACTTCCAGTGAAATAAATTTTGCACCTTGTGACATCTGATATGTGAATTAATCATTCAATCAATACATATTTATTGAGTATTTACTTTATGCTTATATATTTCCGTGTCATAATAATATGTCTATCATTTAAACTTGTCTTGACTATCAGAATTTTTTTTTTTTATTTTGGTAATCTGCAAAATTAATTAGAAGTCACAAATAGGTAAAAATACACCATAAATGTAACTTACTAATAATTTTCTGCAATATATTTAAAATACAAATTTTCTAAGAATAAATTACATTTTCATGAAGGATTGTAATTATTTTAAAAATAGTATTTATTCTATTATTTAAAAACATCATTATGAGATATTTTTGTGTCTGAAAATTTCAAAGTATCCTCTTTACATGGCAATTCTTGGAAATGGATGATATACCTAATATATCTAATATCTGACTGACATTTATAGTTATAAAAGGAAAGAATAGAAAAATATTTTTAAAAATTTTAGTGTTTTACTCTGGACACAATACATAAATGCTGTTCAAATTACTATAAAATACAGTGTTAATCAGCATTATATAACTAGAAACACATAAACACCATGAGGGTAAAAGTCTTTGTCACTGTTCTATGACATATACCCAAAACAGGCGTGGGACACAGTAGATGCTTGATAATTCCTGGATTCCCTCTCAGGTCATTCTGTAAGAATGTTCCTGTGTGAGAAGAAAGCAATAGTGTTGCTTTCGTGATAATTCTCTATTATTTCACTATGTAAGTTTTAGGAAAATGATGATTCATCAGTATTTCACTTAACTGCCAGGGCCAATTAATGAGATAGAAGGAGTCAACATTCTTTCATTACAGATGAGGATATTTCAGCTTTGGAAGGATAAATAACTTGTCTAACAGAGCAAATCTTGTAAACATAGGAGCTGGGATTCAAACCCAGGCCACTAGGTTTCAGAACCTGAGCTTTTTAACCACTACACTCTGCTGATAGAATCTAGTACAGTATGTATGATCCTATTAGACATGATACACGCACTAGTTCTAAATATGAGTAATCTTAAAGGGCAAGTATTATTTTCTTGACAAGGAAACCAATGCTTAAATAAGTAAAGTGTTTGGCCCAATGTCACAGACCTAGGGTAAGTGGGAAGGGACCTGGGCATTAGTAACTCAAAGCCCATACGTTCTATATCACATTGTGATGCTTCTTACCACTTGGTGCTTTCTCATATACCCAGAGTGCAAGTTGGAGTCAAAAGCATGGTATGTATCACATGGTGGGAGGGAGTGGATACCGGGGAGCAAGGAGAGGTGGTGCCTTGGTCCATTCCTGGAAACTCATAGATTTACTGCCTGCATAAATATCCTGGCACACTATTAAACCAAACCAACTTCAAAGTGATGGAGATTTTGTGAGATGATAAGATCTTAAAATCATATGCTTTGAATAATTGGTCTTTCTATAATATCTACTGAAAATTTAGATACAGAAAAAATTATTTCCAAACTCTGCTCTACTTTAGAAGTAATGAAGAAGATATACTCCTCTCAGGACTTATCCACACATTTCTTCTTTGGTCTTCTTTTTTTGGTCATTTCTTATTCATATAAATGCTTTAAACATAACTAACACTGTATCTAAAAGTTTTGTACTGAGGTTTTAGCAGTAACAGCTGGAGTAGTGTCAACAGCAGATGGAGCAGGAAGCAGAAAAGAGCCTAGAGAACTTTTAAAATTGGGGGTGACCTGGCATGTAAGCCAGATCAGGAGTTGGGTGAGAGGAAAGATAGATGGGAGAAGGAAGAATAGCAAGGCTCTGGGAGGGGAAATCCATTCCCATTTACTTTTCTGTAAAAAGGAAGTATTTTAATAGCAACCCTGTTCATGGCACCTGATAGTATTTCAAGTCCCTTTATCTAAAGCAGGTAAAAGATATAGTTTAGGAAATAAAATTTGTGATCAAAATAGATGAATGTACTTCTAGAACTGATTGTAAATTGCATTAGTCTATTAAGGAGGATTCTTTGATTATTTATTCATACTGGTTTATAAAAGTGGAAATGTTCAGTGGAAAGGGTAGCTTTATATATTGCTTTAGGGCCTTAAACATTGTCACCAGGACTCTGTATCTCTATCTGTCACTTAGCAAAAAAGACTAGTAGTAGCCCCTGAGTCAATTTATTTTTTTTTTTTAATTTTTTATTGTT
Organism: Marmota monax; assembly: GCF_021218885.2. Lineage (NCBI taxonomy): Eukaryota > Metazoa > Chordata > Mammalia > Rodentia > Sciuridae > Marmota > Marmota monax. Next base: position 7,928,143 of record NW_026692132.1, read on the forward strand.
GGCTGTTCAAAACATTACATAGTTCTTGATATATCATATTTCACAATTTGATTCAAGTGGGTTATGAGCTCCCATTTTTACCCCATGTACAGATTGCAGAATCACATCAGTTACACATCCATTGATTTACATATTGCCATACTCGTGTCTGTTGTATTCTGCTGCCTTTCCTATCCTCTACTATCCCCCCTCCCCTCCCCTCCCCTCCCCTCCCCTCCCCTCTTCTCTCTCTGCTCCCTCTACTGACATTCGTTTGTCCCCCTTATATTATTTTTCCCCTTCCCCTCACTTCCTCTTGTATGTACTTTTGTATAACTCTGAGGGTCTCCTTCCATTTCCATGCAATTTCCCTTCTCTCTCCCTTTCCCTCCCACCTCTCATCCCTGTTTAATGTTAATCTTCTTCTCATGCTCTTCGACCCTACTCTGTTCTTAGTTACTCTCCTTATATCAAAGAAGACATTTGGCATTTGTTTTTTAGGGATTGGCTAGCTTCACTTAGCATAATCTGCTCTAATGCCATCCATTTCCCTGTAAATTCTATGATTTTGTCATTTTTTAATGCAGAGTAATACTCCATTGTGTATAAATGCCACATTTTTTTTTATCCATTCATCCATTGAAGGGCATCTAGGTTGGTTCCACAGTCTAGCTATTGTGAATTGTGCTGCTATGAACATCGATGTAGCAGTGTCCCTGTAGCATGCTCTTTTTAGGTCTTTAGGGAATAGACCGAGAAGGGGAATAGCTGGGTCAAATGGTGGCTCCATTCCCAGCTTTCCAAGAAATCTCCATACTGCTTTCCAAATTGGCTGCACCAATTTGCAGTCCCACCAGCAATGTACAAGTGTACCCTTTTCCCCACATCCTCGCCAGCACTTGTTGTTGTTTGACTTCATAATGGCTGCCAATCTAACTGGAGTGAGATGGTATCTTAGGGTGGTTTTGATTTGCATTTCTCTGACTGCTAGAGATGGTGAGCATTTTTTCATGTACTTGTTGATTGATTGTATGTCCTCCTCTGAGAAGTGTCTGTTCAGGTCCTTGGCCCATTTGTTGATTGGGTTGTTTGTTCTCTTATTGTCTAATTTTTTGAGTTCTTTGTATACTCTGGATATTAGGGCTCTATCTGAAGTGTGAGGAGTAAAGATTTGTTCCCAGGATGTAGGCTCTCTATTTACCTCTCTTATTGTATCTTTTGCTGAGAAAAAACTTTTTAGTTTGAGTAAGTCCCATTTGTTGATTCTAGTTATTAACTTTTGTGCTATGGGTGTCCTATTGAGGAATTTGGAGCCCGACCCCACAGTATGTAGATCGTAGCCAACTTTTTCTTCTATCAGACGGCGTGTCTCTGATTTGATATCAAGCTCCTTGATCCAATTTATATATTCATCCACTCTAGAAAAGTCAGTCTTTTCTTATTGCTGTGCCATAAATGTTCCTGGATGAACTCTTTTGCTTGGGTAACTTGCCCTCTTTGCACCAATCATCATGGCTTATGAAAGAACTGTTGTTTGTCTACTTGTTAAGGGAAAGCAAGGTCTACTTTACCCTTGGTAATGACTCTTTATATACTAATTGGTGGAGATTCCCCATAAGAAAGGAATAAGAGGAAGAACTATGTAAGAATATAAGACAAAGGATGTTTATGCTTAGAGCTTTGCATTTATTTCTGTATGTTTCATGTTCCTAAGAGTCTGAAGCTGAAAAATGTATCCAATTATGTTTTCCCTTTGTGTATCCACTTAAAATGGTAATAATGGGTAACATTTGTTATTTGCTACTATCTGCCGCTACACTAGGCATCTTATATGTTTTCTCATTTAAATCCTACAATAGCCTTATCACCATTTTGCAAATCCAGAGATTGAAGTTCAGAGAGGTTAACTTGCTCAAGGCTACACATAAAGCAACATTTGCTGCAAAATAATTTATCCTACTGGATGGTAGTTACCATGTCATTTTAATTTTGCAAATGGTCATCACGACACGTCGCCATCATTAATACCCTGGGTGTGCATCAATAGTAATATAAAGAATAAAGAATAGTAAAGGTATCATTAAACAAACAAAATAATAACAGACTAATTACTAACATTTGACATTATATGCCAGATACAAATGGCCATTTTCTCTGTAGCAGCCACAGGAATTTTTCAAAACTATGAATCAAATCAGGTCAGCCCCTGTTTAAAAATCTCCATTGACTCACTTTGCAGATAAAATGAAACCCAACCTTCTTATCATGGGATAAAAGGCTCTGCTTCCCTCACTACACTCAACTCACACCCCTCCCCTCCATGCTCATTTTGCAACACATCAAGTTCTTTTTCAGTTCAACACATTTGCACTTGCCATTTTCATCCTCTGGCAAGTTTTTGCCCTTTTTGTGTGCTGCTTTTGTTGTTGTTCTTTGCAGGACTGGTTCCCTCTCACATCAGATTTCAACTGAAATGCCACCTGAAGGAAAAGCTTTCCAGGGCCATCTATTAAAGCCAGTCTCTCTCTCACACATCCTCTTAGTTACTTCCTTCGTGCTGTTTATAGTCTCTTATTGTCTACCTGGGGCTGCTCATGTGTCCTTAGCACTGTGAGCACAGAGCCAGGCACATAAAAGGTATCCAGTGCTTCTAGGGGAAAAGATTATTTATAGCACCCTATGAATTGGACATTATTGTAATCTTACTTTATACCAATAATGAGATGGGGGCAGGGGTGTGTGCGTTAAAGGGCCCCAGATAAAGTGTCGAAATTTTACCCAGCTAGTAAGCTGTGGAGCCTCCATTCAAAGCTCATTTCCTGTCCTTATTGGCTTGGGGCTTTCCTAGATCTTAGTTAGAACTGGAACTAAATAGCATAACTGTATGCTAATACCATTTTCTCTCTAGGGAGCAATATTAGTCATTTATAAGGTATAAGGCAGGGATGTGTCTGTCTTTTAACTCCTTCTAGCAATTTTTTTCACATTTCAGAACTATTCTTGGCACATTAATGACTCAGTATCAACAACATGGCTTTTCTTACAACTGTTCAATTCCTGAAAATATTTCAGGCTTCACATAGCATTGTTGAATATGAAATAAATTACACTGTGGATGCAATTTTCCTTATTGAAGATCTTCAGTTATGCCATCATTTAACTATGGGTAGACCAGATATACTTTTATGAGCCCTTCTTCTTTTCTCCTTTCCCTCTAGCCTTAAAAATGTCATTATTCAGTCTAACTCTGTATTTATTTGCTAGCCTAGATAAGTGACCAGATAGTTATTTCTAATTTTTTTTATAATCATCTTTTAAGTGGGAACTACTGCATTTATATCTGGACTTCCTCTTCAAAATCTATGGAGTTATCTCCATGAAGAGCAGAATAATTTGGAGAGAAGGGTAAGATCAGAAGCCCAGAATTTTAGTTGGGTTATAACATTATTTGGTTGTGATTTAGCCGTGTAAGAGAGAAGAAGGGGAAAGAAAGGAACACTAAGTCCCCATTCTGTGTTAGTCACTTGATATTTTTATTCTTTTTAAATTTACTCCCAAACCCAATTAGGGCACTATTATCACTGTTTCAAAGATGAGAAAAAAGGTTTGTGAATTATTTTCTAAAAGGAAAAGGCAGTGCTAGGTGACAGACACAGGATTCACAGGTAGGTGTCACTGAGTTTCCAGTCTGACAAAAATCTCCACATCACACTAGAAGATGACACCAGGTGGGGGAAAAGGACAGATCAAAATTTGTCTGGGTCTCAGTTCTTTAGTCTGGAACATGAGATGGCTGGGAAAGAGTTTCTAAGGGTCCCATTTAAACAAACTTAGAAAAATTCTCCGTTTCCAATTATTCTTAACTTATTAACAAAGCCCATTTTATCCATAAATGCTTATTAAATGAATCTGAAGAAACTCCGAATGTGACATGGGGAAAAAAGGAGAATAGGCAGGCCCAGAAGATACTGCACCAGCAAGTGGGCAATGATGCAGAGCAAACAGGAAAGCCAGCTCCCTGTACAAACTCAAAAGTTTGGGGGAATAAGTGACTAAATTCTCACTAAACAGAACTGGTTCTTGGCAAAAAAGTAAGCTAAAAGAAGTTTCTTTGACTGTTTCATTTTCACCATTCTCCTGGCCTGGCACATGCCCTCTCTGGGCACAAAGGGGCATCTGACTCTGCAAGCAGTCCACAAGTTCCCTTCCTGATAAGCATGGGAGGGCAGAGGATGGGGAGGGAACAAATGATTGCTTGGTCTCTGTGAATCTGAGCCCACAGGAATCAATTAACAGAGGAAGCAAGTATAAGCCCCGAATGTCATTTGCCTCTTTGTGGTTGAGCTTTGTGATACCGTCTCCATCTAGGGTTGCCAGATACAGTGAGTAAAAATGTAATGTGCTCATTTGAATTTCAGATAAATGTGAAATAATTTTTAGAATACCCCATGCAACACTTGTAACATAATTTTCCATAAAAATTATTCCTTGTTTATTTGAAATTCAAATTGAACTGAGAATCTTGTATGATTTTCAGGAAGCCCAATCTAAGTCACTTTTTACAAATGATAAAACATTCTGGTAATGTCACTCTCTTATTCATAGGTGGGTATTAAGAAAATTCTTTCTGGACTGAGCAATTCATCCACCTTTTGTTCACTGCCTGCCTGGTGCTCTGAAGCTGTGGCGACCACAAGCTGCCTCTGGGGACCTGACATTTGGGACTTGGCACACCAAAAGAATGAGAGAGAACTGGTGAGAGAAAAAAGACCCGGAGAAATGGCTGAAAGGTCTCTCTCTCCTTTGCCTTCCAGATAGACTGCGGGAAGAATTTTCATTTCTGTGCCTTTTAGTCTAAGACTGGGGAAGGAAATTTGAAAGTCACTTGTGTTGATTACTCTTCCCTCACCCTTGACTCTCTGGGTTGATTTGTTGATTCCCTGCAGCATTCCTGCCCACTGACTGTTGTGGTAGCCACCTTGCTCCTTCGACCACCTAAAGAATTCCTGCATGGTTAATTTTATAATTTTGGAAAAAGAGGATTATACCAGTCAAAAGGCAACTCTCTCTCTCAAATAACTCAGGCTTTTCTCTCTCCTTCCTTAATCTACAAGAGTTCATCTTGCATATAATTTGCTAAAAATTGTAGCACTAGAATCAGTATTACAGTGCATGCTAGAGAACTCCAAAATGGTACCCATATAAGAAAGTAAACAATAATCAATAATAATTTAAGAAATGTTTATACATAGTAGCAGATATTTCATTTTCTCATAAAAATAATTCTGGAAAAAGCAGCTTACAAATATTTAATTTTTCTTTTTGAGGGTTAATTCAAAAACACCTGTGTACTACTTTCTGTCTTCACATGTTAGGTGAAATTCTAGAAGGTTCTGGGAGGGAAATATTATTTGACTATCCAAGAAAAATTTAATATGTACATTAAAATTTCTTCTTCACAGGAAATTGCTTTGCCTTCGGAAGAAGGTGGAAGTCAGAAATATTCTGGATAAGTTCCTCAGAGTTTCTTTTCCTTCTGGCCCTACTAGCTATCCTCAAGGAGCTGCTTGGATAGGTCATCTCTAACAGTGGACAGATGGCTAGAGAGAGCAGCTGTGACCTTTGTTCTTGGTCAGGTTGAAATCTATTTCTCCCACTCTGCCTTTTCCCCTCAGAGGAAAGAAAGATAGTAACGATTGGCAAGCTGTCTTCCAGAGCCAAAACTAAATTAAATGACTGCAACTGCCACCCACAACCAGGCTGTTACAACATTAATTCATCAGCCAACAGTGTAGTAACAAACAGAATTTGTTCTTTTATGCAGAACAAGTGTCTCTCTTGAATGTTTAAGTTTTTAGGACTGTATTAGTGACCAATGACACAGTGCTTCATATTGATCATTTGAATAAAGATTCTTTTAGGAATCTTTTATCCTGTAATAGTCATGATTATTGTTAATAATACTATTGTAGGTAAAAAAATAAAAACATGGATGCTGTTTGTTTAGGTTCAAAGAAGGATAGTTCTGACTCAGAGGCCTCAAGCTGAATTCCACACTGGGCATAGGAAAACAGGAGGCACAATAAATTGAGGGCAATCCCTCGGCTTAGAGGCCAAGAGGGATGGATTGTGGAACAGAAACTGGGAAAAAGAGGAAATACTGTCTTTAACCAATAATAAATCTTACCCTTTTATCCATACAACTGCTTTAAACATTGTTAGAAATGATTACTAATTGACGTAGCCTCACTTTTATTTTGTAATCTGAATAAAAAATTTTAAATAATTTTTTGTGTATAAATATTTACCCCAGAAGTTCATTAAATGTTATACTTGTTTATATGTCTTGAATTTAGTCACATCTATTTTTGTTACTTATTTGTATTAATGTTTTATTTTTATTAGATATTAGACTTTTAAATAAGTATTTATTTTAAATTTATAGGCTGAGTCTACATTTTACTACTCTTAAGGACAGCATAGAAATTGGCATTAATTCATATTTAGAGAGAAAATAAACTTTGTTCAAATTTGTCTGTTGATTTACCATGTAACTTCTGTGACAAAGAAGTGAATTATATGCTCAAAGACCTTACCATTTCTTAGTTTCTTTTATTACTAGGAAAATGTTTTAGATCAAATAACAATAAAGGAAAAATGATAAGGATCATTACAAGTCCTAAAAGGATTTGTAACGGATTATTTACTTTCTCTCGGTTTGCTTTTCAACCTTGTACTTGGGGAGAAAGGACTCTAATAGCTCATGCCCTAAGGGAAAAGTAATTAAATGTTGCCCCTGAGGATTGAAATGGAGCAAATTATATTCCAGGAATGTGTAATTATGTAAAAATTGAACCCCACTATTTTATATAACCATAAGGCAGAGTTTAAAAGTTGCCCCAAACATTTTTTAAATGTTTTCTTTTTTTTTTTTTTTGTATGGTCCTAGATAGAGTAGGATTTCCTGTTTCAGTCAGTATTCTGATGGTGAGTTTTAGTCCTCCAAATTTGATTGAAATTAACAATGAAGATCAACAAATCAAATTCTTAAATGAATAAATACAAAACAATCACGCTGTATCCATGGAAAAGATATTTAGTTCATGCACAAAAAAGATAAACTATTCTGTAAAAGGTAGTGGAGGATCTATATTCTTAATTAGATTTAATATATTATAAAGAAAAAGATTTCAGAAATGGCTATTTTGTATTAAATAGAAACAAGATTTGATAAAAGAGGAGAATGATGAGATGAAATTGAAATGCAGGCACAGATTGAATAATGATGCTTTGGTCAATGAAGGATGGCATATATATTGGAGGTCATAGAAGATTATAATGGAGTTGAAGAGTTGCTGTCGTATAGTGGCATTGTAGTCATTGTTAACACTGTAGACTGTTTGTGGTGATGTTGTTGTAAACAGATGGACTATATACACTTCTGGGTAATGATAATAAACGACTGTTACTGGTTCATAGATTTACTATATTTAATCAATATTTTAGAGTACAATCTATATAGACATATATAAAAGTTAACTGTAAAACAGCCTTGGGTAGGTCATCTAGAAGTTTTCTAGAAGAAGCACTGTTAACATAGGAGGTGACATCACATATATGCCTCTTCCTCTGAAGACCTTCCAGTGGCCCAAAATGTGGACCAGGAGGACAGTGATATCAATGATTCTGATCCTGTGTGGCCTAGGCTTATGTGCATGTTTGTGTCTTAGTTTTTAACCAAATGTTTTTTTAAAAAATTAAAAATAGAAAAAAGCTTATAGAATAAGGATAAAATGAAAATTGTACAGCTGTGCATGGTGTTTATATTTTAAGTTGTGTTATTACAGGAGTCAACAAGTTCATAAACTTAACAATTTATAAAGTAAAAAATGTCACAGTAAGGTGATTTTAATTTATTTTTGCTGGGAGCCATTAGCCAAGTAGGTATGACAATTTCCTTGCCAGCGTACCCCACGTTGCAGTGACATTGAATGTAGGTGACCTTGCTCAAGGACCAAGGCGGATTAGGGCGTTCCCGGTTGAGGTTCCAGGTTTAAGGTTTAAGATTATTCCTGCTGGGAATAGGGTGTATCCTGCTGCCTGAGTTCCCCTTGAGTTCTCACGGGATTCAGACAGTATATTTTGGAGATAGAAGCCCAGTGGAGGTGGATTTGGGCAGAGAACGTGGATTTCCCCAGAACATGATTGTAGACGGCTGGTGTGAGTTCGGGAATAAAGAGTTGCTGTTTGAATCTACAAGCTGTGTGGTGGCTCGTGATTGTGTGCCCAGCCAGACTGTGGCATATTTTGAAGAAAGAAAAAAATTTTTAATAAATTTAACGTATCCTAGGTATGCAGTGTTTATAAAGTCTACAGCAGTGTCCAAGAGCCTCTGTCTTCCCCTTCACTCAGCCCTCGTGCACTGACTCATCGAGGGCAACTTCTGGTCCTGCCATCTCCATTTCTGGTTAGTGCCTGGATGAGTGTTCCATTCTTATGTTTTATATTGTATACTAGTGTACCTTATCTATTTAGGTATGCTCATATGCACAAATTCTTACCACTGTGTTAAAATTTCCCACAGTGTTCACTATATTACACTCACATGCTATACAGCTTGCAGCCCAGGAGCAATGTGCTAGACCACGTAGCCATGGTATATGACAGGCTGTGGCAGTTGGGTTCATGTTAAGATTCTGATGTTTACACAATTTAATCACTTAATGACTCATTTCTCTAAGGGTATCTCCTGTCTTTCAGCAATACATGATTGTAGACTAGACAAATTAATATTGAAAACAGTAAGAGGTAATAGACAATAAAGATTACTTGAAACTAAGCAGAAGAGAAATCTGAGAAAGATCCAGAACATGAAGAAAGCCAAAAATTCAGGGGGAAAAAATAAACAAAGTTATCAGAGTGGAGTATAGAAGGAGGAGACCTACTTTATGAATAACCAGAGTCACTAAAGAATAATAAACACAGTGGACTCAATAATTAGTCATGCAGTAGGATGAAAAATATAGGCTAATCATGTTTTGGAACTGGAAAAAGACTAAAACTGAATATTTATAGGACCCGCTGAACGTTTAAAAACCAAATAAGCAGAAATTAATATCAAAACATGCTGCTAATAAAAACAAGTCAAGGTTTTACATGAAGTTAGGCTAACAAGACAATTAGTCCTACAAGGACAGAAAGAAAAATATCTTTCTGCTCTAATCTCAATTTTCATCCCTTGGAGGTAGACACTTGAAATCCTTAGAAGTTTTTGATGGCTTTTTATTATAAATTTCTAAATATATAAGATCTAAGTGTCATATTGCTATTACTAGACTATTTTTAGTATTAAATATTATCTATTGACTTCCTGTATGAAAGATAAGGATCTAGCTGTCTTGATTCTCTTCAGCATCATCTTTTACCCTCTTCCATTCTAATCCTTCCAAGAAGTTGTTACAACTTTGACTTACAGTAATGTTATCCTTGTATTCCCAATTCTGAATCCTAATTATTTACTGTACCATTTTATTACTTCATCTATAAGCAATTAGAGTCTGCTCTTTTCATGCTGTTTTTAAATTACATAATGACATGAATAAGAATCCCCAACCCCATGTATTGAACCATCTGTGAATCTGTTCAATTTGAAAATTCTTATCCTTAGGGTCTATAGATTTTTTAACTTTGCTCTGTTTCCTTTTAGGAATTCCTATCAGTTGGACATTCAGTGTCATGAATTGGTTCTCAATTTTCCTCATTTTTTGCTTATATTTTTCCTTTTTTGACATTTGTTGATGCTACATTTCTTTTTTACATTTCATTTTATTTTTGTTGTCTTATTTTTAATTTTCAAGCGTTCTTTTTTGATTGGTTTATGAATATTCATTTTGTAGCCCTTTGTTCTTATTTCATGCATATATAGCCGATCTCTTTGTCTCTCTGAACAAAAGCATTTCAACATTTTAATTTCAACATTTTCCTTCACTAAAATCTTTTCACTTCAAAGTTATTCAAGCTGTTTTATTTTGCTTGGGCGAAAATTTTCCTATTAGGGGCTTTTCTCAAATTTATCATAGAGTGTGTGCTAATATTTAGAAGTATGGCACTAAGACATTCACAAGGAGGAAAATTCGACACAAACAATTTCCTTTCATAGCTTGTTTTCATAATGGCACATCTTCCCTAAATTCCTCATGTCCCCAGGATTAGACTATTCTTGATTTATTCTTTTAAAAGTCATATCCAGATTTGTGTGGGATGTGAGATGGGAAAAATGCCAGTTACCTGATTTAGGAAATGGTGGAGAGTTTCAAGTTTTCGAAACAGGTTTTAAACCATTATACCTATTTCCAGCCCCAGAGGTGTTCCGTGTTCCCCCACCCCAAGAACATCGATGCCTCCATTCTTGAACCTTTCTGGTGGTTTCTGGGATGTAGCATTCCTTCGTTTGTTCTGTCTTCCTTCTCTGGCTCGATGTCTGCTTCTGGTGCTTTGCCAAGTCAGGTACTTGGACTGTCTGCTTTACGGTTTCCAGTTTTGTTCTCCCATTCCTCTTGTTCATGTGGGGATGTGTCCACACTCCTCCACTTACTCATCTCTTCACTGTCAGTAGAATGATGGAGGATAGGGTGGCAAGGAAAAAAATTCAATTTATCTAATTTAAATAGAAATCTAACTATTTAAACTAAAAATAAAGAAGCCTAAAATTCTTTGGTCTAAAAGAAGCAAGGAAAAAAGAAATATAGATTACTTCTGTTTGAGTAAAATATCAGGCTAGCTTTGAATTTCTCTTCAGCAATTACAAATTGCTTTGATTCGGTGCTGTTTTAAGGCCTCTCTCTAATCCTTCTCTTCTCACCTTTACTGCTTAGATAATGCCAACTTTCCCCTAAATTTCTCGATTAAACAGAACTCTTCCGTCAGGCCCTTGGTTTCCAGTTAAGCCACATTTATGGGTTCCTAAGAAAGGCTCTCTGCCACAAAATAACTTTAACAGAATTTGACATTCTGCCATTTAATAATGGAATATACACTTTGTGTCTAGAAGGCTTTTAAAGTTTCACAAATCCTTATTAAAATGTAAATGTCTATGGATGGGATAACCTCCTAAGCTATTAGCAATTATTGTGGTCAAGAAAGTCCACTGCCTGAGGGAAGTGCAGCTGATCATGTATACTGACCTTTAGCATTCCAGAATTTTTTTTGGTGTGTGTTTGCCCTTTCTGTTGTATTGCTTTAATTTAGTCATTTATTTTATGCAGTTCTTTGACTTTGGTTAGTGCTTTTTGCTTCAATTATGCCAAATTTGGTTTTTGATATGGCTTCATCTTTTTGTAGCTGTTTTCCTTTCTTTTTGTTATTTCTTCCTCTCAATTTGGGTTTTACACTTCTTGGGCATTTTGGAGATTTGATTGACTTAAGGGCTATTTTAGACTCCTAATTGTTCATGTTTTCCCTCTTAATAAGCAGTTACTGGTGAGTGGGCTGTCTTATTAGATCATGGATGACCTCTTCACTCTTTCTATTTTCCATTCCCTGATCAATCTTTTCACTGATGAGTCACATTAATTGATTAATACACATTGTTTGCAGAAACAGTACTCTGAATTCTATGTTAGCCTACTCATTACTAAAAAATATCATGTTACAAGGTAAGTGTAACAGAAATGGAAAAAGAAAAGGCCAGCTTGAAATAATTGATGTGACAGTATTACTTTAAAATATTATTAGCAACCAATCTCAATTCATTATAGAACTGTTTCAAACTATAAAACTCTGTCTGAGGAGGTGGCCCTGAGATCAGTTGCTTTAGCTTATGAGGATACAGAGTCTTTAATGTGTTATTTCCTATTAGGTACTTGCACAAATCAAACCAGTCCTCCCCCACCCCCAGCAGTCATTTTTTGTTCTCTTTGGAAAAAGGTGAACTGCTGTGTTCTGGTCATTTAATTTAATTGAAAAAATTTTTGCAATGATCTTCATATCTAATGCATTTTCTGAGTGATTTTCACATAGGATTTTCAAGTAACGCACATTTTCAACCATTCAACAATGAGAACAGTTGAAAAACAAAGGACATTTTTTTAAACACCAGCTATCACCATGTTTTTAGACTTAAAATTATGAATTCATCCATAAAATTTTATTCATCTTTACAATACTTTGTTCCTCATTCCAATGAACTATTATTAACTATGACTTATTTACCCTCTTGACATCCTTCACAATTCTTATCAAAGGCTCCCTATGTCTACCATCATTTTTCTGTGCAAAAGCACACAACCAGATTTGTTTTTTTCTCTCTCTTTTTCAATATAATTCAGTTTCTTAAATCAGTTAAGAAGAGGATTCTGTTTTCTTTCCTTTAAATGGAAACATGTCATTTCCTGAGAATGGCTGTGTGTGTGTGTGTGTGTGTGTGTGTCTAAGTTCATTGTATGCACAGATATAATTTACTTAAATGGAAGCAAGAACTTTTGATGTTCATAAAGTTATGTTTATTTATTAGGGCAAACTGAACGCAGCTTTAAATCACAATATGCCTCTAATAATCAAGTTTGTATGCTTCACAGATTAAGCAAAATCATTATAAGAGCTTATACTATGAGAATCTATTAGTAAGATGTTTAATTAATGTTTCCTATGTGTGTAATGTGTGAGCCTCTAGATCACCAATCTTCCCTTTAAATAAACATAACTTCAAGTCCAATTAGATAACAATGCAGGGTTCAAAAATGTTTCAATCATATGTTATAAATGAACATGGATGACCTCTTCACTCTTTCTATTTTGTTAATTTTCTGTGCCCACATTCCTTATTTTTTCCATTTTTACAACTCCTTTTGGCTTTTTCAAATCTAAGAAAGGTTAAACATATGAGAGAGAGAGAGAGAGAGAGAGAGAGAGAAAGAGAGAGCTGTTCTCAATTGCAACCTTCAAGATATTAATAGCTGTTGCTCTTTACTTCTTCTGGTTTGGCATCAATGAGAATTACCTGTCTATCTAACCTACTAACCACGTTGTAAGCATACTTTGGAACTGGGGCCACATTTTCTATACCTTTGAAGCCCCAGAAAAAGCTCATTAAGGGTTCATGAAGTATTCCTTATCTGGAAGATACACAATGTGTGTTACTTAACTAATGGAAAATGGAATTATGATGGAAATAGCATTTCAATTTATTTAACTGTTCATGAACATTGATCTAAAATATTACTCAGAAGAGGCTATTGATTTAATCACTTCAATTATGCCTTAATGCAATTAAAACAGATAATTAACTTTTTAGCATAATTAAATTTTCACATTCACATGTATAATAAATGACCTTTGTTTCAATTTGTGAAGCATAAAGTAAAGTACATAACCTACAAGACTCTTATATGTATAAAATATTGTATGTTTACATCTGTATACATGTACATTGAATATAGCTTTATTTAAATAGTTTGGCATAAATATATGATTACCTAAGGAAATATCTAGACTTCACAGTGGCAAATAACCTAAAGTCTTGCAGTATGGATTAATGGAAAATTTGTAGTATGGAATGAGTAACATCTGCCTTGCCTATTGTAAGAAACTGTTAATCTTCAACAGAAATTCTGTAAATAAGAATGGTCTGAGGATGAATAAAATCAAAATGTTTCAGGAGACAATCTCATTAAATGTATAAAAATAAACAATTTTCACTCAAATAATGTACTATGCAAAAGATACATTTAAACACATAGACATTAATATATTAAAATACAAATAGGCATATCTATTTTTCCTGTGACCTGACAAAAGCTACAGTTAGAAAATGGTGGTCATGGAAATTCACATAGATTATCTCTGTTTTGTAACTTTTTATTTTCCAGTGATCTTTCACTGAAAAGTCGTGATTGAAAATTTCAAATGTTACTCACTGTGATGTAAGGTCAGAGATAGGTTTAAAATATCCTTAGTTAAATTCTAAATTGAATACTAATACTATGAGATTCTAGCATGCATGTGTGTGTAAGTGTGTGGTATATACAATGTTACACAATAGCTATGTTAATATTCTTAGCATAAATGTAATAAACCTGATATAAGTTAATAAAACACAGCTCTTAGTTAATAATATACTTTGAAAGAAGCAAATAAAAAATGTTGATGACTTCATAATGTACATTTGATAATTAATCAGCCTGAAAGATATTTTTTTAGTAAGAAATGCATTCGATATTCTTATAAAGAAAAAGAATTATGGTAAACAATAAGGTGATATTAAATATTTTTATTTGTAGGGATATCTGATGGAATTAACAAACAACATCTAGGAAACCTTTTAACAGATTCACTGAAATGTTGAATAGACCTAATTATTTTCCTTATTTTGTGCAGAGTTCAATTAGCTATTTCTTTCCACATTTTGATGGCTGAAGTTGCTGAAGAGGTCAGTGAATCCAAGTGTTTGGATTTTATTTTTTTTAAGTTGTGCTTTCTCATCTTCATTTTGTAAGTATCTAGTTATCTCAGGTGGTTTTCCATCTAGGAGACATTGACTCAGCTCTTATATAGGAATGCACAGCAGAAGCTGCATTTCAACATCATCTTGCCTAGTGCGGTCATTCTGGCTCTGGTTTTGGTGATCTACTAGCATATGGGTTTTTGCTGTGTGGTTTCTAGATTCCCTTTGGCTAATTTGTGTTTCTGTGTTCCTTCTACCACTGTCTGCTTTAGGAATATAATTACTCTGCATTTGTGAGTTTGTTCTAGGTCACTAACTAAACTGATGAATCTCCTTGATGTGGATGCACCTGCCCGCCTGTCCACCTGGGATTTTGTTCACTCACCAATTTGCCTGCCTTGTCTTGCTTGCATTGTCATCCCAGATATTGGCCTTTGCTTCAACTTTGCTTCATGATACTACGTTGTGCACGTTTTTTCTTTGTGATGTTTCTAGTTGTCACTCTCATAGTATTATAGAGCATTTTAGTTATCAAACTTCTGGTGATAAGAAGCACAATATCCACCATGGAACTCATTTTCATTTTTGTTCCACTTTTTATTAAAATGTCTTTTCTTATTTTGAGTTTAAATTAGCTTATTCATATTTTTTTTCTATTTTGGTCTAACTGAAAATGAACATAATGTTATTAGTACATTGTAGACTATAAATGGTAATTTATGGTACTGGTAGCTATATTTATACCTCAAAGTTTTCAATTCACAAAGTTTTCTCCTCATGTATAATATAATAGTAGAGATTTAAAAAAAATTGCCTCCAACTTTAATGGAACTCATTATGCTCTAAAGTTAAAATTCCCCCATTCCTTCCTTTAAAGTTTATTTGGTATTTTTTTTTCATTCAAAAAATAACAGTTATTGCAGTAAAACACAATGCCTTTTAACTTTTCCTGTTAAAATGATCATTTTTTCCATTCTCTGTTTATTATTGAAGTAAACCCCACATGCATTTAATCCAGTTCCTGCAAGTTTATTTTAAATTTTATTGACCTGGAGTTTGCTCTGACTTAATATTTCAGACTATACTCATATGAATCACACATCCCTAAATTCTATTCATTTTAAATGTTAAAGATTTATATATTTCAACAGCTGGATGCATTTTAATAAAGTTTCTTACTCTTTTTCCCCTTTTAGTTTTTAAGAGATATGATTTTGGTTTTTCACAATCTTTATTTTATTCTTAACTTCATCTTCCAAGAATCTTATTTTTGGCATTTTCTTGATTAAATAGCTAAATTTTATTAAGATTTCGTATATCTATTGTAAATAAATTACTGGGAAAAACAGATATATATTACTGTCTATACCATGCTACACTTAGTTAATACTTGATGTTAGCTGATTTAGATTCTGGATTGAATTCATGTATAATATCTACCTATTAATAGATGTACAACCTATGTTTCAGTATGTTTCATGATTCTAGACTAAAATCAAGAAGCTCACTTATGAAAGCAAACTTTGTTGGTTTATTCATCTATATTTTGGAATTCATTTTTAAAAGTAAGGCATTTTAATGTACCACAAATAATAGTGTCTTAGATGAGGCTTATGAAATACAAAATTAAAAGAAGTTTGGACAGTTTGCTTGTCATGGAAATAAAGAATGAGATTTACTTTCAGCTATATTTTTAAATTAAAATATTTTTTCCCAATTAGTTATACATGACAGTAGAATGCATTTTGACACATCATACATAAATGGAGCATAATTCTCACTCTTTTGGTTGTACATGATGTAGAATCACACAAGTCATGTAATCATATATGTACATAGGAAATAATGTCTGATTCATTCATTTACCATCCATTTACTGCAAATGCCATAATTTTATTCTTGTTCAAGCTGAGTAATACTCCATTGTGTATATGAACCATGTTTTCTTTATCCGGTCATTTATTGAAGGACATCTAGGTTGGTTCTGTAGTTTGGCTGTTGTGAATTGTACTGCTATAAACATTGATGTAGCTGCGTCCCTGTAGTATGCTGATTTTAAGTACTTTGGGTTTAAACCAAGGAGTGAGATAACTGGGTCAAATGGTGGTTCCATTACAAGTTAAGAATGAGATTTCATAATATATGAGTTCTTATTAATGCAGGATGTATTAATTATTTTAGCTAATTGGCCATATCTAAACTTAAATATGCTAAAAGGATTGATTTTTTAATATTTAGACTAAATTAATATTTATATTCTCTGATTTACAGCCTTTCCCCCTAATTCAGATTTTTGGTAATTTGAAACATCCAAATTCAGTGTTTTAGGGCATATGTACCTCATCTTGTTAGTTTCCAAACTCCTCATAGCTACATTTGGAACTCGGTATTATCTTCTTCATTACAATTATTAAGAAGCTAAAACTCAAAAAGTGTAAGTAATTTGGCAAAAGTTACAGTTAAAAAATGGTGGTAATGAAAATTCACACAGATTATCTCAGTTTTGTAGCTTCCTCTTTTCTGGTGATCTTGATTTCATCCTTTCACATTGGAAGCACTTACTTCCATTTGCCCTTGACAATGGCAAAAACTGTAACCGCTGTCTAATCTCAATTTCAGTCACTTACTTTGTGAATCCCATTGCCTGTCCCTCTGACTAATTCTCTCCACCAGCAGAACTTTGACCCTCCAGAACTCAGTGGTTCATTGGTTCTACTATTTTTGTTCTTTCCCTCATTGTCCTTAAGTGTTTTCTTACTCAAGATTTATGGGTAATCAGAGTAGTGCTTACATACAACTCCCTTTTTCTCTCTGATTTGCCTTATTTATTTGGCAAATTTAACCCAGATTAAGTCCAATTTTCATCACTCTGAACCTGTATCCTTATAGGTGAATGTGGCTGGCGAAAAACAAACAAACAAAAACCAGAAAAACCACAGTCTTAGTAACTTGTCTCCTTTTAAATTCTAAATGGTTTCTGGTGATCATATTTTGTGTTTGTTTTTCATTATCATTCTTACTTGCCCAAGTACTATTTAAAATATTTTTCTTCTCTTTCCTTAACTTCTCTACATATTCAACTTCAGCACGTCATCTTGACTTCTGCTTTATCTAAATATCAAAGCTCTCAGAACAGAACCCCTAAGAACTTCTACCATTCTATCTGCCCATGCATTTATCTTGGTGGGTGAACATTTCACGTTGTCTGCTGTTACTAGGGTGAACATTCTGTGCTCTAAGGTAGAACCAAGACTTTTATGTGTAGCGTAGGTCCCAACTTCTGTCACCTACTCAGGGACGTCTCCAGTAATTCTCCCATCTATCTCCATTATCATTATTATTTTTTATTTCTCTGGTGATCATTTCATTAGCTTGCTTATAAAAGTTGGAACTGAACCCTTTTTTCCTGCAGCTGCTGCCTCATTTTTATCCTTGTCTTTACAGAAAAATGTCTTTGGAAGAGTCCCTTTTCTTGTTGTCTTCATTTTCTTTCTTTCTTTCTTGAACAGCTTCTCATTAGGTGTTTGCCCTGTTCAATGAAGTTGCTCTTGTGGAAAACACCAGTGACCTCCATGTTTTTCCCCAGCAGGCATTTCTCAGAACTCATCTCACTTGATTTACAAAGAGCATTTGACCAAATCAGTCACTCTTCCCTAGAAACCATTTTATACTTGGCATGTAAACTGTCACATCACCTAGTTCTCTTTCTACCCTCCCAGCTACTCTTTCCCTAGTCTTTTCACTGATCCACTTTTTACTCAATCATTTCTAAAGCTTAGAGTGGCTCAAGGCACAGTTTATTATTATTTGGATCTATTTTTTTCTGTTCCAACTTTCTATCAGCTGATGATCTCTAGAGATGGCTTTCAGCATCATCTTACTACTAATAGCTCTCAAATTTATATCTTTATTCTGATCCTCTCTTTTGAATTGAGAACAACATATCTAACTGCCAACTTGGAATTTGTTCTGGAACAAAATTAGGCTTGGAACTATGTCTACTTGGAATTCTAATGATAAGCATTTCAAAATTAATGTTAAAACCTAACCTCTACCTGGTTTCCCACAAGTACTCTATCCTTTGTCCTCATCTCCTTAATGACAATTCTCTTTTCAGGTTCTAGAGCTCAATATCTCAGCATAATCCTGAATGCCTCCCTTCCTGTCCCACTCTACAATAGCAAACCCTGATGGTTCAACTTTTGAGTAAATTTACTAACTTTCTATATCCTGAACTCAGCCACCTCTCGTTACTCCCAGTGCTGGTCCAAGCATTCCACAATTGCCCAACTAATAATCAGTATCCAGTATCCCTTTTTAATCAGTATCCAGAGAGATGATGCAAAATGTAAGTCAGATTATATCATTTCTCTTCTCAGTCAAGATGAAATTCTTATCATATGCAAAGTCCCATGTGATAAAACATACATTACGTCTCAGATATTTTCTGTCTCTGTCCTTTGTTTTCTATTTCTAACCAATTTTGTTTTTTCACTTCTCCTCACACACTCTAAGGAAGCTGATGGTTTCTCAATCAAGGTGTCTCATTGAATGTTACTCCTGCCTGACAAACTTCCCCAGATAAGTTCTGAGGACGAATTTCCCCATTTTCTTCAAGTCTTTACTGAAAGTTACCTCTTCATGTGGTTCAATCTTTCCTTTCTCAACGTTTTTGTCATCTACTTTATTCTTTTCTTTGTTGATCTAAAAACAAATTTATCATTTTTATTATTCTCTTTGCTTGAATGCCAGCTTCATGGGTATAGAAAGTATTGTTTTGTGCGTGTGTGTGTAGGGGGTGGTGGCGTTGGTTGTGTGTATATGTGCTGTTATTGACTTTTTCTCATTTTTATTGTTGAATCTAGAACAGTTTCTGGAACATAGTGAGTACCCAATAAATATTTGCTGAATAAGTCAATGCACAGATGAGGTAGAATTCTAATTTGGAACTATCCTGTTCCAAAATTTCAAACAATTTTGTTATTTAAATATTAATCGGCAATCAACTAAATAAATGCATTCAGTTCTGTGGTAGACACCCGAAGGCAAGCAGATAGAGTTTGTGTTCTTGCCAGAAAGTAGATAACAACAAGAGTAAATAGTAGAAGTTAGCAGACAATTAATTTCAATGGTGTCATACTGATTCCAAGTCATACGAAGGGGAAAATGGACAAGATATAAAGGAACCCACTACAGTTTCAAAGTGGTAGGGTTATTAACTGATTTAAGTGAGAGATGACATTTAGCTAGATTATGGAAACAAAGCATTACTTAGATTGAAAGAAAACTGGAGTCCTAACTGCTGAGAATGAATTAGGGTTGGGATTAGGGAACAAATTTTAATATTGCAGATGATGTTCCAAGAAAATTGCAAGGGAATTTAGACTTTATGTAGTGGTAAATAGAGAGCCAGAATGTCCTCACAGACCCAAAAGCTCACTATGTAATCAGGCTACCTGACTATTTACACTGGTAGAATCAAACACTTTGATGTTTTCCCATTTTTAAAAATATTTGTTGTTTTTAGATATATACCACAGTAGACTATATTTTGATATATTATACATACATGCAGTATAACTTACTCTAATTAGGATTTCATTCTTGTGGTTGTACATGATATGGCATTTCACTGGTTGTGTATTCATATATGAGCACAGGAAAGTTATGTCTTTTTCATCTTACAGTCTTTCCTATGCTCATTCCTTCCCTTGCCATCATTTCCCTTTGTGTAGTCCAATTAACTTCTATTCTCCTCCTCCCCCTATTGTGTGTTAGTATCCATCTACCAAAGAAAACATTCAACCTTTGTTTTTGGGGGATTGGCTTATTTTACTTAGCATGATAATCTCCAGTTCTGTTTACTGGCAAATGCCAGTTTCATTCTTCTTTATGACTGAATCATATTTCATTGCATATATACCACATTTTCTTTATCCATTCATCTTTTGAAGGGCACCTACATTTTTCCATAGCTTAGCTATTGTGAATTGAGTGCTATAAACATTGATGTGGCTTTGTCATTGTAGTATTCTGATTTTAAGTCTTTTGGGTATATACCAAGGAGTGGGATAACTGGGTCAAATGGTGGTTCCATTCCATGTTTTCTGAGGAATGTTCATGCTGCTTTCCAGAGTGGTTGCAGCAATTTGCAATCCCACAAACAATGTGGGAGTGTACCTTTTCCCCACATCCTTTCCAACATTTATTGTTACTTGTATTCTTGATAATTGCTATTCTGATTGGAGTAATATAAAATCCTGGTGTACTTTTAATTTTCATTTGTCTAATTGCTAAAGATGTGAACTTTTTAATATATTTTTGACCATTCGTATTTCTTCTTTTAAGAAGTACATGTCCCCCAGTTCCTTTGCTCATTTATTGATTGGGTTATTTGTTTTTTTTGTTATTAAGTTTTTTGAGTTCTTTGTATATCCTGGATATTAATGCTCTATCTTAGGTGCAGATGACAAAGATTTTTTTTAAAGTTATACATATACCATGATTCTTTTTAAAAGAAGTGCATCACTAATTGGACCTTTAGGCTATAACTTTATATTGTTAGTAGGCTTGATTTGTGCATTGTTCCTTATCTAGACACAACTTCTTTGGCATTTCTTATGTGTTAGTGCTTCTAATAGAGTGCCTTTTGTATCATCTCTTGGATTTATTTCAGGCTTCTTCTTTTTATCAAGATAAGATGAAAACTTCATTGTAAAAAAAGGGCGATGATTAAAACTTCTTTGGGTTCTTTCTAAGACAAAATTATCAGTAGCTCTGGGAGTATTAATCTGAAAGTTAAGTCGAAATCATATCAAAAACATTAGAAGAAAATGGATGCTCACTTACTTACAGAAGATGTTACTTTACTATATAGTAAAAAGAACTTTTATTTCTTAATGTTATTTGCTTAGTTTCCCATGTGTTCATAACCACCTATTACCTACTATTGACTTGTCTTTTCTTTGGTCTCAAAGAATAACGGAGGGACAGAACACTGACGGCAGTCATATCACACTCAAGGGGAAAGTAACAGCAGTACTGATACCATGCTTATTGAATTCTGGAAATGTGACTAAAATTAATATCGATATACATAAGACTATTTACAACAAAAGCTAAATGTTTCAAGAGGCCAGCTCACATGATTTCCAAGTCTCATGCATTACTGCCAATATATACAATAAATGTCATAGTTTTTCATGTTTCAATGGGTCTGGAAAGAGAAAAAAGATTTAAGATGCGATCGATTGAAAACATCAAAATAAATAAATATATGTTAGGAAAAAATAAAGCAATCTTTCCAAAAATTCTGCATTTGATTGTAGGATAATGGATAAGTTGGATAGAATGAATGAAACTATTGAGTTGCATCCTGGGGAGGAGGATGTATGGACAAAAGAGGATTTGGCTGATGATAAAATTGAAATAGAAGCAGATAATAAAAAATTTCATGCAAAATGATGCAGGTTCTTGAAGGCTTAGGATAATGTTAGGAAATGGACATCACTACAGGCAGCATGTGGCTGGCAGGTCTTCCTGCATGGACTGTCAGTTAAAATGCCACTTGTCATTTGCTGAAACTCCTACTTATTTCCTCACTGAACTTCAATTACTTAAGCCACCCAGTTACTTAAATGGTCTGTATTATTAAGCAACAGCTATAAAGTTTATTGGTTAATTATAACAAATATTAATAACAATGGTAGTAATAATAAAGTTGAGTATAATTGCATAATATGTTCTAGAATCATGTCCATTTTCTTTATTTCCATATTTTTCTGAAGACAATGCAGGTTTCACACAATCTTCTTGAATTAATGCAACCATATTTCTCCTGGCTTAATGCTTACCTCTCCTCAAAGTGAATTCTTTTCAAAGTGATTTTTTTTTTTTACTTTGTTTTTAAAAATGCACCAGGAACTTCTCATAATCCTTAGAATAAAGTGCAAAATCTTTTGAGGCTTACCTTACTTGTTCTAATGTGATCTTTTTTTCTTCTTCTTCTTCTTTTTTTTTTTTTTTTACTTTTCAGTTTTCGGCGGACACAACATCTTTATTTCATTCTATGTGGTGCTGAGGATCGAACCCAGCGCCCTGTGCATGCCAGGCGAGCGCGCTACCACTTGAGATACAAGAGTCATAGGATCCTCAAAGTTCATGTCACATGGGTAATGTGCCGATGTCATAACAAGGTTTAGAGGGAGGCACATCTCACACTAGAGCATGAACACCCAATCATCACGCTCATGAACCGAAGGATCTAATGTGATCTTTTCAGCTTCATCTCTTGCCGCCAAGCATCTGTCTACCCACTCACAACTTCACATTCTAGTTCCTTTCCTAACACACTTCCTTTAGTTCCTCGAATGTGTGATGCCTTCCTACTGATTTTCAAGGGGAGCCATAGCATAACTTCTCTGGAAGTCTTTATAAGACCATCCCAATTTACCAGGTCACACATACCTGCACCTAAGGTAAATAAGTATTTTTCCCCTATCATGCATTCATCACATCATACATTAAATAATAATCACTGGTTTAATTAATTTCTTTTCTCTCCCTAGCCTGCAGTTCTTAATAATTTCTGGTATCACAGACCTATTTAGCCTATTTAGCATTCAGATGAGGTCTTTAGTTCCCTTATTTAGAACAATGCTTTTAAGTGCATAAGATGAATTTCATAGGATTACAAAAAAAGTAATTCAAAGTATCAAAAACTAAATTTATGATATCACAAGCTATTTGCTTTTTATTCATGCATTAAATAATAAAATCTAACGGCATATCAATAAACAAGAAACTTAAAAATTAACATGAGCAAAATGGTATTTTTAGATATGAGCAACCCTACAATGACACACGAAATTATCTATGATATTTTTTTAATGTTTGATGAAGTTACAGGTGCTGCTAAAATTTCTGTGGTTTGTGACCTATATTCACAATTGAAATTAATGCTAAATTCTAATTACATGTTAAGAAAGATAAAAGATGTAATTAAAAGGTAATTATTTTTCCTATATGAGTTACAACTCCCCTCACTTATTTTAGGTTAAAACCCTGGTACTAGAACATTTACACTACAAGGACAGGTACCAGATCTGTCTTGTTTATCTTTGAATCCCTATTTGTTACTAAATAGCCATAGTAAACAAACACCTGCATCAGCTTCTATTCTAGATGCTGGAGGTAGAGCTATGCATAGGGCAAAACCCCATATCATGGGGCTTTGATTCTCGTGGGAAAGAAAAGTTTTCCTTAGCATGTCAAAGACACCCATACTGTTTATGAACTTGAGTGCTTCTCTTCTGCTTTGTCTTCTAAGATCAGTAAGTGCCTATAAATACATACTGTAATAGTTTTTAATCAACTACGGAATTTCTGAATTAATTGACTAACAGAGCATTTTAAAAAAAATGCACACTGTCATAACCGTTGGCTACATTTAGGGATACTGGACATAAAGAGTTTAAGTCCTACATCTCTGTTCCCTGATTCACATGATTCTCCCTATTTTAAGTGCCTACTGCTCTGGTTACCTTCTACCTTTTCTAGCTTCACATATCACTTACTCTGGGGAGAGTTCTTTCGATTCTTTCCACACATCTTCACCATTCTGATTAGTATCCTTTTCTGGTTTTCAAACAGCAGGTTGATCAAATGTCAGGGACACTCGACTACTGAGCCACATCCCCAGTCCTATTTTGTAGTTTTTTTTAATTTAGAGACATGGTCTCATTGAGTTGCTTAGTGCCTCGCCGTTGCTGAGGTTGGCTTTGAACTCGCAATCTTCCTGTCTCAGCCTCCCAAGCAGTGTGCCACCGTGCCTGGCCAAATGTCTATTTTTGAACACTTTACAGACAGGAGTGAAATTAACTGCCAATGTATTCGTGTCCCCATTTTGCTTCCCCCCGACTCCATGATCCTGTGTCTGCTAAAGCTACAAGGCCCTTGACAAAGCAGGGCTATTGCTCCACCCTCTGAAAAACTGCAACCAAAATTTTACGGGGAGAACAATTTCACAGGAGGCTTTCTAATTTGAGAACATCCTTTCTTGCTTTATTAAGAAAGGTTTAAAAGTCCATTTTCAGAGGGGTAGAAGAGTCCTGCATTTAAAGATCTCAAAATCTTTTAAAATTGACAAAATGTGTACATTTTGAAATCTTGATGTGGGATTCTATGGGACTGTCTCTTTGATAGAGTAGGAGACAGACCATTTACAGTGCTTTGTCTGATCCAGGACTCCAAGGAGTGGTTGCCCAGTACTCTTACCATCCCTGGGAAACAGTATAGTACCCAGCACAAGGTGGTTCTCTATAAATGTCTCCTCCACAGAACCAAGGTGTATTTAATAGGATCATGAAATTTATTAGCTTGCTAGCAGAAGAATCTGTTTTTCTGGTAAGAATGTGTGCTTTTCCTAAATACGAGAATAAAGGAAACTTTGAGACTATGATACGACTTTACATGTATTGCTTTAAGTTTCAATAATTCAGTTTCTGAGTCAACAAGAGGGCTAATAAACAACGTATCTGTATGTTGAACAAATCTGGTTGGCAAACTTTTATAGACCAGACAAAGGCCCAGATTTAGTATTAAATATCAATTTAGTGTCCATCTCCTGATTTAGACTATAAACCAGTTGAAGAGCAGGTCTAAACTCATTAAATGACATTTATTGATCTGAACACTTTAGATAAAAATCTCAGTTAAAATTTAAAATTAAGCCAGTAGATGCAAGAATAATGGTTATGTATAGTGACTAAGTGCCTTTCCTTTTATTGATAATTATGGAAGAAATAAGAAAATATTTTCAGATATTTTATAAATATATGTTGCTAATTTGAAAAACTCACATCACCAATGTAGAGATAATGCATGCAAAAATTGTTGGGGAGATTGAACATGTATTAGGGTTATGATTAAGCACTTTCCATATGAAAAGGATCTAATTTACTCTTGACAAGAACTTTCTAGAAGGAATGATGCTTTTTATGACATACACACCCCCAAATTGTAATTGTAAGGTGGGAAGATTTTGTTACCACTTTTAATGTCTAAAACTTATTCTCTCCCAGGAACTTTCTTGCATAAATTTATGCAAAATAAATTGCATATCTGACTAAAGCCACACCTCTTGCAAATTACTTTTTATATTTGAGCATACTTAAAATATTTCCTAGATAATTTAAGTCTTAGCTCTTGATGTTGGTTTATTTCTTGTTGCACTTTATGTCTACTTTGTCATACTCTACAGCCTGGGGTTGACTTCTATCCTACAAACTTAATAGTCGTATGCAGTTCAGAATTAGTTTATTTCTGCTTTTCACATGAGAATATCCAAGTATAATTGCACTCTTTCACATTCCTGAAATGTTTTCCAAATGTTTTTAACATGCAAAATTTATAAGTAATATTTAAAAAGTGTTCTGTTACCTAAGGGAAAGTGATGTTACTGTTTATATTTTCATTTCAGCCAACATTAAATCAGTTCTGTCTGAACTCCTGTCACGTCTTATGTATCCTCAGAATCTCTCCAGCTCTCTCTAGCTCCTATTGGTCATTCTGGGATAAATACTTAATTATTAAGTTTTAGAACTGATGACATTACCCAAATGCAAATCACTTTGCCATTAAGTTTCTAATATTAAATTCAAATGAATATTTAACTGACAGCAAAATTCATACTATTATGATGTCTTTGGACACTGGATGTATCATCTTCCAGTATTGTCTATGATGACAGAATCTTCTGTGAACTGAGCCAGGTCATTCCATTTGGATAGTTGAAAGGGCCACTGAATGATTAATATTGTGCTGAACACATTTTTTTTGTGCAGT
This sequence comes from Marmota monax, assembly GCF_021218885.2. Classification (NCBI taxonomy): domain Eukaryota; kingdom Metazoa; phylum Chordata; class Mammalia; order Rodentia; family Sciuridae; genus Marmota; species Marmota monax. The sequence goes on from NW_026692132.1 coordinate 7,954,406, forward strand.
TATATGCTCCAAGTAGTTAATAAGACTAAATGTGACGAAATCTTGGCCCTTTGGGGCATATTCAGTAATTGGTAAAGAGAAACAATCAAGGAGAATTCAGGAGTGAAATGGAGGTAGTCTTCTCTACAATGAATATGGAAGACTCACATGCATATGTCTAGATATTTTAACCTTTAAAATTATATTTGAAATAATGTCCATGTCCTCTACATGAGGACACACTGAAATATGCAGCAAAGTATATATTAAATTCAAAATCATTGATTTTTGAGAACAATGCACAAAGCAGACTGCATTTGAACCTGTTAATAGTGATAGATATTCAAACACATATCAAAATTACTTCTCTTTATCACTGAGGAAATAACTTAACTTTGGTGATTATCTTTGAATCTTTTTAAGCTGCACTATAATTCATAAATGTTTTTTTTTTTTTTTTTTTTTTGCTATTTTAAGCTCTGACCAAACAGCTTCTGATATCTCCTACATTAAATGAGCCAGCTTAGGGGAAAGAAAAACAAAATAAAACAATCCTCAGACATGATCAGCAAGAAGGCCATCTGGGCTAGAAGCTCCCTCAGCACTTTCAGGGATGGATCAGTTGAGCTCATCATCCACCCAGTGGGAGGGCAACACTCAGAGCGGCCACTGGATCTGCTGACACAGACTCTATATGATGATAAATAGAGTGGAATGCTGCCAATATGAAGAGGGTTTTGCAATGGACAGCCAAGGTTCTTCAGGGCAGAAAAGTAAACAAATGATCAAGCCAGAGAAAATGTAAATGGAGGTATATATGGTTCCTCATGCAATGATTTGTTATTTAAACTTGCTTGTCCAAAACTTTGCTCTTCTCATCATCATCTTCAGATCTCAAAAAAACTTTTTTTTTTTTTTTTTTGGTACACCAAAGCATAAAATTTAAAGTGTCAATAGTTACACGATAATTCTCCTACATCTTGCATACCTGTATAATGCCTCCATGAACTGCCATATTTTTCTATTTATAGCATTGTATCTTATCCTTTTAGTTTTCTATCTTGAGACAGAAAGGTGGAAAGTAATGGAAGAATGGTGCACAAGGGCACAGGGTAATATTAGGGATGCTTCATGTTTTGTTATTAATGCATTGTGCTTGACAGGGTAGTTTCAAAACTGGAAAGTGAGCTATAGAGGTAGCATGTCATGTGAGTAGCCTGGGAGAAAATAACTAAGCTCATAGATCACTTGCTACTGGGGTCTGAAGTTCAGGATTGGGCAACACATGTATCTCTCCTTAGTGATTGACAGAGCAAAAGAGACTTTCAGACAAAGCTTGATAAACAGATTTGTTTCACAGTGTTGGCACTGAATAACTGAAGCATGACATACACCAATGTGCGTTGGCTTCTGTAAAGGTAACATGTCTTTCTGATAGGTTAGCTAGAGAAAACAGTTTGTATAGTAAACGGATGCAAAAAGGGGAACAAAATAAAGAAATCTGGAGAAGTTCCCACCCTGCTTGTGGTTCTTACCAATGCAGGTGGAAGGAAAGAATGAATTATCTTCTCTCTGATTTTGGTAGGCAGTTTTGCATTTGGAATAGCTAAAGGCATTTCATAGCTGTGTGAGAATGATAGAAAAAAATTCTGCATTTGTCTCCTCACTTGCAGAGGCATAAAGTCCCCTTGTGTGACTCAGACTGCCTTGATCATCCATCAGTGTTGCTGTCCACTCTGTTTTAAATAGGAGTGCTTCAGAAGAAGCGGCCTATTCTTCAAATTGACATTTAGAACTGTTAAGAATACCACAATGACTTCACTTAGCAATTTTTTTGTGCTGCTTCTTTTGATCAGTAAAGTCACCCTGAGCAACAATGAAATTAAAGACATTCATTTAGAGAATCTGCTTATGTAAGCTTAAATTTAGCTTCAACAGGTCAGGATATTATCTTTTGTGTTTTTCTTTTAAGTAATGTCAACAGAAATAAGGCTCTAATTTCCAGCTGAAAAAAAAAAAACCTGATGTCTAAAGAGGTAGAACTGCTCTTGGTCAGAGGGAAAGTTCATTAATGGCCTCTTGGATCCAACACAGAGAAAGCAGATTATGTTGAAAGAACAAAGCAGAAGCAAGAGGACCCACAGCCTGCCTCTGAACACTTTGAACATCTGTTTAAATATGCATTTTGGTTGGCGGACGTAAGTGTTAGATTCGTATTAGTTTTTTCATGTCCTAGATGAATTCAGAAAAGGTAAAAAGAAATGGGAACCCGAGTCATGGAAAGCTTCCTCAGCAGTCTAAGATCTAACACAAACCTTGAAACCACCGGAAGAGTCTATTTTTCAGGGCCTCTATAGTTGCAATTCCACATCATATCAAGGAATTTACTTCTTAGTTTGTTTTTCATACCCTTTATGTCTTTTAGTCATTATCAGTTCTACCTGTAAAGTAACAAAGTTTAGAATCTGAGTTTTTAAAATATTTACTCTTTAATTACATTTTATCTTCAGAATGAGGGTGAGATTCATTAGATAGTTTCATATAACTGTGTGTCACCAAATATCTAACTTCCACTTTTGGTTATAGACATTTTAGTCCTAAATCCTAATTCTGGAGAATTCTACCATTAACTGTTCAATTCACTTAATGTGATCTTCATGTCACTGTCTAGATTTCATATGCATATATTTTATCAACACTCAAAGATTTTTCCTTATTTCACTACCAGTTTGTGTTTTTTTTTTTTTTTTCATCTAATGAATGTCTTAAGTTTAGAACCATCAGGTACATTTTTTTTTTTTTTAGGTTGGGTTACATTTTTTGGGATTGGATTAAAGCACATGAAAGCCATTTTGTATATAGCATGTTACAAAAAATGAATTTAATGGGGATGTGGCTATTCAACTGAACATTATGCTGAACCTTATCTTATTGTCAACAGTTCTATTTGGTTTTAGTTTATGAATGAAGCCTGGGCTAATTCCATGCCTTCCTTTCTTTACTGTGAGGGGGAATGCTTGCTTGTAATGGATAGTCAATCCATAGCTGTTCATCAAATAGGAGCATATTATCATGAAGACTTAATTTTAGTGCTAATATTAATAAAATGAATACTGAAACCAACCAACCAACTACCCAAAGCTGAGGACACTGTCAAATCCATCTTTTTTTATTGAGGAAACAAAAATATCCAAGCAACATTTTTTTGTATGTATCAATAATCTGAAATGATGCTGCTGGCCTTCAGTTCTCTTGTTTCTGAACTTGCAGCACAGATCTATTACATAGAACTCTTTTTCACCACATACAGACTCTTTCGTGCTGTTTATAGAAAGCTCCCCTTGTCTTAGACTTCTCTAAACTTTCTGACTACAGGGACAATATCTGATGTTTTCTGTATGTTTCAGAGAGTCTATGGTAGCTCTACCCAAACAATGCAGCTTTATAAAATTTTAATTGATTGGGGAAAAATAATCACCATTTCTCATTTACTGAGTCTATCCAAATTTGCATTATAAAAACTCACATAGTAAGTTATTATTGACTCTGAGTGTGAATTTATCATAGAGTCAAATGCCTTTAGACCTCCAGCAAAAGAGATGGTGAACAGTTCTGGAGCCAATCTGAGATCAGTGTTTAACTAACTACCTTCAGTTTACAGAGACTACTTAGTCCCTAGCCTGGCAGTTTTGTTTTATTTTCAGACCAGAGTCCTCTGCCACACACATGCGTCACCAAGTCCCCAATGAGGCCAAGAAGCATTGATCCAGCGTGAGGCGCTGAAGTGGTGCTGCATGTGGTGTTGGCATCCTTCAACCCAGATATCAGCTCAGACAGAAAGAATCACCCAGATTCCTGGAACAAACTGGGTCCCGGTGATCAATACTTGGTCAGTGTGGATTATAGCAAACTGAAAAAAGGCAGGGTAAGACTTCTAAATGAAATGTTTCCTGTAAGACTGCATAGAATGAAAGCCTCCCAGAAGCCTTCCACACTTTTTTTCACTAACTCAGGAATATTTCTCCTTTAAAAGGAAATTATACTGATTTGTTGGAGTTTCTTATACTAATTAATAAATATCTGAAACTTAAATAAAAGTCTATGTCTTGCTCTACCCTGTTAGGTGGAGTCTGTCTAATCTTTTCAGAAGAAAGACAGAATGACCAGCACTGTGAAGCCTGAAAGATGAGTGAAGGAAGAGGGTGCTGTCAGCTCTGTCCCGAAGAGGGAGAGCAATGCCCTGTCCTCCTGGTGTGCGTGCTGGTTTGAGAGCCATTTGTTTGTGCTGAAGGAGATTTCTCTCTTTGCTGTGGAAGGCCATTTCTCTTTTCTGAAAGCCCAAGATGAGCCATAACAGCATGTTTGCAGTCTAATTCACAGTGGAATAGCTAGAGTGGTTCAATTAAAACCGCTGTTTTGTAGATTAAAAATCCTAACATGGCTTTCCCTGCAGAGTAAGGGCAACATTACTTTTAAGCTTACCTACAAAAACCAAAACCAAACCAAACTAAACCAAAACAAAACCCCCAAATCCCATTTTAATAGAATACTTTGCCTGGGGGAAAATATTCCCCTCTCTGTACTAAATCAGAAGAGAAAGAATAGAGTATATATTTTATTGTATTTGTCTTTCAACCTCCAGAATCTAGTACACACATAGTACAGAACCCTTATACAACTATTTTTTTTTTGGTTAAATGAAGGAATGATTGATTTGTCAGTCTTGAATTCAATTTTATATATATATATATATATATATATATATATATATATATATATATATATATATATATTTGATACTGGGGTTTGAACCCAGAGGCACTTAACCATTGAGAAACATCCCCAGCCTTTTAAAATTTATTTTGTTTTGAAACAGGGTCTTGCTAAGTTGCTTTGGAACTCACTAAGTTTCTGAGGCTGGTTTTGAACTTGTGATCCTCTTGCCTCAGCCTCCTGAGCCACTGAGATTACGGGCATATGCCACTATACCCAGTTAATTTATTACTTTTATCTTAAAAATTACACAAGGGAAACTACGAATAATAAAGCTAAATGTTTCACAAATTAATGGTATATTGAGACATAAAAAATCTATATTTCTCAGTAGACTCAGTTTGGAAATTTGCTATAATGAGTGAACCTAAGAAGAAACAACTTACTGCCTCAACTCCATCATGACTTGAGAAAATTCTCTGTAATAAAGATTTCAACTTAATAGTATATTCTTGAGAATCATAATGGGGCTTAGATATTTTATACAACATTGTCATAAATTGCTGGTCAACAGCAGATATTTCCTTCTAGGCATGGATACTCTTATACTAATCAATACATTGCAATTTATAAAGATTAAAGAAGGAGTTTTCCATTTTCCTTTGTTTTAATTATTTTATTTTAGTACCAACATAAAATATGGATAATAGCAATTAAGAGGGGTTATGAAATATGATACAAATAACATTCTGCTATCATATAACCCTGAAGATATGAGATGCCTTGATCCATATGTACATTTCCTATGGGAGAGACTATGATTTAAAAAATATTAGAAGTTCAAGATACACCAAAACATGTCTAATTCATGTGTTAGGAATGTGTGATGGTGATGATTAGTCATGACTCCCAAAGAAACACTTTGGGTCCTTCTGACATTTTATAGCAATCATTGAAATCGATCCTAAATTGTGTCCTATTATTTATCATTTTTCACTCCACCTTTTTATAATGTCTTGCTTATTCTTCATTTAATAATGGATAAAATGAACTGTATTGCCTTTCAGACTGATATAATCAATCAACCTAATAGCAATAACCAGTTTATGCATATTTATTTCCAGATGCAAAATACGTTCAGTATGTATTGGTGAATTTCACCTCATTTATTTCTCACTTCAAATGAATAAGTTTTGAATTTTCAAATAAGAAAACTGAAGTTTATGAAGATTACTTGCTTTCTGAATTACTTGCTTTCTGAATCCCCATATCTATAGTATGCACCAGCAAGAACCTGGGCTTGGAAGCAGGATTCCTGCGTTTGAATTTTGGTACAGGATGAGTTGGGGGATGAATTAGTTAATTTATATAGAACCTTTAAACAGTAGATATAATATTAATTGGGTTTAATACATGTTGATTTTATTATTATTACTTCACGTTTTTCAAACCCAGTATCCAGAATCAACCCAAATGCCCAAGACTGGGGATTCCTCAGAGTCACTGAATCAGAATCTCTAATTTAAGAATCATGACTGTATTCTTCCTAGTAACTGATATTGATCTTTTAAAAAATCATTTTTTCTTTGCAAAAGATGATAGGTTCCATTTAGCAATTTTTTTCCCTATGACACAGGTCTTATTTATGCTAGCAAATATTTAATAAGAAGCATAGTATGCTTAAAATTTTAAATATAAACTATACTGAGGAACAGGAGAATAGGTGATTTGTACAAAAAACATATGAAATTTCAAGAAGCCCAAGCCAATCCACCATTTACTAAATATTCACTAATCATTAAATAGCTCTTATTCATTCAACACATGCTAACCACCTAGCTTCTAAGGCCTAGCACTGTGCTAATCACCAGAGTGACAAAGAAGACTCCTGCACTCACAACATTTTAACAGTTTAATGCTCAGATTTGAAAGCATATATTGCCTTGAATATTTTAACAAATATGTATTTTGAATAGCTATTGATCAAAGCTATAGATTGTAGACATATATAAATTATAGGAATATTGAGGTGTCTACAGGAAATGCTTTTAAAAGTCTTTAATTCTGATTATAAGATCAGCAGCTTACATTGTAGTTAATTTTCTTAAACATTATAGGAATGCATTTATGGGAAAGTTAATAAGACTAATAACAACTACCATAACTTTCACAGTGCTTATAATGACCCAAGTACTATTCTAAGCACTTTTTTTTTCACAGATGTACTCAATTTTCCAAAATAACCATGTGAAGAAGGGAGTATTCTTGTCTGTATTTGACCTGTGAAGCTGAGGGACCAAGAGATGAAGGAATCCAAAGCTGCACAAGTATAAAAGACAAAGTCAGGAGGAAAATGCAGGCAGGCGTGGACCCAAGCCCCTACTCTCCAACAATCCTGTTACATTTAAATGCCCACTTAAGAGATTAATCTGTTCCAATGCATCTTTACATAGTCAAGTAATGTACAAGTATATGCTTGTGTGTTTTCTCACATTAATTCTTTCTGGTGATCTGAGAGTTTCAGTCATGAAATAGACTGGTAAGATTTGTACATACACCTTCACACATGTGTACACCCACATATATAACTAGAAGCTGTTTTATTTTTTATTATTTCAAGCTGTCATTTTTTTTTGAATAGCACAATTCATAAAATGTTTTAATACTGTGTGTAAAAAATTTCCAGTATAATTTGAAATTTCAACTATGTCAGGAAGAAACATATGGATAATAAAGAGGAACTTTGCAGCGTTTCTGATGAGCAGCTGTTCTGGTTGGTTGCATCCTTCCTTAGGATGACCGTTATTGAGTCTTTATACTTCTGCACTGGCATTATGCTGCTCTGAAAGGAATTCAGAATTATCCGAATGAATGGAAAGAGATCTATCTGTGTGCAATTGGATAATTCCCAGTGTAACAGCTGTGTGGGGCTAAGACTGAAAGTGACTCTGGAAATGAGATTATGTGACTTTGTGTTCCCTTCATTTTGCATTTCAACTTTCCTAAGTGTTTGGGAATTGCATACATTAAATTGTTCCTACAAGTTGAGTTCAGAATACCTTTTAGTTCACTTCAGTGGTAAAGCTAATATGTAAATTTTCTTTTCTTCATTGACAGTTATATATGTGGGGACAAAAAAACATAGTACAAGAATTTTCTCCCTGGATTATTTTACTCTTGATTCTATTCCAGGGCAGCATAGAATTATTAATATACGTATAAGCATAAAATTTGGTGTTAGAAGATCTCAATTTTATATTACTCTTTTAGTAAAGTGGGCATAACCTTTATTAAACAGCTCTTGGGAGTCAGACAGTCGATTGCATGTTGATAAAAGTTTACATTTTCTTTTTTTTTTTTAACTTAATCCTCAGCTCCTCCTGATATTTAGGAAGTTGAGTAAACATCTACAAAGTGCTGAAGTCAGAACCCAAACCTGAGCCATGTCTGTTCAAACCCAAAGCCCTTGACCTTCCAATAACACACTACAATTGCCCATCCTGTTCACAAACAATCATTCTGGGCTTAAGCAGAGGAGGAGAAGTGGGGAGTTTCCAAGATCTACCTATAAGTGATCAAATCCCTACCCACTCCTGCTTAGTTAAGTTGCCAAGTTAAGGTAGTGCTTCCTACAACTTGAGAAATCACAGACCCAAAGAAGATCTTTAGACTTCCAGGAGTCCATGGATACTAATGTTCAGAAACATCATCTTGAAAAGCTGAATGCTTTAACTTTACTTTCTGTTTTAAGGCAGTGTAACTGAGAATAAAAATCTATAAAGTGACAGAAACACTGAAACTATACACTACTTGTTTACAAAGGGATCCATAATAAGCCTTTACTAATTTTCTGTTGTTTGATTGGAATGAAAACACCCATTTTAAAAGTCTCGAAGAAGTTTATAATTTCTGATATGAAAACTTTGGGATATGTAATTTTGTTTCTAAGAAACTGTAAACATCAAACAGTTACCATGGCAGGTAGTACATTTATTCAGAATCATCTATTTGACACTGATTAATTTGTGAGATTACTTAGTAAATGTCTAGCACAATCCTGAAACAATGAGACAGAGGACAGAAATGAGTGAAATCTCTGCATCGCAATGGATCTTGATAAGGAAATAGATCAGAAAACTCAAACCCAGGACACCTTTATCACCCTTGAACTGACCATACAGGTCTCAGATTCAGCTAGGGAAACAGGTTGTGAGCTTTCATCCATGCTTTGGAAAAGATGAATTTTTCTGGGCATCATTTTCTGTTTCAGATTTGTTTATTTCATACTTAACAAAGGGGTTCTGTCTCCTCTGAATCCTTAAGCAAAAGTTCCTCAATTAACTTTTGTTAATTTGTAAAATAAACAAATCTGCAGTGAAGAAATAAATGCCTCCTTTTTTTTTTTTTTTTTTTTTGAGTGGGCGAGTGTTCTTATTTTAACTGCTCTTTCTAGGCCAGCTGGGTATGATTTACTCTTGAGTTCACTAGGACTTGAAAAGTAAGTACAAATTACAGTGCATATTCTAGCCTATCTAATTCCTGTGAGTTTAGAAGTGATTTTTAAAAGAAGGATGACTCAAAATCCTACCTACCTATAAATTAGAAGAATATCAATGAGATAACATTTTTCCCCCCTCTAGGAACGAAAATTAATTCTACATGAAAATAGTAACTTTGGCTTTCCACCGAAGCAAAATTATTAACATTACAAAATGAAATGTACCCTGGAAAGAGTGAATCAGGAAAAGGAAATAGGTAAGCAATTTATTTATCTAGAAACTTCATCTGTGATAAAAATGAAATTTAGGTTCCAAACCACAGGAAGACAACCAGAGGAGCCTGCTATGATAAAGGCAGTGGAATAACCAGGAGATTCAGAGACAATATCTCTGTTGGAGTCCCCATACACAAGAATGGAGGTGGTGGGGTTGAGGGGGGTCCTGGGAGGCAATTTCAGGTTGTGGCAAGGTCCCATGGAAACTCCAGGCAAATGAAAAAGTGGCAAAAGGGGATCCCAGGGGAACACGTGCTTCATGTTTGACTAATGCAGACGTTTCCAGATGGGTTGAGGTAAATGTTAAATGGGGAGAAACAAACACAATTCTTCAAGTTCCTATAATTAAATCAGTACAAATAAAGTTCAGCAGTTGTTAGCAATTTGAATGTATAGGGATCAATCTTGAAATTGACTTAAAAAATCAAATCATTTCTCCCTTTTGGTGGAATGAAATTGACCAAATTACGCTATGTACATAAATAAATATACCATAGTGAATTTCACCTTTGTGTATATCTAAAAATCACTAATCAAAAGAAGAAAATCCTATGATGAATAAATAGAAGGAAGTTCAGTAGCAGAGAGGAAGGGGAGCCAGGGATTAGGAGGGGAAGGTAAGGAAACACTGGGGACTGAAGTGGAGCAAACTATATTGCATGCACGTATGATTATGTCTAAATGAACCCCAATATTATATATAACGATACACTAATAAAATAACAACAAATCAAATCATGACCTTTTTCTTCCACTGCTCAAACATGAGTCAAATAATAATGGCAACTAATGAGATGAATTAGACAATGTTGACATGAATTAAGAGGTTGAATACCTTCAATTGTGATATGTAAGTGTATATAAAACAAAGGTTTGACAGTAATTTCCTGCTATTTTTGTTTTGTCACTTTAAACTGTTCATATCTGGAAAATAAGACGGTTATTTTGGAAGACAAGCAAAAAAAAAAAAAAAATGCTAGTATTTTGAGTGTGCCAAGCTCCTGAAAACTAACATGCATAAATTTTCATTGTTGATTTATGCTTATGCTTAGTTTTCTTTCAATTTATTTTCTAAGCCTTGTAATACACACCCACACATCAGTATGGAAGCAATAAGAAAGGAGAAGAACCATTACTTCTAGCAAGGCTTTGACTTTCAACAGTAGCAATATTTTTACTCTAGTTTATATCCACAAATTAAAAAATCTTAACTTTGAAACCTCTTACTTTTCTTTTTACACAATCCCTAAAATTGAAATAAACTTTAAACATATTTATGAGCAATATTTAAAGCTCAATTTGAAGTGTGAGCTAAATTTCTCTTGCAGTAGTAGAGAATCATGGAATATATCTGTATGAGCACAGATCTTATTCATTGACGATAGGTATTCTATAGTTGGAATGTTGAATAATATTTCCATTTCATAAAACAGAGATTCTTAACTAATTTATCAGAGATACATTTGGTCCCTGGAATGTGGTGAGCCGCTTCTGCCATTTCTGCAGACTATGGTCGCCTGCATGGTTTTTCACCACCCTATGAGAAAGCTCCACGTGGCAGCTTCGCATTGGGGCTTGAAATGCTTTATTAAGGCTGGGAGGGGCATCCGAGGGAGAGAAGAAGAAATATCAAAGGCCTGAATAAACTGCTGAAAGAAGATTCCTGAGTTGCGTCTTCCTTGCGGGCAAGGGGTCGCGACACTGGAAAAGTTCATGCTTGTTGTTCACATCTGCTACTTTTATGTCTTTTGCTGACACCAGTGCCTAAGTCATGCATCAGTTTTTCCAATGGTCTGTAACTTGGCTTTTTTTTGCCCCTTTTCTTGGTAAGTGGTAAAGTATGAATTCTTAATAGTTATGGGGGAAGACTAATTATAAAGAGACCAGTGGGTGTATCTTTGACTCAGTGTGTTGCAACTTATCTTCCTAAGAATGGTCAAACCTTTGTAATTCCACTCTCCTGATATTTTTTTTTATTTGTTTCAAATTTATTTCTTAAACCACTTGATCATTTTTAATTTCTTTTTTTAATTTAATTTTTTATTGTTGGTTGTTCAAAACATTACATAGTTCTTGACATATCATATTTCACACTTTGATTCAAGTGGGTTATGAACTCCCATTTTTACCCCGTATACAGATTGCAGAATCATATCAGTTACACATCCATTGATTTACATGTTGCCATACTAGTGTCTGTTGTATTCTGCTGCCTTTCCTATCCTCTACTATCCCCCCTCCCCTCCCCTCCCCTCCCCTCCCCTCCCCTCTTCTCTCTCTACCCCCTCTACTGTCATTCATTTCTCCCCCTTGTATTATTTTTCCCTTTCCCCTCACTTCCTCTTGTATGTAATCTTGTATAACCCTGAGGGTCTCCTTCCATTTCCATGCAATTTCCCTTCTCTCTCCCTTTCCCTCCCACCTCTCATCCCTGTTTAATGTTAATCTTCTTCTCATGCTCTTCGTCCCTACTCTGTTCCCAGTTACTCTCCTTATATCAAAGAAGACATTTGGCATTTGTTTTTTAGGGATTGGCTAGCTTCACTTAGCATAATCTGCTCTAATGCCATCCATTTCCCTGCAAATTCTATGATTTTGTCATTTTTTAATGCAGAGTAATACTCCATTGTGTATAAATGCCACATTTTTTTTTATCCATTCGTCTATTGAAGGGCATCTAGGTTGGTTCCACAGTCTTGCTATTGTGAATTGTGCTGCTATGAACATCAATGTAGCAGTGTCCCTGTAGCATGCTCTTTTTAGGTCTTTAGGGAATAGACCGAGAAGGGGAATAGCTGGGTCAAATGGTGGTTCCATTCCCAGCTTTCCAAGAAATCTCCATACTGCTTTCCAAATTGGCTGCACCAATCTGCAGTCCCACCAGCAATGTACAAGTGTACCCTTTTCCCCACATCCTCGCCAGCACTTGTTGCTGTTTGACTTCATAATGGCTGCCAATCTTACTGGAGTGAGATGGTATCTTAGGGTGGTTTTGATTTGCATTTCTCTGACTGCTAGAGATGGTGAGCATTTTTTCATGTACTTGTTGATTGATTGTATGTCCCCCTCTGAGAAGTGTCTGTTCAGGTCCTTGGCCCATTTGTTGATTGGGTTGTTTGTTCTCTTACTGTCTAATTTTTTGAGTTCTTTGTATACTCTGGATATTAGGGCTCTATCTGAAGTGTGAGGAGTAAAGATTTGTTCCCAGGGTGTAGGCTCCCTATTTACCTCTCTTATTGTTTCTTTTGCTGAGAAAAAACTTTTTAGTTTGAGTAAGTCCCATTTGTTGATTCTAGTTATTAACTTTTGTGCTATGGGTGTCCTATTGAGGAATTTGGAGCCCGACCCCACAGTATGTAGATCGTAGCCAACTTTTTCTTCTATCAGACGGCGTGTCTCTGATTTGATATCAAGCTCCTTGATCCATTTTGAATTCACTTTTGTGCATGGCGAGAGAAAGGGATTCAGTTACATTTTGTTGCATATGGATTTCCAGTTTTCCCAGCACCATTTGTTGAAGATGCTATCCTTCCTCTATTGCATGCTTTTAGCCCCTTTATCAAATATAAGATAGTTGTAGTTTTGTGGATTGGTTTCTGTGTCCTCTATTCTGTACCATTGGTCCACCCGCCTGTTTTGGTACCAGTACCATGCTGTTTTTGTTACTATAGCTCTGTAGTATACTTTGAAGTCTGGTATCGCTATACCGCCTGATTCACACTTCCTGCTTAGCATTGTTTTTGCTATTCTGGGTCTTTTATTTTTCCATATGAATTTCATGATTGCTTTCTCTATTTCTACAAGAAATGCTATTGGGATTTTGATTGGCATCTCGATAGTTGCGGAAAAAGCATTCGACAAAGTACAGCATCCCTTTATGTTCAAAACTCTAGAAAAACTAGGGATAACAGGAACATACCTCAATATTGTAAAAGCAATCTATGCTAAGCCTCAGGCTAGCATCATTCTGAATGGAGAAAAATTGAAGGCATTCCCTCTAAAATCTGGAACAAGACAGGGATGCCCTCTCTCACCACTTCTGTTCAACATAGATCTCGAAACACTGGCCAGAGCAATTAGACAGACGAAAGAAATTAAAGGCATAAAAATAGGAAAAGAAGAACTTAAATTATCACTATTTGCAGATGACATGATTATATACCTAGCAGATCCAAAAGGGTCTACAAAGAAACTATTAGAGCTACTAAATGAATTCAGAAAAGTGGCAGGCTATAAAATCAACACGCATAAATCAAAGGCATTCCTGTATATCAGCGACAAATCCTCTGAAATGGAAATGAGGACAACCACTCCATTCACAATATCCTCAAAAAAAAAAAAATACTTGGGAATCCATCTAACAAAAGAGGTGAAAGACTTATACAATGAAAACTACAGAACACTAAAGAGAGAAATAGAAGAAGATCTTAGAAGATGGAAAAATGTACCCTGTTCATGGATAGGCAGAACTAACATCATCAAAATGGCGATATCTCCTGATATTTTGACTCTTTAAAGCGATCCCTGTAGCCAGTATAACACGCCCCACTAAAAGTAGCCATTCCACAACTTTCAGATAACTACTACTGAATGGTAATGACTAATGTTCCCTAACCCACAAAGGAGGGATAATGCATATAAATGTGAACATTTCACCCTTCTATGGTTAGTTTACCACGATCATATAAATGAAGCATGAGCTAAGAGCTATACTCTGCTAGGATGGGATTTTAAATAGTGACTTCTTATGTTTAATTGGTGTTAAATAGCTCCTATTTTACTTTGTGTTGTTCATGTTTTATTTATACTCATTTAATTAAAATGGAAAGGCAATTATCCAATATATCTTTATGGATTGTGCATAGCATACAATGGTCCCCTTTCGTGATGTGATGTCCCATTTACAAAACTGAATTCCTGAGTTTATAATGACAAATGCAGCATAACATAGGCCAGGAGAACTTTAAAAGTGTGGGTGAAGATTACATGTACATAATTTATGTATCAAGTTGTTTGGGCAAGGGGAATTCCCTATCAAATCCAAGCCAATTGAATTCAATTTTCTAGAAATTTAGGATAAAAAATAAAAGGTCCTAATCTAGTTCAGTTTGGTTTAATTGCAGCATTTAAATTATATTTTTAGAGTGTTTATCTTTCAGCTTAAATACAGGGGAGAGAAAAATGAAGCAGAAGAGGATCCTGCTGCCTGGCCCTGATGGTCCTTTCAGCTCTTGACCTCTTTCACTTCCTGAGACTTCTTGGAAGTCCCTGAACTTTAGCTTAAGCTCTGTGAGACACTCCATAGGGACTGCAGGCAGTTTGTGTTGCTTTCAACTGAAGAGTTCAAAAAAGTAGCATTTTAAAAATTATTACTGTATATTTATTATTTCTATAGTTAAAATGATTAAGACACATGGTCATCACTTCTGTTAGGGAATGGATGGAATTACAATGTTGAACTTTCTCAGGCCCTCTGCCCTGTTTTTATGAATGCAGGTTTCATTTTTATGGCATTTGATGCTACAAAATTAAAGAAAAAACGTATACTCTTTGAAAAATCTATTATTTTTGACATATTAAAACAATTTCAAAGACTTTCCTGGATAGTCATGTATTAACATATATAATATGTATTTTAATCAGGTGATTAAAGCTTTTATTTAAATAAACTATGACAATGTAAGGAAGACATGACACATGAATATTGAACAGAATATCAGACCTCTTCTGGTAATGATATCTTCTAATATTGTAATTATTGGGTAATTTCACAAATCATCCCATTTAAATAAAATTTTCTAGCTTACTGAAGCAAAAACCTAAATTAAAAAAGCATATTTTGAAGGAGTATTTTCTTAAATGTATTACATATCCCATTGCTTCCTATTAAAACATTACTTTTTAAAAATAAAAGTAATATCTGTTCACTGAGGGAAAAATGTACAATAAATATGAAGAAAATATTAAAGTCACCTATAATCTCAATTCTAGAAATCAGCACCATTAATAATGATTGGATCATGGATTTCCATTGTAACATTCTCTGTGTGTGTACATGAGAGAAAGAGAGAGAGATATAGAAAGAGGAGAGAGAGAGAAAGGAGAGAGAGAGAGAGAGAGAGAGAGAGAGAGAGAGAGAGAGAGAGAGAGAGAGAGAGAGAGAGAGAGAGAGATTACGAGCTAGGTATTATTTGTCACTAAAACCTCCAAGATGGGGTCTCAGTGCTCTGCATAGATGAAACTGGGTTCTATGTAGCTGCAGAGCCAAGAGAACCCTCTGAAGTGTGTGGTAGTAGAAAATTTTATTGTATGTTTGTGTAAAATGCAATTTGAGACCAAATACTTTTGAGGAGGCGGTGCAGGACTTATTTTATTTTATTTTTATGTTTTTCTTTGCAACTTTGGCATTTGTATTATTTTTTGTTTACATATTTTTCTTAAGTAAACTTGCCTGTTATAATTACAAAAAATGGACTTAAAGCCTTAACTGTTTGTGGCAATTGTAAATATTTTAATTTCATTTTAGAGAAACAATTGCCTCAAATAATTTTTTTCAGTTGCAAATGGAATTTTATGTTTAATTTTTTTTTAAATTTTAATTTTAATTTGTTTTAATTAGTTACACACGACAGTTCAATGATCTTGACATATCATACATTTGAATCAGATGGGGTATAATTTCACATTTTTCTGAGTGTACAGGTTGCAAAATCACAATGGTCATGCAGTCACGTATATACATACAGCACTAATAATGTCTATTTTATTCTGCTGCCCTTCCTTTCCCCCCTTCCCCTCCCCTCCCCTCCCATCACTTCTCTCTACCCAATCTAATATGACACACTTCTTTTTTTCTTCCCCCTCACATCATCATACATGTATTCTGTATAACAATGAGGTTCTCCTTCCATCTTCCGTACAATTCCCCTTCTCCCTTCCTTTCCCTCCCACCTCTCTTCCCTATTTATTGGTAATCTTCTTCTAATGCTCTTCCTCCCAACCCCATTTTGAGTCACCCTCCTTATATCAGAGAAGACATTCGGCATTTGATTTTTAGGGATTGGCTAACTTCACTTAGCAATAATCTGCTCTAATGCCATCCATTTCCCTGCAAATGCCATGATCTTGTTATTTTTTAGTGCTTAGTAATATTCCATTATGTATAAATGCCACATTTTTTTTTTTTTTAATGAGTGATGCTTTATGTCACCTCTCATCACCAGTAAGGGCTACACACAAATGTTTGATGAGTGTCATGTTTCACTTGGACTCTCTGCCAAATGGGGAGAGATGGTAAGCTGAATGCCAGAACCAGGAAAACTATCTGGTTGTTCTAAAAAGAACAACAAACAAACAAACAAAAACCTTGATCCTTGGGTCTTTTCAAACTATGGAAATGGTAGTTCAAGGTACTTCAAATGGTAGTTCAAGGAGGCTTAACTTGGTATCTCACATACCTATCTTCCTTTAGCATCACCATGGCCCTGACACTTGGTTAAACAGTTTACAAGATTTATATCACTTAATTTCTGTAAAAATCCTATGTGGTTAATGGTAGACCAGATATTCAAATGTAGGCTATCAGGTTTATGAGTTAGTGTCTCTCCTTACTATTATCTATCTAGCCATATGTATCTCAAAGAAACTACTGTATTGGCAACTAATTTTCTCTTATTATTAATGTTAATACAAATTTGATATTTTAAAACTTTTTGAAAATATAATTATTCATTTTTACATTGTTTGTAAGTAAGTGCAATATGACTTTTAAATCCTGGTTATGTGCATTTAAGTATTTTTTCCTCTTACAAATAATAATGTAATGAATATCCTAATATTGTATTAAGTGAGAAGCTTTTATTGTCAAACTATACAAGTCTCGAATCAATAATTCAGTTTTAATTGTCATATGATTTGGGCCAATTTTCTTAGCCTCTTTGTGTCTTAGTTTCTTTTTCTTTAAAAATAAAAAATTTATGAGAACATTGTTAAGTACTATTCACTAAATGCAGAAATGGCATATGGTATAAAAATAAATAATATTTATTTTCTTATTAAATAATTTTTTATGAACATATTTTACATTAAATTTGTAAAATTTGCCTGTATGATTTCAGATTATCTTCTTAGGAAAGTTCTGTCAAGTGGAATTCTAAGTATATGTTTGAATCTTAAATTCCTATTTTGTAAATAAAGTTTGTATGATAAAATTTGTAAAAATTAATGGACAGTAGTTGAGAAGTTTTATTTCCTAACCCCGTTTTAAAGCCCAGTATCATTATTAGGAAAGGTGTTTTCTGACTTGATAAGTGTGTAGTAGTTCATCATAATTGGTTAATATGAGGTTGAAAATATTCTTTATATCTATTGGCTATTTATATGCTTTGTATATTTTGAAATGACATTCATGCTTTTTGTCTTGTTTTATAATTGAATTTATTTCATATTGATTTGTAACCACAATTTATATTAATTTCCAGTCATATATTATGAAAGAGTTTTTCTGGACTATTTGCCAATTTTGTTTTCATATAGAAATATTTAAAAATTCTCACTTTAAAAAAGTACATATATTTTTAAAATTGTCAATGGACCTTTACTTTATTTATTTATATGTGGTGCTGAGAATTGAACCCAGTGCCCCACACATGCTAGGCAAGAGCTCTATCACTGAGCCACAACCCCATCCCCAATATTGTCACTTTGTTTTCTTAATATTTACTTTTTTTTATGTCTCCTTCAGGAAAAAAGAAAAGAGCATAGGGTTTTTCTCTCCCTTTTTTTTTTAAAAAAAAATTGGTATTTAAGATTAAACCCAGGGATAATTTATCACTGAGCCATATCACCATTATCACTAAATTGTTTAGGACCTCATTAAATTGCTGAGGCTGGCCTTGAACTTGCAATCCACCTGCCTCAGTCCCCTGAGTGTCTGGGATTACAGGCATGTGCTGCTGAGCCCATTGGGTATATAGTTTCTCATGCCTTCAGATTTTACACTTACATATTTACTGTTTTGCATAACAGATTAAATAATGGCCCCCAAAGATATCCAGATACTAATTCCTGGAACCTGTAAATATTACTTTACATGGAAAAACATTTTTTTGCTTCCATGATTAAATTAAGGATTTTGAGATGCCGAGATTATCCTGGATTATCTGAGTGACTCTAACTGTAATCATAAATATCCTTGTGAAAGGGGTGCAGGGAAAAAGATACACAGACAGGAGAAGGCAACATGAAGGTGGAGTATAGAGATTTGAAGATTTAATGCCAGTGGCCTTGAAGGTAGCTAAAGGATGCAAAGACTGTGGCTCTAGAAGCAGGGAGTACAAAAAAATGAATTCTTCCCTACAGCCTCCAGAGGAAGCTTGGCCCTGCTAACAGGTCCAAGTTTTGGCCCAGTGAAACTCATTTCTCTTTTTGACATACAGAAGATGTACAGAACTGCGAGAGAATAAATGTGTGCTGTTAAGCACTGTGTTTGTGGTAATTTATTATAGCAGTCGTGGAAAACTGCACTTGGTAATTTATTATAGCAGCCATGGAAAACTAATATTTATTGATAATGTGTTTTGATAGGAGATACAAGGCAAGGACCTAATTTTATTTTATTTTTCAAATAGCCAAATGACCAAACACCATTTATTGTGTAGCCCAAAAGTTTCCAACTGACCTGAATTGCAAATTTTCTCTTTTATTTAATAAATTCTTAAAAAAATAATTCATCTTTTAAAATTAATGTTATCTTTTCTTGATATGTCTGGGTTTCTGGATCAGGAAGGCATTTATTTGAATGTTTTAACCTTATAAACATTAACATCTTGTAAAGAAGCACCTGCTCCCTGAAAACCTTTGTTCTACCAGCCCATACTTGTTTACATTTTTCATTTGCCTCAAACATTAATACTACATCCAGATGAATGTCAAACCATATTCACCTTTTTGAAGAAACAAGTTCTTGAAATTAAGTTACACATTTCCCTAGTCCTTCTATTTAAGCTTATGTCTTTATTCCTTCATGTTTCTAACTTTTTAAAAGAATTCTTTTGTGCTGTTTTTATTGTGCATATAAATAATTCTACTTTTATCTTCTGCTGTTTAATATAGTATTTAGTCCAAATTTGCATCTCAGTGTTGCTGTGATTCACTGCTTAAGTTTTTATTATTTTGAATTGGTTTTCTATTCATTATTTTTAAATAGTTTTACATTGAATTTTTATTTCTTCTTTCATTTAAGTTACTTTTTCATTATTTTCTTTTGTAATTTACATGAACTTTCATTTCTATTCTAAGTTTCTGTTATTAGCCTATACTTATTTATCCAGCATATGAGAAAATATGGTGTTATGATTTAGATAAGAAGTGTCCCCCTAATGTTCATGTGAGAGACAATGCAAGAAAGTTTAGAGGTAAATTGATTGGGTTATGAGAGCCTTAACCTTATCAGTGCATTAGTCCACTTGAATGTATTAACTGTGTGGTTAACTATGGCAGATAAGGTATGGTTGGAAAAGGTAGGTCCCTAAGGGCATGCTTTTGGAGACCCTGGTGAGTCTCTCTGTTCTTCCTTATTGTCATGTCCTGAGCTGTATTTTACAACTTTCCACCATGATGTTCTGCCTCACCTCTAACAGAGAGAAATGGAGTTGGCCATCTATGGACCGAGCTCTTAAATGCAGAGCTCTAAATAAACTTTTCCCTCTCTAAAATTGTTCTCATCAGGTCTTTTGGTCCCAGCAGCTAAAAAGCTGACTAAAACATATGGCTTCCTTATTATTTATTTTTTGATTCTAATAGTTTTTAAAGATAGTCTATTCAAACTGTGTCATGAAGAATTTACTTCATAAAGAATTTATAGTCTTCCTTTATAGAGCAATTCATTTTGTATCTTAAACAGAACATATTAAATATATTATATCCCCTATATCCTTATTATTAATTATTGTATTCTGTTAAAACAGTTAAAACCTTTTTGCATTCTTAGCTTTCTGATGATGTTTATTAGATGTTATGTAAGTTCATGGGTAATCATCATGGCTTTTGATATTAATTATGATTTCAATTATTATAAAGCTGGTTCATTTATTTTAGACATGTGATTTCATGCTTTATGTGAAATTAAAATACCCCTGTTATTTTTTGTTGGTTTCCTAAATAGTTGTTCTATCCCTTTTTTGAACCATTACCAATTTTCTTTTAGATTTTTCTCTTTTTCTCATTCTGCTCTACTTTGTAGTTTCTACCTGTGAGAAGGTCCAATTTCAGCAGATGAATATAGAGGACAGCACATTTAATGTCTCCAGTCACTGATTTAAAAAGTAGAATGAGGAAAAGGAGAAGTAGAGGAGATGAAGGAGAGAAAAGGGGACTATTTAGCAGTAAATGGGTAACTTAAAATTGTCTGTGGCTTTTAAAATCATGTGTATTCAATTCCTGCCCTTGTTTGCATTATTTAAATTCCTTTTCACATGCTAAGATTTATGATGTTTCTCTCCCTTAGTATTTAGTTTCTTGGTTGAAAGCTTAGCTTATTTGTTATTTTCTTGTTTTATAATAAATGTCTTCAAAGCTATAAAAATTCTACCTCAGTAAAACTCTGGTTACATCCCACACAGTTTTATAATTTTTACTTGGAAATAAATGTAACTTTACAGAAATTGAAAAATAAAAATAACAAGAGAAAGACCTGTGTATATACCCTTTGTGCAAGTTTAATCATGGTTAACCTTTTACATACATGCAACACATTCCATGGATACTAGACACACTTTCTCTGAATCACTATGTGTATGCCATGGTTCTTCACTCTTAATTATTTCAATTCATATTTCCTAGGTTTGAGCCAACTCATTATCTGTTTTATTTAAAACATTAATTATGCCTATTTAGAGGAACTTGTTGGAAAAGGGACTGAAGCATCAGCATGAGCTCACACAGACATGAGGGTTTAGGAATCAGTGACATCAAAATCATAGTGAGAGTGATCCAAGAAAGCACTGACCCTAGAGAGAACACTGAGAGAGCAGAAGAGTGTTACTTACACTTGGGATCAGAAACACCAGGCAGAGAACATGGTATTGAAAATGCTCATGGGAGTAGGACATTTAAACTGCAGAATGGTGTCAGATACCAAAGAGGAATTTAATAGGGTGAAGAGCAAGAGGCATTTAAGAGTGTGATGTTTCAAAATTATCTTTGGATTTGGATAGTTGAGGGTTCATTTTTGAAGAGGATGCATTCTGCCTGGTGAGAGTGGAAAGAATTCAAATAGCAAGAAAATGAAGACTGAACGTGCAGGAAAAAGGTTGGTAGAACAAGTGCTCAATGAATGTGATGAGAGAATGTGGAATGATCAGCAAATGTGACGACAGGCTTACAAGAGCACAGGTTTTAAAGGATATGTGATTCATAAGCCAGGGACGTTTGGCAATGTATAGAGTCAGAGCTGGGGAGAGACTGAAGCTTGGAAAGGGAGTATATATAATTGAAGAGAAACAACTTTGCTTATGAGGGTAAACATGGGCTCACTTGGAGGCTCAGCCTTAGATGAAGCGAAGAATGATTTCCTGATGGAAGAAAAAAATATATAGGAGGGAATAGATGAGCCTGCTGAGCTTTTCTATGTTGTAGAAGATAGAATGGTTCATGTTCAGGTTCTCAAAGTTGTCTGATCTGTAAAGAATTAAGACTGTAGAAAAAGTCCACTTTGATATTTGTGAAAACTGTAAAACACAAAAACAAACATGAGAATTAAGTGTTTTGAGAAAAGAAGTAAGGATTCAACTCAGGATAAATAGAGGAATGGCTCAGCAGGAGTGAGGGTCTTAGTCTATTTGTAATAGAATAAAGCGATAATATTTTATGTCTTTCTTCAGAACTGCTTGGCATTCTGGAAACAAGAGGAAATTGGATGACTCGGTTTATTTAAAAACAAATGTTAAATTTAAGGATATTTTAAAACAAGTGCTGTGTTAGTCAGCTTCCCATCACTATGACAAATACCCAATGTACATCACCTTCTAAGGAGGAAAAGTTCATTTTCATTAGCAGTTTTAAAGATCTCAGTCCATCACTTGACCCACTGCTTTGTGCCTGTGGCAGCATATCATGGTGAGAGCCTATGGAAGAGCAGAGGAGATCACCTCATGGCCAGAAAGTGAAAAAGAGGGAGGGGGAAGAGATCAGGCTTCCACAATCCCTTTCAAGGACATGCTGCCTATGATGTCAAACCTCCTATCTGATCCTACCTCTGAAATTTTACACTACCTCTCAGCAATGCCAAACAGGGAACCAATTCTCTAATGCCTAGGCTTTGGGAAACTTTCCAGGTCCAAATTATCACACACGCTTGAAGTAAATTTGGGAGTTATTTTAAGTGAGTGTAGGGAAGGCTGATAAAATTTGACTAAGTACCCAAACTTATTTAAATTACTCATATGAATGTAAGCAAACTAACAGAAAAATATAAAATTTGACAAAATATGATCAGTTAGTGGGAAAAGATATTGATTGGCCCATTTCATATATTAAACAAATGCTTTAAAGAAGGAAATGATTTTTTTCTTTATGAACTTGTAAAATTCTATAGAGTTAAACAACCAAATCACAAAACTCCTGCTACACTTAAAAAATCTCTCTCTAAATAGAGGACATAAGGATTGTCATGATTTAGATGTGGTGTCCCCCAAAAGCTCACATGTGAGACAATGCAAGAAGGTTTGGAGGAGAAATGATTGGGTTCTAGTTTTAATTTAATCAGTGAATTAATTCCGGATGAGATTAACTGATTGGTAACTGAAAGCAGGTGGGGTGTGGCTTGAGGAAGTGGTTCATTGGGGGCTTAGCTTTGGGGTATATATTTTGTATCTGGAGAGCAGAGTGTCTCTCTCTGCTTTTCTGATTCATTCTTCATGAATTTTACAAGTTCATAAAGAAAAAAAAATAATTTCCCACTGTCACACTCTTCTGCCATGATGTTCAGTCTTATCTTGAGCCAAAAGGAATGGAGTCTGCTGTCTATGGATTGGTATCTCTGAAACTGTGAGCCCCCAATAAACTTTTCCTCCTCTATAATTGTTCTGGTTGGGTCCTTTTAGTCACAGCAGTGAAAAAGATGACTAAAACAAGGATGATACATGCAAAGGGTCACTGTAGATTTAGCTCTCTCTGTATTAGGAGGTTAGATGTATTATAAAATTGTAGGAAATTAGAGCACTTTATCATCTGTATTCTATACGTGCATCATGTAAATAGACCAAAGAATTACATAAACAATGTATTATGACATAAGGAAAAAATATGCATATTGATATTTTTACTCATGTGTATAGTACTTATTGAAATATGTAGTGGGTGTAGGAATCCATAAGTTAAAAAAAAACTCATGATTTATATCTCATTTCTGTTACTTTTGAGTTAAATTAGAAGCAAAAATCTGTAAAAATAAGATCTGGCTCCAAACCAAAATGATAAACTTTGACTAAACCCAGCCTACTCTGATGACTCATGCTCTTGACACCTTCTTAGCATTTATGGATATGTGTTTTATGATGCTCATTTTCACTGTTCATGTGTCACATTGTGACTTTTCTGGTTGATTTTCTTGCCCACCAAACCTTCCATAATGGTTTAATGTTTGAAGTATAAATGTTAATCATGTCACTACTTTATCTTAAAATAACTATTGGTATCCTTTTACAATAGGTACAGAATCCAAATTTTCAGGTAAATAATTTACAGTCTGACATTATCTGTTCCCATCTGTCCCAAACAGCCAAAAGCCACAGAGCTCCATTTTCCCTGCCAGAATCTCCCATCCCACACCCTTTCTTCTCAAGCAATACTGAGTTATTTACTATTTGCATAACATCATACTCTTGTACATACTGTTCTCTTTAAAAAACACCCATCTTCCTCCACTTCATCTGGCAGGCTCAGTGCATCTTTAAGATCTACACAGCTCGAACGCTATTCTTTTTTTTTTTTTTTGTATTCAAATTTTTATTGATTTTTAAAAATAAATGACAGTGGAATGCATTACAATTCTTTATTCTTTCTACAACTTCCCCCTGACTTTTGTGTGAACAGAATGACCTGCTTTCTCTATAACTTTGTGCCATCTTGTAGAATTATGGTTTTACATTGTAGGATGTTTATCTGCAAAGGAGATAGACATTTCATTTCACCTAACATTAACCCAACAGCAATGGTAAGCTAGTATGCTAGCCTCTTACCCAGGTCAGCAGAGTCAAGAGCAAGAGCTAGAACTTGTCTTGTGGCGCATAGTTTTCTTAATAGATTAACACTTCTCATTCAACTGAGCCTGTGCTGCAAAAATGTGGGCTGCTCACCATAATGTTGACCCTTAACTTCTCTCTTTTTCTTCCCCTCTCCTCCTTCAGTCTCCCCTCCCTGGGATGCCTTCCTTCTCCTCTGGAAGCCTACCTTCACTTCTTCCTCACCAATTCAAATTCTACCCTCTACTCAGAATGTGTTGTAGCCCCAAATCTGATATGGGGTCATCTTTCTTTGAATTTCAACATTTTCCTTGTACTTCTTTTAGGTTGTATACCTAGGATACATTTTATTACAGGAGTTTGAGCTCAGCTCCACTCCCCCACACCCCACTGCCTCTGTAAAACCTGAAGTTTATACATAGATGTTTATACATACCTAGCATGGGACACACAGCAGATTACCCATGGGTATTTATTAAATTCAGTATAATGACTCAGAGTAGGAAGACTCTGGCCTATCACCTAGGCACCACTTATTCATAGTGATTCATATAAGCATTTGTTCATAGAAAGTACCAGGTGTGTGTGTGTGTGTGTGTGTGTGTGTGTGTGTGTGTGTGTGTGTGTTTAAAAGATGCTGGGTGTGATTTATTTCTTCTCTTTTCTTTTGAAAAGAATTTACATGAAAACCAAAGCAATTCTTTGGCATCCTAACATTGAAATACATGGATTCTGAAGGTTGTTTATGTCATCTTCATGAGATGATGTCTTGACACAACTGTCTGATTTTATCACTTCATCTTCTTGATCTTTAAGCAAAATTTTAATTGTTTAAGCCTGCCAATATCGCTATTTTTATGTCAATATCATTCTATATCTATCTATAGGTGATGTTTTGTAGAAAATATTGTTTTTCTTCAGTAAAAATTCATTTACAAGAAAACTGGCATATGCATATATTTCCCTTTCAGTATTAAACCTTGCACTACCTTGTGGGGCTGGCAGTCCCCATGATGCTGCCTGTCACCCAAAATTATGTGCTCTAGTTGTACAGCCAACACCTGTGGCTACACAAAGAACTGTCCATGGCAGCTGCAGGGCTCAGATGTCCATGCTGAAATACATTGCTAAAGCTGAACCACATTGGCAGCATGATGTTGTGGATAAGAGCACAGATTTTAAGGCTAAACTGCCTGCATTTGAAACCTGGATCTGCTACTTACTTCCTGTGTGATCTGGAAGAGGCCATATAACCTCTATGGCCTAAGTTTTCTCAACTATGAAATGGAAATAATGTCATCAACCTTACTGGAATGCTGTGAAAATGAAGTTCAGGTATGTAAAACTTTTAGAACTGTGCCACACATGGTAAGTACTATATATAAGTGCTTATTATTATTAGGTTATAAATTCTTGAAGAACCTCATTTATGATTTAAAAGCAAATTTTCACAATATTTATGATAAGCCCTTTTACTTGTTCAGAGGTTTCCTTTGCCATTTACAATTCTGTGGAATATGATTCTTGTTCATCCAAAAAATGTACAAGGGTCATCAATACATCTTGGTTTTATATCTAATCCTGGTGAATTTAGAACAAAATATCTATGAGTTTTTCCCTTTCTTTGAGAAATCCTTCTAAAGGCATTTAAAAATTTTTATTGGTACATATTAATTATGCACAACAGTGGGTTTCATTGTGACATATTTGTGAGCCATAATACATGGTTACCAACTATTAGGTGCTTAAAAAAATTGCACATTTTCCTTGCTCATTTAAAGAAAACTTTGTAGGGGTCAGGGATATCAGATACCCTGTGAATTCCACGCCTGTCTTCTTTGCCAAGTGCTCCTGGTCATTCATTCCTGGGCCTTAGGAGCTACTGAACATCTTATTAATTATTAAGTGACTATACAGGCTCAGTCCTTCATGACCTTTGTTAATTATTTTTGCCCATGTAAAAAATCGCACTTATCAAATTTTGACAAATATATGTGAAACCCTTTTTATGTTCCAGGTAAAATTCAAGACCCTGATGATATAGCAAGTGGATAAAGATGCAAAATGCTGTGTTGTAATGGAACTTCTGTTAAATAAGCAAAATGTGTGGAATATATTTTTCTCTATAGGAGAAAAATAAAAAAGGGAAAGGAGGAGGGAGAACAGAAGCCAGAGAGTCCCTCATTATGAGAAGGCAATTTGGAGCAAAGGCTTGAAGGAGAAGAGGGAGCAAGGTGTTGTTACATTTTTAGGAACAGTATTCCAGACAGAACAGAGAGCACACGCAAACGCTCCAGGGATGTGATGCACCTGGCGTCTGTCACGAGAGCCTTGATTTTACACTGAGTGTGAAAGAGAACACACTGCAGCTGTGGCAACACTGGGTGGCTCTGGGTGGAAAGGTGAAGAGATTTGCCTATTCTAGAAGGTTCACTCTGGCTGCAGTGCTGCAAAGAAACATTGGGGTTAGGGCAGAAGCCGAAATCAGTTAGGAAACTTTGATAACAATCCAGCCTAGACTTAATGGTGCCTCTACCTTTAGCCTGCTTCTTATTTTAGTGTGTAAGTCATCAAATAAAATAAGTCACACACACGGATCCAATTAGGACACTAGAAATAATTCTAAATTCATTTTATAGTTGAAAGTGCTGTTACTACATTACAGTGATTCCAAGCTTAATTTCCAAAGTCCATATGGAAAACTTACCATAAAATACAAGGCAGAACAAAACAAAAATATTAAATATAATTAAGATAAATGAAAACTCATTATTTTGTATAAAATTTTTCTTTAACTCTCATGTATACATAAATTGTAGAAATTACAAATGCCCAGGATTCCTTTCAGAAATAGCTTTTTTTTTTTAAACATAGACACATCTCTACATAGATACAGAAAATTAAACAAACATTTGGAATTTAGCCTAGTCTTAGTCTGTGATTTTTTAAAATAGAGGCTTTGATCAGACCTGAAATTCTATGGTATCTTGAAGAATGGAACATATTGTGCATTAAAAAGAAAGACTTGAGTTCTATATATGAACTTACAGAAAAGAATATTTCATCATTATTATGAAAGATGAAACCAAGACTTTGTTAGAGCAGGAATGTAATATATCAGGTACAATCACCTGTGTTTATGATATTGTGGATTCTCAGTAATGTTTCCATGGCATCCATAATTATATCTTTGCATAGATCCTGAAATAAACTTCACAAATATTTATTGAGTTGTTGCTTATGTAAAAATGTTTTAAAGGGTATTTTTGCATTATGCAAATTTGGTCTTCTTAGTGGTAGTGGTAATGAATGCAAGTACAGAAATCAATACAAACTTAAGAATCTCTTCTGTATAAGATCATTCCATTGAAATAGTCAATTTTCAATGAAAATTCTAAGTTTAAGATTGGTAGGTTTGCATAAAGGACCAGTTAGTAAATATTTTAGGCTTTGTGGGCTGTAGTCTCTTTTGCACCTACTGGGCTCAGCCACAGTAGTGGGAAAGCAGAGATGACACATAAATGAATGAACATGGCAGTCTTCTGATAAAACTTTATTTTAAAAATCTCTATTGGTCAAATTTAGCCCATAGGCTGCAGTTTGCTGACTGCTATTCTAGGATTTAAGAAGGAAAAGTTTCAGACCTATGAAGATTTGTGGAAACCACAAATTCTCTTATTATGTTGTTATCCAAGGGCACTGGTCCTGCATATGCACTTCAGCATCTTCCAATCCATAATGGTTTTCATTTAGATACTCATCTTCTCGTCATTGGTTTCTTTAGCAAGATGTTGGCTTCAGGAATTCTTCAAAGTCTCTCTGGTTTGTGTAATGTACAAGACTTTTCAATACTTTATCTCTTGCTAATGGTTGATACAATTTTACTGTTGCAATTTCTTAAATTATTATTTGTTGTCTTTTTAATTCAAACATCTACTATGGAATTATAGTGCTGATTAGGAGTATATGTCTGTGTTGGATCAGAAAAACCTTAACTATTTCATTATCCATTCCACTTTGCATCCTGGGTCAATCTGAAAGGAGGTTAGCTGCATAATGATTTTGCCTCTTGGGCAGCTCTTTGACTCCACCTTTCAAGGTTGTACTGCTTCAGTGATTTCCTCTCCTTCTGAAGATATTATTAGCCCCCCTTTAAATATGTGGCTGAAGGTACCCCTGGTCACATGCTTCTGGGTTTGCTGAACTCCTTGGCTATGGTAACATCTGGCCCAATAGATGGTACTAGCCTCATTCTGATAACTACATGACTTTTAGGGTAAATCTACTTTATTTCAATGTTTTTAGATAAGAAACAACAATTTTCTGTCCAGGAGCTATTAAGAGGGCTATTTCTAAGAAAAAAAAAATTCCTTCTGTTTAGTTTTTCTTTCTCTTTTCTGTTCATCTCTTCAAAAAACTACCTGCCTTCCTACCTCTCAACCCCACCCCAATTAGAAACAAACAAACAAACAGGAAAACAAAAACAAAGAAAGAAAACTACCTGCCTTTCCCCAGTTACAGTAACATAAAAGCAGAACATAATTCTCATGGAAGGACACAAATCATGGGAGACTTATTATCCTAATGGCACAGCCATCTTGGCCATGTCAAACCTGGTAACTTCTCAATGTAATGTAGGTGGCTCCTGTGTAAATCAATGCAGTTATTTTGCAGAGTGTTCTTTCTAGTATGAATACACTTCAAAAGGGTATTCTTTAAACTCAATAGGCATAAGGATTCTATGGTTCTCTATATCATTTTCCCCCTGTGTACTTGAGTAAAACGTTAGATAATATCAATAAGGTAAAAAAAAAATCACAAAACAAGTTAAGTAAAATGCTTCAAATAATATTTCCTTCAGATAAAAATCTTCATAGGAATTAACATAATTTGTCAAGTTTAATAATGGATTACAGAAAAAATAATATCTTAGGATATATCAGGGCCCACATAGTAGTGTTAATTTTAGATGCTAGTTATTGCCTATTTCTGAATTGGCCTTTTTAAGATTGTGTTTAAGGTATTTTAAGATACTTACAAATAGAAGAGCTTTTCAAATGAGTCATAGTTCAAATCTTCTCCAAGTGAGAATTGATAGAAATGTAACTCTTACATATCCTCTTCTAAAATCCATTTTTTAAAAACGTGGGGCTGAGGATCGAACCTAGTGCTTCACATGTGTTAGCAAGCGCTCTACCACTAAGCCACAACCCAGACCCTAAAATTCATTTAAAAAGATCTAAATGGTTCCAAATTGAGTGAGATAGAAAGTAACATGCACTCCCATAAAACACTCCAGGCAAGGTACTGATGCATCTAGCAGACATGCAGAAGCTGAGAAAATAATAACCTCCACAAAATTCTCTCATCTACCTTTTAAATTAAAGTGACAGACCACTGTAACGATGAGCATTTAAGTTGCTTTTCTCCATTAAAAGATGCTTATTTGTTATGATCTTAATCTGATACCCACGGAAACATACTTTAAAATTAACTTTGAAAATAGTAAGAGAAAAAGATTTTATATGATGATGACCATTTTCATTAGATACTAAAACAGGAAGTATGCATGTCATATAAAGGAAAATACAAAACAAAAATGCTGTCTGGACATTGTCATCAGTTCAATAGATCTGTTCTATTCTGATGTGACTGAAGGATTCTAGCTACATCATAGACTTGCTTATGAGTTTTCAAAAGAAGCCTAAATAAACACTCAGTGGCATAGGGGCAAAGCATCCCCCAGTGGAATGTAAGTGAAGCGTCATCATGATCACATCGCCAGCTTCAGCTTCTCCCTCCTGTAAACCCTGTGTGCCACAGAGTTTAATCAAATCAGACTTCTTCCCATTTGTACAACTCCATGAACTATTTTACCTCTAAGCAATAGTCTGTGCTGACTGGAGTGCTCTCTCTTCACTTCCATTTCTTCTAGAAAATTTGATTTCTTTAGACGCTTTAGTTTTCTCACAAAGATCATTATGGTCCTCTATTATTATTATTTTTAAAATATTCTTTAGTTGTTGATGGATTTTTATTTTATTTATTTGTATGTGGTACTGAGAATCAAACCCAGTGCCTCACACATGCTAGGCAAGCACTTTGCCACTGAGCCACAACCCCAGCTCTGGTCTTCTATTGTTTTGAAGCTGATATTTACTATGCCCTCTTTTTGTGTTGGATCTGTGCTCTTCACTCAAATTAATACAATACCAAGCACTGAAGAAGGGTCCCTAAATCTGATTCAGCAATCACTTCCCTGATGTAGATCTCAAATATTCTTTATGTCATTTGGTTTGCTATTCTACAAATTGTTAGGATGCAGTACACAGTTGAGTTGTGTGGTAACAAATGCTCACAGCATCTGTGGCAGGTACCTATTCCAAAAGAAATGGGTACAATATAGGATAGAGGTTTGGCTAATGTTGTGATGGATCAGAAAAATATTTTAATTATCAGCTTATCAGAGGGAAAATTCATGAAAAATAATTGTAATAAAAGTTATTACCCTGAATTCAAACAAGAATTTATCAATTTACAGGGTTTAAATATCAAGGCTTTCCAAAAGAATACAAGTAAGAGATATGAGGGGAATCTATGTGCATGCTCACACATGTGGGTAACACCTCTTTCTTTCTTATAATTTTGGAATTACTTCTAAAACATAAGAGAATTTTCTATTTAACACAGATTAACCTTATTAAACTATACAAAATTTACAGCATAGCTTCTTTATGAAAATCTGTATACATATTGAAAATATTGCCCATGAGCCAAGTATATCTGGCCCACTCCCTATCTTTGTATGGCCTATGAGATATGAGTAGATTTTGCATTATTATGTTTGGAGAGGAGGCAAAAGAATAAACAAGTTTCATGGCACATTAAAATTATTGAGAATTCAAATTTCATCATCTGCAAATAGATTTCTTTTTAAAACCCAGTTAGAGGGGCACGCAATGGTGCACACCTGTAATTCCACTGACTCAGGAGGCTGAGGCAGGAGGATCACAAGTTCAAAGCTAGCCTCAACAACTTAGTGAGACCCTATCTCAAAATTAAAAATATATAAAAAAGAATAATGTAAGGGGCTGGGGATGTGCCTCATTGATCAAACACTCTTGGGTTCAATCCCCAGTACAAAAAGAACAAAAACAAAACAAAACAAAAAACAGGCATATTAATTTATGTGTATGTATGTGTAAATTTTTTGATTTTTACTTTTGTGGGGATTGAACCCAGAACTTTATATAGGGGGTAAGCACTATACCACAGAGCTACATTTCTAGCTCTCCCCTTTAAAAAAATTTTTGAAGCTGGCCTCAAACTTGTGATTTTCTTGCCTCAGCCTCCCATTTAGTTGGGGATTTGGGCATGTACCATTATTCTCAGCTTGCATCTGTGTATATTCCTGATTTTCACTATAACATCAGAGTTCAATAGTTGTGACACAAACGATATGGTCTTCAAGGCCTAAAATAACTACTTCACAACCCTTTGCAGAAAGTTCATGGGCCCTGGAACAGATCATGCTCTCTCCTTAAGGTACAACAAATATGATGTAGGCTTCTTGAAATACATTAGAGTATATTGGGCAAAGATTAATAGTTGATTGATAGAGGTGGTTGAGTCCAATTCTATTACTCACCACTAAGTGGCTTTGGGTAAATTATTTAAACTCTTTCAATCTTAATTTTCTTAGGAATTCAATAGAATAATACTTCTATTTACCTTTAGAGCTTTGGGAGAAATAAATATGTAACCCACAGAGTACCCAGAGCATAATGGTAGCGTGAATGTTGAAGGTGGAAAGACAGCAAAAGAGACATTTAGAATATAGGAACCAAAAGAAAGCTTGAGAAGCTATGTTAGTATTGAAAAAAAAAAATGTAGACCTTGAGACAAAAGGCATTGCAAAGGGAAGGGCTCATTACATAGTCTAAAACTATTTGTTTACTAGGAAGATACTAAAGATTCTAAAGTATTTTGCATTAAAATATATCACATGTACCGTAATGGATTTGTAGACCTACATCAAGAAATTGACAAATCTATGACCAAGGTGAAAGATTTCCTTGGACCTTTCTCAATTCAACCAAATAGTCTGAAATGTAATAAAGATGTAGGAAATTTGAACAACCATATAATTTTTTTAAATAGTGGATAACATAATTACATCATCATAATTTGAGCATAATAATATTTAAGTTATAAGGATGAGCAAAAAAGACCATCATACTATGCAGTATATTTTTCTGTCTTCAAAAAAACAAAAACAAACAAACAGAAAATCACATTACTCACCAATATATATACATATATATGTATATATATTTTAGTTATAGTTAAAACAATCCAGAAATACAAAAGAACCTTAGAAACTTAATGGTCTATGTTCTGTTAAGTTTATTTAGCTACATGTGGATGCAGTGCAGACTTAGTAATATAAATGAACTCTTCTCTGCATGCATGACTTACGCGTCTGTACCTCATCAGTCACAGGACAGTTTTGGAAACTGAACCTCTGCAACATGCATATAACATATAAATTATATAGAACCTTGTAGCCAAAAATTAGAAAATAAATATTCTTCTTAAGTATGCATGAAATATTTTAAAATTTGACCATATGCTGGGATATAAAGAAATTCCCCAAAAGTTTCAAAGAATTATGGTCATAGAGACCACATTTTCTGGCCAGAAATTCACATGAATGCATTTTATGGATCTTAACAAATGTAACATAGAAAGAAAAGAAAAAAATTCATAGCCTTAAACTCATAAAAGAAATGGAAGTACTGGCGAGAAAGCCCATACAGTGCAAATGTCTAAGTCATGTTTTACTAAAATGTTGAGGAAAACTTCATTTAAACATTCGTATAAACTCATGTAGAAAACTGGAATATACGCTTTATTCTGAAATATACTCCTGAAGGAAAATATAACCTCACTACACAGTTTGCAAACACATTATGATATATCAAAACTATAGGTCACTGTGGAGCAGCATTCCTAGACAACATATTAGCTGGTAGCTCATCCTGCCAAGTCCAAACAAGATAGAGCTGAGCACAGTACGGGAACCAAGAAGAACAGTCAGTTGATGCAGAACACTGAAGAGGGCCTGAGCAATGGCAGCAGTAATTAGAATAGAGAATAGAGGAAGCATTTAGGTTATTTTTAGGAGATAAACATTTGGCAGGACTGATGATTGGCTGGATATAATTATGCATGCACAAGGAAGAAAAAAAGGAATAAAGACATGCCTTTCTAGCATGTGTGGCAGAGTGCCACCCTGGAAGATAGAGAATGTGCTCAAAGCAGCAAGTTTAAGGGGGCAGGTGGTTGACTGACTCTTGGAATATTGTTTTGAGATACAAATGGGACATCCAGTAGTTACTATTTAACTGAGTCTGGCCCAGGGGAGAGGGCTGAGTTCCAAAAACAGACTTTGAAATCATTGCTGCACAAATGGGACTAAGATTGCATGATTTACTCCTTCATATTGATTGAGAATGGCAATATTCAGGTTCAGTAAAATGTGATAAGACAGAGTTCCTGCTGTTGAAAACCTTAAAGAATCTTATGTGAAAGCATAGGATGAAACAAAGCATTTGATAGAGAAAATACCAATGCTGTAGAAGCACACAGGAGGGAGTTTCACTCATGTGAGGATACATATGTGGGAAAAGACTTCTTGAGGGAGGATCATGGGATGAATAGGAGTTATGCAGCAAAAATGTGTGCAAAAATGTTTGAGGTTACAGGAATGGCATTTTCAGTGCTGTTAAGGGAAGAGAGAGAACACAGGGTGCTCAGAATCTTTAAAAGGTCCATTTTCTCTGGGGCTTGGAGTTTCAGGATATCTGGGTTATGTGATGAGATGGGAAATGTAATCAGGAGACAGATTATGGAACATCTTTTAAGAACTGTGGACTTTATGTGAAGGATAATGAAGAGTCATGAAATGATTCTACTTAGGAATGTGACATATGTATTTTATATTTAAGAAGTTTACAGAGGAGGCAAAGTGGGTGAGGACAGAACCCAGAATTAGAAGGAGTAGTCAGAGGAAGGGAAGTCTACAAAGAAGAATAAGTAAGCAAAAGTTAAGCCTTGGTTTGTTTCTTTATCATTTTAACATTTACAATCAATGCTCATGTTTTTTAAAGGTCCATGTTCAATAAAATATTAATGAAATGACTTTGATTCATGATTAAGAATATTAAAATGATAAATATTTTTGGAGTTTAAGCACAAATGATTATATTAGTATACCACTAATGATGATAACAATAAAAACAGAATAATAGCTATAATTTATATGGTGTTCACTCTATGACAGGAACTTTATGAATATTTTATATATAATTCATAGTGGCCAGTAGACTGGATAAATAATATTATTCTTTTAGACTAGAAAACTGAAATCTAGTGGTGTTAGGGAATTTACCCAAGGTCAAACATGTAATTAATGGTAAATTTGGTATTTGAATCTATGTATTTATTTGTAGTCTCATGACTGTCCTACCCTGACAACATTCCTCTATAGAACTAAAAATTTCTCCCTGGACACGCAAAATAGAAAATTTCTACTTCTATTTGGACATGCAAAAGATTGACAAGTCTGTCATAGCTTCAATCACAGGGAATTTACATATTGCATAGAAGAACTCTGTTTCCTTGCAACAAATAGTAAGTTGCTGCTTTCCATAGTCCTGCTATCATACCTGTTATAATAACTAATTTATAAAGCACATTGTTGAGCAAACCTTATCTCTAACATGGGCTTTCCCCTGTAGGTATTTCAAATTTAATTGTGCATTACCATTGTACACATTTGTTTTATCTTTATAATAGAAAGAAAAATTCACCCAAGCAATCAGTCTGTTATATTGAAGCAATGTGCTCAATCACAGCTCTAAAAGGAAGATCTTTTTCTCCATATCTTCAGATCTTCAGAAATATTTTTTTAAATGAAAAACTTGTAAGGAAAGCATGAGTCATTTGCCAACTTACTACTTTAGAAATTCATGGGTCATTTGAAACACAGAACTGGAGAGCAAGCCTCTACAGCCTACTTCTCTCGACTAAAGGATTCTTCAGCAACATGATCCCACTCCTTAGCACTAAGACATGGCAGAGTAACTTAATTGATAGGTTCAGTATATGCTCAGGCTCTAGCTAAGTGAAAAATAGTTACACAAATATAATATTTTCAATGAAACATTAAAATAGTCTAAATGAGAAAAAAATCAGAACTTTGTTGTAATCCTATACGTTTATTTTTAAAATTTGCTTGTTGTAATTTTGAAATTCCATGAGTGAGGGCAGAATCACCTTTCCAGTGAGTAGGACCTCCGCTGGCCTTATCCAGATCTTCTCATGTTTCTTATTTGTGACTGAATACTGACAATGAGAAGGAAATAGGAAAGGAAGAACAGCCACTCTGGAGGTTTGTAATTTACCCAGCACAAACATCCATGGAGGAGATACTTTCTATACCAACCCTTCTGATGAACTAGTTGAAGGCTTCCTGTATCTCCACTCCATCTCCAGAATTTCTTTATTCTATCCACACACAACTTATTTTGTTGCTACTTTCCTTGCTCTTTCTTCCTTTGACTACTTTTGTTATAGTATCTTATCATTGTTCTTTGCTCAATCCCCTTGTTTGGCAGTCCTTGTTAGAATTTCAGCACTCCTTCAGGTTGAATTGTGGTATCTACTCCAGAATGCTTTGCTCTGTAACCAGGGACAGTGGTAGGTGGCAGGAAAGCATGCACCCCACTTTTCCTTTGCCTCCTCCCACCAGAGAAAAGGGATCCTATACATAACCCTCTTTATAAGGACATCAGCTGTTGTGTCTCCATCCCATTCACTCACCCCACAGTCCATTGTTCCCCTAACTATCCCAAAGTGGTAAAAATCTGTGGAAGGTAGGTTGATGAAGCCAGGGAATAAATGGTGCAGTGATCCAGAGGAGATGCTATGAGGGCAGTCAGGTCTGCCTGGCCTGTTTCTGATTGCTATTTCTTCCTCAGTTACAAGTGAGAATCTCCACATTCATATCTTTCTTTGCTCTCCCACTTGCCTACCTGGAACCTCCAGGCTCAGAAGATAGAGTTCAGTGTTCTCTCCCTCCTGGTGGAATGGATTATCCTTATACTTGGCAACTGGCAGCAAGTAAATATTTGATTTGTCATACTGGCTATAAATGTAATAGAACTTTGTAAGCAAATATATCTGGATGAGTTATAAAAATTAGACTAAATCCGGATAGGTTCACTATCGCACTGATAACAACCTATGATGTCATGGAGATGAAGGAAAGTCCTCCTCTTTCTAGTGAGAGTTTTAGGATTTTTCTTTCTTTGGGTTGAGAAATGAGTTTACTTTTTCTGGACTAGGAAAACAAGGTTTAATATTATCAAGTATTAAAGTTAAATTATTCATCCATTCTTGGATAATACCAGTTGAGAATCTGAAAGACTCTTAATTGTCTTGACTTTATATGTCAATTGTTTTACTACCACTTTTAATTTTATTTTTAATAAGGAAAATGGGTCAGAGGAATTTTAAGTGGCACCATCAATGATAGATGTCTGTTGATGGATTATTAGCAAATGTTGTAATTAGGAATTGGAGATGGAAAGAATAACAGGAAGAATGGTGGCTACAAAATGTGCTGCAGACATTGAACACTCAAGGCCAGTTGGCAAGAGGAGTATGGCTACCCTGATCTACCCCACTTCACTCCTATCTGAGATTTCAAAGGAGCAAATATCAGTAATTTTACTTTCGTCTGAATTGATTTCAATATGTTATATTTCTCTGAGTTATCAGCTCTGCCATCCTATCCCTCTATATTACTCATGAATTAAAGTTCAGAGGGTTCTTAGGCATTTTATTAATCAGGGCTTTATAGAGAACAGAACCATTAGGAAACACACACACACACACACACACACACACACACTTATTATGAGGGATTGGCTCATATGATTATAAAGGCTAAGTAGTACCATAATCTACTCTGTGAAAGATGGAGGCCCAATGGTATAGTATACATTCAAGCCTAAAGGCCTAAGAACCGAGAGCCAATGGCAAAAGTTTCCATCCAAGTCCTAAGGCCTAAGAATCAGGGAATGAATTGTGTGAGTCATGGTGTCAGTCTGAAAGCCTGAGAACCAAGAGTGCCAAAGTTTCAGCTCCAGCATGAAGAGAAGGTGGCCCTTCCTGGACCTTTTAGTTGTATTTGGGCTCTCAATGGATTTGATGACACCCACTCACAGGAGTGAGGGTGATCTTCTTTACTCAGTCTACCAATATAGATGCTAATCTTTTCTGGACATGCTCTCATAGACATATCCAGAAATAATATTTTACTAGTTATCAGGGCATTCCTTAGCCCAGTTAAGATGATGTGTGAAATTCACCATTACAGCACCCCTATCTAGTAACAGAAGAGAGAAGGAATCAGATTCTCAGTGTGCCTGAAATCATGTTGCTTATGTGCTCAGTATTTTATGTTCCCAGGGAAGGAGGAGAACAGGGAAAAGAAAAAGGAAATCTGACACTCTAAGAAGAACATGGAGAAGAAGAGAACTGAAGAAAAGGAAAATAGGAAGGCTCTGGAGTGATTTATACAGACTTATTATTGAAGAATAAAATAAACCTAATTTAAAGGTGTTTCATGCCCTTCCTCTTCATTTGTTCATTTTTAGTTACTTAGATCTTGACTTATTCCAAAACAATTTAAGGCAGCATAGAAATAAAAACGTGTGTGCAGTAAAACACAAAACATAAAAATAAAATAAACATCTCCCTTTCCAAACAAGCATACTCCTCTGTCCATCTCCTCATAACCTCTTGCACTGGCTTTCCACTAGAATAGCAGCATATAGACTTTATCCCATCCAAAACATCATTTCCTAGGTTTCTGAAAACATATTATGTAATTCATAGAATATATTTTTGTAAAAGCAACCCTAACAAGAAACAAAACAAACCAAACTAAACAAGCCAAAACAAGTCAAAGGAAATTTTCTACTGTATGCTTTGGCAAACATCTCTCTGCTACGAACAAAATTTATATAATGTTACAATATATGATATTGGATAAAAATATTTAGCAAGTCCTGAAGTAACACCACAAGCCTCAAAAACATTAATGCACCTAGAACATTGAGAATAAAGCATTCAAGGAAACCCGGATTAAGCAAAATATGCAATCGTTAGCCATCACACATTCTATTAAAATTGCTGTCCATCATAACAAGTTTGGAAAATAGCAATAGTGATCATTAGAATTTAAAAATTTTAGGATTTTTTTCCTCATAATTTCTTCCTTAATCATAAAAATAAAATAAACATCTCCCAGAAATGGCCAAAACCACATCATAAACATTTAAGATTCTGGAGAAACAGACACAAGTAAAAAAAAAATATATATATATATATATTCCTTTGAAAAGATCTATTTCATGTGAGAAAAATGGCCACTTTTCATATTATATATATTTAAATAAATATCCTTTTTTGCTTGATAAAAAGGACATCATATTAATTAAATTTGAAGAAATGTTCAAGGTTTCCATTACCAGAAAATCAATTTAAAACCCCAAATTTTCTAAACATTTACGTTTAAATTTAAATAAGAATATTACCTTGATCAACATTATAGTCAACATTTTTCATGGTAAGAAAACACATTTAATTCATGAAACATTGTTCTAGATGATTTTTAAAAAATTTTGGCTCTCTATTAACTTGATCAATAGTATAGCAAATTAATAAAAATGAATTATATAATCTGTTATTAGGACCTACTTATTGTCAAGCACTTCACTTGTTTAATTAGTTAATTCATTTTATGTTTATCTCATGCTTATCAGGGCATTACTATGCCAGAAATAAAAGGTAAAAGTGTAATACAATAAAATAACTGCTAGAGTTATACAATATAATAGTTATTGAAGAAACACACTTTTGGGGAAGAAAAGATATGCAAGATATAACTTGCATGTTCACTAAGTTATTTTCTAACAGAAAAAATATTAAGCATGAAGAGATTTGGCAATTTCACTCATAGTGAAATATGCTATCTTGTACAATGTGTTCTTAAGAATATTCTTTTTTTTTTTTTAAGATTTTTAATTACTAGAAAATAATGCCATGTGGTATGGCTAGGTTCCCTTATATCCAGAGAGAAGTAAAAGTAGGCTGCAAGCTTATAGAAAGTATAATGATGATAGTTTTTTGAGCTTGTTTCTGAAAGAGAAAATTACCAAAAATTCTAATACAAGGAATGTACTAGGAATATCATAGGTATGACATCTTAAATGATATACTGCTTCTGTCTAATTAAATACCTAAGTTTTAGGGATAAAGATGAATTCATTTAATGAGTTCATCTCTGAGTAACAGAAATGATACTTTGGATCTTTGAAGGTGGATAACACACACAAAAGATTTATTTTGCTTTTTTATTTTTTTTACAAGGGAATAAAGGCATTTATTGTCTTTACTCTTTAAATAGACAGAATTCTATTGAATGATGTTCTCAAAATATTGCCTGTTTCAACTTTTATTATAACTTCTCATCTTCTCGTAACTTTTAAGTCTACAGGAAAAGGACTAAATACAAAACCCAATCCCTAATGTTCACTTTTAAGTATAATATTTTGCTATGATTCTAGTCAATAAATAAAAAATGAACCTGAAAAAAATGTATATATAAACTCTGTAAGTTATGCCTGCAGGTGAATCCAACTATCAGACATTGTACAAAAATGAATGGATTGTCAATAGGGTAGTGTGTTGGTTATTTACCTTGTCTCTCCAACACAAAATCATGACTATGTAATCAAGTTTCCATGAAGACCTACAAGAACAGGGTATGGAGAACTTCTGGATAGCTCAGCATATGGAAATTCCAGGAGAGGGGTGTGCCCAGGGAGATTATGGAAGCCCCTGGCCCCATGTACCTCTTCCATTTGATTGTTTATTTGTATTCTTTGTAATATCCTTTAAAGTAAGTGTGTAAGCACAGGAAAAATGATTTGTGGAATTCTGTGTTTTCCTGGCAAAGTGACTCAACCCAAGAAGGGGTCACGGGAACCCTGATGTGTGGCTGTCAGTCAGAAGCACAGGTAAAATAATATGAAATTTGTGGTTGGCTTCTGAAATGGATGGGACTGAAGTCTCAACCTGTTGAATCTGATGTGTTTCCAGGTATACAGTATCAGATCCAAACTGAATTACAGGAAGCCCAGCTGGTGTCTGGTGGAAAATTAGTCAGAATTGTTGTTTAGTGTGTACATAAAAACCTCCGCATATTTTAGTGACCAGAAGTCACAAAGTATTCTGTGTTGGTTATTGTGTGATTATAGGAAAAGCACCTTAGTTTATTTTTCCTATCCACATAGTTATCTTAATTTTAATAAATTTATAGATCATGGTTTTCTTATTAGTATTTTTTTGTGGATTGTAAGAATATTTTTCTTTTTAGTTAGAAGTTTCTCCCTAGAGTCAAGGTAAAAATTCTGATAATACACATCAACTATTTTCTGATTTTAGCAAAGTTAAGGATCAACACATTTTGCTAAATCACACAAGTGATATGAGGCCATTTCACAATAAAAGTGAGTTTCCTTGAGAGAGTAAGGTATTAGGACTTACCCCTGTCTGTGTCATACAGGAAGACAAAACAGTTCCATTCATAGTGATCCAGCAGGCTCAGGAGTGCTCCTCGCAATGAAGGTCTTAGCTGCAGCACAAACTGGCTCTCCCCCTCAGTAGGGAAACTTGGTGTGATGAGGGAGATGTGTAAGGCGCTGCAGAACGAGGTCAAGGTATGTACTGACCTCTTATCATAGAGTCCAAAAATGGCAAATACTCCTCTAGAATACTGGGAACAGACTGGAAAAAAAAAACACAAAATATTAGCATACTTTAAAATTGTTGACTTTGTATCTATATCCTACAAAATTTAAAAATCACTGAATCATTGATGTTAGCAATATAATACAGAGTAAAATTAAAGTGTTCAATTAATTAATTTTTTGTTCTTGTATGCAAAACCATGTATTGAATGAAGCTGATCTGATTGAAAAGTCCTCTATTAAAAAGCCCTTTTGAGGGCTGGGGTTGTGACTCAGCAGTAAAGCACTTGCCTAGCACATGCGAGGCCCTGGGTTCGATCCTCAGCACCACATAAAAATGAATAAATAAAAAGCCCTTTTGAATTAAAGGGAAATATAATTAAAATGAGGTAATATATAGCCTTCTGTGATAATGTAGCAGATCCTATGGTAGAGATTTTAAGTGTGATAAATCCAAATGTTTCTCTATACTTTTTCTGTTGCCTGAAAAATATAATGAACTTTTGGAATTTTTGAGTATTAATTGAAGAAACCTTTAAATTATCTTCTTCCTAAGCTATATGCTCATCTTCTCTATTCTTGGATTGGGCAACATTTGTTGACAACTAAATTGTTATGTTTTTCTGCTTTTGTAATCAGTTTTATTTTTATCACAACCTTAGAATTGTCTTGTATCATTTTTGAAAACAGAAGTTGGATTTTTGGGAAAGTCACTCTTAGGATATCTGAGTGGTTTAGTGAATCTGGGAGAACTGCATAGCTATAGCACAAAGACAAAGCAATTCTAAAACCCATTAGACCAAGACTGCCTGAGGAAGAGAAGCAGAGGCAAAGCAGTGCACGACTTCCCCTGCCTTTCTGCACCCTCTGGTTGTTACAAGGACAATGAGGCAACATCACAGAATGCTCTATTCCTGTCCAATATATTTTGCTCACTCTTGACATGGCTGATTTCAGGAACAAACTTGGGTGACTTTTTCTGGTTTATTTTTAAAAGGCATAGATCTAAAATAGGGGATCCCTGTTTTTGTGTTCACACAGAAAAGCAAGAATGGATTCCAAATTCTTATAATTCTCCTTGTATGGCTAACTAACACTCATATTTCTCCTCAGTTTATATAGCTAGCTTAAGAAGTATTTAGTGCTATAAAATTTTTGTGTTTGGACTTTAGTTGCTAGTTTTAATTGTTAAATTTATTATGAAGCCCAGAGCATTGGATAAGCTAAAGGTACTAATTTTAGTGGAAGTTTATTATGATATAAATAAATTTTTCTTAAAACAGGCACTTGCAAAAATTATCTTAATAGAATTTAAATCTATTTTGTACAATATTTGGGTTTTAGGAAATTATAAAGCATAATTAAATGCAGATAATTTACTAAAACCTAGAAATTTTTCTTTCATTCTTATTTATTATGCTTCTTGAAATTGCAGAAAGAGTCTAAGCATTCTAATTATGACATGTACTAGAAATGTTTTATATATATTTTGAAGCCCACATAAAGGACCCAAGTCTATATTCAAGTGGACAAGACAAGGAAGAATTGACATTAAGATGGAGAAGAAGAAAATTTTGCTAAGTTCAAATCCTAATATTATCACTTAAAAGCCAGATGATTTGGTGTAAATTATCTTATTTGCATTAACTATGAATACATAATGTGGAAAGAATTCAATGAGAATATGTAAACTTGCTATCATGAGGTCATATGCAGCAATCAGTAAATGGCAGATTTTAGCACAAATTGTATGCATTATTATAGTTTAAGTATTTCTGTTGTTTGATAAGAAAGTAAAAGTAATTGAAGATAGATTACTACAGTTGATTTAAAGTCAAGAAAGGAGATTTCAGAGTCTATATAACAAATGTAATTTATTTTGGTATTGTAGTAGAATTTATAAAGAAGTCTATCAAAACATCCAGTCTAATTCTATGAATTATAATTTGGAACTAGAATTAGGAACTAGAATTTGATCACATGGGTGGATTGACCAATTAGGAAGGCTTGTTCTGACAGTTTGGCTGTAGTTTCTTGCAAGATACAAGGATCAATCATAATTTAATCATTAGGCATCTTGAGATTTAGTGTGATTCATTTCTTGTAACATAAGAAAGCCAGTAAACCATTGGCAGGATCAAACTCTAACTTCACGAATACCCCACCACGGCTTTGGGTGTATTATGCAAATGCTGTGCATATAAGTTGTAACCTGGAGTTACTAAACTCTTTCATATTTTCTTGTTGTCTGGATTTTCATGCAAATTGTGATTCCACTTTTAATCTCTACATGGTAAATAATCTGATTCAGTTAATTCATTTGTTTTGGGGTGATAACCACTGAACCCAGAGTCTCATGCATGCTAGGTTGGCATTCTATTACAGAGCTATCCTCCCAGCCCCAGGTTCAAAGGGTTTTTATTTTACTCTACTGAATAAAGTAAAGTCAAAGAGCAATAGAATTCAAATCTAAGATTCTGGCTTTCATTTAGTACTGAAAGTACACACAATCTTTAACACTTGTTCAAGAAAATGTAAGCAAACAGGAT
This sequence comes from Marmota monax, assembly GCF_021218885.2. NCBI lineage: Eukaryota > Metazoa > Chordata > Mammalia > Rodentia > Sciuridae > Marmota > Marmota monax. The sequence goes on from NW_026692132.1 coordinate 7,998,549, forward strand.
TCACAAATCATGTACATTAACTTGCTCATGAATAGAAAAAAAGCATTTGCACAATCTTGTCTGCTATGGCACTTTAAAACCATACTAGTTCCATGCTTTGTATTCCACACAGTGTTTTTCTAGGAATCGTAGGAGGTCCCCAAAAGACTCTGTACAGCTCTCCATAGGCCCTGTTGGACAAAATAATAGCATTTGTGGCCAATGCTGGACCCCCTTCCTTGGTGCCCCTCTTACCTCTAAAACACTTAACAGCTGTTCTGCTTTCATCTTTTAAAAATATTAAGCAAATGCCTATGTACAATTTTATATATAAAAAGTATTAAGTACTAAATAAAGTTCAAAAGCAACTAATATGCTATGCAAAAAGTCCCTCTACTGCTTATTCCTATTTTCAATCTAATCTTTATGGCTTCCAACTTTTCTGCTGCTCACTATATTACTTATTGCAGTTTACTCTTCTGGGACTCAACAAATTTAATATTTTCTGATATTTAATCACCGTTTGTTTATCTGTCTTCATTTGCATCATCATACATATTTATTTTTCTCTTTTTCATAGCTATCTGCCATTCTGCTACTATTTTTTATACTTATTTTGAAAATACACTAATGTCTCAGACTACATAACATTGCTTTTGGATGTATTCTGTCACTCACATTTTATTTTCCCTCTGCAAATTTCTAGTCATAACATCATTCTTTCAGACTTTTATTTTTGCTATTTAATCTCAATCCCAGGCTTGGCGGGTGAGGGTTATTGAGTTTTCTGTGCCTGAGAATAGGTTGTCATTAAAACGTTCAGTGTTATTATCTTCATGTGATACCCTGAACAATATTTTATTTGGTCCAATAGTTTCAAATTTTAAAGTATAATTATTTCCATATTTATTATTGTAATCTAGCTTTGAAAGCACTCATAAATCAAAATTTTGTTGGACATCTCTTATGTCATCTCTGGTTGCTTAGCATGCAAGTAATTGTTCAAACAATGGAATTTATTAGACTATACAAAAGTACACATAAATTAATGAAAATAAACAAGGGTAAATATGAATGTGGTCAGAATATATAAAAGGAAAACAAACTGAATTTTAACGTTCTCACATAAAATGACAAAATAAGGCAGAATTAATGCTTAGTCAATGAGTAGATGCAATATTAGATTGATATGTATTTTGGGATAATCAGGATAAAGCTTTCAATGAACTAATCCAATCATAATTTTAAGTGTCTACTCTATATTCTGCTTCACTAATGAGATCACTTGGATCATGTATTATGTAAATAAACACATAATATAAACACATGGAAAAATTCATTCATCTTTCACCTGATGGTGTCAATTAATTATGTCTTCTCATCAGATAATCACCCAGTTTCATTCCATATGCCATATTCCATATGCTTAACTAAGTCAAATTATTATATAATTTGTGACTTGTAGTTCTATATCACATACAAATAAATTGGCATGGTCTTAGCTCGGTATGTCCCCACCTGTGGCACACAATCCCAGAGGTGTGCTGAATTCAGTATGCCCACTGCAGAGTGGCACAGTGGTCAGAAAGAACACAGTCCACTTCTCCTTTGTCTTCAATTTTCCTCCCCTTAATATATTTCTCTAACTCTTTCTTAAACTTAATTCTTTCATTTTTTTTACAAGAATACACAAAACTTTTTAACCCTATGCTTCCTCTCTCATAGCCTTTGCAGTCCCTTTAATTGAAGGAATTTTATATTCAGTTTTTTTAACTCATGTGATGCCTACACTTCTCAGCCACCTAAACCACTCTCTGCTGAGAGCCATTGCCAAGTAGGAATGACACATCGCAATTTCTTTGTCAGCCTACTCCATGTTGCTTAGAGGAAGGACTCTCCATGGTGGACCCAGGTTTTGCAGTGACTTTGCATGAAAGGTGACCTTGCTCAAGGACCAGGGCGGATCCGGGTTTAGGGTAGATCAGGGTTTAGGGTGGATCGGGATTTAGGGTGTTCCCGGGTTTAGGGAGGTTCCAGGTATAAGGTGTACCCTGCTGGGAATAAGGTGTATCCTGCTGCCTCAGGTGCGCCCGCTCCTTGAGTTCCCCTTGAGTTCTCACGGGATTCAGAGAGTATATGGGATTCAGAGCCCGGTGGAGAGTGTGGATTTTGCCCAGAACGTGGATTTCCCCCAGAACGTGTTTGTAGAGTGCCGGTGTGAGTTCGGGAATAAAGAGTTGCTGTTTGAATCTACAAGGTGTGTGGTGGCTCGTGATTTTGTGCCCAGCCAGACTGCGGCAACTCTCATCAACTTTGTTAATGACCCAATATATCTTAAATCTTCTAATTTTGCTCCTATATTTCTGGGATCCTCTGCTGTGTTTGATATTTTTGGAAACTTCTTTTAAATTTTTCCTTGCCTTGGGTTCCCAGCACCACAGCTATTCATCTGATACCTGGGCATTTCTTGCTCTCTGCTCCTTTATGGTTTGTGTACCTTGTAATTTTCTTTTCTCTACTCACCTCTTCTTTCTAAATACATATTTCAGTGAACTCATCTAAAGTTTTGTCTTTAATTACCAAGTATGTGCTCCTGATCCCCCAGGTTATACCATCTACTTCAAATCCTTCCTTTGAACTACACAGATCAGTATGTCTAATTGTCTTTCACCACTTGGGCACAATGGTTTGTGACTGCTCTATTAACACAAAACAGTGATTATATGTGACTTCTGAGACTATGACTGTCCTTCTCTGGGGACACATGACCTTTGTATCTAGCAGCCATACTGTCAGGAGAACCACAGGTGATGTGAAGAGGTCCACATGTTAGGTAGTAGGAACCAAGAACATAGCAAGGTCCTGGGTTTTCTTTAAACTACTTTTAAGGAAAATGAATAATCAAATAACTTATTGAAAAATAACAGGTGCACAAACCTTGAGTATAAGCAGGTAGAAACAAAAGGAGCCAATTAAGAAACATGTCAAGAAAGAAAGATCAGTGGAATTAACTCCTGATAGGGTCTATTGGGGTCATTGTAAAGATAGGATTTATTGTCACTGGCTTCTCAATATATTTCAGAAGAGAAATTTCTTTAGTCGTGCAGGTGCAGTAAGGTAAATTCTATCAGGCAACTGACCCCAATTAAATTTACACACATTAAAATAGGATTGACTTGTAGATGAAGCCTCCTTGAATAAGATGGTTACCATGACAGTTCCAGAGAAGACCAGCTATAATCAAGACCTCCACTGCCAGAGTAAAAGAGGAGCTGAAGACCTGATTGGCAAAGGGTGCAGAAGGTTCTCAAGGTAACCCTAAAACAGCAATAAATTTGGAAACAGCACTGTTTCCTCTGTGGGTTCTCTGCTTAGAGAAGACTCACTCTTCCATTTGAGAATGCTTTTTGCCTAAGCCTTATGTTACTTTCACTTTAATTCTAGTAATAAAATTATATTCCTTGGCTTTTCTTGTTTGACTTTAACTTTCCTTTTGTCAGGACACAAAAACTGAGCTTTGTAGCTTCAGCTGTGACCTACTCTTCTGTGACACATGTAGAAAGGCACCAAGACACCTTACTCCTCAGTCATTGCTAGGTTCTCAACTGACAGCTAGATGGATGCTAAAGTGACGGATGCTCCAGCCTCCATTAAGCAGCTTCAGCTAATGTTTTATGAAATAAAGACTAAACCTTGCCCTATATATAAAGTCATGATCAAAAGAAATTATTGAGGCTCACACTTCAATCCCAGTGGCTCTGGAAGCTGAGGCAGGAGGATTGCAAGTTCAAAGCCAGCCTCAGAAACCTGGTAAAGATTTCAGCAATTTAGTGAGAACCTGTCTCAAAATAAAGTAAACAAACAAATAAATAAATAAAAAGGGCTGGGCTCAATGGTAAAGTGCCCCTGAGTTTAAACCTTGGTACCAAGAAAGAAAGAAAGAAAGAAAGAGAAAAAGAAAGAAGAAAGAAAGAAAGAAAGAAAGAAAGAAAGAAAGAAAAGAAAAGAAAAGAAAGAAAGAAAGAAAGATAGAAAGAAAGATCATTGCTATTATTTTAAACCACTAATATTGAGATTGGTTTGTTATATAAAAATACAAAAAAAAAAACAACTCTATTTGTACAGTACTTAGGAATAAGTGTAGACATAGTATACATTCAACAAATATTTTGTAGACAAATTAATGAATGTTGTTTGAAGTATGTGTAGTTTATGCTAATTCATATCTCTCCCAGTAGGACACTATCTACTGAACTGCTCAAGTTTTTAAAATTCTCCCCCCCCAACTCTTTAAGAAATTCTATATTCTATACTCAGTTTTAGTTATTGCTCTTGAGTGTTATATTCATACTTGATACAAAATTATAAATTTAATAAAGGTGTCCACATTATCAAAATAACAAAGGACTTTTAAATATTTTAACCTCAGACTTTATTCTCTTGTTACACATTATTGTTTTTCAGTGTTACAGCTTCACATTTAATCATTTTAAACATTTTGCAGCCTCTTTCAAATATTTCTATTTCTGAAATTCTTGCATCTTACTTTGTATATGTCCCAATTTTTGTTCAAGGGGGATTGAAAATATTTGCTTTATAATTTTGAATTAGGAGCCAATTTTTTTAATTGGTTGTTCAAAACATTACAAAGCTCTTGACATATTATATTTCATACATTAGATTCAAGTTGGTTATGAACTCCCAATTTTACCCCAAATACAGATTGCAGAATCACCTCGGTTACACATCCACATTTTTACATAATGCCCTATTAGTAACTGTTGTATTCTGCTACCTTTCCTATCCTCTACTAAAGCTCTGCAAGAATTTTAAAAGGTCTGTTTTTCAGAAACAATTCTACAAAATAGTTTTTCATTTACTTCTTCTAATTGTTCTGATGTGTTTATATGTGCTATATGTGTTTGTGCATGCACATGTGTCTGTGAATTTCTCAGTTTATGGGTTCCTAGAAAATGTACATAGTATAAATTTGAACAGAAAACTCATGTGACAGCAGATCAATATATAAAAATTATCAAAGGAAACTATCGTGTTTTCCATGCAGAACTCAAGGCAATCCAAAAAGTTTCTGGGTTAACTTTCTAAAACAAATAATTCTAATTGCTCTTATTAAATGTGTTTATGTTACAATATCAGAAACTTATGGAGCTAAAAATCTTTGCAGCCTATGTTTCAAAGATACTGTGATCTAAGGTCAGAATTTCATTCAACTCTATATTGGCAACACCAAATTATCAATCTTAGTGATCAAGAAATTTCATTTTTCAGCAAACTTCCCCCAATTTCATAAGAATGCATTAGTGGCTCTTCCTCTTGTGTCATAATGCTCCATGAACAGGAATTTCTAAAAATCTGAATTTCCTCAACTATAGTTTTCGTAATTATTTTGATGTTGTCCATCTTTAGGAATAACCATGAGTTTCTTGAGAGTCTTACTCATCTTACATTCTCAAGAGATACATTTTTTTTGAATGTACAAGAAAATAAACTTCATATATTATCATTTTCTCAGAGACTCTATTACTTAATTACTATCATTATATTGTAATAAAAATCACTTTCTCGCTTTCTTACATACCAGGTTTATGCATGCTAATATGATTAGCCATTACATGTCTCATAAATATTTATAAACATTTAAACTTATTATAGCAACAATTGTTGGGCATTATTATTACCAATTCCTGTCTATTATACTGTAAGGAAGAAATGTACTAGTTTCGGATACCACTAGAAGAATGTGTTGAGTTAGCAAGCAAAACCTTGAGGAGAAACAGGAAAGTTAAGAGAGAGGAGGCTACAGAACATTTACATTCCTAAGACCATGACAGTGAGGTAAGGTGAGAACAAGGTTGAAACTAGGTTAAATAGGACAAATCTCCGCATGGATTGAACTCCCTAGGTTTCCTTCCTGATTGTCATAATTCTGAGGGTTCTCCTCATATTAATGATGTTTTACTAATGCAAGTGGTAGTTAGGACAACATATGAACTAGCAACTACATTTTCAAGTTACCAAAGAGGATTTTGAGATAAGTTTTTGCACCAGACAGAGGTGATCTTGTGAAGACTGTAAATTAACAGCCTGGCACTGGTATGCTAGTTGAGTACTGGAGATCTGTTCTTCCCTCCTGTGGATTAGTCAGTGTAGGAAAAGTGGCTGTTCTGTGCTTATCTGCTCCCTCACTTGCTGTGCCTTGTGGCTGTAACAACATGGATAGAAACCCAAGAATTAACCCACTTCCTGCTATGATGGCATTAGCAGGTTGACTCAATTTGTTACCATCTGATGCCTTGAATACTCTTCCTAACCTTTGTTGACACCTAAAAGTGTTAGAATAAGTGGACAGAAGGCTACAAAATAACAATGACAACATACTTCTTTTACATAGATGTTTATATTTTACAAAGGACTTTTACATATAGCCAATTATTATGATAATTATTCTGTTGTCATCATCATTTATATTTTGTAAGAAAGAACTTCATTTATTTGTGAAAGAAAAGATAGGTTATGGAAATTGATACAACATTTCAAATTGCTCATTTTAGAACTACTGTGCTCTTCTTAGGTAGATTATAGAAATTTTTTAAAAATTCTGGTATTAAAAGGCTTAATGACTTATTTATTCCCTTTTTAAAACAATTCACTGTATCTATAGCAACAGAAACATGACTAGAGTCAGCAGCTGGAAAATGTGTCATGATGATGGAATCAATAAAAACTAGAAGCACTCTAAGTACTATGAGAAAGTTGACCCAGAATTAGCTGTGTGACACATGATCAGTTAGTGCCTGGGAAATAGGAGGAGAAAGAATATTAGAAAAAGGCAAAGGTGCCGGGCTCGGTGATGCATACCCTTAATCAGAGGGGCTCCGGAGGCTGAGGCAGGAGGATTGCAAATTCGTAACCAGTCTCAGCAAAAGCGAGGCACTAAGCAACTTAGTGAGACCCTGTCTCTAAATAAAATACAAAATAGGGGTGGGGATTTGGCTCAGTGGTTGAATACCTCTGAATTCAGTCCCTAGTACCCCCATCCCCTCCCCCACCAAAAGGCAAAGGTATTAAAAGGGGAAGGGAGGGGAGGAGGGAAGGAAGGATAGTAGAATGAAACAGACATTATTATTGCTGTGTGTATATACGTGACTGTGTGACCAGTCATATGATTCTGCAACCCGTACACTCAGAAAAATGAGAAATTATATCCCATCTGATTCAAATGTATGATATGTCAAGGTCATTGTACTGTCATATGTAACTAAATAAAAGAAATAAAAAAATTTAAAAAAACACACACACAAAAAAACACTTTAAATTGCCTTTTGCCTTATATAATTTGTATAGTGTATATAGAGCACATTTACCTAAAAAGTGTCATTTTCTGACCTAAGATAGCAGGAGTTCCAAGTTTTTACAGTGCATCTGCAGTAGGGATCACCAGCTGGAAACCCTGACTCTAGAAAAGATGAGGAAGATGAGTTTTACTTGTTCCTCCCCGTTTGTTTGTTTGTTTTTGGTATGAACACTCAAGGTGAGGTGTTTACTATCCCTAAGCTGCAGCCCCCATTCCCCTTTACTATCACCATGCCACGAAAGGTATTTATGATTCCTGTAGATATTTTGAATTTAGACAATAAACCTTTGGAGTTTTCAACATAAAAACAATTGTTTCTTATTTGAGGGAAAACTGCATAAGGCAGTGTAAAAAGTGTGTTTGGCAGTGTTTCTTCCTTGCATCGTAGAAGAAATACACAGCAATTTTTTTTAAAGGCAATATGGATTTGACATTTCCATTCATTCTCTTATTCAACTAATGCTTATATACTACCTAGTTTATTTCAGTCACTGTGCTAAGCATTTGGAAGAAAAACACATTTCATATAATATTCCTACTGAAAAGAAGTTCACAGTCTAGTGGAAAAGACTGAGATATGAACTGATATTCCAAGATGTAAATATTTAATGATAGACAGGAAATTAGGAAGCACAGAAAAGGAGTATTCACAAAAGGGGAGGCTGGCAGGAGGAAAGCATACCTGTCTATGAAGGTGGGGCTGAAGAGCAGTGATTAAAGACAGAAGCCAAAAAATGGGACATTGTAGTAAACCCAGAACAAGATAATAATGGGGCAAATCAGAGCAAATGTGATAGGCACAGAGTATAGAGGCTGAGTCTGGGAAATATTTAAGAATTAAATAAGAAGAATCTAGTAAAAAGTATTGTATGAGGGCAATGAATAAGGAGGAAAAGAAAGATGAAAGGTTTGGTTTTCATCTTAGGTGAATGAATGGATAGCTGTTGCTACACATTGGGTGATAGCCAGGAAACTTGGGAAGATTTACTTGGATACTATGAGAGAAGTATGGGTTACCAGGTATTTAAAAACAATGAATTTCATTTCAGATATCAGTTTCAGGTTTCAGGTGTCTAACAGGTAATTGCATATAATATGAAGTGGAACTAAAATAATTGAGTTAAATATGTATTTTTAAGGAAGTGGCTATAAAATTCAATGTAAGATTCAGGAAGAATGTTCAATGAAACTCTTATCTGAGGAGGGGAATGTGGGAAAAAATAATTTCAAAATTATAGCAGTGTAGGAGGCTTGGCAGATGAAATCAAAAGAAGTAGAAGTTTCCAGAGTAAAAGCTCAAAAGTATCAAATATTAGAGAAAATTTTGGAAATTTGCATTCAAGGATCTATTTTTAAATAAAATAATAACATTTTTTAATAAAAAGTCCATGAACTCTCTGTTAAACTTATGAAGTTACCATTAACATAATGTATATTTAAAAGTAGTATATGCAAATGGGATGTTGGATTACATAGATGACCACTTTGAAATAGAGAAATACTTTGGGATTTCAGTACCTGCATTTCCATTTTTTATTAGAATCACATTTAAACAATTTAAGGGACACATGGTGTCTAGACATGTTAAAGAATCAAATTATAACAATTGTTTAAATGAAAATATGGTGGGGGGAAGATGGGGTCATCATATGGGCACCTGGTTTAGGTACAAAATAGACAAAAATCTCTCACAAAGCAGTCAACACGCCATGCACTTTTTAAACATGTACATAGAAGTCCTGTCATAGTACAAGGCAACTTTTGTGAGATAATTAACAATATGAGTAATAACAAATTCTTGTAATACATCCTTAGGTTCACCATTCCATCAATTTGATTAGATATCAAAAAATTGAAGATTATGATTCAAAGAAATATAATCTTACAGAATATCCAGTTAGTATGTTTGTGTGTGTGTGCGTGAGCGTACATTAGATGCACAGTTGGTATTTCACATCAGCAGGTTCTTCATTCACAGACTCAAGCAACTGTGGTGTTAATTTTTGATCAAAAATACTTGGAAAAGATTGTGTCTGTACCGAAGACCTATAGACTATTTTTTCTTGTCATCATCACATAAAAATAGAATGTAATAACTATTTACACAGCTTTACATTATACTATGTACAGTAAATAACCTAAAGATCAATTAAAGGGTATGGGAGGATGTGATTTTGTAAGTGTGCCAGCATTTTATATAAGGAACTTGAGCACCCACAAATTTTCATATCCACAAGGGATTTTGGAATCAATTACTGGATGCTAAGGGATACCAGAGATTTGAGCATGTTTCTAGATTAAGGAATGGGATAGATAGGGAGATGGGATACAGAACAGGGAAGACATATTAATTAGGCAAGCTCCAAAAGGACAGAGTACACATGAGCAAGGGTAGATATAAGATTGACCTTGAATGAGATATGCAGGAGTATGGGAGATGCTACATTCCAAAGACTTCATACATCAAAAGGTTAGGTAAGATGTGTGTGGGTTTATAACTTTTACAGCTGTACCAACATAAGGAGCAAAGTGGTAGCAATGAGATTTGATGTTTGAAAGTAATACACATTACAAATAGTTACAAGAGGTAGGAGTGGAAGTTAATGAATAACACATAAAGCAGCTTTTTCCAGCATAAGGATGAGGCCTATTTTATATATAATTTTATCTAACATAACACATGCCACACAATAATTTGCATATGGTAAAAGTCTTATAATTATTGAGTGAATAACAAAACAAGAAAAAGCATATTTTTTTGGTATGTGTTTGTGTATGGGTTAATAGCACCTAAATCTACTCTTCTGGCACATTTTCAGTATATAATACAATATTATCAGCTATACTCGTCATGTGTACTTTGACTTATTCGTACTACATAACTGCAAATTTGTACCCTTTGACTTATTTATCTACATTGCCTCACCTTTTCTTGCCCCTAGTAACCATCATTTTTGGTTTTTGACTACTCTAATCATGTACATCTTAAACATATACAGTAAAACTAAATAAAAGAAAACTAAGGTGAATGGGTGAATATTGGCATGTTATAAGATTTGAGGATGTGAATTGACAGTGGCAACAGCTTAGAAATTCGCAATTTTTTGCGAGTACAGTATAAGGACGGTGACCAAAAGGAATAACCCGAGGAGCTGGTATCTAGGAGCTCACTCCTTTCCTTCTGCAAGCACACTTATCTCTTGGCTTCCTCAGCAGCACATTTTCTTGAGTTTCTTCTTATCTGAAAGCTTATAATCAGTTTCCTTTGCTTGCAGCTTCCTGTCCAACCAATCTTTAAATATTGAGATAGGACTTCCTCTGCTATACTCTTTCTTTAGGTAATTTCATCCATTTTTACATTTTCAAAGACCTCCATAAACCAGGCATATTGGTGCACACCTCTCACCCCAGTGGCTGGGGAAACCAAGGCAGGAGGAGTGCAAGTTCCAGTCCAACTTGAGCAGCTTTGTCTCAAAATAAAAACTAATAAAGGTTGGGAGTATAACTCAGTGGAAAAGGGCCCTTGGGTTCAATTCCCAGTACTGAAAAAAGAAAAAGGCTGAGGAGGGAGGATTATATAAGCTCATGTGCTGGAGACCAGTCTGTGCAATGCAGTGAGACCTCACTTCAAAAACAAAAAGCAGCTGGGTGCAATGGTGCATGCCTATAATCCCAGCAGCTCAGGAGGCTGAGGCAGGAGGATCTTGAGTTCAAAGCCAGCCTCAGCAATAGTGAGGCACTAAACAACTCAGTGAGACCCTGTCTCTAAATAAATACAAAATAGGGCTGGGGAAATAGGGCTCAGTGGTTGAGTGCCCCCGAGTTCAAATCCCCAGAACCCAAACAAACAAACAAACAAAAAAGCAAACAACAACAAAAAGCCAATTTTTTAATAAAAAAATCTATTGCTTCCATGGTTAATACATTTAGTCTTGTCTTTTTCTTTCCTATGAATTTCAGACTCAAATATCACATCTCCCTTTGATTATCTATTCAGCACATAAAACCAAATGGGCTAAAACAGAATTCTGCATCATCTACCCCTCCGCAAGCCTCTTCTTTGTTTTATCTCATTTCAATAAAAAGCATGACTGTCTGCCAAATTATTATTAATTCTTGTCTTTATTTCCTTCCCACATTTATCTCATGAGCAAACTTGAATGATTTATATTCAAAATATCTAAATCATCTTTAAATCCATTCTCTCCTCTACTTCCACAGAGCTGCTTTCTTGCTTGAATGGCTGCTTACTATCCTTCCCATTTCCAATTTTTTTTCCTCCCCAATTGCTCTCCACTGAGTGGAGGATATAAGTTTGAGGATATAAGATTGCCTTTTTACTTATGATTCCAGAGCTTTTTCATCATATTTAGAGTAACATGGAGTAACATAGTGGAAAATACACTCTTATTTAAGCTCAGCTTCTTGTCCTACTTTAGGACCTTTGCAAGAGCTGCTGCTCTGTCCTGCCTGATTTCCACGTGGCTGGACTTCTCACCATTCTTATCTCATCAAAATTTTCAAATTCAGAGAGATTCTGCATGACTCCTCCATGTAACCAGGCTCGCAAACCTTCAGTCACTTTCCACCATGTGACCTTGTTTCATTTCCTTTGCCTCACTATCTGATTTGTTTCCTTCTTGATCTATTATCTCTAGGATAATGTATGTTTCACAAGAAGAAGTAACTTGACTACCTTGTTCTCTAAACTTGGCCCTAAACTTGGCACATGGCAAGTTGTGAGTATTTGTTGGATGAATAAAATCATTGTTTCTGAAAGGAATAATGAAGGAGGGTGTGGAGTGACTGGCTGGAAGCCACAGAAATCTACTTTCAGGTCCCTGAGTTGATTCTGGCAATTAAAATTTTCTGTTTTTACAGTGAGTTCAAGCAATTTATTCTTGGTCCCTATGTGTATTCTCCCTTCTCATTCGACCATGCATCAACTCACCAGTAGTTTTTAATTAAAGCTCAGTTTCTGAACATTGCCAGCTATTATGACATAGACATTTAATGATTCCTACTGAGAAAACCAATTATAATCATAACTATGTATTAATTGTTTAACAATTTAAACTCAAGTAATGAGATAATCTTATTCATAGTTGACAAAAACATGCCTTTATATTTTATGGGTTTTTTTTTTAACCAGGGTAACATTATATTGCCATTTTCAGACGCTTAATTTTCCCTGTTTGGAACTTGATGAGGTTGTCGGTGCATTGGCAGCACAGAGATTGGAGCAGAGATTGAAATGCTATTAATTCCAGGTCTTGCAGCCTCTCTCCGCTCTCTCCCTGTAGTCCCCTGGTCTTGGATGTCCTCCTGGACTGTTCTCCACTCTGTATTTATCTAACAGCTCTCTGTTGATTTTCAGAATCCTGTTATTTACCTTTCTTTTAAAAGAAACCTTATTACCCACCTGGGTTTTAAAACTAATTTCTCTTAAAACACTAACATTTTATTGGAAAACTTTACAAAGTCAGGCTCTATTAAGCATTTTCCTCCTCTCTCTGATTATTTGATGTTCAAATGACGAGCTCCTCATGTTCAGATTTGAAAAGGCTCAATCAGACGAAGGATAAAGCATGCTGGGGCCAGAATTCATTAATTTATACCCTTAAGGCATTATCATAGGTTATTAATATGTAAATGCTAATTTTCTTAGAATTCTAAATGGTGGTTAGCTACAGTACATAAAGTTACTGAAGCTAATCACCATCAATGACAAGTTGAAATGCAAATTACACGAAAATATTTCACTTTAATTATATCACAATTAAGCACTTTCAGTTTCTCAGATGCCTTTTCTAAAGCTGCCCCTGGACAACACCATCCAAGATGACAATGAGATCCCATCAAGAGCTGCACTTGTACAGCCCTGCTCATGCTCCCTTCAGCTTTATGACATCTCAGCTAAAAAGCACATTGCAATTCTAAATTAAACTAATTGAGAGCTCAGTAAAAATATACAGGCTTGTTTGCACATTTCTTTCTGGAGTCAGGCCATCATAATGGAAACACATGGCTCATTTTCCTTCCAAGGCCTATAAAGGAATAAGCAGAAGGCTATTTGCAGTGCTCAGCACGAGAAGCAAGATTCCATTCAGTGCAAAGATGGCTTCCTTGGCAGTAATTTGAAAGCTGCAAAGATCACATCATTCTTTTATACTACTAATATATAACCATAAAAGCTCCAACAAGTGAGCCCTTGGAAGAAAAGAAGGTGAGAAAAGAGGAAAAAGCAATTTCTAAAAAGCACCTATATTAAAACAGGTGTGTTTGCTTCTTTACTTCCAATCATGGAGAAACAAAGTACAGCATAGAAAAAAGGCACCTAGGGATTTACTGTTTAGCACTCAATGATTGGGAATATATTTTTACCTGTAAGTGGGTGCTTAATGGAAACATTTGATTCATCATCTATATTTTATACTCTATAACTGAGTTGCCTAATTACAGTAAGATTCTTTTTTATGCTAGAAAAACACTTTTTCATGGGTCTAAATAACATGTTGAAAGCTTTCCTTCATCAAAGGAGACACAGCTATCTTTCTAAAAAGCATTTAAATGCATTTTGGAAGTAGATAACATCAATCAAAAATGGAATAGAATAATATTTGGGCAGATATTTGAGTGGGTTTTGGAAACAACTGTTCTCATGAATATTACATTTCCTGAATAACTGAACTGTCATCATTTATTTTGGATATAGAATTTTGTGACATTTGTTTAACATCTATTTGTACCTTTAGATATATCTCGGTGGTAACAAGGACTATGGTTGCTTTAATCAGCTTTTTCTCCTAGAGCATCACCACAGGCTTGGCACATAGTTGGTAGTAAGTAAATACATGCTGAACGAATAACTGAGAAAATGGAGGCAAAGAAGTGGTTATGTGTGAAAAGCACTTGAGACTCATGAAGGTATTTGACCTAATTAATTCACTGAATGAATAATGCCTCATTGTATTTGAGATTATGTAAGCTATCAAGGTTAATTTCTGTACAACTTATTTGAAATTTACAGTTTGCACAATTTTCATGGGACTGTCTGCACTATAATTTACCCCAAGTTTCTAAAGCTACATCTTCAGCATGAGAGGGAACCATTCAGGCAGCTAACCAGGGAATGGAAAAGATTAGCAGTCATTATACACCTACTGTATTCCAGGCTTTGTAGTTTTTGCATAGTCATTTTATGTTAATTGTCTTATTAAAAATTTATGACATTCTTATAGGTAAATATCATTTTCCTTGGTTTTTCTTTTCATTTTTAAAGATAATATTTGGTGAAGGGCTGGGATTGTGTGCCTCAGTGGTAGAACAGTTGCCTAGCGTGGGTGAGGCACTGGGTTTGATCCTCAGTACTACATATACAAATAAATAAAAGTTATTAAAAAATGCAATTTTTTTAAAAAAGATAAAATTTGGTGAATTTATGCTACTAATATAACTCTATATAGCTAATTGATGAAAGAACAATGTTTAATATAGGTGTGTTTCCAAAGTTCATGCTTATTCCATTCCACCACTTGAAAAGAAGATCACCAGCTAAGTATGTCTTCCATCCTGCTGTACTAAAGGGATTTCGGCCATTATACCTTTATTGCTACTGGAAGAGGCACTGTAAGAATACTTACACTTCATGGAAACAGAAGTAGGTCTTAAGGGATTATGGAAAATCGGTTTCTTGTTAAGAAGCCACTTCTTAAAGCAAACTGAGTTTTAGCTGTCAATTTAAAAAGGAGAAACACACATATAACTCAGACTAGTAAGACTGCAGAATCCAATGTTTCAAGATCTCTTTTTTGTGTGTGTAATTGTGCTTTGCTAAATCCTCCTGCATAAAATCCAAGTGGAGAAGTTGATGCTAACCATGGCTAGATGGAAATATTAAACATTTGCATGGATTAATTTCCTCATAAAAAACCAAGGCTAAACAGTTTTTGCCCTTCTAGAATGTAATGTAAGAAACATTTGTCAGATGTTAAAAAAGTATAACATGTCTGGCTCAATGTATTTAGATATATTATTTTGCCTGTATTCAAATTTCCAGACCAATTTTCAAACATTTGGGCCATACACTGAGAAGGAAAACATGAAAAAGAAATAATGAGCCATTTTAGCTCCTTTTTCTGTTAAAGATATATTTTTAAGATAATGGTGTTTTGAATCCTCAAAAACCTTCACAGAGTTTTGTGGTTAAATAAATACTAATTTATAAAGTCTCTCTCTTTATATCTCTAAATTATTAGGATGTTACAGAGCAGAATGATATCTAATAAAATGCTATTTTATTGCATATGGTATTAAACCACAATGTATAATTGAAAGACTAATATCAATAAGTTTAATCTGACTGCACCTCTGTGTGTTTGCATGTGAAGTAAGGAAAATGTTTTGGGGCTTTGGGAAATTATAATAGGATGTGGATTAGTGTAATAATCATTATAATCACAAAATTTGAAGTATACATTTTCTTCCACTTACACAACAGTATTTTTGATAATTTTTTATTTCTTAGGATAATTATAACTACTTATAATCCAAAAAATCAGACATTAAATTAGAACACAGACATCCAAAAAATGGAAGATATGTACCTCTATTTCCTAGTTTAAAAAAGTGAAGGAAAGTTTAATCATTCTACCTTAAAGTAAAATAATTACACAATATAAAATTTGATTATGTATACCAAGTAATTTATGTTAGATGCTGCAGAGATCAGCAGACACATACATTATACCAAAAATTATACAAGGAGACTTTTTTTCTAAACAACTTGATTATTTTGTATGCTATGTTAGAAAAGTAGAATCTTTCAGATTTGTAAAATAAGATCCACAGTTTTGAGAACAAATGACCACAAATATTTCAAATATAACAACTTTCTAAGTATCCCAGTGTTTCCTTAGAGAGATAAAGAATTATCGACTATTCTTTCAATATGGTTCATCAGCCTCCTAAATATCTATCCAGAGTTATTTTCCTCTAAATGAAAGCTGCAAAGTTCAGCACTCCCAGGGGGTAAGCATGTGAGCCAAGTGGGTGATCAGGCCAAGGGAATGGTGTCCACCTGTAGGGGCTAACTACTCTCATCTCCAGGTACTTGTTGATTGACAAGAGAGATTAAAAAATTTTGGCCACAAATAAAATATTTATTGATTTTAAAGTGGATCAAGCTATATTTTATTTGTGGATGGTGTATTCCCTAGAACTGGTAGTTTTCTGGGGCTGTTGCTGTCTGTCTTCATTGAGGTTTGACAATCTACTGCCAAACTACAGGAGAAGATCTTCACACTGTTGTTTTTAATCTGCTTTGAGAAGTTTGTCAGAATGAAAATGTATCCATGAGTAAGTTAGTGAGTATCTTCTAGTGTCCAGGAGAAATGATCTTGCCTGGATTATGGAACTCTGTGGCTGGAGAAGACTTGAGAGACTATTTAGATGAATTGAAACTTCTCACAAAGGAGGAATGGGAATCCCTAAGGTGTACAGTCACCTGTCTCCAGCTTTTGGACACTGACAAAGTAAGCAGATTTTCTTAGCTTACACAAAAAGCAGAGATGAAAACTCCATTCAGACAAGGGGAACAATTCAACAGAAAGAAACTACTTATAAGTTTACAGACATGCAAAATAAATGCGTATTTCTTGTTTCTGAAAGGAGGCAACACCTGTGAGCATGGAAAGTGTATACTAATCCATGTAATAATAATAATCCATGTATTATTATTAGTTAAACTATCTTTTATAAATTTTTATGTTTTCTCACAGATAATAATAAATATTTCTATAGATTTTTTGCTATGGAGTCTGAATGCATTCCAATTACTCAATTCTTTAATTGGTAATATTTGCATACTACAAAAATTATTATTTTTCTTCTGTTGACTAAGACAAATGAAATGCCTTATTTCTCTGATTCACTTACAGGGAAACAGATATAAACACCATGGTTCACTACAATGAGCCTATAGGCAGATTTTTGTGTGTTTTCTTTTTAAACTTGATTTTTCTTTCCTTTTTCTTGAAATTATGTGCAGACTTCATAGGCTGAAGTTTCTAAGCATTTAATTTTAAAGCTTATTATTTTGAATAATATTTTGTGTTTGATGTATGTTATATTATAGTTTGAGTCTGGAATATTCCCTCATGTTTTGAAGTCTTATTCCCTAATACAGCAATGTTCAGGAAGGGGGTGCATAGGAAATGATTGAATGATGAGAGCTCAAGCTCAGCAGTGGATTATTCATAAATTGAATGGATTATTGGGGAGTAGTAGAGACTGAAGGGGCATAGGACCTCATTGAAGAAAATTGTTTGCTGGTGACACACCTAGAATGGTTTATTTTGTCCCTATTTCCTTCTCTTTCTCTCTCTCTCTCTATCTCCTCTCTCTGCTCCTTGGTTGTCACAGGGTGAACAGCTTTCCTCTGCCCTGCCTTGGTGATGTCCCTATCTTGGAGCAAACTGACCATGAACTGAAACTTCTGAAACAATGAGTGAAAATAAATCTTTCCTCTTAAGTTGTTTTATCAGGTGTTTTGGTCACAGCAGTGAAAAGCTGACTAATATAACATAGCTATATACTAATCTAGTATATACTTAACTGATTTGCATATTATGTTTCAGGTGTTTTGGGATGTCTGAATACATAAAAACAAGAAAAACACATTTTATTATTTTGAAAATTTGCAAAATTAATGTTCTATTTAATAGAATTTAATTCCATCATGGTTAGAATAACTATTCATTCGGCAATATTGAGCATCCACTCTAAGTTAGATACCATGATAAGTGTTGGGAAATACACAAAAAAGAATTTAACTGTGATCCTCACTCTTATATTGAACTAATATTGTCAGTGCAATTAATACTTATAAAAGAGGAGGGCAGCTGGGCTCACGCAATCCCAGGTGCTCAGAGGTTATCACAGAAGGATCATAAGTTTGAGGCCAGCTTCAGCAAGATTCTGTCAAGAAAAGAAGGGATGAGGTGGTAAGAAGAAAGTAAAAGGGCTGGGGAGGGATGGAGTTGTGGCTCAGAGGCAGAGTCCTTATCTGGAATGTGTGAGAACCTGGGTTTGATCCTCAGCACCGCATATAAATAAATAAAATAAAAGGTCTATTGACAACTAAAAAAAACATTCAAAATTTAAAAAGGACTGGGGATGTAGTTAAGCCTTGGGTTCAATTCCCAGTACTACAAAAAAAAAAAAAAAAAAAAGGATTAAGGAGTGCTGCCAGGATGCAAACTTACTTGGAGTTTTATCTAGGAGTGTGCCAGTCACAAGTTGGTGAAACACTTTTTAGATATAAGAAAACTACAAAGAGCTTTATAGAAATTAAATTATTTTGTTTGGTATCTAAAGCAGGAGGGAAAATAGTGATTGCTATGGTTGCAGAAGAAGTACAAAGCCAGGTCTTAGAGGAAAGCATAAGAAACATTAAGAAAGTACTTAAGAAAGCATAAGAAAGTTTGGATCTAAAATTTGACCTAGTGTCAAAGGGACATCAATTTCCTATTCTGAAGCAGAATAGTGAAATATCTCTTTGTGGTCTTCAGAATGATAGCTGTTATGTGGGAAATTGATTAAACAGGTACAATAATGGTTCTTGTGAAACTTGATAGCTAGTATTGCAGCATTTCACACACACACACACACAAAACTGTTGATAGTTTAGAATTTGAAGACTAAGAAGATTGAAAGAAATACCTGGACTCAAGGTGAATACTTAACAAGTATAATTAACAGATTTTGGTTATCTGTCACATGTGAGCATTTGGCAAATTCACATCTTGGTCTCTTGCTAAAACAACTGGCTGAATGCTGCTATGTTCCCCACACATAAAGGTATGGTAAACTGTAGGAGGTTCATTGAGCCCATTTATGTATATGAGTTGGCAATGCTTGGAGGAAAGTCAAGAAGAAAGAAATGACAACTAGATATCTACCTATATCTGTCTATAGGTGAAGATAGAAATTACTGGAGATACATACACCACACACACACACACACACACACAGGAACACAGAATTTTTGAGAGCAGAAACAAACACTAGGAAATTTTATAGAAGAGGGCATCAAAGGGCCATCAAAGGAGTCTTAGCAGACAAGGCATGAGAAGTGAAAACAAGCCTAGTGTGATATCATGGAATCCAACAGAAAAATGTGTTTCAAAAAGAAGGTGCTTGGGGTTGAAGCTGTAGATCAGTGGTAGCGACCCTGGGTTTGACACTCAGTACCACATATAAATAGATAGATAGATAGATAGATAGATAGATAGATAGATAAGGATATTATGTCCATCTCCAACTAAAAAAATTATTTAAAAAAGAGGGGGACTGGGGCGGTAGCTCAGTGGTAGGCATTGGGTTTGATCCTCAGCACCACATAAAAATAAATAAAGATATTGTGTCCAACTACAACTAAAAAAGTATTAAAAAAAAGACGTATACTTATTAGTACCAAATGCTGCTGGGGCAGATTTATCATGCCAGGAACAAGTGGATGTCCTAAGAAATTAAAGAAACCAAAGAATGAAAACTGAAAAAAAACAATTCATTAAACATAAAAAAATATGTGTCACATTACATTGTGTAGAGAGAAGTGATAGGAGGGGAGGGGAGAGGGAGGGGGGATAGGAAGGACAGCAGAATAATATAGACACTATTATTGCTGTATGTATTTACTTGACTGTATGACCAATGTGATTCTGCAACTTGTATACTCAGAAAAATGAGAAATTATACCCCTTTTGATTCAAATGTATGATATGTCAAGATCATTGTACTGTCATGTGTAACTAATTAAATAAAAAATTTTAAAAAAAGATAACTTAAAGAAAAAAACATGCAAAGAATATACAAATTCTATATTAGGTGGGATCCTATTAATGTCTAACTTCCAAATTAACATCATTTTAATGCCTGCATTATATATATGTCCTATTCGTTTCTACTTGTACACATATATTGACACCACACATTGTTTTATCCAATACTGTGAACTGAAAATCTCACTGCTTATATTTATTTTCTCTGATTTTGTTAATTTTGTGCAGTTAGGTAAAATTTTATGCTTTAATGATCATGAAATATCTGACAAAGATTCTTTGCATATGCACTTTATTATTTACTCCAAGATGTTAATTTAGGCATGGGAAAGAAAAGATATGAAACATGAGATGTAAATAGAATGCTTAAATATGAGCTCTACAATTTGGAAATCTAGACACACAAAATGAGGTAATGAATGTGAGTGCAATTTGTAAACTCTAAAGCTCTGTTCAATTAATAGCAGCAAGGGTGGTAATGTTGTTAGTCCTTCTTTCGTGCTGCCTGACATCTGAAACACTTGCCTATGTTTAGAAAATTCACCACCCCATGGGTCTGAGAGCCTAAAAGTGCCAGATACTGTTCCCCAGCCCCCCTGGAAACTAAGCTATGTACTTACATACCGGTTACAACTTATTTCCTCTCAGCTTCAAATCTACTTTCCCTTGTCCTTCATTGTGCGATTGGTACTGGAACCAGTAAGCATTGTCCTTTGTCAGCTGGTAGAATACTAGGTTCTATAGAGGGCACAGGAAGGGGTTTTCTTTGGAGCTTGGTCCTCTGTCATTATTTTTCCATCCAAGAATATGGCAACTCACACTGAGGAATTCCAGTAGCACTTCAAACCACTCTTCTCCCTAGCCAAGGCTGCTTCTAAGAATCTCCTTCCCACAGTGATCCAGCAGCACAGGGCTGCTTATCTAAACTTTCACACTCCTCTCCCATTGCTTCTGTTACTTTTTATGCTTCCGCTGGCTCACACCCTCCATTCATAGAGAGCACTTTTATGGATATACTGTGGCCCTCCCATACCCTTATATCAAGGAGCTTTGCCAATTAAAGGTAAAAACTCCTGATAGCCACATCTTCTTCAAAGAAGTCTCAGTTTCAACCTTGAGAGGGATATTTAATTCCTTGCTGGTCACCCATCCTCAGCCTACAGGTAATAGCTGTGCCTTTACACTTGCTAATTCTGAACATTTCAGAGTCCTCATTTGCTTTTTTAGCACATAACATCCTTCTACTAGTTAATTATGCTTTATATTAATTTCCACACTGCAAGTGAATTGTGTGGTTTTTGATTCATGATTAGATGATAACTACTATAGGTCAAAATAAGGAATCTGCCAATCCAAACAGATATGGATAGTATGGAGAGGCAGTGACCACAGTATCTTCTGTGGCTGTGGTAAGGTTTGGCCTTACAGGTTCAGATGCAAGAGGCTGCCTGTTGTGTGCAGTACTGAAACCCAGCAATGTCACAAGGGTCCTCACTGGCCACTCATTTTTGTGTTTTCAGTTTGGGCAATGTTCATTTCTCCTTGTCCTAGATCTAGTTATCCAATCTTCCTGGCAATTGTTTATATATATATATATATATATTTATATTTATTTTTTTTTTAACTGAAGTGAGCCAGACCTATGTTGCTAGTTACTAAGAACAGTATTTGAAACAGTTAATGCTGAGGACTTAACTAACTCAGCCACTATGCTAATTACTCTATATGCATTATCATGTTTAGTGGGATAATGCTAATTAATTCTCATGCAAATCATAAATGGTATCAATTATCCACATTTGTAAAGCACAAAGACTTGTCCAAGATCATGGAACTAAGCAATGGAGTTGAGATTAAAATCCAGATGCTGATTTCTAAATCTCATGCTCATAATAGCACATGCAGACAACTTCTTTGTTATTTTTGTGACAGAAGGGTGATCAAAAAATAGTATCTCATTTTTCTCCAACAACATAGGAATTATGTATTTTTTATCAATCTAGAAGTGAAGAATATACTGTATATTATTAATATTCATGCCTGTAGCTAAAGTTTCATTGATCTTTAGGAAAGAACTAAATAGACTATTTCCATGACTATCTTGTTCTGATCACTGCCTATTTTTCAGAGTTCTACAAAAAAACCTGATAAATCAGGAAGCCCAAGCAAGACAATTAGTTCTCATTAGTTCTGTGTGTAGTGAACAGTCTAGATCAGGAATGAGGAATTTGGGGTTAAGGTTAATTCCTACTTAAAATTAAGGGAAATAAATTAGTGAGGAAGTAAGAAGTTTTATCCTGCCTTCCTCAAAATCTTAATTTTTCTTCCTAGAATTCATGTACCTAAATTCTCTAATTTATCTCTAATTTATCCTTCAGAACATTATCTGAAGGATAAATTAGAGACAACATAGAGCTGTCCCATTTGTCCTCTGGGAACCAATTTCTGACCAATCATTATTTGGTATAAAAGATAGTTATATCTTTTATTCTGGACAAACATAAAACTTATATTTTTATTTTAAAAGTATAATGATCTAATTCATTAAGTAATTCTTTAAGGATGTTGGTTCAAAAGACAGTTTAAGACACCAAAACGCTCAATTTCTGTACCTTTTTAGAAAAAGACATGGTTTAAACAATTTAAAGAACCCATTATGCTCAGCTACATTTTAAAATTGCATAATTTGATTAAATTGACATTTAAATGTCAAGTACTTTTCCAGCATTTCCTTTCTCATGATTGCTCACTACTGAGACGTTTGTATGTAATTAGAAGGGGTTTCTCCCTCTCTTTTTGATCAGTTTTATCTATTCAGTTTTTATACATTGAAAGGTTCCAGTGTCCAGATCTCTTGCCTGGGAAGTGATTATGGGTGGTCAAAACTAACCTGTAATAGTTCTGAAAGTGTTAATATTTAATTAAGTAAAAGTTTTTTAAAAAGATTCATTTAAGTGAGTTGACTCACAGAAGTGAAAAATTGTAAATGTGTGAATATAGGTTTGGTGGCAGTATGACTTCATTATAGCAATGCTTTGCAAGTAAATTTGAATGAAGAGTTTAAATCTTAAATATTTATCAATTTTTTACTTATTTTTTGTAGACTCCAATGGACATGGACTATAGTTATAATATCTTTATAAAATACATATTACATATATATATATATATATATATATACACACACATATATATCTAATTTAAAATGTAGTTTCAGGGAAATGCAAGTTAAATTTGACCACTTTGACCTCTGAAATTAAAAAGATTTTAAAGACATAATATTCAATGTTGGCAAGAGTGTAATGAGAGAGGAATTTTGTGTACTATTGATAGAAACATGAATTCATACAAACTTTAAGAAATACAATTTACAACTTCCTATAAGGAGTCCTAACTTTCTAAAAACTAGTACACAAAAGTACTCTCATATCAATAATGTAAGAGTAGAGGAATATTGAAAACTATGTAATTTTCTAGTATTGAAAAGTTTTGCTGTATCATAGTTACATATTGTTGTAGTTTGGATATTAGCTCAAAATCTCATGTGTGAGACAATACAAGAAAGTTTAAAGGTAAAATGATGGAGTGAGGAGAGCCTTAACCTAATCAGTAAACTAGAATGGATTAACTGGTAACTGTAGGCAGGTAGGGAGTGGGTGGAGGAGATAAGTCACTGAGGGAGTGCCTTTGGAGTTTATATTTAGTACCTAGTGAGTGAAACACTCCCTCTGCTGCCTGGTGGCCATGTCCTCAGCTGCTATTCTTTACCAACCTTTTCTGCCATAATGTATGTCACATCTTGGGTCTAGAACAATGGAGCTGGCTGTCTATGAACTGAGACCTTTGAAACCTTGGTACACCAAATCAACTTTTCCTTCTAAAATTGTTTTTGTGAGGTCTTTCAGTCACAACAGCAGAAATGCTGACTGAAATACATATACCACATGATTTCAAATTGGGAAAAAGTGTAGAGAGCATGAGTTAAGATATTAAGGAAAAAGTCTCTGAGGGATAAGTATATATATATATGTATATATATATATATATATGTATATATATATATATTTAAGTATTTATTAATATTTTACATATTCTTTTAAAATTTTCCATTTGCATCAGTTACTAAAATTGATCTTCACTACCTTTATATTTGAAAACAATTATTATTTTGAGTGAAGAAAGAGTGTTTCTAATGAGAGTAAAGCGGGGCTGGAGATGTGGCTCAAGAGGTAGTGCGCGCTCTGTTTCTCTCTCTCTAAAAAAATAAATAAATAAATAAAGAGAGTAAAGCATCTTTTGGATGAAGACTGAAGCCTTTCCCAATATTTCTGCTGCAGTGGGCCATATATGCTTTTCACACCCACTATCAGCGCCTGGGAGGATGAGAATTAGTGTCTTGTGGTATTAGCCCAGGGAAAAATGGTCTAGACAAAAGAAAAAAAATATATAAGGGTCGGGAGTAATAATTGCAGAATTAATTTGTGTAGTTTTTCTCTTCTGTTTTGTTGTAAACCATGCCAGGGGAGGACCTTCTATAGAAGGTCTTCTATAGGACCTTCTGAATTTTGTATAGTGCTTCACACTATTAATAAATTTTTGTAGAATCAAATGAAGCATATCCAATTATAGAGTATTCCTTTTTTAAAATTTTTTATTGTTGGTTGTTCAAAACATTACATATTTCTTGATGTATCATATTTCACACTTTGATTCAAGTGGGTTATGAACTCCCATTTTTACCCCATATACAGATTGCAGAATCACATCAGTTACACATCCATTGATTTACATATTGCCATACTAGTGTCTGTTGTGTTCTGCTGCCTTTCCTATCCTCTACTATCCCCCCTCCCCTCCCCTCCCCTAGAGTATTCCTTAATGTGTCACTTGAGTCCAAGTAAATAAATTATTTTTGTAAATAACAAGACACATGTTCCTAGATTTTATGCTAAACTTGACATTAAATTGTAAGAATTTTGGACCTGTTACTTTCCTTGCTTCTTTGTGAGAATAGAGGGAAGCAAGAAGGAAATGAAAATTCAAGCAGAGAACAGGAGAAGGAGGAGGGGTACTCTTGGTTCTTTGGTGCTTCTCGGAAATAAATGTGAGTCACTAATAGAAAAACTGGAATTTTGTCTTTATTTAAAACCATCCTACCTTTAGTAGTGAGCACCTTGTTATGAAATTGAAGGAGGCCACGTAATAGAGACAATTGCCTAGATGTAAAAAGCTCCTAAATATAGGCCCAAATCACAGTGTGATTAACAGGATGAAAAATGAAGAGCAGGCCTCAATTCCAGCAACAAAGCTCTGACCCAGGAGGAAAAACCAAACAATATAGATCTGTCCACAGTCATTTGTCCTCTGGGAACCAACATCCCTTTCTATTTAAAACACTGGATGAACCTCTCATAAATGGAATAGCTCAAATCCAGGTAATCTCTAAATACACTTTATTCCAGATATCCATAGATGGATCAGGACACCATTCCAAAGGAGCAGCAATTGGTTGAGAGCCTGAAATCTGTGATGTTGCAAAATCCTGCAGTTTTTCTGTGGCATGACAGGTTGGAGATTTATCTACTCAATCCTTTTGCATACTTCTTATTAATGTGGATAGCCACTTGATAGTGAGTAAACCAAGACATATATTAAAGCATTAATTTAAAACATAATTCCTAAGGCATTGAGCAAGTAAAGTGTGTAAATGAAACAATTTGAATGAGTCAAGAACCAGCCCATTTCCTACTGTGATTGTCTTTACTTCTGTTAAAAATATGAGCTTTTCCCACATGAACAGGGTTTCCTTCCTCATTAATAGTAAGAAATATACATTTTTCATTTTTTAAAAAAACTCATATAACTTCATAGGCCTTCTATTTTCTCAGGTTGGATATAATCACAAATACAAGAAACATTTCACTCTTAAGTAAGTCTACCATACGAAAGAACACAATTTTTACTATGATGAAGGGTGGCACGAAACTCTAGACAAATTGAAAAGAGCGTGGCTGACTGAGATCATTTGTTGCTATTCTGACAATGATTGCTATGTAGGCATGTGGACTCAGCAAAATGTTGCATTCTTAAATGTTCTGAGGAAAGTCAGAAATGGCATTTTACCAGAAACCTCACAATTTAAACATACTAGGCCCTAATTTTAAAATATTGTTGTAAAAAATATTGGTCTGAATGCCATGCATTGACAAAATTTTGCTCTTTGGTGTACAAAATCGGAAGAGGTTCTTTCCACAAATGGCAGGTAAATACATTTCATAAGACAGTATTTAAATTAAAAATACAATAATAGGACTGCTGAGAGATTCTAGGATGTAAGAGGTTGAGTGAAAAGCTAATTGGCAGGGTTCTTTTTTTGTAGTAATGTGAGCAAATGCCATTTTAAAGGATATTAGTTGCTGAGAAAAATATAGTATAGTACAGGTAACTTTCCACATTTGTAATTTCAATTCTCATTGTTTGGAAAATTATCCATGCCAAGTAAAGCTCCTTTTTTTTTTTTCAGTGATTTTCCCTGTTCCACAGAGCCAAAACCTATCTGAGTCAGAGTCACTTGTAAGGAAAAAGCTAAATGCCACCTTTATGGTTTGTGCCTGTGTCCCTTTTTACTTAAGGATCTCAAAAAAAAAAAAAGTCCAATGGATGTGGAATACTTCCACATTAGTGTGCAGAATAGACTGAGCATACATATTTATTAAAAAATATGATCTGTTATGTCTTGTTGTCTGATAAGACATGTCCTGAAGACTAAATAAACTCTACTGCTACTCTTACGTGGCTCATAATTATACATTCATTTTTCCAGCTCATATTTTTCCAATGATTAGCTGTTTCTAATACTAAGAAAAAATAACAGCATTCATGTGTACAAAAAGGATTACTATTTTGATGAGAGGAATATCCACCAATGATCAGAAATCCTAATTTCTCAAAGCATGGCAGCTCATGGAAGGACTCTATTATTACCTAATTCTTCTGATGGTTCCTAATGACAATCATAACTCAAAATTTTGTTCAATATACAATGATTGACAGGGAAAATGGAGGATACTATTTAGTCATTCCTGCCCTTTGGGTGATAACTAGAACTTTCTGCACCAATTACCAAACTCACAATTTAAACATTAAGTTCAGTTTTCTTATTCTAGAAACAACCAACATACTGTTAAATTTTAATCCTTTAACTTTCTTTAAATTAAAAAAAACCCCAACTTTTTAAATAATAAGGGCTGCAACAGTTTTAATGCCTCAGTTCTAGAGCTCCAGGAGAGATACCTCTGATGTAAACTCATTCATGCCTAACTTCCTACCTTGTGTTCCTTGGCTGGCTCCAAACTCCTAAGTAGGCAGCTGATTGAAATTGACAAGAATTTTGCTCTAGGTGTTTCAGCAAGCACACATCTTTTCCATTTCAATACTCTAGTAGCTCAAAGGAATGAGCTGCCAAGGGAGCAATGGAATGGAAAGTCAAGTGTGCATTCCTTCTTTCACCAGATCCATGTTAGCAGTGAACCAAGGCTCCACAGCTCCCTTTAATAATAGTAGTAATTAGTGAGTACAAAAAATAACCATTACCACCACAAACACCAAACAAAATGACCCCTGTGTGTGTAAGATAATTTTTCCATCTATAGTAAACTGAAAAGAGTTTCTTCATTCTTTTCTCTATATGTTATTGTGGAATAGCAATAGTTTCCTCTTGTTACTTATGTTGGCTTCAAGATCTTTGAAAACTTCATCTGCCTCAAACATCCATCTGCCTATCCATCCATTTATCCATCTAACCAACCAAATCAGTTGACATTTGCTTTATGCAAAGCGTTACAAAACCTAAGGTACTAGATTATTGATATGGCTGCCTGGTGTCTCATACTCCAGTACAAGCATCAGCCACCTGCAAATTATATCATGTCCCCTTAAAATAATTACACTAGTACTGTACTCATGTCCCTTTAAAATAATTACACTAGTAAAAGCTTGGCAGTGCTCAACCTATTGTCCCTCAGTCATTGCTACATATGCATTTTATACACTTGTGTGATGACACTGAATTTCATACATTAGTTTTATGGGTATGCATGCCCTTAAATAGTTTAAGACACAGCATTTATTCTTTTTCTATACCAGGCGTATGTTTGAGGTGAACCATAGTACATAAATTTGGTTTTAATTTTACTGTACAGTTAACCAATGACCCATTTCTTTTCCAAGAGAACAAAGCCTGCAATTGAAAATATGAGTCAGGTTGACTATTTTACATCTCTTCTTTGTTGTAGATCTTTGCAAAATGGCTTGCAAGTAAGGAAAATATACTTTCACTGGGATTTGTATTTCTCTTTCCCAGAATGATTAGAATCCCTTCCAAGAAAAAGAAGCTAATTTGTAATGATGTTTTCTTAGGAATTCAGAAATGTAATGTTTGACATTGGATTACTTAAAGAGAGTCTTGGGCGGAATTTTGCTTTAGGAGAGACAAAGAGGTTTATTTTTGTTTTTGTTCATTCTCTAAAGGATTATCAATAAGAATTCTCTAAGAAGATAACTGGTGGAGTGATTCAGGTAAGAGGAGGATTCCCATTTAGATTTTTTTCCTTTTATTTTTTGTTAGGTAAATATGCCCTATTTATAGTCACAGAAAAATGATCTGTTGGGGAGCATATTGTATTCTACAATGGAAAAATGAATTTTAAAAGGTGGCTTAAGTGACTGGACATGTTCATATTGCATTTCAGGAATTCAGTCTTTTAGTGGCTATTCTGAAAGATAATGTTAACCTCACTTTCAAAACAAGGGAAGATGTACTCACTTGTCATGTATATTTAGCAGATTAATGAATGAATCATCTATTGAGTATTTTTCTAAAATAAACATCTATATAAAACTGAATAATATGTATTACAGATAGTGGAAATGCAAATAGTTTCCTTTTTTATGGAGTAGAGCAAGTGCCTATCAAAAAAATGAGAACAATGTGCTCCTCTGAAAGTAAGGCATGAAAGTAATTTACATTATAATATAGTACCTTCTCTAGTTAAGGACCGAATTACAGTCCATCTGAGTGTGAATTTTTCAATCATTTTTCATTTATATATAATTTTTGCCCTCTGTTACACAGAGATATTTCTGTTGAGTTATGAAACTTCATAATAGTACATGTCTGGAGAAAGTGGTATTGATGTTAAATACCAAGTATTCTTCTCCAGGGGATTGTACTGGGGGACACTGATACACTTATAATGATGTACAGTGCTCTCCTTCCATGGTGATGCACAATTCAGGGGTTTCTGAGAAAGTGTCTACCAGTTACTCTAACTAGAAACAGTATATCACGTTTTGTAACAGTGCAGATATTTTGACTGTGAAAAATGACTATGAAAAATTCCAATTTAAATAATCAAATGTTCTATTTTATTTTAACCATCATCATTTAAAATTATTAAAATTTAGGAAATTGAGGATTTAACTATAATTAAAACCACTAAAGTCACTTGAAATGTATATATTGCAAATGAAATCTAAATAAGTTATTTTATTTGATTATGTAGATGGGAGTTTTTTCATTGTATTCTGTGCTTTCACAAAATTTACATTTAATCTTTGCTGAAATGTATTCCACATGATAGATTGGTTCCTGTCAATCACAATCCTTTAAAAGGTTCTGAAATCTCTGCATATGCAGTTGAAGTTCTTGTCTATGTGGAAACAGGGATGTTTTAATGGACAAGAAATTTATAAATTATTGTTGCTGTCTAATAAAAAAAATTACAGCTTTTACTATACCTGACTAGTTGCATATATATATATTTTTTCATACCAGTAATTGAACCTAGGGGCTCTTAACCATTGAGCCACATCACTAGCCCCTTTAAAAATATATTTTATTTAGAGACAGGGTCTCGCTGAGTTACATAGGGCCTCACTAAGACCCTCAGGCTGGCTTTGAACACGGGATCCTCCTGCCTCAGCCTCTGGAGTCCTGAGATTACTGTTGTGCGCCACCGTGCCTGGATGCATTTAAATTTTAATTTGTTATTTTGATATTTGTAAAGGAGACCTCTAACATCCATGATCCTCTTCTTCCTGGCACTTGGTTCTGATGAATTTTGGAGCCTCACTTGCAGTTAGTTGCAGCTGAGTAAATCCTAACAATGAGAGCTGAGTAGAAGTGTGGTGGGCTACTCTCAGGCCTGACATATTTCACCTGCAGCAGATCCACAGGTACTTTGTATTTTTTTTTTTTTCCTGACAGCTCCTGGGTTCCTAAAGGCAAGATGAAGAGAAGCCCTTCTCTATAGACTTTAATATCCACTGTAGAGTTACGACTGTTCCTTTATTGATGATTGAGTCTTTTTGTTACTACAGTTGAGTTTATCTTAATTAGCATTCTTTTCAATCTTTTATGCCTATTTACTACCAAAATATAATAGTCTCCCTTCATCCACTGCTTTGCTTTCCATGGTTTCAGTTGCACAATTAGTCTGAAAATGCTGCTATAGTGCAATGAGGAATTAATATACTGAGGTGGGGGTTGTGGGGGGTGGAGAGAGAGGGAACATTAATAGAACTTTTATTTTAATTTTTACTTTTCTTTGCAGTACTGGGGATTGAACCCAGGGCTGCTCTAAGAGTGAACTACAATACCAGCCCATTTTTATTTTAAGATAGGATCTTACTAAATTGCCGAGGTTGGACTCAAATTTGTGCTCCTCGTACCTCAGCCTACAGAGTCACTGGGATTACAGATGTGAGTGTGCCCACCTTTATCATAAATTTTTACACCATATTATTTTAATTGTTCTCTTTTTATCTTTATTACTTATTGTTTAATAATCTCACTGTGCCTAATTTCTAAATTAAAGTTTATCATATAGGAGAAAACATAGTATATATGGAATTTGGAATTATCTATAGTTTCAGACATCCACTGTGAGTTTTGAAATATATCCCTGAAAAATAAATGGGTTCAAGGTATATTCTATTTTTTAAGAACTACTCAATCTAGTTGTTTCTTTGCAGCCTTTTCCTTGGTCCTTTTGTCTCAATGTGAGTATTTCTTTTTGATCTGGTTTCTTGTACTAATATCTTGACAACTATTGAGAGGGGAACATTCATCTAGGGCTTCTTGCTCCTCAAAGCAGAAAGGGAAATAAAGACAGTTATATATTCCTATTTCCAGTGTGGATAATTCACACCAGTAACTGGGTTACTGAGAGCTAAATTCTAAAAGATATTTCCAATGTGAAATTTCACACAGAGAAGAGTAGTCAAATACTTGAAAATGTCTTCAATAACATTCTTAGAGCAAATGTAATTAATAGATGTAATAGTATGATAAGTTATAGCACCTTTTGATTATGACCATTGTCATAGTTGGTGACTCTGCAGATGTCAAGGTAACATGTAGCAAACATGTAATTGCTATTTATTGACTACAATCCAAATATCAGATTTACACTGATTTGACAATATACTCAAATTCTCATAAAATATAATAGCTGTTTATCGTATTTTCTTAAAAAATGAGAACTGCATTGCAGTCAGTTGTGATTGTGATTGCTTTCAGGTTTGGCCTCATTGACAGTGTGTACTATATTACTGGTTGAAAGTGAATCCATTACATAGGTGACCAGAAAAGCTGATGGTTTCTCTATAAATATTAAGGAACCTGATTTAATCTTTTTACTAAAAGAGTATGTATGTGAAATTGTATTACATTTCTAAATCAGATATCAAATCATAGTTCAAAAAAAATCTGCATTAGCCTGTCTAGTTTCAGTAATATAGATTCTTGGTAAATCTAAACAAAGTAGTTATTTTGAAATACATCTACTAAAATGGGCTTATTATGTATATTTATTATATATGAGTCAGTTACATTTGTAAGATAATTAATGCCATTTTGTAAGAGTCTTAGAATAATATTTAGGAAACAGAATTCAATATTGATTGAGGTCATGGCTAATTTGTGGTAGAATGACCATATGGCCAATTCATAATGGGACTTGTCCATCTATTTATTGTAGGGAAATCAGTCTACTAGGTTAACTAAAAAGTTCTATCACACTGTCTGATGTAAAGACATTGAAAAATTGCACCCAAAACTTTGAGTCTCAACTATATGTTAAGTTGAGGGTTTTTTGGTCTGTTTAAAATTTAAAATATTTCCTGATTAATCTTTGTGATTTTTAGTTTAAAGATTACTGAAATAATCGTGAGATCATCAATTACTGAGAGACAAAAACTTCTTTAATTTTATATATCAATGCAGCCTCTAAATAATAATTCCAGAAAATTAAATTTGGAAGTTGAACATAAATTGCATAATTCTCATAGATAAGAAACTCTCCAAATGGTTTACAAAATTTACATCTTAAAGACTGTCTTAAGGCCTAAGTTCAGTGGTTTCTATATTACTGTGGTGACAAACAAAATGAGCTTCTAACAGATCAATTCACTGAAAGATCACACAAGGTCCAAAGCCCGCCAGTGCACACATAATTCTTTCCCTGCAGCTGTTCTCTACATAGGTCCTGTAGGTCTATTGTTAATAATTTTTAAATTGTCCTTTGTTACTTCAGTGGCCTCAAGCTACTTTTAAAATTTCCATTCTGTTTCTGTTTTTGCATCTTTAAAATACTTTAGTCTTAATTAGCATATATTAATTAATAAATTCCAAACTATTTCCCTGAGTAATTTAACAGCAACCTCAAATTTAAAAGCTCCTTGTACAAGGTACAAAAGTTGAAAATTGATCAAAAGCTTTTATCGCTCTCAGATTATGCAGGAAAGAACAAAAACTTGCAGGTAAAATTGCAATGTATGATGCACTGTAGTGGGTTCCCCCCAACACACAAATTGAGTGTTGCTTTTATTTATAAAAGCACTGGAGAAAAAAAATGGGAAAGAACCCATAATCCTATAATTTTAATAAATTATTTTATTTTATAAATTTCCTTTTGAGTATATACCTATGTGTAATCAATTAAATGTATACTTTTAAAATTCTGTATCATAAAAAAACCCTACTGTTATTTAGTAAAAGAGTTCCATTTATGGTTCTAAAGATAAGTATACATTTTTATATTTCTTCCATGAAATTCAGCATCTTATCATATATTAGAAAATACTTAGCAATATATAACTTTTCTGAGATATTTTAAAAAGAAATATATGGTTTTCCTTTATTAAGTAATTTTTTTTCTTTTCTTACATGGTGCTCACACTTTTTGAGCTTTCATGAGTTATGAGGAATGGACTGAGATCAAATGTACTTTAAAATCTGAGCTGCAATGATTTATTCATAGTTAATTCAAAGTTTTTCCACCGTAAACCAACAGAAGATATATATATATATATATATATATATATATATATATATATATATATATATATGGCATTACCCCATTCAAAATAATAATAATAATAATAATAATATATTCCATATAATCAACATAGAAAATAATCAGAAGTTTAGACAAACTAAAATACAAATATTCTGTACCATATCGATAAATTATTCTTTTTCTTTTCATCATAGTTTTGACTTTGGAACCTAAGTTTGGCCCAAATTTGGTAAGTAAATTTGAATTATACAGGTGAGAAATACATTGTGTGTATGTTTACAATAATAATGTCTAGTACTGTCTCACTATCTTAGAAATTAGGAATTATAATCTTCAAATAAATAAATTGTCCTTTGTTTAATAACTTGGCTAATTAAATTTTCTATTATAAGTAATTCTAAATCGCTGATGCTTATTTTACTTCTTGCTTTCAAATAAAAGCAATGGGAAAGCAAAATGAATATATGCTTATTCACCTATTTAATATCAGCTAGATTTTGTCCATTTGTATCTTTTTGAAAACATGTAGAAGAGGTTCTGTACTTGATATTGAAGCTATTTCAAAGAATTCACCATGAATCTTATGAGTAGAGCGTTTAACTCCATTTTACACTCTAGAGAAATGAAGCTTAAATCATTTGTGCCAAGTGTCAATGTTCACAGGTATATATACTGTTGGTTAAGTAGGAGCCTTGAAATTTAAACCCAGACTAGTAGATCCAAAGACCATTCTATGATTCCAGATATTTTAGTATGGTGTAATGTGAAAGGTACTCTTAAGTATCTTATATGTACATAGAAAGTAATCTAAATAAAGTTGACATCATGAATTTAGTTTTAATTATCTTGTACAGTGATGTATGATTCAATGTGAATTTTACTAGGTACAATACAGACAGACTTGTTCATTATTTACCTCATTGTTTCATAGGCCCACAAATCAAAGAATCTGATAATAATATTTTAACTAAAACTGTACTTCTGGTTTATCTTCTGCAGTTGTGTGTATTTGCCATTACTGGGCTTTCTTTTTATTGTAAAAATAAAATTAATACAAATGGTGAATAGAAAAGATTTCCTGTAAACCCATTAAACATATCCCAAATTAAAAGTTTTATCATTCATTAATTTTTCAAAATTTAAAATGATTTTCTTGAATGATTTTTTTCTTGTACTACTTTTAAAAGTATTTTTTATTTGTGATGTATTTTAGTACAAATTACCTACTGTTGAACTTATGTAGATAATTTAGTATACTCATGCTTTTATACTTTAATGTCAGAAAGATTGGATTGTTCTGGATTGTACAAAAGGTTTTTAATTTGATGCCCCATTTAATATTTTCCCTTTTTTGTTTGTGCTTTTGATATCCTATCAGTGAATTCTTTGCCATGCAAGAACAAGGTCATGACACTTTTCTCTTATTTTCTTCTATAAGTTTTACAGATTCTGGTCTTAAATATAAATGTTTAGTCCTTTTCAATTGATGTTGATGTTTATGTATAGTACAAAAGTACAATTTTACTCTTTTACATGTGGATAACCAGTTTTCCCAACATCATTTGTTGAAAGTATTATCTTTTTCCATTGTATATTCTAGTCACTGTTCCTGAAGATTAATTGACTCTGTTTTTGTGGATGAATTTCCAGGCTATTCATGTTCATTGATCTCTATGTCTGTCTTTATGCCAGTACCACAGCAAAGGGAAGAGTTAACCAAGTGGTTAACTCTTTGAAATTGAGGATATGTATGCAAAAAAGTGTATCTAATATGGAGTCAATACCCCAAATACATAAAGAACTCATATAACTCAATAATAAGAAAACTAATTGTTATGGTTCAGATATCAGGTGTTCCCCAAAAGCTTACGCATGAGGTAATGTAAGGATATTAGAGGTAAAATGATTAAATCACAAAACCCTTAACGCCATCGATAGATTAATCTATTGATGGATTTATCAGGTGGTAAATGTAAGTAGGTGGGGCTGAATAAAGCAGGTCACTGGAGGTGTGCCTTTGGGGTTTATATTTTGTCCCTGGCATGCAGAGCTCTCTCTGCCTCCTATTGCCATGCCTCGAACTGCTTTCCTCTGCCATGCCCTTCCTCCATGAGGTTGTGTGTACCTCACTTTGGGCCCAGAGCAGTTGAAGTTGGCTATCTATGGAATGAGACATATGAAACTGTGAACCAAAATAAAATTTTCCTCTTCTAATTGTTCCTGTCAAGTCTTTTAGTCACAGTGATGAAAAAGCTAATGGAAACACTAATAATCAATCCAGTTTAAAATGTGCTAAGAACTTGAACAGAAATTCAGCAAAGAAGGGACACAAATGGCCAACAGGGACATGATAAAGCACTCATTGTTACTGTCAGAGAAATACAATCAAAGCCATAATGCAGTATCACTTCACAACTGTCAGGTTGGGTCCTATCAAAAACAAACGAACGAAAAACAAGTGTTGGTAAGGAGTGGGACAAACTAGAACCTGTTTTAATCAGCTGTTTTGCTGCTCTGACTAAAAGACCTGACCAGTAAAATTGTAGAGGAGGAAAAGTTTATTTGGGGGCTCACAGTTTCAGAGGTCTCAGGCCATAGACAGAAACATTCATTCCATGGGGCCTAAGGTGAGGCATGACATCATGGTGGAAGAGAATGCTGAAGGGATGCAGCTCACAAATTGTGATCAGGAAGCAGAGAGAGACTACACTTGCCAGGTAATAAATATATACCCAAAGGCATGTACCCCAGGACCTACATCCTTCAGCCACACCCTACTGACCTTCAGGTACCATCCAGTTAACCCATCAGGGGATAAATTCAGTGATTGTTTTAAGGCTCTCATAACCTAATCATCTCTCCTCTAAAACCTTCTGGCATTGTCTCACACATGAGCTTTTGAGGGACAACCACATCCAAACCACAACGGAACCTTTGCACATTTTTGGTGAAAATGCAAAGTGGGACATCAGCTATGGAAAACAGTATGCAAGTTCCTTTAAAAATGAAAAATAGAGCTATCATATGATCTGACAACTCCACTTTGGGGTACATACTCCAAATAATTGAAATCAAAATCTTGAAGAGGCTAGCACTTCCATGTTCATTGCAGCAGTTTCTATTATAGCTAAGGTGTCAAAACAACATAAATGTCCATTGAAAGATGAATGGGTAAAGAAAATGTAGTGAGTACATATACCCAAAGGAATACAGTTCAACCTTTAAAAAAGAGGAAATTCTGAAATATGAGACAATGTGGATGGACCTTGAAGATATTAAGTGAAATAAGCCAGATAGAAAGGCAAGAACTGCATGATTCCACTTATAGCATGTATTTAAAATAGATAAAATCATTAAAAAAACACTTTATTAATGGTTGTTACCAGGTACTGGAAGAAGGAAGAAATTGGGAGTTATTAATCAACAGACATAAAGTGTTAATTAAATAAGATAAATAAGCTTTATAAATATGTTCATTGCACCTATAGTTAACGATAGTGTATATTAATTTAACATTTGTTAAAAGAATAGATCTCATGTATTTTGAATATTGTGTTCCTACTATACTGACATTATTTAATCTTAATTGGCTTTTTAATTTTATATACATATATATTTAATATTTCATGTAATATTACCCTTGTATTTTGTTGTATTGCTCCATAATCATCTCATGACTTGGACATATAATTCCATTTTTAATGTAATTTTTTTATTTATATATGACAGCAGAATGCATTATACTTCTTATTACATATATAGAGCACAATTTTTCATATCTCTGGTTGTATACATAGTATATTCACAACAATTTGTGTCTTCATACATGTACTTTGGATAGTAATGATCATCACATTCCACCATCATTAATTATCTCATGCCCCCTCCAACCTCTCTGCCCTATCTAGAGTTCGTCTATTCCTCCTGCTCCCTATCCCACTATTAATCAGTCTCCTTATATCAAAGAAAACATTTGGTATTTGTTTTTTTGGGATTGGCTAACTTCACTTAGCATTATCTTCTCTAACTCCATCCATTTACCTGCAAATGCCATGATTTTATTCTCTTTTATTGCTGAGTAATATTCCATTGTGTATATATGCCACATTTTTTTAATCTATTCATCTATTAAAGGGCTTCTAGGTTGGTTCCACAGTTTAGCTATTGTGAATTGTGCTGCTATAAACATTAATGTGGCTGTGTCCCTGTAGTATGCTGTTTTTAAGTCCTTTGGGTATAGACCAAGGAGGGGGACAGCTGAGTCAATGGTGGTTCCATTCCCAATTTTACAAGAAATCTCCATACTGCTTTCCATATTGGCTGCACCAATTTGCAGGATCAAGGACTTAGGAATACAACCAGAGACCCTGGGTCTAATAGAAGAAAAAATAGGCCCTAATCTCCATCATGTTGGATTAGGCCCCAACTTCCTTAATAAGACTACTATGACACAAGAATTAAAATCAATCAGTAAATGGGACGGACTCAAACTAAAAAGCTTCTTCTCAGCAAAAGAAACAATCTGTGAAGTGAAAAGAGAGCCTACATTTTGGGAGCAAATCTTTACCTCTCACACATCAGATAAAGCACTAATCACTAGGGTATATAAAGAACTCAAAAAGCTAAACACCCCAAAACCAAATAACCCAATCAATAAATGGGCCAAAAATCTGAAGAAACACTTCTCAGAAGATGATGTACAATCAATCAACAAATACATGAAAAAATGTTCTTTATCACTAGCAATTAGAGAAATGCAAATTAAAACCACTCTAAGATTTCATCTCACCCCAGTCAGAATGGCAGCTATTATGCATAAAAACAACAATAAGTGTTGGTGAGGATGTGGGGGGAAAAGTACACTCATATAATTCTATTTTGACTTGTTTCATTTATATTTAATTTATTATAACTTATCATTGTTACCATAGCTTGGACCCCAGGTGAGACATGTTAACTTTTTCTCAAGAAAATATCATTTTATAGTGCAATGGCTATAGAATATGTCTCTATGATAATATATTTAATATTTAGTAAAAATATAAATCAAACCTACCTTTAAGGAAAGTTACCTTAAAATAGTATCAGGTCTAAATGTGATTTATGCTTATAAGTTTGTTCTTCATTTTCTGGTGCTGTCACTTAGATCTAACAATTAGCACTTTAAAGGTGGAAGAGGCTAAGTGAATGTGTAATCTTAATCAATGTATCCCCCATATCATTTAATTGCATTTAAGGAGTTTAAAAATTATGTTTGACTCACACCTGCTGAAACTAACTGCCAATGTTAAATAAATCTTGTTTCATATTCATATGAAAACGTTCTGTTCTATATTAGAATTGAATTCTTGATCATCATGAAATGGCTACACTGTGCTTTGAAATACAGTAACACTTACTTTAAAATTCTGCAGTTCATAGTCTATGAACTGTGCAGAAACTGTGAACTTCCCAAGGAGATTATAGGGAGATGTGATATGGAGTCATACCCTATCCATACCATTGCCACCCATATGGGTATACTTTTATTGCAGTGAAAGATTTATTCAACAAAGCTGAACATTTACTATGTGCCAAGCAAAGTAAGTAAGTAATTTCAGTACTGTGTGATAAATACTATGATGAAAGTAATCATACCATGATAAATGGTCAGAGATAAAAAGCCCCTAATTGAGTTTCAGGAGCAAAAGACAAATCTCTCTGGGTATGAATTTCTGGGAATGAAATTGGAGGGAGGAATAAATTGCAACAAAATGGGAGGCAAGCTTTACTAATCACAGGGGATAAGATGGACGAAGCCCGGATTCAGGAAGAGTAACTTCCCAGGAAACTCAGAACTCAGCTAGATGGAGATTAATTGGGAAGTTGGAAAATTAGACTACTGCATGAATGGTCTTTTGAGCCACATTAAAGAATTTCACTACATTCCAAAGATAATGGTAATCCAACATAGATTTGCATTTTTATAAGACCATTTTGAGCTCTGTGAGGTGAACACATGGGAAAGAAACAGTCAGGAGAAAGTGCACTAGTCCATGCAAAAGTTAATGGTAGCTTGAACTAATTGTATATCAGTGGGATATAAAAGAATAGGGTGGTTTCAAGAGAGAGCTGACTTAGCATATTGATGCTATGTACTCTCAAGAAGGGAGGAGCCAAGGATGACATCCCAATTTCAAGCTTAAGCATCTGGGTAAATGTAAGCCATCACTAGTGTATAGACATCTGCTGACAAATAAAGGAAAAGGAGAAGAGAGATTCAATGCAGGATTAGACAAATTCATTGATAGCTTGCCAGCATCTGTCTAACTAATAGTCACATGGGATTTGAGCACTTTTGTTGGCAGTGAGGCTTAAATATGGAAGAAAGTAATTGGGCCACATGGGATTGGAACTACTAATAGGAACGATCTACTCTGGTTTAGTAAGATGTGCCTGGCATCGGCTTTCAATTGCCAAAGCAATTGTCTCTCTAATTAAAGAAGAGGAGGATGATGTGGTAGATTTTTGAAAATATTTTCACTTATCTGAGGTTTAAGTATTACACCAGAAATGAGGTGACTCATTGCCCTCTTTCTGCAGTTATATAATTAGTACATCACATACAGTCAGTGGTTACCAGAAATGTTTGTAACTGCAAGCTGTGTCACCCTCCCAGAGGGGTACTAACTGTAGCATCTGCCACAAATAGAGGCACTCTTTATGTATTAACAGTGCCATATAATAAAATATCACAACTCTCTGTTTTGCCAGGCACTATATATTATGCATGAATTTACAACAGATATTCATTCATTCATTCCACAAATATTTATTGAATGTTCCACTAGATTCTAGGCATGGGGAAAAAAACAGTGAATCAAACAGACTATGTTTATACTTTCATGGGGTTTTTAGGGAAAACAGAAGATAAGTAAATAAGTATGGCAGATGGTGATAAATGTGATGAAGAATGTTAATAAATGTAAAAATAACTGGTGGGATGAGTGATGGTGGGATGGAAAGTTACAATTTTAAGTAGAGCTGCAATGGTAAGCCTCTTTATAAGGTGATGTTTGAGAAAAATAAAGGGAAAAGGGTGAGGGCCATGGGGATATCCACAGATGACTGTTTCAGGGTGCTAGCAAAGATAGGACCTTGACATGTCTTATGCAAGGTGCAGTAAGGGAAGAAAATAAGTAATAACAAAATCCTTACCCTCAGGCAACTTACACCTTAATACAGGAAATAAAAAGGTGAAAAGTCAGTAGGAAGAAAAAGTATTTCTTCTGGCACAATGGACTGGTAAACAGTCTAAATTTAGCACAGGAGCAAAACCTGCCATAAATTGTTTATCCATCTTTGAATGACAAAGTAGATTGACAGTAGCTGAAGTTATGGTAATGTTCAAATTTCCAGATGGTCATATGACACAAACTTGTTCTAAGGAGTACAACTACTTTCCTGAGTAATTCTATCAACTTCATTCATAGGTTACTTTTAAAAATTAATACAATTAGTTTGGATCTGAAATGGTCGCCCAAGGGCTTGTGTATTGAAGGCTTGGACCCCAGTGCAGCAATGTTCAGAATTACTTGGGAGTTCCCAGTTACTTGGAAAGTAACTGGATCAGAGGGGTCTGACCTCACCGGTGGATTAATAATAAGATGACATTATTGGAGATGGTGGAACTATATGAGGTAGGGTCTAATTGGAGGAAGAAGGTCACTGTGGGCATGTACTGGAAGGATGTATCTAGTCCCTGGCACCTTCTTCCCCTCCCCTCTCTCTGCTTGCTGGCCACCATGAGATGAGCAGCTTTGCTCCACCAAGCCCTTTCAGCTCACAAGCAATGTAGCCAGCCAAATATGGAATGAAACTTCTGAAACTGCAAACCCAAATAAATCTTTCTTCCTTTAAGTTGTTTTTCTTAAGTATTAGTCACAGGAGAAAAAGGCTGACCAACACAAATGTCACATTTGGAGCATCTGAAAAACAGGATCCTGGAAGGGGTTTGTCTTCTTTCTCCTCTACCTTAAGCATGTAGCACAGAAGTAGGTCCTCAAAAAATACTTTCTGAATAAATAGATAACTGAATTAAAAGAAAAGAAATGCCCAGTATTTAAATGATATTTATGAAAACATGATTTTGTCAATTTCGATATTTATAAAGAGCATAAAGGAAGACGTGTACTTGGGGAAAGTTCTGTGCAACCTGTCAAATGTGTTATAATGGTATGAAGTTGGGGTAACTCAGTGCAAGCAACCAGACTGACAGACACATTCAGGAACAGGGTGGCTCTTTTGTGTAAAGATTTGAGACTGACTTCATATCTAAATGGCTGCCCAGTAAATAGCAGTATGTCTCTGAATAGCAGTTGCAGCTGCAAAATTCAGGGATCTTTAATGGCAATGTGCAGAGTAAAAATGCTCATTGTTCATAAATAAGACTTTGAGCTACATCTGCATGTGCATCATAATTAGTGTGTCTAGTGTCATCATCAATTATAACAGATAACAATGTAAACATAGTCTTATATCCTCATTTCCAAGGTGACCATGCACATTCTCTCTGGTTTTCTAATAGATTATATACAAGAAGTTTACCTCAGTTCTGTTGCAGTCTACTTGATGCCACATTGTTTCTACAGTGATTTGATCAATATCTCCCCTTGTGTCTTAAGGTGAAGCATTTCCATGTTACTAGGCAAACAGATCCAACTCTGAATGTCAATGAATGCCTGAGAGAATAAAAATGTCAACCTGGGTTCAAATGAAGCTACAAGACTACTATCTTAATTTGAGACTTCCCTGTAAATACAAATAAATACAAATAATTCAACATAATCAAGAGATGTCACTTTTTTTCAGTAAGTTTCTGTGAAAGTATCACTTCTGATTTGGGCACTACTATGATTCTTAAAACTGTAATTGTGCAAAATTACTATATTAATTAAGTCACATTAATATTTTTCTGTTACAGTCATTTATTATTAATATAATTAAATTACATTATATGATTCTAGAAGTTATTAAGGACTTCATTTGTTTGCACATAATATCAATACTAATGAATAATTAAAAATGGCTAGTGGGCATAAAATCTGTGCGGGAGTAAGCAGAAACTTCCAAATGAATTCTTTTTTATTATCTCTAACACAGCATATAGTATATGTAAGAAACAGAAGATCTGCCTGGTTTACAATAATAACTGTTTCTCTCTGAGTTCCAAGTACAATTATTACTACACAGTGGAAGCAAATAAATGTATATTAATTGAATGGGTAAATGAATGGATGAGTGAGTAAGCATAAGTGTTTTGGTTTCAAATAATATAATCATCCTGTTGGGTAGCTTCTAAAATGGGCAGGATTCCACAGAGGCTTGTACAGCACTGGGCATGATTCTTTTCTGAAACATAAGTGTTATAGCCACTTTTTTTCCAGGGTTGGGGATTGAACCCTGTAACAGGCAGGTGCTATACCACCAAGCAACATTCCCAGCTTTCTTAGCTCTTGTCCTTCTACCTTTGTCCCACCTCTCAGCAAAGCCAATGTTCCTTTCAGGTTGATTTTGCTGTAGGATTTTTTAAAACCTATTTCTCTTGGATGAAATATGAGAGTCCTAAATTGCAGGGAAAACTGCTGAGTATATGAGCACGTGGGCATTTTTCTGGAGAGAGAGAGAGAGAGAGAGAGAGAGAGAGAGAGAGAGAGAGAGAGGAGAGAAAGAGCACACAAGAGCAAGAGAGAGCACACCTATAGCTTTTATTAGTTTTTCAAAGGCATGCTATTTCCCAACACATGTTAAGAACCATCTAAGTACCTTTTTCACATTTTCAAAACTGTCACTTGCTGCTCTACTTTTAAATGCTTGGGGTTTTTTAAAGAAAAAAAAAGTAACAAGTATAGAAAATATGAACAATAGCTATTTTAGAAGATGACATATGCTAGTAGGAATGTTTTTTGGGGGAGGGAGTTACTAGGGATTGAACTCAGGGGCATTTAACTGCGAATTACATTCCAAGCCATTTTTAAAAAAATATTTTTTAGTTATACATGGACAAAATATCTTTATTTCTTTTATTTATTTTTTGTGGTGCTGAGGATTGAACCCAGTGCCTCACCTGTGTGAGACAAGTGCTCTGCCACTGAACCACAACCCTAGCCCCCATTCCCAGCCATTTTTTTTTTTGAGCTAAGATCTCACTCAGTTGCCAAGGTGAACTTCTGATTTTCCTTTCTTAGCCTCCAGAATTACTGAGATTACAGGTAGGTGCTACCATGCCCAGAGGAAAAGTCTATTCTTACACTTCTTGGTTATGTATTTTGTATAGAATAAAATAAAATTCAAAAATATTTTTCAGGACTAAACATTTCAATTAACAAAATTTTAGCAAGAAGTGGTATCTAGAAAATTGTATAGCAGTACTT
Organism: Marmota monax; assembly: GCF_021218885.2. NCBI lineage: Eukaryota > Metazoa > Chordata > Mammalia > Rodentia > Sciuridae > Marmota > Marmota monax. The sequence goes on from NW_026692132.1 coordinate 8,042,518, forward strand.
ATAGAATACTTATACAGAATGCTTAATATCATTAAATTTTAAATACCTTCAAGAGAGAAATGTCACTTTGATACATACTGAATACATTTAAGGAATGCACAAATATGATAAAATAATTATATACAACAAAACTTTATTTTATTTCCACATTTCAGACAAATGGTTAATTTAACCTGATCAATACTTCCTGAGCCCCCCCCCCCCCCCCACACACACACACTTTGTTGCTAGGTTCTATGGTGTATGTACAACTTGACATATAAGAAATCATCATCTTGCCTTCACGTTTATAGTCCAGTGATGGAGACAGTGGTGCACACTGCAGGGTGAGAGGTCTTACCCTCAAGGAAACAATTGTGAGCAAAGGTCAAGTGCCTACCATGCCTTTGAGGTTTAGGAGGAGCTTTGGAGAGGAAGTAAACTTCTGAGTTTTAAGCATGAATAAACCAGATTCGAGGGAGATGGGATGGGAGAATGTGGTGTGTGATCAATGAACCAGGTAGAGGGGTCAATCAACATAAAAGTGCAGATATGACAGGGAGGGTGATGCCTTCAGGAAATTGGAGATTTCCTTGGGAGAGCTGAAATGCTAAAGCATTGAGTCCTTCATGCCCAATAAGAATTTGTCCCTTATCCATAGGGTAGTGGGGAACTCTTCATAGGGGTGAATTGGACACAAGAGAGACAAGAATGCCATGCCACATGTTACCTGAAGTGTTTAGATGTCAATAGCTGAGAGAAGTTACTTCAAATACTGAAGCCTCTAAAACTTGGCATTTGTAATCTTCACTTTTAACTAATAGCTTCTAAAGTAGGAAAAAAAAAACAAAAAATGAGGTTCTCATTTTTCTGCCAGGGAAACAGTCATTGTATCAACAGAAACATGTGACTATAAAGAATAAATGACTTTAAAAATTGTGCTCCAGTCGCAAATTAGTTCCTCTTAAGTTAAGAAAGAAACATTCATTAATGTTGATTAGAAAATGCCACTTTTTCACATCCAATTGAGAATAATGTGAGAAGCAAGAAACAAGCCTGCCCCTGCCCCTATCACCCACCCATCCTGGGTTGAAAAGCATAAAGAGCTCAGCAAGAAGAGGGACAAAGGCCATGCAGATGAGCAAGAGTGACATGAGCCATGGGGCAGTGACAGGAAGACACCCTCACAGCAGGAAAGAGAGTGGAAGGGAGTAAATGATGGACATTAAGGCTCTGTGATAGGGCTGAAAAACAAACAAACAAACAAACAAATAAAGCAAACACCAAAACCTGAGAGGACAAATACAATGCTCTGTAAGGCTCATACACAAGTAGAGAACATGTAGTTAATTTTTTTTCTAAACTTTTTCAATTTAGTTAAACAAATAATGCCTTGACACGTGAAAGATGAACCAGAGTGGTTAAAGAAAAGCTATGAATTAAGGCAAAATCTGGATTTCAACTCTACTATTCAAAGAGCTATATCCATGGACAAGTTACTTTGTTAACTTTAGTCCCCAGATTCTATATCTATTTAGATTTTTGCGATGAAATAAGTTGTCAGTCACAAAAATTAGTTATTAGAAAGTTTTATTAAGGCATATTAGAAATCATAGAGAAAACCTATTACAAAGCATACTTATGTTTGAAAAACCATGAATATGTGATTTAGCTTTTTGGAGTATAAATTTTGTGAGATTTAATTCCCATAAGAATTCAGCATTCAAATTGAGATGTGTACTAAGTATAAACTACACACAAGAATTTGAATATTTAGTTTTAAAAAGAATGTAAAAGCTTTCATAGATAGTGTTTATGTCAATTGTATGTTGAAATAATGTCTTACATGTGAGATAACATTATTGAGTTACAGAAAACATTATTAAAATAATGTAATCTGTTTTCTTTTTAAAATGCATCTACTTGAAAATGTATAATGTGTCCTTCTGTCTGACAATGTTGGTGTGTATATATATCTAAATTATATATATATATATATATATATATATATATATATATATATATATATATGTATATATATATATATATAATTTTCATTGGACTGTGTTGGTTTGCCTGTACAAAACAAGCAATTCTTCAAGGCTTCAGATTAAAAAATAATTACCACTTATTAAGTACCTGCTATGCTGTAGACCGTGGGTGGATTGGCAAACTTCTTTAAAGACCCAAGAGTAAAAATTTGAGGCTTTTGGGCCACAGGGTCACATTCAATAGCCTTTGTAATATGGAAATAGCCATGGAAAGTGCATCAGTGAATGAGCATGGCTGAATTCCAGGAAAACTTAACTTTCAAAAAGAGGTGGCAGGCTGGATTTGGCCTATGGGTTGTAATTTGCTGATTTCTGTTCTAGATCTTTCTGAAGACATATTTTAAACAATATATCTAATCATTATAACAGTGCTATCAAATGGAGCCTGTTATTCATACATAGAAAGGAAATATAAAATACTATGCCCTTTAGTAGAGTTTACAATTAATAAAACAAGCGAGAAATTATAAAAGAATGAAATAACATTCTACAAATATTTCCTGCCTATATAAACACACAAGAAAAAAAATCCAGTTTTTTTTTTTTTACACTGGTCATCAGGGAATGCATCTCTGAGGGAATATTTATACTATCCCTTTTAAAATCCTTGATTTTTTTTTATAAAAAGTGGGCTACTCTGTAATCAAACATTTTGAAAAGTTGCTGTATTTTCTCAGTTAAAACCACTACTTGAGGTTTTTTTTTTTTTTCAAATTGACTATTTTCAAAAATCCAAAATCTCAAATAGTGTTCTCTTTTCCCTTGACCAGATGTTATTTGCTGGTAACCTGTTGATTAAACAGATGCAGGAATGAAGTCACAGATAAGAATTATTTTATAATTCTTATTATAAATTATTTTATAATTAAATATAATTATTTTATAATTATAATTAACAAACTTTATTATTAGTGATGTTTTTACTCTAGTTTTTATTTATTTAGTTTTGAAGGATGATTTGACCATGGTCCTTTATTTTATTTGTTTAGGTGTTTTAATCATTAGTTGCTTAAAAATCTAAAAAAATGATTTAAAAAATGACACTGTTAATGACATAAAGTGGAGGGAAATAACTGAAGCCTTTCATTGCATACTCTCTATGAAGTCTGAGGCAGATAATGAACATGCAAGTTGATAGCATAATAAGAAGCCAGAGTCTAGAGAATATGGTTTTTGTACTGTTTTTGACAAACAACACATACACCAAAATGCCATAATTTTCCTTTGCATGTCCACTTATATTTCAGTAATGATACAAAGTCACATCATTTAACTTACATAAATAATATTAGAAATTAAATTAGTAATTTATATTATGTTATTTGCATTATCTCATAAATGAAAAATTATTCAATAATGAGATTGTTCTATTTTAAATGACTGAAATTCACACATAGATGTATGAATGCAAATTGTCCACATCCAGAATTCCATATCTTTGGGAGTAGTCAAATTTAAAAGCTGAAATAATGAATTGCCAAGAAGTTACATAAATGTATATTTGGACAAATGGCTATTTTGAGCTTAGCAGTTAACCAAGTATATTGATCTATTCTGAGTTAAGTATCAAGGGGAAGATGTTAAGATCGACTTTTTTCCAGGAAGATTTCCTATGACTGACTTGTATTTTCTTCCACTTTTCCTCTTTTCCACCCTATCCACGATCCCCTTTCTTTTCTCTATTGGTCTTCATTCTCTCTTTTTCTTTCTTTCTTTTAATTGGTGCATTATACTTATATATAAAAGTGGGATTCATTGCAATGTATTCATATATGCACACAGCAAAATCTGGTGGATTTCATTCTGCATTTCTTCCACTTTCTTTCTCTCCTCCCTTCCCCGGGACCCCTTTTTCTACTTATTGCTCCGACTTTCTAAAAGAGTACTATTCTCCATTATCAGAGTAGAGCCCTAGAGGTGTGGGACAATAGCAAATGTTTAATGGATGTTTAACTTGTCCCAGTGCCTATGATATGTCACTAACAGTACCAGTGGCCTCAAGAGTAGAGGCTTCACTGAATTCTGAACAGTCCCAATAGAAAAAAATATTTCTTTCTTTCTTTTCGTTTTATTTTTCAAGTAAGGGATGTGTACATGTAAGGTGCCCAGCATGGCTCTGACTCATGGCATGCACTTAATAAATGAGGACTATTATCCAATCTATCAAGATCATTGCCATCACCATAAACGTTATCAATTTCATACATTCTCTAATTCTTGCTCCATCCTGGAGATCATGCATCATTCAAATAGGTCAGCATCATGGAGTTCACTTTTATTCAGTTCTTGTTGATTTTTAGATATTCTCTTTAATGTATGATTTTATAATCTAGCAATGTGTATTTATTATTTAACATGTTCTCTAATTTAAAATATTTTAATAAAAATAACTAATTTTAATCCTCAGAATTATTCTTTGAGGTAATTACATTGATAATGTCATTTTATAGATGAGGAAACTGAGACATGGGTATCTACAGCTAACTTTTATTGATGCCAAAGAAACTATTAAGTATCTGGACGACTGCATAAAATTCAAATTTTACTTTCATGAGAAAATTTAATTGTGCCTTCTGACTAAATAAAGTACAATAAAGGAAACAGACTACAATTTTTCTAAACAATATTTTATTTTGTATTGTTTTTATTTTCTGACTTTTATCTTCTATGTTTAAATGCTACTTTCTGGAAGCTTAATTTGTTGTTGTTTCTGGTTACTCAGGTTTTGTCATTCTCAGGAGGAATACAGCTATCTATCCAACCAAGCTGTTGTTATTTAAAGAAGCAAGTAACACAGAATCATTCCAGCCTGCAAGTCTCAGCATCTTAGTCTTAGAGAACTATATAACTAATGAACTAAGTGTTTAATTAAGTGGTTATTGGAAACACTGGAGCCCTTCAGTGCAGGGCATACAGGACTTTCCTCTCATCCCCAGCTAGGTGCCCGATTCCTCCTTCTAGTCAGTGCAGACATCTAGGAAGCACCTGATTTTGCTTGTTCCCCTCAGGATTCCACCACCACGCTTCTTGGTCTCCTGCTCTCTGCTTTTGTTTGTTCAAGTGCAGTAATTTATTATGAAGGCTTGCTCCACCCAGGAAAAGTATCCATCTATTTATATTTCAAGTCTAATTTTCAAAAGTTTTCATGTTAAAGAAAACTGGCATTATCAGTTATTTTTATATAAGGGAAAGATAACATGATTCATTCCCCCCACCTTTCACAGAGTATTATAAAAAGCTTGTTCTAACCAATCTCCTTATAAGAGAATGGTCAAACCTCAGCATCCAGTGACATGCCCAACCTTCTCATTCTAAAGATAAGGAAATGAAAACTGAGGTCACAGACATACATTCACATAAAGAAAAAGAAGAAAAAGACAAATAAATTATTTCATAATTTAAACACTTATTCTTTTTTAAAAAAATATCATTATTTCATTTTTATCTGGTGCTGAGGATCCAACTCAGGGCCTTGCACATGACAGACAAGAGCTCTACCACTGAGCCACAATCCCAGCCCTAAATACTTATTCTTGAACTTCACTATGATACTTTAATAACTGTGCCTTGTTGGGCACAGTGGTGCATGCCTGTAATCCCAGCAGCTTGGGAGGCTGAGACAGGAGGATCTCAATTTTCAAGCCAGCCTCAGGAAAAGTGAGGTACTAAGCAACTCAGTGAAACCCTGTTGCTAAATAAAATACAAAATAGGGCTGGGGATGTGCCTCAGTGGTCGAGTGCCCCTGAATTCAATCCCCAGTTCCAAAATAAATAAATAAATAAATAAAAACTGTGACTTTATTAAAAGTGTTATCTGAGATGTAATTTTATTCTATTTTTTAAAATTCCTAGAAGAGGTCACATAGTTCAGCCTCCAGCCTTGGTAACATGCTATGCAGGGCTGGTGCATGAATATTCTCTTCTCAAGGTTCTGAGATAAGAGTGTGTGTACCTATCCTTTAATCTCACTGATTTACAAACATCTGTTATTCAAACATCTTAATCACAGAAGTCAGGATGCTATTGTGAAATAAGCCTCATCTTCATACTCGATTTTTGTTGTGAATGCTTGTTCAGAAATATCCTTTCCTTGTCAAGAGCTCCATTCAGACCCTCATTCTCCTATGGTTACTGAGAGTAACCCTATCCAAGATGGTTACTTTCCACTAGGGCATAAGTAACTGGTTACCACTTAAAATACTAAGTCAAACAGAGGAAATTTTATCACATATATTGTGAAGACCACTCAAATATTGTTTGTTCAAGTGCCACTAGTGCCTTAAAAACAGTTGCTTCTCTAAAGAAGTGAATACAAGCTGGGATAAGAAAAATAATGCAAACTCTATGACACAGAAGGAAAAGGTAGGGTAAACGCCTAGACAGGGGCAATGGGGGACCCCATGGAAATCAAGATATTCTGCCTTCTTGATTGGCCACAAAGTTATAGGATCAAGAGTGATAAAGGCATAGAATTTCTTCTTTATCTCCCTCTCAATCTTTCTCTCTAAGTTTAAAGGGAAAAAATATGTAAGCATAGGCACTAAGGGCAAATGCAATAAATGATTCTTAGGTCCTGCCAGGACTAGCAGAAGGTCATCCCAGATAAGGGAGTTAGCTAAAGTGTAAGGATAAGCATTAATTAAAAACTTGTGGCCCAGAAGCTGCTGGCAGGAACTTGATGGCTTTTCAGTAGAAATTCACTAAGCTTCAAAATAAGAAATAATCATGTTTCCCAGTATCTACCCATCACAACCTGACAAGGTCCTACTTTGCAAAAGCCAGCTGCTAGAGAGGCCAGACGTTGAACCACAAAGTTTTTTTCTGACTGCACAGTAGAGATTGTAGCACATGGTTTGCTGACACAAAGGAAAAGGAGAGAATAAAATCATAGTAAAGACACATCTTCATTTAAATGTGGTGTATATTATGACTTACTTCTGTAAATGATAATAGCTGGCCAAATAAAATCTGTAATCTCTTTAAGAAAATAATTATGACACTGAAAAATTTAGAGGCCTGTTTATAGAAGGAGAAATTCACTGCTAGATTTAATTTGTTCAAAATTCAGTTCAATTCATATTCATGTGTTTTTACAACAGAACTGAGACTCCAAGTTCTGGGTCACCAAAGGGGTCAGAAAAGATGTACACCTCTCACCAAGCTTTCTTGCAGCATTTGCCTTCTGGTAGGACATAAGCCTCAATTTTTGGCATCGGAGAGCAGGCAGAGAATGGTTTGGACAAATGCCATTTGAGCCATTTTTTTGTCTTTTAAATCACAGAAGTACTGTCCCCTATCCTAATGCATTTTTCCTTTTGCCTAATTAAAATTTCTCCAATTTCACCAAATCCCACTCTTCCTTGGCATACCCTTCAAATAAGCAGAGTCATGAATGATTGCTAGACCACTTAGCATCTTCATCATAAAATACATTTGTTAAATTAAAATAGCAAATAATGTTACATTTTGTTTAATATCAAACAAAGGGGAAATCTAAACATATATTCTCTACCGGTTGCACTTAACTTCTTTTTCTCTTTGGCATTGCTGTTTATCTCCATAGAATGTTCTTCCTTCAGTTCACATACTGGACAAGCCACCCCAAGCTCATTTTTCCCTCATCAAAAATCCCTCTCTTGGTCACCTACACTAGGTCAGACACCTCTGAGGTCAACAAAGCCCAAGACTTTTTCGTCCTCGCACTATCATTTTTGCTAATGATCTATCATTTGTCTTTTATGTCTACTGTGTACTACTCTGGTAACAAAATTTCCTTTAAATAATATAGGGTGCAAGTACTATGGATTATAAGCACCATAGGGTCCTGACTATTTTATTAACTGTTTTGTCCTCAGCACTTAACACAATCTCATCTCATATCAGTAGTTTAATAATATGATTAAAGTATGGATTTTTCCTGTTTCATTTTATTTTTACCCATTTTTTCTCTATTCTCTTCTACAGAGATCCTAAAGATTTCTGATACGTGCTAGTTATATATTTGAGGGGTAGGCAATGTAGTGGGAGGGGAATTTGAATGGAAGTAAACCTTTAGAGTACTGGTTAGTTTCTTCCTGGGTTACAGGGTTTTGTTCTCTACTTAGGGCTGAATATAAAGTCCTTTTTTCGATGGTGATTGAAATTTCATTTCTTTAAAAAAATAACCTATCAACTGATGCTAGTGATGGAAATGAAGAGAAAGTGAAGAGAATTAAATCTTGATAAAGTGACTTTATGAACATATGTGGAAACATTAAGGATCAGTTATGTTCTCTTGTATTTTGAAATCATGTAGATATTAACCATGTGGAGTTTTGAGAAGGTCTAGTGTATCAAACATCTTCTAACTCTGATCCCTCCCAGTATGCCCAGCCCCACACCTGCATCCAACTTCACACCTCTGACCTACATGACCTGAAGTCATTCATCACTGCCTCTCTGAGAACAGTTGCGTTGCCTCCAAGATGTCTTCATTCCTACACAGAGCAGTGCCATTCTGAGAGTTTGGAAATGTTTCTCTAATTACTAAATTTCTTGTACTTCATTCGTTGCTGAGTCATCCTGATGTATCCAAAGTCTGCAAATATTTGAACATCCAAATAAAATGCTTCCCTCTTTACAAAGCCTATCTGGTCTGTTCCCCAGGAGAAGCTCCTAGAGCACCATGTCTTTCTCGCACAACCTCACCTTCTGCCTTCTATGTGGAGCACACCTGGCTATAATCAGCACGTAGGAGCACCACTCAATTTAATAATAATAACAATAAACATGGAATTACTCTTGTTGCCCTCTTCTCTGACCACTAAGATCCCTGGAGACCAAATTTATATTTCACAGGACTTTACAGAGTATATGCTCTCATAAAAGCAGAGCAACAAATGTGTTAATTCCTTAAAGTCTTCTAATGTACCTCTCTGTCTTTCTCTTTCCTATGTCTTTTCTATGTTAACCACCTTTACTCTAGTCTTTGCTGCATTTATCTACAATAGTTTCAATTATTTTCTTAGTTTTGGTGTCTTCTGTTCCTTTGCCCAAGGTCCACACAATTGCCTTTCTTTCCTTTTAAATTTGTGAAAGTTGGTGTGACTTTTATGACTTGAAAATCTTTTAATGACATTTTCCTATCATATATTAGATTTCAGCATTAGTCACATAATTTTAAGGATGTTTAAAATTGGGCTGCTGTTGACTCTTGTTCTCTTTCCTTGTACATGTATTATCTATACCAGGCTAACTCCTGAAATTTTCCACCTTAATATATTTGTCAATGTTTCTCTCTTTTTTTGCAGAACATCTTTAATCCTACTTTCATTCTCAATCCAATATAATCCACCTTGAAACATTTCTAATCACATATAAATCATAAATGTTGACAGGTGTCTTCCTTTTCTTATATCATTAAGAAAGCACTCTTCTATTAGTTTGAGTTACATGAAAGTGCTGATTCAACATTTTGACCCTCAAAATAGAAATACTATGTAATTTAACACAATATTTTGATAGTGTAAAAAATTCAATTTGACAGTGATTTCAAGCCAAGGGAAAAGTGGGGTAAGTTTGGATGCAAAATTATTTGAAATTTAAACTTTAGTTTGAAAATTGGAGTTTTGGGTAAGACTCTCACTTGGAAGACAATCCAATTTCTGAAGAAAGACAGGCTGCAGCTTTTGGGTGTATGTCAGCCTTCTGGATGCACCTGAAGAATGGGAGTCCCCTTTCAATTTTCTTTTTCCTTTCTTCCTACCTTTCTTCAGATCATAAGAATCCAGGTGGCAGATAATCCATAGGAGGATCTACCACCTAATTATAAATACATCACAAAGATAACCCTGGAGCATTATCCTTTTTTTAGCTAAGAGACCAGTTACAGTACTTTTGACCCACAAGAGAAATCAATGTAAACAGTTATTCAACATTTCAAATTTTCACATGACATGAAAAAAATATATGTACTGAATATTGTTAGGTAATCTTTGTAAAGAGAGTTAGTGAAATAGAAGAGTTTCTGAAAATCCACTTTCCTTATAAGAACATCAGACAATGTAGTGCTTTAAAAATGTACTGCCTTAAAAATATTGATGCAATCAGTGTAACTGCATATCATTTACAACAACAAAGGTGGGAAGTTATACTTTATGTATATGTGATATGTCAAAATACAGTATTCTGTCACGTATAACTAAAAAGAACAAAGAAAAAATAAAAATACCGGTGCATACATTTAAGTAATATTAGCTATTGTGAAAAAGTTAATTCTGCTTCCAAAGTGCCCTTCTTATGAATAGAAAAAATTATTTAATTCAAATTATTTTCCTTTGCCACTAAAATAAGAATGAAAAACACTGTTTGGACATTGTTAACACTATTTATATTAAGAAAAGAAAACACTTAAATTTTTTTCAAGTGTAGTCACTCTAAATCAATATAATCTTCATATAATTTTATTTTAGCAATAGAATGAAGCCAAAGTTATTCATCCAAACAAATGTCTGAAACAGAATTATATGTAGGTGTTACTGATACATGGTGTGACCACATATCTTGTACACATATTATCACTGTGATCCCCAAGTTTAATCTCATTGAGATATTTGTAGGCTAACAACATATTGCAGACAAAACCTGTCCTCTCACATGAGTCTCCCCCTGAAATGCTTTGTTTGACATTTCCCTGCTTTTAAAGTCAAGCCCATCTTACCATTTCTTATATATTTTGTGCTTTCTCCATTTTCTCTTTTTTCATTCAGTCTGTATGATTTCATTTTTCTCTGCTTTGCTTTTTTTTTATAAAAAATTAGATATTTTATAACACACGCACACACCCCTTGCCTGTTCCACAAATAGGCTCAAATAGTCAAGTAAATGTATGGAGTGTTGTTTGCTAAAGGTGATGGTAGTCACTTAAGGTTTTACTTTAAAAAGAAACACATGTTGGGGTTGGGGGTATGATTCAGTGGTAGAATGCCTGCCTAGCATCCAGCATGCATGAGGCCTTGAGTTTGATCTCCAGCAATACAGACAGACAGACAGACACACACACACACAATCAAATATGAATACATATATTATACAAATATACACAAATACATACACACATATGTATGTGTATATATATATATATATATATATATATATATATATATATATATATATTTCAACCTTAGTAGTAGGAAATCTTGGCAAATATTCCCATGAATAACAAATGAAATGAAATATTTTATATACAATTTGATGAAAATCTTTCATAGCTGACTCATAAATTAAAACTTGAGGAATATATATAATAATTTTGTATATATATATAAAATTATTATATATATTATATATATATATATATATATATATATATATATATAAAATTTTGTACTGATAAGAATCTTTTGGACTTTACAAGCTTTGATTTTAAGCTTAACTTCAGCTTTAAGTAAACTCTCCTTTATTACACATTTTTCAATCAAAATACAGATTTTTAAATTTCCAAAAATACAAATTATTTGTTGCTTTAGATTAGCTTTGTAGAAGTAGACAAAAAATAGGGATGGGAGTTATTCATTGATATCACATTATTTTAAGATGAATCATATACAAGGCTTTTAAATTTATATAATGTCATGCACATTTAAAGTATAATTGTTACAAAATATCCTGAAATTAAATATCTGAAGAAAACTACCTCACATTTTAATGTACACAGATAAAAAGTATGAATTATTTGGGGGATTTTTTTTGTACTTACATCTTTGCTTTAACCTTAGTTTAGTGATTTAAGCCCTTAGAGTTGTAAGAATAGAAAAATCTAGACCCACCACTATTATAAATAGGTTATGGACTTCAGAGTCTCTATTAATATAGAGAACACATTTTTCCTCTCTGAGTAGAATGTATTTGACCTATCAAAAATAATGAATGACTTGTGGGTTATTTTTATACAGTGGGTGAAGGCTTTGTCATTGTTCAAACCAGGACTATGCATTATCACTTCAAGCATAAGATTTTTGCTAAGACACCTACATCTCCAGTTCAGATCATTCATTACCGTTAAGACTAATGCCATTTCCTAAAGATTAGTACTAGGGATGCAAGTTCTATTCTTTAAATTGTAGTGTTGTTTAATTAATCATCTGAACCAACGGAGGCCCTGAATTAAAATGAGAATGCAAACAGCAAAATCATAAGCGTGGCTGCTTTTTTGCACAGGGCTGGATAATACAGCCAGAATTCTGAGTAAGAACAGGCCTATCCCTAACTCTATTCTAGAAGTGAGTTAGGTGTCACCTGCTTAAATCACTACTAAATAGTTAGACCCTAAGTATTATCTATTAACAACAAAAAAGGAATCTAGATTGAAAACTTGTCTTACCAGAACTTAAATAAATTCTGGTTTCTACCATCATCTTTTCTTCAGGGGTAAGGACAGAGCAATGACCTATAAGAAATGCATTTATTCAAGACTGCTTCAACAAATATTTATTGAATGTAACCAATATGCTAGACCAGCATCGTCAGATAGAAATGTAATGTGATCTGCATGTATAATGTAAAATGTTCTAATAGCAATATTAAAATAGGGGGAAAAGAGAAATAGGTGAAATTACATTTTTTGGTGGGGAGATACCAGGGATTGAACTCAGGGGCATTCAACCACTGAGTCACATTCCCAGCCCTATTTTGTATTTAGAGACAGGGTCTCGCTGAGTTGCTTAGCACCTCATTTTTACCAAGGCTGGCTATGAAGTCACAATCTCCCAAGCTGTCTCAACCTCCCAAGCTGCTGGGATTATAGGCATGAGCCTGGCTTAAAATTACATTTAATAATTTATTTAAACTGATATATCTAAAATATTGTCAATTCAACATAATCAAATAAGATCTTCTACATATGTTTTCATACTAAAATCTTCAAAACATGGCATTCATTTTATACTGCAGCACATTTCAATTCAGACTAGTCACATTTCATATATTCAATAACCACATGTGGCTCACAGCTACCATTTTGGATTGTTCAGGGCTACACACTGAGATTTCATGATAAACCAGACAAAGTACTTAGCCTTATAGAGATAATGTTTAAGAGATATAGATATTTTGATATAATGTAATACAAATATTCCTTTTGTTTGTTTGTAGTACAAAGGATTAAGCCCAGAGACTTGCACATGCCAGGCAAGAACTCTACTTCTGAGCTACTTCCCCACCTTAAAATTCACCTTTTCTAGGAACTTTTAAGTGAAGCCAAATTTATTCTTGACTTTCCTTAAGTAATGTGTTATGATTTAGATATGAGATGTCTCCCCCAAACTCATATGTTTCTGAAAGAAAGTTTAGAGGTGAAATGCTTGGGTTAGGAGAGTCTTAATGCAGTCAGTGCATTGATCCACTGGAAAGGATTAACTGGGTGGTAACTCTAGGCAGGTACGTTGTGGTTGGAGGAAGTGGGTCACTGTGGGCATGTTTTGGGGTTTATATTTTGTCCTTTTTGAGCAGAGTTCTCTCTCTCTCTCTCTCTCTCTCTCTCTCTCTCTCTCTCTCTCTCTCTCTATCTCTCTCTTTCTCTGTTTCCGGTGTCATGTCCTGAGTTGCTTTCTTCTTCCACTGTAATCTTCTACCATGATATTGTGCCTCAACTAGAGCCTAGAACAATGAAGCCAGCTTTCTATTGCCTGAGACCTTTGAAACTGTGAGCAACAAATACATTTTCCTCCTTGAAAATTGTTCTTGTCAAGTCTTTTGGTTTCAGCAGCAAAAATGCTGACTAAAACATACTGCTTCTCAAATATTTAAAATAAAATCTGGTCAAAAACAGTGAACAACTCTGACTATTCCATCTCCTATCTCCCTCCTAGTACCTCAGGAAATTTCTTTGAGATCTTTAATTTTAGCAACAAGTACATGTAAAATTACCATTTTACTCCATAGCATTTCTATTTGCTTTACAAACTAGTGTTTTAAATTCCTAACTATTGAGCCAAATGATTCTCTAAGGATCATATGCTGTCTTTTCACGTCATAATGAAAAACATTCTTAAGTCTTGTGGGAGACTCCAGTCTAAGCCACATGGCTTTAGAAATAATGGTATTATAAAGTTGAACTTTTGGATACAGGAATTTAAAAAATTTCTCCAGAGAGGGCTTACACAGAGGTCACAGTGGTTGAAATGAACTGTGTGGAAGAATTTGTAGTGTGATAGCAGGGTTGACCATGGATACCTTAGAGAGGATATTTACTTATAAAGAGCAGGATTATTTGTAATTGGAGTATATTATGCACTCTGAGATTGGCACTTGTAAAATAAAACAAGGAGATAGAAATCACTTCCCAGAAACTCACAGAGAAGTAATATTTCCTGCTTAAGAGTCAGTTGAGAGAGCTCATCAGGGAAGGAAAGAGGTTAAATCCAGAACAGAATTTGAGTCAGTCTTTAACCTCTACTGGGAAGATTTAATTTATTTACTTATTTGGTCCTGGGGATTAAGCCTAGGGCATTGCACATGCTAAGCATGTACTACCACTGCAATACATATATTCCCCATCCATGGGTAAAATTATTAAAATTGTGTTCCAAGACCCCATCAGAGACCTACTGTAATGGTTTATTTTTACACAGCATGGTTCCTGATCAATGAATTCACTTCACAATAAATGAATGTGGCAACTAGCCTATATTCACAGTATATATTCCTTTCAATGGAATGACTCTGGTAAAATACAAGCTATGTAGCGATACCTTGCAGATCTGGAGCAAGGATTTCCAAAGTTGTGCAAGCTCTGTATCAGCATCCCAAATATGTTACTATTTCTTCTGTAACAGGTTCATGGGGCTAGTAATTAAGAGATAGAAATGAAATTGCACCACTCAAAATTCTTTGTGCCCACTAGCTAAATTTTTTATTTTGTGTCTCTATGTTCTTATGCTATGTTGTACTAGAAGACCTGTTTTCAAAAGGAGGAGTGCCATCACCAGAAAATTCCACAATGATTTCACTGAATTATAGGTTAAGATTGCCACCCTGCCACTTTGAGCTCCCTGCATCTCTAAATCAAAAGGGAAAGAATGGAGTTACTGCACTGGATAGAATTATTGGTCCTGAATACCCAGGGGAAACTGGATTGCTATTTCTTGGTGGAGTTAAGAAAAAAGTAGGTCTATAATACAAGTGATCTCTTAGGGACTCTCTTTCTATTACCATTCCTTACAGTTAACATTAATGGAAAACTAAAACATAGTCCAAGCAGGAAGGTTTGGGTCACCATATCAGATAAAGAATTATATGGCTGAAGTGCTTTCTAAAAGCAAAGGGAATATGCAATGGATAGTGTAATAAGGTAATTGAATATACCAGCTATGATCAGGTGACTGTAATTGTCATGAAACATTTCTTCTTTATTTTATTATAAATGTTTTTTGCATGTGTGTATAGGTATGCATGTGCAATATCTTTACTTTCTTCTTTTATTCTCTTATGTAATGTAAAATTTATTGACAACTTTATAGCAACATTTAAATATTGCTAGGTTTACATTATAATTTTTTTAAGTTATACAGTATATCAAGAGGAGTAAACAGTATATCCAGAGGAGTGAAAATTAGCCAAAGATTTTGAATCTGCTTATGAGGAGAATGATTCAGTTGTATGCAGGATAACTGTATCAGGTTGGACAAAATATGGCTTTGTTATTGTCCCTATTTGGAGATTAGGTATAATTTAAGGAAATGTATATGGGTGCCAAGTTGACTTGGGTGGACTTGTGATGGTTAATTTTATGTGCCAACTTGGCTGGGCCAAAGTGCCCCAATATTTGGTAAATCATTATTCTGGATGCTTCTGTGAGCAGTCTTTTGGGTGTGGGCATGGGAGGAGGGGTGAGGTTAAAAGAGGACTGAATGAAACATGTTGGCTTTCATAATGTGAATGGTTCTCATTAAATCAATTGAAGACCTTAATAGAATAAACCTGCTGTTCCCTAAGCAAGAAAGGATTCTGCCAGTGTACTACCTTTAGACTTCAACTACAACACCTCTTACTTAGGTTTTCAGCATCCCTAGTTGACTGGAGATCTTGGACATTCTAGCCTATATAACTCTGTGAAACAATTCTTTAAATCTCCCTCCTTCTCTCTTTCACATCCTATTGGTTATGCTTCTCTGAAGAGCCCTAATATATCCAATAAACCAAAATATCCTTAGTGGAACCTCCAAATAATTTTTACATGCTGGAAAGGCATTTTGATTCATAGTTAGAACCTCTTAAAGTGGGGAAAAAAACTACAACCTCCCTTAATTATAACCTGTCTATCATGAAAAGCCTCAAATAATACCCTCCATGATCAAATAATATCTTCATTTTTATTTCTGTAAATGTATGCACTTAGCTTAAAGATATGAGAAAATTGCCCTGGAAAGATTTATTATGATTTTTATCTAGTCATAATTTCTTGATTTGCTCCACTGACGTCAGTATGAATGGGAATTTCAATGAGAGTGTTCTGTGGAAAAACACTTGAAATTAATTTCAAAAGCTGAAACTCAGGAGTAAATATTAAAGCCTACACAAAGAGCCTATTCAAGTAGCAACAGGTTATGAGAGTTGCCTAAACAAGTGTATAGTACAAATTCAGTGTTGCTTACATGAAATCTCCAAAGCCATATTACACTCACAAGGAGACAATTATGAATAAAAAACTAAAATAGAAAAGCATTAGCCTCCCCAATTAAATACAGCATTAGAGTGAATAAAACAAGTACAAATAATTTTCAGCTATTACTACTCTCTTTTATCTTCTGTAATACTGGCTTACTAACAATCAGGATAATGGAGATAGCTCATTACAATCCTAAGTGAGAAGAAAAACGTCATAATCAAAGCTGAAATGATTTAACTTAAGGCATTAGCATAATTTGCCCCCCCCATGTGAACGTTACATATATTCATACTTTCTTGTTACTACAAGTGACACAAATGGAGCTTACTCACAGGCTATGAAATGTACATAGTTATGATTTCATAATCCATAAACTACAAATCTGAAATCTAACAGGCCCACAAATCTGAAACTTTGTGAGTGTTCACATGATTTCTATAAGTGGAAAATTCTACAATTGACTTCATAAAATGAGTTGCAGTGAAAACATAGACAGACAAAAACTATTTTATAAAATTATCTTCAGGTTAATTGTATAATGGATGGGAGACTTAAGTGAATTTTGTATTTACACTCAGGTCCCATTCCCAATTTTATATGCAATTTTCCAAAATCTGAAAAAGCTTCAAAATCCAAAACATTTCTGATCCCAAGCATTTTGCATAAGAGTTACTCAAATGTATAATGTTTACTATGTATACTTCCATAAACATTGTATGCAGAAGCACCAAATTAAACAAACCAACTTGCTCTTCTACCATTTCATGCAACAAATATTTCCTTAGTGCCTACTTCATGCCAAGTAGTTTGTGGATCATCAGTGATATACTAGAAAGTAAGATAGACATATTCTGTCATACTACATAAAACATGTTTATGTGAGAGGCAGACAAGTAAATAGATGATTCCAATGCAATAATTCTAAATTCCTTCTCATAATCTACAAGTTCTTACACTTTGACCTGATCATTGGAGAATGTCCTCTTTTTTGTTGCACTAGCCATGTTGGATTTTGCAGATGTTTCAAAAACCTAGAATTCTTTTTTCTATAGACCTTTGTATGGCTAGTTCTTTTCCTTCATTCAGGTCTCAATCAAATATCTTCTGTTTGGATTAAAATTCTGCATGATTGTAGTAATTCTTAATTTCAAAGGGAATACTAGGTAGGAAAGAAAGAAGTATGAGAGTTTGCAGGCTAAATTACATAGAAGTGGCAGTTGCAATATTCAGCACTTGTTTTCAGTTTTTGATTGAAATGTTTGCATGTAAGTTATCAAATGAATGTGTTTTACAAATAAGAATAAACTTTTGTCTTATTCATTCAAGTTGTTCTGCAGTATTATAATGTGTAGGAAAATAATCTATTTAGTCATTGCTGACAGAAACATTTGATTTATTTCTCTATTTTGCCTGACACAGTTTAAAATAAACTACCAAAACTGTCTCCTGGTGCTTGTGTAGGTTATTTTATAAAGAGGATACCAAATGCTGATTTCTAGGGAATATGTATGCATATGTAACTCAATATGTATTACCAAATATACTGATGTACTTATAATAATGTGTATGTCAGCACTGTATGCACAGATCTACTTTTTATTCTTTCCAACATTTATGTTCCTTATTGTATATGACCTTTTAAAAGAACACTCTTTTATTTATTAACACATCCCCTGCATATATTTTTAAAGTTTAGAGATGCTAACTAAATACTTTTCAGATAAATTAATAGATTTAAAATGCGAGAAGACTAACATAAAAGGATCAAAGAACACTGACAATGTTTTACATAAAATGTAATTAAATTGTTGGGATCAATATAGTCAGAACAAGTAAAATGATTCAGTATGTCTAGAATGTGTCTACATTTCTCATTTTTGTTTGGTTAATTGAAATAATATAAAAAGCAGAATATATAGATTCATAGATTATATTTGCCAAAAGTATATGATCCCTATATTTAAAAAGAGGTATTTGAATTCTGAAAGAATGTAGAGTACATAGTAAGCCATCCCTACCATCTGTTATAGGCAATCAAGCAGTACAATGTCAGGTTTTTTAATTCAAGATTAGAGAAACACCCAGATTAATTGGGCAATGACTCTACTAACTGATGTTCTTATAGACCTCATTCTTAAGAAAATAGGCCAAAGACATTAAATTGAATTGTGATTGGGGAATCATATGCCATCTGAGATAGAAAATTTTAATTGTTAAGTCATGTTACCTTGAAGTTTTCTTTTAAAATTTAAGGAAGAAATGGACTCTAAGACTGGCAATTGACTTAAATCCACTGGTCAATAAACCTTTGAGTCCTAAATATTTGCAGCAATTATTCTTTGACCATGTCAATAAGCAGATAATTCAAGTAATTAAATTTTTAATAAATTTAAAATGTGCATATTTCAGTTAAGAATTAAATTGGGTCACAATCACATACAATTTTCTATTTTTTCACATAAATGAATGATAGTTAACTTTTTACTAAGATAGTACCAGTACAAGGGGAGGCAGTTTTTCATAGGAATTTGTTCTACATTGCCATCAATTCATACCTAATTACTTGAAAGTAAAAATCAACGCAAAGCATGTGCCATTAATTGACTACCTTTCCTGAGTTTCAGCTATAATAAAAATCTTGAAAAGAACATGAACCCTCTGCCTGTCAGCTACTGTAAGAACATATCCCCCGAGGAGCTCTTTTACTGCTTTAAAATGGTCTCCATGCAGAGATTTCCTTTTTTACATAGGCACTTATACCTTCAATTCTTTACAAGTCTCTGAGGATTAAGATGAGAAGGTTAATACCTTCATCTGTAAGATGATGGCTTAGCACTACTGAAGTTTTGATTTTACAACTGAGCTTCTTGCTCAAATCAGCATTTGTTTTATTTTTCATGGAGTAAAAGATTTGTTTTATATTGCCAGATAGTGATACTAAAGTTACCATCCTTTTTTTTTTTTTTTTTTTTTTTTGCAATGCTCCTTTTTTGAACTTGGAGAGTAGGTTTTCCTTTGGACGCACACTTTTAATTCCTAGCAGTAGCAACTATGGTAATAGAATGTGCATAGGCATCCTATGTGGCACACATATCTTAATGGAAATGCTAGAATAACTGAACTTAGAGACAATTTCAAATGTGCTGGCAAATTGGAGCCTTGTGGTCCGACTGAATAGAAATTCAGAATTTTTGCCAGTAAATGTATTGAAACACAACTTATATTTGGCCACAAATACTATCACAAATGTTCCTGCTATCTTCGTAGATTGTCTGCTCCATCCTCTTCTTTTAACTAAATCACTTCAAAAATCATTCTAGACAGATGGGTTTGTAAATCTTCCAATATCCATTGTTGTAAAGACTTAACTTGACTACTGGAATAAATTTAAATTCACCAATTCCCTGAAACTCACACACATGCATCATCTATTTTGCTAAAGACATCCTTAATTTAACATTGCCAAAATTTTTGGTAAATTTGATTTATTTGCTCAACAAAATGTTAATATACCATGAAATATTAAAGTCATCAAAATAAAAGTTACATATTTTCATAAGTATGATTGTAATAATTGGTAGAATGTTCATTATTAAACAGAAAAAATAAATATTTAGAGTGCTTGCTATCCAATTATACATATATGCAATATAATCCTTTACACATCTTTCAGGTAAATTATATACTTCAAATTCAAAATATAACATAAATTTGGTTGTATATACAGACGGCTGTTTAAAATTATTTTGAATCTCAGTACATTTAAAAAGCACAGGAACACATAAAAATCCAATGCATTTTTAAAATAGCAGATATCATTTTCCTATTTAAATATTTGCCTCTGAAACCATGACTGTGTACTTTGGTATAGCTAATTTAAAAACAGTCTTAACAGTAATAAAATTATTAATTATAGTAATAAGTATTTTGCACATATTTTAAATATTTCCTAATTTTTATCTAACTACAGAAATGTTAATTAAATGCTCAAACTTTATTATAAAGTAGAATAGAAACTTCAAAATAAATGTAGGAGAATTTTTGCATGTGAGATGAATGTGGAAAAGTGAGAATGGTAAATTATGAGATGATATCTTATTATAATTCATGAAGTTTCTAAAAAGTAGATAAAAGTCTATCTGAAGTCCTACAATAAAAGGAGAAGTGATGAGAAAAACTGTTTCTTTTTTCATAGAGAAGAAAACACCTGTTTTCATGACATAAATTTAAGCAGGGTTTCAACTTGGTTATACACTTTGTCAACTTCAGCGAGAAAGTTAGGTAAATAATCTGGATTTGCAAACCCTCTTTCACATATTCACAGCATTCTATTAATGCTATGATTTAAGCATTTACCACACAGCCCTCAAATCCTTGTTCACAGGTTATTCATTCTTTGAATATTTTGTGAGCTGCGGGAAATAGACACCATCTCGTCATGTCTGTACTTTCAGCACCTAGGACAGCACCTATCCAGTTGCTCTCTTGGATTCTACAACATATTTAAGGTGCAAGGACAATGTCAGAACATTGTCCTTAGATGTGATAGACAGATAGGTAAGATGACAGGTCATGCTGAGGTCACAAGAGCTGGTAGATTGGCCCTTTATCTGGGCCAAACAGACGATCTAAACAGATTTGTGAGAATGTAGATCATTGCATGTTACAGTCCATGTATATAAGGGAAACTGGTCTTGTGAAGACAGAATATAATTTTCCTATTTAGATATTTGCCTTTGAAATGGTAATATATTGAAATACACCATATTTATTTAAGAAATTAAATTTGAAACTTAAAAATAATTAGCAAATTTCCATGCAAGATGTGGAATGTTTGTGGCATAGGAAAAAAAAAAAAAAACATGACTATTGGTTTAGAGAAGTGAAAGAGCATATGGTTTCCAGTTACTGGATTTTACTAGTTAGATGGGTAGAGGCAAGTGGTGTGCAGTGAGATCAGAGAGGTAAGTAGGAATCACATGGTATGTAATTTTTCAGCTACATTGAAAATTTTATAGATTACTCTAAGAGCATAGGGATGAATTAGAATATTTTAATAGGAGAAGATAAATTGAACCAATCAACCTGGTTTTCAATAAGGAATGTTCAGTTTGATTATATTTAATCAAATACAAATAATCTTAAAGTAGATCTAGATTGTCAATCACTTCTTGGCTATAGTAGTCTTAGACAAACATTAATTTTCTGAACACATCATTTCTTATCTGGGAAATAAGATGATGTGGAGATTTGTCCCCTCAAATCTCTGTTCTATTAAAATGAAACAATGCATGCAAAGACAGCTGCTAAAATTCAAATGTTCTACAAATGTAAGATTCAACTGGTCCTAACTTAGAATAGTTTGAGTTAAAATTCCTCAAATTTCCAGTGATACAAAAGTTATATACATTTAGTAGAAACCCTACTTCAAATTTTTAATTTTTTAATGGCTCTAGGGATTGAACCCAGGGCCTTATGAATACTAAGTACACACTCTACCACTAAGTCACACCCCTAGCCATATACATCAAATGTTAAATTTTGATCTTTTCTTAAGTGAGCAGTATTCCAGACAGTTCTCTCTCTGGATGCTGGGCGGTAGCTCTGAGCCACAGTTCCCTGTCAGTCACACAATCATAAAAGCAAACAACCAATATTATTCAATATATTGCATTGCTAAGCTATGATGCTTGGCAAGTTAGGTATATCATATTCATTATTTCAGGGTATTTTAAATTTAAAACATTGGGGTTTAAA
Organism: Marmota monax; assembly: GCF_021218885.2. Taxonomy (NCBI): domain Eukaryota; kingdom Metazoa; phylum Chordata; class Mammalia; order Rodentia; family Sciuridae; genus Marmota; species Marmota monax. Next base: position 8,064,949 of record NW_026692132.1, read on the forward strand.
TATGTAACTCCATCTTAGATCAGACACTTCTAATTTAAAAATATTACAGTAAAGTGTCTATGATAATTAAGCTGCATTAAAATACGTCAACCTACAAAGGAAACAACAGAAGGATTCAATGTTCATGCTCTACTGAAATACAGAAACACAATATATCTTAAAAGTTTTTGGTTACATTCCCAGAATCTAGAAATAAATTTACTTCAAAGTGGTATATTATAATTACTTATCTGTTCTAGATGTGTCTTAAATTCTTATTACATCTCACATTTACTATATCCATCTAATCTAAAGGGAAGAACTTGCAATGGTTTGGGAGTCTAAATTTTACAAGCACATCTTTTATTCTCTGAGTCCACATGTTATTTTTGAAGAATCATCCCACTGGGTATAGAAACACAGGTGTCCACTTAAAATAGATGCCTGTTTTACAGATGTACCTACTCAGGATCAGCTGTCTGTAGAAACAACTTTGCAAAACTTGCATCATTGGTCTCACTTAAGGGAATTCTTTAAAAGAAAAATGACTAAAACAGACAAAGAATCATGTGGTAAATGAAACACTTCAACACAGAATGTTTATTTACTCATGAAGTTAGTACCTACCTAATTTGAACAAGCAGGCTACCATGTATCTGAGATAGAAAGGATAATATACATATGTATGTGAAGTCTCTGAGGTCTCTATGTTGCTAGACTCTGCTGTTTAGAAGCAATGTAGCAAGCGTGACAGGCACTAAAAAATGACTCCAAGTTTTCTGGGATCATTTGGGAATAGAACTGGGAAGAGGAACAGGTAAAACACAGAGTATGAAACTTGTGATTAGACGATCTAAACAGATTTGTGAGAATGAAGATCATTGCATGTTACAGTCCATGTATATAAGGGAAACTGGTCTTGTGAAGACAGAATTATCTTTTAGACTTTGATTGAAATATTTCTAGTCAGAAAGAATCAAATGGATAAAGACAAAAAGACATGATTGTGTTTCCTGTATGGGTGAATTTGAAGATGGTAAGAAAAAAAATTGGAAATTATACTAAGGAAAGGGTATTAACTTATTTTAAACAAAGGGATAAAATTATATATATAACATATATATTAATATATATATTTTAGCTGTATGGATAGATGATAATACAGAGAGACAAGTGTAAATAGTTTTAAAAAATAGAGTTAAAATGCCATTGTAATTGTCCCAGAAGAAGATAATGGTTGAAATTAGGACAGCAGCTATAAGAATGGAAAGAGGAGACAGTGTGAGAGAAAATGTAGGGATATCACTATAGGAAAGATCAAGATTTGGAGACTGTTTAAATGTAGCAGGTGTGGGAGGCACTAACAAATAATTTCAAGCTTTCTGCACACCTGACTGAAAAGCTCTAAGAACAACAGCAACAGATTGAGGGGTAAAGGATTTTTGACATAACACCATCTGAGACATCTATGTGGCAGTAGCAAGCAGAAAGTTAGACCCAGTCAATGGAGTGCAGAACAATAAATTAAATTTAGAACAATAAATTTGGAATTCATGTCTTATTCACCATTTTAACTACAATGACTAGCAAAAAATAAAGAATGAATGAATTATATGATTGCATCAAACTAAAAAAAAATCTTCTGCACAGCAAAGGAACTAGTCATTAGATAAAAAGACAAATTTCAGAATGGGAGAAAATATATGTAAACCATATGTCTGAAAAGAGGTTAATATCCAAAACATTAGGAACTCAACTCAGTACCCAAAAGTTAATAGCAGCAATGTGTAAATTGATAACTTGGCAGAGTGGCTAGCTAAGGACTTAAATAAATATTACTCAAAAGCGCACATACAAGTATCCAACTGGTGTATACAAAGGTGCTCAGTTTCACTAACCATGCAGGAAATTCAAAACAAAAACATAATAAAATATCACCTTATACTTGTTAGGCTGTCTGTTTCACAATGTATTGGTAAGGATGTGGAGAAAAGAAAACCTTTATAACCTGCTAATGGGAATGTAAGCTGATTCAGATATTATGGAAAACATTGTAGAGTTTCTTCAAAAAATAAATTTATGCTACCTCTGCTGAGTATATGCTCAAAGGTAATGAAACTAGCACCTCATGGCAGTATCATTGCTCCCATGTTCGTTGCTACATTATTCACAATAGTCAAACTGTGTAAACTATCAAAGTGTCCACTAATGGATGATCAGGTGAAGAAAATGTGACTTGTACACACAATGAACGCTGTTCAACATACAGAAGGACATACTGCCATTTGCAGTGGCAAAAATGAACCTGTAGTGTATTATGCCATGTACAGAAAGACACATACTGCATGGTATCACTTCTTTGTGGAATCTAAGATAGTCAATCTCATAGAAAAAGAGTATAAAATGGGAGTTGACAGAGGTTGGGAGAGGGGGAAATAGGAAGATGTTGGTTGAAGGGTACAAAGTTTTAGTTATGCAAAATAATTGAGTTCTTAATATTTAATTTGCAGCATGGCGACTATAGTTATAACCCTGAATTATTATTGTAATTTTCTGTGAGGGGAGGTCTTAACATATACACAAAGGTAACTATGTGAGGTGATTGAGATGCAAATTGGTTTCACAATAGATATATACTTATATCTAAATATCAAGTTGTATACCTAAACATATATATTTTTTTGTCAAGTATATTTCAATAAAACTGAAGAAAGAATAAGTGATAGTGATAGATATAAACCATTGGTTAATACACATTTTTCTGACAGATATAGTTCTTCCCAGGTTGTTCTGAACCACGCTTTACTGGAAAATTAATACAAATAGTGGAAAATCACAGAGATCACTAAAATAGGGTAGAAACTGAAGAAGACTTTTAGTTCTCTTAACATCTTCAGATTCTACAAAGGTTACTTGCATAATTAAAGATACAAGAAAGAAATCAAATCCCATTTCTCTCTGAGATGTTTTTCAAAACAGCCTTGTCAAGTGATAAGAATGGGTCAACTTTCAACATGTTCATTTTCATCTTCATTTCACACCACTTTGATTTCTCAGTATCCAGGGCCTTTTTATATTATCATCCCTAACTGTTTATCATTGCAGCACACATATCATGCCCTCTGATACATATAGGGTATCTTCATAAATAGAACTTTGCTATAAAATTTTTCTTTGCTAGGTACAAATAAAATCCAACATAAAGTACACGATTCCTTTTCTTAATCATTTTTTTTTCTAAATTAAATCACCTTTCTACAATATGTATCTTTTAAATGGCTCTGAATACACACAGTTATAGGACTTTATATATTTATGCATGTAATTAGAGATGTTCATTATAAGAACCACTTCATGCCATTCATTCATGCTTCCAAAGGAATAAATGAAAAGATCAAATGATCTTGAGAGTATGCACAGACCATGTGCTCCAACATTCATTGGAGATGCAGGTAATTAATTTAGGAATACGCTTAAACCTGATAGTGTAAGTATGACCATAAGAAGTAGAAATAAAAAGAAATAGGGAAAGGATATGCTCAGAAACAAAAGCAAACAAAGGAAGGCATTTAATAATGTTTTGTGTAAGGCAGACAGATTATCTCATTAAGTAGTTTTAAAAAAGAGAGAGAAAGAAAGTCAGTATAGTTCAGGTAAGGTAACCACAACATTGGCTTAACTATTCCTTTATAAATAACTAATTCAAAACACATTAAGATAATTTATTGCCATACATTAATGAAATATCTTTAGTAATTTTTTATATAATTTTAATAACACTGACAAAGAATAACATCAAACATTTATTGAGATTTTACTTTATGCAAAGCATTGCTCCAAGTTGACAAGATGCATTGTCTCATAATTTACTTTACTATCTCACATTTTTTAAAAAGGAAATGGAATTACCAAAATATCTTGCTTAAAACCAGACAATTCAGAACCATGAAGGAATCAATTCATTTTAATATGCATATGACTAAATCTTTGGCAAAATTTTTCTCAGTTTTCCACAGATAAGAAAAGACATACCATATATAGATAAACATTTTAACATCAACATAATACCCGGCACACTGAAAAATGCCCAACATACATTGTTTGGATGGATTAGGGGATAATAAGGTACTATCAGTATAAATTAGTAAATTGCTCCTTTGATTTTATAGTCAACTAAGATGATTTATTTCGTCTTTTTCATCTGAGAAAGAGAGACAGTGGTGATTAATGCAGGATCATGAATGTGTACATTTAGAAACTCATAGGCCAATGTTCAAAGTCATTTCAATACACAGCCTCATCTATTTTTAGCCACCACTTTGCCACTGCACAGAAAATCACTGAAATAATCCAAATTCAGAAAAAATATGAAAACTCTTGCTTTTGATGAATAACTGAATTTTACTTAACTGATATTTCCTGTCTAGGGAAATGTGGGAATGGGATCGTTCTTCATCAACAGCACTGATCCATCACATATGCCTGACTTAAGAAAGAAACCTTTCATAGTAGCACAGAGATGGAGCTCAGAATTTCCTTGTGTAAAAATATTTAACAGGCATTAAGTTCATTAAAAAAGAGTCTCACAAATAGATGTGCTATATTAATGTCTCACTTATTTGAATTGCATAGGATAATTTAACACAAATATTCTCCCAAAGTAAAAATTTTTAATTCCAGTGATGATTGAGAAATTAGCAGTCTTGGATACATTTTATTTTGGTTTTGTTGAAAGAATAAATTAATGGCTATGTATTGATATTGAATTGGGCAAAATCATCTTACACTCTGTTTCCTATTTTCTGGGCTCTCCCACCTTTAACTCCCAGTGCCCCATTCTGTGCCCTGACTCTGTAGCATAACCCTGGTCTTGGATCTCCATGGCCAATATAACATCAGAGCAGAGTGGTGGTTAAAAACCTGAAATCAAAGCCAGATAGGTTGTGTTCAAATCTTGGTTCTGTCATTTAATGTATGCATAATTGAGACAAGTTCCTAAAGCCTTCAAAAGACCAGGTTTCTTTATGCAAAATAGAAATAAAAATATATAGCTCATAAGATAATTTGAGTGTTATTACTGCCAAAATACTTGAAGGCATGTTTGTTATGAAGGAACAAACCATTATTATTATCCCATAACTAAATATTTTATTCTTTTCATGCCACTAAATAATTACTGGTGAAAGTGTTTTGATAAATAATGCACATTAAGACACTTATTTGAATTGCATAGGTTACCAATTTGATGTATAAAAGAGAGTGTCTATGATACTTTTCTTAAACATTTTTAGTAGTAAACTTACTAGCCAGGTGAGGCCAGAGCCCTTCCTTCTAAATACCTTCAAATTCTATGACAGAGGTCGCCACCTGCTCCTCCCTAAGCAGGCCCATGCTACTAGAATTTGATCTTGTGTTTAATATTAAAACATTACTTCAGAAAAGCATCCTCTCACAGTATCCATGTATTAGAAAAAAACAGATGGCCAGGCATAGTGAGACACATTTGTAATTCCAGCAAGTTGAGAGGAGATGGAGGCTGGAGGCAAGAGGACAGCAAGATTGAGGTATGTTTTAGGCACTTTTGGGGGTCCTAAGCAACATAGATAAAATAGAAAAAAAATAAAAATTGGGCTAGGGATGTAATTCTGTGGCAAAGTGCCCTGAGTTCAATCACCAGTACCAAAAAGAAAAATGAAAAGAAAAGAAAGGAAAAATTATTTAGAAAAATGAAAAGAGCAGATAAAGAAAAATTTTGAAGTAGCAACAAAATCACAATTTTGTAATAATGCCTTAAGAACTGTACTTTTTGATATTGAAATAATGTTTGAGAAACAAATTGATTTGTGTTATAAATTGCCTCTCATAAAACCAAACTTGTATTTGACTGCTAACCAATTGAAGAAGGATGTTGAGAAAAATTACAAAGATTTCTTCTCATAAAAGGAAGAATGTATTTTCCTTTTTAAAAATTTGCTAAAGCTAAAATATTTGGTAAATCATATCACGAGCAGGTGCTTTGTCATTATCCTAAATTAATTCTTTTGAATTATCTCCCAAAGATTGCCAAATCATCTCCCAAATAGTGCCAGTTTGAGTTTGAATAAATTAATTGAAAGTGCTTCTGATAATTGCTTATCATTTTTGAAAGAGAATCAAATGTTTGGATCCTTGGGGCATCATTAAACGAAATGAAAATAACCCAATTGATTCTATTGTGAGCCTATTAGAAAAAGACAAAAACCCAAAATATTAGAACTAAGCTTATTTCCCAACCTGCAAAACTAATTGTATTTGAGACCCTGTGAAATCTTATCTGATTTAACTCTTGGCCAGCAATGATTTACCTTCTGAAGATTGCCAAGACTATTGCTCTTTCTCAGAGGGGTAATTAAATCACACTAGTTAAATAAAATAAGGTTATTAAAAGGTTGTTCCAGCTACCTTACATGTAAAAATGACTACTGGTTCTGCCATAGAAGAAAGTGCTAGATGATATTACTAGCAAAGTGTATTAAAGCTACAAAATACAGACAGTATAGTAGCTCCCCTTGGTTCTCAACTTTGACTTCCATATTTCAATTACCAATGGTCAACTGCAGTCTGAAAATGATACTTGTCTTGACTCTCAAGGGACAGAGACCATAACACTCATAGTTTTTATTACAGTATGTTATTATAATTGTTTGAGTCTATTATTATTAATCTGTTACCTGATCTTAATTTATAAATTAAATTGTATCATAGTTATGTAGGTATAGGAAAAACATAGTATATATAGAATTTGGTACTATCCATGGTCTTAGGCATCCACAGGGGTCTTGGCCAATATCCCGCATAGGTAAGTGGGGACTACTATATGTATGGCTGAAGTTATCTTCTTAATTTATAAATCAAATTGTGTTGCTTTTCTCCCTTTATCCTTACTTGGGATAGAACTCAAAACTCCTTACTCCACTTTGTAAGGCTCCCACCCCACCCCCCACCACCAGAGCTCTTCTTGTCCTTTGCTCTCATCTGCTTGCTACACAGGTTTTCTTTTTGTTCTCAAGCTCAACAGCTCATTGTGATCATAGAGCTTTTCATTTGGACTTTTTCTTATCTTCATTTCCCTGGCTCCCAGTCATTCATATCTTGGCTAAAAATGTGACAATGTGAGAGACTTTTCCTAACCCTCCTCATTACTAGAATATATACCTTGCCTTCAATCCTGTACCTACCACATGATGGACTATGTCGTTAGTGATACAAGCCCAGACTCATGTGGTATTTCTAACTCCAAAACTTATTTTTCTACCAATTTACTATGGAGGGTTAAAAAATATAAGTGCATACTTGAGTACTATAAATCCAAATCCCACTCTTCATATTTCAAATGTTCTGTTCTGTTCAGGAAAATTTTATTATGACATAAATGTCAATGCCTTCATTCTTATTCCTTAAATGGACCTTACGGAACTTTGGAAGTCTCTCTATGCCAGTTTTAATTTTTTTTAATTAACTTCTCAGTGTCCTTGTAATACAGCTACCTAATGCTGGAATGCTTTTCTCCCTGATGTCTATCCACCATGATAAATGACCATTCCTCACAGATCCATCTCAAATGTTAGACCTCCTTTGCAAAGCCTTTTCCAAATTCCTTAGCAAAGCTTGTTCTCTCTCAGTTTCTACTTAAATACAAAAGTATAAATATTTCTGTTGCAGTACTTATCACCTTAAAACATATTCACATGTTGATTTTCCACATGAGAATGAGTTGCATGATAGTAATGACTGTGTCTTATATACCTGCATAACTATATAGCAGAAACATTAAATTTGCAATAAATATTTGTTGAAGAGATAGATGAATTTAAGGAATCCCATTTATTTATTGATAACTGAAATAAAATCTAGTTATTGAATTGATGCACTGTGGTGAGCTTTATAATATAATGAATTTTATTAACCAAATAATTGTTAATTATAAATTTTATGTATCTTGAATATATAAATATTTCCATATTAAAAAGTGCTGGAATGAATAGATGAATCTGACATAAAGAATTTAGGTGTTTTTTTTTTTAATTTTAGACAGTTTCAGTTATCATTCCCAGAAACTAAAGTTTATAGTAATTACTGGTATTCAATGATGATATTTCTTTAAAAGGGGAAAGGATATTTGGATTAACTGCCATGTAAGCATTTTTATCAAGACTGTTTCCATTCATTTTTACATAGTAAATTTTATGTATTTACCTCTGTGTCCTGGCTGTAATACATCAGGCAATTTGCTGTGAGACAAAGTGTGAGTGCTACTGCATGAATGTTGTTATCTGGATTTTAAGAACCAGATATGGCAATCTGCAATACTTCTGCAATACTGAGAAAACCCCAGTAACAGACTGGGAACTTCCTTCTATCTGCCTTTAACTATCTATCTTTTCCTGAAGTGTTTAGCTTCCTGCCACATCATTAATTTTCCTTAATTTATCTTTTTTACAGCGGATAGCCTCTTTTTTATGTAACACTTTCCATCTCTCAAAATTATACTTCAGTATAAGAAAGTATGTAAAACCCATTTTCCTTCCTAAAAATTTACTACATGCACATTAAATGGCCTTTTACCCTTATGGATTCTTCCTAGTGTCTGAAGGATTCCCTGCTCTCCAGTGTAACTCTCCACTTTGGTCTTTTGACTTTCTAACTTCCTACACTATTCTACTCCACCAAATGCCAAGTGCATTTATGAATTTAACATTTTTTTCCTATAGACATATGTGAGCAGTTTTTTTAAAAATAAAATAGTTAAAAAATAAATAATGATAAGGAAAATCCTATAATGGCAAGGAAAATCTCTCTCCTTAACCTTAATCTTTTTCTTGAGGGTCGGAAAATGTTTAAAATGCTTTCTTTACCCCTATATTCTACCACCCCAATCTGATAGTTATTAAGAATTTACCATATTGCATATATATTTCTCTTCACATTCTTTGTCTCAGCTAGAATATTTAAAAGCAGAGTACAGATACAATGTTAATTTAGCAGTTTATATATCAGCTTTTATAAAAAATAAACATGCATTTCTTTAAAAAGTATATCTTTTCATGTGCAAGATGCTGCCTTTATCTAACCTTATAAAATTAATTATTTTTTTCTAATACAGCCATTGTTCATATTTTCTACTTATCTCAAAATTATTATTTCTCTAAATGCTGTTTGAATCAGAATCCAAACAAGGGTCACATATTGCATTTACTCATTTTGAGTAATCTCTCAATCTACAGCAGTAATCTCTCAATCTACAGTCCAGTCCAGGACTGTTTTACACTCACTTTCTAGCGTATTTCACCATATTTAAGTAACATTCTTGTGCTTCTATTGCCCTATACACTGAGTGAAAGCACAGCCTGTGATAGACATAAATGTGACTCATTTTCTCTACCCACACCCCACTCCTCCCCTCCCTAGATCCTACCACATAGTGTTTATCTTTTCCAGATATGGATTGGTCACCTATGTATCATTTAATAATATAATTAACTTTTCATGACATCACTCTAGAAAATATCTCTAAGCATTCCACTTTGAAAAATAATATCAATGCTTCTAATTGCTTCAGTGTTTCTCACTCCATTTTCTAATTTTGCTCTGTGAATTTTTACTTTTACTCTGAGAAGGTTAACAACCTATACCTTCTCTTCAGTGACTACAACTAGGTCTTCTTTACCTTCTCTGCAGACCCATCTACAGGCTGTTTTCTCACGAGTCTTTCTTAGAAATTTCTTGAAAATTTTTATCAAAGTCTTCAAGAAGATTTTGCTCTTTTCACACCTAAGTCCTAAATTTCTATTAATTTCTTCTTGTACAGATTATGTCAACTGTCACTACCAAAATAATTTCTCTCACCTGCCAAATTTTACACAGGACTAATTTTTCCTTCTTATTCTCATTTCTTTATATGTGAAATTACTAGTATTTGGGTTCATTTCCTCACATAAATAACCTCCTTCAATCCCATATCTATTCTTTTTCTTAAATCTAGGATAATAACTTTGTTTTCTTTTTCTAGACACACTCCAGATTTTCCTTTGTTATACAATAGATTATTTTACACATTGCAGTCAATTTTAACTACTCTGTCTAAAGCTCATTTACATGTTATTCTGAACCTGATTTTTATAGTCAAAGTTTTTAAAGATTAAAAGATTATAGGTTTAAGAAGAAGAAAAATTATTCAGGATGAAAAATCAGTTATTTCATATTCTTTATCATATAAACTCACCAAAAATAACAGATTCATCTAAAAGAATATTTTGCATTTTAGTACTATTCCTAAATTTCTATACCTATTTCAGTAATATGACTAATAATTGGAATGAGGAAAGACCAGACACACAAACATTCTTTGAGACTACATGATGTTTATATTAATATTTCTCAACCTTTTGATATTCAACTCTATTTTCAAACATTCTGTTAAATTTTTTCTAAGAATAATACTTAAAATGAGAAATTTCTTCTTGATAAACATCTATAAACACTGACAATTAAAAGACATAATAAAATCTAACATTATTTTTAAACAGACTTCATTTTTATTTTTATGGGAGTTTAAGATTTCAAGAAAAATATCATTATCATGTATTTCCTTTGATACCTTTGATAAATTTGTACCTTTTAAATATTTCTTTTTTGGGGAGGCATACGGGAGATTGAACTCAGAGGCCCTCAACCACTGAGCCACTGAGCCACATCCCCAGCTGTATTTTGTATTTTATTTAGAAACAGGGTCTTGCTGAGTTGCTTAGCACTTCGCCATTGCTGAGGCTGGCTTTGAACTCATAATCCTCCTGTCTCAGCCTCCTGAGGTGCTGGGATTACAGATATGTGCCACCACACCAAGCCCTTTTAAATATTTTAATTCTGACTTTTCTTTTCATATTTCATATGTTCCTGTAATTCCATACAGAGCACAAATTGCACTCCTATCAGATAGACCACCCTGGTTGAGATTCTCAAATAAATTGCTGCTTATATGGTTACTAAATAAAATGGAACACTCATGCCAAGCCTCAGTCCTCAAGCATACTTGTGTTCAGGTATTCAGGTGGACACTTTTGTATCTGTTGTTGGTCAATCCCATAGCATAAAAGCCACCATTTAAGCGTTTATTCCATAACTGCTGCCTTTAGTTATAAGTTTTAAAAGTACATTTCCCCCTATGGGAATAAGAGTTTTATAAAAGCAACCAATAGATTCTAATATCTGTAAGAACAAAGTGAACATTTTGTCTTCACCTTAAAATCCATTGCTTCTTACTTCTTATTAGCACCTACTTTGTGGCTGTCCAGAACATATTGCAGTGTTATCATTGTGATGTGATATATATTCTCCTTCAAAATTTACCACACCTTCTAACCATAGATTTAAGAAATGAATAACTATCAAGTAATTCTATGTGATAAGATGTGAGAATTTACAAACCATAAGAAGATAAAGGTATTACATTGCTTTTCAAACACAACTATAAAACCAGTAGAGACGTGTTCAATGTTAAAAGGGCCAAAGAAAACACTCAAAAGAATTTTTTTTTCTTTTATGAAGAGAAATGTTCTGTTTTGTCTGTTTGGGCAGGAAATATATTTTCCCTAGTTCTAGTTTTTCATTTTATATGGCTGTTTAGTTACTTGGGTAGCAACCCTCCATTTTTCCCACAAAAGAAAAAACTACTGATGAGTGGAACCAACAGACTGATTTTCTGAATATCTGAATTACCACTTAGTGCTACCTGAATTATTGCAAATACAAGCTTATAAAGATGAACAATACTTGAAAAGTGGAAGGGAAGAATGTAACACAATTCCACTCATTCTGAAATATCACCTTAATCATTCCAACAAGTTGTCAAGGTCAAACCTAAGTTCACAATAAAAATATTGTCAAAATGATTGACAATATCGCAATAAAAGTGTACTAAGTAGGTTCTCAGTAAATACAATCCATTTTTAAGATTTTATCCTTATGGATTTTAATCTATTTATTGCTTGTTATTTGGGTAATATTATTCTAGTCTTTGGGAGGAACAACAGTGGCCTTAAACTTCAAAGTGCTCCATAAATAAGTCTTGCACTGTTCATTTAATTTTATTTCAGATTGCCACATCTACTTGGCAAATTTCTGAGTAGTCTATGATCATGAAGTTTGTATGTTAGGGACCATAGAGTTTGCGTATACTATCATGTTCAGAGGAAGATTAGGCATATTACTGTGTAGCACCAGTAGGTGGCTGATTATGAACCTAAAAGATGGTGCAGCAATCAGAAACACATATGAGCCAATTTTCCATAGGACTTGGAGAGACAATGTAGACTAACAATGCCTTAGCAATACTTTTCACTGAGAGTTTTATAGAGAAGTCCTTGTATCTATTCTCAAGTTTTGGTGATCATTCCTAACATGAAGTTAGCAATTCTCAACCAAGAATGGTGTGGGAAAATGAACAGATGACCATTTTGTGTGTGTGTGAACAAGCGGGAAAAAACTTATTCATATATTTGTGTAATATTTTGAATATTATATTGAGTAGCTTTTATAAAGTTTGGTTGTTGCAATAAAATAAGTAAGAAAAGTGTAAACTTCTGTCAATCAACAACAATTACTTCCTTAGTATATTCTTGTTACTTCTGTAAATAAGTGCTTGAAATGACTGATAGCCATCAAAGTTACTTCCTTGATTCTCATATGTTTTCTAGGGTTTATATTAGCTTTTAGGATATCAAGAATGCACTTAATTAATTTATAATCTTTTTGTTTCCTAGAGTAATGAACCTGTCTTTATAAATGTATAGATCGAATGTACAGTTTATATTCAGAACTTTAAATTATTTCATTATGAAAATCAACAGAACTTTAACATACATTTTCTTTCTTCAGTATCAAATTAATAAGTATTTATTTTTGATAGTCTTCCAACTGACAATTCATTCTAATATCATTTTTGCCTTTTGAAATCAAAGTTGACTTTTTATAGGATAACTATGAACTCACTTAGTAAATACAAAACCCATAATGATATTACTTTTTAAAGAAAAAAATAGCAAATAAAAAATATATACTTATTTTGATAATTGACATGAGGGTTCTCAAAAGCTACATTAATTAGAAATATCATGACCTTGAGTGAAATAAGTCAAACAAAAAATATGAAAGCATTAGAGAACCTCTAAAGGAAAGATGTATACAAAAACAATGAATGAATGTAATGGCTCAAAGCCTTAGAAATACAAAAAATTATTCCTTTGTTACAACATCATTTACATAGTTATTTCCCTTAAATGATAATATACAAAGAACCAGAAGAAGAAACCTGTTGTGTTAGAATATTAATAATAATAATCATGAGTATAAAATATAGTTTTTCCTTCAGCCAAGCATTATCATTTCTATCATAGCACTGAGGCTGTGTTCACCCAGGAAGATGCCTCTGGAAAACCTTTACTCCCATTCAAATGACAATGACCTAATTGATTGTTCAGTATAGCTAAATAATTTATTAGCATTCTCAGTACATATATGAATGAGCATAATCTGATACTGCTATTATAAAGAAGTCCACTTTCTTGGGGCAGAAAAGACCAGAATATCTGTGAAATGAGGCAGAAAGCTCTAGTTGTAAGTTTCATATCACCTGAAGAACCAAGTTTCCTAAAACTGTTGGGTGGCTATTATATTCTCCGTCTCAATCATGTTAAAAACAAATAAAGGAATGTAGTTTCAAAAAAATTCTCTGAGAGTTAAGAGTATGTGTCTGCATCTTACTGGTTAACCTGGAAGCCTATGTAAATGTAGAAATGTCCTGTTAGCCCAGTCCACCTGGTGTCAGCTGGGTTAAATAACCTGAGGAGGATTTGGTGAGATTTTCCTAGTTGCCAGTGTGTTCTTATTTCAGTGGGTGCTAATTTTCTACTGTCCTATTTTCATTTGTTCTATTCTTCTCTACTTTAAATCAAAATGATTTAAAATCTGATCACGCAGCGGCCCGCCGGCGTGATAGACACCTCGCCCCAATTGGAGGAGGGGCGGGGCAGAGCAGAGCCGCGGCCCACGACCGGAACAGGCCCAGCGGCCCGCCGGACACGTCACCCCAATTGGAGTAGGAGCAGAGCACAGCCGCCACCCGCGCCTGTAAGGTAGGCAGACCTGCGACTGACCGGCAGAACAGGCCCAGCGGCCCGCTGGCGTGGTAGACACACTGCCCCAATTGGAGGAGGGGAAGAGCCACCTCCCGCGCCTGCAAGGTAGGCAGACTTGCAACCGACAGGGAGAACAGACCCAGCGGCCTGCCGGCATGGCAGACATATCACCCCAACTGGAGGAGGGACAGAGCCGCCGCCCGGGCCTGCAAAGTAGGCAGACCTGCGACCTACTGGGAGAACAGGCCCAGCGGCCCTCCAGCGTGGTGGACACATCACCCCAATTGGAGGAAGGGCCCAGCTGCAGCCCTCAAGGTAGGCAGACCGCGAGTCCCAGAGAAGGGGCCCAGCGGCCCGCCGGCCTAGTTGAAAGATCACCCCAATTGGAGGAGGGGCACAGCCGCCGCCAGCGCCTGCAAGGTAGGCAAACCTGCAAACTGGAGAACAGACCCAGTGGCCCGCCAGCATGGTAAACAGATCACCCCTATTGGAGGAGGGGCCCAGCCGTTGCCCGCAAGGTAGGGAGACCACACGACCTGGAGAAGGGGCCCAGCGGCCCGCCGGCATGATAGACAGATCACCCCAATTGGAGGAGGAGCACAGCCGCCGCCCGCCCCTGCAAGGGAGACTTTGCAACTATACAAGAGCAATGTAAATATATAGGGGAAAATTCAATAACACAACAGTTTCACCAAGCAGAAAGAAATGCGAGGAGTATGAAAAGACAAGGAAAGAAAGGACCACAAGCAATGCAGGTCAACTCAACTTTAGAAGAGGTAATAGCTGCAGCAGATGGAATGTCAGATAAAGAATTCAGGATTTACATGCTTCAGATTATCTGGAATCTCAAGGAAGACATTAGACAGCAAAATCAGACAATGAAAGATCACTTCAACAATGAATTACATAAACAAATCCAGGAAGCAAAAGATCAACTAAACAGGGAGATAGAGGTTATAAAAAACAAACAGAAATCCTAGAAATGCAGGAAGCAATAAACCAACTTAAAAACTCAATGGACAATACTACCAGCAGAGTAGAACACTTAGAAGATAGAACATCAGACAATGAAGACAAAGTATTTCAACTTGAAAAGAACATGGACAGCTCAGCGAGACTCTTAAGAAACCATGAGCAGAACATCCAAGAAATATGGGATAACATAAAGAGACCAAACTTAAGAGTCATTGGGATAAAGAAGGTATAGAGGTCCAAACCAAAGGAATGAGCAATCTGTTCAACGAAATAATACGAGAAAACTTCCCAGACTTGAAGAATGAGACAGAATCCCAAATCCTAGAAGCCTACAGGACGCCGAATGTGCAAAATCATAAGAGACCTACACCTAGACACATTATAATGAAGATGCCCAACATAGAGAATAAGGAGAGAATTTTAAAAGCTTCAAGAGAAAGGAAGCAGATTACATTTAGGGTAAACCAATCAGGATAATAGCTGATCTTTCAACACAGACTCTGAAAGCTAGAAGATCCTGGAACAACATATTTCAAACGCTGAAAGAAAATGGGTTCCAACCAAGAATTGTGTATCCAGCGAAATTAAGCTTCAGGACGGAAGATGAAATTAAAACCTTCCACGATAAACAAAAGCTAAAAGAATATGCAGCTAGAAAACCATCTCTTCAAAACATCCTCAGGAAAACATTACAGGAAGAGGAAATGGAAAATAACAATGAAAACCAACAGTGGGAGGTAGTACAGTAAAGAGAAAAAATAATCAAAGAGGAAAAACAAACCATGTTAAGTAACATAAATAAACAAATATGGCTGGAAGAACAATCCATATCTCAATAATAACCCTAAATGTTAACGGCTTAAACTCACCAATTAAGAGACAGAGGCTAGTAGAATGAATAATAAAAAAAAAAGATCCAACAATATGCTGCCTACAGGAGACGCATTTGATAGGAAAAGACATACATAGATTGAAGGTGAAAGGTTGGGAAAAATCATATCACTCATATGGACTTCGGAAACAAGCAGGAGTGTCCATACTCATATCAAATAAAATAGATTTCAAGCCAAAGTTAATCAAAAGGGATAAAGAGGGACAATACATACTGCTTAAGGGAACCATACACCAACAAGACATAACAATCATAAATATATATGCTCCAAACAATGGTGCAGCTATGTTCATCCGTTCATCAAACAAACTCTTCTCAAGTTCAAGAGTCTAATAGACCACCACACCATAATCATGGGAGACTTCAACACACCTCTCTCGCCACTGGACAGATCTTCCAAACAAAAGTTGAATAAGGAAACTATAGAACTCAATAACACTATTAATAACCTAGACCTAATTGACATATATAGAGTATACCACCCAACATCAAGCAGTTACACTTTTTTCTCAGCAGCACATGGATCCTTCTCAAAAATAGATCATATATTATGTCACAGGGCAACTCTTAGACATTATAAAGGAGTAGAGATAATACCATGCATCTTATCTGATCATAATGGAATGAAACTGGAAATCAACAATAAAAGAAGGAAGGAAAAATCATGCATCACTTGGAGAATGAAAAATAGGTTACTGAATGATCAATGGGTTATAGAAGACATCAAGGAGGAAATTAAAAAATTCTTAGAGATAAATGAAAACACAGACACAACATATCGGAATCTATGGGACACAATGAAAGCAGTGCTAAGAGGAAAATTAATTGCCTGGGGTTCATTCCTTAAAAAAAGGAAAAACCAACAAATAAATGATCTCACACTTCATCTCAAAATCCTAGAAAAAGAAGAGCAAAACAACAGCAAAAGAAGTAGAAGGCAAGAAATAATTAAAATCAGAGCTGAAATTAATGAAATCAAAACAAAAGAAACAATTGAAAAAATTGACAAAACTAAAAGTTTGTTCTTTGAAAACATAAATATGATCGACAGACCCTTAGCCATGCTAAGGAAGAGAAGAAGAGAGAGAACTCAAATTACTCGGGATGAAAAAGGCAATATCACAACAGACACTTCAGAAATACAGAAGATAATTAGAAATTATTTTGAATCCTTATACTCCAATAAAATAGAAGATAGTGAAGGCATAGATAAATTTCTTACGTCATATGATCTACCCAGATTGAGTCAGAAGGATATAGACAACCTAAACAGACCAATATCAATTGAGGAAATAGAAGAAACCATCACAAGACAACCAACTAAGAAAAGCCCAGGACTGGATGGGTATACAGCAGAGTTTTACAAAACCTTTAAAGAAGAACTAATACCAATACTTTTCAAGCTATTCCAGGAAATAGAAAAAGAGGGAGAACTTCCAAATTCATTCTACGAGGCCAACATCACCCTGATTCCTAAACCAGACAAAGACAATTCAAAGAAAGAAAACTACAGACCAATATCTCTAATGAATCTAGATGCAAAAATCCTCAATAAAATTCTGGCGAATCGGATACAAAAACATATCAAAAAAATTGTGCACCACGATCAAGTAGGATTCATCCCTGGGATGCAAGGCAGGTTCAATATACTGAAATCAATAAATGTTATTCACCACATCAATAGACTTAAAAATAAGAACCATATGATCATCTCGATAGATGCGGAAAAAGCATTCGACAAAGTACAGCATCCCTTTATGTTCAAAACTCTAGAAAAACTAGGGATAACAGGAACATACCTCAATATTGTAAAAGCAATCTATTCTAAGCCTCAGGCTAGCATCATTCTGAATGGAGAAAAACTGAAGGCATTCCCTCTAAAATCTGGAACAAGACAGGGATGCCCTCTCTCACCACTTCTGTTCAACATAGTTCTCGAAACACTGGCCAGAGCAATTAGACAGACAAAAGAAATTAAAGGCATAAAAATAGGAAAAGAAGAACTTAAATTATCACTATTTTCAGTTGACATGATTCTATACCTAGCAGACCCAAAAGGGTCTACAAAGAAACTATTAGAGCTAATAAATGAATTCAGCAAAGTGGCAGGATATAAAATCAACATGCATAAATCAAAGGCATTCCTGTATATCAGCAACAAATCCTCTGAAATGGCAATGAGGACAACCACTCCATTCACAATATCCCCCCCAAAAATAAAATACTTGGGAATCAACCTAACAAAAGAGGTGAAAGACTTATACAATGAAAACTACAGAACCCTAAAGAGAGAAATAGAAGAAGATCTTAGAAGATGGAAAAATATACCCTGTTCATGGATAGGCAGAACTAACATCATCAAAATGGCAATATTACCAAAAGTTCTCTATAGGTTTAATGCAATGCCAATCAAAATCCCAATGGCATTTCTTGTAGAAATAGAGAAAGCAATCATGAAATTCATATGGAAAAATAAAAGACCCAGAATAGCAAAAACAACTCTAAGCAGGAAGTGTGAATCAGGCGGTATATCGATACCAGACTTCAAACTATACTACAGAGCAATAGTAACAAAAACAGCATGGTTCTGGTACCAAAACAGGCGGGTGGACCAATGGTACAGAATAGAGGACACAGAAACCAATCCACAATATTACAACTATCTTATATTTTATAAAGGGGCTAAAAGCATGCAATGGAGGAAGGATAGCATCTTCAACAAATGGTGCTGGGAAAACTGGAAATCCATATGCAACAAAATGAAACTGAATCCCTTTCTCTCTCCATGCACAAAAGTTAACTCAAAATGGATCAAGGAGCTTGATATCAAATCAGAGACATGGCGTCTGATAGAAGAAAAAGTTGGCTATGATCTACATACTGTGGGGTCGGGCTCCAAATTCCTCAATAGGACACCCATAGCACAAGAGTTAATAACTAGAATCAAAAAATGGGACTTACTCAAACTAAAAAGGTTTTTCTCAGCAAAAGAAACAATAAGAGAGGTAAATAGGGAGCCTACATCCTGGGAACAAATCTTTACTCCTCACACTTCAGATAGAGCCCTAATATCCAGAGTATACAAAGAACTCAAAAAATTAAACAATAAGAAAACAAATAACCCAATCAACAAATGGGCCAAGGACCTGAACAGACACTTCTCAGAGGAGGACATACAATCAATCAACAAATACATGAAAAAATGCTCACCATCTCTAGCAGTCAGAGAAATGCAAATCAAAACCACCCTAAGATACCATCTCACTCCAGTTAGATTGGCAGCCATTATGAAGTCAAACAACAACAAGTGCTGGCGAGGATGTGGGGAAAAGGGTACACTTGTACATTGCTGGTGGGACTGCAAATTGGTGCGGCCAATTTGGAAAGCAGTATGGAGATTTCTTGGAAAGCTGGGAATGGAACCACCATTTGACCCAGCTATTCCCCTTCTCGGTCTATTCCCTAAAGACCTAAAAAGAGCATACTACAGGGACACTGCTACATCGATGTTCATAGCAGCACAGTTCACAATACCAAGACTGTGGAACCAACCTAGATGCCCTTCAATAGATGAATGGATAAAAAAAGTGGCATTTATACACAATGGAGTATTACTCTGCATTAAAAAAAATGACAAAATCATAGAATTTGCAGGGAAATGGATGGCATTAGAGCAGATTATGCTAAGTGAAACTAGCCCATCCCTAAAAAACAAATGCCAAATGTCTTCTTTGATATAAGGAGAGTAACTAAGAACAGAGTAGGGATGAAGAGCATGAGAAGAAGATTAACATTAAACAGGGATGAGAGGTGGGAGGGAAAGGGAGAGAGAAGGGAAATTGCATGGAAATGGAAGGAGACCCTCAGGGTTTTACAAAATTAGGTATAAGAGGAAGTGAAGGGAAAGGGAAAAAAAACAAGGGGGAGAAATGTATTACAGTAGATGGGGTAGACAGAGAAGAGAGAGGGGAGGGGAGGGGAGGGGGAATAGTAGAGGATAGGAAAGGCAGCAGAATACAACAGACAGTAGTATGGCAATAGGTAAATCAATGGATGTGTAACCTATGTGATTCTGCAATCTGTATACGGGGTAAAAATGGGAGTTCATAACCCACTTGAATCAAAGTGTGAAATATGATATATCAAGAACTATGTAATGTTTTGAACAACCAACAATAAAAATTAAAACAAAAAAATAAAATCTGATCACGTTTTATATGCTCATGTGTTTATTGAAAAAAATCATTGTGTTCTCATCTTAAGACAATAAGAACATGGAGTGTTTCTCTTAAAATATAAAATTTCAATCCCTTTTTATGGACATGAGATTTTTCAGTAACTATCTTAAGGACGCTTTACAGAGAAATTCTTTTTGTCTTATTAATAAGTCTAAAATATCAAGAAAGGTGCCCCCCTTCTTTGCAGAAAATATAACTTTGGCAAATTAAGACCCAAATTAAGTTAAAAGTCTGTAATATAACTCACTTTGTGCATGAGATTTGGACCTGTTTCATTAACAATACTTAATTACTATGTTGGACATGAAGTGACAGTCCCATTAATTAGCTCAGGGACTGGCATTATTCATTCTTTTGGCATTGAAGCAAATCTCATTACAGTGAAGTTGATATGGGAATGATAAATGACAACAGGCTACTACAGTTGTTACTATGTATTAAGCCAAAGTCATGCAACCCCAAAGAGAAGTGTGCAGATGGAAATACTGTAGTGATATGGAGACAATGTGAAGCATTATCAATGTATCTGAGAAATACCCTTTGGTATGTAATGAAGCCAAAAGATAGGTCTTCATTAGGAAAGAACAGTTAAAGTACAGCCCAGCAGGTACACCCAGAAGAGTGGTCTGCAACATAACTGATCTCAAAATTATTCCAGAGAACGGGGAGTGGAGGGGAGAGACACAGAGAGAGATTGAGATTCCTGTATCCTTTCCGCCTGAAGTTTCTAAGTCCACATATCCAAGTATCTTCAACAATATCCCAGGTGCTGCTGATGCAAATTGGAAATTACAGAATATTCAAGTGTACAAATCCTTTAGTGAATCCAACGTAGTTGTATGCTGCAGAGAGTCCATGCACCAAATCAAAGTGGGGAATCATTTGAAGAAAGTATTGTTTGAAAAGCATATTTATATTTTCATTTATAATTGTATTTTATTGACTTTATCAATTGGGCATGAAAATCACATTTTGTGGATGTCTAGATTTACCAAAGTAAAACATAATTATTGTTTTCTATGAGCACTGAATCTGTCACTTAAAAAAAAAAAATTGATAAGAAATACCCACAATGAGATAATGGCTTTCTAGAATTTCATTTTTAAAAATTAACTATTTTTTAAAAATTAACTATTAACAACTGATTCCAATTGATTTAATTGCAAAATGTCCACTCAAATATACACCTACTTTAACAGATTCTGACAGATATAATCTTTCCAAAAGAGGGGCTAGAGATAACTTGTAAATATTCACATATTATCTATTTTACTGAAAATATTTATCCTAGATGTTAAAGGAAAATTCAGTTTTGTTATTTGCGAGATTAAAGGCAATTTGGACAAATTGAACCATCTGTATAAATAGCATAGGATGTTTACAAAAAAGATAGTAGTTCCTGTGCCCTCCTAGACCAAATGAATCTGATCACCAGAGATTAAAGTCCGGGAATTCATATTTTTAAGGTGCATCCCCACCTTGACCAGATATTCTTATGTACACTAAAATTCTGATTAGAGTCTAAATTTTTTCTTTGTGTTGATGTTTAAAAGTTTTATGTTGTTGTCAAATCTTTTTCAGCCAAGGAAACATTTTTCAAATTCGAGTTATTACATAATAAAATATTTAAATTGTACACGTTGTCATAACTGATGTCCTATTTGCCATTCTCAGGAAGTTGCTTTATGTAAAAGGAAGCCTGAGGGACCGTGTTGGTTTTGGGAATTCCCAGTCTGTGGAAACAAGACACACTACCACATTTTATCTGACAGTCCTTCTCCTTTAGGGAAATACTTTCTCCTCAGAGATCTATAATCTTCAAAGCCTCTCATGAAGAGGAAAAATGGACAAGCCCTCAAAGAGAGAGGGTTCTTGTAAAACAAAAAGAAGCATTTCTGCCATTTTCAAATTATAATTTTGGAACATCTTGAACAACAGTTTACAACAGTTTAATGATGTATCATTTCTTTTCTCACTCTGTGAATATTTTCACACATCATTATCCTAAATGACTTTTCATATAATTATTTATATGGAAAAGATCATATAATATGCATGTGGTTTGGGGTCTGGATTTATTTTTTTTAACCTTAAGATATTCTCTCATAGCTATTTTCTTAAATATTTTAAATTATAAGCATAATTTCTGTAATGTTTTAAAAAGGGTACATTTTGTGGGAAATTCATTATTTCAATAATCACAACCCTATATTAAAAGATCTAAGTTGTGAATTAAGATAGTTTTCCATTTTATAAGTAGTGCTGAAACCTATTTCTGAGTTGCTGAAATAGTCATTAATGTACAGGTTGAAACTTAAAAGCATTTTAAAGTTCTTGAAAAATATGATAAAAAATTTGCTTTCGGGAATAATTAAGCTAATTTAAAATCTCACTAGTTATGTGCAGGCAAGAAATTACACAAGTTTAATTTAATTCCTTTTCAAATTTTTGCTAATTTGTTGTGGAATGGGCATGTTGCCTTTGCATAGGTCGTTTTCAGTTACATAACAGGAGGAAGGGTCACATTCATGGGCCAGTGCTCATGAAGAACAAAGAGAAAGCCAAAGTCCTTGATGATTCCTATCTTAAACCTTGTTTGTCAAACATAAGAATTATCACACCAGTGGAATGATCAAAAAAATTATTAAGATTAAACCAAAGGCCAAGATTGGACAAAATAATTTTAATAACATACTTATTTTTCTAAATTAATTCCAATTCTATACTAAAGTATTGAAAGACCTTATAAATGAAAATGCGGAAACATTCTTAAAGATCTCTAGCTGAGGTAAACCAAAGAATTAATGATATTTATACATATGTTATAGCTTTACTTTTTAATTCTCTGATTTATTATGGTCTATTACTACTAATGCATTTCTATTGATTTCTTCCTAATATATTTTATGGTTTTTATTTCATGTACATCAATAATTCAATGTTTGGTGTCTAAAGATTTATGAGAACTCCATTGTCACTTAAAATTTATAGATCTGTACATGGCAAGTGACCTCCCTGGTCAGATTTACTGTGTGTTTGCATGAACATTGGCTTTGTCTAATAGCCACAATGGCAGAAGCGTGGTAGTGAAGGCTGTGGGCTGTGTGCCAGGTTGCTGATCTGGAACCCCAGGCCTTCCCCTTATAAGCTGTGGTACCCTGGGCTAGTCAGTTTGCTTCTCTATTCTGCAGTGAGAGAAATGGCAATGATAATGGAACTGTCCGAAGGCTTTATTAAAGGGCTGTGTTCATTATTAGGCCAAGGGCTTGAAGGACTAATATACCTGTGGTTGGTTTTTATTATTGCGATTTTCTATGCTTTTCCCTGTTTCTCATCTACTTTTTCTTTCTCCCTCCCTCTCTTTTCCCCCTCCTTTCCTTCCTTCTTTTTGCATTTCTTGATATCTTCGAAAATATTTAATCTTTAAACCCTCTGAGGCTTTTGAGTCACTTAGGTAACCCTTGGGTTACAAAGTATTTTTATATAACCATAAGGAACAATATTTTAAAAAATTGAGCCAATGCAATTATATTTATCATTATAACATAAACATCTTATTCCTATTAACTTATTTTATATTTTTTATTTTTTTATTTCATTAGTACTTCATTTGAAACCTGTTGATATGTGGTTTGCATATTTTTTGCCCCTTTTTTGCTACTGGGTATTTGGAGAGAATATAAAAGTGTTACCTCTATAACTTACGCTTTTGTCTCAATGTATCAACTTCAGCTGTTAACAACCTCTGTTATCATACTTCTCAGCTTCTACTTTTTAAATGTTGTTTTTCTGTAACAGTGAATTGTGTTCAATTTAATATTCTTTAGAACTTATTGTTTTTATTTCAAGAATAAAAATCAGTTTATCCAGTATAAAAAAGTATGAAATTTCCTCAAAAATATGCAATACATACACCATATGCTTTTGCATTTATACCAAAGACAATGAAATCAGACCACAAAAGAGATACCTATATACTTACATTTATTGCAGCACTGTTTACAATAGCTAAGATATGAAATCAGTCTAGGTGTTATCAACAGATGAATGTATCAGGAAAATGTGGTACATATAAACAAGGGAATATTATTCATTCATAAAGAAGAATGAAATCCTGTCATTTACAGCAAAAAGGACGGAACTGGAGGACATTATATTAAGTGAAATAAATAAGACATAAAAAGACAAGTACGACATAATTCTTCTCATGCATGGAAGCTAAAAATGAAAATAAAACCCAAAAAAAACCAACCTTCATTCAGAATAGTGATTTATAGAGATTGGAAAACTTATATAGGGGAATGGATCAAGGGGAGGTGGATCATATCATTGCACGCTATATATATGCATGAAAATATCACATTGAACTCCTTTAATATGTACAATTAATATGTGTTAATAAATAAAAAAGACATAAAAAGTTAGCCTGGATCCATTTTTTTTAGTAATAATGATTAAAGCTTTATAACATTAGGAAGGCCCTAAAGTTATGTAAATAATTATATTTATGTCTAGATCATTAATACCGTAAGTTTCCTATTAATAAGTTTAAGCATTATAACCAAATTTTCTATTTATTGAAATACAAATTGTTATATTTAGAAACACAATGGTAACTTATGTTCTTACTTACTATATTCTTTATACTGCTTTTAATTAAATCTTGGCTAACACTCATAGTTAATATTTTTCCCTCAGTAGCTATAGTTAATATCACATTGGCATTTCTTTGTTAATATTGGTAAAAATATGTCAGAAACAATCCTGAATTTTTTCTTGCTTTTCTTTTTAGGTAACCTCCTTCATTTATGACATATTAGATTCTTTATCGTGATTTCAACCAACTCAATAAAGTATGTCTATTAATTTTTCTTAATATAACAAGCTCAGGCTCTTTCTATATAGATCATTTTGCACAGAGATTGATCAATATAATTTAACCTTATTTGGTACTCATATAAGCCCAAGATAATGCCCAAATTTTAATTTTAGGCCATGTGGCCAAGATAAATTTGACATACCTGCTGTTTTATGGAACTTGGTAAGTAGATGAGTGGAAGAAAGTATTGGTCCCAATTATCTTTTTTTCCTAAAAATTGAGAATTTTGATGGTATTATCTAATTAAGAAATGCTCCTACATGAATGTAAACATTTAGGGCCCTATTTAGGAAGAAAGTTGCCTCTTAACCTTCCAGAAAGTGTTGGATGTGCCCCTCCCCCCCCGTATGGATGCAGTTTCATCATAATATTTAAGTGAGAATGTGTAACAGGTAATTTTATGAATAATCAGCTTCCCTCAGGGTTCACGGATGATTCAGTGTAATTAACTGTGGGTTCTCAGCTTGCTACCAACCAGTCAGTCCTTATTCCCTAAATGTTGATTTCTTCTGAAATAATTCAGAAATGTTATAAAGATGTTATGGAATAAATTGTGTCTCTCTAAAATTCATATGTTGAGGTCCTAACTCCATGTAGTCAGGATACCAATGTATTTAGATATAAGGCCTTTAAAGAGATGATTAGTTTCAAGTAAAGTCATTAGGGAAGTCCCTGATGTGACACAGATCGAGTCCTTATGTAAAGAGATTAGGACACAAACATACAGAGAGAAGAACATGTGAAGACACAGAGAAGATGGCCATCTATAAGCCAAGGATAGAGGGCTGAGTAGAAATCAACTGTGTGACCCCCTGATATCAGATTTCTAGCTTCCAGGATTGTGGAAATAAGTTTCTTTTGTCTAAGCCATCCAATCTGTGGCACTTTTCTATGGCATCCTAGTAAACTAATACTAGGCAGTTTTTATTTTGTGAGAAACAAGCAACCAGTAATGCTGGTGATACAATATGGACTGGAGAAACATTCTCCCTAATGCAAGATAGTGAAGGATGGGGAGGTCACTAATTTTATGTGTGAGAAGTGAAATTGATGAATGACATCACTGTGGAGACTTCAGGATTCATATACCCAAAATGGGAAGTAGCAAAGTATGTGTCACACGGTTGTCCATGTTTGTAAGATGTGCTGTCTCTTGTTTTATTGAGTTTCTCTATAGATTAAACAACAACAAAACAATCATACCCAATGAGAAATGTCTCACCTGGTAGGTCTGCTTCCATTTAACTAACACTCTATGGGGGTTGGGGGCATAGTTCAGTGGTAGAGTGCTTGCTTAGCAGACATGAGGTCCTGGGTTCAATTCCAAGCATTTCAAAACAGCAGAGCAACAACAACAAAACAGTTTCTATTCTAGTCTCAGTTCAGTTAACTAAATCTCCTGAAGCAAAAAAGTTCTTCCAAGTAGAAATTCTGCTCAAGTAACTGCTATAAGGAGCATCATTAATCCAGAGATGAGAAACATCACAAGAGAGAATAATTGCCATGACGGGTAGGGAGCAAAAGATGAATATAACACAACCATTTAAGTTAACCTCTGCTAGGATTAATTTCTGTTATTCTCAGAATAAAAGTGAACATAGCTACTAATTTCAGAATTTCATTAAACACATGAGGGTACCATTATTTTAACTAGTTAATCATTAAGTGCTAACAATTAACTATTTTAATTAGTTATTAAGTTTTAGATGTAAATGATTAATGAAAATTATATTTTGTTTTACTTTTACTTTCTTCAATATCATCATGACAAGTATTGGGTAAATAATCACCATCATAAGCATTACATGTGTTCATTAAAAGCCACAAGACAACGTTCTATGATTTTAAACGTAGTCATTTATCATAAAAAGAATAATTCAGATAAGAATGTTATAAAACATTTGCTTGCAGCTATAAAAGGCTAACTTAGTTTAATTTATTTTTACATGTTAAATGAATGGAAATGGAATTTTAAGAAATTAATTACAAAATAATCAAATAAAACAAAAATAATTTGCTATAATTAGTCATCTACCTAATTAAAAATTAAATAGCAGTTAATGCTCAATGTGATAAAAAAAATCATCACACAATCTCATGGACACATATATCCATTTAGGAAGCAGTTTCATAGTATGTGTCAAGAATCTTTAAAATATGTGCACTCCTTCGTTTAATTCTTCTACAAAAATACTCAAGAGAAGTATGGTCAAATTGTTTCTTAAAATTGTAAATATAGAAAAAAATGAAAAAATTAAACATATTTGTATTAATAACATTCATAAACTAAATTATAACTTGATCATAAAAAAGTATTTAAAAGATATTTAATAAAAATGCTTAAATAAAACTTTATTTCAAATAGAATAATGCATATTACAAATGTTTTTAAAATAGCAAAACTATTCTTATAGTTAAATTATTTAAAATTAGGATTATTATTATTATTTGAAATTCTGGGGATAAAACCCAAGGTCTCATGCTTTCTCAGCCCTCTCCCACTGAGCTTCATCTCCAGTTCAAGTAGACTTGTGATTTTAATTGTTTTATTTGTTACAACTGTATTTTTCAATTTCCTACCACAAGGAAACATTTACCCCAGACCCTTAGAAATAAATCTAGATTATATTTCAAATGATTATGTTATGTTGTAGACCTATATTCTACATTACATTTCAAATGGTAACATTATATCATATAACCTACATGTCATTATTCACTAATATAAATATTGCAATTCTGCTAGTGAATTTTAAAATCTCTATGAAAAAATAATGATTTTAGTACCATGACATTTGCTGACCAAGATGTAAGCAGTCTAAGAATATAAAAACATATTTTAGTCAAAATTGAAGTTAATTTATAAAATAACGGAGGTATGGAAAGCAAAGTTTTTATTGCTCTCTAAACTCTATGATTCTTGCTATCCTTATATTAATAAGGCTCCTATGAAATACTAGAAGAACCTGGAACTCTAACTGATATACATGGATTAATAGTCCCAGCTGTGTCCAATGAGTCATGTCATTTTAAGAATGTCATTTAATTTTCTTGGTAAAAAGAACTACATAATTTAATAGGTACTTTCCAATTTAGCTGTTTATAATTGTTATATTTTAAATATGAAGAGTATAATGTAACATCATTATAAATTAAAATTTTGAAGTAAAATATTATATTGCACAACCTTAAAGTAAAAATATTAACAATAAATATTTAAGATGACCTCAATATTATTGTAAGATAATTTTTTAAATTTTTTTCATTCAATATTATTTCTTTTACTTTCATAATACTGTAAAGTAACCAGGCATAACAGCCCATATCTGTAATCCCAGAGATTCAGGAGGCTGAGGTAGTAGAGTCATAAATTCAAGGCCAACCTCAGCAACTCTGTGAGGCCCTATGGAACTTAAGAAGACTCTGTATCAAAATGAAAAGTAAAAAAGGGCTAGGCATGTAGCTCAGTGGCAAAGTATCTCTGAGTTCAATCTCCAGTACTAATAATAAATAAATTACTTACTTAATTAAATACTGTAAAGAAATGGTTGACTCTGGCCATACACAAGATGTATTATTGTGATGCTGAGTTTTTTATCAAAAAAGAGGAACTGAGTCCTTTTTACAGTTATTCAAATATTTTCATTTATATATTGCATTCATAAAAATAATTCCATCTGCTTAAGAAAATTTTTAAAATATATTTTGCATTTACTCAGACACTTGTCCCATCCCTAAAACATTTTTTTTCTTTTTACTCTCCCTAAAAGCAAATCTGTTGCCTTAATGAATGCAGACATGCTCAATTCAGAGTTGGAAAGAGAAGGAGTAGTAAATTAGATCTGGCATAGCATAAATATTCCCTCCTCCCTATGGAGCTAATGTGATTAAATAAGTATTCCCTTTCCAAGTGAGAGGGAGATAAGATGAATTTTCTACTTTATTCATTTGCTTTCTTGGTTGGTTTATTGTTTTAAGAGAAAATGAAGACACGTTATAAGAATACTGACTATTTAAGAAAATATTTGCTGATTGTCTACTATGTGTACTGCATTGATTTGAAAGCTGAAATTAGATAACAGAAATGGATTTTTAATAAAAATGTAAATGAGGATAGGAAAGGAGAAGAAAGAATAAATATTATTCTGAGAAAGCTAAAGAAAAGGAGAATGGATTCTGATAACTCAAGAAAAAACGAATAAAGAATGAATCTCCAGAAGAGTAGGGATAATGTGAAAGAATAGCACTAAGCTGAGGTATCCAGTTGAGGCAACAATGTGAGAAACTGCAATGAATAAAAGTACTTTGAAATAGGGTACATAAAAAATAATGATTTCTAATAAAAATGGAGACTAAAAATCAAAGATGTTATTTAAAAAGCAGGACCAATAATATGTTCTAATAAAGAATGGAGAAAAACCTGAGGTGCAGATTGCTTTGTTTTATTTTTATTGTTGTTGTTTTGGTACCAGGAAATGAACCCCGGGGCGCTTAACCACTGAGCAACATCCCCAGGCCTTTTTTATATTTTTATTAGAGACAGGGTTTCATTAAGTTGTGCAGGGCCTCCCTAAATTTTTGAGACTGGCTTTGAACTTGTGATCTTCCTGCCTCAGGCCTCCTGAGCCACTGGGATTACAGGTATGTACCTGTGCACTAGGCTGAGGTGCAGATTCCTGATGAGAAAAATCTATATTTGAGCACATCACTACTTTATATTGATTATATTTTGTTAAAGTTATTGATATATTATTTATGGACTGATATAATATGATTTGGAAAAGCAGGTGTTCAACAGATCCAGGGCATTGGATGCACACTCTGCTTTTGGGGTGAATGCCCTGGGCCTTGTATCCTCTAGTTAGCACAATGTTCCTGATCCGTCTCTTCCACTACATCTCTCACTGTTCATATCAGCATGATCTGACTGCTGCTTTGGTTCCACATCAATCACTGTGCATGGCTTCTATCAGTGCTCCAATGCACAGCTTCAGGATTTCTTTGGGGACGTTATTCATAATTCCATTCTTGCAGTTCCCAGAATAAAAACTACTCTAGTTCTTCCAGAAAAAAGCCACCTATATCATCTATCAGGTGACTTAGCGAAATCAGTTCAAATGTACATGATATATTGATAGCAAAAATATTCCATAAGAATTTAGAAAACATTATGTTGTACATCATAAAAACATGCAATTTTTGTTTGCCAATATAAAAATAATTGATTTAAAAAAAAAATAAAATCTTAGAATCTTAAATATTGGTGATAAACCATCTTCCTCCATGATTATTAAGAATCTTCAAGTTTGAATTGCATTTTCTTCTACTTACTTTCTAAAAGACATGTCATAATGATCCTCAAATATGAGTTATTAAAATCTGTTCAGGTTTAAGATGCAGTGCCAGATTCTCCTGACTTGAAATGCTCTGTTCTTAGAACGTACAGAGCACACTTAACACCATCTAGTTTACATGATAATTACCTATTTACATGTCTTGTTTCTGCTACTAGGCTTCAAACTTCAGGTAGGCAGAGCATTTATATAGCTTTTCTTCGAATCTGCTGTAGTACTTAATATGGATAGGCACTTAATATTAAAATAAATGAGACTTTGAATAAATAGTCACTTTTAACTTTCAAAGAATCTGACCTTGAGCAAAATAATAAATATTGACAAATAATTATGCTAACAAACAAAAATGTTTTTCGGAAATGATTCATATTAAACAATATGAACTAAATCCAGATATTCTATTCCTCAGAGAAATTCAGTCCAATTTAAAATAATTACTTTTAGCATAACAATGATATTACAATAAAATTCTTATCATGCTGTTGTAAGCAAAAGAATTTTTTATAAGTAACAGCTATGGATTATATTTTTAATATCATGAAATGAATTAAAACTAATTTTGTATTTCCCTTTCTAGCATTAAGAGTAATACAGCTTGTATCCATATATCATACAATTAAAATTATCTAGCTTTCTGGAAAGCATTTCCAAAAAAGTGAATATTTTCTGAACAATATTGAGGAGCCCCAAATACCTAAGTTGAACCACATTTTGGGGAGTTTTAATCTTATAAATGTTCAAAATCCTTCTCTTTCCTTATACTTGAGATTTTTAAAATTAACATTATCATTTTGTATTGCTGCTCATTTTGATATACATTCCATTAAAATCAGCTGGAAAATCAAGAAACTGATTGGAGGGTAAGATTCAACACATCGGCCTGAAGAGAACTGGATGGGTTGGTGGTAGCCATAGACACTACACTAATTCCATTCTAGCCAAGCACAATGAGAACCAAGCATTTCTGCCTCTGTACTATATTTGCAATGATTTATTGTTGAGGGATACTGTCACTCCATGTCACTGTTTTAGGATTTCTCTTTACAAAGAACTCATGGATTAAATAAGCATCCTTTTTTCCAAAGCATATGTTTACAATGACCTTGTCACACCAGTGAGGAAGCATCACCATATGGTCTCACTAAATGAGGCTAGACTTTAGACAACGGACTTCCGAAACCTGGGAACACTAGGGGAAGTGGGGGAGGGTGGCACTCTTTTCCATTTAATCTGGTATTTATTGCTCAGGTAACTTGTTTTATTAAATCTGTGGGGAAAGGAAGAGGATGAAAATACATGATGTTTTGATTGGTAGTGTGTCCAGTGGGCTAAGGAAAGTAAATGAGACTTCGAATAAATAGTCACTTTTAACTTCCAAAGAATCTGACCTTGAACAAAATAAGAATTGTCAAAAGTACTTTAAATGATAAAATGAAAGAAGTGTCAGATTTTAAGCAAAATCAAGAAAATTATACTATCCACACTCTTGCAATTTCTGTCAGCAATTGCCTTAGGACGTTAATTTCATGAACGATACCTTGTCTTTAATAAACATAAAAATTTTATCCTATTAGACGTCTTATTTGAGGGATCATTTAATAAAAACCAAACTTATGAAAATGAAGCCAGTATTTGTCTATTATTTGCATTGCCCTGGAAGCTGTTCATTTTGTATCCCAAAACGATCAGTTTCAAGTTCCTAGATTATAAATGCACTTAATAATTAAAAGCAGTGTCTTGAATTCTTGCTGCACATATGCATGAAACGAAGATGTGAAGCAAAGCTGGCTTTGGATTCATATGAAACACTCATCTCTCTAGGTCTTCTGGCAGACTTCCACCTGAGCAATACAGAGATCACCTTTTAGAGCTTCTTGTTTCTATATTACCTTTCATACATTTGCTTTTTACATGATTTGAGTTTATGGGAAAAAAAGTTGAAATAAATAAGGTTAAGACTTTCTGGGATATTTAAATTTTAAGTGTGAAAATTAGTTTGTATTACCTCACATTCAAGGGTCAAAGTCTGCCCTTAACTGTAACACAATTTCCAGGGCAGTGATGGTGAGGGTCACTGGAGGGGGACCATTTGGCTGGATGCTCAGAGCTGGAGGCTCTGCATGGACTGATGCCACAGCCCCAGCAGGCGGGAAAGAGCAGCCTCCTTTCATGTCTCTAATGAACTGTGAAATGGCATGAATCCAGGACAAGACTCACCCCTGTGAGTCCCACTGAAAATTTAAAGTGTCCTTCATAGTATTTCCCTTGTCAAAAAATGTGATTCTCACAATTCCTATTTCAATTTTATTTAGCTGTTTCTGCTATAATAAAACCAAGGAAATATATAATGTAGATTCTTATGCTTGACACTATGTGGCTGTCATTTATCAATACTAAGACAGATTTTCCTCATACTGGCTTCCCCCTTTCAACCACTGGCTTTTGTTCCTCCAAGTTGCAAATGGTATATTTAAACTAAAGTTTCTTGGCATGCTTGTAATTCAAATACTAACTTTTTTAAGTTACTGATACATAAGTCCAAGAAGATATTTTTTCAACCAGAGATAATTCCCACTGTTCTATTTTGTATTCCAAAGAAAATTAAAAATAATCTAAAAGTCTCTAGTATCCTTAAAGAATATTTAAGTATGAGACTACTGTATTTTATTGAATATGTATTTTTGATTGCAGATATTTAAGAAAGGAGACACAGATTACAGTTTTAATTTCCAATATGCTCATCTAAAACATTTTATATCACCTAATTTCTTAGTGCCTTATTTTTGAAACACTGTGAAGTACTATACATGCATAGCGTGTTAATTGCATAGATATACAAGGGGCTGCAGATTCCTCAAATCCCATGCCCAAATTATACACCTGAACTCTTTTAATAAAATATTATTGCAAGCTTTCAAGAATGAATGCTTTTCACAATGAATTTTGCTAAGTTTTTTTTTTATCATTTGCCTATACTTAAAAAGTAATTTGCAATTTTTTAAAAAAAATATTTTTTAGTTGTCAATGGACCTTTATTTTGCTTATTTGTATGTGGTGCTGAGAATCAAACCCAGTGCCTCACACATGCTATGCAAGCACTCTACCACTGAGCTATAATACCAGTCCATGACCTACAACCCCAGACTTAACTTGCAATGTTTTACTTTCACAATCATGCAGCAAGTCCCGCACGTAATTTCCCATATGTTATATAATAACTCCATATGGGCAACCTAAGAAATCTGTGGACTGTCAGAATCTGAAGTATAAAAAAGTGACAACTTTTAAGAATGTGTAGTTATTTGTGAGAGAGGGAGAACAATTATAGACTTTGGAGTTCGAAGACCTGGATTAGAGTCTGCTTTCCAGGTGAGGGACCTCAGACGTGTGGTAGTCATAGCAAAAGTCATATTACCACGAACAACAGACACAATAATAAGCATTTCTCAAGCACGATCTCCATTAAGCTCACAGCAGGCTGTAGGTTACTACTATTAGTCCTGGTTTTGCAGATTAGGACTGAGACTCAGAAAGTTTAAGAACCTGAATAAAGTTACTGATGCATAAGTCCAGAAAGTGGCAGATACTGTTTTCAACCAGAGCCCTATCAGGAAAGTTCTAGAAGTGGCAGTTTGCAGTTTGCTATTTCTAGTTATCTCTCAGTTTTTTACATTATGCTTATTGGTGGATAAAGATAGTACATCTCTATTATGTCTAATGTGACATTTTGGTACATTTGGTACATTGGTACATATACATTTCATTTATTTGGTACATATACACTTTCAACTTGGGAAACAGTTTACCCATCATGTCAAACATTTATCATTTGTGATGAGAACATTTAAATTCCTTTTTTTCTAGCTATTTTGAATTATATAACACAGTATCATTCACTATAACCATTCTTCTGTGCAAGAGAACATAGGAACTTATTTCTTTTGTCTGGCTGTGACCCACCGCTCCCTGTCTCCCTGTCCCTCTGATTTCCTTCTCCTCTGAACTATAACCGCTATTCCACTCTCTATGTCTCAGAACTGGGTTTTTAGATTCCACATATAAGTGAAATCATGTGATATTCTTCTTTCTGTGCCTTAGCATAGGTCATATGTTATTTGAAAGATTTTACAAATGGTCAAGTGTTTGTCATTGAAATAATTTGAAAAATGCTATTCTAGGTCTGTTACTTCGATTTTGATATTTAGCTAAACTCTTTCCACTAGCAGAATCTGGATTTTTGTGGTGCTAGAGATTTCCAAACTTGTCTTCAATTATTCTAATGAGTAATATCTAGAGACTCCTTGAAAGAAAGCATGGTCATGACAGATAAATTTGTTTTTCTTTAATGGTCTCTAAACTCCAGTGCAATTACACTTGATCTGTGAAGTCACAGCATGAATAATAATGCAAATTTACATTCAGAAATATTTACTGAAATATTTACGGCGGGTTTACAATTATATATTATGTGTGTATGTACTGTTCTCAGAAACTTTAGTAGAAAAACAGAAGCAGTTTTTGCCCTCAAGAATCTTATAGTCTACTCAACAGATTTGCAATTTCCAGATATTATAAATTTACACTTCATATGGGAGGTATAGAACACGTGCAGTTTTAAAAAGGAAAGTTTTGAAATTAAAGTCATTTGCAAACAAAAATCCATAAAAATGGAATACTAACCATCATCTCTTTAAATTGTCCTCAGTCATGAAGACCAATTTGTGCATCTATGGAAGTTTTATTTCTCATAAAATATGAAATATAGCACACTATGGAGTAATTGCCTTCAAGGAGTTTTTAAGTTTAAATTATAATTTTTTATACATTATAAGTTTCTAGGAAGATTACTTGAGCACGTATCTTTAAGGTGAAAAGTACCTCCTAACCAAAGGCACTTCAGTTCTTACTTTCCACCCCTATCTGAAGTATGTAGTAGGGTTTGTATCCTATGGAGGATTCTGAGAAACTGCCCTCTGCTTATTTGTGACTCTTTTTTTTTCAAGAGTCATAAAATCAAACCTATAGGAAAAATAAATGTAAAGTACGTCTCCTGTTTTCTAAGGCTCCACTAAGGAGAAGAGACCATATCTTACTGGGTAGGAGCTACTTACTAAAGTCCAGGCAAATTGTTGCCAACAGAAAATCCTGGTGTACTGTAATAAAAATTTTCCAGAAAAGTCACAAATGAAAATTTTCATGAAAATATGCTGATTTTAGGTTGGAAGTAAACTAATTTTTAAGTCTTGTAGACTTTGTATCTTCTTTCTCATGGTATATATCTTAAATAGAAATATTTGTATTTTTAATGCTAATAATATTTTCAAGATCGGTCTTTCCACAGCTACTTGACTACTTGTCCACATTCAAAAGAGCTCTACCCAACAGAATTTCTAACTCAATCAGCTCTATAATGAATCTATAAAACAGGTGAGTATGACTTATCAGAACTGCTTGGAACCAGAGTATTTCAGATTTTTTTTTGGTGTATTTGCATTTGCATTTATATAATGAGATACCTTGGGAATATGAACAAAATATGAATATGAAATCCATTTATATTGCATATAAACCTTATACACATAGTTCACAGGCAATTTTATACATAATTTTTAGTGTGCCTGCTTATGACCTGTCACATGAGGTTAGGTTGAATTTTCCATTTGAGGCATCATATTGATACTCAAAAAGTTTTGGATTTGGGAGCATTTAGATTTTGGATTTTCAGATTATGGATGCATAAACTGTTTGCTTCAGCACCTTCTATTCTATCTGCATTTCATGGCAAATACAACTATCCTCTACCGTCTTCCACATGACATCCCTTTTCTAATACTCCCATCAGTCATTAAAGTCTGTATTTTGATTTGTACATATGAAGCTGAGTGATACACATGATTGTTGCAATAATTACTGTGGTTATACAATGCCTGAAATGTATTTCAATACACATCACCTTACATGTTTCTAATTAAAAACAAGGCACGTCCCCCAAGCTTTGATTTTACTCAAAGAGCATGATTAACTTACCAGCAATTTATACAGCTAGTAAGCAGCAAATCTTGGAACTGAACCAAGGTCTAGCTCCAGTGTATGTGATCTCCTCCTATATTAGAGTGCTGGGTTAGAAAGGGTGGAAGTGTTTCTATAGATATAATGTAGGTGAATAAATAGTCAAAACAGCAGTGCTATAAAAACTGGTGTAAGTGTAAAAGAGCAGAATCTGGAAAATGAAAGTGTAAATAAAGAGCTACCTATAGGTAGATGTTCTTGTGTGGAGATGAAATGAGATTTTCAATTAGAAACTGTATGTAGAAACTCTAGAACAATGAAGGACAGATGTGACTTCCAGTTGCTTCATTTCACTTTCTTGAGCCAATCCTCCTTGTTCTCTAAGTTGACCCATGTTGTGGTTTGGATGTGAAGTGTCCCCAAAAACTCATGTGTGAGACAATGCCAAAAGGTTCAGAGGAGAAATAATTGAATTGTGAGAGTCTTACCCCAATCAGTGAATTAATCCCTGATGGGATTAACTGGAGTGGTGACTAGAGGCAGGTGGGATGTAGTTGGAGGAAGTGGTTAATTGGGGGCATAGCTATGGGGTATATATTTGTATCTGGCAAGTGGAGTCTCTCTCTGCTTCTTGACTCCATGATCTGAGCTGCTTCCCTCGGCCACACACTCCGCTATGATATTCTGCCTCAACTGGAGCCTGCCTTCTCTGGACTAAGACCTCTGAAACTGTGAGCCATCAAATAAACTTTTCCTCTTCTATAATTGTGCTGGTTGGGTCTGAGTCACAGCATCAAAAAAGCAGCCTAAAACAACCCACATACCCATATTAGAATAACAGTCCTCTGACTTTACTTTCTACCATGCCATCTCCCTCCCCAAATCTTCAGATGCCTTTTTAGGTATGTAATAAATATGAGCACTAACCAATCAGGGATAGCTGAAAGTAGTCATAGATTTTCAAATTAAAATCTTCCTTTTTCTGGCTTCTGAGTCCTGGATTTATAATTGCTTTTGCCCTGCCTGTTTTTCCCCACTTGAGTCTAGTCTGATCCCATGAGGCATCCCCTGTGTAGCCTCTCCCTTCTCTTTGCCAGAATGTTTGCCTTCTCTCTTCAACACCTCTTTATATCCCTCCCTTTCCTCCTCATTCATTCACTATAAAATCCCACTTCATTAAGATTTATGATTATAAAGTCTGATTCCTCTGATATTTCTTCATTATTATTTTACAATATGGAGCACCTTCTAATTTAACGTATACTTATTTTTCTATCTCCTAGTAAGTCAATTCTGTCTCTCCAGCAGATTATAAGCTTTTTTAAAAATCCAATATCACATTTAACATTTCTTTCTTTCTTTCTTTCTTTCTTTCTTTCTTTCTTTCTTTCTTTCTTTCTTTCTTTCTTCTTTTTAGTTGAAGATGCACACAATACTTTATTTATTTATATGTTGTGCTGAAGAATCCAACCCAGTGCTTCACACATGCTAGGCAAGTGATCTATTACTGAGCTATAGCCCCAGCCCTAACATTTCTTTTTAATAAAGAATCTAGCACAATAAAAAATCAAAACTTTCACAAAGTGAACATTCAATTAGCAAAAGTTACAACTGAACACTTACAAAGCTGCACACTAATAGGGGGAGAATAACTTGGTAGCAAACTGTAATAGATGCATAAGGAATCTAGAATACAGAAATGATGGGTAATTTGGTATGAGGGGTTCAGATTCATAATAGTTGAGTCTGATACAGAAATGTGGAAGGATTTCTCTCCATACAAATTCTAGCATATAAATGAGTCCAATCTTACTTCATTAGTCAAGTTATTCTGGGCAACATAGTCTTTTCTTTAATCTATTATCTTGGCTTTATAAGAGAGAGTCTTTCTAGTCTCTGAGAAAAGACAAGAGCACATGCCTTTTTGGTATGTAATAAATATGAGCACTAACCAATCAGGAATAGTTTGCCTCCTTCTGAAAGTAGTCAGAGCTACTTGGATCTTAATTAATATAATCATTTAGTGCTACTTTATTGCCAGGCATTGTACCATGAGCCAAGCAGTAAGAATCACTTTAAAAACAATGGCATTCCAGTCATTCAGAAGCCCATGTTCCAGAAGGTGATGCACAATCAAACAATAACATGATATAACCAGGTGAATCCAAAGTGCCACAGGCCAAGTGAAGATTAAATCAGACTGAGGAGGTCACAAAAGACTCCCCAGAGTAAGTCACCAGATATTCAAGACCCATCAGTTCATTCATGCAGCTGCTGTCCTTCCTAGAGAATTAAAATAACATGCGCAATTAAAATTGGGGAGTTAACAGATTTCTACTGACTATGACAAAAGCTTGTAATCACAAATTTTCTTGGCTATTTTATTTATTTATTTGCTTTGTACCATTTCCTATTGTTTCTTTTTAGTTATACATAACATTAGGATTTATTTTGACATAATTTAAAAAGCATGGAATATAATTTGCTCTAACTCAGTCCCCTGTACTTCTATGTTTCTTCCCCTCCTTTCTCCTGTTCCCTTCTATTCTGCTGAATATTCTGCTACTTACTTTTAGGTTTTTGTTGTTGTTGTTTTTAGTGTCTTGTGGATGTACATGATGGTGAGATTCACTGTGGTATATCCATATATGCACATAGGAAAGTTAGTCAGATTCATTCTACTGTTTTTCCCTTATCCCATCCTTCCCTCCCACTCAGTCCCCTTCATGGAGTTCATGGGCCTGGTCTTTCTTCTCTTTTGATGGATTTCCCCTCCTTCCCCTTTCTCTCTCTCTCTTTTACCTTTTAATTTGGAATAGCTTCAGTCAACAAATATAATGACAATAATCAAAGTTATTTTCATTTTAAAATAATAAAGTTTGCAGAATTACACTGATCATGCAGTCACGTATATACCCACAACAATAATAATGTCTATTTTATTCTGCTGTCCTTCCAATGTGATTCTGCAACCTGTACACTCAGAAAAATGAGAAATTATATCCCATCTGATTCAAATGTATGATGTGTCAAGATCATTGTACTGTCATGTATAACTAATTAAAACAAATAAAAAATAATAATAATAATAAATAAATAATAAAGTTTATAACCAAACAGATCAAATGTGAACTGACAAGACCAGACCCTGGCCAAATATCTTCAGTTTTCTCTAATTTATGTTTTCCATGTGGGAAGAGCAAGACAAATTCAGTACATAATGACAACCCAGCTACATTTTCTTTTATTTCGTTACTGATAATCAGTAAAAGAATAAATATATACTTTTGTATTTGGAAATAGGTAAAAAAAAATCAAGGACTATGTAAATGAAAAATAGAAATACTTCAAAAAGCACTAAAGAAAATATAATCACTACCACCATTTTGGAATACTCTTTTCATTCTATTTATTATGGTTCTTATGAAATTGCTATCAAAAGAGAACCAATCTTTTCCACTCATCATTACATGTTATATATTTCTCATATTGTAAACATAAATCATAACATAAACATGAACATCTAAATCATGATGTTTGATCACTATACACTATGCTGTTAAATAGCACATTATTTGCAGTCTGATAACTAAAGCACTATCACTAAATAGAACATTTCCCTTTGAAATGAAAAAAAGTATAAAGTGTAAGACGTTGCTATTTTGAAAATAAAATACCACTTTAGTAATGGTTCTCTTTCAATAAAAAAATTCACACTTAGTTTCTAATCTGTGATTTTATCACTTCTCTAAAATGAGGGTTATTTTCAAACTTGTTTTGTAAAATGTCATCATTACTAAATCTTGTAAAAACAACAAGAATCAAATGCTACAGGTGTGCACTTTATATATATATATATATATATATATATATATATATATATATATATGAAGTTTTGATAAATGATACAGAGTATAGTTATTTATAGTTAGTCTGAACTATATGTATGTGTATAGTATATATATTCTTCTATTTTTATTTCAAGAAATAAATATGAAGAATGTTGCACAAAGGTATGCACATAAAATTTTAGTTTATTATTTTGAAGGGCACAAATAACCATATCTTGCAAATTATATATGATACTATCTTACTGTACTTTTTCTGTCATTAGACTGAGTATAAAGATAGTAACTGTACTAATTATTGTTTTAGCATTACAATTGTTCAACTCATGTACTTAAAACTATTCTTACTAATCTACAGTATGTAAGTGGCAAGTTGTAATTTTGGTATAGATTCTTATTTGTGCCAACTAAATTGAATAATTAACTTCTATAAAGAATGAAAACTAAAAACAAGGGAACAGTATGAAATTTAGTCAGGAATAGAATGTATAGTATTCTATCAGTATCTACATTAATCAGTAAGGGGATTTAATTAACTTTACATATAGTGTAGGCAATGTTCACCTTTTTGTTGTTGTTGTTTTTATTTCATCGCAGCAGTGCCAGCTCTTTTACAGTTTATAATCTTTAAAAGATCTGGTTTGCAATTCTGAAGATACATGTTTGAGATTATAAGCTAAGTATTTGTTACTGAATATAACAGTTCTTACTGAAAAATAGCGAGCAGAACACATACAATAATGGGCTTTACAAGCAGCAGCTGAAGTAACACAATTGCATTTCTTGTCTAGCAAACAGTTTCTTAGTGTAGGATTTGGTATGAGAAAGGAGCCATGCTTTGCTATATACATGAATGATGAACAGTGCTGCTGGAAGTCTTTCTAAAACACAAATATAATTATGTTATAAACTGCTTAGAATAATTCTTACTGTCTTCTCCCTCAGAATAAAGGACAGCACCCTCACCCTGGCCTACAGAGCAGTTAACCAGGTTCTCTACCACCTCTCATTGCTATATGCCCCTCCTACCCTTCCTCTCTGCACCTCCTGCCAAACCTTGCCACCCTACTATGCTCTCCAGACACATACTGATCCCCAGAGGCATCCAAAAACATTTACACTTTTTTTTTTTTGCTATTATGCTCTTTTTCTGCCTGGAATACTTGTATTTCTCTTCACAACATGGGCAAATTTCATGCATCTTTCAAGGCCCAAGTAGGGTCACATAATTTCTGAATCTTCTCAATACATTATGAGTTTGGGAAAATGAGAAGTCAGGATAAAGAAACAGAGAACATATTGGGACAAAAATCAACCAAAGTGATTTTTCATATCATTAGTTGACTAGATTGCCAAACATCTGTGCAAGGTCTGGCGTTCCACTTCCTCCAAGACAAAGTGCCTGCTTTTATCTGGACACTAGCCAGGAAAGGTGTGGAAGATCTGTGTTCCTCCAAATAATTGATACTTAGAAATCACTTAACTAGACCTATGAACTCCAGAAATCATTATGGTACTTTGAGGACATCCTTTTTTGCATTTGACAAGAGCATTTTCTTCCCCTACTATGACACTGGTACTTCTGTAAGGGGTGAAAAACAAAAGAAAAAGAAAGAAAGGCAAAACCAAGATAAAATACTAAAAAGAAGCACACTCAAAGAGTCTCTGCATACATAGAAAGAATTATTGAAATCAGAACCGTTGACACAAGTCAGTTGGAGAGCTTTTACAATGGACAGTCTTCCTCAATAGTCTGGTTGGGTCTTAATTAATATAATCATCTCCCAACTAAAGATTACTAAGTAATGCTTTCATGAAGAATTTCATGTTTAGAGATTTTTCCTTGTTCATGGTATCAAATAATTCACAATTTTGATGGCTTCTGTGTGTGGCAAACTGATTTTCAAAAATTTTAAATGCCTTAGCTAGCTTGAGTTTAAAATGCTTTCCATATTACTATCTTCAGCTTATTTATTACATAGAACTATATCTCTCATTTTAGTTTTTTTCACATTATTGAAGTTTATTTGTAAGATTTATTTATTCTAGTATGAAGTATCTGTTTTATATCATTTGTACATTCTTTCCAATCTAAAAGTTGTGTGTGTGTGTGTGTGTGTGTGTGTAAGAGAGAGAGAGAATATGTGAGTCATCCTTTATCCTATATGGTTGAAGGAGACATTTTTTTCAAGATTTTCTGTATTCATTTGTTTTAATGTTTAAAAAGTACAAATGCAGTGAAATAGCAATCTTTATGTGTAATACGAAGACATTTGATCAAATTAACTATTCTTAGGAGAATTCACATTCAACTGCCAACATATATCTAAAAGTATCGATTCAAATGCTAGTGTCATCTAATATCTATCCTATATTCCAACCTATTTGAATTTTAATCAGCAATATAGATAATAATAAAGAGTCACATAGAATTTTAAATAGTTTATAGCTAATTGAATTAATATTGAGGGTGGTCTTAATGTTTCCAAGCAAGGTGAAAATTAAGAATGTATATATAAAGTCTTTCATTGTATATATTTTAAAAAAGCCCCATGGGAAGGGTAGTTTGTAGTGATCCATGTGTGAAAAAGAACAGAATGTGAAGTTTTAATGACCACAATCTTAACATGAACCAACAGAGTGCTAACCTTATGTGTGCAATACCTAAATAACTGAAATTCATACTCTCACCTGGACACTTCATATCAGATAATATCCATGAGTTTAA
Organism: Marmota monax; assembly: GCF_021218885.2. Classification (NCBI taxonomy): domain Eukaryota; kingdom Metazoa; phylum Chordata; class Mammalia; order Rodentia; family Sciuridae; genus Marmota; species Marmota monax. The sequence goes on from NW_026692132.1 coordinate 8,108,022, forward strand.
GCAACGCTGGACAGGAATAACAGGAATATGAGGGTAATATAGGTCATTATAATTGAGGGAAATTATGGCAAATCTAGAGGATACCTATAACTTTAAATGAAAATGATTTTAGAAACTATGTTTTATAGAAATCTATTAAGCTTAGGAAAGTAGTGAGGGGGAATGTAATATTTGCTTTCTAAAATGTGGAGGGTGTGAGTCACATAGAAAATAAACTAGTTTTATTTTTGTGCTATTAAATTCAGGTTAAGAATGAGCTGTTACCAACTTCCAATCAAGAAATATGTTGTCTCCTTTCTTTCCTTTCTCCAACAATTTTTCAGCAAACAATTATTGAGTATGGAGCATTTATGCTCCCTACACATTGGCAGACGCTCATGGTGAAAATATTAACAAGGTATCATCCTTTCAGTCAAGGAACTCACAGCCTAATGGAGTAGACAGACTATCTATGTGTTTACCCACCATCCATTTTCTAAGGAGTATACAGGATACAGAGATTTGACCATTCAAGTAAATTCTGACCAATATCTATAATGAATGGGATCCATTTAGACTGTTTTAATTATAACTATAATACCTATGTGTTACTTTCTGAAAATGATTTGCTTATAAGATACATATATGCATATTAATAGAAAGTATTTATGTTATATTTAATATTAGAAAAGTCAAATATATAAAAACAAAGAAAATATTTAAAGTGATTAATAATGTTGTTACTAAATTAAAAATATGGTATTGAGCTTCCTGGATGTAAGAGTAATAAAAAAAATATTTATTATATTAGAAAGGAGGAGGCATGCAAACTTTTTCAGGGAAAAAAAATAATCACTTTCCTTTGATTCTAATTCTTCGGAGCAAAAAAAAATCTAAAATGTCTTTCAAATTTGCCCGGGGTAGACTGTCTACATGGTTAAACATTAAGTAATTATCTAAAAGATAAGTTAATTTCAAACAGGAGAAGGATAAGGGGCCATGAAAGCTAATCAATAATGAAATGTGTGAGAGAAGGTACAATGAAGAAAATCCTGAACTATTGGGAATGACATTATGTATTTGACTCCCAACCCCTTTGTACAAATGTCTTCAAGTTCCATGAACTTTAAGTGCTAAGGAAGCAGTCAATGTGTGAGATGGGACTCCTGAGTGTGTTCACCACTTCACCTGGCTTCCCAACTGGGCTCTCTCCTACTTTCAAAGTATTTGCTATCTGTATTCTCAAGTTCTTTTGTCAGCAGACATCAAATGTTATAAGTACATAGAACACTCCTCTACCAGACTTAAATTTATCTAAGAGCCATTTGGATAGCACCATGTACATCAATCTGCATTAATGGTCCCAACTTCTTTCTTACTTATTTATCTTACAAATAGAATCTGACAGAAACAAATGAGAAAAAAATGCTTAAGATAAAGTATGTTACATTTCTTTTGGATGTGTTCTTTCTATCCTTTGCTTGATATCTCTAAGAGTACACATGAAAAGTGTTAGATTAAGGCTGTCCCAAAACAAATAAAGAGAAAACTCATTACATATTTCTCATTCATGCATGCATTGATATTTGTTGATTCCTGCTTTGTATCAGGCATTGAGTGACCAGTACGAGGACATACCATTTAACAAATCAAACAAAGCCCTTTATTCTGAAAGCACTTATTCCAGTGGAAAATATAAATGATATATAGGTTAAAAGATAAAAATAATAATTACAGATTGCAAGAAAAGTAAAGTTAATCATTTGATTGTAGTCTCAAATAGCATACATGGGGTTTTGTTGTGGGAGGGTTTATGCTGGAAAGGTGAGCCAGGAAGGTTTTTCTTAGGTGCTGATATTTGACCTTAGCCTGAAGATTCAGAAAAATTGATCGAAGTAAGTAATTGGATCAGAGGAGTGTAGTAAAAGTGAATGAAGAAAGGCATGAAGAAAAGAAGACCAGAGTAGACTCCACCATGGTAAGAACAAGGTAAGAGTCAAATAATGCAAGACATAGAAAAGCTGGGATTTCACATTAAGGAATGAAAAGCAATTGGAGGGTTTTATGTCAGGAAGACAGTCTCTGACTTTTAAATTCAGGAAGGCAACCCTGGCTCAAATATATAAAGTAGCTGGAGAAAGGCAAAGTATAGAACGAGGAGATTAATTATGAAACCATTGAAGTAGTGCCATTGACTTGTACATGAATGGTAGGGTTAGAAATGAAGAAAGTGAAAATATTTGTGGTATACTTCGGATATAGAAGCAAAAGGACTTAGTCAGATGGTGAGTGATAATCAAAAAAAAAAAAAAGAGAGAGAGAGAGAGAGAGAGAAGAAAAAACTAGGAAGTATTAGGAGTAATAAACAAGCAATAAAAGTATCAAAACCAGCAATAGAACTGTCAGGAAAAGGTGGGTACGTAAAGAACAGCAGATAGCAGAACTTTCAAAGAGATAAAATTGAGAATTTTTGTACAAGTTCAAATTCGGTCAAAAAAAGGCACAAGTTGTGCAGAAATGCAGCAGTTCAAAGCAATTGGAAAAGATAAATAAACAGTGAAGAAAAAAATGAAGATTGATTTCCAACATACATAAGACAATATATTCTGGAAAAGTTAATATTAACAATATAAAATGTAAAATCACAAATATACCACAAAATGTAGGATAATCTATTGATAGCTTTAAGAATAGAATGCTTTTATATAATCTTAACACAAAACCCAGAGGTTGCAAGGAGAAAGATCCACATATTTGATTAAATACAAGTGTAAATTGTCTATATAAAAAATATATCAGAAATGGAAGCCAAAGGAAAAGTAGAAGAATACATGGCAAAGAGTTAATTTCTGGAGTATGTGCAACACTCCCACAAATGAAGAAAACTTTCAATGGCAAAAGAAGAACAGACAGTTCACAGAGAAGGAGGTACACAAGTCTTAAGAACAGGAAAATTTTCTCAGCCTCACTATTAATCAAAACTATGCTAATTAAAGCAGCAATTAGATGTCATTTTCACCCATCAGGACAAGTGAAAATTCAAGAGACTGATAATGGCTAGTGTTGGCAGGTCATAGAAAAACAATTATTCCCACATACTGGTGGTTGTAAATTTGAATAGCATTTTTAAAGGAGACTATATTATTTATTAAAAGCAAAAATTGAAATTTGAGATAGTAATTTCACCTTCAGCAATTGATGCTAAAGAAATATTCACACAGGTTCACAAAGAGTTTTATTGCTGTTCTGCTTATAATATAAAAAATGTAGAAACAATCTAAATGTTGATAGAAGATAGAGTACATTAATCATATGAATTTCTCACAATTGCAACTTATGTAACCATAAAAGAAAATGAAATAGTTCTTATAAACTGAAATAATTTTATGATTAAGTGAAATATAGCATTGTAAAATATAGGTATAAAATGATACTTTTGTATCAAATACTTACATTTCTAAATATGTATAACAGTTTATATTTATACTGCTATTCCTGTGTGTGTGTGTGTGTGTGTGTGTGTGTGTGTGTTACTGGATTGATCCCCTATGCACTCTGCCACTGAGTTATAACCCCAGATCTTTTTATTTATCATTTTGAAAAAGGGCCTCTCTAAGTTGTCCAAGTTGGCCTGGATTTTGCGATCCTCCTGTCTCCACCTCCAGAGTTTCTGGGAGTTGGGATTATAAGTGTGCCCTCATTCACCTAGTTTTATAGTACTCTCTCTCTCTCTTTTTTTTTTTTTTTTTTTTGTGGTACTGGGGATTAAACTCAGGCATACTCAACCACTAAGCCACACCCCCAGCCCTATTTTGTATTTTATTTAGAGGCAGGGTCTCACTGAGTTGCTTAGCACTTCTCCTTTGCTGAGGCTGGCTTTGAATTCGAGATCCTCCTGTCTCAGCCTCCCAAGCTGCATGTGCCACCACGACAGGTGGTTTTATACTACTCTTATCTTTCTAAGTCTTTATAGAAAAAAAAAGAAATACAGAAAGATCTACAACAAACTGTTTGCTCTGATTGTCTCCAAGTGGTAGAATTAAAAATATTCTCACTTTTTATGATGTGTGAATTATTTAAAATTTCCTGAAGTATTTGTTAGCTTTAATATGAAAAATGGGAAGAGCACAAAGTATAAAAATTTTAAAGTTACTGATGAAGAATACATTATGGAATAAGTATATAATAAAAAGAAGCAAACAGTGATTACAGCTTCTGGCATAAATTTTGCTCTATCTGGAGAAATAGATTATTGAATGATGCTATAAATCTTGAATATTTTTCGCCTTTTATTTATAATATAACATTGAAAATTGCATTCACAATATAGCATTTTTATTAAGTTGGAAATAAATGATGATGCTGTAAAGACTAGAAAAATTTTGACTTAGGCTAATATTTTTTAATTATCAACTCCATGTTCATGTGGAATCCAAAAACATGTTAAAAAAAACTGACAGCTGAGCACATCTTAGAATATTTCGCTCAGGAAAATAGTTGTGAAATGTATAGTTATTCTGAAATCAAATATTGTTCCTATAAAAAATTAGCTGGCCAATAGGCTGGACAACTAATGAAGCATCCAACACTGTATAACAGTTGAGTGTCATTTAGTCATTTTTTACACATGGTGGTATTTATGACATGAATTTGGCAATATGCAATAATGGGAGTGTTGCTATTTAGAACTCTGAAATTTTTGTGCTGCATTACAAATGACATAAAAGAATCACAAGTTTCAAAGAACAAGGTGCCATCAGCAAATCCTGCAAATATTCTAAGGCACTGAGGACTAAGAGACAACAATTGGATTTACTAATTTGTAAAGCATTCATGACCTTCAAGAACACAGTGTTCCCAGAGTGGTGATGGTGACAAAGGTAAATAGGGATAAAAATAGAAGGAGCTGAGGTAGAAATGTAGTACTTTTGATAGAAAGGGAAGGAGTAAAAATCACAAGATGACAAGTAGGGATAGATTTTCTGGAAAAATTCCTAGTTGATTTTAAGAATAAAATCCATTTTGTTTCTCAAGTGGCAAAGGGAATGAAGAGCTGTTAATCTAACTTAAGTGTGTCTCTTGTAGGACTGTAGTCCTGGGCCCTTTCTGTGACTGGAGCTCATCAAGGAGTTTAAATTCTCTCTCTGTAAATACATATGAATACAACACACACTACACACAAGCACACACAACTGTGCCTAAAATTAGAAGAGTTCATATTCCTCCCTTGATCTACCAGTGAAATAATCCTCTGTGAACTGTTCATAGATCCCAGATAAATTTACCTTCTCATATACTTCAAAATACTTTGGACAAATACAGCTTCAGACTTAAGTCAACTGAAATGAACAGTTAACTGAGAGGTCAGAAAAGTTTCTATGAAACATCAACCATACTCATTCAAAACATAAATTGCCTTGTCAAAATATAATAGAATATATCCCATTTATTGATTTTTAATTTTACTCTTGTGCTTTAAGAGTCTTATTAAGAAGTCAGTTCCTGAGCTGACATGTAGGAATGTTGGGCCTACATTTGTTTTTTCTAGTATGTGCAGGGTTTCTGGTCTAATTCCTAGATCTCTGATCCACTTTGAGTTGATTTTTTGTGCAGGGTGAGAGAGAGGGATTAAATTTAATTCTACTACGTATAGATTTCTGATTTTCCCAGCACCATTTGTTGAAGAGACTACTTTTTCTCCAATGTATGTTTTTGGCATTTTTGTCAAGTATGAGATAACTGTATTTATGTGGGTTTGTCTCTCTGTCTTCTGTTCTATTCTGCTGGTCTTCATGCCTGTTTTAGTGTTAATACCATGCTGTTTCTGTTACTATAGATCTGTAGATAATATAAGTAATTTGAAATCTTAAGTTTGCTCAGGAAAAAGTCTACTCCATATGAAACAGAAATAAATTAATTGAGTTCTATCTGTTTGTGGAATATTACTCACTTTTTTACTATTCATAAAATTTATATGTGGTAGGTGTGCTTTTCCTGTGTTGAGAAGAACAACAACAACAACAAAAAAGCTCAGAATGTTAAACAACTACTCTCAGATTGCAAATTTAAACATATCAGACTCAAAGGTCTGGAGAAGACTACCCCACCATACCTGTAAATAATAGATTAAAGTATTCTGAACCAACATATATATACAAAGGATTATATATAAATTGAATCTACATGGTCTTAAGACAACGCTTTTTTTCCTGTCCAAAATACAAAAGAACACTATAAAGAGAAAACAAAGATTTATGTTCAAGATACTACACATTTCTTTGCAATTCATTATTTGAACTCTGAAGCTTCTGCCATGGTTGATCACTATTGACTTAAAATTCTGCCCCCTTCTGGGCTGTTGTATAATCACTCTTGCCTCAATTTCCTCTGAACTCTCTGACCCATTTTCCTTCAGCCGCTTTTGTTTTACCCTTTTCCTCTCCCAGCCCCTTAGCTATTGGTACTTCTTGGCATTTGGTCCTCCACAGTCTTTCATTGCTGCTGCTCAGTCTGGATGAGCTCATTCATTCTCGTGTCTCTAGCCATTGCCGGTCCTCTGTCCTCAGTTCAGACTAAACCCTGAGCTCCAGACATTCATGCCCACATCTCTACTGAATATCACCCTCTAAATATCTTTTTAACACTGCAAAACCAGTGTGGTCACATGAAACTCATCTTCCACACTCAAATCGGCTTCTTCTCCTGGATATCCCTTTCTGTGATTAGTACCACTAGTTAAGCATATTCACCTAGGCCAGAAGTCTGAGAAACCATCATTTATTCTTACCTCATTTCTTTGCCACTTTTCCACAGAGACATCCAATCAATCACTAAGTTCTGTCAAAAGTTCTGCATTCCTGGATCTATGAGCTCTTCTCTCTTCTCGGTGCTTCTACTTTTATCCAAGCATCCATCATTTTAAATTGTATTATTTCGACACACAACTAACAGGGCTTTTCCTTTCTGTTTTGTCCTCTTCCAATTTATTCTGTCTCTTGCATCCAGCTTGTTCTTTGCAAAATATAAATCTGATCATGTCATTATCTGTTCAAATAATTTATGAGTCCCTTTTTTATTCCAAAGAATCTCCTTGCCACAGCTATAGATCCTCTGTAGCTATACAAATCTGCATCCCTTAGCACACCTCTCCTCCTCATACTCAATACTACACCCAGTTTAAATGATATTCAGTCGTTCAACACCCACCTCGCTCCTATTGCCTTTTCATGTACCATTCCTTTGGCCAGGCATGACTTCCTTCCTCCCTCTTCTTCAATAACTCAACTAGAGCCTTAACACCCAGATCAGACAGCATCATCCTGTCTGGTGCCAGGTCAAGTTTGTTGTAATAATCCTCCGAGTGTTCCTCTCTGTCATAGTACTCTGTTTTTCTGTCAGAGCATTTTACCTTACTGTACTGTAATCAGTAACAACTGGTTTGTTTACCTTTCCCACTGAGTTATGAGCTCACTGAGGGCAGCAACTACTTTTATAAGTTTTGTATTCTCCTTTTCTAGTATAGTATCTTGAATAGAATTGTTTTTGATAAATGTTTAATGAATATAGTTGTATGCATTATCTAAAGAATGAACGGATGGCTTCATTGTGTAATATGACTTCAGCCTTCGCTATATCATTCACTATCATGTGATTAAATGAATAAATCGCCCAGAACTGTCTTGCCCTATTTTCTTTAAAATGTTGCAATTAAATTAGAGAAAAGATAAATGGAAATTCTTTTCTTTTTTTCTTCCTTAATTCATGCAATCTCAGTGAAGGTTTATATTTCTTACACCAGTATGGCCTCTCAGTAGGATACTAGGATGGAAGTAAGAAGATCAGGTTTGAACTTTGGCTTTGAACTATTATTACATAGGCTTTGGCAAATTAATAACTTCCTTGAGACAAAACATGCCAAACAACAAAACAATGCCTGTCTTCCCAGATTGTCTCACTGTGAGATTCACATAGGGTCAAATAAAATCATGTACATGAAGACAGTCTAAGAGTTGTGTGAGGTTATGAAGTGTGTTATATGTATTCTTCATTTTAAAATTCAGAACAATAATAATAATACTCTTCAAATTATGAAGATAGATAGATAGATAGATAGGTTGATTGATTTTCTAATGCCAGGGAGTAAATTCTTTTTCTCTTTGGGAAATGAATAACACTGGAAAGAATCCAGACTGAAAACAACAAGTATTTTTTTCTGAAGTTTTAGGAAAGATTAATCTTGTTACAACTCTGAAATACATCAATGCAAATTATACATCATCTTATCATTTAAGAAAGGGACAAACCATAGAAATATGACTCATCTAGTCATTAATTTCAGGATGGAAAATTATGGAGAATGGATAAAAATTATAAAACTAAAGAACAGTTTCAAATCAACATAGGATGTTGCTCTCAATTCAAATTAAGGAAACCTAATATGAGTCACAGTAGAGTCACAGCATTATTTACCTAAAAATAAGCAAAACAGTATATTTAATTCTAACATCTTTCCTATCAATTTTGCAGAAATAGAATTTTATCTTTAGCATGTATTATGGTAACATAGTGTAAACTGTTAGCGTGCTTGTTTTGGACATCCTGTTTCTGGAAGGAGAACATACAACAATATTAAGATTTGAATTAAACCCCCAATATTATATTGCTTAGTACACTTAAGTTCAGTGAGTTTTTATTACATACCTACCAAATAAGTGGAAAATCCCGCAAAATCAATTTGGTATAGTGTCACATTTTCCTAAATTAACTAAACAACTGTATTTTACATACCTGGCTATTTTGAAAAATATCACTCTTTTGGATTATTTAGACAAGTAAATTGGTCAGAAAAAGAGAACTAATACCTAACTGTAAAAATAAGACTTTTTCATCATTTCTAGAATACAATATCTAGTGGGTTTGTGATTGTTGCAATCTCTCAATCTATTAAACAGTTGAAAAGAAAGATTTTGACAGAAAAGGAATATAAAATAAACACATCATTAAAAAAATCAGAGAAAAAAATTATTGTTCCTTTCTGTTAAGGTTTAAAAAGTTGGAACTAGTCTATATTTTTTTTCTTTTATGAAGATGACAACGTGTAAGTACTTGATATATTTATTATATATTTCCAATTACCCACCTGAAATTTAAAAATATTATTTATATATTATTTTATTATTATTATTATTATTATTATTATTTAGAAACAAAATATGTGTAGATTTCATTTTATAGAGACTGCCTTATTACAGAATTGATTTTTTGTCAAATTTTTAATGTAGCTGGATTAAACAAAAAATAGCAATGTCTCAAGTATTTTTGTCTTTTAAAAAGTTTGGTGATAGACATAATTTTATATTTTAGTTATCACTTTTGGTCAAATTTAACATACATTATCCTTCAAACCAAAATATCTCTATTCATTAACTACTAAAAAATACTTTTTAAGTTAGCCTACTTTAGGTTGTCTCAAGCATTTTTGGAAAAGACATTATTATAACTGGATTGTTTGTCTGCAAAGATAGTCACTTTAATATCTATCTCAAGTACAATTGTACAATATTTTCATTAAAATAAATTTCCTATATTTAATTCACTTTTAAAATATTCTTTTTGTCACTCTGTATAAATCACAATAAAGTACATTTAATTACATTTTAAAATTTGATTACAAAGAATATTTATTATACCTATATTTTTGTTAATGAAATAGATCATAATTTTTATTAAACATGTCTTATAATTTCAGTTTAATCAGCAAAGTGTGACTTTCAAACAATGGAATAGCTAAGAAAGAAAAACAATATTTTAATTGTACAAAAATATCGCTGAAACCGAAATAAAAGAGTAAGCTAAAATTATTCCTCCAGCAATTTGGGATTTATACCTGAAATGTAAGTTTGAGTTAATCAGGTTTGGACTTCTGATTATATAAACCCTACATATAAAATAGTTTTTTGCCTACACTTTTTGCAGAGCACTAATTTAACTTTGAGTATAAAAAACAGCATTACAATATATTTGTACAGTAGGTGACCAACACACTTTGTTCTTCAATCTGTCTTGAGTGAGTGTACTTTCTATAAAATATTTAAAGATAACCTGTATACTGGCCCTTATTCACAAGGAGACTACACTCTGAAGTTTTACAAGGAGCAACTATAGGAAAGTCAGCATGAAAATAAATCTAATAGGCCACTTATTCTATCTTTATATTTAATCCAAGACAAATCTGAAAATCTAGTCTGTATCACAGTGAAGAAAAGTTCAATGTTAATTCTTCATGATAATCAATTTCAAGACTTACTTATACTCTTTCGTATCCAAAGGCAGAGAGCTTGATCCATGAGGTTATCTTACACTTACTGCTTATGTTTTACCTTTAATTAGACTGGAAAATCATGCATGTGTATGCTTTAAAGTATTCAACAAACACCAATCACCTGACCCAAACTCTCCATTGATTTTCCCAAAATTCAGCTTAGATTTGCTTTGAGGACATATAGTGTACTCATTTGTTAAAATAATTAACATTTTCTTCACTAGAAGATGTTTTCTTTTTTACCATTATTTACATTTTTAAATGTTTGTTAATCCTACACAAAATCATTGAGTTCACTGACATTGTGCTATACTTGGATTCAAAACAAATTTAAAGTTTACTTGTTTTAATTTTCTCAGTGCAAATATATTAAATAATAGCATTCTCTTTATTTCATGATTTTCCTCCTTTTTTAAATTATATATACAACTTCCTATCAGTTTCTAATATTTACAAGGCATTTAACAATAATATCTCATTTCATATATATTCTGTTACATAAAAAAATAAAACTAGTTAAAATGGTCACAAATTAGGTTAACAAATATGGAAGAGGAAAGAATTAGCACTTCATAGTTTACCTAGCTGGAAGTCACTGTGTGAACTTCAGTATATTGAAGATCTTAATTTGTGAAAAATGAGACAAAATGAAACTAAATGATCTGCCACTTTTAAGAAAATCATTCAAAATTTAATAACAATATTTAAAAAATAATATACTGCTGACAAAGTATCATCACATATATTTGGAATATGAATTGTTTTTAAAACTAGTAACATGTATTGACAGAATCTTAGGAGAGACATGAGAAAAATATCTAAATAGACAAATAATTTTCAAGTGTTAAGGAGAGTACTTGCTGAGTACTAGTTGAAGTGTTGGCATCCCTTTTCAACACTTGGAATATAAAACAAATAACTTGAAAACTCTATAAAACTCACTATTCACAAAACTAGCTCTAATTTGTATGCATTTGAGCTTAAAAACAGCTCCCTTTTGCTATAATATTAATTTTATCACTAAATGAAACAAATTACTTTTAAGTAGTACTCATAGGAACTATAGCATTCCTGAAAAATAATATAATTATGGTATTTTATAAAACTGTCAAATGCTTCAAACTCTATAAAACTAAGTTTTAAGAATCAAGGAAAAGTGCTCATATTTGTTAAATGAACCAATGAAAAATAATTGTGAATTAAGATATATAAGTTAATAAAATAGATTTCCTCTAAACATTTAAAAACTCTGTTTTCAATTTCACTTGTTTCTTTGTTCAGTTACTTTCTTGTACTAATAGGATTTTTTAAATTAATATATGTCCCAACTTACTATAATAAAAATGCTCTAGAATTCTGATTAAACATTTTATGGCCGCTATGAAAGTATGCAAAATTTTATATGGAAACCATTCTTATATGTATTAATCTATAATCATGATCTTAGTATATAGAATTCAAGCAATGGTAAATTAACATAAAACTGAGAAAACATTTTAAATCTGCACTTCCTTCAAGCATGAGAAGGCAATACAATGCTATCGACTGATCACGTTTCTGAGTATTTTAAATTAATGCATAGTTTATGGTATTTTTGTACATTTAGTCATATAGGATCTTGATGGGTGAGCACTGTAAAACTGTTTCCTTGTAGCATTAGGTGAGATCACCCATTTAGTTTCAATGTATGGGATAATATATCCAGCTGGGTTGATTTGTGTATTCAGGTAGATCAGAGACTAATTTGGTTTGGCCTCAAGGTAGGATTCATGGAGTTATCCATAGAATATATGCATTACGTGATAGTAAGAGACATTTACAACCTAGAATATAAGAGCAGGGCAGCCTCAAGTGACATCACCAGATCATCGACAGCGTCAACCAACCGACTCAAATATATATCCTCCACACCACACTCCCCTCTCTTTCTCACTATTAGCAACCTTCCATTGCCTTTACCAGTGTAAAGAAGCATGTGTCTTCTTTAAAAGCAAAGCATACGCTTACTCAAGTGAAAAGCAAATAAGAAAAACCAAAGGAAATGAATAAAAAACTAGATGGAGTACAGTTTTCATTAAATTCACATTTAGATTATAGAATAACACATAAAGGAGAATTTGCCTTGGATATCCAGACAAGAAATAAAGAAAAGAAGGAAGAAAGGGAGAGACAGACCAGCTGCATATCCCTAAGACCAAATTTTGTTTTTAACTCTAATTGTCTCTGAAACAAGGCAACTGTAGGAATCTTGAATTTCTTTCTATAAAACATTAATAATGTTAAAGAGGAAGGGGAGTCCATTCCTTCCTTTAAATTATCTTCCAATTTATCCATAACTTATCTTTTACTTACAGGCATTTGTTACAGCAAAACTGTTGGCTGTCTCAATGTTGTCCACATGAGGTACCAAATTAAAAGGAGCTTCCGACGCATTGGGGCTGGTGTTATGAAGAAAAATTGCTAATCGAAAAGCGGTGTATTCCTGATCTGTGTTTCGGATGAAGAGACCACCTATTAAAAACAGCAGGAAAAGCACATTCACTGTTTTCTCTTGTGAATGTTATACCCACCCCAAACACTGTCAAATCTGCCACTCGAAAGCACATACAATCAAGGAGCTATCTTTGCCACATCTTGGGAGACTGCCCTTTGTCACTAAAGTGCATGCTTAGTATTTTAGTCTTTAGGACAGCTCAGCTTTTTCTTGTTCCAATTTGTCATGTTCACAATGACCTCTGAGACCATTTAGTGTGTTTTGCTTTCTCTCTCTTGCCCTCCCCAGGATTCCCAGCACACTGCTACATCAGCCAGCACAGGGCATCTCTCTTAAGAGACATGCAGATGAACGGAAAAGAGATTTACATTATCATAGAGAAATGATGGGCTGTGGTGACATGTAGGATAGAGGGAAATCAGAAAGGGGAAATGAACTTTGTTTTTCTGCAGCTCGTGGACTCAGCCTAATCTCTGTTTTGTGCACAGTCCATGAGAAATGATGCAGTGTTGAGGCTGGGCTTAGCTGGAAGAAATTCAATAGCTGCGTCCCATTAAAAGACAGGAGAGGAGAATAGCAAGAAAAGCCAAGGATGTAGGGGTTGGGGGGTCCCTGGAAATAGAGAGGAGGTAGAGGAATAAGAGCAAAAGCTTTAAGAGGAAAACAACATAAAAGAAGAGAAGGTTCCTGGAAAGGGATCTAACTTTGGAATCTACTAAAGGGTAGCAAGAAAAGACAGGGAGTGCGAAGGAAACGCTTTTTTTGCCCTGTCTTTCTGTAATAGCTAGAAAGCTGTGGTGTTCAGCATGTGAAGAAGAAGTGTAATTCTGAAAAAAATAATAATAAAAAAACTCGACCTCTCTACATGCTCTTAGAGAAAAGGATGAAAAGAAATACACAAAATATAATCAACCCCCACTAAGGTTTTTTTCCCCCAACTTATTCCAATCCGATTTAACGACTTGAACCCAAGGTGGAAATAGGGTAAGGTCTGAGGAAAGATGGGTGTTCATATTCAAAAGGTACTTGCACCAAGAGGCAGTCTTTTTGTAAAGGAGATAAAAAAAGAGAAAAGCAGAAGGGAAGGTAGTTGCTGGGGGTTTCCCCGAATTGCTTATCAGCAACTCATTTAACTCACTTTCGGAGGGTATCTGCTACAACCAGCTCCATGCACACCCCACCGGAACAGAGCTTACCTATTTGCACGCTGCTCGGAAAGGCTCCCATGGCGAGTCCCCAAAAGCCAGAAAATAACAAGACAATCTGTCTGCAAATAATCCTCATCTTCTTTTCTCCTCTCCCTGGCGCGCGCTCTCTTTCTCTCACACTCTTCCTAAAGGGTGTTCAGAGAGGCATTGAAGACGATGGCGCTAAAATTAAAAACAACCAAAAAGAAAAAAAAAAAGAAAGAAAAGAAGAAAGGTTTGGGCGGTTTACGATTACGACTATTTCCCTTTAGCAATCCATCGCGAGCTGCCAGATTTTTCCCGCAGTCTCCATAGCCCTGGGAGAGGTTTTCTGTCCGACTGCAAATGTTGCACATGCAAAAGATGGTGGTGGAGCGTCTAGTGGCTGCTCGCAGGGATGAGACATGCGCTCTATCTTTGCCTCACTTGCACTCGCGCTCGCCCCTTGCTTTCTCACATACACACAAACACTGGCGCCGCTGGCGCCGCACGCGCTCCCCAGCTCTCACCCGCCAACATCCCCCCAAGTCTGCACCAGCCCCGGGCTTCAATGCCCTCCTGGTGTCCCCTCACCCAGCGCGCACTAGCTCTGCACGCCCCTTGCCCACGGCTCAGCTGGCTTCACTAGGTGGGTGCTCACCGGAGCGCCCCAGTCTCTCCGACGCTCCGGAGCCAGTCTGGAGACAGGTTTTTCCTTCCCCTCTTCGCTCACTGACTCCTTTTTCTTCTCTCCTTTACCCCCGTTCGCCGAGGGACTGACTCTAGGGATGGGCACCCCCAGTTCTCCCTCGGCGCCTTTGCTTCTTTGCTTCACTTGGCAGGAAACTGACCCGCGAACCCGGTCTGTAAGCCCGGATCAGGGGCTGGGGGGTGGGGGGGGTTAGTACCTCCCCATGCCCCCGGTCCCCTGCCGCATCCTGCAGGCTCGCGGGGAGGGCGGGCTGTCTCCCTCCTCTACAGTCCTCGCCTTCCCTCTCAGCCTAGCCCTCTTCTGCCACTGGGCTGCGCGCGCGGGGGACTCCGGTCCTCTCTGCAGCAAAGATTTCTCACCAGCAAACAGCCCGGGAATCTGGAGAGCCAGTGACTGGAATGGATGAGGTGAAGGGGCTCAGGGAGAGAGAAGAGAAAAGGGGCAGAGGTCAAACCTCGGCGGGCCAAGGAGGAAAGAATTGGAGGACATAAGGCTTGGGGGAAGATCCAGAGAAGTTTAAATATCCTAGGAAAGAGAGAAGGAAGGAAAAGGTTAATTCAAGGCGCAAAGTTAAGGTTAATGAACAGGATGGGGGAAAGACTGAGAAATGAAAACGGGACGGGGTTTCTAACATGTTCTTTGAAAGATGTGAGGCAAAACTATGAATAAGAACTGTGTGAAGTGTAAAGTGGAAGAAGCCATTAAAAAGACTCTACTCCTTTCTTTCCAGGGGCTCCTTTAAGAGGCACCTTTCCCTCTATGCGTGGCCCACTTCAGGAGCAGGATTGCTGCCCTGCAAGGCTGATGGACAAGGCCAGTTCTTGGGGAGGTAGGCACAGATGTCTCCTGGAAAAATGGAGTGTTTTTCATGCACACCTCTCTGTGGCTGGGGCTCTAGAATGCACACTCTATTCCCTGTCACTCCAGGAACTCTTAAATACTTCATTGTTGTCAGTAATTGTTTAACTGTGTGGGAGAAAATGAAAATGAATTATCCTAGACGCTTCTAGGTCTACATTCCTCCCAGAGTCACCTTTAAGATTGTCATTTCACCTGGTTGTCATGGGTGGAAGCCCTGCCACACCCAGAGAAGGTGACTATGTTCCTGTGATAACTGTGGTAGGAACAAATAACAAGTTTCGTATTTCCTCTGTATGTTTTGAGGTTCCCTAATGCCTAATGCCATTAAACTGACAGCCATTAAATGTACAGATTCTTTTCAAAAGAATATAGCCAGAGCCTATGTTTGTCTGATGTAATGTATGGGAAAAGAGGAAAATGGAATGGTAAATGTGGAATTTTTCAACCCCCCCCCAAGTCATTATGAAATATGAGTTTTGTTTATTCTTTCAAGCCTCCTTTCTTTGAGTTTTTATTTTTTATTTTTAAATTGATAAATGCAATGTTATAATTTATGAATACAATATAGAATAATTAAATCTACATAATTAGCATATTCATCACTTCAAATACTCATCACTATTTGCATTGAGAATGTTTGAAATTTACTCTCAGGGATTTTTTATTGACAAAAATGTAGATAAAAGGGAACCCTTTACACTATTAGTGGTAATATGTGCCAGTATAGCCATTATGGAAAACTGTATGGAGAGTCCTCTATATACCAAAAAGTAGGATTGCAGTATGATCCAGAAGTCCCACTTTGGGATACCCTCCACCCATATCCATTGAGACACTATATGCATACCTCCTTTTAATTTATTTTAAATATTTTTATTTGTAGTTGGATATAATGGCTTTATTTCATTTATTTGCTTTTTTAATGTGGTGTTGAGGATGGAACTCAGGGCCTCATATGTGCTAGGCAAGCGCTGAACTGAACCACAACTCCAGCCCATGCCTTCTTTTATTAAATGTCACCAATTATCTGTATTTGTAATTTGTAGATGATGCTTAAAAATCCTTGCCAAAACTCCAGAGTGCTTTTCTATTTCCTAAACTCTGGATTTTGTTTTTAAAATAACATCTTTTTGTTTCATTTATTCATTTTCCTGTTACACTTCATCACAGATTGTTCTGACAAAAACAACCTAATTGTGAGTAATTGGAATACACAAATCATACATTTTTCATTTTAGTTTATGAGGTTTTAGTCCTGCACATCAAGTGGGATTTGAAATGTTTCCCTTCTTATCATTTCTGTCAGTATGAAAACCAAAGCTGCAAATAATAGCATTCTGTTTCCTCTTATAAGAAGATAATAAAATAGGCCACATAAAATTCAAGTTGAATTTAAATTAAATTAAAATTTCAAAACCCTCTAAACTGTTCATCTCATCACCTGCTTGGGTAACTAGTGAAGCTCTGCCTGATTCACAAATGCAATTATTAACTTTTATTATTCTCAAATTAAAAGGTCCGGGCCCTCAAATGTTAATAACACCTTTGCTATTGATGCAGGACATGCTTTATTTCTTATCCAGATGTAGAGAAGACACCTATATGACTACACAGGACACAACTTTATTTTTCCAACAAAGTAGTCTGTCTTTTTTAAATTTACCTTTTGCCAATCAATTATTACCTCTATTTTACTTTATTAATATGAATACCTCTCCTTCTCTGCCATGTAAGGGTTATATCATATATTAAGCACCTCTCATATATTTACTGTCCAAGTACTTGAAATAAAAAGGTAAACAAAACAAAATCTCTGCCATTTTTAGAAGATTCTCCATATTTATGAAAGCTCCATAATGTACATGTGCTCAGGTCTCACATGTACACTTACACGTTATCTGTGGAGAACTTTAGGTATCATTGTATTGATTAGAAAACCCATCTAAGTTAAAATTCTTCCTTATGCTTATTTGCTAATAAATGATAAAGCCAAAAGCTAGCAATGGAAGTCAAATTTTCTAATTTCAGACACTGTGCTATCATTGTAAAAAAAAAAAATCCTACTGAATCGATGAGCTTATGGTTTAGTGAAGGGTCTGGGAGCTCAAAAGAAAATTGGAAGAATTCACAACACTGAGAAAGATAGTATGATCTACTCAAATGTCTTCGGGCTTTTAGGGTAATTATCAACATCTGGCTTAAATGACAAGCCCTCATGGATGTTACTTAACTTTTCTGTTCTAACAGAATACATGCAAACTTTTGCCCACTTCTGTCATAGAATAAGTTATTCTTATTAAAGACTGACAGAAAATCCATGATCAAGGTTTTAATAAAAGAAGGTGCAGTGTGCCATGTGAGCAAAACAGTATCTTCTCTGACCTGGAGGGAATTCAGGAAGAACTTACAGGAAAAGAAAATTTAAACTGAATTTTTATGCATTTGTAAAGATTATCAGTTAGAGAAAAGTTAGGTGCAGAACATGAAATATTGTATATCTTTCTGGACACTGTTATTTCAAGTTGTATGGTAGTAAGACCAGAAAGCAAGGGAAGGTTGTGAACCATCTGTCTTAGCAGTTCTGTTTTCATGTCATAGAAGGGGTGCTGGGGTGGGGGACGACAAAGATTATGATCAAAGAAGTGAGATGATCAGATTTTTCACTTTAGGCTTTAAAATCTCTACATAAGTGTGGTAAAAGTGATACAATGAGTTATAATAAAACAGAAATTTGGAAACTTTAGAGTCACAGTGAGAAATGACCATGTGAACAAAACTGAGAACATAAAGATTTGCTCTTTGACCTTGAAATCATACCTTCAGTTTTTTTCCTAAATACATACACAAAATTACAAAATTTTTATACACAAATATATTTTACAGCAGTGTTAAATCACAACAAAACATAAAACAACCTACATACCTTTTGGTAGGAGGCTATTTTACTAACCTATGTTCTACCTAGATGATTCCACCTAGTATAGTTTCCTATACACAAGGAAAAAGAAATACCTCTATTTACCATTACGGAATGATCTCAAGGGTATGTGGTTGCTCATACTGGTCCAAATTTGGACATTGGGAGCTATTGATGTGTTGGAATCCTTTCCTCTTTTGAATATTTTCATGCTTGTTGCTTCTACACGATGTTCCAGAATCATCCGGTATGAACTATTATCTAAGGAGACCTGTTTCCTTTTACAAAATAAAAGGTCTGGACAAAGGGTTTGTTCAGTGTACTCGGCTGCCATTCCTTTCAGATTTTTCTCACATAAGACAGTTCTAGGTAATACACACACACACACACACACATACACACACAGAGAAAGATACACAGATGCATATATGTATGTATGTAAATATATATCAGTCTATGTATACATACATAATTTTTCAGTTTTTTCATCTACATATATCCATTTTATATGGATATATGTAGTACAGTATTACAACATTCATTCTGGTTTTGCTTCTAGTTTATCTGCAATTTCACTCTCCAATATTAAGAAAACTTGTTCCACAATAAATTAAAATATATTTATTATGATATTAAGCCAAAATTTTCCAAAAGCAATTGAAATTTTGATACCATATTTTTGTTTTCAGTCACTGATAATGACCAAAAAGCTATGTCTATTATAGTTAATTTTCTGCCTTCCCCCAAAACATTGAATTTCATAGACATTAATACAAATAGATGAACTTGTTCATGATATTCTGTTCTATAAAAAGTCAAGGCAATATTCAGACTGATATCAACAATTTAATAAATTTATGTATTTATTAGCTAAATCATCCTTTGCAGGGCCTGGTTTTTTCAATGTATATATGGTTTTGTTTTTCCTCCATTTGAGTTGATACATTTTAATTTTCATATAATTTGCTGCTGTCACTTTCCAATGATAGGAACAGTACCCTGGTGCTTCACAGAGTGCATTGCTTTACCTTTTTATCTATCTGTCAACCTTACTTGAAATCAGCACACTAATCTTGCCCTATAGCAGTTGCTTGATTAATCTTTTGTCATCTATCTACCTCACATGGTCTCTCCATGAAACTGATTGACATTGTGTGTGACTTTAATGCTGATAAATTATCTCTCTTCCAGGACCACCAGAATCCTTATTACACCAAAAGATTACTTTTCTTGTTTTATGTTCCTCATTCCTCTCTGGAGTCACTGTAATTGAAAGGGGTCACTGAGTAGAACTTGGCAGTCTTCCCCTCATCATGACTTCACCATGTATTCCTAAAACATTTCCTATGGATCACAATATCCTGAGAGAATGAATAGAAAAGAGTTTTATCCATCATGGCATTGATGCCTACCTATAAAAGGATTCTAAACATAGATACAAGTATATAAACATGCATAAACATGAATACAGAAAATTATGGTGGGAACCTTGTTAATAGAAAAACAAAACCAAAAACAAAACCCTAACATGATCTCGTTTCAGGCAGGGAGCTTGTTAAATTTAACATGGATCTTCTTGTACCCCAGTGCTAGTTCCTAAAATGGAGCTTCCCCCTGGCTTGTTAATAGAATATCGCCTATTAAGTCACAGGCCATTTTTCTTAACTTGGTTCATGTTAGACAGTAGATGGAGACTTGATGACATTATAAATGTCACAAAATACATGTTCAATCTTTTTAAGTTTAATTTTAGTTTGAACAATAAAACAGATGGCTATAATTGTCTTATATGAAGCAACTGCTGTAAGAATGTAATTTTTATTTATTAAAACAGTCCTTTGGTTTAGGTAGCATTAGTTTTATTTTAGAGATGAGAAAATTGGGGTTTAGAAGGACTAAAAATCCAGCTGTGCCATGGTTTGGATGTGAGATGTCCCCGCAAAATTCACATGTGGGACAATGTAAGAAGGTTTGGAGGAGAAATGATTGGGTTATAGACTTAATCTAATCAGTTAATTAATTCCTGATGAGATTTACTCATTGGTAACTGGAGGCAGGTGGGGTGTGGTTGGAGGAAGTGGTTCATTGCAGGGCATGGCTTTGGGATATATATTTGTATCTGGCAAGTGGAGACCTCTCTCTCTTTGCTTTCTGATCATCATGTGAGCTGCTTCTTTCTGCCACGCTCTTCTGCCCTGATGTTCAGCCTCATCTCTAGCCTGGAGGAAACCTTGAGCCCCCAAATAAACTTTACCTCCTCTCAAATTGTCTGGTCAGTCAGATCCTTTAATTGCAGCAGCAGAAAAAGACTAAAAGAAGCTCCATGTCTTAAACCTAGTAACAGGACAGTGGGATTCAAAATAATGTCTTTCTGACTTAAAGCCTGTGTTCTTTAGACTATATTTCTCATATATCTTTATGAGAAAAACCAACTGTTTTTACCAGTTATCTTTGCCTTGGCTGTGACTTAAGCTGAAGTTCAAACAACTTTAAGGTAAGAAAAATATATACATTTACATTTTTAAAGAAATTTTAATAACCTTTGAAACACAAATGACACAATGCTATGGTAACAACATTAGAACAATATTTACCTATTTTAGTTTAACAAATATAAATATCTGTTTTGTTAGAAAAAATTAAATATAAAGAAAGAAAATAAAGGTAGATACACTAGTTATGTTATCATCTTAATTGATTTACACTAGAGTCACTCCTCCATTCCTGAGTGTCTGTTATTAATCATATGCATCCCTGGTTGTTGGGTTTAAGTCCTATCCTAAATGTTCCCTCGCCTATTTTCTGATTCTTTTTCTCCTTCCCTTTTTAGCACCTAAGATTGAGTTGTATGTATTTAGTCACACTATCCTATGGCCTTCCGTAATGTCTTTTCTTTCAAGAAGGTCCTTCCCACAGAAATCTGTTCCTACACAGTCTTGTATAAAGTATTTTCTAAGCACAACTCTAGTCCAATATAGAGATTGTAGATAAAGTGTTAATGACAGTGTACCTCCATATGGACCATTTATATCTGGACATTATTTCTATATGTTTACTTTACTCTAGAAGAATACGAAAAAGAATTTTAATAAGAAAGCGTAAGATGGTGTGAATTAAGATAGAATTCTACATGTAAAATCAGACGCATATCTAAAAATACATTAGTGGTTATTTGGGGAATATGGGATCATAGGTGGATTTTATTTCTTTTGCATGCTTTTATTTCAAACACTATTCAAATTAAAGTTTGGTGGTGGTGTTGCCATGGTGATGGTGGTGGTGCTGGTTTTATGTGGCCTTTAAAATCATCAAACAAGTAATGAATATAGATTTTTTAAAAAGCCAGTATATTTTAACCTGTTGCACATGAATATTATACCAAATTACTTATACTTTATATGTAATTATTAAAAAATAGATTAATATATCTACCTATCACATTATTTTTTCTGAAATAGTAGGTGGGGCAGCTATAAAATAAGTTGACAACTATATTCCTCATAGGAATTGTATGGGCGGAGATATGTTATGCAGTATACAAATGTAATGTCATTACTTGGGAGATCCTTTTATAAAGCCACAAATAAATAAGGATAAAATATACCTTAAGAAAATAAAAATTGTGTATGTAATAAGGAGATTACTTTCACAACAAATGTAAAGGTCCATTGAGATGTGAAACTTGCTTTGTAATTGGAGGAAATAAAATGAACAAAACCAAAACAACCAAAATGCTTCCAGAACAAGTATTAAAGCATGTAGATATAGACAAAGCAATTGATTATAGACAAAGAAGATACAAAGCATCCTGTGCATACCTGAATCTTATGAAGGACTTTAATACTACATAGAGATGACAATGCTATCTCAATTTTTTATTTCATTCTTCTTTTGGCAAAATAAAAATGAGAATCCAGACACACACACAATCATTTCAATATATTAATATATTTGGATATGAAACAATATGTAAATTTGAAAGTAGAAAATAATATTTAAGTGTGTTTTATTTTGGTAAAAATAAAATATTTTCTCTAAAATACTGTTTTATAATCTGTTAACCTGATCTAATAATATTGCATGCCTTATAATACTGGATGTTTTTATTTTATTTTTTTTTAATTTTTATTGTTGGTTGTTCAAAACATTACATAGTTCTTGACAAATCATATTTCACACTTTGATTCAAGTAACGGATGTTTTTATTTATTGATATTTTCATGAAAACCACATGATAAAATGTGCTTCATTAGTTTTGAAATTTTGTTTTAATACTTTATGGTACAAATATCTAAAGATATGGTTATGATTTCCATTTGTTTTGGTACTGGTTTTAATGGATATCAAAGCTGAAAAATTCATCATAAAGATATGTGGATCCACATGGAACAAGTTTTGTGTTGTAGTCATCCAGTCACCATTTTTATTTTTCAGTATTCTACATTAAGCATTCAATGTTTGTGTATTGACAGCTTTTATTTGATTATATTCTTATCAAAAACTCTTATTTTAATTCTAGATTAAATATATACTGGGATTGTTTATTTGAATACTATTTTCTTGAGTTTTTCAATTATGTGGGTTTGTGTTGTAAGAGATCCAGCCATTTCTCAGCAATAAAATCATATAATGATAGAAGTACTCTCAAGCACCCATTTTCAGGATGATTTTTCTATAATATGCATTGTTTTTCAAAAACTCATTTATTTTCTCAGTGGATAAAGTTCCATCTATACTTTAAAGTGACAAATAAGTGTATCTAAGTATTTGCTACAAAAATACACACATAAAAATATGCTATATCTCATTTTCTGACACCTTTTACCTAATAGATCAGCATATTTGGAATACTATATTTTTTTATAAGCTTGCTGACTCTGTTCAGTAATTTTCCCTAGGTAAATAGCAGTCCTCCATCCTGAATGAAAGATTTCATAGTTAGTGTTCCACTAAGAACAATTACAAATATTGTAGGATTAAATATTTGCTTTTATAAAATTGACTATGAGAGCATTCTGTGGTTAGTAAGCTACTAAAAGAAAACATCCTTATTAACCCCTTTGAATTGTATAAATCCCAGCATTTTGTATTAAAAATATCTATATACTATGGATGGATAAATGGCTGACTAATGTATTGACAGGGTACTTACCCACAAATGTAAATCCATATATTAAAACTTTTAAAACGGTAGCTTCTAATTTTCAAATAAAGAAGTGGCACAGAGACACAGTTGGATTTCATAGATAGCATTGGTGTGGACTTCTTGACAACCTGGACTGAAGGAGGGCATAGGATTTAGAGATCAAGAGAAGGAAAAATGGCTGCCAGGTTTCAGCTTCCGTGAGTAAGTTCATTAATAGGAGTACAATATGAGACATTGTATAGGCAGTAGGATGAAAACATTTGGGGTAAAAAATGAATTCAATTTGTGACTTTTCAAATTAATTTGAGGAACATACTTAATAGAGATGTCCAGTGGACAATAGGCTAGATGGATCCCAGTCTCAGTTGAGAGTTCTGGACCAGATAACATATATCTAGGGAAGGCCAGCCAAACTGTGGTTGTTCACACCACAGAAAGGACACAAAACTCAGTTGGGCCAAGGATCTACCCTAGAGAATTGGGTTGGGCAAAGAAAAGAAGCCCATGAAAGATTCAGAGAAGTCGGACTAGAGGACAACCTTGAGAAAGTGGTTGCCAGGATTTCAAGCATAAAGGGAGTATTCAGAAGAGAGAGGTGACAGCTGTGCCAAACTCTACAGAGATCAGACAAAATGTAAAATGAAAATTTGTCATTAATCATTAAAAGCTATTGGTGAAGCTCTGAAAAGCAGTCATGGTTTACCAATGTGTGATAGAAACCAGTTTTAGTGGGTTGAGGGAGAATAAAAATGAAGGCATGAAAACCAGTAAAGAGGGGCATTATGTCTTGTTCCTGCTTTTGAACATATTATTTTCTCTACTTAAAACATGGCATTTTTCTTCTCATTTCTCTGTTTCACCTCATATTCACTGTTTCAATGCTTCTCTAAGTAAATGCAATTGGTCAGTGCCCTGAATCTCTATAGCACCATAGTTCAAGTAGTTTAATGCTTTACTGAAAACACTTCAGTCTATGTTCATTGAAATCATGGGAGATGAAGCTCTTTTAGAGCTAGTTATGTCTGTGATTGGTCCTGTCCTGTTGAAGAAGGGCATTTCCCTTTTTGTGGAATGGCGGGTGTAAACTGAAACAGATTTGAAGGCATCTATGTTAGGCTTAATGAAAAATCTAACTTCTATAATGTTGAGAACAATTAACCTCAAAGTAGTAAGGGAAATAGTAGATGATAAATTTATATCAAATATGAAAATATTTTTCCAGTTTTTGAGGAGAAACGAGTTTCCTGAATCTATATAGATTAATTTTTTAAAATTAAGTTTTATGCTTCGAATGGATAGATGCAGTTCTTCATGACTTTTCATTTTTGTCAGTTCTTTTCAATGAGAAACTTTGACCACAGAACTTGATGATAAAAATGTCATCTATTTATTTAATAATCATTTAACAGTTTTTCAGAGTTGAAGTTATTAAATAATTTGTCTTCTTTAGTTGACCACTTGTAATTAAACTCTTATAACAATAGGTATGAATTTTGGATGTAATCAAGGTGTTTCTTGTTAAATCTTAAAAAATAATGACCTTTGGTTTATAGAGCCCATATACACAGTTGGAACAGTTATCCAGAGTCAATGTGAAGCCCATACAAGGTACATCAAGCACAAAGAAACAAAAATATTCAGTGTATGTGAACAAATTTTAGAACAAGTACCTGAAGAGTTACCTGTCAAAAGTCACACTTGAACTTTCTTGCCCACTCCCAGTACCTTGGGCTGAGTGGTACGCTCCATGAGCACCCACTGGAAATTCCATAGGCCCCTCTGTAATGGATAGTGTATGTTGTCTACCTGGCTGCTGAGTTAGATCACCTTGTGGTTGATCTCAATACCTTATATATGAGCATTGAGCACTCATTATCCTTCTTCAGTGTGCTCAGTACCTACAAGAGAATGACTCCATATCACTCAAATTTCCTTAGAGAAACCAGTGACAAATATACTTTAATCTAGTTACAAATAGGATAAAGATGCTCTGTCTCCCACCTGTTCATCACAAGGACTAGAGCTAATATTTCATGACATATTTATTTACTATAAACTTATAAACAATAAGTAAAATATTTTATTTATTGAAGAAGGAAAGGTATGGAAGTGAGGAGAGGAGAGGAAAAGTAGAGAACATGGGAGGACTTGGGAGCTTTTCTGCAGAGACTAGAAATTTAAGGAGTGATAACCATTGTCAATCACAGTTGAGAAGTACAAAGTTTTGCATTATTATTGAGCATATACAATACCAAGATGCTGTGTTTTAGGGAAAGATGCCAAAATGTATGTAAATATTTGTTTGAAGACATACATGTCACAATAACTATAATACAAAATAAAGTATAGTAAACCTAATGAAGGTTAAAACTCAGTGTTATGAATTTAAGATTGACTAATCTAGACCCATAGGAATTAAGGGATCTCAAATATGTAACCAATATATAATATGAAAAATGGTTTCAATTTTTATCATTTCTTCATATTTTACACAGAAATATCAAAGCAGTTTGCAAACTTGGAGGGACCGGGAATAGAATTTAGGGGTACTTTACCACTGAGCTATAATATCCAGCCTTCTTAAAAACCTTTTGAAATTTTGAGACAGGGTCTCACTAAATTGCTGAGTTTGACCTTGAACATGCTATCCTCCTGCCTTAGCCTCCCAAGTACCTGGGATTACAGATATAATATGCACCACTGCACCCAGCAGAATTTGTAAATTTTTAAACAGCCAACAATTTTGGTTATGAAAGATAAATGACAAAGACTAAAGAAGCAATACCTGAAAATGAAAATACTTTTGATTCAGAAAAAGTATTTTAATCATTTTCACTAATTTGCTTATACTCTGGATGTAACAAGAGACATCTAAACTATGAAACAATTATTATTTTATTGTCTTGTAAAAACATACAAAGATTAAGATTGTTCAATAATTTGGATATTCTGAAGAATTCTAAAAAAGATGTACATTGTATCAGAATTGACATATTACCTTATATTAATATGTGTTCACTACAATACTAAATGTTATTTTCAGAGAAGGATTATACCAAGTTGTAATCTCTGCATGAAAAAATATGAACTTTACTCAAAGCTCTTCATATTTAAGTAAAGGAAAACTCAAACCACATATGCTCTTACACTCGTCTCTAAAGGAGTGTTGCAATGACATCACCATTTTCAGCAGAAGGTCACAGTAGCTGGTCATGGAATAATTCTGTTACTATTATATAAAAGAGTGTGTTAACAGATTTCTTAATGTCTTGTCACAAACAATAATTTGAAATGTTAGGTAATATTTTATATAGTGATTCTTGTTGATGAATACATTTTAATAGTTTACATTAAATACTTCATACACTTTTATAGTACGATTTAATACTCACAAAACTATTTCTATTTCCGACACTAATATTAATTTTATAACCTTTTGTTAAGACAAGAAAAATAAAAGGTAAATTAATCATACAAAACTATTTTATCAGATTACTCATTTAATTTATAATTAAATCATAAATGCTGAGAAGGAAAAGGTCTTTTGGTGGTGTTATTGGATCCAGCCTAGGGTCTCAGTCTTGCTAGGCAAGTACTCTATCACTGTACCACATCCCTAACTCTAGATTAAATATTTAAATCATTTCATAACAATAAGCAATGCTTGATATGTTCCAAACTATCTGCTTTTATAATTAAAGATCTGTGCTTCTATTGAAAAATAAGGTTATATATTTTGTAACTTAATTTCATTTTTTTCTTAAATATGTAACAAATCTTAAATCATTTTTTGAGATTTAAAATCCATTATTATGTAATTTTTCATGTATAATATTGACAATTTTAAATACACTAAAAAATCTCATCTGTATTTTTCATGTAATTTTTATTTTAGAGTAGTTTTAGCTTTACAAAAATATTGTATAGTACAATTTCCATAAACATTATACCCAACTTCCTTCATTATTAACTTCTTGCATTAGTTATAGTACACTGTATTCTAGCTTAGGGTTATTTATATTTGTTATCTTCAGTAGGAATTTGTGAAGGTAAAATAGAGGAGGTGGGGGGAAGGAAAGAGGCAAGAGAGCAAAATATAAAAATATATTGAATGATATGATATTATATTTATATGCAATTCATAAGAAGAGTTATAAAAAATATTCATCAAAGCATTGATTGTTACCTCCAAAATAGTCAATTTTAGAAGATTTTAACCACTATTTTCTTTCATATGCTATGTAAATTATTTACAAAAAAGCATATTGTGGTTGTAATTTTTAAAAGATAATTATATTTAATTTGTATGTTATAAAAATAATTAATAAATTTAAATTCACTTTACAATTTTAAGAGCTTGTTTTTCAGGGTTTTTTATTATTTGTTGATTATATGCTAATATATGTTTTGTAATGAAAAAAATAAAATAAAATTTTGGGGGGGTTCTTCTGAACGTTTATTGACATTGTATATTTCTATAATGTTTTTTCTACTATTAAACAGCTAGTTTCCATTTTTCATAATGCAGTAGACATTTCCATAATGTAGGCTTCATACTGACCTTTCCCTCAATAATTGTGTATCACAGAAAAGATAAATTGTGAATCATGGAAAAGATAGTTAAATATTTATTCTTTTCAAAGTTTGAAGCCAATTGAGTGTTTTTGTTTTTGTTTTTTTTCTAGCTTAGGTGCACTGCCACTGACAAATTAACTTGCCTTTTACAGTGTATTTCAATATCATACTTCTTATTATTTCATGGAGAAAATAAGCTAAAAGACATTTTCAAATTTTGATGTCTGTAGCCAGAGTACAGGACGGTATAATGTTTCAAAAGCACTATCTTTGGGATTCAAAGTTGCACAGGAAATAATTCTTATTTTTTGTCATATTCTAGTTCTCTACTTTAACATGTTGCATAGAGTTTTATACTAATGTACAAATGATGTCACTACAGTCATGATTCTGATTGCTAATATTTTATCTGTTTTCTTTAAAATTTTGTTCCAATGTAATCCTATTGGCAATGGTACTTCATCTATTTTAGTTGCAAAATGTTATGTAAAGGCTTAAAGTGATGGTTTCTGTATTTGGGGAGTCGGAAAGAATTATTACTATGACACCAGTTCAGATCTATGTTGGATTTTAAGGCCTGTGTTATCTCATCTAGCACTAGAATACAAAACACTGCAATATAAAAATGATTTAAAGTAATTAACTAAGTGATAGGGGTCCACAGTGTCTATGCTGTGCCATTCCATCTTAAAATCTGACACCTTTACATGAACATGATGATGGGTTTACTGAGCTGTTTCAGTCCCACAGTGACCGAAGCTCAACCACTGGGGAGATAAATGCTTTTCAATTATTCAAGGATTCACTGGGGACCCTATGGAGCAGAGAACAATTAAGGAATAGATAAATCTAAAGCACAGAATACAGAACACTAGGAATCAAGGATAAAAATAACAGCATGTTGATAAATGCTAAGCACTAAGACTCTTTCCATTTTACCCCAGTCTGGTTATCCGTTCTCACTTAAAATGAGATCTGCTAATTCCTACATGGAGACTTTGAAGTCACCAACTACAATGCTAAGTGTTCATTACTTTCATCAATTCCTTTAGGCCAGAGATATATAAACTAAATTCTCTAAACCAATGAAGCCCCTATGAATACCTAAGCAATGACAGATCAGCATGGTTATTTTATTTATGCATGCTGACCCATAGATATAATAATATTTAATCTTGGAAATGCAAAAAGGTAACCCATAACTGACTATTCTTATAAATAAATACTCTCACTTTTGCATATTTTTTCAGTCTTTCTATATAATTCTGAAACTAAAAACACTTTATTCATTATCATTTAAAATATTTTGTCAGTATTTTGAATTTCTCTGGATTTTCCTTTGGGTTGGTATTGGTTAGGTGAATGGACTCTAAAGAGAGGAACTTAAGAACGTGGCAAAGCATCTAGAAATCAATCAGAGAAAGCCTACACTGCACACCTGAACATACCTTCTTATTCAGTTAAAGTTTCAGAACTCTGGCTTTTTTGATGTAGGTAAATGGGAAAAAATGGGACCATTTTTATAGCTAATGAAATTATTTAAGGAACTATTTTTCCCTTAAGAAATAGCTAAACATCTTGAGATCAATATTCACCAATCCATCCTGAATAACTTCTTTGCCTATTCTCATTGCTTTTCTTCAACTAATTCTACAAAACAATTATCAATTAAGTGACTATGTAAAATAAAATAGAAACAATATAATATTCACTAAGACATATGAATATAAGTGATTACTAAATTTAGTGACCTTTATGAAGGAAAGATATGTAGTGGAAGGATGTGTGTGTGTGTGCGTGCGTGCACACACTTTTAATAATTTTCTAGTGTAAATTCAATTAGTCATGCTTAATATTGCCTTATATGAGTATATAGATTGTATAAATGCACCAGGAATCCAGTTTTCAAAAAAACAAAAAATAAAAACTCTCTTCTTGAATAAAATGCCACAAGACTCTCTTAAATCCAGAGGAAAATTATTATGTTAACACTCACTCTTCATTGGAGTGTCACTCTTTTTCCATTCTTAAAAATAAAAATGTTTCCTGAGTCCATATTTTATCTTTTCAGTGTTTTTAAAATGCCATTTTATCATAACATAATGCATTTTTAATTGACAATGGTAACAAAAAGTATAGTTTATGACTAAATTTTTATAAAATATTATAAAATAATTTATTATTATTATTATTATTATTATTATTATTATTATTATTATTAAGACTTCCATCTATTCTAAACACTATGTGTTATTAATGCCTTTGTGTCCTGTATGTCCCTTCACCATGGCAACAACAAATATATTGATCCTGGTCCTTATAGGATCATTTGAAAGGAAGTTCTAACACTTTGTAGTCTGTCTTCCTCAAAGCGTCTTCAGAAGATTGCTTCATAAAGGCAACGGGGAAAGGTGAAGTAGGGAGTTTAAATTATAGCACTCTGGTATAAGCAGTAGCAAAAGAAAAAAGTGTTAAATAAATTCTACTTTTATAGGATGTCAGGTTTATTTTCTTCAAGTCTCAGATCAGTTTTTGAATCCTCAATATTTTTAAGGCTACATTATTATTTTTAAAGCTCAATATTTTATATTTGTGAAACACAAACAGGACATTTTTATTGAGCTAAGTAAGAAATAGTAAATGCAGATTATGCATTTTATCTAAGAAAAAAGGAAAGCTGTTAGATATTGTAGAGTTAAACTAATATTTCTGCAAAATTAGCATTATTTAGACTACCTAGTAAATATAATTCATTTACAGATTGTTAAAATTATCATATAAATTTAAAAAAATTCCTGCTTTATGCTATGTATTATATATATATATATATATATATATATATATATATATATATATATGATATATGTAGATGAGTGGATACTTGCTGATGAAATATATATATATATATATATATATATATATATATTTCAAATATGTAGATGAATAGATAACTTTGTGGCATATGCTTACACGAAGTGCCCCTATATAGAACTAAGTGAATATTGATTATATAATGGAAGGAAAAAAAAGATGGTATAAAGAGTAAAAGTAGTAAGTGCAAAGGAACTGAGTTGGGTGGAAACTTTCATCAACTTGGGAAGGTAACTTGATGAAACTAAACTAAGGCCCATTTAGCTAAACCCACCCTATAAAAGACCTAAGTGATCTAAGTTTGGATGCTGCATGGGTATAGACTTATCATATATCACTTCGTGTTCCATATTAAGCTTTAATCCTTAGGTCAATAAAGGATGTCTAAAAGGCATTCATCACAATTTCAACAGAATCTTGTTTGTAATTATAAAAAGTCACTCTGACTGCAATATGGACAGCATACTAGAGCAGAGGATAATGTGGGTATAGAGAGACTATTACAATGCTATTATATTTGTGAAGGTGAAAAAATGATGTTTTAGGAGAGAGTAGTACTTTTGACTGATATTTAGAAGGCAAAATTCATTGGGTGATTGCATTGCATATAGAGACTGCACCCAAGGTATCACAGGTGCCTCAGTGCCAATCTTGTCCAACTGGTTGGTACCAAACCTTGAGATTGAAAACACGTAAACCTCAATGATAGGAAATCCTGTTTTTCTGTTTCTGTTGATTGTTTCAACATTAAAGGCAAATTGTAGTAGGTGACAACAAATAAGTAACACTTGAGGGCAAACATTTTGTATACTGCCCTAATTTCTGGTTCATCTTTATTTGCAATTTCTTTTCTTTCTTTTTTTCTTTTTTTTTTTTTTTGCTATGGAGAATTTAACCTAGGGGCACTCCACCATTGAGCCACAGTTACAGCCCTTTTTAATATTTCATTTAGAGACAGGATCTCTCTGAGTTACTTAGGGCCTCGCTAAGTTGTTAAGTCTGGCTTTGAACTCACCATCCACTTTCCTCAGCCTCCAGAGCCCTTGGGATTGCAGACATGTGCCACCACTGTGCCTAGCTCCATATTTGCAAATTTTGATTTTACTTGTCTCATTTTTATTAAATGTTTTCAGGAAAATATGTCTTTCTGAATGGTTGGTACTCTTGCAAGACATCTTAATTATTTTTAAAACAAAATGAAGCATGAAATATTGAAACAAATGCAATCTCAAAATTGTAATAAATTTGTTGATTTTTTTCCAACAGGATGGTTGCAGATAAAGTAGAATATTTATTGGAATATTGGTAGATAATGGGGATAACCAAAATACTTATGAAGCAACTAGCACAATTACCACTACCCTCACCTTATGTCTATTTTAAAAAACACTCTTCCAATTAGATTGCTATTGTTGCATTATCAGGAAAGACCAAAGCTTATTTTAATTTAAAAAAACAGTTAGT
Organism: Marmota monax; assembly: GCF_021218885.2. Classification (NCBI taxonomy): domain Eukaryota; kingdom Metazoa; phylum Chordata; class Mammalia; order Rodentia; family Sciuridae; genus Marmota; species Marmota monax. Next base: position 8,140,528 of record NW_026692132.1, read on the forward strand.
AAGCATTTATTCTATGATATTGGCTTCATTGACACCAATAACTTAAAAATTAATAAAATATAGCCTTATTCTTTAGATAATATTGTAATACACATAGAGAAATTTTGGAAAATAATTTTGTAAACACCAATAGTAATCACTATCAGTAATAGTAGTAGCAACATTTTCCTACCATGATATACCATGATATATATATGATATATATTGGTAAAACATTGTAAAGTTGGCTAAAAATAAGCACAATTGCTAAAACCTGCTAAGAGCCAAGTATATGATGCATGGCATTTTTGGTAGAAAGGTGACGCCAACTAGCCATTGAGATGATATGATTATGTTAAGATTTGCATTCATATGGATATTGGACTCCTGCTGTTCACCTAGGCCGGCTATGGGACTCCTGGAGGGTTCCCATTGGTTGGGGAAGTACAGTAGGAGGGAGTTCCGGGGGAGGAGCTCTCTGTGGGTCCGGGAGGAGGCCACGTGGGTGGAAAAAATCTTCCCGGGCGGTACCGGACATTACATTGGCGGCAGTTTCAAAAAATAAACTTTGTTCCTGCTTGAGTGGCTCTTGATTTTGTGCCCAGCCAGACTGCGGCAAAAACCTATAATGTTCATATCATTAATGACCCAAGGAAGTGCAAATCCAAACTTCAATGAGATATTATCTCATACTTGTTAAGATAACCATTGTCAAAAGACAAAAGATAGTATTTGTGTAGTGTGAAGGTAAAGAAACCCTTATATATTGTTAAACAAAATGCAAATTGTTCAGTTTGGCCATTGTGGAGAACAGTATGGAAGACCCTCAAAAAATTAAACAATAGATCTACCACATGAGCCAAAAATATTTTTGTTGGGTACATACCCACAGAAAACAAAATTGGAACCCCATAGAGATGTCTGTGCTCTCATGTTCTTTGAAGACTTTTTTCACAGAAAATAAGACATGTAAACAACCTAAGAGATTTTTTTAACAGATAAATTGTGTGATGTGTGTGTGTGTGTGTGTGTGTGTGTGTATTGGAATACTATATATGGTGTCATGTATATAACTCAGAAGTAGCCACTGTGACATGAGTACATTATATTAAGTAAAATAAGCCAGATTCAGAAAGAAACATACTGTAAGACTTCAAGAATACAAGTATATATATAATATATATATATACATATATATATTATATATATATTACTAATATTAATATATATATTAATATTAGTAAGTTGCTTATAGCCTCTTTAAGTTGCTGGGGCTGGCCTTGAACTTGCAATCCTCCTGCCTCAACCTCCTGAGCCACTGAGATTACTGGCATGTGCCGCCATGTCTGGCTATGTGGAATCTTAAATATCAAAAAGAGTAAAATAAATAGAATCATAGTGTTAGTTACCAAATATAGGCAGGAGAAGGAAATAGGCAAAGTATACAAATTTGCAAAAAGGTAGAATGGATAAATTTAGAGGTGGAATGTACAACATGAGGACTATAGTTAACAATAATATATATTAATGAAAATTTGCTGAGCTGGGCTGGGGATGTGGCTCAAGTGGTAGCGCGCTCGTCTAGCGTTCATGAGGCACTGGGTTCGATTCTCAGCACCACATAAATGTGAAATAAAGATACTGTGTCCACTTAAAAAAAAACTAAAGAAATAAATATTTAAAAAAATATTAAAAAAAAAGAAAATTTGCTGAGAGAAGAGATTTTAGGTTCTCTACACCAAAAGGGCAACTACAGAAACTGATGGATATGTTAATTTGTCTACAGTAATTGTTTCACTAGTTATGTGTCTATCAAAACATCATGTACAACTTATACGATAAAAATAAAATAGTCTTTGTGGCTACATTAAATGAATGCTGTGTTTGGTTTTGGACCCCATGTTTTGAGATGCATGTAGATAATCTAGATATGTTCAGAAGAGAGCAACTGAGATAATTATTTGTCTAGAAGCAGAAACAACTGTAGAACAGATACAGACTGAGTGATGTTTAGTCTACAAAAATGATGGCTAGCAAAGAGGAGACACAGATGATTTAAATTGGCTATCAGAAGAAAGTGAATGTTTATTGAACAACCCCACTGCATTCTAGGAAAAATATCAGTTTTTCAAATGCTTTAGGAAGACAGCTTTCACTGAATATAGGAAAGTCATTTCTACTTTCAAAGCCATCCAAAGAAAATGTGTCCTGCCTTGAGGACTACAGACCCTTCAGTGACCTGAGATACTTAAAAATAGGCTGATGCTTATTTGGCATTGTTTAGTAGAATTTAAATATTAGAAGAAAGTTCTCATATTACTCCATTTTGCTTCCTAAAATGAGACTTGTTATCATTAATCTTTATAATATCTTTAAAATTTTTCTATTTTGTCTATGTGTTCTTATTAAAATTTTAACAATCTAAAGGTCAGTAAATACATTCATAATTAAAAGATCATACCTGTCTAGGACACATTATATTGCCAGATATATGTTTATTTGCATATATCATTAAAGATTTATTTGCAAATTTACTGCCCTGAATTTTCAGTTGATCAATAAAATCAAGTAAAACAAATCAATACTGAAAAGTAGGTCCAATTTGAAAATTTCATTAATGTTAAGGCTACTTCAGAAGATTATTTACTTCAAAAAAAAAAGATTTCCTTCAAAACTATTTTACAAAGGATTAGGATCAAATGCCTCATGATATTTGACATGCTTTCTTCCAGCCTACTGTTTGTGAAGTTACTAGTGTTTGCTTTCTTGATTGTCATTTTGATTTTCAAAAGTTTTAAAACAAAGTAATTCAAGGAGTTAAACATTTATATAAATAGTTGTAGAAATAGATTAATGGTTAGAATCCTTATTTTTTCTCATCCATACTTTTCTCCTTGGTGAGCATCTTAATGAGGTCAAAGATGATAAAGATTTAGATTTACTGAATTAAGCACACAAGATGATTTCACCCATAAGGCCACAAGACAGCCCTGAATCAACTCTAAGATAATTAATTTAAATATGCAAATATATTATATATGGCATTCTTCTTATGCAAATATATATTATATATGGCATTTAAAAAATTTATTTACATATGAGATTGTAAAAAAACATAATTTATCCTCTTTCTATTCATGGACTATGTGCTAAAATTGTCACTCAGTAATAGAAACTACAGTATATTTATGTCATGCTAACACCTAGCTCCTATTATTGATGTTTTTACCTTACAGATTTTCATTTAATTCAATTTGTTGAAAAATATAACTAATAAATTAATGTTTTTAGTAGGAATATACATACATGCTAGTAATTTTTCACTTTTGTAATGGGATATATATATATATATATATATATATATATATATATATATATATATATATATATAAGACAGTGTGACAGAGTCTGATTGTAATGATAGAATATGATTTCATTAAATCTAAGATAATAATTTGTTGTTTCAATAAGTCAATCAAAATACTTATTAAGCGTCTATTATAATCAGTTCTTAAAATTCTACAATACATTTCCTGACAGTGTTATTTCACTTTGGAAACACGTTCAGGAAATACCATCATATGAATTATGGAAAATTAAAATGTTCCATATCATCAGCATAGTACAGATGAGATCAGTTTATCATATTCAAGGCAACCCTCTTAAGATACAACTTATCTGGGATATATTTTTGTAACTGTAAGATAATAACTTGAAATATATAAAAAGTTTTTATTGAGAATATGATCATATTATACCAATAATATATACATAATTAATACAAGTAGATACAAATACATTCAAGTGCTTCACTACATCAGTAATAAAAGAAATGCAAATCAAACTTCCAATGTCTTCCTCATACTCATATAATTAGCACATATTTTAAATGTAGTGTTTGATACTGGTGATTTCATAATGAGATGAACCCATCATTAGAGAGCATATAACTATGATTACTTTGTGAAACAGGCAAATGGTTATGTTTATTTGTATAACTCTTATTCTACTTTATAGTAGACAAAAATAAGAAAGTTATTTAATTTATGTGTGGAAATGGTTTTCAGTGTTATTAGTGACAAATATACAGAAAAAAAACTCAAATGCTTAATGGTGATGGAAATTCTTATATACCAATTCAAATAAATATTATAAAGCCTTTGAAATAACATTTACAAAAATATTTAGTTATGAGAAAATGCTTATTACATAATGTTGAGTTTTTAAAAAGAAATCAATTCTGATAAATCAAATAAAAAATATAAGAGAAGGTAGATCAGAAATAAAGATGACAAAGCACTAAAAAGTTTGGCACTATGTGATAAGGTCATGGGCATATATTTTTCTGAGCCCTTAAATTTTTATGTCTTTTCCAACATTCTAAGATGAATATTATCCTATCAATCAAGAATGAAAATATAAGCAGATACTTTATATTCTGGTGATAACAAGCCTGCATGAAGAACTAGGTAATTTCCAAATTCAATCTAAAGACTGAAGTGTTTGTGTTTCATTGTCTAATCCAGACAACAGGGTTTTAAAATTCATATAATGGTTATGTGTGAAAGAAATCTTGGGAAGTACAAAAATAAACCCCTATAAATGTATCAGTTACAAATCAATTTCTGAGATATTAGATTGTTAAGAGATTGGAAGGAATCTGCATGAAATCTTGACAAACTTGATCCATCAAAAGAGGAAATATCACAATTTATTTGACACATTCCAGAAAGAAACTTTCTATTAAAATTCTAAATAATGTCATTACTTCTTAAGGTAATAACCCAATCTTCATAATCTGTCCTGAAGAAATAAATTTAGGTAAAGGTTTAGGATTTTTTTGTTTGTTTGTTTCATTTTGTTTTTGTACTGAGGATTGAACTCAGGGACACTTAACCACTGAGGCATGTCCCCAGCCCTTTTTTAGTATTTTAGAGACGGGGTCTCACTGAGTTTCTTTGGGCCTTGCTGAGACTGGCTTTGAACTCTGCCACCCTGCCTGGCAGGTTTAGATTTTAAAGTAATAATTGTCTTCTTGAAACTAAGGAAGTTTAGGAAACTTTCTCTTGTCTGATGATATTTTAGAAAAAAATAAACTATATTACATGAGCCCAAGTCTATACTATAGTTATTTTAATTATGTTTTAGAAACTATGCATATATTTATTAATTATGAATTATTTATATTATATATTAATAAATACTTAGAATGCAAGGTAAAATGCAGTAAAATTCCAAAACAGTAGATTCAAGATCCCAATGGGATAAAATTAATATGCTCATTTGTATATAAAAGGATGTGAAAGAAACACATGAGGATATTTCCAGTGATTATCTCTGGTTAATGAGATAATAGATTACCTTTTTCTTTACTAAGTGCAATCCACACTTTAAGGTTTTAAAACTTATTGTATCGTATCTATTTATTTATTTGGTAATCTGAGTACATATTTTAATAACTTTTATTCTTTTAGGACAGTTCCAAATGTACAGAAAAATTGCAAAGTGTGCAGAAGGTCCTCATATGTCACACTGGCAGTTCCTCCTATTGTTAGTATTTCATTTGTTGCAATTACCTACCTAATGCTGGTAGTTCATTACTAAGTAAGTCTGTAAATTATTCAGATATCTTTAGGTTTACCTAATATACTTCTTCTGTTCTAGAATCCTACTCAGGACACCATATTACTTTTAGTGTTTGTGTCACTTCGGGTCCCTTATACCTATGACAGTTTCTCAAACTCACCTTAATCTGATGACCTTGACAATCTTTCAATATTGGTCAGGAATTTTTCAGAATGCTCTCAGTTGTGACTGTCTGATATTATTTTTGTGATTAAACAGACATTATGAGTTTGGATGAAGAAGGCCACAGAGGGAAAGTGCTATTTTTAATCACATCATGTCAAGGGTGTGTACTAACAATATGATTTTATCACTGCTGATGTTGACCTTGATCATTTGGTGAGGTATCCTTGCTCAGGTTTCTCCACCATAAAGTTACTTCCCCCTCATCTCTGCTTGCCTCATTATCCTCCTTGGAAGAAAGACTGTATAGCCTACACTGAAGCAGGGGGAGATAAAGACCACCTGCTTGAGGGCAGAAGATCTACCTCTTAGCACTCTTCTGCATGGAAATTTTGTTTTTTGTGTTACTAAAAATATGGAATGGAATATAACACTAATTCAGTATTGAAATAAGATTAAATAATTTTCTGAGAGAATTATATTTTATTAAGTTCTGATAATTGCTTGCATAAAGTGTAATTTCAAGTACAAACATTTTTATTTTCTTTTGTTGTGGTGCTGGGATCGAGCCCAGGGCCTTGTGCATGCAAGGCAAGCACTCTACCAACTGAACTATATCGCCAGCCTCAAGTGCAAACATTTTGGTTAGAATTTTCTTTCTGGGGGAAAAGAATAAAATCTACTATGTTATACATTTAAAAAATTTTTTAGTGCTGGGTAAAATATACTTAGGGGAGAAAATAATTTTCCCATTTATATTTCATTTCTGAAATTTCTTTTACAATTGATATCAATAGCTTACAAGGAATACAAATGTTGGATTTCAAAAAAGGACTGGTACATACACAATTATAAGAGAAATTATGTATAATAAAATATTTATACTAAATAGATAATTTTGGTTATTCTTTATTAGATTAAAAGTAAGTTTATAATTTATTCTATATCATGAGTTCCACAATAAAAACTTCATATTCTTACAATATGACCAAGAAGAAGTCAAATTATTCTATTAAAGATCATACTAATCCCAAGTTACACATCACTATTAGAATTTATAACAGATGTAAGACAGTTTTAAAAAGAGGAAAACTAAAAACATTTAGATATTAACATACTCCTTACCCCATGCATTAGGTGGTAAAGATTTTATTTTTATACTGTCATTAATTCACATTTATTCAAAAGAGAATCATTGACAAAGAAAATTTAATGTGCAAATAAAATCTGTTTATATTCTAGAGGATCTGAAAAATATTATAATATAGACATTGGAAATCACATTATTACTAGCTTTTCTATTGATATGCAAATATTTTGCTCCTCATGGAAATCTTTCCTCTTTAGGGTTTCTTTACAGGAGTGCAAGTCCTAGAAGTAGGTTGTGTAGGTTGGAATCCCAATTTTTCTCCCTTAATGTGTGATCCTGGGCCAATTACAGATTTCTTAACCCCAAAGGGTTTCTTTTCTCTGTCATAACATGAAGATATTAGGAATACTCCTGTAATTATCTTATAATTGGAAATATATTTAAAGGTATTAAAATAGTTCCTAGCATATGTAGGAATCATTTGCCAAATGTTCCCTATTTGATTATGATTTTAATTATTCCTGTTATGGTTTAACCTATAGTCCAAAGGTGATGGATAGTGAAATGAAAAAAAGACTTCTTCAGAAAACTGTGGTCATATGAATGTGTATATTTTTAGTATAATTGTCATGGCTTTATAAACATACACATACATGTATACAAGCACATAAATACATATGGAAAGTTTTTATAATATAATGTACTAATATTTTAACAAATTTATTGAGGTTTAAGCCTGGATATTTTGTATCAGTGTTTCCCTAGACCTCCTTGGAGTTTTTTAGCATGATCTGAGTGATATTCTGTTATAAATATAATATCTTCTCAAAGACAGTATAAACTTTGAATCTTAAAATATTTCATATCCCTATATATTTAATACACTTATCTAGATATTTATTCTTCTGGCAGTATCCAGTAAATTAAATAGCAATCCTTAAATTGATTTTAGATAGTAATTTTTAAAAACCTAGGCTTAATCAAAGAGCTATTTTATCAATGTTTAAAATATCTCAATGTATCTTCTAAGGTAACAACTGGCATGTTTTATTCATTTATGATCTTCTTTTATTCTTACAGAGATTTTTTCTTTTCTCATTTCCTTAGATTACATGGAAAAAGAAAATTGATTATTACTCCTGAGTCATTTTCAAACTACTAGAAACTCATGGGCTTCTCTTTGGTTAAAATTAATTCAAGACATAAAACATGCAAATGGAAAGACAGACAATAAGCATTTCTATTAATATTTGGGTCTGTTTATGTATATATGTATGTATGTATGTATGTATGTATGTATGTCTATCTATCTATCTATCTATCCATCCATCCATCCCTCTATCTAGACATATTTTTATATACCATGCTATTTCAGGTAAAGATTAGTGCAGTGAGGAAAAAAATGGTTATGGCAAAATACTAATTTAATATAACAACACTTGCTGAAACCATTTTTTCCTGACCCAATTTCAGTTATCTATCTTCATTCACATACTCACTACCAAATGTTTTTGAGCATTTAATGTGTTTCAGGCATTCCGATATATAATAGTTGCATAATAGTGAGTAAGACAGACAAAATGCCTGCTCCCAAGTATCTTAAAATCTAGTAAAGCCAGGCATGGTGGTGCGTGACTGTAATCCTAGCAGATGAGAGGTTGAGATAGGAGGATCATGAGCTCAAAGCCAGCCTCAGCAACAGTGAGGCACTAAGCAAGTCACTAAGACCCTGTCTCTAAATAAAATACAAACTAGGGCTGGGGATGTAGCTCAGTGGTCGAGTGCTTCTGAGTTCAATCCCCAGTACCTCACCCCTCCAAAAAATGTAGTAAAACCCAGAAATTTAAAATATTGCTGAGCAAATATCATGTTATATAATAACATGTAATAAAAACACATGTATATAAATGTTATTTACATATTAAATATAGTAATCAATAATCATTAAGTCTTGTAAAAATGTTCAAATATAATTAGCTTCAAAAGTATTTGGGCTGTAAAAGGAAATGTTGCCCCAATTTGTAAACAGAGATCATTTCTAGGTTCAAAAGAACACTTAATATACATGGATTAAATATATTTTTTTACTTAAGTGCTCCCTAATTATATCTCACTTTGGGAATTGTCTCCTCTAGTCATCCAGGGATTTCTAATAGACTATGGTTAAAATGAGAAGAAAAAATTATTCAAAATATTAAAAACCCTTGTGACTCTCTACTCCTGATATTAATTCAAATCAAAATATGTTAAATATTTTAAAGTTTTATTTTAAACTTACCTATCCACCCACATCCCAACCATTATTTTTTTTTCTTTACTATTTCTGGTTTTCTAAAGAAAAATCAGGTTACTTTTAAAAAAATATTTTATTAATGCATTACAGATATACATAATATTGAGAGTTATTCGAGAATAATTATACAAGAATGGAATGTTATTTGTTCCATCGCAGTCCCTACTACTTCCTCTTTCCTTGCCTCCACGTCCCCCTGTTCCTGTTGTCTACTGTTATTCCTTTTATTTAACTATTTATTTTTTAATTGGCACTTTATAGTTATACATAGAGATGGAATTCACTGTGGTATATTCATATATGTACATAGCTTAATTTGGTCAACTTCCTACTGCAGATCTTCCCTTTTCCTGTCCCTCCTTACTCCCCATCTATCCTATTCCTCTGCTCCACCCATCTCACTTCTATTTTCATGGGAACCACATCCTCTGGCTACCCCCCTCCCCCTTACTTTTGCTCTAGTTTCCACATATGAGAGAAATCTTTCCATCCCTGACTTTCTGAGTCTGACTTATATCATTTAGAGTGATATTCTCTAGTTGTATCCATTTACCAGGACACACCACAATTCCAGATTATTAACTTCTATTTTTATTTTATTGTTAACAGGCAGAGGTTTCTCAAAATATTTGTAAGATTATCACAAATATGGTGAAGGATAGTTGAAAATGGAGTTTTGGTCCTATGGGGTGAAGAAAAATTCCAACTCTATTCAGCCCAGAATATTTAAAAATACTTGAATTGCAAATATCCTCTCAACAAAACTGTCTCTAAGGAGATCAGAGTGGGAGTCCATCCTACACTGCACCTACATTAAATAAAAGGGGCTGACATTTTCTCCAGTTCAGGATTTTATTGAACAAATGTGAAGTCAGGAACATAGAATGTTTATATTTCCTAAATTCTTGATCACTATATTATTTATTCCCAGTAACATCTCTAGATGTTACTAGTTTTATCCATAGTGAGCTTTCCCACAGATATGGTTAATATAAATAGTGTTTGGCTCTATAAAAAAAAATCTGGCCTGTATTTTGCCTTCAACAATATTACCTTTTTCTTCTTTATTTTTAGTCTTATTTGAAAACCTAACTACCATTCATCATATTCTTACATTAGGGAATATTTTTTATGTTCCAAACATTTGATTTTTAGTTATATTTAAGGTACAAAGTTTTGGTGCAATAATTAAAGATTATCTATAATAAAACCTACTCTCCAATCTCACACACACACACACACACACACACACACACTCACACACACACACATTTTTTGTTAAAAATGTAATTAAAGATTTTTTATGACCTCATAAACATATACATATTGCCATTGAGCATATTCATTACAAGAATTAAGAGACAAATGTTTTGTATGTTAAAGGCCAGCATGATCAAAGTCTGATAAAAATTATTTTGCTGACATTTTAAACTTCATACACCTAAAACATGTGTAAGACAAGAAGGGAGAACATGGAAATATTTCCCTATTGATCATAAACTCTTATATCAACACTCAATAACCTGAAGATCTAACTTTTAAATAAGTGTTCAAAACATATGTTGTTTGTTTGTTTGTTTGATACTGGGGATTGAACTCAGGAGCACTGGAACACTAAGCCACAATCCCAGTCCTATTTTGTATTTTATTTAGAGACAGGATCTCCTTGAGTTGCTTAGTGCTTCGTTTTTGCTGAGGATGGCTTTGAACTCAAAATCTTCCTGCCTCAGCCTTGAGAGCTGCTGGGATTATCGGCATGTGCCACTGCCCCTGGCTCCCCATATTTTTTTGCCTATTTAAATTTTGTTTTGGGGCTGGGGTTGTGGCTCAGTGGTGTAGCACTTGCCTAGCATGTGTGAGGCCCCGGGTTTGATTCTCAGGCACCACATATAAACAAAAAAATAAATAAATAAATTTTTGTTTTGTCTTTGTCATTGTTATTGATTGCAAGATGATTTTACATTATCTGAATACAACTTTTATAGTAAATATTTTGTCTGTGTCACATCTAAACATTTCCTTTTAAAGATTAGTAATTTTTAAATTTGCTGCAAGTTCTGGATTAAATTCCACTTGTGATGTTTTTCTCATTTTATGTATTTGTAGATTATATTTACCAATATTTGTGTTACATTTATGAGGTATATTTGCAGTTTTCTCCTTACAAACTTCTATTGAAGTTTTTCTTTTCAGGGTTTTATCATCTCCCAAGATGAGTTAGGAAGATTTTCTTTCTCCTCTATTTTCTGAAACCATTTTTATAAAATTGATATAATTTCTTCTACTAGTATTTGACCAAAATCTGTTTTGTGAAACCATGTGGACTTGTCCCTGGAAACTTTATAAATTGGGAATTCAATTTCATAAATACATGTAAGTTCATTCAGGTTTTCCATTTCCTCTTTTATCATTTTTAGTAGTTCGCATTTCTCGTTTTATCTAAGTGGCTGTATGCATTAGCACAAAATTAATCATAATTTTTTTTAAATTTTCCTTCTGTTGCTTCCAGTATTTGTGGTATATCTCCTTTTTATTTCTGTTGTTGGTAATTGATTTCTCTCCCTCCCTCCCTTCCTTTTTCTCTTTTATTTCTTTTTTGTCTTGCTAGATGTTTAGCAATTTTGCTCATCTTTTCAGACAATTGGCTTTCCTATTTTCCTCTATTGTTTTCTATTTCATGAATTCCAAAGTTCTCTCCTTTTTCCTCCCATTATTCCACTTCCTTTGGGTTTATTTTATTCTTCTCTTTGTAACTTCTTAAAATGGAAATTTACATAAGAGTTTTCCAGTCTCTCTTGTTTTCTAGTGTAATTATTTAAAGACATAAATTTATTTGTGAGTATTGCTTTAGATGGACTTCACAAATTACACATTGAATTTTTATTGTCATTTAATCTGCAATATTTTCTTATTTTCCTTGTGGTTTCTTTTTTGACTCCAGGAATATTTAGAAGTATGTTATTTAATTTTCAAATATTTTGCATTTTCTAGGTATCTTGTTATTGCTCAAAATTTTCATTCCAGTTAGTTGTGAAATATTCTTTAAGATTCCAATGCTTTGAACTTTATTGTCTTATTGATGGCATGGAACATAGTCTGTGTTGGTGACTGTTTCATAATGAAAATAATTAAAATTCTCAAGTGTTGTGTGTATTATTCTGTAGTTACCAATAACAATATATTTTTCAGGAGTGTTGATTTGATTTTTCAAAAAACTATTTTATCAGTTACTGAGAGTACAATGTTAAATATCCAACAAATAATTATTGTAGATTTTTTTATATCTCATAAAATATTTCCCTTAGTTATTTTTTTCATGCATTTTGAGGCTCTGTTATTTATGGCATATGCATTTATAATGGTTATATGTTCATATTAAATTGATTATTTAATCATTTTGTATTATCCTTTTTTACCTTTTTCTGATATTGATGCAGCTATATTAGCTCTGTTATGTTATGATTGATACACAAGGTGTGTGGTGGTCACCTTTTACTTTAAATTGTCCATATTATATTTGAAGTGCATTTCTTCTAGGCAGAATACTATTGGTCTTTACTCTCTTCTTCTTTTGACAATATGTACCTTTTAAATGTAATGTTTAACCTTTTATACTTAATATAATTATTGTTATTATGGGATTTAAATCTTCCAGTTTGTCTGTATTTTTTTGTTTTTCTCTTACAGCTCCTGCCTCTGAAAACTGTTTTTAGTTTTTTGCCTTCATTGAGAAAAGTTGAATATTTAAATCATTCTATTTTATTTTCTGTTTACTTTGTAATAAATTTTAAGCTTTCCTTTTTAAATTGACATGCAATTTACCACATAATTCCCCATTTCTAAGTAAAAAACTCACTGATTTGTTGTGCAGTTTTTGATTTGAGCTATCTGCATCTTAAACCAGTACAGAGGACATCCCTCAGCCCAGATGGGCTACTGCCTGATTGCAGTTAAACTAAACTTTCTTCCACAGCAGTAGACAACCAAGGCAAATGATAGATTTCTATAGTTTCTACTTTTCTTGGGAAAGTTATGAAATCAGTATGCTATTATGACTATTGGCTTCATGATATAGTATATACTGATACATCATAGTTTGTTCCTTCATCAACTGATAGACATTTAGCTCATTCACAATTTTTGTCATTCAGTAATAATTTGCTATATTATTTCATGAATAATATTGCATGCCAGTTTTGAGATAGACATATGTTTTCATCTTTATGGAGCAAGTTCATAGGGAGGAAATTGCAGGATAACACTAAATTTAATTTTGAAAAAACATTCTGGTTTTACATTACATTGGGGTAAATTTTGACATAATTATACAAGTGTTGACTATAATGTGTTCCATTGCAGTCCCCATTACTTTCTCTTTCCCTCCCCTAAACTTTTTCTGAAATGTATATTTAAGAATTTTTTCGGGGGGGGGGGTGGTGGTACTAGGGATTGAACTCAGGGGCACTCAACCACTGAGCCACATTCCTGGCCCTATTATGTATTTTATTTAGAGACAGGGTCTCACTGAGTTGCTTAGTGGCTTGCTGTTGCTGAGGCTGGATTTGAACTTGCTATTCTCCTGTCTCAGCCTCCTGAGCCACTGGTATTACAGGTATGCACCACTGTGCCCAGCCTACATTTGAGAATTTTTGTAGGTTGATGTAGTTTTTTCAGCAACAAAATTATGTAACTAGGAGTGCTTTTAATATCCTCTGTTTTCAAAGGTGAAGTGCCATTCTTCATTTTCTCTTGGAAAGGAAGAGTTTTCCAGTTTCTCTGTGTGCTTGCTAGTATTTGGTACTCTCATCCTTTTTATTGTACCAATTAAATATCAGTCATTGCAGTTTTTATTTATATTTCCTATATGACTAATGATGTTATGTTCATTTCTCTACCTATTAGTTACTTATATGTAGGATTTTTTGTAAAATAGATATTCAAATTATTTGTCAATTTTTAAATTTGTGTTGTTTTCTTCTTATTGACTTGTATCCTAGATACAAGTATTTTTAAAATATATGACTTGCAAGTGTTTTCTCCCCATCTGTTACTTATTTTTCATTTATTGAATTATGAATTTTAGGACCAAAAACTTAATTTTACTGAAAGTTCAATTAGACTTTTTAGTCATTAACAGATTGTGCTTTTTGTGTTATAATAATTATTTCTGAATCTAAAATCACAAATATTTTCTTCTAGACATTTTTATAATTTAAGCTGTTGGATGTAGGTGCATGTTCCATTTTGAGTTCAGTTTGTGAATAGTGTATGGTAATTTAAAAAGTTTGTCTGAAAATATACATTTGAGAATTTTTATAGGTGGATATATTTTTTCAGTGACAAAATTATGTACTTAGAAATTATGTACTTAGAAATTATGTAACTAGAAAAGTAATATTTACTCAAAAGTAATGTTTACATAATTTTGTGTTCAATTTTCTGAATCTACCTATTGTGTACTATTGGTGACCACCAATTATCACACACACACAAAAAAAGTGTAAATTTTTGAACAAATAGGTAATCACTGCCTGTAAGTATTTTATAGAAGACAACCAGAGAATCTTTGTGTGGTGGAAAACAATACACAATCAGTATTTATCTCATTAGAAATATTTGTTAAGATTCTCCTGTGTGCTTTATTGCATTAAAAATAAGTTAGAATGTCTTTATAGACAATACAAATATTGAATCAAAGAGTTTTCCAGTGTTTGCAGCAGAGATTGAAATGAAAAGTGCCTATAGTTCCTCTCCTCACCTTGACTATTTTTTTTTATTTCACTTAGAGAGCTGGCCCATCAATAGAGAAAATTAAATTTTCACCATAAATTTTTTTAATCAAATAAGTAATTTGTTGTTGATTAAATATTTCCCCATAAATCTTTCTTCTTGTACTCAGAGAGGTGAAGTTAACTTATCCATGATTGATGCCCTTCATGCTGGCTTCCCTGAGGAGTTAACCTCCTGTTCAGCAGGACCATTAGTGAGCTGAAATCGTGTCCATTAAAAGACACTAACTAGTGCTTAGATAATCATTCCTAATAGAATGATGAGGTGGTGGGAACAGGGCTTGAAACCACTGGTTCATTATATAACATGTCTACATCCACAGGCTTGGGACCCTGTCTATTTACCATCCCAGGGTTGATGCATGCACACTCAACAGAGGTCTCACTGGTCTGCCTTATTATACTGCAATTAATGTATGATGGACCCTTGTCCTTGATCATTGCCAGAGGAGGGCCTGATGCTTCTCCAAACATGAGTTTAATAAATTAAATTGTCTGAACACAAAGGTTCTTCTTTCAAAATCTGACATCCAGCTTTGCTAGACCCCATTCCATTACCCTAGAGTTGACTGTGCACCTGCCACTTCTCTTGCATTTATATTTTTATCTAAAAATATTGTTCTGAAATTGGTGAGTGTCAATTCATCCTGACATGCTTTGCAGGAACACACACACGCTCGCACACACACACACATTTGTTCTTATTATATTTCATTGTTAAAGCAAAATATAGTAAATAAAATAAGTAAAGGGCTATTATAAACACCTGTGCCTTCAACCAATTGTAAAGCAAAACTGCACATTGCATGGTTTTTCTAATACTTGTTTTCTGTTCCTTTAGTAATGTTTTATGTGAGATTTATGATGTTATTGGCTGAGAAAGAAAGGCATTATGTTTGCTGCTCTATTGTTTTCTATGTATTATTTCTACCATTTTTATTGCAGCAGAGAAAAAATGTAAATTGTGTTTTTCTAATGGTATGTGTCTTTCAATATTAAGTAATAAACCTCAAAAGAAGACTCAAGCACTTATTATTAAGTGCATTGAAACTTTATACAACACTGGACAGAATATTATATGACTTTAAGCACAAAAAATGTAGAGGTTTGTATTGTTTTAGAGTCTATTTACTTACAGTTAATACTTCAAGTAACTAAAACTCAGGGCATACTATGCACATTTTGCATTCTTAATGACAGAGGATGTGGATACTTATTTCATGCAAATATGCTAAAGTCTTACAATGCATCATCATCATCCTGTTCTGGAGCACAGCTCAGATCTTCCTTCCTGAGTTACACCTGATCTTATTCTCATTAAGGGTAAATCCTGAGAAGAATTAAGATTCTGAATTAAGATTCTCTTACAAAGAAAATGCCTAAGTGTATTCACTTCCAAATTTTACATAAGAGAATATTAATTCCATAAGGATAAGGAAGAGTTTCTTCTAATAGCAAAGGATAGTCGAAGGAATTTATGAAGTCCGAAGATCTCAGCTTCTATGTGTGCACAAGTACCTCCACTTGGCTTGGAGTCCCCAATCATTCCAGCTAGTATTTTCAATTTAGTGAAAGATATCTGGCAGGATGGGGCACTGAGCTGATATGACAATCCACAAATCTTAAATCAGTTTTTATTTGATCTGGAGGTATGTTTACCCAAATGAGTGATGACCATAGAAAGTCTCTAAAATCAATATGAATTGACCAGACAATTTCCTTCCCTAACTGGCTATGTACCACTGTTCACATCATTCGAGAACATTGTTGACTATGATTCTTGACACCATATGTAGAACTTTGAGATCTGAAGGCCATTGGTGTTATTTTAAGTGCAATTATAACAAGTATTCACATTACCTTATTTGATTTTAAAATTTAACGTTCAGTCCAAATATGTTATATCACTTAATCCTCATGGGTGTTCAATGAGGAAGATATTGTTATTCTGTATTTATAGGTGAGGGAAATTCCTGTCCAAGTTCACAGAGCTCAAAGGCAGGCCCCTTTATCCAAGCTTTTGCTTTCTCACCTATTTCATAGTTGTTTAATTGCTTTTAAAGTAGGATCAAGTGATGCCTGTGCATTGTGAGACATAGATTTATATGTGTCCCTGGGAATACTGCTTCAATTACTAGAGTGATTATTTCAAATAAATAGCTGCAGAGAAGGTAAGTGTATATTCTTTAGAATAGATAAGTGATTGATTTAGAAATTACTCATTTTGTTGCTGCAGCATTATGTGTAGTTTTGTGTCCCAAAACAGATTATGCAAGGTATCAATGACTCAGCTTTTCTCTTGAGTTATATATTTTTTGTAGGTCAAGCACTTTAAGAGATGCATATACATTTTCTATTCATACACCTTTGATTTTTGTGTCTTCAATAGCATTCTATTTTATGATAGGAGTGTTCCAGAATTGATATGTCATGGGATCATAAAATAAATAATCATTGTTTTTAGGTATTAATTGTTTAAATGAATGTATTATTACTTATTTTATCTAAAAACTAATGGAATTTTTTATATTTTATGTACAAGTGTATTTTTTCAGTTAACAAATCATTAAAACCTTCTTTTTCTTTCTCTCTTCTTTTTTTTTTCCCATGAACTTTTCCACAACAATCTTTTTAAATTCAGAGAAAGCCTTTGGGTGCAGCATTAGTCATTATATTTAAGTATGATAATTAGCTTACTTAATTTTGTTGGCAGATTTGCCTCTTAGGAAATCATTTATTTATTTGGCTAGTAGGTTTTGTAAACATCACTTAAAAAGTAAACAGCACTCAAAAAGATTGATTAATACATAATTTCAAATGCACACATAGGTATCTCTGAAATCTAATTTTAGGATCTTTATGTCCTAGTAGAATACAAAGTAAGTAATTCTAGTAGTTATTTTTCATCTCCTTATGCATTCCTCCTCATAAATTCTCTCCTAGGCTCAAGGAATGATGGACCCCAAAATGTATTGAGAAACAAAAGCAGATGCAAATGAACTCTCACATTTTTTCCCTAGTAAGAGTTCTTCCATTGACCGTGGAACAACCTGTAATTTTCAAAACCACAAGGAAAGATTGTTTTATGAAAAATTTTGCTGATGACCTGAGTTGTCCCTCAAGTGTTGGAGACCCTGAAAGTGCAAGGAAAAGGAAACAATTGGATTTGCACCTAGAGTTTCTCTAGGAATCTGGTGTGAATATGTAGAGATTCCCAAAGCAAGTGAAAGCATAATTAAAATCAGCCTCTTTACCTGAGTTAAATAAAATTTATAGGAGGCCATAGATTTTAGACCAAGCTCCTGAATAAAGCTACAAAGACAAAACTCAAATATAAAATGGAATCACTCATGTTGAACTACCACACCAACAAGCAGAGCCTAAGTTGTTTAACCTTCCAAGAAGTCAGGGGAAGGGGAGGGAAAAGTCAAATTCTCAAACAGGCCAGTATTTTTTTGATGTTAAGGACATCTCTGCTTTAGTCTTTACCAGGAGAAAGACTGGAAATGACCAATCCTTTTTGTTTTCTCTAGTCCTTTTCTGCCTATAAAGCCAAGCTCCATTGTTCAGTTAGTTGGAACACTCAATTCATAGAATGAAATGTTACCAAATTCTAAAGTTGCAAATAAAAGCCTATTAAGACCTTTAAGCTAAATTTGTTGTAATTTTGTGTTTTGACACCCGGATATTCTAAATATACTAATTGTACCTGTTTGTTCAACATGAATTACTTTCTTTGTCAGACAGATTAATTAATTCTATTTTCCCATTATCAAAAGTTCACCTGTTTCACTCAGTGAATTTCCATAAGCATGAATAAATTTTATATTTAGGAAAGAGAATGAAAGTTTTTAAATATTCCCACTGGAAAATTTATGATAGTTATACAAATAGACTTATCATAAAAGTTGGTCTTTGAGGGAAAACATTTCATGTCTTGTCCCTGCTTATATACATTTGTATTCAAAAGTCGTTTTACTCAGGAAAGTGTGTTACTTTTAAAAGAAACGGTTGTTGGAGATAAAGCAAATGCTGCTATTTGTGGGCTTCTTCTCTTCTGGTAGGTAATTACTAGGCTTCTGTGCTGCATCTTTAAAATTGGGCTCATGCATAACCTGTTCTGTAGTATCTTCCATGGTCATTTTTTTTTCCTTTATAATGTCCATGATTTCCAATTGCTACCCTTCAATTAATTTTAACATTGAAGGAGAAAAACTATTATATCAACCCCAAATTTAACTTGAGTGATTTTAGAAATGAGAGCTCCTCTATTCCAACCTGCACTGCTCTGCACTGGCTTCTTTACATGTCTTTCTTTATTTATTCATTTTGAATTAAGAGAGCATAGTTTTAATCACCAATTAATAAAATAGGTACTATTTTATCAATTAATTACCTCCACAGTGGATATTCAGATGTTTCCTGTGGAAGAAATAGAATATCGCATCTTTTCATGGTGGAGCATAATGATAGCTCTATGTTATTTTATATTTTTATATCAAATATCTTGACACAGACATGCCTTCATGGGTAACTTTCAAGTTTTTCCTTTTAATCTAATAAGATGCTTTCATAAGGAGATAATTTTACAAAAAGTTTTAAGTTGCCAATTTTGACATTCTCAAAAAATAAAATATTTAAAGCTAATATAATAAAATGTCTTTGGCCATTTTATTTTTAATATGTTTTTATGATTTAATATGGGATGATTTTAAGTTGGCCTGTGAACAAAGGTGCAGACATAAAGTATGGTTTTATAAAATTTATTAGAAAATAGGTGCTGTATTTTATGTTGAGGTTTAAGTTGCTGTAGAAAACTTGACCACTTTAAAAAGCAAGCTTTCATCAATGTACAGAGGCTGGAGGGAATAGTACACTTGTTTGATGCGGTGGATGATCTGATTTTCGATTTTCACTTGTGAAAGCTTAATTAGCAGAGAAGAGAAAAGAGAGAGGAGGGGACACTGGCAGAAGAAACTAGCAGATGTCCTAGTCCCTTCAATTGCCAGTTTAGCCTGGGGTCACCAAAGTGATGGCATGATAACATTCCACTTTTAAAATTAAATTCAAGATATTTGCCAGTGGCTTACATCAGGCTTAAAACCTGCTAGCAATGACTTTTTCCAGCAACATGTCAGAATAAATATTCTCTTTCTCTGATTAGGTATGAAACATAATCAGGCACAATCATTCAGCGCTAGGCTCTAGAATCTGCAGGAATTGACTTAAATAAGTTTCCTGTTGTCATGGGTATAATTCTAGAATGCAGCAAAGGCAAAGGATTGAGAAGTTAAATAGAACAGTTAAATAGAACAGTAGTTTCCTAAACATATTCTACAACATATCCCAGTTCATGATCTTATTAATACATTTTGGAGAAAGGCTTTTATGTTACATCAGTTTGAGGGACTTTTGCTTAAATTGTTACTGAAGTATCTGTTAAGATTTTTCTGTATAGCAGGAATTTTCTTTTTCTTTTTCAATATCCCAAGGTGTACAGATTTGATTAAATTACATTTGTCCTTGAGCTGCATCTCTTGTACATTCCTATTATTTATATGAAAGATTTCTTAATTTTTGGTCATCTGGAAAACCCTCACTCAGAGAGAAATTTTCTTAGGCTGTTGCTACCCATTGTAACCACCCTGGCAATAGACTCACGTTGAAGGCACCATGTATGGTCCAGGTGGATACTATTCCACCTAAATGCACTATTTTCCTCTGCTACTGTGAGTCCCAGACTACATTTACCAGGCTCCTTTAGTGCTTGTGGTGATGTAATTACATTCTTGTCCATGGAATATGAATGAAAAGGCAAGTGCCTCTACAAATGCTGAGCCTTAGGCATTAAACATGCCTCCTCCATGTACTCTTGTCTTCTGGCCAGCTGGAGGATGGCCATGGCTATGACCCACTTTGATTTTACAGACAAAAACAAAGCCCTCAGAAGCAGCAAAACAGCATGAAAACAACCTGAGTGCCTGAATGTCCCAACCAGCTGAGACCACTCACCTTGGAAAAGATGTTTGAAAGAGAAGTAAATCGTATGTTCTTTTGCCACTGTATTATTCAGTCTGTTTTCTTCAGTTCCTTTGTATTTATCTGACTACATCCACCACAGAATAACTACTACCTAGCATTTTATGAACATTTACCCCATGCAAGGTGGAATTATCATCTTGAATAACTGCATTCTGTGTGATCTATGCACATTATTTAATTTTTAAAGTAATACATTGACCTCTGTGTGTGTGTATTTATTTTTTCTGCAGATGAAGTAACCTAGGTACAAAGAATTTAAGTAGTTCATCTGATGTCCTTCAGCAAAGAAGTAACAGATGTAGAGTTGAAATCATTTAGTTTGGCTCTAAATCTAAACACTTTATATTGTCATTCTCTTGCAATCTTTGAACAAAAATATTTTTCTCATACTTATTGAATATTTGTCAACAAATCATTTCATACAATCATACATATTCAAGTCATGTAATTATAAATATCTTAGTATATCAATAGATCCACAAAAACATATTAATCACATTTTATTCAACATTTTAATAGCATTTGTATGAAGTTTCCAGAGTTTTTCAACTGTGAGAGATGCAGCTAACATATTCATAGTGCTTGGAATGAAAAGAAAACCAATGATGATTGCTTTTTTCCTTTTTTTACTATAAACAAAAATTAAAATATATTTTAAGAAGTTAATTCTCAAATAATAGAACTAACCAACTAATCATTTACAGGGATACATTACAGTTGGGCCAACACCAAAGAAAACCTGTCCAATGTAGAATTAAAAGGGAAAAATATCATTTTGAATTGTTTGGTGGAAAACTTGAGTGGCTTAAGGAAACACAAAATCTAATATTTATTTTCCAAATAAATTTTTAAATTTGCTTGTCAGTTTATTCTCTCTCTCTCACACACACGCACACATACACACACACACAAAGTTGGCTAGGATTCTATGATTCAGATACATTTGGAAAATAGTTTTGTGATACTGTTTGTTCCAATCAACAAATGGACTACAGAAAATTACTATTTTACAAAATAATATTATGCATTTTACCGTTTCTTAATTCATTTTTTGCTCTACTTTTTAGATACTTATTGCTTTTAGTGCTACAGTTAATATCAGTTTCCTATATCCTTATATATATTAAATATATGTTTGCATATATTTATGTATGCATTTAAGATATGTATGTGTGTGTGTGTGTATATATATACACACACACATTTGGCATATGGAAATAGAATTTACTTTGGAAAATATTGTACTTATACCTAATGAATTTGTTAAATGTGCTTATTCAATTTATTTTAATTGAAGATTATTTTTAATTTTCCAAATTTGGAATTTCTAAATGTTTGGAATCAGAATTATTAAATTTTCTAAGTTTGCAAGAAAATTGTGAATATTTATTATTTTGTTTCTTTTGTTCTTACACTTATATCTCTGCAGTGGGCAGACCACCTAGTACAATGCTGAGTACAAGCAATGATAACAGACGTTCCCATTTTCCTCGTCTGTAATGCAATATTTTATCAAAGAAAGAAAGAGAGAAAGAAAGAGACAAAGAAAGAAAGAAAGAAAGAGACAAAGAAAGAAAGAAAGAAAGAAAGAAAGAAAGAAAGAAAGAAAGAAAGAAAGAAAGAGAAAGAAAGAAAGAAAATTGCTGCAGGTATTTTGTTGTAGTTTACTTTTAACAGAATCCTCCTAATTCTATTTTTCAAAAACCATGAATAAATGCTGGAATTTATTTAATACTTTTCCACATTTATTAAACATCCTCATCTTCCTTTTTCATTCTATGAATGTGGTGATTTCTCTAAGACATTTATGTAATGTATTGTATTCCTGGAATCTTCCTCCCTTGAGTATGACATTGAGTATCTGTTTCATGCTTTGCTGAACATGGATTGCTGTTTCTTTGTTCAGGATAATTCCATGAGACAGGTTTTGTGAGAGAGATTGCCTGGTGATATCCCTTTTTCATACTGTTTTAGTCAGATTTTGATAAAAATTGTAGTTATTGTAAAAATAGAGGACTCTATATTTTGAAAGAATTTAGGTAATATTTTCCCTTTAAGTGTTTCTTACTATAATTGTTTGAAAGAATTAATGATGATGTTATCTGGAACTTAAAAAAATTTATGAAGTTTAAATTGAAAATTTGCTTCTTTCAAATAATTAAAACTTCATATTTTTTTAGTGCTGTCTTATTCTTTGTAAAATGTTCCCCCCCAAATTGTCCATTTAATTTAAATTTTCAAATCTTTTATGAGCATGTTCTATAATATTTTCTTATATACATCATAAAATTTGATCTGTACTTATGTTCTGCTTTCCTTTCCTGAAATTGACAAATTAGTCTTTCTCATTTTTTCTTTGTTACTATTATCAGGATTTTTTCAATTTTATCAATCTTTTCAAAGAACCAAATTCTGGCTTTGTCGATTTTTTTCTAACATTGGTTTCTATGTCATAAATAGCTCCATATTAAATTTGCTACTCTTTCTCTAAGTTCTTTCTTTGATTCTCTAAGTTCTTAAGATGGATATTTATTTATTTATTTATTTATTTATTTTTTAAATTTTTTATTGTTGGCTGTTCAAAACATTACATAGTTCTTGATATATCATATTTCACACTTTGATTCAAGTGGGTTATGAGCTCCCATTTTTACCCCAAGTACAGATTGCAGAATCACATCAGTTACACATCCATTGATTTACATATTGCCATACCAGTGTCTGTTGTGTTCTGCTGCCTTTCCTATCCTCTACTATCCCCCCTCCCCTCCCCTCCCCTCCCCTCTTCTCTCTCTGCCCCCTCTACTGACATTCATTTGTCCCCCTTGTATTATTTTTCCCTTTCCCCTCACTTCCTCTTGTATGTACTTTTGTATAACCCTGAGGGTCTCCTTCCATTTCCATGCAATTTCCCTTCTCTCTCCCTTTCCCTCCCACCTCTCATCCCTGTTTAATGTTAATCTTCTTCTCATGCTCTTCGACCCTACTCTGTTCTTAGTTACTCTCCTTATATCAAAGAAGACATTTGGCATTTGTTTTTTAGGGATTGGCTAGCTTCACTTAGCATAATCTGCTCTAATGCCATCCATTTCCCTGTAAATTCTATGATTTTGTCATTTTTTAATGCAGAGTAATACTCCATTGTGTATAAATGCCACATTTTTTTTTTATCCATTCATCTATTGAAGGGCATCTAGGTTGGTTCCACAGACTTGCTATTGTGAATTGTGCTGCTATGAACATCGATGTAGCAGTGTCCCTGTAGCATGCTCTTTTTAGGTCTTTAGGAAATAGACCGAGAAGGGGAATAGCTGGGTCAAATGGTGGCTCCATTCCCAGCTTTCCAAGAAATCTCCATACTGCTTTCCAAATTGGCTGCACCAATTTGCAGTCCCACCAGCAATGTACAAGTGTACCCTTTTCCCCACATCCTCGCCAGCACTTGTTGTTGTTTGACTTCATAATGGCTGCCAATCTTACTGGAGTGAGATGGTATCTTAGGGTGGTTTTGATTTGCATTTCTCTGACTGCTAGAGATGGTGAGCATTTTTTCATGTACTTGTTGATTGATTGTATGTCCTCCTCTGAGAAGTGTCTGTTCAGGTCCTTGGCCCATTTGTTGATTGGTTTGTTTGTTCTCTTATTGTCTAATTTTTAGAGTTCTTTGTATACTCTGGATATTAGGGCTCTATCTGAAGTGTGAGGAGTAAAGATTTGTTCCCAGGATGTAGGCTCTCTATTTACCTCTCTTATTGTTTCTTTTGCTGAGAAAAAACTTTTTAGTTTGAGTCAGTCCCATTTGTTGATTCTAGTTATTAACTTTTGTGCTATGGGTGTCCTATTGAGGAATTTGGAGCCCGACCCCACAGTATGTAGATCGTAGCCAACTTTTTCTTCTATCAGACGGCGTGTCTCTGATTTGATATCAAGCTCCTTGATCCATTTTGAATTAACTTTTGTGCATGGCGAGAGAAAGGGATTCAGTTTCATTTTGTTGCATATGGATTTCCAGTTTTCCCAGCACCATTTGTTGAAGATGCTATTAAGATGGATATTTAGATAATTGATTTTTCAGGTTTTCTGCTGTTGTTTGTTTTTCCTAATAAATGTTTTGAGGCAGAAAAATATACTTCTATGAACTGTTTCAACTGCATTTCACAAATTTTAGTATGGTATGTTTTCACATCATAAATACAAGTATTTACTCTTTCACAATGTTTCTCATTTGAGTAATAAGCTATTTGAAGTTGATTCTCTTTTAAACAGATTTTTAATTTTTATCCTTGTTATTGATTTATAGCTTAATTCTGTGTGATCAAAGGATATGTTTTTCTGAGACTTCTCTATGGCAGCATATATTCATTTTGCATAAATGTTTCACGTTTATGGAAATTGAAAAAGTGTATCATATAGTGGATTATGTAGTGGCTTATACATGGAAATTATGTTATATTAGCCATGATGTTCAAAGCATGTATATTTGTTGTCTACTTGTTCAATTAGTTCCTATGTACTGTGTGCTATAATGTCCAATTATGATTATTTAGTTACATCTCCTGTAAGTGTTTCACTTTTTGCTTCCTATGTGTTGAAGCTGTAGTAACAGAATCATGAACAATTAGGAAAGCTTTATTTTCCTTTGTTAAAACTTTAATATGATGGCCCTCTTTACTTCTTAGCTTAAATTGCATCAATATGTGTTAACTTATCTATTTTTATTTTCTTCAAGTTTGTGTTTGCAAGGTAGATCTTTTTCCACTCTTTTACATTTAATGTTTTTCTATTCTTACATTAAGATAATTTCTCATCTTCATTATGCACTCTTCAACCTTTGACTATTAATTGGGTTATTAACCTAATTTGTAGTCAATATAATTATTGAAACATTTGGAGTAAATCTTCTCTCATTATTTGTTTTTAATTTGTCCTACATTCCTTTCTTGGTTTTGACAATTTTGTTGAAATATAATTTAATATTAAAATTTCACCAATTTTATTGTCTATGATTGAGTGGTATATTTAGAATTGTGTTATGATCATGACAATGAAATTGTAGAACTTTTCACTACTCTTAAAAGAATTAGCTCACTCTAAATCCCTACATACCCAAACCTAGGCAACCATTAATATATTTTATGTCTCTGTTACCTATAACATTTCCAATAAGTGAAATAAAATAATATGTAATCTTTTTTGATTACCTTATTTCACTTAGCATGTTTTTAAAGTTCATTTATATTGTAACAAGTATCAGTACTTCTTTTTTACATGTGACTGAATAATATTTCATTGTGTGATTATAGCACACATTTTATTTATCCACTCCAGTTAATGGACCAGACATGAGCTTTTTCCACTTTTGACTATTATTTATCAAGTTGCTCTGAAGTTTGTTGGGTGTCTATTTTCATTTCTCTTGTGTATATATCTAGGAGTGGAATTGCAGTATCATGGTAATTCTGTATGTAATATTTTGAAGAGCTATAAACTTTTTCAAAGTGGCTATACCAGTTTGCATTCCTCTCAGCACTGCATGAGATTTCCAGTTTTTTCCACATCAACATGAACACTTGTCATTGTCGGTTTCTATTGCAGCCACTCTCCAGTATGTCATTGTGGATTTGATTTGCATGTCCTAAAGTTGAATGATGTTGGCATTGTTTCTGGTGCTTACTGGTCATTTGTACCTTCACTGGAAAAAAAAATCTTTTCAAATTCTTTACCCATTTCAAAATTTTTGGTTGTGCTTTTTTCAGTTGAGTTCTGAGCTTTTATATATTCTAGATACGTCACTTATGAGATCTATGATTTGCAAATATTTTATCTTACTTTTTGCATTGTCTTTTTAATATTTATTATTAGCAACAAATGTTTTAAATTTTGATTTAACACTGTTTATTATTTTGTCATCTGTGCTTTTTGCATTACAGCTAAGAAACTATTACTTAAACTAAGGTTATGAAGAAGACCCCCCTGTTTTCTTTTAAGAATACTGTACTTTTGACCCTTACATTTATATCTGATATCCATTTTGAGTTCTTGTATAAGGTATGAAGTATAGGTACAAATTCATTCCTTTGCATGCGGGTATCTAATCACTTTAATTCTTTTAAATGGCTTCCCTTAGTTCTTTGTTTATATTCATGAGAGCAGGTTTAAAATTTGTCTAAGGTAGTACAGTATCTCAACTTCCTCAGGGATAGTTTTTATTTAGTCTTTTATCTATATATACGAATTATACTTCCCGGTTTGTGTGTCTTCTATTTTTGTTAAAAAGTGAATATTTTGGATGATTTTGCCTGGCAATTCCAGAAATCAGAAATCAGATACTTTTCTAATTTCTTGTTTGCTAAGTAAATTTTCTGGACTGATTCTATAAGAACTGTATTTTCTTCAGTGTATATTTGGTTAGCTTAATAGTCAGCTAATGATAAGAGATTTTCTTAAATGTAATCAATAAGACTTTAATTCCTGTATCCAATGGGTTTTGTATTGTTTTGGAGCACAACATCAGCACTCAGTTTAAAACCCTGCTTTAGCTTTTCTTTCCCTCTTGCATAGGGTCTCTATTGCAGGCAGTGGTGACAGAGGGGAACATTGTGGTGTCTCTGGGCCTGCACAAAGCACTACACATTTCATTATCTTCTACATCCTGAGGAACATGTCAGAGCTTTTAAAGCCCCTAGTGGACATTTCATTCCACAAATCTCAAATCTTCCTTTTAGGGGTTCTCTTTGTTTGAAATTATATCATAGACTTACATAGCTGCAATATTAATTGTTGATATTTTTGAACAGCTGCTTTATAACAGGACATCCTTGGTGGAACAAGCTAAGTCAGGTCAAATGAAAACAAAACCTTGTGAATGGACCTTTCTCAGGGAGAAGAAATACATATCAAATAGTGACAATATTTAGGGTTGGGATCTTTTGAAAATCTCCAAAGCCAGTCTGCCCTTCCCTTAGCTATAAAGCTGCTGCTGTTTCTCACAGTTACGGGGGTAGGATTTCAGATTACTAAAGACCTAAAAGAGGAGGATGAAAGAACATTAAATTAAGATGCCACCAATCCTGCTGGATTCACTGAAATTGAGCAGTTTTTCTTGAACTACGATACTCAAATTGCAGCTAGTATTTGGTTAATTTCTGTTATAGTTATCTTTTGTGTCTCTGTGATCTGGCAAGAATGGCTTACAGAAATAAAAACTTAAAAGTTTATGTTGGTTCACTGATTCAGAGGTTCACCCAGGGTTGGCTAACTCTATTGCTCTGAGGTCAAGTGGGGCAGAATACCATGATGGAAGGGTATGGTGGAGAAAAGTAGCTCAAGAGATGGCAACCAGGAAGCAGAGAGTAAGCTCCATTTACCAGGGAGAAAATATAAACCTCCAAGTACACCCCACCCCCCGTGATCTACTTCTTCCACTCACACCTTACCTATCTACAGTTACCACCCAGTTAGTCCATCAGAGAATTAATCCACAGATTAAGTTATAGCTTATACTCTGATCAGTTTACCTCTTAAAAGTCTTGCATTGTCTCCCACATAAACTTTTGGAGGGGCACCTCAAATCTAAACCATGACAATTTCTACAGCTTGGAAAATGGATTTTCTAGTGTGTTTTCCTCACTTTTAAGGAGGAGCAATTGTATATATGTTCTCACATCACTATTCTAGAAGTTATCTTTGGAGTTTTTTATTATCTTTTTTTACACTAATGAAATATTTTGTTTCATGCCATTTCCACATTTGTTTACTTGTTTTAAATCCTTGGTTTTTCTTCATTTAGTAAATTCTTGAGAGTACAATATATTTAAGAATAAATTAATTTAATACTTTTAGTATTTCTCAGATAACTGAAAAATATTAGAACTTCATTTTACCTCTGCTTTAGTGTCATTTTTATCCTGAACTTAAATTCTGTATATAAACCATTGTCTTTGCAGCCAATATTCATTAAATTTTACTCATATGTTAATGATTTCCTTTGCTTTTTATATTTGATTGCTTTATTGTCTTCTGTTTTGAATCATTTTCTTTCTGCTTAAGAACTGTCTTGAATGTGGGTCTGTTGGTAGTAAATTTCCTTTTGTATGAATAAAATTTTTAAAAATTTCAATGATTCTGCATTGAACACAAGTTTAGGTTGACAAGGATTTTTGCTATTTTTTGCTGTTTCAACTCTTTAAAATGCTCTTCAATTTTGTTCTGGATTTTATCATTTCATTGAGAAAGAAAATTCACTTTTATTTTGTTTTATTTATTTTTTTTGAAGGTAACATGTCCTTTTGCTCTAGAAACTTTAAAGACTTTCTCTTTGCCTTTTATTTTCAGAAGTCTGACTACGATGTGTCTAAGCATGTACATTTCTTTATATGCATTTTTCTTTGGATTTGTAGAATTTCAGTAACACTTTCAAATACTGCCTAAACTAAACTCTCCTATTTTTTGCTTCTGGGACTCTTTTTACATATATGTTCGACCTTTTCATTAGTATTGAGTTTCTTATTTTCTTTTCTGTTATTCCTTTTTATTTTTGATAATATTTAGGATTGAATGCAGAGCTTCATGCATGTCAAGCCTGCACCTTCCTACTAAGCTATACTGCCAGCCTCTATTCATTACTATATTTCTGTTTTTTCCCCTCTGAACCTTCAGAATAGGTATTTTTTATTATTTTATTTTACCACTTAATTATTTTAACTTCTATGTCCTGTATTCTGTTAGACTTTTAGGTGTATTAATTTCAGCTATCAAGTATTATGGCCCCACAGTTTTGATTTTTTTTTCTTTCTTGGATTTTTTTTTCTTCTTTTTTTTTGTACCAAGGAATGAACTCAGGGACACTTTACCACTAAGCCACATTCCCAGCCTTTTTTGTATGTTATTTAGAGACAGGGTCTCACTGAGTTGCTTAGTGCCTCACTAAGTTGCTTTGAACTCTCTGTCCTCCTGTCTCAAACTCTTGAGCCACTGGGATTACAGATATGTGCCACTGTGCCTGGCTGATTTTGAACTTTATTTAAATAGATTTAATTTTTCTTCTTAAATTCTTCATTCTTGTTATTTACTTTCTTGCTTTCTTGAACAAATGGATGCAAATTATTTTAAAGTCTATTTCTAGATGTGTAAATAACTTTTGTCACCTATAATCTGATTTATATTTTATATATTTTTTTCTAGATTATTATTCATTTGGTCCTCTGTTGTATTTGGCAATTTTTTTTATGGGGAGCCATCTGTTTGATATGAAAACCTGTCATTTATCATGATTTTGTCTTGTTGATATTATCTTTATTCAGAGTGTTATATTTTTTCTCTTTGGAAGTCAGTTGAACAAAGGTCAGATCACATTAATGCATGATCAGGTTGAGGCTATTAATTTCAAGTTTGTGAGAGTTAGTCTGTTTGAATTTTGTCCTATTATTGTTTGTTAATTTGCAAGGATTCCAGCTGAAAGCCTGGGGTTTTACCAAGACCTCTCCTTGGGTAGTTTTAAGCTCCATTTTTTCTCCTTTGCTCCATAGAATGGATTAATATTTTGCTTAGCTTCCCAGTTCTTTGGAAGCCACTTGTTTTCCCTCAGCTTTTAGTTCTTGACTAAGTCTCAGTAGTGACAGCTTTCTTGATGGGCAACAGCTCTTGAAAGCGTTGGCTGATCTCTTTACATTTGCTTTTTTTCTGTGATTTTTCCTCTTAAGTTCTTTGCCTTCATAGCTCTCAAAAATCTTGAAAATGGTGGAACATAAAATATTTTGTTGAATTTTCCTAGTTTGCCTTTTTGGAACCATTGTGCCAATCAAGCTCATCTGCCATAATTATAAACAGATGTCCTCCACTATTTTTATTTTTGGAGAAAAATTAATGATTTCATAACAATATCTATAACATATTCCTACAGCAAGATCAATAAAATGGCAGAAGTCTAGGAAATTGCCATTTGATAAACAAATGAATTCATTATTGATGAGTAGTATAGAAGAGATAATGTATTCAGATGTTTAAATGATTGTTATATGCGGGAAACAATTATTCTATGTAATGTTGATTCACAAATTATGACCTAAAGTGTTAGAAGAAAATTTATGTTCCATTTAAATAAAGACAATCTTGATAATTCAAATGTTTCTGAATAGAACAAGTCATTCTATATTCTCTAACACAGGGAATGAATGGATAGTGGTTCATTTAGTCCATTTTGAGATGTTTGTAAGAGGGTATGAAATGAGAAGAGAACCAAATTTTCAACAAGCTTTGAATAATATTTAAAATTAATGCATGATCTAGGTAAAGTGAACTTTCCATACCTGAGGAAGGTCCTGATTGAATGGTGATGAAGAAGTGCAAAGTTCTTTGAGTGGAAAGGGGGAATGGAAGGGGAGCTTATAGTTGCAAATCAGAAAGCTGCCTTCTACTAGGAAGAAACTTCCATAGATGCTTTAATAAAATGCATTTATGCTGGCATTTTCCTACCAGATTATAAGGTCTTTACTAGAAGAGATGATGTTTGTCATATCTCTGTCCCTCCCTTCAGACAACAGGGAATCTCAGGAGGTTTGGATTACGCAGGAAATAAGCTAAAATGAGGATTTTGAAAATACCATTTTGAGGGTGACCCAAAGAAAGAACAGAAATCCCTGGAGGCTAGAGGCAACAGGTCTGGCTAGGAAGGTTTCTGAAGTGGAGTAGAAAAAAATAGGTAGGCATGAGAGATGAAGGAAGAAGAGCTGACATAACTCACTAGACCAATTGAGGGCTGAGGGTAATTTCCACATGATTTGGGGAAGTATTGAATTATTTGTAGAAACTGGTGAAAATCAGTTGCTCATCAGGAGATATTTTTCTCTCATAGGGTTCTGATTTTATCACCTTCCTATAATTTGTAATAATTTACAGTCATATTCTCACTTTCACAGACTTCTGTATCCCTCATTAATATCACATCCCTCTATTTACATAGCATTTATAGTCCTTGACACATCTTTGGGTAATTGCTATCTGATGACATTTTGTTTATTACTGTTAAATGATACTACATATGCCTGCAATGGGATTATGAATTTCTGAATGCTAGGAGCTTATTGTTTAAATTCTTCCTTCTTTCATCTTTGATGTGTTCTGATATTGCTGGGGATATAGCTCAGTGGTACTGTATTTGCCTAGCATGCATGACGTCCTGGATCTGATCCCCAGCACTGAAAAGAAAATGATATGCTTTACTAGACTAGAATTGGGCTAAAATGAACCTTCATTAATGGATAGAAATAATTTGTTATCATCACCATACCAAAATATAGGATTTTCTAAGTTTCTTAAACTTTAACTTGAAATCAAAGTGACATAAACAGAAATGTTAGTTTTACTATATTTTCCAAGAGTGCTCTTAGTTTCTAATTATATCTAATATACACTTCCATCATTCCATTTGTTTTCTGCTGCAGCTAACCTTAATGTAATCTCTTAAGTGTTTGCAATTTGGAAAGCCTTTTCACTGAATTATAAAGATCAACGAACTGCTTTTTAAAAATATAATAAAGTCCACCTGAAACTGATGTAAAAAATTATTTTGTCCTAAGACAATATGTACAAGTCAAGTAGAACCCAGGTCTAGAATCTCAGGAGTTGATCCTCCTCCATGGGATATGAATAAGAAAAACAAATTATTTTCTTATCAATAATCACAACATTTATGATACTGAATGTAGGTGGGGAGGTTCTCACACCAAAGAATTCTCTGATTTTTTTGTGTACACAAACTAAATTCAGCTAAATTCTGATGCTATAAAAGTGACCAAGAACACATCCAGGTTGTCACCTGTGTTAAGGACTATCTGGCTATAAATTGGAGTTTCCTGTGGCCATGCCTCACTCCACTCCTAGACTATTTGATAGAATGGCTCATAGAATCCAGGAAAGCAGTATACTTTTACTAGAGTACTAGATTACCAGTTTATCATAAAAGGATGTGACGCCGAGCAAGGACTTCTGCCCAATGTGTCCTGAAGCCAATATGTGGCACTGGGGTTTTGCAAAAAAAAAAAAAAAAAAAAATCTTTCTTTGAAGTTCAACCACCAAGAGAACAGAAAAGACAAAGCTCAACTCTTTCTCTAGAATAGGTTGGTAGTGGGGGTACTTATAGGAAGGGAGAAGGGAGAAGCTGCTTATTTTGGGGTGGCAAAGGGAACATTTCAGGAGTTTCAGGTCTGGATGGTCATCATGCCTTTTCAGAGGATGCATGCTTCTTTTTTTTGGACAATTATATTTTAAGGGGTGAGGGGCAGGTTTTGTGCCCCTAACATGAAAAGGTCATTTACCAGACAAAGGCTACTTTCAAACCCTGAAGTTCTCTGAATGTGTCCTTTTTGTTTTTATGAAGCCTTCATTACAAGGATCATCACTGGCCAATGGTGATTAAGTCAATCCAATTCCTGTCACCTCCTCAGACTCTTGGTTAGTTCCCCTGGCAATCACTCCCCACCATTATGTGATCATCCATGGTCATTCCAAAAGTCATTAACTTAAACTCAGGTGTGGTTGAAAAGGATTATTTCTATAATTTAGAAAATTCCTGTTTTAGTCAGATTTTTCACTGCTATGACTAAAAGATCTAATCAGAACAACTGTAGAGGAGAAAAAAAATTATTTGAGGGCTCATAATTTCATAGGTCTCAGTCCATAAGAGGCTGGTTCCATTCCTCTGGGCTCAAGGTGAGGCAGGAGATCATGGTGGAAGAGTGTGGCAGAGGGAAGCTGCTCACATGGTGATCAGAAAGCAGAGAGAGAGAGGTCTCCACTTGCCAGATACAAATATATGTACCTTAAAGCCATGCCCCAAATTCCCACTTTCTCCAGCAACACCCTACCACTTCAATTACCATTGTTAATTTCTATCAGGGAATTAATTCACTGATTGAGTTAAGACTCTCACAAGACAATCATTTCTCCTCTGAATCTTCTTGAATTGTCCCACATGTAAGCTTTTGGGGGACAACTCACATCCAAACTATAACAATTCCAAGGTTTTAGGAGCTCTGGTTAAGAACATGACAAAAACCAGATACATTCACGTGTCAATTTTAAGAACAGGGATAGAGAGATAGACTATGAGAAATGCATCTTTAGGTGATTTTGTTGTATGAACATCATAAAGTGCACTTACATAAACCTAGGTGGTATAGCCTACTATACAGATAAGCTTTGTGATGTGGCCTATTGCTCCTAGGCTACAAACCTATATAGCATGTGACTGTAGGGAATGCTGTGGGCAACTGTAACACAATGGTAAGCATTTGTGTACCTAAACATGTCTGAACACAAAGAAGTAACAGTAAAGAGCAATGGAGGATGAAGACACGCCTGACCAGTGAGCAATACCCGTAAGTGACTTTTATGTGAATTTAGGTTTTGAAAACTCTTTAAGATAATGCATTATAAAAATCACACGCAAAAATCTTCCAGTTATTTCAGCAATAATTATCTACCTATCTATCACTTATCTATAATTATGTCTATGTATTAGTCTTCTCACCATTGTGATCCACTACAGTATTTTTTAAATGATTTTTTAACTTGTAGTTGGACACAATATCTTTATTTATTTATTTATTTATTTATTTATATGTGGTGCTGAGGATGGAACCCAGTGCCTCACATGTGCTAGGTGAGCGCTTTACCACTGAACCACAACCCTATCCCCCCCACTACAGTATTTTTAGGCTTTAAGTCTAATATATGCCTTCTGCACCCATTCTTTCCCCTCCAGTCTTCCCTGGCATTTTTGTAAAGAAGACATTCTTCAATCACAGAAAAGCTTGGGAGACAATCTGGTTGACATTAAAAGGAGCATTATTTCTCTGTAACCATTCCACTCAGTGACCCTCATCCCCTTTGTATATAGAAAATATATGCACCCTTAGGTTCACTTACTATCTCTTCTTTCTTTTATTAATATAGAACTTTTATCTTTATCTAGATAGCTTTATATTTTTTACATAAAACTAAGGCCCAATGAATATCTAGAGAAAAAAGAACAATCTTGGAGTTAAACACATGATGAACATCTTTTCTTTTGTAGCAGCAAGTGGGTTCCTGTCTCTTTCTTGTGTGTATGTGGACATAGAAGATGCTTATTTATTCTTCCTGATTTCTTTAGAAGTCAGCACCAATTTTGTGGGTTGGAACTGTCCCCAGCTCATGAGACACACTGAGTACTCCTCTGGAACTCTCTGGGTTTGCATTCACTTGTAGGGTCTCATCTTGCTATATGGTTTGTAATTGGTCTGTATTAGACAACAATGTGGATTTTCATTTCATTTCTGGAGAAACAAATGCAAGGCTTCATTTTAGGCAGCTTCAGTTTCCACATTTGGTATCTTGCTACAGTGAGGGTGGCTTCAGTGTATAGCAGTGGTAGTGGCAGTGAGATAGGGGCTGTTTAGAATTTACACTTACAACAGAGTTTAGAGACAAATATGGAGGGTAGCTGAGATAGTAAATGTCTAAGCATTAGAATAGCAGTCACTAGAAATTCCACCAGGTAACATTTTTCACTCACTATGAACAGCTGGATGAGAAAAGTGTGACTGGTAAGTGTTATCAAGATTGAGTAATGGGTGCTGGGGGATTAGCTCAGTGGTGGAGTGCTTGTGTAGCATGCATTAGGCCCTCGTTTTGATGCCCAAAACCTCAAGAAAAAAAAAGGAAAAGATGGACTACTTATGTATATACTGATTAGCTGGTCAGCTCTGACTAAAATACTGTGAAGGGTGGGAGCATCATTGTACACACAAGCTCATAAAATAATATCAGACCATGACAGTCTGTGGCAACAGGTGATCCTCTGTCATCATATGTGAGACAAAACAGGGTTACATTGTGTGAGAAAATGGCATAGACAGTGTTGCTCCTGAAAACCCTAAGCACATTAGCACCATCCCATGCACAAATGCCCAAGGAGGAGTCAGTATAGAAAGCAAAAGAAAGTGCAAGTTATATCTGCAGAGGGAATAGAAGACTTCTGAACCCAGGCAAAGTATATGCACACATAAGTTTAAAGCATGTATTTTATTTTAAAACATCCTTTGAATCTCTTGGAATACATTTTAACAGAGAATTTAAAAATTAATTCTAATTATCAGATCAATAACTGCATACCTTCTCTCAAGTTCTTAACTAGTATATAACTATTATAGTAGTTCATTGAGAACTTACTGATAGTCACAGCACTGAGTGAATAACGTGTATTATTCCATTAAGCTTTAAGCTATCCTTAGAAATACACACTTTAATTCTTTCCATTTTACATGTAGAAAAACCAAGGCTAAGATGGGTTAGAAGTCTTCTTTAAGATTACACAGGTTGCCAAAGATGCATACCTAGATTTTTATTCATATCCAAAGCTGAGACACCTAAATAGTTTGCTATAAACCTCATGTAACTTAAGGAAATAATGTTAAAATTGAGTTAGATTTGTTTCCCTCAAGCACATGAACTGTTTTCTCATTCAACTCCCATGCAAATTCTCTAATAAGCTCCTAAATATCTTACATTTACATGGAATTCAGATTCAAAAGGAATGTAGTGGTCATGCTACTTGACAGCAATCTTGACAATTAAGCAGCAGTCCTAATTGGAAGAATTTTGTACTATGCATACGCATTTGCTGGGTTCTCAGTGAGCTTGCAGCTGCTGGCACAGACATCATTAGAATTTAGGAAAACAACTATTTCCAAGTGAGCATCAACATAATGCCAAACATGATATGTCAGGAAGTGAATAAATTTGAATAAAAGTTAGTGAATGGGAAAATAGATTATAATAAACCAAAGTGGAATCCTGCCTGATGCTCATGAAAAAGAGGGAGTAGGATCTTTAACAGAAATGGATGGTCAGAAATTTTGTTTTGCATTTTATATGATAGAAGTTAGAAATATGATGCCACTTTACCTTGTTTTTTTTAACTTTAGGACTATTTGTGTGTACATTTATTTTAACATTTTAGTTTTCATGTCTCTTTCTAATTTTTTCTGAATAATACATCACTTGATAGACACTGGATGTAAACTTTTATTTTTCTTAAAGCAAGACTATCATCATTCTTCCCTGGATGACAAGGTGGGTGATTTTATAACCTAAGGTAAGTGGAAAAGAAAACATATATTAAAAAACATTTTTCATGTAGTGTCCATTTAAAACTTAAATACCTCTATTTCTCCTTTTCTATATCACAAGTCCCACCCCCATTCCCTGTAGAAATTATGCAGGGACTTGGTTTTATTTAATAGAGTTTACAGTTGTAATTAATTATGGGGTAATATGTTGTTTTGTTAATATTTATTTCAACAAAGAAAACAAGCTACATCTCTGTCTTTCCTGATACTTTCCCCTTCATCCTTTCTCCTCTGTGATTTACCTAAGAAAATGCTGTCACGTTTCCTGTGATTGATAGGCAAGATCTTAAAGCATTTTCTACCACTTCACTAATTGCAGATCGTGGGTATTCCCATTCACTTTTTACTCCTATCCCTGTGAACATTCATAGCCCAGTCCAGAGACCTGTCTTTAAGCTTCACCTCCATTTCCTCCTGGCTCTCTTCCAACTCTAACACAGCTTCTCTTCCAATTACCTTGCTTTCTCTCTTCTATTGTTAGCCAGGTCTTGAAGAGCTGCGGGAACTTCCATTCAGTCCTCAGCTTCCTGCAGTTTGATTTCTCTCCCCCACCTTGCAGGTGAAGCTGCTCCCATAAAGCTCAACAATGGCCTCCATTCAATGGAAACCTTTCCAAATTTATACCTTCAGGTTTCCTGGACACAGTAGGCACTATGAACATACCTTAATTGTTGACATTTTTCATTCGTTTGCCATCAGTATTCCTATGACCTACTGTTAGTGTCCTATGCTTCTGACCTCTCATTCTCTGTTGTCTTGGTGGGATTCTCCCCTTGGCCACATTCTGTAATTGTGTTTGTTCCTTTGCTTCTATTTTTCATCTACTTCCCTGTCCACATATCCCCTTGAACAATTTTATCTATTCTCATGTTCTATGTACCTGACATACTTGAAAACAAAACATAGAAAATGTCCCATTATCCACAGTAAGGTGCATATTTGGTACCAAGAAAGTTCATATTTTTGAATACTTATTTAGAAACTACATTAATCTCATTAAATTTTTGCTACAGCCGTCCAAGAAAAGGTTCATTATTCCTATTTTTATAAATAAAGAAACTCAGTCTCAGGGGCTGGAGTTGTGGCTCAACAGTAGAGTGTTGGCCTAGCACATTCGAGGCACTGGGTTCAATCCTCAGCACCACATGAAAATAAATAAATAAATAAATAAATAAATAAATAAAATAAAGCTATTGTGTCCAACTATGACTAAAGAAATTAAAAACAAACAAACAAAAAAAAAACTGGTTAAAAAAGAAAGAAAGAAAGAAACTCAATTCAAAGCATGTAGGTAAATTTTCCAGATAACATTGCTTGTTATTATAAAGATAGGATTGAGAATTATGATTATTTTCTGGCTCCAAAATCAATAATCATTTCATTATAATATTTTATTTTCTTTGTCCTTATGCTTTAATTCTTGCTAAGCAGATGGAGCATCTAAAAATCTGTCATTCAAAAACTTCTCTGAGGCATAAGCTATCTCTTCACTGAAATTTGCACAATCATGTTTATTTCAACCTTCAAATATTTGGTTGCCTGAAAATTGGTAAAGGGTTATTCAGTGCCTAACAAATCTTAACTCATGTGTTCATCTCTACCACAAAACATCTCTAGCTCTTCCTGCTAACATAGTCCTTGTCCTCATGATTCTGAATTCTTACAATAATTTTTTTTTTAACTCAAATTCTTGAAGGCCCTATTTTGATGTTCTGCCATTTTGGAGGCTTTAATAAGTGTTGTAGAATGAACTTCTCATAAAATTAGCAGCCTGTGATGGTTAAAGATTCTGGCTTTGCTGCAGTACCTAGAAAAGGATGAACAGAGAACCACTGCTCAATAAAAATATTGTTAATTTTATCAAATTTAAAATTGAAGTAAATTGCTTCATGACCTGCTTTAATACTGGAAAGTAGGAGAAAAGCTTAGTAATGTAAAATGAATGCTGATATGCAGGAGAAAGCAACAAATGATTGATTATGCAAGTCTGTAAGAGGAAGTATTTTTGCAGCTATTCCTAGCTCAGGAAATCAAAAATAGCTTGCCAGATGTGACTCCTTGTTTTCTATAATATTCATCATTTTCTATATGCATTTAAAGAAGAAAGGAGAATTTTATATACATCATACCCCCCTACAAAATTAGGCTAGCTATACAATCTCCTTTCCTTCCTTCCTTCTGTGTATTGTTATGTTTGTGCAAAACAAAGTTGAATACAGACATTGAGCTGAGTTGGGCAAGTTTTCAAATTCTGAAAAAATAGATTTCAACATTATAAGGATTTGTAAGACTGATTCTATAACAATACGTGTATAATCACGGTGAATTTTAAAGACTCATCCAGTTCTATGATTCTGTATTTTTCTTAATATAGTGTTTGTAATAACCACATGCTAAATATTTAATAAAACCTAATTTTCAACTTGAACTTGATTGCTCTCAGAGTTAGCAAGCTCTACTTTGTGGCTGTCTTGTCTTTTCAGTTTCCCCATACTAATTAACTTTCATTCAATCCCTCTTGCTCAGACAAACCTTCACCTTGCATCTGCCATAGAAGTATATACCTCCAAAGTGGTATTTTTAGGTCAGAATCATCCATAATGTTTTCAGTTCTTTACATTTCCTTAGTTACCAGGCCATGTAAATCATGGTTTAAAATACAGTCTGTTTGCATATGTTCCCATATGTTGTCCTCTGCTAATAGAAAATTCCAAAACTTCAGTGTTTATAAGAGTCATCTGGGCTATATGTAAAAAGACAAGTTCCTAAGCTCAACCCCAAATATTCCTGTGTAATAGTTCTAAAGAAGAACTGAGATATCTGAATTTTTATTAACCACTCAGGGTAATTTTGATATTGGTTATATGGCTTTCTTTGGAACAAACTTTGATAGCTTCTAGTTTTTGCCATTTGGTTGATAAATTTTTGCATGCCATACAGTAAAGAATTTGACTCAATACTAAAAAATATCAAATATCACAGTGATAGTGATAACATCAGAAACTTTCTCTGTATGTTGACATGATGCTCTCATTAGTGTAAAGACTTCTTATCACAAAACCAAAACCTTTTATGTTGAAAACTGTATTGAGAAATCGTATTGGAGCACTCACAAATTATTTATAATCTTATATAGTATACTTTTTAATATTAAGGACTAAACTGATTCACTAAATATCATGATGATATCACATGATTACTAATTAATATGCTTATTTTTAAATTTTTTTGTTGTAACTAGTTATACATGACAGTAGAATGCATTTATGCACTTTGATATATCATACATAGATGGGGTATAATTTCTCATTTTTCTGATTGTACATGTTGTATAATCACATTGGTTATGCAGTCATATATGTCCATAAATTAATAATTTTCATTATTAATTTCATTCTACTATCTTATCTATCCCTACATTCTCTCTCTTCACTCCCCTCTACCTAATCTAAAGTAACTCTATTGTTCTCTAGTGTTCCCCCTCTTATTGTGAATTAGTATCCACATATTAGAGAAAACAAATGGATCTCTCCATGATTCTGATGTCAACAAAGATGACAACATACTCTGGGCTACCACCTTAGAAGACAAATTGCCTTAAACTAAAATCCTGTGGAAATTTAGAATCCAAATATTATTGACTGTGATCCAAGATAAAACTGCCTTAAGCCAAACACTGGTTCATAGCAAATCCAATAAAGGACATCAATGACTTACTTTAAAGCTTAAATATAGTTTTAGTTAGAACTGCTCAATATATCATAGAGCCAAGTTTTAGAAGCAATGAAACTGAAAGATCAGAGAAATGATTAACAGTATAATAATTATAACTTCTATCAGGATGACTAGATCAACACAATCTTCAAACTAGAAATAACCTTTGTCACTATCCAGTCTCATGTGGTTTTCAAAATAAGAACTTTACATTTTCAATCATTCATTTCCTAAACAGAGACAGGGGCAAGGGAGATCTTCCTTATATTTGACCCAAATCAGTGTTCTTACAATGTTCTTGTCTGAATTAATTATAGAATAATCCTGCTTCCTATTTTGCATGGTGGTAGGTGGAGGAGAGATGCTGTGTAGGGCAGACTGAACTAATATTCATATTTTTTTCTTCTCTACTGGATGTTTAAAATGTATTATTTGTCTCCTCATTTGCTCTGTATTAAGAAAGTAGTCTCCCCTCCCCCTCATCTTTCTTAAGAGTTACAAAGGCTGATCCTTCAGAAGTTAAGAAACTTGCCCTTGGTCATAGGTCCTAGGGATGGAAGTCAGATTGAAATCTCTATCTTCAGTCCAGTCCATGTTTTTGAACTGTGTATTTTGAACGTATTGAGAATTGTCAATCAGCCTTTACTTCTTACACATCTCTTGTGCATCAGGCACTATGTTAAATACTGAATATATAGTGCTGAATAAACAATATGGTCCCTGGTCTAAAACATTCTAGTGAGAGAAACAGACATAAACATAAATGTATAAAGTACATTAACAAGGACATGAATGTAAAGGCCAAAAATGATAGATAATAGGAACAAAACAGAGAATAAATGGGGGAAGTTTTAACTAGGATTCTCATGGAGTTTTCTTCTCTCTCTCTCTTTTTTTATACCCTTATTTTATTATTTTTATATGGTGCTGAGGATTGAACCTAGTGCCTCACAACACTAGGAAAGTGCTGTACCACTGATCTACAACCTCAGCCCTCAAGAAGTTTTCTTATAGAATGTAACATCTGAGTTGAGACTTGAAAGAGAAAGTAGGAGGAAGGAGCAAGAATATCCCAGGGATAACTTTCCATCATTTTGGCTTAGGAACCGATATCCTCAATAGGACACTTAAAGTGCAAGAAGTAAAATCAAGAATCGATAAATGGAATGTTATCAAACTAAAAATCTTCTTCACAGCAAAGGAAAAAAGAAACACAAAGTGATAACCTACAGAATGGGAGAAAATCTTTGCCACTTTGCCACCTGCACTTCAGATAACATTAATGTCCAGAATATACAAAGAACTCAAAAAACTGAACACCAAAGAACAAATAACCCAATCAATAAATGGGCAAGGGAACTGAACAAGTACTTCACAGAAGAAGAAATATGAATGGTTAGCAAATACATGAAAAAATGTTCAACATCTCTAGCAATTAGAGAAATGCAAATCAAAACTAACTGAGGGGCTAGGGATGTGGCTCAAGCGGTACCGCACTCACCGGGCATGTGTGGGGCGCTGGGTTTGATCCTCAGCATCACATAAAAATAAAATAAAGATGTTGTGTCCACTGAAAACTAAAAAATAAATATTAAAAAAATCTCTCTCTCTCTTTCTCTCTTTTAAAAAAAACTACACTGAGATTCCATCTCACTCCAGTCAGAATAGGAATTATCAAGAATACAAATAACAATAAATGTTGGCGATAATGTGAGGAAAAAGGTAAATTCATACATTGCTGGTGGAACTGCACATTGGTGCAGCCACTCTGAAAAGCAATATGGCTTTTTTTTTTTTTTTTCAGAAAGCTTGGAAGGGAACCACATTTGACCCAGTTATCCCATTCCTTGGTTTATATCCAAAGGACTTAAAATCAGTGATACAGCCACACCAATGTTTATAGCAGCTCAATTCACAATAGCTAAGCTATATGGAAACCTAGGTGCCCTTCAACAAATGAATGAATGAAAATGAAGTGAGAAAAATGTGGTATATATACACAATGGATTTTTACTGAACCATAAAGAATGAGATTGTGGCATTTGCCAGTAAATGGATGGATTTGTAGATTATCATGCTAAATTAAATAAGCCAATCTGAAGAAAACAAATGCTGAATATTCTCTGATATGTGGATGCTCATACACAAGTGGGGGAAGGAAGAATAGAAGTTTATTGGATTAGACAAAGAGGGAGATGGAAATAGGAAAGACTGTAGAATGAATTGGACATTACTTTCCTATGTTCATATATGAATACACCACCAGTGAAATGCTACATCATGTACAACCACAAGAAAAGGATCTTAATTAGAATACTTTATACTCCATGTATGTATACTATGTCAAAATACACTCTACTATTATGTATATCTAAAAAGAAAAAAATAAAAATTTTTAAAAACACACGCAAAAAATAATATTCCCCAGACAATATGGAAGATTTTTCAAAAGACCCCCAGTGTGACTGGAACAAAGAACTTACTTGACAGAACTGCCAGAGACCAAGAAGCATCCCAAGGGAG
Organism: Marmota monax; assembly: GCF_021218885.2. Lineage (NCBI taxonomy): Eukaryota > Metazoa > Chordata > Mammalia > Rodentia > Sciuridae > Marmota > Marmota monax. The sequence goes on from NW_026692132.1 coordinate 8,183,876, forward strand.
CCTCCTAAATTATGCCAAGGAATTATCTACTATCTACTCTCAACCATTACTCTTCTTTTATTTTTTATAGTGACTGTATCAAAACCCCAAATCTTGTCTTCGGTAGGTACCCTCTCTCCTTCTTCAGCATGATACCATCACTGATTCTCAATACCTAACTATTTTTTTTTTCTGTGCAACACCAATTTCAAACTTAATGACGCTCTTTCAGCTTCAAAAATCATCAATCAGCTCAATCTTTTAAAAAAGTTTTTCCATGATAAATGGGGTAAATCATAGGAGTAAACATAGAGCAGAGGAGAATATTTTTTTATTGAAATTCCAGATAAGAAAGCAAGGCTGGACTTTCTAATGCCTGAGACTGGAGATGGTCCTTGTTACACATAGTAGTCTATAAATCCTTCCCTGCATCCCAGAATTTTCGATCTAATTTGTGATTAATTTTAAAATCACTCCAATTGTGTTTGAAAAGAAAACACATTCTTTAACTTGTATAAATGATATGTATGTCCAATTATATTAAGCTCAATTTTATTACTCTAATTTTTAAAAAAAATTCCTAATTTTGCACATTATATGTATCAATATTTAAAAGAGGAAAGAGATAGATTGAAATCTCTAATTCTAATTGTAAATCTGTCAATTTTATGCTGCTTTTCTTCACTTTTGCTTTATATTATGTTGTGATATTTTATTTGTACACATATTTAAAATTGTTAAACCTTTCTAGTAAGTTGAGTCTAGTGATTATAAATCTAATAAAAATTTTATGAAAACTTCAATATTCTGAGATGAATATTGCTATGCAATTTGTTTTTGATTATTATTTTGTGTATCTTTTTATCCCTACAATATTCTGTTTAATCTTTTCATATACTTAGTTTTCACATTATTAGTGAAAATTAATTAATTAATTAATTAATTTTGGTACTGGGGATTGAACCCAGGGATGCTTAATACCTAAGCCATGCCCTCAGCCCTTTTTATATCATTTTTAAATTTTGAGACAGAGTCTCACTAAATTGCTAAGACTGGCTTTGAACTTGCAATTTTTTCTGCCTCAGCCTTTTGAATTTCTAGGATTATAGGAAAATTCCCCAGAGCCTGGTCAGTTAAAATTTTTTTTTAATCTGATCTAAGAATCTCTATTGTATGAATATTCAGTTTACATTGAATTTCATGCTCATATATTATTTATTTCCATTGACATACCATATTAAAAATGCTTTTCTGACTGCTGCCTTCTTCCTTTCCTTTCCTTCTATTGCCCTCTTCCCCCCACCACCCCCACATCCCCGTCTTTTTCTTTTGAAGTGCTGGGAAATCAAACCCAAGGTTTTATGCATGCTGTATGCATCACGCTATATGCATTCAGCCACTGAACTACATTCCCAGCCCTCAGAAGATCATGAACTGGGTTTTACATCTCATTATAGGTATTATGGATTAAGAATGGGGAGTAAAGACAGATATATTGTAACCTTTCTCTTTTGCAATGAATCCTTAACTTATACTGCTATTATGTTTAGTAACCTACTTTTAGGTTCACCTTTGTCTACTATAATAAAATGATTCATTTTTTGCAAACAATTGTTACTTTTTAATTTTCTATATTTTAGTTTATAGTAAAGACAACTGCGCTGTGGGGCAAGAAAGAAAATAATAGGGATTTTGTCCTCACATAGATGTTCATATCACAATAATACTTATGTTTTCCAACAAGAGGGTTTGTAGATCAGTGTGCAATTATTACAAGGGAGTTTCTGTATCTTAACTTTTACATTTATTATTGAGGAAATTTTTTACATGTTAGTACTAGGTTTTAAGATAACTGTTTGATTTCACTCATTTTACATAAATGATGATAAATTTCAGTTAATCTGTTTAATGCAATTGTTTTGACAGTATAATGGCTGCAATATTACCAGATAATGGGCTGGCTCTTTGACATATGGCCTTGAACATGATGGGTAGACTGCTCTCATAAAGATAAGAGAGATACACACAAAAAAATACAGCCTGCTGTGGTTTGAATGTCCCCATCAAAACTCATGTTAAAGTTTAGTCTCTATTGTGAGTATTAAGGGGCGGGACCAAGTAGAACCTTTAAAAGGTGATTAGATTATGCGGACTATATTTTCATAAATGTATTAATCCATCCATAGATTAAAGGGCTGGTGGTCAGTGAGTAATGGGTTATCTGGAGAGTGGGTCTGTTATAAAAGCCAATTTTGTTCTGTCTCTTGAGTGTACTCCTCTCTCCATGTGGTGCCCTGTGTCATCTTTGGATTCTTCAGGGTGTTCCCACTAGCAAGACATTCACCACCTGAAGTTCCTTGACCTTGGATCTCTCAGCTTCCACAACTATGAACTGAATAAAACTTTATTATTTTTAAATTACCCAGTCTTGAGTATTTTGTCATAGCAATACATAGAAGAGTAAGAAATAGGATCAGCAAATAATGGTAAGAGTATAGTGGAACCATAGGATTGCAAATATAAACAATATACCCACTATTGGAGTTTAGGGAGAGCTTCCTAAAAGCATTCCTAACTAGATTAAGTCTAAAGACTAAAGGAAAAAATTTCCAGTAAAGACTGGAAATGAAGAGCCTTCTAGGCAAGAATACTAGGATGTGTGAAGGCTGGAAAATGGGAGAACATGTGATATTCGAAGAAATAAATAGAACCTAAGTGACTGTTACAAATAAAGTAAGGATAAGGAAATGGGAAAAGTTAAAATAGATGTGGTAGAAAAGATGGAAATCATGCAAAGTCAATGAGAAAATTTTGGAGATTTTTAAATAGAAATTATTAGTCTTTATAGGAACCTATTTTCAGAGCTGATGCAAATGTAAAGATGAAAGATCCTACTAATGCAGAGACATAGTGTCTTTGACCCAGACAGAAATATAATTGGCCTAAGGGAAGAACTATCTCACGAGCCCATGCACAATGAGAGATGAATAATAGCTACATCTTCCACATTGAACACTGGGGGTTCTATTTCTCTGAAAGGGACTAAATGATTCTAATGTGCAGATTTAACTATATGGCTGAATAAATCCTCCCCCACATTATATCTTCAAGATATAATGCATACATGTTTTCTCAATCTGTGAGATGTTTGCCTTAATGAACTGCTGTACTTTCAAAATCTCTGGTTTCTCAGCAATCATCTCACTCAACAGTTGGCTTTTAAAACTCAATAATTCTCATTTCCACCGCATGTGTCTAAGAAGCAAAGCACTCTCTCACACTGCATCTTTCTAGCAACATGGTACCCGCCAACAACACAGCCAGCACATATGTTGGACACTTGTTTGGCAGCAGGGTACAGCATTGTCACATACTGAACAATTGCTCGAAAGGCATGCATTTCTCAACACATCCCTTGTGGCTAGTGTCTTTTTGCTTGCTGTCATGTCTACTACAGTAAAAATTTTATCAATTCTTCAAGACATAATGCATTTCAGAGTAAGTATAAAAATCAAGGGATTGATTTTGATATGCATGTTTCCATTTAAATATGACTAGAGGAAGTTATTTATTTGGAGGTAGGATTGTTGAAAATGTTATTAGTTAAGATAGTGTTGTACTAAAGTTTGTTATGCTCTTAATTCAATATATGACTGATGCCTTTATAAAAAAGGAGAAATCTGCAGATAGAATCACATATCAAGAAGAAAATGTGACAAGACAGAGAAGACAGTCACCTACAATCCAAAGACAGAAACCTAGAACGAATCCATCTTTCCCTCAAAGCCATCAGAAGGAACCAACACGGCAGACACTTGGGTTTAGAATTTCTAGCATCCAGCTAAATACTAGAAGTAAGAAAAGAAAGTGTGAGAAAAGAAATTTCTGTTTGCTAAGCCATGCACTTTGTGACATTTGATTACACCAATACTAGCAAATTAATTAGTGGCATTGTTTCCACTCTTAAAACCATAGCCTTTCCCACAGGTGTCCAAAGGTTCATACATCTCTTATTTCAGAAAAATAATCTCTGGGCTGCTAATTTATCCAATGATTTTGTGTGGTACATATTTTAGGAAATGTTACATTTTTAGAAGTTCAGTTGGGAAGCAGTATTTTAAAAATTACCAATGCCAGTGACTATATCTTTTTTGGGAAAAAGTTTCCTTATATTCCTCAGTCTATTCAAATCTCCATTTAAGGTCAATACTGAGGTTTGGGTCAGTATCTCAATTTTTGATGGAATATTTCAGAGAACATTTTGCAGGGGCAAAGCATTTTATTTTCAACACATACTTGGCATGATCATATTTACATAGAACATGAACAGGTGGAACAGACTAGGGGACAAGTTAATTCTAACTCAAAGAAATTTCTATTTGTCACTAATTGTATAAACAATTGACAGAACAATTGTACAGCCTGCTGCTCTCATATAAACAGTGGAATAAGCTGAGTTATGGCAACCAAACAATATGAAAACAGGAATTCTAATTAGCATTTTGATATTTCTGCATTATGGAAAGTCATGAAAATAATAGAATGTTTTAATGAAGTCTGTTTTGAATTACCCTTATTTGAAATGATCAAATGCTATTTTTGTGTTTAATAGCTTCACTACCACTGTCACATTAAGTTATGGGAGAATCAAAATACACATGCCTGATTAATAGCATGCCACAGGATTTGGAGCACATCCTTTTCTCCGCTACAGAGAGGAGGACAGGTACACTTCTGATCTACAGATAAACATCTGTTCAGATAAGAACTACACAATGGCTCTCAGTAACCAATGCTGGAGTTAATCGTTTTGAAGTGCAAGTGTCACAAATCTTTTGAATCTTATCCTACATATGTTACTTCTACTTGTCCCTTCAGAGTGGAAATAACTGACAATTGATAACACATAATAAATACACATTGACAGAAAATTAAAAACAAAATATACAACTTTAGCCTATTTTGTGGAATAAAAAGTGAGTTCCTTGAATTAGTGCACGCACACTGAGGACTAAGAGGAGACAGCCCTGTTCTCAGTGCTTGATTGAGAGGTGAGGAGGCAAAGCCCTTCCCCTTCTCTTGGTGGAACTCATATATTCTAGTAAGAGTGAAAGATAATATTGAAACAAATAAGTTAAAAATAACTTCAGGTAATGGCAAGTTCAGTGAAAAAATATAGCAGAATTGGGTATAGCAAAGGGATGAGGTGGGGTTGGGATGGTGAGGAGCTGAGATTTAGTTAGGATGGTTTAGAAAGGCCTCTGAGTACACATGTTAATGGCACAAAGAAACATTCAAAAAATAGTTTTAGACAAAGAACTTTCCAGGTGTGTGAATGTGTGTGTGTGTGTGTGTGTGCGTCTCTGTGTGTGTAAAGATTAAATGCAAAGTCTCTGAGTCAGTAAATACTTAGTTACCACAAGTTGAACCAGAAGGTCAGTGTGTGGCTGGAGAGAATAACTGAGGGGTAGGGAGGTCAGAGACATGGTCAGAATCCAGAATCCTCACCTCATTGCAGGTTATTTGGACTAATCATCATCTTTAATTAATAGCTAGGATAAAGTCACTTTATAAAAAATGCGTACTAAATGTTAACATTGCAATAGACAGATTCCCTGTACCCTGAATTGCAATTCATTATGATTTCATGAAACCTTCCTATGGATATAATCTGTTGTGCCTCTAAATGTATGCCAATGAGCACTTACATATGCATGTGTCAAGTTATCTATGATTTGAAGAGAATTTGTCACATTTTTATACATCTTTTCCTGAGAATTAAATTTAGATACTTTTCCCCATAGATTGAAACAATAATACAAAATCAACAAGCTACATTATAATAGGAATAAATGGAATCACAATTTTCTTTCAAATAATAAATTATCATCTCTGGGAGTTCAGAATTTCCTAAAAGTGTGTAGGATGTTGCAATTACTTTCAGGCTTTAGGAAATAAGAGGACTAAAGAGATAAAAAATATTAGAGAAGTCTAATACAATCTGATTTAAAGCTTTGAGACTCAATTTGTATCTAATTTTTCTAATTATCTAATCTGGTAAATTTTTATGACATTGCCAAATATTTCATTCATTATATGTTTCACGCTGGATCTTCATTTTTTCTTTTGAGATATAATTCACATATTATAAAATTTACCTTTATAGTGTATGAATTACACAATTTTATTATATTTACAAGGTTGTAAATCCTTACTACTATGTGGTCATAGAATATTTTTATCGAGACAAAAAGAAAACTTGTATACCTTAGCAATCAGCCATTTTCCCCTCACTACCCTGTCTCGGGAATCACTGATCTATGTTCTGTCTGTGTGCAGGTATCTATTCAGAACATTTCATACACACACAATCACACAATGGGATCTTTTGTACTGGTGATACTTTCAAGATTTGTCCATGTATCAGTATTTTTCCTTTTTTAGGACTTAATATTTTATTGTGTGCTTATTATTTCTCCATTCACCATTTGATAGACATTAGAGTTATTTCCACATTTTGTTTGTTATGAATAATGCTACTGTGAACATTTACCTACACATTTTTGTGTAAACATAGGATTTCTAGGAGTTGATGGGTCAGATGGTAAGCCTAGGTTTAAATTTTTGAGGTACTACCAAACTATTTTTCAACTTAGCTGTATCATTTTACATTCCAACCAGCAGTGGATTAAGGTTCCAATCTTTTCATATCTTTGCTGACACTATAATATAATTTTTGATTAATCAATAGACTATTCAGTAGAAGAGATAAGAAACTGAATTATTTTTCAGATGGCATGAGAGTAGAAGACAAATTTAAATAAATTTTAAATAAACTGTTTTGCAAATACTGTGCAATAGTTTATAAAATTAGTCTCCTTTATGGTGAGTCTGAAGAATGAAAGCATGTGGATGCCATTTTGGGCTCTTTTATATCTTCTACAATTAAGAGATATTGTATGTATCTGAAATTCTATGCCAGGGAAAGGAAAATTTATAGATAATGTCTGTCACATCTCAGAATGAATTGATAGAACATGACTACTTAGTGACAAAAAAAAAAAAGAGAGAAAACAGAACAGGATTGGAGCCTGTGCTGGACACCACTCAGGTTGGGCTGAGTAAGTAGGGCAGGTGTGGCTGACAGTGGACGGTACTGGGTTCCTGGAGTAGTCTAGACCCAGATTGTTTCTCATATATGTGACCAACATCAGGTAGCCAAGAAGCTTCATCTGGGGACCAATAATCTGTGAAAAGTCAATTGGAAGACTTTCCAAACTCCAGGGGTAGTTTTCGGGAAATATGAACAATAAGTAACTATCTCCCTAACTGGGAATGAGAATTTATGGTCACGGTTTATTTCCTGGAGCGTGGACCTGGCAAAAGTGCCATGGTCATAGGAGAAGTTCGATGCACTAAGCAAATTTCTAGAAGAAGCATGTGGGAAAAGGAGCCCACCCACAACAAACTCAAAGGATAATTATGGCATATTATGGATAATTAGTGCACAAAGCCTCATTATCTAAATAGAAGCATAAGAGTGAAAATTGTGAGTCAGATATCATTGCTCAGCCATAACTTCGCTCCAGGATCAGGGGAAGCAGATTGAATGCCCTGAATCCCAGTGATGGTCTGGGGTCTGATTTCCTTGGTTGCCCTGTTGGGAGGGGCATCAGTCCAGTTAAAACAATTTGTCTGTGACCTTGGGGTTTCACTCAGCTTGCAGTCTAGTTATGTGGCAAAGGAGCTAAATCTAGCCTTACCATGTGTAAGTTGCTTCAGCTCCTTTCTCTAGTTTGCTCTATTCTGAAAATTGTGGAACTATTGAAATTCTGGGTGGGTAAGTAGGGCTTGATCTTTGAGAGGTGAAAAGTAGAAGCAGGAAAAAGGAGGATAAAGTGGCTAATATATACAGGGAATCATATTTAAAGAGGAAAACAAGATGAAGGCCATTATCATGATATAGTTTAACAAGATGGGACTCATCCTTGGTTGTTTTAATTGTCACACACACACACACAACACAGATTTATCTAGTTTGCTTATTGTTTCACTCATGTTAATGTTTCAAATCTGTTCTTGTCTTACTAGCTTTTACCATCTTTTTAAAAATGAATACAATTTCCACATATTTCTAATTATTTCTTTTTTTTAAAGAGAGAGAAGAAAGAGAGAGAGAATTTTTTAATATTTATTTTTTAGTTTTTGGTGGACACAACATCTTTATTTTATTTTTATGTGGTGCTGAGGATCAAACACAGCACCCTGCGCATGCCAGGCGAGCACGTTACCGCTTGAGCCACATCCCCAGTCCTTCTAATTATTTCTAATTCTTATATTCAACATCAGTTTTCCCATTATCCCTCAACATCAATTTATACAACACTACTTGAAAGATATTATTGAACCTCAAACATTATTCCCATGATGAATAACCTTTAGAAGATCTGCATCACTTTTAGCATAAAGACCCAAACTCATACACATGTCTAGATTTGTCTTCTAATAACCATTCAGACTCACCATACTTGAGGGCCCATTTTCTACTTCATGTTCTTATTACTCCTAAATAATTACACATTGTCTAAAATAAAAATTTGATCTCCTAGATTCTGGGTATTCACATTTGCTGTTTAACATTCTAGAAAGATTTTGCTTCCTGACCCTTCACCATTAACTCTTTCTATGAGTTTTCCACTATTGTGTAAAACTTATCACAGCATACTACAATTATCTCCTCCTGATGGTTCACCTACATTAATATCACTCTCATCTGTAGGATGTGAGCTCTATGGAATAATAGATTGTATCTATGCATATTTATTTGAATATATTTGTGCTTGGATTATGGTGAATTATCTTTTTTAAAATTTTTATTGTTGGTTGTTCAATAAGACAGACAACTCAATCATGTTTATTCAAAAGTATAGATAATGAAGAAAATAAAACAGAACTTTCTTTTAACCACAAGGTTCTTAGAGTTATACTCTACTATGGTACCTCATCATTAGCTGTATAAATGAGTAGATCAACTAGTAACTTTTCTGTGCCTTACTTTTCTCATGTGTAAAATGGGGTTAATAAACATAATTCACCATGAGATGAATGCAAAAAATAAATTAAATGAGATAAAAGGTGAAGGACTGAGAAAGTGTCTTGCACACTTGCTCACAGTGAGTATACTTAATTTTTTATTGTTGTTGTTTTGTTATTTACAATACAGAGGGGGTGAATCCAGGGCTTCACAAGATAGGCAAGTACTCTCCCACTGAGCTAAATGCCTAGTCCTTTTGCTTATTTTATTTTGTGATATGGTCTGGCTAAGTTTCCAGGCTAGCCTTAAACTTATGATTCTTTTGCTTTAGCCTCCAGAGGAGCAGGGATTATAGGTGTGCACCCCCATGCTTGGTACATCTTTTTTTTTTTTTTTTTTGCAGTTTTTGTGCTTTTATTTAAGCACACAAAAAATGTGCGTGTGAACTGTCCACTCATTTTCTTCATTGCTCCGCCTGGCATTGGGATTGGTGACTCTGATGGCCAGTTTGGCTGCCCTTTCAATGATGGCTTTGCAGTTATTGGAGGAAACATTGTGAGCAATGTCAGCATAGTAAGATTTGTTGCACATGAGCAGCACTTCCAGCTCCTTGATATTGTGGACCAGGAAATTCCAGAAGCCACCGGGCAGCATGTGCTTTGTTTTCTTGTTTTTCTCATAACCAAAGTTGGGCATCAAAAGCTGGCCTTTGAATATTCTCTGCACCCTGTTGTTAATACCTCTGGGTTTCCACCAGTTGAGCTTAATTTTGACATATTGGTCTGACTGGTGCCCAATGAACTTCTTGGTACTCTTTTTGATGATTTTGGGCTTCATGTGAGGTCTGAGGGCAGCCATGATGCTGGATATGGATGGTGGCCACCTCTGTAGGCAGTGCCAAAGAAGAGAGGGGGAAGATATTGTGCCCATCAACTGCTTTTGATGATGATAATGATGATAATAATGATGATATTGATGTTGATGTGTGCCATTTGAATAAGAAGTTTGTCCTGCATTTTAGGGTTCTTTTTGAAAACTGTGAAAAGAAGGAATGGAGCTAATATGTGTTCAGTTTTCTTCTTCTCCTCCTCTTCCTCCTCCACCTTCTCCTTCTTCTTCTTTTTCTTTGTTTGCTTATTCTGATTTTGGGGTTGGAATACAGGAACATTTACCACTGAGCTACATCCCCAGTCCATTTCTCATATATATATATATATGTGTGTGTATATATATGTGTGTGTATATATATATATGTGTGTGTGTGTGTGTATATATATATATATATTTTTTGAGACAGGTTGTTGTTGAGTTGCTGAAGGTTTTTCTAAGTTGTACAGCCTGGCTTCAAACTTGCAAACCTCATGCCTCAGCTTCTGGAATTGCTGGGATTATAGGTATTTACCATCAGGCCTGGCAAGCTTTCTTATTTTCATAATATTATCTTACTAAATCCATATATCCCATTTGCAGAGGAAGGAAGTTATGAATTAAGTAGGTCATAACTTTCTCTATTTCACAGAGCTTGGAAATGTGTACACATTAGCTTCAGGAAATCTCTTTAAGACTCTAGCATTGGTCATTTTGGATTATCTCCTGTAATTCTGATAACAACTACTTTGCATACCCAAATATAATTTCATTTCCAAATTTTATAATCATAATTGTTAAAATATTTCCTCTGAGCATTCACAAGGACCTGATCAGGATGATTATGTGACTCAAATATCAGTAATATTAAAAAAAAACTTAGAAGAAACAATGAGAGTAGATATAAGGAACAACAATAGCTTTCTTTAAATAGTTGATGTGATGTAATGTGAATGATCCTATAGGACTACAAAAGGGAGAAATGAACCTACTGGGTATAAGACACAAAATATTCATATTTATAAAAATTTTAATATAATTGTACAGTATTTGGCCTTTAATATAAGAAGAGTTTTGGTAATTAAAAAAAATTTAAAAAGATTCACTTATTAGAAACCAAGGTGCCAATTCAAGGGGTGATTTCAATGGAAATTCACTTCATCTTAAATTAGATGACTATTAAAATTCCTCTTGGTCCTGACAATATCTGTAATCTGGGCTAGTCCACAGTGAATAATGCTATTCATAGCATCATCAGCTTCCTTTGCCTCTCTCATCATCTCATTCTGTAAAGATATAATAATTAATTTTGTGCAAAAAAGGAAAGTATCAATTTTTTTCTGTTATAATGTGGCCACAAGTTACATTAGAAATATGAACTTGAAATGGAAAAGAATTTCCTATTCCTAGTTTTGCCATTTAGTACTTTGAGTTTTTCTAAACCTCAGTACTTTTATCTCCAGAATAGGAATACTACCCATTTCATAGCAAAATTTAACAAAGCAACATATGTAAAATGCCTACCAGATGCTGGTGTCGAACAAATAAAGCTCAAATAAACAGTACTGACATGAATGACTGAAAAGGGACAATTTTAATTATTTTTCAAGTTATTAAAGTCTGACATACAAACAAGTGTACAAAGTCTAATGATCGGTTGGATATTTTATCATCATTTAAAAAAATCAAGAGACAAGTAAAACAGCATGTCCTTGGATTCCCTCTTTTTCTTCCCCAAAACGTAGCCAAATTAAGGGAACAATAAGAGCAATTCTGGACCAGAAAGTCCAAATACATATTATCTTAAAGGACACTGGCTTTCTCTTATGCACATTGGGAACCAGGCAAGTTAGTGTTGTCTGTAGAAAGCTACCTTCTTGCACATAAGCCAGGACAGTTAGTTCCTCCTTGGGATGCTGTCAGGCAATCAAACTTATCAAATCAATGTTCACAATGTTACTGTTTCTGCAGCTGAACATATGAAACCCTCTCTGAGTGGAGCAGGATCAAAAGGGAGGAAAGTGTGGAAAGGATATGTGTCACGCATCCAGCCGCTGCTACTGGACAAAATGCTGTGAGGGAGAGGAGGCACTGCTTGGCAAAGCACTGTGAGGGGCTGAGATGCTATCTGTTCAGCCTGTCACTATTAAATTCTTGTGGAGAATTATCTAATTTTTTTCTATGCTTTCCCTAACAAACCATGTCTCCCATGCTCTCTCTGGGCACTTTCTTTGGCCGATCTACAACCTACCCTCATGCCATGGAACAATTGGGCTGTGGATGAGACAGATATATTTTCTTAAAATAAATACTACTTACTTTCCCCAAAAAATAAATAAGTAAATTTTATTATGCATGTAGAAGGATAGCGCACAATTTAAGAAAGAAAATAATCACATATTATCAGACATATGTCATTAAAAGAACTGAGTTAGCATTTGAGTATACTATATTTTACACTATTTTATTATAATGATGCATATAAGTATAAATTATCAAATTCTATGTACATGTTTATGGATTTTGTCAAAGTAGACACCTGGTAATCAGCATCCTAATAGAAAACTACAGCAGGAGTTCCCTTATACTCTCCATCAATGTCTAACCATAGTATTACTCTTGGTTTAGCATAGGACAGCAGTTTTTCATATATTTGCTTTGTTTTATTTTATTTTTGCATATAAATCAGTGCTTCTCAACCTAAACATACATCAAAACTTCCCTGATGATTTTTTAAATAAATTCTTATTTGATTCTCTAAATAAGAATTTGCAGTTCTAACAAATTCCTGTCAGTATTGATGCCCATGGCCTAGAGACACTGCTTTAAAAACTATTGATCTATAATCTTCCAGTTCATAAATGTACCACTTTTGATTATCAATCATACACTTGGTGGAAAGTTATGAATAATATAAACTTGGTTACTCTTATGTGCATGTGGGGGAGGATATATGAATAGATATATAAGTAAAAACTACAGGGTCATGTTTTATCATATAATTTTACACAAATCATATTATCCAAATGTTTACAAATGATATTAACCAACTTATATTTCATCTCTTTAGAGATGTAATTGCTTTATATACAGAACACCTTTGTCATTTTTCAAAATGTGTTAGACAAAATACACAGTCGAATTTCACTGTCAATTTATGATATTTACGATATTGATGATATTTTTACATACTTTATTTTTGAATATCTTCATTTGAAGTACCTTTTCAAGACTACTTTTCTGGTTTGCATATATTTTTTGTGAATAAGTTATATACATTATTTGGATTGGGGGTGTAAGGCAGATTGAGACACCAAATAGTCTCAGGGGTGTCCATGCTCCAGGGCAAAGGGCAGAGGCACCTAATAGGTCCCAGTCATCTAAGGAGAGATAGAAATATGTGAAAAGATCTCCCAAATTTTAAATGAAATTTATGGAAATGAGAAGCACCATCACTCATTCTGTCCAAGCTCAGATGGAAGGACAGGTATCTCCACAGAAACCTACAAGTATAAATGACTTGAAAGTAAAATGACAGCTTCTGCAATTCTTCAGCCTTGTGTAACAATGCTAGTTTGAACCAGAGATGAAAGAAAGGGGTGACCAACATTAAATTTTCCATAACCAGCAGTATAACCATCAAAATGGAAGTAAATTTGTTATTTCCTACTATAATGGATTTATGGATGAAAACTGTAAAGACTGTGGATGATTTCAGTTTCCAAGAAAATTTAGTTTTCACAATTTTAATTTTATTTTCAAAAACTAAATTTTAATATTTCCTGTAATAGATACCATTTCATTGATTATTTCTCAAATTATAATCTATATATTGACTTAAATCAAATATTGATCTGGGAAAGTTAAAGTAACAAAAAACAAATGGATGATAAATTTCCATATGTCTGTTACCACAGTTTTGACTATACATCAGTATACTGCATGGGGGTGAAAACAGGGTTTTTGAAATTAAATCAAGACATTGCATATGCATTTGACCAATAACTTTTACATATCTTTTAAGGGTGTAGCAGGAGAAGGAAAACTGTCACTTACATGGGTCCTTCTTAACCAGTATCCTCAGGACTCTACACCCTTGACACAGAAATCATACACTGTGCCCATATAACTGATTTTCAATTAAGAGGCAAATAAAACATAGCAATGAGGATCAGAAAAGTAACTCACTAAATGACTAAATCTTTCTCCTAGAAGAAGTGACATTTGGAAGTATTTTTGATTGAATGGATTTAAATTTCTATGAAACCAAAGCAAGATTAAAATGAAAGCCATGCTCTATGACTAACCTTAACTGACATCATTCTTTTCATTTCCTATTGGGTTGTAATGTTCTTCAGCTCTCACAGCGATTCATGAATGAAAGAATTACAAAACAGTAAAATTAGCTAATTACTAATGTTCCAAATTAGAATTCACATTTAAGTTGCAGTTCTATTTTTTACAATTGAAGGAATACAAAGCTTGCATTTTTTTTCATTCTATGAACCTTATCAAGAGATTCCTTAGTAGATTTAATACAACTTTATTAAAATAATTTCAAATCAAGAATTATTGAACCATATACAGGAAGTAAAACTATTACAGAGGATTTGCTTCTCTAGCTTTAATTATTTTGAAATAGGCTATCATTTGTTTGCTTCAAGAAGATAATTTATGAATCTGAAATATTTAAAATCACTTTGAAACTAAAATTTCTGGCATGTTATGATTCCTTAAATGTAAGATTCTCCCCTGCATCCTGCACAGGTAATGGAAGTGGGGTTCCCCTCAGTGGAATGGGCTGGCTGAGAAATAAAAGAAATAAAAAGAAAAATAGAATGGCGAAAAAGTCACAGGACACAGAAAAGAATTTCAAAAGCGGGGGCAGGACAGGCAAGCCGATCAGACAGATGGAGCTTCTATACTATGCCAAAATGGAGCCCTGAACCTGCTTTATTTATATTGGGAAATATCAAAGGCTTTCCATAGAATATTCTTCTCTACAAAAGATTAAAGGTGGGCTGTCCAGTTCCCAACTGGTTACAATCATCTCTGGAGTTACCATGAGGTTATCTTCCTAGCAGAGCTGAGATACAGGTCACGTGCACTAGGCAATCTATTGCCAAGGGAGAGCCACAAATAGTATGCAATGCCAAACCTAAATCTCCCTGGCTACCATACTAAGAGAAGACACTGATGTAATTGGCGGATGTCTTCCTGCATAAAATGAAAAGGATTTCCACCATTCTTTGAAAGTTGTAGTGCTTTCTTTCTGAGACACTAAATGTTTTTCAAGAAAGTATAAAATGCGTAATATAACAGTAATATCATAAAGGTCCATGTGGGTCCACAAGCTGAGCTCTTACATTTACTTCAGATAGTTCATTAAAAAAATAAATAAAGTAAAACAATGTAGATGGAGTTGAAGTTTTTGTTTTAAGATCACTATTTCATTTAGCCCCTCCCTGCCTCCACTTTGGTTACCATTAGTCTGAAAAAGGTGTCTTAGCAAATTGTATTTCCCAAAAGAACTTCAAATAAGAATCCAAAACCCACTTGTGATTCTCCACACCGTCTTGTAAAGCCTGTTATAATGAGTTGGGTTTATTGCTCTTTCTCCTTGAATCAAGCTAATTCCATGACTACTCTGATCAATGGCAGATAGGATATATCATTTCAGGGCAAAACCTTCAACTGGTTGGCAGTTACTGAGTCTTGACTTTCGAAAAACAGCCACCATATAAAAAGCCTGAAAACATTGAGATTACCTTATTGTACAAAGCCTAAATTCCATGGATAGGCACTTAAGGATGGGCCATAAAGAAAGAAAGACCATGGAGCATTTAGGTACAGAACTTGCTAGTGACTTAAAAGAAGCTGTAATCCTTCAGTAGCCTTATGAAAAATCCAGGAATAAACCATTTAAATCTGCCCACACCCACAGAATAAAGACACAAAAATCAATAAATCATTGTTATAAGCTATCAAATTTTAGGTTGATGTGTTATATTACACTAGTAAACAGAAAGGTCTGTATGATTAATGATTTTATCCATGTTTCTACATTACATATTTATAGGGTATCCAAAATACAGTATTTTTGCTGATTTTTGCAATTTGAGTAAGTATCATCACATTTTACAAATTCTTTTGAAATCTTAACTTCTCTGAATTTAAATATGTTTATTCATTTGCCTTATTTATTTATTTAATTATTTAATGTTATGCCTATTAATGACATACATGTGGCATAACAATAGCAACTGTGTGGATGAATGAAAATAAAGCTTGAGTCTATTTTGTCAAGTGAATATTTCTGGAAAAATGCACTGTTTTCCTCATTGAATTGCATATGCACTTTGGCAAAAATAATGGTAGTGTTCACATCCATCTATTTCTGGATTATATTCAATTACATTGGTCTAATTGTCTTTTTATTCCAATATCACAATTTATTTGTTTGTGTTGCTTTATATAAGACCTTGAGCTTTGTTCTTTCTGAAGATGATTTAGCTTCTCTATGTCTTTTGGATTCTACTTAATCAAGTAGTGTCAGTTTTGACCTAGAGCAATATGCTTGAATACATTTTTATTGGGTTTACATTGAATTTAATGTCTCAATACTTGGCATGTATTTTATTTTAGACTGTCTAATTTCTCTTGGAAATTTTTGGGATTTCACTATATAGATCTTACACATTTCATTTAATTTGTTCAGAAATACTTTAAGTCTTTTGATATTAGGCTTTTTGGTAATTATTACTGTAAAAGTCTTACAATTCATTGAAGATATTCATAAGTATTTTATTTTTTAGCCATATTGAAAATTATATTGTTGATTTCTTTTTCCAATTGTTTTTTGCTAGTATGCAGGAGAAATTTTTTTTGTCCTTTTTGCCAAAATACCCATGTAATCCAATCAGGGAAGTAAGGCAATTTTCAAAGAAATATTGTTGAAAAATATTCAAACTTCACTGTAATCATTATTTTTTTTTTTTTTACTTTTCTACCTGCTATCTGGGATCATCTTTCTTTAGCCCAAGGGAAATTTATTTTGTATTTCCTTTATCATTTGTATGTGAATAATATTATCAATCTTGTTTTCCTGACAGATTTCATTTCCATTTTTTTCAGTGCATATGAATTTTTGTGCTGAAAATATATCATTATCATCTTTCTTTTAGTTTTTTCCTTTAGAAGTTAAAAGTTAGGGTTTTTTTTCCTTTAAAAGTAGTATGCTTAATTTATTTGATGGTTTTAAAGTTGTTTCTTCATTTTCTTTTGGTTTCGGAAATTAAACTATGTTTCTCTGCTAAATTTCATTTAAAAGTTTTTCATTCTTAGGTCTGATAGGATTTGACTTATGGATTCTTCTATTCTTTGGCTTATTTTAGGAAAATTTAAGCCACTATCTCTTTTTCAATAATACTTTTTCCTCTATACTTTTGCTCCTTTTTTGTGTGACATCATTTAGATATTCCTGTCTTTTCACCCTGATTTGTGTGCTTCTGTTTTTCATCATCATTCCAGGTGATACTTTTTGATTTATCTTCAGTATCACTAATTCTCTCTTTCACTGTGTCAAATACACTAATAAAATCATATTTTGAGCTCTTAGCTTTGTAATTTTGGGCTCAATTTTTTAGTTGTTTATTAAAATATAGTATATTACTTTTAATTGCTTTCAGATGTTTACAAAATTTAGAAATTTTTGTCATCTGTTTGAACACGTTAAAAAGATATTTTTAATATCTGTTATATTTTTAATATCTTTGGCCATCTTGTGCAACTTTGAGGGCCTCTTAATTATATACCAATCTTTGCTGGTTCTGTTTATATTGCCTTATCTCCTTCAGTCTTTAGTAATATGTTAAAAGTTGTATTTGGAAAAAAAAAAGTAACAATAATTTGTTCTAGGATGAAGCTTTTCCAGACAGAAGTTTGTTTCCTTATCTAGGCACTTGATGGCACTAGCAATCTAGAATCACCCTAATCCAAAAATCACAGAGTAAGGATTCTTGGCAGAAAAAGGAGTTTATTTGCCCAAAGTTGAAAAAGTGTTAGTTTATATATTTACATTATTCTATTCCCAGCATGTAGCCCTTAACCCTGGAAGACTTCTATATCCTATCATATTGTCTGTACCTATATTGCAACTGTTGTTTCCAAGTTCTGAGAGACTGGCAAAAGCTCTCCTGTTGCCAAACACCCAGAGGTAAAACAATCACTAAATTGAGCATACCATCATCTCAGAATCCCAGAACTTCTTCCAGACCTCATTTACTATGTCATAAGTACTCTGCCTTTAAAATGATTTTTTTAAAAAAAGTAATGTGGACTGCTATGTTAGTTTTCTACAGTGGGTTTTAATAGTTCAAAATATGTTAATCCGTTATTGATAGAATATGGGGACATTCCATCCACAAAGTCAGACCACCATTATCTTTCCAAGTATTAATTTTCCTTTACTCTTTCTACTTTATGTCACTGAATTGTTACAATGTCTCAATCTGTCTTCAAAGTTTCATAACTTTCCTTTTATGTGGTGGATTTTTTTTTTATCTCTTCTCTCACATTTAGGCAATTTCCTGAGTTGTTTCTTATAATCATTGAAGTTTTTGTTTGATTCTGACTCATCCTCTGTTCAATCCATTAATTGAGAATGTGCTATAAGTTGTTACAATTACTTTAATATTGAAAATTTTCTATTTGTAACTTATTCAGATTAGGTGACCCTTTTCCCAGAATGTTCGTTTTTTATTCATTGTGGTTTTCCTTCTATCTCTTACAGCATTTTAAACATATTTTGTCTATCATCTCTTTCATATAAATCTGTGGTTTCTTGTTCTTAATGTAGCAATTTCTTTGTTAGTTATATTGTAAAACTGTCTCTCATATTGGTTTCCAACTATTTAAACATGTTTATAGAAAACTCTCCTTTAGGGTGAGTTATGTCTTGGTTGTCTTTTGCTGTAACAAGATACCTGAGACCAGGTTATTTATAAATGAAAGACGCTTTTTTTGCTTCATAATTCTGAAGGATGGGAAGCCCAAGAGCATGGGAATAAGGAGGGTTTCATGCTGCTTCAACTCATGGCAGAAAGTAGAGGACAAATAGACGAGTGCAGATGAGACTAAACTCCACGGGGGGCAGTCTCACATTATAAAACTTGCTTTTGCTCTAACAAATCTAGTTCTGGGAAAACTGCATTTATTTCTCTTAATCACCTAATCACCTCTTAAGGGCCCAACACTATAACAATGGCAAATGAAATTTCAGTATGATATAATTTGGAGAAGATAATCCATATTCAAACTACATCTCTTGATTTTTAACTTTCAAAAAACACATATACCCTTGTTGTTGAAGTAGCCTTATATATTAATTTGAATTAATATAATAGATAATTAAATTAACAGATAACTTTTAATGATATAGTAAGAAAGTTGTGAGAGCAGAGAGGAATAATGAGGAGTGAACTATTAAATTTTTTGAAAATGCATCTCATTATTTTGAAGATTATATATAAATTCATATAAATTACTCTCTGTGATTATCTCTAAGATGCATCATAGTTTCCTGAAAATATTGATATGTTCAGTGCAACTAGCATAGTATGTAGCCCAGAGTAAATGCTCAATAAATTTGTCTGATTTGTAGAGGGAAGGCATTGTAATGGAAAGATTTCTCCACTACTGAGTTTTAACGCTGAATAAGATTATTCAAGAGTGGTGTATATGTGTGTGTGGGTGGGTGTTGTGTGTGTTGGTGCAGAGAGGAGAAGGTAGTGCTCATGACAATATGGTCAGATGCTGATGGCATATCCTGAATTACAAGGCGCAAGGCAAGAATGGCTTGTGAATACAGACTGGAGATATTAAAATAAGAATTTCCATAGAATATTAAGTACACTGCTCTTCATCCTATGAGAAATAGGGAGCCACAGATGGAATCACTCTGGTAGCTCTTAAAGAATATTTTGGAGGAAAAGAGAAAGAGGAACAAGAAAATCAGTATACATGTGATACTAAGTGATTCATTTTAAACTTAGATAATATTACTTTTCTGTTCAAAACCCTCATTCCTAGTTAAATCCAAAGTTTGCCAGGGATGACTTACCTGCATCCTGGCCTCATCTTCTGTCAGACATTGCTTCTCACACACTCCATTCTTGCCTCCTTGAAGCATCCTGCAGACATCAGGCAGGATCTCTTACTTAGATTTTCATGCTGGCCCTTCCCCTACCTGGGATATTCTTCCTTCTGCCTGTGGGTTCTTTCTTTTGATATCTCATAGCTTATTCCTTCCTGCAATTTTGTTCAAATGCTATTGTCTGAGTAAAATTACCCTGAATGCCTCTGTAAAAATGGCAATCATCATGTACTCCTAGAGCAGGTACTCCTAATATTATTTTCCTTTTCTATTTCTACTCTTCTGTAATGGTTAATTTGAATTGTCAACTTGATTGGATTAACAGGTACCAAGGATTAAGGAGTTTATTGGTGTGTCAGTGAGGATGTGTCTAGAAATGATTGGCATTTGAGATAGCCAATTAAAATGGGGACCCTCCCTAAGCATGGGAAGCACCATCCAATAGAATAATGGCTTGGATAGAATAAATGTTGGAAGAGCAAGGAAGCAGCAGCAGATGCAAGCTTGATTCTTCTTCAATGGGTTCTTGATGGCTGCTGAGATCATCTAAGGGTATCTGACTCTCATTTCTTCACTCTCCCAAAGTGGACTCTGACAGTGATTCTCCAGAAGCCTTTGGTCTCAAACTAGGGTAGCACCATTGATCCCTCTTGTTCTGGGGCTTCAGCCTCTGGGACTGTGCAGCTACTGGTTCTCCCAGCTCTCCAGTCTGCAGTTGACCATTGTGGGCTATTCAGCTTCTGGTCGTGTAAGCCAACATACTAAGTCCCCTTTTTATAATTGTACTTCCTGTGCATTTTGTTCCTCTAGAGAACCCTAATATACCTCCAAAGTACTCATTACTTAATAACATACTATGGAATTTATTCACTTATCAATTTGCTATTGGTCTGCTCCTTCCCTGCTGCTATAATGTAAGGGATAATGATAAAGAGAGTTATTTTATTTACAGCTGTAATACAACTTCTAAGGGACAGGATCATAGTAGATTTTCAATAAATACTTCAAGAATGACCAATAAAGAAATGGCAGAGTCTACTTGTGGAACCTGAGACACTGGAAACTGTAATGAAGTTTTTGTTGTTGCCTATACCATCATACACTTAGGTAACTGTTCTGCTTTCACACAATGCCAGATTCAAGTACAATTATTAATTAAAGAGGAAATAGTAATCTTAAAATATCAGTGCAGATTTTACAACTAGAATGTCTTAATGTATTTTTAAAAATTATATTCCCTTTCAGCCTAATAGAGAATACATTTGCCTTGGTATTCTGTATAATTGATTTCTAGGAAATTAATATTGCTATGAGTTTGGTATTCACATGTAAATAAGCTCTTCACAATCTGATCATCACTAACCTCTCCAAAAACTCTCACTGAACTGTCGTATCAAACTGTATCAAAGGTATGCTTCAGCTGCTCTGTGCTACACATCTTTATTGCTCCTTATTCTATCTTAACTCAAGAATTCTACATGGGCTGTTCCTTCTGCCCCTGTGTAGCTCTTACTCTTATACCTGTCCCCTTGCCTGGCTTATCAGTACACATTTTCTGGGTTTTGTTTTAGTTTCCTGGCACTGTTTCAGGGAAGTCTTCCTTGACTCTCAATATTTGGATAAGATGGCCTTTTTTACATGTTTTCATGATCTCTACATTTTCCCTATAATACCACTTTTAAACTGAAGCAGTTTATTTTCTGGATTCCATTCACTAGACCAAAATCTCCACAAGGCAGAGAACCTGCTGCTCTAGTTTGCCAATACACACCCAGTGAGTAGCAAATATATAATACACATAGATGATTAATACATAATTTCTATGAAATCAATAGTGCCTCCCCAAAATTCAAGTTTTGAAGACTTAACCCCCAGTGTGGAGACAGGGCCTTTAGGAAACAATTAAAGTTTAATTATCTCCTTTAAGAGATAATTAAGTTAGTTGAGTTCAAAAGGATAGAGCCCTCAGGAAGGGATTAGTACCCATATAGGAAGAGATAACAAACCTCTCTCCCTCTTTTCTTCTCCACAATATTAAGACAGAAACACTGACAGTCTGCAAGTCTGGAAGAGAGCTCTCACCAGAATTCTACCGTGCTAGCACTCTGATCTTGGACTTCAAACACAGGAACTGTGAGAAAATAAATTTCTATTGTTTAAGCCACTCATTACATAAAATTATGACAAATCTAACTGAAAAATACACATTTGATTGATTAAATGAACAACTGAGTGATTATTGATAATATTTAACTTACAATTCAAAGTCACTTTGATGTCTTGGTTGACTTGGTATCTTGGAGTCTATAAATGATATATTTTGTCACTTTTTTTGAGGATGTTTTCTTAATCAATATAGCCTTAACTTCCAGGTTATATAAACAAGATTTTGGATTTTATATTAGTACAGTATTTCCCAAACTTGATTTAGGAAGAACTAGTATCTGGCTCTAGAAATATTGGTACTACCAAATCCAACATTTCTGACTATTTATAAACCTTTGCTATAATTACATTGATCATATTAAAATATATCTTTAAGCCAAAAGACCCTGAGATGAGGAGATAAGAGGTACTTTGCACAGATAAATTAAAAACATGAATAAGATAGAGCATTTGCATTGCTTAAACCCAAAAAGATCAATGTATTTGTGGGCTGGAGAACAGAGGAGGATCATGTTTTGGGGGTTTGGGAAGATGGAAACATTCTCAAGGGAAAATGCATACCGTGTTTCCATATATCTAGAAATAACTTCTTTAAGGAATAAGGCATCTTTACTTGGGAAATTCTGTGATGTTAAGTAAAAAGAATTTGTCTAATAAGTAGGCTTAAGTTTTGGTCAAATATTACTAAGTGGTGGTTTACTAACTCTGTTTAACTCTGTGAAGCTTTTTCCTGCTAAGGTACATATTTACACTAGACTGTAATTTCTTCTCAGGCCACAAACACTCCTCCTATTGAAGGTCTGTACCTCTGGGGTTGGCAGGTTTTGCTCCATGCTATTACTATCTTTTCTAGAATCTAGGCAGAAGGAGGTGTCATTATCTAGATCTTGCTGAGGTTTTTGCTTGTTTGTTTGGTTTTGAGCTTGTAATACCATTATGCATTTAGTTTTTAAATTTATTTTAACTGACATATAAAAACAAAACAATTCATATACATGGAGTAATATGATTTTTTTTTGTACTGGAAATTGAACCCAGGGGCACTCAACCACTGAGCCACATCCCCCGCCCTTTTTTATATTTTATTTAGAAACAGGGTCTCACTGAGTTACTTAGGGCCTTGCTTAGCTTAGTTGATGAAGTTAGCTTTGAACTTGCAATCCTCCTGCCTCAGCCTCTGGGATTACAGGAGTATGCCACTGCATCCAGCTGATGTGATGTTTTGATACATGTGTACATTATGAAATATTTAAATCAGGTTAGACGTACCTATCTCTTAAAACACTGATCAATTTTTTTATGGTAAAAATTTCAAAATCCTCTTCACTTTTTGAAATGGATAGTAGATTATTGTTATTTGTAGTCACTCTACTGTGCAATTAGCACACCAGAACTTACTTCTGCTGGGTGGGAGAAGCTCTGGGGTGATTCTTCTGGCAGCCTTTCTTCATATTGTCCACTGACATCCATATACTCTTTATTGACCAAGGAAAGGCAGATGGTCAAACTGAACATCCAAGGTTGTAATAGACTATGCTTTGCCTAGTAGGAGGGAAATTGATGGAGGCAACAATTCAACATACTGCACTACCTCATTGAGTTGTTGAGTAAATTAAATCTTTTCATTTAATCTATTTTCATGAATGGCAATTATTTAAGCATAAATGGTAGCATTAAAAATAATAGAGAGGAACAAGGACATTATTGTGAACTTTAGCAATGGGTTGAAAAATGCCAAGAGGCAAAGAAAAACAACTAAAAATATATGACAAATAAAACTTGATGGAATTAAAAGAACAAAAATTGGAATAAGTAACATAGCTTGTAGCCATATGGTAAAGACTTAAATAAGAGAAAGAAATTTTGTCTTAAACGTTATCTAGTATTGTCTAGGTTGACATAGAGTTTGATTAAAGTAATACTTATTGTAAATTATTTCTATACAATAAATAGTGTGCAATATGTTCTAACAGCCTTCAGAAAAATCTTTTCTGTTGTTAAAACATTGAATATATACCTTATGTTTAATATATTTTTTTTCTTTCTGAAAAAGTAGGGAACAAGCACTGTGTAATGGTGTGCCTAGAGAGCACCGCAATTCACTCTTGGGTTTCCCTGACTCCAGCTTCTAGGTAAGTAGTGACTTTACTGCACATGCATCCTCTAGTGCCAGGATGCTCTGAATTCTTGCAATATTGTTCTCTCCACTAATATCCATTTGCCCTCTTTTCTGTGGCTTCTTATTTGAGAACATAGAAAAGATGAAGCATGTGATATGAATAGTGGAGGGAAATGCTTCCCTCAGATCTGTGGGGTTTTCCTACCTAACACTATATAAAGCTTGAATGATCAATCTAGTCTTTTTTTTAGACCTCTATTCCTTCTTCAATCCATTACAGTCTTTTTCTTCCCCTGTTATTCAATTTAAATTATTAAGATGACTGCTGCTAAAGACTTCCTAATATCCAATGCGATAGAAAACTTTCGATTCTTATTTTACTTTGGCCCATTTGATATTTGACACGTTGAGACTCTCCTTTGACATTTCCTTCCTTTCACTGTAGTAACATCTACCATCGCTACATCTTGCACCTCAAAGACCACTCCATCTTCTTCTTTTATGATGTCGGGTTTTTCAAAGATTCACCCTTAAATTTTTTGTAACTTTTATGTGCCCTCATCTACCTCCTAGATCTAATCATTACCATTCAGCTGAAATGCCTAGTCTGAATCTATTTCTGAGCTCCAGACTCATTCCTCTACCTACTGGTTATCTCCACATGGTCAACATAAGCGTCAACCTCATGAGTCTGATTAGATCTCAATATTGTCAACATTTCTCTCTCCTCCTTTCTTCCCCTGTATTTTATATCTCAGTAAATGATGATATTTAGAAGGATCTCAGTCCTACACATTAAATGGAAATAGTTATGGGATAAAATTATTTTCATTCCTCCTATTTTATAGATAATGAAAGCAGAGTCAAATAGATATAGATTTTGCTAAGTAAACATTAATTTTCTACTTGGAAAATGTGCTGAAAACTTTTGTAAGAAATAATTGTGTTCACTGCTCAAAGTGGCTTTACAACTGAAAAAATGTCAGTCATATCAACATGGAAACATTCATTCCTTTAATTTATGTTTTAGTGCCTAATGCATTGCCAATTACAATAGCCACTAAAGTGGAATTTCATTACAGTTTAGCATCACTAAAATATATTTATAGCACTTTGTATTGTATAAAATACTTTCAGCCATCCAGGTTTTTCTTGGACCTTAAACTATTAAATAGAATTATAACTAAAAAATACAAAAGGACACATAAAATGAAGGAAACAATTGGCAATTTCCATGGCATTAATGTGGCAAAGCAGACTTTCTGAAACTCAGTCAGAATGGTGACAACATATGACACTGAAATTCATTGCTATGTGAATGTTGATTATTGAGATTATTGACCAATTAAATAATTTAAGAAAGATAAAGGGAATAAAAAGATAAGACAGACTAAAAATTGGCAAGGACCAAAAAAAGGAGGTTCACTAAAACCTCAGAGTCAGAAAATTCCATATAAACCTTCATTGAACCGGAATTTTCTTAAGTACACTAAAAAGTGAAGGGTGACTTTTGCTTTGCCTTTTATATTAAAAATTTATTTTTAAACATGCTCTTGTGCCTATAATCATGCCACCATAGACTGAATTCTACTTCTGCATAGAATAGAGAATACTAATAGATTAATTTATGCCTTGTGAAATATATGTACTTTGGATTCTCGAGCAAAACTGATTTAGTAAAATCACTTAAAACTAGAAAATGCACCAACTGTGAGGTTTAAATGAAGAAGCTTCTTGGCTTTACACATTCTCAGGCAGTAGAAAAAAAAATGTTTGCTTTGTACTACTTACCAGAATTATTCCTTCAGTATAGCATAGGGTGAAAGAAGAACCCATTTAGATGTAATTGTCCACTTGAAAAATATATTAGAAAGAACTCTATTAACTTTTGTCCCCAGAAATATATAGGTACTCACTTGTATCTGGAGAGGGTCATTGTTTTGTCCCCATCCCCTCCCATTGTTCTTCATCTCTGGGAAACCTGCAGCCTTGTAAAAGGCAATTAGGACTGTCACTTTTCTCCCCCGGGATGGGTAGAAGGACGAAGAGGGGCAGGAGTGCAAAAGGGTGGAATTCCTTGAACAGCTAGTTGACTTCATTACCTTCTTACCTCAGTCTCCCAGGATTTAATTTTTCAGCTTAAGAGAGTATTTTCACTTTTTTTATCTTTGAATTTTAACCTGCAGATCATGTATCAATTTAAGACAGTTGTTCACAAAAGAAAACTGAAACCTGTATGCCTTGAATAAACTGACATCATGTATATTTCTAAATGATGAGAAAGTCATTGATTTACCCTGGCATTTTCCCATGTCCTATAGTTTCATTGTCTCCATGAAATATTTCACATGAAATACAAGTTATAATAGAGAATAACAGTGTATGTTTTTAATTCTGATACTTTTCATCAGGAACAATTGTTGATAGCCCTTTATATTACCTTAGTCATAAGATCTTTCTGTTGTGCTGTTAAGTTCCTCACACCTTTCACTACAGAAGTAATCTATGCCTAATAAAACTGCCTTGGAAACTCAAAAAACAAAGTGAAAAAAAGTCACTCACCAAAATTAGTTGATGTTTTGGTAAATTCATTTTAGTTTCTTTCTTTCTTGTTCTCCCCATATAAATATACACATACATATAAACACACACAACTCAGACACATGCTCATGAACACACACATCATATATTTATATCTATATCTGGATAGGTTAGTCACTGACATAAATAACAGAGTATTTTTACTTTAAAAATATGACATTATATCTTCTGTTTTCCACTTGATACAATAATACATTACCCATATTTTATATAAAAGAATAAGGTAGCTAATATTTCTCTGAATTGGTACATCTAGATTCTTTGACAACCTACTAAAGCTTGCAAATGTAGATTCTTTTCAATTATTTATGTTGCATAAATGCTTTTATTCTTAATGAG
The DNA here is from genome assembly GCF_021218885.2 of Marmota monax. Lineage (NCBI taxonomy): Eukaryota > Metazoa > Chordata > Mammalia > Rodentia > Sciuridae > Marmota > Marmota monax. Next base: position 8,211,134 of record NW_026692132.1, read on the forward strand.
TTGTTAGAGACTATTTTTCCAAATAAATGTTCAGTATCAGTTTGTGAATATCATACAGTTAGCAATAATACCTGATATTAGATTTTACTAGCATTATTAATATATAAAAATACTTTTTACTTCGCTATAGTAGCATTGGGTATTTTCTAATGTAAATGGTTGAAACACTATATTAATATTAATATTTTAAATGTATAATTCTGGTATTATCAAAGAGAATGCTATATGTTCTAGAATTATAATTTTATTGCATTTATTTCTATATGAATTATGAAATTGTTCCCATTATCCATTTACATATTAGAATCTTAGAATTTCTCTTGGCAGTTTGTGTGTTTTCTCTGCTTCTTTTATAGATGAAGAATATTAACTATTTGGGTTGGCCATAGTGGCACATTCTTGTAATGTCAGAGACTCCAGAGGCTGAGGATAGAGGATCAATTTTGCAAGACCCTCAACAATTTAGTGAAGTCCTGCCTCAAAATATAAAAGAAATAAAAAATGTCTATGGATGTAGCCAGTGATAAAGTGCCCCTAGTATCATCCCCCAGTATCACCCCCTGCCCCCTACAAAAAAGATATTAACAATTTCTTAACAAATTCAACCTATAAAAATCCTTATATGATAATGATAACTTTTGATATTGAATTTACTGCAAATGTATTCTTTGTATATTCATTATTTGGTTTTGTTTATTAAAAATTTTCATGATGAGTTGTAGAAGATTTATGGCAGTGAAATACGTTAAAACTCTTTCTATTTTCTCTAAACTTAGAAGTTTTTCTCTTATTTACAAATTTGGTCACCATCAGATCTATTTTTCTATGTGTATATCTATTATTTATGTTTATGGCTTAATTTTCATGTAGTTAACTTTAATTCATTCGAGATTTATTTCAGTCATGAGTGCAAGATATTTGGAATATTTTTTCATTTTTAGTTTGATAAACTGTCTCAACATTTTTTGGTGATTCACTTTAAATTTTATATAGTGCTAAATGTAAATTGTATTAAAGATTAGATTCTCCTAAAAAATTGTATGGGTTAAAATTTCTCTTTCGTTTTCTATTTGTAGTGTATCTTTTCTTTTAATCTATCTCAGTTTCCTCATATGTTGAAGGGGAGCAGGGATGATAATAATAAAAACAACTCCTACGACAAATAGTATTTTGAAAGATTGAGTTTAGTCGTGTTTGACAATTATCCCATGACCAGGCTGTTCTTGATGTTATTGCTATTGCTTTGATTAAATGTTTTACTAGGATTTTTTTGGATTAATAAAATATTTTAATGATCTTTATAGCTGTCCAAATCTGTTACAAGGTACTAGATACATAACAGATGTTCAATAAGTATTTATTTAAATAGTGTCAACTAAATATTAACAAATGTCAAGGATTTATTGCACAGAGATCACAGTCAATCATGAAGGTGAAGAAAACCAGTTCTGAAAGACTGAATATTCAATCACAGGCTCACAGGTAATGAATTGTTCTGATCTCATTGCCTCTCTATTTCAATGGTACAGCCACTCCTTTTCCTAAGAAATATCCCAACAGCAAAGAGGCCCTTGTATGTCCCTTCTTCTCTCTCTGTTTCCCTCCCACCACCCTCCCTAATTATCTCTCATTTATCTGTACTACTTTATAAGCCTATATGACTGGATTAATCTGCTTTAATCAGGAGTGTATATTTTGCCTGAGCTGGGCCAAACTTATGTGCTTTGTTCTGGGACTTAGAATTTAAAAGATTATTATCCCTGGCTCTGAAGACAGGGAAAAGCAGAAAGAATTAGTACTAAAAGACAGTATGTGTCAGTGAAACAGAAATGGCAAAGGGGCTGGCATTGTTAATGTTAACATGTTAATGGCCAAGCACTGCTCTCTGAGTTGCCAAATTAAATGACAGAAATTATTTCCTTGTGACAGAGAAGAAAAAGAAGTCTGAACTTTGCATAAATTCAATATGAAGAGTCAGTTACATAGTTTTGATAGTCAATTATTCCATGGCAAAATCATTTGTATGATTTGTGTGAAATAAATAAAGTTGAATATAACTGTCTTTTGATGAAACTAAAACTTCCTAAATTGTCACTTCATAAAGATTTTATCCCCTACATAAGTGGTACAATTATTAGTTAACACAAAGATAATGGTTAAAAAGGAAAATAAGAACCCCCAGTATCAAATTTAGGGAGATAATATCTGATAATCATTGTGATGCGTATCTATATGGAAAATTTTTTCAAATGTATTTTGAAAAACAACTTCAGGAAAGCTTGTTTATTATTATAACAAAAACTATACATTTGCTTTATCTTAAATTCACTTTGTTGTTAACAGTTTGGAAATACATTAAACACACTACACATTCATTAGAGCTTGAACTACATTAAACACACTATAGCTCATTCATTAAATACTTAACATTTTATGCAAAATATTATATATATTTATATATGGTATATAATTACCATGAGAATTAAGAATCTATAAGTGCTAAAGTGTTGTTTCCATTCTAATGTATGCTACTCTCTTATGTGTGTGTGTGTGTGTGTGTGTGTATATCTTTCTTGTACATGGTTATAAATCTTTGTATCCCCATCAAACAACACACTACTTGGTTCAATTAGAGATTCAACAATTAATATATTGAATAAAACACATTCTTTGTAATTTTAAAATTTGTTTTTAAAAATAATTTTAAAGATTTTTTTTCTTGTATTTTCAAATTATATCAAATTCATGCTGTCAGTACTCTTGTTAGTTGGTAATATTTAATTCATACCTCTGAACATTAATGTGCTCTCTTATAATACACTTTATAAAACAGTACAGATCTGCATTTTTTGTCTATTTTTCTAAATTTTGTCTTTCTCCGATGCTCATAAAAAATTCTTCAAATTTATGAACCCACAAATTCATAATTTTTTACAAAACAGATGCATTTGTTAATTTATTTCTTAAATTAACTGCCGTTTAGGTATATTTGATAATATTACTTCAAATTTCCTTTTCATTGATTAAGATTTAGGTCTTTTCAACTTAATTATTTAAGTCATTTTCTCCTAGTTCTGCTTTATTTTATCTTTTAAAGTTTCCTTTGTGGGAACAAATCGCTGACTTTTAAAGGAAACTGATGAAATTTATAGAAGGAAAGCCACCCATAGGGTTCAAGGCCTCTCATGACAAGGAAGACCAGGCACAAGAAAAGATGAAGGGTGGTGCAGGGCCAGGGCCCACATGCTGGTGTGTGGTTCTTCCTCCTGTACAGCATATTCATGATCACTACCAAGTTACGGTTTTCAGGGTAGGAAGTTATGACATCCTTTATTTAAACAATTTTCTAGATATTTTAATAATTTAAAGAGTTGATTTTAAATTTTAAAATATTTTGATGTATGATGTGTGGAGTTCTTTTATAAAATTGTCACAAGTTCTACAAGTATTAAGGGTGCATCTGAAGCAAAGAGATCAAACTTGTGGGCATGCATACAGATGCAATTATGTGTAATCTGAATCTGTTATGAGATCTTTAACAAAGATTGGATAAAATTGAATTAATCTCATATCCAGGACTTCTCTCATAGGAGTGTTATTATAGACTCTCTTCCCAGCTTATGTCATGTGTTAAAATGCAGTTAACACTTCTTTGGAACCAAAAATTTTTTTAGAAATCCTGTATATTTGCACATTCAGCATTACTTCTTCTGTTTGAAGATCTATTACAGATTTTTAAAAATTATCTCAAAATTCAATTTTCTCTAATTAAAAGAAAAATAAAATGTTCTTCTCAAGAAAGATGAAGAATTACCCTTTTGAAATACATTTTTTCTCCCCAATATTATCAGGTCAGGGCTATTGCTCTGTATTCTATATCTATCTCAAATGATATCTTCATTTATGGCAGCCTGGGGATTTGGGGAAAAATATAATTGATTAAACTGTCAGATAGAAATAGCCAACACTAATATGAAATCTTACCATTATTCATATCTTAATTAAGAATAGCGCCTCAAAACAGATTTAATATGTGTATAATGATTTAAATTTCTGAAACATACAATAAGATCCTTCTCCATGAACAAAATTTAAAAAAACTTTGTCTAATATATTCATTAAATCACTTCTTCATATACCTTACTCTGTAATTTTAGAAACAAAGTAAATGTAACAGTAATAACAAAGGTTCATTTCAGCATATGCTTTAAGCTAAACATACTTTTAATCTTCATGAAAGCTATCTTTTATAAATTAACTAAATCATAAATTTCTGAATGGAAGAGATATCTTAATATGGCAAAATTCATTTGTAGAACCCAGATGTAGATGGGATAAGGTACTTCAGTGCTTGCATACTTACCACACTTTTTTACCCCATCCAAGCCATAAGAAGTACACTTCTAGTCCATCTTAACATCCACACAAGATAAAAATTTCTTTTGCTATCTATCTCCCTTAACAAATATAGAAGCTTGAATAACTTTTAGTAGATTAGAAACAAAGGAATGTGTTTCTGTTAGACATTCCAGGACATATATAATTGTTCACATAAACTCACTAATTTGGGGTCAAATGTTAAGTAGTACTTACATTAACTGAAACAACAGGAAACACTGGATTTCTTTTTGATGACAGAATCAATGATTGACTGCTAAGATGATATATGGAATTCTTTTTAAAATAAAAGGAAACAAAATAAAAGTACTCTTTAGTAACATAATTTTTATTGACTTAGGAAATAGTTATGATGTTTCTTCTCAGAATATCAAATATTTACTTAAAATATTATATTGCAGATATTAAAAGCAAAGTATATTTCTAGGTAAATTTGGAAATTGATGAAAACTGAGTTTCTTAACTCATTTTATAATGAAATTTTATTTGTATTAAAAGTGCAATGTAGAAAAAAAATCAAACAATTGTTAAGAAAGAAAATAGGAATGAATATTTGTTAACTCTTTGATATAAGAAGTTTTCTAGTTTAATAGTAGTTGAAGTGCATGGCATCACATTGATTACAAGCAAATTGAGATTTTTTCATATTGGAAGAAAGACTGGAATCTACATTTAAAATTAATAAAATTTATTTGAGAAGATAGAATTATTTGTGCATCAGAAATACAAATAATTTAAATTTCTAACTATAAAATAATTCAATAAATTAAGTTGTTTTTATTTAATGTATCTTAAACACAACTTCAATGCTTTAGCAGAAAACTTTATGGTATTAAAAATGCTAGCAGAGTTGCAAAGAATGCTAGTTTAAGTTTCAGAAGCAAAAGAAAAGTTCTAAAGAAAAATTACAGTTGTTCAGTAGTATGAAAACAAAACAAAACAAAATTTGAAAATTCAAACCTAGAGAAGACTCTGGAAGCCTATTTCTTGTGGATACTCAAGGTGATAGTAATCAGTGATTTTTCTCTCTCATATTTTCCCATATGATCTCTAAGTTCTGAGTATTTATTACTTTCAAAATTAAAACTAATTAAACTGTTTAAAAAAGTAGGATTTCTAATTACTATGATGCAGTGAATGCATTTGTATTTTTACTTCACAAAAATCTATTAAAATGGCTATAGAGGTTTAGCACAGGTGTACAAATTGTTTAGTACTCCTTCCTTCCAATAGTGGGGATCTCTGTCTTCTTTTCTGACTCTGTGGTGACCTTGATGATTCTCTTGTAACCAGTAAAATGCACTAGGAGTGAAGCTGGGCATTTCCAAAGATAGGTGATAAAAAACAGTACCAAAGTCTCCTGAAGCAGACTCCCAACCATTGAGTCACCCTCCTCTAGCTGCTGCTGAGTCTTCCAGCTGAGGTTTCAGATATTTTAAAGGAGAAAGAAGTCATTCTTGCTGTCTTGTCGAAATTTCTGAGCCAGACACACACACAAAATCATAGCTTTTTATATGATAAGTTTGAGGAGTTTTTTTTTTAATGCAGTGATAATAAGCAAAATGGCAGAGAAAATCATCAGTATCTGTAAGTCAGGTACTGCCATCACAGAACCTCACACATCCAACGTTGACCTTGGAACTGAGCATGGAAGAGCCGGGAGGATCTGCATGCACCTCCCTGTGTTCTTTATCTCTCTCAACAATTGCTAATTATTACCTTAAAACAAAGGTATCCAATCATTACTATTATGAGCAGTTCTGTCAAGAAGGTATCTGTTAAGAATAGACATTCTTTGGCTGGATATAGACTTTTGAATAAAAGAAACCAGGAGTACTATGTTTGTAATAAATAATTTTTCTTATGGTTTTAAATATTCTTGCTATACTGTAAAATTATGGAGGCATGTCATAGACAAAAATTCTACACAGAGATGACCGAAGACAAACTCATAGTAAGAAACTTGGTAATGAACAGAAAGACACACTGTGGCTTCCTTCCACTTTCTTCCACACAGAACTGTCGTCATGCAGGTATTATGCCTGTTGGTTCTCTCTACCCATTTATATTTTGCCACTATATGGATAACTTCTCATCTACTTTTGAATTTTATTTTATTTTACTGGTACCAGGGATTAAATCAAGAAGTACTTAACCACTGAGTCATATCCCCAGAACTTCTTATTTTTATTTTGAGACCAAGCCTCACTAAGGTGCTTAGGGCCTGGTTAAATTGCTGAGGTCAGCTTTGAAATTGCAATCCTCCTGCCTCAGCTTCCTAAACCTCTGAGATTACAGGTGTGTGCCACCAGATTCAGCTCATCTACTTTTTACAAAAAAGTCAGGAGTTTACTTTTGTTTTTACTCTACTTTTATGTGGGATTTCAAAGAAATTTAAGAAAGCAACAGACAAAAATGCAATGAATGTTCTCTATTTATAAGTAAATATGTATTTCAGTGAAACATATTTGGCATAAGAGTATGATCACACTCATAAGATCATCACCTGAACAAAATAGAGAATGTTGTCAGCAATCCAGAAGCACCCATTTGTACCCTCTCCTGGTCATTTTACCACCTTCTACTATCACTGTTCTGATTTCTTTTAGCAGAACATATTACTTTTATTTGTACCATAAGTAAGTGAAGTTATTCAGTAAGTACTCTTTTGGGTTTGGTTCTTTGTTCAGCATTATTCTTTCTTAAATACCTGTGTCATTATGCAGTGCAGTAGTTTCTCAGCTTTTTTTTTTTTTTTTTGCTGTATACTAGTTGACTATATGAATGAATATACCAAAATGTAACTGTGCATTTACCATTGAAAAACACTGGGGTTTTGTCCCCAGTTTTTATCCACTACAAATAGTGCTTCTACAAATATCCCTATACATGTCTTAAACATGACTATGTTTTTCTTGCTGCTATATCATTGACTTTGAATTCTTGAGCTATAGGCAGCTACACATCCTCTGTAGCTTTATTACTTATTTGTTTTTGTACTCCAGATTAGATACAAGGGTACCTACCACAGAGCTACAATCCCAGCCCTTTTTGAGACATGGTCATCATAAATTGCCAAGATTGGCCTTGAATTTGCAATCCTCCTGCCTTAGCCTCCCAAGTAACTGGAATTTTGGGTGTGTGCCACCAAACCTGGCCATTTGCAGCTTTAAAATTTTATTTTGTAAATTTTATCACCTGCTCTGTTACTTGCTTTTTAAATGGCATTTTTTGATGGATGGAACTTGTAAATTTAAATGAAGTCCTTCATCTGTCAAGTTCATTCTGTTAATGTCTTTCATATACACTTTACACCTCCCCCCAGCCCCCACTAAGGTCAAGAGGATATTTTCTTTTGTTTCCTACTGGAAGCTTTATTTAAGTATGCAATTCATGTGAATTTGGTTTTTGATTATGGGTCATTCACAGATAAAGATCCATTTGTTTTTTCTTGTTTTTCAAATAATTCATTATGTGATTCTCTCTTCTGTTTTTGGTTGTTGTCCATTTTCATACTAGAATATTTAAGTATGTGATAAGATGAGAAATTTGATGTAGATAAAAGAAAATAATTTGAATGTGGAAAGAAATACCTATGTTCCTTCAGTGTTGCTAGTATTCATTTCCTCTCCTTCTCTCTCTCTCTTTCTCTTTCATCTGATCATTTCACCAAATTCTGTTGATTATGTTTCCATAGCTATCAGGCCTATCTTTTTCATTTCACTTGCCAATACTCAGTTATTCAGTCTTCTGACTGCTCTTACTTTAATTTCCCTTCTAGTCTTGGTGATTCACTTCTGTTCACTTCTCAGTAGAATAATTTGATTCACAAGATAAGACATAAATAATTTAACAATATTACTTGGTAGCTACTGAATCTTAATTCCTAAACACTTTAATTTCTCACTTAGGATTCTTATCAAGTTTCCAATGCATATAATAAGAACCATTTGCCAATACAACCATGATTCTGTTGCTGGAATAAACATGTGACTATTGCTTTTATTACCTATTATTAAATAACTTCTTTTAAGTCTTAAAGGCCCACCTGGGTTTTAAAGGCCAAGCTACAGTCGACTTGATCTAGTTTGAATCATGCACCCACTGATGAGAAAGTACAGCAATTTGGTTTATAGTAATACAAAAATTGCAAATAATGGTTATGAAGCATTTTGATACAAAGAAAAGATCAATACTCTTAACAAAGCATGAATTCTAAGCTGATGTAAAACCAATTGGTTATTTGCAATGATATGATCTGATTCATATTTCAAGAAGATGACTAAAACTATGTGCAGAGAATATACCATATAGGGTAAATGTGAAACATTTTGTAGTTGTCAAAGACAGGAGATTATAAAAGCTTGCTCTCAATAGAAGCTATTAAGATGATGAGAAGTAGTTACACTTGGAACATTTTCTGAATGATTAGCTGGCCAGATTTTTAGATGGTTTGGATGTGGAATGTGAGAAAAAGAGAAAAATCAAGGAAAACATTTTGAATTGTTCTGTGCAAATAGGTGAAAGGTATTAGAATCTTTTTAAAAGAATGGTAAAAAGCAAAGTTAGATGGATAAATAAAAAATGAATTTGGAGCTCTCTTTTCCATTTGTTCAGTTCAAGATGCATTTTGCATTTATGTGTCAAATAAAAATGCTGAGTGTGATTACTGATGTAAAATAGAGGCTGATTTGGGGAGTAGGTTGGAGATGACAATACAAATTTGGGAGTCACTAACCTTATTAACTGATGGGCTATGATGAGATAAAAAAAGGAATGAAAATAAGTAAAGCAGACCAGAAAGAGAGGGGAATCCCTTTTTTGTCTATCTATATCCATTCCTCATATGTTTTCATTAATGAAATGAGAAATACAGAGCTATTTGGAACATTAAATACAGGATAAAATATATAACCCAGTGTTTGTCCCATAAGAGGTCAATAAATGTGAGATATCATCAAACTGACATGTTTTAATTAAATTTTAAATTTAATTTTAAAATTGTAATTTATTTTTAATTTTGAAATAGTAAAGATTTATAGTGCAAACGTATAAGCCTTAAAATAATTATTATTAAAAATACATGTGGATGGCTGGGTGTGTTGGAGCATGCCTATATTCCTGTGACTTAGGAGGCTGAGGTAAGAGAAATGCAAGTTGGAGGTAAGCTTCAGCAATTTAGTGGACCCTAAGCAACTTAGGAAGACTCTGTATCAAAATAAAAAATTGTAGGTCTGGGGACATGATTCAGTTGTTAAACATATCTGTGTTGAATCCCCAGTACTAAATATGCAGAGATGGAATACTTATATAAATCGAAAAAAGCATTTCACAAAGTGCAACTCATGTATGATTAAAAACTCTCATCAAACTTGGAGTAGATGGGAACTGCCACATTTTGATAAAAAGCACCTACAAATACCTTGTAAAGAACATCAAACTTTAAAAAAAAGAACATAAAACTTTATAGTAAGACAAAGGATCCTTCTCAATGCAATGTCATTAAGGCAAGGATGTCCTCTCTATTGACATTACATTCACTTAATATTGTTCTGAAAGTCATAAATAGTTCATAATATTTTTTAAAATGGAGATATGATATAAGATAGACACATACATAGACAGTATACATATTGAAAAGAAACAAAGAAAACTGTTTTTAATTGTAGATAACATGATTATCTATGTAGAGAATCCCAAGGCATTTTTATAGACAAAAATAAAAAGACAGAACATGTGACGATAGTAAGCATGAAGTATGTAAAGGTAATTAGAGAAGCCTATTGCTTCCCTATATACCAGAAATAAACAGGTGGAATTGGTAATTTTAAAAATATTAGCAGCAAATATGATATACTTAGGTACAATTTGAACAAAATATAGACCTACTATATCGTTAGAAAACTAAAGAACTCAGATTAAAGGAATCTAGGAAGATCAAAATGAATGGCAACTTACTCTGTGTTTACATATTGGAAGACTCAATTTTGTTAAGATGTCAATACTTCTTTATTTATAGTTCCAATGTAATTTTTTTAAAAAAAATCCCAGAAAGCCATTTTGTAGATATAAGAATAGTGATTCTAAATTTACATAAGTAGTATAAGTCCTAGAACAATGAATAAAATAAAAGAAAAAATAAAATTGAATATTTGGTCAACCTATCAGCTTTCAAGAATCACTATGAAGTTACAACAGTCAAGATAGTATAACACTGAAACAGAACAGAGAGCCTCCGAAGACACACACAGTACAGATAAATGATGTTTGACAGACAAGTGGAGCTGGAACTGTTGCATGTCCATATTCAAACACTTGAACCTGGTCTCAGATCTTATGTTTATCACAAAATTTGACTCAAGAGAATGACAGACTTAAAAATATCCTTAATTGTAGGATGCAAAACAATGAATATTCTGGAAGAAGATATAGGAATAAGTAAACCTATTTGACCTTGTGTTTGTCGATGAATTTTATAATATCAAACGAAAAGCATGATCCATGAAAGAAAACAATTGATAAACACTTAAAACTCAACAATAAGAAAATAGCCCAACTGAAATCTGGGCAAATATTTGAACATACACTTCCCCAAAGGAGATAGATATCAAGTAAGCATCTGAAAATATGCTCAATATTATTTGCCATCACATAATTAACAATGAAAACAATGGGATACCATTATATTTATTAGCATGTATAAAATCCAAAAATCTAACAATCCAATTACTGGCAAAGATATGGAACAATCAGAATTCTCATTCATTACTGGTAGGAACTTGAAATGATTCAGTCACTTTTAAACAGACTGGCAGATTCTTACAAAGCTCAACACAATTTTATCTTTGAATTCAGCAATTGTGCTTCTTGATATTTGCCCAGCTGATTTAAAGTTTTAGTTTCATATGAAAACCTGCACATGAATGTTTATAGTAGCTTTATTCAAATTTCCAAAATTGGAAGTAACAGTTCCTCAATTGGGGAACATGAATACAAAGGAATATATTTAGCAATATCAAGGCACAGAAATATATGTAGGTCACCTGAATGCATACTGATAATTGAAGAAAGCTATATTAGAGTCTATATAACACATTATTCCATTTAGGAATTGCTGGGAATTAAACTTATGCATGCTCACAAGTGCTCTACCACCCACCTACACTCCCAGCCAGTCTAACATATATATAATATAATTTGTGGGGGGATGGTACTAGGGCTTGAACTCAGGGGAACTTGACCACTGAGCCATATGCTCAGCCCTATTTTGTATTTTATTTATAGATTCACTGAGTTGCTTTGTCTCCAGATTTTGCTGGGGCTGGCTTTGAACAAGTGATCCTCCTGCCTCAGCCTCCTGAGCTGCTGGGATTACAGGCATGTGCCACTGCACCCAGCCAGTATAACATTCTTAAAAAGGCACACCTATGTGTTTCATGTGTGTGCATGTGCATGTGTGTGTGTGTGTATATGTGATATATATATAATCTGCAGCCCCTATGAATTTGTGGGGAGGAGAAGATTAAATAGTTTAAATACAGATTTTTTTCAGTGAAAACACTATTCTGTATGATATTATAATGGTGGATATATGACATATATTTGTAAAATGCCACAGGACTTTTATATCACAAAAATGATCTTAAAAATAAGCAAATTTATAAAAATTATTTAGGAATTTTGGAGAATACAAGGATAGATTGCCAAGTGTACAAGAGAATCTAACTTTGTTTGTTACAAATATATGAAATTACCTCACTAAAGAAGATGGAATAATTCAGAAACTATCTTTTGGTTCTAGTCTAAAATGGATTTTAAGTGTGGGTAACACAGAATAATTTACACTGTACAGAGAATTTTTTATCTTTCCAACTTTTAAAAACATGGTTACATATACCTTTATTTTCTTCATACTGAAGCAGTAATTGGTGTGACAAAATCTCTAACATTTTTTTCTAAAATCAGCAGTATAAAAACAAATGAGACAAATGAGGTTTTCATAATACGGAGCACAGACAGATGTAGACACCTGCATGTTACAGAGATACAAAGAAGAATGTGGCGGGGGGGTGGGACATAAGAAATTCTTCTATGAAAGTCCTATATGTTGCATATATACAAGAAACCTTCCTCCCTGGAAAGTTTATCTCTTAAATGATTTTGCAGAATGGAATGTATGAATATTTATAACTTAATCAGGTAAAATTAATTTTTAAGCTGGATCAAATATTGGGTATCCATGTTCACCACGTATGTGAGCAATGAATCCATGTTCAACTATATTTCATAGCTTTCATTAGTACTTCCCATTTCATTAACAAGATTGATAATTTCTCATATTTCTTGGCATTTTTTTCTATTTGTTATTCTATTTTATGCAATTATTATGTTTCTCATTTTACTATCAAGATGTAAGTTTCTCAACTTTGAGTTGTTTATAATATAGTCTATATGCATGTAATTTGACAATTATGAATAGTAAACCATCTTCCAGTTGGTGGACTATAAGTGCAACAATAATTACTTACAATGTTGTTGATAACAGCATAATAAGTTTATTGGTATTTTTCTCTGAATGACATTAAAACCTTCTCTTTCTTTGTTACAAAAAAGAAGATAAAATAAAAAGTTGCTGGCATAAGTAACTTTAAAAATGGTTGAATTCTGTAAGACTAAAAGTGATTCTATATAATCATTGTATTCTAGTTGATAAAACCATTTCTCATGGGAGTACAGGTTGAAAATTCCAAGATTTCTGAATAATGAGGTGAACAGAAAACAGTAGGAGCCAGAACTCACAGTTTGATTAGGTTATACAATTGCAATAGGAAGTGACTAAAGTGATCCATGTGGCAGTATATTAGGGTGGAAGATATCAGTATGATTTCACATTTGGTGTATTAAATAGAGATACAGATATTTATATATGGAGTCATTCATAGATACATTTATACACACGGGTTATTTACACACATATAACTGATTTGTTAGCTGAGGAAGTCTAGAAGCAACAATACCCCAATGGCAATAAGCACAGCTAGTACCTTATCTTCATTTCTAATATTATTCTTCAGTAAGAGGGACCAGACTTTCTTGGAGAAATGACTCATTCTAGGACTGAAATATCCAAAAGGAAATATCCAAAGCTAAACAAAATCCCATTATGATGAGGAATATAAAAAATACAGGAGGATCAAGGTGCCTGCAGGTTTGGTTACACCTGAAGTCTTCCTGCTACATGTTCTAATAGCCACCAACTTGCTGCTTCTTCATACGGTCACTCCTTTGTATGTGCCCATCCCTGGTAGTTTCTCTAATTGAAAATTAAAACAACATTGAGTTCTTGGGACTCCAGCATGCCTGAGCCTACAGAAACTGAAACTCAGGTCTGTGAGTTTGCAGGTAGGACTATTTGGGCTGGTCTGAGCCTAGAAATCCTGTGGAGAGTCAGAACTGGGAGCATTTCACCCCAGTGAGCACAGGTTAGAGAGGCTGGAGAGAGCTGTCTCTGCTAGTCCTAACATGCATGGGGACTGAAGGAGTTTGCCACCGTGAGTTGGAAGGCTGGAATGTGTTAAGGAATATTGTTATTGGCTTGCTCAGTCAGCTGGTCTGGCAACCACTGGGTTCCCAGGGCCCACTTGGGCCAACACTCCATGGGTCCCAGCAGCAGCCTGGTCCCCAACTCCCATCCCAGTCTGGCATCCACTGATGGATCCCCTGGTCCCGCCAGGTCTACCAACAGTCCAGCACCCACATGGCCTTCTGGCTTTCCAATCTCCAGTCTCCCAACCCCTCCCTACCCCCCAACTTGGCCCAGCTCTTGCAACTATGCAGTTAGCCATCAGGTCTCATCATCTGGTCTTGATCCACCCAATACAGAACAGTTCTGTACTACAGGGACCCAGGTACCAATGCCCAGCCCTCAGGACTACCTGGGATAGAAGTGCCTGACCGGGAATTTAAAAAGGCAAGGACAGGAGAGATTGAGTTTGGAGACTAAATCAGAGATCAAGAATTATGGGGTCCAAAGGTGATGTAAGGGGCTAAATTAAGATCAGGCTCCTACATCACACAAGTAGAACTCAAAGGAGATTCCTGGGATGCAGTCTTCCAACATAAATCGCTATACTCCACTCCAGGACTTTCCTATTCAGGATGAAGCCACCCACCCTAGCAACTCTCACCATTCTGAGGGTAGAGCTACCATCAAACTCCAGATAACCCCACCTATCTGCTAAGATGAGAAGCTGATAAACTTTTGATTGTCAGCAGAAATAATTGTTCAATTTTCCATCAAGAATTTCTCTCTCTCTCTCTCTCTCTCTCTCTCTCTCTCTCTCTCTCTCTCATATCACTACAATTTTTGAAGACAAGTATTTTTTATGCATCAGTTTATTGAGGACTGGAATGTCTGAATAGTATATTACAGTTATGTTGTATGCTCTTTTTACTTTCTTTTTCTTTGTAATTTTGTTTGTATTATGTATATATATTTCTTCTCACTTAACTGTTTGCCTGGATTCTCTTTCTCTCTTTTCTGCTGCTAACAACCAACCTCTATTAATTTCTCTTTCACTCTTTCTTTAATTTTTGACTTCCATCCTCTCTCCTCCTTCCTTGTACACATCACATCCTACACCAATTCTGTTCTCTGTTTGTGTACCTTTGAACTTGTAAACTCTTTTAGAAACTTACTGTTTATATATTGTAGACAATAATTGAACATATCATTTCTATTTATTGCTACAAAACTGTAGATGTCTTAATAGGTGCTTTTTGGTTTAAGGCTGTATATTGTTTGCATTTGGTGCTGTTAATATTAGTATCCCTTTAAAGGCAAAGTACTGGAAACCTTCAGGGACACTATAAGTCTACAGGGTAGAAATTATACTGCTTGAGATCCACACTGCCAGATGGGTAGAGACACATACAACATTTAAAAAACAACAACAACAAAAAAAAAAACCAAGGGAACAAAGCACCCCACACAAACCAAGATGATCCAATAATAGAATCCACTGACAACACAATAGAAGAAATAACAGAGAAAGAGTTTAGGATGTAATACTTAAACTGATCTGTGAGTTAAAGGAAAATGTAGGGGGTTAAATCAGAGATAAATTTCAAGAGGTGAAACATTGCTTCAATAAAGAGATGGAGATTATGAAAAGAAAACAAGCAGAAATTCTTGAAATGAAGGAATCAAGCCAAATTAAGAATTCAATGGAAAGTAGCATCAAGAGACTAGGCCACTTGGAAGACAAAACCTCAGGCAATTAAGACAAAATATATAGTCTTAAAAATAAATTTGACCATGCCCAGAAGATAATGAAAAACCATGAACAGAACTTCCAAGAATTATGGGATGATATTAAAAGATCAAATTTAAGGTTTATTGAGATAGATGAAGGAGTGGAGTTACTAACCAAAAGAATGCACAGTCTTTTCAATGAAATAATATCAGAAAATTTCTCACACCTAAGGAATGAAATGGAAAATCAAATACAAGAGGCTTGAAGGACCTCAAATGTACAAAATTACAACAGACCCATACCAAGGCACATTATAATGAGAATGACTACATACAGGGCAAGGATAGAATTTTAAATGCTGAGAGAGAAAAAGGTCAAATTACACATAGGATGAAAATAATTTGTATCTAAGCTGATTTCTCAACCCAGATCCTCAAAGCTAGGAGGGTCTAGATTGATAATATATATCAATGTCTGAAAGAAAATGAATGTTAGCTAAGTGTTTTATATCAAGCAAAATTAAGCTTCAGATTTGAAGATGAAATAAAAACCTTCCACAATCAACACAAAGAGAAAACATGTACTATAGAACATTCTCAGTAAAATATTCCATGAGGAGAAAATTTTAAAAAATGGTGAAAATCAGCAAGGGAGGAACTACATTAAAGGAAAAGTCAATTAAAGGAGAAAGTAAGTCAAATTAAAAAAAAAGAAAAAGAGAGCTTCCAATCACTCCTGCAAGGTAGGCGGGCCTGCGACCCACCGGCAGAAGAGGAGCAGCGACCTGCTGAGATGCAGAGCCGCCCCCTCCCCCTGCACCGGCAAGGTAGAGGGAACTGTGACCACACACAGAGCAGGCCCACCGGCCTGCTGAGGGGCAGAGCCACCCCCCACCCCCCGCGCCTGCCAGGTGACCACTGAAAGAAAAGGCCCAGTGGCCCGCGGTGGGACAGAGCTTCCAATCACTCCTGCAAGGTAGGCGGGCCTGCGACCCACCGGCAGAAGAGGAGCAGTGTCCTGCTGAGAGGCTGAGCCGCCCACTCCCCCTGCGCCGGCAAAGTAGAGGGAACTGTGACCACGCACAGAGCAGGCCCAGCGGCCTGCTGAGGGGCAGAACCGCCCCCCACCCCCCGCGCCTGCCAGGTAGGTGGAACTGTGACCACGGACAGAAAAGGCCCAGTGGCCCGCGGCGGGACAGAGCTTCCAATCACTCCTGCAAGGTAGGCGGGCCTGCGACCCACCAGCAGAAGAGGAGCAGCGGCCTGCTGAGAGGCTGAGCCGCCCCCTCCCCCTGCGCCGGCAAGGTAGAGGGAACTGTGACCACGCACAGAGCAGGCCCAGCGGCCTGCTGAGGGGCAGAGCCGCCCCCCACCCCCCGCGCCTCCCAGGTAGGTGGAACGGTGACCACCGACAGAAAAGGCCCAGTGGCCCGCGGAGGGACAGAGCTTCCAATCACTCCTACAAGGTAGGCGGGCCTGCGACCCACCGGCAGAAGAGGAGCAGCGGCCTGCTGAGAGGCTGAGCCGCCCCCTCCCCCTGCACCGGCAAGGTAGAGGGAACTGTGACCACACACAGAGCAGGCCCACCGGCCTGCTGAGGGGCAGAGCCACCCCCCACCCCCCGCGCCTGCCAGGTGACCACTGACAGAAAAGGCCCAGTGGCCCGCGGTGGGACAGAGCTTCCAATCACTCCTGCAAGGTAGGCGGGCCTGCGACCCACCGGCAGAAGAGGAGCAGTGTCCTGCTGAGAGGCTGAGCCGCCCACTCCCCCTGCGCCGGCAAAGTAGAGGGAACTGTGACCACGCACAGAGCAGGCCCAGCGGCCTGCTGAGGGGCAGAACCGCCCCCCACCCCCCGCGCCTGCCAGGTAGGTGGAACTGTGACCACGGACAGAAAAGGCCCAGTGGCCCGCGGCGGGACAGAGCTTCCAATCACTCCTGCAAGGTAGGCGGGCCTGCGACCCACCAGCAGAAGAGGAGCAGCGGCCTGCTGAGAGGCTGAGCCGCCCCCTCCCCCTGCGCCGGCAAGGTAGAGGGAACTGTGACCACGCACAGAGCAGGCCCAGCGGCCTGCTGAGGGGCAGAGCCGCCCCCCACCCCCCCGCGCCTCCCAGGTAGGTGGAACGGTGACCACCGACAGAAAAGGCCCAGTGGCCCGCGGAGGGACAGAGCTTCCAATCACTCCTACAAGGTAGGCGGGCCTGCGACCCACCGGCAGAAGAGGAGCAGCGGCCTGCTGAGAGGCTGAGCCGCCCCCTCCCCCTGTGCCGGCAAAGTAGAAGGAACTGTGACCATGCACGGAGCAGGCCCAGCGGCCTGCTGAGGGGCAGAGCCGCCCCACACCCCCCGCGTCTGCCAGGTAGGGGAACTGTGACCACCGACAGAAAAGGCCCAGTGGCCCGCGGCGGGACAGAGCTTCCAATCACTCCTGCAAGGCAGGCGGGCCTGTAACCCACCGGCAGAAGAGGAGCAGCGACCTGCTGAGAGGCAGAGCCGCCCCCTCCCCCCAGCGCCTGCAAGGTAGACGGAACTGTGACCACCATCAGAGCAGGCCAGACCTGCAACCAAGAGACAGAACAGGCCCAGTGGCCTGAGGAAGGGTAGAGCCGCCCCCCCCCGCCCCTGCAAGGTAGGCGCACCTGCCACCCATTGGCAGTACAGCCCCAGAGGCCTGCAGAGGGGCAGTGCCGCTGCCTGCGCCTGCAGAGTAGACAGAACTGTGACCACCGACAGAACAAGCCTAGCGGCCCGCAGAGGGACAGAGCCGCCGCCCGCGCCTGCGAGGGAGACTTTGCAACTATACAAGACCAATATAAATATATAGGGGGAATATTCAATAGCACAACAGTTTCACCAAGTAGAAAGGAACGCGAACAGTATGAAGAGACAAGGAAAGAAAGGACCACAAGCATTGCAGGTCAACTCAACGTTAGAAGAGGTAATAGCTGCAGCAGATGGAATGTCAGATAAAGAATTCAGGATATACATGCTTCAGATGATCTGGAGTCTCAAGGAAGACATCAGACAGCAAAATCAGACAATGAAAGATCACTTCAACAATGAATTACATAAACAAATCCAAGAAGCAAAAGATCAACTATACAGGGAAATAGAGGTTATAAAAAACAAACAAACAGAAATCCTAGAAATGCAGGAAGCAATAAGCCAACTTAAAAACTCAATTGAGAATACTACCAGCAGAGTAGAACACTTAGAAGACAGAACATCAGACAATGAAGATAAAGTATTTCAACTTGAAAAGAACATAGACAGCTCAGCAAGACTGTTAAGAAACCATGAGCAGAACATCCAAGAAATATGGGATAACATCAAGAGACCAAATTTAAGAGTCATTGGGATACAGGAAGGGACAGAGTTTCAAACCAAAGGAATGAGCAATCTATTCAATGAAATAATATGAGAAAACTTCCCAGACTTGAAGAATGAGACAGAACCCCAAATCCTAGAAGCCTACAGGACGCCGAATGTGCAAAATCATAATAGACCCACACCTAGACACATTATAATGAAGATGCCCAACATACAGAATAAGGAGAGAATTTTAAAAGCTATAAGAGAAAGGAAGCAGATCACATTTAGGGGTAAGCCAATCAGGATAACAGCTGATCTTTCAACACAGACTCTGAAAGCTAGAAGATCCTGGAATAACATATTTCAAACACTGAAAGAAAATGGGTTCCAACCAAGAATTGTGTTTCCAGCGAAATTAAGCTTCAGGATGGAAGATGAAATTAAAACCTTTCACGATAAACAAAAGTTTAAAGAATTCGCAGCTAGAAAACCATCTCTTCAAAACATCCTCGGCAAAACATTACAGGAAGAGGAAATGGAAAATAACAATGAAAACCAACAGTGGGAGGTAGGACACTAAAGGGGGGAAAATAATCAAAGAGGAAAACAAACCATGTTTAGTAACATAAATAAACAAATATGGCTGGAAGAACAACCCATATCTCAATAATAACCCTAAATGTTAATGGCTTAAACTCACCAATCAAGAGACACAGGCTAGTAGAATGGATCACAAAACAAGACCCAACAATATGCTGCCTACAGGAGACGCATTTGATAGGAAAAAACATACATAGGCTGAAGGTGAAAGGTTGGGAAAAATCATATCACTCATATGGACTTCGGAAACAAGCAGGAGTATCCATACTCATATCAAATAAAATAGATTTCAAGCCAAAGTTAATCAAAAGGCATAAAGAGGGACACTACATACTGCTCAAGGGAACCATACACCAACAAGACATAACAATCATAAATATATATGCCCCAAACAATGGTGCAGCTATGTTCATCAAACAAACTCTTCTCAAGTTCAAGAGTCTAATAGACCACCATACAATAATCATGGGAGACTTCAACACACCTCTATCACCACTGGACAGATCTTCCAAACAAAAGTTGAATAAGGAAACTATAGAACTCAATAACACAATTAATAACCTAGACTTAATTGACATATATAGAATATACCACCCAACATCAAGCAGTTACACTTTTTTCTCAGCAGCACATGGATCCTTCTCAAAAATAGATCATATATTATGTCACAGGGCAACTCTTAGACAATATAAAGGAGTAGAGATAATACCATGCATCCTATCTGATCATAATGGAATGGAACTGAAAATCAATGATAAAAGAAGGAAGGGAAAAGAATACATCACTTGGAGAATGAACAATAGGTTACTGAACGATCAATGGGTTATAGAAGACATCAAGGAAGAAATTAAAAAATTCTTAGAGATTAATGAAAACACAGACACAACATATCGGAATCTATGGGACACATTGAAAGCAGTTCTAAGAGGAAAATTCATTGCTTGGAGTTCATTCCTTAAAAAAAGAAAAAACCAACAAATAAATGATCTCATACTTCATCTCAAAATCCTTGAAAAAGAAGAGCAAAACAACAGCAAAAGAAGTAGAAGGCAAGAAATAATTAAAATCAGAGCTGAAATTAATGAAATCGAAACAAAAGAAACAATTGAAAAAATTGACAAAACTAAAAGTTGGTTCTTTGAAAAAATAAACAAAATCGACAGACCCTTAGCCATGCTAGCGAAGAGAAGAAGAGAGAGAACTCAAATTACTAACATACGGGATGAAAGAGGCAATATCACAACAGACACTTCAGAAATACAGAAGATAATCAAAAATTATTTTGAATCCTTATACTCCAATAAATTAGAAGACAGTGAAGGCATAGATAAATTTCTTAAGTCATATGATCTGCCCAGATTGAGTCAGGAGGATATAGACAACCTAAACAGACCAATATCAATTGAGGAAATAGAAGAAACCATCAAAAGACTACCAACTAAGAAAAGCCCAGGACCGGATGGGTATACAGCAGAGTTTTACAAAACCTTTAAAGAGGAACTAATACCAATACTTTTCAAGCTACTTCGGGAAATAGAAAAAGAGGGAGAACTTCCAAATTCATTCTACGAGGCCAACATCACCCTGATACCTAAACCAGACAAAGACACTTCAAAGAAAGAAAACTACAGACCAATATCTCTAATGAACCTAGATGCAAAAATCCTCAATAAAATTCTGGCCACTCGGATACAAAAACTTATCAAAAAAATTGTGCACCATGATCAAGTAGGATTCATCCCTGGGATGCAAGGCTGGTTCAATGTACGGAAATCAATAAATGTTATTCACCACATCAATAGACTTAAAAATAAGAATCATATGATCATCTCGATAGATGCGGAAAAAGCATTCAACAAAGTACAGCATCCCTTTATGTTCAAAACTCTAGAAAAACTAGGGATAACAGGAACATTCCTCAATATTGTAAAAGCAATCTATGCTAAGCCTCAGGCTAGCATCATTCTGAATGGAGAAAAATTGAAGGCATTCCCTCTAAAATCTGGAACAAGACAGGGATGCCCTCTATCACCACTTCTGTTCAACATAGTTCTCGAAACACTGGCCAGAGCAATTAGACGAAAGAAATTAAAGGCATCAAAATAGAAAAAGAAGAACTTAAATTATCACTATTTGCAGATGACATGATTCTATACCTAGCAGACCCAAAAGGGTCTACAAAGAAACTATTAGAGCTAATAAATGAATTCAGCAAAGTGGCAGGATATAAAATCAACACGCATAAATCAAAGGCATTCCTGTATATCAGCGACAAATCCTCTGAAATGGAAATGAGGACAACCACTCCATTCACAATATCCTCAAAAAAAATAAAATACTTGGGAATCAACCTAACAAAAGAGGTGAAAGACTTATACAATGAAAACTACAGAACCCTAAAGAGAGAAATAGAAGAAGATCTTAGAAGATGGAAAAATATACCCTGTTCATGGATAGGCAGAACTAACATCATCAAAATGGCAATATTACCAAAAGTTCTCTATAGGTTTAATGCAATGCCAATCAAAATCCCAACGGCATTTCTTGTAGAAATAGAGAAAGCAATCATGAAATTCATATGGAAAAACAAAAGACCCAGAATAGCAAAAACAATGCTAAGCAGGAAGTGTGAATCAGGCGGTATAGCGATACCAGACTTCAAACTATACTACAGAGCAATAGTAACAAAACAGCATGGTACTGGTACCAAAACAGGCGGGTGGACCAATGGTACAGAATAGAGGACACAGAAACCAATCCACAAAACTACAACTACCTTATATTTGATAAAGGGGCTAAAAGCATGCAATGGAGGAAGGATAGCATCTTCAACAAATGGTGCTGGGAAAACTGGAAATCCATATGCAACAAAATGAAACTGAATCCCTTTCTCTCGCCATGCACAAAAGTTAATTCAAAATGGATCAAGGAGCTTGATATCAAATCAGAGACACGCCGTCTGATAGAAGAAAAAGTTGGCTACGATCTACATACTGTGGGGTCGGGCTCCAAATTCCTCAATAGGACACCCATAGCACAAAAGTTAATAACTAGAATCAACAAATGGGACTTACTCAAACTAAAAAGTTTTTTCTCAGCAAAAGATACAATAAGAGAGGTAAATAGAGAGCCTACATCCTGGGAACAAATCTTTACTCCTCACACTTCAGATAGAGCCCTAATATCCAGAGTATACAAAGAACTCAAAAAATTAGACAATAAGAGAACAAACAACCCAATCAACAAATGGGCCAAGGACCTGAACAGACACTTCTCAGAGGAGGACATACAATCAATCAACAAGTACATGAAAAAATGCTCACCATCTCTAGCAGTCAGAGAAATGCAAATCAAAACCACCCTAAGATACCATCTCACTCCAGTTAGAGTGGCAGCCATTATGAAGTCAAACAACAACAAGTGCTGGAGAGGATGTGGGGAAAAGGGTACACTTGTACATTGCTGGTGGGACTGCAAATTGGTGCAGCCAATTTGGAAAGCAGTATGGAGATTTCTTGGAAAGCTGGGAATGGAGCCACCATTTGACCCAGCTATTCCCCTTCTCGGTCTATTCCCTAAAGACCTAAAAAGAGCATGCTACAGGGACACTGCTACATCGATGTTCATAGCAGCACAATTCACAATAGCTAGACTGTGGAACCAACCTAGATGCCCTTCAATGGATGAATGGATAAAAAAATGTGGCATTTATACACAATGGAGTATTACTCTGCATTAAAAAATGACAAAATCATAGAATTTACAGGGAAATGGATGGCATTAGAGCAGATTATGCTAAGTGAAGCTAGCCAATCCCTAAAAAACAAATGCCAAATGTCTTCTTTGATATAAGGAGAGTAACTAAGAACAGAGTAGGGTCGAAGAGCATGAGAACAAGATTAACATTAAACAGGGATGAGAGGTGGGAGGGAAAGGGAGAGAGAAGGGAAAATGCATGGAAATGGAAGGAGACCCTCAGAGTTATACAAAAGTACATACAAGAGGAAGTGAGGGGAAGGGGAAAAATAATATAAGGGGGACAAACGAATGTCAGTAGAGGGAGCAGAGAGAGAAGAGGGGAGGGGAGGGGAGGGGAGGGGAGGGGGGATAGTAGAGGATAGGAAAGGCAGCAGAATACAACAGACACTAGTATGGCAATATGTAAATCAATGGATGTGTAACTGATGTGATTCTGCAATCTGTATATGGGGTAAAAATGGGAGCTCATAACCCACTTGAATCAAATTGTGAAATATGATATATCAAGAACTATGTAATGTTTTGAACAGCCAACAATAAAAAAAGTAAAAAATAAATAAATAAATAAATAAATAAATAAATAAATAAAAAAGAAATTCAAATGATGTTCCAATAGTAACTCTGAATGTTAATGGCCTAAACTCACCAAACAAGACACATAGACTAGCAAATTTGATATAACAAAAAAGACCCAACAGTATGCTGTCTCCAAGTGACTACCTCATAGGCAAAAACATTCACAGACTGAAGGTAAAAGGATGTCCATCAGATAAAGCCAAAGTTAATTAGAAGGGACAAAGAAGAACATTTCATACTGCTTAAGGACATAACAGTCATGAATATTTATGCCCCAAACAATGGAGCATCAATGTATATCAAACAAACCCTTCTTAATTTCAAGAATTAAATAGACCACAACACAGTAGTACTGGGTGACTTTAACACATTTCTCTTACTACTGGATAGATCTTCCAAATAAAAACTAAATAAAGAAACTATAGAATTAAACAATACAATCAATAATTTAGACTCAATGGACACATATAGAATATTTTGTCCATCCGTGAGTGAATACACTTTCTTCTCAACAACACATGAAGCCTTCTCTAAAATATATCATATGCCACAAAGCAACTCTTAGAAAATACAAAAAAAATAGTGAATATACCTGTTTTCTATCAGATCATAATGGAATACAATTAGAAATCAATAATAAAATAAAAAAATAGAAGCTACTCTAGGGCTGGGGTTGTGACTCAGTGGTAGAGTGCTCACCTAGCATGTGCTGGGCCCTGGGTTTGATCCTCAGCACCACATAAACATAAATAAAATAAAGGTATTGTGTCCTACACAACTAAAAAATAATTATTTAAAAAATTGGAAGTTACTCTAATACCTGGAGATTAAATAATATGTTATCTAATGGTGAATGCACAGAAGAAGATATCAGGGATGAAATTTAAAAAATACTTAGAGGTAAATGAGAGCAGTGATACAACATTTCACAATCTCTGGGACACTATGTAGGCAGTGCTAAGAGGAAAGTTCATTGCATTGAGCTCATGCATTAAAAGAATAGAAATTAAACAAATACACAACCTAACATTATATCTCAAAGCCCTACAAAAAGAGGAACAAATCAACAGCAAAGTCAGAAGACAGAAAATAATTGAAATCAGACCTGAAAGCAATGACATTGAAACAAAAGAAACAATTGAGAAATTGACGAAAATAAAAGATGGTTCTTTAAAAAAATCAATAAAATTGATAAATCTTTAGCTATTCTAACAAAGAGAAAGATAAAAAACTCAAATTACTAAAATTCATGATCAAGAAGAAAATATAACAATGGACACTACTGGAATACAGGAGATAATTAGAAACTACTTTGAAAATTTATACTCCAATAAAACAGAAAATCTCAAAGACATCAAGAAATTTCTAGAGAAATATGATCAATCCAAACTGAATTAGGAGGACATACACAATGAAATAGAAGACACCATAAAAAGCCTACCAATCAAGAAAAGCCTACACCCAGATGAATTATCAGCCAAGTTCTACAAGACCTTCAAAGAAGAATTAACACTAATATTCCTCAAATTATTACATTCAAGAGAAAAGGAGGGAACATATCCAAACTCATTCTATGAGGCTAGTATCACCCTGATATCAAAACTAGGCAAAGACACATCAAGGAAATAAAACTTCAGACCAATATCCCTGATGAACATAGATGCAAAAATTCTCAATAAAATTCTGGCAAATTGTATACAAAAACATTCAAAAGACAGTGCACCGTGATTAAGTGCAGTTCATCCCAGGGATGCAAGGATAGTTCAACATATGAAAATCAATGAACATAATTCATCACATCAATAGACTTAAAGAAAATGATCATATGATTATTTCAATAGATGCATATAAAACATTTGACAAACAAACAAACAAAAAACAGCACCTTTTCATAGTCAAAACTATAGAAGAACTAGGGATAGTAGGAACATACCTCAACATTTTAAGAGCTATATATGCTA
The DNA here is from genome assembly GCF_021218885.2 of Marmota monax. Classification (NCBI taxonomy): domain Eukaryota; kingdom Metazoa; phylum Chordata; class Mammalia; order Rodentia; family Sciuridae; genus Marmota; species Marmota monax. The sequence goes on from NW_026692132.1 coordinate 8,236,993, forward strand.
AACCTGAGGCCAACATCATTCTAAATGGAGAAAAATTGAAAGCATTCCCTGTAAGAACAGGACCAAGGCAAGGATGCCCACTTTCACCACTTTTATTCAACATCTTCCTTGAAACTCTAACCAGAGAAATAAGACAAAAGAAAGAAATTAAAGGGATATGAATAGGAAAAGAGGAACTCAAGCTATCACTATTTGCCAATGACATGATTCTATATTTAGTAGACCCCCAAAATTCCACCAGAACACTTCCAGAACTAATAAATGAATTCAGAAAAGTAGCAGGATATAAAATTAACACTCATAAATCAAATTCATACCTATACATCAGTGGTGAATCCACTGAAAGAGAAATTAGGAAAACGACCCCATTCACAATAGCCTCAAAGAAAATAAAATATTATGGAATCAATCTAACAAAAGAGGTGAAAATGTTTCACAATGAAAACAATAGAACACTATAGATAGAATTTGGAAAAGATCTTAAAAGATGAAATGATCTCCCATACTGCTGGATAGGCAGAGTTAATATTGTAAAAATGGCCATACTACCAAAACCATTATACAGATTTAATGCAATTTCTATTAAAAATTCAATGTCATTCTTAATATAACTAGAAAAAGAAATCATGAAATTCAACTGAAAAAATAAGAGACTCAGAATAGCCAATACAATCTTTAGCAAGAGGAGTAAAGCAGGAGGCATTACAATACCAGACCTTAAACTGCACTACAGAGCCATACAAAAAACAAAAAACAAAAAACTGCATAGTATTGGCACCAAAACAGACACATAGATGCATGGTACAGAATAGAAGACACAGAGACAAAGCCACATAAATACAGTTATCTCTTACTAGACAAAGGAGTCAAAAACATAGATTGGACAAAAGATAGCCTCCTCAACAAATGGTGCAGGGAACACTGGAAATCCATATGTATCAAAATAATATTAAATCTATTTCTCTCCCCTTGCAGAAAACACAACACAAAGTGGAGTAAAGAGTTGGGCACTAGAACAGATACCCTGCACCTAATAGAAGCAAAAGTAGGCCCAAATCTTCATCAGGTTTGTTTAGGAACTGACTTTCTTAACAAGATTCCAAAACTGCAAGAAGTAAAATCAGGAATCAATAAATGGGATGGATTCAAACTAAAAAGCTTCTCCTTAGCAAAGGAAACAATCAATAACCTGAAGAGAGAGCCTACAGAATGGGAGAAGATATTTACCATATGCATCTTAGATAGAGCATTAATTTCCTGGATATATAAAGAACTAGAAAAACACCAAAAAAAAAAAAAAAACCTAATCAATAAATTGGCTGAAGAACTTAAAACACATCACAGAATAAGAAATATAATTGATCAAAAATATTTGAAAAAATGTTCAACATCTCTAGCAACCAGAGAAATGCAAATTAAAACTACATTGAGATTTAATCTCACTCCAGTCAGAATGGCAATTATCAAGAATAAAGCAACAATAAATGTTGGCAAATATATGGAGAAAAAAATACACTTATACATTGCTGGTTGTACTTCAAATTGGTATAACCATTATGGAAAGCAGTATAGAGATGCCTCAAAAAACTTATAATGGAACCACAATTTAACCCAACTATCCCACTCCTTGGTTTATACCCAAGTGACTTAAAATCAGCGTACTACAGTCACACAGCCACATCAATGTTTATAGCAGCTCAACTCACAATAGCTAAACTATGGGACCAAACTAGGTGCTCTTCAATAGATGAATTGATAAAGAAAGTGTGGCATATATACACAATGGAATATTACTCAACATTAAAAGAGAATAAAATTATAGCATTTGTAGGTAAATGGATGGAGTTGGAGAATATCATGCTGAGTGAAGTAAGCCAATCCCCAAAAAACCAAAGGTCAAATGTTCTGTCTGATAAGTGGATGCTGATCCATACTGGGGGTGGGGGTGGAAAATAGGAAAAATGGAGGAAATTTGATGAGGCAAAGGGGAGGGAGGGTGTAGAGGCGGTATTGGGGTAGGAAATGTGGTTAGAATAAGATGGACATCATTTCCTAGGTACATGTATGACTGCACATATGATGTGATGCTACATTGTAAAGTTGTGTTGCAATTGTGTTCAATGAATCAAAATGCATTCTGCTGTCATATATGCCTAATTAAAATAAAGTAATAAAAGAAAGGGTGGTCTATATATTCAATGTAATATTACTCAGCCTTAAAGAAGAATGAAATTATTGCATTTGACAGAAAAGGATGGAACTGTAGAATATTATGCTAAGCAAAATAAACCAAACCCTCCAAACCAAAGGCCAAATGTTTTCACTGATATGCAGACACTAATTCACAATAAACAAGGGGTCAGGGTGGGTAGGGAAGAATAGAGGTAGTTTGGATTAGGTGGAGGGGACTGAAATGAGAGGAGGCAGCATGAGGTTAGGAAGGACTGTAGAATAAATTGGACTTTATTACCCTATGTGCATATATGATTACACCACCCCTGTGATTCTATATCATGTATAACTAGAAGAATGAGAAGTTATACTCCATTTATATAACATGTGTCAAAATGCATTCTACTATCATGTATAACTAAGTAGAACAAATAAAAAATAAAACAAAGTAAAAAAAAATGATACAAGCGTCAGTTAAAAGCTTCCAGTTACTAAGCTGGAATATCATGAACAACAAAATAATCATGGAATCATTGGATCATAACCTAAAATGAATATAATTACCTGCGTTCATATTGATGGAAATAACAAGTGTAAATAAATACATGGGGGAAAGCAGTCAAATCTCCCATGCCTACAAATTCTGCTTATATAGATGTTCTGTTTCAAAGGAGGGAGAATGCAATTCCCATTCCTTAAGTGTGATCTCTGCATGTCACTGTTTTTAAACTCAGTATGGAAAGGCTGGTGGAAAGGGCAGTAACTTGACAGTGGAAAAGCCTGACAAACTACCTCAGCTGGGTGATGAGGGTCATACCAATAGTAGTACATCCTGCTGGTAGTAGGCACCCTTGATATAAATTGATGAAATATCACTTTACCTCAGTAACTGTCCTCTCTCCAACTCATCACTGCTGTCTAACAAGGAAGAAAATATCAGACTGAAGGACAAATTGAGAGACATTATGGAATACCCTTCTTCAGTACTCTCAAAACTGTTTGGGTCTTCAGCAATAAGGAAAGTTGACAGACTGTCATAGCCAAGAGGAGCCTAAGGGGATTCAAAAAAATGTATATATATATATATATATATATATACACACATACATACATACATACATATTACATATATATATGGCATATATATATATGGCATATATATATATATATATGGCATATATATATATATATATATATATATATATATATATGGCATTGAGATGGAACAAAGAAATTAAGTTACAAACAAAGGAACTCTGAGTAAATCCTGGCCATAATTTAGTAATTCTATATCAAATGATTTTCTTAATTGTAATAAATAGGCCATACTGACATAAAATGCTAACTAGAGAAAACTGGGTGTGGAGCATATGGAAACTCTACTATCCAAGCAATTTTTCCATAAATCTAAAGTTGTAATGAAATTTAAAAATTTATCTAAAATATTTCTATGGACTCCCTGATTATGGTAAATTCCACAGTAATAACCATTACTATAAAGCTCAATTTCTGTTTGCATTCTAAAAACTTGTATGAAATTGCTGATTATCTTGTACTTATAGCATAATTCAAAATAAGGGAAGAGGTGAGAAAAAATACAATATTTCTTAAAAACAACTTGAATAAAAGGCTTTACATTTTGTCTAGTTTTGATGTTATCTGCATCTACATATTTTCAAACCCTCTTTCAAGCACAAATAGCAAGATACTTTATATCTAATGATTTTCAATCATAGGAAAAATAGATAAAATATTTCATTTGGGCAATAAAGGGAGAGAGATTTATAATGAATGTGAGTATCCTTTTATTAATTTTTGTAGAGTCTTTCTGCATGCTGGATCTCATAATTTTATGTTTGTTACCTAGAAATTTTTATTATCCTTAAGCAATTTGCTAATAAGTTGCTGAGTCTAACATATTAGTCCTCCTTTGCCAAAGGACAGCAAGGAATAGAAATGGCCTTTTTGTTGTAGTTCTTGTTATAGGACTCCATAATCCTTAAAAGTAATAGTCTGTGCAGCTATCAGCATGAAATGAATAACCCCTATACTTTTATCATAGAGAATTAGTAAGAATTACTGTAATCCATGAAAGTTGTAAGATAAAAGGATGATGTTTTTACTTCCAGGAAACAAAGCTATAATATAATCAGCAAAATATTTTTCCAGAAAATAATTGATGACAAATATAAGAGTAATTTAATTAAAGCATAAACTATTAGCAAATGATATTCTGGGAAGAATGAATACAGTATCAAAGTTATATAAATAGGAAAACTGAGTACAAAGATCTTAGAGCACCTGTATGGAAATAGCGAGAAGTGGGGTGTTGGAAAATTAAAAGACCTTGAATTTGAGTTAATAGCCACCCATGAAGTTCTTGGGGGAATGAAGCTTCTGGAGTGAAGTTCTTGAGAGAGTGAATTTTTTAAAATAATAATTCTCAGAGAAATGTAAGGAAAATTAGAGTTAGAGAAAAGGAGTGGGGGAGTATTAATATGACAGACTAATCTAGTCATATAATTTCCTTAGATAAATCCATCTTTCTATTGCCCTTAAGTCCACATTTGTTCACATATCTACTTGTTTGTTCATCTATTCAATTATTTAAGAAATATTTGTATAGAAGGAAGACAGATGGAGAGAGAGATGAAATAATCAAATTATGTTGTCAGAAGTGTAAGGAAAGAGGCGCTGAATTGGATATCACAAATCCTGGAGCTGAGATATTCTGAAGGTGACATTATCAAGAATTATTGTGAAAGTTAAAAGACTCTGAGATCAAAAACAGAGATTGAATTTGGAGATTGGAAAGTCTTCTAGTGATGGCTGTTTTGAGAATGTGAAGTATGAATCCTGTTCAAATGGCAAAGGAATCCGTAAAAGATAAGAAAATTGAAATGGTAGTAAAATAAAAAGGAAATAAAGTATTATTTTTCAAGAAATGGATTTTACATGGTTATAAAAGTATTACTTTTATAGATCTTATCCAGGATACTCAATGTTCCCCATATTTCACAATTTGTTCTTTGAGTTGGTCTAAAATAAGATTTATGCAACAAGGTTTGTGTGCAAGCTACATGATCAGAAGTACTATCATGAATTCCATTGCATCCCACCTCCCAAATTCATACATCAAAACCTAACTCCCCAGACATGGCCTTTTTTGGCAACTTGGTCTTTGCAGATGTAATTAGTTAAGATGCTGGAGTAGAGTAGGCCCTTTAAACATTAGGGCTATTGTCCCTATAAGAAGGGGATGTTTGAATGGAGATACACACATGGGGAAAGTGTCATGAAAACATGAAGAAACAATTAGAGTGTTGGTCCTATAAGCTAAGAAATGCCAAAAATTGGCAACAAACCACCAGAAGTTGAAAGACCTGAAAGAGCTCTCATTGGAGCCCTCAAAAGGAGCTGGACTGCTTATCCTTGGGTTTCAGATTTCTAGCTTCCCGAACTGTGAGACAATGAACTTCAGTTGTTTCATCCACCTGTACTTTGTTACAGGAACCCTTGCAGTGAAAGAGCCACAGCATGAAGGACTAAACCTGAAGAAACTTAATTTGTTCTCAAATCTAAACATAAGAAAATGACACAAAGGTAGAAGATCCAGAGACTATGAAGGCAATGAAACACAACAAGAAAAAGAACAGGCATTGAATTAACATTTTATTTTTTTTTTACTGAAAAAATAAGAAGCTGTGCATATATTGGCAAAGCAAACAAACAAATAAACAAGCAAACAAAAAACTATGAAGACCAATGAAATAGACTAAATAACACAGAGACAATCTACATAAATGCAGTCATCTGGTCCTTGACAAAGTTCCCAAAAACTTAAATTGGAGAAAAGATAGCCTCTTTAAGAAATGGTGCTAGGAAAACTGGACAGCCATATATAGAAGAATGAAACTAGATTTTTACCTCTTACCCTGAACAAAAAAGAACTCAAAGTGAATCAAGGACCCAGGATTAGACCAGACACAGTAAATCTGCTAGAAGGAAACACAGGGAAAGAACACTAACACATTGATGTTGGCACCGACTTGCTTAATAAGACACCTAAAGCTCAAGAAATAAAATCAAGAATCAATAGTGGGATAGCAGTAAGTTTAAAAAGCTTCCTTACACCATGTGAAACAATTAAGAACGTGAAGAGAGAGACAACAGAATGGTAGAAAATCTTTGCCAGCTGCTCCTTAGACAGGGTATTAATAACCAGCATATATACAGAACTCAAACTCAACACTGAAAAGCTAATAACCCACTCAAGAAAAGGGCACAAGATACAGAGCCATTTTTCAAAAGAAGAAATACAAATGACCAACACATACATTTTAGAAAATTCAACATCTTCAGCAATCAGGGAGGTTCAAATCAAAACTACACTGAGATTTTACCTCACCCTGATCAGAATGGCAATTACCAAGATTACAAATCATGACAACTGGCAGTGAGGTTGTGGGGAGAAAGGTATACTCAAACATTGTTGGTGGGACTGTAAATTAGTACCACCACATTGGAAAGCAGTATGAAGATTCCTCAAGACTAGGAATGGAACCACCATATGACCAACTTATCCCATTTCTTGTTATTTATTCTAAAGCTCTAAAATCAGCATGCTATATATGCATCCAAATATTTATAGCAGCACAATACAAAATAGCCAAGCTATGGAATCAGCATAGGTGCCCTTCAATAGATGAGTGGATAAATAAAACAATATATAAATGAGTTTAGATATTTATGCTTATACCAAATACTAGGGATTACTCTTGGTATTTCCCAATTGGAGTGAAGAATCTTGGAAAGTCCTTTCAGTACACAGCACTTGTACTAAGATATAACATACCTGGAATACCATAGACTTTGTCCTCTAATAACTGAGTCCTCAAAGGCATGCATGTTATATGGTCTCTAATCAAATTTATTCTTTACACAAACTGTGGACTAAAAGGATAAATTTTCATTACTCAAACTTTGTAAGAAACATGTAGGTGCTGAGGTGCTATCTTGAAATAGGCTAGTTTTTAAGAATTTGTTGATGTCTTAAGGCTACTTAAATTATTTTTTTTATTATTTGCAATCTTTGCTAATAAAGGATTGCAAAGCTACAACTTTCCCATGTTTGAAGTTTTACACTAATTACAGATATGCTGCTTTAATAATAAAGCATTACATTTTCTATAATATTCTATCATAATTAGCATGAAAAAACCTTCATTACCTTTGATCATATATTTTTAACAATTTTGGCTATTATACTAAGACAGGTGTTTAGGGCAAGAACTTTCTCTTATTTTTTGATCAGCTTTGCTTTCCCAGTAACCTTTCTGTGGCTCTTCAAATATTTCTGCTCTCTATGACAATTCAGTCCACATTAATAGGCAATAAAACCCCTTATCTTTCACTACACTATAGGTGATTTTGTTTTTTCCTAATTCTATTTCAATCATAGCATTAATTATATGAATTTCTTATTCTCTTAAGTATCTTAATGTATTTCCATAAAAAACCCATTTTTAAATATGGCTATTTAAAAATCATATTGTACGAGTAGCAAAACATAAAATAAGAGAGATGTAAATAGAAGTAAGAATAAAGGAGAAATAAAGAAGCAAGAATTGCTCTAAATTGATATCTCACTATATCCATCAGAAAAGAAATCTAGCAAGGGAGTTTGAAGGAATAATGGCTTGGAAAGTGAACACTTAGAATCAATCCCTAGATTCCCACAAGGAAGGATTTTCTATGGTAATTCTTACCTCTTCCCTATTTCCTTTTGGTCCTCACTATTAGATAAAGAATTTGGGACTGGTGAATTTTAGAAAAGCAATTCTTTCTTGTTGCTCCTTCCTATGGTGTTTTCATTGTTTCTTCCTGTTGTAAGCTTTGGAGGCAAAGCCCCTTTAGAGGAGACCTGGAGTTTTTCAGCATGGCCTATGACAAGATGGGTACATATGATTCTGAAGTACAATATTAAGAACTCCACTGTTGCCATAAATCTAAGCTGAGCTTCTCAAGTAGTCCTAATTGCTATTATGCAGGCATCTGGATCTTGATTTGGGTAACCTCTCCCTTTCTCACTTCATGATTTCTGTATTGTTTAGAAAATCGTGAAGCTACTTATTAACCTCTTAAAACTCCATAATAATCTGTTTTCCATTGACATAACAAAGTACTTGAGGACTAACATTTATTTAAAAAAAGTGTTTGATTTAGATCATAATTTTAAAGACTAAAAGTCCAAGACCAGGCAGCTCCCTTGATTATGCCTCTGGTGAGGACTCCCTTAGCTGTGTTATATCAATGGTGGGAGTGCACAGAAGAGGAATAGATCATATGGCAAGACAGGAAGTGAAAAAGCAGGCAGAAGTCATTCTGGCTTTTTTTAGTAGCACTCTCATGAGAACTAACTGGGTCCCAAGAAACTACATTAATTCCTCCCTAGGACAGCACCCCAGTTACCTCCGAATAGGTCCCATCTCTTAAAGATTCCATTACTTCCCTTCATCACTCCACTGAGGATCAGGCTTCTAACACATGAATCCCTGGGTGACATATTCAAGCTGTATTAAAACCACAGCAAAGCCACAAGTAAATCCTGGGTGTTTTACGGGGAACAGTTGAGTTCTACTCAAATTTCCTCAGTTAAATAATAGACCTGTCAATGGAGACCACCTATGCTCTGTCCCAATAAGTGAACTGATACATTAAGCTTTGTTGAAGGGCACAGAATCCTTTGCCATGTTGTGCATCATGTAATCTAACTCCTTGACAACACACAATTGAACTAGATTTGTTTCTACTGTATCAGGTTTGGGATCTAGGAGCAGTTGGCAGCATTCTACTACCACAGGATACCCATATAGGAAGTCTTTCACTTAACAGTAGGCTCATATGTAATCAAAATGCAGGCAAATGTTTTCCTAGATTTTCAATGTTTATTATTTGCTCATTGTATTAAAAGAATCGCCCATATGTATATCCTCTAGAGATTGTAAAGATTATATAGACTAAAGACACTGGTTTTTAGGATTTATCTAGATCTTAGAAACAGTATTGCAAACTAAGAAATACTGTATTTAAAGTATTGCATTATATTTTTACTGCATTAATGGTATTTTATAATAGGGATGCTTTTCAAAATATTGCTAGCTTACTTTTTTAAAAAAAGAGACAATGTTGTAAATTTGCATTTCCTCCCACTTTAATGAAATCACCCCATATGTCACTTTTAATCTGTAAAAGCTCTTAAAAATTGGATGTCTTTCCAATAAAGAGATGGTATTTGGCAGTAAAAGCTGTTGCTGCTGAGCAGTGTTAAAGTACAGTAAAGATGTTCACTTTTCATATGTAATAAAACAGAGATTATAACTGTATGAAAAATATCTTTGGATACATAATGTATAGTTTATAGTTGAGCAAAAATCCAACAGAAAAAGATAGCAATTGAGCAAATTCACCAAATATTTATAAAGCAACTGATATATGCTGATCTTAGGCCATAAGCTATGGGTATAGTCATGAACATGACAGATAAGGATATCACTCTTATTCTATTGGCAGAATATAGAAAAATGATAAATGTGCAACAATATCAAGCATTATCCAGTAGTATATACATATAGGCACTCAGGCATAGGAATTAACATGATGAATAATTAATTCAAGAGAATGCTTTACTTAACCTCCAACTCTCAACTCCTTGTCTTTATTTCAAAAGCACAGTGTTTAGATGGCAGCTTCAAAACACTGCAATGTCAAAACCTATAGTACTTGCAGGACTCACCTCCAGCCACTCCTTTTACCTTTCTGGGTCCTGATTCAGTTAGTTATCTTGAACTATATACTTGCCCTCTTACCCCCTGGACTTTCTGTCCTCTGACGCCTGCTGGCTAAACCTAGCTTTGCCTCTTGACTCTGCCATGGCCATGTTTATATTTATTTACTCCTGGTTCAGTGTGGGTTGTTGTGCTCTTGATTTCTGCCTTGCTGTGTACAACATGGAGCTTGTAAATGAAAATTACTATAGAATTTTTTTATATAACCACTATGCTACTTTATTAAGACCATTTCCTCTATTCTTTTCCCCTTTAATAAGGAATCAAGAAACATCATTTGTTTAGAGCAACATGATCTGAAATTTCTTTGTTTCATGCTAGTTTATTGGTATTTAAGCTACAATATCTTTGTGCCCACACAAAACCCCCTTGCCAATCTGAAGTTAAAGTTTAAAGCTGTGGAAAAGTTGAGTGGTTATTATATATTAATGACTTCAATGGGACTGGAATTCAATTGATTAAGCACTCATAGATTCTTAAGTGTTTATTTTAGAAAATTGGGTTCAGGAGTTTGTATTATTGAATTTGTTAGAGAGATTTGCTATTTAGTTTTTTTCTCCAACCCCATTTGGATTATTTAGAATTTTTCTTTTTCCCTTTTGCTCTTATTTTTCAGTTAAATTCCAGTCAGTCCTTACAAAAGGAAGTGTTGTCAATGTAATGATGAGCTGGACTAAGGCGAAAACACTGTGTCTTTTCCAAGAAGAAGGTTGCCACAAAGCTTGATACCCTGGAAAACTGAGCCTTTGTAAATGCTGTTTATGAGATTTTGTTCTTTGGGCCAAAAAATCAGATGCTGGTAAATGAGCCAGATTGTCCCCAGTGTCCAAGTCACTCTGAAAACTCAGTACAGCCAGCTGGGTTCAGCCAGCCTTGATGCACACTGGAAGAGTCTCCTGTGGTGAGATGGAGCAGAGAATCAAAAACAAAGAAGAGAAAGGCTGGCTTTGGTCTCATAAGTAAAAAATGTTCTCCTTCATAGCAATGGTGTTACCAAGGAGAAAAGGTAGGAGTCCATGATCTAACTGCTCTTCACCAGCTATAAAGGCAGGTTGACGGTAAATTTAAAAAAAAAAAGGAAATAAGTAATAGTGGCCTAAATAAGACAACCAAATGGATTTTTAAATTTTAAATTTGAAAGGAGGAAAATAAAGCAAAAACGAATAATTGAAAGGTAAAAATCTAAAAGATGTAGTAAAACTAAAGCTTTCCAATCGCCATATTAAAATTGGTAAGATAAAAGTAAGCAAGTCCAAATTGAATAAAACCATAAAATACCTTTATTATGACCAGGTAAAAACTAGAATTATTCTGTTTGACTTCTTTTTCTATAAGAACATAAATATCATATAAGTTGAATATTCCCTATTTTGGTAAATAATTTTTGAGGAAAAATAGCTGAGAAAATGTTTGTGACCACAGGTGCCCATTAACATATATACAGTGTGTTACTTGGTGCTTTTGTGTGTGACTTGTTTGCCAAAGGTTCAAATACTGGAAGCTCAGACTCTGGATAGGTGATGTGAGAAGTGGTGGAACCCTTACCACATCAGGCTTAGTGCAAGGTCATTGGGGGCACGGCCCTAAGAAGAGATTAATATAATTTTTCAGGGAACTCTGGTAGGGTATCATAAAAAGAAGACACACCTGTACCTCTTTCCGGCCTCCTGTGTTACCATGAGATCTCTTCTCACATGCATTCCCACCATGATGCCATCCACCAGGTTGTGAAGCAGTCTTCACCAGAGACCAATCTTGGACTTTTAGCCTTCAAAACCTGTAAGGTAAATAAACCTCTTTCCTTTATGAGTAACTAGCTACAGGTATTTTGTTCTGCAAGAGAAAATGGACATTTAACAGTCCAAAGAGTTCTAAATACCCCTCATTTAGTGACTATCCTTTGACAATATAATTTTCATAAAAAATGACTGTTTTCTTTGGGTTGGCAAAACATGCAATCCATGATGAGTAAAAGGAACAACTGGAAAATCTTTAGCCATTTAAAGACAAGGCGATACGACATGATTCTGAGTTAAGCACACAGACATACTTGAAGTTACTGTTTTTCACAATCCAGTGAAATCTTTGTGAACAGATTGACACTAATGTCCTCACATCTTTTTCTCAGGTTGTTTATGTGATGACTGTGTGATGGTTGTTTGATGAAACTAATCAGTACCTTTTGATTTCACAGGTTCTCTGAAGTTTTGCCCTTGGTGGCTTTCCTCCTTATCAGCCCCCACACTGATGGTGATGTAGCAGTTGCTAATTTTCAGTGTATGGCTCCTGGTTGATGGAGAGACTTCACTGCAATTACTTGTGGGCATTCTTCCTCACCTCCATCCCAGAGGCCACCTTGGGAAATTCTGCAGAAATAATTTTCATATATTAGAATTTATGTGGACAGGGCATAAATATTTAATGGAAAATAAAGTGACCAAACACCTAGTGTACTGTGCATTTAAGTGTTTTTCCTCTTTTTAATCGGTTCCTTTATTAGCTATCAACTGATGTAATGGATTTTGTAGAACAGAAGATATTTTTAGAGAATAAAACTTTGTAATAAAATGAAAGAGATTTTTCATGGTCAGAGAGTTTATTTTCTAACATGGCAATGGAATGAAGATATTCAAAGGAAGCAAAAACATTCTCTTTTTGTGAGTATTTAGTATCTTGAAGTCCTTTCCCAGTCAAGAATTTAATCACCCTTCCAGAAGGGGAGAAAAAGAGGATGAGTAAAAGTATAAGTAACAGAAGACACATTTATGAAAGAATTCAGAGTACCTGTGGCCAAGAGAGCTACTTTTCTCTTATCATGGAGATAATGTAACAGGATAATGATATTAGTAACTCCTGAAGAAAAAGTCAGTTTGATATTATAGTTGTGCAATGTGCAACAACAAAGTCATGAGATTTAAAAAAAATTTTTTTCTCCTCACCCTTACAAAAACAGCAAACTTTTCTTCATTGAAAATTTAAAGCATCCTTTTAAAAAAATTGTTCTCTCTAGTTATACATAACAAAAGAGTATATTTTCACATATTTATGCAAACATGAAATACATTTTATTCTAATTAGGATCCCAGTCTTTGAAATTTACTGTGGTGTATTTATATATGAACATAGAAAATGATGTCAGATTCATTATACTGTCTTTACCATTCCTTCTTACCTCTTCAGTCTCCTTTGTCTAATCCACTGAATTTTCTATTCCCCATCCTTCTTGTTTGTGAGTTAGCATCCACATATCAGAAAGAACTTTCAACCTTTGGTTTTTTGAGATTGACTTATTTTACTTATCATGAGAGCTCCAAATCCATCTGTTTACTCACAAATTTCATAAAGTGATTCTTCTTTATGGCCAAATCATATTCAATTGTGTATATAAACCATATTTTATTGGTCTAATAATCTGTTGTTGGGCACCTAAGTTGGTTCCTTAGCTTAGCTATTGTGAATTATGTTGCTATAAACATCAATGTGGTGCATCAGTGTAGTATGCTGATTTTAACTTCTTTGGATATAAGCTGAGGAGTGTGAAATGGTGGTACCATTTCTAATTTTTTGAGGAGTCTGTATACTGTAAAGCATCTTTGGTAATTATGGATCATGAATGTGGAATACTATTTTAAAAGATTTGCAGTTATTCAGGTTTGGATTAATTACTACATTTATTTTTTAATTCAATTTAATATTTTCCCCTGTGTTGGTGATCAAACCTAGGGCCTTGTGCATGCTAGGCAAATATTTTACTGAAACTCTATTTATAGTACATTTATTTTTTAAAAAAGATTTGATAGTTAAAATTTTAATTTTTGTCCCTGTATTACTAAGATCACAGGGTTGATAATATGGGAGTTAATTCTTCATGAAAAAAACTATACAATGTGTTACCTTTATTAAAAAAAATAAAATTCTCTGTAGTGCTCTTTAATTCAGGTTTATGTACCTTTTACCCATGGGACCATTGAAGCCAAAACTGTTAGATAATTGCCCAAGGTAAACAGTTATTAATTGACAAAGTAAAGTTTTGTCTCAAGAGTTAAAATTCTTAGCACTGCATCATACTCCTTTCAGAGCTGTGTAATATAGTACATGCACGAAATTCAATTTGAACTTAATCTAAGTGCTTTTGAACTGGCATGGGGTATAATTATTTCATGGAGCTACCTGCTCCATTTATCTAGATTTTCTTCTGTATTTATTCTAAAGTCTCTTTCCAGGCTATCTAGTTTAATCCCAGAACCCCAATCATTACTTACATACACATTATTTCCAAATGAATTGTCCAGGATGGCATCTCTTCTGAATTCAAAATATTAGATGTCTTCAAGTGACTTCAAACATATGATATCCACGTGGCTCAATTTCAAGCCATCACCCCCTAGCAATTTTTCTCTAGCTGTTTTCTCACTGAATTAAATGCCTTCCAACTAACTTTTTAGGTCAAAATTTCAAAAGACTCCCTTAACTTTTTATCTCTTACCTATTTCCAATATATCAATTGACTTTACTTTTTAAATATTTCTCTGTTGATCTACTCTCTTAAATCTCCTTTGCCACAAGCCAGTATGAGCTATCACCATCTCTCACCATGAATGCTTTAAAACTAAATTTATTGTCTCTTATTAACTGTGATCCATTTCCAATCCATTCAACACACTGGTGCTAGGGAAGCATTCTCAATACATGCTTTAGATCAAATCTCATGTAAGCTAAGACCTCTCCATGGTTGTTCACTGCTTTCTATTTAGGGATGAAGCTCATTGAAGTCATCCACAAATTCCTGCATGGCTTGCCTCTCAAACCTCCTTATATACTACACCCCAACCAGGTCCAAGTCATGAGGGTTTTGTGAGTGGCATACAATCCTTTTTGGGGGGCAGGACATTTTAATCTAATAATCAATAAACAAAATACAAAGTGACATGGCCCCCAAGAATCCAGTATGGATATCTGCAAAATGAACTAAAAGTCATTTGGAAGAGAAAGATGAAGATTCTGTAGCAATGTTGAAATCCCTACAGGATTGACTTTGCAGACATTTTGCTCTGGTTACAAAGAAAATTACTTGTGTTGCCATTGACTCTTCTCTTTGGAGATAATCTTCTTCTGTGACTCTAAAATGGTCATTAGTGAGTATGACTATCTTGCAGAATGTACCCATCTTGTACGTGAAAGTTCAGGGGTATTTTTAGGTTAGGCTTGTAGTTTGGCATTATAATTCTTGCACCAAACAACATAATACTTCAGTTTATGCAGGTAGAATACCCCTTATCCAACATGTTTGGGATCAGAAGTGTTTCAGATTTTGTATTTTTTCAGATCTGGTATATTTGAGTATTTATAATGAGATATCTCAAAAATGGACATAAACACAGAATTCATACATCTTATACACATAGCCTGAAGGTAATTTCATACTATTGGAGGCTGTGTATGAATTATGGGTTTGTCGGAGCCATCACAAGGCAGGGGTGTTGGCTTTTCTGAGAACTATTGTGAATCCACAGGATATAGATTGCTCAGATTAAAGCTGACACCCTACCTTAGCTCACAACCTTAGGTTCAAACACAGCCCTAGATATGGGCATAATCTCCCTAGCTCTAAATAAATTGCTTTTCCCATCTTTATCCTGTTTTCCTCAAGAAGCCTGCCATACTGAAAGCTTTTGATAAATTTCCCCTTAAATAAAGGATTTTGGCTTTTTTCCTTGTTCAGTTCCAGTTCCTAACAGGGCTGGAAAACCTGCTGCATCCCAGCTTTGAAAACTATGTTCTGCCTATTGTCTTCTGTTCTTTACTGATTATTTTCAGAATTTTTATTTTGCCAGCTGGTTAACACCTCCAAGCAGGAATTAGCTCTCATGATGCTGGTAACCCCAACATCATACAGTACTTTTAATGAACCTGTATTTTGACTATCACATATCACATGAGGTCAGGTATGGAATTTTCCACTGGTGATATCATTTTGGCAGTGAAGTAGTTTTATATTTTGGAGCATTTCATATTTTGAATTTTCAGATTAGTGTGCTTAACCTGTACCACTTTGAGCTACACTCAAAAGTTTTTCTATATGTAACTATCTAGCATGATTCCCTTATTTGGGTTTTACCTCCTTGCTATCTCTGTCTCTCTCTGAAACAAGTGATGGCTATCCTGAGGCTATGTGAGTTTCACCCTGTCACTACATCCTCCCTAATCTTCAATTCCTCTCATTAAAGACTGTCTTCGCTTAACTAAACGATCTCAGGGGGCATTTTACAGTTTGGGCTCTAAAAGCAATTGGTTTTCAATACTGCACTGGTTG
Organism: Marmota monax; assembly: GCF_021218885.2. Taxonomy (NCBI): domain Eukaryota; kingdom Metazoa; phylum Chordata; class Mammalia; order Rodentia; family Sciuridae; genus Marmota; species Marmota monax. The sequence continues at coordinate 8,253,325 of NW_026692132.1, forward strand.
GTTACTAAATACTAGTTGGTTAGCTAATGGCTCTATCTATATCTGGGGTTCGTCAACTATACCAATGTCCTGAAAAAAATGTGTGTCTAAATTTCCATATTTAAACTTATGATAAGTGACAACTAGGGACTAACTCTGCAATTTAGCAGAGTTCAAAAGAAAAAAGAAAGAAAAAAGATAGCACAACACAAATACAGTTTTAATATATAAAAACATGAATATTGTAATTTCAGTACTTCTGAAGAATACAGTTTTATAATTTACGTATGTATTTAGAATGTCGATAAAGAAATACCAGCATTTAAAAAAATGTTAATGGCATATTCTATGTTTGAAAGTTTACCCTGATCCATCATCTCCTGACTGGACAGGAGAAATAAGCAGAAACAGAATTTATTAGAAGATACAGATCAGTGTTAACCGAGCTCATGATTCTAGTCATGTAGGAAGGACAATGGAGACACATAGAGAAGGGGAAAGATTATGAGTTAGATAAAAGAGAATAAGAAAATAGCACCTTTCACCCAGTACCACTGGTTGACAATGCCACTAAGAAAATCTGAAGAGTGTGGACTCTGCTTTGAATTCATCCTGAGTTCCAAACTTGACAGCATATTAATAACTTATAAATGGCTGAGGAAACTATTATCTGATGTGATTTTTATTGGCACATCCTGGATTAGTTCACTAATTGTTGAGGTGGTATGATGAAGTTGCTAATTGGATATGACATTTCTATAAAATGCTATTAAAAATATTGCAGTGCCTATTGCCAGGTGAATTGGGCATACATTTCCTGTTATGCCAAATGATAAATTTAAAGGTAATAAAAAAATAACTGTGTCACCACATTCAAAATTCTTGGGGTAAAATCATTTCTCTGACAAAACTATGACATTGGAATTTTCTCATTCAATTTTTCTCAATTAATCTTAAATTTGACTAATTCCTTAATATGTACTCTTATAAAAATGTTTCCTGTGAGTGAATATGAAGGAAAATACATTTAATCTGAAGGACAACAAAGTGACTGCCTGTTCAAATGGGTATTCTTTATTACCTGCTAATTTGTTAATTGATATTATTAGAGCCATTCATTTGAATCAGGATAATGTTTCCACACGGCAGCCCTGAAAACACACTACGTTGTTTTAAAGTACATTCTGTGGCCTTACATAATCACATCATTTTGAATTTGAAGAAAGGGAGGGAAAAACAAAAGACAGATGAGGTTTTGTATTTGGCATTCTGATCCCCAAGGAAGAGTATTTTGAAGAACAGAATTATGTGGTCCTAATCTTTACAACATGATTCCAATATTCCATTCCACTATTATGCAAGAAATAGTTGCATCCTGTGAGCAAGAAATAGTTATTGAGTGAGGGATTTTTAAAGTCTCACAACAATCATAGGAAAAGATTCTTTTTTTATCATTTTGAGCATCCACAATTAGAAAGATATTAAATAACTTTTCCAAGTTCAGACAACTTGTAAGTGGTTAGATTCAGGCTTACACAAAGTCCCATACACCACCATGATACCACTACAAGAGAGAGGTTGAAATCTCTTTCTTTCCTCACTTAGTAATGTAGAATTTAATGATCAAAAGTGTTAAATGAAGCCAGTCGCAGTGGTGCACACCTTTAGTCACAGAGACTGGGGAGACTGAGATAGAAGGATTGTGAGTTCAAAGCCAGCCTCTGCAACAGCAAGCCACTAAGCAAGCCACTAAGCAACTCAGTGAGACCCTGTCTCTAAATAAAATACAAAATCGGACTGGGGATGTGGCTCAGTGGTTGAGTGCCCCTGAGTTCAATTGCTGGTACCGCCCAAAAAGTTGTTAAATGAGCCATGGAATAGTCCAAAATACACAATGGGTTTGCAAAAGCAGCCAAATCAGGTAGAACCCCTTCTTAACATGAGCAGCCCTTTCATATTATGGGTTCATAGATTCCCTTTCTGAAATATAGATGACTTCCTCATGGATTCTCAATTTCTCATCCCTTCCTCCATTCCATCTAATACATAAGTAACCTACCCCAAAATAGTGTGATCAACTGTTTAACCATATGTTCAACAGTTTATTATTATGTCTAAAGCTACCGCACAAATCCATGCTATCTCTTTTACCTAGAATACTACTTTAAAATGTTCCTGATTAGTCTTTGTGATTCTTCCTTCCTGTAAGTACCCTTTGTCCATATCTCATCACCTAACATCAGGAATGATATTTATGCAGTATAAACAGACCATAGTACTCCTCTGTTCAGAATCACCCAATGCCCGCCTCCCCGCCATGGTCTTCAATGCTTATACAATCTGGCACTGTAACTTCTTGCCCATCACACATCACTCTTCTTGCTCACTCTTTTCTACTCATAGCAGCATTAGGAAAAAAAAAACAAAAAAACAACAACAACAACAACAACAACAAAAAACATACTAAACATGTTCCTGCCTCAGGGACTTCTCTTATTCCCCTTCCTATAGGTTTCTTTTTCCTCAGACTTCTTTGACATCTTTGCTGAAATATCACTTCTTCCAAGCAGTGTCCTCTGGCCACTCTATCTCGATCACCATACTCACTCTGCCTCATCCATCATCCCTATTTTCAACCTTTACCCTGCTTTATTTCTCTTCAGAGATCATCTCCACCAAAATCAAGATATCTATATATTTGATTTTTGATATCTACATGTTCACGTATTTGTTATATTATTTTTATTATGCCCACTGGAATGTAATAGTCCCTGAGAAGAGTGACTTCCCCTATCTTGGTTGCTGTTGCACCCTCAGGTACACAGTGCCTGATTCAATGAAGGACGACCCTTCGTTGGGGAGAACACTGAGCAGGATCTTTAGAATAAGAACGCTTTTTTAGTCATCACACTCATGAGATAAAAGATGTAGTTAACAGAAGCGTGATGGCTAAATAGAACATAAATAGGGACAGAATCAGATCTGATTTAATTTTGCAAATCATTAAACTGGGGCCCAAGATGACCAACCAATTTCCCAGTATCATATAGCTGATCAATGGCAGGGCCAAACGCAGAACTCAAACTTCTAATATTCTTTTAACTACTTTATGAAATGTAACTAGTCTAGGATGTTAGAATAAAGATTAAAACATCCTTGGGATACTCTCCTGGTTGAAGACAATGCTATTCTTAAACATTTTTAATGGGAATGTGGAGATGGGTTCTGAGCACAGCAGAGAAGATGAATGTGTCCGTAGCCAGGAGAGGTGATCCAGTCACAGTCTACACTTGCCACCTTCCCAGCCACTCACTCTTGGGACAGTATTCCCCTCATCTCCAGTAAACTTCGTTTCACTATATCCTTAAAATAGTCTTTACAGTGACAAGGGGTTTCTGTATTGCCAAATAAGATGTTTGACACTGAATCAATCCTCTGTATCTGTTTGGCTCAGGGGTGACCATTCAAAGTAAACGTCCAAATTCTAGAGTGATCAGTCTTTTCATTGTCATACACCAGAGCTACCAGAAACAGGCTTCTTATTCCTATATCATTGATTTGCTCTTGCAAGCTCCTGTTTGGGATGAGATGCCTTGTGCATATCAAGTATCTGAGAGCCTATAAACAGACTTCCCGATGACAGCCAAACTTCTTACACTGCTCATTGTCTACCTATAATGACAAACTACAACAATTTATAAAGTAAGCCTAGCTTATGAGCTCTGGGCCACCGACCACTTTCCATAGATAGATTCTAAATGTCTCCCCAGCATCTGTTCAGCTCTACTGAGGGTGACAGAGAGCTGGCACCTAACCCGTTCCTTCCTTCCTTTCCCCAGTCACATTTTCCCAATCCATCTGGGTTTCCATACTAAGTTCTCTGCCATATGCCTATGGACTGAGAAAAAATACCCTGAATTAAACATGTAACAATGCCAATCCCAATTTAAAATCATACAAGTTAGCATTTATTGAGAGCTAAGTATGTGGCAAAGTGCCTAGCTCTTTATTATTATTATCTCATTTTCTCCGGAAAAGTTTAAGATGTAAATAAAATAACTATCCCCCATTTTCAGAGGAATAATAAGCTTAGAAAGATTGAGTGTGTGAACAAAAACAAGGAAATTGTATTTGAAATGAGTTGTTCCTTTAAATGTCAAGATCTAGAAGGGAAAACTGATCTGTAATGTCAAGGACAACAGCTGTAAAAACATTAGAAATATCCTGCTAACAACAATGATATGATGATTACAGTTATAATAAATGGACCAGATGTTTTTTCTAGATTGTTTTTTTGTTTTGTTTCTGACAAAATTCACATCCTAAACCACCCTCATCTCCCAGACTCACCCTCTATGCCCTGTATTTGCATTACTTTGCAGTCAATCTATACTAGTCAGTCAGTATTTTTTTTTTTAATTGTGGATAAAAAGTTTTGTTCTCTAGACAACTGAGCCCAGATGTCTTCTCAGGGCTTCTTCTAGCCAACAACTCCAGACACGTGAACCCCAAGCCTCTCCCTGTCTCAAGACACAGGTGAACCACCCAGCCTGTGGGAAATGGTTTCTGGGTGAATCTCTGATTTGTGAAACATTTATAAAATATATAGCATTTGTAACACCAATTGTTCCTTAGGAAAATCAGGTTCTCCCCATGCTCTGTGCTCATAAAGCTGCTAATGGGACTACATCACAGGCCCTGGTCAAAGTCTGTATCTAAATCATGGTAGTCTGTCACGAAAGGCAGATGTTATGGTTTATATGTGGTTTCCCCAAAAAAACTCATGTGTGAGACAATGCAAGAAGGTTTGGAGGAGAAATAATGGTGTTATAGTCTTAACTCAATCCGTGATTTAATCCCATGATAGGGATTAACTGAATGGTAATTGAAGTTGTAGAGTGTGATGGGGGAGGTGGAGGCTTTGGGGGTATATATTTGTATCTGGAGAGTGGAGACCTCTCTCTCTCTCTCTCTCTCTCTCTCTCTCTCTCTCCTTTGTGATCATCATGTGAGCTTCTTCCCTCTGCCACACTCTTCCACCTTGATGTTCTGCCTTACCTTGAGCCCTGAGGAATGGAGCCAGCCTTCTCTGGACTAAGAGCTCTGAATCTATGAGCCCTCAAATGAAAGAAAAAAAAAAAACAACAACCCCTTTTTTCCTCTATAATTGTGCTGGTCGGGTCTTTTAGTCACATCAGTGAAAAAGCTGTCTAAGGCAGAAAATGATACCAGGAGTGTGGTGGTTGCTGTAACTAACCTGACTATGTGATTCAAAATTTTTCAGAAATTTTGAAATTGGTGGGATGAATTTTGAAATGTGTAGCAGTGCAAGCTGGAAATGTCTTAGACTGTGTAAGCAAAACTTAATGGCTAATTCTGGCTGGAGCTCCTAAGACCAAAATGCCAAAAGGAGAGTGGACTATGAAGACAGTCCTCAAAAGAGTTTAGTAAAGGAGGACTCTGGAATTTGGAATTTGGAGTAGACCCCATTCTTGTTATATTCTGGCTAAGAAGTTGTTTGCATTTTGCCCTTGTCCTGAGACTTTCTGTGAAGCTGATTTTAAAAGCAATGGACTTCTTAATCTGATGGATGAAATGTCTAGGCAGCATAGCATTCAGGTGGTGGCATGCATATTGGTTTTGAGCCAAATTTATTGTGATAATCAGGAGCAGAAAGCAGAGCAGAAAGATTTGAAAAACTTGGACTTAAAAGTTGGGAGTAAAACTGGGGCTAAGGGAGTTGCAGTTAAAGACCTTACAGCCACTATTGAAATGCTAAAGACTTTTGGGGATAAGGAAGTTGCAGTTAAAGACCTTCAAGCCACTAATGAAATGCTAAAGACTTTGCCCAGAGACATTAAGAACTATGGCTTGGGAGTTGGCAAGACCACACCCATCTCAATCTCAAGGGAGTAAAAGTGAAAATTCTTTTGAGAAGAGACTAGTGGGGCACCCTTCTTGCACAAGGGGGTCTAAGGAAGTTTTTTTCAACACGTTCAGATACCCAGGCACTCAGGGGCTGCTGCAGCCAGGGTATCTGGAGGCTTGGCTACTGCTCAAGAGGATGACAGACTTTGGTGTAACCACATGGTGCTGGTTCTGCAGGAATGCAGGATACTGTAATCAGGGATTCCTGGAGGCTTCCACCAAGATTTGAAAGGAAGGCCTTGAAGGTCAGGCAAAATGCAACCTGGTCAGAGTCCCTCTGGGCATCCCCTGAGAATGCTAAATATGGAGATTTGAAGAGGAAGCCAAAGTTGCAGTAGAGACTCTCAAGATTAAAAAATGCCATCATCCTAGGAAAGCTCAGGAATTGAGCAAAGACAAGCCAACAGGAAGGCCATCTGGGCTGCAACCAACAAGGCCACAGGGGCAGATCTTCACAAGCCCTTTGAAGAGAACATCAGATGTTATGTGCTCCAGATGCCAGATATGGAAGTACTGGACTTATTTGCCCAGCTGGATTCTGGTCTTGCCTTGGTTCTATCCCTTCTTTCTATGCCCCTAATTTTATGAATGGAAATTTTTACTCTGTACCATTATATATTGGATACTGTCGCGACCCCTTGCCCGCAAGGAAGACGCAACTCGGGAATCTTCTTTCAACAGTTTATTCAGGCCCTGGATATTTCTTCTTCTCTCTCTCTGATGCCCCTCCCAGCCTTAATAAAGCATCCCAAGCCCCAATGCAAAGTTGCCGCGTGGAGCTTTCTCACAGGGTGGTGAAAAATCATGTGCCAACTTTCCCAGATAAGAAGTTGTTTGTCACAGACCACAGCGGAGCCAGTGTCATCTTGTAATGGTGACCATAGTCTGCAGAAACGGCAGAAGCGGCTCACCACAGTTCCCCCTTTTCTGTTTTCTTAAAACAATACAGGCGAGAGTAGAGGTCCTATCCCACTGTGCAGAAGTGGCTGCATAGTATGACTCAGTCCTAAGGAGGCGCCTTCCCCAGATCTGAGGCCATATCAGCCGACGCCTTTTTTCGTGGGGCGGGGCGTGAACGCGTCTAACCCGCATGCAATAGGACATGCTCTCCTTGAGGTCCACGTCAAGGATCACTCAAGTGCAGTGCCTTGCCTTGCATCCTGTATCGTGATGATGGTGGACGAAGGGGGATAGCTGAGGCTGAACTGTGGCTGTTTATAATGACAAACAAGTTGACAGCACCCTGAAAGAAAGGCACGGACTTTAAGACGATAGAAAAGCACTAGTGTGGAAACCCATCTGCGTGCAATGGCAGTAAGACCGGCAGAGTGCAAGGGCTTTCCAACACTAAGAGAATAACAAGGAAAGTCATGTCTATCCCAGTGCAATGTTATAATAACTTGGGGTGTAACGACCATGACAAAGGTTTACTGCTTAAGATGCGCAAGCCAGACTTGAGGCGAGTTGCCATTTTCTAAAGCTGCAAGAGCTTGTATGATCATAGCCTTTTCTTGTGCATGGCGAGTTTTAAGGCGACAGAGAAGCCACAAACGGAGTACAACACCGAAGCAACACATTGCACCAAAAATGCCTACTCCCACCCACTCTTTGAAGAAGGAAAAAGCAGAAGATATCCAATCGGTGAATTGACCCAAAGTCACTGGTTCAACACGGGTACTATTCAAAACAGCAATCTGAGTTAGTTGAGACTGGATCAAGTTTTCTGCTTCCATGGACCAGGTTCCGGATAGATACTCTCCAATGATGCGGGAGGCATTTCTGGAATCATAAAATCTGACAGAGGTTATACATAAATGTGCACGTTGATCAACACAACCCAAATGTACTAGGTCAGACAATTCCTCAACTTGAGCTTGAAGCAGATCTATCCTTTGATTAGCAGCTAGAATCCCAGATAAAGTGTGTTGATTAATTCTACTTTGAGATTCAAGTATGGTGGATGTTTGTTGAATAACCTGATTAATAGTGGCAGCAGTTTGTACCTGGCTGGCCATGGCTACTCCAGCTGTAACTGCTGCAGCAGCAGATACCGCCACAGCTGTCACTATGGCTGCCGTAATTCCAAAATCTCTACGGGCTCTAATCAGTTCAACAATAGGAAATGACTCTGGATCTGTAGTAACCGGAATCGGGACAAAGGTTGGAATTTTCATAACCACTGCCGTAGTCCAGGAGCCATTCCAACACTCAGACAAGTAGCAAGTAACATTAGAACAATTAAGCATCCCCTGTAATGTAACATTAGCCAAAAGAAACAGGAACGGAGATTGGAGACGGACTGCTGCGGAGGGTAATGTAGCATTAGATAATTGTGAATTATTTGCAGAAATTTTAAGCCTCCTATCTAGCTCCGAGTCTTGGGTACTGCCAGAAACATTAAACAGCCAACTTTGGACTCCTAATATTTCCCTGGGGAAACACAAGCGCGGACTAGACTAGCCCAATCTGAGGGAGTCATGCAAAATCTAGTAAGTCCCTCCACCTGAGTGAGAGTGAAAGCGGCATCTATGCCATAAGTGCGGACAGATTCTGCCAAGGTTTTAATTATCTTAAAGTCTAAAGGCTCATGATATCTTCCCCTGTTATTGTCCTGAAATACAGGGTATGCAAGTCCCATATCTGTATTAACTGTCCTCCAAACTTGTGCATGAAAAGATCTCCCGGAACCTTGGCTCCCCCCCACATACGGAGGTGGGGCAATCGGCACCATATCTTCTTCTAGATATTCTACCTCCTCCTCCTCAGAGTTTTGTTGACCGATGTTAACTCCCTTCCCCTTCTTACAGTAGGCCTGCGTGCCCTGTGTCTCCTTTTTCTTCTTTTTCATTTTTATCTTATGTAGTTGTTGTAACAATATATCAAGGTCCTCAGAACTCTCTGAGTCGCTTGTGTTCTCAGGCGTTTTTAATTCGGTCAAGTCTGGGTAGAGCCTTCTCCTATTTTTATCTTCAGGCTCTTTTGCCTTCTCACTACTGTTACTTTTAATACTCTCTGCCACTTCACTACATGATCCTTCAGATTTTTCCTCATGCAATTGCTCAAGAATAGCTTGACCCTCTCTCACAGCTTCCTGGCATTTACCATCTGTAAGGCAACCACGGACCATTTTCCAAAGGGGTATCACCCCACCCTCTAATATGCCCTGCTCAGAAGCAAAGTCAAGATCTTTGCCTAATTTATCCCAACTAGGCACAGTAAGGCTGCCCGAAAATGCAAACCACGGTGCAGCGATATCTATCTTCTGTAAAAATCTCTGTAAAGTACTATGTTTCACTTCCAGTCCCTTGGAACGTAACAGGCCATCTAGGGCCAGGAGAAGCGGACTTGAAGATGCGGCACCCATGACACAACAACAAAGGAAGCACAAAAAACAAAAGCAAACTGACACAACAAAAAAAACACAGAAGACAAAAGCGAAAGTAGGAGCGAAAGTACACAGTGCAGCTGCAATAAAATATAAGGCTCTCTCTTTCATTACAGAGGAGCTGCCCCGCTTTGATCGCAGATCCCACTTACCTGGGACTAACCCCGCTTTGATCACGGATCCCACTTACCTGGGACTAACCGGTGCACCACCCCTGACTGTTGAAAGTTCTGGTTCCCGGGTTTCGGCACCACTTGTCGCGACCCCTTGCCCGCAAGGAAGACGCAACTCGGGAATCTTCTTTCAACAGTTTATTCAGGCCCTGGATATTTCTTCTTCTCTCTCTCTGATGCCCCTCCCAGCCTTAATAAAGCATCCCAAGCCCCAATGCAAAGTTGCCGCGTGGAGCTTTCTCACAGGGTGGTGAAAAATCATGTGCCAACTTTCCCAGATAAGAAGTTGTTTGTCACAGACCACAGCGGAGCCAGTGTCATCTTGTAATGGTGACCATAGTCTGCAGAAACGGCAGAAGCGGCTCACCACAGGATACCTGTGATTTCCTTTTAATTTTATAGGAGCTCACAATGTGAGATTGTGTTGAGCCTCAGAGATTTCGACTTTGAGCTATTTCAGAACTGTTGAAATCATGGTGACCCTTGGGAATGGACTAAATGTATTTTGCATTGTCAGGTGAGTGTGAGCATTTTGGGGCCAGGGATGGAATGTTATGGTTTATTTGTGGTGTCCTCCCAAAGCTCACATGTGTGACAATGCAAGAAGGTTTTGGGGAGAAATAATTGTGTTATAGCCTTAACTCAATCAGTGAGTGAATTAATCCTCTGATAGTGATTAACTGAGTGGTAACTGAAGTGGTAGGGTGTGGCTCGGGGAGGTGAGAATTGGGCATGGCTTTGGGGTATATATTTTTATCTGGCAAGTGGAGACCTCTCTCTCATTGTCTGTTTTCTGATGATTATGTGAGCTGCTTCCCTTTGCCACACTATTCCAACATGATGTTCTGCTTCACCTTGAGCCCTGAGAAATGGAACCAGCCTCTTATGGACTGAGACTTCTGAAACCATGAGTCCCCAAATAAACGTTTCCTCCTCCAGAGTTGTTCTGTTTGGGTCCTTTTGTTACAGAAGTAAAGAGTGAACAAAGAATAGTGTTAGAGGATGAGCTCCTTCTGAGAGGCCTGTCTCAGCTAGTTTTTGAGACAACTTGCCCATAGTTAGAAGCTATGGAAAAATACACATTTTAAATTGTGGAAGCAGTAACTACAAATATGAAATCTTTACTCCAGTACTTAGAATGTGAGTTTATTTGCAGGTGGCATCTTTGAGGAGATGATTAAGTTTAGATTACATCAATACTACTGACTCTTTGATCTTGGGCTTTCAACTTCCAAAACTATGAGGAAATAACATTCTGTGGTGTAATCCGCTCAGCCTGTGGTACATTTTTATGGTAACAAATGAATTAAGGTATAAGATAACTTTTGTGAAACTAATCTCTGTATAATAGTACCTTATGAATGTTTAAAGAGGGAATTTCTAAGGCATTGGTGGGCAATAAAGACCCTGAGCTTCCCTCTTCTAGTCTTTAAGTTTTGGAATGTGAGAAATCATTTAGAAAATAGTTTAAACTAATTCAATCTTTTCTTTTATTCTTCAAGTGAACATTTCTGTTTGCATGAGAAATATAATTGTCTTCCTTAAGCCCCAGAAAATGGGCTCAGAACCAACTCTCTGGAGGAAAATATGCAGGACATCAGTCAGGAGACCCTTAGGAGGCGGTTGGCCTGAACACACACAGTGACTACCCAAGTTCTAGCTCAGGGGCACCATTATAAGGTGAAAGCAATAAGCTAAACATACAATTCTGTCCATATACGATGCAATGCATGGCTTATATATATTAATTTTAAGAAAGTGACCTCAAAAGACAAAATGGAAGATTTTTTTTTGTTTTTTAGAATTCGTTCTTTTTAAATATTTGTTTTTAAAGTATTTTTAAAGCCTAAGGAAGAATTCATGCATAAATGTCCACATCCATTCTTGATTGATATTGCTATAATAAAGATGTATTTTCTGACCAATATGAATATCAGAACATTGAAATTATTTTAAACATTGATTGTTTATTTTCTTGCAACAATACAGTATTCAATGTAGGATGACTGACAGTATAATATTGTCATATGTTCAGTTCTTTCTTTGCTCTAAAATAGAGGATTGAAAATAATGCAAAAACAACAAATGCTTTTTTCTAGACTTATTAAGCACCAAGCTAACTAGTGTTTGTACTCACCAATTTCAAAGCTTTATTTTACATCTAATTTGGCATTTATGTTGCAAGGTGATTTTATTGCATAAAATAAGATAAAATTTTAAACTATCAATTGTGATTATAAACCTATAGTGGGGTGAGTCCATATAACTTTTTAAAAAAATATTTATTTATTCTAATTTGTTATTCATAACAGCAGAATGCATTTCAATTCATAGTACACATACAGAGCACAATTTTTCATGTCTCTGATTGTATACAAAGTAGAGTCACACCATTAGTGTCTTTATGCAAGTACTTAGGGTAATGATGTTCATCCCATTCCACCATTTTTCTTACCCCCATAACCCTTCCTTCCCTTTGAACTACTTAAAGATCCTTCATTCCTCCCATGCTTCCCCCCATCCCCATTATGGATCAGCATCCACATATCAGAAAGAACATTAGGCATTTGGGTTTTTTTTTTTTTTTTGGATTGGCTTACTTCACTTAGCATAATATTCTCCAACTCCATTCATTTACCTGCAAATGCCATGATGTTATTCTCATTTAATGCTGAGTAGTGTTCCATTGTGTATATGTACTTATATACATTGTCATTATCCATTCATCTACTGAAGGGTATCTATGTTGGTTCCACAATTTAGCTATTGTGAATTGTGCTACTATGAACATTGATATGGCTGCTTCATTGCAGTATGCTGTTTTTAAGTCCTTTGGATATTGACTAAGGAGAGGGATAGCTGGGTCACATGGTAGTTCCATTCCAAGTTTTTCAAGGACTCTCCGTGCTGCTTTCCACATTGGTTACACCAATTTGAAGTCCCACCAGCAATTTATGTGTGTGCCTTTTCCACCACATCCTTGCCAACATTTATTGTTACCTGTATTCTTGATGATTGCCATTCTGATTGGTGTGACATGAAATCTTAGAGTATTTTTTATTTGCATTTCTTTAATTTCTAGAGGTGTTGAACATTTTTTCATATATTTGTTGATTGTACATCATCTTCTGAGAGGTGTCTGTCCAGTTCCTTGGCCCATTTAATGATTGAGTTATTTGTTATTTTGGTGTTAAGTTTTTTGAGTTCTTTATATACCCTAGAGATTACTGCTATATCTGATGTGTATGTGGTAAAAATTTGCTTCCATTCTATAGGCTCTCTATTCACCTCACTGATTGTTTCTTTTGCTGAGAAGAAGCTTTTTAGTTCAAATCAATCTCATTTATTGATTCTTTATTTTTATTTCTTGTGCTATGGGAGTCTTATTAAGGAAGTTGGGGCAAAATCTGACATGATGAAGATTTGAGTCTACTTTTTCTTCTATTAGGTCCAAGATCTATGGTTTAATTCCTAGGTCCTTGATCCATTTTGAGTTGAGTTTTGTGCATGGTGAGAGATAGGGGCTTAATTTCATTTTGCTGCATATGGATTACCAGTTTTCCCAGCACCATTTGTTGAAGAGGCTATCTTTTCTCCAGTATATGATTTTGGCACCTTTGTCTAACATGAGACAACTGTATTTATATGGGTCTATCTCTGTGTTCTCTATTCTGTACCATTAGTCTACAAGTCTATTTTGGTGCAAATACCACGCTGTTTTTGTTACTATTGCTCTGTAGTATAGTTTAAGTTTTGGTATATTGAGGCCACCTGCTTCACTCTTCTTGCCAAGGATTTCTTTAGCTATTCTGTGTCTCTTATATTTTCCAGATGAATTTCATGACTGATTTTTCTATTTCTATGAGGAATGTCACTGGGATTTTATTAGAATTGCATTAAATCTGTAGAGTGCTTTTGGTGGCATGGTCATTTTGATAATATTAATTCTGCCTATCCAAGAAAAAGGGAGATCTTTCTGTCTTCTAAGGTCTTCTTTACTTTCTTTCTTTAGCATTTTATAGTTTTCATTGGTCTTTCATCTCTTTCATTAGTTGATTCCCAAGTATAAAACTGACTAAACAAAAAGTTGGTTCTTTGAAAAAATAAATAAAATTGATGAACCCTTAGCCATGCTAACAAAGAGGATGAGAGAGAAAACTCAAATTTCTAATATCTCTGATGAAAAAGGTAATATCATGATGGACACTACAGAAATACAGAAGATAATTAGAAATTATTTTGAAAATTTTTACTTCAGTAAAATAGAAAATATGAAAGGCATTAACAAATTTCTAGAGTCATATGATTTTCTCAAGTTGAATCAGGATGATATACACAAGTAAAGAGATCAATTTCAAGCAATGAAATAGAAGACAACATCAGAAGCCTACCAATCAAGAAAATCCCAGAACTAGATGGATACACAAATGAGTTCTACAAGACCTTCAAAGGTCTTCTTCTTCAAAGAAGAACTAATACCAATACTCCTCAAATTATTCCATGAAATAGAAAAAGAGGGAGCACTTTCAAGCTCATTTTATGAAGCCAATATCACCCTGATTCCAAAACCAGACAAAGACACATCAAAGAAAGAAAATTTCAGACCAATACCTCTAATAAATGTAGATGCAAAAATTCTCAATAAAATTCTGGCAAATCAAATATAAAAATAACAAAAATATAGTATACCACAATCAAATGAGGTTCATCCCAGGGATACAAGGTTGGTTCACCATACAGAAACCAGTAAATGTGATTCATCACATCAATAGGCTTAAAGATAAGAATTATATGATCATCTCAATGGATACAGAAAAAGCATTTGACAAAATACAGCACCACTTCATGTTCAAAACACTATAAAGACTAGAGATTACAGGAACTTATTTCAACCTTGTAAAAGCTTTCTATGATAAGCCCTAGACCAACATCATTCTAAATGGAGAAAAATTGAAAGCATTTCCCCTAAAAACTGAAACAAAACAGGGATGCCCTCTTTCACCATTTCTATTTAACATAGTTCTTGAAAACCTAGCCAGGACAATTAGACAGATAAAATAAATTAAAGGGATATGGATAAGAAAAGTAGAAATCAAACTATCACTATTTGCTGATGATATGATTCTATATCTAGAAGATCTAAAAACATTTCACCAAAAAACTTCTAGAACCAATAAATGAATTCAGCAAAGTAGCAGTATAAAAAATCAACACCCATAAATCAAGGGCAATTCTGTACATCAGTGACAGATCCTCTGAAAGCAAAACTAGGAAATCTACCCCATTTACAATAGCCTCCATATAACTCTTTTACCTTCTCAAGTCTCTTTGAAATGATAGTAAAGAAGCATGAAAAATAATATACTCATAAAAACGTTGGAATTAGTGGATTGAGAGAGGAATGAGGTATGGCCAACAGTGTGCCAAAGATTAACAGAACTGTAGATTTTGTTAAAGGTGCTGAATTATATATTTAAACTGGAACAGAACTCAGAGTGTGCACAGAAGGGAAAAAGCAAAGAAGTTATAAGAATATTAAGAGGCCTCTGTGTTCTGATTAGGTAGACATAGAAAGCCAAGAGCCAGGAAAAAACATTTGTTTCAAAGACTGTTAAAGAGCAGTGTGAGTAACACTTCCTCTTTTCTATCCAATCCCCTACCCACCGTGGAGTCATCTCCAGGATGCAGTCAGGGAGATATTGTTCAAGAAATTAAATAATCCACTTGAGATTATATCAGGTTCCAGGATGGGGATTGCACCACTGAATTGACCTCTATTTAAATCTCTCATACTCTTCACTTAGACATAGAATATACATCCTACCTACTACATACCTACACTACCTGCAAAGAACAGATAACCTACCACCTCATTTAGGAGAGGAAACTCAAGGGAAGAATTGTTTGTAGAAAATCTGTTGTGTGTGCCATTCTCTGCCCTTTATAGTTGATTTCATTTAAGTTTAAACAACTATTATTATTGCTTGTTACACAGGCGACAAGTGAGACAGAGAAAATAAATGGCTTGTCACAGTTTATTCCTAATTATATGTAGAGTGGTAGAATTATTCAACAGAACTAATAAAACAACAACAATAAAAAATGAACTATGATAAAAAACAGGAGTCAAAAAACAATGGCCTAAACTGTACTTTTGTATGGTCCTTAAGAGTTTCTTTTTGCTTTTTCTTTTCATTTTAAAGAAGAAGGAGGAGAGCAAGAGAAAGGGAAGGAAGGGAGAGAAAACTTATGTAACATATTCCCAAGCCTACAATATATACCACAATAATAAAGAAATGAAAAATGAAGAAGTGGATACAATCAACGAATTTATGAAAAAGAATTCCCAGAACTTGAAAGGATTCACTGAGGAGTCAGCAGGATGAAAAATCACACATAAGCATGTGTGTATGCTCACACACACACACACACACACAGTCAAGTGCCCCCACATCCACTACATTTAAATGTATTATAGTAAACTATATGAATACCAATGATACAGAGACCTTGTCAATATAAGAAAAATAAAAGAAATAAAGAAAAGAAGGAAGAAAGAAGGGAGGGAGGGAGAAAGAAAAGGAATGAAGGAAGACATAATAATATTGGTATCAGAATTTTCATTAGCATGACTGTATTTTGAGGTCATCACTGTATTTCCATAGTGTGGAACATTGCTTGGCACATAGTAAGTGCAAAATAAATAGTTAAAGTTATTGAAGGAATAAAACATTCAGGCTCATTAAGAACAGTACTGGAAAACCTGCTCCAAATCTTACCTGCATAAATGTCTGCTGAACTATGCTAACACTTCACCTCTCTGTGATTGCCTGCTTAGGAAAAAGGATACTAGGAATTATGACTCTCAAACTTCTTTTTCACTGTTTCTTTTTTATTTTTATTTTTCAATTTTAATGGATATCTTAGATACAAATATTTCTAAGAAATCTTAAAATTTTGGGCTCTTTTCCAGGTGTTTTTCTTATCGAGATGTGCACAGATGGTTGGGTGAAACATAGTGAGATGTAGAGAATTATTTTTAATTTTAATCTTTTTTCCAGAGTCAGAATTACTGATCTGAATGTTCTGAAGTTGTCTATTTTTGCAAAGAAACCCTTCACAATACTGGCTATCTATCTTCCTATCTATCTATCTATCAATCAATCATATCTATCTATCTAATAAAGGTGTCAAGGTTATGGTAAATTTGTTGTATAAGCATTACTTCAGCTATTTTTCTTTTCAATTCATAACTCCTTAATGATAACCTTTCAGGTAAAGTACAATAATTGAATAATACAAAATTTCTTTGTTAAAAATAAATACAAATTAATTTTTATAATCTGAAAAGATTCCTTTTCTTTAAATATTAGTTTAATATGATTTATTCTCATAATTTAGGTGCAGAGAAGATATATAACTTGCCTCAGTTCACTCTGACTTTAAGTGGTAACTGGGATTCTCACTACTGTGAATGAAATATGGCATAAATTATAATAATTCAGCATTTATATGACAGTTATTATCCTAAGATGTATAAATTGAAGAAAAGCAATAAACATATCTTATTGAAGATTATGATACTTCTGAATGTTGAGGTTTGCAATATTCAATGAAAGTTGGAATAACCAGGTTATGATGCTGGGGCTCTCCAGTGGACAATAGACCAGGGAAAAAACAGAAGAAAAGTTAGTGCATTTTATGTAAAAATTTCATATATATGTATACGTGTACGTGTACGTGTGTGTGTGTGTGTGTGTGTAAAACCAAACTGCATTAGTAAAGAAATGATTTCAGAAACATATAGCAAGTCAGGGTGAAACTTAGATTAGAAATTGAGAGCTACTATCTAGCTTTACTTGTGATTAATTTGCAAACCAACACCCAGGAAGAGGGATTGACATTTGTGTTATTTCCCTTCTTCCAATTTAACACCAATTACAAAACTGCAATGACAAAATATTCCTTCAAAGCCCAGTGAAATGTGAAATTTGGCCAGTGTGCTTTTTATGTGCTATTTTATTCTAGTCTATAATTCATTATGCTATATTTATGGATCTATTTTTATAAGCTAAGTACTACTTTGATATTATGTTTGTATTTTCTTCTGTAAAATAAAATATTCTTTGGTAAGTCTACTAAATAAAACAGACTGTATTTATTCTAGCGTAATGTCACCCTGGGTTAAGTTTTACAATACCTAAAAGCTTTCTGGAGTGTCTGACAATGACAGGCTGAGTGCATTTGTTTTTAGGCATAGTGCTGCATGGATATGGGTCAACAGTTTCCCTGGACTTTAAGAAATCAGAATGGTTTCAATACTCATTATACTGTGGAATAACTGCCAACATTTTAAGGATGGAAAAACTGATGGAAATTCAAAGTAGAGCAGTATGTCTACAATAAATTAAATGAAAACCACTCAATTCCTTCCTCTACTAATCAAAAATTCAATTGTAACTTAAGTGCCATTCTGATCATTAAAAATATATTCACAACTTTTAATAATATTAATCCTTCCAAATTATTATTAACATAATCAGCATTAAGTCTTAAAACTATTAATTTACTGTGAGTTTCATCACAGGCATAATGAGCAAACCAACCATTAACTGCTGAATTTGCATAAATCTTTAGGGACTTAGAAGCATTGTATAAATGATGCTTGGAATTAGCACTGTTAACTAGAAAAAAGGAAACTGTACTCTCATTCTTCAGTTGAAAGTTAGCACTGGTCTATCTGTAGGTGAGTTGACAAGCTTAAAATGTTAAATTATTTTATTGGTAAACTCTATTGTGTGCATAAAAATAGTGCCTTTATTTTTAGTTATTGAAAATTATTAGAAACTTAATATCAAGAAACAAGGCATGACTAACTACCAATGAATTTTCATACACATGAAAAACTACAATAACAACATATCATCAAGACTTTTCCTTTGACAATGCATACACATTCTTATAAAGTAAATACATTAAGATTTTGCATAATCTGGCTTTTATTATCCACAAGATATTCACTGATTTTCATAATTTTCTTATGTTTATGCTCGTGGAAACTATTTCCAGCAGTTTTGGTGAAATTTGCATTACTCAGTTTTCAGACATGGTTATTTACTTCATTAGCTTTGCTAAAGATATATTACTTAAACTTGGTGCTTATAATACCCAAATCTTTTTGATTATATTATTAAAGATTTATCCCATTTGAAACTGCACATAGTCGATTAATTTTAGCTTATTTCGAACAGATTTTTGCTTGACTTATTTGTTTAGGAACTTATCTCATAATATTTTACCTACTATTTAAATTTTTTTTTGGTTGTAGGTGGACACAATATGTTTATTTTATTTGTTATGTGGTGCTAAGGATCAAACCCAGTGTCTCATACATGCTAGGCAAGTGCTGTATCTCTGAGCCACAACCTCAGCTCACTACCTACTATTTTAATACAATAGAAAATTTTAAAATGTTTTGATAACTGTTCTGAGATATATTTTTACCTTTTTATATTAAAGCAACTTATTGAGGAAGAGAATGCAGACACATCCATTTATCAATTTTTACATATTCTTTGTGCATTGAAATACTTGCTGGTTGATTTCATGAACAAATAAATTACTGGCTGACATAATTTATTATACTTACATTTAAAACTAACATATTTTACCCTTTGATAATTTTAATGCCAAATTTGTTCATTATAAAATAATTCAAAAGAGGCTAGATATTCAGGGGAAAAATGAATGTGTGATCAATGACATATATTTATAGAAAGCTGTGTATCAATCATAAGGTTAGTATGTACATTTAATTTATTCTAAAATGTTTACTAAGATTTGTATAGGAGGATAATTGTATTAATCAATTTCTTTTGCAAAAACCTGATATACAATGTAAAATACTATATTTAAAAAATTTAAAAATCCTATATTTACTTTAAAGCTACACTTTCCATTCCACTTGTAGGGAATTAGTTCTACCAATACGATCCTCTAAGTTTTTAAATATCCTCATATTTATGCACCTTCATATGTCCCATTCCTACTTCAGGACATCCTTACTTCTTACCCAGAATATTAAGACAGCCCATGCATTCTTCTCCCTTTAATCACCCTATCATCTTTCAATATACCTGAATTCCATACCAGTTTGTTTTCTGAATTTATGTATTATTTGCTTGCCAAAATTGTTCATCCACACTCTGATGCCTACAGAATGATACCTTAATTCCATAACATGATATGTAAAACTTTTATACACTTGTTCTTTCTTACATTATTCTCTGCTTTCAATAAAATAATTTGTAGTTACCTAAGCCCTCTGTGCAATTTAATCCATCATCACTTTGACCCATTGTGTAGGATAATTTTCCTCTATGTATCTGTAAACCTATTACTCATGTTTTGAAAATCTGCTCAAGTAAGATAGAACTTCTGGAATGGGGGAATGAGGACCTCCCAAAGGCAACAGTAAAAGCCCCCTAATATCTTAAACCAACCATTTCAGAACTCAATTAGCCAAAGGGATTTAAAAAGCTAAAAAAAGAAAAATTACACAAAAGTAACTACTGAATCATGGTACAAACTGTGGAATGTGTGGTGCTTTAACCTGCTCCTGCACAACTCTAAAAGGGCTCATTGGTCAGAAGCTACACCAGGAAGAATTTCTCAAGGGACTTTGAAAAAAATGTGGCAAATAATTGGACAAAGTTCATGTCTCATCTGGGGAAGGTGGTGATCCTGGTTGGGAATAGGAAAAAATATGGCAAAAATTTAACAGGGATATCTAAGTAATAATGTAATGTTAGGAGGCTTTGAAAAACTTCAGTATATTGTTGGTCATCTGGAAGGCTGTGTGTTTGTGCAGGGCTGTACTCTGCACCAGGCTTGTAGCACATTTAGGAAATAATACAGGTACTTAAACCTGATGGGCTATGAGACACTTTACCAAAAGAAATTGAAAGTCAAAGTACACATGTAAATTGCCTAAACTTGTATCACAAGCCACACACTGTTTCCCTCAGCAAATGATTGAAGCTTCATTTGCCCATGATATTTACAGAAAAGTTTGGCCCAATCAATGGATGACAACTAATATATGCTTAAGAAACGGACATTAAAATAATTGTAATAACCATTAATTGTAAAAATAAAGCAGAGATTTCAGTGTTTGGAGACCTTAGGGGATACAGTTTGTATTAATTAATCTAGGTGAGTTACTAACAATTGAGCAAGACAATAATGGGAGATATTCAGAATACACAGTTTCTATAATAATTCACCTAAAATTCTGGTATTTATGTAATTTTATGAGACATACAGAGAAAACAAAAACTGTGTTCCATGTGAATTAGAAAAAAAGAATCAACAGAAACTGCCCTTGACTTTGAGTTAATTGTTAGAAATATGTTCAAACAACAAAAAGAAATATATTTAAAGAGTTAAAGGAACTCATCACATCAATGATTCACCAAATGCATAATAATGCAAAATATGAGTAAATAAGTATAAATTTTGAAACTTGAAATTTTGAGGTTATAAAAGAACAGCTAAAGAAAAAATTCCCTAGAAATGCGCAAGTGCAGATTTGATTTGTCAGAAGAATCAGTGAATGTGATGATAGCCAATCGTGATAATACAAAAAGAATAGAATGGAAAATGATTGAAGAAAAAATGAACAGATCCTGAGACATCTCTGGAGCACTATCAAATTTACTAATATATACATAAAAGGAATCCCAAAGAGAGTGGAGTGAAAGAAAGTAATAAAAATAATCTTTTTTGAAGAGACTCTGATCAAAGTCATCACAATTTTATTTTATTTTTTTATTTATTTTTTATTATTTTTTTTAATTTTTTATTGTTGGCTGTTCAAAACATTACATAGTTCTTGATATATCATATTTCACACTTTGATTCAAGTGGGTTATGAGCTCCCATTTTTACCCCATATACAGATTGCAGAATCACATCAGTTTAAAAAGTCTTAAAATACATGTCTAAGAAGCACAATACAATTCAAGTAAAATAAATATAAGGAGACCCATACGTAGACCCATCATATTCAAATTACAGGAGTTAAAGAGAAGATTGTAGGAATTAAAGAGAAAAATGTTGAATGAAGCAAAAAGCAATGTTCTGTGATGTACAAGGGAATCTCAATAAGCAGGCCAGCTGGCTTCTCATCAGAATAAATGAGTGCCAGAAGGCCATAGGACTATATATTTAAAGGGCTGGGAAAATTGACAGTGAACCACAATAAGGATATTTCCAGATAGACGAATATTGAATAAGTTAATTTTTGTTTTCTTTTATTTGTTTTTCTACCAGAACTAACTTACAAGTTAGTTCACACTGATGAGAATTGGCTCAAATCAACCTGAAGAAATAAAGGACTGATAAATATGTAAATATCCATTCATACATTATAGCCTTCTATTAACTTCAGAAACAATATTTATAGCATTTAATCTGGGGAATTAAAAGATTAAAATGTAATTTGTGTTATAATAATACAAAAGAGGCATTAAAGTGAGCATATTGGAACATGGTTTCTATACACTAATTAAATAAAGTTTGTATTAATTATAAGTAGTTTGTTTTAAGTTAGCACACATTTAGAAATTTCCAGAGCAACACCAAGAAATATTAAGAGTCTAAGAAAATAACAAAAAACAATGGTGCATCTATGTACATAAACTAACTCTTCTCACTTTCAAGAATGGAACAGACAAATTACAATAATCCTGGGTGATTCAGCACACCCTTTTACTTCTAGATAGATCATCCAGACATAAACTAAGTAAAGATTCTTTAGACCTAAAAAATTATTTCAATCTAAAAACTACTATTAACCAAATGGCCCTAATAGATGTCTATAGAGTGTTTCATCCATCAATAACTGAATTTATCTACTAAACAGCACATGGAACATTTTCTGAAATAGATCATATTTTATATCACAAAGAAAATCATAGCAAGTACAAACAAAATGCAGATAATTACTTGCATCCTCTCAGATCATAATGGAGTGAATGTAGAAATCAACGATAAGGAAAAAAAAACACACCAAAACCTCTGTAATACCTGGAGATTAAATAGAACACTTTTGAATGACAAAAATCCTTAATAAAATATTGACAAACTGCATACAAAAGCACATGAAAAAGATAGTAAACCATGATCAAGTGGGGAATGCAGATTGGTTCAATATACAAATCAATAAATGTAATTCACTGCACAGTTAGACTTAAGGACAAGAAATAATGATTATCTCAGTAGATGCAGAAAAGGCAGTTGACAAAATTGAGTACACATTCATGTTTCAAACACTAGAAAAACTAGGGATAGAAGAAACTGGCCTCAACATTATGAAGGATATATATATATATATATATATATATATATATATATATATATATATATATATGACAAACACAAGTCTAATATCATACTGAATGAGAAAACCTGATTTCACCTAAAAACTGGAACAAGACAAGAATGCCAACTTTCATGACTCCTTTTCAACACAGCCCCCACTTCCACCACCCCCATCCCCCCCCCCCCAAAAAAAAAAAACCTTCTAGCCAGAGCAATTAGGAAAGAGAAGAAAATTAAAAGAATACAAATAGGAAAAGAAGAGCTCAAATTATTCCTGTTTGCTGTCAACATGATTCTATATTTAGAAGATCCAAAATTCCACTAGAAGATTTCTAGAGCTGAGAAACAAACTTAGTAAAGTATTAAGATATGAGATCAACATACATAAATCAATTCCTTTCTGATATTCCAATATTGAATATGCTGGAAAAAAATTAAGAAAACTATTTCATTCATGATAATTTCAAAAACAATCTTGGAAATAAATCTAAATAAAGATGTGAAGCATCTCTACAATGAAAATTATAGAATGCTTAATAAAAAAATGAACAGGATCTGAGAAGATGGAGCAACCTCTCATCTTCTTGGAAGGTAGAATAAATATCATCAAATTGGCCATAAAACCAAAAGTGTTATACAGATTGAAAAAAAGAGAGAGAGAAAGAAATGTGTTACAGTAGATGGGGTAGAGAGAGGTGATGGGAGGGGAGGGGAGGGGAGGGGGGATAGGAAGGGCAGCAGAATACAAGAGACACTAGCACGGCAGTATGTATAAACATGACTGTATAACCAATGTGATCCTGCAATCAGTACACGTGGAAAAATAAGAATTCATACCCCATTTGAATCAAATGTATGATATGTCAAGATCATTGTAATGTTTTGAGCAATTAATAAAAAAAAGAAATACCAGTGACGTTCTTCACAAAACTAGAAATACCAGTTTTAAAATTTATTTGGAAAAATAAGAGACCCAAACAACCAACACAATTCTTATCAAAAAGAATGATGCTAGAGACATCCCAATACCAGACCTCAAATTATTCTACAGAGGTATAACAATAGAACAGCTTGGTACTGGCACTAAAACAGACATGAAGACCAATGGAATAGAATAGAAAACACAGAAACAAATCTACATAAACACAGTTATCTGATACTAGCAAAAGATGCCAAAAAACATGTTAGAGAAAAGATAGCCTATGCAACAAATGGCACTGTGAAAACTGGAAATCTGTAGAGAAGAATGAAACTTAACTCCTATTGCTCACACTATTCAAAAGTAAACTCAATGTGGATCAAAGATCATGAAATTAGACCAGAAACTCTCCAATTGCTAGAAAAAAAAATATAAGCCCAACATGTTGGTCCAGGAACTGACTTCCTTAACAAGATTACTAAAGAAACAGAAATAAAATAAAAAATCAATAAGTAGAATAGAATCAAATTAAAAGGATTCTGTACAACAAAGGAAACAAAAATGTGAAGAGAGATTCTAAAGAATATGAAAAGATCTTTCTCACCTGCTCTGCAGGGCATTAATATCCAGAGTATACAAAGTACTCAAAAAACTTAACACACACACACACACACACACACACAAACACAATTAATAAATGGGCAAAAGAATTAAAAAGACACTTCTCAAAAGAAGAAATAGAAATGGTCATGAAATATATAAAAAAATGTTCAACATATTTGGCAATTAGGGAAATGAAAATTAAAACTACACTGAGATTTCATCTCACTCCAGTCAGAATGGCATTTATCAAGAATACACAAAATAATAAATGTTGGTGAGGATGTGCGGAAAAAGGTACTCCATACATTACTGATAGGATTGCAAATTATAGCAGCCCCTCTGGAAAGCAATATGGGACATTCCTCATAAAACTAGGAATGGAACCAATATGTGATCTAGCTCTCCCACTCTTCAGTTCATATCCAAAGTACCTAAAATCAGCATATTTAGGGATGCAGCCACATAGTGTTTATAGCAGCACAATTCACAATAGCCAAGTTATGGAACCCACCTAGGTGCCCTACCACAGATGAATGGATAAAGAAAATGTGAATATACACAATGGAACATTACTCAATTATAAAGAATGGAGTGAATTGGAGACTATGATGCTAAGTGAAATAAATCAGACTCAGAAAGTCAAAGGTCAAATGTTTTCTCTGATATGTGGAAACTAATGCAAAATAAGGGGGTAGGAGGGAAATATCATCTAAATAGAAGAAAATGTTGGACTAGATGAAGGAGATTGATGGGAAGGAAAATGGAATAGATAAAGGAAGAACAGTGGAATGAATCTAACCTAACTTTCCTATGTCAGTGAGTTTCACCATTATGTGTATCCATACAGTAACTGAAAAACAAAAACACTTAAAATACCTAAAGTCAATAGCAGAATGATCAGTAGACATACAGGAAAAGGAGAATGAAGGAAGGAAGGGAAGGGGGAATATCAGGGACTGAATCAGAGCACATTATATTCCATACCTTTATAATTATGTCAAAATGAATTCTACTGTCATGTATAAATTAAAATAATCAATATAAAGAGCAAATGTTTTGCAAAAAATAATAACAAAAATGAAACAATTAAGATGGCAGCACTGAAAATGTCTATGAAACACATAAAAGGATCATGAAGGAAGGACAGAAGGACAAAAATAATATGGGACACAGGGAAACCAAACCATCTCACTAATTGATTAAATATAAATGATTAAACACTGCAATCAAACAGTAGAGATTATCAGACTAGATAAAAAAAAACAGGATCCAATATATACTGCCTA
The DNA here is from genome assembly GCF_021218885.2 of Marmota monax. Lineage (NCBI taxonomy): Eukaryota > Metazoa > Chordata > Mammalia > Rodentia > Sciuridae > Marmota > Marmota monax. The sequence continues at coordinate 8,278,981 of NW_026692132.1, forward strand.
ATAGGGGACATACTTTAGAGTGAAAAAAAAACCCACAAAAATTTAAATTAAAAGAATGTACAAATCACACTATGCTAATTGTAACCATAAAAGAGCTAAAGTAGTTACACTAAGAACAGGTAAAATAGATGTTAATAAAAAAAGTTGTTATTGAAATCATTAAAACATCTTACAGTGTTTAAATGCCCCAGTCATTAACTCATTCATTAACTCATCCCAACAGAATTTATTCGGTGCCTATTATTTGCCAGACATTATCCTAAGAATTCGGAATGCAATGAAATATAAGTAACTTCAATGTCCAATATAATAAATTCTGTAACTGAGAAATAGGATAATTACATCAAAAATTATTACAAATGGTAAATTTGCCAGAGTTTTCATGGAAGACTGTGAAAAGAACACAAAATAGAGGTAGACAAGAGGCAAATTGCATGTGAATTAAGACTTCTCAGGGGAAACTGAGATCTAAACAATGAGAAAAGATTAGCAAAATTGGGGAACTGGAAAGTGCAGGCAGGCTTGGGGAATGAGATACCTTGAGGGATTCAGGAAGAAACAAGTGTGACCCATCCTAGGACGTGAAGTCATGGTACATCGTGATCTTACGTATCTGAGGGGATAGGAATGTTGAGAGAGAGGAGGATACAGAAGACCGATTCTTGACGTTTTAAAGGATACTCCAGTGAGTGTGGATTTTATGAAAACTTTGGAGATTTCAAACAGCAAAACAATGTTAGATTTTAATGCTAAAGGATCATTCCCACTGACTTTAGGGGTCATGTGAAAGATGTGAAAGAGTGAAGATAATGATGAGGTTGTGTGGGGAACCCAGGTAATGGTATGCAGGGACTGGCTCATACTGACCAAAGGAGCAAGTGGCTAATTTTTTTTTATTGATTGTTCAAAACATTACAAAGCTCTTGACATATCATATTTCATAGATTAGATTCAAGTGAGTTATGAACTCCCATTTTTACCCCAAATACAGATTGCAGAATCACATCGGTTACACATCCACATTTTTACATAATGCCATATTAGTAACTGTTGTATTCTGCTACCTTTCCTATCCTCTACTATCCCCCTCCCCTCCCCTCCCATCTTCTCTCTCTACCCCATCTATTGTAATTCATTTCTCTCCTTGTTTTTTTCCCATTCCCCTCACAATCTCTTATATGTAATTTTGTGTACCAATGAGGGTCTCCTTCCATTTCCATGCAATTTCTCTTTTCTCTCCCTTTCCCTCCCACCTCATGTCTCTGTTTAATGTTAAAATTTTTCTCCTGCTCTTCCTCCCTGCTCTGTTCTTAGTTGCTCTCATTATATCAAAGAAGACATTTGGCATTTGTTTTTTAGGGATTAGCTAGCTTCACTTAGCATAATCTGCTCTAATGCCATCCATTTCCCTGCAAATTCCATGATTTTGTCATTTTTTAGTGCAGAGTAATACTCCATTGTGTATAAATGCCACATTTTTTTATCCATTCATCTATTGAAGGGCATCTAGGTTGGTTCCACAGTCTAGCTATTGTGAATTGTGCTGCTATGAACATCGATGTGGCAGTATCCCTGTGGTACGCTCTTTTAAGGTCTTCAGGGAATAGTCCGAGAAGGGCAATAGCTGGGTCAAATGGTGGTTCCATTCCCAGCTTTCCCAGGAATCTCCATACTGCTTTCCAAATTGGCTGCACCAATTTGCAGTCCCACCAGCAATGTACAAGCATACCCTTTTCCCCACATCCTCGCCAGCACTTGTTGTTGTTTGACTTCATAATGGCTGCCAATCTTACTGGAGTGAGATGGTATCTTAGGGTGTTTTTGATTTGCATTTCTCTGACTGCTAGAGATGGTGAGCATTTTTTCATGTACTTGTTGATTGATTGTATGTCCTCCTCTGAGAAGTGTCTGTTCAGTTCCTTGGCCCATTTGTTGATTGGGTTATTTGTTATCTTATTGTTTAATTTTTTGTGTTCTTTGTATACTCTGGATATTAGGGCTCTATCTGAAGTGTGAGGAGCTAAATTTAAAAGTGTCAGTTCTGCCCACATAAGGAATTCAACTGGAGATGTCCTTAGGGAAGAAGTCAAAGGTATGGATTCAGGGCTTGGAAAAGAGACCTGAAGAAGAGAAAGCTAATAGATGCCCGCAGAACCTGAGGGAGTGAATGAGACAACCAAGGAGGGCACTTAAGGTGAAAAGAGCAGAGGGTTCTAAAGAACAACAGCAATGAATGCATTATCATATAGAGAAATCAGAAAAGCTGTGGCCAGAAAACTAGGACAAACACAATGAGAAAGTCGTGTCACAGAAACAAATGTTTAAAGAAGGAGCAAGGACTTTATAATATACCTGATTTAGCTACCACAATAAAGATCTTTTTAGGCATGAATTGACAATTAATTAATTAATTGATGTAATTGATATAAACTTAGGTTTTAAGGACCATCCCCCTTTGTGCTCTTTTTGTAGTTTGCTTTTGTAATACCTTCCCTCAATTCTGCTAACCCATGGAATTCCACTTTATTAAGAATGTACAACTCTGATTACATTGTATACTAGTTTCTTGTACACTTTTGGATTAGCTACTTGAGAAATCTGTCTCAAATATGTTGAAAATATTTGAATTCTTTATTTTAATTGAAAAACATTATATATATATATATATATATATATATGTATATATATATTTCATGTATAATATGCTGTTTTTAAATATGCAGACATAAGGGAATGCCTAAATCCAGTCCATTAACATTCATTGACTAATGTACTTATCACTTTTTGTAATCAGAAGACTTAACATCTATTATGTTAGCAGTTTTTAGGAATATAGTATGTTGTTATTAACTATGGTTACCATTTTGTATAATAGATTTCTGGAACTTTCTTCTATCTAGCTCAATTTCAGAATTCTGTGACCAACATCTCTCAATCATCTGCTCCTCTTCCAGTCCGTGGTGACCACCATTCTACTCTCTACTATAAATTCAACATGTTAGATTCCATAATAAGTGAGATCATATAACATTTGCCTTTCTGTGCCTGCTTTATTTCACTTTATGTCTTCTAGGGGAATCCACATTGTCTCAAATGGTAGAATTCCCTTCCTTTTATGGCTGAATAGTATTCCATCGTGTATATATACCATATTTTCTTTACTCTTCCATCAACAGCTATCTAGGTTGAATTCATTTCATGGCTATCGTAAATAATGCTGCAACAAACAGGAGTGTAGATAACTCTTTGGCATACGGATTTTAATTTCCTTTGGATAAAAACACAGTAAGGGGATTGCTAGATCAAGTGGTAGATCTATTTTTATTTTATTTTATCTTTTTGTTTTTTTTAAAAAAATAAATGACAGAAGAATGCATTACAATTCTTATTACACATATACAGCACAATTTTTCATATCTCTGGTTGTATATAAAGTATGTTGACACCAATTCGTGTCTTCATACATGTACTTTGGATAATGATGTCTATTTTGAGAAATATCCATTCTATTTTCCTTCATGGCTGTACTAATTTACATTTCCATCAAAACTGTGTGAAGGATTCCTTTTATCCATATACTTGACAATATCTTAATCATTTTTGATAACTTATCTTAACGTGTGTGAGGATATATCTCTTTGTGGTTTTAATTTGTGTGTCTCTGATGACTAGTAATTTTTCATATACCTAGCAATCATTTATATGTCTTCTTTTTTTTAGAGTCAAAAAAATATTCAATGGTGTTACCTTTTACATTCAGGTCTGGAGCACCTGCTGTTAGGAAAGCTGCTATCTACAGTAAAACAATGTGCTTTGCCAACATGCCTTAACTTTGCACTCTGGCTGTGTGGGTTTCAAATAATACACACACTGAAAAGGACCCTTATGTCTTTTTCTCTTCTTTCCATTAAGGGAACTCAAGTGTGCCAAGTTACTAAGAAGTTCCCCACTTCTTTTTTTTTTTTTTTTAAGAGAGAGAGAGAGAGAGAGAGAGAGGAGAGAGAGATAATTTTTTTAATATTTATTTTTTAGTTTTCGGCGGACACAACATCTTTGTTTGTATGTGGTGCTGAGGATCGAACCGGGGCTGCACGCATGCCAGGCGAGCGCGCTACCGCTTGAGCCACATCCCCAGCCCCCCACTTCTTGATTAACTCTGAGTTTGACACTTTTCACAATATATCTTCTTTTTTTTAGTTTTTTAAATTGGTGCATTATAATTGTTTGAAATAGTGAACTTTTTTGTTACATAATTGTACATTCACATAACATAATGTGTTCAATTTCATTCCCCATTACCTCTCTTTTCCTTCCCTTCTCCCTCCCCCTGATCCTCTTCTTCTGATCCTCTTCCTCTACTCTTCTGGTCTTCCTTCTATAGGTATATATTCTTTTTGACAAATTTCTATTCAGATCTTTTGCTCAATTTTTTGAATGGATTATGTGTTTTATACTATGGAATCATTTGAGTACCTTATGTATTTTGAATATTATACCTCCATTAAGGGATGGGGTGTAGCTCAGTGGTATAGTACTTTCCTAGAGTGCATGAGGGTCTGGATTCCATCCACATTTTTAAAATCAAGACTCTTATCAGATGCATGGTTTGCAAATATTTTCTCCTGTACTGGTTGTCTGTTTACTCTGTTGATTGTTTCCTTGACGGGGCAGAAGTTTTTAGTTTGATGTAATCTCATTTGTTTCTTTGCTTTTATTGCCTATATTTTGGGGTCATATCAAAAAATCATTTCTCAGAAAAATATTATAAAGCATTCCTCCTCTATTTTCATGTCACATTTTTCACATTTTGACATCACAATTTACATCTTCTTATATTGCATCTCCCTTAGCATAGTATTGCATCATTATGATTTTTGATTTTTTTTCTTATTCATTATAATGTAGACATAATTTTTACTCAACCACTACAGTAATAGAATATTGTAAATCTGACCACATCCTTATTTTTTAACATTAAGTTTCGTACTTTCGTGTTTTCATGTTACTGTTTCACATCCCTTTCCTTCAATATGAAGAACTTCCTTCAGGATTTCTTATAAGACAAGTCTGGTGGTAATGAATACCTTCAGCTTTTGTTTGTCTGGGAAAGTCTTTATCTCACCTTCATTTCTATAACACAGTTTTGTTGAGTGCAGTATTCCTAGTTGGAAATTGTTTTCCTTTTGTAATTTGAATATATTGCACTACTCTCTCCTGGCCTGTAAGGTCTCTGCCAAGAAATCGCTCCTAGCCTTATTGAAAATCCTGTACATGTTTTTTGCTTCTTTAATCATTCTGCTGTCAGAAACCTTTCTTTGTCCTTGGTTTTTGACAGTTTGATTTTAATATATCTGGGTATAGTCTTGTTTGAATTTTATCTAATTGAATTTTTTGAACTTCTTGTACTGGGACATTCATATTTTTCTCTAAATTTGGAAATTTTCTACTATGATTTCTTTACATAAGCTCTCTATACTTTTGTCCTTCTTTTCTCCTTATGAATTCCTGTATATTGAATGTCTGCTCTATTGATGTTGTCCCATAAATCCTGTAATCTTTCTTCATCCCTTTTCATTCTTTTTTATTTCTTCTCTTATTATATATTTTTAAATAACCTGTCATTATGTTTATAGATTACTTCTTCTACTTGATGGATTCTGTGGCTGATGCTTCTGCATTTCATTCAAAGTATTTTTGTAGCATCAGAATTTATTGATTTTTAAAGAAAATAATTTTAATTTTTCTGTTAATTTTCTAATTTTTGTCACTCATTCTATCCTGGTTTCATTCAATTGTTTCTCAGTATTTTCTTAAAATGATCTGAACTTCCTTAGAATAATTATTTTGAATTTTTTTTGTGAGGCGGTTTGTATATTTCTATTCTTTGGAATCTGCTTCTGGGAGATTATTGTGTTCTTTTGATGGTATTATGTATTCTTTGTTTTTTAATGTTTCATGTTCTCTTATTTTGACATCTGCTCATAGGGAGAAATAAGGAAATATTTCAGGCTTTGCACATAAGTTTTCTATGGGAAATCACTTAGCCAAATCACAGATACTGAGCAGTCTGTCTGATGTGGTCCATAGGTAGACTTGTTGACTGATTCATTGGGCAGACTGGCTTTGTGCTTTGCTTAACAAGTGGGCAGGCATGGTACCCTGATCTTTGGGATTTGTTTTAAACCATGGATCCTTAGGACAGGCCTGTGGATTGGGTCTTTAGGAAGGGCCTGGAACCAGAGGACCTGACCTTGCGCTGGGATGGGCCTGGAGCCTGAGTACATTGGGGTTTGACTGGCACTGGAATGGATCTGGTGCCTTGTACCACATGGATTGGCTTGGAACTTGAGTCGGTGGGAACTGACTTGGAGCCTGACATTTCAGGTATAGTCTTAGTCCATGGGGTTCAACCTGGCATTTGGGCTTACTAAAGAGGGCCTATAGCCTGGATCTAATGGAATAGATCTTTGAGCTCTGTGATCACAGGGGCTAGCCTGGTGTTGTGGCTAATTTGGAGCCCGGTTTTCACAAAATAGGTCTGGAGGCTAGAAGGGTTGGATCTGGCCTGATACTGTTACCGCTGTTGACTGGTGAGGAGTCCTTGCTTCCCCAATGTTGAAGAATAACACCAAAGAAGCACGCCGAGGCAAGGTCAGAGTAGAAATTAGAAGTTTATTAAAGGACAGCAGAAAAGACTTCTCCCAGAGGAAGAAGGGGACCCAAGAGGTGGAATCCGTGGAAGGGATGTTGTCTCCCCTTTTTATAGTTCTTTCAGTGATGGAATGTAGGTGGGAAGGCCCGAGGGGTGGGACACAGGTGGGCCAAAGAAGTAATATGGTCAGGAAGGACTTCTGAGTCAGCACCTTTTTGCTGGGGGCTGTTCATTGACATTTCTTTGAGGTGGACTTTGGCCTAGGGCCTTTTCAGGACTTCATTAACATTCCATGAGTTGTCCTGCGTTTCCGGAATCATTGCCAGCATGGCCTCCATTTTAGATTTCACTCTGCATTAGACCCGATTTACCTAACTACACTGACTACCTAACTTTAAATCTGGCTTCAATACCTATAGCCAATGGTGTTGATTAAGAGTTTGGAACCTTAGAGACCAGTCTGGAACCTATATTCACTGATGCTGGACTGGGGGCTGGATGTGAAAGTGCAGTCTAAAAATCAAAGGGAGATCAGTAGAGAAAAGTTAAATGGGGGGGGGGGCGGGATGTTAAGAGGAGAGGAGGGAGGGGGAAGTACTGAAGGGTGATATTGGCCTCATAGAATGAGTTTGGAAGTGCTCCCTCCTTTTCTATTTCACAAAATAATTTGTAGAGTATAGGTATTAGTTCTTCTTCAAAGGTCTTGTAAAACTCACTTGTGTATCCATCTGGTTCTAGTCTTTTCTTGGTTGGTAGGCTTCTGATGGCATCTTCTATTTCATTGCTTTGGAATTGATGTGTTTAACTTGTGTATATCATCCTGATTCAATTTGAGCAAATCATAAGACTTTAGAAATTTGTCGATGCATTCGATATTTTCTATTTTGTTGGAGTACAACTTTTCAGAATAATTTCTAACCTTCTGTATTTCTGTAGTGTCTATCATGATATTTCTCTTTTTATCACAGATGTTAGTGATTTGAGTTTTCTCTTTCTTTTTGTCAGCATGGCTCAGTGTTTGTCAATTTTATTTTTTTTCTTGAAGAACCAATTTTTTATTTTGTCAATTTTTTCAATTTTTTTTGGTTTCAATTTCATTGATTTCAGCTCTGATTTTAATTATTTCCTGTCTTCTACTATTTTTAGTGTTGATTTGTTCTTCTTTTTCTAGGTCTTTGAGATGTAATTTTAGGTCATTTTTTGTTGATTTTTTTCTTCTTTTAGGGAATGAACTCCATGCAATGAACTTTCCTCTTAGTATTGCCTTCATAGTGTCCCAGAGTTTTCAATATTGTATCAGTGTTCTCATTTACCTCTAAGAATTTTTTAGTCTCCTCCTTGATGGCTTTTGCAACCCATTGTTCATTCAGTAGCATATTATTTAGTCTCCAGGTGTTGTAGTAGTTTTTATTTTTCATTTTATCATTGATTTCTAATTTTATTCCATCTTGTTCTGATAGAATGCAGGGTAGTATCTCTACTTTTTTGTATTTGTTAAGAGTTGCTTTGTGGTGTGGTATATGGTCTATTTTAGAAAAGGATCCATGTGTCGCTGAGTAGAAAGTGTATTCTCTTGTTGAAGGATGAAATATTCTATATATGTCATTTAACTCTAAGTTATTGATTGTATTATTGAGTTCTATAGTTTCTTTGTTCAGCTTTTGTTTGGAAGATCTATCTAGTGATGAAAGAGGTATGTTAAAGTCACCCAAAATTATTGTGTTGTGGTCAATTTGACTCTTTAACTTGAGAAGAGTTTGTTTGATGAACATAGATACTCCATTGTTTGGGGCATATATATTTATAATTGTTATGTCTTGTTGGTTTATGGTTCTTAATCAGGAACCTTTCTTGTGTGTTGCACTCTGGTGGCTGTACACCTATAGCAGAGGGCTTTTTATATTGAGCAGTCACTCTGCAGAGTTAGCGGCTGCTGGGGATTGGGAGAAATTAGAAAACTATGGGTACCTGGCTATCTGGTGTTCCAAACTGGGAGTTGCCCCAACCAAAGATAGTGATGGAGGTGACCCAAGATAGAGGCAGCTGCTTTCAGCAATGGGGTGTTGGGTTGAATGGGGAAAGCCGGGCGATGGCATTGTGTTCAGAGATGAGCTCTTTGTTGTGCAGTATTATGGCTGTTGGCTTTCTTCAGAGCCTGTGATGTCCCCAGGTGCAGGCAGGCTACCCTGAGTAGGGGACTATGGCAGTAGGTGCCGAGTCCCAAGACGGAGGAAACTGGGGGAGCTCCAGGTTGGTAGATGAGGGTTCACGGGGAGTGGTGACTGAAGTTCCTGCGTGTGGGTAGTAGCTGCGTGTCCTTTGTTTGAGAGGCGTCTGGGAATTCTGTGTTTGTGCTGATGCCAGTGGTCCTGCTAAGGCACACATGAGACCTGTGTGGGTGAGTAGTTGGGAGTCCTTTTCTAATGCTGAGGACCAGGGACCTGCGCAGCATGGCTCATGATTCTTGTGTGGGATCGGCTGTGGAGGGGTCCTCTATCACTTTCAGCAAAACAATATTCCCACTAGTGGAGACCTGGGTCACAGAGCAACACAGAATGCTGCCTCCCTCTGGCCAGCCATCTTGGATCCCCCAGATGATGCAGTCTTTATTTTAGAGTTTGTAAAACTTACATGCAATATAAGATTTATAATAAATAAATAAACAAATAAATATTGATACCAGTTAAATTTATGATATTTTAAGGAATATATGTCCATTTTTTAAAACATCTTGTTTCAAGTATAAAATCCATGAAATGCAGCCAGCAAAAACTTGACTTTTCAATGACTGCTTTTTTGACCTCAGAGATGATCTTTGGCTTTAAGACTTGCAACAAAGCAGATGTCTTCTGAGAGCTTAAAATGTTAAAAAATGGTTTATGTGTTATTGTCCATTAACAATAACCGACAAAATAAGAGTAAGGGAGTATACTTAAATGTAGATGACAGTCTTATAAGATCGAAACCTCTGCTTAAAATATTCAAAAATATGTTCAAAGAGTATATAGTTAATTAGTAAGTAAGCCAAATAAGTATTATAAAGTGTCTAATTTCTTTTTCTTTCCACTAATAATAATGAAACTATGACACTACATGGTTTTATTCTTTTTTCTTTTTTTTTTTTTTAGTATGGAGGATTTAACTCAGGGGCACTTGACCACTAAGCCAAATCCCCAGCCCTATTTTGTATTATATTTAGAGACAGGGTCTCCCTAAGTTTCTTAGTGCTCAGTTTTTCTGAGGCTGGCTTTGGACTCATGATCCTCCTGCCTCAGTCTCCTGAACAGCTGGAATTACAGATGTGCACCACTGCACCCAGTTTCATTCTTTAGTGAGACTGTTTTAACGTCAATTTATTTATTTAGTTAGTTTTAATTTATTTCTTCTAACTAGGTATATATGACAGCAGAATGCTTTTCAATCCATTGTACACAATTGGAGCACCATTTTTCACTTTTCTGTTTGTACTCAAAATAGGATCATGCCATTCATGCAATCATACATTTACTTAGCGCAATGATGTCAGTCTCATTTCACCATCTTTCCTACCCCCATGTCCCCTCTCTCTCCTCCCTCCCCTATGCTCAATCCAAAGTTTCTCCCCTCATCCCATGCCACACCCCCCATTATGGACTAGCATCTACTTGTCAGAGAAAACATTCAGCCTTTGGCTTTTTGGAATGGATTTACTTTGATTAGTATGATATACCAAGAGAAGGTATATAATCAATCAACAAATACATAAAAATTTCAACATCTCTAGTAATCAAAATGCAAATCAAAACTACTCTAAGATTTCATCTCACTCCAGTCAGAATGGCAGTTATCAAGAATATAAGCAACAATAATTGTGGCAAGGCTGTGGGGGGAAAGGCACACTCATACATTCTGATGGGATTGCAAATTGGTGCAGCCAATTTGGAAAGTAATACTGAGATTTCTTAAAAACTTGGAATGGAATTACCATTTGACCCAAATTATTCCACTCCTTGGCCTATACCCAAAGGTCTTAAAAACAGCATATTACAGTGACACAGCCACATCAATGTTTATAGAAGCACAATTCACAATAACCAAACTGTGGAACCAACCTAGATGCCCTTCAATAGATGAATGGATAAAGAAAATGTGATATATATATATATATATATATATATATATATATATACACAATGGAATATTACTCAACAACAAAAGGGAATAAAATTATGGCATTTGCAGGTAACACCATTTTTTTTTTAACCAGACTCAGACTTAATGTCAAATTGGACAAGGAGGCAATAGAGATTCCAAAGAAAACATCCATTATTCTAGGAATTTTTTTATTTTACATGAGTATGTACAAATAATTATTATTATTTGTTTTGTTATATATGATATGAAAATTTAAATTAATGAGACTTCATTTTGGAGTCATTATTTGAATTTATCCGTATTCCCTTTCACTGTGAAATATTGAGCTAAAAGATAATGTATAGAAAATGTTTACAAAATAAAAAACAATATTAACAACTTTCTTTGGGAATATATGTGTGTTTGTAAATAGCAAAAAAAGAAAAAGCAAGAAATGGAAATACATACAAATAATCTATTAGGAGAAGTTAGCTCTTGGAAATTTGGAAGAGGGAAATTGGCTTGGATTGACAAGTATTTAATAGTGACTTTAGATGCATTGATGTTTTAAATTTAAAAAGAAAAATGCATTCAGGTGTAATTATAATCACTGGTATATTTTCACTAATTTCGGAAAAATTAAATTTATTATGGGGCTAGCCAAGTGCAATGGAGCACGCCTATCATCCCAGTGGCTCAGGAGGCTAAAGCAGGAGATTCATGAGTTCAAAGACAGGTTCAGCAATTTAGCAAGACCCTGAGCAACTTGTGACAGCCTGTTTGTAAATTAAATATAAAAGGGGCCACGGATGTGGCTTAGTGGTTGAGTACCTCTGAGTTCAATCCCTGGTACAAAAAAAAAAATTATTATGGTGCTATTGGGTGTAAGTAATGTGTCAAGACACTAAAATTACTGTTGCTTCCAGTTCATTCTTATAGAAAAGGAACTAAGGCAAGTGACTTTCATTATTTTTAGTAAGGCACATACTACATTTGCAGGTTATTTCCTCCTAAAAAGACACTATGAGCTTCACTCTTCATAGGTCTTCATAACAGGCCAAGCTTGATAGGTGAACCTATTACTTTGGCAATTGTACAGAGGTAGAGGCTTAGAGAAAGGTTATATGACTTGCCAGCAAAAGCTTGGGCTATTTTTATTTAAAAATAATATCTGTTAATAAATGATGTCCTAAACATAAGGAATTTTATTGATCAAAAAAACTCAGGAATGGGTAAATCACAACCAGTAAAATGTTTTGGAAAGAGATGGAACTCAATAAAATCTTGTAACCTAATGGATGCTGAAAAGCTAAATATCTGTATAAATTATCATTTGGTTTTTCTTACTCATTAATCCATAAAAGTCAAGACAAAAATATTGTACTTTCATTATACTTTAAATAAAGTATATGGATTCTAAGTTTGTTGACAGTAAAATCAAATTCAGAGTCACCTTTCAGACTCTTTATTTTAGAAATGAAGAGCAGAGAACAAAAATAAAGGGCTGATTTTAACAATAATGCTAAAAGGTCCTTAATTTCAGTCAGCAGTCAACCTGACTTTTTTAATTGATTCTTTCAATAATTAAGCAAGGCGGTTACTACTGTCTTCTTCTTGTGTATGGAAAAAATAAGACTGAAAGGAGTTTAAGACGTTATTTAAAGCTTTGACATTTAGACCTGTTAAAACATTATTTCTTCAAAAGTTCCTGCCTTTCCTGACCTCCTTAAAGACTTCACCCTCCCTGGCCTGTCCTATGACATTGTCCAATTTATTTTTATTTTAACATTTCTCATGGCCTACTGCTTATTTAACATTCGTCTTCCCATCTAGCAAACCTGCATATTTTGTGGAAGAAGGGAACCTTATCTGTTTTGTTGACCTAGAAGAGTGTTTGGCACAAGAATTACATTCAATAACTATTTAATGAATATATAAACATAATACAACACTTCTGTTTGTGACTTTACTCAGACCTTGGGGGAGAAGGAATTCTGCAAGTATCTGATTGTTTTCTCCAGTGTACTTCTTTACCTTGACATATAATAGATCGCCTTTATCTTACTCATACATTGTATCATTTCAAGCATATCCTTGAAAGATAAGAATGGGAAAATATGTTCAATGTGAGGCCCATTAAGTACTTGACACATGTTTATAGAAAGGGAAGTTATGATATTTGGAAATACAATCTTAAAAGTATTTTGGTATTCTTCAGTAAGCAATCAAGATCCCTCAAAATAAATGGTTTAAAGGCTCATTTAAATTGTATCAATATTTAGAAAAGACTTTAGAAATTTGAGATATATTATGTTTTATTCTGTTTCACTAATTTGAAGATATGACAGTATTTGTGACTGAAAGATAAACAAAGTGTCATGAAATTAAAATTGCCTCTCATAATATTGTTGTCTGGTTGTTTTCTTGCTTCAAAATTTGAACGGCTGTTGTACATATTTTCAAGTGTGAAGTATTTTTCATTTATATCTTGAGAATAACAATACCTGACTTATACATTTAGAAACTCTACCCTTATGTTATTTTTATAACAAAATATAATATCTCATGGCAATATATGTCTCTTCCTTATAGTTACCGGGAAAAGTGTGTATTAGAGAGACAGTCCTGACTTTTGTTTTAAAACCTGAAGTATCTCCTGTGCTACAGTCAGAATGTTGCAAAGCCAACAAATTGTAATTCAGCTGTGCAGGTTTTATGAGTCTTGGCAAGGTCTTAAATCATTGTGATACATTAAAAACTATAGAAGCATCTACAGGAAGCATGCTGTGTTTTTCATTGTTGCTGTTATATCTTTTTGCTACTGAGCTGTCTGGGATATTGGTTCCACACGATCAGCTCCTTTTGGTATAGGTAGACCCTAAAAATGACAGAGAAAATCTGTTTGTTTCAGGAAGCACAGAAGGTTGTCAAACATAAATTATCTAATATATACAGAAAATACCAGCTGTGGTAGCTATTTTTAAAGCATATTTTAGATTTTAACTTACCCCAAACAATACCAGTAAGAACTTGAATATATGTATGTATTAGTTGCTCAATGGGGAATGATGTGCTGCTAAAAATAGAAAAATGTAAGACAGATTTAATTAGGAATAGGAAAGGAGAATTTAGTTGACTCCCTTGGGTGCCCCAGGGCATTCAACCTAAAAGAAACATTGGTAATTATTGCTCTAGACATCAAAATTTGTGATTTGTTTAAAAGTTGGACTACTTTGGATATTTTATTAACTTGCCTTCTTGACCCAAAGATACCATGTGGTTGGGGAGACTGTAGTTTGGATCTTGCCACCATAAGGGACCATATCCTGAAATGCTCCTGGGCCTGAGATTCCCTTCCCCAACTGAGTCACTAGGCTGCGAGGGGGAGGGAGAGTTAAGAAGAGAATCTGCCACAAAAACACTGATCCTGGAAAGCTCTTTGTTCCTGTGGGCCTGAGACTCCTCTGGTCCACCCAGACACTGGAAGCCTATAGCGCCACTACTGGCCTGGAAGGAACAATGACACAGTACTTGTCATGGACTGGATACTTCCTCTCCCACCTAGAGGCAGCAGCTGTCCCAGACTGGAGAAACTGTTTCTTCTCCTCAGGAAGCAACGGGAGGGACCAAGGGACCAAGGGAAGCCCATTGCAATAAGATCAAGCAAGAAGGCCCAAGTAGCAACCTAAAGACTCTGAAAGTAGCTTATCCCCTAAAATGGCCCATAAAAATAGGCCAAGACCTATGTGCTACAGGTAAATAGGGTGACTGCCTGCTTAACCCACAAACAAAAAACACCAGATGTTCTCACATTGTAGCCTAAATGTCTAGTATTATAATAAATTCCTATTACACCAAGAGCCAGCAAAATCATGCCTTCAATGAGAAGAGACAACCAGACACCGACATTAGGATATTGGAATTATGTGAAAAGTATTTTCAAGTGAATGTCACAAAAATTATCCAATAAATAGTTTAAAGTTCTCATTATTGAAATGAAAAAAAAGTGGAAAATATCCATAAAGTAAAACTTTAATGAATAACTAATAAAAATGATAAAAGTGAAAAATATAATAACCTACATCAAGGAAAGTTGCTAGATAGGCTCAATATCAATAGTGGAATGACAACAGAGAGAATAAGTAAACATGAGAAAAGATCTAAAGTATTTATTTAAGTTGAAGCAAAAAAATAAATGCAAAGATCCTTAGGGACAATAACTAAAGATCCAATATTCATACCATTAGAATACTAGAGTGAATGGATAAAAGGGGGGGCTTAAATGGTATTTGAAGAAATAATGCATATTTCCCACAAATGTGGGAAAATGGCCAAAAGATATAAATCCACAGATTCAAGAAGCTGATAAAACCCAAACAGAATAAGCCCCACAAATCAACACCAAGACAGTCATAATGAAATGTCTAAAAACTAAAGCCAAAGAAAAAAAGCCTTAAGAGCAGTCAGAGAAAAATGGCACATTACCTCCAGGGAACATCAGTAACCTCTTATCTAAAATCACAGAAGCTGGAAAGAAGTGGCACTGTATTTTCCAAGTACTGGCAGGGGGTGGGGGGAGGTCCATTGCAATCTCTATTTGGAGTGAAGGGGGAAAGGAACAGGAAATAGGTATATATCAATAGTTTCTTTCACTGAAAATGGTCTAAATATTACAAAGAAAGAGCAGAGAATGGACAACCAATAATTCAATATTCTTCAATTCACATTCAATAACAAGGTTTGAAAGTAAATGGATTTAAAAATTTACCATGAAATATTAATTAAAAAATATTAATATCTGATGAGATAGACTTTTTAAATTTTTATTTTATATTTGTGGTACTGGGGATTGAACTCAGCGGCACTCTATCATTGAGCTGTATCCTTGGGCTATTTTAGTTTTTAGAAAAAAAAATTTGCGAAAGGGTTTCACTAAATTGCAGAAGCTGGCCTTGAACTTGTAATTCTGCCTCTACCTCCTGAGTCGCTGGGATTACAGGTATGTACCATCATGTCCAGCTACAAATAGACTTTTAAGTAAAGAAAATTACTATAGACAGAGGGATATTGCATAATCATAGAAACATGCCACACAGAAAAAATGTCTCAAAATGCATGAAACAAACTGATAACACCCAAAAGGGAAAGATATTCTACTTTAAGAATGTCCAAGATATCTCTTTCTCTCCAAACAGATTGATTACTGGCCAGAAAATTAGCAGGGAATATAGGTAATCTGACCAACACAACAGCCAACAGGATTTGCTTCATTTAATAAGCATTTATCCAGCAGAACACATATTCTTTCTTTTTTATGGGTTCTTTTTAGTTAAACATGGCAGTAGAATCCATTTTGACATAATCATAAAAGCATGGAATATATCTTGTTCTAATTTAGTCTGCAGTAACTTTCCTTCTCCTCCCTGCCCACTTTACCCCTGATCCTTTCCCTCTACTCCACTGATCTTTCTGCCATTTCCAAATCATTTTTTAAAAATTAATTTCTTGTGTATATACATGATGTGGAGATTCACTATGGCATATTCATATATGTACATAGGAAAGTGATGTCAAATTCATTCCACGCTATCCTTTTCCCATACCTGCTCTTTTCCTTATATTTCCTTCTGTCCACTCCACTAAACTTCTGTTCTTTCCTTCTAATCTTTTTATTTTGGATTAGCTTCCACATATCAGAGAAAATGTTTGGTTTTTGGTTTTATTGGGATTGGCTTATTTCAATTAGCATAATAGGCTCCAGATCCATTCATTCTAGGTTGTGTTCTAAAAAGTGATCAATTATTAAACATCAGGGACATATTTGTTGTTACCCTGACTCTTGTGTATCTGATGATTGAACTTTAGTGGGAAGAGATCAATAAAAATTAATAGAAATAAGAAACTGTAGCTTATTAAAATGTAACTAATATACTTAGTGAAATAAAGATTATTGTTTTTCATGTGCTGAACACCTCTTCAGTGTTGCAAAATGCATGATAGAAAGTTAATTTAGGCAAGTTCACTAAATTGCATTTAGTTTCCACATCAAACATTCAGAAGGCAGTGAGAATATATGGTGACTTGTGACAAAATGAACATCATATATTGCCTTTACCAAATAAATAGAATTATTTTGTCACTCCAAAACAATTGTTTTGAAAGTACCAGTAGGATTTTTTTTTTTAACTTCCAATGTGGAAGACAATAGGCACACTAAAATTTCCTTGGGATTCTGACCTTAGTCACTTGCTAACCTCTCAAGGTTATTCTATCTCTTGTCAACAACTGATTATTGACCCCTGATGAATACACAAGGAAAGCTCTGAAATCACATTTGGGTCAACTAATCTATTTTTTTAAGCCATGAAATCAAGAGCCTTAATCACATTAGTGATGCCTGACCATTCTGTTTCAATTCCAAGGCTGTCTCGTGAAACTAATGAACTGTCTTGGTGGCTCCAAAGCACAGCCAGGGTCTCACAGGCCAGTTGTGAATTACGAGCACATTTCCTTTTATTGCCCATAAATCTTTTCCAGTTTTATATTCACAGTAGCTTAAAACACCTAAATTCACATCAGTGACTATGCAGCAGTGCTCTGAATGTTTGGGATTAATAGTGGAGTTAAGTATAGACCCTATATTTAAAAAATGCATTTTCAGTATAGTCCAACCTTAATTACAGTAAATCAGACCTTATCTGCTGACAAGGTTGATAAATGTCAGTGCCTTTTTTTCCAGGATGTGTCATAATAACTCTGCACACTGCATCATGAAATAGTGTTTTGGAGAGAAATGCACCTGGAGTTAAATACTATAACATCAGGTTTGAAAGGTAATATTGGTTTTGACATGAAACCAATGCATGACTGGAGCAGAATGACTAAGGTCTGTGCCAATGGATGGGTGTGGAAAAGTTGATTTGGCCTTTATGTGCATGGAAGTTATGGATGAGGATTTGATTTCAAATGGAATTTCTCAGGGAGGCCATAAAAAGTTCATTTTGACATAGAATTGGGGGATTGTCTATAAAAGATACAAAAGAAGGGGAAACAAGTTGAAGGTCAGCAGAGCTGATGTTTCATAATTGAAAGGAAGGCAGTGGACATGGATGCAAATGTAGATGACTGAGCAAATAGTGCTGAGGGTCTTTCTTCAGGCAGTCATTTAATATAAGACAGGAAAAGGAGGCATGGACAGGGGGAGATGGTGTTGAATTAAACGAAGAAAGGTGTAAAAGAGGATTGGCTGGAAGCCAGTTCTGAAGATTTAAGGGGAACCCCAGAAAGGTGCTGCAGAGAGTGGTAACTTGCTTATGCTCAAACCTGCTGGGTGGAGAGGCAGATGGAATGAAAATCAGCTGTAATAGAACATGTGCATGAAGAGTGTGACTGCCTAGTGGAATATGCTGGGTCTCTTATGTGTCTTTATGCAGACATTTGAGTAGCTAAGGAATCCTGACCTCAGTAATTTTTAAATTTCTTTTCCACATTCCTCTACTTTAACACACACCTTGGTTTATAGCTAGAAGAACCATTCTAATACAATTCACTTGGTTTATTAAATTAATTTTCCTCTAGTGCAAACATTTTTAGGTGTTTTTGTTTGTTTGTTTCATTAGCTTGTTGGTGGGTTGGATTTTTAAAAATATTTTGCCAATTAATTGTCGTTCATAAATTCTGGCTAGTGAAAATTAGACTGTCACAATGATGGACCATTCTGATGTGAATTTATCCTGTGGTGATTTCAGGAAGGCGAGGACTAGGCCAGTATAATGCAGAGGGGGTATAAGACCTGGAGCTCTACTACAGCCCAAGTTCTAAAATTTCTCTGAAATTGCAATAATATTTTAATGGAACAGTGATCATTATGTGATACATCAATAATCATAACAGACCCTAATTTACGTTAAACATGTGTTCTATGCCAGGGGTTCTGATATGCATTTTATTTTATCCATTTTAATCTTAGCATTAACCCTATGATTTAGGCATTATTTCTCCCAGGTCTCACCTGAGCACTCTGGAGCTCAGAGAGATTAAGACACTCTCAGTAGTTAGAAGAGTTGTTGAATCTGGTCTGTTCTGCTCAGTGCCACAGACAAACATTTTTACATGTTTGCAATGTAACTATAAGTATTTTTACCTTGATTAAAGACTATCTTTATGATTGTTTCTTTTAGCATGGAAATATTTAAAAATATGGGGTAATAATAAAATTGCATTACACTGTAGTTTAAGTGAATGTCTCACTTATTTTCAGTTCAGAAGGCATGGATCCAATCCACTGTAAAAACCTGGGGCATTTATAAGGGAGCATGCTTAAATGTTTGGTGAGAGGGAAGAAAAGAGACAGGAAAATGGAAGCAGGTTTCTCCCACTTCAATTTTTTTTTAATTGTGTCTCTGAGTGGCGGTCTTTAAGATTAATTTGTTTCAATGAAATACTAGAATAAATGCTGTTTCATAAAAAGATAAAAAATTTCCACTAGTGTCTCAGCCTTGAGATTTCCCCAATAATACAAATATCAGCAGTATTAATCATAAGTTGTTTGCTTAATATATCCCTAGTAGAATCAGAAATGACAAGAGTCCTATTTTGTGTTGAAAATTCATCACATACCAGGGATGCTAAAATGTGTTTTTATTTTTTTATCTATTCTAATCCTTCAGCCAATATTGTAACAAAACTGGCAAATATTCCCTGAAAGCATTATTTCCTAATATGTTAGAGCCACAAGCAACAGCATCAGAGCTGCTTATGAATTAAATTTGGGACTTTTAGAGAATAAAACTAATAGGAAGTAATGAGTGACAGTAAGGACTCTGACTCAAAACAAAATTGAGATGGAGACCATGGGTTAAGCCTAGCTAAGTCTTATCCAGATGTAAGACATCAGTTCCCTTACATTTTCAAAATGGGTTCTCATAATTTCAACTTCAGATAAGCTCATAAAAAGATTTCAGGTTAAACACTACAGGCACTTGAAGGAAGGAAGAAATAAGTCAGAATTATGCTTATCTTTGAATAAGACCATCAGTTTAGTTTAGAAGCATTAATGAGCCCCTACCATAGTCTTTGATGCACTTGGGGGGACAGCTATATGTCATGGTTACTTCCCAGAAGGGTCAACAATATAATGGTAACTGAAATCACATAGAGAATATATTTCAGTATAAAATTCAAGTTTTAGAATAACTGCACTTAATCTAAAAAAGAGGAAAGATTTCCTGGAAGAGACATGATGCTTAAACTGAATCTTGAAACATGAGAAAGAGTTCGCTCACAATGAAAACTAGGTTTTCACCTCTAGCAATATGGCAGACTAAACACGGCTCTTTCAAATGAAACATCTGAAATGTTTCTTATAAGACATTTAAAACATCTTTTAAAATGCATCGCTCATCTGACATGAAAACAAGAATTTTGTAGAGCTTATAAACAAAGGGAAAGAAAAAATACTACTAGTTGTGCATTGTAAAGTAATCCTCTCCATTGGGGATTTCTGCCATACTCTTGAGACTGTGAGCTTCTGGGCATTCTAGGTAAAGCAGAATGCATACTGATAATGGAGAGTCTTGGAAAAAACCTTGATGGAATGTTGGGACCCCAAGGGGCTATTATCTTAGTGTGCCTGAATAAGAAATAAATTTTCTACTTATAATGAAACAGTAGGCAAGACTGACCTGAGTAGACTGAGTAGACTAGAGTGAGGGAGGGTGACAATCTCTCCTGAGAGTTTTTGAAACCAGGCAACTCCTGTTTTATGTCTGAATTCATAATAGTTGTTTGTTCTAAAAAATAGCAAGCATATAATTTACTTTAAATTGGTCCCTGGTTGATAGGGCCTCGTATCAATTGATGTAATCAACCAAAGCTATTTTCCCCAGACACGTTTCCAATGAGAATATGCAGCTAATAATAAAATGTCATATAGCACACATGGAAACAAGGTCCCAGGATAAGACCCAGAAGAAATATTAGAAAATTCAATGAAATATACACATATTATAGATATTGGAATTATCAGAAAAGGAATATAACATGATATGTTAAATACATTCAATGATATGCAGGACATCAGAAAAATAAAAGCAAGGAATAAAAAATTTGCAAGAATAACAAAATACAGTAAAATAACATTTGAAGAAACATTAAAGGCAGTATAGGTATATGCATAATATATTGAATATCTAACTGAGTGTTAAAAGTCAAGGATAAATCAAAGAACAGTTCAATACAGAACTGGAAGATGGGAATAATTTTAAAAAATTACTCAGAATGTATAGAAATGAATATATAAAAGAGTATTTTCAAGTCAGGGAAAATAAAGTAGGGAAGTTGCAACATGAGTTTTTTGAGATCCTGAATGAGCATGATGAGAAACAACACTGGGAAAAGTGAGTAAAACAATCACCCAAAACCTGTGCAGCCCCCTAAGCTCAAGTGATTAATGAAAAGAAATGTAAGCTAGACACATCACAGTGAAAGTGTTCGGCACAATGGGACAAGAGAATGTCCTAAAAGAAATCACCACCCCAGTTACCACAATTTGATGACCACCTCTTAATAGCAATGAAAACTAGAAGAGTGGGAATATGTTCCAAACTTCTAGTGAAAATAACTTGAGAGAGCACATCACCAGAAAGCACACACATGATGGTGTTCTAAGGCAGAACTCGAGGAAGTCCTGCTCTAGCCCCAGATAAAAGATCTGTGGTTGATGCCAAAGTGAAGGCTAAACAGAAATATTGGCAAATGTGGGTAAGTTTTAAAAAGCATTGTAAAAAACAATAATAAAATGCCTATATTTGTAAAATGGAAAAGAATAAACTTAAAATGCCAAACCACAAAATCATATTACATTGGGTGAAGTGTGGTCTTAGTTAAAATGTTTTATGATTCCTGTGTTGGAGAGGATATTGATTACCTATAGACTTTAAGTTAAGAATGCATTTTAAATGGGAACTCAACACACTTTGGATGTCTATTTACAATTTAAAAAAAAAATGTTAAAAATACATCTGTCCTATGATCCAGGAATTCCACTTAGGTATTTATCTAAAAGAAATAAAAATCTCTGTCCAAAAATATATCTTTGAAGAAGAATAGTCCTAGTAATTTTTTAGTAATAATCCCACACTTGAAATAGCCTAGGTGGCCACAAATAGGAGGATATATTTTGATAAAACTAAACTCTAAATCACCTCTAGAGTATATTCATGCAATTTAAAGTAAAAAAAAAAAAAAGACCAGATATACACATGATGGGTGCATTCCAAAAACATTATTCTAAGAGAAGCCTAATCCAAAAAAGCATAATACTTGATTTATGTGAGGTTCTTTAACAAATAAAACTAATCTGTGCTGGTAGAAATCAGACGAATGGTCGCTTCAATGAAGTTGGGGTGGGGATTGACTGAAAAGGGGCAGAAGAGATATTTTGGGGTTGATGGAAATGTTCTATATATTGATCGAGTAGATAAACGTAGATACATTTCAAGATACTCAAAGCAGACCATAAGATCTGTGCTGTTTGTAGCTATGTATGTATGTGCTATGTATGTTTGTAAAAAGAGACCTAGACTAGATATCTGACCACAATTAAAGGAAGCAAAAAATGAGAAAATAAATTTACAAGTGCTTGTCAAATAAAGCAAGAAACTAGCAAAAAAAGAAAGTAAAGTTTGAAAAGAGGGACAAGTAGAAAGCACAAAACAATGGGCACAAATTCACACTTAATGTATGCAGTCTCAAGTATCTAATAACAGAGATTATTACTCTAAATATATTAAGAAAATATAACTATATGGTTTTCATCTACATATGAAAATAGAAGTGAAAAGCAAGTTGAAAATCAAAGAGTAGAAAAACATATATTAGGCATAACAGCAACTTAAAGAAAGATGATATGTATATATTAGTATCTGACAAAACGAACAATAAGACAAAAAACAATATCGGAAATAAAGTAGGGCTATGTCAAGTAATAGAAAGCTCAGCAGAGCTTTTATACATATTTTATAAAGATATGTATAAAATTCTAAATGGTGTTGCTCTAATTACAGTCACACAGTTTCAATGCATATAAAGAAAGGAAACCTTGACAATGACATCATTATGGAGGAAGGTTTCAGAAGACTTTTTTTTTTTTTTTTTTTGCAATTCAGAGATAAATCATACAATGTATTATTAAAGACAGAGAAAATTTATACATGATATGAGTCCATGTACTCTGGATCTAAGTAGAATGTGAAAGTCAATAATTAGAAAATACAGTCTTCTAAGGCTACTATAGATTAAAAAAAAAAAAAAAGGCCGCATTTTAAAATTGAAATTATTCTAAAACTTTTCAGAGAATTGAAATGATGCCAAGTTTTTTTCTCTGAATAAAATGTGATGAAGCTAAAATCCATAGATAATAAAACATAACTAAGAGTATTTAGCATATATGATAAATATATGTACTCACATAATTATATATAGATGTACAAGTAAGTTAGATCCAGTCCTTATATATAACTAAAATAATACCAAATGCCTGGAAGTTACAGAAGGACATTTTTAAGCAAGTCATGGAGTTTAAAGAAAAACTAAAAAATGAAATTAGGTAACATTTTGAAATTAGCAGTAATGAAAATACTATGTGGTATATTTTTAAGAAATATGAACCTCTTGCTGACCCAATGAAGGATTTTTACATATAGAAGTTTAGGGAGGTCAATCATGCCACAGAGTGGAGAATGTATAAAGGTTATTTGGAAACACAATTTGAAATAAAAATATGATAAAGGCCTGACAAGTTATAAAAAGAAAGAAATGGGGAGAGATCAGAAAGTTTTACAGGATAAAATGGGCAATGTTCGATGTTCAGATGAAGAGTTTCATGGAAAGAATTTCAGGATTTCTCTGAGGTTTCTGATTTTGATGTTCGTTAGGTGCAGAGAGAGCCAAGTTTTCATTGAGTGTGGAATACAGATGACAGCATCGGTTTGAGAGTAAAGGAAAGATAATGGGTTCAGATGAGAAGAATTAACTATGAGACAATTATGAATTTGTCCATATCATTAGATGGTTTGAAAGCTCAAATGGCAGGGTAAAAACACAGATTTGTGAGTGTCGTGAGATGTGATTAAGAGTGAGAAACATGAGGGTGGGCCGCCCTGTCTATTGCAGCAGGAAAGGCAGGGAGATGATATCTTATTGCTGATACATTAGCTGAGCTGTATTTACGGGCAAGCTGTCAACCATTGGGGAAGCAAGTGCAGTGAGGACAGCAGGTTCCAAGCTCGAGCTGCTGACCGTGGTCTTCTCTTTAAATAAGATGAGAAGAAGAGAAAAGAGACAATTGGAGCTTTCATTGAGAATAGGAAGGTTTTTTTAAAAAGTGTTTTTATTTGTGCATTATAGTTATACATAACAGTTTGATTCACTTTTACATAATCACGCATGCATGAAATCTAATTTTATCCATTTCAGTACCCAGTACTTTCTCTTCTCCTTCCCACATTCTCCTTCCTCTATTCAACTGGTCTTCCCTCTATTTAATTTTTGTTTTTAATTGGTGCTTTATAGGTATACATGAAGGTGGAATCCACTGTGCTATATTCATGTATGTACTCAGCATAATTTGGTCAGTTTCATTCTTCAGTTCCTCCTTTGATGTGTTCTTCCTCCCTCTCCCTCAACCACCTTCCTCTGCTCTACTGATCTGCCTTCTATTTTTATAGGGTCCCTCTCCAATTTTTCTTTCTTATTTTGCCCTAGTTTCTGCATGAGGAAAAACATTTGACCCTCATTTTCTGAGTCTGGCTTATTTCACTTAGAATGATGTTCTCCAGCTCCATCCATTTACTACCAAATGCCACAGAACTCAGGGGCACTCAGCCACTGAACCACATTCTCCTTATGGCTACAACTTCTTTGTGTGTACATATCACATTGTCTTTACCCATTCACCCAAGAGTCCTTAGTAATGAGAATATTTTTACGAATGGGAAAATGGGACAACATTGAATGTGTGTGTGTGTGTATTTTTTCCCCATCTCTTTATGTATTGACAGCTTGCCCATAAATACAGTCTAAGACGTAGCAGTTAATACAGAAAAACATGCTAAAGATGAAATAGAAAGGAAGAAATTTTACTGAAAAAAGATTGCAGAAAAGGATAGATGAAATCAAAAGCATTGACGAAGGAATTGACCTCAAATATGACAGGTTAATCTCAACCTCTGTGACTAAAATCCACAGAGGATATAGATATATGGGTATATCCATATTATGGATATAAATTCAGAAATGTTCTCTCTAGAGAGCTGAAACTTGAATGTAGTTCATACATAAATCCCATTTGTTGTTCCAGTGAGAAATTGTGCTCCATCTGTGTATAAAGTATCAAAAACATTCTACTATATTGTCCCATTCTATTCTCATATATAATAAATTTTAATAAATTTAAAAACCCTCTTAAGGTCATCAAAAACAAGTAATTCCTAAGAAACTCTAACAGCCCAGAGGAGCCTAAGAAGACACAATGGCTAAATGTAGTGCAGAATCCTGAAACAGAAAAAGGGCATAAAGTAAAATCAGGGAGATGCAAATAAAGGCTGGTCTTTTACTGAAAACATTGTATCAATATTGGTTCATTAGTTGTGACAAATGTATCATACTAAGAAGTTGATAATGGGGGAACTGTACTATCTTGGTAATTTTTCATACAGCTTAAAGTATTCTAAAATAAGGCTTTAAAAATTATGTGTTTATCTGGGTCCATTGTTCCTTTTCAGTATGTGAATTTTTTTTAAAGGAGAAAAAGTCATTGTGGAGTGGTGGAAATGGAGAATGAAGCTAGTCTCCATTACAAAGAAACTCACTGGCTTGATAGACAAAATAGTTTTAAGAGTTAGACCCAGTTTCAATCCTATTTTTGAAGATATGGGTGGAGATCTTATATTTCTATTCTTCTAAGTAGTCTGCTGCCAAAATTTTTAAGATTCAGGGAAAATGTGAAGCATATTAATCTCACTCAGAGCTTTCTACTTGCCTTGTAATCTTTGTAGTCTTCAAAACGTTTTCACTCGTGTATTTGAATACATCGCCACTGGTGATTTATACTCTAGTAAATTTGTGTTCATTTGCTGTAGGCACACCTATAACATTTTTAAGTAATAGCAGTTTGGAGTGAAAGGAAACCTTCCTCTTGTACAGCGGTATGGAAGGAGAGAGGTATTATATGTTGCTTAAATATACAGAGACCACATAAAAATCACTCTTTGTCCTAGCAACAGAACTTCATTTAATTTGTATTTCTGTTCCTTTTGGACACTTTTCTTCACCACTTTAGGGAATTTAAAAGAAAAGAGTTTTTTTTTTTTTTTTTTTTTTGTCATTTCAAGGTATAGTTCACTCCAGAATTCCCATGAAAGCATTTTTAAATTGCTGAGGACCAGACCTTAGTATACATGTGCACAGAAATATACACATCTTTGTGGGAAGAAAGTGTTGGGGGTGGGTTAAAAGTAATTGTGTCAATATTTCAAAAAAAATGAGTTGTCAACAAAAGCCCAATATCCCCCTTTATCTCTTTGTGTCTAGAAATGATAAACACCTTTGCCAAGTTCAATTTTAAAGTGAATATAGTCCTGTACCTGCTGCTATACCAAGATAAGCTTCAGAATTCTTTTTAATCAATTAGGTTATTATATTTAGAGAAATTTCATCATGCATTCATACGAAGAAACCAAATGGAGACAAGGTGTAAATGCAGAACCATGAACATCAACTTAAGGATAAAGCAGTATTTTCTCAGAAGTAGCAGAAGGTGAGCATGAGGAGGCTAGATATTACTGATGCATTAGGAAAGATGCACAGTCCATTTTTAAGTGTGTTGGGAAATCCTTTGATTAAGCACTGATCATGTGAAGGCCACTTTAAATACTTCATCTCATTCAATCTTTGAAATAATTTGATGAGATAGGAATTATTCTAATATTGCACATAATAACACCAGAATACCAA
The DNA here is from genome assembly GCF_021218885.2 of Marmota monax. Taxonomy (NCBI): domain Eukaryota; kingdom Metazoa; phylum Chordata; class Mammalia; order Rodentia; family Sciuridae; genus Marmota; species Marmota monax. The sequence goes on from NW_026692132.1 coordinate 8,305,760, forward strand.
GGTTTAGAATTGAAATGACCTGCCCAAATTCACATGTCAGACCACAGCTTTGAGAGAATCATTATATGCATTGCATGCCTTAACTTTTTTTTTTTGTACTGGGGATTGAACTCAGGGGCACTCAGCCAATGAACCACATATCCAGCCCTATTTTGTATTTTATTTAGGGACAGAGTCTCACTGAGTTGCTAAGTGCCTCAATTTCCACCCATCTCTGGTTTTGAATTAGGGCCATAATGAGTATTAGGCACTTTTAGAGAGAAGTAACTTTTAGGAAACGAAGAAGAAACTCATGCGATGGGATTAGTGTGCAGTCTGGAAATGAACTAAATGGGATTGTCAGTAAGCTTTTGGTTACAGTGTTGTCAGGAATTCAGGACTGTATTTCCTTAACAAAAGCTACTGCCAGCAGAGATAATTTCAGAATCTCAGGGTCATGAAGATTGCTGATGGTTCTTTGCCAAAATTCAGGACTCAAAATCTACATCAGTAGATGTGAAGATAGCAAGCAATGTGTAGGGATGATTAGGGAATCACAAACAGGTGCTCTCTGCTTGGGGGTAGATGAATATTCAGGCGAGAAGGACAATTTCCTACCAAAAGAATCAACCCATGGAAGTGTTGGTTCTCTTCTGCACTAATAGAAGAATGTGTGAAAAATAATATGCTATTTAGTTTGCTTTGGAATTTTTCCTATTTATAATAAATATCTAGGAAATAGATAAAATATTCATTTTAATAAGGTGTGATCCAAATTTTTCATTTTCTTTGCTGTTTTCCCTGATGGATTCTGAATAATTCAAGTGTCTATCATATAAGCACAAAAGTTAGACTCCGACACTGATATGATTTATTTTTAACTGCTTCAGAGTTCCTAATGCCCACATCTCATAGGCCTTCTATTACCTTGAATGAAATTTCACAGTTTTTATGAAACAATACAGTTTGGTGTTTCTGAAGTGCATTTCCCCATAGGCTTGTTTTCCCACCATATTTATTAATTTTATTGTTATCCTGTATCACTGACTCTAACAAAGCAATAAATTGTCTATTAAAAATATTGACTCAAAAAACTAACTTTCAGAGAATGTCTCTAAAAATATATGTCATTGCAGAGATACTCTTTAAAATGTTTTAAAAATTGTATTAAACTGTAAAATATATAAATCATGAAAGTAATTTAGCCATATGAGTTGTGTCTCATGTAAGAGACAACAGTTAAAATTACATTAAGAAATTTAAAATATTTTGTATATGTATTGTGTTATATAAACTCATACACAAGTACCATGTGCCAACCAGGTTTTGAATGCTTATTGAGTTTTTTATAATGGGTTAAGATCTTCAAAGTGCTATCTCATTTCACCATTATAATTACCCTAGGAGTTGAACTATGTTATCCTTATTTTACAAATAAAGAAATTGGAACTTACAATGTTTTGAGTAATTCTCCCAAGGTCATACAGTTATTGAAATGAAAATGCTATATCTCATTTTAGTGATATTATTTTAGTAATAATGGGAGCAGAATAGATCATAGACTTAAATGTTAATGCTACAACTGAATCTAGTTGTAGAAAATGTTAATGCTACAACTGAATCTGGTTGTAGAATCTAGTTCTAGAAAAACATTAGAAAGAATGTCTATGCAAATTTGAGTTAGGCAAAGATTTCTTTTTTTTGAGAGAGAGAGAGAGAAAGAGAGAGAGAGATAGAGAGAGATAATTTTTTTTATATTTATTTTTTAGTTTTTCGGCGGACACAACATCTTTGTTTTTGTTTTTTGTTTTTTGGTTTTTTTTTGGGGGGGGTTTCCAAAAAAATTCATTCATTCTTTTTTTTTTTTTTTAAATTTTTATTGTTGGTTGTTCAAAACATTACATAGTTCTTGACAAATCATATTTCACACTTTGATTCAAGTGGGTTATGAACTCCCATTTTTACCCCGTATATAGATTTCAGCATCACATCTGTTACACATCCACTGTTTTACATATTGCTATGCTAGTGTCTGTTGTATTCTGCTGATTTCCTATCCTCTGCTATCCCCCCCTCCCCTCCCCTCTTCTCTCTCTACCCCATCTACTGTAATTCATTTCTCCCCCTTGTTTTTTTTCTCTTACCCCTCACTTCCTCTTGTATGTAATTTTGTATAACCCTGAGGGTCTCCTTCCATTTCCATGCAATTTCCCATCTCTCTCCCTTTCCCTCCCACCTCTCATCCCTGTTTAATGTTAATCTTCTTCTCATGCTCTTCGTCCCTACTCTGTTCTTAGTAACTCTCCTTATATCAAAGAAGACATTTGGCATTTGTTTTTTAGGGATTGGCTAGCTTCACTTAGCATAATCTGCTCTAATGCCATCCATTTCCCTGTAAATTCTATGATTTTGTCATTTTTTAATGCAGAGTAATACTCCATTGTGTATAAATGCCACATTTTTTTTATCCATTCATCTATTGAAGGGCATCTAGGTTGGTTCCACAGTCTTGCTATTGTGAATTGTGCTGCTATGAACATCGATGAAGCAGTGTCCCTGTAGCATGCTCTTTTTAGGTCTTTAGGGAATAGACCGAGAAGGGGAATAGCTGGGTCAAATGGTGGTTCCATTCCCAGCTTTCCAAGAAATCTCCATACTGCTTTCCAAATTGGCTGCACCAATTTGCAGTCCCACCAGCAAAGTACAAGTGTACCCTTTTCCCCACATCCTCGCCAGCACTTGTTGTTGTTTGACTTCATAATGGCTGCCAATCTTACTGGAGTGAGATGGTATCTTAGGGTGGTTTTGATTTGCATTTCTCTGACTGCTAGAGATGGTGAGCATTTTTTCATGTACTTGTTGATTGATTGCATGTCCTCCTCTGAGAAGTGTCTGTTCAGGTCCTTGGCCCATTTGTTGATTGGGTTATTTGTTATCTTATTGTCTAATTTTTTGAGTTCTTTGTATACTCTGGATATTAGGGCTCTATCTGAAGTGTGAGGAGTAAAGATTTGTTCCCAGGATGTAGGCTCCCTATTTACCTCTCTTATTGTTTCTTTTGCTGAGAAAAAACCTTTTAGTTTCAGTAAGTCCCATTTGTTGATTCTAGTTATTAACTTTTGTGCTATGGGTGTCCTATTGAGGAATTTGGAGACCGACCCCACAGTATGTAGATCGTAGCCAACTTTTTCTTCTATCAGACAGCATGTCTCTGATTTGATATCAAGCTCCTTGATCCATTTTGAATTAACTTTTGTGCATGGCGAGAGAAAGGGATTCAGTTTCATTTTGTTTTATATGGATTTCCAGTTTTCCCAGCACCATTTGTTGAAGATGCTATCCTTCCTCCATTGCATGCCTTTAGCCCCTTTATCAAATATAAGATAGTTGTAGTTTTGTGGATTGGTTTCTGTGTCCTCTATTCTGTACCATTGGTCCACCCGCCTGTTTTGGTACCAGTACCATGCTGTTTTTGTTACTATTGCTCTGTAGTTTAGTTTGAAGTCTGGAATCACTATACCGCCTGATTCACACTTCCTGCTTAGCATTGTTTTTGCTATTCTGGGTCTTTTATTTTTCCATATGAATTTCATGATTGCTTTCTCTATTTCTACAAGAAATGCCGTTGGGATTTTGATTGGCATTGCATTAAACCTATAGAGAACTTTTGGTAATATCGCCATTTTGATGATGTTAGTTCTGCCTATCCATGAACAGGGTATATTTTTCCATCTTCTAAGATCCTCTTCTATTTCTCTCTTTAGGGTTCTGTAGTTTTCATTGGATAAGTCTTTCACCTCTTTTGTTAGGTTGATTCCCAAGTATTTTATTTTTTTTTGAGGATATTGTGAATGGAGTGGTTGTCCTCATTTCCATTTCAGAGGATTTGTCGCTGATATACAGGAATGCCTTTGATTTATGCGTGTTGATTTTATATCCTGCCACTTTGCTGAATTCATTTAGTAGCTCTAATAGTTTCTTTGTAGATCCTTTTGGGTCTGCTAGGTATATAATCATGTCACCTGCAAATAGTGATAATTTAATTTCTTCTTTTCCTATTTTTATGCCTTTAATTTCTTTTGTCTGTCTAATTGCTCTGGCCAGTGTTTCAAGAACTATGTTGAACAGAAGTGGTGAGAGAGGGCATCCCTGTCTTGTTCCAGATTTTAGAGGGAATGCCTTCAATTTTTCTCCATTCAGAATGATGCTAGCCTGAGGCTTAGCATAGATTGCTTTTACAATATTGAGGTATGTTCCTGTTATCCCTAGTTTTTCTAGAGTTTTGAACATAAAGGGATGCTGTACTTTGTCGAATGCTTTTTCCGCATCTATCGAGATGATCATATGGTTCTTATTTTTAAGTCTATTGATGTGGTGAATAACATTTATTGATTTCCGTATATTGAACCAGCCTTGCATCCCAGGGATGAATCCTACTTGATCATGGGGCACAATTTTTTTGATATGTTTTTGTATCCGATTCGCCAGAATTTTATTGAGGATTTTTGCATCTAGGTTCATTAGAGATATTGGTTTGTAGTTTTCTTTCTTTGAAGTGTCATTGTCTGGTTTAGGAATCAGGGTGATATTGGCCTCGTAGAATGAATTTGGAAGTTCTCCCTCTTTTTCTATTTCCTGAAGTAGCTTGAAAAGTATTGGTATTAGTTCCTCTTTAAAGGTTTTGTAAAACTCTGCTGTATACCCATCCGGTCCTGGGCTTTTCTTGTTGGTAGTCTTTTGATGGTTTCTTCTATTTCCTCAGTTGATATTCATCTGTTTATGTTGTCTATATCCTCCTGACTCAATCTGGGCAGATCATATGACTTAAGAAATTTATCGATGCCTTCATTGTCTTCTAATTTATTGGAGTACAAGGATTCAAAATAATTTCTAATTATCTTCTGTATTTCTGAAGTGTCTGTTGTGATATTGCCTTTTTCATCCCGTATGCTAGTAATTTGAGTTCTCTCTCTTCTTCTCTTCGTTAGCATGCCTGAGGGTCTGTCGATTTTATTTATTTTTTCAAAGAACCAACTTTTAGTTTTGTCAATTTTTTCAATTGTTTCTTTTGTTTCGATTTCATTAATTTCAGCTCTGATTTTAATTATTTCTTGCCTTCTACTTCTTTTGCTGTTGTTTTGCTCTTCTTTTTCAAGGATTTTGAGATGAAGTATGAGATCATTTATTTGTTGTTTTTTTCTTTTTTTAAGGAATGAACTCCAAGCAATGAATTTTCCTCTTAGAACTGCTTTCAATGTGTCCCAGAGATTCCGATATGTTGTGTCTGTGTTTTCATTTATCTCTAAGAATTTTTTAATTTCTTCCTTGATGTCTTCTATAACCCATTGATCATTCAGTAACCTATTGTTCATTCTCCAAGTGATGTATGCTTTTTCCTTCCTTCTTTTATTGTTGATTTTCAGTTTCATTCCATTATGATCAGATAAGATGCATGGTATTATCTCTACTCCTTTATATTGTCTAAGAGTTGCCCTGTGACATAATATATGATCTATTTTTGAGAAAGATCCATGTGCTGCTGAGAAAAAAGTATAACTGCTTGATGTTGGGTGGTATACTCTATATATGTCAATTAAGTCTAGGTTATTAATTGTGTTATTGAGTTCTATAGTTTCCTTATTCAACTTTTGTTTGGAAGATCTGTCCAGTGGCGAGAGAGGTGTGTTGAAGTCTCCCATGATTATGGTATGGTGGTCTATTAGACTCTTGAACTTGAGAAGAGTTTGTTTGACGAACATAGCTGCACCATTGTTTGGGGCATAAATATTTATGATTGTTATGTCTTGTTGGTATATGGTTCCCTTAAGCAGTATGTAGTGTCCCTCTTTATCCCTTTTGATTAACTTTGGCTTGAAATCTATTTTATTTGATATGAGTATGGACACTCCTGCTTGTTTCCAAAGTCCATATGAGTGATATGATTTTTCCCAACCTTTCACCTTCAGCCTATGTATGTCTTTTCCTATCAAATGCATCTCCTGTAGGCAGCATATTGTTGGGTCTTGTTTTGTGATCCATTCTACTAGCCTGTGTCTCTTAATTGGTGAGTTTAAGCTATTAACATTTAGGGTTTTTATTGAGATATGGGTTGTTCTTCCAGCCATATTTGTTTATTTCTGTTACTAAACATGGTTTGTTTTCCTCTTTGATTATTTCCCCCCCTTTAGTGTCCTACCTCCCACTGTTGGTTTTCATTGTTATTTTCTATTTCCTCTTCCTGTAATGTTTTGCCGAGGATGTTTTGAAGAGATGGTTTTCTAGCTGCAAATTCTTTAAACTTTTGTTTATCGTGGAAGGTTTTAATTTCATCTTCCATCCTGAAGCTTAATTTCGCTGGATACACAATTCTTGGTTGGAACCCATTTTCTTTCAGTGTTTGAAATATGTTATTCCAGGATCTTCTAGCTTTCAGAGTCTGTGTTGAAAGATCAGCTGTTATCCTGATTGGCTTACCCCTAAATGTAATCTGCTTCCTTTCTCTTGTAGCTTTTAAAATTCTCTCCTTATTCTGTATGTTGGGCATCTTCATTATAATATGTCTAGGTGTGGATCTCTTATGATTTTGCACATTCGGCGTCCTGTAGGCTTCTAGGATTTGGGATTCTGTCTCATTCGTCAAGTCTGGGAAGTTTTCTCGTATTATTTCATTGAATAGACTGCTCATTCCTTTGGTTTGGAGCTCTGTACCTTCCTGTATCCCAATAACTCTTAAGTTTGGTCTCTTAATGTTATCCCATATTTCTTGGATGTTCTGCTCATGGTTTCTTAACAGTCTTGCTGAGCTGTCTATGTTCTTTTCAAGTTGAAATACTTTGTCTTCATTGTCTGATGTTCTATCTTCTAAGTGTTCTATTCTGCTGGTAGTATTCTCCATTGAGTTTTTAAGTTGGTTTATTGCTTCCTGCATTTCTAGGATTTCTGTTTGTTTTTTATAACCTCTATCTCCCTGTATAGTTGATCTTTTGCTTCTTGGATTTGTTTATGTAATTCATTGTCGAAGTGATCTTTCATTGTCTGATTTTGCTGTCTGATGTCTTCCTTGAGACTCCAGATCATCTGAAGCATGTATATCCTGAATTCTTTATCTGACATTCCATCTGCTGCAGCTATTACTCTTCTAACGTTGAGTTGACCTGCATTGCTTGTGGTCCTTTCTTTCCTTGTCTCTTCATACTGTTCGCGTTTCTTTCTGCTTGGTGAAACTTTGTGCTATTGAATTTTCCCCCTATATATTTATATTGGTCTTGTATAGTTGCAAAGTCTCCCTTGCAGGCGCGGGCGGCAGCTCTGCCCCTCCTCCAATTGGGGCAATGTGCCTACCACGCCGGCAGGCCGCTGGGCCTGTTCTGCCGGTCGGTAGCAGGTCCGCCTACCTATGTCATGTAATTTATATCATAAATTTATGTTATATAATACTATATATTACATGGTATATGATTATTTATCACATATATAAGATTGCATATTATGTGTCATACATATAATTATATAACATGAAATATATCATACCATGGCATGTATTTTACATATATATACATAAATACATATCATTTATTTTGAAGAATACCATCAAGAAAATGAAAAGAAAAAGAAAAGTCATAGACTGGGATGAACTAATTGTTAACTATGTGTATTGGAAGTGATCTGTACACAGGATATGTAAAGAACACTCAAATCTATATTTTTAAGAATTTAGCAAATATTCTGTATAATGATTAATATGCTACATTCAATTTTATCTCCCAATAGTAGAAACTAATATTTAGAAAATTAATTTATATGATGTACAATTTACCAACATAAATGATAAAAACATGAATAAAATCAATAAATTCTCTCAGTATCTAGGTTGTATTATACCAAAAATGTGCATTATCATTATGGAAAAATAAATAAGACTGACTGAAAATTATCCAATAATCTAAATAGATGAATAGATGGATCACATTCATGGAATTTTTTCAATTTTATGTAATTGAATTCTTTCATATTTATTATACATTCAGGCAATACCAAGAGAATCCCAATAAAGACATGTGTGTGTGTGCAGGGGGCGGGGGAGGCAAATGTAACTTGACAATCTGGCCTAAATTTCCCATGGAAAATGATTAGGATTAACTAATAAAATTGGAAAATTATGTTTAGAAAATCCCCTACTAAATACTCTTTTTACAAATGCAACAAAAAAGAATATGGATGAACAAATAGGAGTGAATCATGTGAGAGCCCATATATATAATGATGGAACAATTTATCACTGGAGAAAAAAAGGTTATTCAAAAAATCATGTTGGAGAATTCACTATCCATGTGAAAAAGATTCTTTGGTTCTCTTTGCCACGTGTATACACACGAGAAACCATGAAAATATAGATGTTTCACTTTCTTCCTAGAAGTCTCCATTTACATCCATAACCTAAGGTAATTATGATACCACCCCTTTCACTGTTAGAGATTTCAAGATTTGGATGTGAAATACTGTGATAAAAGCTAAACATGAAAAGCATGACTTTAAAGTTATAAACAAAAATACCCAAAACACAGTAACTAAAAAACAAAACAAAACAAAATAAAAATCTAAAAGTACAACATTCAACATCATTAGCAATTAGAGAAATGCAAATCAGAACTATGCTGAACTTTCATTTCATACCAGTCCGAATGAATACAGATAATAATAATTGCTGAAGAGGATGTAGAGAAAAGGGTCACTTTTACACTCTGAGTGGAGCTGTAAATTAGTACAAACTCTATGGAAATCAATATGGAGTCTCCTCAAAAGACTAGGCATGCATGGAGCCACCATGCGATCCAGCTATATCACTTCTTGTCATTTACCCCGAAGAAGTAAATCAATCTAACTATAGTGATACATGCATACTCATGTTTATAACAGCACAATTCACAGTAACCAAAATGTGGTACCAGCCTTAATATCTATCTATGAATGAATGGATAAAGAAAACATGATATATGTATACAATGGAGTTTTATTCAGCCATAAAGAAAAATAAAATTATGGCATTTGCTGGAAAATGGATGGGATTAGAGACCATCATGTTAAGTGAAATAAGTCAAACTCAGAAAGTTAAGGATCATATGTTTCCTCTCATATGTGGAAGCTAGAGAGAAAAAGGGAAAAAGGAAAACAAAGGTGGGGGTGGATCTTCTAAAAGTCAAAGAGAGATTAGTAGAGGAAAGGGTCTTAGAGGGTGGGAGGTGGGAGGTGGATGTTCAGAAGTGATACTGACTAAATTATGTTATATTGTGTGCATGTAGGAATATGTAAAACAAATCCCATCAATATGTACAACCATATTGCACAAATAAAATTATATATATATATATATATATATATATATATATATATATATATATATATATATTTTAAAGTGAATAAAAGAAAGATCAGAAGAGTAGAAGGAAGGGAAAACGGAAATAGGGACTGAATTAGAGTAATTTATATTCCATGCTTTTTCAATTATGTCAAAATGGATCCCAATCTTATTTTAGACCAAAAAGAAACAATAATAATTATAATTATAATAATGATAATGATAAAAATGGTAAAAATACAAATCCAGACACATATTTATATTGTCAGGACTGGCAAAGAATTTCTTAAATGAGAACCAAAGGACCCCACAACATCTACATTTCAAAAAAGGGTTTAAGACATTACAATTTGGATTTCTAGAATAACACAGATTTAGAATTTGTCTTTCTAAAATTGATTTGAGATTTAGGAATAAAGGCAATACTCAGATAATTTGAAAGATTATATAGGATAGTTTTAGAAGAGCAGAAGGCAGTACCTAATTATCGTGAGAGACTATATTACTCCAAGATTTAGAGAATCCCTATCCTTTTAAATTTTCTTTTTTTCCCCTCCAATAGGTAAAAGCTTTCCCCAAGCTTTATTGATTTATGATTGGTATAAAAAAAATCTGCACATAACTGATGAATACAATTGGGTGAGTTTGGACATATGCATACATTTGTATCACCATCTCCACAGTCTAGGTAAAAAATATTTCTAAGACCTCCTAAATTTTCTTTAGGCCACTTTGTTGTGTTTTGTGATAAAACAAAATTAACATGACATGTGCCTTCTTAAATGTTGAAGTACACAATACTTTATTATCAACTACATGTACTATGTTGATTAGAAGATTTCTGGAACTTACTTTGTATCGCTGTAACTTTATACTTGTTGAACAACACACTGAATTCCTCCCCACAACAGTCCTGTGATAATGAATCTCCCACTGTCTAATTATTTGACTATTTTACATTCCTTCTATAAGAACAATAATGCAGTATTCATCCGTAATGATTTTTATTTCACTTAACATAATGTCTTCTAGGCCCATTCATGTTGTGACAAATGGTCAAATTTTCTTCTTTTATTTAGGGGTAGTAATATTCAACTGTGTGCAAATACCACATTTACTTTCTAGATACTTGGGTCAATGGAAATTGGTATTAGTGGACTTTTAGATTGTTTTCATGTCTGAACTGGTGTGAAAAATCTTGAGTGAACCTGGGAGTGCAGATGTTGCTTTGATATCTGGATTCCAGTTTTTTTGCCACCCAGAAGTGGCATTACTAGATCAAGGAGTTTCATTTTCAATATTTTGAAAAGCTTTCATATTGTTTTCCATAGCAGCTACACCATTTTCCTACTATCAGCATATCATCTATGAACATTTAATAATTGTCATTTTTTTAGAAATAATATCCATCCTAATAGGTGTGCAGTGATTTGTGAATGTGGTTTTGATTTGCATTTCCCTGATGATTATTGGTAGTGACTTTTCATATATGTGTTGGTCATTTATATACCTTTGGAGAAATGTCTTTTCAGTCCTCTCACATCTTTTTAAGTCACATTATTGGTTTTTTTGGTTTTTGCTTTTGTTTTTGCTATTCAGTTCTAGGAATAATTTGTATATTTTGGAAATTTACCCCTTGTCTGATATATGATTTGCTAATATTCTCTTCCATGCTGTAGATTATTTTTTCAATTTATTGTTTTCTTTGTTGCACAGAAACTTTTTAATTTGATGAAGAGTCACTTTTCTGTTTTTGCTTTTTGTGTCTGTGTTCTTCGTGTCACATCCAAGAAATCATTGCTGAGACTAATGACAGGAAACTATTTCTCTATGCTTTCATCTAGATTTTTTTGTTGTTGTTTGTTTTAAATCTTACATTCTAATGTTTAAGCTATTTTTTTGTTTTTTTATGATTCTTTTTTTTATTATTAGTTGTTCAAAACATTACAAAGCTCTTGACATATCATATTTCATACATTTGATTCAAGCAGATTATGAACTCCCATTTTTACCCCGTATACATATTGCAGATTCACATTGGTTCCACATCCACTTTTTTACATACTGCCATATTAGTGTCTGTTGTATTCTGCTGCCCTTCCTATCCTCTACTATCCCCCCTCCCCTCCCCTCCCCTCCACTCCCATCTTCTCTCTCTAACCCATCTACTGTAATTCATTTCTCTCTCTTGTTTTTTCCCCTTTCCCCTCACTTCCTCTTATATGTAATTTTGTATAACAATGAGGGTCTCCTTCCTGTACCATGCAATTTCTCTTCTCTCTCTCTTTCCCTCCCCCCTCTCGACCCTGTTTAATGGTGATCTTTTTCTCATTCTCTTCCTCCCTATTCTGTTCTTAGTTGCTCTCCTTATATCAAAGATGACATTTGGCATTTATTTTTTAGGGATTGGCTAGCTTCACTTAGCATAATCTGCTCTAGTGCCATCCATTTAAGCTATTTTGAATTGACCTTTTTGCTATCTTTGGTGAATGATAAGGGTTCAACTGCATCCTTTTGCATGTGGATATAAGTTTCCCATGACCATTTATTGAAGATATCATCCTTTTCCCAACCTATATTTTTATCAACTTGGTGAATATCAAGTTAACTGTATATGCATAGGTCTATTTCTGTAGTGCTCTCTATTCTGTCTCATTGTTCAGTACATTTGCTTTATGTCATTATAGTACTGCTTTTAATCACTGGATTTTTGATATACTTAGAAATTAGGATGTGTGATGCTTTTAGTTTTGTTTTTCTTTTTTTTTAAAAGAGAGATAAAGAGAGAGAGAGAGAGAGAGAGAGAGAGAATTTTTTTTTAAATTTTTTAAAAATTTTAATTGGTCCATTATAATCATAGATTACATTAGGATTTATTGTGATATATTTGTACAGGCACAGATATAAATTGGTCTATTTCATTCTCTTGAACTTCCCCTTTCCCTCTCCTCCTAATTCTCTTTTCTCTATTCTACTGGTCTCTCTTCCATTTTCAGAGGTCCCTTTTCTTTCCTTTTTTCTCTCAAGATTCTGCATTTGAGAGAAAGTGCATGACCCTTGACTTTCTGAGTCTGGCTTATCTCACTTAACATGATGTTCTCTAGTTCTATCCATCATAACATCATTTCCTTCTTTATGGCTGGGGAAAACACCATTGTGTATATATACCATATTTATTCATCTGTTGAGAGATACCTATGTTGATTTCATAACTTGGCTATTGTGAATTGTGCTACTATAAACATGGGTATGCATATATCACTATAGTATGCTAACTTTAATTTTTTGGGATAAATACTAGAGTGATAGCTGGGTCATAATGGTGGTTCTGTTCCAAGTCTTAAGGAACTTCCATACTGATCTCCATAGTGGTTATACTAATTTATAATCCCACCAACAGTGCAAAAGGGTCCCCCCACCCCATCTTTAAGAACATTTATTATTTTTTGTGTTCTTGATTGCTATTCTAACTGGAATGTGATGAATTCTCAGTGTAGTTTTGATTTGCATTTCTTTAATGGCCAAAGACATTAAATATTTTTGCATGTATTTGTTGGCCATTGGTATTTTTTCTTTTTTTTTTTTTAATTTTTTATTGTTGGCTGTTCAAAACATTACATAGTTCTTGATATATCATATTTCACACTTTGATTCAAGTGGGTTATGAGCTCCCATTTTTACCCCATATACAGATTGCAGACTCACATCAGTTACACATCCATTGATTTACATATTGCCATACTAGTGTCTGTTGTGTTCTGCTGCCTTTCCTATCCTCTACTATCCCCCCTCCCCTCCCCTCCCCTCCCCTCTTCTCTCTCTGCCCCCTCTATTGACATTCATTTGTCCCCCTTGTATTATTTTTCCCTTTCCCCTCACTTCCTCTTGTATGTACTTTTGTATAACTCTGAGGGTCTCCTTCCATTTCCATGCAATATCCCTTCTCTCTCCCTTTCCCTCCCACCTCTCATCCCTGTTTAATGTTAATCTTCTTCTTATGCTCTTCAGAGAGAGAATTTTTTAATATTTATTTTTTAGTTTTCGGCAGACGCAACATCTTTGTATGTGGTGCTGAGGATCGAACCCGGGACGCACGCATACCAGAGGAGCGTGCTACCACTTGAGCCACATCCCCAGCCCTTGTTTTTCTTTCTCAAGATTACTTTGGCTATTTGAGATCTTTCTGTTTCATGTAAATTTTAGTTTTTTTTCTACTTTAGTTAAAAAAAAGAAATTTAAGAATTCTATAAGTATTGCATTGAATCAGTAGGTTACTTTGATATAGATAAATTCCTAGAAATAGGAAAAACTATTGAGATTTAGGAATACTGAATCAAGAAGTAATAGAAAGCTCAAACATATCAATAGTGAGGGCATGGATCTGCAATCAAAAGCTTTCCCCCCAAAGGAAGCCTCAATAATACCTTACCTCACAGGTGAATGTTACCAAACATTTTTAAAATGATTAATATCAATACTTATTAAGCTCTTCCAAAAAATGAAAGAAGAAGGAATTAGGTCATTTTGTTTATGCGTTTTATGAGGTCAGTATTATCTTGATACCAAGGTCAGACAAAGACTTGACAATGAACAAAACCACAAGCCAATAATTTTTGCATTATAGACATGATGCAAAAATGTTCAATGAAATATTATCAAAGATAATTCAATTGCACATTAAAAAAATCATATACCATAATCACAACAATTTATCCCTGGGATGCAAGGATGGTCAACCTATGCAAATTAATATGATACAACATATTAATGTAATGAAGTGCAAAAATCACATGACTATCTTAACAGGTGCAGAAAAAGCATTGATAAGTTTCAATATTCTTTCATGATTAAAAAAAAATAAAAAACAAAACAAAAAAAAACATTCCCACCAAATTAGATTTAGAATGAACTTGTGTGGGGACAAGTGCATGGAGTACTTTACTTCATTCATGGCATACTTTAAGGGCGTGTGATTGGCAAACTGCTTACCCTGTAGGACTGGCCCTGGGAATGCAGCCATGTGTTTTAGTCCCTGCCCTTGCTCCATGGCCCGCTCCTCGATTGGTTGCTGCAGGGACAGTTGTCCAGAAATTGCATTGGTGGCTGCCTGTAATTTGCTTAGCTACTGCCTGAGTATATATACTTGGTAACTGAGCAATAAAATCAGACCTGCTTCCTGCTTAGTCTCTGGAGGTCTTGGTTAGTGACTCCGCAGCCACACTCTCCTCTGTCCTGTTCCATGGATCTTCTTGCTGGACGAGAGAGAGCCCACAGAAACTTGCATGAGCACATTAAAGAACATATATGAAATACCCACCATTAACAATACAATAAAAAGCTGAAAATTTTTCCTACAGAATCTGGAATAAAACAAGATGCCCATCCTCACCATGTCTAATCAATAAAGTTCTGGAAATTCTAATCAGACCTATTAGACAACAAGAAGAAATACATTCATTCAAGTAAAAAAAGAAAAAGTAAAATTATCTCTGTTTGCAGATGACGTGAACTCATCTCTAGAAAACTTTAAAGACTCCCCAAATATTATCAGATCTAATAAACTAATTCAACAAATATGCAGCATAAAAATTAAAAATACAAAAATCAATTGTTTCTCTACACGAACAATGAACTATGTGAAAAGAAAATATAGAAAGAAATCTCATTTCTAAATACACCAAAAAGAAGAAAATACTCATCAATTAATCTGAGCAAATGAAAGACTTGTACATTGAAAACTGTAGAATTATGAAAAAAACCAAAGAAGATATAACGGAATAAAAAAGACATCTTATGTTCATTTATTGGTAAAATTTAATATTGCTTAAATTTCCACACTCCCCAAAGTTAACCACAGGTTCAATGCAATCTCTTTGGAATTTGTAAGCAAGGGTGAGATGCTTGCTGGAAGGAAGTAAACCCTTGAGAGATGAGGACCCCATAAGGATGACAGCCCTTGAACGGTGGGGGCATATTATCATTTGAATGTGTCCCCCAGGAAAGTAGGTGTTGAAAACTTAATCCTCAGGGTACTAGTGTTGGAGATGGGTTTTAATCATAGGAGTTTGTATCAATGAGTGCTCCGCTCTTATTAATATAATAATGCCAATTATAAAAGGGCATGTGGCTGTGAGTTCTACCTCTTACTTGCTCTCTTAGACATACTCTTTGGCTCTTTCTTCTGCGATGGGATAATGCAGCAACAAACCACTTGCTAGAGGTGCCTCCCTCTCTGTTGGACTTCTAGCCTTCCAAACTATAAGAAATAAGTCTGTGTTCATTACAAAATGCTCCACTTCAGGTATTCTGTTAAGCAACACGAAATGGACTAGGACAGAGTATATTTTAATTTGCCTACAGAAGTCTTTGTATCCATAGCAACAATCCACAAATATAAAACAACCACTCTTCAAAAATTTATTTGAGATGTGTCAGATCACATTGTCTATTCTTAAAATGTCATGTCGGTTTTACATGTGACCTTCACTGAGTGGGATATTAAGTGAGATATTTGATCAGGATAATCTGTTATGGGATATAATGCCATGTCACTATGCATTAGTTTCTTTCTCTGTTCAAACTCATACCTTCATTATTTAGAGGTTAAACATTCATTTTTATCCATCAGTAAATATAGCATGAAACTCAGAGATAAAAGTATTATCATGAACTAATTGAGAAATTAAATATGTTGCATTGTTTCTCTCTTTTCGGAACTTCACTGTTCTTAAAATTTTATTCTTTCATTTATTTAGCAAACTATGAGCATCTTCAGTGGGACAAGTAGTGGACTGTGTAAGAAGAGTAAGTGGATGTTGGGGGTGGAGGGGGAAAATAACAACTACAATGTGATTAGAAAACAAGTAATGGGGCTGGGATTGTGGCTCAGTGGTAGAGTGCTCACCTCCCATGTGCAAGACCCTGGGTTCAATCCTCAGCACCACATAAGAATAAATAAGTGAAATAAAGGTATCGTGTCCAACTACAATTAAAAAATAAATATGTATATATTTTTAAAAAAACAAGTAATGAATTAAGAGAAAGTCACAACTTAAACTATCATCACCCCTGTAACAATCCCATGAAATAAAAACAGCATTATTCTTTAGCACAATAAGTTGTAATAGGTATTTCTAGGAGTGAAAAGGAGATGCATTTAAAATGGCCAAGCAAGAAGAATATTTGAAATGTACTTGATACAATAAAATGATTTGTAAATGAATTCTAGTAAATTCTTAAAGTGCTACTACAATTCTTCTTGGCCACAGTTTGTGGTTTGATACATGCTTCTGGATACTTTGTGCTTAATTTTCTCACATCTTTACTATACCCCCGCTTGCTTGTTCAACATAAGATTTGAAGAAAATCAATTTTTAATTTTATTCTGAATTTACACCAGTGTTTCAGAGCAGAGGGTTTTAAGACTTACATTCAACTGAGCCCTAAGCAGATTTTATGTTGATGATTTTAAATTTATAAATAAGATGCAATTTCTTAGGCAGGAGGAAATACAGCCCAAATATTGCTTCCTTATATTTGATTTGAAAACAAGAGCAACACCATTTCATTGTGATGCAAACTTTGATTAGAAGATGCAATTTTCCTTACACACTATCTTCTTATTCCTTTTTTTCTTGCATTCTCATGATTGCCTTTTTAGCCCTGAGCAGTGTTTATTACATGGTCCAAATCTGTCATTGCTGTTTAACTCAACAGTATAAAAATCTTTAACTAAAGAACTTTCCACATCATCAGCCACAGTGGTATTTGTTCTATTCTTTTATTGCTAAAAAAGAAACATGGGTAATAGAAAACATAAAGTTTTGGGGGAAATTTGGCTTTTATTTCCCTCTACTATACAATAATTATAATTTACATCTAAAACATAAAATAGTCTACAACTTAATCTTTTAAGAAATTGACAAAAGTAACACTCATTTACATAGTATCCAACCTACAAATATCTTCCCAAAATAAAATCTTCTTTAAAAATAAATCACAAAGCCTAGTCAAGAGTGCTATAGTGCATAGAAGTAGGAATTAATGTTTGAAACACAAAAAGCTAAAATGCTACCTTTCCAAAGCTTGTACTAGAAAGGACCATAAGCTAAAGCCAAAGTGCAGTTGCTAGCTTTTCCTCTTCACTTGTGAATTTATCTAGTTGTAAAAAGAAAAAAAAAGTACAAAAAGATCCCAACCAGAACTTCTAAATTTGCATTAATGAATGCATTTGTGAAGACTTAGAACATTACATGTACTATAAAGTGTTAGACTGAATTTTTAATACTTCCCTGAAGAACATCATAATTACCATAATGCCAGCCATATAAGTATCCATTACTTCAAATTTAATATTTTAGAAAGGTATATTTGCAAATAGAAATTACTAAGCTGAGAAATAATGTATTTATATACTTATCTCTATATTCTCATACATCATTTTAAAAATATACACATATCTTTTGAATTTTCTCAATAACTCTTTTAAAATCTGATATGGTAAGTTGAAATAACATTTTAAATATCTGTATTTCTTAGCATACACTTTAAATAAGCTTTTAAAATTTTTATATATAGGGTAATAATGTCTGTTTTTTTTTCTACTGTCCTTCCCATCTCCACAACCACACCCTTCCCCTCACTCTCATCTACACAAACCAAAGTTCCTTCATTCTTTCCTATTCCCCTGCCCCACTATGTATTCACATCTGCTTATCAGAGAAAACATTTAGCTTTTGGTTTTAGGGGATTGGCTTATTTCAATTATCATGATATCCTCTAGTTCTATCCATTTACCTGCAAATGCCATAATTTCATTATCATTAAGGCTGAGTAATATGGCATTGTGTAAATCTACTACATGTTTTTAAAATCTATTCCTGTTGAAGGGCACCTAGGTTGGTTCCATGGTTCAGCTATTGTGAATTGAGCTGCTATAAACATTGATGTGGCTGTGTCACTGATGTATGTGGATTTTTTTTTTGAGAGAGAGAGAGAGAGAGAGAGAGAGAGAAAATTTTTTTTTAATATTTATTTTTTAGTTTTTGGTGGACACAACATCTTTTTTATTTTTATGTGGTGCTGAGGATGGAACCCAGCACCCTGCGCATGCCAGGCGAGTGCCCTACCGCTTGAGCCACATCCCCAGTCTGTATGTGGATTTTTAAGTCCTTTGGGTATAGAACAAAGAGTGGGATAGCTCGGTCAAATGGTGGAACCATTTAAAGTTTTCTGAGGCATTTCCATAAGCTCTCCCTAGTGGTTGTACCAATTTGCAGTTCTACCAACAATGTATGAGTGTACTTTCTTCCCCACATCCTCACCAATACTTATTATTGCTTGTATTCTTGATAATTGCCGGTCTGACTGGAGTGAGATGAAATCTTAGAGTAGTTTTGATATGCATTTCTCTAAGTACTAGAGATGATGAACACTTTTTCTATATGTTTGTTGATCAATAGTATTTATTCTTCTGTAAAGTGTCCAGTTCCTTAGCCCATTTATTGATTAGGTATGGTACAGTCTTAATCCTGGCCATAGAATAAATCCTATCTTATCTATATGCACAGTGAAGTTTATAATTAAATGAGATCATCTTTCATTGTAGAATAGGACAGGTTTCATTCCCCCCTTTACTAGTTGTTGTCATTTCTGTAGTATCCTGGTACCTGTTAGTTTGATGATTTGCCAGGCCAAAATGACTAATGTATATCTCAAG
Source organism: Marmota monax (assembly GCF_021218885.2). Lineage (NCBI taxonomy): Eukaryota > Metazoa > Chordata > Mammalia > Rodentia > Sciuridae > Marmota > Marmota monax. Next base: position 8,324,812 of record NW_026692132.1, read on the forward strand.
GTCATCAATCTGTCCAGCCCCAAGGTGATTGCTGGAGGAATTTTTGAGCCCTCTTTACCACATAGCTGGTGAATACATTAATTTCCTTCTTTATTCTAAAATTGCTTTTGGATTCATGCCCTTTTTTCTTCCCGTGATAAGAATAATGTGCATTTGTGTTGTGGAATTAATATATGTGACATCCTATGTTAAATGCTCCTATACATTTTTCTCAGTTAGTATTTATGATAATATTGAAGGTAGGTGTTACAATTAAGGAAGTGAGACTCAGATTAAGACACTTGTTGAAATATAGCTAATTAATTAAAAACATGGATTTTGAAAAAAATGCATTCTATAGTCTATGATCTGAACCATATACTTCCTTGTAAATTGGTCCTGCAGAGATGCTGCTAGTAATCACAGTTTAGGCATATAAGCTGGGATAAATTGATGATTCTTGCATCTTTTTCCTCATGCACAGCACTCCTATAAAAAGTATAATCCAATTTTGCACATTAAGCTGGTAAAACTTCGATTAAATTTTCCCTCATGTTTAATCCCAATTCAAAGTCTCTTGACATCAAAAATTCCTCTTGACTTTTTCTTTCCAGTCACACCTAGTACTTGTCTCATTGAATAAAGAATGGCTATTTTTCTTCTGGGGGTTAGCAATCAACTTCTTTTGAAAGAGATTAATTTTATCCTAGATTTCCCTAGTGATCTTCTAATATAGGAGCAATACAGGAGCAATTTTGAAATGTCTACATAATTTATCCCCTAGGTTTGTAGGTTAATACAAAGAAATAAATATTAAAATTTGAGAACAAGATAATTTGTACTCAAATTATATTATTAGAAATGTTTTGATTTTATTGAATATGGATTTGACTATGGGTTTGAATTTGATAAAAGTATGATCTCTAATAGCTCTCCAATTTAAACCTTCCCTTTTCACTTATAGGACTTGGTCAAGCATAAAAAAATCTACAAATCAAGCATTTGTCTATTTTAGTGGGAAAGCCACATCCATTGTAAGAGGAGAACACTATCTTTTATTTAGATTTTCAGATGCTTAAAAAAAATCAAGATGATACAATATCAAGTTTGTTCTATAACAATTAATGGATCCCAAATGCATGAATATATTTAACTTCAGAAAAACAAATACTTGGAAAAATTTGCCTCATAATTGGTGTTATTACTCACCCACATGCCCACACTGAGCCTGTAGACATGTTATATTACTTTTCATTTTCATTTATTACATATAGTTGCAAATTTCATAAACGTGCACAGGTAAGACCAAATAACTCATTTTTTTCTATTGCCCTATAAATTTGCTTGTGAGAAGCAAGTGACTATGAAGTTTTTTTAATAAGTTAAAGTCCAATATTAGCAAAGCCAAGGAATTACCCTGATAAATTGGTCTTTCTGAGTTGATGAAGTTGGACTCTTAATTGCTGTCCCTGGAAGAAAACATTTAATGACTATTTAATGACTGGTTAAATAATTGATATTTCTTTAATGTCATTATTTTTTAAAGTGGCATGAATCTAATGTCACTTTAATGCATACACATTTTCAAAAAATTCCTAATGATTCAAAAGGAAAGTGACTGGCTCAACATTGATCCACTGTATCTTGGATGAGTTAGAAGAGAGTGTGAAAGAGAGAAGACATTTAGTCTCAAGTGGGAAATTTTATGGTACTAGAAGAATGCCACTGTCCATAGAACTTGGATGAAGAGCCTTTAGAAAAATAAAATGTTGACTTGTGAAGAGCTAAGCAGTGTGCATAATAAAGCCAAATTTTATATATTATAAAATTGGCAAATCCTCTAATACATGGTATTAAATAATTTGAATTTTTAAATGTTTAATCTTTATAAAATAGATCAGATAGAAAACTCAACCTCAAGAAAAAGTTGTGTTTAACATATCCAAATGATGGTTTTTAGCATAACTGAACGGACCAAAGTATAATTAATTCATTCTTTAAGCCTTCAAGTCTCCAGTTGCTGATAACTGATCAAATCACTACTTCATTAATGCAACTAAATGATTAATTATCAAATTAATTGTTTCTATACTATCAAGGACTAGTTATTTATCACTTTAGAACTATGATTTGCAGAGACATTTCTGATTAATATACACATATAACTGCTTAATGCTTGATTTCTGATAAACTTTGCATATTTATAGATAACAATGAGATTACATTTTAAATTTGATTTTGTGCTAAGTGTACAACTTTTATGATGTTTCTGAATGTGAAGAACCTATTGCCCTTCTAAGCTAAAACCCATAAGGTATTTAATACCTGACCTCAAATTATGGTACAGAGATCTAATAACAAAACCTGCATGGTATTGGGATAAAAATCAGATTCATAGACTAATGGTACAGAATAGAAGACATAGAGAAAAGCCCATTCAGTTATAGTCATCTGATTCTTGATAAGGATACCAAAAACACGTTGGAAAAAAGACAGAATTTTTAACAAATGGTGCTGGGAAAACTGCTTATCCATATGTAGAAGAATAAGACAATACCCTTATCTCTACCCTGCAAAAAAGTGATCTCAAAATGAAACAAACACCTAGAGATTAGATCAGAAATTTTGCAATTCCTAGGGGAAAATGTTTTTTCCTAGGAGAAAACACTCCAACATATAGGTACAGGGAATGACTTTCTCAATAAAATGTCTAAAGTTCAGGATATAATGTCAAAAATTAATTAATAATATGGCATCAAATTTAAATATTGTTCACTGAAAAGGAAACAATAATGTGAAGACAAAACCCACAGAATGGGAGAAAATACTTGCTAGCTGCCCTTCTGACAAAGGATTAATATCCAGATTATATAAAGAACTAAAAAAAAAAAAAACAAACAAAACTTAACAGCCCAAGACCAAATAACCCAATAAATAAATAGACAAATGAACTAAACAGACACTTCTCAAAAGAAGAAATTCAAAGGCCAACAAATATACAAAGATTGTTCTACGGTATTAACAATTAGGAAAATGCAAATCAAAACTACCCTGAGATTTCCTCTCACTCCAGTTAAAATAGCAACTATCAAGAATAAAAACAAAGGAAAAGAAAGTTGGGGGGAGGGCAGGAATTTCCTGAAAATCAAAGGAAGATCAGTGGATTAGAGGAAAGGGACCAGGGAGAATGAGGAGGAGAGGGAAAGGGGAAGTTCTAGGGAATGATACTGACTGGATTATATTGTTATATTGTGTGCGTGAATTAAATGCAACAATAAATTCCACCATATGTGCAGCTATAATGCACCGATAAAAATATGTGAAACAATAATTTCCTTTATAATTGTGCTTATTCATCATGTACATAAAAACATTATCTGTGAGGAAAACAATGACACCCACAATAGCCAGAAAACTAGAAATAAATCTAGTCAAGGAAATGAAAGACCTCTGAAGTGAAAATTATGGAACACTGAAGGAAGAAAGTTAAGGAGACGTTAGTGGATGGAAAGTCTTATTATGTTATTGGATAGGCAGAACTAGTATTGTCAAAATGGCCACATTATCAAATGTGATCAACACATTTAATGCAATCTCCACCAAAATACAGAAACAAAGAAGGCAGTCCTAAAATTCAAATGGAAGAATAAGAGATACAGATAAACCAGAGCAATATGAGCAAGAAAAGTGATCCTGAAGGAATCACAAAACTGGACCTTAAATTATACTACACAGCTATAGTAACAAAAACAGCATGGTATTGGCAATGAAGCAAACACGAAGACCACTGGAACGGAATAGAAGACAGAGAGACAAATCCACAGTCATCTGATCCTTGACAAAGATGCCAAAAATATATGTTGGAGAAAAGATAGCTTTTAACAAATGGTACCAGGAAAACTAAATAGTCATATGTTTAGAAGAATGAAACTAGATCCCTATCTATTACACCACAAAAATCAACTCAAAGGGAATCAAAGACTAGGAATTAGACCAGAAACATTACAGCTTCCAGATGAAAACAGTGTCAACACTCCAACATATTGGCACAGGCATCAGCTTCTGAATAAGATTCTTAAAACTCAAGGAATAAAATCATGACTCAGCAAGTGAGATAGCATTGAATTAAGATCTCTGCTCAGCATAGGAAACAATGAAGAGTGTGAAGAGCCTACAAAATGGAAGAAAATCTTTGCCAGTTATTCTCCAATAGGGAATTAATAATCAGAATATCTAAAGAACTAAAAAACATTAAAAAATACCCACCAACAACAAAACAAATCAGAACAGACATTTATCAAAATAAGAAATACAAATGGCCCCCCAAATATTTAATATCCAGGGAAACAGAACTCAAACCTACACTGAGATTTCATTTCATTCCAATTAGAATGACAATCATCAAGAAAGCAAAAATAACTGCTTTTGAAGATGTGGGAAAAAGTTACACATATACATTATACATTGTTGGTGAGATGGCCAAATAAGACAACCATTTTGGAATGCATTATGGAGATTCATCAAAGGTTAGAAATGGACCCACTATATGACCTAGCTATTCCACCCTTAGTATTTAACCAAAAGTACTAAAATTAGCATGCTATAGTGAGTGATACAGGCATACCAATGATATAACAGCACAATTCACAATAGCCATGCTATGAATCAGCCTAGTGTCTCTTAAGAGATGAATGGATAATCAAAATGTAGTATATATGCACAATGGAGTTTTAGTCAGCCATAAAGAATAATGAAATAATGTCACTTGTTGGCAAATGGTAAAACTTGAGAATATCACACTAAGTGAAATAAACCAGACTAAGAAAATCAAGGGACAAATGTTTTCTCTCATCTGCTTAAGCTAAAGAGAGAAATGAGGGGGGAAAGGGGTTATATAGTGAAAATGAAAAGGAGAATAGTGGGGTAGAGGAAGGGAATAAAAGGGAAGTGAGGAGTGTGTAAGGAGAATGTGGAATGAAATTGATCTACTTATTCTATATGCATGTATGAAAAATCCCAATGAATTCCACTTTTATGTGTATTTATAATGTACCAATTTACAAAACAATAATTAAATAGAATAAAGACCAGTAGATTGGGGAAGAGAGGTGAGAAGGGAAGGGGATTGAGAAAGCAAATTATGGTACATTTAATTGTAATTTATCAAAAAGACCCCTGCTCTTATGTGTAAGTATAATGTACAAATAAAAAAAAATCTGTGAGATTATTTAAGGAGTACTATTTCACAGTTCTATCATTTTTATTCTTACCATTATTATTGCTTAATACTGATCCTCCATACTAATTTAGGAAGATCAGAACATATGAGTAAAACTAAGGGAGGTTTTCTGTTAACTAAGTGAGTGATACACCAACACTCTCTTAAGTACTTCAATATCTTGTCACTGTACAATGTTGTGTAGGTGCCAATGGCACAAAGCTTGGCTACTTGGTGTGATTGTGAGCTGTACATTTGTGGAGAAAGACCTCAGACTTTTTTTCACAACAAAAGTGTGGAATATGATCATAGATTCAAGGAAGAGAAAACATAGACAAAAATATATAAGGGATTTTAAAGATGAATAGATTTAATTTGTTCATTTAATTAACATTTCATGTGATCATTATTACAGGCTATATATGTAATTCTAAGCAAACCACAGTGGTCAAGACAGTGAATGCCTAATTCTTTCTCTGTTATAGTGCCCACCTGCAACCTAATAAATAGACAAACAATGATATATTTCAGATGGAAAAGTAAAGACTCATAGAGGATTGGAGGAAAAATCAAACAGTTTCTTGGCAAGGTTCAGGAATAATTTACTACAGGATCATCTGGTGTCAATATGAATGAATTGAAATTAATAGATAACATTCTTTATTTTTAAGGAAAAGTGCTATTTCCCAAGTGGTGTCCTGGTTATTTCATCTGTCTTCTAAAGTTCACAAAATTAATGGCTGCTGATGTTTCTGCTATTTCTTTATGAACCAGAGTTGATCTGATTTCATTTCCTTCTCCACCATGGAAAGGGGCAAGCTTTTACTGGTGACATTGTGCTTTGTTACATGTAACAAAACTCCTTGAGAGAGCTTCTATACTCATTTTTCCCCTCCTCCCTCACTCTCGAACCCACTTGAATCAGGCTTTCGTCTCCTTCCCTCTACAGAAGCTGCTATTGTCAAAGTAAAAAATAACCTGCACTTGCTTAATACAAAATTCCATTCCCATCCTCAGTGTATTGATCAACACATTCTTCATCACTTTTTTCTTTTCAAACATTTATTTTACTGGGCCTCCAAATCACCAATCTCTGTTCCCCTCTTACACAGTGACAATTTCATTGCAGACTCATTTCCTAATTTAGCCAGATCTCCAAAATCTGGACTGAGGAATCAGACTTTTACTCTTGTGGTTAGATTCTTGGTGATCTTACCCAGACATGACTTTAAATAGTGCTTTATCCTGATGATGCCAAATTTATATCCTCTGTCTCTGTGGTACATGGAAATTAGTGTTTCCTGGTTCCTAGATGTAAATTCTTGGGAGAGGGAGAGGGAGAGGGAGAGGGAGAGGGAGAGGGAGAGGGAGAGGGAGAATGAGACTAGAGAGACTTGATCATGTGATTTATTTTGGCCAATAAAATGGTTAGAAATCTATTGACTACACTTAGAAGAAGCATTGTGAGCAGTCTGAGATTCATTATGTTTTCTTTTCCTGCTGCTGTGAGACTGGCAGTGTTAACCACAGCTTCTTTATTGGTCTGGGTCTCAGGAATGAGGCAACTTGGAGCAGAGGCTTAGCAGATACAAAGTGTCTATTTAATATGAGGGTGATTAAAATGTGTTTATTGTAAGCCAAAAAAAACATTCTGGAGTCATTTGTTTCTGCTATTTAATGAAGAAGTTTGAAAAGAACAAACCTTTTTCTCCAAGTCTCCTGTACCTGCTCTACTGAACATGCAGTGTTTAACATGTCCCAAATACACTCCTCATAATTTCACTCCAAATTTTTCCCTCCTGCAGTCTTTTTTATCTACTAAATGAAAATCCCATTCCTGCTATTGATCAGGGCTCTATTTATCTTTTCTCATAATCCTAAATCAATCTATGATCAAGTTTTGTAAACTTCAAAACGTACTGTATTTATATCCATATATATTAGCAGGTTTTGTGAGCCTCAAAATATGCTATTTTTGTATCCATACATATGTGACTTCTCTCCTTCAAATCTTCCCTCAAATCAATAAAAGCAATAAGCTCTTAACTAATCTCTACCTCTACTTTGGTCCTTTACAGTCTATTCCTTATATTGCTGCCTGAAAGAACATCTTATTCTTTTGCTCAAAAATCCCCCCCGGTGGGGGTGTGTCTGGGGTTGTAGCTCAGTGGTAGATCACTTGCCTAGTATGTGTGAGGCACTGGTTCCATCCTCAGCACCACATAAAAATAAATAAATAAAACAAAGGTATTGTGTCCATGAATTAAGAAAAAATTAAATATTCCCAGAGGCTGTCCATTTCACTTATAACAAGATTAGAGATTCTTACCTTTGCCTAGAGAAACTTTGTAATTGGCCCCCCACCCTTGACTTCACGTCTTCCCATTTTCTACTCTCCCTCCCTCTACTTCATGGATCCCCATGCATTTCTTCAAATATACCAAGCATCATCCTTCCTCAGGATTTGCATTGATGTTCCTTATGTCTAGAAGGCTTTTCCACTGATATCATGAGGCTTCACTTTCTCATTGTCTTCAGGTGTTCTTCAGAAATATCACTTAATTCATGGGGCCATCCTCATCTACCCTATGGAAATAACAACTCTAATTTCCCAAGACTTCTCCCACATCTCTCAATCACCTTTACTTAATTCAATATTTTTCTCCAAATTACTTAACCTGCTACATATGTGTTTATTTATTTCTGTCAGCCCTCCGTTTCATCATCTTTGTGCACACTTTTAGTCCTTGTGCACAGATCAAAGTGTGGCCACCATGTATGCTCAGTAGAATGTGTCAATCAATGATGTATAAGGGATATAAAGAAAGCTACAAGGTCCTGATTGTCCTATGTAATTCTGTTCAGGTCTAGGGCAATTTACTAAAGTCTGTGTCATAGCTTCTTTTTCCTTTACCTACAATGTGAGAATAATTAAACCTATCTTGTATAGATTATACAAGAATTTTAAAAGGGAAAATATAGCAATAGCATTTAGAGCATGTCTGATACAAAGTTAATAATCAATAAATATTAAAAACATCATAACAGGAGGAGATGTATAACTGAGTTGACAAACTGGGAGCACAGACACATGAGAAACACGGTTTTCTAATCCTGCTCAGTTATTTCAAACTTTGTCAATTTGCATAAACATCACTCTCTCCCCTTCAATGTTCTTTTCTATAAGTTGGTGGTAATAATATAACTTAAAGATTGGAACTAATATTTACATAATGTCCATCCTGTGATTTATCCACAATAAGTCTAAAAGGAGCTACCATTGTAATGACAACAGTATTTAAAAATAATTTTAAAATAATTTTTGAGTGATTAATTTGAGTCAGATTCAGAAAGCCAAGGATCATATTTTCTGTCTCTCATATGTGGAAGCTAAGGAATAAAAAAGGAAGATAAAGGGAACTCATGAAAACAGAAAGGATACCAGGAGGGTAGAGGAAGAACAGGGGAAGGAAGAGGGGGATGGCAAATAGAGGTACAGGGGAACAAAATTGACGAAATGCATTTATAATTATGTCACAATCAATTCCACTATTATGCATAATGATTAAGCACCCATAACACTTTTTAAAAGAATAATCTGTATCATGAGCTTTATCCTTTGACTATTCTGCAAGGTACTTATTCTTATTATTTTAGCTTTTCCAAATAAAGAAATTAAGTATGGAAATATACACCAGCAAAACTGGCCAATAGGTGGAAGAAAAGTGATTTGGACTCAGTTTGTATTCTTGAGCACTACTCTACATGACTCTAGATTTACTTACTTGCTAGTTAATAAGTACGAATTTTCATCTTCATAAAATTTAAGGTCTATCTCGCAGAGAGGTGGTACACATCAACATAGGTGAATAAATAGGGATAAAGTTATACTGTTGTATAACTTTCTACTTGTTCCATCCTTTGACCTGTGCACCATGAATAGTATTAAGAGTGGGAATTCAGAACAAATAGGGAGGAATGAGGGAAGTTTTGAAGAATAAAATCACTTTTGGTTGTGAATTGGCATGATAAGACTTAGAAGGACAAATGTGTAAATTAACCAGTCACACCTTGAGTTGTCGTTCCTGACTCTACATCTCATCTCTCTCTCCATGGAGATGTCTTCTCAGCCTTCTTCTGCTACTTCTAGAAGCACAGCTGTTCTTTGGGGTTGATAACTGTTGTATAACTTCCACAGAAAAAGCTGTCAATGCTTTTCTGAACAGATCCAATAAACCTGAAGAGAGAAGCAATTTACTTTATTTATTGAGCTTATGAAATGTCTAATATCTGATCTCAACATGTAGTTTCTCATAAAAAAGTAAGGAAGGGAAATAGCATTAGGGGTTATCTTTAATGTTTTACATTACCTCACTTATTTAAGACATTTATTTACCTCCTCAGAAAATTATTTAAGACAAATAATATCATCCTTATTTTGATGTTTAGGGGGAAAAAGTAACACCTTCAAAGTCTTCAGCTTTGGTGGGAACTTGTATGCAGGGGTATCAGCCTCCCAACAGACTCTCTTCTCATATAACTTCTTCATTCTACTAAATATAACCGAAGGAGGTCAGAGAAGGAGAAAGAAAAATAGAGCAAAGCCTTCAATTTTCAGCTCCAAGATTTTGGCTGCCATTTTAATTCATCTATTTAAAACCTGTGTTAACTTTAAACTTTGTCAAAAAATCATATATTTCATCATTTTGGAAAATGCATGGGGAAAATATGAACAATTTAAGAAGAATTTAAAGCCAGTAAAATTGATAGACAGCTATGCATATATTTATACATTAACACACTCTTGCATTGTATATATGATATACTTAAGCCTCTGCATCTATGTCCATATATGTATACACACATATATCCATATTCATATTACTTAGCTCATTAATCAACATATTTATATATTTTTATTAGCTGAGTCCTCTAAAGGGTCACTATACTTTCTATGCTAAAATAAATTAGCATGAACTTGCCAATATATCTTCAAAAATATATTGTTATTCAAAAAGTATAAAGTTGTATTCCAAATACACTGAATTACTTTTCCTAAAGATTAGATTCCTTTTTACTGGGCAGGACCAGAGGTAAAATGATGCTCAAAAAAGGCACCAGGGAACTAGCTATATACAATCTTGTAGTTGCAGGTAGCAATAATTGTTGCTATCTTTCTGGATAATATTTGAAAAAATGTTTTGAGGGTGGTTTCCTGAGCTCTTTGGGTAAGGGGTTCTCTAACCATTAAAAAAGAGATGAGGAAGGAAAGGGGATGCCAAACTAGGGACAGAGAAAGAAGACAGAGGACTATCTCATGCAATGAAACTGAGTGGTCTGAGGATTTTAGACAAAAATCTTTCCTAACTACAGGGACATACCACGGCATCAAGTTGGTGCAAAAGACACTTTTGTCAGGTTACTCACAGCAATCTGGATCTGCCTTTTATCCTCACTGTTTGTTTAAATCCTTTTCCAAAAGAGCAATCTCATCATTGCCTGCCAGGAGCAAGAATGGCCTCTCTGCCAGTGTTATCTCCTAGCATGGCTAAGAAGTCCTATGAAATGCTGTTTTGATCCTGTCCATATGGGTGTTTTCTGTTTTAAATGCAATCCTTACACTTCTGTTTTTATTTTTTTTTCCATTATGTATTAAAATACTAAGTGTTCCCCAGTTCACACCAGGTCACATTTGTTTAAAGATTTCTTTTGGGTACCTTGTACTTGTTGGTTTTATGTAACATGCTGACAGATTTTTCAAAGAAACAAACTAAGTAAAATGCTGTTTTAGGATAGTTTGAAGCAGGACCAAAGCCTGGAGAAAACACACTGTGTATAAATGAAATAAGAATAAAAAGCATCCTTTTTTAAAATTCTTTTTTCCTTTTTCTGTTCTGTAGTGCTATATGGAATATGGTTCTGATCAGGTCAGTTTTCTACTTTGTTAACTAGTGGCCACGCATTTCCTACTAAGAAGAAATATTACATCCTGTGAGCCAATGACTTGTTAGGGACTTTACAACCTATTTAATCCTCAGATACCTGCTATTCCATTATACCAATAGGATGGAGGTAGTAACTTGAGCTATAAACTACATGAGCTATAAGCTTGGTTTTCCATGGCCTTCAAAGCATCAATGTTATATTCTGTGACTTCGTGGACTCTACATCCTAGCTGAAATAATCCATCATCATCCCTATATTCTTTCATATCATCAGTCTTTTGCTTATGTAGCTCTTCTCCAGACCTCCTTCCAAACAGTTCATTTCTCCTTTTATTCATATTCAGATCCCATAATTCTAGCACTCTAGCTTCCTTTAATCCTTCTGCCATCCTCATGCCCTATGCCAAGCATCTTCTGATCTCTTTCTCTGAATGGCCATAATGATATTTATCAAATTCTTAAGCACACTTTCTACTTGTTCCATCATTTGACTTGTGCATATTGACTTCTTTCTACAAGAGCCTAAGATCCTGTGGGAATTGCATCTTTCATTATATTTCAACCACCCATTATTAAAATGATTAATAGGCCAAGGGATCTAGCATGCACATTTAAAAAATGTGAACATATCAAAGGAAAAATTTTACTCTACATTCTGATATTCGATATAATTTGTATCTGTATGCTTCAACCATTTATTTATGTCACTTAACATGGATTTAGCTTATAAAGCAGTGGAGTGGAACTTCAGTGTTAAAAAAGAGCAAATAAATAAATGAAGGCAAAGGGCAAATGGCGGGGGGGGGGGATAAAATAGTGCACTTTGTGCATAGAGTGACATTACTGTACTATCTTATTAATATGTCTCCTAAGCATAGAGGAAGAGTAGTGGAGCTATTTCCAAAATGTTAGCAGTTTTTAATACTAAATACTCAGAAAAAGTGAAATATTTGCCATACAATTACAAGTGAATGTATACATATATTCTGTCATGTAGATAGATGTACAATATAAGACTAGTTTCAACTTTTTATATATGAAAAAGTGAAGCTGAGATAAGGTATTTATAAACCTAATGTCACAGGGCATTTAGAAGACAAAGCCAGGATGAAAAATTTGCTTTTTTTTTCTTGAATAATCATGCTACAGAGTGTGGTTTCACAGGTTCCTGGGTAACTGGGGGGAAAACCAAACGCCAGTGGAGTCCACCTGGCTTGCACCAACCAACTTCCCACTCTAGTTTCTACATTGGCTGGCCTTTCAGGACACCTTTGCTTTTCTGCCCCCATGTGCAGTAGTCCCTTACTTTCTTGAACATCTCAGCAAGACCTTCACACTAAGTTTACATCTATCTGTTGAGGAGCAGAAACATGCTTCCCAAGAGGGTTGCATCTTTAAGAAAAAGAGAATACAGGGCTAGACCTATGGTAAACATTTACACATTTGATTTGTCAATTAAAAATGGTAAATTAAGAAATGATAAAATGAATATTAGCAATGGCCAAGTCATTTTATAAAAGAGGGGGGAATTCCTATGAAATTTTAACATAGGAAATACATATAATGTGTACAAAACAGGACACATTTGAGTGTATTCAGTTACTGTCTTGGATGAAGCATAGGCACATTATTTAATACATGCTACATGTTCAATTCTACATGAATATCTTCTCTTTGACTCTAGGTATTTTAAAGAAAAACTGGAAGATTGACAACTTGCTAAAAATTTTCATATATTCACAGGACACAGTTTAAGTATAACCTATACACTCAGCTTGGTGAATTTGCATATGTGTTGCTTAGATTCCAGAACAAGAGATGTGCTGTCTCTCTTTGTTCCTGGAATGAATTACTACAGTCTTTTACTTGTTGAGATTTTAGAGACCATGCAAATATCTTGTAAGGAATTATTTCCACTTACTCTGTTGCTCATATTTGCAAGTTTGGGTAGCACAGTTCATGCTATGAAAGACAAGTTTCTATTGTTGCTATATTTCTGGTTATTAAATAGATATTTCTGTAAAAACAGAACACTTTGAAATTAGTGTGAAGACTGAAGGAAGATAAATGTCAGAGAAAATGTCAGTTTAAAAAAAAGGTGAGATCTTATATCTTACATGTGAGAAGAAATGATGATCAATTTATCACTTTTTTATGGTATTAATTATGGTCAATGAAATTTTTAACTTTTGTCTGTCCAAATTAACATGGTAAATTAACTCACTAAACATGATATTTGTTTTTATTTCCCATCTCAGTCTGTTTTTTTATAGCTTCTATATTTTAAGGTATTTATAGAAGGGTTGCAGCAAAACTAATAAATAGACTTTTCTCATTCCTTGTTTAACAAGACATGAGACATGTTTCTTGATACAAATTTGTGTGTTGAAGCAATATTCAAGCACTTGTTATTTAAAAATAATGGTTATAGATGGTGAGGACCAAAAAAAAAAATCCTTATTTCATCAAACTTCAAATGCCATCTATTTCAAGATGCTATACTATTTTAAATATAATTTAAAAGAAAAGATGTTGCCACCACTGATTGTAAGATACATCATGATTTCAAGGATGTCATACTGTGAAAAAAGTATGCTTTAAATTCAATGAAAATTTATATGTCCTGGTTCCCTAAGAGGATAAATTCAGAGTATAGTTAAAGGAACATGTAATGTATCTTAAAAGAGACCTTTGCAAAATTTTGAAAGATAGAATTATGAGATGAAAATGGGGCTTAATATCAAGAGATTAGATATGGCTAATTTTGGGAGCAATTAATATGGTTGGAGAGTTGTCATCATCAGAGGCATACTTTCAGAAAATTGGTCTGGAGTCAATTTAAGAAAAAACTGAAGATGTAGAACTTCAGAGTCAGAAATTTAAAGGAACTCACAAAACAAAGTAAATAGGGCCATATAATACATGAAGTCAAAAAGCTAAACAGAGATTTTCTTGTAAATAAATTAATAGATACATATAAATGAAGAGTAAATAAAATTAGAACTTCATAATACATAAGTACTTGTCACTAAAATTTGGAGTTTAAATAACAGGGAGATAGCTGATATATTATTTGTGAATAAATAGAGGAGATGAGAATGACACAGTGAATTTAGTTTTAGATGTTGTATTCAAAGTGTGGTTGGGGCTACTGAGAGATCTCAGGGTTATTTTGGAAATGTGTAGTTATAGTACAATGGAAAAGTCTGGGCTTATGTTATAAATTTAAGAATCAAGAAATCACAAACCTAATGCCTTACCTGCTCCCCCCAAAGAAAGGTAAAATACATAGTTTATTCCACATTTTGGCCACATTTGAACCATATACTTGAAGTCATTTTTTAAAATTTGATTTATTACCCCCCTTTAATTAGTTTTCTTTATCTTTCTCATATCTACCTATCTATATAATGTTATTTTATGAAGAAATGAGGTATATTTATATATTTATTTAGTCCATAGTTCTGTAGGTTCAAGTGCAAAGTACTGGCACTGGCTTGACTATAGTAATGACCTCAAAGTGACTTGCCATCGCATAGTGGAAGCATGTGCAAGAACAGATCAGATGGCAAAACAGGAAGCCAGAGTGTGATTCAGGACTCAGGCTCATTCTTATATCAATTTCTTTACATATATGATTATATATGTATGTAAAATATGTGTATATACATATGTTTTATGTGTATACATGTATTTTCAAGTGTATGTGTGTGTGTGTGTGTATATATATATATATATATATATATATATATATATGTAATATTTTTTTCTTTTTTTCAAGTATCAACTTTGGGAAATAAACTGCTAAATCATGATAAATGTGTCTTCAGGTTGTTAGTTTAATATACCAAGCTGATATGTACAATATGCAATACTATACAAAGAAATAGAGTCAATAAAATTCTATCTATCCACATTTTTTGTTCTAACTATCATCGACCTATCTACTTATGTATTTATTTATATAAATTGACACTGCAGGGCTGGGGACGTATCTCCGTGGTAGAGTGCTTATCACTGTGTAAGGCCCAGGGTTTAATCCCCAGCATTACAAATAAATAAATAGACACTGTGCTTCATATACAATTTTTTGATTCATTTTTCAATTTAATCCTTTCAGGAATATCATTATTGATGTGTGAGTTTAGAAGAAATATGAAAGAACATTTTTATGTCCTTTATTTATGTTTTCTATGGTACTGGGCTTCAAAAGCCATGGCCTGGTTCATGTTGAGCACAAACTTTACCACTGAGTTACATTTTCTGCCCTTATAACAATGATTTTCAATGCACTACTTGAGATATTTCAATAATTTCATATGTCAAACTTTTATATCAATGACTCAATAATGTTTTAATTTTAATTTTAAAATATCATGAATTTTCTCTTATTGGTTTATTGATATGTTTCTCAGCTCTTGCATTAATAAAAACATCTGAATCTGGGGATAGTTTTGTGGCTATGCTCTTTTTCTCTACTTGCATGCCTGTGTGTGTGTGTGATTCTGGGGGTTGAATACAGGGCCTTTCACATGCTTGGCAAGTGCTCTTCCACTAAGCGATATTCCCAGTCCCATGCTTTAAAAAATTGTTTTCTATAAGAAATAAAATAACAAAATATGCCCAAGTAAAAGTTTTGTTTGTTTGCTTACTATTTATATTGCCTGACAACATAAGCATACTCAAACTATATACTAAAGATTTTCTCTTATCTTGCACACATTGCTTAAGTATACACTAGACAAAGAATAATTTTTTAAAAAAATGTATTGGTGTTTCTGGACTATTATTTGTTTTCTTACGCAAAAATTTCAATTACTTGAGGTTATATAATAAAATAAAATGCAGAAGTAATGTATCATAGCTGATGCTTTCTTACATTTTTAAAGAAAGGTAGACATTTTAAATTTATTTTTCTTTATTTCTCAAAGTCTCTTGCTTTTTTAGTCTTTAGGAAATATTTTCTCTCTTTTGAGCTATGGCATTTCCTTATCATTCCTGTTTATAACAATAAAAAGCATACTGAGTTCATTTTTTAACCATTCCACTGACCATTCAGGTGCTTTTAGAATTTCCCTTTCACATCTAAAACTGGAGTACAATATAATGTACTCAGTTTCTTGTCTTGCTTCAAAGTCCTAGTTGGCATTTATCTAACAGCCTCTTCCTGAGCAAAATGCATCTTTTCTCATACATGCCCCTGTCTCACACAAGGTTTCTGATTATGAACAGAACTCTCCAGTGCCATCTGTTATGTGCTACAAATGAAAATCATAAGTACTATATGCAATGTGAAGAAAACTTTCTATTTCCTATTATGTCCTTTCTTTTAAATTCTAACCTTTTAATAGATTTAGAAAGACAGGTATTGAGGATGGTAGCTTAAGGAGGAGGGAAGTTTGGCAGTAATGTTCAATGTTCTTCTGGTTTTTCTGATTGGAATAGAGTTCTATTTCTCAATCCAAGGCTATAGAATTGGGAGGCATGTCTCTCTATACTCTTTTATGCCACTAATAGGAGCCTTTACTGTAGGATTTAGTTTCTTAATCTGTCTCAATATTATTGGAGCACACCTTCACATTTTTATAAATGCTTAATTATTTTCATTACTGTTATACTCTTTTGTCTTTTTTATGTTCCAATAAACATTTTAATTAAAAAAAAAACTTAGGAGAAACAAAATGAAGAAAGTTAGCTTGGTATCATCTATACTTGGATTTCTACCCTATGTAGAAGAAGCAATATGAGCCATGTCAGAAATGTGATATAGGAACGTAGTATTTCTATGAAATGGCTAGATCCTTGGAGTTATACAATTTTATTTTTGGTTGTTAAATGGGGAGCTATTTTTTTTCACCAGAAATTTAGCATGATGATATATATTTAGTGCACAGCCATCTAGGCACAATAAATAGAATTAATTCATTTAGGCTGAGATTTAGATAGTATATTTCTATGGTTCAAACTAGAGGAGATTCAGGTCAATTTTAGGCTGAGACATTTTATAATATAAATGGTTTAAGAAGTCAGATTACACAATGGTCTGGTGTCTGAATCAGTCTGCTTATTATTAATTCACTATATCTCTTAATATCCATGTGATTTTGGTTGTGAATATCATTTTACATCACTGTGCCTTAGTCATCTCAGAATTGGAAGTGCTTATTGGATGTTCATCTCAGAGGGGGTAATTTCTTCATTATTATTATTCACATATCGGAAATCAGCTCACATCAAAAAGGAATTTCAAAAGTAGACTAACTTACCTAAAAACTGAAAGTTCTACCCAGAGTGTGGTAAGCATATCTTTATATCTTGCTTGCCCATCCAGTAAGGTGTGGTGGGAAATGTTTCTTATATTGGTATAGCGTACTTAGGTATCAATTTCATCCTTTGTTAATCTAAAAATAATTTTAAGTGTTTTCTCCTGATTTCTGGTCTATTTAAATAAAATGGGATTCAATATACAGATTCATTGACTGTTTTCTCTTCCACTTTGAGAAATACTATGTCTATTTTTAAACTATTTGGCCTTACTTGTATACTATTATTTTTTCTGATATTTTTTGTGTATTTGAGAGTTTTGATATTTCTGTTATACTCATGAAAATGTTTCCCCCTGGTGTGTTTTCATTGTTTTATGAAGGTGAGAAGAATGAGACAGTATTAGTATAGTACATATTTGTGGAGAGTGATGATTTGAATCATGATCTGACTCTGTCGTGGCTGCATTTGTGCTGGGAACTGCCTGTGCAAAGATGCAGATCAAGATGGCCCAGTTGCTATGGTGTCTGACCAAAGGAGTCTATGTGAGAAGGTGCAGCTGTATCAATGGGAACTTTGAGTACAGTCACCAACCCCTAGGAATAAAGAATTCTGAGCCAAACAAGATGACCCTAATGTCTTTCCAGTCCTGCATCCTTCACATTGCCTGCTTTTCTGAAACCTTCCCACAAATAACCTTTTGATGAAACCTATGTAATAAACATGATGAGCAAGCTCTGGGTCATTCATCCCTCAACAAGGGATGATGAACCACCTTACCTCACCTTTTTCTCTCTATGTGTCTCTTTGTCTTTTCTTCATCCCCAATTACCCTTCTGGTTTCTGAATTAATGGCCATGCTGGGTGTGGCACACATTATTTGTAATAAGCAAATAATTGAAAGTTATGCAAATGAATATGGTTTTCTTATTAGAGACACCTGGTAAGTTTTTTTCTATTAAAAGTAATTGCCTTTTCAGAAACTTGCAAAAATATGATCTTCGAATTTCTTTCAATATTTAATTGGTGGGAGAAAGACCAGTAAATGTTACTGATTAGAGATGTCAATAATTTCTTTTGTTTGAATCTTTATACCTCATTCCAGCAATTACAGCTATTTGTTCATCTCAACACATAAAAAGAACTCCTGTGTCTTTTTCAATTTAAAATGAAAGAATTTAATTCATTGCCACAAGAAATAAAGCTGTTAAGGCAAAGAGACCTGTATGTCAAGCATCTCCAGAGCAGAAGTCATGTCTGTGAAAGGTACAATAATTCTCAGAGAAGAGACGTGCAGGCAATTAATACTAACATACTAAAAAGGCCGACATCAATTAACTGCTCATCATTTTCCAGGCCCTAGTTTAACTCATTTCAGCATCATTTTCTTTATTTTACAAAGGAAAAAATTCAGAGTCTTGCTCAGTCCATGAAGACAGTAAATGGAGTATTTGAACTGAGACTTTTTGATTCAGAGTTGATTCACAAAACACTACACAAAACTTCTTGACCACAAAAGTGACTCCTTGGAAGTAATGGAATATGGAAATAGATTATCACTGCTTTGGAGAAAAGACATTCACCCTTTCTCTAGCTCTAAGATGCCAGAGTCAGGAAAACAGTCATCTTAACCATAAGACAGTAGGAACAAAAATTAAAATGCCATTTAATAGCAATAAAATATCGATTCTGAGTGCTCACTTTGGCAGCACATATACTAAAATATCAATTATGAGATTAGAATAGTAATAGGTTATCTTATGAACAAAATTGATCACAAATAATGGTAATTGTTTAACCAATTTTTAACAATTAAATGTAATGAGGCCTAATTTGAATGCAATGATACTTATCAATTGTAAAACAGCTGATGAGTGTGTGTGCGAGTGTATGTATATGTATATATATGTGTGTGTGTATATATACATAGTTATAACTACATAATTATCATATAGTTATAACTATATCTATCTATCTATATATGTATAGTTATAGTTATATAGTTATATACCAGATAGAGTGCATTTATACTAGCTCAAAAATTTAGTATCTTTTTGGCACTTTATCATCTCCCATCCCATAATTTCTCTCCTCTAGCAACCACAGATATACTGTGTTTCTATATAGTTTTTTTCCCTCTATCATTTTATATAAATTGAATTATACTATATTTAGTTCTTTGTGTCTGACTAATTTCACTTGTCATAATGTTTTGAATTTTTATGTTATTATATGCATTAGTAATTTGTATCTTTTTATTGCTGAATAGTATTTCATGATAAAAGTGTGCCTCAATTTAGTCAATCACAAGTTCATGGACTTTCAAGAAGTTTCCACAACTTGGCTATTATTCATAAAGTTGCTTTGAATTTTTGAGTACATGTTTTTTTGTGAAAATAGGTTTTTATTTTTATTGAAAAAACATCTAGGAGTGAAATTCATTGCTGACATGGGAAGTTCCTATTAAGCTTTATAAGAAATTTCCAAATAGCTTACCAAAAAGGATGTACTACTTTGTGTACCAACCAGCAATATATGAGTGTCTCTAACATTTGTATTGTATAAAATTAAAATTTTGTCATTTTAGGGTGTAGGTATTTCTCATTGTGATTTTAACTTTATTTTCCTCAATAAAATTGAGCATATTTTGCATCCTTAGTTGTCATTTGTAGACTTTATTATTAACAGATTTTTTGATATATAATTTTTAGAACATAAAAACCAGCCATTGACATTATATAAGTAAGTGGATTTGAGTATTTTACACAGTTGTGTAATTATTACCATAATCTAATTTTAGAACATTTTCATCATTCTCAAAATATTAGGCAAACACTAATCTACTTTTTGTCTCTATATGTTTGTCTATTTTGGACATTTCATATGAATGAAATTGTATATGTGATCTTTTCTGACTACCTGCTTCCATTCAGCATAATGCTTTTTATGTTCATTAATGTGGTAGCGCACTTCATTTCTAAAGTTCACATCTGCTTGTTTTGTTGAAATCAGAGTTTGTTTCCAACAATTGAGTTTTAAGATTTTGTAATGTATTCTGGATACAAGTCCTTTATCAGATACATATTTGCAAACATTTCCTCAAAGTACATGCCATAATTTTTAATTTTATTAACGGTGATTTTTTAATAAAATGCTTTAAATTTTAGTGAAATGCAATTCATCTATTTTTTCCCTTGATAATTTTTCCTCAAGTCTAAGAAACCATCCTTAAGCCAAGTTCATAATTATTTTCTCTTTCATCTTCTGTGAGAAGTTTTACCGTTTTACCTAGTATACTTAGACTTACTATCCATTATAAATTTTTTTGCATATGGCATGACATATGGGTAAAGATTTAATTTCTGTTGCATATGAATATCCAATTGTAAAAGAAACATAATGAAAAAGAAAAATTCTACTAATACATAGTGCTTTGCATTTTCATTTGCTAAGGGAAATGATATTTGTTTTTCAATTTCAATTTCCATTTCTTCATTGATCAAATATAGAGACACAGTTGAATTTTATATATTGAGCTAATGTGTTTTAACACTGCTAAACTTCTTTCTTCACTCTAGTGGCTTTTATGTATATGTTCACATTTTCTTCATAAATAATTATGTCATTTATAATTAAAAATAGTTTGTTTTCTTCTCTAATTTGTATGTTTCTTTTTGAATTTTCTTTGCTTGCCTTATCGTATTGACTATGTCTTCTATTTCAATTTGAAATGAAGACATTATACGTAAGTAAAATGTTTTCATTGTTTGGGGGAAGCATTTAGTTTTTAAATACTAATTATGTCATTAGCCATAGGCTTTGCATTCATGCCTTAAATTAGGTGGAATTCCCTTCTATTTTTATTTTCCTGGTTGCTTTTTTCTCTTTATCCTATTAGCTATGAATGAGGGAAATTTTTGTGAATTTTTTTCTTACTTGTGTTGAGAAGCTAACATGTTATTTCCTTTTTTCAGTGTATTAATATAGTGACTGCATAATTAACTTTTCAAATGCCTATTCAATGGTGCATCCTGAGATAAGTCAGACTTGGCAATGATCCTTATTCTTTGTAGATATTGCTAAATTCCATTTTCCAAAATTTGTTAAGAATATTTGCATTTATACTACTGAGGACTTTTGGTTGCCTGTTTTGTTTCTGTGTAATGTCTTTGTCTAGATTTTTGCATCAGAATATATCCAACTTCCTAAAATTAAGTAGAAAGGCCATATTCTAAAGAAATTTGTGAAGTAACTCTAATTTGTTCCATAAGTGTGTGTTTAAATTCACAGTGAATTCATCTCAGCCTGAAGGTTTCACTGGAAGAATATTTTTAAATGAGATTCAATTTGTCTTAAAAATAAAAGCCCGTTCTTTTTATGTTTTTATTTTATATAAATTTTAGAAAATTTTATATAAATTTGCAAATGATTTATAATTTTCACCTTTATTATGAATTTATTGGCATAAAATTATTTATAATATTCCATATTAACCTTTTGATGCTCTGGGGACCTGTAGCAATGTTTGCTTTGTCTCTAATTCATGTTTCTTGACATAGGCAATTAGACCATCAAAATTAGAACTTTCTTCTTTTCTAAGACAAGCATTTAAAAATATAATTTTCCCTCTCAGCACTGCTTAGCTATATGCAACAACTGTCAATATGTTGTGTTTTGACTTTCACATGATTCCTGATTTTTTTTTTTTAGTTTTGATTATAACGTCTTTAATCTATGGGTTACTTAAAATATGTTGATTAGTTTTAAGATATTTGTGATTTTTTTTTCAATTTTGTATTTTATAGTTTAATTTCAACAGGGAATATACTTTGTAAAAGTTGGATCCATTTCTGTTTTTGAGATACATTTTATGACTCAAAATAGGTCCTATCTTGGTAAATATTCTGTAAAAAGAATGCATACTTAATGTGGTTATTGGGGGTGGTTACGGGGAATTGAACTCAGGGCACTTGACCACTAAGCCACATCCCCAGCCCTGCTTTGTATTTTATTTAGAGACAGGGTCTCAGTGAGTTGTGTAGCACATCACTTTTGTTGAAGCTGGCTTTGAACTTAACAGTCCTCCTGCATCAGCCTCCTAAGCAGCTGAGATTACAGGTGTGTGCCACCACGCCCAGCTTTAATGTGTTTTTTTGAAGGTAGTGTTCTATAATGATGTGCAAGTTGATTCATAGCATTATTCAAGTATTCTCTATCTTTGTTGATTCTCTGAATGCTTGTTTAAATATTATTAAGAGAGAAGTATTGAAATCTCCAGTGATAATTATAGATATGAAACATTTATAGGTTTTTACTATATTCATCCTTAACATTCCACAGCCTACTTCCAAATAATATTGTAACCCTTAATATATAATTCAGGAATCTTACCCCAATGTACTGTAATTTTCCTTACTGTTCTATATTACATATGGGCATAACATTTTTCTTCTGCTATAAGAATCTTTAAAGTACACTGCCTTTACATTTGTGTTAAATAATTGATTACCAATTTAAGAGATTTTTTTTAAATAAAGTTGATATTTGTGCTTATATTTACCATTTTCAGCACTCCTAGTTTCTTTGTGCAAAAGCAAATTTTCCTGTTATCATTTTCCTCATTCCCAAAACTTTCCTTTTTATCGTTTTAGTGCACATTTATTGATGATAAATTCTTTAAATTCTGTGTATAAATATTTTTTATTTTGCTTCTTTTTTGAAAGACAATAACTTCCCATTAAACTTTAAATAAATTTAGCAAAAAGACATCTTTAAAATATATAATTTCCTGATCAGAAATCTCAGTATGTATATTTATCTAATAGTGTATTTTGTGGTCTTTTAAAATATATACTTCTAATCTTCTGTCAGGTTTATTTTTATATCTTTTATGTTTCTGCAACTGCTATGAATGTATATATTTTTTAAAGTGTCTTTCAATGGGTTATTGTTGGTTCTAAGAGAGCTATCTTTTTAACACTTATCTTTCTTTGGGCTATATTTCTTTTCAGATACAAGTAAGTCAGAATTTTACCTGTGGATAAGTGGGGATAGAAAAAGGAAAATTGAATCCTTTTGAAAAAAAAAAAAAACTTGTCTATTGATGGGACAAAATCTTCCATTTCTGGTTGGTATAAATCTTAGATCACTGACACATGATATAATAGTAGAATTGCTCTAATTTGCGTCTTACAATATGCTTGTTTTCCTCAAATATTCCTTTATTCAATTCTATGGATTATTTAACAAGGTGTTTTAGAATTTGCCAATTTCTTGACTGGAAGAACTTCTTTTCCTCAGTCTTCATCTATTTCTTTGAAAAATTCCATCAGGATAATTTTGTGCCTCCTATTGTTAAAGTACTTTTGTTAAGGCATTATTGAACCAAAGAAGAAAGTTTCAAAGAAAAAAAAATCAGAACACCATATTCAGGAATCCTAATCAATTAACTTTAGTGTATTCTAATTCAAATCATTTTCTGGGTATTGTGCACTTCATTGTGTAAAACATCCCGTACCAAGCTTTCAAAAGCTCATAGCTCTCCATTAGTATAAATTTATGGCTTAGTTTTCCAGAGAGCACTTCCCTGAACACTAATCTAAATAACTTTTCACAGTTATTGCACCACCTACTTTTGTTCTCATTATCACATTTATTCTTTTTAAATGAATCTTGTATATTATGTATCTGCTTTTATTTAATACATTTCCCCCCACTAGAATATGAACTCCATAAAAATAGAAACTTGTGTCTCTTACTCAGTTTTCTATTGTCAGTGCTTAAACAGTGTTTGGCATACAGTAGGCATTCAATAAATGGTTTTGGATGAATAAGTTTACAATGAGTGAGCTTAATATTAATGTCATATGTTCAATTCTGGAACATAGTAAAAATATCAATTGTGCCAGAAATGTAAGGGTGGAGGGAATGTACTAAAAGATTTCCATGGAAATCCCTTTGAACTAGACCCTGGAGAATAGTAGTAATTTGCAAAGTGTAAAAGAGTGGGAATTGTGGTTATCTCAAGTAAAGTTCCCTGGAAAGAAAAGGATTCAGGTTTGTGTAATTTATTAAAGGATTGTTCCTCAGGTGGGGAAAAACTGCACATAAATGAAGGAAGCAGAATAGGAAAGGGAAAGGGGTTTCTCAGGGATGTGGTCCCAGATGAAGTCTAGCTCTCAGAGCTCTGGAGTATAAAATAACCAGGCATTTCCTAATAATCAAGGCAATTCTCTGGAGAAAGTTCCAGGTGTGAACCACGAATTGCATTTCTAACAGCAGCTGAAGATGGCTACACCATCTGGAAAAGGGACTCAGGGTAGTTGTACCAGGCATCTACTACAGTACACCTAGTTGAAGAAATACCAGCAGAGACATAGAGATACAAAACTTTATGTTAGAAAAGAGGTAGTGATCAAATATGATAACATAGGAGTTTGGAATACAATCTGAGGTAAACAAAAATTAAAAATATACTTTGGCCTAGTGCATCTTGCCCTAGTTAGCAATTAATTCATTTCCTCTAAAATATTGCTATGATATGGAGCCACTCAAATATGTAGCCCTGCAAGTTAACACATGCATTAAGTAGTTAACTATATAAAAATTTAAACATTTAAAATACACTGTAAAACAATATTTTTAAAAAAGGTGTTTTCACTCATTCTATTTTAGAAACATCAACCATTTGTGCAGAATTTTAGGTCTCATATATAGTAAAGCAGTTTCTCTTTTCTGGTTCCATTCTAATTGAATGATTTTCAATAGCTGCTCCAAAGGCAGAAATCTTTTGAGTGTCACCAGACATAACTCTGATCATAACAAATGCTGCTACAAGCAAAAATGAAATAATTTTAAAATTATAATTGAAATGCTTTCATAAGGTATATTTTTAATTTAAAATGCCTCTTATAACGTCAGACCTGCAGATATTAAATTTTGAGATTTGAAAATTACTTTATAACAATAAAACCTAAAATGCTCTATATTTATAGAAAAATAAGTTTTCAGAATTTGTTTTTGTTTACTTATTATGATAGATTGAGGCAAAATGGTAGGTCTTCATATAAATGAAAGAAACAAAATTTTATTATTTTTTTTAAACAAGAGGAAATGAGCATTCTTGAGCCAGGCCTTTTTCAAAGGAATTGTCTGGCTTATGAATCTACCAGATTTCAGAACAAAGATAAACTGTTATTGTGTCATTGCTAAGAACATTGCTATCTGATTAGACTGATGCAGAGACCATGGTTTCACAGTCAAGAAACCATTATCTCTTTTAAAAAAAATCCAAATTCTCTTTGTAAGATCATACTTATCTTTGGTGGGTCTAATATCTACACTGTTTTCATTAAAAAGGAATTTAAAGTTGAAGCACTGGAGATGAAAAGCTGTAAAGTCATTCATGACTATACTTACAAATCTAAAACTGTTTAGACTCTTAGTTCTACATGCATAAAGTGGTGTCTGATATCTCTGCAAGCAGATCAGAGATAAGCAGGACATGCCATCTAAAAGGGGATTCAACTATATGGATCTTGACTTGTTCTTTCTTTCTCTTGATCCAATATTAAAAATTTTATCATTAGACTCTATTCAGGAAACAATTCTTAAGCACCAGTAAAGTGTAGTATGACATTTACATGCACAAACCCTAGACTGACTGTCCATATAACAGCTCTACCACTTACCAGTTGTGTGATGTTGGGCAAGTTACTTATAGAGTGCACACTGCCATTCCTGACTCTTAAAATGGAGCAAATGCTAGAACCACTCTTGAGTGTCCTCTCTGTGTGTTTATATGTGTCTGTGCATGTGTTCTTAATGATTAAATGAATGAAGAAAAGTAAAGTGCAGCAAGGGAATTTCTTACACCATAATTGTAATTGACCCATCCTTCACTACTGGAATTGTAATCTCCATTTTGTTGAAGATTTTGTCTATTTTAGAAAGTAGGGCATTGTTAAATGTTAAATTGTTGACCCTAAGTATATGCTCAATGAACATTTAATTTATTAAATGAATGGAGAAACAAACTGCCCAAGCACACTTGCTTTTGGTCTATTTGAACTGATCAGATTATGAACTTTTTTACTCACATGGGATTTCACAGCCATGGTCAGTCACAACTTCTTATTGGTGGTTGAATGGGAAGAAAATAATTAGCAGATCTGCAAATCATTCTTTCCTTTTCTGTGGAAGAGGGTATGCTGCTATCCCAAGGAAGGAAGAAAGAAATTAAAGAAGGCAGCAGGGAGGGAGGTTGGGTCAGGGTTGAATTTAAATATTCTTGCTTATCTATAAAAAATTCCACTATCACATAACACTTTATGTAATTTCAACTCAAATTATTTCTAACAAAATTAGCTTCATAAGGGGCTGGGGGTGTGCCTCAGTGGTAGAGTGCTTGCATAGCATGTATGAGGCACTGGGTTCAATCCTTAGCACCAAATAAATAAATAAATAAATGCACCTCCATAAAATTCCTTAAATATGGGATTAGGGATGTCTTAATCCCTCTTCTTTTCTCGTAAAGTAGTCCTGAAATTGGATTGGTAGTGTGAGTGTTCCCTTGAACTCTCCATCAGTGTAACTCAAGGACAACAGGAAAATACTGCCAAAGAAAGAAAACAGCCTACTTGGACAGAAGAACAGAAAGATTAATTAAATATAGCATAACTGCAGTGAATTACTTTTTCCTCTGCTGAGAGAAGAATGCAGCAGAGAGCAGAGGATATGCCTCATCTTTAAACCTCAGCAAGTGGTTAATATTTTAATTCTCCTCAATACCAGGACACCTGGAAACAGATATGTCTAACCTAATTTACTCCTAAATTATGATTAGACAGGGACATATTTTGTTACATTAGTGGAAAAAAATTCAACTATGGATTTGGAATGATTAAAAACCAGATCAAAAAGAGTCCCCACTGTATTTCACTAGTATTAATAGAGCAGATTTCCTCATAAATCTCCCACACTTCTATTTGGCTTCTATAGACAGGATAAGTCCCCTGGTTTTCATCTCAATGAAGGCATAATTTGTCTCAATTCCACCTCTGTGGGAGAATTTCTGATGGTTGTCTAGATTATCTAAAACATCTACTTTAGAATGATAGTCCGTATTTTTGTTTGACACTTAAAGTGCCTCTATGTAAAGGAATCAGTGGGAAATTTTTAATTGCCCATAATATAAATTTGATCTTTGAGCACTCTAAGTTTTATGTCAATTAATGAAGACAAAAACATCAATAACTAAGATTTCAGTGTAAAGGAAATCCTCAAAATCTGATGAGCAGGTATATATCACAGATGAAGAATGTGTTCATAAAAATGGAAAGCAAAGTATTTAGTCAATCTAAGAATGTTTTCATTATGAAAAGAGGCAGATGGATAATCTTTATTTACCTGTAGCCTATGAATTACCATACTTAAGGATAACTGTCTCACACACACACACACACACACACACACACGTGCATGCCATTTCATAAACTGGAGCAGAACTGATTTTCATTTATTAGTTTTCTCCTAGAAAGCCTTGGGATTTGGAGGTGAATTCCCATAGCTTAATGTGAAAGCAATTTTCAGTGACAAATTCTCCAACAGGAAAATAAAATAAACACATATATGTAACACACAGGAAGATAATCATTTACATTGTACTCATTATGTCAATTATTTACACAGAATTTAGATTTCTGTTCCATAGTTGAATCTTAAACATAGTAAAAAGTATTTTCTAAAATACTTTAAATGTTTCATTAGCCATCTTATTTCACTTTCACTGTAATTATTTCTAACTCTTTATTCACCAAATATTGCAAATGCACCATTAACACACAGTGCCTGGGATGCTTAGGATCCCACTATCTCACAAATAAAATGTAATAGGCTAGGTAGATTGTATTGTACAGTTAGTTATAAGTCATGCAAAAACATAAGGAGAAAAAGATAAAAATCAACAGTAATCTGACTTTGCCAAATATATCTGGGTAGTTGACTTAGTTTGTCAGCTTGAACATCACTTTTATCCTGATATTGGAGGACAATGATTGACTGTCTAAAGGCACAGCAGCCAGAATCTGAGATGGTTTAAATGTGGGTATGTCTTAAGCAATGATTGATTTCATAACGCATGAAAATGTACAGTTTTACAGTATCTTAATATCTCTTGCTGCTTTGATTGCCCAAACATGAGTAAAATATTAGAGGCTTAAAGTCACATTGCTTGCATCAATTCTATGACTTCATTGTCTTCTTTCTTGTCTGCTGGTGAATTTGAAAAGCCCTAGTCTAGAAATTCAGGCACTCTAGATTGCATTAGTCTCCCCCTCCCTCCCCTCTCTCCCTTCCTTATTTCCTTCTTATTCCCCCATCTCCCCCTCCTTTCCTCCTTCTCTTCTTCCTCCCTTCCTTCCTTCCTTCCTTCCTTCCTTCCTTCCTTCCTTCTTTCCTTCCTTCCATTTCCTTTCCTTTTAAAATCTAGAATCCAGAATGTAGCATTGGGAATAGGTGATATTAAACCTTAGTATTTAATTTTGTGTATTCCTCTATGTGTCTTGCATTAAAATATTTAAATTATTAACTTGATTAATGTGATTATGAACACACCAAATACTATCATAATGTTATATACTGGCACTTTCAGACTAGGGGGAAAATAAATTGACATATGTACATAGATTAGAAATTTTAGAAACTTAACATGTTTTTTTAGTACCAGGAATTAAACTCAGGGGCACTATACCCCTGAACCACATCCCCAGCCCTATTTTGTATTTTATTTAGCGACAGGGTCTCACTGAGTTGCTTAGCAGCTTGCTTTTGCTGAGGCTGGCTTTGAACTGTCACTTCTCCTGCCTCAGCCTCCTAAGCCACTGGGATTACAGACACGCTAACACACCTGGCAGAAATTTAACTTTTATTTTAGCATTTAATATATTTGCATCTATGTAATCATAAAATTGACCTTACGATAGTAGATAGAATTGACTTTAAAATTATTTAATTCTTGTATATAGTAGACAGTGTCTTTTATTTTGGCCTTATGAATGATTTTTCCTATGTCTTACATATCTGAGAATCAGATATTCTTTCTAGTTTCTGTGACAATTTGTAATATGTGCCCAAACGCAAGACTACTGCAGACTCACTTTAACACAGTCACCTTTCTCAGTCCTCACTTCACCCACTTCAATGCCAAATAATTCAGACAGTGAGGTGATTCATGATTTCATTATTCTTTGGTGTTGCAACTCCAAAGGGAGAATCTTATTCTTTACATATTAATAATCAAATTATTTTCAAATACTTCTTGTCCAGAAAAAAATGGTTGATAATATGAAATGATTGTTTTTTTCAAATGTTATGTCAGATTATAATGAGAAGTTTTTTTGTCCGAATTTGATACACTCATCTTTAGAAAAATCACCATTGAGATCCTATGAATGATGTTAATGATAAAAACCTAGTATGTTGCTGTTGGTTTGCAGAAAACAGCATTGGCTTTGTAAATGTATGTTATTTGTATAATCCTCAGCCAACCACTCTTTTTTAGAAAAAAATGAAGCAGTGACACTATTTAATATAGTGTGGATGAGTTAATGGAAACAAATACTTTACAATTAATATTTACAGAGAAATTTATTAATGTTGGAATTCTAAAGAACTCTTAGACTTACTGAACTGGTGTTCTAATTTTAGCAGGTGTGTGATGAAGTTAAGCTCTGGTGAAAGGGTCCTCTGAGGGTGGTTACTAAGTGAAAAGTGGAAAGTGCTTGTAATTCTCTATACTGACTTCTGGTAGGCAGTTTTGTTTTCAGAAAGCATATATAAGGCATTTTCCTGATTTACTCATCCACTTTTTTGAGCCTTAAATCTGCATGGAGTGCATGAACAGTGTTCTGAATGTCTGCTGACAGATTTCTGTAAAGAAAGCAAAGTCACTCAGCATGCTGTCCTGAACTCTCACATTGTATTAACATTGTCATACGGTATTTCCTTTCCAGCATATCAGGGTGATATTTAAAGTTCTCCTTTTCTGCTCCCATATATTCACACTCCGTATTTGAAAGTTCCCTTGAGTATAGGAATTTGCAGTTGCATGCAAAACTATGAGGGAGCTGTGTCTACATTTGAAATATGGTCTTAGGATGACATTGTGATAGAGAGTGACTGTATGCTATGTACCTTGTAGCACTACTTAAAACTGAAGAATTATGCTTGATCTATTAAACAAATTACAGTTTTTTTTCCCTACAAAAATCCATTTTAAGAAATGGGGGGTGGGGGAAGTTGTTTTAAAATGAAATTGAAGTTGTAGACAACTGCCTAAATTGGACTTACCCATTTTTCCTGGAAGAGGTAAATTATAAAATAATATTGCTTTATACAAACCACTTTGCATTTCTGTAAGGTTTGAAATCTATGAATTGTTTGTAATTATTAGCTATAAGGCATACTAGAAACATGAAAAATACAAACCAAATATATTCAGGGATGGACTATTTCTCTTGAAATTTCACAATTTATTATTTCTATTAGGAGAGATTAGGACTTTTTCATATTATAATTATTTATGTGCATACCACTGGATTCTCAATGATAAAAGGAAGAATCTATTTCTATTTTGGTTCAGATTCTATAGCAGCTAGTTGAACTCATCAGAACTTCATAAATAATGGGGGCAAATGTTAATAATATTGGTAGTTCAGATAATTAGTATTACATTGTTGTTTCTATGTGTTTTTTCTAAAGCAATGGTTTTTGAATCCTTTTGAAAACCTAATTTTGTGAGGGGGTTGCTACTGTTTATTCTTAAATATCTCCCAGAGGCTCATAAGGTAAGAGTTTGGTTGTGGTGCTACAGGGAAGTGGGGGAACCTCTAGAAGGTGAGTTGGTAGAAGAAATGTAGATCATTGGAAGGAGACATTGGGTACCCAACCCTTTTCTCTTTGCTTCCTGGCCATAGTGAGGTGAGCAAATTGGCTCCACCATACACTCCTTGCCATGATGTTCTGCCCTACTGGTCCCCAAACAACAGAGTCAACCAACCATGAAGTGAAACCTCCACAACAGAGTCAAAATAAACTTTTTCTTCCTTTAAGTTCTTTATCCCAGGTATTCTATAATAGAAACAGAAAAGCTGACCAACACAGAGGTGCACAGTTTCAGGAATTATATACACTCTACAAACAATAAAGAAGTTTTCTTCTTTTGATGAACACTTAAGCTACCACAGATTCCTTTCTTGATTTTTATTAATTCTACATTTTATGAGTTTTGACAAATGTCTCTTTCTATATAATCACCACCACAATCAAGACATAGGAAAGATTTCATCTCTGCAAAATTGTCCCTTTGAAGTTAATTGTACTCCCTCTATAAATATCAGATTTGTTACTATGATAGATTAGTTTTACCTGCCATAAATTGATTATACAGTATATTATCATTTGCATCTAGCTTCTTTTGCTCAATGTATTTTTCCAAACCGGTCATGTTGCTCCTTGTGTCTGTTGTTGGTTCATTTTTATGGTTTATTAGTATTATCTTATACAAACTTGCCATGATTTGTTTATCCAGTCACCTGTTAATGGGGAATGTGGTTATTTGCAATTCTTGATTATTAGTAGTAGGGCTGCTGTGGGCATTATTGTGCCAGTCATTTCATGGATACATGCTTTCATTTCTCTTGGGTAAGTGCCTAAGGGAGATATTAATGGATCATATGGAAAGTAGATATTTAACTCCAAAGTGACTCTATACATTTGCATTTCAACTAAGTATGTATTAGAGTTTCAATTACTCTGCATCCTTTCCTGTCCTTAGCACTCTCATTTTTTTTTTTATTTAGGAATTCTGTTAGGAGTACAGTGATAGCTAATTCCTGATTATATTTAATCAATAATTAATGATATGAATTGTTGTTTCCTGTGTTCATTGGCCATCTACTAATTTCCTTTTGTAAAGTTCATTTGAATACTTTATATTGGATTGTTTCTTATTACTGAGTGATGAGTTATTTTTATATTCAAGTCTCAAGCCTTTTCCAGAGAACTATATTGGTATGTTTTCTATAAGTCTGCAATGTGTCTTTTCATTTTATATAATAATATTTTTAAAGCAACTTTGTTTAACTTTGACATCACATTTACTTTGTATCTTTCTTTCACTCCTTTTTCACAAATGTCATTACCTCACAGTAGCTTGATTTTATATATTTAACTGCTTTTTTTTGTACTTTTGTTTTCATATCTTTTGCATTGATGTATGTAGTAATCTCCACTTAACATAGTTATTATTTTTCTTAAGCAGTTATTTCTTTAAAAAACTGCATTAAGAAATCATAGTTTTCAGTTATTTCTGAACTTCTTTATCCCTTTCTTGTAGATCCAAATTTTTATTTAGCATCATTTTCCTGATCTTAAAGAATATCTCTTAGCACATTTGGTATTGCATGTTTGCTGATGAAAGATTCTTTCAGCTTCCATTCATCTGAAATATCCTTACTTCAGCATATTTTTACAGGGAAATTACAACTAACATACTGGTATTCCAAAAATTGTAATTATATTGCCATATCTCAACATCACAAATGGTTTTCCCTATATTCTTACAGATGTTTTCAGATTGTAGGATTTGAATTTTGACCTGTGATCTGTTTTGAGTTATTTTTTATATGTGGTGAAGTGTATAGGTGGACACTATTTTATTTTGCTTTGCATATGGATATCATATTGATGTAAGACAATTTATTGGAAAGACTATTTTTTTCCCACTGAACCGCCTTCACATTTTTATTGAAAATCTGTTTTTCCTAAGTGTATGGGCCTATTTCTTGACTCTTTGATGTTCTACTGATGTTATTTGTTGAGATTTTTCTGATGTTTTTATTAATATAGGGTGAAATGACATCTCAGTAATCTTGGGTCTTCTGATCCATGAACACACAGAGTTGTTTGTTGTTCTTCAATATCTCTTAGCAATAGTTTGCATTGTCAGTGTGTAGGTCTTGCACATACTTTGTAATACTTATTTATAAGGAATTCATACTTTTGATGTTTGATTTTTGCATATTAGTCATATCTTGAACTTTTGTTAAACTTTCTAATCTATTTTTTAATTAGATATATTTCATCAGGTTTCTTACATGTGTATTACCGATGCATGAAAACATTTTTCTTTTCCAATATAATTTTCACATTTCCAGAGGTTGCGCTGGCATTGGAGAGCGATGGCGGCTGTGGGGCAGTGGCTGTGAACACCAGCTCATTTAATCTTAACAACTTTACAAGGGAGAGTTTGTGGATTGGGATCGTTGGCTGGGCTGCGGTTTCTGTGCCGAAAATCCACTCCGTGGGAGCCGCCATTTGCTTTCTGCCGGCTGTCTTGATGGCTATGGCTACATTGTCCGGCAGCCGCACCTAGAGGTTGGAGCTGAGCCCTGTCCTCCAAAGGCTGGACCGCAGCCTTGAGTGCCTGGGTCGCCTGTTCGCCGCTGCACCCTCGGGCAGAGCCTGCTCTGGGGTCGTTCTGCATGCCCCTGCGAGGGGACCCGTGCTTCAGAGGAGGGAGCCGGAGAGCCGCGGCAGCAGCCGCTTGGGCCCTGGGGGCTGGGCACCGGTTCTTTGGCGCAGCTACGGTCGCGGACGAGCGCAGCGCCCTTGAGCGTGGCCCCGGGGAAGAGGCGACGGTGGCAGGGTTTAATTTCTAGAAATCTGGACTGGAAACAGAAGCAGCAGTTTGTATAATCCCAAGAACTTGCTTATGCCAGGAAGCTGTAAGGGCAACATGAATATCATTGAGGAGATCTAACATGGCAGCGGGCGGGGAGAGATCAAGTCTCTGACCTCTTCAACTGCGTGGGCATAGGGAGCTGTAAACTGTATAAATGCTGTTTGCCCAGGATCACTAGGCAATGCTGAGCTGACGTGGATCTGGGGTGTACAGTCTGGGCCCCTCAGAACACACACACCGAGCCCGGATCGGCTGCATCCAAGCTCCGGTTCGCCTCCTTCTCGTGACTCAGCACTAACAATCCCGCTGAAATAACTGGTTGGCCCTTAGGAACTTTCAGAGGTAAAAACCAACCGAGCCTTCATAGGCAGTGGCCACAGGATTGAAACGGGGATTGGGAGAGACAGTCAGGACCCACCCGTTGCACTGGTCACCTGGCAAAGGGAATGAACGGTCACCATTTACATGTGATAGCACCTTGGCAGAGAACTGACGTCACGGGCAGAGGAGATAACTGCATTGAAACCAGCGCAACAGGGATCCCAGGAGCAGCAGACATGGCGTGTAGCCAGTATTGTGGTGAGCGTCACAGGTGAGCGCGGCCTGGCTTGAGGAAACACAAGAGAAGGCCCTAGGCACTCAGGATTGGAGATCCGCCCAGTCTGTGAGGAAGAGCTGCTACACAGTGAGTGGTTCCCACTTAGTGAGAGGAGAAGCTTGACCCAGTGGGCACAGCTCCACCTACTGGAAGAGAAATTAATCGAACTCTATGACTGCATTTATTATTATTATTATTATCATTTTTTTTCTTTTTCTTTTTTTTCTTTTATTTCCAATTTTTTATTGTTGTTGTTCTTTAACTTTTTTTAATGTTTCTAATTTTTTTTAATTTTTTTAATTATTATTATAATTTTTTTAATTTTAATTTTCATTATTTTTATTATCATTATTATTTTTGTAAAAAAACCTTTTTTTTCTTTTCTTTCTTTCTTTATTTTCTAACTTTTTTGTGTGTGTTTTGTTTTTGTTTCTTTTGTCTTTTCATTTCTTTTCAATTTTCTTATTCCCCCTTCCTTGAATTCTACCTGCCTACTCTCATTCTCTTTAGTGACTTCTTCCCTTCCCTTCTAATATCTTTCCTCCCAAGCATCAAATAAATTTATAAGAGTAAACAGTAACTCAGCAGTCAAGCAGAACAAGAAGTAACATGAGCAGCATAAAAAAGCAAGGAAGAAAAGGGGTACAAACAATGAAGGACAGCCTAAATATTCAGGAGGACCTAGAGTCAGCAGAAAAATGGTCATATAAAGAACTCAAGGAACACCTTAGACAGATGGAATGGAACCTTAAAGAGGATACGAGACAGCAAATCCAAACAGTGAAAGAACACTTTGAAAATCAATTACATAAACAGATAAAAGAAGAAGTTAAGCATCTTTATCAGGAGATAGAGATTATAAAAAAAAAATCAAACAATAATTCTAGAAATGAAGGAAACGATAAACCAAATTAAAAACTCAATTGAGAGTATCACTAACAGAGTGGAGCAAGTAGAAGCCAGAACGTCAGATAATGAAGACAAAATATATCATCTTGAAAAGAGCCTAGCCAACTCAGAAAGGCTGGTTAAAAATCACGAGAGAAACATCCAAGAGATATGGGATAACATAAAAAAACCAAACCTACGAGTCATCGGGATAGAAGAAGGTACAGAGATTCAAACCAAGGGAATGAGTAGCCTGCTGAATGAAATAATTACAGAAAACTTTCCAGAAATAAAAAAGGGAACAGATATACAAATTTTAGATGCATACAGGACACCGAGCACACAAAATCACAGTAGACCAACGCCAAGACACATTGTTATGAAGATATCCAATATACAGAACAAAGAGAAAATATTAAAAGCTACAAGAGAAAGGAGGCAGATTACATTCAGGGGTAAACCAATAAGGTTAACAACGGATTTTTCATCACAGTCGCTGAAAGCGAGAAGATCCTGGAACAACGTATTTCAAACACTGAAAGACAATGGATGCCAACCAAGAATTCTGTATCCAGCAAAATTAAGCTTCAGGTACGACAACGAAATAAAAATCTTTCATGATAAACAAAAGCTAAAAGAATTTGCAGCCAGAAAACCAGCATTGCAAAGCATCTTGAGCAAAACACTACACGAGGAAGAAATGAAAAACAATAACCAAAACCATCAGTGGGAAGTGCCTCTATAAAAACAGAGGGCGGGGGAAAGCTAACCATGGAGAAACAAACTAAATTAAATAAAAAAAAAAGAAGATAAATAATCAAACATGGCTGGAAGTACAAACCATATATCAATAGTAACTCTAAACGTTAATGGCTTAAACTCTCCAATAAAGCGACATAGGCTGGTAACATGGATTAAAAAAACAAATCCAACAATATGCTGCCTCCAGGAGACACATCTGATTGCAAAAGACATACACAAGCTGAAGGTGAAAGGTTGGGAAAAAATATACCACGCACAAGGTCCTCGTAAGCAAGCAGGGGTGGCCATCCTCATATTGAATAAAATCGACTTCAAGACTAAGTTAATCAAAAGGGATAAGGAAGGACATTATATACTGTTAAAAGGAACCATTCACCAACAAGACATAACAATTATCAATATTTATGCACCAAATAATGGTGCTGCGACGTTCATAAAACAAATTCTCCTCAAGTTCAAGAATCAAATAGACCACAACACAATAATTATGGGTGACTTCAACACACCTCTCTCACCATTTGACAGATCCTCCAAACAAAAGTTGAATAAAGAAACTATAGAACTCAATATCACAATCAACAACCTAGACTTAACTGACATATATAGAATATATCAACCATCATCAAGGGGATATACTTTTTTCTCAGCAGCAAATGGATCCTTCTCAAAAATAGACCATATATTATGCCATAGGGCAACCCTCAGTAAATATACAGGGGTGGAGATAATCCCATGCATTTTATCTGATCATAATGGAATGAAACTGGAAATCAATGA
Source organism: Marmota monax (assembly GCF_021218885.2). Taxonomy (NCBI): domain Eukaryota; kingdom Metazoa; phylum Chordata; class Mammalia; order Rodentia; family Sciuridae; genus Marmota; species Marmota monax. Next base: position 8,361,984 of record NW_026692132.1, read on the forward strand.
TAAAAGAAGGAAGGAAAAATCCTACATCACATGGAAAATGAACAATATGTTACTGAATGATCAATGGGTTACAGAAGACATAAAGGAGGAAATCAAAAAATTCTTAGAGATAAATGAAAATACAGACACAACATATCGGAATCTATGGGACACAATGAAAGCAGTTTTAAGAGGGAAATTCATCGCCTGGAGGTCATTCCTCAAAAAAAGGAAAAACCAACAAATAAATGAGCTCACACTTCATCTCAAAGCCCTAGAAAAGGAAGAGCAAAACAACAGCAAATGTAGCAGAAGGCAAGAAATAATTAAAATCAGAGCGGAAATCAACGAAATTGAAACAAAAGAAACTATTGAAAAAATTAACAAAACTAAAAGTTGGTTCTTTGAAAAAATAAATAAGATCGACAGACCCTTAGCCATGCTAACGAAGAGAAGAAGAGAGAGAACTCAAATTACTAACATACGGAATGAAAAAGGCAATATCACAACAGACGCTACAGAAATACAGAAGACAATTAGAAATTATTTTGAAAACCTATATTCCAATAAAATAGAAGATAGTGAAGACATCGATAAATTCCTTAAGTCATATGATTTGCCCAGACTGAGTCAGGAGGATACTCACAACTTAAACAGACCAATATCAGTAGATGAAATAGAAGAAGCAATCAAAAGACTTCCAACCAAGAAAAGCCCAGGACCAGATGGGTATACAGCGGAGTTTTACAAAACCTTTAAGGAAGAATTAATACCAATACTTTTCAAGCTATTTCAGGAAATAGAAAAAGAGGGAGCTCTGCCAAATTCATTCTATGAGGCCAACATCACCCTGATTCCAAAACCAGACAAAGACACCTCAAAGAAAGAAAACTACAGACCAATATCTCTAATGAACCTAGATGCAAAAATCCTCAATAAAATTCTGGCGAATCGGATACAAAGGCACATCAAAAAAATTGTGCACCATGATCAAGTAGGATTCATCCCTGGGATGCAAGGATAGTTCAATATACGGAAATCAATAAATGTTATTCACCACATCAATAGACTTAAAGATAAGAACCATATGATCATCTCAATAGACGCAGAAAAAAGCATTCGACAAAGTACAGCATCCCTTTATGTTCAAAACATTAGAAAAACTAGGAATAACAGGAACTTACCTCGACATAGTAAAAGCTATCTATGCTAAGCCTCAGGCTAGCATCATTCTCAATGGAGAAAAATTGAAGGCATTCCCCCTAAAATCTGGAACAAGACAGGGATGCCCTCTATCACCACTTCTATTCAATATAGTTCTCGAAACACTGGCCAGAGCAATTAGACAGACGAAAGAAATTAAAGGCATTAAAATAGGAAAGGAAGAACTTAAATTATCACTATTTGCAGATGACATGATTCTATACCTAGAAGACCCAAAAAGGTCTACAAAAAAACTACTAGAACTAATAAATGAATTCAGCAAAGTGGCAGGATATAAAATCAACATGCATAAATTAAAAGCATTTCTGTATATCAGCGACAAAACTTCTGAAAAGGAAATGAGGAAAAACACTCCATTCACAATATCCTCAAAAAAAAATACAATACTTGGGAATCAACCTAACAAGAGAGGTGAAAGACTTATACAATGAAAACTACAAAACCCTAAAAAGAGAAGTAGAAGAAGATCTTAGAAGATGGAAAAATATACCCTGTTCATGGATAGGCAGAACTAACATCATCAAAATGGCGATATTACCAAAAGTTCTCTATAGGTTTAATGCAATGCCAATCAAATTCCCAATGGCATTTCTTGTAGAAATAGATAAAGCAATCATGAAATTCATATGGAAAAATAAAAGACCAAGAATAGCAAAAGCAATTCTAAGCAGGAAGTGTGAATCAGGTGGTATAGCGATACCGGATTTAAAACTATATTACAGAGCAATAGTAACAAAAACAGCATGGTACTGGTACCAAAACAGGCGGGTGGACCAATGGTACAGAATAGAGGACACAGAGACTAATCCACAAAGCTACAGCTATCTTATATTTGATAAAGGAGCTAAAAGCATGCAATGGAGGAAGGATAGCATCTTCAACAAATGGTGTTGTGAAAACTGGAAATCCATATGCAACAAAATGAAACTGAATCCCCTCCTCTTGCCATGCACAAAAGTTAACTCAAAGTGGATCAAGGAGCTAGATATCAAATCAGAGACTCTACGTCTGATAGAAGAAAAAGTTGGCTCCGATCTACATATTGTGGGGTCGGGCTCCAAATTCCTTAATAGGACACCCATAGCACAAAAGTTAATAACAAGAATCAACAAATGGGACCTACTTAAACTGAAAAGTTTTTTCTCAGCAAGAGAAACAATAAGAGAGGTAAATAGGGAGCCTACATCATGGGAACAAATTTTTACTCCTCACACTTCAGATAGAGCCCTAATATCCAGAGTATACAAAGAACTCAAAAAATTAAACAATAAGATAACAAATAACCCAATCAACAAATGGGCCAAGGACCTGAACAGACACTTCTCAGAGGAGGACATACAATCAATCAACAAGTACATGAAAAAATGCTCACCATCACTAGCAGTCAGAGAAATGCAAATCAAAACCACCCTAAGATACCATCTCACTCCAGTAAGATTGGCAGCCATTATGAAGTCAAACAACAACAAGTGCTGGCGAGGATGTGGGGAAAAGGGTACTCTTGTACATTGCTGGTGGGACTGCAAACTGGTGCAGCCAATTTGGAAAGCAGTATGGAGATTCCTGGGAAAGCTGGGAATGGAACCACCATTTGACCCAGCTATTGCCCTTCTTGGACTATTCCCTGAAGACCTTAAAAGAGCGTACTACAGAGATACTGCTACATCGATGTTCATAGCAGCACAATTCACAATCGCTAGACTGTGGAACCAACCCAGATGCCCTTCAATAGATGAATGGATAAAAAAAATGTGGCATTTATACACAATGGAGTATTATACAGCACTAAAAAATGACAAAATCATGGAATTTGCAGGGGAATGGATGGCACTAGAGCAGATTATGCTTAGTGAAGCTAGCCAATCCCTAAAAAACAAATACCAAATGTCTTCTTTGATATAATGAGAGCAACTAAGAACAAAGCAGGGAGGAAGAGCAGGAAGAAAAGATTAACATTAAACAGATACATGAGGTGGGAGGGAAAGGGAGAGAAAAGGGAAATTGCATGGTAATGGAGGCAGATCCTCATTGTTATACAAAATTACGTATAAGAGGTTGTGAGGGAATGGGAAAATAAACAAGGAGAGAAATGAATTACAGTAGATGGGGTAGAGAGAGAAGATGGGAGGGGAGGGGAGGGGAGATAGTAGAGGATAGGAAAGGTAGCAGAATACAACAGTTACTAATAGGGCATTATGTAAAAATGTAGATGTGTAACCGACGTGATTCTGCAATCTGTATTTGGGGTAAAATTGGGAGTTCAAAACCCACCTGAATCAAATGTATGAAATATGATATGTCAAGAGCTTTGTAATGTTTTGTACAACCAATAAAAAAAATAAAAAAAAATAATTTTCACATTTCTTTTCTGTATTTTTTTCCTTTTGTTTTCACTTTGGGATATGCTCTGGCCAGAAGTTCTAGAAGGATGTTTAATAGAAGTAGGGCTAGAATATACCTGAATCCTAACTTGAACCCTGTTTCTGATCTTAAGAGGCTGGACTACAATATTTTAGAATTGAGTATAGTATGAGTTGGAAGTTTCTGCAGACACCTTTTGTCTGGTTATGATTGTCCCCATACACTTGTAGTTTTTCTGGGAGTTGTCTTTATCATGAATGAATACTGAATATTGTCAAATGTTTTCTCTGTATCTTTTGAGACAAATACATGTTTTTGCTTTTTTTAGTTTTTTTAATATTGTGTATTATATTGGCTGATTTTCAGATGTTTGACCAACCTTCATTCCTGGATAAATACCACTGATCAAAATACATTAATCTTTGTATATTGTGGATTCAATATTTTATTATTAAAATTTTTATTAATTTTTTTTTTAGTAATTTTGCACCAATTTCCATGAGTCCGATTGATAGGTTATTTGATGTTAGTTTCAGGGTGATTTAGACCTTATAAAATGAGTTGAGAAAGATCTTCAGTTTTCTGGGAGAGATTTTGTAAGTATGTGCTATAGATTGGATCTCAAATATCCCCCAAGGCCCATGTGTTGGAGGCTTGGTCCCCAGCGATACAATACCTTTAAAAGCAAGGTACCTTTAAAAGATGTGATCTGACCTAGTGCAAGGATTTTAGGTTCTTAGAGACATAACCTTAAAGGAAACACAGTGGGACCCCAGCTCATTCTTCTTCCTTTTGTATTTGGCCATGAGGTAAGCAGTTTTTCTTCACCATGTGCTTCTTGCAATTGCTATCTGGTATCCCCGTCAGAAACATAAAAGCAATGGTTCTTCTTGATCATGAATTGGGATTTCTAAAACCAGGAGCCAAAGAAACCCTTTTCCTTTTTAAGTTGACTATCTCAGGTATTCATTATAGTAATGAAAAACTGACTGAGGCAGAAGGTAGTGTTTGTTTTTTAATTTAAATATATGATTCACTATTATAGCTATTTTGTCAGCAATATTTTATATGAAAAGTTTTTAAGTATAAATTAATTTTCCCCACTAGACATTGAACTCTTCAGGTTACCTATTGATTTTTAAGATGGCTTTTGATAATTTTTATCTTTTAAGTTATTTTTATATTTCAACTAAGTTGTTAAATTCATTTGTATAAAATTCTTATAATATTCCCCTTTTATCATTTTAATATTCATAATTTCTACAATGATATTAACTTTCTTGTTCCTGATGTTGACAGTTTATTCCTTTTATCATTTTTTTAATATTTCTGGTGAGAGGGGTTTCAATTCTATTTTATTTTTGGTTAAAGATCTAGTTTAGGGTTCATTTATTATTTTCCCAATTTCTAATTTATTACTTTCCACTCTACGTTTTTAGTTTTAGTTTCTTCCCTTTACTTCGTTTGGTTTTCATTTGCTTTTAAGTTCATAGTTAAGGTGGAAATTGAATTCATTAATTGCATACCTGTCTTCTAATTCAGATTTTTAGTACTATAATTATCCACTTAGGCACTAGTGCAGTAGTAAATGCTTGGTATTTGCATGATGTGTCATATAGATAACCTTCATCTTTCACTGGATCAGAGTTCCAAAATTTGTGGTACTAATTTTCTTCTGTGCTCTCATCCTCAGGGAAGGTGATCTCTTGAAAGCTTTGAGTCATCTTATTCAAGGACTCAGCACATTTCCTCATTTGGATTTCTATCACTATTTCCCCCTCAGTGTATCCCCCTACTCTCCAATGACTTTATGCTTACTTCTGTTTCATCTGCCCTGACCTCTTTGCCTCTAGAATTTCACATGACCCCCATGCTCTACTTGATATCCATCTCACTGAACTATATTCTAGACAATTCCAAGCCAAATGCTAAAATAGTCCTAGGACTCACATCTGGAAACTTCCTTCTTTCAAGAATTAACTGTCTTGTATTGATCATATTCCAATGATGAAAAAACAATTACCTTACACATTCATCTAAATTTATGTGAAGGGAGAAGAATATAGAAAATTAAAACTGATATCTTTATATCCAGGATCACTAGTTAGAGACATGTAATCAACCATGTGAGATCACCATCTTAGAAGGTCTAAACTTTCTGATTCTGCATGAAAATATTCTGCCAAATTTGAATTTTTGATTAATTTTGCCAGTCATTAGGAAAATATATTTATTAACATCTGGTTGTGTGGTTTTTGTTTGTTTTTTGTTTTTTTGTTTTTTTGGTTATTGTTGTTTTTGTTTTTCTGGTGCAGGGAATTGAACTTAACCACTGAGCTACATCCCAAGCTCTTTTTTATATTTTATTAGAGACAGGGTCTCACTGAGTTGCTTAGGGAATCACTAAATTGTTAAGGCTGACTTTGAACTTCTGATCCTCACTATATTCTGCTCATGTTTTCATTTCTGAGACCAAATGTTTTTGGTGGTGAACAGAGATTGAATCCAGGTGCCACATCCCCAGTCCTTTTGTGTATGTATGTATGTGTATATATATATATATATATATATATATATATATATATATATATATATATATTTAGAGACAGAGTCTTGCTGAGTTGCTTTTTAGAGCTTGCTAAATTGCTGAAGCTAGTTTTGAACTCACAATCCTCCTGCTTCAGCCTCCTGATCCGCTGGAATTATAGGCATGTGTCACCTCCCCCAGCCCTGAGACCAAATTTGTTCATTTGTTTAATCTCGTATGCATTATAAATTTAGCCCTTTGGAAAATGTAATGTGTCAATATAAACTCATTGACAAATTTGCATTATTACTTATACAATTCCAAGTAATTATTTCAGAAAAATTTTTCCATTATCTTTTTTTATAATCATCTCCTATTTCTTTTTAAAAATTATTTATTTATTCTAATTTGTTATACATGATTGCAGAATGCAATTCATTTCATATAACACGTATAGAGCACAATTTTTCAAGTCATTGATTATACACAAAGTATTTTCACACCATTTATGTTTTCATACATGTACCTGGGGTAATGATGTCTAACTTATTCCACTATCATTTCTTTGCTCCCTCCTTTCCCTTCCCTCCCCTTTGCCCTATCTAAAGTTCCTCTATTCCTCCCATGCTCCCCCCACCCCCATCGCCATTATGAGTCAGCCACCTCATATCAAAGAAAACATTCAGCCATTGTTTTTTGGTGGAATATTACTCAGCATTAAATGAGAATAAAATCATGACATTTGCAGATAAAAGGATGGAGTTGGAGAATATAATGCTAAGTGAAGCAAGCCAATACCAAAAAACCAAAGGCCAAATGTTTTTATCTTCTATTTCTTAAATGTGAAACCTCATGATCATTGTCATATGTTTTCAACAAATACAAATGGTAGAGTTGATTTTTTTTTCCAGTATTAGGAATTCAACCTAGTGCCTTGTGCATGGTTGGCAAGCACTCTACCATTGAGCTATAGTCTCACCCTGTAGGATTGATTACAAAGCGAAATAGAAGGAAAAAAAAAGAAAGAAAGAAACTATACTCTAACTGCTTCAATAAAGACCAAACAATATTCAAGTTTCCTTACAAGAACAGAATAAAATGGAAATGGATTTTGTAGTTGAAAGAAAAACATAGTGGCAGTTGAGGGTCAAATCAAATGAAAGTTGAGGATTATCTATGTTACAATAGCCAGTGTAATTAAATTGAGAGTAGAGGCTGTAAAATAAGTATAAAGGTATATAGGTTAAGCAATTTAGAAAGAAGATTGTAGCCTGTGATATGAGATTACTAATGAAAACAAAATCAATATTTATTTAGGATCAATGCTACTTCAGATCAAGTACAAAGAACTAGGAAAAGAGTGAGTTTTCCTAAATTTGACTTCTATAGGTAATAAAGATAAACCTTTCATAGTTCCTCAAAATAATTAAGGCCTGTATGTGCTTAATTTTATTATCATATGATCTTTAAAAAGCAGATGGAACTTTACTAATAACATACCTCTGGGAGAGTAAAAGGCATTCATTTGAATCCTAGTTCTTGCATTTATATTCAGTGCTACCTTAGAAAAATCACTTTTAAACTTTGGTGTCTAGAGTGGAGGAGGGGTTAATGTACTATATTGATTTGTGTTAAGAGTAAATGAGATAATTTACATATTGGTGGAATAGTGTCTGGCACATAAAAATCATCAAAGTATATATTATTATTATAGATGTACATCATTATTTATTATTACTAATGTCACTATCATTAGCATTGCTAATCAAGAACTCTATACTTGGTTATTTCTGTCATCATTTAACAAAAAAAAGGTATCTTGTGATACAGAGTTAAGATGCCTCCCCAGTGGGTGACACAGAAAAAGCCTAAGCCTCTATGGTGGGACAGATGGGGAACTAGCCTGGGAAGGTGAGAAAACTTTGAACCAAAGGTAAGTATGAAACCCAGAGCATTGAAGAAGGCCATAGCAATAACACAATACCATTGCTGTATTCATCTTTACAATGGTCAGTTACATTTTGCTTACGTTTCAGATAGGTAAATTTAAAAGTAATTATGCCATATTTCTTTTGTTATGAATACAGAATGTCACATTTGAAAAGATTATGAAAGAAGAATATCTTATATCTCAAGTGTAAAAAGCACTTTAAAAACCACATCAGAAAGATACTCAATGCATTTCTGAAACTAAATTCAAATTGAAGGTTGAATATAAAGATGTAGCATTTTTGGAAAGCAAATTGGCACTGTGTACAATGAGCCTTAAACTCTTTGTGCCATATAACTTATTAAAACTATTTCTGGGAAGTCATTGTACAAAAGTAATCCAATATTTGAGAGAATCCATGTGCATTAATGTTCTTATCTCAGTATTACTTTTAATATGAAGCTTCCAATTTACCTCAAACATGCAGCAATAAGAAAGTGAGCAATAAATTATTTATAAAACATTTGAGACTATTAAAACAGGTAGTAATATAGAAATAAAACTATTTTATAAAATAACTCAAAATGTACTGTTTTAAATGGATTTAATAATTTGAAATGAGTATGAAATTGGGAAACACACTAACATGTTAGCATATAGCACATTGCAAAAGTAGAGTGATCAACATGATTTTTTTCTATTTTAATTGCTTTATGTAAAATTTTAAAATAATAAAATAATTCTTCATGGCATACATATTTTCTCTTATGTAAAAACAAATTGGCTTAATTTTAAAATAAGGAAACATACATAAGCTTTAATGACATCATTAAGTGTGGTTTAGGTGAATTCATACAATTTAGATTCCAATCTGATGCTTATTTATCCTATAATCCTATTGTGTCTTGCTTTACAGATGAACTTTCTGCCTCAGAACATCTCATTATGAAAATCATCTTCTCTGTTTTTTAATCCATCTTTTAAGGCCTGAAATTAGTTTTTTTTATTGATTCAAATCAGTTTCCCTATAGGTTATACTCATACTTTTGAGGTCTAATCCCTTTTTCACATGGCAGTCTTCCAAGCACAGAGACACTAATCATGCAAAAACAAATAAACAACAAAATACACAGATTATTCCTCCCTCCTTAGGATTTTAGCTACATTATCTTATTGCATTAGCAATTTATCGGTAGAATTTTTTAAAGTGTATTACACAGATTTGAATACATTTCTGTAGTTTTCATCTCATTATCACAGAGAAGAAAGAGACCATCATCTTTCTTCCTTCTCATTAGTGAAGCTTGGAACCTAATTATATCCTTTTGGCTCCTTAGAGGAGCCTTCATAAAGGGAAATGGTTTATAAACAGAGATTACCTCTTCATTTTAAGTTTGATCATAACTGGCTTTGTAACAAAAAAAGTCAAAATCATTTCTATGCTTTCCACCCTCTCAGCTTTCAGGGAATCAATAAGACTACCAAAAACACCTCGCAAAACATGCACCCACTCAATGAGGTGTTAGTGAATCAATACAAGCTAAGAAAAATTATTCTATGGGAGCAGAAATTTATACTCTTTTAAATTTAACTACTTAATCTTACTGTGCAGTACATTTTAAATATGTCTGACAGAAAGGGAACCAGATCCAAGGTTTTCCTTTGCTTTGCTTTTATATATTTCTTTTGGCTAAATATATGAAAATACTCAAAACACATTTTTAGCTCTTGACCCAAAGATATATTATTTATTGATTAAGACATATGATGTTTTTCAACCTATTCTATCCTTCCTTAAAATGCTCCCTTGAGTTATAGTTGGCTTACATTGATTTAAGTGAGTACTTCAAGAACTAACTCTTTTCGATTCTCTTTAATATCTCATTTTTCTTGGTTGGAATCTCTAAGATGAATGTACCCACATGCACTGTTTTGCTGTCCTTGGTGCACATCAATAAATTAAACCAATGTACTATGCTTGCTGAAGTCCAGTTTTCTAAGAATTCTTTTTTTAAATTACACCACTTTCATTTTAGAGACAAGTCATCATTGTATTCTTAGTTTTAAAACTTGTTTTTACCCATAGAATTGCTTTTCTACATAAAGATAAATCTGGTAAGTATGTGATATATTTCCTTTACATCTTTATACATCATACTCTCAGATTAGCTAGCTATTAGTTATGCAAAAAAAAAAGATTTGGTGCAGTTACCTGTGTCTTTTCAGAATTTATTAATAGGTCGTAGGGCTGTAGAACTGTGAGAGCTGCTCAGAACCACAACTTCAAACTATAGATTAAAATGGAACAACAATTAATTCTTGAATTCCCTATCTGGAGCTTTAAATATAGGGTGCCAAAGAAAATAATTGGGATTAAAAGACATTCTTGATGAGCTGTAGCTGTGGCTCAGTGGTAGAACACTTGCTTAGAATGTGTGAGGCACTGGGTTTGATCCTCAGCACCACAAAGAAAAATAAATAAATGAAATAAAGTTCTTATGTAAAACTAAAATATTTTAAAAAGACATTCTTGAGAGGAATATGTTATACTGTAATGAACAAAATATATTATTCACCAACCTGAAGCATTCTGCAGTGGGCAGGTACATTTCATAAACACAGATCAGAAACTGACCGGTTCTCTCTCAGTAGGAAATAATAGATTACATTTACACACCCTGAGATAATATCACTGTCCAGAGGTTGTTAACTGGAAAACATTGTAGGGCATTTTGCCCCAGTACTCTGTTCTGTTGCTCAAATTTGTATGATTACATAAGAATGCAGTCCATTTTTAGGCAATGATGGACCATTTGGCTAAGAGCAAGTTGATTTATGTCTCAGTTGTTTTGGTCTTGGACAAAGCTTTCTCCCTTTCTAAAAACCTTTGGCATAATAGACTCCATAGTGATTAAAAAGTAATTATAGGTCAGATCATTTAGTACTTTCTGAAAATTGGAACATCTTCAATAATATTACCCACCACACATGCACTCACACACAACACATTGTATTTCTTTAGCTTATGAAACAAAACTATATTATAAATTTTAACTCACTTATTTCTGTCTCTCTATATAGAGTGTAATGTAAAGTTTCTATTTGTTTTTTGCTGAAACCAGTGTCAAGTTTGGTGTCTGGATTGTTGTAGTACTCTGTTATTGATCAGCATTAAATTAATGACATAATATGTGAATGTTTATTTAATGATTAATTGATTAAATAATGGAATAAGTAACTAACTATGTAAATAAATTAACAATGGTGATGGCAGAGTCTTGTCTTCACTTAAGAATACAGTAAGATATGATAGGACTTATTTAAAAATTGAAATAGAAAATTATAAAGCAAACATCAGTTTTATTGGCTCTAGATTTTCTGGTTCGTTTACATCATTGATTAAAGTTGTATCTTTTAAAATGACCATTGGTTTTTCAGCATTGATTTCCTACTAGTGAATATGAAATAACAGCAGAAAATATGAAAGGAAATGTCTCTAAGTATAGGAAATATAATTTTTATTGAAAAGTAAGATGTCAAAGATGAAGAAAATGGTGATAATGTATATAATTAATACATACACAGATGTGTATGTATTAATTATTTATATATTCTATACTCCTTAAATCCACATGTTGTCCTGGAAAAACATATCAGAACCATATTAGTATTTCCATACACCACCTTAATTTTATCATTTCCCTTTAGGAATTTATTCAATAAAACATTCATTTAACAAATATGTATTGAGTCTATCCTATGGAGAAGGTGTTTTAAATCCTACTTGCTTATCACTTAACAAAGATACAGATCTTAGACATAATGGAACTTATGTTCTTCAAAGAGTTACATACAACAAAGAGAAAATATACTAAGTAAATATCACAGTTCAGTGGAAGCTGATAAGAGATAACAGGAAAGAAAAAGGGAACCAACTTATGGGGGGTCAGGAACATGAAAAGGTAGTACCAACAATGATTTTAAATAGGTTGTCAGAGCAGGATTTATTAAGCAGATAGGATGTGGGTATAGGCATAAAGAAAGTGCAGTGTTAGCCTTGCAGATAGGACTGATAAATTGCAATATATGTAAGATCACCTGAAGACTGAAGTGCCTAAGGCAGAGGAACCAGTAAAGAGAAAATTATGATTATACATTTTAATGGGCACAAGGTAGTGCATTATTCAGAAATATTTTGTATTAGAGATACATAATGGGGTATAGCTTAAGATATTTAATTAATAGTTTGGAATTCAAGTAGAGCTGTTTTTGGAAAAATCGGGAACAGCTTATTTTCTTTTACGCATCCAAGCACCCTGTTTGAGGCATCCCTTCACCTTCTGGGATAGATTTTTGTTTTGTTTTATTTTGGTTTTTGCCAGGTAAATATTTTCCTGCCTTTCCTTTTGGCTAAAGTTCAGATCTGTGATCAAGGCTCTACTGATTAGATCTATTTATACAAATTTTTAAAAAGGTTGAAATAAGTAAATAAATATAAAAAGCTAGTAAGTGAGGAACCAAGATGGTACAGACTCTTGTGTTTTGGGGGGATAGCCAAGTGCCCATTACATGTTTTTAGAGACAGAAACATAAGCAATTAATGTCAGTGGAACAACAGTCACTTTCTATATCTGGTGGTGTTTTTATAAGGAGCCTTTATGCAGCACAATAGGAGAGTTGCTCCTGGTTTATACCCTCAAAGCCAAACTGAACAGCACTCCCAAACTATATTTAACAAAAGATTCTTTAAAGTGATGACAAACCACAGAAATGTTAAAAATTTATGGGGCACCCATGGGCATTGATAAAATTATTTTGGATGGACTCAGAACTTAAATTTATTAAATACTTGGACTTACATAGTTTTCACTAAATGAACATTTAATTATAATCTATATCATGAGACTTAAAAAAGAAAATTATACTTATCAAGTTTCCTTCTTACAAGCAACAAATGCAATGCTGACCTGTCCATCAGAAGGATAAGAATATTATATTCAGAAAATTAGTAAAATAAATGAAAATATCAATCTCATCTTTCTAGATTATGAGAATGTTTCTATTGAAACATCTTCTGACTCAAATTAGTTGTATGAAATCTTATAGGATTAGCATGAGAGAATATTTAGTACTTTATCACATTTTTGAAACAGAGAGAGGAAGAAAATATAGTTCCTAGCTTTTAAGTACTAACTTAATATTATTATTAAAATATAATATGAATTATTAAAATATTATTATATAATATTTTGCTATTATTACCTAATATATGAATTAGTTCCATAACCAGGTTTGCCAATCAAGTTATTATAACTAAAAACATTTAATGTTCAATTAAAAGAGCACAAAATACACTTAGAAACAAAATAGTTTATATATGATTATGAACAAACCTAAGTAAATAATAAAAGATTGACAGTATTGAACAGAGACAAATGCATAGAAAACATAATATTAGTGTGATTATTTTTCAGTTCTGTGATCAAGTCCTGTGCCTCACATATGCTAGGCAAGTTTTCTACCACAGAGATACATCTCCAACCCAGTGCCACATTTATAAAAGAACCAGATTATGCATCCCTCAGGTAGTCACACATGATGGTGTACATTGATGAGTCTCTAACAATATATTGTATACTGAAAAAACATAACAATTTTTGTGTTTACTAATATAGTTTTAAAATTTGACCCATCATGGACAAATACATATGTAGGAGGAAAGTAAGTTAATAGTAGGAAAAATTCCTATGTGGGATGGAAAATTTAAACTGATATTACTGATCATATGAGTAACAAACTTAAAGAATGAATGATATTTAAAAAATAATTAGAGAAGATCTGATTTCTGGAATGGCATCACAAAACCTATAACCCTCTTGATGGGAAATGAGCAAAGCTTTAATTTTTTTTTTTAAAAAAGAACTCTATTAAAGTATTTGGAAATTGTCCCATAGTAAACAGAGAAACTCTATTCAAGAAAATCTTCAAATTGTAATACCATCAGTGAATCTGGGTACTGCCCCCACTCAGCCATGACTAACTTTCTCCTTACCTTCTCTTTAATTCTCCTCCTCCTACCTCAACATTTTTATACAGCCTCCAATCCGGGTAGAATGGAGCAAGGAAACAAGCCTTCCTCTCCCCTCAGTTACTAGTCAAGTGACATGCTATCTTACCAGGAGGGACAGCTTGCCAACATTTCTCCCCCTCTCGGTTCCAAGTTTCAGAGGCTAAATCTCTAGCATTTGAAGTCCAGGAATCGAAGGCTTCTTTCCTCCATTCAGCCCCCACAGTGGAGGTTTCACCCTAGTGTTAGCAGGCTGACTATTAAAAATGATCACCTCTCCTCCAGCTGGCTCATAGGTTGGAAAATCTTCAAATGCTTTTCCCAGGTAGAGAGGCAAATCATAAAAACAGAGCACTTGGAAGCTCTTCCTAAAGAACTGACTTAATTTGAAACTAACAGTGGGGAAGTTCAAGCTGAAAGTTGCTCAAAAACAAAGATTTTGGTAATAAGCAATTAAGAGCAATAAGGTAAAATGTAGGCCAGTAACTTTATCAGAGTACCAAGTAATGAGGCAGCTAATAAGACAGCCACTGTAGTCAAAACAAACCTCAAACACACCTCACACACTAGCTCTGTAAATGGGGCTTGGATTTAATTGGATCAGACTGTGGGACCAATTTATACTTCAGGGCATCATTGAAAACAGTAGACAATCAACCCGTAATGAGTGAAGACTAATAGCTTGGTGTGATACCAGCAGAGGCAGACAGGTTGACAGAGCAGGAAGAGAGTCAAATAAAATCCTGCTAAAAAACATTGTCATTCCAATGTGATCCATAGCATCTGCTTTTACACATTGACCCTGCTATTGTTTTGTAGAACTGCATGAATTAAAAACAATAACAAAGACTATTCTCTCCAAACCTTGTTTGAATAGCATTTTCATGTTATAGATTGAATTATGTTCCCCTAAATTCATAGGTTGAATCTCTGACTTTCATTGTGGGTATCTTTGGGGATATGTCTTTTGAGGACCTAGGGAGCTAGTTAAGTCTCATAAGATTAAATGAAGTCTTAAGGTCCTAATCCAATAGGACTTGTATCCTTATACAAAAAGGAAGAGGCAGTAGGAGAGTTTTCTCTTAGAAACAAGGTGAAGGCACCACAAGAAGATGGCTGTTTATAAACCAAGAAGATGTGCTTTCCCAGGAATTGACCAGCTGATACTTTGATCTCAGATGACTGGCTTCCGGGACTGTGAGAAAATAAATTCCTGTTTCTTAAGCCTACCAAATCTGTAGTATTTTGTTACAGCAGTCCTAAATGACTAATATTTTTTTTCCTCTCACTTTGGCAACGAATTGTTAATAGTACCTTAAATTTCATAAGTTTAAAAATTTTGTCTACTTGTTTAATATAGAATATCAAAAAATATGATGTTTAATAGGAAGGGCAGCAGAATACAACAGACAGTTGTTTGGCAGTATTTATAAACTTGGCTGTATAATCAATGTGATTCTGCAATTTGTACACAGGGGGAATAATAAGAATTCATACCCCATTTGAAACAAATGTATGATAAATGATATGTCGAGATCAATGTAATGTTTTGAGCAACCAATAAATTTCTGATGCTTAAAAAATTACGATTTTTAAAAGAAAACAGGTACATATCAGTATTATTATGTGCTATCTTCTCAATTAATACTTCAGATCAAACACCCAGTTTCCTAATTCTCCTTTCAACTCATTTAGGTCAGCCTTCTGTTTATGTCATGCATGAGTTTCTAATTCCACCTGTTGTTTTTTTTTTTTTTATAATTTCTCCAAATTATTTTGTGTTTGAAGCATTCATAGTCATATTCTTTCATTTTTTGTCACAATGATGGTACCTTCATATATTACTTTCAACCTACTAAATATAATTGTTACATATTACATATGTTTATTTATAATGGGGTTGGGAGGGGGAGCATAGGAGGGTTAGATAAACTCTAGATAGAGCAAAGGGGTGGGAGGTGAAGGGAAGGGGCATGGGGGGGTAGCAAAGATGGTGGAATGAGATGGACATCATTACACTAAATACATGTGTGAAGACACGAATGGTGTGAATATACTATGTACACAACTAGAGATATGAAAAATGGTGCTCTGTATGTGTAATCTGAATTGTAATGTATTCTTCTTTCATATGTAACAAATTAGAATAAAAAATTTGAAAATATGTTTATTCTAGTAAATATTATATTTGGGAGTTTGATTGTGTGATCCTAATATTTGTGTATTTATTTGAGCTAATATTCTTTGGAGTTATCTGTGCAAAATTCTTTGAATGTTTCTTCAGAGAGGTTTTTTAGTTCTCTCTGCCATGTACCATCTGCACTGATAACACATGGCCATCCTAAACTATATATTTGTCTTTGATTTCTTTGGCCAAAATAAGTAATTTGAATTGTTGACTGAACTCAGTCCACATTTGATCAAACTTTTAGTTAGGAATTATAAACTGAGACTTTTTTTTTCTTTTTAATCAAAAGAGGAATAAACAAGTGATAGCCTTCTTTCTTTTTTGAAGTCAAATATCCCCCCTCTAAGTTTGTCACATTTTAGAGGTCCTGGTTTTCTGTGAAAATCTTCAATGTATTACAAATATTTGATATGCTTAAAACTCATCCTCCAAGCCAAAAGGAATGGAGAGATTCTTGAAAAGCAAATGGTGGTTTTAACACTTCTTACTCTGGATGTGTGCTTTTTTCCGGACTCTTTTCCTTAGTGATCCTTCACCATGTGGGAAGTCTAAGCATTTAAGAATAGTTTTGAAAATACATTTTATCCATAATTCTTAGTAATCAGAACAAAGAGAAATTCCTTAAACTTCTGTCATCTAGAGTGCTCCAATGGCATGCCAGGGGTCTTTTTAGGTGTGTGAAATTACTCTTATGTTAAAGCTGGTCTACCTTGTTCCATATATGTATAACTTTATTTATTTAACAAAAACTTGTGGTTGTTTAATTATTCCTGTTAAAGTTAATATTGTTGAACCTATTTAAGTAGATGGTAAAGATATTTTTTTCTTAGCTGAAAGTGTTGAAACAATATGTGTTTTTACTCATTATATGACTAGAGTAGACCATGAACGTATCCAATCTCTTAGATCCAAATTCAAATGTATCACACCAATGGTCCCAGGTTGACAACCATTCCAAGATGGAGCTGAAATAAATCTTGTATTCTGGAGTTGTTGTTTTTTTGGGCAGAATATTTTTTAAACATTGCCTTTCTAAGGCTATTGAAATTTACATCATAATTTAATTGACAGTGAATTTTCTTAAGAATTTTAAAAAATCATTTGGAATACTGTTATTATCTAGTAAATATATAGCATTAAGAACCTATGTATTGGGCTGGGGTTGTGGCTCAGTGGTAGAGTGCTTGCCTCAAACATGTGAGGTACTGCGTTTGATCTTCAGCACCATATAAAAGCAAAAATAAATAAATAAATAAAGATATTGTGGCCATCTACAACTTAAAAAAAAGGAAAAGAATCTATATAGTGAAATCATAAATTTACATTTTAGTTCCACCTTTAGTCATCTCTGAAACAGGAAATTATCAAAAATGTTTTGAAAATTCTTGGACCACAAAAATACCTGCTCAACATCATTACAGAAGATATACAAAACAGGAAACTCCCATTAAGAGTGATCTAGAGTTAATGAAATGCTGATTTATAGGAAGGGAAATGGAAGAGGCATCCAGCAATTCAGTCTTCAAGGGAAAATGGAACTGGATCACTTCATAAATTATAGAGTATTCAGAACACAAGCTATGGAAGTGAATCAGCTATAGTCTGTACTGAGTTATTGCTCAGGAGGACATGATTAATCTGAAATAACAAAGTAAATAGGACCTAGATGGAAACAACAATGCACTTGAACTGCCAATATCTGAGCTTGTGCTGAACTAGAGTTGCAAGGGTCAGGGAGACGTCATCTAAACCCATCAGAAAGAGAGGAATGAGGGAAAGATATAATAAAAGTGGAGAAGATGGAAACCAAAAGTTCTCTCTAAAATATTTTCTTATAATTCCAAAATAGTGCGAGTATTTAAAAAAAAAAAAAACCTACAATTTTAAAAAGCCCATTCATTCAACAAACAGGATTTTGTTATTTTAGATCTTCACATATTTAAGAAATCTATTGTAAATGGAAAACTGAGTTTAGAAAACAAATAGAATATAGTTAGGGATGAGGTAAGATTATTATCCATAAAACAAATAATATGCTACAAGTAAAAAGAGGAAAAAATGATGAACATGTAGAGAATAATATAACCAGTTACAAATGACAGAAAATAATATAACCGGTTACAAATGACATTAAAATAAGGGGAAAAAATAAAGATGAGATAAATTTTGGATTTTCCACAGAGAAAAAAATTATTTCAAGACATTCTTGGAATTCATCCATAATTTAGCACATAGATATATGAAGCTTGACAAGCTACATAAATTCAAAACATTGAATTTAATATATAAAGAAAATGTATTAACTTACAGAAACAAAGTTTAAAAATTAGGAAGCATGGTAGAGACAAAAATCTTTCAAAATGATAGGACTTTCCTAAAACAAGCAACAAAAAGAATCGTCATACAAGGGGTTAATTTAAAGTGGCAAAAAGAAAAAGTAAAACTGTCCAAAATACTTTGTGAAAATACAGAGTGAAACCATGGGATGATCAACTACACAAATAATTAAAATAACTAGCTTAAAAATTACAAATTATTCACAATGCAATGTTAATTATCTGAATAGTAACAGTATATCATTAGCTATAGTAATAGACTGAAAGCTTATGATATAATAAAAATTATATATTTGGTCTCAACTCCCAGTTCCTGACACAAGCTCCTTAAACCCTTGTAATTTCCTGAGTAATAGGGGAGATAGGGGCATTTTTTAAAAAAATAATATTTGATCTCTTTTGAAGACCCTTGAAATCTTCAATGGAATGAATTATCTTTTTTTGCTAATGAGATGACTGGATTACTGGATTACTCAAGAGTAAGGATTTTTCACCAGAAAGATTAAGGCATGATTCCATAATCATATAAATTTATGCCACTTTTTTTAGCCTCCAGGTAGAAAAGAAGGGCTGGAGATTGAGTTAAACACCAATGGCTAATGAAGCAATCACAGATACATAATGAAGCCTCCATCAAAACCCTAAAAAAATGGTTAGGAGGAGTTCCAGGTTGGTAGACACATCCACATGCCAGGAGAGTGGCTCATCCCAACTTCAAAGGAACAGAAGCTCTGCGGTAAGGATACTTCTGGACTTCCTCTATGTAGCTCTTGATCTTGCTGTTTGCCTATATCCTTTATAATTTTCCTTCACAATTTTTAAATAATAAAACAGTAAGTATAAAGAAAGTATTTCCCTGTTTTCTGTAAGCTATTATAGAAAGTCATGGAATCTGAGGAGGGGGTCATGGAAACCCCATTTTTAACCAACTGGGATAAACTCTAAGTAACCTAGGAACCCACCACTTGCAATTGACATCTAAAGTAAGGACAATCTCACAGGACTGAGTCCTTAACTTTGTGAGTCTATATTAAAGAAATAAAGCTATAAATATAAAGCCAATGTTAGCTAATTATGCCAAGTAAGATAGTGCCGCAGTCTGGCTGGGCACAAAATCACGAGCCACTCAAGCAGGAACAAACTTTATTTTTGAAACTGCTGCCAATGCCCCCTATGCTCCTGGGAAGATTGCCGACCTACCCACGCAGCGTTTTCCCAGACCCCAACAGGAAGTCCCTCCTCCGGAATTCCCTCCTACTGCACTTCCCCAACCAATGGGAACTCTCCAGGAGTCCCATATATCCATATGAATGCAGATCTTAACATAATCATATCATCTCAATGGCTTGCTGGCCTCACCTTTCAACCAAAAATGCCATGCATCATATTACTTGGCTGTGGCTCTTAGCAAGATAGAGATATAAATAAAAGTAATTAAAGTTCTGATTATATCTTATTGTATGATACAAATACTGAGGAATTTTAGACTTAATTAAAACGAAGAAAGAGTACATATTAGCTCAAGTGAACCTGGTATCATAAATTTAATTCCACAAATATAAATATAAAATTTAAAACATTAAGATAAAGAGAAAAATTAAATATCATATAAAAGAACTACTTCATTAAGAAGATATAAAGTGCTGGGGATGTAGCTCAAGTGGTAGCACACTCACCTGGCATGCGTGGGGCACTGAGTTCGATCCTCAGCACCACATAAAAATAAAATAATGATGTTGAGTCCACCAAAAACTAAAAAATAAATATTAAAAAATTTTCTCTCTCTCTTTAAAAAAAAAAAGATATAAAAATCATGAAGTCTGGATAAAAACAATGCATTAAGCAAAAACTAAGAAGATTATAAGAAATTAGAAATTCCATAACCATAATGGCATATTTTAATGTATTCTTTACAAAAATGAACAGCAAAAATGTACTAAGAATATAAAATAATTCAATGTTGTAATAAAAATTTAAGTCAACAGTGAGAAATTTAAGGCATCAAATTCATTCATTTTAAAAGAAAAAACACCTAAAAGAAAGGAAAAACAATGAATGAAAATATACCAAATTGTTGAATAAAGATGAAATACAATAAAAACATAGAAAAAAAATTAGATGCTATCTATGGAACAAACAAAAAGTCAGTCATGAAAAGAATAGAAATGGTCATTTAAGTAAAAAGCAGTGTTCTGAAAACAATGGTGGGAAAGATTCCACTGTAGATCAAGGAAAAGTAGGCACATGTGCCATTGTCAGAACTGTGGAATTGGCCATGGAAATGTCAGAGTAAGAAATTAGACATCTTAAATCTAAAGAAAAAATATAAACTCACATGTTTTTCTAAACTGTTCATAAGGAGTTAAAATGGGTAATTTTCAGGAGAGTGGTAAATTATTAAATTGGCCCAGACAGAAGTAGAAAACCTAATAAGAACTATATTTATTAAATAAGTTAATTCACAAAGACTTCACTTAAATGATTTCTTGATGATATTAAGTTTAATTCAAGAAAATTGATTATTTTCTTCCCAATTTACTTTAGGGAGGCTAACATACATTTACTTAAAAAAATTCAAGGATCAAGATCTATCAGATAAATAATTTGGATAAAATTCATGTACCATGAAATTCACCAATTTAAAATATACAATTCAGTGAGTTTAGTATATTCACAAAATTATGTAAAAACAACTACAAACTCCAGAATATTTTCATCAACCCTGAGAAATTCGGTACTCATTAGCAGGTGTTTCATATATATTCTGCATATAAAACTCTAACAGATAAATGATTTGCATTTTTTCCAACTTCATAATTGTGTTTTGACTTTCTTGGAGATGCCCTTTGAATTCACATCAATTTTTTAATTTGAATGAAGTCCAATTTATTGATCTTTCTTTTACTTTTTCATGCTTTTTTTTTTCAATGGTATTATCTATAATAAAATTAAAGTCTCTTGGCATGATCTCTCTGTCTAAGGTGTTATGCCCGGCACCAATTCAGAAATCTTCACCAGCAAGAAAGTTCCCTTCATATGCAGCTATCAGACTTTGGATTGCCAGCCTCAGAACCATAAGAAATAAATCTTTATTTTAAAAAAAATTTCCAGTCTCTGGTATTATAAAAACAGAAAAGGAACCAAGACTTTAGGAATGCCTCAATTTATACCTCAATTTTGAAAGATAGTTTTATTGGACATAGAATTATTGCTTGATGGTTTTAATTCAGAACTTTGAATACGTCATTCTACTGCCTCCCCACATCCATAATTTCTAACATGAAATTCACTGTTGACCATACTGTGGCTCCCTTGTACATCATTATGTTTTTCTCTTTTGCTGTTTTCTACACTCTTTGCCTTGGGCCTCTACAGTTTTATTATGATTTAGTTTTCTGTGGGTCCTCCTTGAGTTTTTTTACTTGGAATTCATTGAACTTCTTGGATTTACAGATTTGTGTCTTTAATAAACACCAGGATATTTTCAGCTGTTATTTTGTCTTCACCCACTTGTTTTCAAGAATGTGTACATGACGTCTTGAAAATGTCTCATAAATCCCTTCAGCTCTATCCACTTTTCTTCCATTTCGCTTTCCTCTTCAGATTCAATAACTTGAATTGTCATGTCTACAATTTTGCTATTTTTTTCTTCTTATTGTTCAAATCTGCTGGTGAACAACTTTAGTGAATTTTTTGTAAAAGGCATTGCTTCAGAATTTCTATTTTGCTCTTTTAAAATTATTTCTCATTTGATATTTTCATTTTTATTTATTGCTTTCCATATTTCTTTTAGTTCTTTGCCCAAGTTTCCTTTAGCTTTTTAATATTATTTAAAACTATTTTTTAAAGACTTTGACTACAAAGTCTGATGTCTGTACTTCATCAGGAATGGTATTTGTCAATTCATTTTTTTACTTTGGCCTCATGTTCCTGTTTCTTAGTATGTCTTGTGATTTTATTGTTGTTGTTGACAAATGGAAACATGAATATTTTAATATGGCAATTCTATATCACATTCTACCCCTTCCCCATGATTTACTGTTTTTTTTTGTTGTTGTTGTTGTTGTTGTTTGTTTGTTTGCATTTTTTAAATTATTGGAGCCTACATTCATCCACTTATTTAAAAATGGCTTTCCCAAACTATTTATTTTAAAATTTGTGTTTCTTTTTAGGTGTGGATATTGAAATTTGTTTAGTGTTTAGACAGTGATTTCTTTCAACTCCAAAGGCCATAAGAGAGAGAGAGAGAAAGAGAGAGACTGAGACTTCTACTAGTCTTCATGGATTCCCTCAGTGTCAGGACACTCATTCAATACTTTTCCAGACTTACTATGAGTCTGCCATGAACCTAGGAGAAAGCTGAGGGTCGTCTTAAGTTTTCATTTAGCATGCTTCTTGCCATTGGCACACAGATGCCATTTTAAATCTCCACAGATATGGATGCTTCTGAATATCCTAATTATCAAAAGATCTTTCAGCATTTCCTCTGGGGTCCTCAGACATCCGTGGTAATTTTCACCCCAATCTTTTGCCTGACGTGTCTATGGAATTTTAATTTGTCTCTGAGAGTTTTCAAACAATGCCCTTTCATTTTCTAGCCTGAGTCCTGAGTAAGGCAGAATGGAGTCAAACCTTATAAATACTACACACATATTTATCTTATAATAACTTCCCATTGCCTCTGTCATTGCTATACTGCCAGCAAATAAAATAATATGATAAAACTAATATTTTATACACTAAAATGATGTATTTTCTCAGGCTTTCAAGCAGAAATCCATGAAGGAGGAAAGTAAATATGAAGAGAGAAAAGGGGGGAATGAACATATTTTCCTTTATTTAATTTTTTTAGGAAAAAAAATGAAGGCCGATTGATTTTCTGTCTGTTTATGAAATAAAAAGAAATGCTTTCTCAGCTAAAAGATTCACTAGCATGACATTGTGAATGTGAAAATTAAAAATCAAAGGCATTGCTATTGTTTTAGTCTGTTTTTTTTTTTTTCCCCCTGCTGCTGTGACTAAAGAACCTGACCAGCACAATTATAGAGGAGGAAAGGTTTATTTCAGGGCTCACAGTTTCAGAGGTTTTAGTGCATGGAAGTTCATCTCCATTTCACAAGGGCTTGATGTGAGGCTGAACATCATGGCACTAGAGTGTGGCAGAGGGAAGGAGCTCACATCACAGTGATCCTGAAGCAGAGAGTGAGTCTCCACTCCGGAGATACAAAATATATACCCCATAGCCACGCCCCCAAAGAACTACTTTCTCCAGCCACATCCACCTGCCTCCAGTCACTACTCAGTTAATCACATCAGGGTTTAATTCTCTGATTAGGTTAAGGCTATAACCCAATCATTTCTCCTCCAAACCTCCTTGCATTTTCTCACACATGAGCTTTTGGAGGACACCTCACATCCAAAACATAACAGCTATTGGTTTCAAGAGAAGATGTGAGGAACGAAGTCAAGAGAAATGTATGTTTCAGTTGATTTCCTACAGGCCCCCCACAACAACTGTCTAATGACAGTTTCTGTTCATTCATTCAATGATATGTCAACAATAGCAACAGTAAGTCCAAGCATGATTACTTTCCTAATCCCTCGCCAACATAAGAGCCACTGACTAGATGCATATAAATATATGCTGAATGTTTTTGTCTAGGAACTCTTCTACAACACACAGAGGATCATGCAAAAATTGTCTCTTTTTTGGCATAGAATGGAACCATCATGACCGATTCCATCCAAAGTGAAAGGGTCACTGAAAAAGACCTTGAGACAGGTACTTGGTGCCTTGTGTAAACTGCCGTCCACAGGACAAGTGAGCATTACAGTTTTAGGAAACATGAGGAAGTTTTTGATATTTGCCAGTTCAAGTCGCCTATTTCCTACTTACTGTGATGTTGAAAACTGAGAAGAATGTTTGTTTATTTTCCTGAGTCAGTTATACCAGAAAAGCTTTCATAGCATCAGTCCTAATCACATTGAGTGGTCTTACTCCTACACTAATTTAATCTCCATCTTTTTCTATGTTATTTATGGAATGTACAAAGCTCATACAGTGTTTTCATTTCCAAATGAAATGTGGACCAGAAAATGAAATGAGAGAGTGAATAATATTGGATTAATAAAATAAGGTTATGAAACAACAGCTTCCCTCATACTGGAAATCTTAAAGCCCTGGTGATTAGCTCTCAAAGAGGTTTTTGTTGATATTCTTCCCTAAGTGTAAATCTGGACTAGAAGGCAGTTAACATCTGATAGTGCCATTTAATGCAGCCCACTAGAGATATTTCTTGATTTTTGTACTTAAGATTTAGGCCCTTTTCCTGATTATAATTATCTGTACATATTGTATAAGCATTCAGTAAGATTACTTAAGCAAACATTTATTGAGTACACTTCAGGTTTCTATGTCACTATCACAAGTAACACCATGTCACTAACTCAATACCATTGATATGGTTACTCAGATCAATACAAAATGAGGGAATGTAGGGAAAAGGATGAATGCAATATGAGTATAAATGAGGTTTGTCAGGCAACTTGTTGAATTGTGCTATTCAATGGTTAAGGCAGAGACCTCATGATGAAGGAGAAGTTTGAGCTGTGTCAAGAGAAGATGTCAGATATAATTTAAGCACTTTTAGAAGAGTGATTGAGATAGTGGGTTCAAGTTGCCGTAGGGAAGTACTGTTGCATGATGTTAGCAACATGGTAATTTGAGAGATTCTGATCCTTATCACCAGCTAGTATGTCCATTAGTAAGAAGGGGAACATGAAAATATTTCTTCAGAACATTGGAGGAGCACAAATCTTTCTATATATGGTTCATATAACTTCCCTATGTGGAAAGCTTCTGTACACTTTTCTTAGCATACCTAGATTGTGGCTTGGGCTGGCAGACAGCAAGGTTGGGGGTGGAGATGTATATTTTGTTATGAAATGGTAAATGGCTTGGTGTGCCTATCGTTCCAGCTACTGGGAGGCTGAGGCAGGTTGGTTACTTGAGCCCAGGAGGTAGATACCAGCCTGAGGAATATAGTGAGTCCCTCTCTCAAAGAAGAAGGAGGAAGAGGAGGAGAAGGAAGAGTGAGAGTAAGTAGAGGAGAAACATTATATAGCATAAGGCACATAAGGCATACCAGTCTTATGCAAAATAAACCTCATCAATCATTATCTAATTCAAGAATTTCTTGAAGATTCATATGGGTTTGTGTGTAAAATAAATGACAGGTAAGTATGACTTTACAGATTTCACTTAAGTGAACAATATTTTAGTGATAAAGAGAAAAGTATATCTCTCATTAATAATATTTTTACCCATGTGCCTTGTTTTATTCATTTATTTTTAATTGGTATGAAAAAACACAAGTTCTTTCATGGTAAATGTCACTGTAATAATTGTTTTTAGTGATCTGAAACATAGGGAAAATACATATAAAATATACACTTTTTTCTAGAGCACAACAAGGTCTCATGAAGCAAAGAGTACTTTTGAATAAAGAACATTTACTTCTGATAGAAGATAGATCAGAAATATGATTTTAAGTGTTTTAAAATTATATATATATATATATATATATATATATATATATATATATATATATACATAGAGTATATTTTGACATACAAACATGGAGTATATTTATTCTAATTAGGATCTAGGATCCTAGCCTTGTATTGTACATGATGTGACTCACTGATCTGTTTATATACATACATAGGAAAGTTATGTCAGATTCATTCTAATGTCTTTCTTTTCCTTTTTTTTTTTTTTTTTTTTTTTTTTGATACCAGGGATTGAACCCAGGGGCACTTAATCACTCTATATCCCTAGTCCTTTTAAAATATTTTATTTAGAGATAGGATCTCACTGAGTTGCTTAGGACCTTGTTAAATTGCTGAGGCTTATTTTGAACTCACAATCCCCGTGGCTCAGCCTCCTGGGTGGGTGGGATTATAGACATGAACCACCATGTCTGGCTTCCCCTACCTTGTTGTGTTTTGGCATCCACATATGAGAGAGAACATTTGAACCTTAGTTTTTTGGGAGTGGCTTATTTTGCTTAGCATAATAGTCTTCAGATCCATCTATTTACTGGCAAAAGTCATAAGGTCATTCATTTTTATAGCTGAGTAATATCCCATTGTGTATACACACCACATTTTTTTTATCCATTCAGCCCTTATAGGGCACCTAGGTTGGCTCCATAGCTTAGCTATTGTGAATTGAGCTGCTATAAACATTGATGTGGCTGTGTCACTGTAGTATGCTGATTTTAAGTCCTTTGGATATAGACCAAGGAGTGGGATAGCTGGGTCAAATGGTGGTTTTATTCCAAGTGTTCTAAGGAATCTCCATCCTGCTTTTCATGGAGGTTGCACCAATTTGCAGGCCCACCAGCAATGTATGAATGAACATTTTCCCCCACATTCTTGCCAGCATTTATTGTTACTTGTATTCTTCATAATTGCCATTCTGACTGGAGTGAGATGAAATGTTTCAACAATCAAGTTAAACAAACAAAAAATTCACCTAATTTGGTAAAATAAGAGCAAAAACAGGAGAAAAATAAATTTAGTCTTTATACTGTTCTTCAGTAAAAATTAAAATTTTAAAAGAATAAATTGAGTTACAGAAATATATTTCAATTTTATACCATACTTATTACCCCACACCTACATTCCTCCATTATTAATATCTTGTATTTACATGCTACATGTGTCACAGTTAAAGAATAATTATTGATAAATTATTAATTAAAGTGCACATTTTAGTTTTCTTAGTGCAGTAGGCAGATTAATGACTCCCAAATCTGTTTCTTCAGTACATAACAAAATGCCACAGACTGGTGGCTTAAAGTTTAGAAATGCATCTTCTCATGGTTCTGAAGTGTAGACACCCATGAAAATCCTGCCAGCTGAGAACTGCCTCGTTAAAGAACTCACTTCTTGACTTGAGATGGCCACTTTGCTGATCCTCCCATGATCTTTCCTTGCTGTAAAAACATGAATATATATATATATATATATATATATATATATATAGAGAGAGAGAGAGAGAGAGAGAGAGAGAGAGAGAGCGCAAGAGTGATCTCTCTGTTGTAAGTTTAATTATAAGCATACTAATCTTCCAGGCATGGTGGCACATAACTATATTGCCAGTGACTCAGAAAGCTGAGGCATGAAAATTGCAAGTTAGAGACTAACCAAGCAACATGGCGAGGCCCTAAGCAATAAAAGGCAGTGTTCTCAAATATGCATTTGAGTACAAGAACCTATCTCAAAATTTAAAATAAATAAATAAATTAATAAACTATCTAAATAAAAGAAACGGCAGGAGATGTAGCTCAGTGGTAAAGTACTCCTGGGTTTAATCCCTAGTACTTGTCCCCCTAAAAATCATACTAATCTCATTGGATCACATACCCATCTTTATGACCTCACATAGATTTAGGTGCTTCCCCAGAGTTCCCATCTTCAAACAACACTAGAAATTGGGGTTTTCAACGTACAAATTTTATTTTGATGGGGCAAAACATTCAGTACATAACAGCCCCCAAAGAATTCTACACATTAATATCTTGAACTTGTAAATATGCTACCTTATTTGGCAAAGGGAATTCAGATTATAGAAGGAACTGAGATTGTTAACTGGCTGACCTTAAAATACAGAGGTTCCTCTGAATTCTCAGTGAAAGCAAAGTAATCATGCGGTCTCTTAAACGTGTAGAAATTGGTGATGCAGTGTGAGAACTCAATCCACTATTGCTGGCTTTGAAAATAAAAAGAGGCTCACAAATCATGGGGAGTTGGCCATCTCTAAAATCTAGAAAGGGCAAGGAAAGGGATTTTGCCTTGGCACCTCCACAAAAGAATCCAGCCCTGCTACCATTTTTATTTTAGCTTGGCGAGACTCAGTTTGGACGTTTGAACTATAGAATTATAAGAAAATAAATGTGTATTATTTTAAGATGTAAAAATAATTTACTACAGCAGCCATAGAAAATTCACATACTTAATTTTTAACTCTAAAGGTATTTTTTTATGTTTAAGAAGATATTATATTTAGTAGGCACACTCCTAGCCTTCATTCTTTTGGTATTTTTTCACAAAGTCAAGACTTATTCCCCATTTTCCTTCTAGGCCTTCTTCCTGGTATTTATCTTGCATGTGTAATCCAGTCTTGGTGTCTGCTCTGTGGAGGACAAGAACTAACCCAGTTACCCACCTCACACTACACCATCCTCCCACTACTGTGAGACAGTAGAGCCAATGGCTAACAGATGGCAGTACTATCTTAGAGTGGTGCACTTGTTGCTCTAGATTCAAGCTGAGACCACATACTTATTCCATTTTCACACTGTCAAATCATCTTCATTCTCTTCCTTAGGAGAGCACTCTCCCATAAGGTGCACATACTTAAAACCCTGTCTTTGGTGGCACATCTAAGGAATCTTACTTAAGGCTAGCTGCGGCTTCCTTTAAGCAGATAACATGCTCTCTGTTTTTAAAAATTATATACTCCTATAGAAGAAAAAAAAAAGGTCAGATTATGTTAAGATACAAAATGATGAATCTTGAGCCCATTTGCTTGGTATATAATGTACTTCTTGGTGGCAGTCTTTTAGAAAGTTCAGTTTGCTAAATTTGGTAATTCTAAACTTTAGAATTACCCACAGTTGGGTAAGGGACATTTTTAACTTGAAAAGGAGTGAATGACAATGATTGGGCTATTAAATTTATTAATCCAATTCTCAGTAGTGGTCCTACATAGGTGCAGAGTTAGTGCAGAACTTGACATAACCCAGAGGAAAAATGAGCATACCAAATCTAAAAACAGTATAACGGGAACTGTCTGGAAAAAGAAGGATAAATACCACAATAGAAAGATTATGATCAAGAAAAACATCACCAAGATAGTGAACTAGGATACTTAACTCATAGAGAGGCATACAAAATAACTACAGGTTGAGTTACTGGTTTCCAGAGCTCTTATTAAGTTTCTTTATTTTATTTAAAGATCTACAGCAATTGTGCTAATGTCTAAATTCTTTAAAAAGTAAACAAACAAAAAACACATGTGCATTCAAAATGGTAGAAAATTTTGTGGTATTTTTATCACCCTATCTGGCATGGAGCTGCTATGGATTTGAAGAGGTCTAATCCCAAGTTCCCTTCCTTTTGTCAGAAATGGCAGAGTAGAACTTATACACAGCATTCTACCTTGGGTCTATAGACTGCCCAAGGGTCTGATTTTTGTCTTCCCTCATTTGGAGCTCAGATGGGAAATGGTAGCATACTTTGGACCTCAGGTTGGCAAAAGCTCTTGAAAGCCCAGGGAGACACTATCCACAAAAACTGTAGGGAACTGCAGACCTGTATGTACCTGGAGAAAAGAGCTCATAAGCAGAATAAAATAAAACACTGAAAACCCTGAGTAGAACCTGGGTGAGACTCTGAGAAATTAAGACATTAAAAATAGCTATGTGTATAAGAACATTAAAAAAACAAATAATGAACAACATAAAAGCCCACACAGGCCCAAATTGAATACATGACCAAAAACAGTGGGTAGGCCAAAGCCTTTGTTCTGGACTGATATCAAGGCTCAGAGGCCCAGTATGTATTGAAGTTTTCCACTTCGGTCTGCAAACAGTGGAAAGATGCTTGCTTTTTCAAAAGCCTGAATTTCAACAAAAGATCACAAGATATACAAAGAAATGGGGAAACACAGTCCATTCTTGGTAATGAAATAAACATCC
Source organism: Marmota monax (assembly GCF_021218885.2). NCBI lineage: Eukaryota > Metazoa > Chordata > Mammalia > Rodentia > Sciuridae > Marmota > Marmota monax. Next base: position 8,392,364 of record NW_026692132.1, read on the forward strand.
TGAAACTGTCCCTGAAGAAACAAAGTATCAGATTTTCTAGATAACAACTTTTAAAGCAGCTATCTTTCACTCCATTAATACAGCAATTAAACAAGAAACAGAAACTAGTTCTTGTTGGTAAGAAAGTGGAGAATGTGTCCTGCTAATGAGAATGCAAAATAATGAAACTGAGATGGAGCAAAAGGACAGTGGATGTAGATAATGAATGATTGAGTCAGGAAGATGGGAGCTGATTAAAAAGGAAATAAAATGCTAATACCTCCGGAGCATTTCCCCTTCCTCAAATGTTGCCAAGGTCACCTGCCTCCAAGGAATTGATCCTCCCAGCAAGAAGCTGATAATGTGGACCCCATGAAGGGCTCTCCTTCTGCCCTTTTGTTCACCACTTAGACAGGATTGGAGGGGACATGAGAAAAAAGGAAACCTAAAATCTACAAAAGGGGCAAGATACTGCTACTCCTTCTCACACCAGCTCTGGACCCCTCCTCAGGAGGATTCATATTCTCTCTCTCTCTCTCTCTCTCTCTCTCTCTCTCTCTCTCTCTCTCTCTCTCTTATCTTTAAATAAAACTTTTTTTTTTTGCTCTTGCTTTGGTGTTTCTTGGGCATTCAGTCTTGAACATCAGGGTAATAGGGACCCAATCTTGATTTTCAAGACAGGTGTTAAAACCATTATGAAAAACAGCATAACAGCTCGTTCAAAAATTAAGAATAGAATTACCATATAATCGAGAGCTTCCACTTCTGGATATATGCACAAAAGAAATGAAAGAGAATCTTATGATTTTTATGTATCCATGTGGATACATATTATTCATAATAGCCAAGAGGTGGAATCTACCAAGTATCCATTGACAAATAAACTAAGTAAAATATAAACAATATTCTTCAGTCTAAACAAGAGAAGATATTCTGACATATTTTAACATGGAACACATTATGTTAACTGAAATAAGGCAGTGAAAAGAGAGAAACACTATATAGCTACTCATATAAGAAAGCTAGAGTAGCAAAATTCACAAAAACTGCAGAATGTTAGTAGCCAGGGATTGGGATGAAGGAGTAATGGGGAATTAATATTTGATTGGTACAGAACTTTTTTTTTTTTGAGGAAGATAGAAATACTATGTTAGGTGTATCTTATCAGAATTTAAAAAAATTGGAAAGTTATAGTAGTCTAATGCAACATACAGTGAGCAGAACTGAAGGAAATAAACGATGTTTTAGGGAAAGAAATTGCAGAAGAAAAAAGAAATAGCACACTGAAAAAGACTGCCAAATAAAGGAAAAGAGAAATTCAGGCATAATTTGAGAGTCAGTAATTCTTAAATGCTGTTAGAATATGCAAACATCTAGAGGAGAAGAAAGGAAGACAACAGATACCACTGCCCAGAAAATTAACCAGGCTGACTAGTAAAAGATCACCTACAATCTCTAAGCATAAGAAGGGAGTGACACAGAGAGTCAAGTTTACAGTAGCTTAGTGTGATATAGTATGCAAATTTAGTGATATTTTAGAATTCAGTTAATCAATATATCCATTGATATGTACTAAGTTTTATTTTGCATGGCCAGAAGTCCTGGTATTAGATATCATCAAGCTACCTAAGAGGAATTTAGTGTCAACCACTGAGTCACAACGTGTCAAAAGCCTCCCCTCCTGTTACTCTTGCAACAAACCAAAACCAAAAGAAAAACTTTATCATGTGTCTTTAGCTTAATAGTTATATTTTAGAAGTATTTCTCAATGGTCAAAACTCTTTTGACTGCTTCTTCTGAATCTATATCTAATTAATAAAAATTAATTATTAATCACCAAAGATTAAGATTTACAATCCCATTCCTGTTAGGCAAATAGTGAAGTCCATTTAAAATATAGGCAAAACTAAAGATTTATTATAAATTAATTCTTCTATGATATGGAAGCTTCATATTTAGCTTATGTTCACATTATAATATCTGATCATAAATTAAAAAGAGATGAAGACATCTTTTTGAGGCAAAAACAGTTTTAAAAGTTTTCCTTGAATATAAAATCTACTGATTATATTCATTTGAATTAATGGTAGATATAATGATATTTACATTTTAATTGTTAAATTTTCAGTACAACTAATGTTGATTATTCTCTTTAGATGGGATTACGCCAGGCACTATGGGAGAAATAAAGATAAATAAGGTGTAATTCTTCTAATAAAAGGACATGAAATATACTGAGGTATTCAGATATTCGGGTTCTTGAAGCATTATGATAGGGTGAAAGAAAATAGTGATTGATGACAGGGAAGATAGAAATTAATTTTAATAGTATATAAAGTCCCCTTTTGTCCTTGGATAAGTTCAATCTTTCTAATTTATTTCTATTCTTTTAATATCCTGTAACTTATCTGAGATACATAGCTGTATATCATGTAGGGAGTGTAGTGCTGATCTTTGTTGTTGGTCTACTCACTGGATACTCAACAGAAATAGATATGTGTATATATATATGTATGTATGAATTTATGTATGGATTCTTAACATGATTGGTCTGATGATAAAAAAAGAATGAAGGTATGAAGGTAAATAATATTTGATACATACATATTTATATCAAAATATCAAAACCATAATCATATTTATAGTATTGATTTCTGTAGTTGGTCACATGATACTAGTTTCTTTTTTTTTAGGGATTGGGGATTGAACTCAGGGGCACTTGACCACTGAGCCACATCCCCAGTCCTATTTTGTATTGTTTTATTTAGAGATAGAGTCTCTCTGAGTAACTTCTTAGTGCCTCATGATTGCTGAGGCTAGCTTTGAACTCACAATTCTCCAGCCTCAGCCTCCCAAGCTGTTGAGATTATAGGTATGCACCACTGTGCCTAGTAGTAGCCTTTATAATCATCTTTCCTGCAACACATTTCATATCCCCTTACACTATGTAGGCCCCTTGGTTGTGATTCTTTATCTGGTAAGGTGACCCAACCCTTTATTTCTGAAGGTCTGAAACCATTAACAATCATGCCTGAATTGTTTAGGTATATTACATTTTGCGTTATTTAGATTTTCATTGATCTTAATCACAGAAAATGAGATAAATAGGAACATGTTAAAAGATCTCCTATATTGCAACATATTTTTTCTTATTCACATTGTATAATATAAACTCAATTTCAATTTAAAAAGATCAATATCCTTTCTTAGTTTGATGGCTTAAAGGCCTGAGGAGCTCAAAGTTGTTGGATGACAGTATCAACTTCCAGAAGAAGCAAAATTTTTGCTTATGGATGAATAGCAGCAATATGAAACAAAATATCACTCAATATTCCACATTTTGATTATCAGATTTTGGAATCTTGGCATATATCTGATCCTGAAGGATGTAGCCACATCCTTGAATCATGGTGTCTGTCACGTTATCTGTCATTATACCTGAGTCTTCAAATGGCTGTGTCATAGTTCTGTAGGTCTGTGGTGCCGTGCTTCAAGATGATCAGAGTCATGACAAGACCAGCAAATTCTCTGACCATGGTCCAACTTCATTCGCTGTGAAACATGATCAACAGTAATGCTGTGTATAATACAATGCCAGTGAATAAAGAATTTTGGAATTTCCAAGGTATTCATTTTTACAGAAGCACTGAAGTTCAGTAATCCAAATATATATCCAGAATAGAGGTCTTTTCTTGTAAGAATAAAGTGCTCTTCCTTTCTGATGGAAATAGGCTACATAATCATCTTGCTATGAGGCAACTAACTGGCTGTCCCACCTTGGGAGTGGTGCCATTATGGCAGTTCAGTGTTTATCTATGCTATTATCATATTGGGCATTAAATAAAAGTTGTAGTGAGCTCAAGACCACATTTTTGCTTCTTCTTTTAAATGCTTAGAGGGAACTCCTCATGAGCTATAAATGGAAACAGAAAGGGACAAAAGATGAAAGACCAGGAGAGAGGCCACGAGCACCTGGCCACTTTCTCATGCAACTTTCTTATGCCTTCAACACCTTCTTGACCTTGTGCCATATACACTGTTTCTATTTGATGATGAATTGTGACTAATCATTTTCAATTTTATGGTTTGGTGGTCCACACACCCTCAATTTTGACAGATAACTCAGAACACATGATAACCAAGAAAGAATACAATTGAAGAAGTAAACTCCCCCTCAAAAGAAAGAAAGCATGGTATCTCAAATTTAAGTAAAGGATTTAGCTCTATGTCAAGGCAAAGGTATTTTTTTTACTTGGTGACCAGAGAAAATATCTTCAATGGTGTAGGCTTATATTATTCAGTTTGGGTTGCAGAAAGATGAGGGAATTTTACTGTCAGTTTCTATTTCTTTCAATGAATTTGAATGCCATTCATGCCAAAATTTTTCAAAAATGTTCTTCCAAAAGTTATGAAATCAGATTTGCAACTTCACCGACAAACCATTACTGTCTCCCTATTCTGGCAAAGGGAAATATTTTACTGATATCAGAGGTATCAGAGCCTATCTTCACTGTATTATAACTTGGACCCAATTATATGGCAATACTTTACTTACTCTTTTCCCTTGTGTACATGACATCCATTGAGGCAAGAACTGATTATGGTCTTTTGTTTCCAGCACTTCCCATAATGCAGCATAGTTTTCCTTGTTTGTTGGATGACCAAATCAATATAAAATATAGAACAAGCATTATCCAGGGTAGTAAGGATTATGACACACTAAATTCACAGCGTTCATAGGGTCTTTGTCTTCAGACAATTGAAACTTTCTTATATGATCAGAGAATTACTCTTAGTGAATTTGGAAAAATAAAGAAGATTTCTGAAAAGACCAGATATCAGCAAAAATTGGTCTGCTTCTTAACATCCTTTATAAAATTAATATGCATGTGTAGTAAACAAAAAAAATGTAAAGTTTAGTAGGTGGGAAATATAATCTGGGTATCTAAAAACTAGTCAGCTTTAAACTAAGGAAAAACATCAAGTCTTGTATCCCTTAATCAATTTATTGTTATTTTAATCCACAAATTTGTTTTAGGAAGTTTTACTGAAATTCCTAGAATTGGGAATCTATTTGCATTTTTGTAGGATTCATTAAAGGAACAAGCTTTTTATATACTCTTCACTATGGATATCGGCAATGTTGAAATGAAACTCTGACTTTTACAAATAGTGTTATGACATGGTAGTAATGAGATCCCAATTCACAAATTGGTCTATTTTTATTTATGTTTTGAGAACCAGCTCATGTAAAGTATTTATATATACATTAATTACAAAGTATTTTCCACTAAATTTCACATAAATTTGTTTTTGTCCAAAGAAGCAAAATATTTTGAAATTTATTATATGTAGAATAAAATGCCAATCAACTTATTATTTAATCTGATATATAGCCTGAGGAAATACATGTATTAATTTTACATATGTATTATATATATATATATATATATATTTATCAACAGATTTATTTTACACTTATATTAAAAATTTCACATATGAAAACAAACTATTATAATTTTGAAAATTATACATAATTATATGTGCTCAAAATTTAATACTTAACGTAGTGAAACATTATTAACTGGTCTCTTTGATCCAGGTTTAAAACATATTTCTGAGAATTAAAAAGTTCTCACATGCTATTAATTCTTTTGTGGCATGAGGAATATGTTAAGCTATTGTTGAGGACATATTTATATTTTTATTCTTATTCAAAATTCACTTTCAAATATATACTACTAAAGCTGACAAAGTAGCTCTTTTTTGTTTGTTCGTTTGTTTGGTACCCAGGGGAGATTTGCCACTGAACTCCGTCCCCAGCCCTTTTTACTTTGAGACAAGGCCTCATTAAGTTGCTGAGGCTGGTTTTGAACTTGCAATCCTCCTGCTTCGGTCTCCCAAGTCTATGTGATTACAAGCATGGGCCACTACACCCTTAAAAATTGTTCATTTTAAAATATTGATTTAAAGGAACAGTATAAAAATTATTTTAATATCTTTAACATATAACCTCAAATGTGAGTTCCACAAAGATCAAGTTAAGAAAAAAAGATAGAAACTCAATTTGTTATCACTTAGATAAATATATTTTTTAAAAGATGGTGTTCCTTAGAAAAAATACATCAATATTTATATATCAATACACTACCTTATGTTAGTCTTCACAAAATTTCAAAGAGTGACAGTAATAGTAAACTTCATATAATCCATTTAGGATTGAAAAACATACTTTATGCATTAGCACTGGGCCTGGGGAAAGCAAGAAATCATTGTAAGTTAGCTACTTAATTTTCCATGTAGAAAACGGGATGGCCTATGGTCAGCAGTCAGTTTCTCCTTTATCTTATATAATAAGGCACATGAATCTTAGCAGACTTTTTTTTTCTCTTCTTTTTCTGTTGTAGATGCTATATGCCTGGAATGGTTCTGTGGTTAGAAATTTTCTAGCTCTGGGCAAAGAAAATTTATTTAGAAAGGAATTCATTGGTCAAATTGCAATGCTTGATAGCTTTTGTGACTATGACTATACATGGTAGATGATGAAGTGCTTTCAAAAAAAATTGAACTTACAGTTGGAATGAATAATCTGAAATCTTTACGTTTTAAGCATAAGTAGTAAGCACAATTCTCAGGTAGAATCAGAGATAATTGCTCCTTGTGATTGTCTTATATAATTTCCTTCCTTTAGGTGCAGGTAGGAATCATCAAATCAGGTCATCCTTTTTTTAAAACACAGGGTGTAGAAATCAGAGACTGGAGAGATTCAAAGCATAAGAAGCTCACGGAGGAGTTATGGGATGAGGGCCTGGGAGCAGTCTCTGAGAGGTTAGAACAGCCTTGGTCCACAAAGCAAGAATACAGGGACCTCATTCATCCGATCAGAAGAAATTAAATTTTCCAACAATTTAAAGGAAAAGAAAAAAGATTTCCCTCTAATTGAGTTTCTAGATAAGAATGCACTCACTCAGTCAACATCATGATTTCAACATTATGAGATCCTTAGTAGAAGCCACAGCAAAATTATACAAGATTCTTTATCCATGGAAGCTGTGAGATAATGAATTCGTGTTATTTTAGGCTAACTTTATTTAATTTGTTACCTAACAATATAAAGCAAATACTAGGGCATGGGAGTGATTCTTTTAATTTGCCATATAATCTCAGGATATCTAGTATCTGCTACTGATTTTGTCAGCTTATTCATTCGTGAGACTACAAGACCCAACCAAAATAACTTCAGAAGAGAAAAGGTTTATATAAGGGCCCACAGTTTCAGAGGTCTTAGTCCATAGAAGGCCGATTCCTGGGGCTTGAGGTAAGGCCGAACACCATGGCCAAACAGTGTGGCAAAGGGAAGCAGCTCACATGGTGATCAGGGAGCAGAAAGAGACTGACTTTATTCTCCTGATACAAAGTATATACCCCATAGCCATGCCCTCAATGAACCACTTCCTTCAGCTACATCCCACCTGCCTCCAGTTACTATTCAGTTAATCCCATCAGGAATTAATTCTCTGATTAGGTTAAGGCTATAACCCAATCATTTCTCCTCCAAAATTTCTTACATTGTGAGCTACTCGGGGACACCTCACACCCAAACAATAACAATTAGGCACTGAGATAAATCCCATTGGCTCAAAGGGGAAAAAGACATCCCATTTTATGAAACAGTTAATTCAGTAAGTCTGGCATGAAATGGCATGGTGGAAAATACGTGATAAAAGAGGGGTGAAGGAGACTTGGTAAGCCTGCACATTCTCAGAGACTACTTTCCCAGGACTAGATAACAAGGAAGAGGTGCCCATTCTAAGATGAGGTGGAGTAAAAGAGTTTGCTGTTGATCAACATTCAGCCAGACAGTCATTGTGAACTGAATACAACCAATAGCTTTGCCTCTGTCTCAAGATCTGGAATGCATTACAATGTTCTTTAATCCTGTACTGAAGTGCTTTTCAAAGTGTGGCCATGAGCTGCATACTCAGCCCTGTCTCATGTACTAGTGAAGAAGCAGAGGAATTAATTGAGTGGAAACTGTGTAGAGAGTCAGAGATCCTCTGAGAAATTACAAAGAGAGGGAAAGTTATTCATATTAACAGCAGCAGTTGGCAACACTAACAACAGCAGGGTGAGTTTTGCCAGATACCACTATGGCATTGGTTCTTTAAATAACATGGGAAAGAATCACTTAAGAGTCTGATAATAATGAAATTTCCCTGAGCCTCACACCAAACGTACTGAATTGAAATCTTGGGAAGTAGGGCCTGGTGAATACATTGTTATCAGGCCTGCAGATGATACTTTGCCACTTTAAATTACAGAAGGAGTGCTAGAGCATTCATTACCTTGCAAACTCCATTCTGTTCTTGCTAATGTAGATAACTTTCTTGATCTTCATTATTTTGGGGGACAGCTACATGATATTCACTCAGCTAGCTTCTCTTCTTCCTCTCTAGCAGGAGATAGATTTCTTGAACTTCTGCTGTCAGTAGGACCTGACTTAAACACCTCCTGAATGTTTCCATCAGATGTCATTGAGTCAGATCAAAATTGCTTTGGTCTTCTGAGTAATGACCATTGCATGCCTATCAATCTGTATGTTAGTTTGACAGGAGAACACTTATTAACTCATGTCACAAGACAATAAAACATGATTATAGATTTCAGGGAGAGAAACATTAGTATATTAACAAAGGACTTAGCTCTAAAAGAAAAAAAAAAGTGCTATATGTTTCAGATCCAAAATAGTAAAAGCATAAAAGGAGAAACAGTGGGGCTGATAGCAAAAGGCAGCGTGTTGGTTATCTATTATTTCCTTTTTTCTTCAGGGAGAACATTGTTGAGTATAACTTTTACTCTTGCTTCAAGAACAATCTTCCCTAAGGGAGAAGCTTTGTTCAATTTTTCCTCATAATTGGAACCAGGTCCAATCACTTTTGCCCCCTATACATCAGAGTGATGCTGTGGTTTTCCACTGCACCTTATCAAGTGCTAAACAATGCTGGTTTACCCCAGAAAAGCCTTATTTTCATCACAAAAGTATGATAAACTTTGCTATATTTCTTTACTATAATACAACATATTTTCCCTTAGTAATTATTTACTTCCTTCTTTTATGAGGAGATACTTTCAAGCTATATAAAACCCCACTCCTCATCCCACTTTCCATTGACATTTGGTTCTTGTCTATTGTTTTACTATGATGGTTGTCAAAAAAGTGATTGTCTGAAGCCACTACTTTTTTTCTACCTTTATTAGTTAGCATTTTACTGTCAGAAATAAATATTCTCATCTACCTATTTATTTGGTTATTTATTTACTCATTTCTAATTTACTCAATAAGTTATAATTCAAACTTGTCACATTTTCTGTTCAAATTTCTTTGAATTTATCTGTCTGAGCCTCCTTAATCTAACACACATTTTTTTAAGTCATATCTTAACTAGTTTGGAATGCTGTCTTACTCTGGGCATTAAATATTCTGGGTTAACTCTGCAGTTTTCCTGCCCCAGAACTGGATCAGTCATGTTTCAAGTAGTTCTTGATTATTTTAGTGAAGAATATAATTAGCAGTCAAATGTCCATGTTCTAGTTATACTAATTGCTAAAAGACTAAAAGTATTCACAATGTACATAATTAGATTATATATATAGTTATATTAAATTTATGTGTCTTGACATCCATCTCTATCTGCATTTATGTTTCTCTGTGTATACATTCAGTCTCATGAGATGACAACTCCAATTCCAGTGTCCATTCTAGATTTGCCTCTTCCATATTTGCCCTTCCCTTCTCCGAAGGTAAGAAGCTTGGATCCATAATACTCAATAGAATTTTTCACTTGCTTAACTCATTCACCAATAGGTTTCATGGTTTTCCAGAAAAATATTTTTGTGTAACTTTTGTCTACACACATAATTTGATTCAAAAAATTAATGAGTTTATGGAAGTTACAGAGATGTATCAATAGCAATTTAGAAAATTGGTTACAGGCATATACATATTTATTGATTGTCAGATAAGTGTGTATGTATTCTTATGATGTTTAGACATTATCTCTTTCTGTTCATGTCTAGAAACCAAATTTCCCTGTTCCTTATTGTCCAATGTACCATTATTGTTTAATTTCCTATTTTCCAGAAAAATAGAGCAATGGTAAAATTTCTTACAATGTTATGATTCTTCCAAGTCTGTCTGCACTGAAACGATAGAGATGATCTTGCTTCTGCAGTTCCCTAATAACACTTATCTAATGCTGGTCACATTACTTCTCCTGAAGGCTGCCTCATCCATTCTCGTTGTTCATGAATATTGGCTTCCATTAACTCTCAACCTATGTTACTATGTTTTGTTATGGTAACCATGAATGCAAGTATTACCCAAGTATGCATCAAAAGTATGAATGATCACTCTTTTTCTGGTCATTTTTAATTTACCAGAATACTGTAGTAAAGATATAGAGCAAGACATTTTACTGACCTGAGTTCTCTTGAGCTCTACAAGCTGTACTCATTGCTATCAGAAAACTTGGTTTCCTTCGGTGTTAAACACATTACCTGGCTTTCTACTCTCCAAATAATGCCAGCAGCAAGTAGACAGGTGAATTATTTTTTACTATAAATTCTTGGAAATGAAATTTCTAAATCAAAATATGAATTGTAAAGTCTTAAGTAAATAAAGCTTATATAAAAGATTTGCTACAACAACATTCTCACATGCTGTATATAACTTCAATTTTTTCCACTGATATTCAAGAAAATAATATTTCCCTTTATTATTTATACTTGTTTATATTGAACTATTTATTTGCAATAAATTTGTATGTGCATTTGATTATTTAGAATTATGACTGCTACTAGTATGTTATCAAATTGCACAGAAAGGAGAAAACCAAGGTCATAGGAGCATTTGAGTTTTAGTCAAAATGGCTTTGTACTCAGTTTTAATGAGATTTTGAAATTCACAGATGATCATATTGATAATAATCTCAAAATGATGGTGGAAAAATTAGTTTTAATAAAAATTGCTTTGTGAAAATACAACAGCTTAGAGTCCTACAGATATTTACATTTGGATATTTAAAGAAAATATGTCTATGTGTAGGAGTACTCCTATATATATGTGGGAGTAATGAGCATGTCAATTTGAAATATTTTTTAAACATAGAATTCAAGTTATATTTTTTAAGTTATAAATGTCATACTGAAATCTATATCTTTTTAAAAATTATTTTTAAAAATTTGATTGGTTTATCCAATTCTTTTATTTATCAAAATTGAATTACTGGACTGTAACTATAAGTTAATAAACTATATGAGTAGTTTATTATTCATTACCAGGCTTATACCATGGATTTTTGTCACTAGACAAAATTTATCAAGCCTTTTATCCTTTTTTTGTCTTTTATTACCTGACATACTTTCTCTCTAGTATATTCCATTTAATATCTGATTCTACTTATAATTAATCTACTATCAATTAGACTGTAAAGTTTGGAATCTGTTTGGCTACTGGGTTTTAGTTTGTATTTCTCTAGTTTGTATTGAGAAGTAATGAGCATCACTCTATTAATGTATTAAATGACATTCAATTTATTTTCAACAATTAATCTTGTGTGTTCATTTTTAGATTATTTGAGTTTCAAAAATTAAATCATTTCCAGACTATTAACATCTGTTCAAACATTTTCTTTCTTGATTTACATTTATGATTTCTCAATGAATTTTATTTTTTCCTATTCTTAATTAATATTTTAAAGGAAGTATATTTTATGAACCACACCCAAACCAATCAAATGTGGTTCTATTCTTCTGTACTATTTAACCACTAGATTTTGGATCATTAGTATAATTTTGGAATATTTTAAAATTGTGTTGCTCTGGGATTGTTTGCTTTCACTCATGACGAATGTGTGCTGACACTTTACATTCAGTAAACATTAAATAAAATATCTATACATGACACTGTAAATAACGATTTCTGACTTTTAAAATATCACCACAGAAGTTAATTCCAGACTCCTTCGAAGTATGAAAACCTAAATATGCTAGCAAAATGGAATTTAAGGGTGGATATCAACACTAAGTCAACTTTGAAAGAAAGAAATTAAAATGGTCAGGAATCTGAAAAAAAAAGCAGGAAATTCTAGTACTTAAGATCATTTTTGGAGGAAAGTATGTATTTAGATACATAGGAAAGGGTTTTGAAAACTAGTGACTTCCACTTTAACATATACACAAGAGCAGAGGTAACTTTCTTATGTGCATATGTGAATCTCACCATCATTTACATCCACAAGAAATTAATAAAGAAAAGCTATGGGTAAATGGTGGAAAAATCAATAAAGGTAAGGAAACAGGAGATGAGGGGAGGGAAGGGGAAGGAGAGGTACAGAGGTCCAAATTAGAACAAGATATATTCCATGATTTTACAATTATGCCAAAATGAATTCTACTGCTGTCGTGTATGACTAAAAAGAAAAAGAGTACTCAGATAGCAAATCAAAAGTAATAAATTATAAAACTGAAGAAAGCCTGGAAGCTTTAAGACTCAAAGAAAAAACTTTTTTTAAAAAAATTTTACCATGCCAGATCAGGGAGATAGGGAATTTTTCTCCAATTATTCTGGGTATCAGATAAATTCTTTTGGAACTAGAATGCAAAGCTTTTTCTATGTCCTGGAAAAATGTACTGTGGTTAACATTTCACTAAATTAAAAGGAACTGGAAAAATTTAGCCCATAAAAAAGAATGAGACAGATGCCACAGTGCATGGTTCTAATTCCAGTGACTTTGGTGGTTTAGGCAAGAGGATTGTAAGTTCAAAGTCAATCTCAGCAACTTAGAGTGCTCTTCAGAAAAAAGAAAGAAAGAGAGAAAGAGAGAGAGAGAGAGAGAGGAAGTGTGATTACAATATAGAGAATATAGCATAAGGATAAGAAAGCCCCACAAAGATCTCAAAGTCTGCCAAGTAGAAGTCAGGAGACATACATCTCTGAATACACAGGCAACTGAGTGTAGAGTCTCCTTTGTTAGACTTGCTTATAGAAAAATAATCAGGATCCAATTTGGAAAACAGTGGATTTTGGTGGATATATTTAAATCTTGCTTCAAATCCCCATTGCTTGAATGTCTGCTTTTGGCCACAGTTGGAAAAAGAGTAATAGCTGTACCATTAAGGTGACTAAAAACAGCAAAGCATATGAAGTAATGGTTTTAAAAAATATTGATATCATATGGTAAAGGTGATGGTTTTTGAGATATGGGAAACAACTGAGGCAAGATCCTGCTTACTACATTGAGTTTCTAGGGCTGTAGTACAAGGAGAGAAGGTTCAGACAGAGCTTGGAGAATTTCCTGAGTGCAGAATGTGGAGCCAAAAGTCCAAGAAGACTAAAGACTGCTACAGTTTGCAGGACAGAGCATCAGAGAGGAGAGAGCATCACAGAAACAGAACTGTAGAGATCTATAAAGGGTTCCCCTTGAGTGTTGAACTATGTAATAATCAGCATATGTGAATATAGAAAAACTATCTGATGCTCAGAAAACAGACACCTGAAAGTAGTAGAGAGAACATGTGGCACTCACATAGGCTGGAATAGTGCCTGTTCCCACTTGTCATTCTTGGAAACCTCATGATTCAGAGCACCATTCCAAGCATGCAGAGGTTCTTTTTCTCTGTAGTGTGAAATAATTACCCAATATTGAGCATTGCTCTGGTTCCTTCTTACAAATATTGAAAGTATGACCTCAAAAGACCAAATTATCTACAGAGTAACAACTGCATCATAGAATGAAGCTCAGGATAATCTTAAAATAAAATGAACAACAAATGCACATTTATACCGACATACACCTGATATTTGAATTCTATTCTGTTATAAAAATATTTTAATATAAAATTAATATCCAGAACCAAGTAAGGTAATATTCACAATGTCTGAGAACAGTAAAAGTATCTGCTTTGCCAAAAAATAGGATGATATAATGCACAGGAGGGCAAAAATCAATCAATTAAAACCAGACCTGAATTCACATTGATGTTATACTATGATACAGAGCCATTAAAACAGTTCTGGTGACTGTGTTGTAAGTGTTCAAAAAATTAAGTAGAGAAATGAAACACATAGAAAGGCCTAAAATGGATTTCTGTCAACACTATAATGTATACGCTTAAAAAATTTAAAGAAATTCAAAGGGTGGGATAACACCAGGTAAGATATTGCTGAAGAAAGGATTCCTAAACTTGAAGACATAGAAATGGAATCAGTCCAGGAGGAAACATAAAGAGGACCAAAAAAACCCTAGACAAACTAAGAACAATAGACCATAAGAGAGCGGTCAACTCTCATGTATGTGTAATTGAACTCTGTGAAACGGAGAGGAGGGCAGAAATTTGAAACAATAATGGCTAAAATTATCACAAATCTGTTAAACAGCCAAAACCAAAACCATAGATCTTAATGAAACCGAAGCTTAATGAAACCCTTATAAGGGACCTAAAGGAATATAAAGAGAATAGTATCTAATTGTATCATCATTAATTTTCAAAGCCAGAAATAAAGAAGCAAATCTTCAGTTTCCAAAAGAAATAAAAAGACATTTTAAATATAGAATAAAATATGATAACAACAGATTTCCTGAAGAAAATAATGCAAGACAAAAGATAATGAAATCTCACTTTAAAGCAATGGGGGGGAAAGACGGGTCTGCTATAATTCTGAAGAAAATATTTTTCAAAAGCGTAGTTAAACAAAGATGTTTTCTAACACTCAATATTTATAGAATTCAGCAACACCAGAGATACACTACAAGAGATGTTTTATTTTTTTATCTAAAAGAATAGAAATGAGGGCATAGGAAATATGGGTTTATGCGTCAAAAGAAAAAGCACTAGAAATTACCCCAAGTTCCATTTTTTTTCTCCTAAAACACCTTGAAATTACCAAAGTTGTGTTTGACCATCCAGTTCTTCAACCATACTGTTGAGAAAAGTGGAGCTGACAACAAGCCTCCTGTCTGCACTCCATCTTTTCTCAGGTCTCTACCTCTCCAAGTCTCTGCTGCTTTGTTATCACCAAAATGCCTTCATGCCATTTTTCCACTCCCAGCTTTGTTAAGGTTTCATTGAGAAGTAAAGGGTGTGTTTAATTAGGGTATAAAATATGAAGTGTTGAAATCCATGTGCATTGTAAATTGACTCCCACTATTGTGCTAAATAATATATCCATCAACTCATACAGTTACCTTCTATGTGATAAGAACACTTAAGCTATAGTCTCTTAAACATCTCAAGCGTATGTTCTTATTAACTATACTCACCTTGATGTGCATCAATGGATGTATGTTGCAGGACTGATGTATGTTGCAGCTGAAAATTTTTACCCTTTAAGTAACATCTCCTCATGTCCCTACCCTGCTAGTCCCTGGTCACCACCCTCCAAATTTCTATTCTACTGATTTGCTTTTTCAGAGTCCACATATAAATGAGATCATGTAGTATATATTTTTTTTCTCTGTCTGGCTAATTTTACTTAACATAATGTCCATATTCATTCATTTTATTTAAAAAATGACAATTTCCTTTTTTATAAGGCTGAAAATATAACTCTGTGTGTGTGTATTTGTGAATGTGTGTATACATTTTTAGATTCCTGGTCTGTTTGAATAAACAATACCTAGAACAAACTATTCTATAAAATCTGACATATTGAAAAATCTAAGTCCCAATATGGACTATTATTCTTTGCATACTAATGTAGTACAGATATTTTCTAAAATGCATGATTACATGTGAATTTATGTATTTCTTAAAAGGCTATTTCCTGTTTTTATAGTCTTAAAATAAAAAATCCTCTAAAGTGTTTTACAAAGTTATCTGCTAGGCAAAATTACAAAGTGAATGTAATTTTGAATTACAAATTTAGTAGGAAACAAAGATATATTTAGAATTCTCTATGAGGAATGGCATATTTGAAAGTGTTAATCTCTGGTAAAGTCAACATAAAGTTTATATACATCAATAAATTATTTTATGTCTGTGGAAAAAGACTGTGCAAATCTTATTGAATAGAAACCTGGGATATTTTACTTTTGATTTTATTAAAATATTCGAACATTTGCAACTTCATTAACCATGACCCAGTAAGATGTCATAGAAAGGGAATTTCTTAATAGTAGCTTTATTCACAATTGTCAAAACTTGATAGGGGGCTGGGGATGTGGCTCAAGCGGTAGCGCGCTTGCCTGGCATGCGTGCGGCCCGGGTTCGATCCTCAGCACCACATACAAAACAAAGATGTTGTGTCCGCCAATAACTAAAAAGTAAATATTAAAATTCTCTCTCTCTCTCCCTCTTTCACTCTCTCTTTAAAAAAAAAAAAAAAAACAGAAAAAAAACAAAACAAAAAAAACTTGATAGCAACCAAGATATCCTTCAATAGATGAAGAGAAAACTGAGATATACAAAGAGGTTTGAACCAGAAAAACATGTGATCAGAATTTGAATGGGCAGAATCTAAATCTTTCTAGTTTTCAGTCCTTTTGTCAATATAAAGAGAATACCTAATTTGCATATTTGTGAAAAGAATTTCAAGGAATTTGGGTAAAGTGCCTGGCATATGATAGGCACTCAGTTAATCAATATAAACTAGGGATAGCTAGAAAATACAGCCACATCTGTGTAGATGGTCAAGAAAATTTAGCAATTCTGAACCTCAAAGCACATGTTAATTGTGTGGTTAGCGTAGGAGTTCATTTTGAATGCTATTGTTGAACTTGTTCCAATTCCTGGGCTGTAATATTCCCTGAGTCTGAATGGTCCTCCCAGGTATTCACACACCTGTTTTTCTTTACTGTCCTTAAATTGCTGCATCCCATTTTTTTCCTGTCCCCTTGCACTGTCATTGTATTATTTATAATATTTGCCCTATTATTTATGAGCATTGAATCTCTGTAATGTTTTCACCATGAAAACATAAGCTTTCCTGGGTTTGTTTATTTTACTTTATGGTGGTTATGGTTTGGATGTGAGTTGTCCCCAAAAAGCTCATGTGGGAGAAAGTGCAAGAAGGTTCAGAGGAGAAATGATGGGTTGTAAGAGATTTAACCCAATCAGCGATTTAATCCCCTAGTGGGATTAACTGAGTGGTAACTGAAGTGGTAGGGTGTGGCTGGAGGAGGTAGGAATTGGGATGTGGCTTTGGGTATATATTTGTATCTGGTGAGTGGACTCTCTCTCTGCTTCCTGGTCACTGTGATGTGAGCTGCTTCCCTCTGCCACACCCTCCACCATGTTGTTCAGCCTCATCTTGAGCCCTGAGAAATGGAGGCTACCTTCTATAGACTAAGACTTCTAAAACAATGAGCCCTCAAATAACCCTTAACTTCTCTACAGTTGCTCTGGTCAGATCCTTTAGTCACAATAGTGAAAAAGCTGACTAAAACAATGGCCATCTAACCACTTGAGTTGTGTCAAGCGCATTATATATGTTCCTAAATATTTTTAAATAGATGCATTAATAATCTCTTATTATAAAATGTTTTTATATCACACATTAAAAGTGAAATGTTGTTTCTTGTTTTATGAATACACTATAGCTTATTTTATCATTTTTTAAAAATATTTTGACACCTTAATGCTAAAATAAACATTCTTACATATATATAAATGTCATTGCCAGATCTGCTTATGTTTTTAGGATTTAAAAAAATATCCCTATTATAGTGTCATTTCCCACTTTGAAAACAACAGATTCCTTGGGAAAAATGCTCCATTTTGGAGTAACCTCAAAGACGTTAACAACACAGATGTTCTAGCTCACTTCAATATTAATTCCATCCACCCCTGTTGCCAGGCATGCAGATGGCAATCAATTAACATAACCTTTTTATTTTTCAAGATTATGGGGACTTTTTTGGCATAAGTGACATCTGAGTCAAATAAAATGCCAGTTGTTTGATCTGGGGTAATTTCTTGATCTATAAAATGAAAATTTAGGTTATTTCAATCATTATTTGTTATTTCATACATAAAATTATAAGCATACTTTCTGATAATAACCAAAGAATAATAGTTACAATTATGACTAAAAAGACTAACACTTGGAAAAATGTAGCAAGTTCCAAAGTTTCTGCTTTCATCTTTTTATAAATATTATAAATTAAAACCACATACCTAGACTCCAGATGGTATATTAGAGAAAAATACAGAAAATTTCCATCCCGAGTATATACAGGTGTGAAATATAAAAACAGTTATTTATGGTGCCCATTTTATATCTATAATTAAAAATTATATAACGATATGTCTTCAGCTACTGTGCTAAACTTTTAAATTAACACTTAATGAGGCTACTTCTTCCCTACAGAAAGAGCTATTAAGGACTATAATAGCCTGACACAGTGATGCATGCCTATAATCCCAGCAGCTCAGGAGGCTGAGGAGGGATGATCTCAAGTTCAAAGCCAGCCTCAGCAACTTAGGGCCTCAGCCTCAGTGAGGTCTTCAGCAACTTAGCCAGATCCTGTCTCAAAATAAAAAAAAAAAAAAAAAAAAAAAAAAAAAAAAACAGGCTGGGATCTAGCCCAGTGGTTAAATACCTCTGGATTCAATTCCTGGTAATAAAGGAAAAGGAAAAAAAAAAAGAAACTACAATCATTCAAAATATATGTGTTCCAAATATACATAAGTACTATAATATCTTTAAAAACAATGTTGTTCTTTATTATTCACTTTGAAATTCAGTTCTCAAAATTTACTAATGTAGTAAGCTGGGAAACAACAATTATAAGAAACAGAAAATCACTTTTTAGAGCAAATCCTATCATGTTCTTTCGTTAATGAAATCTCATTTGTAAAGAGGAAAGCTTCATTATGCTTGTGTAGGGATGTTCCTTGTACTCCTAAGGGGTTAGTTATAATAAAACTGTCTTGCCTTTTTCAACAACAAACACATGGGGACAAATAATATGGCAGCACGGTATTCATCCATCAGTTAACAGAACAGCGGGACAATAGGCTTATGCTGCCTATGTCCTGACAGCATATAAAGACAAACAAAACAAAACAGAAATGAAGAAGTATGGTAGGACTGGGAATTGGGAAAACATATCTTAAGATTGACTTTCTGCTAAAAGTACTGAGACCTTCAAGAAATGTCTTCACTTCGGTGTGTCTTAATTTCCTCATCTGTGAAACATGCAGCTGATTTGAATAGATGGCTTACAAAGTCTATTTCAACCATTGACACTGCGTAGAATATTTTGGACAAATTACACAAAAGCTTTAATCGTCTGATTTTTTTTTAGGTTCTTAAAGTATTATTAAATGGAAATTGATAAATATTTTAATTAGAAAATAAAGGTCATCCAAGTGGAATCAATACATTTACAATATATCTAATAAACTAAAAGATATTCTACCTGCTAGAATCTTGGTTGAGTCTGAGTTTGGCCAGCTGAGGCTGCACCCCATATTTTAGGGTCAGCCTTTCTCTGTAAGGCTTGAGGGAGGGAGGCAACAAATCTGGGACTAAGCTGGGACCAAGACCTGGGTGCTCCTGGATTTATTTCGTACTTAATCTAATTAATGCTGTTCTTTAAATGACTTTATTTGGTGCCATGAACTTGACAATGTGAGTGCTTAGGCAGATTGTTCATTACTTGTACATGAAGTAAAGGTTCCTTAGGAGCTCTGCAAAAAGGTCAGAGGAGAAATGGGGTTAATCGAGCTTAAGTGTTTGAAGGAGACAGGTAGTGAACTCTTTCTGAACAGGGTGGAAAAAAATGGAACAGGGGTGAACTGGGTAACATGGACAAAGGGCTGCCAGGCAGGACTCAGGATCTGTAACAGAAGCAGGGTGAGAAATAAGGTTAACAGGACACAAAAAGAAGGAGGGAGAATAGGCCCAGCTTCAGCATTTTGAAGGCAGCATTCAGAAGCTGGTGTTTGATCTGAGGCCGTAGGAGAATCACTGAAATAGATGACAGCTTCAAGAGACTGGGACAGAAAATCGTTTAGCAATAGTGTGTTACAATCTTGGATGGAGAAGAAAGCAAAATCTAGATGGCCAGCAAAGAATGAATTATTGAGCTAAATATTAGGTGAGTAGAAATTTTACCAAAAAAAGATTTTGTAGGTTAAAAAAAAGAATATGAAAATTTAAACCTTTCTTAAAGAATAAAGCTATTAGACTTTCCAGCTGTAGAGGTAACAACCACAATTTGGAATTAGAATGAACATCAGAGTCTATCCCTCAGTTTATGAGAAACTGAAACATGAAGAAGCTATTGGAAGTATTAAATGATTTAGCTATATATTCACAGATCTTCCATTAAATCAAATTTAATTTTACTGTTTCTCAACACCTTTCTTAGAAATTTGATATTGCTAAAGCATTCAGATAAATAAGGGAAAAGAAAATATCACAGAACTTTCAGTGGTGTGGTAGAAATAGAAAATGGGGGAAAAAGTTGGATGCAGAATTTTCATGTTTGTCCAAAAACCTTGGAGAT
This sequence comes from Marmota monax, assembly GCF_021218885.2. NCBI lineage: Eukaryota > Metazoa > Chordata > Mammalia > Rodentia > Sciuridae > Marmota > Marmota monax. Next base: position 8,412,856 of record NW_026692132.1, read on the forward strand.
GGTAGAAAGAATTTTACCTACAATTAATTTTTGTTGGGAGGGGATACCAGGGATTGAACTCTCAACCACTCAGCCCCATCCCCAGCCCTATTTTATATTTTATTTAGAGACAGGGTCTCACTGAGTTGTTTAGTTCCTCACTTGCTGATGCTGGCTTTGAACTCAGGATCCTCCTGCCTCAGCCTTCAGAGCCACTGGGATTACAGGTGTACACCACAGCTCCTGGCTACAACTAATTTATTCATTCCATATATGTTTACCTCACATATTATGCTAGCAGCTGGGGTTATAAACATAAGAATGACTTGTTTCTCAACTCAAGGCATCTACTGACCAGGGGTACAGATAACTCTGAAAAATACTGTGAAGAGAAGGTCTTAAATTCCATGATAGAACTGTGCACAGGAAGCCAAGAAGGGGAAGGGCAAGCTAATGTAGATTTACTTCAAATAGCTTTTCTGGAGGAAAAAAATATTTGGTAATGAAGGGTACTGATGATTAGCCCAGGAGAGAGGGGAAAGGAAGAACCTCAAGGTAAAGACAGCTCTGGGATGAACATATACCACCATGGAAAATTACAGGTTCTATAGGACTGGATATGGGGATAGGGTTTGGGAGTGGAAGCTGTATAAAAATGCAAGGATCAGATACTGAAGAGCAAGATGCTTTGAGTTTGCAATTCATATGTCTAGCACAAGACAGTAATAAAAGGAGTAAGGGAAGAAAGGGAGTGCTGATCAGACCCATGTTTTTCAATGCTCACTGTAGTAATAATGTAGAAAATTGTTTAGATCTGAGAAACTAGGTAAAGAGCTACTTTAGGACTATAAAAGAAAACAAGGAGAACTTTAGCAGAACTGTGGAGAGCAAGTATAAGATAGGAAGAAAAACTAGAAACATATTTAGGACACTTGAATTGTTTCCATACTTTGTTAATATGAATAAAGCTAATGTGAAGATTGAAGTATAGCTATTGTTTAATTATATTATATTTTCCATTGTAGTATTTAGGAGTTGAATTTCTAACTAGAGTACACTGTACATATTTAACTTTTAAGAGATTAGCAAACAGTTACACAGTACATTGTGTTCAACAGAGCAGGGCGTTCCCAGTGCTCGGCTCTTCACTAGCATTTGACACTGTAGTCTTTCCAATTTGGCCAACACAGCAGCATAGAGAGGTATCTCAATGTGACTTAATGTATTTCCCCATGACTTAAGATATTGAATGTCTTACATGTGTAATTTTTCATAGTTTATGTGTACATGTATTGGATCTGTTCAAAACTTTCTGCCCATTTTTGTGAATTCTTTGTCTTTCACTACAAAGTTGAATAATATGTATTCTTGGTTATCATTGAGTTATTACTAAGAACTCTTAGAATTGAGTTCTTCTATGTGAAGCCTCTCTGTATATAAGACCTGTACTGTGACTTTGAAAAAAAATTCACTAAGTGTCTAATTTGCCTTTTCATTTTACTAAAGGTATCATTCTAAGAACAAGAGCTTTAATTGTGTTAAAGTTCAATTTATCATTTAAAAATATTGTGGATCACCTAAACAATCTTTGCCTAAATTTTACAGACTTTCTCTCATGTTTGCTTGTATAAGTGTTAAAGTAGTTGTTGTTATTCTTTGGCACATGTATGTCAAATTATTCTGGCACTATTTTTTTTTTTTTTGAAAAGGGCGAATTCTTTTCTATTAAATTTCTTTGGAACCATTGAGAAAAAAAATCAGTTAATAATATCTACGTGGGTCTGTTTGTTGATAATATACATTAACTACATTCTTATTTATTTTGTGGGACTACTATTTGTTTGGTATAGCATTCAAATATTCTACCCTTAATCAACTTCTGAAGAACCTTTAAAAATAGCAGTTATTTCTTAGATTTAAAAAGAAAATGAAATGGCAAGAATTCCAAGATCAGCCAGAGTTGGGGCTAATGCAGGTTTTAAAAAGGGGGATTATGTGAGTGACAGAGAAACTGAGCAATTGACTGGGTTTTGCGGTGAAAACATTTTTTCTTTTCTTTTCCAAAAAGCTACATTTGAGGTAAATGTAAGGTTTAAAATGTAAGATATTTTTTATCCATGAGTAGTCACTCTACTCTAAATTGAAAAAAATTAATATAACTGTCAAGAAATTGCTAGATAAGACATTTAGGCAATAAACTACTTTAAATGCGTAAAAAGCATTTTTCATCGTAGTACTAAATTAAGATCCCAAAGTACTTCTAGATTTGAATGAATATGCTCCATAAAATACATGTGGGTAAACATTTTTAACCATGTAACATTTTCCTGATGAATAGGCAATTTCTATCAAGTGTCAATTTAACATGTATTTCACTTCTTTTACATTTGTTTCATTTTCTGAGAAATTGCAGAAATAGCAAGGGTCTCATTATATATTTATTTTGAACAAAATGCATGATGCATTTTTCTGACTGGAAATTATTAAGAAAATTAGGTGATTTAAATGGACATTATTTTTTCTCATTCAATTTCAAGAAAAATGCCAGCTAGTATATATCTTGTTCTATCTGAAAGTGGTTAGAAACTTTACCCAACTTACGATGCAGGGACATTTTTAAATGGACAAGAGCTGTTATAGCCAATATTATACTTGTTTCTCTTATTTGCAAATCATGAGTCACTTTTATCTCATGGGTGGTTGGCTTGATCTAACACTTCTTTTCTATACTTTCTCAAGAATTTTCTGTGACTTAATCTTTTACAAACTCTCACTCTGTTGTATCCCTGTCTCTGTCTCTGTCCCTGCCCCTCTCATGCAGAGAGAGAGAGAGAGAAGAAAGAAGACACAGCTGATGTAGCTGTTGCTGTTTACTGGCACTGTGTCCCCATCAAGGGCAAGGAGGCAAATATGGCTTTCTGAGGCCTGGGTTAAACTGTACTCTTCATTTCCCCACTAGGCTTAAAATTGAAAATCATAATATGTGACCAAATTGAGCAGTTAAGCATAAAGCAAAACAGTCTACTAAAAGTTAAATTCTAGTAAGTGTAAAAAAACTTGGAGAAACTTAAATTCACATAGACAATAAAAGGCTAGTAAATCACTTCAATGGGTTTGATTTCATTATAAACCTAATCATTTAAAGTATTATTACTAATAAGCATTTCAAACATATCATTATATAGTTAACATTAGTAGATAAATATCAGAAATTGCAAGTGTTTGCTCGGGATTTTGCATCTGTTGCTTTATATAATCTTAATTACAAACCTTCAGCATAGGGTGGACCAAAGGCTTGTGCCCATGAAGAATGTGCTCAGAGGAAGTTAATACTGTTATAGGATGAATAGGATCAGAGACAAGTATCTATATCAGAGTCAGCTAAGCTCCAAGATCCTTGGTTTTTCTTCTGTTCTGTAATAAATTCAAACACTATATGGTTTGACTCTTTGCATTATTTTCTCCCATTTATTTCCTCAAAAAATGTTGAATTTCTCCAATGAAACAACCACATTCCTGGGAATTAAACATAAACAATAGAGATGAATAAGACAAACACAATCCCTAATCTCATGGACTGATCACTGAGTGAAGATATGTAGAACACAAATGAATATGAATACATAAGTGATTATCACATTGTTTAGCTATTATTGAGGAGGATGAGCAAATCACAAATGGACCTTGTTTACACTTGGAACCAGTATTATCAGGGGAAGGCTTTATAAGGACTTACTGTAAAGGCAATTCCTATGTGATGAGTTCATAGATGAAGAATGTGGATATTGTGAATGGGAAAGTTTTCCTCATTTCCTTTTCAGAGGATTTGTCACTGATATACAGGAATGCCTTTGATTTATGGGTGTTGATTTTATATCCTGCCACTTTGCTGAACTCATTTACTAGTTCTAGAAGTTTCTTGGTAAGTTTTTTGGGTCTTCTGGGTATAGAATCATATTATCAGCAAACAAACTAGATGTCCTACAATGGATGAATGGATAAAAAATGTGGCATTTATACAATGGAATATTACTCAGCACTAAAATATAATAAGATCATGGCATTTTCAGGGAAATGGATGGTATTAGAGCAGATTATGCTAAGTTAGCCAATCCCCAAAAAACAAATGCTGAATGTCTTCTTTGATATAAGGGGGATGACTCAAAATGAGGTAGGGAGGAAGACCAGGGGAAGAAGATCACCTCTAGATAGAGAAGATAGGTGGGAGGGAAAGGGAGGGAGAAGGGGAATTGCATGGATGGTGGAAGGAGACCCTCATCATTATACAAAATACATGTATGAAGATGTGAATTTGGTGTCAATGTATCTTGTATACAGAGATATGATAAATTGTGGTATAAAGGTGTATTAAGAATTGTAATGCAAATAATAATAATAATAATAAGAGCTTAAGTAAAAAATAAATAAAAAATAAAAGCTATTTGAAATATAAAAAAAAGAATAGGGAACAGCATTCTGGACAGGAGGATCAAGATATTACCAATCTCAGTGTATTCTGAGGTCAGGTCATGGCTGAACCTCAGTGTGCAGAAGAACAGCAGGATCTATGCAACCTTCTGGTTTTGTTAAGAACTTTAAGTATTATCTCTATTCATTTGTTCCCTCAAATTCTACCTGTCTTTTCTGCCTCTGATGATGTCTATTCTACACCATGGAATAGTTATGTGCCTTCATATCGATGCTGACTTCTCCTTTCTTTGGTTTCTTGTGATCACATCATCATGTACTGTTAGCATTTGTGAAACTATAATTCCTTAAGAGCAGAAATAAAGATGAATACTTCTTATCATATAGAGAAAGTGAGTAAATATCCTATAAATTTAAATTTGAACTTGAATTTTATTGTATGACTTTTATTTCATAGAGGAGGGAATTAGATGCAATTAGTAGTCATGCTTTTCATTAGAAACCAAATAATATGAAATTAGTAACTGCTCCATTAGTATACATAAATCCTAAAATGAAAAAATGTGGAATAAATAATACTGAAATGTCATATAAATGTAAAATATTGTATCAAGGAAAAAGCTAAAGCTACATTTTTATGGAGCATTGAGATCTAGTAAAAGACATTAGCATCATATTCTTTTGAAGTTGATAAGTAAATAGGATATGCTCCAATGAAACTAAGTACATGCTCCGAAGACTGAGAAATACATAGAATTTTAGATGTTCCTTTTCACGAAAACAACTATCAAAAGAGCAAAGATGCAAATTCATTAACTGGAGTCAAACTTAGAAGGTCAATTTTCATGAAAGTGATTTCTAGGACTGAAACAAGATCATGGTTATAAGAGCTTTTCATGGAGCAGGAAATAACAGAAACAAAAATCTCAGATGTTTTATTACTTTATCAAATTTTGTTTGATGGTAGATAAGATGACCAAGAAAAATCCTCCCAAAGTGTAGTATACTGAAACTACCAATGGAGATTTAGTAGTGTTTTGTTGCAAAAAATCATTCTAGCTAGTTCATATTTCTTAGTTTCACTGACAATCAACTCACTGGAGGCACTTTGAAAATTACTTCCCATATTTTTGCTCCTGTATTTATGAATCCTTAAATAACAACTCTCCTTGAGCTCTTTGTTAAAGTAAGCAGACATAACTGCAGCTGGCTTGTAAAAGCTTACTTAATAACTTGAAAATTGCATTTACTGGCAATTATGCAGTCACTGTAATTCTGAGCTTGTGATTTTTTGGTTCATTTAATAAATGTATAAATATATTATAAAAAGTATTATGATGCAAAATTATAATTTACAACTAGCCAAAAGATTCTGTCAAATTAGATGTAATAATTTTTGACACCCTCCTTTCCCCTCCTAAAATAGTTCAGCAGGATAATTTAACAGTTGGTCTTATTTTCTAATTCTTATTCTTGAGGGTCTTCTGAAGTTGAAAGGCATGGATTGAAAAATGTCCTTGCTTTTGATCATGTCAGGATTGGGTTATAGTAATTGCTTTAATTTCAGACTTCTACAGTAATATGAAAAGAGAAAGACACTGCCTGTTACTTCCAATTAAATTCACTCTTTAACTATGAGAAGTGATTTTATGACAGGCCCTGTTCCCAAAAGCTAGAGAGAGTATGGACAAAATTCCTCTTCACAGACCTTTACAATCACTTCACCTGTGCTAATGCTGATTGCAAACTTATTTCACTTTACGTTTCAATGGCGAAACATTTTTTTGGTCTTCTGAATGAAGCAAGGTGGTTGAAACTGATTACTCATTACTATTTGACTGTTTCTTTGTTGGCCACCAATATCAGGCTTCTATCACACTTGATTGAATGTGTACAACATTCTTTTAACATCATTGATTGAGCACCTTCTATGACAAGGCACTGTATTAATCACTGTAGATAAAACATGACTTCTCCATCATAAACCTTAGAATTTATCAGGGCACAGAGACAGGTTTGCCCAAGCTTACAGGACAGTGGTAGGTGTGATGAGAGCAGAGGAAGGGACATTTAAATTAGACTGGAATAGCCAACAAAACTTCTCTGAGGTAATGATTGAGCTTTATCATGCCTTAAACATATAATTTGGTTGGATGAAGGCATGGTGAGAGTTTTCCACTTGAAATAAAATATGCAGTTTTGTTCCTTATTAGCATAACCAATTAAGAGCTGATGATGGGTTGAATGCATTTTGAATATATTTGAATCCATGTGTTAAGAAAATCTTTTATAACCTTCTCCATTGAATATTTTAAATTGTTGAGTCAAAATGAATATTTAGCTGGAGATTACATGGTCAGCTGTCTGTGAGTTGGAGTGGGACTGAAGCAGAGACGTTTGATATTGTACTTGTGTTATGGTTTGGATGAGGTGTCCCCCAGTAGCTCCTATTAATGCAGAAATATTCAGAGGTAAGATGGTTAGATCAGGAGAGGTGTAGCCCAACCAGTCCATCCTAGTTTGCATGGACTGGATGGTAACTGTAGGCAGGTATGGCAAGACTGGCAGAGGGAGGTAACTGGAATCTGCCCTGTGGACCTTCCTGCCTGCCCTCTTCTTGCCCCCTGCTTCTGAACTTCTGCCATGAACCGAGAAGCTTTCCTCCTCTGGGCTCTTCTCCAGTGTTTTGCTGTCTCATCTTGGGCCCGGAGCAATGGGGTGAACTGTCTCTAAACTGAGATTGCTAAAACCAAGAGCCCTAAATAAACTTTCCCTCCTCTATGTCCTTCTTGTCAGGTATTTTGGTCCCTCGTTACTAGGGACTCAGTACTCAAAGTGAATCCATAGTGCCATAAATTGCCCTTATCCTTCTCAGCCATAGCTATTGTTCTTCTGTAGCACCTGGTGTTTTCATATAGGCTGTTTTTTGGGAAATGACCTTGAAAGACCAGTTGACTGAGGTAGACAGGCATGAGAAGAGATGTAAGGCAAATTCTGATTAAAATCAGGGTTAAATAAGTATGCAGAAATTGCCTCTCCTTTTGCTTCTTAAAATGTAAATACCATTCATCTATCTACACATTTAATGCATTTACTTGTCAAACTGTTAACAGAGTATCTAATAGGTAGCTGAACTGTCTGCTGGGATACACAGATCAATCAGACATGGTCTCTTCGTTCCTGGATCTCATGGTTTAGCAGAGGAACCTATATTCACATAAATGGGTGCAATAAAGTGGAACTGACCTATTGTTTAATGACGGCATTGGTCAGATGAAGAGGAACAAAGAAAGGAGACCTAGGAAGGCTTCTGGCAGGAAGGCACAAATGAGCTGAGCTGTTTATTGAAAGCCAAGAAGTGAGTGAGTATTTAATGGAGTGATTAGGCAGTAGAAAAGCATGAGAAAAGGCACAGATGTATGTGGCAACCTTCATTTGGGGTGCATATAAGAATTTGTGGAGGTGGAATTTGTTGCACCAAAAAAAAAAAAAAAATGGGTGTGGCAAGAGAAGAAAGGCAACAGAATCTGAACACCACTAAATACCACTCCAGGAGAAGAGCCTGTGCTAGTGTAGAAAGAGGCTTTCCTATATTAACAGCCTGTTCAACAAAAGCTTTCTAATGACTATCCATGACAGCAATATTCACAATAGCCCAGCGGTGAGAACAACCTGAATATGTACTAATTGATTAGTGCAGAGATATAATGGACTATTTCTCAACCATAGAAACATGAGTGAAGAATGAAAACATTAAGAATAAATGAAAGAAGCCAGACAAAAGATATATAATGCATAATTCCATTTATATTAAAGGTGTTGAAAATGAACAAATCTATAGAGATAGAAACCAGAACCAAGGAAAAGGACAGGAAGTGACTACTTGGTGAGCATGTGGTTTATTTCTGGGGTGATGATAGTATTCTAAAAGTAGATAGCGATGATTGTACATCATTTGAATGTACTAAATGCCATTAAAATCTACATTTTCAAGTGGTCAAATGGTAAATTTTATGGTACAGGTATTTTATCATAAAAATAAAAGTGTTAACAGCTTGTAATTGATGGACATAGCAGGGATAGTGGTGTCATGAAAATCATTTTGTTATATTCATCATACAGTTACCTATGCAACATTCTGGGGACAATCACTGATAAATAGAGCAGACCAACAAAATGCTATACTCAGATTACTAATTACTAATTATATCAATCAATTGATCGATATAGCCCATATTTCTGGCAGAATATGTCACATTACACCCTGGTAAGAATTTAGACAACTGAGAGATTGAATTAAGTAAACTTTTAGATGCTAATACATATTACTATTATTTAATATTATTATTTTACTTACATATTTATAGAGTACACTAAGATAATTTGATAGTAAATGCAATGCATAATGACCAAGTGAGGAGAAATCAGATTGAAGGGCACATATAACATTTGCACCAGCATTGGTATGTGTGTGACAAGTTGTCACCAAGCTATTTATTTTGGCTTCAAATATAATTAGATCAAATTTATTATTTAGTGTCATAATAATCATAAGTTTTGACCAGCCTTCCTCTGAATGTTATTTATATTCAGTTGAATCATGTTTTCAATTCTGTCCTACAAAAACAGAAGTTCTACTTCTATTGTTTTAATAGCAGCAATTAAATGTGTATGTATGCATATACAGATATATGCTTGGTACAAACTATTGTTACATACATTTTTTTATTAAATCTTTGAAGCAACACTATAAGGTTGGTATTATGCATTTTGTCTGTGTGTGGTATCAGGGATTGAACACAGACTGTGGTATCAGGAATTGAACCCAGAGTTGCTTAATCACTGATCCATATCCCCAGCCCTTTTTTTGAAATATTTTGAGACAGGGCCTCACTAAGTTGCTTCGGGACTCGCTAAATTACTTGTGCTGGCTTTGAACTCACAATCCTCCTTCCTCAGTCTCCTGAGCCACTTGTATTACAGGTATGAGCCACGGTGCCTGGCAGTATTTTGCCATTTTTGAGAGATGATTAAAGACTATTAGAAAGGTTACCAAGTTAATAAGTGAAAAATCAGAACTGGAACCTAGACCTTTTTAATTCCAAAGTCAATTATCTTACCTATTATTCTGTATAAGTGTAATTATATTCCATATTCCACACATAAGTATATTCCATACTCCCCCTAAGCATATAATAATATTAACCAATGTCATAGAATATTGTTTCAACCCCAATTGATGGAGTCTTTCTCTATCTGCTTGATAATTCCTGTTTTTATAATGTTGTTTATCTTTAGCTATGTCTCATACTAAGGGGCACATAAAGCTTCTCTTCGGTTTAGCTGGTGAGAGATGACACTATTCTTTTTTTGTGCACATATGATTTGATTCTAAGCACAGTTTAAGATCTCAACCACTAAATTATGGCAAATACAGAAGGTCAGGATTCCTCTACAAAGTACAGAGCAGTCGGAAAAGTACTTCAGGGAAACCAGGGCTCACAGGCCCATCCATCGTCTCTGCCAAACTCCCTCAAGGCTGGTGAGCTCTCCTTCAGCAGTCAGCAGTTTGGTCTGCAAACCTGTGAGTCTAATGGATAACACTTGGAGGGCAGCCTTGTTCTCACCCATGGGAGAAGTCCCATGACCTAAAATGTGACTACTCAGTGCCACCAAAGCTTCAAATACAGCTGCCCTTGACCTTGTTCTTGTCTCCCTCGGTGAGGGTACTCCCCCCCCCCCCCCCCACCTCCACCATTGGATGGTCTCCAAATCTCAACTTTCTCATTACAGTGCTGCTCTAGCCCCTATGAGGAGGTGAGTGAGAATCAGCATGGGCTGGTTTTCTGTGTGTGCCTTTGATGCTCTGCTGAGCCTGATCCTTATCCTGGAGTCACTCTTTACAGCATTGCCCTAAATGAAAGCTAGGGCTGCTCCTTCAGAACTTCCTTACACAAGGACTGCTGCTTTCTGTCCACAAAAGTGACTAAGTGGACTTAAGTGTTGATTTATCCCTGACTCACTCTTTATTTTCATTTATAATGTTTTGATCTAATTGAACAAATATAGCCCTGAGCTGTCACATCCTAGAGAAATGTTAAGCACACTAAGGCAAGAACATATATAGACATACATATTTAAATCCTCCTTGGAGGAGAGTAGGGATTTCCTACCCTTGACCTAATGCATTCATAACAGTGAAATATTCTTAATACTAGTATAATAGTTTTAAAAAGTGTTCTTTATGATTTTCTGCACTTATCACATCTAATTTTAGAAATATTGTTTTAAAACTTTTAAATAATTATTTTTAAAATATTTTTAACCCATTGACCCAATTTCATTTTCATTAATTTTAAATTAAAAAAATCTGTAGGGAAGATTTATTATTTTTGAAAGAAATTATACACAAAACTTGTTATTTGTATTTATTGATCTGGATTTTTTATTTTCAGATTGAGGATCTCAGAGGGTTAGATCAAAGTATACTAGAAAATCTCCCTAAGACGAGTTCCACTGTTTTTTGTTTCTGGGTTTTTTGTTTGTTTGTTTGTTTGTTTTATTTTCTATTTTTTGTTTAGTTTTTTTTTTTTTTTTTGGTTACAAAACAAAGGCACTTTATGGTTTCTTTATCATCCTCTGGACTCTTCTTTGAATTTCTCAATTTGTCTCTGAGTCATTTGCTCAGACAAATATCAGGAAATACCATTATTTATGTAGAGGATAATTTTGCAAACATTAGTTGTATTTTCGAAAAGATGAGTTTGGCTCATTTGCTAGCACGAGTAATAATAAGGTAGAAAAGTTCATATGAATCATCTTGTCTGAATCCGAATTTATAGCTCTACTGTTTAAATAATTTTTACATATTGCAATGTCAAAGGACTAAATGGAGACTCAGAAAGAGTTAAGCATCTATCTTTCAAACTTTGCAAATGTGATTAACATTAAGAAATTATATCCTATGCCTGTGTGATTATGTCAAAATGAATCCCACTAATATGTATAGCTATAATGCACTAGTCAAAATAATGTAAAACATTTATATTGCATCCTAGTACATGAATGAATTTACATCAAATTTGAAATTAGAGCTTAGTGATATACCAGGTCCCTTTTTCAAGAGCAATTAACTAATATTTATTCTGTTCTATCTTTTACACTATGCACAACCACATAAATTAGCTTCATAGTCTACTAATTAGAACTTGTCATTTGAGTAACACTATTTAAGTACCATTCCCTTTTCTTTCAAATGAAAAATGATTAAAGATATAAATATATTTTGTGAATTACCACAAACACCTTCTGTTGGAATTGGTATCTGACACTAGATCTTTTGATTTTTAGATCAGTGATCCTATTTATTATTCAATTATAATATTCTTAGCCTCTACAAAAAGACTGCCCTCCAAATGTTATACATTAGGTCAGGATAGTTTAAGGAGTGCAGGATTTTAAACCTTTTCATATAAAATATCTTTTTCTGTCGAATTTAAACAACAGGTAAGAACTTATTTTTATTAAAAATAATGCCTACAAAATTAGAAAAAAATAAGCAAAAGAATTAGCGCACTGTTTTTCTTATTTATCTTTTTAATGTGGTGCTGAGGATTGAACCCAGTACCTCATGCATGCAAGGGAAGTGTTCTACCACTAAGCCCCAGCCCCAGCCCTACATTGTTTTTCTCTATAGAATATTTATCCTTAGCTTGTATTTCCATGTATTTTAATGACATTTGTACAACTGGTTTATTGATGTATAACAGACATACAATTGACTACACATATTTAACATGCACAATTTGATAAGTTTTGTATTATACATTATCTTTTGAAATCATCTCCGCTATCAAAGTGATAAACATTTCTAAGTCTGTCACCCCAAATATTTTCTCCTGTCACTTTGTAACTTCCCCTGTAGGCTTGGCTACCTAATCGCCTCCAGTGATATGTACCTAACTGATCATTTACCTGTCATCACTACATTTTAGGCTGCATTTCCCAGAATTTCATATACTAGAGACTATGAGCATTTTCTTTTTGGCCCAGTTTCTTCCATTTAGCTTCTCTGTTTTGAGATTTATCATGTTCTTACATGTTTCAATATTCTATTCTTTTTTTTATTGTTATGTAGTATTCTATTGGAAGACTCCATCACAATGTTTATCATGATGATAGACATAAGAGCTGCTTTCACTTTGTGATAGAAATAAATCTTCAATGAACATTTATATAGAAATTTTTGAGGAATTTGACTAATTAGGTTACATGAGGTATAGAATTAAAGTTTTTTAATACAGTAGATATAGATGTAAACATTCAATTTTTGAACACTTTGCTCAAAAGACTACACTTTATCTGCTGAATTGCCCTTTCTTTTTTTTATTTAAAAATTTTCCATTTATGTATGGGTCTATTTCTGGCCTCTCTATTCTGTCACTTTGAATATTTATCTACCTTAATGACAATACTACTACACTGTCTTGAAGATGTTAGCTTCTAGTATACCTTAATATAGTGTTGATCTTTGAACATTGTTATTTTTCAAATTGGTTTTGGCTGTTCGAGGTTCTTCATATTTCCTGATGAATTTTAATATTTTTCAGTTTCTAAAAACATCCTTCTGTGATTTTATATGCAATAACCTTGATTATTTTTATTCTATTATAGCTCATTTTGGGGAGAATTGACATCATTTATCAATCTAACCTTTCAACATGAATAAATCTCCATTAAGGACTCATTATATTTTTCTCAGCAAATAAGTTTAGATTTCAGTGTGCAGGTCTTTAACAATTTTATCAGATTTTGCTAGAATATTTTACATATTTCAATGCTATTAGAAATGGTATTACTTTTGGAAATTTACTTTCAGATTGTTCAATGCTAACATGTGGAAATGTCATTGATTTTTGCTTTTATTTTGACATAATATTTTCAAGCTTGGTGAATTTTCTTAAGAGTGCTAGTAATTTTCCTGAAGAGTCCATTGGATTTTCCATAGATATAATCATACCATGAGCAAATTAGTATGATTTCACTTCATCTTTTCTAAGCGGGATTCTCTATTCCCGTTTCTGTATTTACCTGTCTAGACATACAGTAAAATTTAATAACTGATGAGAAGGTATTCTTGCATTTTTCTTGATCTTAGGGAAAGAGTATTCCATATATTTTCATGAACTATAATGTCTGTTAGCATGTGGAGGAAGTTCTGTCATTGCTGGTTTATAAGAATTTTCAACAGTAATGGTTACTGAATTTTGTCTATTTTGTATGTTCCTGTTGGGATAACCATGCTTTCTATAGGATTTTGTTAATATGGTTAATTACATTACTTGATTTTCAAAAGTTTAAGCAATCTTGAATTGACAAATGACACTTGGGCATGATGTATATACCTTCTATTAGGTAGATAGATAGATAGATATTGCTGGATTTGATTTGCTAAAATAATCCATAGGTATATAGAATTATCAAGTTTGATTTTAATATAGATTAAAGTCCTGGCCTCTGAATCTGGAATTTTTAAGTACTTATTTGTCTTCTCTGAATTTTTCTGGTGAAATATCTTTGTCCATTTTCAATTTTCTCAACATTTTTCTTGTTATCAATTATGTTAATTTTTATATTTTTGTAATAAAAATTCTATCTTGCAGATATACTTTGCAAATATGCCTACATTTTCCAAGCATGCTTCTATATTTCTGTTTTTATGGAAACATTTTAATTTTATGAAATTCAATTTACAATTAGTATGTGGTATGGATCATATTCATTATTGCTTTTTGTTTAATATCTTGGATACCACTGTTGTTGGATTTGTGTGTGTGTGTGTGTGTGTGTGTTGTAGTTTTTGTCTAGAGGGAGAATAAATCCATTCTTGAATTCCACTACTTCATCTTACTTAAAAAAGAAATCTGGTTATATACTGACTTTTAAAATGGTGATATAAACCTTTTATTTGAAGGAAATTGTATCATGTTTTAAGAAAAAATAAAGAAATTTTCACCCGTATTTCCTGGAAATATGATTTTTAATAATTGTTACATTACTAGAAAGGATGGCTTGTAGATATCTTTTCAAATTTGATTTTAATTTCTGTTGAAATGAGGGATCTAATGGATTGCACACATTTCTTAAATAACTGAATTTCTTCTTCATACTCTTATCAACACATAGAATGACAATGTTTAAGTCATTTTCATCAGATTATTGAAAAAATTTAAGAAGTTTATCTCAATTTTTGAAGCCTTATAGTGGTAGTCTTGCCTAAAAGTGTGTAGTTAAAAAGAAGAAAAGAAAAACAGACTATACCATCTGGGGAATGAAAAAAGATTTTTAAACAACATTTTATAATTAGGTAAGGTTCAGTCACTTGCTACATTTTCCTTAACTTGAATATAAAATACCTCTAATGCATAAAGATTTTTCCTTGCTATCTAGAAGCTAATCCAAAATAAGGAACTGGGGAAAAATAAAAGGAAGGGGAGGGGGAATTCCATCAAAACCAGAAAAAGATCAGCACAGTAGAGGAAGGGGATTGATTGGGAGAGAGGAGGGAAGGATGGGATAAGGGAAGAACAGTGGAGTGAATCTTATCTAACTTTCCTGTGTACATATTATTAATATACCACAGTGAATCTCACCATCATTTATATCTACAAGGCACTGGTAGAAAATATAACAATAAAACAACTATAAGTATATAGCAGAAAGGTCAGCAGAGGGGAGGGAAGAGACCCAAGGAAGGAAAAGGGAAGAGAATGGGGAAGTACTAGGGACTGAATTAGAGCAAATTATATTATGTGCATTTTAAATTATGTCAAAATGAATCCCAATGTTATGAACAACTAAAAAGTACCAATACAAAATTTTTAAAAAAGAAAATCTTCAAAAATAAACGAAACAGCACTTAGTACTGCCTCCTTAGCCTCTTAATATTACTCTTTGTTTTGCTTATATAACTTGATGGCAATGTGGTAAAATGAAGAGAAATGTAGAGTTTTGCAATTACAGAGATGATATACAGACTTGGTGACTTAACACTGTAAGTCCAGGGTAGTCGGAGAAAGTGTTTACATGAGATTTGTTACATGAGAGCCCTTATCATTCTGACAACATTAAACCAGAAAACAAAAAAGGAAAAAAGAAGAAAAAAATATGATAATGGGAAAAGCAAAAACAAAGATAAGTAGTTTATAACATTCTTCATGTAAGTATAGATATCTCTCATATGGGGATTTCTCTTTCAAATCAAATTGCTATAAGGACTGTGGATTTGTATGTTGCCTGTTTAGAGACAATAGCTACAATCATTTGTCATCAGCTCAGGTGACTATTTTTCCCATCCTAGAGATAGTATTTGACCCACTTTATTAGTTCTCCTTGACTCAGCCTGAACTGCCCTCTCAGAGTCTTCATGGTGCTACCTAGAAGATAAATTTCTTATAAACGAAATTAAATTAGCTCATATAAAAATAGGCCTCAGTGAGTGACGTAGAACAAATCCTAAATGGCAGATTTTTTTTTTAAATCATGTCTTTTGTTATGCTAGTAAAATAGCAAATCAGGAAAACCAAAAAAAGTAACCATTTTAATTTCACAACAAACTAGCAATGAATAAGAAATAAAAAAGAAAATTAACAATGTCAATTTAGTTTTTTTTTCTTTCAAATAATCTCAAATAATCCTTTAGGTTGTTTAAAACTACAAGAATGACATATGTATCTAACATATAGAGTATTTACAAACTAGATTGTGACAAAAATACTACATACTATAGAAAAGCTACAAATTTTATGTATTTTTTAATCCTTTAGGTAGATAGTATTGGCCAAATTGAAGACTTCAGAAAGAAATAATTTAATATGTTTCTGTTTTAAAAACTATTCTATAAAACAGGGTATTAATCTGCTTTTTCTTCCCAGAATTTACAAAATCATTCTCAGTTACTTCTGAGTATTTTCTCATACTTTCAATATGTCTATTTCTAATATATTTTGAATCGTTTTGAGTAATATGACATCAGCTGCAGACAAATATCAATAACTAGAATAAAATTAATCATCTCATATCTGCAAAAAACAAAGGCAGTAAAGAAGAAAAAAGAGAAATAAGTAAAAATTTTATATATACTTGCTGGAGGCAAGAGAAAAATATGAAATGTTTCAAAATAAACCAGCCATTATATTACACAGAGAATAATATGTTGATTGAACTCTAAGTGTTTAAGGCTATTTTATTGTTTGTTATTGCCTAATAAAATATTTTCAGTTCCCTGACAAACATTGTACCTATTCCACGAAAGAAGAGATTCAGAAATCATGGCTCATCTCACATATGTCATTGATATGGTTCAGTAGACATTTGCATTACAATATTCTGAATTAGGTATAATCTCTATTTCTTCAGTCCTTGGAGATTTTCTTTATTTTTTTTACACTGTAGTTTGGGAGATATTTCAAATATTAAAATAATCCCTTATTTTAAAATGACATCATTAGTTTTAAAAAATAAAATTGTAAATACAAAGAATTTTCAAAGTGAAAGTTCAACAGACTAGAACTGAGTATATAAAGAAAACATAAAAGAGATATTGACACAAGTGGGTCACATTTACTTTCTCCTTGGGCTGTTTTTCTCCACATAAATGAGGCTTTGATGGATCAAAGGTACATGTCAGGGGCAGGGGGTATAGCTCCTGTTTAGCAAGTGTGAGCCCTGAGTCCGATCCCTATCAGCAAAAATAAATAAATACATAAAATAAAAATGTGTAAGACAAAAATGCATGTTTTAAATATTAATAACACCAAATTTTAAAAGACACAAGATGAGGATTCTAGATGTAGTCAGTTGTACTTGCAAAACTGTTGGCACAATGAATACATATGCTGAATGTTAAGCATATAAACCCCTATTGTTATATTTTCCTTATATTTATGTTTTCATAAAAATAATTCTAAATCTGATTCTGAAATACCTTACAGTGTGTCATATGATACACACATGCACATATGTGTGTGTGTTAGACATCTGATGAAAAGATAAGAAAGTGATAAGCATGAGGAGCATACTGACTTAGAAGAACCTTATCAAGGTGCCTCAGTTTTCAAAACATTCATGTGCTCACCTTGCTTTACAGCACTTGACTCTTGCAGTAGTTTCAAGAAGCACTGCTGCAAAATAATGGTTTAGAATGATTCAAATTATCACCGAGAACCTGAGGCAAATCACATTCAGACAAAACTCTATTTCCAGGTCTATGCCTATATACCTACAACATTTATTTCATAGGAAATCAAGTTAAATTAAATGGAATTATAAAATTACCTGAAAAAAAAAAACGTGATGGGATTTCCCTGGATTTAGGATAGAAATCTAATATTTGCTTGGGGTAAAGTGTCGAGGGTTGGATTATGATTATATGAGTTTAACTCTCAGGTTTTCCTTTGTTTCCATTGCAGTTAACTCATTCCCTCTAAAACTGTTTACCTAGAAATAATATTGCCAAATCCTGTGTTCATTATGTTGCTTATTACATTATTTTCTGAAAGGTGTTTACTGAATCCTAATATAATGAAAAAATAATGTTTGTTATGTTGACAAATGTTGTCAGTAATTTAAAAATTAATCTATCTATTCACCTCTGTAGTCTACAATTATATATTTGAATATATTATATACCTATAAAATAATACAATGAGATTAAGCAATCAAAGAAATAAAGAATTGCTAAATGTTAAAATTATAAATTAATGCAGTGAAAAACACATTTATTTCTCAAAGAGATACTAATTCATGAACTACAATATTTATTGTGGAACCAAAGGAAACCACTGTAGCTTGAATGACTCTGCTTTAAATAAATATAGGGGAAATAAAAAGAAGAACATAAAGTATGATTGTTGTGATTTAAGATAAGCAACGTGAAGTTAATTATTTGCAAGTACCTGATATAATTCACTGTTTGTCCTTTTTTTTGCAATACGTTTTGTTATAATCTCTCCCTTTCATTATCCTGATTTACATGACTCTGATTTTTTAATTGAAGATGTATGGGCTTTGTGTTCATGTTCACTCCTGTGCCATACTTTGTGAGATGACTATTTTTTTGGAATGAAATAATTTTTTTTTACTTGCTTATTAATTCTGTAGGTCATGGGTTCAGAGAGGGCATATGGGGATAGTTGATCTTTGCCACATGGTGTCTGGCCTTTGCCTGCTTAGATGTGAATGTTGTGAAGGAGATTTGAACACCAGGACTAGAATCATCTGAAGGGTTTCTGTTTGAGTGTTTAGAGCCTGGCGGGGCTGAGCTGAGACTGTGGACTGGAGAGCCTCTACATGTGGCCTGGGCTTCTCATAGCATAGTGGCTGAATTCCAGAGTGGGTATCACAAGGAGAGTCTAGAGAGCAAAGGTTCCAAGAGGATCAGTATCAAGTTGCATGGCCTTCTATGACCTAACCTCAGAAATTACAAGGGTATCACTTTCATAGTATTCTTTGGGTAGAAGGAGTCACAAGTCCAGTTTGTGTCAAGGAGTGACATTATAGACCCTATCTCTTGGCAGAAGTGGCAAAGCCACCTTCAGAAGACTTAAGTGGAGTTATTCTTGCAACCATCTTTGGAAAATACAGCCTGCTACCTAGTAAGGTGCTGTACCATATATATGGTGGGGATTGTGAAAGCTGAGAATCTTCCTTTTCTCATCAGACTAGTTCTGACCTGCAGTGATGGGTTAGGGTTTTGGAAGTTTTAACCCAGCGTATTGTTCCTCCAGCCTTCCCTAAAATTTCATTCCTCAGTCTTTTTATTTTTATTTTTTCCACATTTTTTATTGGTGCATTATATTTGTACATAATGATGGGATTTATTATTACATATTCATATATGCATACAATATAACAATATAATTTGGCCAATATCACTCCTCAGGACCTCCCACCTCCATGGTCCATTTCCCCTACTGATCTCCCTGTGATTTTCATGAGATCTGCCCCGATTTTTCATTTTTCCTCTTTAGCGTCTGCCTATGAGAGAAAACATATGACCCTTGACCTTCTGGGTTTGTATTTATTTCACTTAATATGATGATCTCTAGTTCCAGCCATTTTCCTTGAATGACATAATTTAATTTTTCTTAATGGCTGAATAAAATTCCATTGTGTATATATAACACATTTTCTTAAGCAATCATCTATTAATGGACACCTAGGCTGGTTCCAAAGTTTGGCTATTGCAATTTGTTCTGCCATAAACATAGGTATGCATATACATGTAGTAAGATGAATTTAATTCTTCAGGATAACTACTGAGGGATGGTATAGCTCCAACTGGCAAGTAAGATGACATTTTAAAATGTATGGTGTTTTGATATACTGTAAAATGTTGGTGAGTAGTGGACCCTCTGCTCACCTATCGCAAGTTAGGATGTGTGTGTCCTGCACTACTGTTGTTTTGTTTCTCTAAAGAAATTTCTCAGTAATTTCCAAAGCAAGCCCTCTCCTATATTTTCTCTGACCTTGACCTATGCTCCTGATTTCTGTCCTTGCTGAACTATCCAATTCTCCCTGCTAAATAGGAAAGTGTTGTATCCTTCAAAGTGCTTTATCTTCTATTTCCTCCAATATTTTTGTTCTCTCTTCACCCCTACTGCATATACTCAGGTTAGGTGAAGAAGAGTAAAAACTTAAATGGTACAGAATGCTTAATAATAGTTTACCTTTTATGTACCTTTATTGGATAGGCTGGCTAAAAATATTGTTATCTTCAGGTTTATATTTGGGGAAATTATTTATTCAAGGTCAAGGGACACGGCGTTTGCCAAAAACTCAATTTCTCATGAATGTTTGCACAATGTGTCCTCTATATTAAGTACTATAGGATGATTATTTGAGGGCAACTGAATGTCATTGTGATAATGAAGGCACAGAAGGACTTAAGAATTTACATATCTAGAAATGAACCAGATTATTTTTGCAAGTAATTCTCAAGCCTAATGGGCCTAAAAACTTGCGACAGCCTGTAAAGTTATATTAATTCTTAATATTTTTCAAGTAGCACCAGATGACTTTTCTTACCATCTTCAATTTCTTTCCCTTTCCTCTGGAGGTAAAATCATTGACATATGCCTCCTGGAAAAAATAAAATAACCTTGACTAATGGTTAGTGAAACCCTCCTTGAATACTGGAGAGGCAGGGGAAAAGGAAAACAGAAGTTTAGTGATATAAGAGACCAACACATATTTCTAGAAGTTTAGTGTCATTTAGAATTTCAAAACTCTGAAATAAAAAAAAGATACTTTATAAAAGTAATAATAGACATTCATTTATTGAGATTCCTGTGTTAGGCATGAACCTAACCTTGTAAGCATGTTGAATTTCTTATAAACACCCTAAGGTCATACTTGGTCTTTATTTCATAGGATAACAATGTGAAACACAGAGTTGATCTGCTAAATATCACCATGAAAAATTACTTGGATCATTAAAGCATATTTTAATATGTGGGACCTACCTATATTTTTTAAATATTGATTTACACAGAAATTGTTCACTATAGTAGCAGTATTACCTCAAAATCTCTCTCTTTCTCTGTCTCTATACATACTTCACAAAGACAAAAAAATCTGTAAATAATCTTTTAATTTTTTAATGAGCCTGTGTAGTATGTGACGTTTATAGAGTATGAATATTTCCACTATGAAGAAATGGTCTGAAATCCATTCAAAGTGTTGATTTACTTGACTTGCCTTTAAAATTTGTTGGAAAAAATGACACCTATACAGCAATGCACCATTTCTATATCCACAAAGTAATTTTCTGGAGAATTCTTCCTGGACAGGAGTCTGGTACACCTGCCTGAAAAACTGCCCATTTCCCCACCTGTCTCAAAATACACTAATGGGAGAGGGTAAGAAAAGTTTTCATGATAGGATAGAGCTGATACCCCAGAAAACATTGTGCATTTGCTTCAGCCTTTAACCCTTTCCCCAACATTTTATTTTTCCCATTCTGAAGCTCAAGAAAGGGTTTATGAAGCTGACATACTTCTTCGACATCAGCTGTAAACCACAAAACATAATTCTCCGTGTAAGAGCTGGAGGGGATGAAGCAGTGAGATGTAGAGGTTTAATAAAACCATCATAGCTAAAGGACATTCATTTGGCTACCACTTCACCACCATTCACTGAGGTGGACATAAGTAAGATTTAAAAAAAAAAAATTTAAAGCTAAAACAAAACAAGCAAAATAGCTTCAATCATGGTGCTGTGGTTCCTTGAAGAGAAACCACAGATGGATTGTAGGTCTGCAAATAGTAGGCATCCAGAAACACTTTTGGAGAATTGGTACTATAGATATGTCTGGGTTCAATGGAGCTCAGCACTGAGGTCCATTAACTCCTTCCTCCAGACAAAAGGTCCACTTGCCTAACCTTTGTTTTTAGGCTGAAGATTCATCTTGTCTCAAAGGCTGCCCCATTCTAATAGGGAAATGGGACCAGCAAGACCAGGCCATTAGAGAACAACATCTCTCTCTGTACAGCAGTCATGATGTTAAGAAAGGCATGATTGATGACAGCAACAACAAACACAAACTGAAGAGATTTGGTGATTTCCTTCACTGACTTGAGCATAAACTTATACTGTTCAAGGTCTCAATTATGAACCTATTATCTGGCAACAACTCAGTTATTTTATAATAATTCCATACAGATTAGAAACATGTTTTGCACTGTGTTAGATCTCAATTGAAATCTGGATCCAATTAGGCCTACCACTTACTGGTCTTAGCAAGTCATGTAACTTCTATAAGACAATGGTTACCTCAAACAGAGTAATAACAATTATAATTGCATATAAGATTTGTGGATAAATAGCACCATTATTATTTACCACATAACTTTCAGGTGGTAGGTACTGTGTTTGGTGTGGAAGATACCCAAGCAAAGAGAAAAAGATAAACTAAGTTATTGAGTAGTTTTGAAAACAGTTTGTAAACAGTTTTCCTGAGTTAGGGAGTGATTAGCTTTGGCTGCAAGTAGTATCTACAACATCATCAGAATCACAAAATTTTAGAGGGCTCAAAGATCATCTTACTTAACCACTCAGTAAAAGACAAAATTACCTCTGTGTTTCCTTTATTGAAGTTTAAATCATCACTTGAACCCTGAAATACAAAGATATTTCGAAAGTAACTTGGAAAATGTATGAACTTTAGATCGAAAAATTACATTCCGTTTTTGTCCTGGCTCGTTTCTAATTTTAAGATCTCAGTCCCATGGCTGAATCTCAGCCTTAGGATTTTCACCTATGAAAGGAGAGATAATTAATAAAAATATCTTTCCTACTTTATTCACTGGGTTGTCATGAACCTCAAACAAGATAATACATGCAAAATTCCTCTGCAAATGTTAAAACTCTATGCAAATAATAGTGAATGCTTTTGTTTTACTGTTGGCATCAGAATGAGACCACTGTTCAGAGAGGGTGTCTTATCCACTATTTCCTTTAAAATAATGTGCATTTTTATCTCTGTCCTTCTTCATTCATCCCTTTTCACTGAATAGAATTATTCTTACTCCTGCCATCTGCTAGTTCAAATCCTTTTATTCTTAGTTCACCTTGAGCTCTAATTTCTTCATGAAGACTAAAAAATCTAGTGCAATAAAAAGAATCAGGGACCTGAATTTCAATCCCAGGTATGACTTAAGTTTAGTAATCTTTCTGCACCTTGGTTTCTTTTCTTACAAAATAAGGAAATTTATTTCTATTATCATTTAAAAGACATCAAATAAACACTACCATATATAAATCCCTTGCATGCAAACACAGCATACAATGTGCCCTTTTTTTCTACCCCTTCACCTACATCAAGATTTTTTTTCTCTGTCCTGTGACTTTATAGAATGTAGATTTTTAAATACCTGTAGGCCTTTGGTTTGAGTTATTTTAAGCATATACAAAATGCGTATAAGCTTCTTGGAGACAGAAACCATGTAGATACTACTCACTGTTAATCTTTAACAGTTCTAAACAGCTTGAACTTCCACACACTCCCCGCCCCCCGCCAATTCATGTGTTGAAAGCCTACCTTCCAATGTGTAAGTATCAGGAAGTAGAGAATTTGGGAGCTAATTAAGCCACAAGGATGGTGTCCCCATGATGGAATCAGTGCCCTTATAAGACTAAGAGTTAGCCCTCTATCTCTTTCAGCTAAGTAAGGATATAATGAGAAGATGACCATCTATAAACCACAAAGAAGGCTTCAACCAAAACCCAACCATGATGGCACTTGGACTTGCTCTTGGACTTGGAGATATCAGAACTATGAGAAATAAATGTTCATTGTTCAAGTCACCCAATCTAAGGTATTCTGCCATAGCAACCTGAACTAAGAGCTGAGCAAAATATTGAGTTCATAAGAAAATGTTCAGTAAACCACTGATTTAGTATGATTCATAATGCATTCTGGTTGTTGACTTCTGGTATTACTAAAATTAAGGGCATACTAACAGCTTTATTCCCCATACTTAACTTTGGGAATATAATGTATAACCATAATGCAATCATAAGACCATTGGATTATTTGTCCTGAGCTCACAGGAGCACGTGGATGAAAGACGGGAGTGACAGCTGAAAGTGGGCAGAGCAGGCAGGAGTATGTAGAGCAAAATTAGACTTCCATTCTTGCGACTTGGCATTCAGCAGTGAGATATAAATACAATAATGGCTTACTTTTCTTCAGGGTAACCAAATCAACTAAGTTTACCCCATCCTTAAAAGGCACTTAACTTTAAAGTGTGTATGAGGTGAAAACCTTTCTCATCAATGAATCACTTACTATCTCAATGACTGTGTCCTTCTGCCCCTATTTATCCATGGTGGTACAATCTGTCTTAAATGTAAGAGCATAAAGGGCAGAGACCGGCTCTCTGTAATTCTATTTGATTATTTATACCTAGCAAGGACTTTGCATCATTAGATGCAGCTTAAGTGCTGAGAATTGAGTATCCAGAGTGAACACTGATTTTAAACAAAGGACCAAAAACATCTGTATTTCTCAGTATTATAATAGCACTAGTAAAGAGAAATTCTGGTGGAACATTTCCTGCAGATAATTTCCAGGGATTAGAAACAGATCAAAGATAGAAAAAATGTCTTTCTCTGCTCTCCAGAGAGATGCTGAAGTGATTGTGCTGCACTTAGAGCTGCTGGAAACAGATTAGAAAGTTAAAGGGCTTGGTACCAAAACTGATTTCATTTAAAAAGCCTGTGCTTTATTAATCTTGTTGTCCGTTGTTGTTTAAGTTGGGAGCCATATGGTGGAAGGGTGAGAGACAGCAGTGAAATGAAAGGGGCTTTAAACTCTGTCCAGAGTCACCATGGAAACCCCAGTCTTGGCCAATCAGGTAGCCTAAATGTCCACACGCATATGCTGCTATTCCCATTGCACTTTCCCCCCCACATATTCATTGGAAATACCCCTAAAATTCATAACTTATGTCCCAACTCATATAATGCAAGTATATAATATGAACAAATTGTAACATTTTCCTTGAAATAATGGTTAATGGCACAATACACAAATACATGATGATATGACTTTGCCTCTGAATCTTATCAATCTTTATGCATCAACTTTACTAAAAGAATTATGACCGAACCTTGGATCCCACAATGTTCAATAAGAAAAGCAAGATATCCCCTCACTAGGCCATTTGATCTACTCACTACTAATGATTCTCTAAGGGTTTCAAATCTATAAATGGAAAGAGACAACCCAAATCAACACTTGCTTATTATTTTAAATGTTTGCAGGTAATGTTATAATTCTTAACTAGGATATCCAAAAGATGACCTAGGAAAGTTTTTAAAGCACACCAGCCTGACATCCTCTGTGACTCAGTTTGGCCAGGGTGAGATATAATTGCTTGCTTTGAAAACACCCTCCAAAATGATTGTAATATATATGAAAATTAAGAAATAGGGCAATAATAGAAAGTTTGTGCTATGCATTGCAGACAACTGACCACCTTTTCTCAGTAATAATGCCTCATGTATCTTGTATTATCATTAATCTGTTTTAAACCTTGGGCTTTCCAGTTCAACAAAGTTCTCTGAGTATGTTGTTTGATTTTGTCATTTTTATGAATAAATGATGTAACCAGACATTCAACTATCAAACTACATTATATCTCTGTCACAAGCTAGCAACTTTATATATTTTAAGTAAAGATTAGGTGCACTCTAAGACTTAATGTATTAAATTGACTTTCTCATACTTCAAGTTGATTGTTTAACACGGTCAAAACAGGCTTGACCTTTGGCGTGGTCATTTATCTTTGGCAAGTTACTTGAAGGGCTCACTTCTACCATGTTCTCTGTCTGAAAAGTTGTCCCTGAGATCAAGTTCCCACTATTATAGTTTCAGTCATTATGTAGATATATACATTTATTTTAAGAAACTGGCTTGCCCAATTATGGTTACTGGCAAGTAAGAGATTCATAGGGCAGGCCCGTAGGGTAAAACTCTCACAGGAAAGCATTGATGCTGTTGTAGTGTTCAGGCTGAATTTCTTCTCTTCTGGGGAAACTTTGAAGTTTTTCTGTAAAGCTATGTACCTGTCACTTGCTTTCAATAGTAATCAACTCAAAAAAGATCTTATAATGCATTTATAATCCAAGTTCAACTTTTTGTAACCAATTATTTAATTTGAATTAAATCTGAGACATCCTCTTAATTTATTCTAAAAAATATTAATATTTGAAAGCTAATAGCTTGTCACAGTTACATATCTAATTTATTATTTTTACATTTAAAAATTGAACTGTAAATTACTCTTTAATACCATAAAATATCTTAGAACTATGTATATTTGATATAGGAAAGGATGAGAGATGATGTGGAGATTGAGAGGAAGCTCAGAAAGAGTTGCTAGGATTTAACAGATCAACAAAAGCACCTTAAATTTAAGTGATTTGTATTTAAGAAATGGAAGCTAGTAATAAGAAAGGATTTTGGCAGGAATATTTTTCCAAATTGATTATTTTTTTTTAATTTTAGTATAAGTTGACTTGGCTACATATATGATATTTTAAGAGTCGAGAAAAACTTTCTATGACACATTTACTTTTTATTATCAAATTTTTAAAAAAATGAAAGATGGAAAATTTTAATTTCTGTAAAAAAAAGTCTGTCAGTAATGTGTTGGACAGAAAAATTATTTGGTAAGAGCCCAGTTGATGTTGAAACCCTGTGGAAGAGAAGATGGGGAATCTGTTCACCTTTGAAAACACAAGCCTAACATAGTCCTGGCACATGACAGGAGGCAGGTCAATAAGGACTTGCATTTAACATCAAAATTGAGAGAGCTCAGACTGAGGAAGTACCATTTAGGGAGTTACTTCTTTCCATATTGAAGGGAAAATAGCTTTGGTACTACTATTCCAGGATAGTGATCCATCTGAAGGCCAGGGCTCTGGGGAGGAGGGGAGGGAAAAGTAGGGATATCAGAATCCCTGGTGAGGCCTGAAGGACACACACTGGCTCTATCTTCACCCGAATTCATGGGTCAGGATATCCATAGTGAAAAAAAATGAATTTTGAATATAAATTTACCAAATAATTTCAGTAAACTCCTTCATAAGAAGGAAAAAGAGTATCTGGCCTAGTTCAGACCTGACCAGGAAAACAGAAGCTTCCTGTGTGTAGAGCTTTCCCGCCTACAATTTTTTTTTTATTCCATTATGGTATTAGTCTCCAATCACAATTATCTGGAGACCAGAGGAGACAGACATTGCATTTACTTTCTTTTTCTGCTTAATGTGTTTTCTGGCCTGTTCCATAAGAGTACATACTTGTTACCTGTGGGGAGAAACCATTTGGTATTGTCCCAGTTATTGAGAAAGGTGACTCTTATCATACTTATGTTTCTTTTTTTTTTAAAAAAAAATACTTTTATTAGTTGTTGATGAACCTTTATTTAATTTATTTATTTATATGCAGTGCTGAGAATCAAACCCAGAGCCTCACACATGCTAGGCAAGAGCTCTACCACTGACCCCAACTCCAGCCCTTGTATTTCATTTTGATAATGCAAATATTTGGAGTTACTCCTAAATTCCTACATTAAAGAATATGCAATATAGTTGGTATAACATTGCAGATTATGTCATATAGTGAATATAAAAAAGGCTACATTTTTGTAACTTTCTCTGAATCATGATGCAGCTCCATTGAAAATGGGAAGCATATTATACCTTCTGAAAAGAATAATTTTACATTTAAATAGCCCTACCTCAACTTTTTATTATTAATGGAATGATATATGCATGGAGCAGGAAAGGGTTAATTTTTAATGTTTTAAAATCAATTTTTCTACTTTGATAACAGAAATCTATCTATGTGTTGTTCCTTTGGTACATCAAGTATAATAATATCTCTTCACCCATAAATGAGGAAAGATGGGTGATTTGAAATGAAACAATAAAACACCCAAAATAAAGTGATACTTGTTTTCTTGCAGGGAAAATTTCTGGCTAGTTTTGACATTAAACTCTTCCTAAATTACTGAGGTAGAATACATGGTTCTGGTCATGATGCAGAACAAAGATACACAGGACAAACAGGTCCTGAAAATCATGTGACGCCATAGTTCCCATGAAATCCATGGAACAGAGCTCTGTCTCAGTCCCTGTTGGGGTAGAGGCAAAGATTAATGCACCAGTAATTGTTACCATGTGCCAGGAATTATTGGTACTTCAAAAATTCAGTGAACTTTTTTTTTTTTTAAAAAAATGGTTGCCTTGTGGTTAGACATTACATTGAAATTCATTTTGAAATAATCAAACAAGTGTGGAATATAATTTATTCTATTCAGTTTCCAATATGTCCCTTTCCTCTGCTCCTCCCTCCTCCAGTTCCCCTTCCACTATTCTACTGGTCTACCTTCTATTGCAGTTTTTTTTTTCTTTTTTTAAAATTAGTGCTTTTTAGATATACAAAAATGAAATTCATTATGGTATATTCATATAGGAACGTAGGGCAGTTTCGTCAGTCACTTCATTACACCATTCCTCCCCTTTTTAGCTCCTCCTCCCCACCTCCGGCTGCTTCCTGTGCTCCACTGATTCATTATCTTTAAGGAAGCCAGTCCCTAGAACTTGAAAGTGGGGAAACAGCCAGCGAAAGGGTTTTTCTACAGGACAGAATGGAAGAGAACACGCAGGAGCATCAGGTACCAAGAGAAGAAGGGGTTCTCATCCTCAGGCTCAAGGTCAAGATAAGATACACGTGCAAAGTGGATAAAAAACAGAGCCAATATAAGAACCAATTTTAAGGAGAAATAAATGTGTAAGTTTTTGCAATTTAGACAAAAGCCTTGAATAATAATGAGGTTGGGAAGACCCTGCGGCCAGGAATAAAGTTGCTATGACCATGAGGAACATGGAACAGCAGGTAGATATCATTGAACACACAAAATGCGCTAAGCATTGTATCTATACTATCTTATTCTCACAAAAATCTCCTATAGGAAACTTCCCCTGATTTCAAATAAGGAAACTGTGGAACAGAAATAAAGACCAGAGTTAGAAATGAGGCTTTAGTGGCTTCAGACTAAGGTTATATTATTTAATGTAAATAACGAATATTCCTTAAACTCGGCATTTATATGAAAATCGCACATAAAAGATTGGAATGAAATATCCTTTAGGATAAAGGCCAAGGCAGCTTCACTCACCACTCTAGGACCTCAAGATCTTATTAGGTGTTCAATAGCTGTTGTCGCATGGATGCATTCTACGTTTTTTTTTTGTTGTTGTTGTTTTGTTTTGTTTTTGTTTTCAATTCTCTCAGGGACATGTGTATTGTGTTTCATATATTTTTGGGGGTGTTTTCTCAAACCTTTTGCATTTCAAAACTCCTAATCAAAACATATTTTCTCTTTATTTGCTTACACAAGGGGAACAGCCTTACAATCCAGAAACGATTTGAAGCAGCTCATATTTTAACTTGTTAGTCTAGTAATGCAAATAGACATTAATATAAAGGACTCAAGACTGAGAGTCAGGAAATCCGGGTACAGACTTCACTCTGGCTACTTACTTGTGAGCAAATCATCCCAACACTAGATTTTTCTTTAGTATAAAAAAGAAAAACACACTCCACTAATCCCAGGAATAGATGCAATCAAAATAGTATTTATATAAAAGAACCTACAGACTCCAAATGCTATATAAATGTATAACAAAAATACGACTTCATAGTGACTTCTGCATGGACTTCCCTGCTCTTGCTAGTCCTGAGGACACTTCTGCAAACCACTGTTCAAAGCCCTGGCTCATCTAGGGCTCTCTTTTCCCTACAGCTATTTGAGGTCATCCAGAACTGACCAGTCCTTCCTTTAGCACATGTGTCTTGCACTGAATTTTAATGAAGAGACACATTCTGCTCTAGGACAAAAGATTTCACTTATAAACTCTCCCTTCTGATGGAATTTGAAAATCTAACACCTATTTTGTCTTTAGGGCATGGTAAAAGCAAACTTGGATAATTTGTTTTTGTTAATACCAAGCTTATACCAGGATATGGCAGTTCATTTTTGTTACTGATAACACGTTTTGACATGTACCAGCAGTACGTTCATGGAAACAACTGCAGAGAAGAGATATTTAATAAGTATGTATTCAGTAAATAATTTCCAAATGCCAATTGGACTCCAAAAAGAAAAATAGTTAATTGGAGGGTTAAAAATCCATACTAGAAAATCAAAATAATTGATAAGTATTTTACTAATAAACAAACTTCTCTGAAATTACTTGAGAAAGAGTTAAGAAAAAAGGGATTTAAGTTATTTGTGATATCTTAACAGAGTCAGAACGTTATTTGGATTACTAAAATTAATGAATTTAAAGAATAACCCTACTATTCTACAAACACAGCTAAGGATAACACTTGAAAAATAGAACTCAATTAGTCTGTTGCTAAATAGACAAGCATGTGTCCAGACATGGTTGTGCAAACAATGTCCAATCATGCTCATGTAAACAATGTACAATGCATAGTTAAATGTTCATAGGAAGGTACTGGGGATGTGGCTCAAGCTGTAGCGTGCTCGCCTGGCATGCGTGTTGCCAGGGTTCGATCCTCAGCACTACATACAAACAAA
This sequence comes from Marmota monax, assembly GCF_021218885.2. Taxonomy (NCBI): domain Eukaryota; kingdom Metazoa; phylum Chordata; class Mammalia; order Rodentia; family Sciuridae; genus Marmota; species Marmota monax. Next base: position 8,443,440 of record NW_026692132.1, read on the forward strand.
GATGTCGTGTCTGCCGAAAACTAAAAAATAAATATTAAAATTCTCTCTCTCTCTCTCTCTCTCTCTCTCTCTCTCTCTCTCTCTCTCTTTAAAAAAATATTCATGGGAAGAGATTATAATTTGGGGGATTTAATAAAGTTTGATATTTGATTACATTTTTCCTTACATACAGTAAATTCATCATAGAAATTTTATTTTGATCTTTTAATCTATTTCTGCAAACATCTTTATTTATTGTAAACAGTATGATGGTTAATTTTGTGTGTCAAATTGGTTGGGCCATGGTATTAAGATATTTGTTCAAATATTATTTGGGGTTTTTCTGTGAGTGATCTTTGCAGTAAGATTTATATTTAAATCTATGCCATTTGAGTAGAGCAGATTGCCCTACCTGATATGGGTGGGCCTCACCCGATCAGTGCAAGGCTTGAATAGAACAAATACTGATCTGTGAGCAAGATGTATTCTACCAGCAGATGAAATTTACACTTGAACTGCAACTCTTTCCATTATCTCCTACCTGTGCACCAACCCATCAGATCTTGGACTCACCAAAGCTCCATGATCACATAAGTAATTTTCTTTAGGTAAATTTGAGAGAGAGAGGAAAAAAAATACATATGTACATATGCTTAATATTGGCCCTGTTTCTCTGGAGAAACATAAAAAGATCATTTCTTCTGCTGATTCCTACTCTATTCCATTTCTGGAAGAACTTGACCAGAGTAAGCTTAAGGGCAGGAAGAACATCTAAGACACTTCCCAGTTTCCTCAGGGCCCAGGCTCAGCTGATGAGTGAGATTCCACACTTCCCCAGTTCATGATTTCTTCCAAATCTTTGCGAAGTGAGCAGAATGGAAGAGACAACATGCTATATGAGGAAATTATTTAATATTTGTATTGACTTGATTATAGTATGAAAGAATAAAGCCCACAAACAATAAATTGTTAGAAACTAGACTCTATTTTGTACCTAAATGGAAATAATCCTCATTAAAATATTTTCTGGAAAGCAGTTTCTACCACAGACTTCCTAATATATCCCCTAAGGTCATGACAGCTAGGGCATGCATATGGCTATACCTCTTACTAAAATTTCCTTCATTTCAATATGGCATAGTATCCCTACTTTTTCCCTTTTGTGATCCTTCCTTATTATAATGCCATTACCCATTACAATAAGGCCAGATTTCTATGTCAGCTAAAGAGGTTAAAATGTTTGATGTTTGTTAAATTATATAATATTCTTGACTACTTTAATTCTTGTTGTTTAAAGACTGCAAGTACTTTTACAATTCTGTTCATGTTCTCTACTTGTTTGCTCTCTCCATCCAGATTGGTTTTACTTGGAATTTTAGTCATAAATTCATCATTTTCTAACTTTCTAACCCTCCCTATCTAGTAAGAAGTTAAATCTACAACATCTGAGTATAGCATCTGTTTGTTTCCACTGTGTAAAGATATAGGAATTTTAAAAACTTAGCAAGTGTGTAACTTTATTATTTTTTCTTTATATTATGAATAAGTAAGCTAGATGCAGTGGCACATGCCTGTAATCTCAGCAGCTCGGGAGGCTGAGGTAGGAGGATGGAGAGCTTAAAGCCAGCTTCAGCAAAAAGTGAAGTGCTAAATAACTCAGTCAGACCCTATCTCTAAATAAAATACAAAATAGTGTTAGGGATGTGGCTCAGTGGTTGAGTACCCCTGAGTTCAATCCCCAATAGTTCTCCCCCCAAAAGAGAATAAGAGAAATGACATCAGATTAAAAAGCTTCTGCACAGCAAAGGAAACACTTAAGAGCATGAAGAAAGAATTTACAGAATGGGAGATAACTTTGCCAGCTATTCTTCTAATAGAGGATTTATATCCAATATACATAAATTATTTGAAAAGCTTAACCACCGAAAAACAAAGAAACATCAATAAATGGGCAAATGAACTAAGTAGATATTTCTTGAAACAAGAAATTTAACTGGCCAACAAATATATTAAAATATATATTCAACATCTTTGTCAGTCAAGGAAATGCATGTCAAAACTACATTGAGATTTCATTTTATTCCAGGTAGAATAGGAATAATCAAGAATACAAATAATAATAACTGCTGGTGAGGATATAAGGAAAGGAATACTTTTACATTTTCAGTGGAATTGTGGATTAGTATAGACTCTATGGAAATCTATATGGAAGTTTCTCTGAAGATTAGGAGTGGGATCACCATGTGACCTAGACACACCACTTCTTGGTATTTATCCTAAAGATTTAAAGTCATCATACTATAGTGATACATGTATACCCATGTTACAGCAGTGAAATTCACAAAATCCAAACTGTGAAACCAGTGTCAGTCAACAGATGGATGGATTTTAAAAATGTGGTAAAGATACACAATGGAGTTTTATTCAGCCATAAAGAAGAGTGAAATCATGAGATTTTCAGGAAAATGGACAGAACTGTAGAGCATCATGTTGAGCAAAATAAGCCAGACTCAAAAAGATAGGAGCCATGTATTTTCCCTCATATATGGAAGCTAGAGAAAGAAAAAAAAAGGTAGAAAAAGAAAGGAAAAATGATATCATAAAAATAGAAAAGAGACTTGTCCAATAGAGGAGGAAGGTGATGGGGGACAGGGGAGAGGAGAAGGAAAGGAGAGGAACTTGGGAATGAAATTGATCAAATTGTGATAATCCTAATACACATTTTTAAAAAGTATAAAAACTTGAATGAACAAATATATATATATATATATATATATATATATATATATATATATATATATATATATATATATGTTGTTCAAAACATTACAAAGCTCATGATATATCATCTTTCATACATTTGACTCAATTGGGTTATGAACTCCCATTTTACCCCAAATACAAATTGCAGAATCACATCGGTTACACACTCACATTTTTACATAATGGCATATTAGTGACTGTTGTATTCTGCTGCCTTTCCTATCCCCTACTGTCACCCCTCCCCTCCCCTCCCATCATCCCTCTCTACCTCATCTGCTGTTGTTCATTTCTCTCCCTCGTTTCACCCCCCTTTCCCCTCACAACCTCTTTTATGTAATTTTGTGTAACATTAAGGGTCTCCTACCATTTCCATATGCTTTCCCTTCTCTCTCCCTTTCTCTCCCCCCACTCGTCTTTGTTTAATGTTAATCTTTTCCTCATGCTCTTCCTCCCTGTTCTGTTCTTAGTTGCTCTCTTTATATCAAAGAAGACATTTGGCATTTGTTTTTTAAGGATTGGCTAGCTTCGCTTAGCATAATCTGCTCTAATGCCATCCATTTCCCTGCAAATTCTATGATTTTGTCATTTTTTATTGCTGCGTAGTACTCCATTGTGTATAGATGCCACATTTTTTTTATCCATTCATCTATTGAAGGGCATCTAGGTTGGTTCCACAGTCTAGCTATTGTGAATTATGCCGCTATGATCATTGATGTGGCAGTATCCCTGGAGATACCTGGGAAAGCTGGGAATGGATCCACCATTTGACCCAGCTATCGCCCTCCTCGGACTATTCCCTGAACAAATATATTTTTGAAAGAACAAATATATTTCATCTTTACCTATTGCTCTTATGCTTGAAAAGTTAGCTAAATTAATAAAATATCCTATGTAAGACTACTCTCAGGCCAATCCAGGGACACAATGATACCGGCAGCCTATGAAAGTGAGCTTTGGGCACCCAGGCTTGTTCATACAACACTGCTTCCTCCTTCTTTCCTTGTTATCCTGCTGTCTCTCCTTTTCTCTAGGCCTTTGTGGCTGTCCCCTACCCCCACATCCACCTCCTAGAAACAGGGAAAATGTGGTTTCCTTGTTTTTTAAGCTTGATAACTCTCTTGGGTATTATTTACAGCTTTTGCAACTGCATGGACTGTTTAGATAACCAGTGCAGGGGCCACTGGGGACCTCTCACTGCGTTCCTCTGTGACATCAATGTCCCACCAAACCTGTTGTAGACTCTGAGAGGAAATTCAACAAGAGTGTACTTCCCAAATCCCATTTAGAGATGAGGAAATTGAAGCAGAATGACATTAAATAATTTGCCGAATAATATTTTAGAAAAACACACAATTTTGAGACTCATTTTGTCAGGATTTAACACCATTATTCCATATTTAGTTGCAACACTTCTAAGAATAGAGATTCAGGAAATGATTTTACTTCTACAATGATCAGATTCCAAAGTGAACCAAAAGTGCCTATTTCAGTCCATGTAGTAATTTATTCAGGGGTCTATATTCCAAGGTTTTTTAGTGTAGCACAGACACAACACAACCCTCTCTGGAAACATCAGGTGGGAAGTGTAGACAGGCCTCTACTCCTTCACTCTGACATCATGCACTCATCAAATCTTGATCTGGCACTGTCTGTGTGACAAATGCTGGGACAGGGATGCAGAGAATACTGTGTGCAAAACATCATTCCTGATTTAAAAGACTTTACAGTCTGGCTTAAACTTAAAGTTAAAAAAAAAAAAAAGAAAAGAAAAAGAAAGAGATCTCTGAATCCATACCTAAATGCACAGATGATTCCCATCAACTTCACCAACTACAATACATGTTGTTTTTCCTCTCAGCATATTTTCCCTCCTCATGCTGTCAATCAATTGTTGACTATGAACTATCAGCATTGGTATTAATCTTCTATCACTAACGCTGTTTTCCATTGGTTCTTTAGAATTCCTACTTCTGCTCTGCCATAGTAGATGCGTAGCTTTCTCAGTTGGAACAGTTTATCTCCAGTTTCTTTCTTTCTTTCTTTTTTTATTGGTTTTGTTATTTTATTTTCCTACAGTTAAACTTATACATGATCTTTTAAATTCATTATTAGTAATGGCCATAGTCTATAAAACAGAAGGTAGTATATATTAGAAAAAATGATGATATTATATTTTATAGCAGGACAATATTTAAATTAATATTATAAAATATATTTTATATATTGAATACAGTTCCTCATCCTTTCATTGAACACAGACAACATATAAAAGGACTATCTCAAAAATTAGCACACTCCATCTAAATTAACATGCCCAAGTTGAGCTAAATGGGCACCTTTTCTGTATTTTAATTTTTCATAATGCTATTACCTGGGTCCAACAGAATATCTGTAAAATCTGAAGACTTAATAAATGTGCTGAATAAAAGATTGACAAAATTTGATTTGCTTTATTTCTGATAAAAAATTCTTGAGGGAAAAATGTGTTTATTTTTCCAAGTTAACTTAAAATCACCCTATGTTTATTTAGTGGCTGCACCTAAGACACTAGATGATAACAATTTGTGGCAGCAAATCATAAGAAAACACTGAAAAAAAAAACCCTGTCCTTTATCAGCAAAATCTAGTTTACAATCATTTTGTTTGTATAATACTGCCGGCAGAGGCAGAATTTTTATTTATTTATTTATTTATTTATTTATTTATTTATTTATTTTTGTGCTGGGGATTGAACCCAATGGCACTCTCCCACTGAGCTACATTTCCAGCCCTTATTTTTTATTTTAACAAAAGGTCTGGCTGGCTATGTTGATGAGGCTGTCCTCTTATGATCCTTCTGCCTAAGCCTCTTGAGTAATGGGGATCTCAGGTCTATGGCACCTTACCTGGAAGAAGCCTAACTTTTAAGACGCTTCACTTGCTTGATTTTTCATTCAAGATTTTGTGTTCTGTTTTTATTTTTTATGTATGTATGTATGTATGTATGTATGTATGTATGTATTTTGGTGCTGGAGATTGAACCCAGGGTCTTGTGCCTGCAAAGCAAGCACTCTACCAACTCAGCTATATCTTCAGCCCCTGTGTTCTGTTTTTAAAGAAGACTTATGTGTATGTGATTCAATCTCCAACAAAACCTGGATCATATCCACTTCTAGCTGGCACAGGGACAAAGCATCAGTATGCTAGTACTTCAAGGCTCAATCTTAGTGAAATTCTGGCCCACTTGATAAAATTGCCAAATTGATCTTTCATCTAGTCCTAACCCTCAAAAATCCATCTTACATGTTCCTGCTAGATAAGACTTCCTAATGTTCTTTTCTCCTTCCATAACTTTTGTTTCTCTGGTATGTTCAATATCTTCCCTAGTAGTAAAATAAAGTCCTCAACCTGACCTTCAATGCCACCCACCCCACAAGATTCCCACCTGTGTTTTTATTCTATCCATTTTAGGAACCTACCAACTTCTCCCAGATCATAAATCCTGTCTTTCCTCATCCTTTCATTGTCTTGAATTACTTCCTTGGGTGGCTCTAGATGAATCAATCTGAACTGTAAGCAGCCCAGTAACAACAAGATGGTGATGGGCGGGTGTGAAATCCACTGCAGCAGGATTCAGCACTTTTAATGTGCTCCAGAGTATCACTGTGGCAGCCTGTCCTGTATTTACCTAGAATGTTTCCTTTCTCTCTTGGTTGGCATGCTCACCTCAGATTTATTTATACTGGCCATGAGACAAAGAATCAAGCACTAGCACTTCTAATAAAGCTTGAATTCTTGTTTCTAGACAGATGCTCTTAGAATACAAATAATTCCAAGAGAGTGACACAGATTTTTCCCGCTCAAAAGTTGTTTGAACTGAAGAGAGATTAAATTGATCACCTTTTAAGGATCATTATTATGTTGTGTGACAAAGAGCCTACAACGGGACTGCTATTGGGAAAAGATCATAAACATTGACTGGAGAAGAAATTTTATGTGGATATGAATGTTTGGATAAATGTGAAATACAAGGTAACATACTATGTATGATTTTATAGGAAGTTTTGGATTCCCAGCATGGCCACATGTCAATTTCTTTCAGTCTTTGTTTGTCTTGCTTTAGGATGCTCTGGGATCACAAAACAAAACCATCTGTGAAAATCAAATCCTTATACCCATAGGAATGACCTCCATTCCCCAAGTCTGCCTTTAAAATCCTTCCAATATACCTATGCTCGACTCAGCACCTGGAAGAACCAGCGAGTATACATTGTAAAATAGAATACTGTCGTCAGTGTAGTGTTTATGAAGATTTTGTAAGCTAATTTGATTGTGAATCATTTAGTAATATTAAAATTCAAGAAAATGTGAGATAACAGAATAGGACACACACAAAAAGATGAGGTGACCTTTTTTGTGATCATTCTGTTATCTGTTATCTCACATTTTCTTGAAGTTTAATATTACTAAATGATTCACAATCAAATTAGCTTACAAAATCTTCATAAACACTACTCTGACGACAGTATTCTATTTTACAATGTATACTCGCAGGTTCTTCCAGGTTCAGAACAAATGAGTACACATGTATTCACTATGTTTTGCCTTAAAACATCCCCTGTTGAGGGTATTTCCCCCCCAATATCTTCTCTTCACTCATTTTGTTGTATTGCTTTTAGAGCTGTTAAGAAGTCCTTACTTCTCAAATCTTCACATTTTTCAGAAAATAATACATTTCTTATCTTCCATGTTACAGGCAGTTAATTCCTTTGATCACCTTTCATTTATCAATGCCTAAAATGCAATGACTTCCTTAATGTGTTTTTCAGAGTAGGGCACATAGGTGTGTGGGCTTTGTCAAGAGGAACTCTAGAGTTTGAAATGGCTTTTGCTTTTGTGTATTACTAAAATTTGGCACTGTTACTTTCTGCATATCTTACTCTTTCCAAATTGTTCACTTGCTCATTTTCTTGTCTGAGGCTAGGGCTAAGTGCTTTCTCCCACTTTAACTGTCTACCAATATTTCTAATCTCTCTGTCTCCCTGTTGTGACTTCACAGTCAACAGTGGTGTCAGGGAGACTGTTTTCAATCTGTTACCATCTGTGAGTATCTTTAGTGTGGTGCTATTCATACCCTTGTTTAGCTCACAAATGAGGATATTGGGTAGATGGAGCCATGCCTTGGTTGTCTAGAGACAACATGTTTTAAGTTGCCACTTTTCATGATCACTCAGTTTTGGTCCTTGAGCTATAAATTGTAGCTGTTTTTTTTTTTTTTCTTTTTTAAAATTTTATAAACAAATCTTCATAAGTATTCCACCAATTTTTTTCATGATTCTATGATCATTTTTTGAGACGATATCTGTCAAATTTCAGATGTTTTCCTGACTTCATTGGGTTTGTTGGCTCAGCATATAAATTTTATGGGTGGAACAAACACAGACAAAATTTCCTTGTGTCCTTATCTACAAAGTTGAATGGCAGTGTACACAAAAGCTGTTGTTCTTTTACGGTTCTCTGCCTTCACAGTTTCATTCTTTTTACTTCATCTGGACCTCTTTCCTTTGCACTTGCCAAATTCCTTACTACTGAATTCTAATTCTAGTTCCCCAGTCTCCCCAGATAATTATTGATTCTCTTTGTATTCTGATTTCGCTGGTATTCCAATTATACCTCTCCTACTACACTTGTCATGTAATGGACTATTTCTTTTTATTTACATATCTCTAATCACCCTGAGCTGTGAATACCTGGAGGACAGAAATCTTGTCATATTTGTCTGTATTCCTTGGTGTTCATCATAAAGAAGGAACTCAGTAGATGTTTGCTGACTAAACGGGTGAATTAATGGCCTGTTTATGGGGCCATCAATGGAGACCTTAATTTGAATAAATCAACTTTTTATAATAAATTTATATCAGAATAGTCCTCCTCCAATTTTGTCATATTTATTACACTTTATCAAATGACTCCAAGTTAGTTACTGTTGCTTCTCTAAATAGTTTCAGTGCTTTTAATTAATCATAAAATAAAAAATAATGCATAATTGATTACTGTTGTAATTTTAACCATAAAGACTCTTAGATATCTGTAGTTTTTCTTTTAGGAATGAAAAAAAAAAAACTTTTAAATTTTCAGCATCTTTTTAAAAATTTTCACACTATCTATCTGTTATCATTTGAATCTGAAATGTCCCTTGAAAAGATTGTGTTTTGAAAGCAAAATCCCAAGTACACCAAGGTTCAAAGGTGTCCTTTAGATAATGATCTAGGGCTCTGACTTCATCAGTGGATGAATTCATTTTCTGGATTAATCTATTGGTAGTTGAAGGGACAACTGGGTGGTAAGTATATTCAATTGGGAAGTGACTGGCGGAAGTGGGTCACTGGGTATGGCCTGGAATGTATCTGTCTCTGGACCCTTCTCCTCTTCCTCTTTCTGCTTTGCCACTGCCATATTCTAAACAGCTTTCCTCTGACAGACCCATCCAGCACGATGTCTTGCCTCATCTTGGACCCAGAGCAATGAATAGAGTTAGTTGATCTTGGACTGAGACATCTGAAACTATGAGGCCAAATAAACTTTTCCATTTCTAAGTTTTTCTTGCCAATTATTTGTTCACAGTTGACAAAAAACTGACACAGTTCTGATTTCAAAGAGATGTTAGGATGATTTCGACTACAGTGTAGATTCATGCCATCTGATTCTTTAGCTGTTGTACTGACATTTAGTCAATGACTTGCATGTTTTTTTAATCTTGAATTTTGCAATATAAATTGAATTATATTTAGTAGATAGTACTTGTTAGTATATATTAGTGGAGTTGAGAAATTGTTTTAACACAAAGGTTAAAAGAATGATTTTTCTTAAGTTAAACAAAAATGAATAACTGAGATTTGTTTTAATCATGTATAGCAAGACACACAGACTCAGAAATGACAGCCATAAAGTACAATTTTTTAAAAAAATACTTGTATAGCTCTCTAGTAATAGGCAAAACAGCAGTGGTGGTCAGGAGCAGGAATGATGAGGTGCAACATGATCAAGAGCCTTTATAGTGTTTTTTGGGGGAAAGGTATAATGAGGCAGTATAAGCAGGCTTACTATTGGCTGTTTAGAATAGTTTCAGAGGTCTCTGGGTCATAGGCATATGACCATATTGTCTGATTCCTGGCCCTGGAGTTGTTAAGGCAAGTGGACAGGTGGATAGTTGTTGGGAGTATGAAAGCCTGTAAATGTTTGATAAAGGAAGTTGTTGGGGACATGGGCTCTGGATTGATTGCTTTGATGTGGTAGATGCACTTGTAAGCCAGTTTTTTTGCTATCTCTGGCAATGAGCTAACTCTGAGAGGGGTAGTTTTTGCAAGATCAGAAAGGCCTTAAAATATCAAAAAATTAAATGCAGAAATTAAGAAATGTGGTTATGTCATATTTCCTTGTTTAGTACGGAGCAAACTGATCAGATCTTCTCTTAGAATCATTTAAAAATAATATTTTTTTAAAATGGACATGCAACTATTCTTTTGTAAAAGTAAGCTGAGTTTCCTTCTCACAAGAAAAAAAATTTGAAAAAATATCCAGCAGGCATATTTTATTATTTTTCTTTGATATGCTCTGTTTAATAAATAAAATGACATTTTCTTGACATATTACTAGTTCTATTTATAGGTATCAGGGCAGTTATGACCACAAAATGGTTCACTGAGTTAAATTGTTCCCATGTAAAACTTAGAAGAAAGAAAAATCATTCTCTTAACACAGTTTTAAAATTAAATGTATATATTAAATAGAAACATGAATTTAACTATTAGCATTAAATTATTAAAACTGTATAATAATGTTTCTGGTGTTACTCTACATGTCAAAGAGACCATGAAATATAAGTTTAAATATGCCCTCTTGTCAAAGAGGCTACATCCTGAATTAGTGGGTGACAAAGGATAAGTGAACAATAATTTAACAAGATCATGTTGTTTTGTGGTAAAAGTCATGAAGCAAGTAGTCAGGACAAGCTGATCAGCATGCTAGAAATTGGAAGGTGTGATGTAATACTTGACAAATGCTCTTAGGGAAGATGTCACCGAGAAGGTGACCTTACAGTCGTGAGCAGAGAGGAAAAAGGGATCAGTCACTAGAAGAGTTGAAAAGAGGCTTCCAGGTAGATGGAACATGAAGTGCAAGAAATTTGAAGGGAGAAGAATTTAAGTTTTTGATGAACAGAAAGGAAATGAATTCACATAGAACTGATTGAACAAGGGAAGGGTACCAGATACATTTGAATGACCAGATTCCAAAATATATCACTAAAAATTATCAAGTGCATATGTATGAATTTAGTGCCCATACCATATAAAATTACATCTGATCTAGTTATTCATAAAGCTAATGGTGAATTTCACATGTTTCATTAAATAAAATTATTTTATTATCTTGTTCTTCCTGCAAATGTTTGTTGAGTACTTACCACATGCTAGACACCATTCTAGGTTCCAGAAATAGAAAAATGATCTGGAGAGACAAGAACTCACGCTTTTGGAACTTGCCTATTTTCTCATTTTTTTGTTTTGTTTATAGAAATGTTTGGAGTGCCAAAAGATGACACCTTCTAGGTTTCTCACTTGCAGTTCTAACTTGGTGCATATTATAATTTTGCTGACAAGTCTTATGTATGTTTCATGAGTCCCAAAAATTAACAGTTGTTCTTCTTTCTTTTCAGAGGAAAAAAATATGAATTTTCTTTGGGTGAAATCAAATTTTGACCTTACAATAATACAATTATTTATTCCCCAATAGATAAACAGAAAATAATGATAGAACATGAAGTTATTAACTGATATTACATCTGAAATACCATTACTTATGATTACTATTCCCCAAAGTGGATTTTGCAAATTTCATTCCCTTTCAGAAGGGCTGGCATCCATTAATCCTTAGGTATTATTTAACATAAATGCTTAATATGATACATAATAAGACTGTCTTAGCCTTCTTAAATAACATTTTCTACCTTCTAAATTATTTGTGGTTAAAAAGGGAGAGAATAGTTGTTAAATACAAATATGACAGTTTCTTTACAACTTTAGATCCAACAGAATGCATTTTTCAAATGATGACAATTTTACCTCCATCACTGAACATAAACACTGCTTGAAGTTTCAATTCTAGCTCATCATTTTGACAATATTTCCATTGTGAGAACAGGTTGACCAGCAGGTGTGTTATGAAAAATGAAGAGTATGAATTCGAAGATTATTTCTGAGAATCCTCTGTGCACTCACAGAACTAAAACCTGAGGGGATGCATGAAAGTGAACTTGAGACACAGTAACCACAGGACAATAGCTAACAATTTAAATAAATACAAATGAACAAATAAATATGAAACAAATGCTTAATGGGCTTTGTGGAAAACTGTACTCTTTATGTAGGCAGAGCAGAACTTTACTTGCTGAGATTGTCCCCAAAGCACATCAATCTGATTCCCTAACAGAGTTTAAATAAGGTCTGTTCTCTTTGTTATGTTTTTGTTTCTAGATGTAGAGTGAAATGACTTTGATTTTGAGAGTAAGTACTGGAAGAATATTAATAGCTATGGAACTTAATTTGAAAAAAGTCATCAAATATGACACACCAAAAGACTCCAGAGGTCACTCATAGGAAGCACGTCTTGAATACCTTGAAGTGTGATTTATAATTATCATATACTGTTTCATAATGTTTTTAATTTTATTTCTGTTTCATTTATTGTGTTTATTTAGGCAGCATATGAGGTCACAATGGGTAGAAGTTTTGTAGATGGTTTGATTTTTAGCTAAGCAATTTACAATACAGAGAAAATAAACAGAAGGTGAAATCATTGTATATTCAAAATTAAAGGAATACCTCCACAAGTTGACTTCAGAGATAAAATCTTATGATATTGTATCATGAATCTGAACAGCAACAGTCATATAAAGCTATGCTTTATCAATTCCCTTGTTTTGAAACCCCACTTCTATTCTCCCATAGGACCCTGAAAATTGCTCCATTTGCATATTTATGTTGCATTATGATATACAGCTCATGGCAAACAGTTTTGAGGCATCATTATGTCCTAGTGCTGGTTGAAGTAATGCATCACTAAGTAATATTAAATCTCTAAAAGAAAAGAGACCTGTTCATTATATTTTTATTATCTCCATTTTATATCTAAGAAAATAGTCTTTGAGAAGCAAAGGATCTTGTGCAATATCACATGGCTTAGAAATTTTCAAGTGGAATAAAAATCCATGTTTGCCTGTCTTATTCCAAAGTCCATTACTTCTGCTTATTTTTCTATCTTTCTATTTTATTGTGAGTTTTATGAGGTCAGTAGGTTCAGACTTTTATCACAGGATTCTCAACAAATCCACCATCCCTGTAACATGCAAGACAAATAAACATAAAGGGTGATGAGTTGAAAAAGCTACTCACTCTTCCAATGCAATGCTGAAAAAAAAGTTTCATAAACTAAAAATGCTGCATAAATCATTATTTAAATACTTCCCATTGATGTTTGGTATTGCAAATGTGAAGGTCTTTAGCTTTGGGCTTATTTGCAACTTGTTACAGTGATCCTATAATACTGAACAACTTGTATAAGCTTTAAAAAATGTGGATGCCTTAGCTCCACCCAAAATTAATTAAATCAGTATTTCTAAGAGTGTGGTGCATGCATTAGTAATTTACCCCAGTGATTTTATAGTTGAAAACTTCTCTTGGAACTGTTGGTTTTCAAAGTTTATATTCAAGGAGCTTAATTTCCTATATTTATCTGAAATTTTAGAGTGATATGGCACATTTGTCCACAAGATAAAAATACCAAAGACTCCATAATGAGTGTCCCCGCTTCATCAAGAAGAAAGAAAATTAAAGTCTAATTAATATACTATTCCTGATAGTATATTTCCCGAGTGCTTGTAATTTAAGTCTAGGTGATTTCTTTTGGTTTTGTGAGAAAGCAACAGAAATAGCTAGTTACAGAGCCAGCTGGTAGAAGGCACTGGTTTATAAACTACAGTCTCTTGGTTCTTTAACCTATCTTTCCAGGTGGGCATCTCTTGGTTTACATCATTTTGCACAGATCATAGAAGTGAGACATATATAAGAAACAGTTTCTATCTAAACATTGGGCATAGTCTACATCCACCTAGGATGTGTGTGACATTTATCTGTGCAATCTTCAGCAAGTTACTCAATGTTCCATGCTTTTCTTTCTTGATACTAAAAAGAGACAGGGTCATAAACTGTATTTAGCAGTTTACCAGAATTATATAAACTGTCAACAAACACTGTAAGATAGTTACTAGTTATCATTTTCTTTCCACATATGGACAAACCAAGGCACAATGACTTTTATTCATTCATAAAAATGTATAATAGTTTGCAGGAAATGGATGGAAAAATTAAGATCATTATGTTAAGCAAAATAAGCCAAATCCAGAGGTTAAGGGACTGTTTTCTCTCACATGTGAGAGCTGGAGGGGAAAAAGGGAAAGAAAAGTGGGGCAGGTGATCTCATAAAAAGCAAAAGGAGATCAGTAGAAGAAAGGCACCAGTGGGTGGGGAAGAAAAGCAGGGGACAGAGGTTGGGAGTGATATGGGCCAAACTATATTGCTGTATTGTGTGCATGAATATGTAACAATAAATCCCATTACTATATACAACTATAATGTACCAATAAAAAATGTGGAAAGTCAAAAGGAAAACAAAGAATAAAAAGTATATAGGTGTGTGTGGTGGTGGGTGTCAGGCCCAAGATAGCTATAATTAGGCTCCCTTGCCAAGACTTCTAGCGGCTATGTGTTTAGTGCATAGCCAAAGTCACGAACACCCTGATTCAGTGTATGTATTCAAGGTCATAAACATTTGCTTGTGAGCATGCGTCCACTTATGTAACTTGTTGGCAATGTGCCTTCTTTGTCTGGACTTTGTGTAAAAAACCTATAGAAATGATGAAGGGTGCTAAATTAAACTAGCAGGGGCTAAATGGAATGTGCTGGGGGCTGGAGCTGGGTGAGGGACTGGGGGTGGGGGTGAGGGTGGGGGGATAGCGAAAGTTTGCTGCCACTGCTGAATAAAGAATGTCTGCTATCCCAATTGCACCTTGTATCTTCTTCTACCTGCAAAGATTCTGGAATGTGTTTCCTGGGTCTGAGCCTCCACCTGACAGGGGGAAGAAGTATTCAGGGTTATAGAGCATATGAAAAATGGAACTTGGAAATAATGACAGCTTACCAAACCAGGCATGCCTAACCCACCTGGACAACCACCATAATTATAGTTTCAAAGGACTTTCTAGAGGATTCTGTGAGATAAAATACTGGTTGTATCTATCCCATCTCTGGATATTCTCTTTCACTGTGATGTGGCACAACCCAGGGTTAGGGATTATTTAAAGCTCCACAAGTGATTTTGTGTTCAGAGTTTGGAAATCAATGACTTCATAATAGAATGTCCTTTATTATGGAGGGGCAATAAATATTATGTATATGAATACTCCTATTTTTCTAATAACATCATTAGGGTCTGAAAATCAAACAGGAGGATATTTCTAAATGATAAAAAAGCAGGGCAAGAACAAACAGAAGAGCAAATTGCATGGTAAATGTATAAAATATATTTCTTGTCAGTTAAGTGGATGCTTAAAAATCAAAGAAACTCAATAATATAGAACCAACACCTTGTTTTCCCATTGATATTTACTGGATTCTATTATTCTATTTTAGTCAAAGACAGTCCACACTAGTGCGTCATATGTTGCCATCCACACATGGGAAAAGCCTAAAATAGTTACCAGGGATACAACTATATTTACTCATTGCTCATATTTTTCATGACGTTTTGAAGTTCTCTACAATGATTACTGACTCAATAATGGCTTTACACAGAAAAGAATTGGCAATTAAGGAATACAGGCAATTTTCAATAATTTCCTAAACTTTCCACAATATTTCTAAAATGTCTCACATAGAGGCTGGAATATGGATTTTTTGCAACTCTTATGGTTTATTTATGTCTCATGATTCTGTTTGTAAGCTTATATAGTAAAAAAAACCATAATATTTATAGCTAATACACAACTAATGATGTGCTAAGCACAATTTCAACTTACAGTGGTCCTCCCCCACTTTTTAGCTTTCCATCCTTCAGCAGAAGCTTACTTTAGCAAAGGACATGTGATTGCTAATTTTAGTAGTGTCATTAGTTGAATTTCCTAAGGACATCCAGTTTCAGCGACTAGGAAGAATTGTGTCTGACTTTATGAGTCATAAAAAAAGGAGAAAATGTTCATAACAATTTCCAATTTTGTTTACTTGTACTGGGGATGACTTAGAAAATATATTTTTGTAATCTATTAATTTTAACTTATGTTTACATGTGATATTTTATACTCTGTATGTGAAGTAAAAATATTGACAATTTTGATTCTGGGGAAAAATGAAATTATTAATATATTTCACATTTTTGTCACTTTCTGAATCTGAATGATAACTGAGGGCTGTATCAGTCTATGTTAAAGCTACTGCACTTAAAATTTTCAAAATATTTTAATATCATCAGAATATATGCAATAACCTAAATACAATTGTATTATCATAAATACCATGAGTGATATTTCTGCCCACAAAAATGTGCCCAATATGTATTAGGACAAATGTTTAATTCCCCAGGCAATTTTTTCATGAAAATATATGATATAAAATAACATTTCTTCAATTTTTGACAGTAAATGTATCTGAGCAAATCATAATTTTTAGAGTATGAATGTAATTAATTTGAGCCTAGTTATTATGGTTTAGAAAAGTAAATCCATTTGTGGGAGAATGAAATTGAACCCCTGTCTCTTACCCTGCACAAAAGTCAACTCAAAGTGGATCAAGAACCTAGGCATAAGACCAGAGACCATGCACTTACTAGAAGTAAAAGTAGGCCCAACTCTCCATCATGTCAGCCTAAGAACCAAATTTCTCAATAAGACTCCTAAAGTGCAAGAAGTAAATTCAAGAATCAATAAACAGGATGGTATCAAACTAAAAAGCTTCTTCACAGCAAAGGAAACAATCAAGAATATGAAGAGAAAGCCTGTAGAATGTAATAAAATCTTTATCACCTGCAACTCAGAATATTAATCTCCTGAATATATAAAGAAATCAAAAACTTAACACCAAATAAATAAATAACCCAATCAATAAATGGGCAAAGGAACTTCATGGGCACTTCACAGAAGAAGAAATTCAAATGGTCAACAAATATATTAAAAAATGCTCAATAACTCTGACAGAGAAATTGAAATTAAAACTACAGTGATATTTCATGTCACACCTCTCATAATGGCAGTTATCAAGAATACAAACAACAATAAGTGTTGATGAGGATGTGGGGGAATAGGCACACTCAAACATTGCTGGTGGAACTACAACTTGGTGAAACCAAACTGGAAAGCAGTATGGAGATTCATTAGAAAACTTGAAATGGAACTACCATTTGACCCAGTTATCCAACTCCTCAGTTTATACCCAAAGGTCTTTAAATCAGCATACTACAGTGATGCAGCCACATCAATATTTATAGCAGCTTAATTCACAATAGCCAAACTATGGAACCAATCTAGGTGCCCTTCAACAGGTGAATGGATAAAGAAACTGTGGTATATATATACACAATGGAATATTACAGAGCCATACAGAAAAATGAAATTATGGCACTTGCAGGTAAATGGATGGACCTGAAGAATATCACACTAACTGAAATAAGCCAAGCCCCCAAGCTCCCCCCCCCCCAAAACAAAACAAAACAAAACAAAAACAAAGACTAAATGTTCTCTCTGACATGTGAATGCTAACCCACAATAAGTGAGGTTGGGAAGGGGGAAGAATAGAAGTTCATTGTATTAGACAAATGGGAATGAAGGGAAAGAAGGGGAGATGGGAATAGAAAGACAATAGAATGAATCAGACAGAACTTTTTCATCTTTACATGTGAACGCACAACCAGTGTATCTCCACATCATGTAAAGCCATAAGAATAGGATCTTAATTAGACTAAGTTACTACATACTCCATGTATGTATGTACAATGTGTCAAAATACACTCTACTGTCATGTATATCTAAAAAGAACAAATTTTAAAAAGTCAGCTCAATTATTTCTAATTAGACATTTCTTAAAAACTGTGTATTTGGTTGTTTAGACAGCATCACAATAGATGTTTATATTACCTGGAAAACACATTCATCATATCTGATTCTATTCACAATTGTATAGAGTCAAATATAAAATCTCAAAAATTTTAATTTCCAAGCAAATAAAAAGTACATCAGCAAGAAGATGCTCTTTGGCTTTATATGGTTTAAAAATGTAATTTCCTCTTTGAATGTTCTAATATTTTCAATACTTCTACCAAATAGTGTCAATTGAAAGAGGAAACATCTTTCTCTTGTTAGAATTCAATGTAAACTAGCCTATAAAACACAAATGTATATGTTTTAATTATTGATATTTCCACCAGGCTGGACTTATTTAAAACCATTAATTGACTTCCTAGCCATTAACATTTTTGTGTATGATCTAAAAATATATTTAATATATTTAATATATTTAATATATTTAATATATTTATATTAAAATGTAGCAGAACAATCTCATAAGATATTCTAAATATCAGGAAATGACATTTAGTCATTTAAACCAAATTGCTAATTGTCCTAGCAAAATAGTCAATAAATTTGGTAGAGTAAGGTTCAAAAATTTTTGAAGTGCACATAGCTTCCCATCTGTCTTCCTGTTTTTCCCTTACTCAAAGCACCTGCAGTCCATTCCTGAGAGCAGTCAACTTATTTCAAATTCCATTGTGTATAAGTAGGTATACCTTATATACTTAACCCAGGCCATGCAAGAATAATCACTGCCATGCTTAGGAACCTCTACAGTGAAAAACTTCCAGGATCACTTTCTACTCTTAAAAGTTCTTGTTTTCTAAGTTGTTCTGGTATCCTCTGTTTCAGTGAATTGACTTCTTCAGAAACATGCCTAGGAACCACTAATTAGGGAGAAGCATTTCATAAGATACACAAAGAAGGTGTATATTAAAGATTAAATAGCAATAGTGGATCAAACTCCCAAACCTTCTATTATAGAAGTCAGATAATTAATTAGAAACTGGGCAGGGGGGAATTGGTATAGACTTGGGATGTTCAGAGAAGGAAACCAAGGATCACAGGCAGACCTTGTCCAAGATGGGATGTGCCTTGTAGGGCAGTTAATGTGAGTTAGTTTGAGTAATTTCTTTGGCACCTCTTTGGGGTATTTAAGGATAATTGTGTATTTTAGCATCTGTAGATGTTGGATCTCCTACCTGTCCATTGTTAGTTCCTTGGGAAGGTCTTATTTTTCAATATCTCCTTAGCTAAAATGGCCTTGAACTTCATTATAGGAGCCCACATGCCTGGTGGCCATGACAGTTCCTCACCACACAAATGCCCAGTGGCCATGTAGCATGCTGAAACTGTCACAGCATGCTTCCAGCCATTGTTCTATTGAAATCATTCTTACTTATGTGGCTTATGATGTGCATTAAAGCCTTTATGGCATTTTTTTCCCTAGAAATTCCTGGGATAAATTTTGAAAGCTGTTAAGCTATTCATAAGTGGTGACTTCAAAACAGTAGAAAGCCCCAGATACTCCTATACAGTAGATACTCTGTTAAGAGTTGGGAGCCAAGAAAAGATGTAGAATTTACAAGTCTATTTGAGGGTAGGGATATATCAAAATATAGATGTCTATTTTCACCATTCTTATCAATTTGTTTAAACTAAGAAATAACTTGAATATCAGAGTGCAAACCTTAAAGGTAAGTAGTGTAGTCACAAGATTGTGCAATCAGGACCACTACCTAATTTTGCATTATTTTCAAAATCTCCCAAAGAAACCTCATAGACATTAGTAGTCACTCCCATTATTCCCTCACTCCAGCTTCTAGTAACCACAAATCTAATTTCTATCTCTATGAATTTACTGATATTGACATTTCATATAGCTAGCATCACATAATAGGTGCCTTTTGTATCTGACATCTTTCCTTTAACATGGTGCTTGAAAGATTTTAGCATATACTTCACTTCTTTTGATAGATTTATCATATTCCATTGTAGGAACATACTCATTTTGTTTATTCATTAAATTATTGATGGGCATTTGTTTTTTTTTTTTTTCTAATTTGGGGCTAATATGAATAAACCTCCACAAATAAAACCTTTATAGTTGTGCTAATATGGATAAAAAGCATATACACAATTTTGTGGAATATATGTTTTGTATATTGAACAGCAGAGTTTAATTATATGATGACTCTGTTTAATTTTGTGGAATTGTCAAAATTTTTCTAAATTGGTTTTATCATGTAACAGTCTCATGAGCAAAGTATGAGGATTACAATTCTTCCATATTTTCATAAAGACTTGTTATTTTCTTTTTTATTTTATCCATTCTGATTCATGGGAAATAGTATCATATCATGGTTTTGAGTTTCAGGTTCCTAATGATGAATATTTTTGAGCATTTTTTATGTGCTGTTGGCTATTTATCTTTGGAGAAACATGTTAACCTTTCGACAGTTTGTAATTGAATTGTCTTTTGCTACAGAATTCTAAGGGTTCTTTATATATTTTGGGTGCTCCATAGTATCAGATATATGATTTAAAAGTATTTTCTTCCATTATATGAATTGTTTTTCCACTTTACTAATAGTGTCTTTGGAAAACAAAAATTCCTTAATTTTGAAGAAGTACAATTAATCTATTTTTTTCTTTTGTTGGCATATTAAAAATCATGAAGACTTAATCTTATATATATTTCTGAGAGTTTTGCTGTTGGGTCTCTTAACATTTAAATTTTGTAATTATTTTTAGCTCATTTCTGTGTATGATGTGAGGTAGGAGCACATACTAACTTTTGTTTTCATGTTGATATCTTGTTGCCTTAGCATCGCTTGTTGAAAAGACTTATCTTCTTCATTGAACTGCCTTGAAATGCTTGAAAATCAATTTACCACAGATGTGTAGGTTTATTTCTGGACTCTCAATTCTTTTTCATGGATCTGTGTTTTTATTCGGTCAAAACTGCAGTCTTTGCTACTTTAGGCATAGAGTAAATTCTGAAGTCAGAAAATGATCATTTTTTAAATTTTCTTCTTCATTTTAAAAATGTTTTCACTCTGTAACCATACATTCTTCTTATTTGAATTTTAGAATCAAGTTTTCAATTTTTGCAAAAATGAGCTTTGATATATTAAGTTTAAATTGCAGATAAACTTGGAGATTATTGTCATTTTGAAAATATTTAAGCCTCTAATTCATGAACATGCTTTTAATTTATTAATATTTTCTTTAATATCTTTCAACAATATTTGTAGTTTGCAATGTGTAGGTCTTCTATTTTTTATTAAAATTTCTGAAGCATTTTTTTTCTTCTTCCTACTATTGAAAATTGAATTGCTTTATTAATTTCATCTTCAGATAGTTCATTGCTGCGTCATAGAAAAATAATTGATTTTGTATATTGACAAACTTTCCTATAGCCACACTGAATTCATTTATTAAAACTTGCACTTGTGTGTTTTGTGTGATTCTTAGTGAATTTAAAATGCAAAATAAGATCACCTATAAATATAAATTATTTAACTGATTTTCTACATGAGGGCCTTTTATTTCATATTCTTGTTTAATTGCCTTGTCTAGAACCTTTGTTGTAATGTAGAATAGAAATAATTAGAACCAACATTCTTGTTGTTTTATTTTTTTTTTCTGGTCTTAGGAAAAGTTAGTCTTTGACAATAAAGTTTGCTTTTAGAGATGGCGTTTTTATGTTCATAGATCCTCTTCTAGGATTGAGGTTTCTTTCTATTCCTAGTTTGGGTGTTGGGTTTTGTCAAAAGCCTTCTCTGTGTCTATTAAACTAATAATGTGGTTTTAAAATTTTAAAATTAATTTTCAGTATAATATTAATTGATTCTCATATGAGGAATCAATTTTGTATTAGTTACATAAATCCCACTATATCTTAGAGTTTAATCATTTTTATAGGTTGGTAGATTTATTTTGCAAGTACTTTGTTTAATAATTGTATATCTACCAAGTATTTTGGTCTGTAGTTTTCTCATCATGGAATATCTTTGCCTGCTGTTGTTATCAGGGAAATACTGGCTTTATAGAGTGAGCTGTAAACCACTCATTTTCTTATTCTTTTGTAAGATCTGTTAGCTTTCCTTTAAACATTTGTTTGAATTTGCCCCTTAAGCCATCTAATTTTGGGATTTCTCTTGTGAGAAGTTTTTAAACTACTAACTAACTCACTGTCCTTATTTCTTAGAATTTCTGTGACTATTTTCTATTATTTTCAGTTAGGTTTCTTAGTTTGTATCTTCTTAGAAATTTGATAATTTTACCTAGATTATCTAATTTGTGGAAATAAAAGTGATCATAGTGTTTCCTTATAATAATCTTATTTTGGTAAGTTCATTAATTTTGGATCCTCTTCTATTTATTGATATTAATATTTTTTTAATTCCTAGTTATTCTTATCATAGGTTTATCAATTTTGTTAATATTTTGAAAGAACAAAGTTTTGTTCCTTTTAAGCTCTCTTTAGTCTCTATGTTATTATTTCTGCTCTCATCTTTATATAAAATTTATTTATTTTAAAAATATTTTTATTATTATATTATAGTTATACATAGTAAGTGGGCTTCTTTTTGACATAATCATGTATACATGGGATATAATTTGCGGCACTTCAGTTCCCAGTATTTCCCCTTCTCCTCCCCTCCACCCCTGTTTTTCTTCAACTCTACTGGTCTTGCTCCTATTTGGTTATAATTCCCTTCCTTTTGTTTGATGTGGACTTGATTTATTCTTTAATTTTTGATTATTACCTTACGAATTTGAGATGTTTATTCTTTTTCAATATAGGCATTCTCAGCTATGTTTTTAGTCTTAATCATGACTATCACTGCATCCCACACATTTTGTAACATTGCATTCTTATTTACAAACATATCTCAAAATATTTTACAATTTACTTCCTATTTTTTATTGACTTTTAAAGAGTGCATTGTGATTTCCAAATACCTGAGAATTACCCAAATTTTCTTCTATTATTGATTTATAATTTTATTTTATGCAGTTAAAGAAAATACTTTGTTGACTTCAGTATTTTAAATTTATTGAGATTTATTTTATAGCTTAACATGTGATCCATTTGAAGAAAGTCTGTACAATACTTGAGAGGAAGGTTTATTCACCTATTGGTGTAATCCTTCAATGACTGAAACAAAATCTGTAGATGAAAAACTCAAACACTATTCTATAGTTTACAAAGCTCTATGTTCTCTGCATTCTGCCTGTGTCTGAATTCTGCCTATATCTATGCCTTTTTATAGAGAATTATTTCCAATTTTCACTAATATCCAAGGATGCCAGTGCCTTATCTCTGTTTCTTTAATACACCAAATTCCCACCTCAAGGTCTTTGTGCATATTTGTCTGTCTACCTACAACATTGAAACATAGTTAATGATTTTCTTATACTATTTATCTTGAAGATAGTTTCATATGTTTTATTTAAGCAATAATATTTTATATTTTTCATCTTACAAATAAAAAATTGAGGCTTAAAGAGTTTAAGATGTCTAAGATCACATGACTAAAAAAATTCTAGGACAAACTGAAGAATCAACTATTTTTTTAAGAGCTTTGTACATCTTATGTATTGTATCACAGAGTCATGATTCAAACTATGTGTGTCTGACTCTAGATTTCCAACATTTAAATTTATTTTGCTACATTAGTATTCATATCAAATGAAATAATATGTGCAATCCTTACTTACACAATTTAAAGTCTCTTTAGGTATTCCAAGCAAGGTGCTGTAATAAGTAGTGATGAATGGTATGTAGTAAGGGATATTTTTGCTGTACTTCTCAACGTCTGGCTTAATTTTTTTTTTCTTGTATTTTATATGGTGCTACTTATACACTCACACATGTGCACCTGCTTCTTTCTGCTTAAGTCCTTTGCACACACTTTTTTCATCCCCTCAATGCCACTTTCAGAATGAAGAAAATCAATATACATTCTTCAAGTTGCAACTCAAACTTCTTTGTGAAGCAGACAGAATTTCACAGATGTAAAACATTCTTCACTGACTTTCTCATTATGCACTGTACCTCTCTCAATCCAAGTATTGCAGTGTAGTTGATTGATTCAAAACAGACTCCATGAGTTGAGTTCAAACTCAAATTCAGTAGCTTATTAACTGTGTGCCCTTGAATGATATCTCAGTACTTCAGAATTATCACCTACAAAACGTGAGTAGTGATAGCACAGATCTCCTTTATTTATAATCAATGTGATGCTTATAAAGTACTTAGAGCACTACCTGGTAATGGAAAAACAGTAATATGAACTCTTAATGATTATTAGACCACATAGGTAAATTAATAAACATAATTTTTTTGTTATTGTAGCTATTTGCATGTATTACTGTCCCACCTATTTTATTTATTTATTGAAGTCAAGAATATAATTTTCTTTTATTTTTAAAATTTTAGATCTTCTCTTGTTGCAGACACACAATAAAAATTAAATGTTGAATAAAATTATGCATATCTGATTCTGTCATTATTATGCAAACTTAGGAAAAAAGGCATAGATGTAGGCAGAATTCAGACACAGGCAGAATGCAGAGCACACAGAGCTCTATAAACTATAGAATAGTGTTTGAGTTATTCATCTACAGATTTTGTTCCAGCCATTGAAAGATTACACCAATAGGTGAATACACATTCCTCTCAAGTATTGTATGGAATTTCTCCAAATGGACCACATGTTGGGCTATAAAAAATGGCAGATTTACAATTTGTGAAAAGAATTGTTTAGAAAAAAGTGATTTTTAAAAAAGCATTTATTTATTTATTCTAACTGGTATGTATGACAGCAGAATGCATTTTGATTCATTGTACACAATTGCAGCACAACTTTTCATTCCTTTAGTTTCACATGATGTAGCATCCCACCATATGTGTAGTCATACATGTACCTAGGGTAATGATGTCCATCTCATTCCACCATCTTTCCTGTCCTCAGGTATCCTCCCTTTTCCTCCCCCCACTTTGCCCAATCAAAGTTTCTCTATCCTCCCCCTGCCCATTATGGATCAGCATCCACTTATCAGAGAAAACATTCAGCTATTAGTTTTTGGGGATTTACTTACTTCACTTAGCATGTTATTCTCCAACTCCATCTATTTACCTGCAAATGCCATAATTTTATTCTCTTTTTAATGCTGAGTAATATTCCATTGTGTATACATACCACAGTTTCTTTATCCATTCATCTATTGAAGGGCATCTAGTTTGCTTCCACAGTTTAACTATTGTGAATTGAGCTGCCATAAACACTGATGTGGCTGCATTACTACAGTATGCTGATTTTAAGTCCTTTGGGTATTGACCAAGGAGTGAGATAGCTGGGTCAAATGGTAGTTCTGTTCAAGTTTTCTAAGGAATCTCCATCCTGCTTTCCAGATTTGTTACACCAACTTGTAGTCCCACCAGCAATGTATGAATGTGCCTTTCCCCCCACATCTTCATCAACACTTATTGTTGTTTGTATTCTTGATAACTGCCATTTTGATGGGCCTGAGATGAAATCTTTGTTTTGATTTGCATTTTTATAATTACTAGAGATATTGAACTTTTTTTCATATATTTGTTGATTGAATGTATATATATATATATATATATTTTTTTTTTTTTTTTTTTTCTGAGAAGTGTCTGTTCGAGAGCTCCTTAGCCCATTTATCAATGGGGTTGTTTGATTTTGGGGTGTTAAGTTTTTTGAGTTCTTTATATATCCTGGAGGTTAGTGCTCTATCTGACGTGCATGGGGGGCAAAAATTTGCTCTCAAAATGTAGGCTCTCTATTCACCTCATTGATTGTTTCTTTTGCTGAGAAGAATTCTTTTAACTTTTGTTTATCATGAAAAGTTTTTATTTTGTCACCAAATGTGAAGCTTAATTTTTTTGGATATAAGATTCTTGGTTGGCATCCATTTTCTTTCAGAGCTTGGTATATGTTGTTCCACGATCGCCTGGCTTTCAGGGTCTGAGTTAAAAAAAATATGCTGAGATCTGAATTGATCTCCCTCTGTATGTGATCTGATTCCTCTCTTTTGTGGCCTTTATGATTCTATCTTTATTCTGCATGCCAGGCATTTTCATTATAATGTGCCTTGGTGTCGATCTGTTATAATTTTGTACATTTGGTGTTCTGTAAGTGTCTTGTAGTGGACTTTTTAAATTCATTCTTTATGTTTGGGAAATTTTCTAATATTATTTCATTGAAGAGATTGTGCATTCCTTTTGTTTGAATCTCTGCGCCTTTCTCTATCCCATAAATCTTAGATATGGTCTTTTGATGCTATCCCATAATTCTTGGATGTTCTGTTCATGGTTTCTGACTATCTTCACTGTGTGGTCAACTTTATTTTAAAGATTATCTATTTTGTCTTCATTATCTGACCTTCTGTCTTCCAAATGATCTGGTCTGTTGGTGGTTCTTTCTATTGAATTTTTATTTGGTTTATTGTTTCCTTTATTTTAAGGATTTCTGATTTTTTTTTTCCTTCAGGATCTCTCTTTCTGAAGTAATCTTTTGCTACCTGTATTTTGCTACCTGTATGTTGTTACCTATATTGCTCTCCTACCTCTTTGTTGGAGTGATCAATTTCTGCCTGTATTTGCTCTCTAATGTCATTCTTTAATTTACAGATCATTTTAATTATGTACATTCTGAACTCCTTCCTGACATTTCATCAACTGTGCTGTCAATGATTCTATTATTGTAGTATCTTGGTTTGCTTGGGGGCACTTTCTTCCCTTGTTTTTTTCATGTTGCTTATAAGTCCTCCTTTCTTGCATTGTGGATCTGAGGTATTATAGTTTCTACCCTATAATCTTGTAGTGTTCATGCAGATTACCTGTACCTCACTTTGGTGTTGGGCTTCCAGTCCCCAGCCAGTGTCCCAAGATGGATGTTAGTGCAACTGAAAGTGGTGGAAGCAATAGTGGTGGGTTTCCTAAGATGGATGCAACCACTTTAAGAGATGGGACTGAAATGTTGGGTCTTACAATGGCTTTGGGTGCCTGTTTGGAGATGCAGTTGTCTCTAGGTCCTGTCTGTTGTCCCAAGGTAGAGGCTACTATATGGGGAAGGCTATGGTGATAGCAGCAGTGTCCTAAGATGGAGGCCAGCTAGGTCTGGGCTCCCAGGTGGGTCGTCAGGGTAGGTCCTGACTCTGGGGCCCTGCATGGGTCAGCAGGTCAGCAGGGGCTGGGGCCATCCTGGGCCTGATCTGGGCCTGGGCTCTCATGGGGGTCTGCCAATCAGTGAGGGTGGTCAAAAAAAAAGTTATTTTTAATCTCTTTACACCTCCTAGGCATAGTATAACCTGAAAAAATTTCTAGGACATCTCCTAAAAAAATGCACATTTATTGGTCTGTGTGCACATGTACATGCATGTGTTCTCATTACTATTTTTGGATTTTCCAAACACACTTGATATATATATATATATATATATATATATATATATATATATATATATATATATAATTCAGATATATTCATTAATATATTTCTTAACATATATACCTTTATGTTAAGAAATATAGTCATATCCTTCCTTCTACCCTGCTTCCCTCTCTCTTCTCTTTCTGTGTAGAGTTGTGGTAAATCAATTTGAATAAGGCTTTGCACTACATTTTTTTTAAAACCCCCTTCCCTGTATGCTTAGGAGATACAATAAAGTAAGTCAAATAGCATTCATTAGTCTCTGGAAGCCATTGTGGTTAGATACAATGATGGACAGATACAAAAGGGCTACACAAGTACCAGGTAACTACTCTACTTTGTTCTGACCCCGACTTGTCTTCCCAACTACTGTCCCTGATAACCAACAGTGATCTCAGGTCACTGTACTCGATCCTGCACTGTGGGCTCAAAGATGTAGTACCTAGCCTGAGGAAACAATTTCCCTTCTGTCTTGCCACTTTTTTTCCCCTTGACATTCCTACTTTATCACTCTACATGCTTGGTTTTTTACATTACATGCAAACTCCAACTTAAACACCACCAATTCTTCTGGCTGACAGAAGAGGTACTTTCTCTGATCCTCCATATTTCTCTTCTAGTCTTTTTCTAACAAACCATTCATTCACTCAGTACTCATTGTGATCTGCCTCTTCAAGGAAACCCTGACTGATTCATTCCCCAAACTTCTTGTATTTCACAACTTCTTTGTTTCTGAAGTTTCCTCATTTATTTTTATATGGTGAGGCCTTGAAAATATTTGACTCCAAAAGATGCTTGTGGCTCTCTTATATGAAATGATTCTGTATAGATGAAGATGACAGATAGAACACAGGTGGCAGGAAAGGAAACAGGCAATTTTCCCCAAATAATAGAATTTTACAGCAGCCTATAATTGACAGAAAGTGTAATGTTCCCTTTTTCCTTCCTGTAGAATTTTGCATGCACTTTAAATGCTGTTTCAAATATTGTCTCCTTTAATTTTTGGAATGCTTATTTCAGTTTGCCAGCATAGACATATTATATCTATTAGCTAGTAATGGGCTCATCTTGACCTTAACTTTAAGTTAAAAATTGGCCTTTAATGAAATCTCACATTCAACTGTTGCTAAAATTCTAAGAATATGTTCCTGAAAATTAACAGGAGAATTTTTTCCCCTAAATGAGCCATTTGATTGCATTAGCAAGAACTAAATATTGCTATTTTTTCACATGAAATCGAGTCCATTTTACTTTTCTTTTCTTTATTTCCAAATTTGCTTGTTAATGAACTCTGAAAGCATTTTCCTTTTAGCTCTTTGTTTCTAAGGTCCTGTTGTTTCTTTACTCTTGTTCTCTGGTGATTCACCTTTGATCTCTGGCTTACTTTCATTTATCACTGTTCCTTTCAAAGGTGCTCTAATCATAAACTTTGAACATAAGAGTGAAATGATGTGAACATTATGTTAACTAGTATGGTAAAAAGTTGATTGGTAAAAAAAAGTCTTATTTTTTCTTCCATAGGAAAAAATGTTCATTATTACATGATAACCCAGGTTCAATATTTATGATTATATAAAATATTACTCAAATGTAAGACATGTGGAATAAAAACTTTTCTAATAAATCTAGAATATCATGGCAGTAAAATTAAATAACAAATATGGAGTTTTTCAATTCTCTCTTATTAACCCTTGTAAAAACTCACAAAAGCTTTCATCTCATTGGCAAAAGTTTTCTTTAGCTGTCTCACATTTTTCCAAGTGATTTAACTAAAGCCTTTATTTTAGGAAAAAAAAAATGACTATCTTAAAAGAAGGCATTCTGATACTGATTAGTTGTTGTACAGTTTCTACTATCTTTATTTTTATGTATGCTATATATACTGTATGACTAACAAATATTTATTTCCAAGATAAAATGCCTCAAGGGAACTTTCTCTGTTTCCTCTTCTTATTGCATAAAATACTATCTTTCTGTGCATATCAATGTTAAAAGTTTTTCAATTGTTAAATTTTCTCTTAGCCTTAAAAAATTAGAGACATATAGACATATAAAAATTTAATTTGAAAATTTATGAAATAACCTAGTAAGTCTACAATATGGCCCATTACTTCTAAGATTTATATAAAGTCATTTCCTGTGTTATATTTGGAGGGATGATGCAGGGAATCCTGATTTATCTGCATAAATTACAATTAATATCTTATCAGAAGGAAATTTAGATTGTGGAAAATAAGGAAAGATTAGTGTTTGGAGCTTGTTTTAGTCATCTTTTCTGATGCTGTGATCAAAAGATCTGAGAAGAGCATTTAGAGGAGGAAAAGTTCATTTGGGAGCTCATGGTTTTAGAGGTCTCAATCTATAGATGACGGACTCCATTCTTTGGGGCTCTAGGTGAGGCAAAGCATCATGGCAGAAAGATGTAGCAGAGGGAAGTGACTCAGACCATGGAAGAAGAAGAAGAAGAAGAAGAAGAAGAAGAAGAAGAAGAAGAAGAAGAAGAAGAAGAAGAAGAAGAGAGAGAACTAGTTTCAGCTCACAACATATATGCCCCAAAGGCAGGCCTCCAACAACTCACATTTTCCAGTCACATTGTACCTGCTACTGTTACGACCCAGTTAATCCCTATCAGAGGTTTAATGCACTTACTTTAAGTTTCTCATAATACAATAATTTCACCTATAAACTTTCTGGTATAGTATTAGGAGCTTTTGGGGGGACAACTCATATCCACACCATATCAGAATCTGACATCAAAACAAAGTATGAGTCCAAATTCCAATACTTGTACCTAGTTATGTGAATTTAGAAAATTAAACTTCTTCAATCTCTCATTTTCTCCACAAAAAAAATGGAGAATATAAATAAATAAATTTAGAAAACATGTTTTGCTAGGACTTCCATATCAAAATGCAAAAAAGTGAGTCTCTCCCACAATGGAAATTTATTTTCACACAATTTTTGAAGTTAGAAGTCCAAGATCAAGGTGTTGACAGGCTTGATTTCTTCTGAGACTTATCTCTTTAATTTTCAGGTGGCCACCTTCTTAATGTTTCCCTTTACAGTCTCTTTGTCTGAATGCATCCCTGGTGTGTCTCTGTTTAAATTTCCTCCTCTTTCTTATAAGGACACAGCCAGATTAGATTAGGGCCCACATTGATAGCCTCATTTAATTTAATTACCTTTTTAAAGGCTTTTTCTCCAAATACAGTTTCATTCTGAGATACTGTAGGTTGGGTCTTTAGCATGTAAATTTTAGGAAGAAACAATTCACCCCATAACCATACCTAAACTATTGGTTTCTGAATCTTGAGCTGCTATGGTTTAGATATAAAATAACCCTGAAAAACTCAAGATGAAACAATGCAAAAAAAGTTCAGAGGTGAAATGATTGGCTTTAACCTAAACAATGCATTAATCCAGTTGAATGAATCAACTGTGTGTAATAACAAGGAAGTAGGATGTGGCTAGAGGAGGTAGGTATGCCTTTGAAGTATATATTTTGTCTCTGGAGAGTGGAGTGCGCTCTCTCTCTCTCTCTCTCTCTCTCTCTCTCTCTCTCTCTCTCTCTCTCCTGATGGCATGTTCTGGGTTGCTTTCCTCTGCCACACCATTCTGCCATGAGATTCTACCTTATCTTGGATACAGAGCAATGTAGTTGACCATCTATGGACTGAGATCTCTGAAACGTGAGATGTCAATAAACTTTTCCTCCTTTAAAATTGTTCTTGTCAGGTCTTTTGGTTGCAGCATTGAAAAACCTGATAAAAACATGACCTGAGAAGATTACTATATGTGGAAATGTACAAACACACAGATCCATACTTTCATTCAAACCCATTAAATCAGAATTTTTATAATCATGGCCTGATTACTTCATAGCACATGATAAGCATATATATGTCTACGTGTGTAAACAATGTAATTATTAGTATTTTGAAGTAGTAGTAGTTTTATTTTACTAGTTATTTAAGGAATCAATATTTGTATTAGTTTTGATGTTAGACATAACTTTTGAAGTTTAAGTTGGAAGTGTTATTAAAGGAATAGACTGACTCTAAGGGACATATATACATAAAAGAGATAGTGTACATGGTAGATACAGATACTGATTCTATTTACTACTGTTGCTGTAACACATTACCACAAACTTAGCACCTTTAAACAGTATCCATTTAAGATCTCACAGTCATGTGGGGCAGAAGTCCAAGTAGACTAGACTGAATTCTTGAATTCGTATTCTCACAAAACCAAATTTATGGGACTCTGGAAACTTAAAATAATTTTTTTTCCCAAGCTCATTAAGGTTGTTGGCATAATTCAACAACTTTTAGCTGCAGATATGTCACAGTCGCTGTCATCTGAGAACCACTTTCTGCTACTGGATGCCAATCTCATTACTTCTCATGTGGCTGCTTCCACTTCCAAGCCAATAAAAATGCATTAAGTCCTTACTCCTCTAAACTCTTTGCCTTCCTCTTCTGCCACCAACTGCAGAATGCTTTCTGCTTTTATAGAGACATATGTGATTTGATCAGGCCCATCTAGATGCTCTCCCTATATTACAGTCAATGTTGTGATGTTACATAATCAAGAGGGATATTTCCTCATAGGCCTGGGTTTTTATGACTAAGGTAAAGCATCCTAAGGGTCATTTTTAGAATTTCTATCAACCACAACAACTTTTATGGAAAGCACATTGGGGCTAATTTTGAAATTCTTGCATAATTTTTCTTGATAGTTTTGTGATAGTGAGTTATTTTCCCTTTCATATCATGGGAATTTTCATCTATAAATATTTACCTATAATAATAGCATTTACCTCACAAGATTGTAAATTATATGATGCCTGCATATTTTTGTTTAAATATTACCTCTTAACCTGTGCTAAGTGAATGTCATAGTTGCTACAACTGTTATTGTTATCGTATCCACAATCACAATGTCAGTATTGTTAAGAACCTCCCAACAGTTTGGTAATATTTCTTGCTATCAAATATTAAAAATAATAACATTACATCTCTGTTTAAAAGGTTAAATACAAGGTCTCAGGAAAGAGTCCAGTGGGAGAGGTCATAATTACCATGAATAAGACCCTGGGTTTGGAACCCCAGCACAATTAAAAAAAAAATAGGTAGGTGCTAAAAATCGCAGAACATGTCTATGTTAAGAATATGATACAAAGAGAAAAACTAGAAGTACTTAACCACATGTAACTTTGAATATATACCTGGTCCTATTACATGGTATATTAATAGTTTTAGCAAAGATGAAGTCTAATCTATTTTATTATACTGAAATATCTCAGAATGAGATGCAGGGGAACAAATGTTTCTTTAATAGAGATTGGTTCTGAGTAGTCTCATTGATGCAATAAACATGAGAAATGTTTTATTACTAAAGCAGGGATATTTATTGTATTGATTTTTAGAATAAATATTGGAATTTATTAACATCCTTAAAAGAAATGTTACAGCAGATTGGAGGTATTTTAAATACATTGCTGACTTTCTTATTAATGCTAAATTATATATAATTAATACTAACTTATTATTTTAAAAGTCCTCTGATCAGTTGCAAGAATAAATAATAAAATATTCGCTTGCTTCCTTAGGAAAAAAAAAACAAATGCTTTATCAATATCAAATAATTTTATCCATCCTTTGTATGCAGAAAAACTACTCTATCTACTGACATTAGAAAAACTACGGGAAGTTGACGTATTATTTCAGACCAGTTTCAGTTGGAAAAAAAAGATTCTGGACAAAAATGCCTGAAATGCGGTAGAAATCTATAAGTGACCACATACAAATCAGAAGTCCTAAGACTGCTCAGGATTTGGATTTCTGTCTTCCTGGAGGTAAAGTCAAATCTGCATGTTCTACATAGTAGATGCATGTGCCCACTGGGTTATAAATGAGAATGACAAGGGGCCCTGGTATAATAAAACACAGTATTCTATGAATGTAAAATCAAGCTGTTGTAAAATCAAAGGGTGTAGGCAAACATCTTTACACCTCCCTAAACTCTTATGCCACTTAATTCTTTGGGTATGATTGAGCACTGTTGACAGAGTTGCCCACCTTGGAGATGAGGACTGGGCAGTCAGAGAGATTTAAATGCAGAGATTTCTCAATTTTCTTCTCCTGCTTACATGTCTCCCAAAGTCTTTGCACTAAACATGTTCAGTACTTAGGAACTGTGACTAAGCAGAGAAGCTATGTTATAAGCAGCTCATGTTTATTGCCAGTTGATACTAGTGTTTTCATATTCATTAAAAAGATGGTGATGGAATACTGCCTAAAAACCACAGCTCCAGGAACTACGTACAGTTTGTACATCTATATTTTATCCTTGATGTCATAAATCTATGATGTAGGGATTATTTTTTCAGTTGTCTAGAAAGTATACCTAAAAGAAATCAAGAAACTTTCCAAGTTTACATAGCTACTGAGTGGCAGTGTTCAGATTTGAACTAAGATCTGTGAAATTCTTAACGTTTTAAAGTTCTTTATTACCTATAAATACAGGCTGCTATGAAAGCATGGAAATATAGAAATCAAAGTCTTGGTGGTGATGGACATCTTCTCAGATGAAGCAATATCTACATTAAGACACAATACACCTTAACAGTTAAGGTAACAGAGAAAATGGAAGTAAAACATATTTTATGCAGAGAAATAGTACATGCTAAATTCTAGGGTGAGAAAGGTCATGGGGATTTATCAGAATGACAAGTAATTCATTATGCACACATGATACTGGTGAGCTGAGCAGCAGCCAGATCACAAATGGCTGTCGAAAAGTAGGCTGTTTGTGAAAGGATCAGTGACCAGTTTATAGTTTAAGTCAGAAATATTAGTACCAATGCCCAATCATGGTGCCCAGGGAAGGAAAAGAACGGGAGGTCTTATAAAAACTGCTTGGGTTTTATGAAAGTCCAAGAGGTAGAAGCAGAGTTATTGAGACATCACTCTGTGAGCGTGGCAGACGCCAGTTGGCTCTAATGTCAATGACTAGAGTAGTCAGCATTAGTTCAGGATGAAAAGTTGGGCTTTCCAGATGCCTCACAACTGGGAAACAGCAGCTGAAAGCAGGTAAAGATGACTCTTAAGATATAACTCACATCTGGAGCTGGCAGGGAGGCAATAGCAGCACAAAGATGGTAGCTCCAGGCTGTTTAAAGAACTGATGGGCATTGAGCATGTTCAGCATGTATTTAAGTTTTCTGCACACAGACATGAATTAGTTCTGACTAATCACTTGTAAACATACCCTCAAGGGCTGTATTGGCATATTTTATTATGGTATTTCAAATGAATATAAAGTTGTCCTTCGCTTTGTTTTTCCTATAGTTTCTGAAAAATCGGACAGCTGAGAAAAAGGGATAAAGACAAGTCTGTGAGTGATTTACACAACATGATTCTTTTCATCGTATTTGGCTCAACCCTTCTAGACAGATTCAACCACAGATCTATAAAAAACGTTTTTGGAGAGATTAGCAGTTAGGGTACAGAGCAGACTCGAGCCAGGAGCTTGGTCAAGGCAAGAGGAGAGTGTGAACACTTTGGTATTTTCACAACTGTATTCCAGAAGCCTAGGTGCAGTGGCACCATTAATCATGGGAACTTTAACAGGCATGGAAATCAGACATAATTTATATGGGTCACTGACTGGCTAAAAGAATATTTCCTTCACGAAAGCCCATTCACCTGTCATTTCTTTTCCTTTTCCATCAACTCCTAGCAAATGTACACCAGTCTTGTCATTTGATCCCTGATTTATATTGACAGCGTCTTTTTCTCTTCAAGTTTCCCCTCTCTAATCCATAGGGCAAACACTTATCTTCTTATTTCTCCAAATTGTCCTTACCACTCTGCTATTTATTTACTCCTCCCAATGTAAAATATAAAATGCAAACACTTCAGCATGTCTTAAACAGGCTTTGACTATGACCTCTACTTACTTCTTAAAATTTATTTCCTTCACTCTTTCCAGGGAAAACTGCTCTAGCAAAAACAGTTTATGCATTGCTTCTCCACAAGTATGTTAATGAAGCAAGGGTCAAAGCTTATACACCCAAAAACTTCTTCTGAGCTATGTCCCAAAGAAATAATTGATCCTCAGTCACGGTTCGCCCATCTATAAGAAGACAGAATATCATAATGCTTCAGAGATAAGCACACACGGCAGGTTCAAACCCTGCCTCTTTTCCTGCCTAGCAACATGAACTCAACCAAGTGCTAAAAGTGGGTTGCAATTTTATTCAACCGGAACATGATTATCATGGTACTTACTGCATGGTGAGGTTTAAATGATTTGCTCTTTGTAAAGAATGTAGCCCATAATAAGTGGACAATAAATGTTAACTATTATTTCTATTATATATGTACAACTCCTAAGTCCTACCTACTTCTCAAAGTGCCAGAAATATGAAGGACAACTTCTGAATAAGTTGAAGTAACACAATTTCACTTAAAGACAAAAGTCAATCTCCTTGGAGAGTTCTTTTCAGTCTCGAACAAACTTAAGCCTGGGATGTTGCTAGGCATTAGAGAGGGCCCTAAGGGGGAGAAAAGTAGGAGATTGGGTCATTTTAAGTCATTTAACAGGTTCGGTAGAAGAGAAATATGAAGCAAAACATTTATCTTCCTCTCTCAAACCAAGAAAGATACTTGTGAGATCATAATATCACTGAGGCTCTTGGGCTCTAGTCTGATGACTACCAAATCCCTTGGCACCTTATTTGTGTGAATGACAAAAACCAAACATCAACAGGGTTCTGTTTCATGGTGTGATACTTATTCAAAGTATTGGTTTTACTCTAAACACTGGAATGTTTAAGATACTGATTGAACTTGTAACAATTATTTCCCCCAGGTATTTTTTCCACTCCCCCCCCACTTTTCTCTTTCTCTCCTTCTCTCTTACTTCCTTTTTAGCTTTCCTTCTCTTTTCCTCTTTTTCTCTTTGCTTCTCTTTACCAGAAAACACTGCAATGAGTAGAACACTGTAAGACTGCCTCAAACTTTCAAATGCAGGCCTACTTTTTAGGGATAATTATGTGGTGTTAAAATGTTTAAACTAACATCTTAGACTATGATTAGCATTGATTGTTTACAAGGATTTTATTTAAAAACTAGATGATTATAAAAACATTTAATAAAGTCACACTTCATTGTTATTCAGCGTCACTGTCCCACCTACAGCCAGTTGTGCTAGGGCAGTGGGGTAGATTGCAAACAGGCCAAAATGAAGCACCTGGACACAGCATGGGAGACATGTGATTTACTGGGGGAAAGCTTACAAGCTATCAGGGTCTGCTCCTAAAAGAGTTGTTTAGCAACAAACTGACAGATAGCACCTCTGTCTCAGAATCTCCTCTCCCTTGTGGTGTTTTGTCCAGGGATAGCCGTTGGCATAAGTTACGTACATCCTTTGTACAGTGCCCTCAGTTCCACCTATCTCCACTCCCAGAGGGGTTTTATAGGTTAGACTGGAGAATCAGTGACATCACCAGCATTAATTTGCTTTTATGATCAGAATCCCAAGGAACAAGTGTTTTGGCATATGTGTAAGAAATTAGCTT
The DNA here is from genome assembly GCF_021218885.2 of Marmota monax. Taxonomy (NCBI): domain Eukaryota; kingdom Metazoa; phylum Chordata; class Mammalia; order Rodentia; family Sciuridae; genus Marmota; species Marmota monax. The sequence continues at coordinate 8,480,395 of NW_026692132.1, forward strand.
TTTTACAGATAATACCACATGCCCTAGATCCTTTTAGGCATAAGAGAAAGATAGCGTCTTTCAAGGTAACATGTATCTGGACATCCTGGTTTAGGCTTGTCTTTGTTGTTCCAATAACTTCTCTAGGTGGGAAGAGAAAAGGGGCATTCAGGGACATGGTTTTTACTGTCCCCTTTGCTTTAGGGACAACAGAGCTGCCCTTTGGAGAAAGGGGATTCATGTATCCTTCTTTTCTGCTCCCTTTCACATTTTGCTCACAAGGAGGATTCTGGAGCACAGCCTTCCCAGCACTGTCTAGAGTTCTCCCATTCATTGACTGAGGTCAGAAGTGCTGATATGATCAGTCTCTGGAGCTAGGCTCCCCTCACCAGGAGGAACATGCATAAGGCTTTGACAAAAGTCAGAAGTGCTACCACTAGCGTTTCCTTCCTCTTTAATTTACTCCTTCGTATGGACACAACTCCTTTCGCCACTGAAAATGGTGAAATTCAAAATCTAAGTGAGGCCTTGGGGAGAATAACCTTTCCACTCACTTTTATTGCTGGCATGTGTAGTTTAGGTAGAAGAAGTCCTGCAAATAGTTCAACCAAGTTCATTAGAAACTTTTCTTGTGAGCAGAACCGATAGATTAGCAAGATGAGCTCTGGCCCCCAGCAGCTACCACTGGTGTCCAGGTCCCATCTCATACTCAGTAGCCCTCCATCACCATGGATTGTGCCCAGTGGATCCATAGAACACATCTAGGGCATGGGGGAAAGACAGGAAGACAGAATGTGTATAATTCTGAACTCCCTGTCAAACACTACATTCTTGTGTGTAGAAGCAATTGAACTCAGGGTTACTCTATCCCCTGAGCTACATCCCATTTTTTTTAACTTTATTTTGAGACAGGGTTTCACTAAATTTCTGAGCCTGCCCTCCAATTAGTGATCCTCCTGTCTCTACCTTCCAAGCAGCTGGGATTGCAGATATGTACCCCCACACCCAGTTTCAAGTACTGTATTCTTAATCTCATTTTATCCTTAACATTTCATTTAGAGTTTATGTGACCTTATTCTACATAGAGTCACTTCTAATTCACAAAGTGAATGTGTCTTGCATGAGTATGTTTAAGGAAACCTTTTGAAGGTTATCTATCAGTCTCCTTCATAGAGAGTTAGCCTCTTAAATAAAATGAGCTGAAGTGCACAAAATTGACCCTTCACTGTTTTTAGAACTGTCAGCTGTACCAAACTCCTCACTTAGGAGTTGTTCTAAGTGACTTTTGCTTCACCTTCCACTGAGGCACTTATCACATAGACACTGTGCTGTCAGCTGAGCTATTATGGGGATAACACATTGAAGCTGTAATAATTTCTAGTTTCCATTTTCAAAATAAATACATTGGTCAACAATGTGTTAGCCTTTTTCTTTTACATATAGCTTCTCAATTTAAAAACTCCTTCAGTTTATCTTCATATTCACCCTTCAGTTCCTACACACCCACGGGCATACTATTTCATAGCTCCTATAAACAGAGGTAGATTGTAACTCTTCATTATATGTTAAGAACACATATTGTAGATTTGTATACATAGAGACAGATGCTGTTGGTCTCAAGTAATATAGTCGTGATAGGATTTGATATTTTAGAAGTCTCTACTGGTTTGAAGTATTTTAAACCATTGTAGAAAAAAGCCTATTTTCCAAGTGTTGCAATTAATGAATATCTATCAACAGTGAAAGATTTCATAGCATAATGCAAAATGGAACCATTCAAGCAACATTAAAAAGACATTTATATGATCCATTGTACACTTTGGGCTACCTATTTTGGTGTGGTTCTCCTTTCTGCTTAACTAGACTTTACCTGGATTGTGTCCTCATCTCAGTTTCTGAGATCCTTAGCTTACATTCTTGGCTCCTGAATCTTCCCAGACCCTTCCCCACCACTACTTTTTAGTTCAGCAAACCTTACTTCATATATAACACGTTACATTCTCCTGAGTAACATCAAGAACATAAATAAGTTATGAACTTGTTCTTGAAATATATATAGTCTTCCATGGGAGGTAAGATTTAATCAGATCAAGCAATTAGGAAAGTGCTAAATGTAATAGAATCAAGAGGCAACATTCTTAGACTATCAACAAAACAGGCAATAAAGAATCAAGTCAATGTCATTGTTGGTTGGCAATTTGCAAGAAGCTTCTCACAGTTATAGACTCCTCACTGAAAAGATGGGAGAGGGACTGACTGAGTCTAAGGTGTGTTACAAACACACCTATCACCTCCTTTTCCATGACCAATATTATATTAAAAATATCATATTAATCTGCATGAGGGAAGAGCCTGGTAAAGATACAAACACGATGACTACCTGAATGCATGGAGGATGTGTGTTTGGAAGCCCTGGTTACTATGAGGAATGGCAGAAAATAAGGTCAGATCAGCTTTCACAAAAGCTTTTCTCTGGACCACTAGTCTGGAATCACATCATATTACATAAATACCTCAAAGAGTCACTTGCTTAAGAAATATGTTAAAAGGGTCAGAGGCTGTAAGTAAATTAAGCTATTAACTTTTGTTCAACCTGTCGTTTCACAAACTCATTTAATGACAGACCATAATGACCATAAGACCACTAGCAAGAGCAAAGGAAGGAAGAAAATTGTGGGGATGAGGGGATGAAGCAAAGAAATGACCCATCATACATAAGTGACACATTATACATAAATGGAGTATAACTTCTCATTCTTCTGATTGTATGTATATAGAATAATACTGGTCGTGCAATCCTATGTACACATAGGGTAGTAATGTCTGATTCATTCTACTACCCTTCCTACTCCCATACCACCTCCCCTCCCTTTACTCCCCTCTGCCTAATCCAAAATATCTCTATTCTTCCCTAGCCCAACCCCCTTATTGTGAATTCTCATCCACATATCAAAGAAAATATTTGGCCTTTGGATTTTTGTGATTGGCTTATTTCACTTAGCATGATATTCTCCACCTCCATCCATTTACCTGCAAATGCCATAATTTTATTATTCTTAAAGGTTAAGGAATATTCTATTGTGTATGCATACCACATTTTCTTTATCCTTTCATCTGTTGAAGGGCACCTATGTTGGTTCCATAGCTTGGTTATTGTGAATTGAAATGCTATTAACACTGTTGTGGCTAGGTCAGTGTAATATACTGATTTTAAGTCCTTTGGGTATAAACCAAGGTGTAGGATAACTGGGTCAAGTGGTGGTTCCATTCCAAGCATTCTGAGAAATCAGAGCAGTGTAATGAAGCAAACACCCTGGACTCTTGTCCTGATATGTACATTAGAAATTGAGTATAAGTAAGTATGGTCATACCATAAGAATGTCGTAGCTCTGAATAGTTTTTGTTTCTCTTTACCTTCCTGTATGTCTCCCAGAAATTTTACTTTTTTATAGTACATGCTATATAATCTTCTAAGAAGGTAAGTAATTAAAATAATAATTTTAAGGAAAATATTCCCTAAAAAATGTGCTCTGGTTGGTTTTGTCTTATTATTGTACTATATCAGAATTTTCTCATATTTAAAATTTAAATTTATGGTCATGAACCTAAGAATATACCACTTAATTACAACTGCTGTTGATTTTTAAGCATATTAAATTCAAGAACAGCTATAATATCGGCAAAGCTAGGATGCTTGAAAATTCTCCTTGCTCCTATGGCAGCTCAGAGAAAGTGTCTGGCTGGAGCCCACTGGTGGGGGCTTCAGTGAGCAAAGGCCCAATGGAAGCCAAGCTCTAGTATGGGTTCTGTCTTGGTGTTGAGGCCTCACTTCCCCTGGCTGCTCCTGGCCAGGAGCTGCCATTGCACTGATACTAACGCAGGCCTGTTTCTGGAAACTTGCCTGCTCTGAAGGCCCACCAAGGCTAGAAGGCTGGACCACACCTTCCTTAGAGACCTGCTGTCTTGAAAGCTCCCACCTGCCCTTATCTCTCCCTCCTTCACTCTTAAAGGAGATGCAGATCCTTGCATATTCAATATGTACTTGGTGTCTGTTTCTTGGAAGACTCAAACTAAAGCACCCTTTTAGAGATTGAATAAACTAAGGTGAACATGGCTTCCCAGTTTGTTAATGACACTTGGAATATGTTCTCATAATACAAATAGATTGCTTCAATTCGTTGACTCAGGACACAGTCTACTTTTCTCATAATAATACTACTTTATTGAGGACTTATGTGGGTTCAGGTCATATTCACATTCTGGGTGCTTTATATCAGTATTATAATTAGTAGTGGGAGGGTAAGAAAGCCTAAAATTCTTTAACGGCATTTGCCAATGTTTGATGTGTAAATATCCCTACCCTGAGTTTAGGCTATCAACAATCTTAACAACTTGGCAACATTTTTGAAAATTTAACATTTGGCTCCTAAAGTTGGTGGGACACATGAGAACACAAGATAGTCTGTAACCTTCTTTAGAATTATTAAGGCAGATATTTAGTTCCCATTTTTACTTTTGAAGACGCTCAAAAGATTAGAAAAGGCAATTTTCCCAAATCACAGGTTGGAGAATTACATCCAGCCTGAAAGGCTATTGATTGAACTACTTCCTAGTTTTACCTGGGACTCTTGATTACAAGTCATAGCTAGTTTAAGCCAAACAAAAGAGAAGTGAAGGGCTTAGTGGAAAAAGAGCAAGAAAAAAAAAAAAGCTAGAATTCAGAAAGTTACTGAGATCAGGGACTTATAAAACCATCTGGAGTCTCCTCAGTGCTCCTCGGCTCCTGCCTGTTCCTGCCAGAGTTCTCTGTGGCTCTGCTTCTATAGTTCATTTGGAAAGTGTAAAGGACTCCTGAACTTATGAGCTCATCTTTTACATATAAAACCACCCAGAGAAGCTTACTTTATATCTATTCCAAGTTCAGAATCCCTAGGAATGTACTGTGAGTGGCTCAGCTTAGGTCAGCTTTCCACTACAGTTTAATTGACCACACTGCCCCTGTGTATTAGGGGGCAATTGAAAGAAGGTTGTACATGGGACAGATGCTTCCATTGGGGTCTACAGAATTGTTTTACACAACATAAGAATATCACCACATCTGTAATATCGGATTACATAATAACATGTTTTTAAAGGAATATAATATTATGTATTTTAAAATACAAACACATAGGCATAGTAATGTCCCTGGAAATAATTCTTAATACATTGCTCTTAGATACTCCTGAGCTTTAACACTCTTGATAAAATCAACAACACTTTGTTTTCTGTACTCTTGGTTAAGTCAAGTTTTGAGGGTATGCTGCTATATATTTAATTAAGAGCTTACATTTATACTGAACTTCAGTCTCATGGTAGAAACAAACTACTCAGAAAGGATTAAACAAATAGCTCTTTATTTACCACCCATGAGAGGAGAAAGGAGGCTGACCACAGAACAGAAAATGGATTGCTTTGAGTTCCTTCCTACGTGGGTTTTATCTATGTCTCTCCTTATGCCTGATTGCCTTTGCTAACACACATATATTTAATCCTACATGTAACAATTTGTCTTTTTCCATATAGGGGAGGAGGATAGTGCATACATAAATAGAGACCAAAACTTTAAAACAGACTAGAAATGGTGACACATGCCCATAACCCATGGATTCAAGAGTCTGAGGCAGGAGGAACACAAGTTTGAGGACAGCTTGGGCAACTTAAACCCTGCCTCAAAATAAATATCAAAAAGGGTTGCAGGTATAGTTTAGTGGTAGAGCATCCCTGGGTTCAATGCCCAGCACCACAGAAAAAATGAACAAACAAAACCAAAACCAATCCAAACCAAACAACTACAACAAATACAACCATTGAACAAAGACATGATATGATTTTTCCATAAGGACCATACAGAATTACATATTTTTAAAAAAACTAAACTGAAGAAGTTCCTAAGCTTAATGTAATAAACATGACCATTTAGTGGAATAAGTCAAAAATTTTAAGAATCAGAGAAAGTTGGTATGGAGTGCAAATGCAAAAAAGCAATCTTGTAAAAATTCTTCTTTTTCAGACTATTTCTGGCTAATGATGAGGGAGTAGCTCTCCCACATATTTAAATTAATAATAAAGCTACAATAATAAAAGCAGCATGCTATCATCCAGGAATAGATTAATGGCCAATGGAACAGATTCAAATGTCCAGAAATAGATCCAGAACCATACAGAGATTGAGCATATGATGAAACTGGTGCTTAACATCTGCAGGGAAAAGATAGATGATTCAATAAATCATTTTGTGACAATTAGCCATTTCAGAGGGAAAATAATGCCACATTCTTATTCTTGTTTTAAGATAAAAATAAACTGCATAAGAAAAAATACTAAGTACAGAAATGAGACCAAAACTATAGGATAAAAACATTTAAAATTTACAGAGTTTGTTTATATATTTATTTCTGATAATTTTGGAAGGAGGCAAACACTTAAAACAGGAAACAAATTTCAGAAGATACAAAGTTTAGAAGCATGGCTTTAATTTTTTTTTAAATCCCCATTTTACAAGGAATCATCATCATCATCATCAACAACAACAACAACAACAACAACAATAAAGAAAGGGAGCAGATTGTTTCATTTGGTTTCCAGTTTAAATTTCAAATATTACTGTGAGCTATGTTGTGGCATACAGGGCACCTGTGAGCACAAGCAAGCACATAGGATTCTCCAAGTCCCACAGCAGACACCATCTGGGAAGCTCTTTGCTTTTAGGGGGGCCTGATCTTGGGAGTACCTCAGACATAAGAAGTAAGAACCAGTGAACTGGAACTTCTCACCTGGAACGGACTCTCTCACTACAGCCTCTTTTCCATTGGATTTCCCAATAGTCCTCAGGGCTCCTCCGTTAAGAGAAATTTTGTTGTTATAAATTCGATTTTTTAGGCAAATTTCTTTTCTGGCTCACGCTCATATTCCTCCCTGCTTTCTTCTGAACATGTGCTCTGATTGCTAGCTTATTTTTTTATATCAATGTCCTAGTAATTTACAGAAGTGAACAATTACATAATTCTACAAGAAATAAACTTATTCTTCTCATACTTAGTAAGTCATATTCATGTTTACAAGTAATATATTCACAGATATTTTAAAGTGAAGTGGAAATTATAACAATTTGCTTTAAATAGACCAGGCTAAGGCCTTCAGTAGTAGAATTGACAATTTAACACCAAATACTTTCTAACATACAAAAGCCAGTCTTGCTTTAATCTTTCTTCTATAAATATATATGATAGAATCTTCAAATTTAGTTGATGTTATGAATATCAAATAAGATAATGTAAGTTGGATACTTAGCCCAATGTTTAATTTCACAGAATTGCTAGATATTACTTCTTTCCTTATGCACATCTTTCAGGCAAAATTACATAATTAATCACCAAATATATATTGGTATAATATATTAAAATCTAGGAAAGAGGTGCTATTGTGAGATCCAATCTATAGAAAAATTGTTTTTAAATACTTTGCCACACTACACAGTTAGGTGATAGTCTTCTGCTTTACTTTTTAGATCGATATTTAATCATCAGGGTTTTTAATGATTAATTTAATCATCAATATTTTTATCAGGTTGAAACAGGTTGTCTTTACTTAGAAAGATCTGAATACAATATTACTTCCAAGTTGACAGTGTCTTGATATATGGCATCCTTGTGCAATTTGTCTTAAAAAGGCGCTAAGTTCTTCTCGTTCTTGATATCATTAAATAATTTCATTTAATTAAAATGATTTGATTCATACTCTTCAAGGTTAGATAACCATTCACTTGCTATAGCTGTTGAAAAGCATAACAACACACACAGTCACATTTGCACAGTGTCTCTCATTCCCCACATTGCTTTTTTGTCATGTACTACTTCACTTTCTCAGTTTTCATGATTCAATCTGAGAGCCAGGGAGTTCTCTTGCTTTTTATTTTATAGTTATATTTTATTTTGTTTTACATTTATAAAATAGAGTTAGCAGAGCAAATTCTATAATTTGTTCATATTCTTTACTAGAATCTTGAGAGATCTGTTTCAGGTTAAAGATAATAAACTTCTGTTGACATCTGATGCTGGAGTGTACTTCTTAGTTCAGAAAGTCCTAAGGAAAATGGTACACCTATGAGGTCAATTTTAAAGCAATTCCAGCCTTCCCTTGTCCATCTGCTTGGTCTTGGTCTTGGAAAGCATGTTGCTACGTACTCCATATTCCTCTTTGTACCATGGTGTTATGGAAATTTGAGATAATACATTTCTGTATTAAAGTGATTTATGTAAATTGTAGGCCCAGTGAGAAATGAAAATGTGAGGAGGCCCCTTGTTCAAAATCTAAAAAAAAAAAAAGTGTAAAGTGTAATTAAAGGCACTAATATATAAAGCATTTTTCCTTTTCCCATACTGTCCTCCTGGACTTGATATAGTGTACTTTATTTGCCATTTAATGTTGTTATAAGATTAATAAAAACACTATATGACTAGAGTGAATTTTATTGTTCACCTTCAATACCACTTTAAATGCAAATGCATCCATTTTTGAAACACTGTTTTTAATGATCTCGAACTCATGTGGAATTCATGAAATTACAAAACTTGTATTTGGGAGCTTGTGCATGCATATGCATTTCACTCTTGAAAGAAAGAACTTGGAAAACACTGCACAGATTATTTCTTTTCTTCTTCTTCTTGTTTTTTTTTTTTTTGGTATCAGGAATTAAACCCAGGTGTACTTAAACTCTGAGCCACATTCTCAGTCTTTTTTATTTTGAGACAGGGTCTCCCTAAGTTGCTTATGTCCTCATTAAGCCAATGAGGCTGACCTTGAATTCAGGATCCTCCTGCCTCACCCTCCCAAGCCACTGGAATTATAGTCATGCTTCCTCTATGACCAGCTCTCCTTTCTTTCATTCTAATTCTCCAAAGGCACATATCCCATCAATAAGCTCACAGAAAAATTCACTACTTATCCTACTTGATATTGCTATTATTTAATTAAAAAATAGATATAAAAGTGTTCATATATATGCAATGCCATGTGATGTTTTAGTACGTGAATACATTGTGTGATATTCAAATCAAGGCAGGCATATCTGTGTGTGGCCTCAGTTATTTCTATGTGGTGACTAACATTCTCTACTTTCAGCTTGCTAACAGTAAGGACATAGAGAAAGGCAAAGGAATTTCCGGTTTTCCTATCTATCCCTTTCCTTCTTTAATTTCATTTTCAGCATTAGTGATCGACTAATATAAGAAATTGACATGATAAAGAAAGTATATGATTGAGTTCCCTGAATGTTCAAATTATACTGTTTTCTTCTTCCCCAACATATCAGAGTTTCCACTTAAGCAAAACATAATGCATTTAAATTTTACTACCCTTGAACATCACTGAATTCTGAAAAATCAAGAGCTAACATGAATTTCAATATTCTGTGTGAACAAGATGGTAAAGAATGGTAAACACACTGTGTGCATATTTCTTCTACTCATATAATCCTGCATTTTTCCAATGGGCTTCACTCAGATAAAAACAAGATAAAAAAACAACATTGTAACAAATTTCAAGATATGACAGCAGAACATAAACCAACCATTGGGTTCTTCTGGAGGCAGGATCCTATGTGACCTGCCTTGGTTCTTATTAATCATTCATGACTTAGCTCAAATGTTAAAACACCACAAATTCCCAGAACAACTCTTTTCTTTATTTACATATTAATATCTATCTGCTATTGTAAAAGCATGCAGCACCTTTTAATATAGCCAGTAGACTACTCATTTGCAGCTTCATTCCTGTATTAGATTGTTAACTATTTCATCTGTGTATATTAGCATGTACATCATAGAAATTAGTTTGCATACTATAGGTGTTTAAAATTTTTTCAATGAGGGGATAACCATAAGAATAAAAGGATTGGTGAAATTTTAAAGTAGATAAAGCATGATTTGGTTTAAACTATATTATTTCTAATTGTGGAAGAAAAGCTTTTAAAGAACTTTAAATGACATAAAGTTGGTAGTAAATGAATTTGTGGTGCTGTGGAGTGCTTCTAGTGCGTTGAAAATATTGTATGAAGCTGGCATCTTGTTAAACCATCAAAACAACCCTAGGAGAGAAAAACAGAGCTACCAGGTATTGATTATGCACCAAGAACCATGTGCCCTACTAGGCACTTAGCAAGCATTATCTCCATCAATTTTTACAAAAATCCTTTAAAATATGTATAATGACCTCATTTTCAGGATGAAACTACAGGTGACTCATATTAAGTGCCTTGTTCAAAATTACAAAAACTGACATTTGGACTGAAACTGATTCCATGCCTAACACACATTCCACAAATTCCCATTTGCTTCACAATATCTCATTATTATCCGAATGTGTTCAGAAAGAAGTATTCTTAATCAATGTAATATTCTACTCTTTTGATCTCTCTTTTTTCTCTTCTATTTAATATCTAAAAAGTATATACAGATGAAGATCACATTGTTAAATAAGTAACTCACTAGTGGATCTTGACCCAGTTGGAAACTTCCCTTCTGGAGCTCTCTGGATCTGGAGAGAATGCCTTCTCTTACTCTTTCCCTAAACATTTTTTTTCCAGCTCAGCTCAAGTCCTTTCCATGAAACTTTTCATAAAGTTCACCTTTAGAGATCCTCTTTTTCTTTGACTCATGTTATAAATTAGCCTTAAATCCAGCAAGCACATGGCTCTTCATTAATTCAATTATTCACAAATACTATTTGAGTGCTTATCATGCATCAGATTCTTTTTGCTTGGTAGATATCAGTGAACAGAACAAATAGAATTTTCAATTATTATGGAGCTTATATTTCAAAATGCATAATGAGCTCTTGCTTTTTCTCATGTTGTCTAATTGTTTTGTTTGGTATTTGACACAAAGATCTTTACTTTTCTAAACTTCAAAATTTCATGAAGTAGTGAAACTGCTATATATAAAATTATTTTTCATTTTTGATGAAGATATATTAATTGTACATATTAATAGGGATCAGTGTGATGAATGCACTATTCAAATCCAATCTCTCTTTATCATCCCTTGCCCCCTACCCTTAACAACCTTTTCTTTCTTTCTTTTTTTTTAAATAAAATGAACAGAAAACAGATAAAAGACCTAAGTATAAGACGTGAAACTCTTGAACTATTAGAAGAAAACATAGGAAAAATGTTTTAAGACACTGGTATAGTTAATGATTTTCTGGATAGAACCCCCCAAAACACAGGAAACAATTAAAAATTGACTAAGGAGATTACATCAAACTATTTTATGATATAATGCTTTGAATCAGCACTGCATTGAAGAACTGACCAATTAGTACACATAAATTTGAAAACTGTACCTTTGTTAACAGAAAGTGACCAGATTTTAGTTGTGAAGGCTAATTATAGAGAACTCATTTATTAGCATAATAATAAGTGGTAACAGTAAGTCTTTTTCATGGTCAAAAGAATTAAAATTTTAAGTCCTTTCTCTGTGCCATGCACATGGGATATGTACTTACTGAATTCCCAACAGACCAGAATACACACTCTTTACCAAAATAGTGTAATTACTGTCCATCTAGGAAAGGATCCATTTGACTAAGGCAGGAGCAAAAGATAGTATACATCTCATTTATTCACTAGTTAGTCAAGTTTCATAAAAGGGCTCTTTTTTATTGGTAAATTTAGAGAAGATAGAACAATTTAATGCTCCCCACACTGGATGCTCAGTGAATCCTCAATTAGCCACGGAGTTGGATGTACATATGCTTATGACCATAAAACAGTGAGAAGCCTCCTTACATTACCTATTCTGTGTTTTTAAAAATGCTTTCAATAACTTGAACCCGTAGGCTCCCAATACAGTGGCTTATGTACCACAGATTCCAATTAAGTGAAGTGATCCATACCTATGCATTGCCGCATTTGTGATATTTCTGCATGTTGGAAAATTAAAAGGTTAGGGTCTGAAGCTGGAAGGAAATTTTATGCTTTCATAGAGAGAGACAGTGTGGTGTTTGAAAACACTTAAGCCTCAAGCATCAGAGCTATGCAGGTTCAAATATAAACTGCCACATTCAGCTGAATGACTGGCTGGGTAGCAAAGCTTCTCTGAAACTAGAACCCTGGCCAATAAATGGAAATAGTAATCATGATTTTAATAATATTAGAAATCATTTCTGAGAAGTACCCAGCACATAGTAGTTGTTTGCAAATATTCCAACTCCTTTAATTCTGTTTGGATACTTGCTCACTCTTCTGACTGCTCAGCTTGATTTCATTCTTTATAGCCCAGAATATTCTAACCCTTTGAATATCAGACCAAGCCACTTAGGGGGAATTAGATGACCCACATCTGTGCCCTAGTAACACCTTTTACCTTCCTGGTGATAGCATACACCACTACCTTGGCCATGGGCACTTACCTTCCCATCAGCCTCACTTGGCTGCTAGCTCTTTAGGGCAAAAACTGTGTCTGAACCACATTTCTGCCTATAACACAGGTGACCCTGAAGTGATCCCTCTGGAATGCATAAAAACACGAGAAACATGATATGTAAAGACAGCAGATAGGTTCAAGGGCTGTTCAAAAACAATAGTAAAAAAAAAAAAAGTCCATCTCTTATGTCCTAATTCATTGCCAATTTACTCTCAGGGAGCATCATCATTGATAAATGTGCAAAGAATTGATTTATAATCAGGAAACAAGACAAAAATGAAGTATGTGGAGTATTTAACTCCTGGCTTTGAGTTACAAAACTTTGATTGATTATACAACTTGGTTGATTATAATATAACATATACATATATTTTATGTATAACATAATATTATAATATAAAAGTATAATCAACACTTTTAAGCAATTAGGGGACAAGAGTCAGGTTATTTTTTATATTATTGTTATTATTCTATATTATTCTAAGGCTTCCACTAGATACCCAAAGCTTCTACCCCGTGAATAAGTGTAGTGCCAGTTGTTGATCCCATACCCTGACAGCCAGGCTGTATCTCAAGCTAGACAACAGACTAAGTCTTGGAAGAATTTTGGTGACTCCAGTCCTATGTATCATAAGGGGTTGCAATGAGCATATTCCTGAATTTTAACTGGAACAAAGTAGTTAAAGCTCTGAGGCTCTGGAATGTCACAGGATCATAGAGCTAGGAGGTAGCTTAAAATCATCTAGGCATGTCATTATTTTATATCTGAGAAAACTGCACCGAGCTGCTTAATACCATATCTAATGTGAATGTTAGATATCCATGTAAGATCCAGCTTATACTGAGAACCAGTCACAGTGGCAATTATTTTCAAATTAATTATTCACTTTATTAACTAAAATCCATTGTTTTCCCTATGGCTAATGCTTATTACGCATACCATTTACCTTGAATTTTATGATGACCCTCAAGTGTGGGGTTGCATTTTGGTTCACACTACAGATAAATGTCCAATGAGGCTGCCTCTTTTACTCTAAAACCAGAGAATGTTACATTATTTGAACTGGACCTCATTATTGGAATAGGATTCTTTATTACATTTTTCTTTCCTAGTCGAACTATCCAAAGGAAATATGACTTTCTTTTTTCAGTTTTAGTTTTAATTTGTAAACTATTTAGAGAAGTTTTAGGTCTTCTTGCCTCCCCTCCCCAAACAGGCACAGACTTCCCCACTTTGACCTCCTCAACACAATGACATGAGTGTTAAAATGGATAATCCTTCACAGACAAACAGTATCATTCAAAGTCCATCATTTACACTGCAGGTCATTCTTGATGGTGTGCATGCTATGGGTTTGGACCTATGTATCCTGTCATGCACCACCAATGTTGTACATGAAGAGTATGTTCTCTGCTCTAAAAATCATCTGTATACTGCTTTTTGCCCTCACTGTGACCCCTGGCAAACACCAATATTTTTGCATTTTTCAGAATGTCATGTAGTTGGAATCTTGCAGTATGTAGACTTTTCAGATTGAATTCTTTCATTTAATGATGTGAATTTAAGTTTTCCACATGCCATTTCAGAGCCTGAGAGCACATTTCCTTTTACTGCCTAGTGACACTCCATTATCCAGATATGGCACAACATTTTGCTCTACTCACCTACAGAAGGCATCTTGGTTGCTTCTGAGTTTTGGCCATTGCAATTAATGCCTCAGTACCCATTCAGATTCAGGTTTTCATGTGGTCATAGGTTTTCAATTTATTTGAATTAGCACCAAGGAGTAATATTTCTAGATCACATGGTAAGAGTATGTTTATTTTATAAGAAATTGCCAAATTGGTGTGACAATGAAGTCTCATTCATTGTTCCTATTTTCTGAATCCTCTTCAGTCATTGGGTGTTGTCAGTGTTTTGGATTTGATCAATCTAATGGGCATGCAGTGGAGACTTCATTGTTGTTTTAATTTGCAATTCCTTAATACTATACATTAAGGACTGAATATTTGTATTCTACCAAAAATTTATATGTGGAAGTCCTAACTCCCAATGTGAAGGTAACTAAAAAAAAAAAAAAAAAGGCCTTTAAGTGTCAATTAGGTCATAAGAGTGAAGAGCTCATGAATGGGATTAGAATCATTACAACAAGAGACATGAGAAAGGTATTTTTTTCTCTAAGTCATGTGAGATTCAATGAGAAAACTTGAAAATCAGGAAAGTGCTCTTAGCAGATGTCAAACCTGTTGGCATCTTGATCTTGCGCTTCCCAGCCTCCAGAACTGTCTTGAATAACTGTTTGTTGTTTAAGCCACCCTTTCTATGGTATTAGGTTATAGCATCCTGATAATGAATATCATTTCATATGCTTATTTGGAATCTGTATATCGTTTTTGGATCTTTTGTTTGTTTGTTAAATTAGGTTGTTCACTTTCTTATTGTTCAGTTTTAAGGTTTTCATTTTACATTTGGGTCCATGGTCTATTTTGGTTTTTGTGAGGGATAAAATCTTTGTCTAGAACCATGCTTTTTCTTTTGGCTGTCCAATCACTCCAGCAGTATAGGTTGCGCAGACTCTGCTGCATTTTACTGCCTCTGTTCCTTGTCAAATTTCAGTCAACTACATTTAGGTGGGGTATATTGCTGGGTTCTCTTATTGTATTCCATTGATCTTAGCGTCTGCTCCTTCACAACTAGTACATGTCTTAAATACTGGCCCCTTATAGTAAACCTTAATGTTAGGTAATGTTAATCCTCCAACATTTTTCTTCTCCTTTAATATTGAGTTGGCTATTCTGGGTCTTTTGCTCCCTACATAAACTTTCGAATCACTTTATCAATATCCACAAATCACTTGCTGGGATTTTGATAAGAACTGCATTATATCTACAGATAAATTGGGTACAATATTTTTAAAACAAATTTTAATAAAATCAACTACAATTCAATTTTTGAATATGTGATCTTTCTGATATATGGATATTGCTTAACAACTATGTAGGAGAGAGTTTAAATGCCTTTAAAAAGAAGATGTTCTCTTTAGTGCAAGCATTTGAGAATAAAATTGCATAGTAGAAACCCTCACATGATAAATTGATTCTAGTTCAACAGGCTAGAAAAGAAACAAGACTTCAGGCATTCTATATAAAAGAAATAAATTTGTGAGTATTTATGCTATTAATAATTGCCTACTCCCCTGTGGCTCATGGCTTCTGTCAAGTCTCATTCATAACACTAACTCATACTACTCAGAGTTTGTGAAGGAGACTAAATTAAGGATAAAAGAAAGCCTTTGGGTGAGAATTAGTATCGATGCTAATTTGGATACCAATGCATTTGCTAGAGATCTGATTCAAACTCTGGTGCCTATTTTACATTTATGTTGTTTTTGTTCTTTAAAAGATACCAGATAAGTTGTGAAAAATTCTTAGCAAAGAGATTTTTATAGCAGTTTCCCAAGATCCTTTATTCAGCACTTGCCAGGAAATGCATTTTTTTATATACAGCATATTTCAAAAAGGTAAACATTCTTTTTGTGCCCATTCTTTTTGTCCCCTAGTTAAACATCTGGGTGATGTCTCAGATCAGAGTATGTTCATGTTTCTACTCTGGATCACAGTT
The DNA here is from genome assembly GCF_021218885.2 of Marmota monax. Taxonomy (NCBI): domain Eukaryota; kingdom Metazoa; phylum Chordata; class Mammalia; order Rodentia; family Sciuridae; genus Marmota; species Marmota monax. Next base: position 8,496,460 of record NW_026692132.1, read on the forward strand.
GTCCTCAATTATTGTTTTTAAGTCTTGAATACCTATCAAGATGGATTTTTATATTAATCTGCAATGTATTTATTTATAAATTATATATCTCCCCTACTATTTTATGTAAAAATTAAAAAGAAAAGTACAAAATTAAAATGATATACATATAAAGAGAAATCTGGAGTTAAATTTCAAGATAAATAGCTAAAAGGATAAAGAATAATTGTTTTGCATGTAACAGAACTTGATCATGGAGAGAAAATGAAGATTATTGATATTTTCATTAAAATTCTCTTAGTACTGTTTTACTTTTTACATAATTCATGTTACTATACGAATGAAAGTTATTTTTTAACATTTTAATCTGTTTTCCCTGTGCTATAATAGTGTATTTTAAACACCTTTTGCCATGCAAAACTCTCACTTTGAACACCACTGGTCTGAATTTATTTGGTATTTTTTTCCATTTTGTTAAAGAATATTAAATTGTATTTTATGTTGGCATGTAGGGTTTACCAACTAAAAGACAAAAAAAAACTGTGGATGAACAATCAAATAGTTTAAGGTTTGTTTCATTTTTATTTGTTTTTATATCATTAAAAACATATACTTTATTTAATATCCATGTAAGCGAATTTTCAGCAAGATGATGGAAACTCTTGAAATCAATTTTGAGTGGGGCTGAGAGTAGAAATATGTGATTCTTCATTCTGAATGTGCAGTTGAAATATTTTGTAACATTAGTTAAATTGCTCAATCTTGAGTTTCCAAGTATGAAAAAATCAGCAGAATGGTGCTGCCATATCTACAGAATTGCTTTGAAGATTGTTAAAGGAAGATTTCAATCTGGAAGTGCATGCCTGTAATTCTAGCTACTCCCAAGGCTGAGGCAGGAGGATCACAAGTTCAAAGCCAGCCTCAGCAACTTAGTGAAGCCCTAAGCAACTTAGTGAGACCCTGTTTCAAGTTAAAAAATAAAACAGGGCTGTGGATGTGGCTCAAAAGTTAAACACCTGTGGGTTCAATTTCCAATACAAAAAAAAAGTTGTTCTTTCTGTTTTGGAGGTAGTTTTGAGATAAATAGATCCAGTATTTTCTTTCAGATATGTAGAAAGGGGACATATTGGAGGGTGCCTCATACCATAGAGTTATTTGAAGATATTCATGTCAATTTTTATTTTATGCTATTTTCAGTATCCAACCAACAGTTAATATTTTCAAAGCTGACATTGTAGGTACTCATCTTTGGACCTAATCATGAAAAAGAATCCTGATTATGTGGCTACTATGGTTTGAGAGTAGCTTGGTTGCCTTGAGGTTTAACTTCCACAAAACATCAAATAAGTAAATTTTCTTTCTACATACTTGATAGCCTAAGGAAATACCTCTACTACGGGGAAAGAACATTGGGTGGGTTGGGAGAATTGGCAGTGTAGAAGGAACAGGTGCTAAGTATTTGGTTTCCTACTTTCCAATATTATTTGAAAAATGGTTTTAATCTATATAAATAAAATGTACTATTAGTATTGGACTTCAGGGTCAGGAGATAACAGTAATAACTTTAAAATAGAACTGGGCTGGATCCCCTTTTCCATTCTAAAACTTTTTTTTTGCCATGCCATTAAACATTCTGTAACATTGTATTTATCCAGTTGCACAACCAATTGATAGCATATGAAGCTTTCCACCCACTTTAATATTGCTTACTTTGACTTTTATTGAACAGTGGTAGAACTTCAAAATAAACAATTTTGGGGCTTGTTTTATGTGGATATGAGAATCTAAAAGATAATCAAAAGTTAACTCAAACTTTGAAAAGGAAATAAAATATATCTTAGGGTTATTAAAATGGCTCAGTTCAACAAATAATTTTGAATACTTACTCTGTGCTTGACATTGTCATTGCTGCTTAAGGGATGTAGGGACACATATTCAATTCAAAATAAATCAGCAAATTATTACCTACTTTCCCCCAGGTACTTACTTAGATATGTGAGATGCAGAGATAAGTAAGAAATAATACTTATATTCAAGAAGATTGCAGTTTATTTGCAATGAATGCATATGGTTGTTTTGACATAGTTGAAAAATATCTATAACCAGAGTTAAGTGGCATTGGAGAATGAAAATCAAGCATTAGTAGCTTAAAAGGGACATTTAAATTTAGTTAGACATGCATTATATTTAACAAATTTTGCAAAGATTGAATGTGGGTAAGAATGAGGAAGAGATACACATATTTTTACATCAAATTCACAGCTTGCTCAAGAATGATTAATATTTAGCAGATGTATTAGTCAGTGTTATCTAGAGAAACAGAGTGAACCAGTAGGAGTATGAATGGGTTTGGTAGACAGACAGACATTTAGAGAGATAGGAATAGATAGAGAGCTGGATAGATAGGATTATTTTAAGGAATTTTCCCATGTGATTATGAGAGCTAAGTCCCATGAATCACCATCTACAAGCTAGAGATCCAGAAGAGCCAGTTATGTTGTTCTCATCCAAATCTAAAGGCCTAAGAACCAAGAGAACCAATGTATAAATATCAGTCTGAATGCAGGAGATTGATGTCACAGGTAAACAGAAAAAAACAGATTATCCCTTACCCACTTGTTGTCTTATTCAGATGTCTAACAACTTGGATGAGCTTCCCCCAGATTGGGTATGACAATTTGATGTACTGAGGCTAACAATTCAAGCATTATTTATTTATTGACCACTCAGTGCTTTCACTACTGGGCTCATTAACATGGCAGCAATGGTGAGAAGATGGAAGCTATGCACATTTCAATATCACAATTTCCCCCAAACCAAAGTGGAAGTAGCAACTACCATTAACAAATGTTCCAAGTGTTAGTGGCATAAAATTACTTTGAGCTCTGGAGACTAAATCATTTGTTAAAATATTTACTAGTGGTAAGCTAATTATTTTTACTATTTTCACATTGGGAGGTGGAATTCATCCCAATGGTTTGTCTTTATTGGAAATGCAAATACATGGGAATGAATGCCTTGGACTTTCATTGGTATCCTGGCCTGAGTTCTCACATAAAATTTGAACTGTATTCATGGGATCTCACATAACATGTTTCACACACACTTAAAGAAAAGGAGGTAGGACATATCTCTACCATATACTACAGCACACAGTTTTATCCAGCCTGGAAAAAAAAAGAAAAATGAAGGCCATAAATGCACTCTTAAGTACCATTTTAGTAATCTTGCCAGGTGGAACTGGGAGTAAAATAATAATAATAATGATGATGCTTTCCCTTTGATTATTAGAGCACACTGACAAAATCAAGGGGAAGAACTTGAAGAGACTTCTCTTACCATCATTCTTAGTAATCTACCTAGAAATTTGTGCTTCTATTTCCTAGTCCACAATTTTAGGTTCCATTGAACTGGAATTTCTGGTTCCTCCATAAGAAGATAGACAAAATAAGGGTTCCATTAAACCCAAGGCTTTGACTACCACTTGATTACTGGAGATTCTTTAAGCTAGTAAGCAAGGAAGTCCGTCAATATGCTGACAGGGCTAATTCTCTGTAGTCACTATGTGGCACATGTCAAAGTGCAATAGGACCTCAAGAATTTTCAAGAGTCTGTCTTCATTTTTCCATGGCCAATGCTAAATTTGAATTGAAGCAACCAAAAACAAAAGATGGAAAAGATGGGAGAATTGGGAAATCTCTGTTGTTTTGAACCATAAGTTTGTTTTGCTTAGTTTTAGAAATTGTTACAGTCCAGTGTCTTGAAAAATCAGTTATAGGTCAGAGTGCAAATAATATGGGGCACTACTGGGTCATGCAAGAAATAAATTGCATAATTGTTCAAATGTTATTTATTCCCTGCCCACATACAACATCCCTTGGGCATTTACTTTTATGTGCCTAAAGATGTTTATTGCAATTCTCTTCCTGGAAGATATTTTTCTTTGGGGACAATAAAAACATGTTTCTCCCCAACTCCTTATAGTCTTGGTGAAACTGCCTATCACTCAACCAAAAGTTTGTGATCACAATAAAAGGGGTGTATTATCCCCCAGACAGAGAGACTGATTGGGAGACAGTGCCAAGACACAAAGTAAGACATAGTCTTCCCAATGTGTGATACATAAACCCTAGTGAAAAGAATAAGATTTCAAAATGAGAGCAAAATAAGAGAGGGAAGTATAACTGAATCTGAATGTTTTGATAATTTGAAATTACACATATGCAGAAAATTATAATTTATTTTTCCCAATTTTATCTCTTTACATATTATGTTAAAATTTTATATAAGTTTAAATGTCAGGATCATATTTCCATCACTCCAATTGACTAATATATTTGTCCAATTGACTAATATATATTAACTAATATATTTGTTTAAGAGATGTTCTCCAATTTTACTTTTTGTATTGGTAGTTTTTAGTTTTTTTAAAGTGTGATTTCTCATAAATACCACAGGAATATTATTCTACAATTTTTTTATTAACATCTTAGCTTTATCTTTCACAATTAGGGCTTTAATCCATCCAGAATTTATCATTGTATGCAGTGTGCATTGGACCCTGCTTAAAGTTTCCCCAACATCATCTAGTTAAATAAATAATGTTTTTTTCCTCAATAAATTCTAATACTATTTACTGTCATTAAAATTGGCTTAAATACATTCATGAACAACATGAGATTACTTTTTCAACCAACAAACTATATATAACAGGGTGGTCCAATAAGTTCAGAATGTAGACTGGGTCTACATTTATTTTATGTACACACTATTATGCTCACACAGTGAGAAAATTGCTCCATTACACACTTCTCAGAACAAGTCTGCATTGAGAAGTGATACATATTTATAGAATTTTGTTCTCATATATAAATTTAAGAATCCCTTTGTTTGAGAAGTTGTATTTCTTCCTTATTGAACTTGGCCTATAGGATAGCAGATTTGAGCAATGGACAGGGCATATGCATATCATGTAGAGAAGTAGGAAAAACCTGGTGAACATTAGAGAAAATTATTCTTGTTTACTGATATGTATATTTCAGTATTACAGTAGAACTGGAAATAGACTCATGGCAAAATCCACCTATATGTTTATTACCATACAGGTTATGTTAGTCATACAAAAAACTTATCTCACATAAACAGGAAAATATGAATGGTTGAGATATTTTAAAAGATTTTTCTGTAAAAAAGCTTTTGAATAAAAAATATGCATAACAAATATAGACCATACCTTTTACTGCCAAAATATCCTAATCAATTAAAATAAATCGAGGAAGCATTTTTCCATTTACTAGTGGAGGAAAATCTGATAAAATGACTAAACTCTTACAAGCATGATTTGAATTAAACATTTAATCTATTTTATTTTATTAAAAATAGCATCTGTGTTGGTCTATTGTATTAGTTTGGCAGAATTCCAAAATTGATAACAGTAGTACATTGGTACAGCAACTTGAAAAATAGACATTTTGGGGGTTATAGTTGAAATGAGTATTTTAAAATGAGCAGCAATGAGACCCAATCTTTTGTAAAATTGTTTCAAAGTTTCTGTGTTCATTAAATCTCCAGTATTATTGGTTTCAATTTCTCATCTAAACAGATCTAAATAGGAACTCTAGGGAGGAAATCAGGGACACTTTTGACTTATAGTCTCTATTTTTCAAACATAAAGCTAATGCAATCATCCCAACACATACACACAACACTATAAGATAAGTCTCAAGTATAGACTATATTAAAAACATACATTATTATCTCTCACCAATTTTACACAGAATGATTCCCTGTGGTAGCAAAATTTACCAGCTTTGCTTTTGGTTTGAGAAATAATATTAAATACTGAAACCAACATTGAATTCTGATATGGTAAAGCATTTTATCAGACATAGTAAAAGGATGCTGTCAGTTGTCATTTTAGAGATTAACCAACTTTATTATAAATTAAAACTTAGAATATAAAATGAATAGCATATCAAATACATTTAAAACCAATTTTAAAAGAGGTTATATTATCTACTATTGGAATCAGGAATATAACTTTTAATTATTTACACTTTTCAACACCCATATTTGTATACTTATTAATGGGTCATTATATTATCCCACACTCGCCATTCTCTTAGGAAGCCATAATGATAATGTCCTCCTCAAAAGAGAAGTAGTAAATATGATTCAAAGACATGTAAGGAATTGTCATATCAGATATTATTGGCAGTATATGTTTTAGAACAAAATTTAAGAATATATTATGTGCTTTCATTTATGGATTTGTGATTTTGCTCCAATATTTTCAATCACCATTTTCTTATGTAATCAGGATTAATCATTATATTCTATATTCAGTTCTCCTTACCTGTCAGGTATGAAAGACCTGTATTTTCCTAGTTCCCCTGTTGCTAAACATATAATAAATTGTACCAGTGGGTTATGAAGGGAAGTGGAATGTTCCAAAAACATTTAATCCCATTTGTCCCTTTATCTGCCATGCAAATAATGAAATTGTGGATTAAAATGGTGGTAGCAGGAGATCAAAGATTGTTGACCCTCTGCTTAGATGTACTTTCTCCCCAGTGGCAACCAGAGTTTCAGCATTAAATAATTTTCTGTTGTGTTAAGTACTAAAGTGTTGGTGTTTGCTAGCACTTTACAGTTTTATAAACCTTATTGATCCCCCGATTTTTTGCCTCTCTCCCTCTTTTTTTTTTTTCACTTTGCACGAACTGAGAATTCAAGTAATCATTCAATAAAGTGACAAATCCAATTGGAAACTGGACACAGAACTAATATGGTTGAGAAGGACTATTTTATATTGTTCTTTGGGGGGAAAAAGAAAGAATTGTTTTTACCATATTTGTTTTTCAATGGTACACAAAACTACCTTTTACATTCTAGAATAATTCATAATGGGGGAACATATTTTTGTGTAATGTAGCCAATATTAATTATGATAACTAAGAAATGGAGGAATTCCTTTGAGAAAAGTGTGACAACCTTGTCACTTATGCCTGATCTTAGAGAAAATACAGAAATGCTTCTTCCTCTAAATATATGAGATTTCACTTTTATAAGATATTGGAGTGGTTTCAGGTGGTGCATATATATGGAGAGTAGACATTGGTTTAACACTGAACCAGAGTTACAAGTATTCCTTTTATCATAGATAGGAATTTTCACTGTGTTGGTTTTACTTGTAATAAGTAGATTGGAAGCCTGGGAAAAGTTCAAAATAATCCATAGTAAAAGACATAAAACTTCTCTTTGTGCCAAATTCAGGTAAGGCAAGAAGGGCAGATCAAAGAACTGCTTTAATGATTCACTGAAGCTGAAGTTCAAATAAAACCACAGCAGGAGCCAAAAAACCTGGAAATGCAACAATTGCTAATGAGGCAAAAGAAAAACTGTGAAAGAACATGAATGTGAGAGGGAGATTACCTAATAGCACTACCGTCAGCCAATAATGACTGAAAGAAACCAAAGGCAGGTGGAGTTTTAGGCAAATACTTAGGTCATTTGGGAGCCAGAGTAGATTTTCATTCCAAGTCTCATGTTTGCAGTGATCTGAACTAAATCTTGATTTGAGGGGCTCATCTCCTCAGCTGCAGAATGAAGAATTGGCCTTCATGTTCTCTTTTATAGCAATTATTCCACTGTGCTTCATAGCTGTGGCAGTGCATAGTGCAACTTTGGCTATAGTACTCTTTTTTTTTTTTTTTTTAGCGTAATTAAGCTATTCCTGCATGTACTGAGATAAGATAGGGCCCTGCCTTCAAGCAACTCACCAGTCCATACCTGTCTGGAACTCAGAACTTTTTATCATGATGGGCTCTCAATATGTTTTATTTATGCAATGAAATACTTACTGCTATAAAGTGTATGTGGTGCCATTTTCTAGGGTAAAAGAATTTTGATCCACTCAGAATCCAAAGAACAGCTTGACTTTTAATGGACTTACTGCCCAAATGAGCATTTTGCTCAAGAACTTAATGTCCAAATAGGCAGAAAAAATGCAACTAATTAAAAAGCACATAATCCTTAACATGCTCTTGCACTGCGGAACTTTTTGAATGAGAGAAACAGAATGCAAACAGTACAATAAATTAATTGGAGGCAGAAGTCCTTGTTTCTAAACTCTAGTTAATAACAGTAATTCAACTTAATGACTATGTGTGTAACTTTGGGCAACACCAGTTCCAGGTCCTTGGGTCCCCATCATCTATAAAACAAAGAGATCTGGTCAGTGGAGAAGACAATCATTAAGATCTTACTAGTTTAAGCCTTTTTTTAAAATTTTTATTGTTGGTTGTTCAAAACATTACATAGTTCTTGATATATCATATTTCACACTTTGATTCAAGTGGGTTATGCACTCCCATTTTTACCCCGTATACAGATTGCAGAATCACATCAGTTACACATCCATTGATTTACATATTGCCATACTAGTGTCTGTTGTATTCTGCTGCTAGAGGATAGTTTAAGCCTTTTGTGGTTTTAAAGTAGGTTGATATGTTAGACAAGAAGTAATATGGCAGCTTATTGAATTTGAGGAAAACCTAGAGAAAGTATATTCATGTTTTAACAAGAATTGCTTATTTAACTATTTCAAATAAAATAAAGTGTATCAAATGCAAAATAGAAACAAAACTCACTTTTCTTAAGTGGAATGTAGACATTGAAGAAATGAGGGAAAGAATGAAACACACGGATAGGAACACATTTATACTGAAGACAAAATTGAACTTTATAACATTAATGATGACATCCAGGTTATCCTTAATATAAACATAACCTCTTTGTTTTCTTCTAGTTTATATATTTAGCACTACACATGCTTCAGGCAAATCTCCATAAATATTATTATTCTTAAAGTGCTTTGCTCTGTCATAAAATGAATATAAGGAAACAATTTCTTTTTTCAGAGGCAAGAATTTTAAAAGAAATGATTCCTGTGCACTTGTGAAGGAGAAGCATATAAACTGAAGTTCAAATGTCTTCTGCTATGTATGAGACAAAAGGCAAGTTGTATTGAGAGATCTTCCCTGGCAGATTTATTTATGGACATCAAACAGTTTAATGTCTTTCTTAGGAAATCATCCCCAAATCTCTGAACTCATTTTTCATGTAACTAAAAACAGTGAATAAATACAAAACTTAGGCAAATTATGCCAACATAAAATACCAAAATTGATAGACAAAGTATGAACATAGTTTTTCTAAAATGTATCTCAAGCCTTATAAATGGATACAAAGGATGCAAATCATTTTTACTGCTCTATCCTGAAGTTAACGGCCATGAATTTGATGCTGCAGCAGTAAAATTGAAAATAAAAATTCCTTCCTTTTCAATAAGATGCTTAATTCTCCTAGAGATGACATAAAATGCTTATATTTAAGTTTGGGTAAGATGTCATGGTTTCTATTGCTGCAAAACATATTTGATAGTATTGACAATCATTTTGTCTATTGCCTAGTTTTATCTAAATAACTGAGAAGAACTGGCTTTCAAAATGTTACACAAACTTATAGGGTGGTGAGAAGCTTCTGGATTTTCTATTAGTGTTTTGTCTGCCCAACTGAGTTCCACCGTTGAGAACTGTTTTCAGTCCCTACTGCCTTAAAGTTATCATTAGAGTCATCTACAAATAATGCTGTTTTTCCATGAAAATATGGCTGAACTTATGTGTATAGTTGGAGTTATGAGAATTGATATGATCATATTTATGAGGAATTTTCAGTCCCTTTAAAACAAAATGTTCTAAAAATTAGAAGTCCTCTTTATGTTTAGCCTAAGAGATAATTAGAAAATATAACTCATATTTTCTTGGGGATTTTTTTTTCATCCCATTGAACAGGTGAATGCAGGGGACCTTAGGGCTTTTACTCTAACTATTGTGGGAATGTTGGCAAGTGAAGATTTTCAATAAGAGTTTCCCAAAAGACTTAGAAAAGAGGAAATAGAATTGACTTTGAGAGATAAGCTAAGAGAGAAGGACTGGGTGAATTGAAGCAGATACCTGCAAAAAAACTTGAAAAAAAAAAAAAAAACAGAATGTTTTCAAGGCCTGCAAGTGAACTATTTCTAACTGATTTATTTTTAAAAATGTAGCCTTCTACATACTCTGCATACACACATGTGTGTCTATGTGTATGTGCATGTGCACACACTCTCAATTACTGGCTAGAATTTGGAGATCAAGAAGTTAGTGTTTATACAAGTTTCATAGTTAATAAATAAAGAATTTGGTTTAAAGTCAACTCAGTCAACTTCTACCAGGTGTCTCACTTATCTAAATGAAATATATCAATTAGAAGGAAATTTTATTGATGACTGAAGCATAGATGCTACACCAGTTTTCAAAACTGATCTGGATTTAAATCTTAGCCCAGCTATACATTGGCTGTATTATCTTACAGGGAAAATAATGTTCCAAATATTTAGCACACAGCCTGGCATTCAAAAACTGGCAAGTAAAAGTGCCAGGGTAACTGAAACCTCTCCAAAAACTCTCACAGGGAAACACAATCCTTAGTCTATGAAATATAGTTTTCATAGTTGTCAAAAAGGAAAAAAAAATAGCTCCCAAATTTTTAAATGGATCAAGACATGTTATGTCAGTTCCTTTAATGTAAGAATCAATTCAAAATTCCTTGATTTCTGATTCTGCTATCCCCAGAAAAAGATTATAATGTGGATTGGCTTCCTTTACAAGTACAGATACACCTTGAAGATGTTGAGGGTTCAGTTCCAGACCACTTCAGTGCGGCAAGCATCACCATAAAAATGGTCATATGAATTGTTTGATTCCCCAGTTCCTATAAAACTTAGGTTTACACTACAGTATAGTTTACCAAGTATGAAATACCCATGTTTGTCCTTTAATGTAAAATATAGTACATATCACAATGTATACATACACTTTATATTAAAGTACTTTATTGATAAAAATGCTGGTAAACATTTAAGGCTTGAGTGGGTCATTATCTTTTTGGTGTTGGAGGGTCTTTCCTTGTTGTTGATGGCTGTTGACTCATTGGGATGGTGATTACTGAAGACTACGGTAGCTGTGGCAATTTCTCAAATTAAGACAATAATGACATCTGTTGTATCAATTGACTCTTCCATTCCAAAAATACGTCCATATAATATTTGATGCTGTTTAATAGAATTTTACCTATAGTACAACTTCTTTGAAATTTACATCAACTAAGTTTATGTAATATTCAAAAATCCTTTCTTGTCATTCAATAATGTTTCAAACATCTTCACCAGGAATATTTCACATTTCAACAAACCAATGTTTTTGCTCATCTATAACAAACAACTCCTCATCTGTTAAAGTTATATTGTGAGATAAAAAATATATATATATTCAAATCTTTGGGTTCCATTTCTAATTCCAGTTTTCTTGCTATTTCTTCTACCGAAGTCTTGAACTCCTCAAAGTTACTCAGGAAAGTTGGAATAAACATTTTTCAAACTGCTATTAAGATTGATATTTAGACCTTGTCTATTAATCACTAATGCTTCATTCATTCATTCATTCATTCATTCATTTTGTGTACCAGTGGTTGAACCCAAGGGCCTTCAACCACTGAAGGACATCCCAGCCCTTTCTATTTTTTAATTTGACTCAGGGTATCATTAAGTTGGATTAGGACCTTGCTAGGTTGCTGAGGCTGGCTTTGAATTTACAATCCTCCTGTCTCAACCTCCTGAGCTGCTGGGATTACAGGTTGCACCACCATACCCAGCTCACTAATATTCTTAATGGCATCTAGGATGGTGAATTCTTTCCAGAAGGTATTCAATTTTCTTTGTTGAAATATATTAGATGAATCATTATCTATGGCAACTATGGTGTTAGGAAGTACATTTCTTAAATTATAAGTCTTGAAAATCAAATGGCTGCTGCAGAATGAATGTTGTGTTAGCAGTCCTGAGAACATTAATCTCATCATACATGTCCATCACTGCTCTTGTGTGACCAGATGCACAATGAGCAATAACACTTTTTTTTTCTCTGAGAAATAGTTGTCAGTAGTGGACTTTTAAATATTCAGTAAACCATGTTGTAAAGAGCTATGCTATCATCCAGGCTTTATTGTTCCATGTTATGAATGACAGACATAAAAATTTTAGTACTATTCTTAAAGGCCTTAGGATTATTGGAAAAGTAAATGTGCATTGGTTTCAGCTTAAAGTTGTCAGCTGTATTATTGCCTAACGAGACTGTCAACCAATCCTTTGAAGCTTTAAAGCCAGGTACTGACATCTTTTATTTAGGTGTGAAAATCCAGTATGGAGTAATCTAACAAAAGGTCATTTTGCCTAAAATGAAAGTCCATTGTTTAACATAGCCATTTTCATCACTTCCTTAACTAGATCTTCTAGATTACTTCTGCAGCTTCTCCACCAGTATTTTCTATTTCATTTTGTGCTTTTATGTCATGCAGGTGGCTTCTCTTCCTATACCTCATGAAACAACCTTTGCTACCTCGAAAGACTTATTCTGCAATATCCTCACCTCTCTTAGCCTTCATAGAATTGGTTTTGCTTTGAAATAGATTTTGGTTAAGGGCATGTTGTGGCTTGTTTGATCTTCTGTTAAGATCACTATAGTAAACTTTCTCCTTACAGACAATAAGGCTATTTCACTTTTTTACCAATCCTATGTTCATTAGAGTATCACTTTTAATTTCCTTCAAATATTTACCTTTGAATCACAATTTGGTTACCTGTTCAGTGTATAAGGATTTTGGCTTATCTATGAACTGAGACCTCTGAAACCATAAGTGACAAACAAACTTTTACTTCTCTAAAATTATTCTTGTCAGGTCTTTTGGGCTCAGTGGAAAAAAAGCTCATTAAAATACTTAGTGAACACAGGGTTGTCACAAATTTTCAATTTATAAAAAACATAATATTTGCAAATTATATTGAAGTAAAGGGCAAGAAAATGAAGAATGTGTATCTATGAGAAAAAAGAATTTACTATTCATACTTAAATAATCACAGAGACCATCATGAGAATTACTTTTCATTATATGTTAAGCAATTAACTTGGTGTCCACATATGAGTTTGGTCAATCTGAGAAGCTGAGGTCTCCATAGGGTGCTGTGCAAAGGAGGTATCTCGGCTTTACCAGGTTATGCACCCTCCCCGCAGGCAGTGGGGGAGACATTGAGAATAGGTTAGCTTTCTTTGGTTTGCACAATCCCTCTCCAACCTCATCTTTACATGCACGTCCCATACTTACTAATGTATTTGTGGAATAGCAGAGTCATGCTCAGCCTTGGCTCTGCACCTTCCCATGTGGCACTCCTACTTGGAAGGGTCTTTCATTCACTCTTTTAATTTTGTATTTCTCATTTAGCTTTTGACCACATCCCAGGCATTGCCATTTCCAAAATAATGTCTTGACTTCTTATTTGAGTTATTTAGCCTCTATCCATGTGCTTTCCATTATTTTGTATTTGGCATGAGTATAACATTTACCAACTAAATATTTGAGAGCCTTTAAATATTTAAAGGCTAAATATAGTCTTCAACATAGTCTTATTTATCTTTCTATACTAAAACTCTGTTTTGTCATTTTGTAGGTGACCAAAAATTACTTGCTGAACATATTAATGGGAAGCCCCTAGATCCTGGCATACAATGTTAGACAATATCTTGCTCAGGGCATAATCCCAAAGGCCTAGCAATTTATTAAATTTTAATAACTATTTATTAAATGAATAATAAAATATGATTTATTTATGATAGTATCTAAAGCTTAGATTTTTAAAATCTCTAATCCTTTGTTCAACATGATCAGTATTCTTGATCCTGTGTTATTAGAAGAAAATCTATTTAAATTTATAGCTTCTTATTGTCCTTCTCTGGAGAAAAATAACATATTCATGTTTTGAAACAATAAAACATATGCAAGTTTTTTTGCCAAGCTATAACAAAATCAACATCACTGAATAATAGAAATAGAAAATCAGAACTAAACACCAGGAAAGAAGATTGAATAAAAATATGGCAAGATGCCCAGGCAAATCTCAATTTATGGCAGCAGAAATGGACTAACAATTAGATTCCTGAATCACATCTCTGAGTTGATCTATTTTTCTCTCAGGAGTCTATGAGTGGAAGAGTGTATGAGTAGGTTGTTTTCACACCCTCTGGAGTGAGACTGTTTAATTATTTAGGAGGTCTGTCATGAAGCAATTGTTTAAAAATGCGGAGAGCACAAATGAATATGTTGTGAGCATATGTACATGCAAATGTGAATAAAAGGCATTGGTAATATCTACAGAAGAAAAAATAATTAGACAATTCCTCAGGGTCACTCATAACTCTGATGTGAAGACTAATCTTTTTTTTTTTTTTTTTTTTACAATATAGTCTCACATGTGTTCAATGGTATATGACAATGTGCTTGAATTTATAAAGTAGGAAAGAACAGAAGTAAAGATTTATAATTATTGGGAGGATTTGCAAAGTATCAGAGTATGTTTGGTGACTGCCTTTGTTCTTCATTTATAGTTGGTTTACACCTTGGTGCTCACTGTCCTGCAACAATGTTGCTCAGACCTTTTCTCAGAGCTTTATTTAAATCTTACTCAGACCAGTGCTGTGGGAGAATTTTAATATAGACTGCCTCAGCTTGAGTTCTTCACCCAAGTCCAGAAACCCCTAATGTTCTCCTGGAGCATCTTACACTGGGTGAATCTCAAATGACCAGTTACTGCTCTAAGCTTCCCAGTGATATCCCTTAGAGGAAAGTCCTCTAGTTACTAATGATGACCTTAAAATTACACATTTATTGCTCTTTTTCTCCCATTTTTTTTTTGTTGGTCCCAAGAGGCTTTTCTTTCTTACATTTTTTTCCTTGGTAAAGATATAAATTGGTTGATCATATCACCATAGACTTCTGTGATTTTGTGAGGTTAGACAAATCAGATTTTAAAGTTGATGGGCTTTAGTTGGCACACTTCTAAAAGTATTAGCCCCCACTACCAATCTTTCTGGCCCAGAGCACTACTGTCTCTATGAACATCTGCCATGTTTACTGCCACTATTGATAATGATGCCGGTGGTGATTATTTGCTCATCATATTCCACACTTTGTGCTGACCTATTTCTGACCTTGCCTAATTTAGACAATTAAGTGTGTTGGATACTGCGATTATTCCCACTGTATACATTTTTTTTAAAGTTGACTTACAGAGGCTAATATATTATCTAGGAGTTAGTTGTTATTTCTGAGATTAAAAATGAGACTACTTGATTTAAGATCTCAATGTCTAAACCACCAGGCAATAGAGATCCTTTTCTTTGGTTCACTCATCATCATGAATGTTTTCACAATGTGTTTATCTGCTACACACTTTGCACAATTGGTAATGAGACTCAGTGATTAATGTAAATGACCCATACACAAATTTGGAATTTTTTGAAAAATGTTAATCTTAAATATAACAATGAAAATGTGATATTTTTCTCTTCATTTCATTTTGTGATTATTGAGCACTTCACATGAATATATATACATATATAAATATTAACATACACAGAATATGTTGGAGAAAAAAGCTAATTTTAAATCATTTATTTATGCTAACCTCTATTTTCCTTCTTTATCTCTGAATACTTCATATTTTATTTCCTAAGACAAGGTTGTTATTTAACTTAACCATTGTCTAGTAATCAAAATCAGTGAATTTCATATGGATAAAACATTGTAATCTAATCTACAGTCTATTTGCAGCTTTCCCCAATTGTCTAAATATCATTTTGTTTTGCAGTCCAGGATCATACAGCTAGACAGCCTGTTTCATTTTTGTCTTTTAATCTGGGTCAGCACCTCAGTCTTTATAATAATTTTCATTGAATATGGTACATTTTTGAAGAGCAGGCTATTTTGTCCAAATTATCTTAATTTGAGTTTGTCTCTCTTTTTTTCCATATTAAAATTAAGCTGTACATTTGGGGCAAGAATGCCACTAAAGTAACACCGTGTCTGCTTCAAGAAGTCATATCAGCAGGTGCAAGTTGGTTTGTCTCGATGTTGAGGATGTTAACATGGATCACATCCAATAGGTTTTTTGGTTTAAATTTTAATATTTTTCACTTTGGAATTAAGCAATTTGTAGAGAGATTTTTTTTTGGGGGGGGGAGATACCAGGGATTGAACTCAGAGGCACTCCACAACTGAGCCACATCCTCAGCCCTATTTTGTATTTTATTTAGAGACCGGGTCTTACTGAGTTGCTTAGTGCCTTGCTGTTACTGAGGCTGGCTTTGAACTCTTGATTCTCATGTCTCAGCCTCCTGAGTGCTGGGATTAAAGGTGCGTGCCACAGCATCTGGCTGTGGAAAGATTTTTTTAGACTAACAAATATCTTTTTCCTTACCACACTGTGCTACAATACTTTTAGCATCTATTGAAGTTTTTTATAAAGTAAAAAAAAAAAAATCATTATATCTGTATAGACAATATACAGACTTTCCCTGTCATTATTCCTAATAAATACATTATAACCACTATTTACATAGCATTTACATTATAGTAGATATTATATGTAATCTAAAGATGGTTATAAGCATATGCCATGTTACACAAGGGATTTGAACATCCATGGATTTTGGTATGTGTGGGTGTACTGGAATCAATCCCAAACTGCAATCAAGGGTTGACTACACAGCAGAGACTGGGAGCAGGGGAGGAGAAATTAAAAAGGAACTGGCTTCCAAATGATGGTTCATTTGACAGGCATCCCTCACAGTCATATTTCAGATATTTCTTTTATATATACATGTAGTCAGCAACCATATATCATAATGTAGTCAATTTCAAAATTAAATTGTAACCATGCTATAATCAGTTTCCTTTGTCATTTCCATCATATATATTTTAAAATTAAAGTGTTATTTTAGTTATATTTCCAGAAGGCCCATAAAAACATGGTGACTATTCAACATTTGTAACTGAAAACGACCATTTGTTTTCCAATAATATGTTTTATGTTTACTTTACTCTATTGAAAATGCTCCTGAAAATCACCAATAACTTTTTTTTTCAAAACCAATGGATTCTTTACAGTGACATTTATCTTGATGAACACATATTATTTTTAAATTTTTTGTCCCATTGATTTTGTAACTCTGTTTTCCCTGTAAGTCCCTCCCATTTTTCTAACAATTTCTCAGTCACATTACTCTGTATGATGTTCCTGTAATCTAGTTCTTTTGTCTTCCTGGCAGTCTTTGAAATTAATGGAAATTCTTACTTCAGTGCATCCAAATAACATTCTACATCTTAAGCAACCAAATTTCAATGATTATTTTCGGTACCATTTGTATAACAGTGATCCCCAAATCTGAATCTCCACCCCTGACTGATTTCCTAAACTTCAGACACATGTACCTGCTCATGTGCTAGATATTCCAATTTTGTTAACCATATCAATTTGAATTTCCCAAGTATCTCAAAGTCAGCCTAATTTTGAGCTCACCTTCTGACACCAGGTACCTTCTTTTTCACAGGTGTTTCAGTTCAGTAGATGCCCACGACTCCTTAATTCACATTTTCTGGAAAAAGGAAAATATTTAAGATTTTCCCTTCCTTTCTCTCATCATGTCCACTGAAGTATTTATAATTTAATCTTTGATTTATTTGTTTTAAGTCTATCTATCCTGTCTGACAATGTCTCTTTTCAAATATATTTTGATTGTTACTTTTATAATAAACTATCTAAAATTAAAACTTGACAATTTTTCTGTCTTACCATAATTAGTTTCATGAGCCCCAGGACTTAAAGTCCACACTTCCTAATATTTTATGCAAGTATGATTGTTATTAGCTATAATCTCCACAGCCTCATTTACTATTATGCTTCCTTGATTTAACTCATGAACAAAAATTTTCTTAGGTTTTCTGTAAACTTTATACTGTTTTGCATTTAAATGGATTTTTTAAAATGTATTTCTTTCTTTTCTAGGTACACCTCCTGTATTGCTTTAGCTGTTCATCTAGCTGTGATACAGCCTACCTCATCTGACTGGTCTCTCATTCTTCTGTTATAGTCTGTTTACAAAATAGCTTGTTCACTATTATCCACTATGATGTTTTCAGTTTCCTAAAGACAGAGACAGTATATCATTTGCTGAGATAACCACAGAATAAAATATGATGCCAGTAAAATACTAGGCAAAAAAAAAAATTGTTTTAGTGAATTATCAGCATATTTTTCTAAAATTTTGTATTCTTTTGCCTATTTTCTATTTGCTCTTTAATTATTTTCTTCATATGTATATGAAAGAGAATTCCATGTTGAAAATATCATGATGAAGTTAGAGTTTAATGAAAATTTAGATAAGGTTTATCCTTCTTTGCAACTTGAGGTTTTAAACATTAAATCAACCCTCAAGCTCTTTGGTTTCTCTATTAATTAAATGAAGAAATTGTACTAGATAATGCATCAAAGCCCTTCCTGCAAAGCTCTAAGCATATGTTACCTGCTATTAAAAAGAGAAAAAAAATTTCTAGAAGCTTATAAGCAAATATGCAATTCTGGATATCAGTAGCAAATTCAGGTTTTTCTTTCCCCTGAAGAACTGAAAGAGAGGCATCTGGTCACAGGAGATAGGAGAGTCAGGCTGAATATCTTAACTCAGTTCCTGTTATCTATGAATGTGCCTTTAACTTTGATTTTATGATAAGGAGCTCTAAGTGAGACCATTTGCTTTCCTTCCATCTGTTATTAGATTTGAGATTACAACAAAAGTGATTTGCTAATATCATTGTGTTTTTACTGAAATAAATGGTAACAAGAACTTCAGTTTAGTATAAGCAATGGTATGTGGCTAGTTAGGAAAATCATAAGGTAAAATTTGGGACTAATGAAGTCTATTTCCCAAACTAAAGCAATTTCAGTAATTTACATGAGTCACCATGACAAGTTTTCTCCTGTGACCAATTCACGATTTAACTCTGCTGCAATCTATTAGAGATAAAAACAATTTCCTAGGGTTTTAATTCTTCCTGCATATTCTTAATTGCTTCCAGCTGTAGCCAAACTGATTCTGGATGAACCTGCACATAGCATTAAAGGGAAAAATAAGAATTCCAATTCTACTCAATTAAAAATATAATTGGAATGTGTATTTTGTCAGGCTGATAGCAAACTTAGCAGCAACAATTTCAACTTTTTTCTAAGTAGCTGATGAACCAAAGAGAATTTCCAGTATTATTTTTCATCTTGCTTTTTATAACACTAATAATGCTCTTGTTTTTTTTTTTTTCTGAGAAGAAATGTAAAACTGACTTACTTCAGTGTATAGGGAACCTGTACTTACGTCGTAAGTGATCTTTCAGCTGTACTGAGATAAGAAATGTTCACAATAATGTTATTTTGAATTGCTGCATCAATGGGTTCAAAGATGATGTAGCAATTTCCACATTTTCAATTATTGATTCCTTCTTAACCTTTGCTCTCTTCAACTGCTGTGGAACCTTACTGTGTGTGTGTGTATGTGTGTGTGTGTGTGTGTGTGTGTGTGAAGGAATAAAACTTCTAAACATTTGGAATGCATTTGAAGGATTGTAGGCAAGAAATAAAATTAAGTATTATTATCAGTTATTCTCTTTTTTATGGTCAGTTATTTATTTATTTATTTATTGCTTTATACCTTAATTCTACAAAAGCAGGGTACACATTATACTCACTTATTAGTGTTGCCTTTAAAAACAACAAGAAAATCGATTGCTTAAAATATTATAAATACATTATATCACAGTTGTAAAGGCTAGAAGTCCAAAATCTAGGTGTTGGCAGGTCATGTCTCCTCTATGGTGGAATCCTTTCTTGCCTCTATGCACTCCTTGTCCTGTGCACTAACTCCATCTCTATTCCCATCTCCATATGGCCACCTTCTCCCTGCATCATATCTTTTCCACAACAGTTTTTTTTTAAATAAGGACACTTATCATTGGACATAGGGACTACTTAGATAATGCAGGATGATTTCATTTTAATATCTTTAACCATTAAAATCTACAAAGCACCCCACTTACTTATTTTCCAAATATAATCATGTTCAAAGTTTCTGGGATTAGGTTATAGATATATCTTTTTTTTTTTTAAAGAAAGAAAGAAAGAGAGAGAGAGAGAGAGAGAGAGAGAGAGAGAGAGAGAGAGAGAGAGAGATTTTTAATATTTATTTTTTAGTTTTCGGCAGACACAACATCTTTGTATGTGGTGTTGAGGATCGAACCCGGGCTGCACACATGCCAGGCGAGCGCACTACTGCTTGAGCCACATCCCCAGCCCTATAGATATATCTTTGAGGAAGGCCATCATTCAATAATCTTCTAATCAGATTAAGAACCCATGTATATGGCTAGAGGAAAATATTTTCTACTTCTCTGGTTCTGGCAACCCAATTCCCTGTGAATATCCGTGCATAAGAGAGGTCATGAATAATTCTCTGATCACTCAAGAGAATCTGAAGTGAATATACTATGTATATGTAATAAGAATTGTAATGCATTCTGCTGTCATATATAAATAAAAAATTACATTAAAAACTCAGTTCAAACACTAAATATATATATATATATATATATATATATATATATATATATTCAACTGCTTCTTATCTTCTGTTCCTCTAATGCACTTAATGTCTTGATCGTTCTATTTTGTAAGGTGTACAAATACTGCTACTATGTTTCTGTCTTTTGTATATCTTTCTCTTTGCTTCATTCTTCTCTATGTATCTTTCTCATGTTTTCTCATAGACTTTGAAGTTAGTGTAGCTAGAGAAAAGAGGAAGAAAATTTCAATTGCATGCATGAAACTGCATGCAATTGCATTGCCTGCTTCAAATCCAAGTCATATTGTAGTCACCTTTCAAAGAGAGAAGAGGGTTAATAATGTGCTGGTATGTATGTGCACACTGAAGCCAGGAGAAATTAATAGATAAATGAATTGATAAATACTAAAGGTGCAAAATGCATTTATAACTTCTCGTTTGAAAATTGTATGACCAAAGGAGACAGATTTGTGTCACAGAGGAATTATGTGAGTGCTAGAACTGTTGATAAGAATAATTAATGGGAAAGGAAATCAAGTGAGAATGAATCATTTGATGATACTCTTGCAAATGATCTGAAGAAATCCAAGAGGAACTGAGAGTTCATAAATTAATGTATCTCAACATTCATTGACAAATTTATATGTTGATTTTGCATTTCTATAAACATTGGAGTGCCTACTATGTGCCAGCTTCACTTTAGTACACTGAATATGTTCTGAGCACATGCTATATTCTATATATGTGTATAGTAACCTAAGTGAAACAGGATGGATTAGTGACACTTATTCCAGACCCCACCTCACCTCCTCACCTCAATCAGCTGAGTTGACGTGAACCAAAAGGCCTCCCTTTCATACTATCCCATTGCTGTTGACAGAGGAACTAACTTCCCCAAAGTGTAAAAAACAATATCCTATTTTTCAAAATAGTGTCCCCAATTTTGACCTATAATAACCTAAGAAAGGAAATATGCTATTTAAGACCCCATGTTACTTCTATCTCATACATCTGATTTAAAAACCTGAAAATGTGAAGTATACTTGGATAGTTCAGGATGTTTGAAAATCACTTAAATGTTAGATCTGTGTCTTTTCTCTATTCAGAATATTTTTTTTTCTTCAGAGTGAGCCTTTTGTCTAGATTAGATAACAGTAACAGTGCTGTTGGTGACCAATAAATGGACTTTAATAATGAAATATAAGGTGGCTGTATACACATTCTGAAGTATGGGGAAAATTATGGAGTTAATATTAAGACACTATTTCTTGCCATGTATATTATGTAGAAATGATTTTCATAATGAGTTAAACCTTTAACAATATAAAGTACTTCTAAATAGTTCTCACATTCTTAATTTTTGTTAGATAGATAGTTAACTTCAGCATAAACCTGAAGTCTTTACCTTTTAGCTCAAGTGATATGCACATAAAAGTTGTCATTTTTTCGAAGAGGTAAAAAAATTCAAATCAAAGATGAATATATGTATTTTTCTGTCATTATTGTTTTTCTGTCTTATTCTGGTTTAAACATGGTAGTTTCTCACCTCACTGGTATGTCAACAAAAGAACACAGGGGTTTTCTAGTAAAAGCTGTTCCTGTCTTTTTAATTCTTCTTCCACATGGGGCTCTTTCTTTCTGTGCATTTAATCGAGTTTCCAAGGCAAGTAACTCCCCTAATCCCTACAACCATAAGTATAAATGTTTTAACTTCTAAATCATAAACACACTTGATAATTCTTCACTCTGTGCACTAATATCAGATTAAAACTCCTCAAAAGCCAAGTTTTTTTTTTCCCCAAAAAAGTAATTTCAAAGCCAACTAGCTTCATAACAACACAATTTACCATTCTCTTTCTGCTCAAAAAAGTCAGAAAGCCACAACTGGTGATGTTTGTTACTTATGTTCAGAGTTAAATGATTTCTGAGAAGCATAGTGGATAAATTCCCATAAGACCAGGGGCCTGACAAGTTTCCTGTTCATTGGTTTTGGTTCCTCTTGATCATAAGCGTCTATAATACACATTTCCCAAGTGATCTTAACAAGCAGTCTTCATGTCATTGCCCTGTACTACACGAGACTATTGTTTTGTTGGAAAACCCTTTCATTGTTTAACT
Source organism: Marmota monax (assembly GCF_021218885.2). NCBI lineage: Eukaryota > Metazoa > Chordata > Mammalia > Rodentia > Sciuridae > Marmota > Marmota monax. The sequence continues at coordinate 8,519,148 of NW_026692132.1, forward strand.
TGGAAAATAAACTGGTAGATAATGATACTATGAAGAGCTTTAGAATGACCACTGAATGATAATAAATAAATGAAAAGAAGCACAGTTTGTATTTTTGGAAACATATTTTAAAACAAGTTAAAAATATTGCAGAATTTTCCACTTTCACATGGCTCATTGGAATCTCAATACTGCCTATTGTCTGCTGGAGACTACATCTTCAGTTCTTTATAAGATTCAGAGCTATTTCTGGATCTCAGTTATGAGGCAGAGGCTGAATCATTCACATTCTTTGTGAAACTGAGGTTGGCTCAAGGCCAAGTCCTTCAGGGGAATTTCCATTAATATTATTTTGTTCCTATCTTTGTAAAAGGTGATGAATTATCTTAGTGGAATATCTGCTAAAGAATAGTTGGGTGAGATCTTAGCTTTTACTTCAATAACCCGCTTGAAAGAAAATACAAGTGTAAAGATGCACTCTTTGGGAGTGGTTCAGATCTTGGGCTCTGGACTCAGGCCTGCATTGGAAGTCTCACTTTGGCAATTACGACTTTAACAAACCTGCATGACCTTGTTCACAGATTAGTTTTTTTTTAATTTCTAAAATGAAGATATGGAAGCTCACAATTGCACACAGAGCACATAGTTATTTTGGCCATTTAATGAGATCATGTCTGTGTAGCCCATAAGTAAATTGCTTGATGCAGTGTATGGATAAGTATTAATTAACATTAAAAATTAAGTGTTTACAAGAATCACATTTTTTGAGAGGACTTCTCTTTAGTCTTCAACATAACGGTGACTTGAAATACAATTAGATAACCAGTTTTAAGAGATGAGCACATACAGAAACTGTGGCAGAACTGCTGGAAAGGGATATGCACAGACATCTCTTTGGTTAAAGACTCCTGCAAATGAGAGCAGAAGTGTTTTTTAGAAGAGTATACATGTTGTATTTTTTATCATAAATATTATATATTCCATTTTTAAAATAAGTACACTTCTAAAATACTTTAGAAGGAAAGAAAACTAGCCGGGATAGGTGATATGAAAGTGACTTTAACAACTAAAAAAATGTAAAAGCCTGCTAGAACATACATACCACTTTGGGGATATTTCCCTGCATGTGTTCTACCTCTTTTCCATATTTCACCCCAACTAGGTTATTCTGGGAAGACTGCTAACATATGCTAAGTGTGTACTATGAGTAATTTACTATTTGTAGGACAAACTGAACAAAAACAAAAGACTTAAAAAAAGGAATCAGCTGCTTCTGGGGTGTTTCATGGCCCTAAACTTGAAATATTAATGAATACTGTAAAGAGCTACACTGTATTTCTACTCCTACACAAGCACAGGAGCAATATAGTTCTGGGGATATAAGTCTGCTTTTCAATAATACATTATTTAATTTTGTTCATATAGTTATGCTCTTCGCATTTTGTGAAATTTACCAGTAAATGCATAATCATCAATGTCAATAGGCTCTGAGAGGTTCATAGGGTTGCTTTGGTTCTGATTAAAAGAACACCAATAACCTATTGGCCTAAAGAAACTGAATAAATGGTAGCAGCAGAGTTCAAATATTTAGCTTTTATAAAATGGACTAGAGTATTTCTTACCTGCATTATTACAACGATTGTGAAAGTCATTATGGAAATCACTCAAAGTGTCATATCCCTTCCTTTAAACATGACTATGCCATTGAATATGTTATATGGTTCTTATATTATTTTCCTAGAGTCTTATTGATTGCATATGAGCATAAATATCCTGAGGTACACATGGAATTATGTCTGACACAAGATTTTTTAAAGTGCCTTATAAATTCTTATAAAATGATGAAACTAGGTAGAATGTTTTGAACAAGAACCTAAAAATATGTCATTCATAGATAATTCAAAGGGAGAAAACCCTGATTCAATTTTAATATTGGATTATAAAAAAATTATACACAAAGCTAATATCCACATTACTATTTTTTTAATTACAATTAATATGTTATAGACATATATTTAATATATTGAAAACCCTTAATTAATTAATGTTAAATAGATCAATAATTAAATATTCAATTTTTTTTATCTTTTAGTACTTTTCAATTCTTTTTTTGGATTCATTATAATACACACAACAATGGGAATTATTATGCCATATATGTACATGCACATAACACAATTTTAATTAGTATCATTTCCCAGTACCTACCCTTTCCCTACCTTTATCCTCTCCCTGATCTCCTTGCTCAAATCTACTGGTTTCCCACTATTATTATTTTTATTATTTTAATTAGCCATATAAAGTCAGGATTCATTGTGCATCTCCACTTTTAAAAAGAGGCTGGAACAAAGTTTAACTCATATGAAATAATTTGCTCTTTCTCTCCTTGTAATTTTAGGACTGTCTTGAACCTGAAATACATTTATGGAACTATCAGGCTCATCTGGAAATGTAACCAGCCTCTAGGAAGTTGAACCACCATCTCTTCTACTCCTTTCACCTAAAAATAATTATTACAGATTATTTGGTCATATATTTAATGGTAAGAAAGAATGAATTAAAGTTCCCATTCATGTAAGGTTCATAGATAGGCCCAAGAGTTCTCTTCAAGGCAGAGGGCTTCAGCAGTCAGACCTCAGAATATAGCCTTCTGCTATATTGCTTTACTTCTGCTCCTTGCTTTACTCTCAGCCCATGGTTTGCCAACCTTATAATGCATTGAGATTCATGAGGAAAATATATGCTATGCCATACATACTTAACTTACACACAATTTTACAGGATATTCAAATATATTTATGACTTGCAATATGTTTTTTGCCTTTTCAAGGGAAACTTAGCTTCTAATCTCCAAAGAATTATGACTCCTTTCTAATCGCTGCATGACACAGAAACATTTATTATACCATCTTCATGGTAGATTCCAGTTGCAGGTCTTCAGTGCAATCTGTTCATGTAACTGAAAGCAATTAAAAAGTACTATGTGTGATATCTACAGCCACTATAAGTCACTAAGTCCTCAAGAAAAATAATGCCTATATCTCTGTTTAGGTTTTCAGCTTTAAGATTTATTTACCAAAATGAACTTTGCTCCTGTACAAATGGAACTCGGTTATTTAAAAGACAATATAAATGAGACTCTGCCAGGAAACTATTCCTCAAAAGAGACTAAGGAAAAAAAATCATATACCAAATTTCTAGAAACAATTTCCACAAACTACTTAATATAACAGTAAAAACTAGTCCAGATAGCTGTGTCTGGCTGATATGGTAACTATTCAATAAATATAGATAATAGATGTTGATTCAATACGATAGTACTTAGTAGATTTCATCTTCTTAAAATGGAATCCCATTTTAAAATGAATTAAACCAACTGTGTGTCTTATTCTTTCAAATCCAGAACTACTCAAAGGACTTGAAGAAGAGGAGATAAAAGTTTTGTAGTTTCCTTATAATGGAATGTCGGCTTGCATAATAAGCTTCTACAAGACTTTTTTCTGCTAACATTCACATTTTCTGAAGTAGTCAGAAATTTCTTTTTCAATGAGTATCATTATAAAGGGAAATATCTGTTTTCAGGCTTTCTCTCTCTCTCTCTCTTTCTATTTCTCTCTCTCTCTGTATGTGTGTGAGTGTGTGTACATATATATTTATACACAAATATACACACACACACAAATACACACACACACATACACATACACATAAAACAAGCTGGGTTTGGGAGAAAATGGTAACCTGGAAACACCAATGGTCACACACAAAATCTCTCCAAAATCTTGTTCTCTCTAACCAAAAATTAGAAAAAGGTAAAGCCTGACAAAACAGAAAACTTTAGACAACAGTCACTCTACTTCAGCCAAGAACTACAGAAAACATACTATGTCTCTCTCGAACATCAGAGAGGGCTAGACTTTCTTCTCTCACCAGGCTGCCATAGAAATTGCCAGCCCATGCATGGGGTAATATAGGGAAAGGGGGGATGAAGGGCCAGAACTGTCACCCTGCTAGTCCCAAGATGGTGTGAGTAGAGGTCATGTGAGAAGTCTGGACTTTCTCTTCACCTGCCTGTTACCAGGTGCCCCTGACACTCTCTTTGGGTTGAATTCCGAGAAAACTAAGTAGAAAGTTGAACCTTTCATCACCTATGAACAGTAAGGCGTCTGCCTTCCCAGTGCAGTGTCATTAAGGCCCTGTTCCCCTCCCAGCCAGGTTGGTATCCTGAGACCTATCCTCACTCCCACCCAGCGGCAATGTTAAGTACCTTCATCCCTACTGCTCACAGAAGTAGACTTGAGAACCTGGAATTCAACTACCATCTGGCAAAAACAGTGCTCCTTCTCAGTTGGGCAATATCAGAAGAAGCTTCCAAAATGCACGATATAAATAAGATCCATAGTGTCACAACCTACTTCTCTCAGATGTTCATGTTTTACTTAAAACAAAACAAAACAAAACCCTCACTAATCATACCATGGACCAGAAACAGTTTTCTAAAATGACGAAAGCTAATCAACAGATGCCAACATGGAGGTCACATAAATGTTAGAATTACTTAATAAGGATCTTAAGGCATCCATCATAAAAATGCTTCAATAAGCAACTAGGAACATGATTGAAGCAAGTGAAAAGATAAATATGAAATGTATAAAATGGGAAAAATAAAATTAAAAGTAAAATGCAATTTGAATTTACTCGACAAAAATGAAATAGCTATAAATCTGTCAAAACAGCACTGGATTTTGGATGCTAATGTATAAATTACAACACACTGATGGAAGAAAGAAAAGAAGGTCTAAATGAATGAAAACATAACACTTGGTTATTGATTGGAAGATTCAAGTAAAAAAGTATTAAATCTCTCCAAATTTTTATATTTCCATATAAGGATATGTATAAATACCTACATATTGATACAGATATAGTTTTATGATATTCCAATGAAATCCCCAGAAATATTATGTGATAGATATTGACAAAAGTAATTCTTAAATTTATTGGGAAGATAAGTGAACTAAAATAGCTAAAACAATTTTGAAGATGAATGAAATTGGGGTAGGAATAGCTACCAAGTTTCAAGGTTTATTACATAGTTATAGTAATCAAAATCGTTTAATAATGAAAAAGAGATATAAACAAGAAGAGAACAAAAATCAAAAAAAAAAAGAACTAGGTCTCACACAAGTAGAAGCATCAGATTTATTTTTTACAAAGGTGTAAAAAACAATTTAATGGAAGGACAGTGTTTTCATTAAAGGGTACTGAAGTATTTGACATTCATAGACAAAATAAGTAAATAATAAACTTTTACCAAGCTTTAAGACTTATAAAAATTATTGTAGTTGGATCCCATTATTAACTCTTAAGTATGAAATCATAAAAATTTTTGAAGATAACAGGAGAAAAATTTGGGGATGTAGGTTTTTGTGAAGATTTATTAGTCATAAATTCAAAAGCATGATCCAAAAGAGAAAAAAATGATCAAATAGATTTACAAAATTTAAGAAAGCAATTTACTATGTATGCAAGACTCTAGTCAAGAGCATGAAAAGACAAGTTACAGACCATGTAAAAATATTTGCAAAACACACATTTGTCAAAGTACTTAGAATATAAAAAGAACTCTCAGAATTCTATGGTAAAACCAAACATTCCAATTTAAAAAATGAGCAACAATCATGAAAACATATTTCCACAAAGAGTCTATTTAAATGGAAAATAAGAACATAAAAAGATATTTAACATTACTGCTCATTACAGGATACGTAAATTAAGATCATCTTGAGATATAATTATGCACCTAGCAAAATAGCTGAAATAAAAAACATGGACAACACAATTATTGGCAAATATATGACATACCTGTATCTCTCATACGTTGCTGATGGTAACATAGAATGGAACAGCTAGCCTATAAAATATTTGAGAGCTTCTTAAAAATTGAACTTAAACTTACCATAGAATTCAATAATAGCTCTATTGGACTTGTATTCCATGAAATTGAAAACTATGTCTATGCATAAACATGTATATGAATGTTCATAGAAACTATTTGTAACAGCTCCAAACTGGAAATTAAAATGTCACTCAAAATATAAATGAACAAAACATTTCACTATATGATCTTAACATGGAATACAAAGGAACAAACTATTGATAGATATAACTTAGATTCATCTCAAGGGCATTGAACTGTGTGAACAAATTTTTCAAGAGTAGAAAAAGACAGAGGGGAGTGAAGGGAGGCAACGGGGTATGGGCGTAAGAATGATAGCAGAATAAATTAGACATTATTACCTACTCTATGTGCATATGTGATTCCATGACCTGTGTAACTCTACATCATGTACAACCAGAAGATTCAAAATTATGTATAATGTGTTAGAATGCATTCTACTGTCACGTATAACTAATAAGAACAAATAAAAAATTAAATAAAAATAAGAAAAATATACAGCCTTTTGAAAATCCACATTAGTGATATTTAATTCTTCTTTTATAACTATAATTATCTTCTAGAGCAGTTTTAAGTTCATAGCAAAATGGAGCACCTGATGCACCACATGCCCAGCTTCCCCCTTTACCAGCATTCCCCACCAGAGTGATGGAAAATGATGAACCTACATTGACACTTCATGGCCATCCAAAGTTACTAGTTTACATTAGGGTTTCCTCTTAGTATTGTTCATGCAATAGGTCTTAACAAGTGTATAAGGGTATTTATCTATCCTTATATTATTATGTGGAACGGTTTCACAGCCATAAAAAATCTGTATTGTGTATATTTGTTCCTTTTCCCTCTGCCCTGTCCCCAATCCCTGTTAATCACTGACTTAATTTTTCCTGTCTCCAAAGTTTTGCTTTATCCAGAATGGCATAGAAGTGGAATCATATATTATTTATTCTTTTCAAAGTGGCTTCTTCCACTTAGTAGTAGAGATTTATATTTCTTCCATGTTTATTATGGCTTAATAAACCATTTCTTCTTAGTCCTAAAGAGAATTTCATTCAGCATACTACTGCTTATTATTAATGCTTAATTCACCTAATGATGGATGTCTTGGTTACTTCTGCATTTGGGAAATTATGATTAAAGCTGCTATAAATAACTGTGCACAGAACTTCATATTGACATAAATTTCTAACTCCTTTAACTGTACACCAAGGTATGTGATTGTGACACTGTATGGTAAGACTGTATTTAGTTCTGCAAGAAATTATCAAAATCTCTTCCCAAGTAGCTGCACTGTTTTGCATCCATAGTGATAATGAATAAATGCTCACGTCTTTATCAGCATTTAGTATTGCTAGAGTTTTAAATTTTAGACATTCTAAAATGTATGTAATGGTATTCTATTTTTTTTTCAATTTGTAATTTCCAAATAACATATTATGTGAAGCATCTTTTCATATGCTTATTTGTAACCTATTTGCCTTCTATGGTGAGCTGTTTCTGAGGTTTTTGCCTATTTTTCAGTTGTGTTGCTCATTTTCTTATTCTTGAGCATGAATAGGTATTTTTGAGAACAGTCCTTTAGCAGATTTGTTTTTCACAAATAATTCAGTCTGTAGCTTCTGATTTTCTTGACCACTATTTTAGAAACATTTAGTGTTAGAAATATTTTCTTCGTGTTTCTTTAAAATTTGGAATATTAATATAGAAAAAAACAAGTTTTTCTATATTAATCATAACATCTGCAACTACTTGAAAAGCTCTTAAAATCCCATGTTATAACATATAACATTTTAATACATGAGTTTTCTACAAAATTTTTCATTAAAAAATAAAGGAAAATCCTTGGTGTTTTATTATGTCTAAAACATTCAATTTGCTCTTTCTTTTTCCATCCTTCCTTCCTTTCTTCCCTCCTTTCTTCCTTCTTTACTCTTATTCTAAAAATTGTACTTTAGTTATTTCTGTTGTAATTTTCATAATTTGACTTTAAATATTCAAAATATTAAACCAATAATCTCAGAACTTTTCCCATAATTTTTCTCAACCAGAGAAATTTACTTACAAGAAGTTATTTATTCTAAATTTTATTTGCTATTGATTTTTATGATAGTATGAAAACTTTTTATTCTTATAAGTGTGCTAATATTTTAATAGTTAATTTAAATATTCATCATCCTTTTATTTTCAATTTTTAAATTATTTTTTTCTTCTTGATAAATTATAGTATCACTTTTGATTACTCTAAACTTCTCCTGGTGTATTGTTAGAATTGCAGTAGGTCTGCACTTTAATTTGGGAGGAATTAACAGCCCTCTGGAATTACTTTTTAAATCTTTATAGATAAATACAGCCAATTAAAAAAGTAATGAATATTATGTAAATAAAATGGCCTTAAAATCTACAATAAATATTATATAATACAATAAGACAAGAAAAAGAAGTAAAAGTTACAAAGATTGGACAGGAAGAATGAAATTGTGACTGTTGAATGATGATGATCTTCCATGTAGGAAATTCATATAAAACAATTAAAAAATATAAAAAAATATACAACAACCATGACAACAAAAATAAAAGAAACACTCTGAAACAAAAAAGCAAACAGAAAGTTTGCAAGATACAAATTAATAATATATAAAATTAATTTGATTTCCTGCATAAAAACAAAACCAACAATGAAGAGGAAATTTTTAATAAATGCAATACTACTTATATCAGTACCACTCAAATGAAATGCTTTTCTATAAATTTAATATAATATGTACAGCATGTTTAACTGTAGAAAAATTATAATACTCATATGAATGAAATCAAAGAATAACACAAATAGAGAGATATCTGTGCTCACTGATGAAGATTCAGCATTGTCAAGATGTCAATCCTTTCCCAAGAGATATATAGATTCAAAGAAATCTCTATAAAAAATCCAGATAATTAGTTAATGAATATGTTTTTAAAAACCCTCTAAAGTATATTGAAGGACAAAGTTAGGGAACATACTACTGACTTCAAGACTGACTACAGAACTACAGTAATCCAGACAGTGGATCCAGGTTCTCAGTAGGCCCGGTTCACCCCTCCCCCCATGGGGCAGACACCATCAGCGCCTAGCCTTTGGTGCAGGACCACCCCCTTCCAACCAGCAGACTATCAGGGGATGTCAAGCTCAGCAGCCCAGATCCACCCACTCCAACTCACACAGGACTCAGACCCAGGATGCAGTAGCATTCATTGAGGGATACCAGCAGGGACTAGAAGCCCAACATCAAGGTGAGGTATAAAAAATATGCATGGGTACTACAAGAATATAGGGAAGAAACTGTAATAACTCAGATCCACAGTGCAAGAAAGGGAGACACATGGACAACATAAAAAAAAAACGAGGGAGGAAAGTGCCCCAAACAAACCAGGATACTCTAATAACAGAATCCATGGACAGTTAAGTTGATGAAATGTCAGAGAAGGAGTTCAGAAGGTTATCACTGAGGGATCCTGACCTATGAATTCTTTCCCTGAAACAACTTTTATATTAATAAGAACAATACAAGATCCACCCATGGGTGAATTAAAATAATCTATGAATTAAAGAATGACCTAAATGAGCAAATACAGGCAAAAATTGATCACTCCAACAATGAGATAAGAGAGTAAATACAGGTAGCAAAAGATTACTTCAAGAGAGAGAGAGAGACCCTGAAAAAAATAACAGTCAGAAATCCTTGAAATGAAGGATATAATAAATCAAATAAAAATCCCAATAGAAAGTATAATCAACAGACTAGATCACTTGGAAGAAAGAACGTCAAATAATGAAGAAAAAGTGTACAATCTGGAAAATAAAGTTAACCACACAGTGAAGAAAGTTAGAAACCATGAACACAACATTCAAGAATTTTGGGACAGCATCAAAAGACCAAATCTAAGAGTCATTGGGATAGAGGAAGGCACAGAGTTTCAAACCAAAGGAATGCACAATCTCTTCAATGAGATAATATCAGAAAAGTTCCCAAGCATGAAGTACAAATTATAAAACCAAATACAAGAGGCTTACAGGACACCAAATGTACAAAAGCACAACAGATCTACACCAAGGCACATTATAATGAAAATGCCTGGCATCAGAATAAGGATAGAATCTTAAAACCCCCAAGAGAGAGGAAGCAGATCACATGTAGGGGGAGACCAATTTGTATCTCAGCAGATTTTTCAACCAAGTTCCTCAAAGCCAGGAGATCCTGGAACAACATATACCAAGCTCTGAAAGAAAATGGATGCCAACCAAGAATTTTATATCCTGCAAATCTAAGCTTTAGATTTGATGATGAAATAAAAACCTTCCATGACAAACAAAAATTAAAATAATTTACAATGAGAAAGTCTGCACTACAGAACATACTCAGCAAAATATTCCAAGAAGAGGAAATGAAAAACAATGATGAAAATCAGCAGAGGGAGGGATTACATTAAAAGAAAATCTAATCAGAGGAGAAACCACGTCATGTTAAATACCAAAAATAAACAAAAAATGGCTGGGAATACAAATCATGTCTCAATAATAACCGTGAATGTTAATGGCCTAAACTCACCAATCAAAAGACATAGAGTAGCAGATTGGACAAAAAAAGAAAGAAAAGAAAAAGAAAAAAGACCCAACATTATACTGTCTCCAAGAGACTCAGCTCATAGAAAAAGACATTCACAGACTGAAGGTGAAAGGGTGGGAAAAATCATACCACTCACATGGACTATGGAAGCAAGCAGAGGTTTCCATCCTTATATCAAATAAAGTAGACTTCAAAGTAAAGTCAATCAAAAAGGATAAAAAAGGACACTACTTACTGCTCAAGGGAACCACACACCAACAAGACCTAATGATATATACACACCAAACAATGGAGCAGCTATCTTCATCAAACAAATTCTTCTCAAGTTGAAGAGTCAAATAGACCACAACACAATAATTTTGGGTGACTTTAACACTCCTCTTTTATCACTAGATAGATCTTCCAAGCAAAAGCTGAACAATGAAACTATAGAACTCAATAACTCAATCAACAATTTAGACTTAACTGACATATATTGAATATTCCATCCTTCAACAAGAGAAAATACTTTTTTTTTTCCTCAGTAGCACATGGATCCTTCTCTAAAATAGACCATAGAGTATGCCACAAAGTATCTCTTAGCAAATATGAAAAGTAGAGATACTACACTGCATTCTATCAGATCATAATGGAAAGAAATTAGAAATCAATGATAAAATAAGAAATAAAATCCACTTCAACACCTGGAGACTAAATTATATGCTACTGAATAAACAATGTGTTACAGAAGACATCAAGGAGGATATTAAAAAGTTTTTAGAGGTGAATGAGAACACAGATATAGCATATCAAAATCTCTGGGACTCTATGAAAGCAATTCTAGGAGAAAAGTTCGTTGCATGGAGTTCATTCCTTAAAAGAAGAAAAAGTCAACACATAAATGACTTAACATTACATCTCAAAGCCCTAGAAAAAGAACAAATCAACACCAAAAGCAGCAGAATACAGGAAATAATTAAAATCAGAGCTGAAATCAATGAAATTGAAACAAAAGAAACATGAGAATTGACAGAACAAAAAGTTTTCTTTGAAAAAATAAATAAAATTGACAAACCATTAGCCATGCTAATGAAGAGAAGGAGAGAGGAAACTCAAATAACTTACATACATGATGAAAAAGGAAATATCACAACAGACACTACAGAAATACAGAAGATAATTAGAAATTATTATGAAAACTTGAACTCCAATAAAATAGAAAATATCAAAGGCATCAAAAAATTTCTAGAGTCATATAATTTGCCCAAATTGAATCAGGATGATATACACAATTTAAACAGATCAATTTCAAGTGATAAAATAGCAGATGCCATCAAAAGTCTACCAACTAAGCAAAGCCCAGGACTGGACAGATACACATCCAAGTTCTACAAGACCTTTAAAGAAGAACTAATAACAATACTCTTCAACTTATTTCAGAAAGTAGAAAAAGAGGCAGCACTTCCAAACTCATTCTATGAGGCCAATATCACTCTGATTCCAAAACCAGGCAAAGATACATCAAAAAAAGAAAAGTTCAGACCAGTATCTCTAATGAACATAGATGCAAAAATTCTCAATAAGATTCTGGCAAATTGAATGTGAGACATTTCAAAAAGATAGTGAACAAGGGTCAAGTGGGATTTATCCCAGGGATGCAAAGTTGGTTCAACACATGGAAATCAATAAATGTAATTCATCACATCAATAGACTTAAAGATAAAAATCATATGATCATCTCAATGATGCAGAAAAAGCATTTGACAAAATACAGCACCCTTTTATGTTCAAAACTCTAGAAAAACTAGAGATAACAGGAACATATTTCAACATCATAAAGGCTATCTATGCTAAGCTCCAGGCCAACATCATTTTAAGTGGAGAAAAATTGAAGGCATTCACTTTAAAAACTAGAATAGGACAGGGATAGCCTCTTTCACCTCTTGGATTTAACATAGTTCTTGAAAAACTGGCCAGAGCAATTAGAGGAAGAAATTAAAGGGATACACATAGGAAAAGAAGAACTCAAATTGGCACTATTCTATACCTAGAAGACCCAAAAAGTTCCACCAGAAAACTTCTAGCATTAGTAAATAAATTCAGCAAAGTAGCAGAATATAAAATCAACACCCATAAATCAAAGGCATTTCTGTATATCAGTGACAAATTCTCAGAAAGGGAAATGAGGAAAACTACCCCATTCTCAATAGCCTCAAAAAAAGTAAAATGAAATACTTGGTAATCAACTTAACAAAAGAGGTGAAAGATCTATATAATGAAAATTACAGAACCCTAAAGAAAGAAATCAAAGAAGACCTTAGAAGATGGAAAGGTCTACCTTGCTTTTGCATAGGCAGAATTAATATTATCAAAATGACCATACTTCCAAAATCACTATACAGATTTAATGCAATTATGATCAAAATTCCAATGACATTCCTCATAGAAATAGAAAAAGCAATCATGAAATTCATCTGGAAAAATAAGAGACCCAGAATAGCTAAAGCAATCCTTAGCAGGAAGAGTGAAGCAGGTGGCATCACTATACCAGACCTTAAACTACACTACAGAGCAATAGTAACAAAAAACAGCATGGTATTGGCACCAAAACAGACAGTAGACCAATTATACAGAATAGAGGACACAGAAATTAACCCATAAAACTACAATTATCTTATATTAGACAAAGGTGCCAAAAACATGCATTGGAGAAAAGATAGCCTCTTCAACAAATGGTGCTGTGAAAACTGGAAATCCATATGCAACAAAATGAAATTAAATCCCTATCTCTCACCATTCACAAAACTCAACTCAAAATGTATCAAGGACTTAGGAATACAACCAGAGACTCTGTGTCTAATAGAAGAAAAAGTAGGCCCTAATCTCCATCATGTGGGATTAGGCCTCAACTTCCTTAATAAGACCCCTGTGGTGCGAGAATTAAAATCAAGAATCAATAAATGAGATGGACTGAAACTAAAAAGTTTCTTCTCAGCAAAAGAAACAATCTGTGATAGAAAGCCTATCTATTGGGAGCAAATCTTTACCCTTTACACATCAGATAGAGCACTAATCTCTAGGGTATATAAAGAACTCAAAAAGCAAAACACCAAAAAAATAAAAAGTAAAAATAACCCAATCAATAAATGGGCCAAGGACCTGAATAGACTCTCCTCAGAAGATGATATACAATCAATTAACAAATACATGAAAAAAATGTTCGTCATCTCTAGCAATTAGAGAAATGCAAATCAAAACTACTCTAAGATTTCATCTCACTCCAATCGGAATGGCAGCTATTATGAAGACAAACAACAATAAGTGTTTGAGAGGATATGGGGGAAAAAGTTACACTCATACACTGCTGGTGGGACTGCAAATTGGTGCAGCCAATATGGAAAGCAGTATGGAGATTTCTTGGAAATCTGGGAATGGAACCACCATTTGACCCAGCTATCCCACTCCTTGGTCTATACCCAAAATACTTAAAAACAGCATACTCCAGGGACACAGCCTAATCAATGTTTATAGCAGCACAATTCACAATAGCTAAACTGTGGAACCATCCTAGGTGCCCTTCAATAAATGAATAGATAAAAAAAATGTGCCATATATACACAATGGAATATTACTCAGCAATAAAAGAGAATAAAGTCAAGGCATTTGCAGGTAAATGGATGGCAATGGAGAAGATAATGCTAAGTGAAGTTAGCCAATCCCCAAAAAGAAATGCCAAGTGTTTTCTGTGGTATAAGGAGGCTGATTCATAGTGGGATAGGGAGAGGGAGCATGGGAGAAATAGATGAACTATAGCTAGAGCAGAGGGATTGGAGGGGAAGAAAGGGGGCATGCGGTTATTAATGATGGTGGAATGTGATAATCATTATTATCCAAAGTACAGGTATGAAGACACTAATTGATGTGAATATACTGTGTATACAACCAGATATGAAAAACTGTGCTTTATGTATGTAGTAAGAATTATAATGCATTCTGTTGTCATATATAAATAAAAAATAAATTTAAAAAAAAACAATACAGAAAGACATCTCAGGACAATAAGATATATATATATATATATATATATATATATATATATATATATATACATACATACATACATATATATATGTTTTATGATATAAAATTACATTCATTACAATATCTATATAATATATGTATCTCATCACAATTGAAATTTTTTAAACCACATTTATATCTAAAAATATCAAAGAGTTCTTTCTGATATTTTATTTTACTTTTAAGGAGAAGAGAAAAATAGGCTCCATATTTTTCTTTAAGTATAATTACAATTACTTTAAGGAACTGTTTAAATTTTATATCTTTTTCAAAATATTGCCTCTGATCCAAGCTTCCTTTCTTCATCATTGACGTGAACATTGAAACCTGGGGGCCATTAACTTTAGGCCCAAGACGGATCTTAATGATGGAAATTGCTGGTCATCTGGTCTGGCCAGCCACCTTTTGGGTCAATAACATGACCCATTTACTCCCAGTAATAGTTAGCATTCACTCACAGAGCTGCAGCTTGCATTTATTTTTTTTCCCATGAAACAGAATCAGGAGAGGGAACCCATTAAGTGCTGCTAAAAACTGCCTACAGTCCGGCTGTCCTTTTCTGGCTAAGAAATATTAGTTACTTCGTCTGCTTTTTGATCTATGACAGTACTTCTTAGAGAAACCCAACAGGTTAAGATTAAATATCAAAAAAAGTGTCCTTTTCAGTTTTCAAAGTGGGAACTATCACTTATGTTTTAATTCTTTTAATGAGCATTACCTATTTATTAAAATTAATAACTTTAGAAAAGTGGTTGTTTGTTATGGGGATGTGGATGCTCTATTACTGAGTTAAAGCAGAGTTGAAATTTTAACACAACTATAGGAATAAACAATGAATCTGTTTAAAATGAGCTGGGAAGGCCAGCAGGAAAAAAAATTTTTCTCCCTCTTATTAGTCAAATAATCAGGTAATGAGTTAATGTCATTCATTTGTTTAAAGAGTCATTTGTTCAACAAATATGCATGGGTGCTAACTATATGACAGCATCAAACTTTCTGTCAAGATTAAAATCTAGTGAATAGTCCATTGAATTGTGATATGTATTCTTTTTTTTTCTTTTTGTTTTTCTTTCTTTCTTAACCCTGATGGAAAAAGTGGACAGAGGTCAGAAAGTGATGGAAATGGCAGGAGGGAGTATCTGTGTTCTGTGGAGGGTATTCTCACCCACCTTCTATCTTATCCCCCTCCTTCCTCTGTATACAGAATAGGATCGTGATCCTAAACAAATCTGGATGCACAGTAACCTTTCACTTACCTGGAGATTAGAATTCCAGCAACTTTACACATAGTCAATAGTAATCAACAAAGAACAAGAATTCTAATAGTTCACGACTAATAATCCCCCACACATCTCTGTTAAACCAAGATTGAGGGTAAAGTAATTTGAGCATCTGAAGTTTTTATTCAACTGAAAGGAAGGAAAAGAAATTGTTTTCACATCCACTATAGTCTAGATGTTCATTTAGTGAGTTTGATTACATGATTAGAGGTATTCAATACTTCATCGGGGCCAAGTATTGTCACTGTGTTTACATAGGAAATTTAAAGCCTCAGAGACAGTAAGGTGAAACTGACTTTGAACCCTTGTGTGAGCTCAGAGCTCAGGAAACTACAACACCATGAAGATTATCTTTAGATGATTGCACTATGATATTTCTGTTCATATGTATGCAACTGATTACAGGAACCCAGTTCTATATAACTTGAATATAGAATCAAATTATGGAAAAAAGCAAACAATACTGAGGAGGAAATTAAAGATTTAAAAACATAATTTGAGAAAGAGAAATAAAAGTGAGTTTAACAATTCAGATGTTCAAATTTGCTTTCAAAACGCCACAATTTTTGTTTTAGTATGGAGCAAACTTTTTCAAGGAATATAGGGCTACTTACCTACCCAGGGCTTCTGTCCTGCCCAGCCTTGTTCTTTTCACTTTATTTGTGGTGTCTTTAGGATGCTGGAGTCAGTGCCTTGTTTATGAAAAGGACAGGAAAGCCTCAGTTCTAAAGCTAATCCCTGTGTGTGGCCCACTATATTTCTTAACCTCCAGAAATGGGAACCCAGTATGGTTTAGAGAACACCTTGGTATCTTTCCCTATTACTTAATTTTAACTACATGTTTTTCCTATTATAGCATTATCATTTTATTATATGCTTATAGAATTCTCATTTGTATAAAAACAATAATAGGATCAGGAAAATATAAATTATTGTTTTAATTTTTCTCTCACATGCCAAACCCTACTTGGGGTATTAACAACAAGAATATGCTCCTTGGGTCCTTGATAATTTTTTCTTCCTGCTCTCTGCAATTATGAGCTTCTCTTATATCTTTCTTCCTCTTCCTTAGTGGTAGTTTTACAATGTGCCTATTGATTTCTCTGTCTAGCAAGGTATGCTTTATCATATTAATTTGAAATCTCTTTTCATTTCTGTAGAGTTAATATTGTCTCTTTGATCTATTTCATTATTTTAGATTTTGTCCAAGGTCACATTGCAAATCTAGAGGCCACAGACATGTAAAATATTATTTCCATATTATCGTTATGTCATGTAAACAAATATATTTTTCTTATGTGTTGTGAAGATAAATTGAAATGACAAAGTGATAGAGAGATGGCAATGTTCAACTTGGTCTGGATTACAGGAATGTCAACTTTGTTTTCCTTTTTGTTGGTTTATTCAACTTAAGTTATTCCTTCGGTTTGTTTCATTCATTCACTTAAAAAAGCAAATTAATTTTAGTATTTTCATAAAATAATAAAACACAATGCTCTAAACATATTAGAAACTAGACAAAGGAGAAAAGAAAATCTAGCTCACTAATTTCAGCTCAAATCAAATTAACATGGCTATGAGGAATCAAATGTCATTTAATATTCTGTCTTTATCATGTCAAAAATCATTACAATTTCTAAGTGATTGTTGCATAAAATGTCTGTGGTAGACAAATATCTAGTTCAACTTGTGGAAGGAAAGTAAAAAAAAAAGAAAAGACAAGAAAAAAAGAAAAGATCAGCCTGAAAAAAAATGTGATTATATTCCTTTTATATTTATTTATTTTTAATTCTGTAACATTGAATTTCTACCGCATATCTTTTTTTCTGACTACTCTGTTCCTATGTTTTCACTTTTTCAACCTGGAGAGGTGTCTACAGAGTATGAAGAGAAAGGACGGTGTGAGTGTTTGGGTAAGTTTCTAATTTTGGAACTGCAGCATAAACATGCTTAAAACTAATTTATCATTAGTATAACAGTCCTTACAATAAAAATTAAATGCAGCTTTATTATGATGTGCAGAGAAAAATAAAAATACAACAAACATATATGTGCACATTTTGGAAATGCAGGTGGTCTTTCTTTTCTATTTAAAACTTCTCCTGCTTGGGGGTAATAAAAGTTCTATAATCATAGTATCATGGCTCTTGTTAAAATTCTTGCTAGATATTATCTACTATAATCAAAATAACTAATGATAAATAAATATATGGATCATATTAAAATTTTAAAAGAATTTTGTAACTATTTCTAAAATTTTAATTTGAAATTATACCCAAAATCTTTGTATTATTCTCTATAAAAGTGTTTTTAATTTAACAAAGCACAAAAGCACATAGTAAAAGGCACATTCTGCTGAGAAATTCAGGCAGATAAAAGAACATTAAGAGTCAAGTCACTAGAGAAGACCAGGATGAGGTATTTGTCACCCAAAGGGTTTAATTTCCTGACCTCTGAATATATCATTGAGAAACAGAAAGGAACAAAATTGTGTTGCCAGACATGCTGCTTAAGTTGCCATCCGGAGCCTTGAGACCCACAATCTCAATTGGTTTTTAAGGGAACATCCTGTTCAAATAATGATTATGTGCTTCACATCCATCCTCATTCAGGAAAAGGTTTATTATGACTCATTTATTTTCTTAGGAAAAAAAAGTGTATCAACATCTCAACTTATGCTGAAATGAATAATAATAATAATAAAAGTCTGTAACACCAAAGGACCTGCAGCAGCATAGTGTTTTCAATCAAACCAAATAACCAATTTTTCCTCAATTGGGTTTTCAGACCAATTCTGCTCCAACACCCATAGCATGAATCTATATGCTTTCAATTATTTAAAATTGAGTAAATGTGTTGGCTGGGGCCACTGAAACACATGGACAACATTCAAATCTTTGCTTTCTAATTTCCTGGACTTCTTAATCTATGTGGTATTCACACAATAACTGAAATGAACTTCAGATTTGCTACTTAAGTTTTCTTTCTAGCTCTATACCTCCTGAGATAAATTCAACCTACAGGTCTACCATGATGCACTGATCAATCATCTTTTGTCAAACATGATTTTCTTTATAGGCATAAAAGCTGAAGTTAGGTACTGTTTTCTTATCTCTTTTAATTCCTAATTCAGCTCTCTCTCATGTGTCGGGTTAATTAACTAGGTTCTAACCACAATCTCCTGGCCCTGTGCCTTCTCTCTCATTGGGACCCAGGGAGTGGTTTCCTTCTACCACTTACATTTATCAGGGAAAACGATTCTGAAAAACTACATCTAAGACAGTTTCTGGTATGCAAGTTTGCAGAACCGGTTTGTCCTTTCCAAAGGACAATGTTATCCTACATAAGATTGAGCCTGGGGAAAGAGAAGGAGCATGCTGAATGTAATTAGGAAGTAGGTATGAATTTGCTTAATTTTCTATTCCACAGGAGGCCTAGAATAAAAGGGTAAGAATATATAAACATCCTGATCAGAAAGAAAGGGAAAATACTCTTTTCCTTAATTTCTCCTTTACTTTTTAAAGAGCTGTGAGCAGAGTCATGAATGTGAGTCTTTTCTTTCTAAAAGGGCTGGTATTCAAGAATATCTTTGAGAAAGCTAATGTCTGGTTTCAAAATCACTACTTCTGGAAAGCTGCTGACATCTAGGAAGAGGGAGGGAAGTTGAGAGTAACGAAGATATGGAGGTAGGAATGCCTTCACCAGAAGAAGCTTATCAGACCAACTTTGCTTTTGCTCTTGAGGTTCTATATACCCTGGCTAGTGAAGGAAGCCTGGGTGATGAACCAAGTTTCCTACTGTGCTTTTGAAGAGCATGACATTGTCTGGAAGGATCTGGGTCTTTCTGGGTCTTTCACTTTCTTTGTGGTTCTTTGCGTTCTTGAATGGTTCATTGACTGAAGTCATTTCTTTCGCATGGAAAGAACACCATGGATGGCAAACCTCATGTGGAAGTCCTTGGGGATTTATTCCTCTTCTGTAGGAGATCAGAAATATGTCTTATGAACCCAAGGGTTCTATGAGGTAGACAGTTGGTGTGGCATCCTTAAATATGAAATCAGATGAGGAGGAGGACCAAGGAGAGGGTTAAACACATTTGTGCACAGTTCTGACATTATTAAAATTCAAGGAATGAATCTGCAAGAAAAAAATAAATGAGAAAGGAGAGAGTCCAATTGCAAGTGTATTATTCTTGTTTCCCCTGAAGTATGATTAGAAGGGACTAGACAATGTCTGTCATCATGTACATGACTTACGGCAATTTATTACTTTCAGCAATAGTTTCTTTTATTGAGTTAATAGGTAAGAATATAATCCATACCTGTTAGAGGTCACAGCACTAAATCAGCAGGAGATATAAAAAGGTGGAAATAAAATTACTGCAATGGACCTAATTGACCTTTACCTCTAATTGACACTAATTTGGAAAGGGTACCAGGTCAGCCAAATTTTTATCAATTAAGGTATTTTAGGAAATGTCAATGTCTTGCTAATAACCTGGAATTCTTTATATCACTATATTCTTCTAAAAGTGGGAGGCAGTAGTCACAGTTCCTTAGAGCCCAACATCCAGCTCCTATATTATCTTGATGAGCTTAGAGGCCACTCAGTTGCCTGGTTCACCCACTATCCCTTACTGCAGACTCCAGTTTCTACACCTAACACTGTGCTGTGCTCCTCACATGCCTTCTAGGCCCCTTTCTTCTTCTTGAAGCTCAAGATATATTTTCAGTCTAGTATATCTTCATTTTTTGAATTTTAGAAATATTCCAAAAGCTTCATCTTGGAGTCCTCAATAGCCCAGGAAAAAAAGAAATATGACAACTGTTTTCATTGGTCACTTTAAGGGCAGAGTTGAGGACAAAGAGGCTGAATAGGCTTTGCCTTTTAATTCTTCAGATATATATATAATTTTAATGCTAACACATTACCACTGGAAGTTCAAAGAAAGACTGTGGTGGTAATGGCGAAATTTTAGTGGGAGAAATAAACATCCAATGATAGAGGGTATTTAGAACCTTGGGATTCTTGTGTAATTGCAAGCATGTTACATCAAGTGGGTAACAGTTTCCAGGTTTAATATGGAATGTAGTTGTGAAAAAGAAGTGAATCATACTTTAGTTATGTGACATGAACAAAGAGATACCACTAACAAACACTGAGGCAGGTGGGGACCTATTGGGGGCTACACTGTGCTTCTGCCAATCAGTCTGACTTAGGGAAAAACTTGGAGGACTCTGTATTTCATTACCTCTCACATTTGCTTAGTTTCTGTGGGTCATGTTCATTTCTCTAGGTACTTACCTGTTTCAGGGTCCTCTTAGGGTTCATACTTAGGGGTCTGGAATCTCAGTTAACTCTTCCTCAAAGTAATTACTTCCTCCAAAGAGTGGCTATGTAAATTCCATTGGTGTTCCAAGCACACACCTTTGAATCCCCTACTTGAAGGCCATTGCCTTCAATCTGAGTCCTGCTGTGTGCAAAGTGTTCATAGAGAGTAAAAGGCATATTCTTGTCTGATCTGATATAATTAGCTTCCTCTGTGCTCATCTCACTGAAATATAGCTCTTCTTTCCACTTAATCTGTTTCTTATTCCCTTTAAAGGTTTAAAGAATGAGCACTGCCCTCTCTATGTACTTCCAAGAACACAGAGTATTATTACAAAACAGATAGCCTTAAGATTCTATTTTCTCTCTGGCCTGAATTTGTTCAGTCACTTTTTATATATGTTACTTACACTCTTAAATTATGGTCTTTTTATCCATTGTGTGGGGATAATAGAAGTATTTACATTATAGGAATATTGTGAAGATTCATAAAATAATGCTTGTAAAATCTTAGTGTATGGTGTATAATAGGAGCTTAAACATTATTAGCCTGCAATCCCCATAGAGAATAACTTTGAAGTGCTCTACCCTCCCTCACGCCTCTGTGGTAAATGGCTTGCTGTTTGGCCATGACACTTTACAGTATGTTGTATATCCAGGTCCTGTTGAACTCAGGAGGATTCATGCTTCTACCAATAAAAAGTGATTATGAATGATAGGTGTCTCTCAAGAAGTTTTTAGGGTCAGAACACAGCTGGTCAAGTATCTTTCCTTTTTATGATGACTAAGAATATTGTGTAAAAAAAGATACTTCTTCAGTCTAGGTTTCAGAGTAAGGGTAAGATGAGGAGCTATAGCCATGTCAAACAACAATGGACACAGACCATGAGTGAAATGTAAACCATTGTGAGATTTGGAAAGTCATTGTTTGGCTGCAGAGTTATCCAGCTCATCTTCACTTGGAGAAAATTCAACTTTCCAAATTCTCTCCTTTGACCTCTAATTCTTTTCTGAAAGTTATTTCTTTATCATCTTATCCAATCCATCTCATTATATAAAAATATGCCTGCTGTCCCTGGTCCTATATTATACATCTTCAGATACTGCAAGTAGATCGCATGATAAGCTAACTTTAAGGTAAAAGAGCTGGAGGAAGCCTCATAATGTATACTTTCCCTCCAGAAAAAAAAAATACTTTTTCCAGACAATAATAATTGCTTAATTGGTGGAAATTCCTTACCATGACCCACCTGAATCCTGCTAATGGGATGCAGGGAATCTGATTTTGATTTTATGAAACACCACCAAGGCTTGCATAAGTCCTTAAACCCTGGGAGGCAAGTGATATTACCTTTCTAGCATGTAATAATTTTACAGAAGCCTTTCTGTGTGATAAAGAAGCACTAATGTGCAGATCAAATCTCAAAACTTCTGCTTTAAGGAAAATGAAAGGTAGGTTTTAGCTAGGGAAGCAATGCCAAAAATACATAGTGTTCATTCTGTGACTCATGCATGCTTAGTGATGATCAACATTTTATTAAAATAACTAAAATTTAATCTTCTTAAAACTCACTAATATTTATAACTTAAGGAAACATTAATTGTGGGAATCTTATGAGACCTACTACAGTGTGCAGAAATTTTTATTCCTTCTGGCTGGAAGTTGAGTTAAACTGAAGCAGTTGTTTTGAATGGTGACAAAATAGCATAAGTTTGATCCTTGACACCCTGATGAATTAGCCCTGGAACACTTAGGCTCAGATTGATAATTCAGAGAAAAGTGAAATGATATCTTGTTCTGGCTGCTGAAATGTGGCCTCGGTCTAACAGCTGAATGTGTACCCTAACCAAGTCA
Source organism: Marmota monax (assembly GCF_021218885.2). Lineage (NCBI taxonomy): Eukaryota > Metazoa > Chordata > Mammalia > Rodentia > Sciuridae > Marmota > Marmota monax. Next base: position 8,542,212 of record NW_026692132.1, read on the forward strand.
GGTTGCCTTTGCCTTGGTCCTCTCTCCAAAGAGAGCAACAACTCTGCTCTAGCTCCTTATCTTTGGCACTTATTTGGCTGAAGTAGTCAACTAGACCCAGCTCATGGGACAGACAATGTGAAGCACACTTCTGTAGAGGCTGCTGTTTTCTGAATTGTACCTTAGGTTCTTAAAAACTAAACAAATAAATGAAAGGTCACTTCTGGTCATTCATAATTTAACTTCAATTTATTTTATTATTGACCATGGAGTTTAATCTGTTTTTCCAAGTTGAGTTTGAGATGCACACTGAACACTGTCATCAAGAATTGATATTCCACCACATGAGGGCCAATTTCTCCAGTATTTCCCTTATCTGCAAGATCCTTAGCAGGGAAGCAATCGTAATGAACTAGTTCCAAATGTGATTATTCCCTTTGCAAATTATGGACACTCTAACAATAGAATCCTTTAAACCTTACCCACTTTGTTAGATAAATAAATCCATGAGGTAAATGAGAATCAGAATGCTGTCAGGTTATTTCGGAGAAGCCACATAACCATGGAAAGAGCACTAGGTTAGGAGTCAGATGAGCATTGTGTCTGCCTTGGTGACCCTGTCTTACATACCATGTGACCCTGAGCATACTAAGAAGGTTGAGGGAGGTTACGGGAGAGGAAGTTGCTTAATCCAGAGAATACCCAAGGACGATTTAGATTTCTGAAATATTTGAAGAGCTCTTGAATATAAAATACATTATGCTGTGAATTTGTATAGCAGAAGTTGTAAAACATGGAAGACAGATTTGTATATTTATAAAGAGTCTTTCTCCCAGTTAGTCTAGTTTAGCAATGGATTATTCTGCTTCTGAAGTTTGAAGTTTTCTGACACAGGAAGTGTCTAAAACAATGTGCTGTATCAGGATCACCCTGGTATTCTCTGCACTTACTTATCTGAAAAGAAGATTAATAATAAAGAATGCTTAGCTTATTTATGAAATGAGCTTTTTGAATATCTAATATTCAGCATGCATTGTAATGCACCTTGCCGCTCTAAGATGATAACATTGATAGACAAGAAAAAAAAAAAAAGCTAAATGTCTGAATGCTGCCAAAGACATTGACACGCCTTCTTCCTGTGAAGTTGCCAAAGGAGATGATGAACATGCAGCAAAGGCAAGAAAGGCACTTGCTGGTTCTTGAATTTAACTTGCATCTGGAGGAGAAAGCAGAGCCCAAAGCAGGTGGCCCTGAACAATAGCTCTGTCTCCAGTAAAGCTTGTCTCCCTCCACAGGCAGGCATTATTCCCTCAAACAGAAGCATCTATTTATCATTTTAAAGTCTTCCTACTTGTGATGTAAACTTGAGTAGAAAAAGGCAGTGGTGTAACAAGATTTCAGTTTCCTTCTCATCTCTTGACAGGACACCTGGAGGACACTATCCTGGGGCACTCCACAAGATAGGAGTCCAGGACCAAAGCTTCACATCAATGAACTAACTACCTCTGACCTTCCTATGGGGAGTCTCCTTACTTCCATTGAGTTCGGACACAGTTTGTGTTCCTCTTTTATGTAATTTGGACACCGATGAGTTGGATGATGTGGATTTACTTGAAACTTTTAGTAAATTTTGAAAAGACTTGGATAATTCTTACTATTAGTTTGATTGTATATTACACCATTTGTAATTAGATTTTTTTTAATGTAGAACTATTACCCTGCTAAATTAATAAATATCTGCATTTACTCAATTAGTTAGGGTAGAGTGAAATGTTCAGGCTAACTAGCTAAAAAGACAGTGCTGTCCATGCCTATGAAAATATTTAAAGGAATGCTTTCTACAAAATCTCAATTCTTTTTATTTGACTGATTATTTAAGTTTGTTGCTTTGGCCTAACCATGTGATATTTGATGGGATATTTCAAGTGGTTTCTGTTTGTGGATGATTTTTTTTGTAAATCTTGAAGGGAGATTGAATTTTCCTTTTATTTTTAAGCAGTTGAAATTTAAGTAATGACAAAGGGGAAACATCCTACACATTTACAATTGGGGTCCATTTCTGAGGTGCTTGCGTCATAAACCAACAAGTAGACAAGTTAATGAATAAGTACACAAATAAATAACCATTCCTCAGCCTGAGGGACAGAAATATAAATATATGACTTGATATGATCATATGCAACTTGATAAATCAAATAGAGCAGAAAAAAAGAGGAAATTCAAGAATAAGTCCTTATATTAGAACAAGGTCAAAAGAGAGAATTAAGTTGGAGACATAAACTTAATCTTCTGGCCTTTTTGGAGGAAAAAAAAATAATTTGTCTTAGAAATAGATATTACACTCTACTTCACTGTATTTTCCCCTGAATACTCATAAAAAAATTATAACATACATCTGTACAGAAGTCTGAACAGACTTATAACTCCAAATTTTCTGTCTCTAACATGGTTCCCCACTAAACACAATCAGAACTCATTGCAAAGTGACCACTCCTGTGTTTGGAACAAGAGAAAATTACAATAACTCATGGGTATTTTTTTTTTCTTCAAAAAATAGAGGATATTTTTCAGAGATATTTAGCTAAACTATTTTTTAGAATATAAATATCAGATCCTTAATTGCTTGAGCATGTTACTAGCATATACATGTACACACAAAAAATACAAACAATAACAATAATTATGATTATGCAAATTTAAATTCTCAAGGTATATAAAGGTCTGAAAGTCCATAGAGTTTTTTCAAAGCAGATAGATGTAAAGCATGCTAAGAAATATCTCTGCCTCCCAGGGTAAAGAAGTGGATAGTTGTTTCTAATTCCATGGTCCATTTAGGGCAAGAAATGACAGGGAACAAATTTTAATTGTGTTTCTTTAACCAAACTTGGTCTGAGAACCTCCTAAATAAAAAGCTTTAAAGTGAAATTTGCTTAGAGAGAAGAGATTGTTGAAAGTGGCCAGTTCTCTGACGCAATGAAAACTCTCCCTATTATTTCAAACACTCAGTAAGAAGCCTCTCACAAGGAAAAGGTAAAATAATATTGAATTTGGGTGGTGGAATGTAAGACAAAGTTCTTATTCTGGGGTATGGGTACTTTAAAAGCTTATTTTTGATTCAAGAAACAGAAAAAGGTGATGTTTCTAAATGTGTCTAATGAACTTATAGAGTTTTAGTGTAAATCTTTAAAATAGTAACCTAGGGCTGTGGTTGTGGCTCAGTGGTAGAGTGCTCGCCTAGCAAGTGTGAGGCCCTGGGTTCGAACCTCAGCACCACATGAAAATAAATAAATAGAATAAAGGTATTGTGTCCAACTTCAACTAAAAAATAAATATAAAAAAAATAGTAACCTAAATCTACATTTTTAAGGGAGACATTGGCTGCTTCTTCAGATTTGGTAGGCCCCTACCTTTGAGGGGCAAGACAGAAGTACCACAGAGGTTCACGATGTCTCCTCTCTGTGTAGTAGTTGCCTGTGTGCATAACATTCAATATCTTTGTTCAAATAAACTGCTACCTTATAAAGAGTAGAGTTGTAAGTTTTGTTGGATGATTTATTTCTGCCCATCTCTATATCAGCTCATTTGTGATTCAGAGCTTTCTTGTATAGTGAACTGAAATATAGTACTAAGGCCTAAAGCAAACAAATATTTCACTTTTCCTAAGCCAACAACTGGCTCTAGAGAAAAAAGGAATGAGCATGCTCAGTACAGGGCATCACAATGGAGAATTCATGAGCTGTTTTGGCTGCCTTCCAACAAATGATGAACACCCACTCCATTTCCCACTGCAGAAACATGGGAACAGAAAGTTAGAAACAGTTACACAAAGAGAAGCTAAGTTGGCTGTGTCCCTTGACCTGGCATGCCTTCTTTTTCCCTCTAACCTCATTGAAGGAGAAGCCAAGAGGGAGTTCCTCCCTCAGGACAGAATCACTTCCCCAAATCAATGTATGCATGTGGTCACACTGATATCCTGGAACCCTGCATCAGGTTAGTAGGAGAGGGGGAAGAAGAGGGGGAGGAGGAAGGAGAAAAGCAGAAGAGAGAGAGAGGGGAAGAAGGAGGAAGAGGAAGAAGAAGAAGGAGAGGAGGAGAAAAGGCCTAGGAAAGATTCATCTGAGCTAGAAATAAAGAGAATCTCCCACTTCCTCTCTCACATACACATGCACCCGGATAACTGTCTTAGTTGTGCATGTTTCTTCTTGGCCTTCGTAGCTTACAGGAGGCATCATGGACATAGGAGGTCAGCAGCATTGCCAAGCCCTCTGTCATTCCTGTAAGGTGACTTTCCTTGTCTGTGCTGTTTCTACCTACCACTTACAACTTTCAGTAGGATTCTGAAGTTACCAGGACTTTACAGTGTTGATGTTTAATTAAGTGGGGTTGAGTTTTTCCCCTAAACAAGTATTTGCCTCATCCATTTATCATCGTGGCACATGTGTCTTACTCTAAAGGGCCCAATAAAAGGCATGATCGTATAATATCAGTCACAATAAAGTGTCTGAAATTTGGAGGATATTGACCACTAGTGCCCATATTTATTTGGATAAAGTTAACATATTAATATCCCCTTATCATTAGAAAAGTAAAATACAAAACATATATTTTAACATTCACAGAATCTAGCTCTAGCCATGAAATCATTCCAAGCCAGTCTAAAATCACTGACCTAAGTCAGGGTCTTTCATTAGCAGCTTCATTCAGAGCCATTTTCCACTGCAATTTTTGTAGGTTTTTCATTAACTCCATACTTGAGATCAAGCCAATCCTAAAATTCTCATGATATCCACTTACCTAAAATTATGAATAAATATTACAATAGTACTTTCTCTCTCCTCCCCAATTTAGAAAAAAGAAATAATATCCAGCCAGTATAATAGATTGTGATATAAGATTTGAGTCCATCATCTGAGTAGGAATAACCCTAAACTCCATTACATATTTTGCTATAGATCTAAAAGTATGGAAAGGAGAATGGCAACATCAGCAAGGACAACAGGAAATTAGGAAATCCTGGTTTCTAGTTCACAGGAATGCCAGGGGAGGTTTTGTGGTATATGTTATCTACAACCCATGAAATTAAATTCAAGGAGATGACAGTTCCATCAAAGAGTTCATTGCACTTGGACATCCTCCCTTCTCTCTCAGAGAGTGGCTGATTAATGAACAGTCTTTTCCGTTATATTGCAACTCTTTTAGTGAATATACAGCTTCACCTCCTCAGTGAAACTTGTCCATGTCTCAATCACCAGCATCTGTTATGTGTTACCTTACATAACAAAAGGGGCTTTGTGGTTAAGTATATTGAAATGGGCAGTGACCCCACATTGTCCAGGGAGGGCAACTTAATCACAATATATCAGAAGACTTTAGACAAAAAAAAAAAAAAAGACTTTAGAAGGAAAGAAGCAGAATAGTCAGAGAAGGAGATGGGAATAGAAGCAGAGGTCACAGTGACACAGAGCCATGTGCCAATAAAGTGGGCAGCCTCCAGAAGGGAAAAGGTGGGAAGAATGATTCTCCCCTAGAGCCTCCAGAAGTGGGGACCTGCCTACACCTTGATCATTAAGCTCCATGAAACCCACTTTAGACTATGACCTCCAGAAATGGAAGACATTAAATTTGCATGGTGATCAGCAATTGAATTGTGGTAATTTGTTGGAAAAACAATAGGAAATTAATCCATTTCCTACTTGTGCTCCCTTCATGGTAGATACTCTAATTAACAATTATTTTATTTATTGCCCCATAGACTTACTGTCTCTTTCCTAATAGCAAATAAGCTTTATGAAGTCTGGACTCTATGTCCTAATTAATTTATTTCATTCTCATTGAGCACATAGTATGATATTTAATAGGGTCAAAAGAAATATTTTTGAGTGAGTTTAGATGAATACAGGCTAAGATTATATTATTAAAATATGAGCCAACAAAATAGCCCTTTTATTTCCAATGAAAGCTATTGCCAAACCTGTTCATCTAGCAGTGGAATAATGAATTACAAGCATTACCTGCCTATACTGTGCAGATTTCAATTATGAAACCTCAATTGTGCTTCAATTATTAACTCACATGTCTGCATTCTTTAGTAGCCAGCAACAATCCTTAAGAACAAAAAATGCTGTATTTTTGTTTTGAATTCCTAGATTCTTATTCATGGCTGCTATTTATTAGACATGCTATCAATATATACGTAATGAATGAAAATAAATGAGGAAATGTATTATGATTAAATTAATTAATTCATATTTACCCTGATTACAATTCTGTGCATGACTTAATTTTGAATTTTAAACTGATTACCCTAATTATAATATATTTGTCTAAATCATTTTTATTCACAAATTTGCTATGTTTGACATTTATTCTTCCTTTCTAACATTCACATCTTACAATGTATACTGGATTGTTCTCAACACAGCAATCATTACTGTGTGTGATATGGTGTATAAAAGCAAAGGAGATGGACAAGGACACTCTTGGGGACTCATTTTAAAGTAGAGAAAGACAGAGAGGAAGTAAGTAATTGAAAATATCAGTTAGTGATGAGTGCTTTGTAAAGGAACCACCTTACCTCAATAAACTTGTTTTTATTTTGCTGTATTACAGGCGTTGTCTGCTTGAAAGGAAACAGCTATATTTCCTTGTCCTTGTTTTCATTTATGGCATTCTGATTTGCACACTTCCGATTTTATGCTGTTCTGCAGGCATGGGATGCCCTTCCCTGCCTTGCATTTGCATGTGAAATAGCTTGGCTTTTGAAATGGAGGAGTGAGTTTAAATTTGATCTCTTCCTAGTATTAACTACTGACTTCCTGTGAGAAGTTTTAATGTGAGTAAGGCCAGTTTTCCATCTGTAAAATGGAAATCTAGCACTAACATCTTTTTCACAGGGATGCTGAGTGAACAATGCCCTGTTGTTTGTAAAGCATCCACCACAATGTCTGGTACATAGTAGGCTCTCTTTAATAATAGATGATCCTCCTTTTCCTCCTCCTCCTCCTCCTCCTCCTCCTCCTCCTCCTCCTTCTTTTTTCATTTGTACATTCAACAGTCATTGAAAGCCCAGAACACTTATAAATCCATCTTTTTCTGAAATCCCATTATAGCATTGTTTGTACTGCCATTTAGTGAATTTTCTAGTCTCTTTTATTGGCATATATTTTTCCTGTGCTTATACTTTTGTCCTTTAACTTGTCATATACCTATGAAATCAGACCCTCCCTCAATATTAACCTCCTTGCCTTCTGACTGGGCACAATGGTATAAAAAGAAGTGGATGTGATACAAGAGACCTGGACTGGGAATGAGAAACTCTAAATTTTCCCTGGAATTCATCTCATACTTTTAGCCATTGTGCAGGTTCATTATTCACTAGAGGATGCTGCTGTTCCTCTCTCATACCTTCAAACTTCCAAAGTACTTGTAAACAAAGTTTAAAAAGTTCAAAGAGCATACAGCCCAACACCCACATTCAGAGCTGTATAAAATAATAACACTAATCTAACAATCAATACAACATACTTAATTCTTATTACACACCAAACCACCTGCCATCAATTCTGCTTCCAGTTCTTAGGGAAAGCCTGACATAATGATGAAACAGATTCAGTAGCCAGACCACCTGGGTTTGAATTCCAAGTGTGCCACTTACTTGCTGTGTGATTTGGGGTACATGCTTAAGCTTTAACCTGTGCTTCGTTTTTCTTGTTTTTGTTTTTTCATCTATAAAATGGTCTTAATAATACTATCTACTTCATAGGAGCACCATATATATTAAATGAGTAAAAAGTTGAAATGTGCATGTATATAGCATATATAAATGTTTGGGAAAAAGTTTTGAAATTTAATCCACACAAGAACATATTATTGTTATGCCCATTTCATAGTTAAAGTGGATGAGGCTAAGTAACTTTTCCAAGGTGATAAAACATGTAAGCAAAAGAGCAGAGACTTTAAACACCCATGTGTAACTTAAATTCAACAGAAGCTCATCATGAGGTGAGAGAGATTTGGCAAAGTCTGGAGACATGTTTGGTAGCCACAATGGGGAGAATTTTACCTGCTTCTAGTAGGTAAAAGCTAACAATCCTGTAATGCAGAGGATGCCTTCCACCATAGAGACTAATCTGGCCCATATGCCATAATGTTCCCAGAGAAGATACAGGACATCAATTAAACTTAAATTTCAATTAAACAACAAATACATTTAGCATAAATATGCCTCAAATATTTAGATGAAAAAGGTCCCATACCATATATGGGACATATTTAATTGTGAGTGAATTTTCTAGTCTCTGTATTTTTGTTTACTAAATCATTTAAAGTATAAAATATCTCACAAGTTCTTCATAAGAATCACCTCCATTGGTGACACATGATTCCCTCTAATTTTAGGGAGAAAAATGAGACTTAGAAAGAATGCTATTTGTCCATGATCATGGAGATTGAAAGTGGTAAAACTGGTACCAAACGCAGTAATTCTCTAATTCCTAGACTAATGGCATTTGAATGCAGTCAATCAGCCTGTAGTTTATCAACTTAGAAATTTGATATATGACACATGGCAACAGAGAAACAAGTGGCTCAGAACAGAGAGAACATTGCTGTACTTAGCCCCATGTTACAAGTGGCCTTTGGAGGCATGGAATGATTCTGTCTATAGAGGAAACTGCAGTAGGCATCCCTAGTCATCTGAGGTGCCAGGTACCAGGATTGTGCAAAGACTCATCCTGCAGGTTTTTTTTTTCAAATATTTTGACATATTTTCACTAAAATATAGACTAAGAACAAGAGAAAACAGTTTGTTTGTTTGTTTATTTATACATACCAGAGATTGAACCCAGGGGCACTTAACCACTGAGCCACATCCTCAGCCCCTTTTTTATATTTTATTAGAGGCAGGATCGTTAAGTTGCTGAGGCTGGATTTGAACTCGTGATTCTCTGCCTCAGCCTCCCAAGTCTCTGGGATTATAGGTGCTTACCTGAGAAAACATTATATTTTAAAAAGACTTGTATGCACTTTTTTATTAAAGTTGCTCATGGGATCAAATGACATTATAGAGTTCTTCTCAGGTGACAGAACATGCGTGATTATAGTAAAGAAGAAGAGCAGAGACCATTCCACAGGCTGCCATATGATAGCACAGCCTGCTGAATACCAACTGAAAAAGTCAATTAAATATGATTCTTTTAATGTGGAAAGAAATAATGATTCTTCTAATGTGGGAGACAGGTTTTAGTTCTGTGAGTTGGCTGGGAGTAGTCAGCCCTTATGCAGGTGCTGCTGAGAGTCTCTCTGATGACCAGCTATCCAAGACTGAGATGAGGGGCTCATGGAGTTGGGGATTTATAGTAGATGAGTTGACTTAATTTGTCTTAGCAGTTTCCCAGACCAATGTTTAATTCTGCCCCCCCCCTCACACACACACACACACACACACACACACACACAGGACATCCATATAAGCAATGCAGTAGCTCCACCCCAAATTATAGTCATATTCTGCTCAACAGGAAAATCCTGTTTCTTTTTAGTATTTTTTCCCCTTTGATTCCTCCTATTATCCTAAGAAGACAGCTTCAGAGGACATGGCTGGTAAGACTTCTTTTGATCACTCTGGGGCATTAGGAAAGATATTTGATATTGACTCACTTCAACTTTTATTTACTAGAATCTGTATAGTTTGTGTGAACGATTTTTAGTTAGAGGAGAAAAGAAGGAGCCCTCCTTCTCTGAGCTATATTCTGTCAGGCTCTTATAAATGGCCTCGTAGGGAATGAGCTATGGATCTTCCCTGAATGCTCATGTTACAAACATGACTGAAGTTCAGAATCTGCATAGTGCAATCACCAAGGATGAGTCTTTCTAAATAAAAGAAGGGAAAATGACATAAATCTGACCATTATTGACTCCGATTTCATGGATATATTTATATTCATCAAAGAAATACAACAGTTGGAGCTTCTTAGGCCTTTCCTGGCAACTCACTAAGGCAGAACCAGAAGAACCACCAGGTAAGTAGAGCCTTGTTTTTGAGGGTGCTGGGTTAGACTTCTATGAGTGGCTGCCCATGGGTTGAGAAGGAATAGCAGTGATAGTAAATACATTAATTAGACCATCCCTTGGAATATCTGAACCCCAAAGAGGAAATATAGAAAAAAAAAAGAAGAAAGAAGCCTACTTATTGAGGTGGCGGTTGTATTTCTTGAGCTGGCAATTAATTTCAACACTGTTGTGCTTCCAACAGATAAGAGACTAAAGGAGAAAAGGAAAACATTTATTATCTCCGTGTCTGAGGATACGCTTTACACTTTGCTGGATGACCTACTAAGTGAAGAGGTAGTGAACCAAGAGGAGGCTGAAAATGTGAAAAAGAAAAATGCTACAACTAAAGACAAAGCCCGTGATTTGATCGATTCAGTCATTCCAAAAGGGTCCTGTGCCAGCCAAAAACTTATTAACTACATCTGCAAGAGAGATTCCAGCCTTGCTTATAAATTAGGATTTTCTTCAGGTGAGATTCCAAGATTTTATTTAAAAATTCTAAATGACTTAATCCACAAAACTATAGATATTTACAGTGTAGAATTCGATGTTCTGCTCTATTGGTCCATTGTGGGAAGATTAAATCAAGCTAATTGCTGTATATGTCACATTGCAGGCTTGTCCCTTTTTTTGTGGTTAGAATACTTAAAATCCACTCTCTAAATAATTTTCTAAGATACATTATTATTAACTACAGTCACATTCTCAATTCTGTCCTTGTATCTTGGCATCTAATGCATGCTTTCTTTACCTGTCAGATAACAGATGACTCAGCAGCTCTTAACCTAATATATTATTACACTCAGTCTCCCATTCATGCTGGCCTGCTCTTCCTGCTCTCCTTTGCTTTGTTAAAATCAAATTCTCCTAGTCTCTTCTTCACTTGAAGTGTCTTTTTATCTGTGGATAATCCTTTAGTCCTTCAGTAATAATTTTGAAGCCTTTTTTTCTAATCTCTCCAAATGAATAAGAGACAAAAGTTTTTACTTTGGTCCTTGACATTAAGCCTTTATAATTCATGAAGTCTCCTGAGGACACATTAGAACCACATGCCCTTCCCTTATTTGTCATTTATTTGATGACACACATTTTTTCAATCCATTTCTCTTGACAACTTGTCCACCATATTACTTCAGCTATATTACTTCAAGTTTTCCAATAGTGATAGTCCACTTCATCACTTCTGCATAAATCAAGTGCAATTTATCATTCTTTTTCTTGCTTTATTACAATTAGAAATATTAGAAATGTGTCTTACAGTCTTTTCAATGCTCAATCTAAGAGCTGTTTCTTCATGAAAGATGCTCAATACTAATGGCAATTAAAGGGTAATAAGGACCAACATACAGTAATTTATGAAATATTCCAATTGAAACACTGCCCATTTACTAATCTACTAATGTCCCAAGAATAAAACCCACTGTTGTTAATCTAACACACACTTTCCATATCTCCAGCCTCAGCTTCTGATCCTCTTTAAATAAATGCCAATGCTCTGGTACATTATAGATATAGGAGATATTAAGGAAGGGCTTGATTATGAGTTTGGACCCAGAAGAGCTGGAGACATAAAATTATGATATCCATTTGAAATCTTAGGACTGGATGAGATCACTAGAAATAGACAGTAAAAGGAAGCCTGTGGAAAAGCACCAGGATAATTTCAGGAATCGAAGGTAGCATTAGACTCTAGATGAGAATAACTCACCTTCATTGCAGAGGCAATGGCAAACAGGCATATCAGTGCTTTGTGGTTTAATGTGAACCATACATGTGCACACAACACCAAATTCTGATTTCATCGTTTTCTAAGTCCACATTATATTTGTAGTAGCAAGAGAAAAATAATGATGTTAACACTCACATAAAACTTAATATAGTCACACATTGCTTCAAGTACTTCTTGGGTGTTAAATCACTAAATATGCACAAAAATCTAATACGTAAACTGATTTTTTTTGTTCTCACTCAGAAGTGGGAAAATTAGAAACAGGGGATATTAAGTAATCTAAGTTCATATAGCTGTTATGCGGTAGAATCAGGAGTAAAGCCTGCTTCCAAATCCCATCCTGAGGATTGCCAAGCTGATTGTGTTGTGCAAACAGACCTTTCTATCCAATGATGCCAAATCAGAGATCCACAGGGACTCTGTTTCTTGTGACTCTGTGTCAAACTTGCCATTACTTCTAATCATTGCCTTACTTTTGTCTGAGTTCAATCAACCAAACAAACCAAAACCCGCAACATCTGTCCACACTTTTTTCTTTCTTTTGAGGCTCATTTAGGGATAAAATGGCTATTTCCCCAAGAAAGCATCAAAGACTACTCAGGGAGGAAATGAGTATCGATATTCTCCAGCCTGAGCCTGCTTGATGAGACTTTTGATGACTTTCACACACTTTGCCCAGTCGATGGACCTATATTCCGAGTTCTAGATCCTCAGCAAGGACAGCTGGTCACCCACCCCACTGATGCCCTGGCATCTTGGCTGCTCCATAACTTGAAAGGAAAGGATAAACAACTGGACAACCTGTCCTCCATTGTTCAGTAGAGCCAAGCACTCAGCTTTTAAAAATAGCCTTATAAAGAAATCAAGGAGAAATGAGAATCCAATGTTGATAACTACATACAATGAGAGAGACTTGGGAGAGTTATCCATCCAAAACAAAGCACATTCTAGCTGTTCTTAGGGACCAGCTAGACAATCCTTATAAATCTGAATTAGATTCAAAGGAGATTCTTAATGAAGTTTTCAAAACCAAGGCAGATCGATAGAGTCTTATTAGACCTATTGTTTCCTAGTCCTCACCAGAGTCACATGCATATATTGCTGCATCTGGAGTACCTCTCTTAATCAGTTAACTTTTCCCACAAAGGAGCCACAACTCTTGCCTGACCACAATTTACCTAACTTAACAAGATGTTGGACACAACTAGTTTTTACCAGCTAACAGTTTTCCCACAAAGTTTTCTTTTATATTCCAAGATAATTAGTACATTCTGACTATTACTGGGGTGATTTGGGTTCTGGGATGCACCAATAGAACCAGGATACCATATATCACATTTGTCATGTCTTTTAAAATTTGTGCAGAAGCTATTGATGGAAGACCAGAGCCAGTATCTGAAGAATCCAGAGGCTTACTCAAGCTTTGTTCTCATCAAAAATTCCTGGAACTATGCACAAAGGAGGCTGGAAGGGTGAGATGGAAAATTAATGGAATAGGGAATCAAATGAAGTAGAAAGATTCCCTAGATGTAAATATACAGAGGACTTAAGAGTAATAGTATTTCTTTTTTTTTTTTGTACCAGGGAGTTGAACCTAGATTTAACCTAGGGGTACTTAATCACTGAGCAACATCCTAACATCCCCAGCATTAATTTTTTTTTTTTTAATTTTGAGAGAGGATCCCACTAAGTTGATTAGGGCTTTGCTAAATTGCTGAGGCTGGCTTTGAACTTGCAATCCTCCTGCCTCAGCCTCCCAAGCCACTGGGATTACAGGCATGAGCCACCATAGCTGGCTGACAGTGGGTTTTTTTTTTTAAGATATATGAAAGTACCTCAGGGGTCAAAAAATAACTGTATATGAGTATTTTATTATAATATGATCTTGACAGAAGGGATTTTATTCTATCAGGAAAATTAGATGTGCAATAATGAAACAGTAATGTTTTGATGCATGATATATTGATGCTACTTTGTGTTTATATATAGATACTATAAAATAAAATTAAGGATTGTTATGATCAATGTCAACTGAAGAAGGTGGGGAATGATCTAGTATTCAAGAATTTTGATATGGGTCTTTTATATCAGATAAAGTTTGGCTAAATATAAGGAAAGGGACAAGGAAGGACAAAAAGTATTCTAGTCTACTCCACGAGATCATTGAATAAATAGCCCACATCTGTTCTTATTCATTACTCTGGGAGTTTGCTTTTCTTGCTGTAGCTTTCCCTATTCCCCTTATTTTGTCTGATTTCTTTCTAAAACTCTTTCTACCATTAAAGAAGGAGAGAAAGAAATGGTTCCAGCAAAAGTTAGCAGATGAACAAACAGTTATTTCATGTCATTGAGAGTGTTGCCTGAGTATGCTGTGAATATATTGAGAACTTTAATTGCACATAACTTGGCATTATTCTGCAGATCTACCCAATCAAAGAGAAGGCGACCCGCACTCGCCTGGCCCTCATCATCTGTAACACAGAGTTTGACTCTCTCCCAAGGCGCAATGGGTCTGAATATGACATCCAAGGGATGCAGAGGCTGCTTGAAGACCTGGGCTACACTGTTGTTGTAGAAAGAAATCTCACAGCCAGGGTAAGGCCCCCTTCCCTATTTGGTACACATACTTATATACGCCCATGTACCTCTGTTTGAGGGCCATTCATCTCATTTATCTGGGACTTGTTTTGCTTTTTCAACTCTTTCTTTCATTCTTCTTCTTCTTTTTTTTTTCTTGGTCCCAGAGGTGCTTTATCACTGAGTCAGGGCCCCAGCTTTTTTTATTTTTATTTTTTATTTGAGAAAAGTTCTCACAAACTTGTTAAGGTCTGGCTAAATTTCTGAGCCTGGCCTTGAACTTGCACTCCTATTGCCAATTATATTGAAATTATAGGCATGCACTACCTGATCAAGCTGCTATTTTTTCAATTTGAAAATGAAAAAGTCAAAGCTGTCATTGATAGTTGCCAACGTTACCTTGGAGCAGTGAATATAAACACACACTGTGTGTATAAGCATACATATATGCACATGTGTTTGTGTGTATATATTTCAGCGACAGTATTTTCATTTTATTCTTATTTTTATTATTCTTAAACCCCAAACTGATCACTTTACTTAGGAAGCACACACACACTTTCTGCCAGCATGTGTGGAGAACTGGAGAAGTGTTCACACAGAGGCATTGCAGCCAGAGAAGTCATGATCCCCAGCAGAACTGTGGCAGCACTGGGGCATGTAGGCATGTGGAGGAGTAAAATATCTTGACTTTTTACTACTGCTGTTTTCCATTCTCCTCTAGTGTCCTGCCAGTGCCTTTTATTGGGCAAAAACAATATGGAGTTTGTTGACAATAGAAATCAATAGGTATTGTCTGTAGAGACACAAACAAGGAAGATAAGAGCAAAAAATTGATCTGGGGATGAAAATTTTTGAAAGTTAGCATCACAAGGTTGGGACTGTAGCTCAGTAGCATAGTGCTTGCCTACCATGTGCAAGGCACTGCGTTTGATCCTGTCAGCACCTCATAAAAATAAACAAAGGCATTTTGTCCATTTACAACTATAATAATGATAATAATAATAATTTAGCATTATAGGAGAAGGATATCAGGAAAGTTGGAGCAGTAAGAAGCACCGCTGTACCTTGAAAATTATACTGGCAGAAAGCAATGAAGTTACTCTTCGGACTCTGGATTTTATTTGAATACTTTCAATCTTCTAGGGAACAGACTGAATGATAAATTGCAGTTAATATTGGTAGCTACCTATCCCTTATCCCACTCTTCAACCTGAGGCAGGTAGCCATGGGGATGGCAAGTTGCATTTATGGTACAACTTGCTGGAGAAAGAATGGAAAAAAAGACCTTTTCTCCAAATATTGGAGATATGTGTTCCTACTGAGAACTGTGGGCATGTAAGCTGGATGCCATGTTTGAACCCTCACCAAATAAACAGTTTCCAAACATTTCAGTGACTGATAGTCTTTTTTAAACATTTAAAAACAAGAGCATATATGAGGGAATTTAGGAAGCCACCACATATGCCCAGGCTCAAAAAATACCTGAAAAGATCTTAAACTTTCACCTCAGACTGATTTCTGACACAGAGATATATTAAAACAAACAATAAGTAAAAACATCAACTTCAAAGAAAGGGGAAATCCAAAGTAACACCATTGCTCTTGGCCTTGGTATCCACAGGTTTCATATCAACACAATCAACCAATCAAAGTTTGAAAATATTCAATTAAGACGTGCATTGGTACTGAATATGTACCAATTTTTTTCTTTTTCAGTCTATAAGCAATAACTCTTTGCAGAGCATTTATATTATATTAGGTATTATAATCAATCTAGAGATGATTTGAAGTATTTGGGGGTGTGGTGTAGGTTATATTCAAATCCCATGTTATTTTATATAGAAATTTGATGGTAACAATTATATAATACTCAAATATCTAGCTAAAAATATTACAAGCTACAGAAAAATTGGGAAAGAGCAAAATAAATCTAAAGCAGACATCTATGAGGAAGCACAGATTGAAGACTTATTAGATAGAAGCTTTACATAGATCTCTTGAAGATGCTCTGAGAGCTAACAAAAGACATAGGCAAAACCAGATATAAGATATCTAAACAAAATGAGAATATCAATACAGAGACAGAAAGTATAAAATGGAACAAAAAGAAATTCTGGAGTTGAGAAGTACAATAATTGAATGAAAACATAAAACTAATAGGAAAAGTAAATAAAATCTTAGTTCTTTAAAATAAACCACAGAATTGAGGACAAGGAAACAAATAATTAAAATTGGAAATGAAAAAGAGAACATTACTTTCAAACTTACAGAGATTTAAAAGATTATAACTATGAATAACTACTTGCCAACAGATTAGATAACTGAAATGAAATGGGTAGTTTCTTAGAAACACACAGCTTATCATAACTAAATTATGAAAATAAAGAAATTTGAAATAAATCTATACAAGTCAGGAGATTCAATCAGTAATCAAAAACATCACAACAAAGAATACTGGCTTAACCAATGAATTCCACCAAACACTTAAAAAATTAACAGCAATTTTCTCAATATTCCAAGAAATTCAAGATGAGAAAACAATTTATAACCCATCCCATTCTATGAGGCTAGAATTACTCTAATCCTAAAGCTGAATACAAGAATCATAATAAAATAAAATCTCAGAACAATATATTTTGTAAATAAAGAGGATTCTTTACTTTAACCAAGTGGGATTTATCCCAGGAGTGTGGTGGCTTTTCAACATAAGAGAAACAATGGATAATAGATCACATGGACAGGATGACAGGAACAAAAACAACAAATTTGTAATGATTCAAATTAATGGATACAAAGAATTTGACAAAATCCACTGCACAAAGAAAGCTCTCAGAAAACTATGAATAGAGAGAAATTTTCTCAATCTGCTAAATAGTATTCATGAGAAACTCAGATAAAGTTTTTCTCCTAGATCAGTCAGCAGAGTAAGAATGATCACTTTCATCAGTGCATTCAACGTTGTACTTTAGATCAAGCCAGAACTATTAGAAGAAGTAAGAGGCGTAGAGACTGAAAATGAAGAGGGAATGCTATTTATTCACAGATTCTACCACTAGCTTTATAATAGAAGGCTATCAGAACTAATAAAAAAAGTCATCATCATAGGAGTTGCAAAGTACAAGATTAACATAAAAATAGGGTCTTGTGTTTCTATATGCTAGAATGCACATTGAAACGAAAATTAGAAAACCAATTTTATTTGTAACACCTAAAAGCATACAATACTTAGGAATAAATCTAACAAAGGTACTGAGAGACATGTACATCAAAAACTACTAAATATTGTTGAAATACAGAAAATCTAAACAAATAGAAAGATAATCCATGTGTATGCATTGGAAGGGAATACTATTAACATGCTAATGCTGTCATAAGTGATTTACATATACAGTGAAATCTCTATCAAAATTCCAACAGACTTTTTTTTTGAGGGAGGGTGAGAATTTGAAAAGCCAATTCTCAAATTTATAGAGAATTTCAAAGAAGCTCAGATATCCAAAACAACCTTGAAAAAGAGAAAGAAAGCTAAACGCTTTCTGTTTTTTTTTTTTAATTTTTTATTGTTGGTTGTTCAAAACATTACAAATTTCTTGACATATCATAAACGCTTTCTTTTTAAAGTAATTAAAACATATGATACCTATAAAGAAATAAAAGGAGGGGCTGGGGTTGTGGCTCAGCGGTAGAGCGCTCGGCTCGCATGTGCAAGGCCCTGGGTTCAATTCTCAGCACCACATAAAAATAAATAAATAAATAAAGTTGAATACTCTTAAAAAAAAAAGGAAAGAAATAAAAGGAAACACAGAGACAAGATGCCAAGGCAGAAAAATGGCTGCTCATCTAAGCGGCCACCTTTATTTACCCTAATAGGTTACATTGAGTCATTAGTGCCATAACTACATTATTGTTTATTGTATCACAAAGTTTTCTTGTTCTGCAGTTACATTCTACAGTTCAATATGCAATGTTAAGAGCTTTGTGTAGCTCTCAAGAAAGCCCATTATCTGAAGTTACCATTAGGCATTAGGTGAGCAGGTCCTGGAGCACTGGAGCTTGGTGAAACATTATAGTTATAGCACATTCCTTTATTACCAGGAGCTATATACCTGACATTAAGGCTGAGGCTGATAAGACTCTAGCATAGAGCCTCAGGGCATTGCCATAGCAGCTCGGCCTTGCACGTGGATTAGTTATCTTTCTAGTTCCTGGGGAAAACTGCAGAATATTCCAACTGTGGAAGACAGGGTGCCTGTTATCCCTTGGGAATTGGCTCACTAGAGGAACGCTGTCCTATATATTTCCACAGTCAGAACTCTTACAGATACCATCATAAATACAGACATATAGAGCAATGGAATAGAACAGAAAGCCTCATATTTGTGTTTAATTGATTTCAACAAGGGTGCCAAGACTATTCAGTGAGGAAGGGAGAGTCTTTTTCTTCTCAATAAATGATACTGGAAAAACTAGACATTCTCATGCAAAATCAAGTTGGAGTCCTAACATAAATTATATATACTATCATTATTAAGTTTTAATCAATCAGAGATCTAGACTTAAGAGCTTAAATTATAAATCTCAAGGAAGAAAACATTGAATAAATTCTTCATGACATCAAACTTGGAAACAATTTCATGGATATGTCATCAAATGCACAGGCAATAAAAAATAATTGATAAATATAACTGTGTCTCAAAAGATATGAACAAGAGAGTGAAAATGTAAGCTGAAGAATGGTTTGCATATCAGATACCTGTTAAGGGACTAATATCCAGAATATACAAAATAACTCCTAAAACTCAATAACAATCTGATTCAACAAAATAAGTTAAGGACTTGATAGTTATTTCTCCAAAGAATACAAACAAATAACCAGTAAGCATATGCAAAGATGCTCAACATCATCATTCATCTGAAAAATGGAAATCAAAACCACAATGAGTCACCACTTCACACCTACTAGGTTGGCCATGATAAGAGGAGGAGAAGAAAGAGGAAGAGGAAAATAACAGGTATTGGCCGGAATGTGGAAAACTTAGAAACTTGTGTTTTGATGTTTGTCATGTAAAGTGATGTAGTCACTGTGGAAAACACTCTGGGGTGGTTCTTAAAAGATTACACTACTATATGGCCCACTGATTACACTCCTAATTACATTTATATCTAAACATATCAAAAGCAGAGACTCTAGCAAATATACTTTTATGTCGTTATTTATATCATTATATTATTACTTACAAAAGTTTAGTGTGGGAAAAAAAATCAAGTGTCCATCCACAAATGAATAGGTAGGTAAAATGTGGCATAAAGATAAAATAGAATATCATTTGGTCATAAAAAGAAGTGAGATTTTGGTATTTTCTACAACATGAATGGGTCTTAAAACTTTGTGTTTAATGAAAAGGATGGACAAATGTTCTATGTTTTGACTTATGTGATAAACTTAGTATAAGCAAATTCATAGGAAAATAAAAGTGGAATAGAGTTTACTAGGAGATAAGGAGGAGTTAAAATTAATGAATGCAGTTTTTGTTGGGGATGGTGAAAAAGTTTTGGTACAGAAAGTAGTGAGATTTTATCAAACAATATGAATGTATTTGAATTATAAGGTCACAAATTATTAAAATGATAAATAATGGATTATGTACATTTTGCCACAATAAAACATTTGCCAGTATATTATGAAAAAATTAAGGGAAACATATAGAATTAGAGTATTGAAATATTTTCCTGAATTACTACAATAACATTAATAGCAACAAAAAATAATAATGGTTGTCATCCATGTGTATGTTTTATAAATTAAGCTCTGAAATGTGCCAGACACTTGATGTTTATTCTTTCTATTGCTCAAAGCTTTAACGTGGGAAAGTGTAGGTATTGTGTTGTGATGATGAAATGTTTTCTCTCACAGGCCATGAAGAGAGTCCTAAGAGATTTTGCTGCCCGCCTAGAGCACAAGTCCTCAGACAGCACATTCTTGGTGTTCATGTCCCATGGCATCTTTGATGCGATCTGTGGGATCACACATGGTGATGAAACACAAGATGTGTTGCCTTATGATTCCATCTTCCAGATTTTCAACAACCAGAACTGTTCCCATTTGAAGGACAAACCCAAGGTCATCATCATCCAGGCCTGTAGAGGGGGTAAGTTGCAATGGGGCCCAGGGATAAGAGAGGTGTATGTCATGCAGGCTGAGGCTTTATACTATGTGCTTTCTATCTGGTGAAAATGCCATGAACCTTACTTTTTGTGCCATTATATCAAACAGATTTCTTTGGAAAGAGCATTTAGGGGTGGCAGTAGAGAAATGCTATCCAACTTAAAAGTAAATCGTCATTGAACCACAGTTCAGTGGTGATGATAATATGAATTCTAAATTATTTTTTACATAGAATTATTAAAATTGTGGCATGAAGAGGGTTTAAATTAAAAATATGTTATTAAAATTTTACAATTTCTGACTGTGAAGTATTTCACCTGAAAGTGAGGGATCCAAATTAAAGCTGGGGACCTGTGCCTGTAGTCTTAGCTATTAGCAAGCCTGAGGCAGGAGTTCAAGAACAACAGGAGCAACATAGCAAGATCCAGTCTCAAAATAATTAAACAATGCAAAGTGAGTGAAAGAAGCTAGACCTGAAAGATTGCATGCTACATGATTCTATTTTACATGGCATTTGGAAAAAGCCAAAAATATAGGGATAACACAAGGTAATAATTGACAGAAGCTGAAGATGGGAGGGTTATTCTACATCTTGTTACAGAGGTAGCAATATGACTGTACATATGTTAAAATTCACCAAAGTCATGAATTTTACTGTATGTAAATTATACTGTAATAAGATAAATAAAATAAAATTATTATGCCATTTATTTTTCCTATAACTTTTTTTTAACTTTAATGTAATTACATCACTTGGGGAATGGTTTAGAAGGAAGAAGTAGCAATTAGGAAGGAAAGGAAGTGAAAAGACAGGTTTAGAATTTAATGTCTGTTTTTGCACAGAGTAGTTATTTCCTCCCTTACCTTTGTGTTATTGTCACTTTAACTGTCATGAAACTAAAAACAGCTCTCTTTACTCAGGCATAGCCAATGTATGTTTATAGCAGCAATACTGCCTCTGCTCAGTTGGTACCTTCCAGGTCAAGAATGTGATTGCTATTCATTGACATCCTCTATGGCTATGCTAGACCCATAGTGCTTGTGTGTGTGTGTGTGTGTGTGTGTGTGAAATTAATTGAAAAATCTTTATAAAATTCTATCCCATTTATTTAGTTGTCAAAGAACTAACATGTATTCAGCAGTGAGTAAGTAAATAACAGCATATCATTCTCCATAGGAAACACTGGAGAGGTGTGGGTCAGCGATTCTCCAGCAGGCTCGGTGGATAGCTCTTCACGGTTTTCTGAGAACCCGATGCATGATGGTGTCCACAAGGCCCATGTGGAGAAGGACTTTGTTGCTTTCTGCTCTTCAACACCACGTATGCATTTCGTTGGATGTATGTGTTGCATGGATGGGTTAGGATGTGTGAGAAGGAGGCCTGTCTGCCTACATGGCCAGAAAACTTTACTAGGGAATGGGAAAGGAATGGAGATCCCATCCACGTTACTGTAGCATTCTTTTACAGTTTAGTGGCAGTAGGGGCCTCTTCTGCTCTACATCCTTCCAGATGCCAGTCTTCCTTATCCACTTAGTAGGTGATTGGTCAGTAGGCTCACAGCAGTAATGGTTTGATGAGTCTACTGGTATGAATGCACTGCTTTTACCACTGAGGATATTTTTAAATGAAAAAGGGAATGTGACCTCTTTTTCAAAAAATTTAAATTTCTAGTTTAGAAAATCAAAAAACCTAAGTGTTAGATGTCATTAAAAGATCACCAAATAATAAGCAGCACTTGGTGAAATAAAATTGCAAACTAGGAGTTATAAAAAAATGTAGAGAACCAATTTTAAAAATCATCATATTTAAGGCAATTCCATTTGAAAAATAAGGTAGCATATTTCAGAGAAGATAATTGTCAGTGGCCTGGGAAAAACAGGATTTATGAAATGTTCAAGCAAAATCTTATTCTTAATATAAATTATTTATTTATTTTTGGTATGTATATTTATTTACTATTTAGCACATATCTGACAGGTAAGCTTTGTCATTCTTTTTTCATGAATTTCATGAAAATCATATAAATTGCCTGAATAAACACTTGCAGTATTTTCCAGGTATGAATCCAAGTTAGTTTGACTCTGAAGTTCAGGCTATTTGAGGTATACCAATGAAAACAATACACAGCCTATCTAATTTGCAACTTTGGGCAATTCCAGTGTCAGAAACACAGACTTTTGTTCTGAGGAAAGAGCTACTAAAAAATAGAACAGAATAGCCTTAGCAGAAGACATCTCTGTCCATGACTAACATGGAATTTGAACCAACCAGTGTTAACAAGGACAGAGCACCCTCTGTCTCTCATTGGCCAGCTTGTTATCTATGAGTTCAATAACTGCTTGTCACTGAGCAGCTATTTTGCCTTGAGGAAAATTTGAAGATTAAAAAAAAAAAATCTACTAGAAAATGTGACCTATACTACCAATGTAAACATAGCATTTATATTCTGAACCACAGGACCGTGGTTCCAGAGCCCTACTCCTGCACCTGTGATGCTACAAGCCTCAGATGATACCCTTTATGGTTTGATCAGAGCCCATCTTGTTACCCTTTGTGTTTAAAGTCAAACACAGTTATCTGAGTTATTTTCCTCCTTCCTTAAATCTGTTCAAAGTTATTTATAATTGCTTCCTTTTTTGAAAGGATGAAGGCTACAGCTCAAGATTTATCCTTGTCTTTACTCACAGATAATCTTTCTTGGAGGAAAAAAAATGGTTCCATCTTCATCACAGAACTCATAAATAATATTCAAGAACATTCTTGGTATTGTCACCTAACAGAAATATTTATGATGGTAAGATCATATATTACTTCTTACATTCACTTATTGTAGAAGCCAGAACGATTGTGCATGATAACCTAGTTATGTATTTTGATAGGATGTTGTTCAGAGTGCAACACACTTTGCTTTCTAGCTATTTTTAAATTACCTCATTCTGATAGGAAAAAATAAATCTGTATCAAAATTTTTAAAATTTGGGAGATGAGTAAGGATAGGCTGTATTTATTTCTATAAGTGCATCTTTATACAAATATAATCTGTCATATGAAATGATATTTATTTAAATATTCAAATTATGGAATGCCTTTGGTGCAAACCTTCTTTTCTTTTTTTACATTTGTTGAGTTCCCGTTCAATAAGAACTGTGGATTCCTGATGCAGACAATGCAATAAAAATGAGCAGACACAGTCACTACTTTCATAGCTAATATTCTAGTAGAATATAGAGAATTAAAAAGCACATCACTCAAAAATAGGTCCTTCATATTTTTAGAGAAAAGAATAAGAGAGTTTTGTGAAAGGAAGGAATAAGTCCTATGTTAGTCGTGGTTGTCCATAAGCTTGATAGAATAGGATTATTAGTATAGGTGTTGGTGTGGGTATGTTTTCATTGTTTTTGCTTGTTTGTTTTATGGGTTTTTTTTTTTTTTTTTGTACCAGGAATTGAATCCAGGGATACTTAAACACTGAGCCACATCTCCAGTCCTTTTCTCATTTTTTATTTTGAGACAAAGTCTGATTAAGTTGTGAGGGCCTTGCTAAGCTGCTGAGACTGGCTTTGAAGTTGTGATCTTCCTGTCTCAACCTCCTGAGTTATTGAGATTACAAGCAGGCACCACCACACCTGGCTAGTATGTGTTTATGACTGGCCTAAAAACTGTTTTTACTGACCAATGAAAAAGGTATAGGAGGGAATGAGAACAAGCAAACGAAGAATGTGAAATAAGATCTTAAGGGACAGAACACTGGGATTCCAATCTAAAAGGATTGAAAGGAGCAGGTCTGGAGAATTGAAGGAATCTCTAAGGGTTAAGACTCCAAGACATAAACCATGAGGGGAAATTTGATAGTTATAATTTAGAGATCAGAGACTCTTCTAGCTTATTTGGGTTAACACACTCAATTTGTACCATTTCTGAGATACACATAAAAAATAGAAAACTTACATGAAGCAGTAATAGTCAGTGTACTGAACATTAGACAATGAAGGTCCCTATGCCCTGAGAGATGGGAAGCAAACAGGGTGAGTCCTACAATTATCTCATAATTTAATAATCTTGAGAATTTGCAGGGCACAACACTGGGAGGTAGAAGCAATGTAGAATCTGGTGGACTCAAATTTGAGAAGACAGAGCTGAGAGTCCAGGCAGAACAGGTAGTTAGAGTTCAAAGCGCATGATAATAAAGGGCAGGGAGCTACACAGAGAACTGTGGAGAACTGTGGAGATCTTCAGCAGAGAATGATTTGGCATGTGCATAAGGAGACTACTTTAATTAGGGAAAAGAATCACACCAAAAGCTGGGCATAGTGGCACATGACTGTAATCCCAGCAGCTTGGGAGGCTGAGGCAGGTGATTGGAAGTTCAAAGCCAGCCTTAGCATCTTAATGAAGTCCTAAGCAACTTAATGAGACTTTGTTTTTAAATTATATATATATATATATATATATATATATATATATATATATATATATATATATAAAATCTGGGGATGTGGCTCAGTGGTTAAGCTCACTTGTTATAATTATTAAATAAATAAATAAATATCACACTGATGGGTTAGCAGAAAAAGCACTATGATATTTATAAAGAAATAGGAAGAGTGCCAGTCTGGAAAAATCTCAATATATACCTGTTAAGGACTCAGATGTGTTGTTCCTAAATTTTAGAAAATAAAGAGCCTCACAATAAATAATTCTCTGGTCCTACATAATAAATCTTAAAAGCACAATCCAGAAGGATCCAATAAATCTCAACCTACAGTATGTAAAAACAAAGCATAATTATATGAATATGTATATGTGAGTTATATGTGTGTATAAATGCTATTTGACATCCATTTAATAAGATATCAGGCAAGTAAATAATCAGGAAATTAAAACTGAGTATTAAGAGATCAATCAAAGAAAATTTACCCATACTGGCACAGATGTCAGGATTAGCAGAAAAGGAAAATATAACAGTTATTGTAAATATATTCCACATTTTTAATAGCCAAGTAGAATCATGGAAGATATAAAAAGGATTATAGTGATTTTTTTTTTTTTTAATTTTGGTACCCGGTATTAAATTAAGAAGCACTCAACTACTGAGCCACATCCCCAGATCAATTTTTTTGTATTTTATTTAGAGACAGGGTCTCACTGAGTTGCTTAGTGCCTGGCCATTGCTGAAGCTGGCTTTGAACTTCTGATCCTCCTGCCTCAGCCTCCAGAGCTGTTAGGATTACAGTCATGTGTCACTGCACCCAGCCTGAATTAAATTTTGAGGTGTGAAAACTAGGATGTGTAAGATAAAAATATACATATATATTGGATAGAATTAGGAGCATATTAGATATTACAGAAGAAAAATTGATTTGAGTAAATTGTATAAGATAAGGCACAGAGAGCAAAAAAGGTATACAACCACCACCAGAAAATGGCCAAGGCATCAGTGAGTGGTGGTAAAAATTGAAGAGGCTAATACATGTGCAAGTGATGCTCTAAATTTGGAGGAATAAAACTGTTGAATAATGATTTAAAAAAATGTCCAAAGGTTATTAAAGATATAATAAACCCATAGGTTAAAGAAAGACAATAAGGCTGAAATATTAAAATAGTGGAAAAAGACGGCAAGACTTACCTGAGTTCTATTCTTTTAAACTATTGATAAGAAAATCCTAAAAGCAAAGTGAGGAAAGAGGAATGCTTCATGAAGAAAAACAAAGAAAAGAATATAAACAAGCCTAGCACGATGGTGCACACCTATAATCCCAGTGGCTCAGGAAGCTGAGGTAGGAGGATCTTGAGTTCAAAGACAGCCTCAGCAATTTGGTGAGACGCTAAGCAACAGTGAGACCCTGTCTCTGATAAAATACAAAATAAGGTTAGGGATGTAGCTCAGTGATCAAGGACCCTTGAGTTCAACCCATGGTACCCCCCCCCCCAAAAAAAAAAGAATATAAACAAATTCATTGAAAGAATAATGCATGCTAGAAAACAGTTGTGAATAATAAGAACAATGAAGTCATTGTAAACCTAAAACTCTTTATTCAGAAAAATAAAAACAAATCTTTCAAAAATAAAGGTAAAATAAACATTTTTTTCCACCATAAAAAAGATTTCACTCCAAGAAGTGTTAAAGGAAGTCAATCAGGAAGATGTAAGACAATACCAGTTAGAAATGTAGGTCTATAAAAGTGAATACAAGCACTGGAAATAGCAACTATATATATATATATATATATATATATATATATATATACACACACACACATACATAGTTTATGTTAATGTGTATACAAACATGCACATATACTATCTCTTTAAAGAAAATCATCTGGTTAAACATATGCAATAAAAATATAGTATCAGTTCTACAATAGATGTGAAAGTAAAATATATGACACTAGAACAAATTCTGGAAGAAATAGATTTCTAAAGTCAGAATGTCTATGCATTATAGGTAGGTGGCACAGTAACACTTGTGGTAAGATCAGGCTATGTCATCAGAAGTTAAAGTTATGTTAAGATAAAGTTATTTACCATAAGCCCACAATTAATCACTAAAATAAAATCAGAATTATAACTAATAAGTATAAATGAACATTTAAATAGCATAACAATTCAAGAAAATCAGGATAACTAGAAAGAAGGTGAAAGTCATCTGAACATACAGATTAAATATCAGATATTGTCAGATACAATCAAGTAAATGTCAACTGTAACAGATCAACTTTAAATACAATGTGACAACTAGGTTAACAGTACAAGTATAGGAAAAGTGTATCAAACCTACCCTAATCAACAACAAATTGAAATGGATTATTAGATTCAGACAAAATTGATTTCACAGCAGAGAATACTTGAAGAAATAAAATTTTGTAATACCATAAAGATAAAGGGATCTATTCAATAGGAGAACATCAAAATATTAAATGTGTGCATGCCTAATAATAGTTTTAATATGTAAGGAGCAGCAATGGACAGAACTGCCAAAGAAATAGACAAATCTACAATTAGAATCAGAGATTTCATTACCCTTCTCTCAATAATTGATAGAACAAGTGCCCCAGAAGTCAAAGACGGACAAGATGTGAACAAGATAATCAATACAACTTGACCCAATTGGCATAGAGCATTTCAACCAAAGACAGCAGCAGAGACATTCTTCTCAAGGGTACATAAAATATTTACAAAGATAATGGCTATTTTGAGCCAAAAAAAAGTCTCAATAAACTTCAAATGACTATTCATTAAAAATGTGTTCTTTAAATAGAACAGAATAAACTAGTAAGATATCTAGAATATTTTGAAATAAATAAAGTATTTCTAAGTAACACATGGTCAATAGAGAAATTAAAATGTAAATGAAACATATCATCAACTCTGAGATATTACTAAAATATTATTTAGAAGACAATGTGAGCCCTGCATGAAGAAATTAGAATAAAAAGAAATGCCTTAAATCAATGGTCCAAATTCCACCTTAAGAAACTGGAAAAAATCATGCTGGACTCAGTGGTGCATAGTTGTAATCCTAGGGACTCTGGAGGCTGAGGCAGGAGGATCACAAGTCAAAGATCAGCATCAGCAACATAGTGAGAACTTGTCTCAAAATAACATAAAATAAAATAAAATGGCTGGGGATATGGATCAGTGATAGAGCATCCCTGGGAAGAGTCAGTGAAAAGAAAACTAAGCAAAAGAAAAATAAAAGAAAAACAGATAATAATGGAGATTAATAATCCAGAAAACATTTAAAAATAAAGAAGAGATGGTGTTTTCAGTAAATAGCACTAGAGCAAATGAATAGCTATATGCTAAAAATAGACAAGAACTTCTATTCACTCTAGAACCACACATGAGGACCAAATTCACATGTATCCTAAACCTAGATGTTAAACCTATAGTTATAAATCTTCTAGAGGAAAAATGAGAAGAAAAATTTTGTGACTTTAATTTTTGCAAAGTTTTGATTAACCGTAATATGCAAAGCACAGTCTGTTAAAACATGTTAAATTTGACTTTATCAAGATAGACATGATGGTATATGCCCATAATCCCAGTGGCTCGGGTGGCTGAGGCAGTAGGATCTTGAGTTCAAAGCCAGCTTCAGCAATTTAGCAAGATAAGGAGCAACTTGGGGAGAACACCTCTCAGAAGAAAATATAAAATGGCCTGGGGACATGGCTCAGTGGTTGAGTGCCCCTGGGTTCAATCCCTAGTACCCTCCCCCGCAAAAAAAAAAGCAAGATTGTCTGCCCTTTTAAAGACATAGGAGATTAGGAGTGCTAAATTAAAGCTAAAGACAGTGCTAGATTAGGAGAAAATATGACTTTTGTTCATAAAATATAAAGAAATTGGATTCATCATATATATAAATTTTATAATATGTACAGTTTTATTTAAATATAAAAAGAAAATAATTCAAGGAAGAAATATAAAAATACTAAAAAAAAATGCAAAACACTTGAGCCCACATTTCACATAAAGTTCTGATGGCAAATTAGTACATGAAAATATGTTAAATGTTATAAATTATGAGAGAAAGACAATTTAAATTCAACATCTATAAGAATGAATAAAATTTAAAAGACTGAACACACCTAGTGCTAGGGTGTAAGTGAAAAAAACCATAACTCTTAGACACAGCTCATGAGAAGTTAAAATGGCACAATGACTTTGGAAAATATTTTTGAAGGTTCATAAATGGCTAATCACATGACTACCATAAGACGCAATAATTCTTTTTCTATATATTCTACCAGAAATTAAAATATGTTAACACAAATACTTCAACATGAATATTCACAATAGCTAAATTTGCAAGAGCTCAAAACTAAAAACAACCTACCTCTCCATACACTTTGAATGTATAACAATTCTACCTCAATGAGACATTTTTACTTGAAGATTGGAAGTAGAATTAATTGGGTGGGTATATTAGCTTTCCAAGACCACCACAACAAAGAACCCCAGACAGGGTGTCTTAATGAAAGAAATTTATTTCCTAATAGATCTGAAGACTAGAAATCCAAAACCAAAGTGTCAGTAGGTTATATTCCTACAAAAGAATCTCCTTTGCTTGCAAATGGCTGACTTCTCATTGCGTTCTCACATGGCCTTTCCTTTGTGGGTACACATCCCATGTCTCTATGTGTGCCCAAGGTAACTCTCCTCCTAAGAACACTATTTAGATTGGATTTGCACCCACACCAATAGCCTTGTTTTAACTTGATCACACATGTAGAACCTTATCTCTAAATTTAGTCAAATTCTAGGATACTGGAGTTATGGCTTCAACAGGAATTTTGGAGAGACCCAATTAACACCATATCCCAGGAGGAGTATTGGAATTAGTTACAATTTGAAGGTGACTTTTAGTATCTGACTTAGGGCATCAAGTTATGTTTACCAGTGAGGAACTGCTGGTGTAATTAAAGGGTTTTTCTCTTAAAGTTTTTATAACTCTTTGGCCTTCACATCACTGCAAGAATCAATCCCAATCATGATCATGTTGTCTTACGGTGTAATAGGTTTTCTACTTCTCCATAAAGGGCAAAACTCAAAAGTTTTTTTTTTTTATTTTTTATATTTTTTTATTTTTAGGTTCAACGATCATTTGAAATACCAGGTGTTAAAGCTCAGATGCCCACAATTGAAAGACAAACCTTGACTAAACTTTTTTACCTCTTCCCAGGCAATTAAAATCCATAAGTATCTTTATTTTTTAATTGATTTTATTATTTTCTTAAATACACGACAACAGTGGAATGCATTATAATCCTTATTACACATATAGAACACAATTTTTCATATCTCTGTATATAAAGTATGTTCATGTCAATTTATGCCATTATACGTGTACATTTTTTTTGCATTACAATTCCTTTTTTTAAAATGTTTATTTTTTAGCTTTAGGTGGACACAATATCTTTATTTTATTTTTATGTGGTGTTGAGGATCGAACCCAGTGCCTCACACATGCCAGGCAAGCGTGCTACCACTTGATCCATATCCCCAGCCCCAGCATTGCAATTCTTAATACACATATATACCACAATTTTTCATATCTCTGTTTGTATATAAGGTGTGTTGATACTCAATTCAAGTCTTCATACATATACTTTGTGTAAGTATCTTTAAATGATGTTAATAAATTCTGATGTGCTTAGAGTTAAGAGACAGAATGGTGACAGGTTGTGTCCAAATGGGCTATATTTGTATTTTTGTATTTCGTTTAATTCTTTTATTCTTACATTCTTCTAAAATCTATATAAAAAAATAGATAATGTTTTTTCTTTGGCCATGGACAAGCAGGTGATACTGATCCTGTCTTGCAGTGGCAAATAATTAAAAAACTAGGGAAAAAATTGAAACAACTATTTTCAAATACTGAACAATGAGCAGTAGGATTGATTTCATTGAGAGTAGAAAATCACAGAAGATGTAATTACACCTATACCATACATAGTTTTATGTCATGATAAAATTTTAGCATACAATTCAGGGCAAGGTAATTTAAGGAAAATAATGAGAGTTTCACTGAATTGAGAAGACAGAACAGAACTCAGGTATGCTGAGGCAGATATTAATTTCTAAGAGAAATTCATTCTCTTAGAATATCCAGAAATAGAGATATGCAAAGAACTCCAGAGAGCTAAAGAGTGTGCCAACAAGTCTTTGAATATCATTCTGCACACTCATGGGATGACCAAGAACCAAAGAAAAAGAAAAACACTGCTCTGCTAAGATCATCGACTGAATGTTCACACAGCAAGGGAAAATGGTTTATTTCTAATGAGGCCATTAAGAATCAGAATAATCAGCAGAGATCTCACAGAGGTCATGGCTTCACAGAGCAGAAAAAATAGTCCTGGAACAAAAGCTACTCTAAACCTTATCAACACTTAAAAGCAGGACTCTGTAAGAAAAAGCAGAACAGTTGAGCTCTATAAAAACTTTTTCACAAGATGCTGTTCAGGAAATTAAAAGACAAGCCATAGTCTGGAAGAAAATATTCATAATGCTTTCTTTTTGACAAAGATCTTTCATCAATCATCTTTAAGGAACACTTTATAACTCAATAATAACAAAACAAACTATTTAGTAAAACTGGGCAAATAATTTGGACATTTTAACAAAGAAAATACATAAATTGCATGAAGTGATGTTTAGCATCTTTAATGATCAGGAAAATGCGAATTGAAATGACAATAAAATATTAATAAGGTGGTCAAAATCTACATGTAACTCAAATATCTGTCACCATGCTACTGGGTAAGCTAATTATTATGTATCCATAGAGGGCAATGCTTCTCACTAATGAAGGGCATGAACTTTCCCTATACACATCAAAGTAGAAAATCCTCCAAAGTATTTTATTGATCCAAAGAATTCTTATACAAACAGTACATAATACTGTATAACTCCATTAATATTAGTACTAGCAAAACTAACATGGTGACAGTAATCAGATCTGTGGTTTCCTTGAGCGAGTGGCTGGTATAATTGTTCACAATTATGCTTCTTAAGATAATGTAAGTATTCTATGAGCAGACTTCAGTAGTGTGTACATTTAGCAAAACACACTGAACTTTACACCTAAAATAGGTATATATTATTATGTGCCAATTATTCCACAATAAAGTGAATTAAAGATGACAAAGATGAGCAAATTAAAGAGTTTAAATATTGATGGTACACATAAGTTTGAATAGAGATTATTGGGGATGTACCTCAGTGGGTAGAGTGCTTGCCTTGCATGCACAAGGCCCTGGGTTCAATCCCCAGCACCAAAAAAAAAAAAAAAAAAAAAAAGTTTTGAATAGGGATTTAATCAGATGGACTAACCCAACTAAAGTTGTGTTCATGTGTTACTGAAAGGAAAGTGAGGAACCAGGAGACAGGAGAGTGAGAAAGGTGAGACTAGGCAGAGATAAGCACAGGAATTTACTTGTCAGAACTGACAAATAAAGGCCATCTCTCCATAGACAATAGAACCAATATAGGCTTGAGGTTCAAGACTTTTATGGGGGAGGCTCGGAGATTACAGCCAGGTGGGTCCTAATGTGGGCAGTTTGGGGTGGAGTTGGTATGAGGGAGTGGTAAGCCTTTTTCAGAAAGGCCCTTGGGTGGGAAAGTGAAATTTTTCTTAAATTTTTCTTAAGATGGCCATCCAGATGCTAAGCAAGGACCTTACAGTTATCAGTATGAATGACCTTAACTCAAGTGGTAGCTTGCTCACCTAGCATTCACGAGGCACTGGGGGCGCTGGGTTCCATCCTCAATACCACATAAAAATGAAATAATAATAATAATAATAATAATAATAATAATACACCTTAGTATCAACTCTGGTGAAAGCAGTTGTTCAGTGGACTAATGCTCAGGTACTAATAGGTAGCATAAGGTATTTTTAGTCCTTGCTTATGTTGATAGTGCTCTCATGC
This sequence comes from Marmota monax, assembly GCF_021218885.2. NCBI lineage: Eukaryota > Metazoa > Chordata > Mammalia > Rodentia > Sciuridae > Marmota > Marmota monax. The sequence continues at coordinate 8,575,154 of NW_026692132.1, forward strand.
CATAAGCAATCTCGTGATGCAACTCAGAGGTTATTAAGTTAAACTCTATGCAGAGAATTTTGTATGAGTCATTTTTTCAATTACTTATGGTAGTACATTGAATTTTCTCAAATCAAAACACTTCTAAATATGTATGAGTCAGAAATTTACTTATTTAGGCAAATAGCGCTTATTATATTGAGAAACAGAGATATTTCATTGTACTTAAATGTAAGAACATACTTCAAAGTTTTATTCTGAAATAAACTTCATTTATTACTTCCATTATCACCAAAATTCTTCCTCATCATATGTAGTATACCTGTAACCTTTCTGGACTCATAGAGATATAGTTTGGAATGATGGATTTACCATGATTGTGTTGAAGCTGTTCATTATTTCAGGTATTATTCCTGAGAGATTACTATCATACATTATGTCCTCTTGTTTCTCTTTTTTCTGAAGAAAGTCACAGGAACCACTCCCTACCAATCTAGTAGGATATTTACAATTTTTTTTTTCCCAATAAGATGAAAAACAAATGAACTGGTATGTATTCACATTACCTTTTGTGGCAGTTGTCCATGAAGAAGAGGGTTGGGGTAGCCTGGAGAATAATAGTAAGGAGTAGAAGCTAAATTAATGTAACTGAACAAGCTTCATTTCTGATAATTTCACTGTAGTAACACCCGCTCCTACACACACACACACACACAAAAAAAAAAAATCTTAATTGAACTTCTCCAGGGACCCTCACCATAATTGTTCTTAGACTCTCAACAAGAATTTCTGCAAAAGAATTTTCAGGCGGGGAGTGTTTGCAGAAGGTGAGAAAGATAAGAGAAGCTAACTCAAGGCCTCCCAACCTGGGTCCAGAGTCCTCACAGAGGCTTTTGCATTACAAAGTTCAGTAGTTTGATCCTGGGGAAGGGGGGATGGGGGAAGAACTCTCCCTTTCCCAGGCACTGATTTTCACAGAGAGTGTCCTTGGCCTGAATTAGTTGCCCAGAAGTATAGGAAAAAACCCTACTCTTATGTAGACTTCTACATATTGTGAGCCTTTGGGTATAGAGTTCTAAAACACTGGGTATAGAGTTCTAAAACTTTCTGAACTTGGGGTTCAGAAGGATTAAGTGATTGTAGCAAAAGTATTTCTCCCTCTGGACCTGGCTGTAGCCAATAAACCTGCTTCCTGCTAATTCCTCCATGTCCAGCCTTGTCTGTCCTACTTCACACCATGATTCCTGTGGTCCACAGTTCCTGACTCTGGATTTCCTTTAAGAAGCGATGTCAACATAGAAGTCTCTGCTTTCATTCTTAAAAGTCTGAGGTTCTGTCAATTACTTTCTAGTTTTGGAATTTTGTAGTATCCAAGAGAGAAGTTGCATCATACTCATCTACTGGGTATTTCCAATTGTATCATATTAACAATATTAAATACCTAGAATAGTTCCAGGTGTTAAGGATAAACTCAAGATTATCATTATCCAGGACAGCTTGTGGAATGAAAAGTTGTATGGCATCTTCATGTAGGAAGAAAATAAAAATTATTGGCAAGTTCATCTTTATAGAATATTTTCTAATTACCTGATCTGTGCACCTTGAGTGTATATCACTTGGGACCTGCCCTTTTGTGTTTTATAACCTTTTCTTCCAGTAAATTTTCATGTAGAGAGTGTATTTATTCCTCTTTTTACTGCTATGAAAGTACATATTTCTGAGAGTAGAAACTCTCTGTGGACAGTTAGTCTAAATTCTGCTCCTTATTCCAAAATTTTTTGTGTCTGTAACCCACTGTGATATTTATGAATTATTTATTGCCATGTAATACGTTGTCCCAAATTTTAGTGGCTTCAACACAACAATGAATTGATATCTCACCCTTTCTGTGACAGAAATCTAGGCAATAGGAAATCAATTTGATGATGGTCATGATCTTTTAAATGTGTTGTTTAAGTAAATTTGCAAGTATTATATTAAGGAGATTTTCATCAACATTAATGACAATACCAGCCTAGGCTTTTCTCTTGTGTGCTTTTGTCTTTATCAGATTTTGGTATCAAGGAAATACTGGTTTCACAGAATGAGTTTGATGAGTTCCTTCCCTTTCTAACTTATGTAATGGTTCAAGGAACATTAGTGATAATTCTTTTAAAGTATGGTAAAATTCAGTTGTGACTCCATCCAGTCCTAGGCTTTTCTTTGTGGAAGACTTTTTATTACTGTTTCAATCTCATTTCTTATAATTGATCTGTTTTGACTTTTTTTTTTAATTTTTTATTGTGGGTTGTTCGAAACATTACAAATTTCTTGACATATCATATTCCACACTTTGATTCAAGTGGGTTATGAACTCCCACCTTCACCCCATACACAGATTGCAGATTCACATCAGTTACACATCCATTGATTTACAAATTGCCATACTAGTGTCTGTTGTGCTCCCCTGCCTTTCCCATCATCCACCCTCCCCCCTCCCCACCTCTCCCCTCCCCTCCCCTCCTCTCTCTCTACCCCCTCCACTGTATAACCCTGAGGGTCTCCTTCCATTACCGTGCAATTTCCCTTCTCTCTCCCTTTCCCTCCCACCTCTCATCCCTGTTAAATGTTAATCTTCTTCTCCTGTTCTTCCTCCCTACTCTGTTCTTAGTTACTCTCCTTATATCAAAGAAGACATTTGGCATTTGTTTTTTAGGGATTGGCTAGCTTCACTTAGCATAATCTGCTCTAATGCCATCCATTTCCCTGCAAATTCTATGATTTTGTCATTTTTTAATGCAGAGTAATACTCCATTGTGTATAAATGCCACATTTTTTTATCCATTCGTCTATTGAAGGGCATCTAGGTTGGTTCCACAGTCTTGCTATTGTGAACTGTGCTGCTATGAACATCGATGTAGCAGTGTCCCTGTAGCATGCTCTTTTTAGGTCTTTAGGGAATAGACCAAGAAAGGGAATAGCTGGGTCAAATGGTGGTTCCATTCCCAGGTTTCCAAGAAATCTCCATACTGCTTTCCAAATTGGCTGCACCAATTTGCAGTCCCACCAGCAATGTACAAGTGTACCCTTTTCCCCACATCCTCCCCAGCACTTGTTGTTTGACTTCATAATGGCTGCCAATCTTACTGGAGTGAGATGGTATCTTAGGGTGGTTTTGATTTGCATTTCTCTGACTGCTAGAGATGGTGAGCATTTTTTCATGTACTTGTTAATTGATTGTATGTCCTCCTCTGAGAAGTGTCTGTTCAGGTCCTTGGCCCATTTGTTGATTGGGTTATTTGTTATCTTATTGTCTAATTTTTTGAGTTCTTTGTATACTCTAGATATTAGGGCTCTATCTGAAGTGTGAGGAGTAAATATTTGTTCCCAGGATGTAGGCTCCCTATTTACCTCTCTTATTGTTTCTTTTGCTGAGAAAAAACCTTTTAGTTTGAGTAAGTCCCATTTGTTGATTCTAGTTATTAACTTTTGTGCTATGGGTGTCCTATTGAGGAATTTGGAGCCCGACCCCACAGTATGTAGATCATAGCCAACTTTTTCTTCTATCAGACGGCGTGTCTCTGATTTGATATCAAGCTCCTTGATCCATTTTGAATTAACTTTTGTGCATGGCGAGAGAAAGGGATTCAGTTTCATTTTGTTGCATATGGATTTCCAGTTTTCCCAGCACCATTTGTTGAAGATGCTATCCTTCCTCCATTGCATGCTTTTAGCCCCTTTATCAAATATAAGATAGTTGTAGTTTTGTGGATTGGTTTCTGTGTCCTCTATTCTGTACCATTGGTCCACCCGCCTGTTTTGGTACCAGTACCATGCTGTTTTGGTTACTATTGCTCTGTAGTATAGTTTGAAGTCTGGTATCGCTATACCGCCTGATTCACACTTCCTGCTTAGCATTGTTTTTGCTATTCTGGGTCTTTTATTTTTCCATATGAATTTCATGATTGCTTTCTCTATTTCTACAAGAAATGCCGTTTGGATTTTGATTGGCATTGCATTAAACCTATAGAGAACTTTTGGTAATATCGCCATTTTGATGATGTTAGTTCTGCCTATCCATGAACAGGGTATATTTTTCCATCTTCTAAGATCTTCTTCTATTTCTCTCTTTAGGGTTCTGTAGTTTTCATTGGATAAGTCTTTCACCTCTTTTGTTAGGTTGATTCCCAAGTATTTTATTTTTTTGAGGATATTGTGAATGGAGTGGTTGTCCTCATTTCCATTTCAGAGGATTTGTCGCTGATATACAGGAATGCCTTTGATTTATGCGTGTTGATTTTAAATCCTGCCACTTTGCTGAATTCATTTATTAGCTCTAATAGTTTCTTTGTAGAGCCTTTTGGGTCTGCTAGATATAGAATCATATCATCTGCAAATAGTGATAATTTAATTTCTTCTTTTCCTATTTTTATGCCTTTAATTTCTTTCGTCTGTCTAATTGCTCTGGCCAGTGTTTCGAGAAGTATGTTGAAGAGAAGTGGAGAGAGAGGGCATGTTTTGACTTTTATATACTTTTAGTTCAGTTTTGGTAAGTTATATGTCCACAGAAATTTCTCTAATTTTTCTATATTTTCCAATTCATTGGCATATGATCTTTCATAACATTTTCTAGTGATCCTATGATTTTCAGTGATATCTGTTATAATATCTTTTTAATCTCTTCTTTTTGTTTTGTTTTCATTCCAGGGATGAAAGGATGGTTCAACATACACAAATCAGTGAATGTATTATAGCACGTAAATAGGATCAAGTGTAAAAATCTCATACTCATCTCAATTGAAGTAGAAAAAGCCTTTGATAAGATTCAAAATCATTTCATGATAAACCACTAAATAAGCTAGGCATACGGGGTCATTCATCAATACAATAAAGGCTACATATGACAAACCATAGCCAACAACATACTGAATGGGGAAAAACTTAAAAGCATTTCCTCAAAACTCAGGAATAAGACAGTGGTGTCCACTTCACCATTCTTATTCAACATAATGCTAGAAATTTTAGCCAGAACAATCAATCAGGAGAAAGAAATAAAAGGGGTACAGGTAGAAAAGGAGAAAGTAAAATTACCTTGTTATGCTCGAATTCGGGACCCCCAAAAGACCACCAGAGACCAAGATCGATGTAGCAGCAAAGAGGTGTTTATTGTGAGCTAGCTCGGTCCTCCGTGCACACACACAGCAACTGGTGATGCTGAGAGGCTCCGAGCCCAGGGTTTGCAGCAGTTTTATACACTCTTTGGGGGAGGCGGGGACCTCCACATACATCATAGCATCTCTTAGCAAATCATTACACACCACAGGAAAATCATAAAACAACTCTAAAACATGATTAGCACATTCACTGGTGGGAACAAGTTGAGTAAGGATGATTGGCCAGTACAAGAGGGGGATTCATTTGAACTGATTGGTTTAAGCCATGAGAGGAGTACATGGTTTCCCAACATGTTATCAACCACCATAAACTATTGGGAGGGTCATCTGGCATCCCAGTATTTCCCTGTCTCATGCTGATTGGTGGCTGTTAGGGGGTTGATATGGGTCCCCACCTAGCCTAACTGAGTCAGGGACACCTGGCACAGTGCTCTGTGGGTCTTTCCAAGGACAAGGGTCACGCCCCCTTCCTTGGACAGGCTTTGCTCTGAGGTAGAGGCTGGTTTTTCAACCTATTTGCATATTATCTGATTCTATAATTGGAAACCCTAAAGACTCTACCAAAAGACTATTAGAACCAATAAACATGTTCAACAAAGTAATAGCATACAAAATTAACATACAAAAATCAGAAATATTCCTGTGTACAAATAATAAACTTGCTGAAAAAGAAATCAGGAAATCAATCTCATTCGCAATAACCGCAAAAGAAATAAAATACCTTGGTTAGATTAATAGACCTAAGCAAGGAGGTAAAGTACATGTACAAGGAAAATTACAAATACTGAAGAAATAAATTAAACAAAAATACTAGAACATAGAAAGATTTCTTATGTGCATGATTTGGGAGGATTAATGTTGTTAAAATGGCTATAAAACCCAAAGTGATCTACAGATTCAATGAAATCCCCATCAAAATACCAATGATACTTAACATAACTAGAAAAATAAATCCTAATATTTAAAAGACCCCACAAAAGACCCCAGAAAAACCAAAGCAAACCTAAGCAAAAAGAGCAGTGCTAGAGGCATCACTGTACAACAGGACTATGGTTTAAAAAAAAAAAAAAAACTAGACACAATATTAGCAAAAATATAGACACTTTGAATGATGGTACAGAACAGAAGATCCAGAAATGAATCTACACATCTACAACCATCTGATTCTTGATGAATTTGTCAAAAATCATAAATTGGAGAAAAGGCAGCTTGCTCAAAAAGTGGTATTTGGAAAAAATGAATATCCACATGTAGAAGACTGAAGTAGGTTCCTATCTTCTTACCCTGTGCAAAAGTCAACTCAAAAGGGATCAGACTGAAATATAAGGCCCAAAGCTTCGAACAACCACACACACACACACAAAAAAAAAAAAAAAAATAGGGGAAATATGTTAAATTATTGGCATAAGCAACAATTTCCTGAACAGAACTCAAATAGCTTAAGAAATAAAAATGAAGATTAGAACTGGGTTTACATCAAATTTAAAAAGCTTCTGTGCAGCAAAGAAGCCATCAGCTAAGTGAAGAGCCTTTGCACAGAATGGCAGAAAATCTTTGCCAGAGATTCATCTGACAGAGGACTAATATATGGAATGAAGAAAGAACTAAAAAAATTAACACTACAATAAACAATAAATATATGAAAAAGTGCTCAACATCTTTAGCCATTAGGGAAATGCAAATTAATATTGCATTGAAATTCCATCTCACCCCAGTCAGAATAGATATTACCAAAACAACAACAACAACAACAAAGTAGCAAATATTAGTGAGGATGCAGGAAAATAGAAACCCTATACACTGTTGGTGGAAATATATTTAGTATAGCTGCAATGAAAGACAGAATAGAGGTTCCTCAAAACACTGAACATGAAACTATTTTAGGATCTAGACATACGACTCCTGTGTATATATCCCAAGAAAATGAAGTCAGCATACAAAAGAGAAACCCACTTTATTCCAACACCATTCACAATTTCCAAGTTATAAGTCAGCTTAGATACCCATCAATAGCTACATATGTAGAGAAAATATGGTATTTATACACATTGGAGTATTTTTAAAAAATTTTTTTTAGTTATGCGTGGACACAATGTCTTTATTTTTTAATTTATTTTTATGTGGTGCTAAGGATCAAACCCAGTGCCTCACATATGAAAGGCAAACGCTCTGTCACTGAGCCACATTCCCAGCTCACATTGGAGTTTTTTTTTTTTTTTCTCTATAAAGAAAAATAAATCATGTCTTTTGCAGGGAAATGAATGCGACCGAGGTCATCATGTTTAGTGGGGAAAACACACACACAGACACACACACACAGAAAGACAAGATTGCATGTTTTCTCTCATTTGTGGGGAACTAGAATAAAGCAAAATTTAAAACATCCTGGAAATAATAGAGGGTCTATTAAGGAAGGAGAAGGGGGCTGCAAGAGAGGAAAAGGAGAGGGAAGAGGAGAAGATAAGAGAGCACAGTAGGGAGGGTGTATGTGATCAGAGCCCAACAAGTGCATGTATGGCCATGTAGTTGGGAAACCAATGCATTTTAACAATTCATATGCATTAGTAAATGTAATAAAATGTTTTAATAAAGATCTTAAAACCAAAACAGCAAGTCTCAAATTTTTCTTGAATACAGATCTGCCCTAACAGGGAAATATCCAAATATGGCAGAATCATTAAGTGCAAACATGGAAACAGAGCAGATATACTTTAAAATTTTAAATAATTATAGTACAAAATTCTCTTCTAATGTTGCAAATGCTGCAAATCTTCTCTTTTTTTTTCTTCTTATTTTGTAAACAAATTCTGAAAAGCAAAGAGAGTGAGAGAGAACAAGCAAGCAAGTGCAGGAGCGCATGCAGAAGGAAGCCAGGGCTTAGTCTGGGAATCTTAGTGCCCACCCTTTTTCTTCCTAGAGGTATGTCTTTGCCATCATCTGTAGTCAGACACTACTGCATGGTACAGAAAAAAATGGTTAAATGGTAAATTTTGCATTTTTATATTTTATCACAGTCATTTTAAAAAGCCTTTATATATAACTTAGGTGGCAAAACTATCTTATAATCTGGTTTGACTTTCCATTTAAACCTCAATGAACTGAAGTTTCTATTTGCATGAATTTAACTCTGTATAGGCTTTCTTATTTCTTTTTTATTCTCACTTTGTACCCTCAAGGAATCGCAAAACAAATTTCTTATGGGCAGAGTTCCTGCTATAATCTAAGATTCCGTGACCTGAAAGTGTCTTGGGAACTGAAAATGACTAGAAACTGCTTAGGAAATAATACTAGTAAACACAAATAAGTAGGTGTAATCATTACTTCTAAGCCTGTGCACATGCCCTGCCTATAAAATAGCACCACTGTGCATGTCATTCCAACTGTACGCCCAGAGCTAGTGTGAGATGCCATGGTTGGTGATGCACAGCCTCAGAGGAAAGGTCATGGGGAAGAACTAATCTGAGAAAGTGTATGTGTTCCTAAGTCCCTTCATGGCCGATGGTCACTCGGCTACCTTGTCGCGGGAGGTAGAGACACAGAATCAACATACAGACTCCAGGAGCTGGTGAGAGAACTGGCTGGAGACCCACCTCAGGTCGTCTTCCAGTAGCTCAGTTTATTTTTGGAATGTATACAACTGTTATAGGGTTCGAGTGGGGTGTTCCTGTCAATCATACATAAGCAAGACAATATCCATAAGCCAATCATCTTCTGCCTGATGTAACCACATTGTGAGGAAACTCTAAAATATTGCTGTCATGGCGGAAAGCAATCTGGAAGGGTCTTTGGCCCTTACTGAGTCAGGGTTTCATGCCCTGAAGCCCCTGGCTCTTGGTTTCCTGGCCCAGTAGCTTGGCAATGCTAACCACAAGTGCTGAGGATGTGGTTTCACCCCATCCTGCAGGCCCTCCTGTCAGGCCTGAAGGAAGGTGGATATTTCAAGCACTTTCAAACTTCAGAGATTCTGAAGGAAAAGATATAGCTGAGGAGAGTCTGAGACTCTATTGGTTGTTTTGCTTCTCTTATCTGAATTTGAAGAGTCAAGAGTCAAGAATTAGCTGAGTATAAGAACGGACACAAGATAGGTATCAACAACTACTGTTCCCAAGGAAATTGCTGGTCAACCCACCTAAGAGTTAAAAATATCGAGGAGTATCAGACCGGAATGACTTCTGATATTTAGGAGGTTAACAAACAAAAAACCTGAAGTCAATCTCCTATGTCAATTAGCAAACATACGTAGATAATGTTAGGATCATAAAAAATTTTGTGGAGTAGAAGCCTCAAACTTCAAAGGTATTAGATTATTCCTTGAGATTACTGTTCCCTGTGGAAAGGAAATTTTACTAGGAAAGACAAAAGTAATTGCTTTGCTGTTGGTGAATTGAGAGTGAAATTGTCAAATAAGGATTCTTTTCACACCAGGTAGATAAACCGGCTGTTGACTGGTTTGGTGAGCAAGGTGCAGTCAATGCTGGCTGCATGACCTGTTAGAGCATGAAGTGATTTGCCAGGAGACAGACAAAAGTGAGAAATGATGCTGCCACAGTCACAGAAAAGGCTCCATTCTTTATTGGTCATGAGATTAGAAAAGGAAGTCAGGCTTGCCACATCAAGCACCACTGTGAAGAAGGGCCTGGACTTGCATGGAAGATGGACCTTCCCCCAGGGAAAGTCCAGGGATTCAACCTCACACCTAAGTAGTTCCTGTATCCTGAGCCCAATTACTGTTATCCTCATTAGTCTTGTCAGTGTAGAGGAGGTTTCCTAGATCTCAACCTCATCCCCTATTCCTGCGTGTTCGTGGCCCTAAGGCATTTATTCCTGCCCTTCCTCCTCTGTGGCATTTCTTCTTTATCTCTCTATTTCCTCTGCTTATTACAGTGCATCATCTCTGGTTCTGGGTAGGCAGTTGCTTTTGATAGTGATAGTTCATGCTGAATCAGAATGTCTTCATTGGAGTCCTTTTGATGTCCCTAGGAACTAATGCATAATGTCTTCCTGAGCCTAAGAAGACCATGAATTTATTGGATGAGAAGACACGAGCTCTTTTTCTACCTACCACACTGTTCCTAACCCATAACCCTATCAGGAACTTTTTAAAATATATAGTGATGGTGGGTTTGTCAGAGAATAAAAAAAATATGTGCATAAAATTAACTGTGCATTAAATAATCATACTTGCATTACAAATCACATATGGGTTCTGTTTGATGGTCAACTCTCCCACTTTGTATATGTGTATGTGTGTGGATGATCTCTGGCATGGTGCCACCCTGTGGGCCATTCTCTGAAGCGTGCCCTTTCTGATTATTATCATGGGAGTAGATAACAAGAGTGGAGATAGGAGGCAGAAAAGTCAGCTCAGCTTTTGAGATTATATGGTCAGCAGAGAGAAACTGGAGCCAGACAAAGCAAAATCACCAAGACAAGGCCACTGAGACAGGATAACAGTGTGCCCCACTCTGAAAATAATATCAGAGACTTACCCAGATAATGAAGGGCAAATTCCAGGCAGAGAGGGGCAAACACATACATAGCATTGTCTCTGAAGTAAAGCATAGTTAACCTTTTACATAGTAAAACACACCCCTCTATGTGGAAACTTACAGATAGTAAGACTTGCCATGTGCAATCATGAAGAAGAGAAATTTCACCTCCACATGGGACCACATCAAGAAACCAAGGAACTCCTCCTACCCCAAGGACACCATAAAAGCTGCATACCTTGTCTTTTGTGAGAGCTGGCCTGAAACACTGGGTCCACGCTGTCTCACTTCTGACTTGAACAGAAGTCCCCAGTAAAGCCTTAACTGTATTAAATTCTTTCTGGGTTCAGTTTTCAATTATTAACTCTCAATCCAAGGACCTGAGTTCAGTAACAAGTCCACAGAGTAAAGATGGGATTGCTGGTGGACTTCTGACACTTTCCAAGCTGCTTCAGGAGGACAAATGTTCTTATAAGAGGAAAAATATAATAATAATTTGCATCAGACGAAGCTGATTAGTGTCAACAGTGACCATCTATTTCTAATAAATCTCTTACATTGCTTCTTTAGTGTTTTTCTCCTCCCCATTCCAAACAAGATCAATCCATCTGGGGCAATGAAAGTCATGGATGATTGTAATGTAAGTGAGTCAGTCTCTTCCATTCCCTTTGCTTTTTGCTCATGATCCCCCTACAGTCCAGTAGATACACAAATAGCCCACTTTGATGCTTTTAGCACCAGAGATCTGCTCTGAGGGGAACCAAATGAAGCCTTACTCAAAGTTTTCAATAGCATTGAATCTTTGTAATGCTTTTATCTGTTCTACTGCAATGCTCTCATCTGCTTTTACAGAGCCAGAACTACAATTACTCAGTGTAATAAACAAACCTTTCTTGCTGGGAAAACAATAGAGAAGACCCACGGATAGATATTTCATTGCCAGAAACAAAGCTTCCTCAAATAAATGTTCATGAAAACACTGATAGTAAATGTAGCCTTTCTAGTCCAAATGGGCAGCTTGCAACAAGATGTGGCTTGCTGCCTGAGGAATGGGGATTGGTGGAGTCAGCACAGCATGAGGACACCCTGTGGCTCTGGACACTTCATGGCAGGAAATGGCCATTAATTCTGCTTAGGCTGTCTTTCCCTTGCATATATAGTAATAAATAATGAAGTATTATCTTCCTAAAGGCTCAGGAGGGCTCCTAATTTGTTAGCTCAGGCCAACTCCAAAAATTTCTGGGAAAGACTACAGCAAGGGTTTGAGGGCTCAGAATGAAGAAAAAGTATTGACTGGATTTTTCAGGTTGGTTCACTTTTGATGTGCTTTTTTTAAAGCTAAAATGAAATCTAAGGTGGTTTCTTTATTTCTTTTTATTTGTCAGTCATAAATTGGGGCAAAAATCATTGTGGGTTGACATCAAATTCAGGAAGAGAGGGTCTTCAATATTTTCTTCTGCAGCGACACATATGCCACTGACCAGGAAGTTTCTATGTGCCTGTGAGGTATCAGAGATTGGCTCAGGGCTCTTTGTATAGTAATCAGACGATTTCTTTGGATTGCTTTGAGGAAACACACTTTGAGGATGGTTTGTCAGTATGTTCAGTGATAAGAGCACAGGTTAAGGTCAAGGCAGGTCTATCATAAACTCTATGATCATTTAAAAAGTTTCCTGATCTCTCTCAGGCACAGTGTGTTTATGTGTAAAACTGAATTGACATAATCCACATGGAATCCTTGACAAAACCAAGTGAGCTTGCAAAGGCTAAGCCTAGAGCTTGCCAACAAGTGAAGAAGCAACGCATTTTGCTTTAAGTAGAATTACTTTATTGAAACTTTTATTCGTAGAGATACAAAATCATAACCAAGTAAAATAGAGAAATTCCAAATTGTAACCCAAATTGTAGAGTTCACAGTTTTTCTTTAACTTTATTAAGAGTATGAAACTTACAAATGATCAAGTCAAGATGATGAAAACTTATTCAGTCCATTTGATTTATGTGAGGATTAAAGGTAGAGTTAAAGCAAATTAAAGGCTCCAGGAACAGCAGCTCTGAAGTCTGAGATGGTCCCTGAAATGACTAATTTAAAGGAGTAGCACACTCCAAGTTGCCCCTTTCGTATCTACTGACTTGATCCCTGCAGCTCAGAAACCCTCAATCACCCTAGTTAACATATATCTTAATCAAATAGTATAAGCTAAAAACACACACACACTTTTTTTTTTTTTCTATTTCCCTGTATCCTGGTCAGCTCTGAGCTGGAGAGTTTCATGCTGGAAATACTTATCATGCAATGCTGGCCAGTCTGGGATCCCTAAGCGCATGCCCATTTCGAGAGATGAGTTTCACTTTAAGACATCAATCAGCAAGTGTCTTTGTTTCCAGGTAATCACATCTCAAAGTGGATCAACAGCCAGCCTATGAAAGGAATTGTTACTGACAAATACCCAGAGTATTTGTGAAAATAATCCTTAGGACTGATAAGTGACTGTTTTAATAACTTTAATCCTCTTAATCTAGAAATGATCCTCCTTTGTCAGTAATAAATGTTGTTTCCAAAGCAAGCACATCCTTTGGAGTCTATGTCCTTAAGTATTAAACACTCATCCATGAAGTTGATCCACAGTGAGAGAATAATGGAGATTTTTCAGAAATTGATTCTTAGACACACTCAGATGCTCTTTGGGCTGTCTTTTCCACTTCCACGGCTTAGGTTTTATCTACAGCATGATTTTTCTTGCATCAAATTCTCAAATCTAGATAACTCTCCCGAGTTCCCATCTTCTCCCCTAACTGCCTACTGAAATCTTCAGTCACTTTAAACTCAACGTCCAAAGCTAAAATCATCTTTCCACAAGATTCCTATTCTACTTTGTCCCATTTGCAAATGGCAACAAAGCCACTCAGCCTTTTATATGAGTGATTTCAGTTAACCCCCCACTCCTCTTTTCCTGGCACTGGACCCCAGCATTCAAACAATGGCAAAATTTTCGGTTCTTTCATCAAGTGAACATTTTCTATCCCTCGTGCCACCATCCTATTTTACACCACTGATCCTCCAGTATCGTGCATTGTCTCCGCAACTGTAATTTCCATTGTATCATTTCACTGTATTTTTATTTTCTAAGTGCATTGCTCTTTCTCTCCAATGAGAACAGTGAACATGTGAACATGCATGCCTTATTTGCAATGATACCTAATGTAGCAAATCTGGTTCATCGTAGATATACATAATAGTTGCTGAATGAAATGATTAATACTATAAAATGTAGTTTTCCAATACACACACACACACACACACACATATTGCACATCTGCTGTATCAAAAGCACTGTTCTCTTGGCTAAAAATACAGGGATGATCAAGACAAATTAAGGTCCTGCTCACATACGTATATTATCCATAAACAAATTAATAAATTATGCACTGAAGATGGGAGGATCTTTAAAAGTCCCTCTGTATGATATAATTAATAAAATAAAAATGTATGTGCTCGCTTCGGCAGCACATATACTAAAATTGGAACGATACAGAGAAGATTAGCATGGCCCCTGCACAAGGATGACACGCAAATTCGTGAAGCGTTCCATATTTTTAATTGTGTATCCAGCGAAATTAAGCTTCAGGATGGAAGATGAAATTAAAACCTTCCACGATAAACAAAAGTTAAAAGAATTTGCAGCTAGAAAACCATCTCTTCAAAACATCCTCGGCAAAACATTACAGGAAGAGGAAATGGAAAATAACAATGAAAACCAACAATGGGAGGTAGGACACTAAAGGGGGGAAAAATGATCAAAGAGGAAAACAAACCATGTTTAGTAACATAAATAAACGAATATGGCTGGAAGAACAACCCATATCTCAATAATAACCCTAAATGTTAATGGCTTAAACTCACCAATTAAGAGACACAGGCTAGTAGAATGGATCACAAAACAAGACCCAACAATATGCTGCCTACAGGAGACGCATTTGATAGGAAAAGACATACATAGGCTGAAGGTGAAAGGTTGGGAAAAATCATATCACTCATATGGACTTCGGAAACAAGCAGGAGTGTCCATACTCATATCAAATAAAATAGATTTCAAGCCCAAGTTAATCAAAAGGGATAAAGAGGGACACTACATACTGCTCAAGGGAACCATACACCAACAAGACATAACAATCATAAATATATATGCCCCAAACAATGGTGCAGCTATGTTCATCAAACAAACTCTTCTCAAGTTCAAGAGTCTAATAGACCACCATACAATAATCATGGGAGACTTCAACACACCTCTCTCACCAATGGACAGATCTTCCAAACAAAAGTTGAATAAGGAAACTATAGAACTCAATAACACAATTAATAACCTAGACTTAATTGACATATATAGAATATACTACCCAACACCAAGCAGTTACACTTTTTTCTCAGCAGCACATGGATCCTTCTCAAAAATAGATCATATATTATGTCACAGGGCAACTCTTAGACAATATAAAGGAGTAGAGATAATACCATGCATCTTATCTGATCATAATGGAATGAAACTGAAAATCAACGATAAAAGAAGGAAGGAAAAATCATGCATCACTTGGAGAATGAACAATAGGTTACTGAATGATCAATGGGTTATAGAAGACATCAAGGAGGAAATTAAAAAATTCTTAGAGATAAATGAAAACACAGACACAACATATTGGAATCTATGGGACACATTGAAAGCAGTTCTAAGAGGAAAATTCATTGCTTGGAGTTCATTCCTTAAAAAAAGGAAAAACCAACAAATAAATGATCTCATACTTCATCTCAAAATCCTAGAAAAAGAAGAGCAAAACAACAGCAAAAGAAGTAGAAGGCAAGAAATAATTAAAATCAGAGCTGAAATTAATGAAATCGAAACAAAAGAAACAATTGAAAAATTTGACAAAACTAAAAGTTGGTTCTTTGAAAAAATAAATAAAATCGACAGACCCTTAGCCATGCTAATGAAGAGAAGAAGAGAGAGAACTCAAATGACTAGCATACGGGATGAAAAAGGCAATATCACAACAGACACTTCAGAAATACAGAAGATAATTAGAAATTATTTTGAATCCTTGTACTCCAATAAATTAGAAGATAGTGAAGGCATAGATAAATTTCTTAAGTCATATGATCTGCCCAGATTGAGTCAGGAGGATATAGACAACCTAAACAGACCAATATCAATTGAGGAAATAGAAGAAACCATCAAAAGACTACCAACTAAGAAAAGCCCAGGACCAGATGGGTATACAGCAGAGTTTTACAAAACCTTTAAAGAGGAACTAATACCAATACTTTTCAAGCTACTTCAGGAAATAGAAAAAGAGGGAGAACTTCCAAATTCATTCTACGAGGCCAACATCACCCTGATACCTAAACCAGACAAAGACACTTCAAAGAAAGAAATCTACAGACCAATATCTCTAATGAACCCAGATGCAAAAATCCTCAATAAAATTCTGGCGAATCGGATACAAAAACATACCAAAAAAATTGTGCACCATGATCAAGTAGGATTCATCCCTAGGATGCAAGGCTGGTTCAATATACGGAAATCAATAAATGTTATTCACCACATCAATAGACTTAAAAAATAGAACCATATGATCATCTCGATAGATGCGGAAAAAGCATTCGACAAAGTACAGCATCCCTTTATGTTCAAAACTCTAGAAAAACTAGGGATAACAGGAACATACCTCAATATTGTAAAAGCAATCTATGCTAAGCCTCAGGCTAGCATCATTCTGAATGGAGAAAAACTGAAGGCATTCCCTCTAAAATCTGGAACAAGACAGGGATGCCCTCTCTCACCACTTCTGTTCAACAAAGTTCTCGAAACAGTGGCCAGAGCAATTAGACAGACGAAAGAAATTAAAGGCATTAAAATAGGAAAAGAAGAACTTAAATTATTACTATTTGCAGATGACATGATTCTATATCTAGCAGACCCAAAAGGCTCTACAAAGAAACTATTAGAGCTAATAAATGAATTCAGCAAAGTGGCAGGCTATAAAATCAACACGCATAAATCAAAGGCATTCCTGTATATCAGCGACAAATCCTCTGAAATGGAAATGAGGACAACCACTCCATTCACAATATCCTCAAAAAAATAAAATACTTGGGAATCAACCTAACAAAAGAGGTGAAAGACTTATCCAATGAAAACTACAGAACCCTAAAGAGAGAAATAGAAGAAGATCTTAGAAGATGGAAAAATATACCCTGTTCATGGATAGGCAGAACTAACATCATCAAAATGGCGATATTACCAAAAGTTCTCTATAGGTTTAATGCAATGCCAATCAAAATCCCAACGGCATTTCTTGTAGAAATAGAGAAAGCAATCATGAAATTCATATGGAAAAATAAAAGACCCAGAATAGCAAAAACAATGCTAAGCAGGAAGTGTGAATCAGGCGGTATAGCGATACCAGACTTCAAACTATACTACAGAGCAATAGTAACCAAAACAGCATGGTACTGGTACCAAAACAGGCGGGTGGACCAATGGTACAGAATAGAGGACACAGAAACCAATCCACAAAACTACAACTATCGTATATTTGATAAAGGGGCTAAAAGCATGCAATGGAGGAAGGATAGCATCTTCAACAAATGGTGCTGGGAAAACTGGAAATCCATATGCAACAAAATGAAACTGAATCCCTTTCTCTCGCCATGCACAAAAGTTAATTCAAAATGGATCAAGGAGCTTGATATCAAATCAGAGACACGCCGTCTGATAGAAGAAAAAGTTGGCTATGATCTACATACGGTGGGGTCGGGCTCCAAATTCCTCAATAGGACACCCATAGCACAAAAGTTAATAACTAGAATCAACAAATGGGACTTACTCAAACTAAAAGTTTTTTTCTCAGCAAAAGAAACAATAAGAGAGGTAAATAGGGAGCCTACATCCTGGGAACAAATATTTACTACTCACACTTCAGATAGAGCCCTAATATCTAGAGTATACAAAGAACTCAAAAAATTAGACAATAAGATAACAAATAACCCAATCAACAAATGGGCCAAGGACCTGAACAGACACTTCTCAGAGGAGGACATACAATCAATTAACAAGTACATGAAAAAATGCTCACCATCTCTAGCAGTCAGAGAAATGCAAATCAAAACCACCCTAAGATACCATCTCACTCCAGTAAGATTGGCAGCCATTATGAAGTCAAACAACAAGTGCTGGGGAGGATGTGGGGAAAAGGGTACACTTGTACATTGCTGGTGGGACTGCAAATTGGTGCAGCCAATTTGTAAAGCAGTATGGAGATTTCTTGGAAACCTGGGAATGGAACCACCATTTGACCCAGCTATTCCCTTTCTCGGTCTATTCCCTAAAGACCTAAAAAGAGCATGCTACAGGGACACTGCTACATCGATATTCATAGCAGCACAATTCACAATAGCAAGACTGTGGAACCAACCTAGATGCCCTTCAATAGATGAATGGATAAAAAAAAATGTGGCATTTATACACAATGGAGTATTACTCTGCATTAAAAAATGACAAAATCATAGAATTTGCAGGGAAATGGATGGCATTAGAGCAGATTATGCTAAGTGAAGCTAGCCAATCCCTAAAAAACAAATGCCAAATGTCTTCTTTGATATAAGGAGAGTAACTAACAACAGAGTAGGGACGAAGAGCATGAGAAGAAGATTAACATTAAACAGGGATGAGAGGTGGGAGGGAAAGGGAGAGAGAAGGGAAATTGCATGGAAATGGAAGGAGACCCTCAGGGTTATACAAAATTTCATACAAGAGGAAGTGAGGGGAAGGGGAAAATAATACAAGGGGGAGAAATGAATGACAGTAGAGGGGGTAGAGAGAGAAGAGGGGAGGGGAAGGGAGGGGTGGGGGGATAGTAGAGGATAGGAAAGGCAGCAGAATACAACAGACACTAGTATGGCAATATGTAAATCAATGGATGTGTAACTGATGTGATTCTGCAATTTGTATACGGGGTAGAAATGGGAGTTCATAACCCACTTGAATCAAAGTGTGAAATATGATATATCAAGAACTATGTAATGTTTTGAACAACCAACAATAAAAAATTAAAAAAAAAAAAGTATGATGGCTTAAATGTGACAAACATGTATTTTTTTATACATGGCAATTCCAAAGAGAATATTTCCATTCAGTGTCTGGCTGTCCTCCAAGAGGTGATTCAAGAATCAAAGCTCTATTTATTTTGGGCTTGAACATTTTCAGCATCTAGTTGCCAAGATCAAAGTTCTCTCTCATCTAGGTGACAGAAAGTGATATGGTATGGAGTATGTGTGTGAATTTAGGTACAAAGTCTGATTCTTCAAAATTCCTATTTGCTTAAATTCAGGATTTTGTAAACTTCCTTTCTGAAAGGCAAAATTTATCACTCAAAATTTTCATTATTTTTGTCTACAAATGACTTATCTTAGACAAACAAAAAAGATTCTATCTTTGTAATTTGATCTCTTTATCAAGTATTTCTTTTCTGAAAATATTTCCAGGGCTATTGCATTCAGGAAACATTTAAAGAGACAGACTTCCTTTTCTTTGTTTCTGTCATATATATATATATATATATATATATATATATATATATATATATATATATATATATATATGTATATATATGATCAGTTGTATTAGAAGTGAAAATACTACACATTCTGGAAATCAAATAAATATAGTACAGATTTTTATTACAGATATAAATTTTTAATATTAGAGAATGTGATAGAAAAGACAGAAAAAAATCAAGAGAAAAATTTAGGACAAATATATGGTAATAGTATATGTTCCTGAGTATAACTACCCCCAAATTAAGGCAATAGAATAATTTTGTAGAATAAAAAAATATTCATTAAATAACATTATTGTCTTAAGTTGAAGAGGTGGCAGTTTTTCATAGGGGTCCAGAGATCAGGATTGTGGAGGAAAATATGTCAAAAATTGATACTGGCAAAACTGGATTTTCATATTGACAAGAAGGCAGGTGGAAACACTACCTCATACCACATACCAAAAAAAAAAAAAATAAAACAAATCCACTACTGAAACTATTAAAATCTTAAAGAAAACGTGGGTAAATTTTCATGACTTTGGATTTGGAACAGATTCTTAGATATGACACTAAAATTTAAGTATATTTAGATATGTACTTTGTATATTAACTTCTATTATTGATAAGGGTTTAATATCCAGACAATAAAAATAACTCCTAGAGCATAACAATAAATTTCTAAGCAACCAATTTAAAAATGAACAATGATCTTAAACATTTCTCCAAAGAAGGCATACTACTAGATAATAAATACATGAAAACATGCTCAATTACTCACAAGGTAAATGCAAATCAATCCACAACAAGCTACTACTTCAAACCTACTTGGATGACAATAATAAACACAAACAAACAAATAAACATAGAATAAAAAATTTGGCAAGGATGTTGGTAAATTGGAACTCTTGTATATTTCTGATGGGATCATAACATTATTCAGCTACTATAGAAGGAAGAATAATAGAATAAATCTGAATGAATTTTCATATGTACATATATGAATATACCACAGTGAACTCAATATTAAGTACATCTACAAGACACTAATTAAAAACAAAGTAAAACCATAGGTAAACTGCAGAAAATTGGTAGAGCAGAAGAAGAGGAATAAAAGGAGGATAAGGATTAAGGGGGGAATTGCTGAGGACTAAATTATAGCAAATTATTTTTTATGCTTTTGCGATTATTGCAAAATTAATCCTAATGTGTTATATAACTAAAAAGACTATATATTCATGTTTTCCAAAAAAACTATGTAACTCAGCAAAGAAGTTTAAAACAAGACATGGATACTTGTAATTAAATGTTCATTTCAACAGCCTTATTCACAAAAGCCAAAAAGTGAAAACAATACAAGCATTCATCAATGCACAAATGCATTATATAATACCATGGAATATTATTTAGCTATGAAAATGAATGTAGCTTTGATACTTGCTACAACATGGATATACTATAAAAACCTTATGCTATGTGAAATGAGCCAGATATAATAAGACAAAATATTATATATTTCCATATGAAATGTCTGAAATGAGCAATATTACAGGAGACAAAAAATAGATTAGGGATTACCAGGGTTTGGGATAGAAGTTATTACTTAATAGAGTTTCTTTTGGGGATGATGAAAAATTTTAGTTTCATATACATATACATATATATTATTATTGTTACACAGTATTATAAATGTAATTAAAACCACTAAATTATATGATTAATTTTATTTGAATGTGAAATTCTATGGCATATGTATTTTTCCATAATCAAGACAAGTTTAAAAACTAGAAAGAATGAGTTGAAAGATCAGGTCTTCAATCACAAATTAAAACATCATAGTTGGAGGTTCACAGCCAGCCTCAGCCAAAGTGAGGCACTAAGCAACTCAGTGGGAACCTGTCTCTAAATAAATACAAAATAGGGCTGAAGATATGGCTCGGTGGTCAAATACCCCTGAGTTCAATCCCTGGTATTGAAAAAAAAAACAGGTTTGTGACTTGTGAAACACAAGTCACTTAAAACACTTCCTTAAAATATCCACTAAACAAACATCTAGAGTGTCTGTCCTATGCAAGCATTGTGCTAGGTGGTGCAAATATAGTGGTAACATGAAGGACATTCCCTGCTTTCATAGAGCTTATATGCAGTGGGAGCATTGATGATAAAATAATGGACCCATCTGTCAATCTATTTATATCTACCTACCTATCTGTCTGAAATCTATCATCTATCAATTTTCATAATTTGTAATAAGTGCTATAAAACCAGGAACTATGTCTCATGAATGAAAATTAAGGAGAGATTTTTATTTAGGTGTGGTCATTTTAGAATTTTGAATTTTGAAAAATAATATAGATTCCAACAGTGAAGACATGGAACATTTCACAAATGAAAAAAGCAAATCCAAGTACCTGTTTTGGCACATAGAATGGAAAGTGTGTGCTGTTTCTTGGCAGGAAACCTGTTTCTGATTCGGAGGTGGTATTAGGGGGAGAAATGTCAAATTTAACTAATACCTCAGTGGAGCAAACAACAGAGTATGTTAAAAATAGTACATTTTTCTCCCTTCTGCAGCCAAGATGGGAAATGCACAGTCCTTGGTTCCTCAATGCCTTCGTGTATGGCCTTGAACAACATTTACCAAGGTCTAATGGTTTTCATCTGAAACTGACCTGAGTGCTCCAAAGAGATCATCTAGTAATCATTAACCCTGACCCAACTGCACTCTCACCAGTGAAAATCAGGACACCAGAAATACTCTTTAAACCCTAGACTCCATAATAAATCATTAATTACTTTGTTATTTCAAATACATTTTATTGTGTTTTAACCTTTTAAATCTAAATATATTTTTAAATAAATTTAAAATGATTCAAACATCAAAAAGCTTAAGTAAAAAGTAGGAGATTCCCACAAAATTCTGCCCTTCTCAGTAATTATCTTCAACCCTACCTAGACAACCATTATTATATAATTCTTGTTTAACCTCCCAGGATTTTCATGGAATATATAAGCCAATGCAAATATATACTTTCTTTTATCTCTATTTTTTAAACAGGTAAGGCATAATTAGCACTGTAAGGTATTTTAACTTTTTCATTTAAATCATTTAAGATTTTTCTATATAAGTACATTTAAAAAGTACCAAGTTCATATAATTTCTTCCTGTATTGTGAATATTTAATTTGTTTCCAAAGTTGCCCAGTGCACAAATGATATGATGTAGAGAAACCTTTGCAGATGTATGCAACTGTAATTGCAGAGTAATTTCCTAGAAGTGAATTTCCTAGTTGAAAGTGTCTATGTATTTATATAGTCAATAGTCAAGATTTCCCTATATTCCCAATAATTTCCAATAATATGTGGAAATGCCCATCTTCAAACTATATTACCAAAATGATAGTATCAATCTTGGAGAATTTTAATAATTTGGTATATGGAAAGTATTAATTCATTAATTAATTATGTATACCATATTCAACAAAGTCATAGAACACCTATTATATGCTTGCACATTTTTGGGTCTGAAGATAACAGTGCCTGTTAGAAATTTATTTTCTCATGAGGGAAACCAGTAATAATTATAATATTTATTAACAAATTGGGTAAAATTTTATTTAGAGTTTAATGCATGTTTGTTCCCTCATTCTATATGTTATTTTAATAATGTTAATTACTGATAAATAAACTGAGAACTAGACACATAAAGTAGAAATGATGTTTCCTTCTTACGAGGCCAGTGTCCTTATTATTAAGGCTCAGCAAAAGTAAGGCACTAAGCAACTCAGTGATAAGAACTTCGGATTTAAACTGCAACTGGTTTAAATTTTGAAGAACTCTGCCCTTGATGAAAACTGAGGATGGACAAGGTCAATATTTCCAATTACTTGACTCCTAAAGATGGCATACAACCCCAATCTGGTAATTAGAGAAAGACATGACATGAGGTAAGGAACATTTTGAAGAATCTTTATTTGAGGAGTTTATTTCAAGTTAAAGTACAGGGTGTAATCTAAGAGGATCAGTAAAGAGTTGCTATGGCCTGGCCTGAGTGATCCTCAAAATATCTGAGGACTAGATCTCTTTTGGAGTTTTAAAACTCTTCTTCCTTGAAAATTCCATCAACATTTTCAACTCAAGTTATCTTCTTTGACCATTTAAAAAATTTTTTTATTCTAGTTTGTTATATATGATAGCAGAATGTGATTCAATTCATATTATACATATAGAGCACAATTTTTCTCTGGTTATACACAGCATACCATTTGTATCTTCATACATGTACTTAGTGTAATGATATACAACTCATTCCACCATCTTTCCTACCTCTATGCCCCCTCCTTTCCCCTCCCTCCCCTATCTATTCCTCCCATGCTCCCCAACCCCCATCCCCATTAGGAATCAACATCCTTATATCAGGGAAAACATTTGGCATTTGTTTTTTTGGGGGGGATTGGCTTACTTCACTTAGCATTATATTCTCCAACACCATCCATGTACCTGCAAATGCCATGATTTTATTCTCTTTTAATGCGAGTAATATTCCATTGTGTATATACACCACATTTTCTTTATCTATTCATCTACTACAGGGCATCTAGTTTGGTTCCACAATTTAGCTATTGTGAATTGTGCTGCTATAAACATTGATGTGGCTGTGTCCCTGCAGTATGCTGTTTTTAAGTCTTTTGGGTATAGACCAAGGAGTGGGATAGCTGGTTCAAATGGTGGTTCCATTCCCAGTTTTCCAAGGAATTTCCATATTGCTTTCCATATTGGCTGTACCAATTTGCAGTCCCACCAGCAATGTATGAGTGTACCTTTTCCTCCACATCCTTGCCAACACTTATTGTTGTTTGTATTCCTAATAGCTGCCATTCTGACTGGAGTGAGATGAAATCTTAGAGTAGTTTTGATTTGCATTTCTCTAATTGGTAGAGATATTGAACATTTTTTTCATATATTTGTTGATTAATTATATGTAATCTCTGAGTTCCTAGGCCCATTTATTGATTGGGTTATTTAACTGTGTGTGTGTGTGTGTGTGTGTGTGTGTGTTAAGATTTTTGAATTCTTTATATATCCTAGGGATTTTTTAGTAGACTCTTTTGTTGTGGTTTTTAAACTTCATTATAGATTCTGGATATTATTCCTTTGTCAGATAAATAGTGTGCAATTTTTATTTCCATTCTGTAGATTGATTGTCTCTTCACTTTTTTGACTGTTTCCTTTTCTGTAAAGAAGTTTCTTAGTTGGATATAATTCCATTTATTTTCTATGATTTTAGAGTCTTATCCAAAAACTGGTTTCCTATACTCATGTCTTCAAGTGTTTTTTTCTATTTTTTTCTGAGTATTTTAATAGTTTCAGGGACAATATTTATGTCTTTCATTCATTTTTAGATTATTTTTGTATAGGGTGTGAGAGTGGGGTCAAGTTTCAATCTTTAGCCTATAGATATCAAATTTTCTCAAGCAATTTATCAAGGAAACCATCTTTTCTTCAATATGTGTTTTTGGTGCATTTATCTAGAATCAGTTGGCCATAAATGCTTGGGGTTATTTCTAAGCACCTTATTCTGTTCCATTGCTCTGTGCATCTGTTTTTATACCAAAAACCATGCTGTTTGATTGATCTAGCTTTTGAAATCAGGTAGTATGATATCTCCATTTTTATTCTTTTTGATTATTCAGAATCTTTTGTGTTTCCACATAAAATTTAGGACTTTTTATTCTATTCTGTAGAATTTTGGCATTTTAGTGCAGATTGCAATCTGTAGATTGCTCTGGGTAGCACAGACATTTAACAATATTAATCTTCTAATCCATGAACATAGGAGGTATTTCCATTTTCTTGTGTCTTCCTTAATTTGTTTCATCAGAGTTTTATAATTTTTACTTTCTCAAGCAATTTTTTTCCTTGGTATTGTTATTTTTGTTAACTATTGTCAGTGGGATTCCTTTCCTGATTTCTTTCTCAGAAATCCCATTCATGGTGCATGAAAATGCTACTGAGTTATTCATGTTGATTTTGTATCCTGAAATATTTTTGAGTTTGTTTATAAGTTTTGCTAATATCTTAGTAGAATCTTTATGTATTTTCTTTTCTTTTTTTATTCCAATTTGTTATATATGACAGCAGAATGTATTACAGTTCATATTACACATATAAAACACAATTTTTCATCTCTGGTTGTATACAAAGTATATTCACAGTTTTTGTGTCTTCATACATGTACTTAGGGTAATGATGTCCATCTCATTCCACCATCTTTCCTACCTCCATGCCCCCTCCCTTCCCCTCCCACCCCTTTGCCCTATCTAGAGTTTATCTAATCATCCCTTGTTCCCCCTCCCAACCAGTCATGAAATTCATCTGGAAAAATAAGAGACCCAGAATAGCTAAAGCAATCCTTAGCAAGAAGAGTGAGGCAGATGGCATCATTATATCAGACCTTAAACTATACTACAGAGCAATAGTAACAAAAGCAGCATGGTATTGGCACCAAAATAGACTGGTAGACCAATGGTACAGAATAGAGGACACAGAGACAAACCCACATAATTACAGTTATCATATATTAGACAAAGTTCCCAAAACATAAATTGGAGAAAAGATAGCCTCTTTAACAAATGGTGCTGGGAAATCTGGAAATCCATATGTAACAAAATGAAATTAAATTTTAAATTTTAAAATTTTAAAAATTAAATCTTTCAGCATGCACAAAACTCAAATCAAAGTGGATCGAGGACCTATAAATTAAACCAGAGACCCAGCATCTAACAGAAGAAAAAAGTAGGCTCAAACCCCCATCATATTGGATTAGTCCCCTACTTTCTTAATAAGATTCCTATAGCACAAGAATTAAGATCAAGAATTAATAAATGGAATGGTTTAAAACTAAAAAGCTTCTTCTTAGAAAAAGGAACAATCAGTGAGATGAATAGAAAGCTTACAGCTTGGGAGCAAATTTTTACCACTCACACATCAGATAGAGCACTAATCTCTAAGGTATTTAAAGACTCAAAAAGCAAAACATCAAAAAAAAAAAAAAACAAATAACCTAATCAATAAATGGACCAAGGAACTGAACAGACAATTCTCAGAAGATGATATATAATCAATTGACAAATATATGAAAAAAAGTTCAATATCTCTACCAATTAGAGAAATGCAAATCAAAACTACTCTAAGATTTCATCTCACTCCAGTCAGAATGGCGGCTATTAAGAATACAAACAACAGTAAGTATTGGTGAGGATGTGGGGAGAAAGGTACACTCAAACACTGCTGGTGGGACTGCAAATTGGTGCAGCCAATATGGAAAGCAGTATGGAGATTCATGTATTTTATTTAGAGAATTATATTATCTACCAATAAGTTGACTTTCTCTCTTCTTATTTGTTTACCTCTTATTTTCTTCTCTTGCCTAATTGTTCTGGCCAATGTTTCCAGTACTATATTGATGAATAATATGAAAGCTGACATCCTTTTGTTCCAGATCTTAGAGTGAAAGCATTACAATTTCGGTACAAATTGGCTGTAATTTTTTATATATTTTACAATATGTCCTTTCTACAACTAATTTCTTCAGTTTTCATCATGAAGGTATGATGAATTTTGTTGAATGCTCTTTTACAACTATTCCTGTAATCATATGATTTTTTTTGTCCTTTGGGTAATGTAATGTATTGCATTTATTAATATGTAGATATTAAACCTTTCTTGCATCTCTGGGATAAATCTCACTTGATGATAATGAATGATCTTTTTGATATACTATGTTAGTCAGCTTCCCATTATGGCAACAAAATACCTGAGATTACCAACTTAAAATAAAGATTTATTTTGGATTACAGTTTTGGTTCTTTCAGTCCATGGTCAATTGGTCACATTGCCTTTGGTCCTGTGGTGAGGTAACAAGCCATGAAGGGATGCATGGAGGAAGAAACTGCTTACCTTGTCACAGCCTGGAATTGAGGAAAGAGAAAGTGACTGGAGACTCACAATCTCTTTCAATGTTATGTCCCAAGTGACCTTACTTTCTCTCACTAGGCCCCAGTTCTCCAAGGCACCATTACTTCCCAGTAGCTCTATAGGTTGGAGCTTATCTCAATTGGCATATAGTACTGAATTCAATTTGCTAGGATTCTGTTAGAAATTCTTTTATGTATGTATGTTCATTAGAGATATTGGTCTACAGTCTGTTTTTATTTTGTGTCATGGTCTGGTTTGGGTCTCAGACTAATGCTGACATTGCAGAATGGGTTTTAAAGAAATACATGGCTTTCTATTTTTTGAAGTAGTTTCAGAAGAATTGGTATTAACTTTTTCTTAAAAGTTTTGTGGAATTTAGCAGTGAAGGTATCTTTGTTGGAGGACTTTCTATTACTTATTTAATTTCGTTCCTCATTATTGCTTTATTTAGGTTTTCTATGTCTTCATAGCTCAATTTTGGAACATATGTGTTCATAAATATACAATTTTCTAGGTTCTCCAATCATTATTGTATAGTAATTCATAATAGTGTGAAATGACCCTTTGTATTTCTACAGTATCAGTTACATATAAAGGCAATAATGTCAGTGTATCAAAGACACTCCTTGACATCCATGTTTGTTGCTACACTATTCACAATAGGTAGTATTTGGAAGCAAACTAGATTTACATCAGTGATGAATTAATACAGAAAATATATTTGTCCTGGATATTAGAGCAAAAACATTATTTTCATCATTAGCATACTTACTATTAGTATTCTGAAATATAGAGTATGACAATGATTAAGCCACCTAATTTTGACATCAAGTATTGTCATCAATTGCATAATCATGGAGATTATCAACCAAGCAGAATATCCATCATTATTCATCTCAAGATTCATTGACCATTCCTCTTTGTTTGAGGGCAATGCTGCTGAACACCACAGCCAACATTTCTTGTAACTTCTTACTATTCTTGAACAAATAAAGGCATATTTGGTGAGTAGACACTAACAGTATGAACAATGAAGCTACTGTTACTCCAGGCAATGGTTTAACTCTCATTTCTCCTTCATTTTCATAGGAAAGAACAACCCAGTCTTAACATACTAGAAGTAAAATAGCAAGTTCACCAACTTTATTCCTTGTTTTATTCCAATAAAACATAAAACAAATTAATTCTTTGTCTTTTGAGTTCTTTGGTAGGAAATACAATTTGTCCATGAGAAATTAAGTCAGTGAAATCTTGAGATGAAAAGAGAGGATTTGCCAATTTAAGATTCATCACTGTTTGTTCAACTTGCTATAATGAGTAAACTGTCCTTCAGTTAAACCCAAATTTAGTAGTTCTAAAACCTTTTAGTATAGGATTTCAGTGTGAAATCATTTAATCCCTGCCCAGAATTTTGAGTTGCTGATGGTAACTTTTCTTGTGTTGATATATTGTTGTATCTCAGAAGGTATTAACTGGAAGAAACAGTTAGAACACTGTTCTCAAACTTAAATATACAGATAAACTACCTGTAATCTTATAAATGCTACTTTTAATGGCAGGTATATGTGGGGCTTGAAAACCTGTACTTCTCATGAGCTAGAGTTAATCCCAATGCTATTGTAATGAGGAAAATTTTCATGGATCTAATGGATGCTCCAAACTTGCTGTAGTACCATCTTCCAAATATGGGCCACTTTGAACTGTTACTGATTTTAAGGAGAAACTGAAGGTCCTCGTTATCTAGTACTACCACTGGGTAAGTCTTGTGTTACTTTAGTACAGGGGACATAACAAACATAACTTTCTTCTTGTCATTGTTTTCATTGGATTCAATTGTGCTTGAAGCCTGATGAGAGACAAAACATGTTTCTAGTGTTTTTTGAATCTTTCTTTTTTTTTATTGGTTGTTCAAAACATTACAAAGCTCTTGACATATCATATTTCATACATTTGATTCAAGTGGGTGCTGCATCTATTATCCTGTAAGGTGACTGGAAAAATTAAAAATGAATCTTTAATCCAATATTTTACTACTAGCATTAATTTTGTTTTATCATTTTCAAAGTGTATTGTGCTAATAGAGCATTATTTTCAGGAAAAGCTAAATATAGTCTTGGTGACTGGTGGAAGGTGGGACCATGGGGCAGTAGGTCTTGAGTAAGTTCAAGTAAATGTGTGTGTGTGTGTGTGTGTGTGTGTGTGTGTCTTTGTGTGTGTGTCAGGGGAGGGAATAGTAGAGAGTGAAAGGAGACTTCGAAAAAAATAAAAGATGAGAATAATTATGCCAAGACCTACTTCTTATCAGTGCTAGTAAGCAACATAAACACAGTGTTTTATGAAAGAAGACTATGGACTATGCTTGGATAAAGATAGAGGGCTATGGATCAGTGGCAAAGTGTTTGCCTTGCATGTATAAGGCACTGGGTTTGATCCTCAGCACCACATAAAAATAAATAAATATATTTTAAAAATTCACTAGGGACACTTCCTAATTGGCCCCTGATGATATAATTGGTAAAGCCCAACAGAGAATTTTTTTTTATGTTTATATTTTTGTTTCTACTTTTCAATACCAAGGAAGCAGTTTCTTAAACAGCTTTTATAATCAAAGGTCATCAATACCCAGAACAAAAAATGGAAGGATCAGGGAGTCATGTGCTACTATCACCTAAGTGAAGAAGTTTAGAAAGCTCAAATGAAGGTCTCAATGTTTACATGGAGTTTTGTATATTATTCATGCTTCCTTCCTATTCTGTCTCATATTCCATTTATCTAAAAAATTACATATATTATCCCTGTCAAATGCCATTTAACTCTAATTTAATGGTCTCTTCAAAGAGTAGTGGAGGAATCACAAAGGAATAGAACCTCCTCCGACTAAAAGAAAACAAACCCCCAAACAGTAAGCTTGTAGCCTGACCAATCAGACAAAACAAATATTTAGGGATTATGCAATAATTTGGATTGTGTAATAAAGTTAACAAATTCATATTGGGGGATGCAATGGGAGATAAGACTAATAAGATATATGAGGAACATATTTCCAAGGCTTCAAAAGCTGAGGTAAGGGCTGGGGTTGTGACTCAGTGGTAAAGCACTTGCCTAGCATGTCTGAGGCACTGGGTTTGATCCTTAGCACCACATAAAAATAAAATAAAACAAAAAAATAAAATAAAGTTAAAAAAGAAAAGAAGCTGAGGTAATATAGGCTATTGCTGAGAAATATGGACTATTAAAAATACATGAATCTGACACTCTTTTTTTGAGAGAAAAGAGAGAATTTTTAATATTTATTTTTAAGTTTTCAGTAGACACAATATCTTTATTTTATTTTTATGTGGTGCTGAGGATCGAACCCAGAACCCCGCACATGCCAGGCAAGCACCTTATCACTTGAGCCACATTCCCAGCCCCAATCTGACACTCTTTTTAGACTAGATTTGGATAAGGAAACTTATCTTGGTATGTATCCAAATCCATCTAGGTCCCATACTTGTTATTTCATGTATGACTTTATGTGTAATTAATCCTAGCTAGCTACAGATTTTGTCAGTGAGGAGAGTTAATCCTACCAATCTCATACTGTAGTAAGAATTTCATGATATGATGTATATAGAAAATTAAGCATACTTATTTCCTCAAAGAAACTATTTAATAAAGATGATAATGATGAAGACCTTTGCAATGATGATGATGATGATGATGATAATGACTGATTTTGGAAGCATCTGAAAGTAGAGATGGGGTCAGAGACTTTAACAGCTTATTTGGACTGAAAGGAAGTTAATATGATAAAGACTTGCATTGATGGATTCACTGCTGCTTTGAGAAACCAGATTTTAATCATTGCTAAGAAGCCTGTGTAATCATGTAGAAACTACCTTACTAGATGATGGGGAATTAGGAGTAGGAATATTTATTAAGTGATTACTGCCATCCATTGGTTGAAACTTTCCCACAGAGTCAGGCTGCTATTAAATTTCTGTGTCCTCCTGCATGGAGTGGAGTAGCCCTAAGTACTTTAGTGAACATCTTCAGGAAGATAATGGAAAGAAACTGATATATAATGTGTTGATGTGGGACACTGACCACATGACAACTCTTCACCTTAGAAGCACTAAAAGCAAGTGGGCAAGTGGTGCATCATGCAATGAATATTTTTCAGATTAATAGTGCAAATTAATGTTACTAATTGCTAATGAAACTTACGGTCTTTATCCCTTAAATTTATTTTATTGTAATTGCTCACTCTTGGACTCTTTGTGGAAATGTGTTCTTTTACTCCTATGAAAACCTTTCTCTTATGACACTTCATACTTTGCTAGATTATAGATACTTGAAGGGCTATATTAAGGTAATAAATAACATTTCTGGATATCTGTTGTTCAAGAGCTGTTTTTGTTTCTCAGGCATTAAATTAATCCAACAACTTCTCCAAGGCAGGGGGTTTCTAGTTAGAAAGATTGAGACTCAAGGTAAATAATTATCACTGCCAGTCATTACACTTATGTAGTGTTGAGATTAATAATAATTAAATAATTATTATTAATCATTATAAGATGGGTTGAGTCCAGTATTTGGTTTCTAGTTTCCCCAGCAGATGTCACAAAATAAAAGCATCCCTTCAAGATTGTCAGGGAACGTAGGTTGAGTTAGCCAGGTTAGGTGGCCATGGGAAAATGGAAAAACAGGTGAATGCATGATGCAGCACTAGAGCCTCCCAGTCTCTATTGCCATGTGCAAATTCAGGCAAGACAGGGCTGCAATGCAAAATTTTAGTTGGAATCTCACAATTTTTTACTTCTGATAAATAATTCACAGTCAAATTAATTAAACCTGTGAAGGTCAGAGAAAATATATCTGTGATTGTCTGTAGTCACCTAGCTTTCAATTTCTGTTCTATCACATGTGTTCTCTCCTCTACTATTGGAATCTAAATCCACGACATTAACATGCTCCTCAGTCACTTGCCTAAGTAGTTAATCTCTACAACTTCATGCACTCCTCTGCAAGATGGAATCAATAATGCCCGTGTTCATTTTCCAGGACTGCCAAAGCAAATTAGGACCAACTGGGAGGCTTAAAATGGAACTGTCGGTCAAAGTTCTGTGGTGGGAAGCCCGGGGTCCAGGTGTCAGCAGGGCCATTCTCTCTCTTCCCACTGCTGGTCTTTTCTGCTATGCTTCATTATCCATTCTTGCAGGCATGTTCCTCAAACTCTGCTTTCATCATCCTGTGTCTTCATATGTTGTCCTGTCTGCTTCTGTCCCCAAGTCTCTCTGATTTTTATAAGGACACCAGTCTTATTGGATTAAAGGCCTGCCTTACTCCAACATGACCTCATCTCAGCTAAATACATCCACAAGGATTCTATTTCTTAATAAGGGCACATTCTGAGTCACTGGAAGTTGGGATTTCAATATAATTTTGTGGGACACAGCTCAACCCAGAATCATGCCTAACTCACTGGACTGTTAAAATGCAGTTACTCTGTTATATGCATGTATGAATAGGTAACAACAAATCCTACCATTGTGGACAATTATAACCGCACCAATAAAAATAGGAAAAATGAAAAAATGCTGTTACTCTTTAAACTTATTATGTGGGTCATGTATTTTGCTTCCTCATTCAATGGATTTACATTCTTTTTCAGCTCTGGAAAATTCTTTTCTACACTCTCCATTCTGTCTTTCTGGAATTTTGATCATAGATATCTAAGAATTCTTCCCTCTATTCTTCCTATCTCTGAATTCCTCTTGCAAATTTTCCAGCTCCTCACCTCTGTTGCACTCTAGATAAGCTATTTGGATACATTTGCTGAATGACTTAGCTTTCACAAACTTGGAGTGTCTGCCTTTTAATCTGTCCATTGTTAAGTAGAATTGATTATTTTTTGGATACATACCCTATTTTCATTAAATATCTCTGACTGTCCCTTATTATAAAATAATTTCTTTTTGCTTCCTGTGTTTGCATTCCTTTTATACTGCCATTTTATGTATTTGGTTAGTTCAACATCTACTTTATCTGTGGGAATCTAGAATTGTGGTTTACTGTTTTTGCTGCTATATCCTTACACTAGTGTCGCACTTCCTTCTCCTCTGCTCCTCTCTTCCTCCTTCTTCCCTCCTCCTCCTCCTCCTCCTCCTCTTCCTCCCTCTCCTCCTCCTCCTTTATTTGGAGGTACTTGGGATTGAATCCAGGGGTGCTTTACCAGTGAGCTACATCCCCAATCCTTTTTATTTTTTTAAATTTTGAGATAGGGACTTCCTAAGTTGCTCATAGTCTCACCAGTTGCTGAGATTGGCCTCAAACTTGTGATCCTTCTGCCTCAGCTTCCCAAATTGCTGGGATTTCAGGTGTGCACCACTGTGCCTAGTCTTACAGTGCCTCACTTTCTAGTTGTCTTTAAACCTCCCCAATCAGTAGGGTTCATATACTGAGTGTAAGATCTGTGAAGACAACTTGGAGAAGACAGCATCTGCTTCTGCTGCTAGGAGGCACACCACATTCAAAACCATGTGTGTCACCTCAAAGTTTGACCCAATTCTAATCTTCTTTTCACATTGTGGAAAGTCCATAGGTCAATATTTTCTATACTTTTGGTGAAAAAATCAGTTTCAGAGAGACCACAGCCCTCCCAGCCTACAAATCCTGACCAATTTTCTGCTGCAACCCAAATCGCTAACTCTATAGCTCCTTTATACAGTCAATCCCAGCTCCTAGGCACTTTCACCCTTCCTCTTGGCCCCAATACTCTTGAAGCTCAGGGCTCAGATCCTGGATAATTTGGAACTAACAATGTCTCAAAGAATATGTTCATTTTAAATCTAGCTACTGCTTGACATAGTGGTACATGCCTGTAATCTCAGAGACTCTAGAGCCTGAGAAGGATGGCAAGTTTGAGGCCAGCCTCAGCAATTTAGCAAGACTCTGAGCAACATAGTGAGGTCCTGTCTCAAAATAAATAAAATAAAAAGGGCTGAAGATGTGGCTCAGTCATTAAACATCCCGGGTTTAAACCCCAGGAATGAATGAAAAAAAATTATATATATATATAATTTTATAATTCTATATAATTATATATATATATATATATATATATATATATACACACACACACACACACATACAAATCACTTAGGAATTTTTTTATATAGCCATAATCCTGAGCTTCTCCCTTGGAGATTCTGATTAGATAATCTAGGGGAAACCTGAGGGTCAATATTTTTTGAAAGTTTTGTCTAGCAGAACAATATAAACTAAGTACACATTTTAGAATCTAAGACTTGTTAAGCACTCAAAATAAAGTAGCTACTTTAAAAGAAGCATGTTAGTTAATATGACTTTTACTGAAAAAACTGTATCATCTCCCCATTGCATGTCACATCTGTTAAAATCCCTCACTGAGGCTGATTGTCACAAATCATCACATTTAGAATCCAGTATCTCTCTCAAATTTTAGATTCCACTCATCCTAAGCAAGCTCTCTTTGATTTAAGAAAAGTTATATTTCTAATTTACCCTTCCTCTCATGACTGTCCTCTACAAACATTTATATCATTCTCTCACACTAAACTGCACTAGTCTCACATCTCTACTTTCACAGATTAACTACAAACAAAAAACTTGATTTTTGGATAAATCTATCAAATTATATTTTGTATTCATGGATTCTGCTCTTGGAAAGGAGATATCCATTCTGAAAATTAACTTACTGATTTCAAAATTGAAGACCGATAATAATTTTCTAGCACTAATTGAGATGATCCAAGGAACCATCTCAGTACTCAGAACACAGAAATGTCTCAGCAGATTAGTTTCCTTCTCTATTCACTCATACTGGCCCAGATGCCATCCCTTTGACAGCTGCAGATTGTGTCCCTCCATCCTGGAGCAGCATTCTCTGTCTGATCCAGGCCATATATATTTGACCCTCCTCTGATATCTTATAGCGCTTTTGTCTATGTCCTTCTATTGTCATTATACCTATTATCTATGTGTATACTTTATGTCCTTCAAATTATCTTCAGTTTCATAAGTGCACATGCATAATCCTAACCTCTGCTTATACAGTCCATAGTACCTAGTGTGGTGCGAGTGGAAGAGTGTCCTTTCACAGAGGTAAGTGTCAGGTAAGAATGACAGCCAGCTTTTCACCCAAATTCTGCAACTTGTCCTAGCCAAATCTTTGAACCAACATTTTACTTAGACTTCTTATTCATAAATGGAATTAATACTTATTTAATCTATCTAATTTGCACAGCCATTGTGACAAGCCATGAAATAAAACATATGAAAAATGTAGATGCACTTCAGAAAGAAGTGCAATTTGAAACTGCCTTGCTTTCTGGCTCAGGTCTGCTATGGATGGAAGGCACTGTCATAAGGTCTCTCCACCTGTCATTTCACTCTAGAATGTAAGCATGATTATGGGCTCCCTCATAAAATAAGAGAAAAGCTCGGAGATATTAAATAACTAGCCCAATATCTACATCTAATAGGTAAAAAAAATCTATCCAAAATGTGAGAACTCACATTCAATTGAAGTGTTCATACATTTAACAGATTTCACTTCATACTGATCATGTAGATAAGCTTTATAGAAGTGAAAGTACTAGACACAGAAAAAATAAACTTTTATGAATGATTAGTTCTCTAAGTTGTATGAATCAAAATGTCTTATGAATTCAAAACAGATGATGAACATGAGATTGATAAATTGAGGCAGTAAGTGACATTCTAAGGGCTGAAAATGGCACAAGCTTAATTCCAGTACGTGGATCATCTGCTTTCTATGTCAGAGCTCTTCATTATTCCTATGAGTATTATTTAAAATGAGGATTTTTAATATCATTACTCTTCATTTAAATACAACTTATCACTGAACTGATACATTTACATATTTCAAGTTGCCTTTATCTATGTAAAACTATTTTCTAAAAAGTGACCCATGATCCCTATAAATTATTTTCATTGCATCTATAAATCTCAGTAGGTAGAGGTAACTCTATTTTAGTCATTGGAAGAACCTCTTCCTCTTTAGCAGAGTTTTGCCTGATATGAAGCCTTGAGTATGTCTAGAAAAAGAAAGAAAAAATCTTCTCCAGTCATTATACATATTGATCTTTTAGTTTAAGAAATTGATATTATTATAGCAAATGAGCTAAATATAATGTATCTTAAACACAATGCATTCTTTAAAAAGATACAATGAAATATTTTCTATTATTAATATCCAATTTCTTTTTCTTTATTATAGAGTGAAAATCAAAAATCACAAAACACAGTGCAAAATTCCATAATTTTAAGATTCTGCACCCAAACTTTTAGAATATGTCACCTATACCTCATTTAATGACCCATTTTTAAACTTTACCATAATGAATCTAGACAAGTATTCAATCAAAGTGTTCATAGATTTAACAAATTTCTTTTTATACTCATAAGGTTTATATGGATTTACTTAATATCTAATCAAATAATTATAAGAACTAGTATACCTGTTATAAAATGTTTGAAAATAAACATAACTGATCTGATAAACATAATTCAAGTGGTGAAAGTGGAAGTTTACGGGCACTTAGAATTACAACTTAGCCTACTGTCCCCAAGAACTTTACCTACCACAGGCAGCAATTGATATTAAGAAGAAACACATGAAATACCAGAAAGCTGGCATCATTATGCAGAAAAAGCTATACTATTGGGAAAATTTATAGAAATAAATATTTATATCAAACAAAATTAAAAATTTCAAACAACCTCATGATTTAATTCCAGGAATAAGAAGAGCAAGAACCAATGAAATTGAGTCTCATGCCTGCATTTTTTAATTTTACTTATCACAATTTTAAGTCTCAAGATTTCTGTTTATTACTATTCCTGATCTCTATCTCTTTGCTGAATTTCTCATTCAGATCATGAAATTAATTTCCCAATTTCATTGAGTTATTAGTTTGTACTCTTATCTCTTTATCCTTAAGATCATAATTTTCCATTTCCATGCAATTTCCCTTCTCTCTCCCTTTCCCTCCCACCTCTCATCTCTGTTTAATGTTAATCTTCTTCTCATGCTCTTCGTCCCTACTCTGTTCTTAGTTACTCTCCTTATATCAAATTTGGCATTTGTTTTTTAGGGATTGGCTAGCTTCACTTAGCATAATCTGCTCTAATGCCATCCATTTCCCTGCAAATTCTATGATTTTGTCATTTTTTAATGCAGAGTAATACTCCATTGTGTATAAATGCCACATTTTTTTTTTATCCATTCGTCTATTGAAGGGCATCTAGGTTGGTTCCACAGTCTTGCTATTGTGAATTGTGCTGCTATGAACATCGATGTAGCAGTGTCCCTGTTTACAGTGGAGGGGGTAGAGAGAGAGAGGAGGGGAGGGGAGGGGAGAGGAGGGGAGGGGGGATGGTGGAGGATGGGAAAGGCAGCGGAGCACAACAGACACTAGGATGGCAATATGTAAATCAATGGATGTGTAACTGATGTGATTCTGCAATCTGTGTATGGGGTGAAGGTGGGAGTTCATAACCCACTTGAATCAAAGTGTGGAATATGATATGTCAAGAAATTTGTAATGTTTTGAACAACCCACAATAAAAAATTTAAAAAAAAAGATCATAATTTTGAATTCATTTTCAAACAATTCAACACTTTATTTTTTTTGCTTTTAGTGGAGAAGTCCTTTGTTATAGAGTTATTATATTTCTTTAAATCATCACTTTACCTTGTGTTGACATGCTTCTTTTGTCCCTATGTTGATATTTGTACATATGGCAGACCAGTTGCCTCTACCAATTTTGCAGGGAGTCTTTCATAGTAAAATACTTTCTCCTAGATATATATGTCCTTGAGGATTGGTTTCATGGGACACATTGGCTTTAGTTCCAAGTGAGCACAGTAATGGAGGGTCCATATATCTTCCTTAGCTGGTAATCAGATTAAGCAATGTCTGTGAGTCTCTCTCTGGCTCAGGTTATGATGCATGTAGGATTTCTCTGCTAGCTGGGCTATAGCATTTGTAGACGTGGTAGATTCACTGGTGGCTCTTGGCTTGACACACTTGGCTACAGGTATGGTATACCTATCAATTTTCATGAATTGTGTCATGGCAGATACACTGTGGCCAATCTAATCAGGAAAAGTGTGGCTGTCACAACAGCAGAGGCAAGACATCCTTCAGTTTCCTGGGAATTTTTATATGACACTGAAATAAAAGAAGGATTAATAGCTGCATTTT
The DNA here is from genome assembly GCF_021218885.2 of Marmota monax. Taxonomy (NCBI): domain Eukaryota; kingdom Metazoa; phylum Chordata; class Mammalia; order Rodentia; family Sciuridae; genus Marmota; species Marmota monax. Next base: position 8,613,599 of record NW_026692132.1, read on the forward strand.
GTATTTAGCCCATTAAATATATTTATAAAAAAATAGGCTAAATTTTTGGGTTTTATTCTGGGATGATCAATGAAACATGTACTTAAAAACAGTGATCTCTTTGGGTCTTCCTTATCTTCCCTGTGTATACTTTCAAAGTCTTCTATATGTCATCACCCACTTTCCAATTTTTTTCTCCTTAACATTTAGCGTCACTCTAACATTAACAATATTGTAGTTGCATATTGGATTCTATGTTTTCTTCTCCTCTTGAATATGAGACCATGGGGGCAGGAGATCAGGGCCAGGTTTGATGGAACCGTCAGAACCTAGAACAGTGTCAGGAATGCAGTATATGTTCTGTGTACATTTTCCAGATGCATGAATGAATGAGTTATATGAGAATCAACAGTCATAGAATTTGCAAATAATTAATTTTGGTGAGTCTTCTAATGGTAAATAAAATTAAAAGCATCATACCACAGATCATGTGCCAGGCAATGATCAATACAATTTGTTTATTTTCACTAATTTATGTTCAAAAGTGTGTAAGTGTGTACCATTAATATAGTTATTTTACATATAGAGAAACACATAAGAAAGTCTAATACCTTGACTAAGAAGAAAATGCTTAAATGTTAAATCCCAAATTCTAGTTCAAAGTATGAGCTTTATAAAATAAATTGGGGTTTATTCTGGGATGGTCAATTAAACATGTACTTAAAAACCAGTGATCTCTTTGGGCCTTCCTTCTGTCCCCTGCATCACTATGATACAGTGTTACACCAAGGAGAGCCATCTGAAAAGGAAGAATATTAGATAAGACAAGATTCAGTTTCAGTGAAAAATGTTTCCATTCCTAACAGCAAAACAGCTTCACAGGGACAAATAACTTATGGGACTTGCCTAAGAGCTTCAGGGTAGGGCAAGGAAAGAGTGGTTCAAAGCCTCCAAGAATAAATCACTTTTCTGGATATCACTACTTAATGATTGGGTGATAGTACATTGTGTGAGTCTAATTGTATAAGTACTTTCTCATTCCTTATTCTCCAAGCTTCAGTCCTGTCCTACTCTAAGCTAATCCTGGTAGTAATGAAAAAAAGTTTCGAGGATGCACACCCTAATGAAGTCTGAATTTCCGAAATCTGTGTTCTTTACAGAAGCATGTATATGCACGTATGGTGGTTATTTCTCAATATGTGTGCACACCCTGCTGAAGAGGAAGGTGGAATATGCTTTCAGTTTCATATTACATCCGAGGGTAGGAACGAAAAGACATGGCTGGTGAGTTTCTTTTTTTCCCTTTAAAACAACTGGTCTTGGGGAAGAAATCATTTTGAAAGAGACTGGCTCTATGGAAGCTTGCATTAGGTTTTATGGATGCTTAGTGAGCAAAATGAGGGAGAGAGAGAAGGGACAGAAGGAAAGAAGACAAGAAGATTTTCAAAGTTGTCAGAAAGGAAAGGCAAGAGTGAGAAAGGAACTAGTGCTTTACCGGCATCCTGCTGTCATTTTGCAATCTTAATTCTCAAATGCCATTAAGCCTTACAAAGGGAGCAGAATCAGAACAGGATGAGTAACAGAAGCTGTTTTCCCCCAAAGATACTGGGTTATTATTGTCTCATTGTTTTATTATTCAGATTTGAGGAAACATGGGACATGAAAGGATGACCTCTGCTTTTCAGGTACTAAGAGAGGGACAGTAGCTCTTAGTCTTCAGGCCACTCTATGTGCATATATGGGTGATATTGAAGGGGAAAAGTAGCACAGCAATAGAATAAGAGGCAAGATTGAAGTGTGTGGAGAGGGAGGTGTTATTGATTAAGTCTAGACAATTCTTCATTAATGGTGAAAATGAGGCTGTTTCCTTGACTTGTGAAATTCCTGTGCTTCAAACAGACAAAATTCTGAAGGAGAAGAGAAAGCTATTTATCCAGTCAGTGGAAGCTGGCACAATAAATGGCTTGCTAGATGAATTATTAGAGAAAAGAGTGCTGAACCAGGAAGAGATGGAGAAAGTAAGAGCTGAAAATGCTACGGTTATGGATAAGGCCCGAGCTTTGACTGATTCTGTCATTAAAAAAGGGCCCATGGCGTGCCAAATCTTTATCACTCATATTTGCAAAGATGACTGCTATCTTGCAGGGACACTGGGGCTCTCCTCAGGTAAGCGTAAATGACTCAGGCTGAGGTTTGTATAGTCCAAGTGTCTTTGTGCCCAACATCTGATTTCTTTAATTAGTCATGCTTGTTTCCAAGCAGCTTCCTTGCCTTTGACTTCATGCTCCTATTGCATGTCAACAGACTGTTTGTTTCTATTTCTCATGCCTTACTGGTCTTTTCCTGCTTGGAGTTCATTTTCTATCCTTAGTCTGTGGTTCACTCATTTGTTGAAGTTCTTGAGAACATTCTTAAAAACTTCATATTAAATGCTCCAGTCTGTAGGCAAGGCACATTTTTTTGTTGTTTGTTCATTTTCTTTAAGTCCAGAGCTCTCTAGGCACTAATGTACTTGTATGACATAAAGGCTTAAGATCTGTAATAAATACTTTATATACATTTTCTCCAAATTTTTGCTTTCTATGAAGAATAAAATATATCTGGGAAATGGTGGAACACTCTGAATAATTTGAATGTTTTTAGCAAAGTAAAGATTTTTAAGTGATTTTTTTCTTTCAATTATGTCCTTGAATTTTCTCTCCTAATATCCTTACTAGCACAGTGGCCACCCAGTCATGGATCTCTGTTGCACTTCCCAAAGCTACTGCAGAGGAGAAGTACTTTGAGAGTCAGATGCCTTTTTTTCTAGGCATTTGGGGAAGTCTTTGCCTATCTAAGCTGACATTATGTATTTCCTGTGTGTAATTAAATTATTATTTTTCTTTTAATATTTCCTTTTCATTTTATGTCCTCTTCTATCCCTTCAATTAAAGACAACCAGTAAATGCCAATAGGGTTCGGAAATGATTGTAGAATAGCCAAGATGTCATCTTCTTTGCTCCTATCCTGTCAACCCATAGTTCTTGAATTTCAGAGCTACTTGCATAACTCACTGTGACTATTCTGTTATCTAAAATCTGCTGCTCTCTTGTCTTCAAAGAGACAGTACTATGGATTCTGGTAGAAGTATGAACAATAGGTTTGACTGATTTTACAAAAACACAAATAATTAAATTGTAGGTTTCCAACATTTTCCTCCTCAGAGTAGTTAGTGCTAATGATACTAACAAGGAGATTTGATTTACCTGGGAGACAGGTAAATGTGTGCCACCCTTTGTGTGCCACCTGGAGTGGCCAGCAAGAGTGGCTTAGTGATGAAAGCCCCAGGATTGGTAGTGAAGACAGACGTATGTTCACATCCTGGCTCCACCACTTTTTACACTTAGGAAATGATTCAATCCTTCTGAAATAATGTGTTAATGAGCTATATGAGCTAATGAATTAAGGGCCAGTCCATAAAATCACCATATTACTTATTATTGTTTTTAAATTTATTCTTATTTTTCGTCACAGTGACAGAATATGGAGAATACAAAGAAAATAGAGAATAAAGTACAGAATGTAGAATACAGTTGGGAACCTAATTCTGAGAGTCAAGTTTGTAGGGTATTTTCCTGTAACTTTCATTTATATCCTTTCACTAAATTTATCAAATGCTCTAACCCATGTTTCTCCAGTTTCTCTGGACTATGGAAATATCACTAGTTCACAAGAGTTGATATTATTAATTTAAGTGATGAACACATTTGAAAGAGTTTTGAGAATTTTGTGACAAAATTTTATTGATTTTGAATAAAAATCTGTGATTCTGGGTTGATGAACATATCTATGAGAAAACTAAAATACCCTGTGAGTCCAAGTATTTCTCTGACAACCTTCTTCCTAGGATGTAAGTAGACTGCTGAGAAATTCACCAACTTCTCTCACACTGAAACTAGGGTTTGTTCTTCCCTGATTTTGACAAAGGGTCACCTCACCATTTTCTGCTGTGGTAAAACCTAACAAGAGTAAGTGTTCAAACGTTAACTGTCTAGCATCATATTTTTCTTTAAAACCATAGTCTACTCTCAGACAACTTTACTTTGCACTCATATGTAATGCAGTAGAGTTAACCTCAGGAGACATCTTGAAATACACACATCAAGAAAATTATTGATTCTACAGCCAATGATGTCTCATTTCCACTTTTACTATAGAGCCAAGATCAAGGGAATCAGTTAGAAACATTCTTATGTTCTGCCTCAAATGCTAAGGAACTATACAGCCATCTATACCTAGAGGCCTTTTTCCCCCCAGTGATGAGTGTGGTTTCAGGTGAGTCACATGTTGAAAAGGATTAATTATCAATCAGGTCTGTGAAAGGAATTTTCATGGGGAGTATTCAACACCTGGGGCAAAGTTCTTCAAAGATTATGAATTTTAATATCCTTTATCTTTCTTCAGGTCCACAAACTGGAGATTACTTTAGTATGCAAGATTCCCGAGAAACATTTCTTTCCTTCTCAGGTAATCATGTTTTCAAAGGAAGAATATTCTGTAAACCCCATTTTCCTAGTCATTGACTTAATGCCATAAACCCAGGGTGAGAGTCCCACAGATTTATCCTGTGCTTTTTTCTCTTCTTAATCTACTCCTTTTTAGCAGAAGCATTTCTTGCAACTTCTGTATCTATCTCTCTATCAGTAAAAATGTACGAATCTATGCCTCAAATTCTAATTTCCCACTTGTGTGCCATACCTCACTATTAAAGTGCCTATTAAAGATATTTATTCACATCTTTTCTGGACTTATTTATCTAAACTTTGCCAGAGCTGAACTTCCCCTTCTCCCATCCTGAACTGCTTCCAGTTAATTCTGCCTTTGCTAATTGTGTCACCATCACTATTTGTTCACATCTGAAATCTAAGATTCATCCTTGGTTCTTTCTTTTTCCTTACCTCTAATCAAGCAGTGGCTAACTTTTATTGATTCCTCTCTCAAATCTGGATCCGTTTCTGCTTTTTTTTTTTTTTTAACTTCCACTGCTGTATTTCAAAGTCCCTATTCTGAATATGCCCAGTAATTCTCCAGTCATTAACTCTAACTACATTTTTCCTTTCTCACTACATTTATTCTTTCACTCTTTTGGACTTTTTGCTTCTTGATGAAATAAAACTTATTTATTTTTTCATAGTTATAGTTCTATCTAACCTTGGTTGGCTCATAGTGTGCAGGCAATAAATGTTAAAAGACCATTTCGTTAGATAATATATGTCATAATTATGATCAGATACTAGTCAATTAGGAAAATATTTCTTACATTAATTCTGTTCCAGATCCTGTACTGTTAGAGAATAATGAACATGACTAATAACGTTTTTGCTTGGATTGAATTTGCATGGGTACATAAATCTCAAATGAATAAGTATTTAGGAATCTATCATCAAATTAAAGTTACCAAAGTTTTAGGAATACAAAAGATACTACACATACCTGTATAAGTTAAGACAACATAGGATACAATAATAAAGTCAAAATTTTATAATGTCTCATATAGATAATAGAAAATTGTTTTCATTCCTGACAATTCTGAATTGGCCATTTATTGATCAGCAGCCACTCCCTTCCAACTGTTAACCCAGATACCTAGATATCTTCCATCCCATGGAAGAAAATATCTGTAACATACGATGCCAAAATAATGTGGCCATAACCATCAAGTTTGTGCCATAGGAAAGAATATGGAAGGTCATCTAGGTTCAGCCTAGGTGCATCGTATCAAATGTGCTCACATTACAGTCAGTCACTTGGCTACACCTAACTTCTGGAGTGATTAGCAACATGAACCAGCTGGGTACCATGAGGAAGAGAAGAGCATCTTGTGGTCTCTGTAGATGCTCAGAGTGTGCAGTCTCTGCCACAAAAATTAGTAAAACCTCTTTATTTTACACAATATTAGAGGTAGCACAGAAAAAACTCAGGTCTCAGAGGACAAGCAACATCTTAAGTATTTCAGTGCTGTACCTTGAAAATGGTCTCAGCCTTAATGAATCCTGACATGGTCAACAGGCACCCTTTTGTTCATTGGTTAAAAAAAGAAAAAAATAAATAAACCTAAAAACAAAAAGACAATTTTCCTTTTGCATGAGTCCATCCTCTTAAAAAAATTTAGTGATTTTATGTGCTAGAATGGTTTTCCATTCACAATTCTAGACTAATTTAATTCAAAGGTGATTCTTTTCTCTTAAAAATGAAAGGAACTTATATTTGGAAGAAATTTAGAAACCAGGAAAGTAAGTATTTCAATAAATAAAAACATTGCTCTGCTGAATCAAATAATGGAGAGTATCTCACATATGTTTTCTTAGATGTTTCATGGGAAGGGATACTAACCATAACCAATGCACTATCCCACTACTAAAAAAAAAAAGTAATTCAAACATTTCTAGTTTTTCCTACTCTTCTGTAGATTTCTTTATGCAGAAACAGACCACTCATCCCACATAAAAATTATTTCTATGTGTTTTTTTTTTTTTCAAAACATCCATTCTATTTAGCCCCTATTCTTGGAGTCAACACACATTATGATACCTTGATTTACTTTATTGAGTATACAACAGTTTAAGTTCCTCTTTGAGATTAAATGTAATTTCTCATTGTAACATTTCTCTTCCGAACTACAACAGATTGCATGAATTTTTTTAGCAAGTGCATCACATTGTTGGATGGTATTGAATTTGTGATCAAATGAAAGCCTCAGGAATTTTTGCACATCAACTACTGTGAAAACCCTTCTTAATATATTTGTGTGATCAGTGCTTAGTGAAATGAATCTATTTAGTGTGTATTTTGATTTTAGCATTTATCATTCTTCATTACAGTCCTTCTATTCAATCTTGCCTCTCTACCTTACATCTGTACACATTGGAAAATGATCCTGAAGAATGAAACAAAGGCTCATTTAAAAAAATATATATATCCCTGATGTCTATCATCATGCCTGTTATGTAAATTAATAGGCAAATATCTATAGTTTATAAAACATTTTAATATAGTTCCTTAAGTCCTCTACCTCTAACTCCCCACAATTTTATTGTAAGCTTTAAATCTTTCAAGTAAATTTATACCTTCAATATTTCTAAAATACTGATTGTTTTCTCAGTATTTTTTAATCATTCATGGCCTTAAGAAACTTCCTTTCTATGTATTTATCAAAAATATTTTTATTATAATGCTGATCCTGACCCCTATATCAAAGTACTGGAAGTCTCTGGCTTGGAAAGTGTTCCATTAACAGTGAGCTCACTCCACAACATTCCTGACTAACCTAGGATTGAATTTCTGAGACATTTCCTCAAAATTAGACCATCAGGGATGTAATTATTCATAGCTTCTTGTCTCTTGCAGCTCCTCAAGAGGTGAAAAGCCACCAAGTTGAGCTCACATCCTCAGGCCCAGGAGGGAGCCTCAAGCTTTGCCCCTTAGAAACAGCGCAAAGGATTTGGAAAGAAAAGTCAACAGAGGTGCTGTGCTCAGAAAATAAAATGAGTGAACTGAAAGACACCCTTGAGACTCTTCTGAAGTGCAGTGGTTCTTCCTTAGAGACAATTTCCTTGAGATGTTTTGGAGAATAATCGGGCTGCTCCCCTTAAATAGATGATTTCCATCTCTAGAATCCAAGGCTTATATAGAATTCCAAGTTTGGATCAATTTCCTGTGTAAATCATAATATAATAACCATAACATCAGTGTCTGGTATTGGCTGTGAGTCACACGTTGCTCTAAATTTTTTGCATGTAACAATACTTTTAACCATCAAAATAACTCAGTTTAGAGTGCTGAAACATGCAGGGATTTTAAAGAAATTTTTTCCAAAGTTACACAATCAGAAAATGGACAAGTCAGTGTTGAAATTCAGTAATCCTGGCATTAAAACCTTTGTATGTTTCAAAATCTCATATCAAATTTAGAGTAAGATGCTGAGCTGCCTTTTAGTCACTTGCAAACTCCCAAATTAAGATTCAGTTGCCTTCCCTATTCTTAATCTGGAATTCATGGGATTTGTTTTCTCAATAGGATTAGGGTATGGGAGGCTATTTTAAACATACAGGTTGAATATTGAATTAAAGAGAACAAAACTATTCATTCAATCTCCTTTCTTACAGATTTATCCAATAATGGCTAGGATGACCCGCACTCGTCTTGCCCTCATTATCTGCAATACAGAGTTTGACAGTCTTCCCAGGAGGGCTGGAGCTGATGTTGATATCAGAGATATGAAAATGCTGCTGGAAAATCTAGGATACAGAGTGGATGTGAAAGAAAATATCACTGCTTCAGTAAGGCTTCTAAACTATAAAATCAATAGTCTTATACTTCATACTCCTAAATAATGCTAGCAAGCATGCTTTAGTACCAGGATACTTTGTCTCTTGGCAGTGTATAATCTCAATTTTTCCTTGGAGGGTGCTTGATATTACATAGCTCCTTCCAACTTAGGAGTCCTTTAGCAAGACCCTGGTGTAAATTTTAAATGGAAAGTGTTCCATCTAAACCGTGCTCCTATGTTTCTACTAGAAATCTCAGTGACTTCCTATAAGCATTTCTTTCTTTACTTTATCAGAGAATTGAGACATGAATTTTATTTTCCACGTCATTTATTTTCATAGAATTCCTCAATGAATTCCTTAAATGTCTCTGCATTAGATCCCCAAAGGACAATGGTAGTAAATCACATGGATTAAAATTCAGTGGTTTCTTTCAGGACATGGCTACAGAACTGAAGGCATTTGCTGCCCGCCCAGAGCACCAGACCTCTGACAGTACTTTTCTGGTGTTCATGTCTCATGGTATCCGGGATGGGATTTGTGGCACGAAATATTCTGAGAAAGTCTCAGATGTGTTAGAAGTCAACACCATCTTTCAAATGCTGAACACCTGGAACTGTCCAAGTTTGAAGGACAAACCCAAGGTGATCATCATCCAGGCCTGCCGTGGTGGTAAGTCCTGATGTCTCCTGGGACAGGAGTCATCCAACACTGACCTGTGTACAGCTTTATACATCCAATGTCTTTGTGTCTGTTCCTAATATCAAAGAACACCTGTTATTCCCACTCAATGAGAGTTGCTTCTGTGAATTATGTTTCTGGTTGGTAGTTACCTGTTTCATTTTCAACTAAGGATAAATCACTTTTAGTTTTGAGATTTTAATGCTTGGATGTTGTTAGTTTCAGCATTTTGTTAGGTAAGAATTATTGAGAAGATCTTACATGTGAATATGTCACAATAAATTCCACTATTGTGTATAATAATAATGCATGAATTGAAAAAAAGAAAGAATTATTGGAAAGGTAGCTATTGAGATGAATGCATGTATGTGTATGTGAATAAAAGACAAATAAGTGAATAAGTATGGTTCAACAGGGGTTTAGAGGAGGTAGTTCTCTTGGCAGTTGGTAATAAGCAGCTAGATAAACTTTGTCTTTCCAGAGAATCAAGGGGTGGTGTGGTTAAAAGATTCAGCAGGAGACACTGAAGGCAAATTCTTACTGGATTCAGAAGACCTTGAAGACGATGGAATTAAGAAAGCCCATGTAGAGAAGGATTTTATTGCTTTCTGCTCTTCAACACCAGGTAATGGGTTTATGTGCAGGATACCTTCAGTGGGGTGGTGACTAATAAAGAATTCAGTCACCTGTCAGAGGATAGTTACCTGTATTTAACTTTAGACAAGGAGTTTGAAGACCAGTTTTAGGTTTCATCCAGTAACACTTTCAGTTTCCCTCACCAAAGAGACAAAATGAATATATATATATATATATATATATATATATATATATATATATATATATATATATATTTTTTTTTTTTTTTTTTTTTTTTTCACTGAAGTGATAATAAGTAAATCCTTCCATGGAAACATATTTCTTCCTGAAATTGTGAGGGATAACAGAAAATTAAGTAAAAGTATATTTACACTGAAGTAAAATTGAAATCCAACTTCACATAGAAAAAGGTCCACAGTGTTGGCACCATCAAGAGTCCAACTGCCTAGACATTATATATTTATAGAAAAATAATGGGAACAAAAAGGTAGACAAAGCATAATTGGACCCTAAACTAGACTGAGTTTTAACTAGAAGTAAGCAGTGTACAAAACAGAACATACCAAATGATTCCAAGTTAAGCTGTGGAACAGTATTGTGACTATATTCTAACCCTTCTATTTAGTACTTGGTAAATTAGGTCTATTTATTTAGTTTCTCTGGGGTTCCTTTTAATTCCTTACCTATACATGTAAATATAATATCACTGTTCTAAAGATTAAAAAAGATATTATATGTGAAATATTGAGAATGCCACAGAGTAAAACACATTAAATGACTTGTTATTAAGGATGTTTCTTCTATAATGTAACTCATATGCATTCTTTTATTAAGGATTAAATAGAAATCATTGAGTCATTGAGTTCGTTTAATTACTGAATTTAGCAACTTTCCGGGACTTACATTCCCTTAGTCACCTCTGATCCTAAGGTCCTGCTTCTGCTCAAAGAGCTTAGTTTACAGATTATTTTCTGTAATGAGATGCCATCCCTCTGGAGATAGCTGGTTCTGTATTGTGCTAACCATGTCTTGATATGGAACTCAGTTATTTTTTTAATCAAAACAATAATGCCATGCAAAAATCCCATACATGTTTAGCTTAAGTATAAGGAGATTTCAGTATTATATGTAGTAGTCCTCTGAAATCCTTTGATCCCAGCCTTCCACAAGAAATTTACCTCTGGTAATAATATAATTCTTTGCAGGCTCTGGGCTTCTTGACACCTTTTTGTTGATTTCTGTCTCCTTCTTTTATTTGCTTCTCTCACTCCTCTTTTCCAGATGACTCCTGAAAACTCCCATTCGGTTATCTTCAGCTTAACTACAGAACCTAGTTCCATGTTCCCCAGCATAAATCCCAACACATTGTGATGTTTTCCTGAAGAAAATTGTCCATCCACTTCCTTAATTTTATAAAGGACTTGGCAGTAATACCTGCCTCGACCCTCTCCTATCCATTTTCTTTAACTGGAGAGAACAAGATAAATCAGTTGTGCTTTTAAATAGAATTTTAACTATTAATGTGCATTTTATCATGAATATTGGCTAAAGAATTTGGTCAGAGAATATAGCCACAATTTTATGCATACTTGCTACTATGGCTTTTTCTTTTATGCATGCATTCCTTTGAGTAATTTTTTTATATCTCTCCATTACTTCTCTGTGTCTCCTGTTACACATTTAATGTTGTTCCTCTTTAGAAATTCTTAACCCTGAAAGACCTTTTGTTATCCCACAGGATGTGATTTTTCCCTCTTGAATCCATTCTAGTTTGTATTTTCATTGTGCTGGTACTGTTTTCATTCTGTTATTTTCCATTATATATCCTATAACCTCTCAGACATTCGTGACGTGTTATATCATCTATTCCTCAAATATCTCTTTGTATCAGAAATTATTATGCTCCACTTTATAGTTGAGGCTGTGCATTTCAAAGTGAATAACTTAAATCAAAGTCATTAAGTAGCACCCCTGAAATGCACACTCAATCTTCAAGAACCAGTCAATCTTCTCTGCTCAATTCTGTCTTTTCCTCTCTTTCTGCTAGACTTTCAGCTACTTAAAATCAGGGATTATGTCCCACTATGTGCATTCTATACAGCTTTTTATTGAGTATTGGTAAAAATATAACCAGGAACTTTAAATACGTTAAAAAATTGGCAAATGGTGTGTAACAAAACAGAACCAACTCAATACCATGCCCCAAGGGGAGTGGAAATACTAGAGCTACTTCTCTATGTCTAATCAAAATCCTGTAATGAGATTTGGAATGTGATTTTTTTTTAACAGATAATGTTTCTTGGAGGCATCCCACACTGGGCTCTCTTTTTATTATGAAACTCATAAAAAATATTCAAGAATATGCCTGGTCCTGTGATCTGGAGGAAATTTTTCGAAAGGTAGGGCTCCAGTTGCTTCTTCCACTCTAGTCCCTGGAGTTGGCTATTCCACATGGAATCTCTGGACATGTTTATCTTCCAATAATTCCATTTTTTCCCCCAAAGAAACTCTATGAGGTTCTTTGGTATGTGGGTATACCTGAAAGCCAGATCTAATCTGTTATGGTCCACAATCCCTATAAAACAATCATGTATTTTAACTTTCATTCCACTCTGAGTAGACAAAGTCAATAAACTCTAATTTGCTATTTTTTTTTTGTTTATATCATTTATCTTACAGTTTTTCCATTGCAGTTTTTCCAGCTTAATTCAAGATTCTCCACTAAGGAAAAAAAAGTCTACAGAATTTCCCTTTTCTTTTAGGTTCGATTTTCATTTGAGCTACCAGATGGTAGGGCACAGATGCCCACCACTGAAAGGGTGACTTTGACAAGATGTTTCTACCTCTTCCCAGGACATTAAAATAAGTAAGCTGTAACATTATCTGTTTATGTTTGTGCACATGCGTGTTGGGGGGAGGGATTCTGAAGTCCCATGCTAGCCCAGGCTTCTAGGTCTGGTTTAATAAATGGGGAGACACCAAAGGGAGGTCTTTTCTTTTTCCGTTCAGGAAGGTTCTACAGAGTCAGATAGTCCTTTCTCAGGGTCAGCTGCTATCAATCAAAAGGTAGTCATATGATTACAAAAGCTCACTTTTGGATGTGCTTTCTTCACCTCCATATGACATAATATTTAAGCACAGTATTTAAGCATAGCATCTGGGCACTATCCTTTGGTAAGTGAGGACTCATGAGTAGAGTGACATCATAACTTGCATGGTATTTAGCAGAACACTTTCTTATACTTGTGTTATTTTCTTTTCCCTAGGAAGCCAGTTTTGTCTTTCTGTACCTGTTTTTGGAGTCATGTCTATTAAAAATAAACATTTCTTTAAACAAGCTAATAAACCTGAGAGAAAAAAAAAAGTTTGTCCTGCTTTTGTTTTGATTTTTCTATGCTGGAAAGACAGGAGGTGGAACTTAGAGCAGGTATCAGATTTCTTTTCTTGATTTGACCTACAACAGCTGCACTGGCTAATAGCACCATTCTTTCTTATAATATATATTTGCTTGGCTTTCTGCATTAGTGATGAAGATACAAAGTAGGTAAAGTAACAATGGGTACCTAACTTCAAAAAATCTAGAGTTGATCAGGAGAGGCACACAGAAGACAGAGAGTTATGACAGCAGCAGTAAAGCAACTTATCCCAAAATCTGATGTATACACTGTTGACAGAGTTATTATCAAAACTACTTATTTCTATTCTTTGTTAAGAAATTTGAGACACAAAGTACATTTTTATTTAACCTTAGGTCCCTAGTAAGCTACAGTCTCCTTGAGAAGACAAAACAGTCAACAGACATGAAACAAGCAGGAGACATATATGACACTATGAACAAACATTAGGGTATGATTTCTCTTTATGGTCCTGTGAAAATGAACTTCAAGTGAATCATTCACTCAGTAATGTTCAGTTTGGGAAGGGCTGGAAAAACATAACTTCTATGTGGAAGAAGGAGCCCTTTCTATTATAAACTCCTTAGAGTAAAGGTAAATTTTGACCTTTTGAAAAACCTTCAAAGTTGAATACCTCCCAGCCCTTTCCCTTGTTGTCATTAATTGTTCCTTCAGACAGACCTGTCTAGTACATTCAGGTGTTCCTTCTCCAGCCTGAGACCTCTTCTGCCTTTGGACAGAAGATTTCAAAAAGCAGAGAACAGCTACCCTCAATAAAAATTAAATGTCAGGGCAGTGTTAGGCAGTTCAAGAAAAGCATATTGGGGAGAGAAGAAAAGGGTTACTTCAGAACAATTTCCAGTAAAGATTGAAAAAACAGGGAGACAGAGAGAGGAAGATACTGTCATGAGTAACACAGTCTAAAGAGGAAACAGAAGCAACATGGTTAATGATATCTGGAAATGAAAGGACATTAGTTAGGTGTAAATCCTTTAAGATGTGTGCTTTTAGTGAGCAGAGGTAGAAATACTGAGAGCAGAGAAGGAAGGACTGAGTGCAGGTATGGGGGCTGTGCACAGAGAAAAGAAAAACAAAGAAAACACAACGCAGCTGTCAACTTATAGGATGATGTTTTGTCATGTCCACTTTATTTTTCTCCTTTCCAAAGAAAAGAACTAGAGTTCAGGACTAAGATTGTAGTTCAAAACTATGAGGCTATTTTGGAAACTACAGGGGACTTCCCGACAAGGAAACAAGAATTCCGAGCAGCAGTTTCGAAATCAATAAATAGATGTCCCGCCCTCTAAACTAAAGAAACACTGGGTGACTTTCTTTCGTTTTCTAGTCTGGCGCTCTCTCCACTGGAGAAGGAAGGGACCAAGGCTGTCCTCCATGGCTGGTGAGTGGGGTACCCTCCTGACTAGGACCTAGGGACTTGGATCTTAGAAAACACTATATTCATTGCTCTGTGACAGGCAGAAGTAACAGAAAGGAAGCAGACCAGCTGGGTACAAGCTGGGTTCTTCCCCTTATCACTTGTGTGCCACTGGACTCAAGATGTGGATTTAGAGACACTGAGTGTAGTCTCCAGGTATCTTTGAGTCAGACAGAAGTTTATTCCTCTCCTTCAGTTTCTGATGATCAAGGGGGAGGTAAAGACAGAGTAAGGCTTGAGAGTTGGACAATTCTCAAAGTTTGTAAATGCACTCTGAATTTTTTTTCTGCTTCCTGTAGACTTTGCATTAATCATCAGTTCATAAACAGTCTTTCCAGAAACAGATCTAAGAGGCTTTCAGTTTCTGCCCCTTTACTGTTTCTTATGTTGAATTATATCCTTGTTCAGTTTAAAGTGGCTCCATTTTTCTCCCCATTTTTCTGGTTCTTGTACTGAAAACCCTGGATGTCTTGGATTTCTATCACAGTTTTTCAGCTAGTGTCCCTGTCTCCAGGACTTACCCTCCAATCAGTCCATCCTGCACATGATTTCCAGGTTGCCTGTCTCATACCCAGAAAGGAAAGGCTTAATTCAGGAGTCATTAGGTATTGAGGCAGCTAGTCTTCAATCACATCATATCACTTCTTTGGCTTTATTCTCCTCATTTGAAAATGAAGAGGTTGGACTAGATCAGCAGTTTCTAAACTTTATATCTACATTTCTAATATTTAGGTATTAGACCTGATAAATCTTAATAATCTACAGTCATTTTAAAAATTCAGGATTTGTGCTTTCAATGAACAGAGATAGAAATGCTGAGAAATCAGAGGAGAAAAATGGACTAAGAGAAGGTTTGGGGACCATGGACAAAGAAAAGAAAAAAAGAGAAAAACATGAGACACGTCATAGATGCCAGCCTAAAGGACAATGTTTTGTCATTTTTCTCATGTTACCCCATTACCCTCACCCTGCATAGCTCATTCTTTTTTTTTTTTTAACCAGGAATTGAACCCAGTAGCACTTAATCACTGAGCCACATCCCCAGTACTTTGTGTTTGTTTGTTTGTTTTTAATTTTGAGACAAGTTCTCATTAAGTTGCTTAGGGCCTCGATAATTGCTGAGTCTGGCTTTGAACTTGCAATCCTCCTGCCTCAGCCTCCTAAATTGCTGGGAGTATAGGCATGTACCACCATGCCCAGTCACATAGTTCATTCTTAAATAAACTGTAGGCACATATAATCTTTCAGAGATCTACATAATTCTCATGTAGCTGGTTTTGTGTAAGTTTATCTGCAGATTTGCACTTTTGGCAAAGATGATCAGTTAGTTAATGCTTAGTTCTTACATTCTAGGTACGTATTTCTGCAATTTTCCAACTCAGGAACACACACTGGCTACTTATTGCCTTTTAAAATCTATCTGAACTTTTTAGACAAGTTTTCCACCTTCTCAATTAAGTTAATCATAATTTCATTAATCCCCTTCAGGCATGATTTCAGCTTCCTGCATAGAAACATAATGTATATACTACATTCACTACACTTACAAATTCTTGCTGTTGTTTCTTTACTTTTTTGAATCTCTCTGTAGGATAATTCTTTCCAGACCTTGTGTCTTATCTGAAAAAAATTAAATTAAGATCCAAAATATAAGGATTGATTATTTTCTTTCCTTGTCATCTTCTTACTTTAATAAGGAATTTTCTAGAAAGGAATAAGTTAAATTCATGCCCATGGCTGTGACTTTGGCCAGGCAAGTCTAATACACTGGTTATTGGATTGGAATCAGGGCGTCATTAGATAAAAGATATGAGAAATTGAAATGCACTAGGAAAAAAACATATGAAATGGCTCAATAAATAGAAACCATATAGTTTTTTTGGCCATTGTTAACTAAAATTCCTGAGGAATCAGGACCAAAATTGTGGTCTTGATTAATTTTGTCTTCTAAATTATTTCCTCCATTTTTATAATTACTATAAGTAATTTGGCAATTACTACCACAATAATAAATAACAACTGATTTTTTGGAAACAATCTATATGGTAGCTATTTTATGCTTTTTAATTAAAGATTTAAAACTATGTAATTAGATCTATATTATTGCCATTTTGTAGCTGAAGAAGATACTTAGAGATGAGTTACATAATTTGCCTTAGGTCAAATTTTTACTGAGCAGCGTGATCCTAGGTAGATCTGATTCTCAAAATGAAGATCCTGAGATACTGACATTACCTTAGTTTTCTGCAAAAGTCCCTAAATTGCTGCTTGCATCTGAATTCTCCCATTTCAGTTTTTGCTGTACATTTCTGCTTACCGTAGTATTCCTTCTAATGCGCAGCTCTCCCAGCTTCCAGATTACATCACATCTCTTGAGCCTTTCTGTTTCTGCCCACCTTGTTCCCTGCCAGAAGACAAGCTCCCAGGTTCTCAAAGGTGTAGCTTTCCACTTTCAGGTCTCAGTTCCAAGCCATTACTCCTCTGGGCAGCTGTCCTCTACCATGGGTTACAGTCCCCTCCCACACTCTGCTTTTTTTATTCATACACCCGTTACTTAAATTATTAGTGTTTGTATTTACTTACTTGCACATCCATCTCTCCATTTTGATGTAAGCCTTGATATGTAAGAATATCTTTCCAAAATGGTATCTCCAACCTTAGCAGAATGTATTTATAGGTAGACACCCATTCCATATCCCTGAATGATTAGAAGAATAAATGTAACTACCATCACTTGAAAATTTCCAGTGTGCTCTTATTACCAGTCAAATGTATCAAATTTACTTAGCTTGCTGTTAAATATTCTCTAAGTCAGGTCATGGCTAAATTCAGTATTTTTTACTACATTCAGTGATCAGTGATTCAGTAGAAAATTACTGTATGCCCTCTGAATGCCAATAGTGTAGACCTATCTCACAGAACCTGTACTCACGGAGCAAGCATGGAATATGATGGTGGGATGGCGATAAGTAGGTTTGGAACCACACTCATATGGAAAATAATGCTATCTTTGGAAGAAACAAGCCACCCTAGGATCACATACATTTGACATTTTTGTCTAGGAAGCATCAAGGAGCATTCCCCTAAGAAAGTGCTGTCACATCTGAGATATGGAGGATAAAAAGAGATGATGGGAAGACAGGAAGAAATGAAGGGGTAGGGGATTGAAAATGAAGGGATCCAGCAGCAGAGGTTTTCTAGAAAAAAAGGAAGGGCAGAATATTTCAAATGTAGTGAGCAAGGTGAAGACAGGATCAGAAGATGAGGCTGAATGATGACACCTAAATTAGGTTAAATTGAGAGGTTTGATGATCTCTTAACAGTGGAATACTCACTCTGCTTCCTTGTGAAAAATAGACAAGAAGGGGATAAAAAGTATATAAAGGCTCTTGGGGGTAATTAAGAAGAGAAAGATGTTGGTCTGAAGAGGAGAACTGAACAGTTAGAATTTTGCACATATTTAGCAGATGAAATCAGTATATGAACAGTGATAGAAAATAAGCTATAAATAAGGTAAAAGATGTGTACAGCACCAGGTTTTGCTAATTTCATACACTGGAAGTTAGATATTATTTAGTAGTAAGGAAATGAAAGAAGGGAATTAAAGTGAGTTCACTTTTAAAAGTTAATTTAATGAGTTTGTGGGATATGGAGAAGATATATCACATTGACTCTCAGACATCTGGTACTCAGTCCCGGGTTCCATGTCTAGGCTGACTCTATACATGTGAGAGCCATTAATCTACTCTTTAAAATCTACAATTGGTTCAATAAGATTATGTAAATTATAAAATAAATAATCCAAACCTCTTTATCTTGTTAATTGTAATTTATGTATTTATTTATTTTAACTGGCAAAATAAAATTAAATATGCTTATTATGTTTCAAAATACATGTACACTGTAGAATGCCTAAACAGAGATAAACAACATATGTATTGACTCCTATGTTTATCAGATTTTGTGTGAGGACACTTTAAATTTACTCTGTGAAAAAATTTAAATGATACAGTACATCACTATTAACTATAATCATCATGTTGCCCAATAGATCTCTAGAGCTTGTTTCTCTTACATAATTGTAATTTGGATTCCTTTGACTAATATCTTCCAAACTAATTTCCTTCTTGTAAGCACTTTCTAGTCTCCATTTCTATGAGTTTTGCTTTTTTAGATTCTGTGTATAAGTGAGATCATGTGGAATTTAGCTTTCTGTGCCTGGCCTATCTCATTTCACTTAACATAATATCTTTCAATTTTGTCCATGTTTTCACAAATGACAGAATTTCCTTTGTTAATGACTGAATAGTATTCCATTGTGTATAGATACCACATTTTTCTTACCTGTTTTTCTGTCCACAGATATTGACATTGATTCCATTTCTTGGCTGTTGTGACTACTGCTGCAATAAATATTATAAGTGCAAAAACATTCAACAAACTAATTTCATGTTTTGAATATATTCCTAGCAGTAGACTTGTTAGATCATACAGTAGTTCTACTTAGTATTTTTCAGGAAACCCCATATTCTGTTCCGTAGTGATTATATTAATTTTACATTCCCATCAACAGTGTCCAAGGGGTTCCTTTTCTACATATTTTCTGCAACATCGAATTTATATCTTTTTGATAGTAGCCATTTGATTAGATATTGAAGTGATGTCTCATAGAGGCTTTAACTTGCATTTCCCTGATGATTACAGATGTTGAACACTTTTTCAAATACCTGTGGGTAATTTGTGTGTCCATTTTTGACAACTTTCTATTCAAGTCCTTCATCCATTTAAAAATCATTTTTTTTTGTCTTGGTTTTATGTGATTTGAGGGTTTTTCTTGTTGTTATTATTGTTTTTTAACATATTTTGGATATGAACCCCTGACCAGATGTACCATTTGCAAATATTTTCTCCCATTCTGTAGGTCATGTCTTCACTCTGTTGTTTCCCTTTCTCTATAAAGAGAAAAGCTTTCTAGTTTGATGTAATCATATATATATACACACACACACACTTTTGTTACCTGTGCTTCTAGGGTCATATCCATCATTGCCCAGACCAAAGCAATGGAACTTTCTTTCTGTCTTCTAGAAGTTTTACAATTTCTGGTTTTAAGTGTAGATCTTTAACTTCTTTTTGAGTTAATTTTTGTATATGGCGTAAAATAAGGATCTAATTTTATTCTGTATATGGCTATCCAGTTTTCCCCAAAACCTTTTATTGAAGAGAGTACCTTTTCCCCTCTCTGTGTTCTTGGCACTTACGTTGAAAATCAAATGACTGTAAGTACTTGGGTTTATTTCTATGCTTTCTATCTGGTTCATTGGTCCATGTCTTTGTTTTAATGTCAGTACCATGCTGTTTCAATTACTCAAGTTTTGTGGTCTATTTTAAAATAAGGACATTGACTTCAACTTTATTTTCTTAAGAGTGTCTTTGCTATTTGTGTGTGTGTGTGTGTGGGGGGGGTTCACTTGAATTTTAGGATGTTTTTTCTATTTTTATAAAAATGTCATTGCAACTTTTAAAGGCATTGCATTGAATATTTAGATTACATTAGGTATTATGAACATTATAACAATATTAATTCTTCCAACTCATGAACATAGGATATAATTCTATTTACATGTCTTATTCCATTTCTTTCATCAGGGATTTATAGTTTTCAGTGCATATGTTTCCACCTCCTTGTTTAAATTTATTTTTGCAGCTATTTTAAGTAAAACTACCTTCTTAACTTATTTTTCAGATATTTTGTTGTAAGTGGCCAGAAAGGTTACTCATTTTTGTGTGTTGATTTTGCATACTGAAACTTTGCTGAATTTACTTATTTGTTCTAATAGATTTATGGTGGACTGTTTAGTATTTTCTGTCTATAAAATCATGTGGTCTACAGGCAGGGGCATTTTAACTTCTTTCTTTCCAATAGGTATGCCTTTTATTTTTTTTCTCTTGCCCAGTTGCTCCTGTTAGGACTTCCAGTACTATGTTGAATAAAAGTAGCAAGGGTAGCATATTTTCCCTGTTCCCAATTTTATTAAAAAACTTCAACTTTTCATTATTGAATATGATGTTGACAGCTTTTATTCAGACACTTATTCTTTTGTAAATCTCTTATTGCTTACCATGTTACTTTACATATCATTCATTTAGTCAATACTTCACTATTTCTTGCGCACACAAATAAACAAAACAGAAGCCCAGACCTCAGGCAGGGTGGATACTGCACACACTAACCTAAGTACTGTTTTCAACTCTTCAAAAACTCTACAACACTCATGTTCTGTATTTCAAGACCAGTGTTTTTCTGCCACCTCTTCTATGGAGCCTCAATAATCTCACCAGCTAGAATTTATGCATCTTTTCTGAGTCTCTGAAGTGATTCATTTGTTTTTCCCTAAGGGAATTTTCACCAAGTTCATGTAATGTCACTTGATAATTCAAGACTAGAGCCTCTAAATTCTAAAACCCTTGGTTTTAATTCTTGCTTCTCAGTTACTAGTTACCCTATATTCTTATCACATGACTCTGTGTATGAGATACAATATAGTAATATACCTTTGAGATAGTTTTTATTATATTTTAGTGAGATTTATGTCAAGCACTTGGCATGATGTGTGCTTAATAAATTTTGACTATTGTTGCTGTAACTGTGTGATATTTAACTACACAGAACACGGAATAAGAATGTAATTTGAACACCAATTTATGTACTTAGTGTAAAGTCATTACTTAAATTCTATATATTTTATAATTTATTTGTCACTTTATTATTTAAAAAAGGGATGTGATAACTAATCCATTAGTTTAGTGTGAGAATCCTGGTTTTAATTGATATTTGTAAACAACCTAATGTGATGACTTAGAAATAATGCTGATATATGTTGGTTTGCTATGTATTATTTTCATAACTAGTCATAACTAGTGCATAAGATTTCATTTTTCATTAAATTAATTGATATTACGAAACTTTTTTATGGTTTTCAGCTTCCATATGCCTTTCACATAATAATTACTCAATAAACATTTGCTGAAAATATAAGTCAAGATAGTATGAATGATGTGGCTGGTGCTTCTAGGCCAAAGTTCTTGTTCAATGTCTTGATATTTTCTTTAAATAATGTCATTTTGTGTCAAAGTCATCCTGACATCTAGAAAGATTGAATAACTATATTTATAAAGTTAACTGAGAACTTATTAGGTATCCTGCCTTCCTATTTACAAACTTCCCAATTTCCATTGATAATATTAAAATAAAGGATTAATTTAATACTTTGATATCTGTATCCTTTTCCTCTATAAAATTTTAAATTGTCCTAAGAAGTAGTGATACAGTAACCCAGTGACAAATAATTTACCATAATGGAAGGTTTGTCATTATAGATTTAATTCTGATTTTTGGTTGAGAATAAAATTTTAAAGGATTAGAACTTTAAGGGCATTCCTTTATTTGTTCATTAATTTATATATTCAGTAAGCATATGAGGTCTTTTACAATATTTTTAGGCTCTGAGGTGTGAGTATAGCAACTGTATAAAATGATGTGCATTCCAAGATAGCACTTGACCAAAGACACTCAAAACAGAGGAGCGGGAAAAGCCCATGCTCTAGTGGGAGGAATTAATTGCTAAACAAAGGCATGGAGTTTCCTGAGATCACATATCCCAGGAGGAGCATCATCACTACCCTAGGCTGTAAGTAAAAGAACAAGAATATGAGAACAGTGGATGACGTAACATTTGGCCCAATGCCACATTTGGGAGGAAAGAAACTCTGTAAAAAACAAACAAACCAAAAAAAAAAAAAAAAAGAAGAAAGAAAAAAATAAAAAAGAAAGAAAGAAAGACCAAACACTTAGGTAACAAGGAATCACTATAGTTTGTTCCAAATTCAAGGAGATGTGACATGTCCATGGGTACATTGAAGAGGTGAGCAGTTTGTTTTGGAGATGGTGATTGCATTTTCAAGGATATTTTATGTTAAGGCTGTGTCTAAGGTGAGAGTAAAACTCTTAAAGCCTAGCCTACAGTTGAAGGATTTTTTTCTATTTCTGACAGAAAAAAAACAAGAAATAGAACGACTTAAGAGGTTGGAAATTGAGAGCAAAAAAGCCATCACTGGTTTTTTGGACAATTTGGTGAAAAAAGATGTGATTAAATTACCAGAAGATGAAAAGAAAAAATTTAATAATGCCACACCTAGAGACAAGGCCTGGATTGTGGGGGACTTCATACGACAGAAGCCCCAAGAGGCAGTTCCCTCGGTTATCCAGAGTTTACTTAAGGCGGTCAAAAAGGCCAATGATACAGAAGGTAAGACTGGAATCATTGACAAAAGCTATCTCAAAATTTCCGGAATTTTTCAAACCTTGGGCCCATGCAGAATCTCTATGATCCTCCTATCATTTCATCATGAATGTAGTTTTCACAAAAGCAATCATTGTCTTTTCATAGGCCACTTTGCCTTTTCTCTGGTGAGATCCAGTTTCTAAATCGCTAAAAAGCTATCCTTATGTTTAGGCTGTTCATAGAAATAGTTCACTATTAGAAACATTATAGAAAGCAAAATCTACAATAAGATTCTGTCACCTTGTAAATTAGGTAATTTTGTATAAGTTTTTCCACCTCTTCAGTTATCAGGCTTAGTATCTGTTAGATGGGATAATATACTGCTTCTTTATATGACTTTGTAAGGCTAGGAGCATCTACTGACAGACACATAATTCCCAAAATATTAGCTCTTGTCCAAAATTTTCTCCAGAAGCTCCAAACTCATTTAGCTCTAACTGCATATTCAACATTTCTGCTCAAATGTTCCATTGATTTCATAGAAGTAACATATTTTAAATTAAAGACTTGCTCCCCTAATTAAATCTGTTCAATTTCTATTCCTCTTCCATCTCAGTAGACAAGACTATGTCTATCAAGTTTTTCCCACTAGGTCATGCCTGATTTCTTTTTCAATGAGTAACAGCAATAAGTAGAGTTCTTGACACACAGCAAACAACTAATTAATGTAAGAGGCATAAACAAATGAAAGATAAGCATGTGACAAATGTTAGTTATGATTATTATGTAAGTGTCAAAATTTAGACTTTTTCAATGCTTACACATTTCTGTTAATTACAACTATGACTAAGGAAACCCCTTTAAAATGTCCCAAATTTCATAACTTTTTGAAAGCATTTTACCCATATTGAATAAAGAGAATTGCTAGAGTTCAAAAGTTCTGAGACACAAGTCACCAGTGACAGACTTGATCTTCCAGAGTTCAAACTACTTGTCCAATATGGGATATTATACTATCCAATATGGTAGCCACTAGCCACATGTGACATTGAATTGCATCCAGTTACAAAGGTTGAAATGATAATTTTTTGAACATACTACACACTATTTTGGACATAGAAAACATACTATTAAAATTAATTTTCCCTGTTTATTTTTACTTTGTTAATACAGATAGTACAAAAGTTTAAATTGCACATGCAATTCACATTGTATATCCATTGGAAAGCACACTGATAAATATTTACTTATAATGTTCTTGCTCAGAGACCACAGAAGTCTATGTGAATGAGTAAAAACCATAAAGTAAAACCACTGGAAAAATCATTGTTTTTGCAGAATGTGAAAAGGCCAAATTTGACTTGAAAACTTGGAGGTATTTCCCTCAGAATTATGAGAATCTGTTCTTGCATTTTTTTAATGGATCAGTTTTCTCTATCAAAAACTTCTTTCTTCTTCCCCAGTCACAATACATCTCCATATACCTGTGGTTAGATGTGAGTATAGTCTTTAGTTATTTAAAATTCGTCTTAGGATTTACCACTCTCTCAAATTTATCAGGTGATAAATAGGGTCAATGAGGCAGAAATGAAAATTTATATAATGTAATGCATCCTACAGCTTATTCAGGAACTAAGGCCGGAGCAGTTGAGCCAGTAGAATCAACTAATACCCTCAAGCTTTGTTCTCCTGAGCAATTCCAGAGACTGCATAATGAAAACACCAAAAAGGTACTGTGATCTGTGCATGAAAAAGAGGAGAAATAAGCAATTGCTCTCACTAAGGATATAACACCAACTTCAGGGAGGAGGGACAGTTACCTTTATCATAGATGATTTGGAGCAAGGACAAGATCATATTGCTTCAGTTAAAGTCCAGTTCTCTTTTAACTGCATAGTAAAAGGCATATGAGTCATATTGTTGATTTATTAACTCTCATATTTTGCGGTTATGAAATTTCAGCTGTGCACATAGAATCAAAATATTTATCAGATAACATGACTGAGTATTTATTATTTGTACTCTAGTTGGGAAGCCTAGACTTGCAGGATATTTTTTTTAAAAACATTAAAAAATCATTAAAGCTTCTAAAGGATTTTAAGCTGACATGTTAAAAGTAGTGTCAAAATAATGCAGTTGCCAAAAGATATTTGTTTCATTCATTTTTTTTTCTTTTTACTGGAGTCAATGACAAATATATCTTAGATTTTATGAAATTTGATCAGAACCTTGAATACTAAGAAAGATTTACTGGATGAACAGAAAGAGGAGGAGGAGAATGTAGGAATTATTCTAGTTTCCTCCAGATTCTTGAGTAACCATTCCAGATGTGTCCTGATTCTGGATCTAGAACCTTGAGAGATGAAGACGTATCTTTTTTTAGAATTTAGGGGAGAAAGAAGTTAAATGAGACCTAATAATGTATGCTCATAGGTGTATGGATACTTAAAAGGGCTCAGCTAAATCAAATTTGCTATATATCCATTTCATACAGATCTATCCAATAAAGGAGAAAAATAATCGCACTCGTCAGGCGCTCATTATATGCAATATAGAGTTTGAGTATATTCCTGTGAGGAGTGGGGCTGAATGTGACATCACAGAAATGAAGGGGCTGCTTGAAAGCCTGGACTACACTGTGAAGGTGAAAAAGAATCTTAAAGCTGAGGTAAGAGCCCCTCACCAACTCCAAACTAATACATATTTAATGTATATCCTTCTACTAACAAAGTAGCTCTATGATAGACAAAAATTTTAATAACTTTATATAGTATGTGTGACCAAAATGAAAGAATTAAATTTATGTCTGTTTATTTATTTTTTTAATTTATTGGTGCATGATGATTATACATAAAAATGAGATTTGTTGTGACATATTTGTACATGCACATAATTTGCTCAATTTCATTCCTCATCATCTCCCTTTGCCCTCCTCTCCCCTCGGCCTCTATCCTATTGGTCTCTTTCTATTTCCATGAGATCCCTTTTCTTCCTTTTCTTTCTCTCTCTACATATGAGATAAAACATTAAACCCTTGAATTTTTGAGTCTGATTTATTTCACTCAACACAATGCTCTCTAGTTCCATACATTTTCATGTGAATTATGTATTTTCATTCTTCTTTATGGCTGTGTGTATGTATCTCATTTTCTTTATTCATTTTGCAATTGATGGACATTTAGATTGGTACCATAATTTGACTATTGTGAATTGTGCTGATATAAACATGAGTATTAATATATTTATATAGTATGCTCACTTTAATTATTTTGGGTGAATAGCAAGGAGTGGTATAGCTATATCTTGTGGTGGTTCCATTCTCATCTTTTGAAGAACATTCATTCAGATTTTCATCCCTACTAACAATGTGTAAAAGTTCCCTTTTCCCCACATTCTTACTAGCATTAATTGTTATTTGTATTCTTGATGATGGCCATTCTAACTTGAGTTAGATGAAATCTCAGTGCATCTTTTATTTTTATTCCTTTGATTGCTAAAGATATTTGACATATTTTTCTTCATGTATTTTTGGCCATTTGTATTTCTTCTTTTGATAAATGCCTGTTTGGTTCACATGCCCATTGATCAATTGGGTTATTTGTATGTTTTGTTTTAGTTTTAAATTTTATGAATTATTTATATATTGTGAATAGAGATCCTATGTTGGAAGAATGGATGGCAAAGATTTTCCCTCAATCTGTGGGCTCTCTATTAAGGCTGTTAAATGTTCATGTTGCTGTACCAAAATTTTTAAACTTAATTCTATCCCATTTTTCTTTATTTTTAAAAAATTATTTTCTGAGCTTTAGGAATCTTGATGAGAAAATTGTTGCCTGCATGTATGTGTTGGAATGTTGCCCCTGTTATCTTTTAGCAGTAGCAATGTTTCAGGTCTAATAATTGCAAGTTATTGATCCATTTTGAGTTGCCTTTTGTGCAGGGAGAAAGATAGGGATCTATTTTCATTCTTTTACATGTGGATATCCAGTTTTCTCAGCACCACTTGTTAAAGAGGCTATCTTTTCTCCAACATATGTTTTTCGTGCCTTTGTCAAGGATTAGATGACTGTATCAGTTGGGGTTTGTCTCTTGGTCTTCTATTCTATCCCATTGTTATATATTTCTGCTTTTATTGCTGTACTGTATTGTTTTGTTATTACATATCTATAATTTGAAATATATAATTTGGAATTGGGTATTATGATGATTCCAGTGTTGCTCCTTTTGCTCAGTGTCATGTTGACTATTCTAGGTCTATTATTCTTCCATGTGAATCTAAGGAGCAGGTTTCTAGTTCTGTAAAAAGTTTCATTGGTACTTTAATGGAAATTGCATTGAATCTGGTAATTCAATGCAATTTGGTAATATAGCCATTTTACCAATATTAATTCTGTCCATTCATGAACACAGGATGTCTTTCAATCTTCTAGTGTATTCTTCAATTTTTTTCTATATATGCTAAAGAGGTTTTTCTCATTTTTGTTTAGATTCATTGTTAGTATTTTTTGAGATTATTATGATAGGTATTATTTTTCTTATTTCTTTCTTAGCAAATTCACTCTTGGATTATAGAAAAATTCTTGTTTTTGTATGTTAATTTTGTATCCTATTAGTTTACTGAATTTGTTTACCAGCTCTAGAAGACTTTGGTGAAGCTTTTAGGATCTTCTAATTATAGAAATGTATAATCTGCAAACTGTGATATTTTGACTTTTTCCTTTATTATTTGTATCATTTTTATTTCATTTTCTTGCCTAATTTCCCTGGCTAGAATTTTAATTACTGCACTGAATAAGACTGGTGAGAATTAATAACTTTGGCTTTTTCGGATTTTAGAGGAAATGCTTTTAGATGGCCCCAATTCACTATAATGTTAGCTTTGGGCTTGTTGTATAGAGCCCATATAATGTTATTTAAGTTCCTTTTATCCCTAGCTTCTACATGTTTTTGTCATTAATGGATGCTGAATTTTTTGAAGGTTTTCTCTGTGTCTATTCTATTTTAGGGTGAATTACATTTATTTATTTGCATATGTTGAACCACCCTGTTTCCTTGGAATGAAGCCAACTTGGTCATGATGTGCGATCTTTTTAATGCGTTCTGAATATGATTTACCAATATTTTATTACAGACTTTCTGCCTATGTTTAACAGGGTTATTGGTCTCTAGCTTCCTTTCCTTGATATCTGGTTTGGGTATTGGAGTGATACTTGTTTCATAGAATTAATACAGAGTGTTCCACCAGTTTCTATTTCATGAAATAATTTGAGGAACATGGGCATTAATTTTTCTTTAAATATCTGGTTGAATTTAGATGGGAAAACATCTGGTCCTGAACTTTTCTTTTCTGGAAGACTTCTTATTTCTCCTTCATTTACATTGATTGTTATTGGCCTATTTATTTTTTCCCCCTCTTGGGTCAATTTTGATAGGTCATATGTGTCTAGAACGTTATCCATTTCCTCATATTTTTTCTGTTTATTGGAATACACTTTTTTGATGTAGTTCCTATCGCTTTTCTGGATTTCAATGACATTAAGAGATTACAAATATTATTTTCTTTTCAAAGAACCACACCTTTGTATTTTTGTTTTCTACTTCATCAATTTTGGTTCTGATCTTTTTTATTTCCTTCTTGTTGTTGGTTGTGCAATTGATTGTTCTTATTTTCTAAGACCTTGAGCTGCATCAGTAGGTTATTTGATTCCTTTCTGATTTTTTAATATAGGCATTCATTATTATGGACTCTATTCATAGAACTGCCTTTCTAGTGTCAAAGAGGTTTTGGTATATACTATTTATATTCTTATGTGATTCTAAAAATGTTTTAATTTTTTCTATGCCTTCCTTGATGACACATTCATCATATAAAAATGTTTCAATCTATTTTCATGGATTTATATGCTTTCTTTAGTTTTTTCTTGTGTTGCTTTCTAATATCATTCCATTATGATCTGTTAAAATTCAGGGGATTGTTATCAATCAGTTTTATTTGCCAAATCTTGTTTTATAGCTTAAACTGTGGACTATTTTGGAAAAGAATTCCAAAATAGCATCTGAGAAGAAAGTAAATTCAGCTATTGTTGAATCACATGTTCTATAGATGTCTGTTAATTTTATTTGATTTATCATGTTTTAAATTCTTGCTCATTTTATAACTGATGATCTTTCTATTGGTAAAAGATGTATTGAAATTATCAAATTTTATTCTATTGGAATCTATCTGAACCTTTATGTTGAAAAGAGTTTGGTTTATGTAAGTAGGTACTTCAAAGTTTGGGGCATAACTTTTTATTATCATTATATCTTTTTGTTGGACTGTTCCATTTACAAGTTTGTAGTGACTTTCATTTGTCTCTTCAGATTTATTTTGGCTTGAAGTCTATTTTGTCAGATATGAGAGCTTAAATTAAGTACTGTTTGCTTTTGGGTTCCATATGCATAGAATATAATTTTTCATCCTCTCACTTTTAAACTATTAATGTATTTGCTTGTGAGTTACGTTTCTTGTAGGCAATACATAGTTTGTTCTTTTTTAAAAATCAAAACTTCAAATTTATGTCTTTTAAATGAAGAGTTGAAATTATTAACATTCAGTGCTATTATAGGAAGGCATTTATTATTCTCTACCATCTTGATTTACTTCTAATGTCTAATTTAATCCTAATTAGTATTTGCCTATCTAGTCTTTTAACAAGATTTATTCTTTCATGATTTTTTTTTGGTTGTTAATTACATCTACTTATATGTATAGGATTTCTTTAAGCATCTTTTTCAATGTTGGTTTAGTAGCTATGAAATTCTTTAGTGAGTCATTATCTCTTTACAATCTACTCTGAGTTGAGGGGTATATCTTGGCTTGAGAACATCCAATTGGCATAATCAATGTTCTAAGTTCAACCACCAGTGCTCTGAGAGAAAAGAGTAACTTACAGTAACAGTGATAGCATAATAGCAAACCATATGTCAACATATGTTTAAAAAAACTAATTACCAATAATCTCTACAACTCCATTAAGCAATGAAAGAAGTAGGTAAGACATAATATAAAATAAACTGACAGGTTAAATATTAATGGTAGTATACTTAATATCAAATTTTATACAAAGAAGGGACAAAAACAAGAAAGAAAAAATGGTGGAGGAAGTAAGTGAGACAGAATTTAAAATGAGGACGGAAAAAGAGTGGCAGAGAAGGGAATGGAAATGAAAAGAAGAAAAGGTCTATCGAGAAAGAATATAATTTATTGACAATATAAGTATATTAGATACAACTATGAAAAAGAAAATAATAATGAGGGAAAACACTAGAAATCACTTTGCAATCATAAAAAAAACATGTTTTCTTCTTACTGAGGTATTAAAAAAGGAGAAATTTCTTTCCAATGTTTCAAGTTTAGAATTATCCAGCTATAAGAATGTTTGCATTGCACACTTTTCATACTATTTGTTAGTTCTCAGCTCTTTCTCATATTAGCCAAACTTGGTAAGAACATCTGTATTCTAAGCTTTACCCCCTCCTTACCCGGAAAAAAGTATTGGAGGGAGTGTGAACTGTTGTGAACAGATTCACTTCAGTATGACTATGTTCTTCCAATTGGGGATGGGATTGCAACTCTGGCAGGTGCTACTGGAAAGGCCTCTTGCCCAGTGAGTCTGTGGAACAATCCAGATTGTGCTGCATCCATTGTTCTGAGAACCTCTGTTTCTGTCCTGGGAAGAGGTGTGTGAAAAGTCTCCAGATTACTTTAGCAGTTTCTTCAGATCCTTGTGGGCATAGGAGATGTAGTAGAGCTGGTAGCAGGACACTGCAGGTCACCCTTTCTGCCCAACCCTGATTAGTCCCGGTTCTATCCCTCTAGGACTTGCTCCTTATCACAGAGTTCAGACCACCAATTTGAAATGAAAGTGCCCCTTGTAAGTACTTTCCCAATATGCAGACCCAGAACTGTTGTTCTTATTCAATCTAAGAATAGCTACCATACAGAGGGATCCCTCTAGTCTACTATTTCCCAGGATCTCTATGTCTCTTTTCAACTTCAAATATCCTTAATTACATGCATCTAGACAAAAAAAAAAAAAAAAAAAAATGATTGGCATGGGTCCTGACCCCAATAATTAATTAGAAATTGAAAGGGCTAAGCTGAGAATAAATATAGTATAGGAAAGAGACCAGCAAGACAAGCAAGGGCAGGAGTATAGCTGGAGAGTGGAATACAATCAGGCCAGAAGCTTTCTATTTTAGTTTAAGCGTATAGGAAGGAGTTAAGAAGGAAAGTGGTATGATGCATTTAAAACATAAGACTCCAGTTATTTAAGGAGAGAAAAGATAGAGGGAGAAAGGAAGAAATATTGTGAGTAACATTCATGAATATATAATACATTAAGAAGACAGTTTATAATATGTCATCAAGATCAGAAAGTTTGAACCTACTGTCCTATTGAGAAAGAAAAATAAAACAATTATCATTATTGAGTAACCACTATGTAAAGATACCATGATAAAAAATATGTGTGTTTCCTTGAATGCTTGTAGTGAATCTAGGAAGTCAGATTGACTTTAATATCTCTTATTAAAGTATGAAATTGGCCTTTTCACAGGATATGAAGTTAGAGCTGAAGAAATTTGCTGACTTACCAGAGCACAAATCCTCAGACAGCATGTTCTTGGTGCTTATGTCTCATGGCACCCTTCATGGAATCTGTGGAACTATGCATAGTAAGGAAAATGAAGATGTGCTACCTTATGACAGCATCTTCCAGATATTCAACAACTGCAACTGTGTCGCGCTTAAAGACAAACCCAAGGTCATCATTGTGCAGGCCTGCAGAGGTGGTGAGTTCTGAGATGGAAGATAAAATAATTTTGAAGGTGTGCAGGACACTATGATGGATGTTTTATGTCTACAGAAATAATCATAGGCCTTATCTACTGCACATAAACTAAATTTAATTATTAGAAAATCCCATTTACAGTGGTATTATGAGAATTTTTCTTGTCAGTTAAGACAGTTTGTTCACTTTTTTCCCTTTGTTATTTTTTTAGTTATACATAACATTAGGATTCATATTGACATAATTATAAAAGCATGGACTATAATTTGCTCTGATTCAGTGAAGACATTTTTATATAATTTTAATTGAGTGTAAGTGATGAAAGAGAATTCCAGAATTTCTAAGTCTGTTAAGCATAAATATTAAAACTCTGGAACAGAATCATTTTAATGAAATGCATTTGAAAGTAAGGAAATTCTCTAATATAATAATAGTGAGTGACTTCACTGACCCACTCTCACCAATACATAGCTCTTTCAGACACACACTACCTCCACCAAAAAGAAAAACCAGGGAAACATTATAGATCAAATGGACTTGACAATTATCTATATAATATTTCATCCAACATTTGAAGAACACATTCTTTTCAGGAGCACATGGAACTTTATTCCAAAATATAACACTTATTAGGTCATAAACAAGTCCTTACAGATTAAAAAAAAACTAAAATAATTTCTTATATCTTATCACAGAGAAATGAAACTAGAAATTAACAGCAAGAAAAACTAAAGATATTATGTACATGGAGGTTTTGAATGAACAGTGAGTAAGTTATTGAAGAAATCAGGGACGGGAAATGTAAAAATATAAAAACCAAGTGAAAATGGACACACCACATGCCAGAACCTGTATGACATCGCAGAAGCAGTACTAAGGGGAATGTTTATGGCAGCGAGTGCCTACATCAAGAAACAAACAGAAACATTTGAAATAAATAACACAGTCATACATCTCAAGGGCTTAAAATATCAAGAAATCAAACCAAGTTTAATAGAAGGAAACAAATGATAAATATCAGAGGAGAAAAAAATGAAGACTAAAAAGATAGTACAAAGTATCAACAGCAACAAAAAAAATGAATTGTTTCTTTGAAAAGATAAAACAAAATTTTAGCTAAACTGACCTCTGCCCCCCCAAAAGACAAGATTGAACTAAATGAAGCTAAACATGAAAAAGGAGACAAAAATATCACTAAAATATAAAGGATAATTAGAGAACATTTTTAAAACATAAGCCAATAAATTAGATAATCTAGAAGAAATGGGCCATTTCTAGTCACATATGACTTGATAAAACAAAATCAAATGTGTATAAAAACCTAAATGGATCATTATGAGTAGTGAGATTAAAGCAATAATAAAAAGACTTCCAACAAAGAAAGGCCTAGGACTAGATGGATTCATTGCTCAGTTCTACCAGATTTTAAAAAGAATTAACACCAATGATTTTCAAAATATTTCATAAAATATAAAGGGAAGAAACCCTTTCAAACTTTTTATGAAGCCAATATTATCCTGCTAATAAAACCTGATAAAGACACAACAACAAATAAAACTACAGATGAATATCCCTGATAAGCATAAATGCAAAAGTCCTCAATAAAATAATGCAAATTGAACAGCACATTTAAAAGATCACGTACAATGATCAAGTTAATTTATTCCAGAGATGCAAGTATGGTTCAAAATATCCAAATAAATAACTATAATAAAGCACATAAATCAAATCCAGTATGAAATCACATAATCATCTCAATTGATGCAGTAAAAGCCTTTGATAAAATTCAATCTGCCTTCCTGATAAAAATTCCTGAATAAATTAAATACAGAAAAAGTATATCTCAACATAATGAATGCTATATGACAGACCCATAGTCAACACCATACAGAATTGAGAAAACATGAAAGTATTTCCTTTAAGATTAGGAACAAGAAGAGGATATCCATGCTTACCACTCTTATTCAATATGGTACTGTAAATTATAGCCAGAGAAATTAGGCAAAAGAAAGAAACAACAGGGTTGAAAGTTTGAAAGGAAGAAGTCAAATTTTCTCAATTTGCAGATAGAAAACCTTCAAGTCTTCACAAATACTGATAAACAAATTCAGTAAGGTAGAAGAACACAAAATCAACATACAAAAATCGGTCCTCCTATACAACAATAAGAACTTGCTGAGAAAGAAATCAGGAAAACAATTGCATTCACAATGGCCTCAAAAGAAATAAAATACCTACAAATAAACCTAGCCAAGGAGGTAAAAGGCCTCTAGAATGAAAAATAATAAAACACAGAAAAAGTAACTGAAGAAGACACTAGAAGGTTGAAAAATCCTCTCACACTCAAGAATGTGGAGGATTAATAATATGTTAAAATGGCAATATTACCCTGAATAATCTATAGATTCAAAGAAACCTCCACCAAAACACTGTTGCTAGTGATGGACATGGTGGCAAAATATCTATGATTTCGGTGACTTAGGATCCTGAAGTTGGAGAATTGTAAATTCAAGGCCAGTCTCAGCAACTTAGTGAGGACCTAAGCAACTTAGCCAGACCCTTAAAATAAAAAAAATAAAAAGGGCTGGGGATATAGTTCAGTGGTAAAGTGTCCTTGGGTTCAGTCCCCAGTACTGAACAAACAAATCAATAAAAACAAAACAAAATTAAAATACTAATGATATTATTCACAGAACTAAAAACAAACAATCCTAAAATTCTTATGAAGTATGAAATATTCCAGATAGGGAAAGGAATCCTGAGCAAAAAGTAAATAAATAAATAAATAAACAAGCAAAATATTAAATAAATAAAAGCAATGCTGGAAGAATCACAATACCTGATTTCAAATTATACTACAAAGCCACAAAAACAGCATGATATTGGCATTAAAACAGACATATAGAAGGATGAAATAAAATCAAAGACCCAGAAATGAATCCACTCATCTACTACCATCTGATTTTCAACAAGGGTGCCAACAACATACTTTGGAAAAAAGATAGTTTCTTCAACAAATGGAGCCAGGAAAATTTCATATCCACACACAGAAGTATGAAACTAGATGCTTGTCTTTACCCTGCAAAACATTAGCTCAAAATGAATGGAAGATTTTAATGTAAGACATGGACTATGAGAGGAAAATATGGTAGATATACTACAAGATAATGTCAGAGTCAATAATTTTCTGACAAAAGCAAGAATTGACTAATGGATAGCAGCAAATTAAAAAGCTTTCTGCATAGCAAAGGAAACAACAGAGTGAAGAGTCAGCTTATAGAATGGGAGAAAATCTTTGCCAACCACTCTTTTGAAAAAGGATGAATATATATCCAGAATATATAACGAACTTTAAAAAAGTAACAACAAAAGAACAAATAATTCAGCCAATTAATGGGCCAATGATCTGAACAGATACTTTTCTAAAAAAGTACAAATGAACAAAAAGCCTATAAAAAAGTTCAACATCTTTTTCTATAACAGAAATGCAAATTAAAACTACATTGATATTCCATCTCATTCCAGTGGAATGGTTATTACCAACAAAGCAAAAGAACAAATGGTGGCAAGGATGGAGAGAAAAAAGAGCCTGTTATGATTTAGAACTAGAATGGCCCCCAAAGCTCATGCATTAGAAGCGTGGCCCCAATACAGTAAGGTTCAGAGATAGGGATTTTAAGCAATGATTAGGGCTCTGATCTCATTAGAGGATTAGTTCATGTGCTAGATTCATCCACTGATAGCTGAATGGACTACAGGGAGGTGGGACCTAGTTAGAAGAAGTAGGTCATTGGAGGACACCCTGAAAGTGTTTACCTGCTCCCTGGTCCCCTCCTCTCTTCCCCTCTCTGCTTTCTGGCTGCCATGAGCTGAAAAGTTTTCCTCTTCTATGCCTTTCTGCCATGATGTTCTGGTCTTGGGAGGATGAAG
The DNA here is from genome assembly GCF_021218885.2 of Marmota monax. Classification (NCBI taxonomy): domain Eukaryota; kingdom Metazoa; phylum Chordata; class Mammalia; order Rodentia; family Sciuridae; genus Marmota; species Marmota monax. Next base: position 8,649,041 of record NW_026692132.1, read on the forward strand.
TCCTGAGAATAATGAAGTCAGATGACTGTGAAGTGAACCTCTAAAGTTATGAGTCCAAATTCAAGTTTTCCTCCTCTCAATTGTTCTTTCCAGGTAATTTGCTGTTTTTCACAGTATGTAGATTTCTCCAAAATTAAAAGTAGAACTACTGTAGGATCTAACTATTCCAGCCTCTGCTTATACCCCAAGGTAATGAGGTCAGCATACAAAAGAGAGAATGCTGCTTCCTGTGTTTATTGCAGCATTATTCATAATAGTTAAGATATGGAATCAGCCTAGGTGCCTATCAATAGATGAATGGATGAAGAAAACATGCATATATACACACTTTCATATATGTATACAAAAACACATATATCCACACATACAAAGGAATATTATTCAACTATAAAGAAGAATAAAATTGTGCCATTTGCAGGAAAAGGATCCATCTTGGGTACATGATGTTAAGCAAAATAATCAGACAAAAAAGAGAAGTATCACATGTTTTATCTCATAAATGAGAATAAAAGAAAACAGAACTAAAAAAAGAAGAGGGATCATCAGGGAATAAGGAGGGATCTGGGTGTAGAGCAGATAAAAAGAAATGGTAAGAGGGTAGAAGGGAAATTGACATAATATATACATGTGTAGAAATGTTTCAGTGAAATCAATTAATTTGTACCATTAATATGTTAATAATTATATATCAAAATAATTTTTAAAAAGAAAGTGGAACCATTATATAACAGCAGCACCCTGTTTATATATAATATTGATGATGAAGTAAGTAGGTTTTTTAGGGGACATGAGGGATAGCAGTTAAATTTTAGTTTCCTGGTAGCTATTGGGAGCTACTGTTGCTTTTTTTTTCTGGGTACTGGAGATTGAAGTTATGGGCATTGTTCTATTGAGACACATCCCCAGCACTATTTTGTATTTTATTTAGAGACAGGGTCTCACTGAGTTGCTTAACACCTCGCTTTTGCTGAAGCTGGCTTTGAACTACTGATCCTCCTGCCTCACCTGCAGAGCCACTGGAATTAAAAGCGTGTGCCACCATGCCTGGCTCTTTTTTTCTTTTAAGCAAAAATAATTTTACTAAAAACTGATAGCTGTACTCTGAAACTATGCAGATAAGGCTTTAACTCCTTCTTTATTCTTCTTAAAAAATGGTTTGTTTTCTTTTTGTGATATGTTAATTCTTTGTTGGTATAATGCCCTCTCTCACTCTTCTTTCTCTGGAGACAGTGGTGTGTGTAACTAATTGGGTGAACATTCAGAAGAACAAGGTGGGCAATTGTGACAGTCATACTGAGGGGGGCACAGGGTGAAGATAGTTGATGTCTCTACAGGAAACAGAGGCGAAACATGGGTTGGAGACTCTCCAGCCCTGGAAGACAGCTCTTTATACTCTCAGATGAACCTGGATGAAGATGGTGTTTACAAGACCCATGTGGAGAAGGACTTCATTGCTTTCTATTCATCAACCCCACGTATGTCTTTCAGTTACAGACAGACATTTATGGTCCTAAGGCTACTTTTCAATGATTGTAGGAAATCAAGATAGGCCCTGTGCAGCAATAGTTTGAGAGACATTTTGAAGGCTTTTGATATATTTTACATAAATCTTATCTGTGCTGGGGGTCAGAGATTCTTAGCCTCAACACTAAAAAATGTTCTTTTATTTTCAATATTACACTTACAATCAAAGATATGCCCAAATATTAAAGCAACCCAATACAAGGAATCCCCTTAACTACACACCACTTAAGCACATATGACTGATATCATTTTCTACTAAATCTATTTAACATTTTTAATGGAGATTTTATGAGCCCCAGAACTGGTCTCCCCATCTCATGTGATCAACTCCAAGTCATTTTCTCCATATTTCCAATTTGATTGTCCATGTATGATGCTGTTACATGCTCCAGTAGGAAAGTGGATACCCTTTTAAAAGAGTAGATAATGTCATGGGGAGGCTCATTCAGTCTAATAATAGGTAACAGCAGTTAGTAGTTTGGCTGCAGATAAACATTTTAGAAGCCTTACATTCACATTCCCTAAATTGCAAACTCTCAATTCTTATTTCTAAAATATTTTCACTGATGCAAAATCGACATACAAAAACACTGTGCAGATTTGATGTATAGAACTTAATGAATTTGGAGATAGTATGAACTTATCACCACAATCTATGACATAAACATATACCTCCCATCCAGAAACTTTTTTTCTCTATTCATTTTAATATTCTCTGTGTTTATGGATTTCCTGTGATGTTAATGTGGGATGATAAAGTCTTCCCCTAAACCTGTAAAAGGTAATTCCTAAGCTATGTTTTAAAAAAGAAAAAAAAATCTAAAACACAAAAAAAATTGAACAGAGCAAATAGCGAAAGCCCTCAGACCAAGGCATGACACCATAACACCTAAATCTCCACAGATAACATTTCCTGGAGATACAAAACTGGGGGCTCTCCCTTCATCATAGAACTTATCAAATGCTTCCAGAAATATTCCTGCTGCAATCACCTCGAGGAACTATTTCTGAGGGTAAGCTTCTCTTTCCTTTTCAATTCAGCCATTTATTTATTCATAAAGAACAATATCGTTACTCAACTTTCACATGTCAGTGACGTACTGTATCAAGCAAGAAAAAGTACCTGTTTTCTGTCATTCAGGTATTTAAAATCAGGTTTAGAAAAGGGAGCTAGTGTGCCACAGTGGGAGATCAAAGTACAACAAAATGACATAAAATCTAAGCTTTATATTATGGAAGAGGAAGCTATGAGTTCTTAGAATTCAGAGAATGAAAAGTATTTGACATTAACTTTCATTGCTTAATTTATTAATAAATGCATACTGGGTGGTCTACAAGGGGATGGGTTCTCTCCTGTTGATGTTGGGGTAAATGAAACCTATTGTGAGCTTAAGACCACACAGGACTTAAATTGCTGTCAGACATATGGGTATTAAGAAAAGTAGGTCAAGAAGGAAGTATGTGATTACAGATTACGATGATATCCATAAAGAGAAAGACCTAAACTTGTGGAAGAGAATAAATCCATTCTTTAAATGGAATGATCAGGAAAGGGAGACTTAATACTTCTTCCTTGATTTGGGACATTCCTTATTCACCCTTGTTCCTAAATTATTTTTCTTTATAGTACTTACCACCATCCACTCAGTATATATTTTATTTACGTGTTTTGGCTTTTTTAATGTGTATTTTCTCACTCACATGAAAGCTTAATGAAGGCAAGAATTTGCTGAACATTTCAACATGCACCAAACAGATCTTCAATTAATATTAATTGAATAAATAGATGAATGAATGAATGAATGAATGCTCATTTTTTTTACAGAGGAGGGACTGGTATTAAGAACATAGGAGAGACTGGAGTTGTGGCTTACTGGTAAAGCGGTTGTCTAGCATGTGTGAGGCACTGAGTTAGATTCTCAGTACCACATATAAATAAATAAAATAAAGGTCCAACAACAACTAAAAATAAATAAATTAATTAAATAACACAGGAAACTGTGGTTGTTTTAAAATTTAATACTGTAGAGGACAGTAATACTTCCCTGGGAAAAGAGATGTACTTATGAGAATATTGGAGAATATTCTATTGTAACAAGTCAGGGTTTCTGCAAATAGGAACCTAGAAAGTTAAGACCTGTTGGATGAATAAAAATTAGAGATAGTACTTTCAGGATGCTCCTAGAAAAAAGACCAAAAATAGTGTGTTTGGGGTAAGGAAGATCTCACTGATCAGTTCCAGACAAGATTTCAGAGGTCAGCTTGTTGCAGAGGTGGAAGTGAAAGCTGTTCTGTATTCAAGTCTTGAAGACAATCCTGTGAATCAATTCTCCTCATATTGAGGAGTCATCCTGTGTGAGGGTTAAAAACAGGGACTCTTCTAAATCCAATCCTCATTAACAGACCTCCAGGAATAATTAAAGGTGAGGTTTATAATTCACAAATAGAAAGGAGAGGAAATGGATATAGAAAGGGCTTGGATGAGGCAGTTGTTATTTTTTAAGTAAAGATTACAGTCCTAGATTGGTTCTCAATTCTGAGAGGAAGATTAGAAGTATCAGCAAGGTAGAATATCCATGGGTTTGGTCTCATCAGCCCCAGGAGTGTCCTTTCCACTCCTGGAATTTTCTGGTTTATGGTGCAAAATATTTTCTGTGAATTTATAAGGCTTATCTCATCTAGAGCTGTTTTTGGTTTTAGGTAAGAAGTTCATTTGAGGAACCAGGTGTTCGAGCCCAGATGCCCACTGTTGAGAGAGTAACCTTGACAAAACCTTTCTACCTCTTTCCTGGCTATTGTAAGTCCTGCATTGGTGTTAGGAAGTGAAATAGGTAGGAGGGTCATATTGGTGGTGAGGTTTAGTGACCAATTGCACCTGATTGCTTCAATGCTCAACCTAGGATTCTTTGTTGACATAGTTGGTAATAATTTGCTAGTTTTTATTCTCCTTGTATGCATCTGAATCCCCTTTACCTCCACAACCAACACAGCAATCAATCAATCAAGGAGGCAAAACCAAGGCAAAAAATGATAAACAATGAAAGATCCTGGATAGCAATTATTAAAATACAAATGTACTTATGCTTAAATTGTTACATATTCATTTCTCTCTCATTAGCCCTCCCAATTCCCTTTCTCTCTCTTGAGCTGTCTCATACACAGAATGCACATGCACACACATATACATACATGCATTCACACACACACACACACACACACACACACAGTGTTGCCAAATGTGATATCAGACCTTGAAAATAAACAGAAAACAAAGGAGGGAGCTGAATATGGAAGAAACAGCTCTTTGGTCCACAGAGTGGACCAAAAGTATCACATTGGTGGCATTGAGCTACTTTACCAAACAATATAAAATACATCCTGGAAATGTAATTCCAATAACTCAGGAGGCTAAAGCAGGAGGATTATAAGTTTGATATCAGCCTAGCAATTTAGCAAGACCCTGTCTCAAAAAAATTTAATTAAAAAAACCCACTGTGGATGGGTGTTGCTCAATGGTAAAGCACTCTTGGGTCTAATCCTCATTTCTGGAAAACAACAACATATATCCTTGACTTGTACCCTGTGTGCTCTGGTTCTTGTGCTGTTCTCACACTGTAGATGACAAATCACTCACAGTATATCTCAGATCCTCAATTACTTCTCAGTAATTCCTTCAAGCTTTCATGTTAACCCTCAAACATTTTTCGATTAAAATATTTTAGAGTGGATAAATTAATTTAGACCCAATGATTACTTTATTTACTCACAACAGCATTATATCATCACACCCTATCATATGATTGATCCCTCTGAAAAACATACTTTAAATTTCACATTATTTTAAAATTTATTTCAACACTGAAAATATGTAGTGAATTCATCTTTTATCTCTGCTTTCTGACACTTTAGTCATAAAATTGCATAGATATTTCAGGACAGGCTTTATTATCTAATTCATCCAATAGGACCACATTTGAGAACTGAATTATTTTTTGACTAATATTTGTCAGCACTATCAGGTTCTGTTACAGATGCATGAAACATACCAGGGAACAAAGTAAATGGAAGCTTTACCCTCAAAGATCTCACAGTCTAATAAGTAGAATCAGGATCTGAATTCATAAACACACAAATTTATCATAAGTCACAGAGAGATAAGAGTAAAGTAGAAAATAAAAAAAGCGAAGGGGGACACCAAGAGGTAGAGGTTGTACTGCTAATGATAGGTTATTCAGGAAAGCATTATTTGAAATGATGAAATCAGAACAAAGAATGGACAGAGAGGGGAAATAAACCTTGTGATTCTTACCCAGGAAAAGTGTCCCACCCCAGGATAAAAGCAAGTAAAAATGCCCTGGTGCAGAGATGTGCTTGCTATGTTTAAAGAGCTGCAAGAAACCAGTGTCGCCAGAGAAGAATGAGAGTGGAAAAAATGGCAGAGACAGATTCAGAGAAATGGGGATGAGCCTGAGCCAAAGGCTTTGGTGATCCCATAGCAAATATTAATTATGTTTTGTCCTGAGTGAGAACGAAAACCCTTCAAGTACTTTTGAACAGAGAAGTGATATACTATAACTTAGGTTTTGCAAAGTTTATTTTAAGTGCCATTTCCTGACTAGAGTACACAGGACACAGGTGGATATCAAGGGTATCAGCAAGCACATGGGAGAGAATGGAAGAGTCATGGTAACAAGTGGAACAAAGGCTGCAACCTCTTGACCTTCTCTCCTTTATTTCTTCTGCAGGAAACCACAGGCAGCCCAGCCTTCCTTTATCAACTTTATGAAGCACTATTGTACATGTATTTAAACATTTTTATTTCAATAAAAATGAAAACAAATGAACAGTGCCTTTTGGTATTCCTTAATTGACAACAAGATTTCAATTAACATGGTGAATGTGTGAAAATGAAGTGGGAAAAGCGGACTGGATTTTTCAGCTTATGGCTCATAAAATATTTGCACTTCATTGAGGAAGAGAACCAGCTGTGACTAACCTCCAGCAGTAGGATAGAAAGAGATGGTGCCTAAAACTGTGATGAGAAGTCTGTATCCTCTGGACTCTATGCAGATGTCACCTCACACAGTAAGTTGGCTACTATAAAACATGAAACCCCCTAAGAACAGAAAATAACAATTGGTGTTCAAGGATGTGGTATAATTACAGCCACTGTGCACTGTTGGTAGGGGTGTAAAATTATGTAGCCACTGTGAAAAACAGTATGGTGGTTTCTGAAAAAATTAAAATTGAATCACCATGCAATGTAGCAATCCCACTTCTGGGTGTATACCCCAAAGTATAGAAGGTAGAGTCTCAAACAGATATCTGTATACCCATTTCATAGGCAGCATTATTTACAATAGCTAAAACATGGAAGCAATCTGAGTATCTATTAACTGATGAATGGATAAGCAAAATGTGAAATGTGTGTGTACGTATATGTATGTGTGTGGATATGAATATGTGTGTGTGTATGCATACTATTTAGCCTTAAAAATGGAAGGAAATTCTGACATATGCTACAGATGAACTTTGCAGATATTATGAGAGGGAAAATAAGCAATCCACAAAAACAAAACAAAACTGTATGATTCCACATTTATGAGATACCTAAAATAGTCAAATTCACAGAGATCAACGGATAGTAGAATGTTTGTTGCCAGGGGCTAGGAAGAGGAAGAAGTGGGGAACGTATTAGTCTTTTCTATGTTGCTATAATGAATACCTGAGCCTGGGTACTTTTAAAAATAAAGAGGTTTATTTGGCTCATGATTCTGATGTCTGGAGGGTCCAAAAAGTATCCTTGCAAGGACCCCATGGCTATATCACAACATGAAAGAGAAACTGAAAGGGAACCAAGTACTTGGCATATTCTTGCTTTATAACAACCAAAATACTTGCCAGAATCAACTCACTCCATGATATAAACATTCATACCTTACAAAGGTGGGCCCCCAATGGTGTAATTATTTTACACTTAGGCCCCACCTCTTAAAAGTTCTACCATTTCAATCCCACCACACTGGGAACCAAGTTTCAGGCACATATGTCTTTGGAGGAACATGCTAAAATGATATTCAAACCATAGCAAGCATTTATTAGTTAGTGGGTACACATTTTCAGTTGTACAAAATGAAAAAAAAAGTTTTAGAGCTCCCTAGTGCTGACTGTGGCACAATACTATGAATGTGTCCAATGTCACTGGACTAAACACATAAAAATGGTGAAGATGGTAAATTTTGTGTTATGTAGTTTTTGCATAATGAAGGTAATGAAAAACAAGATGATGACATTATTGGAGGTGTTAAACGATGGAGAAAAATGGCATGGGACAGCTGCCATCAAATTACATACAGAAGATTTAAGTTAATGAGCAATACTGCTGGAAGAAAAAGGAAGTTTGAATATATTATTGACTATTTTCTAAATTAATCAAGAAAAAAGCTGAGAGTCATGGTAACCAACAAGATGGAGACACATTTCATTTTTCATACATGGTAGTCAGTGGCATTATTTTACTTAATATATCAGGAGATAGAGTGATAGAATAGGCATTATTAAGTGTTCTAAAGATTATCACTGGAAAAATAAAACACTATCAGAAATAACAGAGAAATTACAACTAGAATGTGGGACTGAGGGTAAAGGGGAGAAGATGGTTTTTATTATATGCTTTTCCATTCTACTGAATTACTTGCCTTTTAAACATATTAACCGAACAAAACATTTTAAAATTTTAATACACTGATATCTATTTTATAACAACCATTCGAAAACTAGACAGTCCTTACTATGACTTTTTAAAAATTTTGTCATACATTCTGAAGTTAAAAACAAAATTATTGGCTCAAAGATGGTGAATTAGTGTGAGGCAGCATTTCTCTTGGCTCTCCTACCTAGGACTCAAACAATAGGAATAACACATCTCAATAAATGCAGAGAAAGCATTTAACAAAATATAACACCCCTTCATGTTCCAAACACTAGAAAATCAAGGGATAGTAGGAACACATCTCTACATTGTAAAAGCTATCTATGCTAAACCCAAAGCCAAAATCATTCTAAGTGAAAGTATTCCCTTTAAGAACTGGAACAAGACAGGGAAACCCCCTTTCACCACTTTTATTCAACATCATCCTTAAACTTCTAACCAGAGCAATCAGACAGAAGAAAAAATTAAAAGAATATGAATACAAAAAGAAGAACTTCCCACAAAATGATTCTATATTAACAGGATCCAAAAAATTCCACAGAAAACTTCTAGAACTAATAAATGAATCCAGCAAAGTAGCAGGATATAAAATTAATACCCATATATCAAATGTGTTCCTATACGTATGTCACTGATGAATCCACTGAAAGAGAAATTAAGGAGACTCTTCCATTCACAATAGCTTCAAAAAAAATAAAATAAAATAAAACACTTGGGAATCAATCTAACAAAAATGGTGAAAGACCTCTATAATGTAAACTACAGAACACTAAAGAAAGACATTGAAGAAGATCTTAGAAGATGGAAAGATCTCCAATGCTCCTGGATAGACAGAATTAATATTGTCAAAATGGCCATACTACCAAAAGAGTTATACAGACTTACTGCAATTCCTATTAAAATCCTAATGACATTCTTCATAGAAGTAGAAAAACAATCATGAAATTCATTTGGGAAAAATAAGAGGCCCAGAGTAGCCAAAACAATCCTTAGCAAGAAAAGTGAATCAGGAGGCATCAAAACACCAGAACTTAAAATATACTACAGAGTCATAGTAACAAAGACATCATGGTATTGGCACTAAAACAGACCCATAGACTAATGGTACAGAATAGAGACACAGAAACAAACCCACATAGATACTCATATCACATAAATACCCACATAAATCTAATACTATACAAAATCTCCAAAAACATTAATTGGAGAAAAGGTAGCCTCTTCAACATATGGTGCTGGGAAAACTGAAAATCCACATGTAGCAAAATGAAGTTAAAACCCTATCTCTCATCCTGCCCAAAAAATCAACTCAAAGTCTATCAATGACCTAGGAATTAGACAAGAGACCCTGCTCCTAATAGAGAAAAAAGTAGGCCCAAGTTTCCACAATGTTGTCTTAGGAACTGACTTCCTTAACAAGACTCCTAAAGTGCAAGAAGTAAAATCAAGAATCAATAAAATGGGATGGAATCAACTAAAAAGATTCTTCACACTATAGGAAACAATAATAACCTAAAGAGAAAGCCTACAGAATGGGAGAAAATCTTTGCTGCATGCACCTCAGATAGAATATTAATCTCTAAGATACATACATACCTCAAAAACTTAACACCAAATAAACAAATAACCCAATCAATAAATGGGCTAAGGATATGAACAGATGGAAGAAATACAATTTATCAACAAATACATGAAAAAATATTCAACATCTCTAAGGATTAGAGAAATGCAAATCAAAACTCCACTGAGATTTCATCTCACTCCAGTCAGAATGGCAATTGTAAAGAATACAAGCAACAATAAATGTTGGCGAGGATGTGGGGAAAAAGGTACACTCATACACTGCTGATGGGGCTGCAACTTGATGCAACCACTATGGAAACCAGTATGGAGATTCCTCAGAAAACTTGGAATGGAACCATCATTTTTCCAGTTATCCCACTCTTCAGTTATACCCAAAGGACTTAAAAGAAGCATACTACACTGATACAGCCATATCAATGTTTATAGAAGCTAAATTCACAATAGCTAAACTATGGAACTTACCTAGGGGCCCTTTAATAGATGAATGGATAAAGTAAATGTGGTATTCATATACAATGGAATGTTACTCATCCTTAAAGAAAAATAAAATTATGGCATTTGCTGGTAAATAAATGGAATCATGCTAAGCAAAATAAGCCAATCCCAAACAACCAAAGACCAAATATTTACTCTGATATGCAGATGCTAATTCACAAAAAGGGGGGGTTGTAGTGGTTAGGAAAAAATAGATATACTTTGGATTAGACAGAGGGGAGTGAAGGAATGGGAAGAAGTTTTGGGGTTGAGAGGACAGTGGAATGAATCAGACATTATTACCCTATGTGCATATTATACAACTAGCATAATTCTAGCGATTACATAACTAGTGTATTTCTACATCATGTTTAAACAGAATAAGACATTATACTCCATTTATGTATGATATGTCAAAATGCATTCTACTGTCATGTATAACTAATTAGAACAAATAAAAAATGCAAAAAGAAATGATTGTTAATTTGATTATACAATACTAGTACTAAAAGGAAAACGCTACAGATCAATATGTGCCTGTCAGTCATCTATTGTTAAGTCTCAAAACATCCAAATATTCTATGGTCTAATGAATAACCATTTACTATTGCTCACAAGGCAAGCAGTCAGCTGGCTGGTTCTTCTTGTGTGCTGGTCATCAATGTTTTTGAGATCACCTGCACATAGGTAGGCATCTCTAACAAAAAGACGAAGATCCTTCATATTTGGAGATTCAAGGCTGATTCAAGGCTGGTATAAGATGACAATGGCTGGGTCACTGGGCTCTCCTCTATTTGTTGGCTTTTTTCCTTTATCAAATTAGCCCAGGTTTATTGACATAGAGATACAGATGTCCAAAAAGTAAAAGTGCACAAGGTTTTGTAAAAGCAGGACTCAGAACTTCAAGAAGTCCATCTAGGGCATCATGGCAGCCAAAACCAATTCATAAATTCAGTTTAGAGTTAAGGCAAAGGACATAAAGAGACTAGCCTAGCATGGTGGCACATGCCTGTTATCCCAGCAACTTGGGAGGTTGAGGCAGGGGATCACAAGATGGAAGCCAGCCTTAGCAAGACCCTGTCTCAAAATCAAAAATAAAAATTGAAATGAAGATCTATGACAGAGAACCCCTGGGTTCAATACCCAGACTGAAAAGAATATGCATGTATGTATGTGTGTGTGTATGTGTGTGTGTGTGCCAGTGATAAAATCAGTGTTGTATTAAGTCATTGGGTTGGAATTCTTTACAAAAGAATATGGGAAAAAAATTCACAAAGATGCAAAGTAAATATATAATTGTGGTTACATTGTACTGTGAAACTAAACAAAGTGGATAATCCCTTCTCCACAGTGTAAGCTGCTCTATTATTTCATTTTAATGACCATCATTAGGTACACATTTTTGAAAATTTAAGTAAAAAATTTCTTTAATAAACAAAAATATATTTATGAATCTCAAAGGTAAATAGCACTCCAAACTAACAAAAGAACAGGAGAGACTGAAAAAAAAAAAAAAAAAAGAGATCACTCATATGGGCTTTAAACAGTGGTAGGAGTTTCACCTTTGGACACTTCTCTGTCATTCTCCCTCTCCCCTAAAGTGTTCCAAATTCACAAGTCCTGGGCTGAAGTCCTGCTCCTTAGAGGCTGGTAGTGGCAGAGGCAAATAGAGTTTAACTGGATCTATTGATACTGCTGAAAATAGACTGGAACACAGAACACAGAGACTTTTATCTGCATGTGAATGTGTATGTTTTCATCCCGGGAACTGCTGTATGAAAGATGAAGTTCGCATACAAGAGCAGAAATTTCACTCTATCCTGACAGGGAACAAAATAATTTGGGAAGCTGGAATTCCCCAGTTAGTCAGCATGGACACACTGTTCCCAGAGGAAAGGAAGCAGATTTTTCAGCCTGAGTTCACTTCCACTGCTTTTGTTGTCCAGGTTCCTGACTGGGGTGTGGCTTGTTTTTCTTTGTTTGTGACTATTTTAAGGGAGCTACAACTCTGCTGGGTGAAAGAAGGATGCTTGTAGTAAGGACTCACTAGACACAGCTGCTTTAGTCTAGGAATAGAGGAGGCTATTGTGGCTTGGAGCACGGCAATGAGCACACAAACAAAGTATCTTAGTTAATATTTCACAGCTTCTTGAAAGAAAGAAAATGTAAACAATCCAGACCTATGTTAAGATTTTTCCTGTGATTTAAGTCTTTCATTTTGGCTCTTACTGACCTGAAATTCTTACCCATTTCATAGGTGTTCTGTTTCCAGGGTAAAAGCCATGCATTGAGCATAGTAATTTGCATTTCTTCCACATTTCTGCTCTCGGTATGACCTTTCATTTGTAACAGCAAGTAAACCAGCCATGGTTTGTACTCTAAATCTCTACAAGCAGAACCACTTACCAGACTTAGCAATTGAAACAAAAATGTATTATTTTATAGGTGTAATGTGTTTATGTTTTATTGCTGCACATATTGAATATAATGTCTTTTTAAATAAGTTATTCAGAAAATGACAGAAAGGGAAGGGATCCTGGGTGGTACAAAGACTGTAGCTTAGCTGTTGCTAAGCTTTTTAGTGAAGTTGCTTCCCTTCTCTGAACTCAGTATTTCCACTGTGAAAAAGGAAAAGCCTTGACAAGATAGGTGTTATTTTGAGTGTGGTTCTTAGAGTGGCAGCTTGGGCATCACCTGAGAAATTGTTAGAAATAAAAATTTGTGGGTTGGGATTGTGGCTCAGCGGTAGAACACTCGCTTAGCAAGGGCAGGTCCCGGGTTTGATTCTCAGCATCACATAAAAAAATAAAGGCATGTGTTGTGTCCATCTACAAAAAATAAATAAATAAATAAATAAAGATTCTCTCTCTCCTCTTCTGCTGAGAGCCATTGCCAAGTAGGAATGACACATGGAAATTTCTTTGTCAGCCTACCCAATGTTGCTTAGAGGAAGGACTCTCCATATTGACCCAGGTCATTTGCAGTGACATTTCATGTAAGGTGACCTTGCTCAAGGACCAGGGCGGATCCGGGTTTAGGGCGGATCAGGGTTTAGGCCTCTCCTTGGGTTTAGGGCTGTTCCAGGTTTAAGGTGTACCCTGCTGGGAATAAGGCGTATCCTGCTGTCTCAGGCGCACCCGCTCCTTGAGTTCCCGTTGAGTTCTCGCGGGATTCAGAGAGAACGTGAATTTCCCCAGAACATGTGTGTAAAGTTTGAGAATAAAGAGTTGCTGTTTGAATCTACAAGGTGTGTGGTGGCTGACCACACCCAGCCAGACTGTGGCACTCTTCCCTCCCTCCCTCCCTCCCTCTCCCTCCCTCCCTCTCCCTCTCTCCCCTTTCTCCTTAAAAAAAAAAAAAAGAAAGAAACAAAAATTTGTGAGCTTTCTCCTCAACTATCAAATTAGAATATCTGGAATGAAGTGTAGGGATTTTTCCCAGGAAATTCTTTGGTCCATTAAAACTTGAGGACAACTAGTTTTCTAGATTAGATGTCTTCTGTCCATATTAATAACCTATCGTTCCACAGCTAAGGGAACACTTTAGTTAACATGATAAAGTTCATTGCCATGAACCTGCTTGATGGCATTTTTCATGACTTGATGGAAAAGAATGTGTTAAATTGTGATGCTGAACAGAAGATTGTGAACTTCATTGAGAACAATACTGAAAACCTCGCCATTGATATCATTGAGAAAAATGAAATGGCAGGCAAAATATTTAGGGAGAAATCTAGGCCAAAGTGTTAGTATCTTCTTTTTCTACCATTCTTGTGCTATTTCTGCCTTTATTTCTCCCATTTGCAAGTGAAGAATAAATCATCCCCATCTCTAAAACCTGTTTGGTCTAATTATTTTACTTAATACCACAAATAGCCCTGGCCTACTCCAATCACTTTAATACAGCTGAACATTTTCTTTAATAATTATCACCCTTACATAATCATGATAGTAATTTGTTTTATAATTCTGACTCTGTCTCCTGAAGTATAAGCTACATGAGGTGGGGATCTTTTTCTGTGTGTTGACAAAGACATCCCAAACACATCAGAAATGGCATCTGACACATGATAGGTGTCTGTAAAGTGAATGAATGGTTTGGGGGCCAAATTAAATTCATAGTTAGCCTTTAGGGAGTCTAAGCTTCTGGCCATACAATGGAGACTGGCATCATTCCCAGTATGGAATGTTCACTGGGGGGAAATCCAGCATCTTCTGCTGAGCTGTGGCATAGCCCCTGGAAGAAATCTCTGAGAATCTAGATTTCTACTAGTTAAAAGTGCACACAGGGAATTTGAGGCTCAGTGAACATAAAATATTCTTTCTCTATAGAACACAGGTCAGCACATTCTTGCTTCGAAAAATAGTAAATTTTTAGATGATATCATATCTTTCACAGCTCAGATTTGTAATTGCAAAACAGTAACAATGGACAGAGAGTGTGCAATGAGTGTGGATGTCCTCCAGCCAAATTCTGTTTACAAAAACAGGTGCCAGGGCTGGTGAGGCAGCTCAGTGGGAGAGCACTTGCCTGGAACATATGAAGCCCCCGAGTTCAGTCCCTAACACCCCCCCCAACACACACACAGGGATTTGTGGGGAGAGAAGCAAAAGAAAGAAAAGGAAAACAGCAAAAAACAAAGGTGAACATTAAACAGGTGTAAGACTGATTTTGGTGTGCAGGGCATAATTCACTGACCTTTGTTCTAGAATATAACCTGGAAATGAGCCATGTCCCCAGTTCTTGGAACATTCATCTAGAATTTTTTTGTTGTTGTTGTTGAAAGATTATCAAACTTTTATACAGAGATGTGCACCTCTTTTTCAGAGTAATCAATGCTATTGAAGAAAAGCCTCGATTAAATATTTTGATTACTTTCACTTATATAAGGAAGAAGATAATGCACTCTTTTTTGTTTCAGATAATCTCTGTCCTCTTTTTCACCTGGCAGAGGATAAAGTTCTCTGAAACAAACATGGAGTTTGGAAAATGGGCTAAATTTTCATGTTTCATAGAGTAGCCCCATGGAAGGGATGGTCATTTATTTATCAGCTCAATGGAAAGAGTTTGAAGTGTGTAGATTCCAGAAATTTAGTTACGCTAAAAAATATATTTTTCATATTCTTTCAGAATTTCTTCATGAATGCGAGGATAGTAATTCTGAGAAAAACTGCAGCATCTTCCTCTTTGTGTATTATCTATATATTATTTCTATGTTA
Organism: Marmota monax; assembly: GCF_021218885.2. NCBI lineage: Eukaryota > Metazoa > Chordata > Mammalia > Rodentia > Sciuridae > Marmota > Marmota monax. The sequence goes on from NW_026692132.1 coordinate 8,664,554, forward strand.
TCTATATAACTGCCCCAAACCCCAGATCACAAATGTAAACTCTAAGACCTCTATTGTCATGAGAAGTAATCCCAGTAAAGATTTTCATCAAATTTCATCACTGGAAATGACTTTCAGAGGAGAGCACTATATCTTAAATTTGTGTTCACTCCACCTCAGAATGTGAAGATGAAAGTAAAGAAAGTAGAACTGAAGAAAAAAAAACTACATCAGTTCAGGAATTGGCTGTCTCTCCAACAGATAACTACCATCAAACCCTCATATATCACTTGGAGTGAGACACCTGTACAGGAGCCATAGAAAGACCACTGTTTTGACATTCGGATAATGTGGGTTTCTCTCACCACTGCCTCTAACAAAGGTCCTTCAAAAGCAAAGTTAACATTCACATCCCTGATCCTCAATTCTTCTTAGGATTTTAAAAAAAAGAAAGTAAAGATGAAGACATGGAGAACACTGAAGTGTTCCAGGCATCAGTTCTAATGTGTGACGGTACCTTCTATCCCAAGTTACATAATGACCTTACTTGAGCTAAAGCAGGTTTAAAAGGGCTTTATGGAACAGTGGAAAGAGAACTGAAGTAACACAAGGAAACTATATTCACCAAGCCCATCACTGCCACTTACCATTCTGCTCTGGCGTATAGAACTCACCTTTATAAGACATATTTATAACATCTTTGAATAAAATCATAAAACAATAAAGACATAAAAAATAACAACTTACCAAAACAGAATAATGTGGTTAATAAAATTATACACACACACCCCGCTAGTTGTGAGTCACACATGCTATGTGGTCATCCACAATACTGAAATTTCAGAGAATGAACCAGAGTAAAGAAGAGGATGAGGCCCAAGAAGGAGATGGTGTTTTGAGGGTGGGAGTAAAGAGAGTCACAGGAAGGCATGTTCATTGGGTGATTAGTTCTGACCACTTCACCAAGGTGATACGTCAGTACATACCTGGAAAATGGGGAGGGAATTGTGACAAACCCTAAGGCAAAATGAGAAAGGAGGGTAAGGGGCCTGAGACAGGAATGGCCTTTCATGTAAGAGGTGAACAAGGAAAGCTAATCTGGTATGAGAGAGAAAATTAGGGGGTGTGTGACAGAGAGAACTGTTATAGTTAGATCTGAGACATACCACACAGAGGTTTTTTTTTTTTTTTTTTTCTTTTTGTTTTTTGCCAGTGGAAAATAATTTAGATTCTATTTGCTGTGGAAATCCTTAGAATCGTCCTGGCTTTTTTTTTTTTTTTTTTTTGAAGAAAAAAGCTTTATTAATCTTGTCAATCCTTACACATTCTAGACATGTTGTCCAGCCTCTGCTCTGCCCAGCCACCTATTAACCTATTACAGTTAACATCCATCATTAAAACAAGTGTCTAAAGCAGGTACATGCAGTAAAGAATACTTTCATGAAAGCTAAGTTTTATCTAAGCTTTCACAAAACAAATTGACAGAAACATGTAGAAGCTATGAGGTATAGATCTCTCTTAAGAATCTGGCAATCCCTTTCACTAAAATATAGAAGGAAAAGCCAGCTAAAAGCTTATAGAGATTTTTTTATTCTCTTATTTTTTTCTTCTCTGCCCTTTCTCCATTTTTCTTTCCATCTGCTCTGTCTCTTTCACATTGACATTCGACTGTTCTTTCCTGTTTTTTTTTCTCCATGCTTGAATTTATCTTCTTCCCTACATACTCTTTATTCTCCCTTTTTTCTTCCTGCCAATGTTGAAATCATAACATGTTAATAGAGTTAAGTGAATTGCAATGGAAAGTAGATGACTTGATGTCTATTGCAGAAGATTTATAAAGATTTATTTGCTACCTTAGCAGTTTTTAAGCAGAGAAGTAATTGGATAAACATAGAATCAAAGAGTCCAGTTGAAAGCTGTTTAAATATTTCAGTTGAGAGATATCAGTTTTTAGGCACATTGTTGGTAGAAGGATAAATTAGAACAAACTTTATGGAAGACAGTATGGATGTTCTACAAAGAAGTAAAGCTGGAACTAACACCTGATCCAGCTCTCTCACACCTGGGTATATATTCAAAGGAAATGAAATCTGTATGTCAAAGAGATAATTTGCATTCCCAGGTTCTTTACAGCACTATTCACAATAGTCAAGTAATGAAAACAACCTAAATGCCTATCAAATTATGAATAAAGAAAATGAGTGCATTTACATGATGGGATACTATTCAGCCATAAAAAGAATAAAATCCCGTTTGAGGAGATAGATATAGTTAGCCTGATTTAAATGTTCTGCAATGTACATTTATGTATTGGAATATCACATATCACCCCATTAATATGTACAATTTTTAGGTTTTATACATTAAAATAAATTCGATTCCAAAAAGGGATAACGGCTTTTGCAATAATTATCTCTAAGAGATGAAGATGACAAAATCATAGAATTTACAGGGAAATGGATGGCATTAGAGCAGATTATGCTAAGTGAAGCTAGCCAATCCCTAAAAAACAAATGCCAAATGTCTTCTTTGATATAAGGAGAGTAACTAAGAACAGATTAGGGTCGAAGAACATGAGAAGAAGATTAACATTAAACAGGGATGAGAGGTGGGAGGGAAAGGGAGAGAGAAGGGAAATTGCATGGAAATGGAAGGAGACCCTCAGAGTTATACAAAAGTACATACAAGAGGAAGTGAGGGGAAGGCGAAAAATAATACAAGGGGGACAAATGAATGTCAGTAGAGGGGGCAGAGAGAGAAGAGGGGAGGGGAGGGGAGGGGAGGGGGGATAGTAGAGGATAGGAAAGGCAGCAGAACACAACAGACACGAGTATGGCAATATGTAAATCAATGGATGTGTAACTGATGTGATTCTGCAATCTGTATATGGGGTAAAAATGGGAGCTCATAACCCACTTGAATCAAAGTGTGAAATATGATATATCAAGAACTATGTAATGTTTTGAACAGCCAACAATAAAAAATTAAAAAAAAAAAGAGATGAAGATGAGTGGGTAAGCTTACCAGTGGATGCAGTGCAGGATAAGGGAAAAAGAAAACAGCCTCTTATTTTTGGTTTGGCAACTGGATGAATGATGTCACGTCCTGAGTTAGGGAAAAGCTATGTTGTGCAGGAGGGACAGAGTTATAGGAGAAGACAAATGTCAGGTTTCTCACATTGTATATTTTTAGTTAAAATATATGTCATCTCCAAGGGTAGATGATAAATAGGTCGGTGGATGTTCAACTGCAGAGTTCACAGAGAAATCAGCACTGGTAATGAATCTTGGGATTCACCAGTGTTAGAGTGTATTTAAAATGATGAGACTGGAAGATGACAACTGGGGAGAAAGCACTGGTAGAGCATATCACAGGGCCCAGTACAGCACAGCCCAACCTTTGCAGGTATGACAGGAGAAAAAGAACCAGCACTGAAGTCAGATTTAGGGAGAATGACTGGAAACTAGAAGATCTCAGACTCTTAAAGAACCTATTTCAAGAAAGGGGATATTTCAACCATGGGAAATACTAAGAAAGCAGTAAGTGGTCAGTGGTACCCTTGATAACAAAGACATCATTTAAATGATGAGAGTAATGGGCAGTTTGTAGTGCATACAAGGAAAAATAAAGGTGAAAGAAAGAGAAATAGTGAAAACAGAGAATGCTTTTAGGTTGTTTCCCACCTCCCCCCAAGAAATGAAGCAGAGATGTATGATATGTGATGACAGCTGGAGAAGAAACGGGGCCAACAAAAAAAACCTTTAAAATGATGCTTGATGTTAAGGTATGTTGATGGGTTAATAGGAATAACAGAGTAAGAAGAGAGGGAGGAAGAAATTTATGATGTAGAACATTTGTGATATAGAACGGGGGCAGAATAAATGCTCAAGTAAAACCCTTCTGGATGAAAGGGTAGGGAATTCAGAGCATAAGTAGAGATATTGCCCTTAGATAGGGGAAAGGCCATCTTTCTTCTCTAAAGATGAAATAATTTTCATGCAAATCATATAAGAAACATGGCAGGGGATGTGGCTCAAGCAGTAACGTGCTCGCCTGGCATACGCGGGGTGCTGGGTTCTATCCTCAGCACCACATAAAATAAAGATGTTGTGTCCACCGAAAACTGAAAAATAAATATTAAAAAATTCTCTCTCTCTCTCTTTAAAAAATATATATATATAAGATACAGAAGACTTATTGCCCTAAGGATAAACAAGAATCCAAGTGTAGGTATTTTCATGTATTTGAAGATATCTATTTATTAACAATAAAAAACTTTTAATCTTGGAAAATATCATTCTAGATATTGTAAATATAATAATGGGAGACATTTGTCAGTCCTAATTAAGCTTACAGTACAGTAATCATAAATAATATACAATAAAAATAATTGTTCACATGGGAACATTTACATTTAAGATTCTAAAAATAGAGAAAGATGTCAATGTGATAAAAGAATTCACGGGCTTTTGCTGAGAAAGAGATTACACATGTGCTGCATGATCTCCATGTGTCAAATACATACCAGTGCCTAGAAGTCCACATTTTATGATTCATAGAACTGCTGAGAATATTTCAGAATGTTGAAGGTTCCTGGTCAGTAGAATGGTCAGAATTATAATAAGAAAGCAGGGATATTGTAAATGGAGTTTGAACCCCTGATTAATGATTTGACTAAGCTAAATGAACATTGCCCTTCCTTAAAAATTTTAGGTTCTCTCTTCATGTGACCATAATGTGTTGGAAATGAATGATCAGTAAATGCTTTGAGCACTAGAAAAACACAGAAATTCATCGTGAAATTAATAACAACAAGAAAGAAAACAGGGTTCAGGGAGGTCAATTACTCAAGACTTTTGTGTTAGTCATTTTAAATATAAAATAATTTTCTTATTTTATTAATACTTTTCAGTGGTATGATAGTAAGCATTCCTGAGAAATGGGAGCATAGCCCTCAGAAGTTCAGGACTATAAGGCAGCAGATGTTACTACATAATGAATTGTTTGGTTTGTTTGTTTGTTTGGTTGGTTTGTTGATTGGTTTTCTCTTTTAGCTCCTCAGAGAACTCAGGGTACCCAACCCAGTGATATATTAAAGCTTTGCCTTCCTGATCATTTTCATAAGCTGAAGACAGAAGAGGCACACGAGGTGATGTGATTTAGAATAGAGAGACAGGACATTTTCCACTCAAGGCCCTGGGGACATATTAGACATTTTACTTCTTGTCCCAAATGACTCAGATCAGGGCAAAGGGCATCAGAGGTTACTTAATTGAGTGTTGATCACATTAGATATTCTTTTTTTTTTTATTTTCTGCTTTATTCTAGACATACTCTCAACTCGTCTCTACCACCTAACCCAACCCAAGTTCCTAGAGTGAATAATTACTCAGTTTATGAACCCAGTTTATTTTTTTAGTTTCAGATACTATCTCTTTCTTCACTTTATAATTACATTGAACTCTTCTGTTTGGACTCTAGAGGCAAAAAGGAGGGTCCTGGGGAAAATCACTCTATATCTGTAAATTTCAGATATACCCATTGATGGAGAAAGGCCAAACATGCCTGGCCTTCACTCTCTGAAACAAAGAATTTGACTATATTTTTTTCTGAGTTTGGTACGGGGGATTGAACCCAGGGACATCCTACTACTGAGCTACATTCCAAGTCCTTTGCATATTTTACTCTGACATACTGTCTTACTAAATTGCTGAGGTTGGCCTTAAACTTGAGATCCCCCTGCCTAAGTATCCCAAGTGGCTGAGATTACAAGCTTGCACCACCATGTGCTACAGACTTTGACTATCATCTTTCCCATCAAAAGGTGCTAAATTTGAAATACCTGCTTGAAAACTTTGGATATTCTAGTTATAAAAAGAATTTCACAGCTCAGGTAATGGTGCTAGAGAGTGGGACAAGCTTTCTTTTTTTCTTTAAACATTTTTTTCAAACCTCTTCCTTAGCAGCAGCAAGAACAATATATATCATAGTACAGAAATTATGTTTGCTTCAAAATAAGATGCCCTGGATTTCAACTTCTCCAAATGCACTATTTCATAGCAAGGGCGTGGAGTATTTCTATATAGGGAGGTATTTCACTAAAAGAATTGTATCCTTCTGAAGTCCCAAGATGGGAGACATTTGCTACTTAATGGTCTGGGAAAGACACAATATCTGGGCCCTGAAACTATATGATGCAACAGAATGAGTTCATGAGACTTCATGATGTGAAAATCAGTTGTGGCGACATAAAGACACATGGAAATAGATGTTATCCTGGCTTTGCCAAAAGTACTCTGGGTAATTTTTGACAAAGTATTTTAAACCAAAGTTTCTACTATTCCTTGATGAAGGAATTTGGCATGTCTAATTTTTGTCAATAGAAAAGTTTCTGTCTATCTCTTCTTTTATAATGAAAAATTTCAGGAACTCATTGTATTACAGCTGAAAATAAATGGCCTCATGTCATCTTGCTTGGTTGGCCCTTATTATATTCCATTTTTTATCATCTTCAGAATCCAAGCTTCTATTGAAAACCACTGGGCTATATGCTATATAAAAAGCCTATTAACTTTAAAATTCTATACACATAATTTTTCTGGTTTATATCAGAATACTAGTTTTCTCATTATCCTGTGTAGTCAAAATCATCTGATTCTTTAGTTCTTATTCATTTTTTGTGAACTTTATCCACTATTTGAGTATAAGACATGTGTGAAGAGTTCCTCCATAGTGCCATTGGGGTTTCTTCAGGAAATGCAAACAGAACAAAGGCAGATTGCTGTCCACGGTTAGACAGCATCAATCCCCAGAGAACATATTCCTGGTCTTTATGTCACACAGCATTGTGGATGGAATCTGTGGAATGAATCAAAGAGACCAACAGCTAGATGTGTTTTATTTTTGTTTAATTTGTTCAAATTATACATGACAGTAGAATGCATTTTGACTTATCATACATAAATGGAGTATAACTTTTCATTCTTCTGGTTGTGCATGATGTAGAATTACACCAGTTGTGTAATCATATATGTACATAGGGTAATAATGAGAAATTCACTATCTTTCCAATTTTGAATGACCATAATCACCAGAGTCTGAGAAACAAACACAAGGTTCTCACATGCAGGCTGGTGGAGGCAATGAGTCCAACATGGGACTTGGGCAGTGTTCCTGCACATTTTTCTATTAGCCTGGTATGTAAGTTTCATTTACCCAGGGATGGGTGAGGAGAAAACATTTTAGTATTACTCTTAAGTCCAGTTCAAAAATAAATTGTATTGTTTGTATCATTTACAGAAATTATCAACAGCCTAGAATAATGTGAAATATCCCATTCATTTGGGAGAAGGCTGTTAACATGGTTGTTCTAGCTTAGGTGGGCTCTGAGTTGTTTTGAGTCAAGGAGGTAGTTGTTCTAGTACCCAGATATCTCTGGTTTTTTAAACAACAAATGGGGAAAAGTACTAAAATCAGGGTATAATGTAAGGGATTATGATTATGTGTCTGTGTCTCTCCCAAGAGATGTTGGAATTGATTGGGAATTGGACCAGCCCTTGCAGTGCTACAGCTGGAAGGATGCTGTTGCATGTGGAAATGGCCTTCTTTGATTTCAAATCTTCCACTTTTCTGACTGCAGAAAGAATATCTAAATCTCCTTTTAATTTATGTATAACATTCATAAAGGTGATCATATCTTATCACTGAACAGTTCTTCTCTAACTAATGGGATAGTTTACGCAGAGGAGATATTTAAAATCGTGTGACTTTCATAATTAGCCACTAATCTTGATTTGAGGGAAAACATTTAAAGTAAACAGGAATTCAGTGAGGATTCAGACTTGAAATAGTCTAACTATAAAATTGGGAAGAATGTATTGTTTTTAAAATATAACAATGGCAGAGAAATGCATCATCTTCTCATGATTTGGTTCACCTGACCACTTGCTAGCAATTAAATGACCAATGAAAATGTTGGGCCTGCTCTACACATCCTAGTACTTCTTTGCCTATTATTTGTATCTAGCCTTAGTAAATTTGTTTCTATTTAAATGCCTGCTTTCAGGTTAATGCAGCCAGTGAAAGAAAGTCAATCCTTCTTTGGCAGGAAAGTCACAATAGAAGGTAGAAATAGAGCATAGAGATAGAGAACATTCTTGGTAATAGAAATAGCAATGACAGTCAGAAATGTTAGTGCTTTAAAATGTATGCTCACATTTGAAAGATGAAGGAGTTAATCACATCAAGAGTAAGAGAGGAACATTCTAGACAGAAAAAACAATTTGCATGGAGCACCTAAGAAATAAAGGGGCTCAGAAGAGAAGGCCAGAGGGCTGGAGCATGGAGCACGGGAAAGTACCTGTATAGGGGGTGAAGAGGGACACAGTGACCAGATAATCAGAGGCTTTATGTGGTCTTTCATATTAATAGCAATAGGGAATTTTGGTGGGATTTAAGCAATGATATGGTAAAATTTTCATTTTTAAATGATGTTTCTGAGGCCTCTGTGGAGGATGAATTGCAGTACAGTAAGTGTGGATATATAAAAACAGGTTAAAATGCTATTTCAATATTGTAAGTCAGAGGTGATAATAATGATAGCTGTAGAATCAGCTAAGTTATTGGATTCAAGAAGTGAATTACTATATAAATAGGTCTGGTGGTTTAGTAGATATGGAAGTGAATAGATAGAAAGTAAAGATACAGGTGACTCAGTGTTCAAGTATATGATTGTGGTGCATTCAAATAGTAATCATGCAAGAACATTTGAGATGGCCTTGTCATATTTGAAGATGAAATAGAAGAGAGTCACATAATTATATATTTTGGATAAAATATCTGCATTAAAGGTAAAATTTTGGGAGATGTTAGTGTACAGATGATATTTAACATACCAAAAACTCATGAAATCATCTAGGAATTGAGATTACTGTGAGGTGAAGGGCTAGACAGAGGCTGGAAGAACTTTAGGGCTCAACATCAGAGATGAAAGATTCAGCCAGTAAGTTTGACTCATCAAGTAATCAGAGAATAAGAAAAAAAAACTGGAATTATGCATTTTCAGAAATACCAATAAAGAATTCATTCAGCTGCCAAGAATTTCTGATATGGATGACAGTTCAGGTAAAGTTGAGGCCTGATACATGATTTAATGACTTGGAAGTCATGGGTGATCTTGAAGAAAGGCTATTTTTTAAAGTTGATATGAGGAAGAAGAGGGAGAAGCCAGAGAGGAATGAGAAGAATAGAAGGAAATAGAGATGCGAGGATAGACAAACTAGAAAAAAAAATTGACAGCAAAATGGAAGGATAAATAGGATACTAGCTGCAGGAATATTATCTAATGGGAAAGTTATGTTCAATTTTTAATGATAGAGACTTAATTACACTGGAGTAATAAAGAGAAATAGTCTTTCAAAATATCTTTACACCATATAACATTAAGTGCAAGCAATTATAGTATGATTGAAGTCTGGATGAGTGGAATGCCAGAATCAAGGAACAGCAAGAGCTGGATTATTTCTCTTTCTTTTGCAATTCTTTTTTTTTTTTTAATTTTTTATTGTGGGTTGTTCAAAACATTACAAATTTCTTGACATATCATATTCCACACTTTGATTCAAGTGGGTTATGAACTCCCACCTTCACCCCATACACAGATTGCAGAATCACATCAGTTACACATCCATTGATTTACAAATTGCCATACTAGTGTCTGTTGTGCTCCGCTGCCTTTCCCATCATCCACCCTCCCCCCTCCCCACCTCTCCCCTTCCCTCCCCTCCTCTCTCTCTACCTCCTCCACTGTATAACCCTGAGGGTCTCCTTCCATTACCATGCAATTTCCCTTCTCTCTCCCTTTCCCTCCCACCTCTCATCCCTGTTAAATGTTAATCTTCTCCTGCTCTTCGTCCCTACTCTGTTCTTAGTTACTCTCTTTATATCAAAGAAGACATTTGGCATTTGTTTTTTAGGGATTGGCTAGCTTCACTTAGCATAATCTGCTCTAATGCCATCCATTTCCCTGTAAATTCTATGATTTTGTCATTTTTTAATGCAGAGTAATACTCCATTGTGTATAAATGCCACATTTTTTTTATCCATTCGTCTATTGAAGGGCATCTAGGTTGGTTCCACAGTCTTGCTATTGTGAACTGTGCTGCTATGAACATCGATGTAGCAGTGTCCCTGTAGCATGCTCTTTTTAGGTCTTTAGGGAATAGACCAAGAAGGGGAATAGCTGGGTCAAATGGTGGCTCCATTCCCAGCTTTCCAAGAAATCTCCATACTGCTTTCCAAATTGGCTGCACCAATCTGCAGTCCCACCAGCAATGTACAAGTGTACCCTTTTCCCCACATCCTCGCCAGCACTTGTTGTTTGACTTCCTAATGGCTGCCAATCTTACTGGAGTGAGATGGTATCTTAGGGTGGTTTTGATTTGCATTTCTCTGACAGCTAGAGATGTTGAGCATTTTTTCATGTACTTGTTGATTGACTGTATGTCCTCCTCTGAGAAGTGTCTGTTCAGGTCCTTGGCCCATTTGTTGACTGGGTTGTTTGTTCTCTTATTGTCTAATTTTTTGAGTTCTTTGTATACTCTGGATATTAGGGCTCTATCTGAAGTGTGAGGAGTAAAGATTTGTTCCCAGGGTGTAGGCTCCCTATTTACCTCTCTTATTGTTCCTTTTGCTGGGAAAAAACTTTTTAGTTTGAGTAAGTCCCATTTGTTGATTCTAGTTATTAACTTTTGTGCTATGGGTGTCCTATTGAGGAATTTGGAGCCCGACCCCACCGTATGTAGATCGTAGCCAACTTTTTCTTCTATCAGACGGCGCGTCTCTGATTTGATATCAAGCTCCTTGATCCATTTTGAATTAACTTTTGTGCATGGCGAGAGAAAGGGATTCAGTTTCATTTTGTTGCATATGGATTTCCAGTTTTCCCAGCACCATTTGTTGAAGATGCTATCCTTCCTCCATTGCATGCTTTTAGCCCCTTTATCAAATATAAGATAGTTGTAGTTTTGTGGATTGGTTTCTGTGTCCTCTATTCTGTACCATTGGTCCACACGCCTGTTTTGGTACCAGTACCATGCTGTTTTTGTTACTATTGCTCTGTAGTATAGTTTGAAGTCTGGTATCGCTATACCGCCTGATTCACACTTCTTGCTTAGCATTGTTTTTGCTATTCTGGGTCTTTTATTTTTCCATATGAATTTCATGATTGCTTTCTCTATTTCTACAAGAAATGCCCTTGGGATTTTGATTGGCATTGCATTAAACCTATAGAGAACTTTTGGTAATATCGCCATTTTGATGATGTTAGTTCTGCCTATCCATGAACAGGGTATATTTTTCCATCTTCTAAGATCTTCTTCTATTTCTCTCTTTAGGGTTCTGTAGTTTTCATTGGATAAGTCTTTCACCTCTTTTGTTAGGTTGATTCCCAAGTATTTTATTTTTTTTGAAGATATTTTGAATGGAGTGGTTGTCCTCATTTCCATTTCAGAGGATTTGTCGCTGATATACAGGAATGCCTTTGATTTATGCGTGTTGATTTTATATCCTGCCACTTTGCTGAATTCATTTATTAGCTCTAATAGTTTCTTTGTAGCGCCTTTTGGGTCTGCTAGGTATAGAATCATATCATCTGCAAATAGTGATAATTTAAGTTCTTCTTTTCCTATTTTTATGCCTTTAATTTCTTTCGTCTGTCTAATTGCTCTGGCCAGTGTTTCGAGAACTATGTTGAAGAGAAGTGGAGAGAGAGGGCATCCCTGTCTTGTTCCAGATTTTAGAGGGAATGCCTTCAGTTTTTCTCCATTCAGAATGATGCTAGCCTGAGGCTTAGCATAGATTGCTTTTACAATATTGAGGTATGTTCCTGTTATCCCTAGTTTTTCTAGAGTTTTGAACATAAAGGGATGCTGTACTTTGTCGAATGCTTTTTCCGCATCTATCGAGATGATCATATGGTTCTTATTTTTAAGTCTATTGATGTGGTGAATAACATTTATTGATTTCCGTATATTGAACCAGCCTTGCATCCCAGGGATGAATCCTACTTGATCATGGTGTACAATTTTTTTGATATGTTTTTGTATCCGATTCACCAGAATTTTATTGAGGATTTTTGCATCTAGGTTCATTAGAGATATTGGTCTGTAGTTTTCTTTCTTTGAAGTGTCTTTGTCTGGTTTAGGTATCAGGGTGATGTTGGCCTCATAGAATGAATTTGGAAGTTCTCCCTCCTTTTCTATTTCCTGAAGTAGCTTGAAAAGTATTGGTATTAGTTCTTCTTTAAAGGTTTTGTAAAATTCTGCTGTATACCCATCTGGACCTGGGCTTTTCTTAGTTGGTAGTCTTTTTATGGTTTCTTCTATTTCCTCAATTGATATTGGTCTGTTTAGGTTTTCTATATCCTCCTGACTCAATCTGGGCAGATCATATGACTTAAGAAATTTATCTATGCCTTCACTATCTTCTAATTTATTGGAGTATAAGGATTCAAAATAGTTTTTGATTATCTTCTGTATTTCTGAAGTGTCTGTTGTGATATTGCCTTTTTCATCCCGTATGCTAGTAATTTGAGTTCTCTCTCTTCTTCTCTTCGCTAGCATTGCTAAGGGTCTGTCGATTTTGTTTATTTTTTCAAAGAACCAACTTTTAATTTTGTCAATTTTTTCAATTGTTTCTTTTGTTTCGATTTCATTAATTTCAGCTCTGATTTTAATTATTTCTTGCCTTCTATTTCTTTTGCTGTTGTTTTGCTCTTCTTTTTCAAGGATTTTGAGATGAAGTATGAGATCATTTATTTGTTGGTTTTTTCTTTTTTTAAGGAATGAACTCCAAGCAATGAATTTTCCTCTTAGAACTGCTTTCAATGTGTCCCATAGATTCCGATATGTTGTGTCTGTGTTTTCATTTATCTCTAAGAATTTTTTAATTTCCTTCTTGATGTCTTCTATAACCCATTGATCATTCAGTAACCTATTGTTCATTCTCCAAGTGATGTATGCTTTTTCCTTCCTTCTTTTATCATTGATTTTCAGTTTCATTCCATTATGATCAGATAAGATGCATGGTATTATCTTGACTCCTTTATATTGTCTAAGAGTTGCCCTGTGACATAATATATGATCTATTTTTGAGAAGGATCCATGTGCTGCTGAGAAAAAAGTGTAACTGCTTGATGTTGGGTGGTATACTCTATATATGTCAATTAGGTCTAGGTTATTAATAGTGTTATTGAGTTCTATAGTTTCCTTATTCAACTTTTGTTTGGAAGATCTGTCCAGTGGCAAGAGAGGTGTGTTGAAGTCTCCCATGATTATGGTGTGGTGGTCTATTAGACTCTTGAACTTGAGAAGAGTTTGTTTGACGAACATAGCTGCACCATTGTTTGGGGCATAAATATTTATGATTGTTATGTCTTGTTGGTGTATGGTTCCCTTAAGCAGTATGTAGTGTCCCTCTTTATCTCTTTTGATTAACTTTGGCTTGAAATCTATTTTATTTGATATGAGTATGGACACGCCTGCTTGTTTCCGAAGTCCATATGAGTGATATGATTTTTCCCAACCTTTCACCTTCAGCCTATGTATGTCTTTTCCTATCAAATGCGTCTCCTGTAGGCAGCATATTGTTGGGTCTTGTTTTGTGATCCATTCTACTAGCCTGTGTCTCTTAATTGGTGAGTTTAAGCCATTAACATTTAGGGTTATTATTGAGATATGGGTTGTTCTTCCAGCCATATTTGTTTATTTCTGTTACTAAACATGGTTTGTTTTCCTCTTTGATTATTTCCACCCCCCTTTACTGTCCTACCTCCACACTGTTGGTTTTCATTGTTATTTTCCATTTCCTCTTCCTGTAATGCTTTGGCGAGGATGTTTTGAAGAGATGGTTTTCTAGCTGCGAATTCTTTAAACTTTTGTTTATCGTGGAAGGTTTTAATTTCATCCTCCATCCTGAAGCTTAATTTCGCTGGATACACAATTCTTGGTTGGAACCCGTTTTCTTTCAGTGTTTGAAATATGTTATTCCAGGATCTTCTAGCTTTCAGAGTCTGTGTTGAAAGATCAGCTGTTATCCTGATTGGCTTACCCCTAAATGTAATCTGCTTCCTTTCTCTTGTAGCTTTTAAAATTCTCTCCTTATTCTGTATGTTGGGCATCTTCATTATAATGTGTCTAGGTGTGGATCTCTTATGATTTTGCACATTCGGCGTCCTGTAGGCTTCTAGGATTTGGGATTCTGTCTCATTCTTCAAGTCTGGGAAGTTTTCTTGTATTATTTCATTGAATAGACTGCTCATTCCTTTGGTTTGGAGCTCTGTACCTTCCTGTATCCCAATGACTCTTAAGTTTGGTCTCTTAATGTTATCCCATATTTCTTGGATGTTCTGCTCATGGTTTCTTAACAGTCTTGCTGAGCTGTCTATGTTCTTTTCCAGTTGAAATACTTTGTCTTCATTGTCTGATGTTCTATCTTCTAAGTGTTCTACTCTGCTGGTAGTATTCTCCATTGAGTTTTTAAGTTGGTTTATTGCTTCCTGCATTTCTAGGATTTCTGATTGCTTGTTTTTTATAACCTCTATCTCCCTGTATAGTTGATCCTTTGCTTCCTGGATTTGTTTGCGTAATTCGTTGTCGAAGTGATCTTTCATTGTCTGATTTTGCTATTTAATGTCTTCCTTGATACTCCAGATCATCTGAAGCATGTATATCCTGAATTCTTTATCTGACATTCCATCTGCTGCAGCTGTTACCTCTTCTAAAGTTGCGTTGACCTGCATTGCTTGTGGTCCTTTCTTTCCTTGTCTTTTCATACTGCTTGCGTATCTTTCCTGCAGGTGCGGGCGGCGGCTCTGCTCTCTCCTTATTCCAATTGGGGTGTCGTGGCTACCACGCCGGCAGGTCACTGGGCCTGTTCTGGGAGCTGGCGGCGGCTCTGTTCTGCCCCTACTCCAATTGGGGTGACGAGTGTACCACGCCGGCAGGCCACCGGGCCTGATCCGCCGGTCGGTTGCAGGTTTCCCTACCCTGCAGGCGCGGGCGGCGGCTCTACTCTGCCCCTACTCCAAATGGGGTGACGTGTCTGTCGTACCGGCAGGCCACTGGGCCTGTCCCGCTGGTCGGTCGCAGATCTGCCCACCTTTCGGGCACGGGTGGAGGCTCTGTTCTGCCCCTACTCCAATTGGGGTGTCGTGACTACCCCGCCTGCAGGACGCTGGGCCTGTTCCTGGCACGGGAGGCGACTCTGCTCTGTCACTACTCCAATTAGGGTGGTGTTTGTACCACGCCGGCAGGCTCCTGGGCCTGATCCGCAGGTCTGTTGTAGGTCTGCCTACCTTGGAGGCGCGGGCGGCGGATCTGCCCTGCCCCTCCTACCACGCCTGCGGACCCCTGGGCCTGATCTGCAGGTTGATCACTGGTCTGCTCACCCTGCGGGCACGGGTGGCGGTTCCGCTCCACCCCCACTCCAATTGGGGTCACGTGACCACCACACCGGCAGGGCCTGATCCGGGCGTGGGAGAAGGATCTGCTCTGCCCCTACTCCAGTTGGGGTGACGTGTGTACCACACTGGCAGGCCACTGGGCCTGACCCGCCAGGCTGTCACAGGTCTGTTTACCTTGCAAGCGCGAAGGGCGGCTCTGCCCTGCCCCTCCTACCACGCCCATGTACCACTGGGTCGTGGGTCTGCCCACCTTGCGGGTGTGGGTGGCGGCTCCGCTCCGCCCCCTCTCCAATTGGGGTCACGCGGTCACCACGCTGGCGAGCCGCTGGGCCTGCTCCGGGCGCTGGCGGCGGCCCGGCTCCTCCCCTCTGGCTCGAGGACAAATTGAGGAGACTCGGGTGACTGGGCCTCACCCCCCCTACCAGGAGACCAACTGCTTATGTCACCGCTGGTATTGATGAAGATCTCTCCTCCGCCGCTTTCTGCTGACATCAGATCTCTGCCATGTTGGTATCCTATGCTAATGGCAGCATTTCGTTCCCCTTGCCGGGCAACCCAAGCAATGGGTGAGTCCTGACCGGCCCTCAGCAGGACCCGGACCGAGACGCAGTTTCCGCGGGCTCCTAGCCCCGGTCCAGGGAAGTTCCGGGAGCCGGAACTCGGCCGCTCCGTGCTCGGTGTAAGCTCCTATAAGTGTAAGCTCCAAGAAGCAGTCCCCGCGGGCTCAGTTCCGGGAGCCGGAATTCGGCTGCTTAGTGCTTGGTGTATGCTCTGATAGTAGCAGGGTCCAAGAAGCAGCCTCCGCAGGCTCCGCAGCCCTGAGCCAGGGCGGTTCCGGGACGGTTCCGGGAGCCGGAACTCGGCCTCCCCGCGCTCGGTGTTCGCTCCGATAAGATCAGATTCTAAGAAGCACCCAGGCGCTGAACCCTAGCAATCTGTCTGCAAGCCGCAGGCGAATTGCAGCCTGAAATTACCTGTTCTGTGGCTGAATGAGCTGCGGTCAGTCGAAAACAGGGAAGGTGACGTCAGTTTACCAACATGGTGGCTGCTGGCCTCCTCTGTGGTCTGACCGGTGTGGAGAACCGAGATGGACCGCTTCCTTCCCCCGTCTCGAACCCAGAATTCAGCCCTGAGTACGGTGCTTGCGCGGCTGGCAGAAACTGCAGCGCTGTAACCCTGCGTCGCTATCTCCTCGTTTCCCAGCGCGCACTGCTGACTCTAGCCGCGGGGCGATTTGCTGAATAAGCAGTGTTACCCTCCGTGCGACAAACCTCTCGCGTTTGAGTCCCCATAGCTGATCCTCGTGCGATGGAAATCCTTCCTCCAGGTTCTGGAGCACCCCACTATTGCTGGAAATTCCTAACAAGATATCCTTTAGCCGTCCTGACTTGTCATACTCCCACACAGTGAAGCAGCACACGGGGGCAATGCACTCCCCTCGCCGCCATCTTCCTCTCTCCGCAATAATGAATTTAAATGAATGAAAAGATTAATGCCAACTCTTCTGCGTCATAAGCTGTTTTGCTCCTGGAGCCTGGAGTAGAGGGTGTGGAAGCCTTCAAACGCGCTTACATCCTCACGACCCATCGGCTCTGCTGTTCGCCACTTGCTCACTTCTGCATGTTGGACCACGACCAATGGATCACCAACTCCGGAGAAGCGCTCCGGCTCCCTCCGACGGCTCGGGAGAAAGCCCCGCCGCTCGCGCACGCGCACTCCTGCAATTCTTGTTGAAAAAACTCAATGCTGTTTTTACTACTTGCCAACCCAAGAGTTGTAATGGCCTTGTCTACTAAGAAAGCCAAGGGGATTTATGATTGAAAGTCTACAGAACTTGCTATGACCCTTTTCTGGAACCCTGAGGTTACATCTTTACCCAGCTTGGCTTTCTTCTCTTTTCTAAAGTAGCACCAAACTGTGACTCCAGGAGACTTCCATTCTTACACAAAGGCCACATCTCCCAGTATTTGGAAACTTTTACCTGCAGATAATATTTATTGGAGACTAGACACAAATGCCTCTTTCTTCATTTCCCAACCCTTCTACTACTTCAAATACTATTGCTGGTGTCATCATTTAGAGGAAATTTTACAAAAGGTAAGGATTTTCATTTAATATTAAATTTAATGGCTTTGAAATTTTATAGAACCATTGAAAACCATTTTAAAGAATCCTAAAGTACTTCTTGTCATACTGAAATTACTTCCTATACTCCAGATTTGATTAAAGAGAAAGTGTTCTTCTGAAACACCTCGTAGAACCAGGGTAGGTTTTTCTAATACTCTGATTCTCATAGCCTTGCTCATCTAGGGAATTCTTTTTAGGGTACTAATTCATTTGCTTCTGCACTACCTTTAAGGAAAAGCTAAGAATACCTTCCATTTACACCACTGAACCACAGCCTTAATACACACTATGACATTTCTCACCGTTGACAGCAGTCTAAATTTTTCTTTTTAGAAAATCTCTGAGGACTTTTCTCTACTACTTCAGGTTCAAGTTTCATTTGAAACCACAAATACACTAACCCATTTGCCTGCTATGGAAAGAATATCCATAGTTCCATATAGTACCTCTTTGCTGGGAATTAAAACATATGAGAAGCACTTTGCTGGGAATTAAAACATATGAGAAGCATCTCAGGCAAGTTTATGAGAGAAGTGGATTTCTGTGCACTCTAGACAAAAAAAAAAAAAAAAAAACCTAGAAAGAATGGAAACAATGATGGAGGCTGAGTTGCCCGCTCCTTACTGAGACTCATGTTACTTGCATTTTCTTAATGACCTCCTTGTGAAACCCTGGTTTTATTTGCCTCCTGTAAGAAATGTCTAGTGGTGACCAGATAAAAACACTCTAACATTTTTTTCTCAAGAATCTACTCAGTGAAGGAGAATATTTGGTGTTGGTGTGTGCACAATATAACTGTGTAACTGCTATGTGCAGCTGGTGTTTGGGTTCCTCATCAGGAAGTCAGTTTTACTGAGTCACTTCCTTCCCTGTTCTGTGATGAGGCTACTCTTATAAGGCAGCCTCAACTCAGGAGTTGCTTTAACTGCACTGAGGTGAAGACCTAGTATAGATCTTCCCATGAGGGAATGACAGGTCCTCCCTTTGTAATGGTATTTCTAACCACAGAGATCAGTTCTATTTATAGCTTACTTCTAATGACCTGAATATTCATGTACTCTTCTATTTTTTTTTTTTAAAAATGAAGATATCATGGACTCTATGACTCTATTTAGTTATTTTATTATTAGTATTTCTCTTTTTTGTGTGGTGCTGGGGATTAAACCCAGGGTCTAGTGCATGCCGGGCAACTGTTCTACTACTGAGCTATATCCCCAACCTTGAATCTATTATTTTAAAATATGAATTTTTTTATCAATGATATTTTTCAATCAAACCTATCTGATTACTCTTCACAAATCTTCACTCTTTTCATCACTGAATTGATGAATAATATTTTTTTTAAATATTTTGCTTGTTTTTTCATATTGTCACACAAGTAAGTCATGCTCATTACATAAGAAAAAAATTTAAGTACAAAGAAGTGGGAAAAGAAACATTTTAATGAGGAAATAATCACTATTAACCATTTTAAAAATCCATTTGTCAAAAACTCAACTTATTTTTATAGATTTAATTTATATTCATTGTTTGCCTTTATTCTTTTATTATTTTACTACCAATGACAATAAAACCTGTCTTAAATATTATTTTTTATTTTTAATTTCTATTTAATACATACTACTTCATTTTTGCCCTGTTTTCAGATGTTGTTTTCAGAATTTCCTGCATACCACATTATGATGAATGTTTTTATGCTTTTGAATTTCTGTAGTAGTATGTTTATTTTCTTTGAATATATGCTTAAAAGTGAAATTCCTCAATTCAAATATAAATACTTATTTTGTGTCTGGTACTGGGAATTGAACTCAGGGTTCTCTATCACTGAGGTATATCCCCAGATAATTTTATTTTTTATTTTGAGACAGCATCTTACTAAGTTGTCAGGCTGGCCTCAAACATTAGTTCCTCCCAAATTGCTGGGCTTACAGGCATGTACATTGTGCCCAACTTACTGACTTTCTTAACAAAACCCCTAGAGCTTGAGAAATAAAACCTAAGAAACAATAAATGGATGTCATTAGTTATAAAGCTTCTGAACAGCAAAGAAAACAAGAGCATGAATAGAAACTGTACAGAATGGGAGAAAATATTTTCCAGCTACCCCTCCAACAGGGGATTAATATTCAGAATATACAAAGAACTCAAAAAACTTAATACCAAAACCAAACAAACAAACAAACAAAAATGTATAACCCAATCCATAAATGGGCAAAGGAACTAAAAAGACATTTTTCAAAAGAAGAAATACAAATATGTGAAAAAATGTACAACATCCCTACCAATCAGGGAAATACATACCACAACTATGTTAAGATTTCATCTCACTCCATTTAGAATGGTAATTATCAAGAATAAAAATAACAATAAATGCCAGCAAGGATGTGGAGAAAAAGGTGCATGCGTACATTGCTGGTGGGACTGCAAATTAGTACAACCATTCTAGAAAGTAGTATGTAGATTGTTCAAAAGACTGGGAATGGAACCACCAAATGACACAGCTATCCCACTCTTTGGTACTTATCCAAAATAACTAAAATCTGCATATTATAGTGATACATGCATACCAATGTTTATAACAGCACAATTCACAACAGACAAGTTATATAGAGTCAGCCCAGATATCCATCAATAGATGAATGGATAAAGAAAATATAGTATATATACACAATGAAGTTTTACTGAATCATAAAGATGAATTAAATTATTACATTTGCTGGTAAATTTTTAGAATTGGAGAATATCATGCTAAGTGAAATAAGCCAGATTCAGAAAGTGAGGGTTGAAGGTTTTCTTCTATGGAAGCTAGAGAAAAATAAGAAAATAAAAAGAAGGTTGGATACCATGAAAATTGAGGGGACATCAGCAGGAGGGAGGAGGGACAAGAAAAGGGAGGAACTACAGAATGAAATTGACCAAATTATGCTGTGTACATAAACAAATATACCACAGTGAACTTCACCTGTATATATATATATATATATATATATATATATATATATATATATATATATATAAAGCATCCATGAGAAAAACAATAAATAAATAGAAGGAAACTCAGTAGAATAAAGGAAGAGGAATGGGGAAGGGAATGAAAATGAAAGGGGACTGAACTGAAGCATATTATATTCCATGCATGTATTATTATGTCATAATGAACCCCTCTATGATCTATAACTATAATAAACTAATTAAAGCATTGAAATGTAAATAATTTTATAGTTTTGGATAAATTATTTTCAAATTTTCATATTTAATAATATGCATAAAAGTAATATAAGGTATTTACTGATAGAAAAATATCTGTAAACCTGTTACTAATTTTACAGATGAAAAAGTAAACTTCATTGGTATAAATTTTGTTACTAACGTCTCTGGATTTTCTAACATCTTCTTCAGAATGTTTTTTTTTTTTTTTTTTGTGTGTGTGTGTGTATGTGCGTGTGAGAGAATTAACTCATATTTTGCCTTTTAATTTCAAGTTTTGTATATTTTTTACCAATCTGTGTAAAGTCTTTATAAGTATTAATCGTATTAGTTCATGGCCATATTTAAACATTTGTAAACATTTCTAGTTAATCTTGATTTTAATTTTTTTTTAGGGGGGACACTCAACCACTAACATCGTCATCCCTATTTTTTGTATTTTATTTACAGATGGGGTCCCACTGAGTTGCTTAGTGCCTTGCTTTTGTTGAGGCTGACTTTGAACTCCTGTCTCAACCTCCCAAGCCACTGGGATTATAGGTGTGTGCCACCTCGCCTGGCTTAATTTTAAATTTTATGGACGTTATCATGTGACATATAGAACATTCAATTTTTTTTAATTGAACTCATTTACACTTCCTTCCATATTTGCTTCTTTTTAAGTTTAAATATTCATTACCACCTACATTTTTTTGCAATTTTTAAAGACATTTTAAACACATCATCTAAATTACATGAATTGATCCTTCTCTAAATTAAATAAATGCATCTTCTATGAACTGTGAGAGAAATATATTATTTGTTCAGTGAGTTATAAATTATCAAAGATATACCATTTAAATCATGCTTCTTTTTTCTCATAAATTACAACATTATCTTTTATATTAATTTATAATGTGCTATGGATTATTTTGGGGGTGATATAAAAGAAAGATCCTAGATTTTGGTATTCACTTTAGGGAATATTTTAATTTTTAAAGGCTGAAACACATTTAATCTGTTGTCAACAAAATAAAAACCTTAATGTAAGCATACAACAGGTAGCTAGATATTTTTTCAGGATAGGCTGTAGCATTAGCCAGTGGAGTAGAGGCAGGGAACAAGAGGAAGGAAGTGAGCAAAGGAAAGGAAAAGAACTGGCAAATGAGGTTGGCAAAATTATGCTATAGGCATATATGTGTATATATAATTTTATATTTCATAATGCATTCCAACTTTCTATGTAACTATAATGTACTAATTTTAAAAATAAATAGAAGTCCAATAGAGTGGAGGAAATAGATCATGAGAAGGAAGGAGGAGAGGGAAAGAGGAAATACTTCAGATCTAAATGGAGAAAACAATGTTATGTGCACTTGTGAATATATAAAAATGAACAACATGTGAAACTACAATGCACAATAAAAAACTACCAGTGTCTGACTATCTGGTCTAGGAAGTAGAAAATCAGGTAATCATTTGCCCTGATTAGAATTCTACATTACAAATTACTAATTGTGGAATTTTAATATATTAGTTGACTTGCCTGACACAAGTTTCCAGGTATGAAGTGGTACACTACTACTGACTCATTGAGCAGGTGGCTGTTGCATGCATCCAGTGCTTCCCTGTTGTGTGCCTGTGGCAGAGTGAGCAATTTCTTAGGGTAGAAATCAATTCTACTCTACTACATGCACTGATTTATCTCTTAGGGTTTATGGCATACCACACTGTTAATTATTGTTGTTTGATTAACTTCATTGGTCCTCTCTTGTTCACACTCTTCTTAGTATTTCAATATTGTATATGCTTCCAGGTAAAATTTATGATACTTTAATTTTTCTGACAATTGAATTGAGATTTTAATAGGAATTAAATGTACATTTGATTATATGGGACTGTGTTTTATGAATTCACTGTTATGTAGTTTAATCTTTAAGCAAAGGTTTATATATTTTCTTTGTGTTATATTTTATATTAATATTGTATTATATTTTCCTCCTCAAAAGTTTGAGTAATATTATTCCTAGGTTTTGTTATTATTTTAAATGAGAACTTTTTTGCCTCCATGGTTTTGGATTGAATATTGTCATAGGTGTGAAGAAAAAGACAAACTCCCTTAAACATACATAAGCCTGCATTTGGCAGATTTATTGAACATTCATTAATCTAGAGAATTTTTCTCTGGTTTTCTTTTGAAAATTTTACATACAAAATTTTTAACCCACATATTATAGACTTGTTTCTTCTTTGGCAATATTCACAACATTTATTTATTTATTTATTTATTTATTTATCTATTTATTTATTTATTTATTTTTAGATTTAAAACATCTCTAGATAAAATAGCTAATTATAATAATGATATTCATTATTTATAATTATTATCTAAACAAAAATGCCTCTTGTATTTCAACATTAAAATATTTTGTGCTATTTTAGTTTTTTATAGTAATACAATATATACTTGCATTTCTATTTTTTATCTGGCTTATCTCTCTCTGAGTTATGAGTCTTATTTGGGGCCCTATATAGAACAGAGGAAAGCAGAAGTTTAGTGTTTTATTGTGGACTACAGATATGGTTTATATTAAAAAGTGATCTACTATCAAGTACCAGTTACATTTTTGGGATTTCATCTTCTTTATTGTGGAAGATTATTCATTTACTTTCTACTTAACATAATTGGTTAACATTAGATCTACAATGCCCATATTTTCATTTATAAACAAAATTTTCATTTATTTTTATTTGGCCAGATGATATTTTAACATATTTTAAAGAACTATAAATTCTATTTTATGAACACTAGAATATCTGAAAATGTTTTGTATCTATGAGTTTCCTTATAAGATAATATACAACATATACAAAATCTAAATGTGAATTGAAAATGGTGTAAAAACCTTTAAAATTGCCAGTATCAGTCTAGACATATAAATTATTTTAGCTTTTTATTTCTAGCACATGAAACCTAGTTTAAAATCTAAAATCTCTTTAATTTTGAGAAAATTAGCAATTATGTAAAACTATTACTAGAACTGAAGTTATAAAGAGGGAGTGAAACACACCTGTGTTCTACAATATGATGCATGTTTCCTCATTTCTTTCTCTTTCTCTCTCCCTGTATGTGAACTCACAGCTATATTGAGAAACATATTCACTCTGTGATCTGCTTTTTAATTTTTTCTTAAAGACTATCACCTAGGATTAAAGTGAGTGATAGATATATGAAGAATCATAAATTTGAAAGTCTGGGGAGGGAAGTCTAGGGCTGAGATAGGGGCTCCAAATCCATTGCCTAGCTATTCTTTCTGTCACTTCTCAATGAGTGCTTTCCATTTCAAAGGTCACTTCTTGGTTCCATATGGCTGCTGGAGATACAGCTATCACTATCTTTAAAAGCACACTCCAGCCTGCAAGAATGAAGAAGATACAAAAAAAGAACATGCCCACTCCCTTGCAGGGAACCACTTAGCTTTTAAACTATTAATCAGAATTTAGTCACAGAGTGACTCTTAAATGCAAAGGAGTTGAGAAATGAAAATTTTATTGCCTAGCTAAAAACTGAGTATTCTATTAGGAAAGAAAAGAAAAATGCCAAGTCTCAACTGGCATCTCTGTCATACATTGTAAATGTGTTATTTCCATATTTAACAGTGGCCTAGTAGTCCTTGTAATGGAATGTATTTTACTAATTTCACCAAATTTATTATTATCTTAAGCACTTCTATAATAAAAATGTTCTTGTACATATATTTTTAATTTTATATCTGAGATAAACTCTCAGACCTTAAGTTACAGGGTTAAAAAATTAAAATTAATTTTTTTATACAAAGTATTTTTAATTATCCTAATATGCATTGTTCATCAACAGAACATGAAATAGCCTGTCTTCCTATATTTTCACCATTCTGATATATAATCAATCTTAGCACAAAGATATATATTTTACTAACATGTATAACTAAAAAGAACAAATAAAAAAGTATAAAAAAGACAAAAAATTAAGTCAGTTTAATTTTTATTTCATTGTTTTAAAAATGGTTAAATATCCTTTCTTAGTCACTGTATAAAGCTAAATGTTAGCTGGTGTCTGTCCTTGTCCACAGGTTCCATACAGAATTGCCTAAAACTTATAGGAACTGAGTCTTGGACTACCTCTCTGACTTCAATGCCCACCAGAGCTGTTCCTCTTACCTAAGGAGCACATTCTCACTACAATAACTGCTATTCTGTTTACCTGAAACAATCCTCTTTCCTTTCCCCATCTTGACTTGCTTCTAAACCTCTTTCAGTCTTATACTAAATTAATACTTTATCAGTAATGTTTTCTTGATCATTCCCAATAAAACATTATCTTAATATAATACTCTATATTCTTATCCTTTTTCATTTGTTTTACACATAACTCCCTTAAGGCACGTTGTATATGTTTTTATTATCTGTATGTCCATATCTTCCCACAAAAACACAATAAGGGCAGAAACTTTGTTAATTGTGGTATTCACAGAGTTATAACAGTGCCCAGCACAAGCAGACACTCAGAACACCTTAAGAATTAATCTATCTAGAAAGCATTTTACTATAAGACAGAGACTGTAATCTACTTTGCAAATGGTTTTATAATACAAAATTAGGTCTTATTTCAGATGAGGTATTTTTTTTTCCTACTTGACCAAATATATTCCAGTTTTCCCCAGATTCTTCTTTGGGAACATGTATCATTTGTGTTATAAATTCATAATATGTCCAATCATATCCCATTTAAAGGTGTTTTAAAACAAATTCTCTTTGCCTGTTTCAATACTAATTAGCAAAGATACAACAATGAACAAGAGAGACATATTTTCTACTTATATAAATGTGTCTAATAAAGATATCTAAAACCTATCATGTTGTCACCTCCACTAAACAATCTTAGTCCAGCTCTATTGTTAACTGCGAGCAGTTCCATCTTCACACTTGCCTTTATCAGATACCCAGCTTTGTAAATTAATTCTTCTTTCTCTTGCTCCCTCTACATTGAACCAATCACCTAATCTGTCAACTCCATTTCCAAATCCGTTCTCTTCTTTCCTTGCTCACTCTCACAGTTGAAGTTAGTCGCCCTCTCTCTCACATTAGAAATCGTGCACAGACTTATCACCAGTCAGCCTAGATCCAGATCTCTCTCCCTCTAATATTCAAATAGACTACCACCTGAAAGACTGCATGGACATGTGTCACCATGGGTTTGCTATTTCCTCGACTTCTCCCAAAATCTAGAACCCCCAGTTGATTTTACACCCTTCAGTTTCCCCTCCTATATGATATTTGAAGCCCAGCAACACTGAACTACTGTAATTCTCTAAATTATGTTTTCTGTCTCTCTATATACTCAGTGAGCCTTTGTACCTTCTAATCTTGCTTCCCAGGAATTACCAAATTCTCTGCTGCCAGGATGCTTCTAGCTGTTGAATCCCTGATGTATAATAATAGCAAAATACCATCAACAACAATGGAAACATAAACAAAAATGAAAAAAGAGTTTATTTCTGACATTTTTCATTATGCTAGGCGCTTCACAAAACATTCTATAAACATTTCCTCATTGAAGATCTAACTAATCTCCAATTAGAGATCTCCGTTGAGGCATAGTTCCTCAATGTTTTATTGATAATTTTCTCCCAATCACTGTTTATTCTTCCAATTTATTTTCATAAGTTTCTGAGAAGCAGTATTTATTGAACAAGGTCCAAGAAGGGCAAAAGATACCACTGTGTAAAGGTTATTAGATGGAAGCTAAGTTAATAATATTTATAAAGAAAATTAAAAAAAAATATTGAAGAAACATTGAAAAAACTCAATGGTACCTCCAGTAAGCATCTTTCAGTCCTAAGTCTGGGGAAAATCAAAAGAGGTAGTTGGGATACTGAAATATTTGCATAAGAAGGGCCCTGCAAAATTAAGTGTCAAACCTGTGGGGAAGGGCCATGGTAGAGTTACTCTTGATATTTTGAAGCCATGACATATTCTCCAGAACTCTCAGAAGAAGCTCCACCAGCTGCTCTGAGTCCCTCAAGGATACAGATGAGGCTGGTTGCAGGAGTGATGGAATAAACCATTATCTGAACTTACCCACCACTTTGTAGTAAAGCAGGATCACTGTTGTAATGCTGCTAAGAAAACAATACAAATAAGTTCCTCTCTCATCCAATCTCCTCTTTTATCTTAATTGGCAAATCCTATGAGGTAACTGAATTTCAACCCATATACTATAGAGTGGGGATATGGAAGGGTGAAATTTAAGTTGATAAATAAAAATTTAAAAACTTGTTCAGTGCACTACAGTATCTTTTCACCATAATTCTGGTCTTCTTAGTACATTACCATACACATACAAAAATCACAGGTTGTTCATATAGGTATCATTCAGGATTTGAACAGAGAAACAGAACCACGTGGAATTTGATAAATGATCCATGGGAGACTGATGGTTCTGTGTGTAGGGATGGAACCTGAAGTTCACAGGGGAAGCAAGAAGTGAATGAGGATGGGGACTTGATGTGAAGGAAGGAAGACAAGGTGAATTCTGCAAGGATCAGCTAGAAACCAAGGGAATGGACTGTGTTTACACCAGTCTATTGCTGTTTCAAGCCTCCAATTCCAAAGATTGATGTGTCCGTTAGGAGAAGCTTCCTAGAGCTAAAAATTCCTCTGACTCAGAGCTGAAGAACCTGAAAAAGGGAATAGGATGGACCTGGAGGAGCTGTGGGTCTGGCAAACCAGGTAAGTGAAATCGCACCTCACCTGCAAAGTGGCTCAAGTCCTTCACCGACTTTCCATGCCTGAAATGTAAATGGATATAGCTACATTTCCATCTTGCAAACCTCATGAAAAAAACATCTCATCGCCAAACTAACCTGGAGCTATGAAGAGGAGTGAATTCCAAGAAGCCAAGATTTAATTTAGTTGACACAATAAAGGAGCCTGTGTATGGTACATTATAAATAATGTATGTATAAATGTTCATATATATTGACTCATTGACTTCTTTCTTTCTGTTTACATTCGCTTCCTAGACAAAGTCATTCAATTTCATGGTATATATTCCATCCATATGTTGGTACATAGTGAATTCTATATTGCTCAAAAGATTTGTCGAAGATTCACATCAATATTTAACTAATTTCCAATTGGATATCTCCCTTGAGGCATAATTCCAAAATTTAAGTGCATTTAGCACACCCTTCCATTCTAAATATATTCCTCTTATAGTCTTCTCAGTCTCACAGGAGTGATACTGGTATAGAAACAGAAACCTGGAATAACTTGGTATCTTTCTCTTCTGCAAACCCATGTAAAGTCAGTTACTAATTCTGTTGATTCCTTCAGTTTCATTCAATTCTCCATATCCTGTACAATATCAAGGCACTATGATGGCTTGCATAGATGATGACAAATGCCTATTAAATTCTTCTTTTTGTTCAGGGCAAAGACAAAATAGAATAACACTTTTTGATTATGACACTAATCAATTTAGATGGTCATTTAATGAGATTCAGTAATGGACAATCGCTATACTGTTGAAAATATTTGACAGGAAAACAAACAAGATGAATGGAATTAATATGAATTAGTAAATATAGACAGTAATTTTGCTAGAGAGTATATATAAATGTGTATATATATTTAGATATAAATATGAAATGAGTAAAAAGTAACTTGTGAGACATATGCAGGATCCATATGATTTGGTAAGTGTAGATTGTACGTTAGCAACTGGTAAGACAGTCAAAGATAAAATAAATATAAAATGTGATGGAACAAAAATATGCAGTTTAGAGATGCAAGGGATGCAAAGATCCACATTATGATGGTGCCACCTCTAGACTAAGAATGGTATCACTCCTAAATTTGCTTGCTGATACCCAATAGGGTATCATATGGTCCCACATATGCTCTACAGAAGAAATGTAGATGAGGCCAAAGGCTATTCAACCAGCAAACTGACAGCTACTCTTGCATCAGGCCCACTTCCTCTGTATCTCTCTGAAACTTCGGATGTATGTCCTTGGCTCAAGAGGTCTTTGTTTTTCTCTATGAGTTTCACTTGTTCAGAGCTCAGCTCTGGTCCCATCTCTGAACTGTCACATTCAAAGCCTGATACAGCAAAAAGGAAGAAGAATTTATGAGCATTGTGAATCTCGGGATTTTGTTTCATATAGCTTGCACCTCAGTGTTTTACCACATTTCCTTCTCCTTTTTTTTCTCAGTATTTTAATCAATTTAATAAACCATGGGATTTGATAATTTTAATTTATTCTGAAAGTCTTTCTGTTCCTTGACTTCTGAGATAGCTTACCTGTTAGTGTATCCTCAGCCTGGAGGTAATTTCCCATATAACAAATTCTTAGCTAATTTATTGACCATTTTTGTCTCAAAAGAATGCTTGAGCTGGGTGCCATGGTGCATGCCTATAATCCCAGCAGCTTGGGAGGCTGAGACAGGAGGATCACTAGTTCAAAGACAGCCTTAGCCAACCAGCAACTCAGTGAGACACTGTCTCTAAATAAAATACAAAAGAAGGTTGGGGATGTGGTTCAGTGGCCAACTGTCCCTGAGTTCAATCCCTGGTACAAAGAAAGGAAGGAAGGAAGGAAGGGAGGAAGGAAGGAAGGTAGGTTGGTTGAGGAGGAGGCAAATGCTTTTCAGTACAACAATACCAAGGCTATTATTTTTCAAGTCAGTCCAGAGTCAAATTAATGGGATAAATTATAAATTTACATTCCTTTAGGAGACTAAAATGTATTCTTAAGAGAAAAAATAATAAATTTGAAACTGGTGTGTTTGCCCTTAAATAATTTGTGAACAAATTCATCTTTATTCTGTATTGGTGGTAAGAATTAAGATTCTCTAACTCAGGGAAATGGAGATCGTAGCTTTCAATAATGTGAGGGAGGCCTGGGCAGAAAAAACAAAAATCCTTTGTTGACATTAGGACAAAGTTCAAGGCACCAGACTGAAAGTCTCAAGTATGGAATGGTGCCAGGAACTCCTATGGGGATGGTCTGAAGGAAGGCACATAGGAAGACACTGCTGTTAAATAGTTGGGACCTTTCCAAGAGTTGGATTTCAAAGATAAAGGGAAATTGTAGCAGTAACTGGAACTTACATCAAACACATATGGGATTCCTAAATTGCTGTACATGTGCACTTACACACTTATACACATACACACAAACACTGACTATAAGAAAAAAGGAGGGTGCACCTCTGTCCATCAACTCTGTCTTGTTTCTGATAGCCTTCATAGTCCTTTACTCTCAGGACTGCTAAATCTGCCACTAGAAGTCCGTATGGTTGTAGTCAGAAATGATGATTCTCAGTGAAAGAACACCTCCAATTTCTAATCATTATAGAACTACAAAATGAAGGTATTGACTTTCCTGAGATATAGGAAAAAACAAAGTTCTTTTCTATTCTCACACCCTCAACCATCACTCACTGCAACACTTCTGTTACCAGAGAGCTGAGTTTATTTTCTCACACACAAGCAATTCTCCAGCAGACACCAGCTGGGTGACTTATTAAATTGAATTCAATTCTGACACTATCTACCTGGAGCTAACTTCAAAACGCACAGGTTAAGGGCTCATAACACTGCCCCCTATATCAGACACCAATTGCCAAGTATTGGATTGTCATATATACTGCTGAACAACTGGCTATAAAGTGTAGTCCACACTACACTCTTCTTAGGTTCAGGTAATTTGCTAAGGCAGCTCCCAGAACTAAGGGAAATAGTTTGCTTAAGATTTACTAGTTTATTGATAATAATGGATACAGTAAAGGATACAGATGAATGGCCAGATAAAGAGGTACATAGGGTGAGGTCTGATAGGGTCCTGCACACATGACTTTCTGTCCCCATGGAGCTGAGGTCTACCAAACTTCTAGTATCTGGATGTATTCACTAATCCCATAAGTCCTTGAATTTCATAGTTCAGAGATTTTGAGGGTTTCATCTATACAAATGATTTATTATTACTTCCATTTCCATCCCTTTCTCTTCTCTCTGGAGAATAAGGGTGTAGCTGAAACCCCCACATTTGTAATTATGGCTTGGTCTTTCTGGTGACCAGGACTATCCAGAGGCCACCAGAAGGTACCTCATTAGAATAAAAGATGCTTCTATCACCCAGGAAATTCCAAGGGATTTAAGAACTCTGTATCAGGAACTAGGGTCAAAGACCAAATATTAGAAGAAAAAATTCACTTACCACCTGCATTTGTATGAATATTTAGGAGCTCTGTCTCAGGAACCAGGACAGAAGCCAAATATTAGAAGCAAAGATTCTCTTAGTACTTGTATTACTCAGGAATTTGCAAAGAATTTTAAGAGCATTGTGCCAGTTAATAGGGACACAGAACAATATCTACACATTTTATTATTTCACATATTTTCATCCTACCTAAAGAAACACAGAAATATCTTGGGCTGCAAAACTCAAGAGATACATTTTTCATCTTCATTGGGTAGGCAGCAAGTGATATCTTCCTAGGAAAAGTAAGCAAGAGAGAGGATAGAGCCCACTTAAGTAATACTAGATGTTTCTATCTCCTTTTGAATACTCCAACCCCACCCTTTGTCCTCATCTATTCTTCAAACAAGTGATTTTAGACCAAAATACAAAATCCTTAACCTCTAATTTTGTTTTATACAGTATATATTCTACAAATATTCAGCAGAGCATTTTCTCACTTTAGGGTCTCCATATACTCACATCTAGTTCCTGCTGCTTAAAATGATCTTCCTTTCACCATCCACTGGACTAACACGTAGTACTTAAGCCATCTTCTTAGGAGGGACTCCTCACTGAAGTTGCTTCTGGCCCCTGATCTAAGGTAGAAGATCTTTTGTTTACTGGCACAAAAGAGACACTGTTTTCTTCTACAATGCCCTTGTCACAATTTGAATTATATATTTTCCAATGTGTCTGTTCTCCTCTAAAACTATAAGTTCCATTAAAGATCATTCTTATTTTATTCCCAAAGAAACAGTCGGTATCTACCAGAGTAGATGAAACAGAATTGATACTCCTAAATATTTATGAAGCAGAAAAAATTCTCAACCAAGGTGTAGGTTCTGAAAAAGTATGTTGACCCACCACATTAGATATAAGACTTGGCTATGTAGAAAAGAAATCAAACCATTGATAGATAAGAATTTAAATATCTTTTATGATTCAAGTTCAAAGTGTTTTATCTTCATGCCAAAATACTGGAAGCACAACATTAGATACACAGACTTCATGATGCTTTTAAGAGTGCTAAATATTGATCAGGATTTGTAGAATAATAAAAAGAGCTGTGATTGAACAAATTTATTCCACTTCTTTTCAAGTTTATTTGAAGATCAGAAAATTTCTTGATTTTGCCCTCACTAGAATGGATTATCAAAAGCAAAGCTCAAAACACACATTCATTTCCATTCATATCGCTGGATGACCCTGAAGATCAATCCTGCACTGGCAAGGAGAGGTACTGTTAACATGTAGATCATTTTGTAACTCTCAAATTACCCAATTATGGAATAGAAGTTATGTCTATTTTTCGAGTGTTGAAAAACCTATCATTGTAGACATGGTAGCTATAAAACCTTGTGAAAGACTCAGAAATATTCTCAAGTTCTGATGTCTCTTAGAATATAGTGGACCTGTTATAATTAACTCAACTCCATTATTTTGTACCTGCTACAGAAATAAAGCAAATCATCACATGACCTCAGACTGCAACCCATTACCTTCATAACAAAGCAAATGTTCTCTGCATAACATTAGTGTTATTTGTATTCTTTATCCAACATTTTCTTTCAAATTTAGAACCAAAAAACAATATTATGCATACCTCAGACTTTCAGGTTCTGTTTATCTACTATCATATATGGACAGCTCTTACTAATGGATAAATTTAGGTAAGGCACAATCACTACTATTGGCATTTGTGACTGATAGTTATTTCCTTTCCTTTCTGTTGAGTTCTGAACCAACTAAGGAGTCCACAAACTCTTTAGGTAAAAAGAGGAATAAAAATATCTGCTTTATTACTGATAACTCAATATCCCAATAAGATGTGGAGTACCTTTTGTCTAAAAGTATGGCACTTACCCAAATGGCATTCTCCTATCAGATGCATTCAATGACTTTGATGCGTTAAACTTATTTTACTGGGGAGAAAGAATGAGTACTATGTTGGTCAAGTTTTATGTCCAAAACACCTGACAAGACCAATTTAGAGAAGGAAAGGTTTGTTTTGGCTTCCAGTTTAAGAGTTTTAGTCAATGGTCTGCCACCTCCATTGCTCTGGGCTTGAGGTGAGGTGAAATGTCATGGTACAAGGACATAGAGGAGGGGTGCTTCTCACCTTATGGCAGCCAGGAGGAAGCAGAATGAGAAAATGCATATATAAGACTTGGCTATGTAGAAAAGAAATCAAACCATTGATAGATAAGAATTTAAATATCTTTTATGATTTGAGTTCAAAGTGTTTTATCTTCATGCCAAAACACTGGAAGTACAACATTAGGAACACAGACTTCATGATGCACCCATCCAAGGCACACCCCAGTGACCCACCTCCTCCAGCCATGCCTCGCCAGTAGTCCATTCAAACTAGGATGGACTGATTAGGTCACAAGTCAATCATTTCACCTCTGACCATCATTCTGGCTAATGGTTTTCTTCTCTTTTCCTATCTTTTAATCTCTAGTTAACAAGGTAAACATGTCTGTCTGTTACAAACTCCATTTACCACACTGGTAAATCTCTGTCACTTCCTCTAAACCCATATATTGCTATTGGCTATATTTAGAATGAAAATAAATTGGGAAAAATTAACTTTTGAAATTTTAAGGATTATAAATGGTATGAAGAAGGAAAAATTATATTGTATGCTATACACAGAATAAAATTAATTAAATAACATTTAATTTTTTAAAAAATATAATATTAAAAGAAAATATGGAGGAACAAAAAAGCAGTGTAAACAGTTTTTGTTATGTACAAGAAAGTGAAAAAATACATCAACATTTTTCCGACTAAAGTGGATCTTAAGAAATATGATTAGTCTTTCATCCATTTGTAAATATTATGATCCATGATTACAATAATTCTTCATGTTCATCCAAGTTACTGATGGTCTGAAAGTAGCTATGCTTGAGCCTGGACCATTGCCAAGGTGGTCTTTGTCTGTACTTGTATCCAAATCTTGTTAGAATGACAGATGTCAATTTAAGGGCTCAAATGTCATAGAAAAAAAAAGAGCAATAATTAGTTAAAACTAAAGTAAAATTAAGCTAATATAGTCACATTTTAGGTAAAAAAACTGAATAGAAATAAGGAGGAAACCAGAAACCAGGGGCCACATGGGGCCATACACTTCTCAACTTCTGAAAATCCTACTTTTCTGCCCAGAAACATATTAAGAGTTCTTTCACTGCCTTTTATTAGAAATATTTTGTTAAAGAAAAATATTTCTCACTTTACCAGGTATTAGGTATCAATGTTAAATCACACTGTGTAGCAGTAGCAATGAGGTGTTTGCAAATTGACACAAACCCAGGGGACAATCCGATGTCTCAGTGTCCCTGCAATAGGGCAGGGTGTCTTTACCTGGAATACCTGGGTTTTCACTCATTGCCTGGGGTCACATTTGTGAATGTATGCTTGAGTGTGTTAAAGTTTACATGACATAAAATTCACTCTTAATCCATTCTAAAGTGTATAGTTCCTTAGATTATAGTTCCATCACAATGTTGAAAAACTATCACCACTACCTAATTTCATATTTTCATCATACTAAAGGGAAACCACTTGTCTATTAAGCAATCTCAACCTAACTGCTCTCCTCTCAGCCCTTTGCCCCTAATCTTTCTATCTCCATGGATTTGCCTATTCTTTGTATTTTATGTATGTGCAATCATGGAATATACATCTGTCTTCTTTCATCTCACATAAGATCTCCCAGATTCAACCCTGTGATAGACTGTATTAGTATGTTATCCCTTTTCTATGACCTATGCAATTCCCTTGCACAGATATACCCAATTCATTTATCTATTGATTAACTGATGTTCATTTGACTTGTTTCCACTCTTTGATCATTATGAATAATGTTGGTTTAAACACTCAGGTATGAGTGTTTGCTTCATTTGAACATACAGTCTTATATTCAGCATTTGCTTTTAGTTCCCCTGGAAATACCTGGGAGTAGAAATGCTGGCCTTATAGCAATTCTGCATTTAACTTTTTGATTAATCTCTTGCTCTCTCTAAACAATACACCTTCCCTGGCAGCAGCAACTATTATATTTGTCTTTAAATGTTTTTAGTCAATGCCACCAGGGAGAGTGCTCAGTGCTGGGGGAATTGTGAGTTAGGAAAAATAAAGACAAGTCCTTTGAGCCAGGGCTTTAGGGAAGCACCAGATAGGTGAAAATCCATAATCATCATTCTTTGAAAATAAGGCCCACTTCACACCCTTTGATGCTAGTTGTCCATGATGAACACAGACAGGCCATCACCAATCAAGAGAATGGGGAATGGGACTGCAGTAAGAAAGAGTGCTCTAAAGCTCCTTGTTTTAGTTAGTTTATGTTTGTTTGTTTGTTTGTTTTGTTTTTAATGCTGTGAAAATACACCCAACAAGAACAATTTTAAGAGGAAAAATTTATAAGGGGGCTCATGGTTTCAGAGGTCTCAGTTCATAGATAGCTGACTCAATTCCTCAGGACAGAACATCATGGCAGAAGGGTGTGGCAGAGGAAAGCAGTTGAGATCATGACACTAGCAAGCAGTGAAAACTCTGCTTAACAAGGACAAAATATAAACTCTAAAGACACACCCCCAGGGACCTACCTTCTCTAGTCACACCCTACCTGCCTATAGTTACCACCCAGTTAATCCCTATCAGAGAATTAGTGCATTGATTAGGCTAAGTATCTCCGAACCCAATCATTTTACCTCTGAAGTTTCTTACCTTGTCTCAGACATGAGCTTTGGGGGGACAACTAATATCTAAACTATAACACTGCCTTACTGAAATTAGGCTGGGGCTCTTTGATTAAGCATTCCTCTAATTGCTATAAACTTTTAATTAGTTTCAAAATTCCAAAAAGTTGATTCTGATAGTTTTTGCCAGACTTTTAGATTTCCCTACTCTGCCACTTTAGTTAACAGGTGTTCTATGTATATTACTATGGATCCACAGATCTGTAATTATTGTAAATAATTATTTTAAAATGAAAAGTAAAAATAAAACATTGGAGCTTCCATGTATGTTTGTTAAATTACTAAATAATCAAAAAATAATAAGAAATAAAATATTAATAACTAAGAAATGAATATTATTTTAAAATTGCCTATTTTTGCATCCTTCCAGCAGTGAAAATAATAAACTAGAAATGTTTTTCCCTTTTATTAGAAAAATTGGAATGGTATTGTAACACAAATGCATTACTATATTTAATAATTATTGGCAATTTAATGTGGATTTATTTAATGCTTTCCTCAATCTTATGAGACATGAAGTGTCAATTACTTTCTTCAAAGTAGGAGAGTACAACTTTAATACAGGGTGCAAAAAAAAAAAAAAGGAAAGAAAAAAAGACATATGTTTCCCATCTCTGGAGATCACAATAAAAAGTAGGACACACAGTCTATAAAGGTAAAAATAGATTAAAAACTGTTCAAATACAGCAATTAACTCAGCTGCTTGTCGGTTTTATTTCCTTTTGCAATACTGTTGTTTTCTATATTTGTATGATAACTATAAATTGTACTTCTTTAAAGAAGCATTCATTTTAAGTGTGTACCAAGTGTTGATTGTGCAATTATTGCTAATGGGAGAACTTGCAACCTGCCTAAAGTGTTGAGAAACTGTTTTGTCTTTGTTCCTTAACCCTTTATACCTTAAATTTGTAGAAAGAAAAATAAAATTTTCACTATTCAGTACCATCACTAACCTTTTATGCTTGACAGTATAGCTAGAACAAGTTCAACAGTGAGAAATTTTGCATCTTAAGAATTCCTTTATACCAGTTAGTTGAAATCAAATATTGAATTTTGCTGTCCTAAAAAGTAATCAAACAAAAATGAGTTTTGACTTTAAAAATAATTAGGGTTTTATTTTATTAAATCACAATGCATGCTTCTTTAGGAAGGAGGTATTTTCTTTATACAGAATTTTCATTTTTATTTTTATGTAACAGATTATCTTTCCAATGCTGTTTGATATTAATTAAAATAAACATTAAAGTCAATAATAATATAATTATTATTTTCTTTTTTAACTTCTTGGAAAACCAAATGAGAAAAAAATCATATTGAAGAGTCAACACATTGATTGCCAGGAATGGAAAAGATAAGTCAAAATTGTTGAAATGAGAATGGGGGATTGTAAAGATTAATGTGACCTCCTTAGAGATTTCTGAGAATTTTGTCCTTATCATTTTGAGTAGGCAAGTCCCACTTATATAAAATACAGCCAAATAATACTGCTACCTTAAACACAATAGCAATCCAATATCTCATATTAGTAAATATTTTTAATCATTTATTCCCTAGTGGTTTTTCAAAAGTAAATGTGGGAGCCAGGCATGTGGCAAACAGCTAAAATCCCAACAACTCTGGAGACTGAGACAAAAGGATCTCAAGGTCCAGACCAGCCTGGGCAATTTGGCGAGATTCTCAAAAAAAAAAAGGTGGAGATTCTCAAAAAAAAAAAGGGGTGGAGATTTAGTTCAGTACTACAGCACCCTGGGTTAAATACCTAGTACCAAAAAAACAAAAAACAAAAAACAAAGTAAATGTGGTCATAATTAAATAGGTTATTGTAATATCAATTGTTCATTCATAGAATTGTATCGACACTGAGAGCAATGACAAAAAATAGTAAGGCTATATATCTCATTATAACTTGAAATTTAATGGAAGATATACACATGAAAATACAAAAAATTTAAACTAAAAATGAAATTTCATAATTAAGGACCTTAAGTTGGCTTCAGGGGACAGGTGTTTTGTTTATTTGTTTCAGTTTTCATAAAATATTTTATTCCCTTCTGTGACACTCATATCTGCTTTTAGTAAACAAATCATGCTAGTTTAATGAATGAGGTGATATGATAGTAACAGTTAATTGTATGCCTTTTGATTTCTAAAAGTCTAATAGGCAAAGATTTTATTTTCCCTCTATTTTGTAAAATGATATTTTATTCCAATAAAATATCATTTATTCCAATATTTTATTCCAAATAAATGTGAAGAAGCACAGAGGCAGACTCCTACAATCATAAGCAAGGACCTTTAGAGTTAGGAGATGAAGGCCTTATTCATAGAGACTGTAGAAAATCATGGGAGACCTTGAGTACAACATTTCCTCCTTCCACTTTTCCCCCATTTACTGCTCAGAGGCAGAGGGCCCTTGCATTTTTATCCTGTATAACCACAGCTTCTCTTCATAAGCTGACATCTTCTAACTATAGTCACATTCCTTTCACCTTAAAGAGCTTAAACTCTTATAAAATAGCACCAATTACTTACTACACTTTATATCTGTCATTTTCTAAGATGCACTCATTTCTAAATCCACTATAGTCTGACTCCTCTCACAGCTTGGTTAGGTTTGCTTTTCCTACTACAGGATCAAAGTAAGTATTTATGTACACGTGGCTTATATTTTCCTTCTTCCTTAGCTCAATCTTATTTTCCTTTCTTCCACATCACTTGCTTACAAAGAATATTCCTCTACGAACTTCCTGAAATTAATTTCATAGAATTTTCAATCCCATATCAGACTATGTTTTACAAGTAACTAAAGAAGCGTTAGGCTCTCAGGGTGAGCATACTATGAGACAGCATATTATTAATGAAAATCCATGAGACATAAAATATTTTGTTAGCAACATGGAAAATGTTTGAATATAAGTAATACCACTATATATAAGAAAGCAAAAACATACAACTAACTTCTAGAAAAGATCATCTAATACAGCTGTGCCTTGGTGTCCACAAAGAACTGGTTCCAAGACCTTGCCCACCCTACATGTACCAAAGTGTGAAAGGGCTTATTTCCCCTTGTTACATTAATGGTGTAGTATTTCCACATAATTTATACACATCTTCCTGTATACTTTAAATCAGCTCTAGATTACTTATAGTACTGAATAAAATGAATATGTTATACAATAATTGTTATTCTGTAACATTTAGGCAAAAATGACAAGAAAAAAAATCTTCTTCAATAAAGACACATTTTTAAAAAAAAAATATATCCTATCCTTAGTTGATTCAGTCTACAAATGTGGAACCCACAGACATTCAAACTGAAAATACCACTTACCCTGAAGGTTATGGAAAAGGTAGAAGAACAAAACAAAAACCAAACAGAAAACATACAGAGTTTGCATAATTCACTGGGCCAAAACTTGCTACTAAAAAATAAATGCTATTGTAATATTAGAAATAAAGAGAAAGCTGATACTTTTATTTAGGTAAGCAAATGACTGTTTTTTAAAACTCAGCTCTGTCATAAATCACTGTGGAAGAAAATCATCAATTATCTATTTCAAAATGAAAATCATTAATTATCTATTTCAAAATGAAAAACTTTAGACTCTGTTGTAATATTTTATTCTGTTTTCACTGTATTAAAATCTAAGATATATTTAAAATTAGAAAAAAAAATTAAGACATCTTTTTTTATAAAACAGGTAACACAAGAATACATTGAATCACTAATGTTTTAGAACTCACTGTATAATCCAAAAGTCTATATTTTTTAAGTCAGATATGAGCTAAAATTGATATGTATATACATTATAGTTCTAGATATGCCTATGCACATAGAAAAATAAGCTTATGCATTCATTAAACAAATGCTTAACTAGGGTTTGAAAAGATATGTAAATTCTGATATAATACTTAGTGAGGCTTTCAGTCTTAAAATGATTTTTTTACTATGTAATATTTGTTGTTTTCCACAGATAAAATATCTGAGATAAAACTCATATATTTGTATCTTATCTTACAGAGTATACTAGCCTGATCACAGTTTCAAATTAAGAAACCAAGGTTTATACAGCCACATCAATATTTATAACTGCTCAATTCACAATAGATAAGCTATGGACCAACCTAGGTGCCCTTCAACAGATGAATGGATAAAGAAAAATGTGGTATATGTACACAAAGGAATATTACTCAGCCATGAAGAAGAATGAAATTATGATATTTTCCAGTAAATGGATAGAACTAGAGACTATCAGGCTAACATTTGGCCAACAAACCAAAGGCCAAATGTCCTGATATGTGGATGCTAACACACAATAAGCAAGGGAGGGAAAACTAAAATAAGTTCATTGGATTAGACAAAGGGGAATGAAGGGAAGGTTGTGTTGTCAATCAGAAGAATGGGATGTTATACTCCATGTATGTAAAATATATCAAAATACATTCAAATGTCATGTGTAACTAAAAAGAATAAATAAAATTTAAAAAAGAAACCAAGGCTGAAAGAGTATATAGAAATTTTCAATGTCACATAGTTAAAATACTTGAGATTGAAACCCTGTCTCCAGCGTGCACTCTCAAGCAATAAGATCAGTAAGTCATGTAATCACCCGATGAATCAGCAAAAGAGAATGTAAAAAGGCATGAAAAGAAGTAAAGATGCAGTGTAAATGCAGTTTGAAAAAACAGAAACATATTTTTTCCTAGATTTGTAGTTGAAATATATACTCCCTAGAAACCTAAAACATTTTGATTGAGTACATGAGAAGTTTGTCATACTGAAGTCCTATGAATATGCACACTCACACATTGAAAAAAACGTGCCATCTTACTCAGTTTAGTACAAAGCCTGTGTTTACATGAATATTGTAATTTGGCTGGTTAAAGCACAATCAGGTCTGATAAGCCATTTTTGTTGACCAACATGATTTCAGAGAGAGGTGGAGGGCTGGTTTTTCATGACAGATAAATTAAAACTAAAACAATTGCAAAATAAAATAATGTGTTTCAAGTATTATGAGATATGTTTGAGCTATTTACTTTCTTGCTTTTTTGCTCCCACTTCTCCTATTCCACAATGTAAGGTATATACCTTGCTTTCTAAATGCTGATGAGGTTTATGGTAAATTTCCTGGCTTTGGTTTTCAAAAGTTGAAAAAAAACACATAGTGTGAGAGGTATTTGTGACATTAAGATATCATTCTCCATCTCTGAGAGGATATAGATAGGGTTAGGGAACCAGTGAGCAGCAAAGAGATTCAGCTTGCTCCCTCCAGGGTTACAGGATGAGGAAGACCACAAAGGAAATGGGGTGGGTATGCAGGCCTCGGACTCCCTGTCTCATCTGAGAAGATCCTTTTGCCTCCATCTGACATAGTAACAGAAGAGTGACAGCTGTGCTGTTTGTAAGTAGCCTGGAAACTGAGATTCCCAGAAATCGTCACTAGAGACCAGTTGCAAAGATTTCCTCAACACTTTGGCTACAGAATTGAGCACACATCAACGCCCAGAATGCAGGGATTCAGCCTGCAGAGTAAGCTGGATTTCCATCCAATTATGTGGAATTATGTTCAAAGCAGAAAAAGCTGATTTACAAAAAATAAAAAAAGTTATATGGAAATAAGAAAGTTGTATCTACTACAGGGACACAAAAGTAACTGAACCGTGGTATATGTCCATTTCTAAATCAAAGAAATTAAGAAAGGTATCTTGCAATTTTCATTTTTTTATATTTCAAAATAATATTACAATTTTTCTAGCAGTCACATAATGGAAATCCTTTCTATATAAGAGTGACAACTCTAGTTACAGCAATTGAAAATGATTTTTGTTTTATAACTTTCCAGTGTACATTTTCCAGTATATTATGTACTAATTTTCTGCTATTAAGCTTTAAGTTAATTAACTGTGAAAACTTAATCCTCACTCATAAAATCTTATCTCTTATATAGAAATCTCTTCCTACATGAAGTACTAATGTACAAAATATGGTCGACTAATTTTAATATGTTCTTATATCTCTTTTTTAGAGTAAAGAAGAAATGAGTCACTGTAGGTTAGGAAGATGCCCTTTAATAATTTATATGGTTTTTGAAAAAAAATTTTTTGGAAAAAATTGTTTTATCAAAAACTTTTATTTTTTTTTAATTTTTAATTTTTTATTGTGGGATGTTCAAAACATTACAAATTTCTTGACATATCATATTCCACACTTTGATTCAAGTGGGTTATGAACTCCCACCTTCACCCCATACACAGATTGCAGAATCACATCAGTTACACATCCATTGATTTACATATTGCCATACTAGTGTCTGTTGTGCTCCGCTGCCTTTCCCATCCTCCACCCTCCCCCCTCCCCACCTCTCCCCTCCCCTCCCCTCCTCTCTCTCTACCCCCTCCACTGTATAACCCTGAGGGTCTCCTTCCATTACCTAAATAGAGCCTTTTTAAGAACAGTTTTAGATTCACAGAAAAGTTGAACAGAAGTTAAAGAAGGTTCCAGTACATCCCCTGATTTCACACACTCACATCCTCCTCCCCTACCAACAGCTCAAACAGGGAAGTGCATTTGAACCAGAGAAAATTTATTGACAAAACATCACTATCAGGAGTCCACGGTTTATATTAATTGTTCACTGCTGATGTAGCATATTCTACAGGCTCTGATAAATATTCAACAGCATTTATATTCACTGTAGTATCATACAGGATGGTTTTGCCACCATAAAATATCTCTCTGGATTTTGCATTTTTCTCTTCTTCCTATCAATTGGCAACTGTTGTTATTTTCTGTCTCAAGAGTGTAAAGTACAGGTATGAACACAAATTGGTGTGAGTATACAACCAGAGATATGAAAAATTGTGCTCTATATGTGTAATAAGAATTGTAATGCATCCCACTGTCATATATAAATAAAAAAAACTTAAAAAGAATATACTTTTTCCTAAATGTTATACAGTTGGAATCATATAGTGTATAGTCTTTCCAGATTGTCTTCTTTAGTAATATGCATTAAAAGTTCCTGCATTTCATGACTTGAGAGCTCATTTACTTTTAGCACTGAAAAATATTCCACTATTTGGTTGTACCACAATCTATTTATCAGTTCATCTATAGAAGGATAGCTTGTTTGCTTCCAAGTTTTGGCAATTATGAATAAAGACATTATGAAAATCCATGTGAAAGATTTTGTTTGAATATAAAATTTTAATTTCTTTGGGTAAATATAAGAAGTACATTTGCTATTTTATATGATAAGAGTATATTTGGTTTTGTTATTGGTGAGGAAATTTTCTTCCAAAGTGACTACACAACTTTGCATTCCCACAGGAAATAAAAATTACTATTGCTTTACATCCTTGTCAGCATTTAGCTATGTCAGTATTTTGGATTTGAGTCAATGTAGTAGATTATATAGCTGTATCTCATATTAATGACAGATGATGTCAAACATTTTTGATGTGATTGTTTTCTAACTGCATATTTTCTTTGGTGAAGCGTCTGGTCAGGTAGTTGGAATATTTTTAAATATTTTGAAATGTAAAACATTTTATAATATTGTGTCTTCCTATTCCTGACCAGGGACTGTGGCTTCACTTATTATTTTTTTCTTTTTTTTTCCTTCTTTAGAGTTTTGCAATTTTTCTCATATAGATGTTGTACATATTTGTACTTGATAACTTAGATTTTTATTTAAGTGTTTCAGTTTTGCAGGGACTAATGTAAACGGTAATGTGTTTTTAATTTCATGTTCCCCTTTAAATTGCTGTTATGTAGGAAAGAAGTTCAATTTTTAGTTTTTATTGTGGTAACAAAACATTTTAACATTAAGTTTATCATTTTAATTTTTTGCTGTATAGTGTTAAATATATATTTATTATATATATATTTGCTGTATAGTGTTAAATATACTTAAATTATTGTGCAACAGATCTCTACAATTTTTTCATCTTACAACCTGAAATTCTGTACCTGCCACTGTGGAAGAGATGAGTAGCTTCCAAAGATCCAGGTGTTAAGGACTTGGTTCCCAGGGTGGCTCTATTGGGAGGTACTGTGGACCTTTAGGAAGTGGGGCGCTATGGCAACCCCTACTTCATGGGAAATATGCCCTCATAGGACATTGTGGAATCTTTATCTCTTCTTCTCCCTTTCGGCTTGCTTGATTTTGATTTAAATGAGTTGCTTTGC
Source organism: Marmota monax (assembly GCF_021218885.2). Taxonomy (NCBI): domain Eukaryota; kingdom Metazoa; phylum Chordata; class Mammalia; order Rodentia; family Sciuridae; genus Marmota; species Marmota monax. The sequence continues at coordinate 8,708,552 of NW_026692132.1, forward strand.
CATGCACTCCTGCCACCGTGTGCCATCCTCAGAAGAAGCCTAATTAGCACCACAAAAAATGGTGAACTGAAAATGAATCTTTCCTCTTTATAATAATTTACTAATTCTGATGTTTCATTTTAGTGATAGAAATCTGACTAAAATATCCACTAAATGATAACTTTTTCTCATACCCTCCATCACCCCTCCTTCTTCAAAACAGCCTTTCCTCTCTCTTCCTCTATGATTTATATGGCCTTTGAGACTTCATATGAGTACGATCATATAAAATGTAAATTTATGCAATCAATTTATTTCAAATAGCACAGTGTCCTCATGGTATGTGAAAGAATTTTCTCCTTTCTTAAGACTAAGTAATGTTCCATTAAATGCATAGCCCACACTTTATCTTTTCGTCAATAGATATTTGGATTATTTTCACCTTTTGACTATTGTGAATAATACTCAGATGAACTTATGCATGCATATCTCTTTATGATCCAGTTTGAATACTTTTGGATTTACACCCAGAAGTAGTATTGCCAGATCATATGTCATGTACTAATTCTATTGTTAATATTTTTAAGTGTTTGTGTGTGAAGTACCAGGGATTTAACCTAGCGTTCCCTACCACTGTTACATCCTCAATCTTTTTATTTTGAGACAGGGTCTTACCAAATTGCCCAGGATGGCCTGAAACTTGTGATTCTCCTGCCTCAACCTCATGAATAACTGGGACTATAGGTGTGTGCCTCAGGGACTAGCTTTTTAAAATTCTTTAGGAAAATTTCAACCCTGTTTCTATAGTAAGTATATCATTTTAAATTCTTAACAGGGCACAAGGGCACTGCTTTCTCCATGTAGATTATACTTTGAATTTTGTTATTTTTGTAGTTACTATCTCATTGTGGTTTTAACTATCAATTCTCTTATGATTAATGATAAGGGCATATTTTCATATGCTTGTTGGCCACTTGTATATCTTCTTGAGATAATTGTCTCACCAAGCACTTTGCTCATTTTTAACTAGGTTATTTGATTTTTGGTATTGAGTTTTACCTTATGAATTGTAAATATTAGTCCCATATGAGAGATTGATTTACAAATACTTGTATTTTCTCTCATTTCATAGTTTTTCATTTCATGCTATTGATTTTTCCTCTAATAAGCAAAATGTTTAAATTTTACATAGTTCAATTTGTTTATTCTTGCTTTTGTTACCTATATTTTGGTGTTATACCCAAGAAATTATAGAAGAATCCAATGTGCTGAAGATTTTCTCTATTTTTTCTTTTAAGGATTTTATAGTTTTGAGTCATACATTTAAGTCTTTAATCCATTTTGTATTATTTTTTATGCATGCTTGGAGGGGGACTTCAATTTCATTTTCATGTGGACATCTTCAATACCATTTGTAGTTTCCCTGTCATCTGTTCTTGGCACATTTGTCAAAATAATTTGGTCATATATGCAAAGCTTTATCTCTAGGATCTTTGTCTTAGTATATGCTCTGTGTCTATAAAAGAATATCTCAGACTGGGTGAGTTTTAAAGGAAAGAGGTTTATTTTGGCACATGACTCTGGAAACTGGTAAGTTCAAGACATGGTGCCGGCAAGGGCAACTTACTCATTTTAGACAGCAAAATGGCAAGTTGATATATGGAAAAGGGGCCAAATGCAAAGGGCAGTTTTGCTTTATAACCATTCGCTCTCACAGTTGATTAATTGAATACCTTAGGGAAAACTGTATACCTTGGGGAAAACTGTATAAAGGAATTAATCCATTCCTATTGGCTTCACCCTCATGATCAAAATATCTCCCATTGGGCCCCAAATCTCAACAGAACCAATATGACAATCAAATTTTAACATGAATTTAAGAGAGGGAAAACCATATTCAGACTATGGCATTATTCTGCTCCACTGGGCTAAATTATCTTTCTGGTAATACTATATATACTGTTTTGATTCCTGTGCTTTGTAAAAGGCTTTGCAATTAGGAAATATGAGACCTCCAGATTCGTTCTTCCTTTTGAGATTGTTTTAGCTATTCTGGGTCCTTTGGGAGTTCATATGAATTTTAATATTTTTTTCTACTTTGGTTAAGAAATGTCATTGGAATTTTAATAAGTATTATGTTGAGTATTTAAATCATTCTAGGTGATATAGACTCAACGGATAAGTCTTCAAATCTGTTAGTCAGGTTTTCATTGATTAGAATATCTTTCAGAAGGAAAGATTTATTCTAGTCCATGGTTACAGAGATTCAGTACATTGTGGACAGATTCCAAGACAAAAACATCATGGCAGAAAGGCAAGGGAGCAGAACGCTTTTCAGCTCACAATGACTGGGAAATACAGAAAAGCTAGGGAGATGATAAATTCTTCCAGAGAATGACCCTAGTAACCTATTCCCTTCAGCTAGGTCCAACTTCTCAGTAATCCATTCAGCTGTTAATGGATTAATCTATCATTGGACTAACACACTAATGAGGTCAGAGCTCTTATGATTCAATCATTACCTAAAAGCAACACCTCTGAACCTTGTTATTTTGGGGATCATACACTCAATGCATGAGCTTTATGGAGGGCATTCCAGATAGAAACCACTGCATAATCCATGACCATGGGATGTCCCTCCACTTATTTGTATCTTCTTAGATTTCTTTTAGCAATTTTTTATTGTTTTTGATATACAAGTCTTTTAGCTGTTTTTGTTAGGTTTATTCCTAATTATCTTATACTTTTTGATGCATCAGAAATGGGTTGTTTTCACAATTTATTTTTCTGACTCGTCATTATATTAGAGTATAGAATTGTAACAAATCTTTTCCTGCTGACTTTTTATCCTGAAAGACTGATGACCCTTTTGTTTTTAGTCTAACATATTTTTCGAATCTTTACGTGGATTCTTCAGGTTATTCTACATATCAATATGCAAACAGACAGTTTTATTTATTATTTTCAATACTTGGAAAATTTTTAAATATTTTTTCTTGTGTAAATGCTCTAGCTGTAATTAAGTTAGCTAATTACAGTTTTTTTTATCATGAATGATATTGGATTTTATCAAATACTTCTGCATATGTTGATATAATTATGTGACTTATTTTTCTTGGCCTATTGATGCGATTGGTTACATTAATTGATTTTCCAGATATTGAATAAGCTTTATATTACTGGGGAAATACTGCTCAATTATGGTTTATAATTATTTTCACAAATAATTATATTTGATTTGCTAATATTTCTTGAGGATTTTGCGCCTATGTTCATGAGATGTATTTGTCTGTAGGTTCCTTTTCTTGTAATGTCTATCTTTTCTTTGTATTAGGTCAGTGCTATTTTCAATGAATTAGAAAGTATTTCTTCTGCTTCTATCTTCTGGAAGATATTTTAGAGAATTTATTCTTTAAATGTTTGGTAGAATTGATCTATTAACACATATGAGCCTGGTGTTTTCCATTTTGAAGGTTATTCATCATTTATTCTATTTTAAAAAATATAATCCTATCAGGATTGTCTGCTTCTGCTTGTGTAAGTTTTGTCAGATTGCATTATCCAAGGCATTAGCGGATGTCATCTAGGTTATCAAATTCTTGGGCATAGAACTGTTCAGAGTATCTCTTTATTGTTCCTTTAATGTCCACAGGATTTTTAGTGACTTTTTCTTTCATTTCTGTTTTTAGTAACAGGTGTCAACTCTTTCTCTCTTAGTTTGACTAGAGTTCATGAATTTTGTTGGTCTTTTTCATTAATAAACTTTTGGTTCAATTTATTTTCTCTATTGGTTTTCTGTTTTCAATTTCATTGAGTTCTGCCCTGAGTTTTTATTATTTCTTTTCTTCTGTTTACTTTGGATTTAATTTTATCTTTTTTTCTTTTTATTTTCTAAGTTAGAAGCTTAAGGTATTGATTTTTTATCTTTCTTTTCTTCTACTACATGCATGCAGTGCTATAAATCTCCTTCTAATTCTGCTGCATCCTAGAAAATTTAGTGAGCTATGTTTTAGTTTTCATTAAATTAAAAATATTTTTAGTTCATACCAAAATTTCTTCTTTGACTTATATGTTATTTAAAAGTGTGCTATTTGATATCCAAGTGATTGGGGATTTTTCTATTTTTTTTTTTTACTTCCACTTTAGTTTTATTGTGGTTTCAGTGTTGACATTGTGTGGATTTATATCCCTTTAAATCTCCTAAATTGTTTTTATGGCCTAGAATATGCTTTATCTTGAATGGTCCATGTAAGTCTGAGCATCATATGTATACTTCTATAGTTGAGTGAAATGGTCTTTGGATACCAATTATGTTCAGTTGATTTTTGTTGCTATTGAGTTCAACCAGATTCTTACTGTTTACTTACCTATGTTATAACGTTTTTAGTTGTCTCAGAAATTTCAGATATTTCATTCTGCTTATTTTCCTTTTAACACTTTAATTTTGGATGGTCTTATCAACATATCCTCAAGTTCTCGAGTTCAGAGATTCTTTTCTTCATCAAGTTCAGTCTACTAATGAGCCTATGAAAGGCATTCTTCATTTCTGAAGAATGTTACTGTGTTTGTTACTGTGTCTATCATCTCTATCAGTTCTGTTGATTCTTTTCTTAGAATTCCCATCTGTCTGCTTATATTAACCATCTGCTCCTACATACTGTCTACTTTGTACATTAGTGCTTGTTTTTTTTTTTTTTTTTTGGTACCTGGGGTTGAACCCAAGGCACCTAATCATTGAGTCATATCCCCTTTTGTTTTTTAGAGAAAGTGTCTTACTGAGTTACTCGAGACTTCACTAAGTTGCTGAAGCTGATTATGAACTTACAATCTACCTGTCCCAGCCTCCTAAACCACTGGGATTACAGGCATGTGCCACCATGCCAGGCTAGGGCATATTAATCATAGTATTTATATGAATCTGGTTCTTGAGTTTTCTCCATCTCTTCAAACTTTGTAATGTTTTTGTACTTTGTAGTGTTTTGTTTTTAAAGTGCAGGAATTGAAACCAGGCCCTAGCTCATGCTAGAAAATCACTCTACAACTGAGCTATTTTCCAAGTACACAAATTGTATTTTTCACCTTTGTAGTTTTTTTTTTTTTTCCCCCTGGCCACTGGACTTAAGGTCCTAGGTAAAAGGAACAATAATAAGTAAATCTTTTGGGATATGGTGGAAAGGTGGCAGTAGTGAGGAATGGTCATATTCCCATGACTGTGCAGAGTCTTTTACTGAACCTGTGACCCTGGACTGTGAACTTTACAGGTGTTTCTCAGTAACCTTTCCAAAATGAAACAGAGGGTAGAGTTGATTAATTTCCTGATCTAATATGGAAGACTACAAACAAAGGATTATTTTTCTTATTCTCTGTGAAGGATAAAGATGGTTGGATTTATATAGTTCACTTGCTCAGGTCTGTTGAACTTTGACACAAGTCCAGTCAGGCTCTGGTAAGATAGCTTCTTTTGGGGGCAGGCCTTGTTATGAAGAGCTTAATGCTCTGAGTTACTTTCCCACTCCTCTACTAAAAGTTTGAGTGGGTTTTTCCTTCCATCATCACTGTGAAAACCTGGTAGAATTCCTAGTGATAAAACTCACAAAAGTGTGAGTGCTCCCCTATGAGCAGGTCCCTATAAAGTTTTTAACTCCCAGACTTGTCCACATGGTCTCTCCTGCAGTTCATCAATGGCAGTTCCATTTTTCCATCACTAGTTCTAAGGGATATTTCCAGTTGTAGATTGCTACTGTGGTAAACTGTGATTCCCTGTGTATGCATCTGTGCTTTCAATTTTAGTGGCAATATTTTGACCTGTGACCCTCACTTCTTTGCTGGATCTGAGAAGAGCTGTTGGTGCTTTTAATTTAGTTCTTTTCTTCACTTTATTTGTTTTTTAAATATGAGGAATTGAACCCAAAATGCTCAACCACTGAGACACATTCCCAGCCCTTTTTTATAATTTATTTAGGGACACAGTCTCACTAAGTTGCTGAGGCTCCCTTTGAACTTGTGATCCTCCCGACTTAGCCTCAGGAGCCACTGGAATTACAGGCATGCACTACAGCACCCAACCAGCTTCTTCTTAGATCTTTTGTTAGAATGGAAACTTCAAAACACCTTACATTCTACACTGAAAACTAAAAGTTGATCTGTCTCTTTCTCTCTGTCTCTGTCTCTCTCTCTGTCTCTCTCTCTCTCTCTCTCTCTCTCTCTCTATATATATATATATATATATATATATATATATATATGTGTGTGTGTGTGTGTATAAATATATACATACATATATATTATTTCTGGTCTTGTTTGTTTGTTTTGCAGTATTGGGGATCAAAACCACTGCTTATTGCAGTGGTTAGTTAGTTCTCAAGTACAATAGACTCATTTAACCTCTTTCAACTAACAGAATGTTCTTCAGCTATGTGACTACCCTCTTCCTCCCTTGGTCTCAGGGACTTTCTTTTACCTTGTGTCTTTTGCTCATCCAAATAATCACCCAACTGACCTCTCTTTAACTAACTTTTTATCTTTGGTCTCAGTAAGATAGTTTCCATGATGGGCAGCAAGATGGTTTCTTCCAGCAGAGTCATTTAGGCAGTCAATTCACATAATATGGTGATGTTTGCCTGACAGGAGAGACAACCCTAAATTCAGTGTATCAGAAGCTTTGAGATCAGAAAGGCTACCATACCACTCTTTGCAATTTAACAGCATCTTAAGAAAGGTAAATCACCAGATTGGGGAAGCATCAAGATCAACCAGACACTACAGAAATAATAAAAACATTACTTCAGAAGTACAAAAGGAAAGCCATATCTCAGGAAGTAACAAAATTTATCCAAAATTTGTACTTGTTCATATGCCTCAGAATATTCTGAGGTACAGAGTATTCACTGTAGCTGCTCATTGTCATCAGACAAAAATAGCATTTTTTACAACAAGGGCCATCTAAAATAAAAAATTAAAAATTGCACATTAAATAACAAATATTCTGTAAAAATTAAAACAATTTAAAAATGATAGAATTATAACTTTCATACAGATATAAATATTAACACATTTTAATGCTCTACTTTTGTAGTGTGGTTACCAAGGACATTATAACTAGTTTAAGAAAGAATTTTAAAACAGGGAATATTAGAAATTGGGAATATTGAAAAGAATATATAAATTGTGGCAATATTGAAAGGAATATATAAATTGTGTCAAAACTGGTTGTGCCACATGCTAGAGGGAAGATAATTAAATTTCTACCAGCAAGAAAGAATTAACACATCTATTAATGACCTATAATTTACAAAAAGTTGTAAAATAACTCTGTCAAGGAAATCCTAGGCTCATATACCTGGTAGAAATTTGTATTTTATGTAAACAATGCATAATCTTTCTGTTAATTTTTTTACCATTTCCAATAAATAAAATTATTTTCCTGAACTCATTACACACTCCCTGAGCTTGTCCATACTCAATTTTAATATGTTGACAAATTGCCCAGATTTTTTCTTTCTTAGAAGCACTCAAGAACTGATTAGGGTAGCCATTGAACTTTGATTTGTATTAGTTACAGGGCTTTTTGCTTCATAGCAATTTCTGTATTTTCAAATCCTATCACCTATCATTTATTCTCTGTGAAGGATAAAGATGGTTGGATTTATATAGCTCATTTAATATTCATAAAAACTTAGAGTAAGTTAGCATTTTCCATACAAGGAAACACAGTTTACATAAAAATGTTTGTTGAAAATGTTAAATGACTTACCTAAGGTACTAATGAGTGGTGTAGTAAAGTTTAGAAGTCAAATCATTGCTTACTTTTGGTATTTGTTACTTTGCAATATTTCAAGAAATAAAAATTAAGTGAGAGCTGGGCACAAAAGTACACGAAATAATCCCAGTGGCTCAGAAGACAGAGGCAGATCAAGGCTAGCCACAGCAATTTAGTGAAGCCCTAAGAAACTTAAAAAGACCCTGCCCCCCCCCAAAAAAAAAAAAATCTTATAAAAAGGCTGGGGATGTGTCTCAGTGGTTAAGCAGCCTGAGCTCAATATCTGGAACCAAAAATAAATAAATAAATAAATAAATAAATAAATATATATATTTATATATATAAATATATATATATATATAAAAAAATATATATAAATATATATATTTATATAAATATATATATTTATTTATTTATTTATTTTTTTTAACTAAGTAAGGCTGTGCTTGTAGGCAAGAAAACATTTTTTTTCCAGTTTTTGATATAGATTGGTAGCTATGTTTAAGTGGTTAAATGCTATGTCTCATAAATATTTGAGAACTGAGATGTCAGGATGTACTGCTCAAACACAGCATTTTCATAACAGCCCATTTATTCATAATGGTCTTTTTCTTTTTATTTTATTAGCTACACATGACATTACAATTTTTCAATATGGCATGGACACCAAGAAAGAACCAAAGGATAGTATTTCAGGTATTTCTCTAGGAACCCTAAATAAATTAAACAGGCTAGGCTTAGAAAAACAAATACTTCACATTCATTCTTTTATTTATGTATTTTATTCAAATATCTAAAATATTGAACTCACAGAAGTAAAGATTAGAAGAATGGTTATGAAAGGGTAGGAAGGAAGTTGGAGAGATTTCAGTCAAAAAATAAAAGAACTTTAGAAAAAAGAAATAAGTTCAAGATATATATTGTACAACCTTATGTTCATACTTAGTAGCACTGTATTGTATTAGTGAAAATTACAAGAGACTGAATTTTGATAGTTTTCATCACAAAAAAACATGAGTTAATGTACATGTTAACTAATAAAATTTAACCATTTCACAATATATACATATTTCAAAACAACATATTGTATTCAGTGAATATACATAATTTTATTTGATAAGTAAAGGAAATAAAAATATTTTCATATAACCTTGATATTGAGTAAATAGAAGCATTACTTTGCATCTGCGATTCATAGCCATGCAATGTGTCTGCTTGTCTACTTTTATAAGCCAGGCAAAGACTATATACATAGCCAAATGATTTTTTTAACTCTTTTATAACATCTACATTCTTAACCTGTTAATACAACCTTTACATGGTAACATTTATCCCTACAAATTAATTTATTTAAATAGGAAAAATCAACACCAGAAAAATGAAAAAAATTTACATATATAGTAAAAACATAAAATAAATCATTTTTTGGTATCCTGTCTTTCTAAATAACCACCATTAAAGTAATATGTGTGTTTTGCATCATCTCAATGGTTTAACATATTAACATTAGAGATCTTATTATCAACTTTTATTGAATATTTGAGAAAACTTTAAATGATATCTGAATATATACAAGAAAAGATATGGTCAGGTATAGTTGCTATAAGTGAGCATGTTGTATTCAAACATTTGAACTTTTTTAACTTTAGATAGTGTAAAACTACACTGTATTCAACATTTAAAACAACAGTTTTCCCCTTTCTCCATTCCTATCAATAAAATCCATAATCTCTCCATCTTCTCTAAGATGGTAGTGTCAGAATGTGCTATCTTCCTTTAGAGAAGGTATTCTAAAACAGCATGAGTAAACTTTAGAAAAATGCCACAGATCTGGAGAGGCTCTTGTCTTGTGCTCTGAAATATAACAGCATGTTGCCTGTTTACCTCAGGCCAAAGATGTCATTTGCACTATCTGGGCCACCACATTTCCTCTGGCTAGAGGCCTGTCTTATGTGTATGAGGGGTTTCTGTTAATGCTGGTACATGCATTTACTCTACATAGAATTGAATTTTTGTAATCTATTTGGAGATTAAGTGCATTATATACCTAGTTATTTTTTTTCCTTTGACATCATGTCACATCAAATCTGAACAAAAATTGAACCACTGTCCAATTATTCAGAACACAAGCTATAATTATATATAGATACAGATATTGATGAGAATATTGTAAAATGCAGGAAAGCTTAAGGTCTGATCACAAATAAATAAATTCAAGAGACTCCAAGGTCAATAAAAGATTCATTATCTACATTAATTGCATTATCCTTTGGAAGCACAAAAGTTCACATTGATTTATGTTGTTACAATTATACCTATGGGCTTGAGGATTATACAATGGCTGCCTGAGTTAGATGAAGCATCATGCATTTTAGAGCACTTATACCACACTGACCTTAGCACTGTCCCTTGTGAGGAAAGTAAATGGGAACAAGTGCAGCCAGCAGGGACCAAGGATGAGTGTGCCCATTTCAGAATCCCCTCCTTCACAGAAAATGGAGAGGATAGCTTTTAGAGAGAAAGCCAAATGAAGACATATTACTTTAAGTACAAAATGTAAATTTTAAATTAGATCAACATAAAACCTTGTTCATGTATCTTTGCATTTATCTCTGATTAAATTAAATGTTGTTAAAATAAATTGTCATGGATTACAATTAATTAATAGGCATCTGTAACATTCAATCGGCCTCAATCAGTTGGGCTAAGGAAGTTGCTAGACATATTTTTTTAAGGGGAGAAGGGAGATATAGAAGAAATTGAAAACTCCTCCAGCCCCCTTCAGGTACAGTTCCTTAAATTTATCGGAAAATTAAAATAGGGATCAGATTTTACTTGGTGCTAAATTAGTCCTTTGATATAAAATTGGCTGATTAGTATCCCTATATTTGAATAAAGAGACCCACCTAATTGCACAATTTAGTGATATATATTTATATCCCTATACATATATATGTATATATCCCTATATCTATATATAGTGTGTGTATATATATCCCTATCCATACGTATGTGTGTATAACACAAGCTATATATATATATATATATATATATATATATATATGTGTGTGTGTGTTTGTGTGTGTGTGTATTTCCATACATATATCCCTAGTACCTAGTATACAGGTATACAAATCAATATATATTCATATGTATACCTGTATACTAGGTACTATATAGCATATATACCTGTATACTATGTATTATACATTATACAATATATGTATTGTACAAAGGTGCATTGCTTGACACACACACAGACATACTAGGGACACACACACACACACACATATACATATGGATATGTATATTGGTATATTGGTACTTGGGATTGAATCCAGAGCTCTTAACCACTGAGCCACACCCTCAGCCCTTTTATATATTTTATTTAGAGACAAGGTCTCTCTAAGTTGCTTAGGGACTCACCAAGCTGCTGAGGCTGGCCTTGAACTGGTAATTCTCCTGCCTCAGCCTACAGAATCATTGGGATTACAGGACTTGATATTTAATATATAAATCATCAGGAAGTATTTCTTCTGGAGGAGATTAAACGCTACTTCTATATTCTATTACTTAATGAGTGCTGACACAAGTCAACCACTCTTTAAATATTTTATAGATATTAATTAATTTGATCTTATAATAACCTAGTAAGATATATACTATTATCAATCCCATTTTACACAGAAGCAATTTGTGACCAAGGAAGGTTACATTCTCATAATTCTACTGGTAGAAGTAGGGGACTGAGTATTGTATACAGGTGTATTGCTTGAGTTTTAACTCCCAACTTCTGGCAGGCTCTCTAATGTCCTTTCAACAGCTCTACATCAGGTGGACAGTATAGAACAATTCAGTGAATGCACAGTTGTTGCCTAGGTGTTGCCTGTAGCATAAAAAAGAAGACACAGTGCCTGCAGACTTTCTTCCAGAAACTGTAACAATTTCTCATCTACAAAGAACCACTTGTTTATTCCTAGCCAGAGAGATGAGAAAATGTGCAGCTTAGCCTCTACTACGGACAGTAAAAGATAACCCAATGGTCAAAAATGTGCAAAAAAACAACCTCACGCATCTCAGTCATGGACATTTTGGAGGATTTAATTTGGAATTGTATAAGTTGCTTATATATTGTCCTCAACTTTCTGACTCCGCTTCCCCCACCCTCAAGAGGAACTCAACTGTCTGTGCTCATGAGGAAAAAAAATACATCAAATTTTCTCAGCAGGTGGCATAGCAAAGCCTGGACATACCTATCAACTTGCCAGAGCTGTTCTACAGTTAATGGTCCCCTCTCACATACACATTTCAACTACAGTTTCATTTGTTTTAATCTTGAATCTGTCAACTTCCCCTTTCAAACGGGCTTAACATGCCTGCCATCTGAATTAGATCACTAGATTCAATAGCAACATTCTATTCTGCTATAAAAAAATACTTGAGAATCACTGTGTTGAACATTTTCAAGCTGCTTAGAGATGCAGCTAAACATAGGCCTTTGTTGAATGTACCTCATGGGGTCTTATATTCAGTCTCCTACTAGTAACATGTACCCATTGTTTGAAAACAGTAACAACAAAATAGAAACTGTTAAATATATGTTGTTAACTATGGGCTAGATATTATGATAAAAGCTTTGCAAAGTTTATCTTTAATGAATTTTCAAAACACCCTAATAATAAGTTTGTCTGATCCTGATTTTGTAAATAAGGAAACTGTGAATCAGAAAATTGGGTAATTTGGCTATGACAATATAGCTCAAACTTCTAACCACTGAGGAAACAAATGGTGTGGACAGGGAGAAGGAAGCATCTTTCTTCAATCTTTTATTCACAATTGACTTCTTAAAGTTCTTAAGATAATTCTCCATTTGCTAATTGTAGGTTCCTGGTATGCAAAGATAGAGATATAGCATAATTATATTTTAGCTAGGTTGCTTGACCTTGGGAATCATGACAAGAATTAATGGCAGGGCACACTGAAGTCTAGTCTGCATGGGCGAGTGGAATTAACACCTCAGCTAGTTTTCTGGACAATTGGGGACATCTTAGGAGAAATTGTCAGGAATATCTTTTATGCGTGCATTTAACATTTTAGCTTATTTGGAATACCTTCAGTTTATGACTGTTCTGTACTGCTTCTATGAAATTAGTTTATAAAATGAATCATTAGCCATGTTAACCTGCTCTGTGGCATCCACCTTTTGATTTTACACTTTCTGCTGATCATTCTTGCTGATATTAGGATACTCTTATCTGACTAGTTTTGAATTTAATGATAGGGTCCATGGTTGTACCATAAAGCCAGTTACTGAACCTCACCTCTGGAAATGAGTGTTGTTGATTTTATTTTCCTAAGCAGGAAACAAGTGAGTCTGCATTTACCAGTTATGTCAGGAACCACATGTAGATATTTGAGATAAATGACGCTATAAATTTGATCCCAACCCCCAGAGGCAAAGTGAGAAACTGCCAAATCCTAGTCTGCACCCAGTTCCTCACTTAGTGGATTTTAAACAAGCCCTGAAGTCTTATTTTATAGACATTAATGTACAATATACATGCAAAATAGTTGTTTGTTCAATCTAGATGCAAATTATTAGTTCTGAGTAGATGGGAACCATATGTCAATCCTGTGGAAATAGTGATATGATTTATTAGCAAATCAAGCAGTCATGTTGACTTACTGAATCATTTATTTTTATGAAATTTTAGTACAAGTGGGTTCCCGTTCTTTTACTGTTTATAGTGCTGTCAAAAACCTGATATCTCATAAGAAACATTTTTGAAATAACTATACACATTCAAGTAACATTTTATGGTGGCTGTGACTCACAGTTTCTCACATTTCCCATTCTCCACTGAAACTGTGACTATAGAATCAGAGTAAACTCACTAGATGAAGCATTTTATTGGTTAAAAATGTCATCCAGAATCCAGGGCAGACGTAATTTTAGGTTTAAAATCAGAATCATGCTGAAGACAGCATTGTTCCTTCTTGACCTTCTTCTGAAAACAGAGTGCTTCAGGGGTTTTGAAAAAGGAAATGTGATTAAAAAAAATGTGTTGTGTGGTTTTCTACCAAATAAGTAAGGATATTAAATGTAGCCTGACCTGAGTGATTAATTAATCTTGTTTTTTTAATCAAAAAAGCAGCTTGTTTATGAGAATTCTTATGTTTTCTTTGGTAATTTCTAGATTCCCTTCTATGTAAACTCAGAATGTTGAAATCTCCACATAGACACACTGAAAATAAATAACTCTAAAATCTTGGTTTGAAATGTAAGTCTGTCATGGTAAATTAAACTATTTCTTTGATCTTCACATAGTTTCTGATGAAGAAAGATCATATAAGTTGATTGTGGAGATATATAAGCTTAGAATAATATATTAAAAGTAGCATAACCAAAAATAAGTCTACCTCTCTCTTTATACATCTGTAGAAACAGACTAGGGATTTGCTAAATTAAAATAATGAACTCAAACTGAGTCAGAGACTGTGTTCCAAAAATAGTACCATGATGCACCAAAAAAAAAATCATCAGAAATTATCAAGAATAATTAAAATTTTGTTATTTATAATGTTTCTGGTGAACTAAGGTTTAGAGGTACTATGTTTCCAAATCTTTTCCCATCTCCCAGATAACAATCTTTGGGATTTGAAATAAGAAAGCAGATTTCCTAGAAAATATTGAGAATTTCCAAAATCTTTTTTTTTCTTAAAATACATCCATATTCCTCATATCAGTTACAAATTATTATGGATATACTAAAAATATTCAGTAAGTGTGAAACTTTAAGTATGGTAATATTTTCAAGGACCTATAGTGTAGAGTGATCCCTAGTGTAGAGAAAGCCTAATGATCCTTATTGAGTAGCTTTTGAATAATGTAATATTAGGATCATCTAATGCAAGGTTAATAGCTTTACAAAGTGTCTCATGTTGAAGTTGCCATTTTAACGTCTCATTTTGCTTTCTAAACTTGTTATTTCCTGGACATCTTATTTGCAAGAATGACTTATTGCTAGCTGAAGATAGGACCATAAACACATGCTTATAACATGTCAGCAGATACAGGAAAGCCTGACTGATGAGGTCATAGTGGCTTCTCCCCAGCCTGCTTCCAGAGATGTCAATCATAACCTTAGACTCCGAATGTCAGATCTGCTTCCTTCAAACCAATAAAACTATGTTTATTTTGAAACTTTAATTCTCACACAATAATTTTTCTGATTTCTCAACTATTTTTATTTTAAGCCTGAGACTGAGAAAAAAAATACATACACTTCCTGAAAGATCCAAGCAATAAAATCAATGTAGAAAAACTAAGAGATAAATTTTAAAATATATATATAGATATAGATATAGATATATAATGTGATGTTTAGGTAATGGAATTGTGGATTTTATTATTTAATTTTATCTTTTTAACGATTGGAAAACCCACTAATAATTCTATTCATTAAGTAATAAATTCTAAGTACTAATATATGCTGAACAAAATAAAGTTCAGAAATACTTTAAGTGAATGATTACAGAATCTCAAACTTAATTTGAATTTTCCCACCCTAAAGATTTTTAGTCAATCAATCCTCTTAACTTCTGTGCTCCTGCACAAATATAGTCCATCATTCTGTATTTACTGCCCCATCTTCAGTGATTTTCTACCCTGAGTGCTATGTCCCTTTGAGACTCATTTCCTTAACCAATTAAAAAAAACCTGGGATTGTCCAAATTTCAAGCCAATTTTAGCTAACCAAGCATCTACCAAGATTTTACAAAATGGCACAGAGCTAAGCTGAACTTCTAGCATGCTTGTTGTTTTTATACCACTCAGTGTTAATATGGAGTAAGAGCTCAGTAAGGAATGTTGGACAGGGTTAGATATTCTAATAGGATGTCATTTTCTTGATAATTACAGTCTTTGAAAATAATTTTAAATAATTTTGACATAAATTATAGGCTATATTTATGTTGTATTAGATAGAACCTCAATTTAATTGGCTGCCCATAACAAAACCTTCTTCTCTACCTTCTTGTCCTTTTTTCTACTCTGATATAGGACTCCTGTCAATGTTTCTTCAATGATGCTCTTTGTCTCTAAAATATGTGTTTCTACCTTTAAATTGGAGACTTCAAAAATGTTCTCTATTCTCTACTCTTGTTGTAAAAATACAAAGTACTTAAGTTGCATCGAAAGAAAATATAAATTTTATGATACAAGGTGATTAAAAAATGACAGTCATTTGTTTTACTGTTTGTAAACTCTGTTGGTTTACAAACTGACAGAGTTTATATTGAAGTATAGTGAAAACTATTCAAACAAGGAATAGTTTTCGGTTTACAGTTTGTAAACCGACAGAGTTTATATTGAAGTATAGTGAAAACTATTCAAACAAGGAATAGTTTTCACTATACCTCAATGAATTTATATAGCTTTTACTTTTATTATATATAATTAACTATGGAACTTAATATTGAATGAAGTAGCTGCTACAGCTGTTAAAAATAGGAATAAATGAAGATTGTTCACTCTCTGTTGAATGCAGCAGTGTGTGAACCTCATTTTCACTGGGAAGCAGTGTATCCTTGTAGAGAGTGCTACACATCCCTAGCCACACATATGTTTCTTCCTTGTCTGGAATCTGGGCAAAAGTAACTCACCCATGTATCTTCTCTAATGTTTTACTTCTTCTAAAACACATTTCACATTCTTGGATATTAAAAAATATCCCAGAACACACTGACCAGATTGGTTTTTGATTTTAAATAGAAACATTGGGTTATGATTTGCATATTATAACATTTACCCATATCAGGTGTACAGCATCATAGGTTTTTTTTAAAGCACAAAACTCATTATTTATTTATTTATTTGTTTGTTTATTCACTCATTCATTTATTTATTTATTTTTGTGGTGCTGGGGACTGAATCTAGGGCCTTGTGAATGCTAGGCAAGCACTCTACCAATTGAGCTCTACCAATATGCCCATCCCAGCATCATAGTTTTTATAGGGAGTACTGCAAAAACATTTTAGTGAGTGAAATATTTTATATAATTTATTTATACATCTGTAATTACATGCTTATTTTCAAGATATTTCAAAATTCTGAGAATTTAACTTTTATTGATTTGTTAAAGATGCTTTTTAAAGTTATTAACCTTTATTAACATACTATCTGGTATAAAATACTATTTGCCTTTATTTCTTAAATAAGACTAATGATAATTTTTGAACTTCAGCATTTTCTGATTTTCATACTCTAACTTATGACTTTGCTTATACACTTAAGAATTTTTTTCTAAATTAAGTGGTTTTTAATGGATGTTAACATAAAACCCAAATATCTAATTATATGATTCTATATGCTAAGAAATTCAGGAATAAGGAAAATATGTTAACTGAGAATCTACAGTTATCATTAAAATTTCTAAAGTGTTCCCCAAATACATTCTCATAATATTTTTGTACATGAAAAGAATCAAAGTGTCAATCTAAACATACATTAATGTATATTTAATGGTAAAATTCAGAAACATGGTAATAGAAAATCCTCATAAGAATTAGGCCAGATGTTAAAGAATATGCTATGAAAGATAAATCAATTAGGAGTAATTTATATATTAAAATAAAAATATTAGTGTATAGTATTTTATGTTAAATTGTCCAAGACGATTCGGTCAGCTTTAGTCTTTACAATTTAAAATGATTGTTATAATCAATGTCTATACAGTCTTAAAAATACATAAAATAATCTTTGAAGTACTATTTTATATGTTGGTGTTTTAGTTACTTTTCTAAAAATATAAATAAACAGTTTAATTTTTCCTCCTGATTTATTTTATTTTGACACATTGATATCTAAAGCAATTAATGTCTCATAGCATTTTTTTCATTTTTATATATTGAATATGTAGGAAATATATTTCTAACCAGTTACTGGCTGTAGATTCAGCAACTCTAGAAAGACATTTCAGAACATACTACAAAGAGCCTGGGCTGGGTCCTGGCTCAGTGGTAGAGCACTTGCCTCTCATGCATGAGACCCTGGGTTCCATCCTCAGCACCACATAAAAATAAATAAAAATAAAGATTTTTTAAAAGAACATACTATAAAAGACCTGAAGAGATTCTGGTTCTTTGATCAACATCGTTTCTGAATCATCAACCTACTTAGACTGCAAACATTTGCTTTTCAGTTTAGCCTCAAAACTCTATAAACACCCTTTTCTCTGTATTCCTACACAGAAAAATATAATCTTTTCATTCTTATTTTTTTAATGAAATTATTGTAAAAGTTTAAGGAGAGGATAAGCATTTTCTTATTTTATAATATAATTAATGAAATGATTGTTTGCATTTATTAGGTGACTTCTTATGTGAATACATTTCCATTGATATTAAAGTTATAAAGAGTCAGATCAGAGCACATATTACTTGGAAAGAATTTGGCTCCATCTCTGTTAATCACAAAGTCTTCCAGGGATTACTGCTGGATAGTTATTATGGTAATGAATTTTCTCTATATACATCTAAGGTAATTAGGTAGTTATCAGACTGCAATAAAATAATCATGAAAGCATTAAAGCACTTGCAGGTTTATATTAAAAAATTTACTTTGGAGTTAAAAGAATGAGAATAAACCAGACATTTTAACATACTTACAATGCAAGTGCTTTTCTCAATGTTCTACATGCATTGAGTCATTCAGTCTTCACAACAATTTCATAAGGTAGTTATCTCCAATGAATGGAAAGGAAAATGAAACCAACAGAAGTTAAGTACCAGGTCTGAGTTCACTCAGCTATCCTGAAAGAGCCCAGTTTTGAATTTAGTTAGAATGACTCCAAGATTCACACTTGGCCACTCACTATCCTGACTCTTAAAGGGGAAAATGTATTTGATTCATTATTTGAACCCTATATTTAAATTAACCTGACAGAGTACATTTCCAAACTATGGATAAGTACCACTGATCTTAGACTGCAGAAACAATGTTAACTAAACATGAGACAAAAATATGCAATACTAATAGATTCTTCTAGCACTCTTAAGATGTACTATATTTTAAGATAAAAGAGAAAAATAAAGCAATTGTAAAGGTATTGGATAAATATGGGAAGATGAATGAATCAAGTTACAAAAATATCTTTCAACTTAACTCCTTGACTAAACCTTCTGCAATCATGGAAATTCAAATTTATTTAGTCACCATGCTAAGGAAATTGTGTATGACTTTTAAATATTGGCTTCAATTTTTATCATTCCTACTTTTATATATTCCCACCACGTCCATTAAACTGCTTCAAAAGTATGTATTTAATCTAGAGGAAAAGGAGTAACCTAATTTTTATAAGCCTGGCCAGCACTTATAAAAATTCTTAAGTGATTTAAGTTAATGGCACAAGTAGTGAAACAAATTGAAATAATACACCACTGTACATGCAATGTAAGAATTTACATGTAAAGGACACAATAACACTTCTGTGATATACCTACCATACATGCATAATCTGTTCTATTCATCAAGTATATTCATAAAAACACAAACTGAGGTATTTTACAGAATAAATGGCTTCCAGTCTTCAAAAGTACCAAAGCCATGAGAATCAAAGACTAAGGAATTATTACAGGATTTGAATAGACCAAAAATAAATCAAGTTAAGTACAACATATGATTCTGGATTGAAATCTTCTGCTTTAAAGTGCATCATTGGTACATTGGTTGAAAATTGAGTAAAGTCAGAAAATGAGATGTTGTGTGCTATCAATGTTCATTTTTTATTTGATAACTGTACTGTATAAAAACATTAGAATAATGTCTTTGTTGATAAGAAGTAATCCAAAGTGTGCTGTGGTGCTGAAGCATCAGTTTGACTAATTATCTCAAATCCTTCAAGCTCATAATGTTGATATTTTTGTTCTATGTGTGCTACATTTTGTACTTTTGAGATTTTTGAAAATTAGAAAATGAGAAAAAGGTGAGAAAACTTTTTATAAATGTAAAACTTTTTTGAAATAATGATAAAATTAAGTGATAAAAGTAAATTAGGAAACTGAGTCAAATATTTATTTATAACAGTAAGATTTGATGTAAGAAAATAAAAATCTAGGGATTTATTTCAAGCAAGGTAGAATTTAATACCAGGAAGTTATATTGTCTAGGGAAGTGTAACACATGACTGTCTGATTAGGAAATCAGGAAGAACTTGGAACACAAGATTCCTCTAACTAGAATGTAAGTTGTCTAGAGAACCAAAGCAGAATATTTAAAGAATATTCAGAAGCCCTTGGTAACACTTTACACCTGCCATCTGTTGAAGAACATATGCCTATTCTGCTACCACTGTAGAAGCAGTGAAGCCTTCTCCTTCTATTCCATTTTCCAAATGCTGAATGAGGGTTTCACATTGCTAGAATCTAACCCCAAAATACACTGGAAAGCATTCTGGAAGAGAGTTCCAAACTCCTATATATATGCACATGCACTCACATACTTATACACACACAATAGGAGAAAAATTACTTGGACGTAGATAATCCGACAATTGGTAATAGGATCATTATACAAAGACTTTATTTAAATAAATAAATTAATTAATTGATTAACAATAAAAAGTAAAACCTCAATTGAAATTTGGTTTCCAGACATAAACAGAAAAATTACAGGAAAATACAAGGTATTCATTGTTTGGCAAATATTTTGAATGCACTTTTCTGTTTATTAAGCAAAATTAGGTTTATTCCCAGCTTTTCTGAGGAAAGCAGTAGCAAGTTGACAATTTCATGTATAAGTAACAGAATCCACTACTGGTGCTTCTAGGATAGGAATTTTCAAACTGAAAGAAATGGACAAAAATATATATAATCTGGGTTAGTAATTGCATTTCTTAGAATAGATCATGTAAAAGTCTCTATATAACAAATATTTATATTATTAGATAGTTATTTACAAAGGAATCAATATAAAAATCCAACAATCAGGAAATTTTTAATTAAATATGGCAATTTTGTAAGATGTAATGTTATGCAATATTATAAGAAAAATATTCTTACAAAAGAAATATTCAATATATGCTTTTAATTATTAAAGTCTATGAAAATGAAGTTTCATAAAATATATACATAGAAAATATATATTATTAATAGTATATATTTTTCCTTTTAAAATATATTTCAGATGTTCTAAAGTTGGTTTATTACTAACAGAATCAGAAAATAATATGAACTTTTTACACAAAATAAGGTATTATAACTCTTTGAGAAACTAACTACAAATACAAAAAAAGCTGATGGGTACAGGACAAGAGAGTAAAAAATTAAATTCATTGGCATCTAGGGAATGAGTGAACACAAGAGAATGAAAAGGAAAAAAAGGTTGAATATTGGATTAGAAAGAGAAAGTACAAAGAATCCTTTGTTCTACTATAACTTTTCTCTACATCTCTTAATAGGAAATTATTGATAAAACATATGCAGATATACAGTTGTATTTGATGTTGAATATAAACTCCGTAGCTACTTATGATCAGTGTGATTGAAGTTTAGATATGATTATGTTTTGTTGTCTTCTAGCTCTTTGAAATTACCTAAGAGCACATGATATTTTAAATTCATTGACAAGATCAAGGACAATGAGCTAAGCCATTTGTCGGAAGAACTCAACAGAGATCTTCAATATTAAATATGATATAAAGAATCTAGATTTGGTATCAAACATTTGAAGAATTTCCCCTGATTTGTACCAGCATTGTTTCTTGAGATGCTGCAATCGAAATTGTTCAAATTAGATCAACACACACAGGCATATATATATGCCCCTGTGTCAAAAGAGGTTCCATGACAAGCAAGAGTAAATGTGAGATAAGAAGCTGACATCTAGGCATGCTTGCAAGTTTCAGAATTAAGGCATATATGGTTGTACGAGGCCTAATGATACACCTTCAGACAGGTTTACCTGAACAAATATTGACAATATTGACTACTTTAATGAGAAAGTGTTCCCTCCATTAAACCCTGTTGTAATGACTGACCTGGGTCCGTGCTTTGACTCTCTTACTTGGCACTACAAAGAGTTGGGTAGACAGGTTTATAGTTCATGTTTTCAGAAATCATTAAGTAGGACAAGATGTGTTTAATTTCCTCTCTATCTTGTTCCTTAAACACAAGATTTAGCCCTTTTTCTTTTGTACCTTTGAAATTATCTCCCTTAAAATTTAACTATTGTGTAGATAAATTTTAATAACTTAAAACTTCTCACCTGATTTTTCTTAAATAAAAAATTCTTTTAGAGGTGGAAAAAGGGGTGTAGTCATGGCCATATATCCTTAGGATACATCTGCTGTCTCAACTTAGCATTTCAAGAAATAACTTCATTTTTAATTTCTTACTTTTCAGCTATTTGGGGCACAACTGATTTTGATAACAGTAAAAAGAATGTTGAATAGGAGGGTTATATGTGATATATTTATGACTAAAAAGATGATTTGTAGAATGTACAGCCATTTGAATGGCATACATATGGCCAAAATTGCCTGTGTTCTAAACTCTTTGTCAAGATTTGAAAACCTAAGGTTGGATATGATTGGAATCCACAGTTAAGAAACAAAGTAAAAGTGAATTGGATTCAAAGAATAGCTACTTTTTTTTTCTCTCTTTACTCTTACCTTTCTGAAAAATTTCCCTTTCCTCCACAATGACACTTGCTTTCATGTATCTTACAATAGAGGTAAGAATATTCAGAGATGTTACCCGAAAAGAAAGAATTAGATTTAAAAGAAGAAAATCGGACTTAAGGAAGAAAAATTCGTACTTGACTTTGAAGTGCAAGTGTTTCCTAGAATAAAGACAATAGTTCAGTGAAAAAATTTTCCTTTACTCAGAAGATCCACCCTATTTCTTGCTTTCCTAACAGCAAGTTAAAGAGCAATAAATTGTCCTGATGGATAATCATATAACAATTATTTCTGTAAGTGCTTGAAGAGATGGTTACAGAAAATTTTTACCTCCTTAATCCTATAATTATTTTGGCCAGAGAATATGTATAGCAATAGGAGAAATTATGAGCTACTTTAGAATATCATAGGATACATAGACAGAATAGGCTAAATTAAAAAAAAACACACAAATAAAAATGATGCCTTTCTGTCCTCATCTCCCCATAACTCTTCTTTATTTCTAACTTATATGTCATATTTTTGTAAAATCTATATCTTGCTTAATGATGCTCTCATTGAAATTGAGAAACCTTCATAGGTAATTTCAAAGTAAACAGAGCTGATATTTCACTGTTTAATTAGTAAATGAATGTTTTGTTTATTGTATTGAAAGCCTCTGGAAGTAATTCTGGAGTAATATTTAAACTGGGATCTATGTCATAACCTAATTTGTTATCGTATATGAGATTGTCCTGATAAATCTGGAAATGAGATCAATTTTATTCTGAAAGGAAAAAAATTAAAACATTAAATACAATGCCAAAGTGCGGAATGTAATATTAAAGGACAATTTTGAGGACTAAAAGATTCGGTAGTCAGAAGGAATATAAATATGCATCCAAGAGAAGCATAAGGTTTACCAGACATTGACACAGGAAAGGAGAGCCACAGAGGTAGAGGTGTCAGTGCCCATCTCTTTCTTCCTTGTAGGAGGGAACATTAGTGATCATGAAAAACTCTTTGTGATGGTGCAAGGATTCAAAGGGTTGTAATCAGTGGACTTTACCATTATCTAAAGGTGGGAACATTTTTTTAGAAACTAGAATTATCACTTGGTGTCATTACATAATGATTTGTCTAATCCCCCTATGTCCAATTATTAAAATTCTGATTATATGTTAGGTCAGGTAACTGATATATGAATGCAAGCACTATGTTTCTAATGAGTTATATTTCTCATGAATAAATGATATTTTGGACAATGGTTACTTGAGCTCATTTCACATTTCATAGATAAAGGACATGCCCTAGACTCTGGACTACTATATTTTCACTCATTAAAAACAGAAAGTTAAATTTTCTATTCTTTTATTTTGGGGGACGGATACTGGGGATTGATCCCAGGGGAGCTTAACCACTGAGCCACATCCCTAGTCCTTTTATTTTATTTTATTTTATTTTTTAAATCATGAGATAGGGTCACTCTAAGTTGCTTTTGGCCTCACTAAATTCCTGAGGCTAGCCTCAAACTTGAAATTCTCCTGGCTCAGTCTTCCAAGTTCCTGGATTATAAGAATACACCCCCACACCTGATGACCTTTCGTTTTTGATGGACCTGAAAGCACTGTTATCTAAAAGGTCTAAAAGGACCAGCTTTTTTTTGGTGCTTTTTATTTTTGCTGGGTAGATGATAAATGATAGAAATTTATTTCTCACAGTTGTCTGTCTAAGAAGGGTCCAGTTTCAGGCTCATAGATGGTGTCTTCTACACATCATCACACAGTGGAAGGAAAAGGTAGCTTTCTGAAATTTCTGATATAAGAGAATTTATTGCAATCATGAGAGCTCTGCCCTTTTTACTTAATAACCTACAAAGAGCCCCACCTTCTAATACCAGCAAAATGGGAGTTAATAGTTCAGCATATGAATTTTGGAGGCATACAAATATTCAGAAAATACCACCTGCTCTCTATGAGAAAGTCAATTTCACGTGGAAAAGTAGTGTGTGTGTGATTAAAAAACAGGTTCTTATTTCTTAGAAACACAGATTTAAATTCCAACTTGGCTCCTTTCTAGCTGTGTGACTTTAGAAGTTATGAAATCATGTGCTAGAAGCTTGGTCCCAGTGTGATAAAGCTGAGAGGTGATGGAATCTTTAAGAAACAGGGCCTATACCCAAAGGACCTAAAAATAGCATACTACAGGGACACAACCACATCAATGTATATAGCAACACAATTCACAATAGCTAAACTATGGAGCCAACCTAGATGTCCTTCAGTGGATGAATGGATTAAAAAACGCGTCATTTATACACAATGGAATATTACTCAGAACTAATAAAGAATAAGATCATGGCATTTGCAGGGAAATGGATGGCATTAGAGAAGATTATGCTAAGTGAAGTTAGCCAATCCCAAAAAAACAAATGCTTTCTCTGATATAAGGTGGGTAACTCAAACTGGGGTAGGGAGGGAGAACATGGGCAGAAGATTACCTCTAAATAGGGAATAGGGGTGGGAGGGAAAGGGAGGGAGAAGGGGAATAGCAAGGATGGTGGAAGGAGACAGTCATCATTATACAAAATACATGTATGAAGATGTGAATTTGGTGCCAACATACCTTATATACAGAGATATGATAAATTGTGGTATAAAGGTGTAATAAGAATTGTAATGCAAAAAAAGAGAGCTCATGTATAATGGCATAATTTGGTATGAACATACTTTATATACAAAGTTACAAAAATTGTGCTGTGAATGGATAATTATGAATGCAATGCATTCCACTATTGTCATGTATGTAAGAAAGAAAAAAGAAAAAAGAAACACGGCCAAGAGATGGTGGTTAGGTCACGGGGTTGCTGTCTATGGGGGATTAGTGTACTTCTTGTAGAACCCAAGAGAGGGTTTGTTACAATGTGAGGACATCCTGGTACGTGGCTCTTCTCCATGTGGATTTTTCCTTCTTTCTTCTCCACCATGTTGTAATACAGCCAGGGGTGCACACACTGGATGTTGCCCAGTCTTGGACTTTCAGCCTCAAAAACTGTGAGCTAAATAAACCTCTTTTCTATATAAGTACCTAGCATTATGCATTTTCTTAGACCAACAAAATCTGACTAAATAGGCAATTTTACTGTAATAACTAATGATTTGTTAAATATAATTTCAGAGGCTTTTTTTTTATACTGAAGATTGAATCCAGGGGAACTTAACCAGTATATATAGATTTGCATTTTTTTCATTCTGATACAATACACTTTTTATAAAAAAATCAATTCTCAAAGGGAAACACAGAATATAGCATATTTACAAAGTTTTCATGGTTAAACTAATGTGCCCACAAAATCATTTTACAAGTATATCATTGAGTGTATTAAAAGAGGAAATAAGGCAAAAAATAAAATGAGCCAAGAAAGAAAAATATATCATTTGATTTTCTCTTTTTGAAGTTTCAGAACAAATTCAATGAAAATTTTTTCACTATGAGGAAAGTAGGAAAAGTTAGGTGTTTTCATATTTATCTCACTATAACAGTAAAATATATACAAGAAATATTGGAAATTTCAAGCAATAAATTGCAAACTAAATCACATGAATAGTCAAGTATTCCGGGACTTATACTATATTACAATTATCCACTCATAGATTACTTAGGGAAACAAGTAGTTCCACATAGGTTACAGACTTCTTTAATAGGTATAACAAGTAGAATTTATTTTCAAGGGACAAATTTCTTTTTTTTGATGTAAAAAGTAATTTAAGCAATTTAGTCTCCCTAATTATTGTTCAAGTATTCTTGCCCACTCCCTCAAGACTATTCTAGTCAAATGTTAAAAATAACTATTTCCCTGTTACTTAAATCACTTTACTACTCAAGTCTTAATGTGTCTGGTATTGAAAGTCTCTTTGACTCTTCACAAGAACCATGAGAATATGCAGTGTTCTATAAAATCTGAGTTCCTATTTCATACATAAAAATTTCTATTTTATGTATGTACTTTTATCACATCAAATAGGCAGCTGAGATTTATAATATTCAAAGGAACATTTCTAAATTCTAGTCTTTTTGTTTCTCCAAATCCCTCAAAATCACTCAATTAACCTGTTATTCCCAGTGCAATGATGGTACCACTATCTACTCTGTTCCTTGACTAAAATTAGACAAACCAATCACATAATCACTGAAATAAAGCTAGAAATCTTGCGTTTATTTTCTCTGGTTGAAATTTTTTTCCCCTAATTTCCTTACCAGGAAGCCTCTCCTAGTTATTCAGCATTATCATCCTATTCATATTTTACAGAACTTATAATGTTTTATATTTCTTACATATTTCACTTGTTTTTTTTTTTTTTCTGTCTGCCTCCCTAAGATGCAATACTTATAAAGATAGGGGTTAGGGTTTCCTTTGATCATTTTTAGAATCCTAAACACATAGGCACAGACATACCTGCCACACAGGATAGCCAATGAAAAGATTTTTGATAAATAAATCAAATAAGACTTTTTGCTTCTTCAAGAGTAATTATAATGGTGAAACATAAAAAATTTTAATGTGGTTAATAAATGTTTAATGAGTGATCATTTTATGCCATTGACAGAACTAGATGAAAGAGAGGGAGAAAGAGGAAAAGAGAGATCAAAAGGTAAAATGAGGACCTCAGCCTTCTCAAGCTTGTAGTCTAGAGGGTAGCAAACAGTTAATTAAATATCTGCAAGGAGGCTAGGAAATAAGTGACTTGGGTTATTTTTGGAACCTAATCTAATTTGGGTCCCTGGAGAAGGTTTAAATAAAGGATGAATGAGAATTACCCAGGTAAGAGAAATGGGTTTTCTAGTGGAGAGAGCATGTTTAGGACTGGAGATAGGCGAGACAGGGACATGTAAAGAACTGAGAGAAGTTAATGATAATAAGAGAGGAAAGAGTGATGGGGAGTCCAGACTATATGAATCTGTACAGGCTGTTAATTATATAGATTTTGCCTTAGATGTAAAGTCTTTCCTTAAAATATTTACCACTCAGAAATGGAATAGTGGGCTTCTGCTTCTGGAAGATGGTGCCAATGTACCCCTCTCCCACTATAAAACTGAAAATCCCACATGTCATACACAAAACATCATCAGCAAACTATGAAAGGTAGAGAGATGGCAGTAGACAGGCTGACTAGGGATCTTTGGACCTGAGGGAACACTGCTTTGAATTCTTTGCTTTTGATTGTGTATATTTTCCCCCTCTCATTATATCCGTGACTTGTAACTGCAGAAAATAATCACCCCAAACAACAATGAGTGTAGACAGAAAATTTAAAAAATAAATAAATAAAAGAGCAAGAGAAACAAGTGTACCCCTCCCCCCACAGTCCCCCCTGCAGTTTCTAGCCATAGGACAAGGAAAACATGAGCCTAAAAAGACTGACAGCTTTTAGACAATAACTACTCTCCATCAGGCAAAACCCACAGCATAGCTGTGCCCCAACCCCACTTGTGCCAGAAAGATCTCTGAGGACTCCATACTTCTGTTCTCTTAGGTCTGTGACAGGCACCCTCAACCACCACTGTATTGATATCACAGAAAGCCAGGCGACTTTTACTCCTTCGTTTATTAGTGACACCACCTGTGATGTCAAGGACGCTAAGAGGGGAGCCAAAATCCCCACTCTTATTAAGCAGTGATGAGGAATAAGCCTCACACTGGGATGTTCACAGAGGCAAGAGGCCAACTGAAGAAAAGGATCAGATAAGATCTAGGGTCTCGTAGCATAATATGAATTATGAATATCAAGAAGGTGATAGACAATATCATTACAGACTCCAGAGACATCAAAAGGATGAGGGGATACAACAAATAACTTCACATATAAACTTGGAAACATCAATAAAATGGACCACTTCCTTAACAACCACAAACCACCACAACTTAATTCTAATACAAAACGGGGCATCTGTAACTATTAAAGAAATCAAATTAATTATTAAGGAACTCCCAGAAAAACATGTTCTTTATCTTGACCGTACCAATCTTAATATACCAAATGTGATATTGTATTATAATTTTGCCAAATGTTATTTTGGATAAAGTGAGTAAAGGACCACTGAATCTCTATACTATTTCTTTAAAAATCAGAGTTAAATTTAAAACTGTTAATGAATTGGTTGTCACTCTAAATAAAGTAAAATTGAAAATAAAAATTTGTAGCATGAATTTTATTGTTTATGTTTATCTTCCTATTGTGTTCTCTTAGCTTTAAATACAAATCTAAAAATTTATTTTTTGTTGTTGGGTTCTCCCGTACTTGCTAAGTCTGACTGACTTGCAATCTTCCTGCCTCAGCCTCCTGAGTTTCTGAGACTACAGGTGAGTCCC
This sequence comes from Marmota monax, assembly GCF_021218885.2. Lineage (NCBI taxonomy): Eukaryota > Metazoa > Chordata > Mammalia > Rodentia > Sciuridae > Marmota > Marmota monax. The sequence continues at coordinate 8,737,317 of NW_026692132.1, forward strand.
ACCATGCCTGTTTTAATTGTGTATGGATGACAACAGTTGCTGGATTATTCACTAGGCAGATTAAATATGTATTTTATATACTATCAAGAGAAGGTCATGAGAAAATTTTAGCTTGAATAAAAATGTTTGCTAAATAGTGGTCATAAAATCAAAAGAAACAACTATTTATATTCTGCACACATATGTTATGTTATGTGTCAGATGTTAATGTAATTTTGTGTTTTAACCACAAAGAACTGAATGAAAGTACCAAAATTATGTGTGCCTGTGTATAGATTTTGCAACCAACAGTTTCACATCTAATTGGAATCATGAGAAAGAGAAAGAATCAACCTAGCAGAACCTACAAAATTTTTTTTTTCAAAACAAGAAGAATTTATAATGATCAGAGCTGTCCAAAGCCAGGCAGCACTGCTTCAGAATTTGATATATTGACTTATTAAATTTGAAAATAGTGTATGTCTGTATGCACATTCCAATATGTATATATTTTAAAATATTGGAATTACATTTCTTGAATTGTTTTATAATAAATGAAACAGAAAGAAATAAAAAATTCAATTAGACATTGGACTGCATCCATGGTTCTAAATTATTCTTCATTTCTATTCCAAAGTCATTTAGGATGCATCATTAATATGCAAATTCCAGACTAATTTAATACTTGTTGAATATCTAAGGAATGGGATTCATGAAGGCATGTTTTAAAACCCTAGAGGTGACTTTGCTGTATCCTGTCCAGGAAGCTGCTGACCTAGATGACCTTTAATATTCTTCCAAATTTGACATTTAATTTATTCAGTTTCTATTCATTCTTGGAGTGCAGGGAATGAGTCTTATGCTTTTCTTTATAGGCAGGATCTTGCTCATAATTGGCATTAAATAAATGTTTCATGAATAGAAGAACAAATGAATGATTGAACAAAAGATAGAACATCTTATTCCCCCCCATCACTGTGTAAAATGAAGAATTCTTTAACAGTGGGCAGTAAAGTTAATAAGTATTAAAGATAAAATAGAATGCAATGGCAAGTGAGAAAAGTATGGGTATAACAAAGTCAATTATTTAGCATTTTGGTGAAGAAAGGGAGATTAGGGAGAAACTATTTAAACTAAAATAGGATGATAAGTTTAAGAAACTAGAAGATGCAGAAGAATTATGAATTATATAGAACTTGAAAGAGGAAAAAAGCAATGCATCAATATTGAGAGGCTGAAGAGTAGGGGACAAGGAGGAGGAAGAAATCTGTCACTCAAGGTAATATAATCATCATCCAGATATTTCAGGGTGTGTGTGTGTGTGCGTTTCCTTTTGTTCTAGATAGGAGTTTTGTTTGGGGGAACTGTGGATCTATTAAGCGTTTCATTGTTCACTTTCAGGGCAAGCTACATGGACTTTTTTTTCCCTTAGTCATGCTCTGGGGCACAGAATGATTTGGTTGCTAAGGTTTTGATATTTAAAAATATTTCAGGATTAAATGTTTAATTAAGTCAGTGGACCCTAAGGTCACTTGGCAAAGGTTAGGTGTTTTTTTTTTTTTTTTTTTTTGTTCATGATCTATTTTTATTTTGTATAAAATCATTAACACACATGGGTACGTACACACAGTCACATTTTGGGGCAAGTATTGATAGAATCTGCTCAAAAAAAAAAAAAGAAAGAAAAGAAAGAGAAAAAAAGGAAAAACAATATTCCCAGAGTTGGAGAATGTAGCTTAATGGTAGTAGTCGTAGAATGCTAACCTAACATATGTAAGGCCCTGGGTTCTATCTCTAGCACTGCATTAAAAAAAAAAAAAAAAAAAAAAAAAAAAAAAAAAAAAACAACTTCCCCTAAAATTAGTTATTCACTACCATTACTTGAATAAATTAAATTTACCTATAAGCAAGGCTTCCATGCAGAATGAACTGGAAGGTGCTACATTGCAAAATGGTTTACTGTACTGATAGTTAATGGAACAAAAATAAGCTTAAAATAACTTACATGGATGAGAAGATTAAAAATGGGGTTATGTTATATCAAGAAATTGTGCAGTTTCTATGTGCATCCAAACTTATCCTAACTCAGGATGGAGAATCAACATGTACTCACCAAAAGAAGTCAGATTAATAGTGGAAAAGTTTGCATATGTCTTTAAAATTTAATACTTTAGGGCTGCATTAAATTCTTTTGGAATTAAAACATCATGTAATTAATTTAGTCACTAGCCACAGTAAACGAACTGACTCAATGATTCAAAAACCTTTACTATTTAGTGAACTCTTCTATTTATGGACACAGTTCGAATTTTTTATTGTTTTAGCAAAATCTGGCAAAGTTTTCTGCAAACAGTGATACAATTAAAAAATGGTGATTTGCGTTATCTGTAGTTATTGAATGAATTTCTATGCATGTTTATGCAGATAATTTTCTGAGACAGAGATTTTTGTTTTTCATTATATTTTCTGCCTTAATTTCCCATATTCTAACCTTTTATTTGCACCATTACATAGGTAGCCATTGTACACCTTTCTCAGATGAAATTTGTGTTTGGGTTTCTTGACTTTTGCTTGGAAGTGTCTAAACCCATTGAAAAGAACATGATTTGAGGATATGTACTTTATCTATAATATTGCAAGAAATTCTAAAGGCAAACGGGGGGATGCCTTTTGGTAGGATGATTGAAGATATGGCAGGATATCAGAACTAATGGCCATATGTTACATTGAGAAGACTAGAAAGTTTTTGTGCTTCCAACCCCTACAATCATCTCCACATTCAAGGAAGGCTCAGATGTGGGAGGCAATTGGAGTTGTCACCTGGAATTTTGAAATTCTCAAAAGAAACTGATTATTATTGAATAATCAGTCATTGCTGATAACTTAATAACATTTATTAGAATTCCAGGAATTTGAGGTGTTTGAGAAACATATATGACTGATGTTAAATTTTCCCAATTTTTTAAACTTGGGAGATTTGTTTACAGACTAAGATCCATAGATAATATAAGGAAGTCAGAAAATATTCTGTTCATGGGCCAGAGCAAGAATTGTGATCACACCCATGAAAGTGTGGGTGTATTTTGTTTGCATTCCTATAGAAGAAAATTGAAACTCATTAAAATCAGCAGATGTCATATAAGTCATGTGGGTATGAAATTCACTTGGATACAGAAATGTGTAACCTTTGAAAGCAACTTCAAGATATATATTTACCAATTGCTTGGGAGATTATACTATTACTTCAAAAACAAAGAGGAAATTATTAGGATCATAGAAATTCGCCAGACCTATACCATTCTCCAATGCAAGTACATGCAGATGATCTGTTAATTCTTATTCTGTGGTGACAGAGACACACTGGCACCATCTTGTGATGAAACCAGAGAATGAAACTAAAGACCCAAACATTAGAACACCATAGAGCATAAAGGAGAAAGATATTGGAGCCCCATGAAATTGGTCATCCATTACTAGGAACATAAAAAGTTAACATCTGACTAATGTGAACAGCATGGTAATGCATTTCAGTAACATAATAATGACTATGTATGCTTTGCTGAAATCAATAAATATTAAAAGGGTATATTTTGACAATTCTTTTATTTTTACTTTCTACATTTTATTCTAAATAATTTTCTCGAACTTAATAAATACACTGGCTCTCAGTCAAGACTGGTGAATAAAGTTCCTTTCTATCTTTCTATTCTCTTATTTGTAAAATGAAATATTAATTATATTAATTGATCTTAATTAATTGAGCTTCTTCTAGATTTATAAAATGCCAACAATGAGAGTAATATTGGAGTAATGATCTGGTTTGTAGAATACAGCAATTATGGTTCATTAATTCATTCATTGAACAGATGTTTGTTGTCTCTGGTTTACTAGCTATTGCAATAAGTCCTGAAATTAGAAATATAGTAAAATTGTTGTGTTCAGAAAGAATAAAGACTAAGAAGAGCCATGAGTAAGTGGTTACCCAGATACAATTAACTTAATCTAGAACAAGCAAGAACAAAATTATTTTTACTCAAGAGTGTTTTTTTCATTAAAAAAAACAGAGTTTCCCTGTTATCATATAGGAAGAGTCAAAATCTTAATATTTTATACTAGAACACTTGAGTTCACAGTTATTTTTAATGAATATGAGGGAGATAGCAATTACATGAAGAGTATAGAAAAGACTATTATTTTCTTAGAAATAACTTTCTTTATTTCTAAAGATCATGGATTTGCCATATTAGTGGTTGAAGGAGAAAAAAAGAAATACTTATTTGTGCTATGCACTATGTTAGAAACAATATTTATTGCCTTGTTTTTTAAAAATATATATGTATTTCTTTTTTATATTTCTGAATTTCTTATTTGTGTATGGGAAAGATCACATCTCTATCTTGACAGCATTCTTCTTAACTCATTATTTCTAAAATCAGAATATGACTCATTCCCTCAGCTCTTAAACCTTTTCTGATTAAGAATATTAGCAAATTTATTTTGGAGATGGAATTTTTCCCTGTTGGTAATCAGTCTTAACTAATGAAATAGTGTCTTTAGAGTATAGAAGAAGTGCTAGTGATTCAGAACTTTTTAATTTAGACAAAATGACATTGCCAGACATGATCCGGCTAGGGCTGTAATAAGGCTCTGTCCCTATCCTTTACATGACTCTGAATTCATTCATTTTTCATTCATTTGGATGGATTCCTGTTCTCACTGAGACCTCTTCCTTTTTTTTTTCCTAATTGGAAGGATTGATTCGTAAAACCATGTATATATTCTTGTTGGTCTCATTTATAATGTATATTGTAAAGGACAATCTTTTTCTGGCAGCTGTGTAAAACAGTTGACCCAGTAGGTCACTTCAACCTCTTATTTCTATAATTTTATGAACCTTATCCCATAATATTCACACTAGAACATCCAATATTCTTAAGAGCTGAATGGCCATGAATCAGGAATTCAATGTCTGGTTGGCAACATCAGTCAGCATAAAACTGCTGGAACAAGGAGGGGATCATTTAAACTCCTTAGCAAAATTGAAATAAACCTGGCAGAACAATTGACTGGTGCATTTGCTAATTAAACTACAGTCTCTTAAACTGAAAAAGTCAAATAGACAGGAAAATGAGTAATATACTTGCATATGTAAAAAATGTACCTATTTGGATATGGATGGACTGTAGGGCTATTTGTAAGACATAAAGAAGAGACATTATTTTTAAAATTAAGCTACAGCATACAATTGGATACTGTGCCTCAATTTTAAAATATAGTATATTATGTCTAATGTAAGAAAAATCAAAAATTTAATTTTAAATTAAAAACAGGCATATTGAAGAATATAATGCATAATATAATACCAAATAACAAAGTTACCGAATTATAAATTTGCTTATTTTAGTATAATTATATGTAATACAAAACTCAAAATCGTTAATATTGATTACTCATATCAAAAGGATGGTGTTTGAATGGAAAAATAGTATTTAGCCACATTTTATGATTTTGAATTAGTTATAAGTAATATAAGAAGAATCGATCTTTATGCTTCTATTTAAATGAAAAATGTATAAAAATAAAACAGCATAATCTCTTCTAGATTTTTCGAAGTAATTTACAAAAGAGAATATAAGTGAAATACTTGTGAATTTGGGGAATTAACAAAACTTAAGCACAGGGTTAAGTCTTTCTGTGTACACATTTCTTCATCTATTAATTCAAAGTAGTAGTGTGAACATTGAAGATTATTTAATGAGACACGTTACGGACACACAATCCTGAGGTTAGGGCCTGTTTCAGAGTCAAAATGTTCACAGTGGTTACTAATTAGCTTTCTTTTCTCTATTCCTATCTCACAAACTTAGAGCTTAAAATGAAAATGCTCTCTCATCATAGATTTCCAATGTAGCTCTGATGATAAGAAACTGAGCAAAAGGTGAGTAAAAATTAGAGAATAAATAAGTAAACAAAAACAGAAACAAATCTGGCCATTGTGCCCTGCTATACACAAGTGTAGCCAAACATAGGTTTCAGGACTAATCAGGAACAGAATGCTAAAAGGGAAGAAGAGATTCTGAAGAGATGAACTGTGAAACCCAAGCAGAGGCAAGATCTGCACTTAAACACACTGGCTATGTAAAAACATAGCTATGTCAAGAGAGAAGAGACAGTAATTGCGAGGAGAAGGTTAGTGAGTTACTGGTGTCTCTTTTGGCTTTGCCTTTGCTCTGTAAAAGATCTTGGCTGGAAGTAATATGGGAAAATCCAATGAATAAATTGGATATATTCCCTAGTCATTTATCTTCAAACTGTGGCCCATCAAAGTGGTACTGTTATGCTGAGACTGCTCCCTGCTCAGATCATAATTTGTCAGCCTCACCATAAACAATATGCTTGCCAAGGAGAGTGTGTGCAAAGCAGGGTAGAGAGGAGGTCAATCAGCTCATAATCACAGGAGCACTGTGCAATGCCATTGGCCAGGTTCTGCGCCTCCTGAAAACACTTGCACATTCTCCTGGGATGTATCATTCTAAGGATTAAAGATGAGACTGCAGTCTGTATTCTCAGGTGGTGATTAAGATCCTCATGAAAACAGGACAAACAATACACTAAGCTCTTGGACAACTTTTATTTCTGGATATATTCAGTGCTGACTTTTTTTTTTTTTAACTCCTAGTCATCATACTCTTTATTTTTCCTCCTAGAGTAAGAATCTTCTAAAGAAAAGCCCTTTCTTGTTACTCCAATTGTGTAAGAGACAGGTAGCTTCTGCTTTTGGCCATGGTGGAGAAAGGGGGTCAGTTTTACCCTCCTATCCACAAAGACTATAAAACTGAATGACATGTATGAATTGACATTTTTAAGACATTAGGTAATCAGTACCAGAGGACACTGACCACATAGAAGAAGGAACAAACTAAATATGTTCTATGATTTCCTCAGTTTACTGCTAGGAGACAGGGCTTAATACAGCTTTTCAGGTCAGTCAGGGAGGACAGAGCCCTGGAAGTACGCAGAAGGCTACCCTGAGCCTAGAACTGAGCACACATGCAGGAAATATCCAAAGCCAAACAAATACCTGCTGGAAAAAAAGCAGGGAGAGAAATCTAAGGAACTCATATTGGCCAAGTCAACTCTGGAGGAATCACCGAGCTAAGGGATTGGGGCCCAATGGACTAAGCTGAAAGTCATTACCTGCATCTTAGATAATATTCCTTAGGCCCTGGTATGGCATATTTACTTGATTTGGACTTCTTGCCTTTCATATGGACAGCTTCGTGGAAGACTGAACACTGGCACATTCAAGTTTCCTCTGTTTGGTGCCATTAAAAGTGGGAATAAATCACTATAATACAACTAATTGAATGCCCCTATGGATTACTCAGGTCAATGCTAAGAATGAACATCTATTCTCTTATGAGACTGACTAGAATCAAGTTGCTGAACAAACCAGTACTGCCCAATTAGTCTATGGGATCTCTAGCTAGATCAAACCAGCCATGACAACACATCTGCAAACATGGATCAGGCACACACTATCTGATTCTCATGCATCAGCTACCATTACATGCCAAATATTTGAGTTTGGGTAACAATTATGTCATTTGTTTCATGGTGACCAATGTCACATTACATGGTGTGTTGCCTCTGCCTATTTCTGGCAAACTGACCATATGTAATATGTGGTCCTCTCTCTGGGCAACCATTGGTGCCTTACAGCTGTTCCAGTAAAGCCAACTGACTCTGGTACTCTATTTCTCTTGAAATAAAACTGTCATGGTTTCAGCTTTTCAGGTCAGTCTTGACAGTACTGACAATTGTCTCAAAAGCCACTTGACAATGAGTAAATCATCAAGGTATTCAATGGAGTCTTGAGAACCCTTATCATCCTCAGGTTGTTGATGTCATAATGAAGTATAAAAAACTTCCAAAATATCAACTGAAAAATATTTTTGACTCCCTATCTCTCAACTTACACCTTTGTAAGGCAGTTTAGGCACTAAAAATGCCCATCCCACCCCATCACCCAACATGAGTTCATTTTCTATTAATGAAAATAGTGAGGAGTCTTACAGACCTACTTTAAAAATTGGAATTTTGCTATGGCCAGTCTCAGGCATGATGCTTCCTCTTCCTCTTGACTTCTACCCTGAAAAGGCCCAGCTGATCTGTTCCTCAGTGACCAGCCAGATAAAAGGCACCTCAGGAATTCAATCTCAGTTCTGGTTCAGCTACCTGTTTTCTCTTTGGCGGTTGTTATGCTTGTATACCTTGAAGAGTTACCGCCTGGTTGGGAATACTGCTCACTCAGTTTGCCTATATAGGCTCATAGAGTCAAAGGTGGGAAGAGAAGTCCAGGTTCTCCACACAGCCTCTTTGGCTCTTGAGCAAGAGGTTACTTGTTCTGTTGAGCAGGGATTGTAGTCCCAGCTCCCATCTAGGCTTTCGTTGACACACCCCTGGCTTGAGGTGTCGAAGTGCTCATTACTACTTCCTGCTTGATTTTCCTACGTTAGAAACTGGTAGTTGTTGAGTCCTGACCCACCACACAAATGGTCCCCTTTTACCACCCAGCTGAGAGAAATAATCTCTCATTCCCGAGTGGGAGTGGAAATCCACACTCTTTGTGTGCTCTCCACTGTGCCAGAGATCAGGAGGCATTATGTTATGAACTACTTGTTATGAACTACTCAGAATAGAAACTTAGGTTTGACTCTCAGACTTTCCTGGAATGTAAAGATCTTCCAAGTTTTATTCCGAATTGTTTAACTAGAGCAACTATATTGTCTATAAGTTTGCTCCCAGGGAATATAACTGGGGTGTTGCTCAGTGGCAGAGTGTTTGCCTAGCATATACAAGGCCTGCCTTTGATCCCTAGCACCACTAAATCAATAAATATAAAAATGTTAAAAATAAAGTTTTGTCTTGTACAACTGTTTCTTTTTCTGTATTTAGAGGAATAAAGAGAAATACATCTACTGCATCTTTCCTGAAGTTATATCTCACTTACATTCACAAAAGGTGGTTTTTAAAAAAAAAGTTTACTTTATTTTAAAACTCTATGCTTTCAACTAAAACAAACAGCCAAGAATTTTTGTTTGGAGTAAATTCTACAGTGATTTGCAATTGCTTGGGAATTTTGTATGTGGGTGTGGATGACTTTGACTCTATGTAAGAATTGGGGATATATGTTGGAGGCATTACAGGCTCTCCAGACACATCCAGAGACCTCAAGAGATTCAAAATACTGTATATAAGGTGTAGGAATGATTAATCACCGGGGGGAAATAGACCTCGTGGTTAGCATTTTCTGGTACTTATCTCAGAAGAGAATGAAGATGCAGCTTCTTTCAGAGAAATATGTAGGGATTAAACTCAAGGACCCAATGACATGTACCTGATCCTACAGAAAAATAAAATAAAACTGAAGATACACAACTCTAGGGGCCTCAAAGTTTTAGCATTCCTTAAGAGAACTTTCAATCCATATATGTGTCATATTACCATATTAAAATATAGGAGACTATTTTGTTTCTTCTCAACTTTTTAATTCTCACCTCTGCATATCTTCTCTATGATGCCTGATGATCCAGTCATTTTGTGCTTTTCTGATACCCTACATATTCTGGGACCAGTCAGCCATCATCTCCTCTGCCACAAATGTCCTTTTCTTACCCACTCCAATATGTTTTTTCCTTGTTCACATCTTTGTGACTTTACTATGTTTTCATGTAATTTTCCCATTTTGAAGATGCCAATTATTCCCTGCTGAGATCTTGACAGACTAAACTGCCAAATGCCATATTATTTCACTGTCCCTCTTTAAATGTCTGAGAATGTGATTCCAATAACCCAATTCAAAAAAAAAAATCACATCATACATTGGTAATCAGTCTTCAACTAACTGTGGTCAAATATGGAACCCACTGTGTTTCAATTGGATGTAGCTAGGAGGGCAGTGGTCACATTGTATCCAATAGGACTGCCTCGCAGATGACTTGTGAGGAAGAATATTTCATAAAAATGGAGTCATAGCCTTTTGATTCAGCATGTTTTCAAGCTTTATTAATCTTTTTGTATGTACTTTTTGCTTCATTCCTTTTTATTTTATTTTTTTGGTGGGAGGCATGTACCAGGGAATGATCTCAGGGGCACCACTGAGCCCCATCCCCAGCCCTATTTTGTATTTTTTTTAGAGACAGGATCCCACGGAGTGCTGACAGCCTGGTTTTCACTGAGTCATTCCCTTTTATGACTGAATAAAAGCCCCCTGTGGATATAGTATACTTTGATTACAAATTCACCAGTTAATGGACATTTGAGTTGTTCCCACTTCTTTAGCCATTATAAGTAATGTTTCTCTATAAAAATTTAAGTAGAAGTTTTTGTGTGATCATTTACTTTATTTTCTCTTAGGAATATATTTAGAATTGCAGTTTCTGTATCACATAATAATTTTGTTTAACTTTTTAAAAATGACTACATTATTTTCCAAAGCATTTATGCCATCGTACATTCTTATCAACAATGGATGAGGCTTCTAATTTCTCAGTGTCCTTAAAGACACTTTTTATTTTTGCATTTTTTTAAAATATAGATCTCCAAGTGGAAGTGTGTTGGTATCTCATATGGTTTCAATTTGCATTCCCTTAGTAATTAATAATGTTGAGAATAGTTTTATAAGATTACTATCAATTTGTTATCTTCTTTAAAGAAATATGTATTTAATCCTTTATGCATTTTTTTATTGAGTTGTAAGAGTTTTTATAGTTAAAATACTAAACAGATTTATAATTTTAAAATGTGTCCTCTTCTTCTGTGCCTGTCTTTTCACTTTATATTAGTCCTATTTGCAAAGAAACATTTTTAATTTTGATGAGATCCAATTTATACAGGTTTGTCATTGCTTTTTTTGGTATTATATCTAGGATATAATACCAAATACCAAATAAGCCTAATGCAAGCTAATGAAGGGACACTTATTTTCTTCTAAAAGTTGGATATTTTTAGCTCTTATATTTAGAATTGTGATCATTTTTTAGGCAATATTTGTACATAGTGAGGAAAAGGACAAAATTAATTTTTGGCGTGAATATCTATTGCCCTTCCACAACTGAACAGACCATCATTTCTCCACATAATTATCTTTGGACATTTCCCAAAAATCCACTGACCATAAATATAAGTGTTTATATCTGTATTCTCAGTTCTGTTTCACTGAAATATATTGAGATCCATATGCCAGTATGATACTGATTACATATATCTGTAGTAAGTAATGAGAGCTTTCCAACTCTGTTCATCTTTTTTAAGACTATGTTTACTTCTGTATTCTGTGTATTCCCATACAAATTTTAGAGTCAGCTTGTTATTTTCTTCAAGAATAGCACATTGTGTTTGATAGAGATTATATTCAACCTAAAGAGCACTTTCTAGAATACTGCTATTTTAGCAATATTAGATCACTCAACACATGAAGGTTGGATCTTTTCATTTATTCAGATCTTCATTTTTTTTTCAATAATATTTTGTAATTTAGGGGGTGGGTACTGGAGATTGAACCCAAGAGTGTTTTACCACTAAACCACATCTTTAAACTATTTTTATTTTGAGTTAGAGTCTCACTAAGTTGCTGAGGGGCTTGCTAAGTTTTGAGACTGGCCTTGAACTTTCAATTCTCCTGCTTCAGCCTCCTGAATTGCTGGATTACAGATGTGGGCCACTGTGCCCAGTAACATTTTGTAACTTTTAAAATAAAAGTCATACATTTCCAGTGTTCAAATTAATTTTTACATTTTGTGTGCTACTTTAAATATAATTATTTTCTTAATTTCATTTTGTATTGTTCACCCCAAGTGTTTAAAATACATTTGATTTTGCTATATTAATCTTGAATCTATAACCTTGCTGATTCATTTATTATCTGATTCATTTATTATCTTAAATTTTGTATGTATGTGTATTTGTGTGTTTGTGTGTGTGTGGTATGCATTCATGCATGGTTCTTAAGATTTTCTATACACAAGATTATGTCATTTGCAAATGGAGATGTTTACTGTTCAAGTGTTTATTGATTACTCTGCTCTCACAAGCCTCTCAAGCTCTGCTATGGTCTGTATGTGGTCTAAGTGTCCTATAAGAGTCCATTGTGATTAAAGACTTTGTCCTTTTGCTGGCACTATTGGGAGGTGGTGGAACCTTGTAGAGGTGGTACCTAGTAGGAGGTCCTTATGTCATTGGTGATGTGCCCTCAGAAATAATCACATGATTCTAATCATCTCCCTCCATCCCCTCTCTCACTTCCTATTTAATGATGTAAGCTCTTCCATGGACATGGGTTCCCACCATGATAGGCCACTATCCAAACCCTCACCAGAGGGTTACCCTACCCCAAACCCTCATCAGAGGATTACCCCATCCTACCCAGTTCTGAACCTTAAATTTACCAAACTGTGAGCTAAATAACCCTTTCACTTCAGAAGTTATTTGGCTGAGTTATTTTGTTTTAGTAATGAAAAAACTGACCGATGCAGTCCATGTAGTGAATTTAAGGTATTATATTTTTGAAATCCAGAATTTTATTTTTTTTAATAATTTTTATAACTTTTATCATTTTAATAGATTTTTTAATTCTAGATATGAATTCTTATACTTATTTAATGTATTAATGAAAGTTGATTTAAAGTACTTGTCTTATGTGTGAACTTCCTCAGTGAGGGTTTCTATTAATGACTTTTTCTCCTGGTATCTATAGACTTCACTTTCCTGCTTCTTATTTCTTGATTCTAACTTTTTGTTGACAACTGAACTTAAATAACAATTATGATGTGACAATTCTGGAAACAAACCTTCCCTCCCAGGGTTTTGTTTTGTTTTGATATGATTTAGTGTTGGTCTATTTAAACTAATTATGCAAAGTCTATATTATTTGTCACATCTATTCAGGGAAGTTTCTGTTCCGCACATTAGTTGTCAGCTTATGATTAGATTTCTTAAGTGGTGAGAACCATGAATTCTGCCATTCTTTGCTGAGGAACTTTGTGTGTATATTGGCCCCCTCATGGGAAACACAGATAGTTGACAACTCTGCTCTACCTTCACTTTCCACATAGAGACTCCAAGTCAGGCAGAAGTGAGAGTTTAGGATTTATCACATGTTTTCTAAGAATTTCACATCCCTACCATGCACGTGGCTTTCTTTATCAAGGAAAATGTCAGAACTATTCAAAGTCCCTTAGGAATATCACTTCTGTGGCTTTTTTGTTAAGCTTTTGGGCCCCATTGTGATCTACAGCTTCAGGCAGTTGTAAAGTTAATTGTTTGCCTCTAGTTGTTTTCCACACATGTCCTTCAATAAAAATCCTCCCCCACTTAAACACTGAGCAAGCCATAAATCAGTACATATAAATGATTCAAGCCATGAATCAGTACTGCTTACATTTAGCTCTTGTATGAAACCACCTAAAGATTGATTCGAGATTATTTTCTGGGACTGAGGCTTTGGTGGAGCTCCTATCCTGTTCTTCCACCTTACATGGCTACCAGCTTGCTGTGATCCTAGACTGAATTTTCAAGTCTGCCAAAGAATTGAAAAGTGGTGATGGGAAAAGGGAAAGTTTACATATCTCAAAGCTTAAAGGTTTTACTAATATTCCATCATTTTTCTTAAATAGATGTCTCTTCGCTTGCTATAAGCCTTTGGTTAATCTCCAGGGTACAAGAAATTTATTCTGACAATTTATGCCTATACTTTTAATGCCTCTACAGAAGGGAATTAGAGATCTGTATTCTATCATTTCAGAAGTAACAGCCTCTATTATGATTTTCAGGATTATTCTTTTAAACTGTTTTTTAAAAATATCTCACCCACAATCAATATATCATCAAATGTAATAATAGTCTTTATTTACAATTTATACCTAGAATATAATTGCTTTTTGCAATTCTCTGCCACCTTCTTGCCCTAATCCACTATCACCCCTATCTTGATTATTAACCACAGCCTTCCAAAAGTTATGAGTCCACTCTTATCTCCCCAAGGAGGAACTCCAGTGACTGCTTTACAATGAAAGCCATGTTCTTTCTCTGCTGTGAGTATTCTAGGCGGTTTTGTTTCTCAGAGTAGAATCTAAGTCCTTCAAATACCTGAAAGTCACCACATGCTGAGATACCAGGTTCCTTTCTACTTTCTTACTGCTCTCTGTCTTTCTTACCTTCTTCAGCTACATTGGCCATTTGCTCTGTTTCTCAAGTGTACTGTGTAGACCTGCATGGTCCCACCTCAAGAATTTTGCATTCTTTTTCTTCATATTTGCAGAGATCTTCCTTACTTCCAGATGGTTCCTCCATGAGATAGCTTCTATAATTTTCTTGCCACTTAGCCGGTGTTATTTTTCTCCGTAGCACCTGCCATCTGACATTGGTTTTTCTATTTTGATTATTTCTAGTTCTGTTTTCTTTCCACTAGAATTTAAGTGACACAAGGACAGGGGCTTCTACATTTAGTTCCACATATTATCTTCAGTCCTTAGATTAGTGTCTGATTTGATGAATGTGTTATAAATATTTACTGAAATAAATTAACAGACTAGAATGGAAGGAAAATTAAGAAAGAGTGATCTAAAGTTTCAATGACATTAATAACATTCCATTTCTGAAATAAGAGAATAAAATGTTGTAATATATATGTTATAATTTCTAGAATTAACTGATTCATTTGGAGGGTTGGCTCATTTCTGGTCACTAATTGGAAAGGTGTTCACATTCTATAGAATACAGATCAATAAAGTGACAGAAATTAATTCAGGGCAATTTCCCCCCACTAGTTCGGAATCTAGATATCAGGAAAGGAAGCAAAGGAATCCCACCCAATTGTTTCTGTTCACAAACACAGAATTGTAGAGTACATCTTTGCCCAGCCCAGCTCCCGCCTGAGCATTCTCCGTCTGTTTGGTACCATGTGGTACTCCAGCATATGCCAAGCAATCCGTCATCCTGCCATATGTGAGGGGAGACAATGAAAAGATTAATACAGCTCCGTTAACTCTGATGAGGAACACAACGGCTCAGTGACCTCACACATGCATTCTGGAAATTACTATGCTACAGAAAACTGTGAAACTCATTTCTGGGCTGAGTGGAATATTAAAAAACAATTTGACAAAGCAAGTGCACTGAACAGTGTACATGACAATACCCTCTAGTCCTCATTTTCTTGCCCAGGTTGGCAAGACATATTGGGAAAATCTACACAGCAGCCTCAGAGATGCTTTGTGTTAAAACACCAAGGCAAGGGAATCTCTAGTGGCTCTGTGAGCTCAGGACAACCAGGCCATCCATAGTAGGAGTCAACATGGACACAGGCTCTCTCTCCCAAAGATCTGCTCAGGGTTATAGGAAGCTAAAAGTAAGTCCAAGGGAACTCAAGCTTCACAGGAAGGCGATTTTCATCATGTTTTCCT
This sequence comes from Marmota monax, assembly GCF_021218885.2. Lineage (NCBI taxonomy): Eukaryota > Metazoa > Chordata > Mammalia > Rodentia > Sciuridae > Marmota > Marmota monax. The sequence goes on from NW_026692132.1 coordinate 8,752,760, forward strand.
AAGTACCTTGTTAGAATTTAATAATTGATCTTACTACATGGCAGGAACTTTACTCTAAATTCAAGCTTATCTCACAGTGATCTTTTTCTAATTTTGTTTAATGTCTCAGGAAATAGCCAATAACTACATTCACTGAAAGTGGAGGCTCAGAGTGATAATTTCTTTATAACTTTTACCCTTGTTAAATATACAATATACATTTTGTCACATAAATTGGAAAATATAAATGGATTATACCCCAAATCTTACAATCCAGTCAAGCATTATTAGTACTTGGTAATTCTTGGGAGTATGGCCTTTATGAAATTTATAGTTTGAAAATTACACACACACACACACACACACACACACACACAGAAACACACAGTTTACCACAGGAAGCCAGTGTCAGCTGGCCCCTATTATATGGGATTAAATAAGTAACAGAAGAGTGAAAAAGTGTACATGGAACAAGAATCTCAGCTAGACCTACTTTCTGAAGAGCAAACTATAGTATGAGAATACAGTAAGATGTATGGATTCTCACATTGCAGAAATTTGGAATCTTTGCTAATTCATAAAGGCTTAAGCTGTCCTAAGTGTATTCTATGAAGGCTCAGCTCAATAATTGACTCATGCAAACAAGACTGAGGGAGATTCGGGTTGCTGGGAAAACCATGTCTGGAAAGCACATCCAACTTTCAGAGCTCTCCTACCAAATAGGCTTTCTTAAGCACCATTATTGTGTATGACTTCACTTTCAGACAAACATAATTTTTAAATGTAATTAAATGGAACTTATTTCATAAATGCTCTGTACTCAAGACTTCTCATATGCATTTACATACTTTTATGGAAGGTACTTAGGTATACAAAATGGAAAATAACATTTAAGACCATGGTTTATACCCCTTATATCATTATCATTGTATTAATCACAGAAGATAGCTATCATTTATTAACCACTGCCCTTGTACTTGGTACTATGTTAAAGATTTTTCATATATTACTTAATTTAATCTTTTTATCCCTATTTTTATTCCTATCTTAAAAGTGAGTTGATATGAGAGGTGAATTTATACAGCTATGGTCACCCAGTCAGGAAGTGGCAGGGATGGGATTTGAATTGGACTGGGCCAACTGCAGGGTTGGCACTCAGCAGATGGCAATTCAATGGGAAGGACAAAATAAGAGATAAATAAAACTGTCAGGCAAAATAAAAACAAAAACATAGCAATGTGTGTTTCATATGTGTGTGTGTGTGTGTGTGTGTGTGTGTGTATAAAATGATGATCTATATGATTTACAGTATTTGACAGGAAACTTGTAACTACCCAGTTAAAAGTTTAACTATCTCTGAAATATTCCAGGGAAATTGTACACCCAGAGGACAGAAAAAAAAAGACTATTTGATTACTAACTAGAACTTTGGGCTCAAACTTTCATGTGAACCTGTTGAACTTGACATTGTGTGTACCAGGAAATATAACATTTTGGTAAGGTAAGTATAAAGAGCCTTATTTCATACAATGAGGGTGAGAATGATGCATCTTCCCAAGCAGATAGACTACAAGTATCATCTTATCACTACTTTGTGAAAGAAAAATTAAAGGGGTTTATGCTATCCTATTAAATGTGGCAGATTACACTAATATGATGATAAAAGACTTTTTAAATGACAAAGTCAAAGGAATAATGAGGATGTGAAAAGCAGAGAAAAAAAAGTCTACACAATTTTGCAAGATAGAAAATAAATAGGAAGTGACACCTAAACTAGTAGAACAAAGAAAGTTGAACTTTAGCCTGCCTGAGTAGAAGTCAAGAAAGGTAATGATGAGTGCTGCAGAATCCCAAAAAAAGCATCAAAATTAGAGACAGCAGTTACTTCAGAAAGGAAAGATAAGAAATTAGGGCAAGATAAAGGAAGATTGGCTGATAAAATCTAACTTTTCAACTCCCACATCCTTTTCTCCCATCTAGCAGTAGATAAAAGGTTTAATCTTTGGAGAGACGGAATCAAAGGGTAATTAGAGGGGCTCTGGACTCAGAGATATCAGGCACAACGGAGACTAGTGGTAATATAACTAAGAACAGGGACATTGAGTAAAATTGTATGCATAATGAATTGTTCATCTTATGCTCCCTTGCATCACATGATTGACATACAGCTAGAAGCCTAGTGCATTACCTTGTCTGAGATTAGAGGATTCCTCTCCAGGGAACATAGGTTGGCCTGAAATACAAACCTAAATTAATCCTGAACTTTGAAAGTATTCAACAGAAGTTCTAGGTTTTATTACCAAATAATAAATCCTCACTTTTAACATTTGTATTCCTCTACCTTCATTAAACATAGTGAATATTTAATGACTCATTTTTAAATAAGAATATTTATTAGATATTTAAAGAAGGGGGAGTCTCATATATGAAAGAAGCAAGATTTAATATAATAGGAAGATACAAAGTATAAGATGTCACAGAATTCATAAGGTAAATTCCAAGGAGTTTTCTCAGAGAAATAGAAAAATACTGTATTTGTGATATGAGGATAGGATCCCATTAAATGAGCTATTCAAAGAATTTGAAAAATTATCCTTCAAAAATATAAAAGTAAAAATAGAAATTTTAACATAAAGAATAGAAAACAAATTTTTCTCCATAAAAGTAAAAGAAAATCAAAATTTATTAGAAAGAAGTGAGTAAAAATATAAGAAATACACTCAGTTAATAAGACCAAATATTTCCGTAAAGGAAGAAATTTTAAAAGTAGCACATAAGAAAACTCCCACAATTGAAAATCTCTAGATTCTATATTGAAATGCCCTACTAATCCCTAGTATGTTGTATGCAAAAATGGGCAATACCAAAGGAACACATGAAGAAACTTCAAAAAAAAAAAAAACAGATAAACAAATGCATCTTAAAAGTGTCAGGAAAGAGAAAAAGTGGAATACAAAGCATAGGACTTAGAATGGCTGCAGCAACTTTTTGCAAGTAATTTTGGGAACTGGAATTCAAGGAGATGTTCCTTAAAATTTTTGAAAGCAAATTATTTTCAAGCTATAATCCCATTCCTTACAAACAAGACAAGGTCTTGCTAAATTGCCCAGGCTACCTTCAAACTTGTCATCCTCCTGCCTTAGCCTTCTTGGTCATTGGAGTGTCATCCATAAGCTACTGTGCCCAGCTAAACCCAGACATTTTTGCACAAGAAAGATTACCTCCCAAATTACACCTTATAATTCTTTTCTCATGAAGCTACTTAAGTGTGTGCTTTACCAAATTTATTTTTTTGAAAAATAAAATAAAAATAAACTAAACCAGAAAAGAGGGGAAATATTCAGTTCTTAAAAGAATGGATTTAACAAGCTAGAGAGAGGAAAGGTATTTTAAGGTTATTGATAAAAGGATATCCCTGGAAAAGACCATTATTACAGACTGTCAGGACTCGAATTGAGACTAGAAAAAAACTATGGCAACATAAACAGATGTATCCATGAAAAACAAATGAACAAAACAAGAAAAATGAAACTTTAAAAATATACTTGTTACACATACCATGGACAGATATTTACACTCAGGTTTGGGAATGAGGTGGTTATTATAATGTAGAAAAATAAGTAAATGGGGCAAAAAATAAATAAAGAGGCTACAATGAATGTCAGAGAAAACAAATAGAGAAAAAAATCTACAATAATATCATTAGATAGCATTTATGATTCAACAATAAAGACAGAATGGATTTAAACTCATAATAACACTTGCTAAATAATATTTTAACCGAAATAAAAGATTGCTTTAAATACATTTAGATGATAAAATTAAATATTGTCTAAAACCAGAAAATACTCAAACACCAGTATGAATTTTTACTGAGAAATTTGAGTAAATATCATAATAGTCAAAAGGGATAAAAAGCCCTTCTAGTGAATAAGAAACCAGACTGGGGAAAACATGGGCATTAAAGTCTACTATACTACTGTGATGTAAAGGTAACAGTGGTAGTACTTGTTTTAAGCTCATTTGAGACGAAGGAAAGAGGGTTACAATAAGGAAAAGTGAGAAGAGAATGGAAAGGCAGGAAAGTATCCAAATAGAGGATAGTCCTTATTCCAAGAGTGCAGTTTCGCTCCTCCTTGCTTTCTCAAATTTGTGATAACCAAAAGTATCAAGATTTAAAAAAAAGAAGAGGCACAGCCTGCCTCAGAAGTGGGGAATTATGAATCCTACTCACATTCTTTCTTCTTTAGGCTTATGATAATAAATACATTCAGGAAAAAGAAATAGCTATATGTGGACTCAGACCTTTAATGTCTTTGATCAGTCATTCATGATATTCTGTGTTGATAGAACAGAGAGTGACATGAATAAACATGAACATCAAATACACAAAAACTAATTTATCTTTGAACTAAAGATAATTATAATATAGGTATTCACCATGACTCTCAGCCTTGAATGCATACTAAAATTACTTGGTGTTTTTTAAAATCCCAGGCTGGACCCCAGAACAATTACTGAGGATGAGGCCTGAGCATTAGTAGTTTAAAAGCTCTCCAGACAATTTTAATTTGCACAAGTTTGAGAAGTGCTGATTAGACTAATAGTTCAATAAGAGTGGTCCTGACTCCAGTGGCATCAGCATTATCTAGACATTTTTAAGTACTACAAAATGTCAGAACCTATCCCAGACCAACAGGAGAAATTTTGGGGTTAAATGTTAGTAATCTGACTCTTAATGAGCATTAAAAGTGATCCTGAAGCATGCTTGAATCTTCGCTAGGTTCTTAATGTACAAAATATTGTCCTTGGACCAACAATTAGACTGATGTCTCAGTATCCCCCAGAACATTTCTGATTTAGCATTTAAAATACCAAATCCTAGGCTAATCCAGAATGATTAGCCACTCTGCTCTCAATAGTATCATTACTACTAATCTATGCTTCTTATAGATATAAAAAGTCTGTTCCCGCCTCCAGACATTCTGTATCTGAATCTGTATTGGAATGATTTTCATGTACTTCACATTTTGAGAAGCACTGTTCTGGGACAGTGAGAGTGGATCATGAAACTACTGCACAGTAAAATCACAGGTAAATCTTTTATAAAAGTGATACCCAGGTTTTACACAAGATCGAATAAGAGTCTCTGGGCAATGCCCGAGGCATCTGTATGAATCCAAATTTGAGAACAACTAAATATCCCAAATGTCACATGAAACAAGAATGAATTCCATCTTAGATGAACTCTTAAATGTCTTGACAAAGTTTTATAACAGGCATCCACTGTGAAAAACATCTTGGAGATATTTTTTTAGGTATGTACTCAGATATTATATGCTGTGCTAGGATCCTGTGGACACAAAAGGCCAGAAGCAGATCCTTACATGCAGTGAACAATCTAGTCACAATGACTCCTTCCTGATCTATATAGACCATGCATAGATAAAAAAAAAACACTGATAATAAGTTAAGTTATCCAAATGTCTCCCTTTTGCCTTCTTTATAAAATTTGCTCCTTTTTGGTGATACATGACAGTAGTATTCACTTTGACTTAACTATACAAGCATGGAATAGATCTTCTTCTAACTCAGACCTCAGTACCTCTCCTTCTCCATCCCTTCCCTCACCCCCTGCTCCCTTCCCTCCATTGATCTTTCTGCCATTTACCCATAGTTATTTTTAATTAATTTCTTGTGGATGTACATGATGGTGAAATTCACTGTGGCATATATAATATATGAACATAGGAAAGTTATGTCAGATCCATTCAGCTGTCTTTCCTTTTCCCATCCTCTCTCCCTTCCCTTCATTCACCTTTGCCCTTTAACCCTCTTTTCTACTCTTTCACACTCTGCTCACAAGGGCTGAAGAAATTAAGGTACTTTGTGTTCAGGTTTCAAAGAATCATAACTTTTCTATTATTACACAATTGAAAAGAAACTTCAATAAAAATTATGAAAAATCAAAATTGGTGTCCAGTCTTGGGCAGGTATTTCAGAATTCTCCATACATTTAGGAGGAAATAGATCTGGAACCATAATATGTTTTTACTTCTTTTAGATATAAATTACTGTGCTTCATCTATATCCAGTAGGCTACTATGGAAAACATTGCTTTGAAGGTATTTTGGCAAAGTAAATATGTAACCAAGGAATCTCCATAACACATATTAAGCATTAGTTGTTAATTATATCTCTTATAGGCACTTAGTTAAAACACCATCTCATTCTCTTCTTAAGTAGAATGATTTTTCTATAAGGATTGGTATTTAAAATAGATATTAATAACATAAATTTGCAATCACCTAGCTTAATCAAATTTGAGTATTTTCATTTACTATTAATCTGTCAGATTGATGTGGCCATATATTGCAAATTCAGGTGCACTGCTGAAATGACTCACCCTGAAAGACTCACTCTGAAAGAAACTTAGTCTTGCTTTATAATGAAACATTCTAACATTCAATTAAGAAAAAAATACTTAGTCTAATTCTTTGTGGTTTCAAACACTATTTAATTCCATTAAAAGATGAATGCATTAGCTAGTATGGGTCTCTTATTTTTCCAGATGAATTTCATGATTACTTTTTATATTTCTATGAGGAATGTCATTGGAATTTTGATTGGAATTGCATTAAATCTGTATAGTGCTTTTCAAAGTATGGTCATTTTGATAATATTAATTCTGCTTATTCAAGAACAAGGTAGAGCTTTCCATCTTCTAAGGTCTTCTTTGATTTCTTTCTTTAGGGTTCTGTAATTTTCATTATATAGATCTTTCACCTCTTTCATTAACTTGATTACCAAGTACTTTTTTTTTGAGGCTGTTGAAAATGGGGTAGTTTTCCTCATTTCCCTTTCTAAGGATTTGTCAATGATATACAGAAATGCTTTTAACTTATGGGTGTTGATTTTATATCCCGCTACTTTGCTGAATTCATTTACTACTTCTAGAAGTTTTCTGGTGGAACTTTTAGGGTCTTCCAGGTATAGAATCACATCATCAGCAAATAGTGCCAATTTGAGTTCTTCTTTTCCTATGTGTATCCATTTAATTTTTTTCATCTGTCTAAAAAATTGCTCTGGCCAGTGTTTCAAGAACTATGTTAAATAGAAGGGTGAAAGAGGGCATCCCTGTCTTGTTCCAGTTTTTAGATGGAATGCCTTCAATTGTTCTCCATTTAGAATGATGTTTTCTTTGAAATAAGGAGGCTAATTCATAGTGGGATAGGGGCCAGGAGCATGGGAAGAATAGACAAACTCTAGATAGGGCAGAGGGACTGGAGGGGAAGGGAAGGGGCATGGGGTTATTAATGATGGTAGAATGTGATAATCGTTATTATCCAAAGTACAGATATGAAGACACAAATTGGTGTGAATATACTGTGTATACACCATAGATATGAAAAATTGTGTTCTATATGTTTTCATAAGAATTGTAATGCATTCTGCTATCATAAATAAGTAATAATAATAAATGCATGCATTCTTTTAATGTAATGAAATGTGCCACAATGACAGTTCAGCTTGCTGATACAACTTTTGGTACTAACACAATACTTCTGGACCAAATAAAGAAGGACATGGGTTAGCATTTTCTCCTTAGAGACTGAAAATGAGTTTTGAATTATGTATCATAAATAATTTATTTCCACAACACAGACCTGCTTGACCACAGGCTAGAATCAAAGGGGTATCTTGAGGTGGGGAGTGAAGAAGGAGAACAGAACTTGTCTATGCAGGGGATGATTTCTTTTTTCTTTTCTTTTTTTTTAAGAGAGAGAGAGAGAGAAATTTTTTTTAATATTTATTTTTTAGTTTTCGGTGGACACAACATCTTTGCTTGTATGTGGTGCTGAGGATCAAACCCAGGCCGCACGCATGCCAGGCGAGCACGCTACCGCTTGAGCCATATCCCCAGCCCCAAGGGTATGATTTCTTAATCTTGGTCTCTTCAATTTATGGTGCAATTTTTTTAGCTCACAAAATTCCAATAAATAGCCGGGCATGGTGGCACTCACCTGTAATTCCAGAGGCTTGGGAGTCTAAGGCAGGAGGATAATGAGTTCAAAGCCAGCCTCAGCAATTTAATAAGGGCCTAAGCAACTCATGAAGACCCTGTCTCTAAATAAAATACAAAAAATGCCTGGGGATGTGGCTCAGTGGTTAAGTGACCCTGGGTTCAATCCTCAATACCAAAAGAGGGGAAAAAAACCCAAAAGATTCCAACAAATACCTGTAACTGATTGGGTATTTAATAATTACTTATATCTAGCATATTTTCTCTCAAAGAGTAGTGGTATAAGAAGTACTGTGTTGGCATTGATGTAGAAAATATCTTTATTACTCATGGTACTATATTGTAATGTGTGACAAAATTCAGAAACTAAGAATATTTGGAATATATATATATATATATATATATATATATATATATATATGTATTAGTTCTTTTGATCATTATAATTCCAATTTCTTATTTATCTCATCTCAAAGGATCATTTAAATGTGTGATCTATTCTGGCCAATGGAAAATTTTCCCTTTGTTCTTCTAATAATCAACTGAAAATTACTTTGAATTTGATTCATGTCAAACTGTATTGTTTTCTATATTATATTTAGGAAAATTCTGAACATGCTTTTTATTAGGCTATACTAACTACTATTTTCTGGTCTGCAGTAAATAATTATCCATGATCATATATAGCATCTGTTCTAATTATTTCAAGAAAGAGTCTTGCTTGCTGCTATGGGTTTTTCAGACAATAGCATTAAAACTCAACATTGTATTCCAGAGTACACAGTCAAAGCTTGCTACTTTTCAAGGGGATGTTGTCTCTGTAAATCATGGGAGGAAAAGAGACTTTGGAACAGCCAATACAACTTGGAGAACTGTGGAATTTCTTCAGTCTCCTTTGTACTTTCAAGTGCCAGTTCTTTGTTCAGATCTCTACTCTGAGATTCTGAGTTTAAGAATATCATTTGAAATACATATTCTTAAATAACAACTTAAAGTGATCCTATATCTATATTTCTTGTGCATTTATTCTGGTTGATGTCATTGGGATATTTGGCTAATGAGTTGTGTGCCATAAAAAATATACAGTGTATTTCAATATTTCTCAGACTTTGGTCACATTTTTTTTGGGGGGGGGGTGGAGGTACTGGGGATTGAACTCAGGGGCACTTAATCACTGAGCCACATCCCCAGCCCTATTGTGTATTTTATTTAGAGACAGGGTCTCACTGAGTTGCTTAGTGCCCCACTTTTGCTGAGGCTGGCTTTGAACTCCTGATCCTCCCATCTCAGCTTCCCAAATTGCTGGAATTACAGGCATGTGCCACCATGCCTGGTAGACATTGGTCACTTTACTTTAAATACAGGTTATCATTGTATTTTGTTAAGGTAGGATATGTTAGCCACAAGGCAAAACATGACTCAGCTTAAATGCAAATTACCCAAATCCTTTATCAGACATTCTAGTTGCATTTCATCAGTATATATCAATTTTAGAAAACAAATTTGATGAATTAACCATCTTGACAAAATTTCTTCAAAGTTATCTTTTTTTGTGTGTTGGGACATCAACATTGTTCGTTATAGGTATCCAAAAGAATGGGTCATAATTATTCATATATTACATGTGTATGTTGGATAGATCATATTTTTCTCACACAAACAATGTCCTGGCTGCAAATATGAGCCTTTATCTTTCATTGGATCATTTTAAAATATGTAACTCAAACTATTATTTCAAAAAGTGTTTAAGATGTCTTATACAAGTAATACTTTAAAGTTCTGAGAAGTCTTTATTTTGGGTAAGTACAATAATTTAGGGAGGCTGAATAAAAAACTTAAATTTTGGACTAAAATAAAAGAAGAATGAAAATAAAGGAAATATGTATTACTACTGTTTTTGTAAGCTTTTTCGCTGCTGAAACTAAAAACGCAACAATTATAGAGAAGGAAAAGTTTATGTGGGAACTTACTGATTCAGAGGTCTCACTCCATAGATAGCAGGCTCAATTCCACAGTGCTCAAGGTGAGGCAGGACATCATTGTGGAAGAGTGTGGCATAGAGAAGCAGCTCACACATGATCAGAAGGCAGAGAAAGACTCCATGCCATGGATAGAAACTATATACCCATAGCCACGCCCACAAAGAGCCACTTCCTCCAGCCACACCACACCTGCCTCCAGTTACCACTCAATTACTCCCATCAGGGATTAATTCCCTCATTATGCTAAGGGTATAACACAATAATTTCTTCTCCAAACGTTCTTGCACTGTCTCACACATGAGGTTTTGGGGACATGCCACATCCAAACCATAACAACTACTAATGCTTGACATATGATTCCCACGTTTTTATATTCTCTTAATTTTTTTGAATCATTAGAAAAAGAAAAATGATACAAAACAGGTTGACAAAATGGAATATGCAATATGTGTCCTCCCCTTGTTTTCTCTTCTTACAAGAATAGCAAAACAAAATAAAGCAAAACCAAACAAACAAACAAAAAACTAAGTAATATTGTATTTTCTTTCTGGAATTAAAAGAAGTCAAGAAGAATTGGCTAACTGACACATTCTTCTAGAATTAATTCCTACTATACCAACACAAACTCCTGAGGGACTTGTGCAATATCACTGTGGCTCACTGCATCTCAGCACCTTCTGGTGATTCCAGTATCACTTTGTAGCAATATTGGTGGAGGGTGACGGCATGGTGATTTCCAACATGGAGGCCGCTGCCCAGATGAACTGGGTTCAAATGCAACAAATCACTCAATCTCTCTATGCTACACTTTAAAAAATATCTATGAAATAAAGGTAATAATAGTAGTATCCACTTCATATGTTGTTGTGACAAGTGAATGAGCTAACCATAAACAGCTTAGAACAATGCCCAGAAGATAAGAAGTGTTATAAAAATTGGCTATAGACCAAGTGCCTTAGCCTGAATGAAGGCATGATATTTCCTGGTGATGCAAAATGAGCAGGCCTCAGAGGCCAATAAAATATGTTTCAGAAACATGTCCTTTATGCTGAAGGAACAGATGAGGGGAATCAAAAGATTTTCTAGAACATATTCATATGCTATATGTTTTTTAGAATGGACTTGATGCCTGGAACTAGATCTAGTCTCTTGTGCTTCTAGAGCTATCTGCCAACAATATGCTTAGAAAAATCCTTTTATTTTCAGGAATAGACAGATAGCAGTCTAGGTTTCTTCAGGACAGTGGAAGATCCTGCCTCTAAGTCAAGGCAATGCCCAGGTAGAATATATAAGTCTTAAGAATAGCTGTCTACATTTCTACCATCTGTACCATTGGTTACATTAAACAGAACAAGGTCCCAGTAAATTGTTCTCCAATACTAAGGGACATAAGATAGTACATGTATGGATTTATTTTCTTTGTTTTCTGTTTATACTCAAATCTGGAGTATAAACAATGTGTTTTATGAATATATACCACATTGTAAGCAAACTCAGATAAAGATGATGATTCATGAAGAAAAGTATTAGTGTTACTAATGATTTGTATTTAAAACAATTTACCATTGAATTACTAAAAGTAGTGACACTTTAGTGACAATGACACCCCAGATACTTTTAATGTTTTCAACATTCAACACATATTTATTGAGTACTACTACAGGCCAGATTCATGGTTGCTTGAGAGTCACTAGTTGTGGAAAGAAATATCAAGATTTGAACAATTTTAAAAAAATAATTTGCTAGGTTCACTTTTTGTCACAGATATCTGAGCCACAGAAACACTAAGATTACTTCCAGTAATAGTATTACTAGTTTTACTGACAGCTTTTGATCAAAACATAAAGAATAAGAACAATAATTTTAAAATTTATGCCTTTAATATCCATCATAATACCTAATATAGTTTCATAAGTTCCTGTACTGATGAATGCTAGTTAAAAAGAGGAAAGCTGAAAATCAACCACTTGAGAGCAAGTTTGAACCTGTTTCTTCCCTCTGTTTCTTTTTGGCAGGATTATTGCTTTCCCTAAATGTTTTTAAAGTAACAAAAGATTTCTGAGACACTCAATTGTTCTATTCTGTATATATTTTTAATTTCCCATGAATTCAAACCTTAACATGAGAACTGTAATCATTCTAAAGTTTTGTTAATAGCAAATTGAATCTGTATGTTTGACATAGCTTAGCACCTGACTCCACTGTCTGGCCATGTAATGCTATGGAAACTCTAGTTTGGTATTCACAGCAGGAGGGCAGTTTCATTTGCAAAACTCTTAGTCCATTGTTTATATCCAAACAAATTTAATCCATGTGGCTATCCATGTCTGTGACTGTATTCTTCAGGCATTGCTTTTTGACCTGCTTCCCCTAAGTGGATGTATTTCATGTCAGAAAACAGACTCTCAGTGTTCCTATACAGTTCCTTTTACACCTTTCCCTGCTCTTAATGACGATATTATATCTGCCAAGATATAATTTCCCATCACAGCAGCCTCCTTCAGTGTGTGTTCACTTGTTGATTTCTATGTATTTCTGACTCCTCACGGAAGTAGAAAGAAACAAACTGAGGAAGAACTAAAAAGGCACAGGAAAACAAGTACACACTGGGAAGAGCAGGTGCTCAGTTCTGAAGTTAACACAAAGTTATTTTTTTTAAAGTAATGTTACAGTAAAGAGAAAAAAAATAAGGTAAAGAGACAGCAGATGTGGAATAGCATACATCTACCTATTTAGGGAAAGACAGAGAGTGGTTACCTCCATCTGTTATTTTTAACTTGGCTAAACATAAACATACAACAATTGTATTTGCTTTTCAAACTAAAAATTATTGAAAATTTCTCAATTTTGACCACCAGTTGAACTTCTGTTCTTGCTTTCATATTTTCTCTGTTTTCTAGTATATTTTACAGGTAAGATGGAAGAAAATATCAGGTCAAGTTACTGAACCAATTTCACTTTTTAAAATAGTTTTAGTGAAATATAATTCGCATGCTGTAAGATTCACCCATTTGAAGTGTACAACTCAATGTTCTTAAGTATGTTCATAAGGTTGTGCCACCAACCCCACAATTTTAGAACATTGTAATCAACTTTGTAAAGAAAACTCATACCTAATAGCAATTACTCTCATTTCTCCCCCAGCTTTCCCGTCCTAGGAATTTACTAATGCACGCTCTATCCCCATAGATTTGCTCATTAGGTATATTTTATATGAATGAAATCACACAATATGTAATCTTTCATAACCGGTTTCTTTCTGGAATACTGTCTTTAAAGTTCATCTGTTTTAGCATGTGTCAGTTCTTCATTCCCTGAAATGGCTAAATGACAGTCCCCTCTCCAGGTACTTACACCTTATTGTACTTATTGTACTTGCCTTATTGTACTTGCCCAAGTATTGGTTGACAGACCTCTGCATTGGTTCTACTTCTTGGCTATTATGAATAACACTACTGTGAACATTTTTGTAAATTTTTTTGCATGATAAAGCTTTCATTTCACTTTCAATTAACTTGGGTAGATAGTTATAGAATTGCTGACTGTACAGCTACATTATATTTAAAACTTTTTTTAGGGAATGCCAAAATGTTTTCTGAACTAGCTAGACAAATTCACAGTTCAAACTAGTAACATATGAGGGCCTCAGTATTGCATATATTTAATTATTGATTAAATTATAGCCACTCTGGTAAGTGTGAAGTTAACTCTTCATCATTTTGATTTTCATATGTCTAATGGGTAATTTTTTTAAGAATATTGAGCATCAATTCATATTTTTACTCATCGTTTGTAGATCTTCTTTGGAAAAATATCTATCCTAATTATGGATATATAGGATAATGAAGGCCTAAGAGTTTTGTTCTGCTGCATCTGGCACAGAGTATCCACCTTATGAGCAGGGACGAGTGAATTAAGGTTTTCTCAGATTTCTCAGTTATTCTGCCTGGGATAAATTTGTTTTAGAAATAAAACTGAAAGAGATAAAAAAAATGCTGATGCTATGCCCCTCCTGGGGAAAATCGATAACTCCACATTGGGAGCTGAGGAGAGCAAGTCCCATTTTCTTTTGCATTCCTTGATGGAGAAGAGCTTCCATCATGCTGAGCTACAGGTGGGAATGGATGGCATAGGATTTAAACAATGAAATTCACCCTTGTTTTCATGAAATTTTATCAGATTTTCTTCAAAAATTTTTTTTCAATTTGTTGTATGCCCTGAGGACAAATTCCAGAATGTCAAATTGTTGCTTAACTTACTTTTTTTTTAACAATTAGTGTTGTTTTACTAGGGTGGGGGTTTGTGGGATTTTTGTGCTAACTCTCCATAAGTGCACTCTCTTGGTCCAGCACAGTTTTAAAGAGTAAACATCATATGTTCTAATTGCAAAACCCTCCAAATCCCTTATATTATTTAGAAATCATTTTTTTTCCTTTTGAATTTACTTGCCTCTTGAAAATACTGACATTTTTTCTGATTAGAGCATTTTAGTTGAGAAAATTTTTAACTTAGACATGTAATGGGAACAATGCATTTTGAAAAGTTCTCCTAATTCATTTTAAAAGCTGAATTGAAGAAATTATTATTCAGGGTATGATCTGATTTGCCCTGGAGCCATTCTCTGTTCTTCTATAATGAAAGAGGGTTCAGTTAGCTTCTGTGTTTGATGATTGGGAGTCACCAATGAAGATTAAAAACCTGGGGGAATAAAGGTCTGTGTATACTTCTTTCCTACTATTCTCCACCTCCTTCCCGTGGTCCTACAGTTTTGGGTATGGATTTTTCTTTTATAACCATAGTTCCTGTTAGATTACTCTCTTTCCCAGTGTCAGTGCTCTGTGACTCTAGTAAACTTTTTTCTCAATTTTTCTTATACAGAGCATTTTTACCATTGCTGGTCACAGGCCTCATTATCTCTATTGGTTTCCTTACTTTGTTAACTGTAGATAATCTCTTTCTTAAATTCATTTCAAAATATCAGCTAAGTATGGCTTCTCTTTCCTAATGGAACCATAACTTGTTTGCTTTGTGAGAATGTTAGCTTCAAGATTCTCAATATATTTGCAGATCAGATATTTAGGCAGCTATTTTAAGCAGTTCTCTGATAATGCACACTTATTCTCTACTTATAGATTGCAGTACCCTTTGCTACACCCAGAATCAGTCATTTTTCTACAGACATTTAGGCATATTTTTACAAAAAAATGAATTTATGAAGGAAATTTTGTAACTGAACATAAATTCCAGGATTGCTAGAGAACCAGGCCTGAAAAACTGTGCAGAAACAAGGAAAAGTCAATATAAGATAGGGCCATAGACAAAATCCGCAACATTTGTCTATAATAGAGACATTGTAGATGACACAGAACAAAAGAACCCTATGAACAGTACCTTTGCTAGTGATGCTAAACACTAGACTCTCCACTTTTCTAACTCTGAACTACAAAGCTTTGCATGGCACACAATGGCAAAATGATCTGTTTGTCCTAGTTTCACCATTTCAAGTCCAGAGTTGATGCATTGGTTTGAAAACCAATGTTTCGTGTCATGCCTTGAAAAAACAAGAATCTGGCCTTTTCAGTTTCCATGGTGAGATTTAGTTTCTGTGTTCATTAACAGTCATCAGGTAAGGGATTATCCACCCATAAAAAGGATTGGATTCTCATCATAGAGAACATGATAATTGCTCATCACTATAAACCTGTTTGTTTGCTAACTATTTGTTATTTTTGGCAGTTTAGCATAAAAAACCTTCAGATTGTTCCACTTCAAAAACAAAAACAAAATAAAGCAATCTCAGCCTATTGTAATATCCATATACCATCATGTATAAAATTCAGATGCACTTTCATTTCCCAGAAAAGGGTAACTCAGAGTTTCATAAAATTTAGCATCCAGCCAAAAACAAACAAACAAACAAACAACAACAAACAAACAAAAAACAACAGGAAAAAAACAAACACACAGGATCTCTGGAGAAATGTGTATTATTCTACTTCTGATAGTCAAAATAAACTAATACATATATTTGTTTATGTATATATATGATGTTTCATTTCATTTTTGTGCCAAAATTTTCTCAGCATTATTGTATATATTTAAGGTATGTAGCATGAAGTTTTGATATACATATAGATTGCGAAATGATTTCCAAAAGCAATCTTGATATTTTTTTGGATATTTTGAAAGAATTACCACTACCAATATGCCCTACAGAAACCAGTAGGAGAAATGGTACTGAAAGAAAGTGAAAGAAGAAAGAAATCACAGGATTTTGCTTCTCATGAATTTGGGGATATTTACTGACTGAAGCAGCTGAAGTGACTAAAATTTTTTGCAAATGTAAAATATGAGCTCCATGTGTTCCATCTCCAAGTCTGTGGATTTCTTACTCTACTTTAAATGAAGAAGTTTCTATTACCTCCTTATCTTTCAGTACAAAGTACCACTGTATCTTAAGCAAATAAATAAGCACTAAAGCTCTAAGATGCTTAAATTTTCATACCAATCTGTAATTTTTTATGATCTTGATAAAATTTGAGATGGGGAAGGCGAATGTAAGCGGAGTATATGGTGCTTTTCTCTAGAGTCCTTAGGGCAGGCTGTTGAAGGTCATGTTGATAGGTCAGAAGGGTGTACAAAGCTGAAAGCCAATGAATCATAGACCCTCTTTTCATTTTGCACCTAAAATTACAAAAATGGGTTGTTGGAAAAATAAAGAAAGTAAAAATTATCATCAGATTCTATTATTTGTGCTTGGGATTGATTATATAGCTACCTACATTTATAACTGCTTTTTTAAAGAGTATTTTCAAATGCTAATGATATGATGTAGCTTATATTCAATTAGTACTGTATTGGTGTGCAAAAAGTAAAATTCCTTTAAAAGTTAAGGCATATTGTATCTATGACTTACCTTTTCTTCTACAGACCAAGGATGAGCATCAAGTAGAATGTCTTTCTCCACAGTAAGTGATGTGCTGTGTGTTAATAACAGTTCATCAGCAGAGCCTTGGCTATCTCACTATTTAGGTCTTTACCAAGATTTACAATTGTTATCATTATTACCTTTTGCTTTGTGTCAATCACTTCATCAAAGGCTTGAAGTCAGCAACAACTGAATTGTGTAATTCATAAAAGACACCTGCAGCGTTTTTATGGGCAGGAGCTCCTTGGTCCATGATCTCTATGTTGGGTAGCCCTACATGATCGTTAAATATTTTGATCTATGTTGAACTCATTCTATTTCTCAACTCCTTCACTAAGTCTTCTCATTCCTCCACTGTGGAATTATTCAGATCTTCAAATGTTTTTATTGCCTTATCTGCATGGTGCTCAGGGGCATCCCACCCTGACTGTGAATCTTAATAAACTAGGCAATGTAATTCTCTGATTTATTCCAATGTAATTCTCTGATTTATTTTGCATATATGGGCAATATTTTGAAATTTTCCAGAACCAATAACATAATTTTCATAATTTTTCTTGTTTTTATGCAGAGAAATAAATCACATGCATAGAAGTTGAAAATATGTGTATGGACATAGTTATGTCTTTTACTCAGTCAGCTCTTTCAAAATACTTTATAAATTTCTTTCTAATATATGAATTTTTGGTGACTCTTAGGCTCACCTATTTTCTCAAAGGCATTTCCACTTATTTAGAACACCTTTTAAACCTAGGTAGAAAAAAATAACTGCAAATATACATATTTTTTTAAATGCAAGCATAAAACAAAATTCTACTGAGAAAATCCCTGAGAGAAGACTTTAACATTCTCCACATACTTTCATATTGATATTCATGTAATTTAAATATTTTCCTTGATCCCTGCATATAGATTTGTTATACAAGTTTTCAATTTAGATAGTGAAAGTGGTTAAATTTCCCTGAAAGTTATTCTAACATCTAATCAGATTATTGAAGTTTGGATAGCTAAAATACATTTATTTGCTTTTCCATTGCATGCCAAGAGTGGACAGAATCCTTTCTCCAAATACTAGTTGAGTTTCCATTTCAGTTTTGTCCAGAAAATCAATTTCAGATTATCTTTTTTTTTTTTTTTTTGAAGTTTCGTGATCACTTCTGGTGCCTTTTAAGGTTCTTTGATTACTGTGTTAGAAGCAATCTTGTTAATTTTTGGTAGAATATTGATGGAGAGCATGGCAAGTAGTACACAAAATATTTAGGAAAGCTAGAGAATCAGGTTGAAAAGAAAAATGGCCATGAAGGGGGGCTAGCAGAAGTCTCCCTGCCACATCCACCTGGGCTCTCTGAGGACAGTTCTGCTGCTTCAGTTGTGGAGCACACCTGCCAGCTTGCACTTCTGCTCTGCCTGTGCACTGTACTGCTCTGCCATTCTCTCTCCTGTCCCTGGAGCCTAGGTGAGGTCACTGCTTTTGGTAGGATTCATGTGTCCTGGTCTGTGCCATAAATTTACTAAATCCCAATCTATAGTTTGAGGTGGAGGAATCTGGTCGGAAAAGTTAGGTCACATGATGTCAGTCTGGGCTGAAAGGAAGGCTGAACTCATGCTTCTCTGGGAAATGATTTTTTCCCTCCATTATTGATTATCAACTCAGAAGGTATAAAGTAATTCACATATGGGAAGGGTTATCAGATGCTGGTCAGCCAAAGATTAAATTATATCTACTGTAAACCTTATGAACATTTCATTGTTTCAATGAGTTGATTGTATTGACTTGTCAGTGAAAAATAGTATCAGAAAACCCAGGTATATTTTGATGGATCAACAACTTTCATCAATAGACAATGGGTAATAATGTGCATAATAACATTAATGTTGACTTTGAGGTTGAAACCCCAGACCAATGTTATTATGGGTGTCCTTTGAATTTTCTTTCCAATGTAGAGTTAGAATCCAAGAATTTACCCCTGAAGAGTGAGTCTGTACAAGTATTTAAGAAATAACTGACCTGGTTAAATACATACACTCTGAATATGAAAATGTGAAAATAATGAGCCCATAAGAGACCTGAAGCTCTGACCTCAGATTGATTAAACCCTCACCTGCTGAGTTAGCCATCTGTATAAGCAGTCTTATTTTCATTTTTTTTCAAATTTAATATGAAATTTGTACAAAAAGAAAATGATATTTTTTTCAGGATGAATCTACAGTCTTTCAAAATACTTGGGCTAAGATTAAACTCTGTGGTTTTATTGTTTTGCTATCTCAAATCCTTTATCACTTCTCTCTGACCCCTTGCTATAAAAAAAAAAAAAAAAAAAAAAAAGTAGCGTTTTGAGATCCATTCACCCAGAAGAATGTACATACACATGGCAGCGGGACTTGAAGAATGGATATTCTTTCCAAGTAATATGGAAACATTCTAATGTTCCAGGACATATTCTCCAAAACAAAGAAATAGACTCCATTTTTTTTTCTTTTAGTAAATCTGGGAATGTATATACACATAATATATTCTCCTCTCATAACAGCTTACACTACATTTTAAACTCTCACCAACTTCAATATATCTTTGCACAGCAATAAAGCAAATAAACAGCATCAAGAATAGACTGGCATTTCTGTTTGGGTGCTGAGTCACCATTGTTTCCTCTCTTGCTTTTCTGCATGTGACATCATAATTCTGGAAGGACTGCAGTGTATTTTCTTTCACTTGGCTGCTGAGTAAGCATTCACTCAATCAGACTGCACTTCTCAAACAGCATTTACCTTAAAAAACAGGATTCATTGTTTTGTTGTACTTCCTCAGGCTGTATGGCTTCTAATAAAGTACCTAGCCAGATTATTTATTTGTGAAGACTGGATCTGAGAGATTTAAACAAACAATAATAATGATTATAATGGATTGAGTTCTTACTGTGTATAAAAAAAGTTGACTAAGCACTTTGTGTGCATTATATATCTAATTGTCCAAATATATTTACCAGATTTATATATTCACACAGGGAAAAATCTAATTTTCCTAATGTTACAAAGATTTCAGGTCGTCCTGAGGTTGAGCACACCCCGGCCACACTTGAGCTTTTATTTGAAAATGGGTACATAAAGAGAATGATTCAAATGTCTATTCAGTTTTTCCATTGTGACCTGTGGTTAACAGGAACCAAATAATCGAGAAGTGAAATTGAAATTTACGGAAATTATCAGATTATAAATGAGGAATCGTAGAGTCAAAATGTCATCATTTTGGGAATCTAAGGCAAAAATGACCCATGGAATGATTACTAATAACAGTTAAAACCACAAAAGGAGAGAAAGCTAGATTGCCTGTGTTTCCTACTGAAGTACACAGCACCACATGCAGAAGCTGATCTGATCTAAATCTAACAGCAACAAAATACAGAGAAGCATGTTAAATAACACCCTAGGATGAAATCAGCCAAATCCACACTGTAGAAAACCAACTGAATCTGCAATAAATTAACTGCTATAGAAAGAACAAATGAGAGACTCTATATAGATTTAGAAAGACTTAATGCCAATTGCAATGCATAAAACTTATCAAAACCCCAATATCTTAAAAAATTCTTTAAAAATTAAGAAATAGAGATATTTGAACATCATCAAAATATTTGGTCTTATTAAACAACTATCTGAATATATATGTTTTAGTCATATAAACAATAATATCATAGTCATATTTAAAAGCTCTCTTTTATATATCCACAATAAATAGTTATGGTTTAAGGATATATATTATATTTTGGGTTTGCATTAAAAATCCAGAAGGAATGGGTGATTGAGATGAGGTATATACATAAAAGAAGATTGAAACTAGGAGATGAGAAAATTGGATTTTACCAAGCCATTCTTTCAACATTTATAATTACTGATCCATAATTTTAAAACATAATTGTTTAAAAAATCCAAAATAAGCTGGAGCGCTATATGTCATTTTTTCTATATGAATATTGGTTGTTTAGGTATTCAGTTTATGACAACTGTTAAGCTGTACACTATTTCCTTTGCTACTGGGGATTGAACCCAGGCACTCTTTACCACCAAGCTACATCCTCAGCCCTTTATATTTATTTATTTTTTAAATTTCAAGATAGGTTCTTGCTAAATTGTTGAGGCTGGCCTCAAACTTGTAATCCTCCTTCTTCAGCCTCCCCAATCTCTGGGATTGCAGATGTGAGCCACCAGTCTGGTGATATTTGCATTTTTCCTACAGATTTAAATGCACCCATATTTCAATAAAATATTATTACAAACAAACAAAAGTCAACAGTCGAGCCATGAAGAAAAATATATCTACCTTTTCACATTTGTTGCAGCTGAACAAGAAAAGTCAATCTGCACTGTGATACTGCAGACAGCAAAGGCTGATTACAGATAAATTCAGATCTGCATTATTTATGGCTATCTAAACCACGGCTCAACCGATTAAGACTTAGATTTTCGATTAACCCTATGCCAAATGCAGAGCAGTGACAGATCTTTATGATGTGAATTGAAGCATTACATGGTTCACATTCAATTTGAACTTTGATAGCAATTTTTGGGATTCTATCAGGGCCTCTACCTGCATTAGGGATTGTGAAATATTGTGAGAAACACATTTTGTGGTTCATTTCTATTTGGTATATAATAACTCAACTTCACTGGTAATGGCATCTCAAGGTGGAAACCATAAACCTGGCGCATGAAAGAATTACGGTGAAAGAAATATGAACCTCATTTTCTGACCTGAGGTCAGAAAGTGGACTTGTAGGGGAAAATATCAGAGATACTTCTACTTTGAAGGAAGATTAGGAAAGAGAAAAATGCCTATGGAGGAAAGGAACAGGGGCTTGCTCTATTTGACACATTTTAACCAGCTTTAAAGACATCAAAGTTACACATAATGTAAAGTCCAAAACTATATTTGAGCAGACAGTATTAAGTTGATATTAAGAAATAAAATTATATATATATATATATATATATATATATATATATATATGTTTTAAGATATAGTCAATTTACAATTTCTTGAAAAGAATTATCTGTCATTAGGTTACTTAGTCACAAGAAAGTTCAAATAATCCCATCAATCCTAAAACATCTCTTTATAACATAAATCTTATATATCTAAATAGACACATGTATACATTTAGACATGTTTATACACTTATCTAAATATATAAACATAAATATATACGTATATCTGAGTATATATTTAAACATATGTACACACACTAATCAAAAATAGCATTGTAAAGTGTGCTTCATTTCCTAGTATTTTGACATATCCTTTAGGAATAACATATTACATATGTCAAACATT